>NC_057396.1:54533997-57075509 GCF_019320065.1 Cervus canadensis | reverse complement strand
ACAAAGGATTAATCTCAAAAATATACAAGCAACTCCTACAGCTCAATTCCAGAAAAATAAATGACCCAATCAAAAAATGGGCCAAAGAACTAAACAGACATTTCTCCCAAGAAGACATACAGATGGCTAACAAACACATGAAAAGATGCTCAACATCACTCATTATCAGAGAAATGCAAATCAAAACCACAATGAGGTACCATTACACGCCAGTCAGGATGGCTGCTATCCAAAAGTCTACAAGCAATAAATGCTGGAGAGGGTGTGGAGAAAAGGGAACCCTCTTACACTGTTGGTGGGAATGCAAACTAGTACAGCCACTATGGAAAACAGTGTGGAGATTTCTTAAAAACTGGAAATAGAACTGCCATATGACCCAGCAATACCACTCTTGGGCATACACACTGAGGAAACCAGATCTGAAAGAGACATGTGCACCCCAATGTTCATCGCAGCACTGTTTATAATAGCCAGGACATGGAAGCAACCTAGATGCCATCAGCAGATGACTGGATAAAGAAGCTGTGGTACATATACACCATGGAATATTACTCAGCTGTTAAAAAGAATTCATTTGAATCAGTCCTAATGAGATGGATGAAACTGGAGCCCATTATACAGAGTGAAGTAAGCCAGGAAGATAAAGAACATTACAGCATACTAACACATATATATGGAATTTAGAAAGATGGTAACGATAACTCTATATGCAAAACAGAAAAAGAGACACAGAAATACAGAACAGACTTTTGAACTCTGTGGAGAAGGTGAGGGTGGGATGTTTCAAAAGAACAGCATCTATACTATCTATGGCGAAACAGATCACCAGCCCAGGTGGGATGCATGAGACAAGTGCTCCGGCCTGGTGCACTGGGAAGACCCAGAGGAATCGGGTGGAGAGGGAGGTGGGAGGGGGGTCGGGATTGGGAATACATGTAAATCCATGGCTGAATCATATCAATGTATGACAAACCCACTGGAAAAAAAAAAAAAAAAAAAAAAAAAAAAAAAAAAAAAAAAGAGGAAAAAAAAAAAAACAAAAAAAAACCCAAAACACCTACGGTAAGCTACAGCAAGAGAAACTTAAGACATTAAAAATAAACGGTCATACCATTTTAACATTTATTTATCTTGAAATATAAGATAAATTTAAGTTTCAAGAGGTTAATTAGCATGTTGCTGTAAATTACATCTCAGTAACAGAAAATTCAAATATTGGAAAGTCAAGTAAAATACTTCTCAACATTGAAACCAACAGTACTTCTATAAAGAACAAATCCAGAGATATATCATTCAATGGGAATTTATCTCAAATAATCATCTTTAAAATAATATTTAACATAACAGAAAATATCACTAATGGTTTTTTTTCTTCTAATAAGACAGTCTGCATGTACATGGAATGTGACATTACACAGGCATAATTTTCATAAAAGAAAAGTTCAATATACTAATTTAACTCTCTTGCCTGAGATAAACTTCATCTAATTTTACGAAAGAGCAGCAATAACTTAAGTTATGCCTGCAATTTTGAAGCCCAAATATAAAATGCTTCTTTCCAAACTGATGTGAAATGAATAATAATTAGTATCACACTAGGTAGAATATAGATTAGTGTACTTTAGGGATGATTAAATACAGGTTCACTGAGCTACATCAATATTTGCACTTGATCATATTGGGCATGTGGTAGCTTAAACTTAGAAAAATTAATCTGGATCAGGTAAGATGACTTGTTTCAATTCCTTTTAACTGTCAAAAATGGGAGTCTTTAAACCTGGGGTACATGAAGACTTTGAAAGAGGTCCCTGATCACGAGAATTTTAAGGGATCAATTCCTAGATTTTCAACTTAAACAAATACTCTAGTGAAAAAATGACCTCATAGAGAATGTGCCAATGACAGATGTACAAGTTTCCCTTTCCCTATTCCCCTTTCTCACTTAATAAGTGAAAGGTTTACTTCTTGTTGCCACAGAGCACTTGGGGCATCTCCACAGCATCAAACAAAAAGACAATTTAAAATAATTATTTGGTATAGAAAATGTGAATGTTCTAATGACTAGAGAAACAACTCTTTCTTCATTTGTTTTCAGCAAAATTTTATGTGGACCTAATAAATTAGACAAAGAACTTAAAATAATATATGTTGATGGACATCGTGTGATTTCTTTTTTGTGTATTACCCAGAAAAAGTAAAAGGATAATTTGAGGGACAGGGTGGCTCAGTGGTAAAGAATCCACCTGCAATGTAGAAGACGTGCGTTTGATCCCTGGGATGGGACGATCCCTTGGAGAAAGAAATGGTGACCCACTCCAGTATTCTTCCGGGAAAATCCCATGGACAGAGGAGCGTGGCAAGCTTCAGTTCACAGGGATCGCAAAGAATTAGGACACAACTTAACGACCAATACAATAACATAACTCTCTCTATTCTTTATATAAACTATGAACTGCTCACATCTGCAAAAGTGAAAAATATGAATAGAGTTGATGCTAAATTCTGTCCATGAAATTCTAGCAATATTAATGTACTTTGATACATCTTTATGAAGCAATTTAGTACAAACATTTTTAGGTCTATTGATATATTGCATGTAGTAGTAATTGTAATGGTGATTGAAACAAGAAGAAATGTGTTTAAAACTTAGATTTTTTTGAGACAAGAAGAATGTAAAATAAATTTAAGTATAAAGTTTTGTTATAGAAAAACTATCATAAGGTTATTACTAAATATGCTGAATATAAAACATATAACATTCTGACTAAACTCTATGAGGAATGAGTGAAAAAAAATATGAATTCAAGGAAAAAATGATTGATGTAACATTTCCAGTTGTTAAAAAAGAGTTTGCTTATGTATATACTTCTAATATAATAGTAGTGATATCAAACTGCTATTATTTAGATTCAGTTGAATACATGTATAAGACTGATATAAAAGTCTTTAAGTAAAAAGGCAGTATTCACAATAACATTCATTGCAACTAAATAATATCATAACTAAATTTTTTTATACCTTATTATACAAGAAGATACATAGTTTTAAAAAATATTTTTAGAAATATGAGTGCAAAAAGTGGGAAGAGATAAGTGTACTGTCTGGAAAACTGGCCAAGGTAGAAGATGTGAGGTGATAAAATCATTCAACGTGGGTTAATAAATGTGAAATGCCTTCTTTGGTTTTAAATGTAATCTTTATATTTTCAGTAAAATTGTATTAAGAGTTCTCCAGAGAAACACTACAAATAGGATGTGTGTGTGTGTGTGTGTGTGTGTATACACACATATATACATGAATATATGCATACATATACATCTCTCTAATAAAATTTATTATAAGGAACTGGCTCATATGATTATGGAGACTGACAAGTCCCCAAATATGCAGAGCAAGCTAGAGATAATGAAAGCTGATAGTGTAATTTCTGTCCAAATTTGAAGGCTTCTGAACCAGGAGAACCAATGGTGTAATTCTAATCCAAAGGATAGCAGACTCAGGACTCAGGAAAAGCTGATATTTCAGACTGAACCTGAGGGCAAATAAAAGTTGATGTTCAACTTCAAAGGCAGTCCAGGAAGAATTCTTTCTTACACAGGGGAGGGTTAGCTGTTTTGTTCTATGTAGGCCTTCAACTGATTGGATGAGGCCCACCCACACTAGGTAGGGCAAACTGCTTTACTCATTCTACCAATTTAACTGTTAATCTCATCCAAAAATATTTTCACAGAAAACACTCGGAATAATATCTGATCAAATATCTGGGAACCCTGTGGCCTGGTCAAGCTGACATATATAATTAAAGATCACAAGTCCTCCCCTTGCTTACTTGGCACCCATACATATCTCCTTAAATGATAACTGGCTCCAGATAAAGACAATAAGGAGGTCATAATTCTACATTCCTAGCTCTGTCTCCTAAAATTGTCTTATCCTGGGTCCTTCCTACCTGCACTATGGCCTAGATATTTCACATTCAGTAAGCTAGGGAAATTATAGGGTTTACTTTGCTTATTTTGCATAACTCAGGAATCGCTGTCCTTTATTATGTGATGCTCAAAGGTATGTGATATGTCCCTTATTATGTGATGTTTCATAATATTTTGTCCTGATTTTTAGTTGTTTCAGGCATGATGACAAGTCTGGTCTTTATTAATCTATTTTGGTCACAAGGGCAACATTAATAAGAGTCTATGTTTTTTGACTCCAGCTTTGCATTTTTTTCTAGTACATCATAAACTCTATGAAAAAAGATTTGCAGAATCTAATTATTTGCATGTAAGACTATATAGCTTAAGAAACCTTGATGAAATTATTTTATAATTTCAAAATCCTTCACATACTCCAAAGAAGGATACATAAAATACACTGAAATATTTTAACACTAACTTGGATAAATCTTAAAGAGATGGGAACACCAGACCACCTGACCTGCCTCTTGAGAAACCTGTATGCAGGTCAGGAAGCAACAGTTAGAACTGGACATGGAACAACAGATTGGTTCCAAATAGGAAAAGGAGTACTTCAAGGCTGTATATTGTCACCCTGCCACTTATATTCAGAGTACATCATGAGAAATGCTGGACTGGATGAAGCACAAGCTGGAATCAAGATTGATGGGAGAAAGATCAATAACCTCACGTATGCAGATGACACCACCCTTATGGCAGAAAGTGAAGAAGAACTAAAGAGCTTCTTGATGAAAGTGAAAGAGGAGAGTGAAAAAGTTGGCTTACAACTCAACATTCAAAAAACTAAGACCATGGCATCTGGTCCCATCACTTCATGGCAAATAGACGGGGAAACAGTGGAAACAGTGACAGACTTAAATTTTTGGGTTCCAAAATCACTGCAGATGGTGACTGCAGTCATGAAATTAAAAGACGCTTACTCCTTGGAAGAAAAGTTGTGACCAACCTAGACAGCATATTAAAAAGCAGAGACATTACTTTGCCAACAAAGGTCCATCTAGTCAAAGCTATGGTTTTTCCAGTGGTCATGTATGGATGTGAGATTGGAGTATAAAGAAAGCTGAGCACCTAAGAATTGATGCTTTTGAACTGTGGTGTTGGAGAAGACTCTTGAGAGTCCCTTGGACCGCAAGGAGATTCAACCAGTCCATTCTCAAGGAAATCAGTCCTGAATATTCATTGGAAGGATTGATGTTGAAGCTGAAACTCTAATACTTTGGCCACTTGATGAGAAGAACGGACTTACGGAAAAGACCCTGATACTGGGAACGATTGAAGGTGGGAGAAGGGGACAACAGAGGATGAGATGGTTGGATGGCATCAGACTTGATGGACATGAGTTTGGGTAAACTCTTGGAGTTGGTGGTGGACAGGGAGGCCTGGCATGCTGCAGTCCATGGAGTCACAAAGAGACAGACACAAATGAGCAACTGAACTGAACTGTACAAATCAAGGTACCTAATAAAGGTGTCACAGATTGTCTTTCAAATAAAAGAAGGCAGTTCTCTAAGGCAAAATGTAGAAGTATAGTATAGGCTTTAACATCAGTTACACAGGTTGGAAGAGGGAAGAAGTAAAAAAAAAAAAAATTAAACATTTGAAAAACCACATAAAAAAAAAAAAAACAAAAAAACCACATAGAAATAGGCCTTCCTGCCTATGGCTTGGCAAAAATTTCCTATATAGCTATAAATCCTATATATCAGCTATGTCTGATATAAAATTTTAGGCTCAGTATATTGTGGAATGGGCTGTGAAGAACCTATAATAGCTTCTTTGTAATAGTGATTTTGGCCTTTACTCCATTGCTTCTCCCAAGCAGACTACTGTTAGGAAACTGACCAAAACGATTAAGGTCAAAGGGAAAAGAAACAAAAGAAGAAACAAACAGAGAAAATAAAAAAGAAAATATCACAAAGGGTTAACAGTAGAAATAAGAATGAAGGAAAACAGGCTCTTCAATCAGAAGGGAATCATCTGGAAAACTATACAAAGGGTTTCTCTTTGGTGATCAGTTGCTCAGTCATGTCCGACTCTTTGCAACCCCAAGGACTGTAGCCCGCCAAGCATCTCTGTCCACGGGGATTCTCCAGGAAACAATACGGAGTGGGTGGCCATGCCCCTTTCCATTTCTCTTGGATTTATTTTAATTTGATAAACAAAGTCTGACCCATAGGAAAGAACCATGTTAGTTTTGACCTCAGTATTACAATAATTTTTATGTTTGAGAGTAGAAATTTTTTGGTGTCTCTTGTCTCTTATTATAAATTAGTATTTGTCATGCTACAGATTTTTTATAAATGACTTATTCATTTGCCATTTTGCAAACTATACAGTGAAATTAAAACATCCTCTGAGGAAAAAAATGACTTTAGATTATGAATTCTAATCAAAGGATGGCTTAAAACTGAGATCCTATTCTGTACAAAGAAAAAAAGAATTTTAGAAGTCACAATTGCCTTCTCTGAGGTGAAAAGTATGCTTTGACTAAAAAAGATATAGTACTGGGTGGGCCAAAAAGTTCCTTAAGATCTTATGGAAAAAGCCAAAGGAACTTTTTGGCCAACTCAATATTTTAATCACATATTTTAGTATTATTGCTTATTTCTTAGAAGAAAATAACTTCTGGCATTCTCAAAACAAAATAATTTTAATAAATGAGTACTTCTAATTTCTGTATCATTCTTCCAACTTATACCTTTGGAATACTGGTTAACATAAAATCTGACAACATTTTGCAGTTGTTTTTCTTTACCTAGCTAGTTTATTAAGTTCTCATACCATCACTTAATAACAATTTTGTTTACTCTCAGCTTTAAATAGCTTATTAAAATTTCCTCATTCTGATAAAAATTTTAAGTTAAAAAATTGTTCAAGACTCTAAAAATAAGACCATATGTTCAAATAAATCTGATACATTTCTTTAAGAGAAAAAAAGACTTGTGAGGTCCTATTAATATATTTAAATACAGTTTGCACATACACAAATATATATCTTGCTTACATATACATAAGCAACATTTTTTTCATGAAATGTTCAAAATGTAGTATTGAATTGATATATTCTATACCTGTAAGATGTCAGCAGGGTCTTCTTTTGCAGATGCAACCAACAAAGCATGGCCACTGACAATTCCTTCTGCAAGGAAATAATTGAAGAGCAAAGGAGAATAAATGTTGTATTTATCCTCTTCTGTAAGAAAGAAAAAAAATTATAGTCAGAATTCTACCATGTATTAAGCATACTCAAATGCTTTTATATTTTTTTCTCCTTAAAACAAGTATATGAGGTGGAACAATAACTATGTCTTCCGAAGAAGATATATGAATGGTCAACAAGATCGTGAAAAGATGTTCAATGGTACTAAACATCAAAAAAATGCAACCTGAAACACTGAAAAACCACTACATTCCTGCTAAAATAGCTGAAATAAAAATAGAATACCAAGTATTGAAAAAATGTGGAGCAAATAAAACATTCCTATATTGCTAGAGGCAGTGTAAAATGGTAAAATTTGGAAAATAGTTTGGCAGTTTCTTATAAAGTTAAACATAACACTTATAAGAATCAGCAACTCCATTCCTGCTTATTACCCATAAGAGATGACAAGACATGTTCACACAGAGATGTACACATAATGTTTATGACAGTTTTTCCGTAAAAATCAAAAACTGGAAATGGTACAAATGTCCATCAACCAGTGAATGGAAAAACAGATGGTACGTCCACCAATGAGATAATACTCAACAAAAGAAATGGGCTGCTGATAGATGGGCAACAACATGAATCTCAGAAACATTAAGTGAAAAAAGTCAGACGTAAAAAGTATATATGATATGACTGCCTTAATGTGATAGTCTGGAGAAAGCAAAACTAAATTCTAGTGCTAGAAAGATGTTAGGTCTTTGGGGACCAGGAAATATTTGGGTCTGAAAAAATATAGGGGTGGGGGGATGCTGGAAATGGTTTATATCGTGATTGTTGTGGTGGTTACATGAGTATATATATTTGTAAAAAAATCACTAAAATACATATTTAAAATGGGTCTGTTTTATCATATTGATATGTAAATTATAATTCAGTAAAGGCAGTTTATTAAAACAGTCTCCTATGGCATACCTAAAATACCATGTGGTAATTTGTCTATAAACCTTCTTGGCATAGAATATTAAAGTAAATCCACGATCAAAAATGTAGTCGATTTAGGGACTTCCCTGGTGCTACACTGGCTAAGAATCTTCTTGCCAATGCAGGGGACACAGGTTTGATCCCTGGTCCGGGAAGATACCACATGCTGCAAAGCAACTAAGCCTGTGAGCCACAATTAAGATCACAGCAAAGTGATTCAGTTATACATGTATCTATCTATTCTTTTTCATATTCTTTTCCATCACAGTTTATCACAGGATATTGAATATAATTCCCTGTGCTGTGCAGTAGGATGGTTACAATTCTTATTGAATTTTGTATCCCACTTTTTCCACTTAATCTCACATGAATTACAGTCTTGTAACTATGATGTTTAAGAGGCATAATATTCTAGTAAATTTATGTCTCATAATTTACAATATTTAGTCCTCTCCCCAATATGGGCTTTTATGTCACTTTCAGGCTTCTGTCACTATTAAATACAGAAGCATTAAAGTGCTTTAAATCCCTTATGTCCAACATAGAACGTAGAAACTCATGTTTTCTTCCATCAAATGTGGTCTTCTTTCAGTTTTTAGAATATCAGAATTTATTCTTAATACCTCTTCTCTCCCTCTCACCAATACACCCTTCTCTCCATGCCTAAAATCCTGTTTTATTTTCAAACTATTTTTAGAATTCACTTTGCTCCATGCCAATGTCTCTCCTTTAGGTTTGCTACCAACAACTCTTGCTAGATGACTGCAATTTCCTCTTACTTCTTTGCATCCACTCTAATCTTCCTTCAATTTAGCAGTGACCTTTTCAAAATATTCAATATAAACCTGATTATGTCACTTCCCTACTTAAAATCTTTTAGTGGTTTCTCATTGCTCCTGGGAGAAAGAACTAAATCATTTAGTGTGGTCTACAGTCTCTGCATGGTTGTAGCCAAGGAGGAGAGCTTAATGTGCAAAAATAAAAATACTTCCTAAAAGTGGTATAACATATGATTATTGTTTTCCTTTAGAAGGTACATAATTGTCACTGAATAACTATTCAGTAAAGAAAAAAAAAGTAAACCTAAATTATTTAACTGTGCTGTGCAGAGCTTCGTTGCTCAGACTTGTCCAACTCTTTGAGAGCCTATGGACTACAGCCTGCCAAGCTCCCCTGTCCATGGGGATTCTCCAGGCAAGAATACTGGAGTGAGTTGCTATGCCCTCCTCCAAGGTATCTTCCCAACTAAGGGATCGAACCTATGTCTCCTGCATTGCAGGTGGATTCTTTATAGTCCAAGACAACATTATTTAACTAGAAAAACAGAAATAATTATTTATAAGATTGAGGACACACAATATCCAGGTGGCACTAGTGGTAAAGAACCCACCTGCCAATGCAAAAGACGTAAGAGATGTGGGTTTGATCCCTGGGTTGGGAAGATCCCTGGAGAAGGGCACGGCAATTCACACCAGTATTCTTGCCTGGAGAATCCCATGGACAGGGGAGCCCGGCAGGCTACAGTCCATAGGGTCACAAAGATTTGGATATATCTGAAGTGATTTAGCATGCAATACTCAGACGGGGAATAAAATATACACATTAGTACTGCAAAGAGCTGGACATAGCTGAAGCAACTGAGCACGCATGCACACACTGTGTAAACGATGGATATTCACTTGTAGATTATAAAAAATATTGAATGATTTATCATCAATGAAGATGTAAAACAACTAAACTAAATGGCAAAGTTCCCACTTTTTTACCTACTTCTTAAATGATTAAGGGTCTTGACTTCTTAAAAAAATCTACATACAATCCCTACTGATCTTATCTATATTCATATCTTAAATTACTATCTCTAGTAGTCATACTGCATCTGAACTCAGGACTTTAGTATAAATGACTTCACCTCATTGGCTAGATTCCCTTAAATCCTCCCAAATTCAGATTAGATAACCTCATTTTTGGAGAGGCTTTCCTCAAGCCTAGGTGACATGATCAGAGTGCCCTTGGGCATAGTGTTAACTCCTACAACTAGCATTTAATACACATTACTGAAATTTCCCCATTAAGCTAAAAATTCCTCAGGGCAGAGAACACATCTTACTGTTGTATCACTAGTACTGGGCACACTGTTGTTGCTCACTCGCTAAGTTGTGTCTCTTTTAGGATTCCATGGACTGTAAACAACCAGGCTCCTCTGTCCATGGGATTTCCCAGGCAAGAACACTGGAGTGGGTTGCCATTTCCTCCTTCCAGGGAATCTTCCTGACCCAGGGATTGAACTTGTATCTCCTGCACTGGCAGGTGAATTCTTTACTGCTGAGTACCAGGCAGGCCCACTGGGCACATAGTACACAGCAAATGTTTATAATTATTAAGGGAAAAACAAAAATCTATCTTGTTTTGTAAACCCAGTCAGATCTACTGTACTTTGGCAGAAAACATATCCTATCGTAGACACACACACACACAAACACTATAATCGTTATCAACCCTACTCTTTCAAAGACTCCATAGGGCAGCAAAAACTAATGGGGGGAAGATCACCCAATTAGGGATTAGCAAAAAAAAGGCAAAAAATAATTTAAGCTGTTGAAGCTGAAAATTACCAACACTATGAAAAAATTTTGAGATTGTACAAGCATTTCATTAATCTATTTAATAAATCCTCATAATACTGGGCAGACAAAAGTGATAACGATGTGACAGACTGCCAAAAAGGAAACGCAGTTTTGGCCTATATTAATAGTCCAATTCCTAGTTTGAGAGAAAAGACTGTTCTATTCTATTTATGGTAGCTGACCAGACTGATAATAATATATCATTTGAGGACTTGCACGGACTAAAGCATCTTCCAAATGGGTGACCAGGATGCTGAAGGGATTGGAAAGCATGAGAAAAGAGTATTTTCCTTGAAGAAAAAGAGACCCAAGGGATGTAAGTGAGCTGGCTTCAAATATTTCATGGGCTGTCATATGGCAATGGAATTAAACTTGCTCATTAACGAATCAAGGCAAATTGGAAGTGGTCAAATAGGAGGTGGTAAGAGCGAACGTCAACATTCTAGGAATCACTGAACTAAGATGGACTCGAATGGGTGAATTTAACTCAAATGACCACTATATCTACTACTGTGGGCAGGAATCCCTTAGAAGAAATGGAGAAGCTATCATGGTCAATAAAAGAGTCCGAAATGCAGTACTTGGATGCAATCTCAAAAACGACAGAATTATCTCTGTTTGTTTCCAAGGCAAACCATCCAATATCACGGTAATCCAAGTCTATGCCCCAATCAGTAATGCTGAAGAAGCTGAAGTTGAACGGTTCTATGAAGACCTACAAGACCTTTTAGAACTAACACACAAAAAAGATGTCCTTTTCACTATAGGGGACTGGAATGCAAAAGCAGGAAGTCAAGAAACACCTGGAGTAACAGGCAAATTTGGCCTTGGAGTATGGAATGAAGCAGGGCAAAGGCTAATAGAGTTTTGCCAAGAGAATGCATTGGTCATAGGAAACACCCTCTTCCAACAACTCAAGAGAAGACTCTACACATGGACATCACCAGATGGTCAACACCGAAATCAGACTGACTATATTCTTTGCAGCCAAAGATGGAGAAGCTCTATACAGTCAGCAAAAACAAGACCAGGAGCTGACTGGGGCTCAGATCATGGACTCCTTATTGCCAAATTCAGACTTAAATTGAAGAAAGTGGGGAAAACCACTAGACCATTCAGGTATGACCTAAATCAAATCCCTTATGATTATACAGTGGAAGTGAGAAGTAGATTTAAGGGACTAGATCTGATAGACAGAGTGCCTGATGAACTATGGATGGAGGTTTGTGACACTGTACAGGAGACAGGGATCAAGACCATCCCCAAGAAAAAGAAATGCAAAAAAGCAAAATGGCTGTCTGAGGAGGTCTTATAATAGCTGTGAAAAGAAGAGAAGTGAAAAGCAAAGGAGAAAAGGAAAGATATACCCATTTGAATGCAGAGTTCCAAAAAATAGCAAGGAAAGATAAGAAAGCCTTCCTCAGTGATCCATGCAAAGAAACAGAGGAAAACAAGAGAATGGGAAAGACTAGAGTTCTCTTCAAGAAAATTAGAGATACCAAGGGAACATTTCATGCAAAAATGGGCTCAATAAAGGACAGAAATGGTATGGACCTAACAGAAGCAGAAGATATTAAGAAGAGGTGGCAAGAATACACAGAAGAACTGTACAAAAAACATCTTCACGACCCAGATAATCACGATGGTGTGGTCACTCACCTAGAGTCAGACATCCTGGAATGTGAAGTCAAGTGGGCCTTAGGAAGCATCACTAGGAACAAAGCTAGTGCAGGTGATGGAATTCCAGTTGAGCTATTTCAAATTCTGAAAGACGATGCTATGAAAGTGCTCCACTCAAATGCCAGCAAATTTGGAAAACTCAGAAGTGGCCACAGAACTGGAAAATGTCAGTTTTCATTCCAATCCCAAAGAAAGGCAATGCCAAAGAATGCTCAAACTACCACTCAATTGCACTCATCTCACATGCTAGTAAAGTAATGCTCAAAATTCTCCAAGCCAGGCTTCAGCAATACATAAACTGTGAACTTCCATATGTTCAAGCTGGATTTAGAAAAGGCAGAGGAACCAGAGATAAAATTGCCAGCATCTGTTGGATCATTGAAAAAGCAAGAGAGTTCCAGAAAAACATCTAGTTCTACTTTAGTGACTATGCCAAAGCCTTTGATTGTGTGGATCACTACAAACTGTGGAAAATTCTGAAAGAGATGGGAATACCAGACCACCTGACCTGCCTCTTGAGAAACCTGCATGCAGGTCAGGAAGCAACAGTTAGAACTGGACATGGAACAACAGATTGGTTCCAAATAGGAAAAGGAGTACGTCAAGGCTGTATATAGTCACCCTGTTTATTTAACTTATATGCAGAATACATCATGAGAAACGCTGGGCTGGAGGAAGCACAAGCTGGAATCAAGATTGCCCGGAGAAATATCAATAACCTCAGATATGCAGATGACACCACCCTTATGGCAGAAAGTGAAGAAGAACTAAAGAGCCTTTTGATGAAAGTGAAAGAGGAGAGTGAAAAAGTTGGCTTTAAGCTCAACATTCAGAAAACTAAGATCATGGCATCCGGTCCCATCACTTCATGGCAGATAGATGGGGAAACAGTGGAAACAGTAGCAGACTCTATTATTCTGGGCTCCAAAATCACTGCAGATGGTGATTGCAGCAATGAAATTAAAAGACGCTTACTCCTTGGAAGGAAAGTTATGACCAATTTAGACAGCATATTAAAAAGCAGAGACATTACTTTGCCAACAAAGTTCTGTCTAGTCAAGGCTATAGTTTTTCCAGTGGTCATGTATGCATGTGAGAGTTGGACTATAAAGAAAGCGGAGCGCCAAAGAATTGATGCTTTTGAACTGTGGTGTTGGAGAAGACTCTTGAGAGTCCCTTGGACTGCAAGGAGATCCAACCAGTCCATCCTAAAGGAGACCAGTCCTGGGTGTTCACTGGAAGGACTGATGTTGAAGCTGAAGCTGCAATACTTTAGCCACCTGCTGTGAAAAGCTGACTCATTTGAAAAGACCCTGATGCTAGGAGGAACTGGGGGCAGGAGGAGAAGGGGACGACAGAGGATGAGATGGTTGGATGGCATCATTGACACGATGGACATGGGTTTGGGTGGACTCCGGGAGCTGGTGGTGGACAGGGATGCCTGGCATGCTGCAGTTCATGAGGTCGCAGAGAGTTGGACATGACTGAGCAACTGAACAAACTGAACTGAAGTGCCTAAAATAGACTTAGCAATGACTGAAATATCACTAAAGCACACAAGAAATGTTACAGACTATTCAACAAGCTTGGCTATAAAAGAGAAGAGAAAAAGCAGTAATTAGAGAGTCAGAGTTAAGGGGGAAGAACCTCTTCCTTTGAAAAACAAGTGCACATAGAAAAGACTTAAAGGTAGTAGTGATAAGAAATGAAAATTTATATTGGCAGGTACTTGGAAAGGTAGTAGGAGAAAAATCTAAAGTGCAGGTGCAAGGATGATTCTCTATCAGAAGAAGATACATCTCATCTTTCTTTTTGTGAATAGAGCTAAGCTTTGAGGATTGATGTGGGAAGTTGTTTTCGATGAGACAGACTCTTACTTCTGCATGAAATAAGTCATTCCAGGAAAAAAAAGAAAAAGTGGTACTATCTGATGTTTGAGGACAAAAGAGTTTTAAAAGGCCACTGAGGTTAACGCGAATGAAAAGGAGGTGATTAGCGTACACAAAAAGTTGCTGGCCAAAGTTCAGTGCCTTCTTGAGGTTGAAGATCATGATCATCTCTAATAAATGATGGAAATAACTAGGAAGTCAGTACATGACAGCAATAAGATGGTATAGAAGAATAACTAAAGATTTATAACTCACTCCAGAAAGAATTTTTAAGATGAGTTATCAGGTTTTAGTATAAAGTGATGATTTAATGTCAGAAAAACTTGATTGTACATCTCAGCTACTAGGTGCATAACCTTGGATAAGTTACTTGGCTTTCCTTAAAATTTCATCTTCTCTAACATATAGACACCTCATCTGACTACTGTTAAATCAAATGATAAAATACACATTAAGGACTTAGTATGATGCCAGCACACAGTAAATCCTCACTTAACGTTAAATGTTTTAATAGAATATTTAATGATAAGATTTAAAGATATTAAGAGTGTGTTTTGTATGAAATGGGGGTTACAGAAGGCAAACTGGAAAGGTTTAGAAATGATAGGAATACTAGGAAATTGAGCCTACAGAGATAAAAATACCAAATATTATGAAGATAAAAGTAACAGAGAAGGTAAGATCATTAGAACAACCTAATTTTTGGACAATGACCAACAGTAATTAGGAAATGAAGCATGATGGATCTGGTGAATAAAAGGTAACAACAGCCTGAGCCCGCACACTGCAATTTCAGGAGCTGGTATATGGGTTCTGAAGTTTCAGAATCTGAATGCTATCTCAGTCTGTCTCAGGGAAAGTAGGCCCAACTTTCCCTCTGACTAGTTCTAAATTAATATGCTCTCCTTTAGAAGTGCTTTCGCCTCTTTACTACAGGAATATACTCTGCTGATATCCTCTCTCCTATGCATGGGTTTATATAGTTTACATATGAATACTCATCTCCCTTCACCTCCCCTCAACTTTTGCCCATAGTTTGACTCAATTTAAACTTTTCCATACCCCTTGCAGGGCTTCTTCAGTGGCTCAATGGTAAATAATCCGCCTGCTAATGCAGGACATTTGGGTTTGATCCCTAGGTTGTGAACATTCCTTGGAGAAGGAAATGGTGATCACTTCAGTATTTTAGCCTGGAAAATTCCATGGACAGAGAAGCCTGGCGGGCTACAATGGGGTCATAGAGTCAGTCACAACTTAGAGACTAAACAACCTATTTCTTGGGCCTCCACAAATATCTGCACATTATATATATATTCTTCATAGTTATTCCACATGCAACCAACAGCCAGTTTAAGTTCATCAAGGGTAAAAACCAAGATGCATATTATCTAACAGTGTTGAACAGACAGTAGTTGTTCAAATGCTTTAGGACAAAAGGTTGGGTAGTTTTTTTTTCCCAAAGAACTCTACTGGTAACAGTTCAGTTTGTCTTATTTTAGTCTTCTAACATGTTTTACTACTATAAAATAAATTAAGGAGAACACAAGATATAATCATACAAAACAGAAATTGGCAAGCTTTTTCCTAAAGAGTCAGAAGGATAAATATTTCAGGCTTGTGAACTATACAGTCTCTCTTGAATCTACTTAGCTCTGCTCTTGTAAGTGAAAAAAAAAAAAGTTAGAATGTGCAAATAAAGAGTATGATTATGTTTCAATAAATCTTTATAGATAAAGCGCCAGGCAACAGGTTGTAGTTAACCAATTTGTGTACCATAAGGAAAATGCTCACAATTTATTACATGATGTAAAAAAAAACACAGCTCAGCAAATTCAAAGAGCTTGAAGACAACTGATGAGAAAATACTATACTACCCTGTGAGAGATATATTGGGACTGCTTACTTTTCGCAATTGTATGAAATAATAACAAATTCAAACTAGGAAAAGTATGACAGATTCTAAGGTGATCCCCATGATCCTCTTCCCTGGTATATGCCTTTGTGTTTTGAATTCTCTTTGAATGTGGGTGGAACCTCTAACTTGCTTTGAACCCAAAGAATATGGCAAAGGTGATGGTACATCACTTCTGTTACATAAAACTGTAACATCTGTCACATTGAGAGACTGCCTCCCTTACTGGTCTTGAAGAAATAAGATGCCATGTTGTGAGAGAGTGGCTCTGGCTGACAGCAAGGAACTGAATGTGGTCAGTCACCCTGGGAGATTGAAACAGATCCATCCTCTGCCAAACCTTCAGTGAGAACCCAGCCCTGACTCACTCCTAGACTGTCTGCTTGCAGAGGACCCAGAAACTGTGAGATAATAAATGTGTGTTCTTTTCAGGCTAGCTAAGTTTCTGTTAATATTGTTACACAGAAATAGGTAACTAATACAGAAGTACACACATAGGTAGTTGTAATTCATTGTTTAAAAGCATATCACTCATCTCTTATTTCTAGAATGAGAACTACATAATCAATCTAAGAGATTAAATAATGTTCTTAAATGTCACATAACTTGTATCTTAATTACTGATTTCTATTAAATCTCTTTGATGCTTCATATCTCCACATATAGCTCAAGATCCTTTATGTAAAAAGAAGCTGTGTGAACTTTAAATATTTATGCTATGCTTTCACTTTTGATACTTTTCAGGTACACCAAATTTACATGTGAACCAGACTGTCAAAAAGCTATCTAAATATAAAACATCTCAAAACCTTTTCCGGTGCTAAAGAATGAAACAAGTTTCAAGAAAACTCTATATTTGATTTTCAAAGCACAGGTAGGAGTCCCTCAGTTCCTCCTCAGAGAATGGCCTTTTACATATTCATATTCACTTATTTTGTTGCATTCCAAAGGTCTAAAATGGCCCTATCATGGGTTTTCAGGCAGTGCTCACTGTGTGCAGTTTCCACAGTTACATTGCTTCTGAAACTGAAAACCCACTACTCTGTTACCCCACATACATGTGCATGTACACACTGGTACACGTAACTGTCTTGGTAAATGAGAAAATTATTAGAAATATTCACAGCCTATAGTGAAAGTTATTAATTAACGAAAATCACCTTCATACTTTGGTGGTGGTGGTGGTTTAGTCGCTAAGTCACGTCCGACTCTTGCAACCCCATGGACTATAGCCCGCCAGGCTCCTCTGTCCATAGGATTCTCCAGGCAAGAATACTGGAGTGGGTTGCCATTTCCTTCTCCAGGGCATCTTCCTGACCCAGGAATTGAACCCAGGTCTCCTGCATAGGGCAGGCAGATTCTTTACCAACTGAGATACAAGGATTTTCCTTATTTGTGGAATTTAAAAAAATCTTTGAGTGACAAGCATATAGTAATGCCCTAAGCTCCTAACCTCTGACCTTAAATCTTCATACTTGGCTTACATTTAGACCATTCACCCTTTCTTAAGGCAGAGTTCACCTACTGTATATGTTGTACTTACTTGAAAATGGAGAAAAGGAGAAAACCTAGTAGATAAGACTCCTTCTGCTAATCTAATCTTTCAAAGAAATGTAAAAATGCTTCCAAATTTTAATATTTCCTAAAAAAAAAAAAAACCAAGGTAACATAATAAAACTAAGTTTACTTAAAAATTTTTTTAAATTTATTTATTTTTAATTGAAGGGAAATCGCATTAGTTTCTACCAAACATCGACAAGTATTGCACTGGTTTCCAGCAAACATCAACATGAATCTAAGTTCATTTAAATTATACATATCGTTAAAAATCTTATACACTGAGAAAATGATAGTAGTGCAAAAACAATAATGAGATAATTCAGAACATTAGCTTTATGGAAAGACTAGACTCTACAAAGGCGGCCTTTGCTTTATACTTGCTGTACTGTTTTGTTCAATTATTAATTCAATAAATAGTTACTGAATACCTAGTGTAATACTTGGTGAACTGATACTTCATCATAGATAGACTTTTAAAAAATCTGTCACTGTACTTTATTCTTATTTGAGTTTTCCTTTATTACTTATTATTAAAAAAAAATCTCAGATCACCAGCTTCATTAGGCATGTGTTCTTTCCACATAACTGCCAATGTTACCACTAAGCTTTCTGCCACTGCATAACCAGTACCCCCTTCCTCCAGTTTTCAGTAACAGGCATCTTCCTTTACATTCTCATTGGCAGTGTCCTCAAACTACAGATTTCTACTAACAATCTGTTTATAGTGATTCAAGTCTCTAATATACTCCTCAAAATTCTTGTAGCCTTTGCCTACTGCCTGGTTTGAAAGCCACTACCATATATTTATTTTATATTTGTTATGGATGCACCCACTCTTAAAACACCAGAATCTGTTATGAAATAACATCTCCAATGCTTGCAGAAGATGATTGCCTACTTAAAATTCAAGTGAATCTATAAACAATTCAAAAGGTGCTGGTTATAAGATTGATATACAAAAATCAACAGGAATTCCTTGTACAATTATAACCAACCATAAAATATATTAACAGTAAACACATGTATTATCATATTAACTTATGTTGTTATAGTTTGCTTCACTTGTATCTCCTCTTTAAGGAAAGAGAATAACTCATTTATATTTGTAACCCCAGTATCTAGCATGCAAGCGGGTGTTCAATGAAAATTTCAGAATGATTATCAATCATCATTGGATTCTTAGTATCATTCACACATATTTTTCCTGGAGAAAAGAATAAAAATTCACTTGCATATTTTTTAAACCACTACAATAACTCACTATATTTTTGTACATTAAAGAGAAAAGTTCCAGTTCAAATCAAGAAATCCCATTCTCCACTTTTCACCTATTTGGACTGATAAAGATTAAAATCCTTGATAATGTACAACATTGTTAAGGGTGAAGGTAACCTAGTTATAACAGCTGACTAAAGTATTCGGTAGTATAACCTCTTGGGAGAGCAATCTAGTAACTAATACAATTTCACATGCTTCTCTTTAGCAAGCCTATATTTTGGAACTTATTCTGTAGATACTTATACATACATGAAAACCGTATACATATAAAATTTGTACAATAGGATTGTTCGTAACAGAAGATAATGAGTTAACCTTATCAGTAGAGAAAAATGTAAGAAAATTATGGCACATCCACACAATGAATTCCTATTCAGTTGTCAAGAAGAATAAGGGATACCTATAAGAATGCACATGGACTGATTTCTAAAATATCAGATCAGTCAGTTCAGTTCAGTTGCTCGGTCACATCCAACTCTTTGCAACCCCAAGGACTGCATCACACCAGACTTGTCTGTCCATCACCAACTCCTGGAGTTTACTCAAACTCATGTCCATCGAGTCGGTGATGCCATGCAACCATCTCATCCTCTGTCGTCCCCTTCTCCTTCTGCCTTCAATCCTTGCCAGCATCAGGGTCTTTTTAGTGACACAGTTCTTCACATCAGGTGGCCAAAGTATTGGAGTTTCAGCTTCAATTTCAGTTCTTCCAATGAATATTCAGGGCTGATTTCCTCTAGGATGGACTGGTTGGATCTCCATGCAGTCCAAGGGACTCTCAAGAGTCTTCTCCAACACCACAGTTCAAAAGCATCAATTCTTCGGTGCTCAGCTTTCATTATAGTCCAACTCTCACATCCGTACATGACTACTGGAAAAACCATAGCTTTGACTGGATGGACCTTTGTTGGCAAAGTAATGTCTCTGCGTTTTAACATGCTGTCTAGGTTGGTCATAGTTTTTCTTCCAAGGAGCAAACACCTTTTAATTTCATGGCCGCAGTCACCATCTCTGGTGATTTTGGAGCCCAAGAAAATAAAGTCTGTCACTGTCTCCATTGTTTCCCCATCTCTTTGCCATGAAGTGATGGGACCGGATGCCGTGATCTTCGTTTTTTTGATTGTTGAGTTTTAAGCGAGCTTTTTAACTCTCTTCTTTCACTTTCATCAAGAGGCTCTTCAGTTCCTCTTCGCTTTCTGCCATAAGGGTGGTGTCATCTGCATCTGAGGTTATTGATATTTCTCCCGGCAATCTTGATTACAGCTTGTGGTTCATTCAGCTTGGAATTTCACATGATGTACTCTACATTTAAGTTAAATAAGCAGGGTGACAATATACAGCCTTGACATACTCCTTTCCCGAATTGGAACCAGTCTGTTGTTCCCTGTCTGGTTCTAACTGTTGCTTCTTGACCGGCATACAGATATCTCAGGAATCAGGTAAGGTGGTCTGGTATTTCCATCTCTTTAAGAATTTTCCACAGTTTGTTGTGATCCACACAGTCAAAGGCTTTGGCAGAGTCAATAAAGCAAAAGTAGATGCTTCTCTGGAACTCTCTTCTTTTTTTGATGATCCAACAGATGTTGGCAATTTGATTTCTGGTTCCTCTGCCTTTTCTAAATCCAGCTTGAACATCTGGAAGTTCTCTGTTCACATACAGTTGAAGCTTGGCTTGGAGAATTTTGAGCATTACTTTGCTAGCATGTGAGATGAGTGCAACTGAGTGGTAGTTTGAACATTCTCTGGCATTGCCTTTGAGATAGGAATCAAGACTGACATTGTCCAGTCCTGTGGCCACTGCTGAGTTTTGCTAATTTACTGGCATATTGAATGCCACACTTCCTCAACATCATCTTGTAGTATCTGAAATAGCTCAGCTGGAATTCCATCACCTCCACTAGCTTTGTTTGTAGTATGCTTCCTAAGGCCCATTTGACCTCACATTCCAGGATGTCTGGCTGTAGGTGAGTGATCACACCATCGTGATTATCTGGGTCGTGAAGATGTATTTTGTACAGTTCTTCTGTGTATTCTTGCTACCTCTTCTTAATATCTTCTGCTTCTGTTAGGCCCATACCATTTCTGTCCTTTATTGTGCCCATCTTTGCATGAAATGTTCCCTTGGTATCTCTAACTTTCTTCCAGAAATCTCTAGTCTTTTCGATTCTATTGTTTTCCTCTATGTCTTTGCATTGATCACTGAGGAAGGCTTTCTCATCTCTCCTTGCTATTCTTTGGAACTCTGCATTCAAATGGGAATATCTTTCCTTTTCTCCTTTTCCTTTCACTTCTCTTCCTTTCTCAGCTATTTGTAAGGCCTCCTCAGACAACCATTTTGCCATTTTGCATTTCTTTTTCTTGGGGATAGTCTTGATCACTGCCTCCTGTGTAATGTCACAAAATTCCGTCCATAGTCCTTCAGGTACTCTAGCAAACTAATCCCTTGAATCTATTTGTCGCTTCCACTGTATTATCATAAGTGATTTGATTTAGGTCATATCTGAATAGTCTAACGGTTTTCCCTACTTTCTTCAATTTCAGTCTGAATTTTGCAATAAGGAGTTCAAGCTGTGACCCATAGTCAGCTCCTAGTCTTGTTTTTGCTGAGTGTACAGAGCTTCTCCATCTTCAGCTGCAGAGTACAATCAACCTGATTTTGGTATTGACCATCCGGTGATGTTCACGTGTCATCATGATGTCATCTCCTGTGTTGGTGGAAGATGGTGTTTGCCATAACCAGTGTGTTCTTTTGGCCAAACTCTGTTAGCCTTTGTCCTGCTTCATTTCCTACTCTAAGGACAAACTTGCCTGTTACTCCAGGTATCTCCTGATTTCCTACATTTGGATTCCAGTCCCCTATGATGAAAAGGATATCTATTTTTTGGTGTTAGCTCTAGAAGGTCTTGTAGGTCCTCACAGAATTGTCAACTTCAGCTTCTTCAGCATTAGTGGCTGGGGTATACTCTTGGATTACTGTGATACTGAATGATTTGCCTTGGAAAAGGACCGAGATCATTCTGTCATTTTTGAGATTGTACTCAAGTACTGCATATTGGACTCTCTTGTTGACTGTGAGGGCTACTCCATTTCTTCTAAGGGATTCTTGCCCACAGTAGTAGGTATAACCGTTACCTGAATTAAATTCACCCATTCCAGTACATTTTAGTTCACTTATTTCTAAAACGTTGATGTTCACTCTTGCCATCTCCTGTTTGACCACTTCCAATTTATCTTGACTGGACTTTACTTCCATCACCAGTCACTCCAAAACAGCGTGTTTTTTCCGCTTTGGCTCCACCTCCTCATTCTTTCTGGAGTTACTTCTCTACTCTTCTCCAGTAGCATACTGAGCACCTACCGCCCTGGGGAGTTCATCTTTCAGTCTTGTATCTATTTGCCTTTTCATACTAGGGTTCCCAAGGCAAGAATACTGAAGTGGTTTGCCATTTCGTTCTCCAGTGGACCACTTTTTTTTTTTTCTAACATATATTTAGGAGAAAAAGCAAGGTGCTGAATGCCTCCATGGATATTAGTTAGGTAGAAATATTTGGGTTCCCATCATTTCTAGAATAAAGCATCGGTCATACTAAATTCAGCCTTCCCGGGTGGCTCAGTGGTAAAGAATCTGCCTTGCCATGCAGAAGCCATAGCAGATGCAGGTTTGATCCCTGGTTTGTGAAGATACCCTGGAGGAAACAGGAACACATCCCAGTATTCTTGCCAGGATAATCCCATGGACAGCCTAGCCTGGCAGGCTACAGTCAACGGGGGTCACAAAGAGTTGGACATGACTGAACACACAAGCATGCATACTAAATATGGAGTATATTCAGTTCTGTGCACAAAAAGACAATGCTAGAGCAGAAGGTGTGACAAGAGAATAACCAGGAAAATAAGGAGTGTGACAATCACGATGCATAAAAACCAGTTTAAGAAACTATGTCTATTTAGTCTGGAGAAGATTTGAGGTGATTAAATTGTTATTTTAAAATATTTTAAGAGTGTCAGGTGAAAGAGTATCAGAGGACAAAAAACTAGGAACAAAAAACTCATCACAGGCATACAAATTAAAAATTAACAAAGAACTTTCTAGTTAATCATACATTTTCAAATAACAAAGGTTTGACTGGTGAAGTAGTGAGCCCTTTAAAGTAGATAAAGTGAAAATGAAGTCGTTCAGTTGTGTCCAACTCTTTTTTGAGATGCCATGGTCTGTAGCCTGCCAGGCTCCTCCATCCTTGGGATTTTCCAGACAAGAATACTGGAGTGGGTTGCCATTTCCTTCTCCATGTGATCTTCCCGACCAGGGATCCAACCCGAGTCTCCCACATTGCAGGCAGATTCTTTACTGTCTGAACCACCAGGCAAGCCTGTTAAACTAGATCATCTGTACTCAAATGGTGTTTGGTATCCGAAAAGTGTTCCATGGCCAGGTGGGAGCTTGGATTACATAACTGTCAAGATTTATTTCAATTCCAACATTCTGTGATCTACACTTAAAACAAGGGTAAATTGGGTTATGTATGTATATTTAAGTAAGAAGTATGGAAGCTTTAAAGATGAACAAAAATGCGATTTATCCTTGTCATTTTTCTTTGAATAAGACGACAAGTAAGGTAAAAATCTGTGATATATACAATGGGCTTATGCGTACATCAAATTATCAAATAAATCACTGTAACAATCCCACTCTAAATACTGAGATTCTGGAAAAAATCAGCACTATTTTCACCTTTTTAAAACAAATGGAAGACAAGGAGCTGTGAACACTTTTTAAGTATAAGAGCTACATTTTCACATGTATTTTTCTAAATCAGTTCAAGTTCAGATTAATAGTTTAATTTAAATTAAACATAAAGCAATTCCTCTTTATCTTAACTCTTGTAGCGTGTTATATAATTAATTTCAGAAGAGGCAAACCCATAAAATCATACACACAACAGAAAACTCTAATTGGGGAGAGCAGAGTATGTATGCTATACTAACCAATTAGAAGAACTGTTCCAACGGCCAAACCTCCACCTGGAAATGAAACAAAATGAAGAACAAATTAATCTACCTTTTCATATTATCTTTAGCATAAAAGTTAGGCATTATCAAGGACAGGTACTTCAACAACTTCAAAACTGTAGTTGAGAACAACATTTTAATTACCTTTGCAATACTTGGCTTAAGGTGCTATTATGAAATAATTACATACTATATGTAATTATACACTACACATTACAATTACTTTCATAATATACTGTACTATCCTCCTTTTTCCTGTGATAGGACCATGCAGCATTCAACACAGCCGGCTAAGCATTCCTTTAATGTTATATTTAGCACTTATTAATAAATTAGCTCAATAGCTGAGACCTAAATGTGCACAGTAACTTAACTACAACAGAAGTACAACACAGAAAGAAAGGTTATTACAATAGAAATTCCACTTTAATTTTTATTCTCAAATTTAACAAATCTTGGAGAAAAAAACCTGACAGTTAAAATGAATTCTTTTCTGATTATTAATAACACACATAAAATCTGAACACACTCTAAATGTATTTAGAATGTAAGATGAATATTTTTGTCAAACAAGAGAGGCACAATCACCACAATCACAAAACATATTTTCAATTTTACTAGAAAATGCTATTTTAATTATATTTGAATTAGGGTAATATGATCATAAATATATAACTGAAATACAGGTTTATTAAAAATCAATTTAAAATCAAGTTTTAAGAAACTAGAACATCAGAAAGATAGACATTCAAACACCTGACAACTGATATTTTGTTTCTAAAACCATTTGTGAAAGCATTACTATGTGTTATTGGTGCAAATGCTAACAAGTTCACTTAAAAATTTAAAAATGTATACACAAAGAATCAAATGAACTTAAAGTATAATTAATTTAAAAAGAAACTAAAAATTGTTGGACAATTGAAGACAATATTACTAGTGCTTTTTGCTTACAAGATTGTGAAACATTTAGAATATAATAATCTTTTCCCAAAAAGTTTTATAGTGACAAACAATACATAGAAAAACTTAGTATGAAAAACTCATGACAGTGTTTTTTTTGCCTTGCAAATAAGCATAAAAACCTGTTATGTTTCAAAGAATTTGAAATTTGGTAAGGTGCATGCACACTTAATACAATCTAATATTTGAGGACTTTATGACTAAAACAGAGCATTCAAAATTGTTAGAAAACAGCTTAAAAAAAGGAACAAACACACTTACATTTTTTAAGTGGATATGTTATTGAATTAAGTATGTATTTTAACTTCATATTGAGATAAGTTACTTCATTTTAGCATTTAAAGCCACACCAGACTACACAGGAGAACTACAAATGTTGGTCAAATTAAAAGTTTAACATAAACTGAAATATATGTGATGATAACAACCATAAAAGATGAGAGCAAAAAGGCTCTGTTTGGGAGAAGAGTAAATATTTAGTTTTACAGTTTGTGCTACATATAGACCAATATTAATTCTTTAATCCACTTTAAATATTTTAAATCACACTTTCCAACTCTTCACTATTTTTCCTCACATGTGAAAATATTTAGCTAGTAATTATCATTTTGTGTATTTGAGATGAAATAATACAGGCACATAACAGATACTCCAAGTTTCTCGTCTAGTCTACTATAAAAAAGTTAGCTGCATTTTTCCATAACTTAATCTTTATAGGAAGGATTTAGATTTGTTATCTAAACTTCTTTGGGTCTATATTCATGTCTTCTCAAATTAGGAATTTATATAAGGCCTCCAAGTGGAATATTTAGAGAAGTAGATATTTTTTGTGAATGATATTCACAGTGAAATAACGAGAACTGATCAAGAAACAGTTCTCCAACTGAATGATACGATATCTCGCTCAGGTGTCTTGCCCAAAGAAGTACAGTAAGAGCTACTCTTACCATTCTGGCAATTATTTTCTGATTAGAAACAATCAATACATGATACACTAAATACATTATTTGATAAATGTATTACCAGTATTAATTCTATTACTGTATTAACAGTAAACAGCAAATCAGACTACACTACGAAGGTAGGTAGTTTTCTGCCTGAGTTGAACAATCCACTGTTTCTGATAATTCAGGAAACGAAAGTTTTAAATCTCTCATATATTAAATTATATATGGAAAATCTTTATGTTTGGAAAATGCAAATGTTCCTTAAAACAAGATAATATGAGGACATTTTAATCATTTTTTATCAGCCAAATTAATATTCTATTGGGCGTCTCTTACAAAAAGGCAACTTACTTTTTTTCTAATGGGCTATATTATATAAATTCACTAGCTCAATTTTGAATTTGAATTTGAATTTGAGCTAACTCAAATTTGAATTGGCCCTAGTAAAGCTGGTGATTTGGAAGGTTAGTCATGGGAAATAGGAAGCCACCTAATTATTTATAAATCAAGCTTTTATTCTATGTATATGAGGTAAAGTGATTTTGACGTGGCCATATACACAAGCATGTAGCCGTAAAGTTCCTATATTCTTCCAAACTTCATTTTAGAATGTGGTAAGACCACATTTCCCACAAATACTCAGTATAAGGTATTTTGCAATATCTCACTCAATATACTGAGATTCTAGCTATATTTTAAAGTAGAGTAAATTTTAATAAGTTAGCAGTCATTCTCCCTACCCAAAATTGAAAAGCTTAACCAACTAAACACAAGATACTTGACATGATATATTCAACAAAAGTTAGCTTTCAATCCATCTTTAAATTCAGCAATTCATTAGCAATTTCAAAAGCAGCACAGATTTCACACTAATAATTCCTAATTAAAACAGAAATATCTTTTCCCCATAGCACATTAAAATGTCTGACAGGAAAGTAACAGGGTAAGGAAGCACTTGTCTTAGAAATTCATATAAGGCCTCCAAGTGGAATATTCAGAGAAATAAATGCTTTTTGTGAATGATATTCATAGTGAAATAATGAGAACAGATCAAGAAATAGTTTCCCAATTAAATATGATATAATGCACAGGTGGACACACACACAAAGTAAAAAATGGTCTTGTTTAATGCCTCCTCTTCCGTTTAATCATATTAGATAAATCACCAATATTCTAAGTCACTAAAAAAATAAACTTTTGGTTTTACCTCAGACCACTTTAAAAAGTATGTTTAAGCTCACCTCCAGCTTACTAAAAAAATATGGGAGAATATTTCATCAACTTGTAAGTTTACACAAGTTTGAAAGCTTGAAAATACTTTTCAAGTCTGATATCTTAAAGTATAAAATTCATCAAGCTTTTACATTTTAAAAAAGTGACTATTTTGTCTTAAAACTAGAATAAATATAAAAGCTTAAGAAACACTGGAAAATTTAAGATTTTAAGTGTCAATATCTATTTAAAAATTTTTTTAAATACGAAGGAAAGATTTAAAAAAATTCATGTGAATAGTTAGAAAATGATATATTAATTTAAAGGGAGAAAAGCCCTACACAGTTCCCAAAACAAATCTCTAATTAAGCTATACATTTAGGGTAAACAAGGTCAAATTAATATATTAGAATATGAAGGTCCATAAATTTTATCTTGTTTTACAATAAAGGCAACTCCTTTTTCAAAGCTAAAAGTTTAAAAGGGAAGAGAAATAAAAGTTAGGAAAGAGAAGTCTTTCATCCTAGTTCTTTCCAGTGCTCTCTGTAAATCAGTAGTTTTGTTTAAAATTATAGAAGCAAAACAGGCATCTTAAAGGCTTTGTAGGGAAAAGGCAATGTAACAGCCATATCCTTCGTTCATAGCAATATCCTTAACTACCTAATTAATGCCACACTTAAAATTAAATTGCAGTTATATGATTAACAAGTCTACTTTTTCTAGGTAAGAAACATCCTAACAACTCTTGGTTATCACAGGTATTGGCTGGGCAAACATGGGAATCAAAACAGAAAAGCCATCAACAATGAGAATGGTTCTGTTGATTAAATTGCGTGAAACAATTTTACAAAGGACTGAGTGGCACTTGCTTTAAATGTACAGGTATCAATTGTTAAAATATCATAACTGGGATGATACTAAATAAACAGCCCAAGCTTAATGCATATCATCCCACACTCCAGGTTAAGATGTGTGTGTGCTCAGTGGTGGTCAACTCTTTGTGACCCCATGGCCTGTAGCCCAACAGGCTCTTCTGTCCATGCGATTTTCCTGGCAGGAATACTGGTGTGGGTTGCCATTTTCTTCTCTAGGGGATCTTCCCAACCCAGGGATCGAACACGCTTCTCCTTTGTCTCCAGCATTATGGGCAGATACTTTACCCGCTGAGCTATCAGGGAAGCAAGATTAAAATATAATGGAGCAAAGAACTATACCCACCAGTAATTATTTTTTCATGGCAATGTTGAAAATGGTAGCTACCCTCAAGCTTCTTCAGGGCAGTCTTCCTGGATTATTATTTACCCCAATTCCTATTTCCATTCACTTGTCTGTCAAAATTTAATAAATTCTGAACAACACAGAGTTTAATCCAGTTAAAACTGAGAAGTCATCCGTCCTTCAAGTATCTTTCTGAAGGATGAGCCTGGGAGATAATTTCTCTACGTTAGTCAATATGGTCCTAAAATGGACTATTTTATATTCAAGGAAAAGAGAAATTTTGCCAGAATCCTTTATCTACTATATAATCTCCTTGGAAATTCCTGGAAGAAGAAAAATGAAATATTTACATACAGCGTCCTCAAATAACAACATAAATGTTCTGGAAAGGGACGGTTGAGAAACTGGGTTAGGAAATTCCAGAATGTAAATTATTCAACTTGGGAAATATAAATCGATATCTAACAATAAAATAAAGAATAAAAATATTTAATACAACTAGATCATGAAGATTAAGACGCAGTAATAGAAAAGTCTCAAATTTATAAAACACTTTGGAGTAAGCAATGGAAATACTAGTATATCATCAAATAACTAACATTCAATTTGCCTATTTTATGCTTTTCATTTTGCATCTACACTTTAAATTACAATGGCAGTAGTAAAATATCACTGCAGTGTATGCCAGTGACAACACAACATTTACTTGTTATGCAGTAACTACAGAATATATTTAGGCAACAACAATGTCACAGTATAGTTTTATCATTCTGATGTCATAGCATCCTACTATCATTACATCTTGTCACTATAAGATTATATTAGACTTGTCACAATCTTGAGTCAGACAACATTTCAGAACCACAGTATAATCTGAATTGCTTTTACTTTTGTGTATACACATTAGCAGCCAAATGTTTCACTTTCAAACAATGGTTTAATGAATAACACATGTATAGGGTTTGCTCCAAAGGGCCACAAAAAATAGAAAATCAAAATATAAAAATGCCATTAGGAAGTTAACAACTAAAATATTTCTAGACATTTTATTATTCCAAATGTAGTAACTCCTATTATAAGAATGTCTTCAACTTCTGTGCAATTTGAGAATTAACTGTATACATGCAAAATATATTTCAAAATATCCAAAAACTGATACTTATTTCAATCATTTTAATGAACACTAATTTTTAGCATAATCTTGTTAGAGTCAAATAAATAGATTCCCCAACTTCAAGCAAATCTGGAGAAATTTAAAATTACAGTTCAAGTTTATATCACTGTAAAAAAACACAAGGAAGGTGCTTTGGGTCACCTTTCTGGTGGGTGCTTTAAGAGGCTATTACAGTTAAATCTTCAGGCTTAGATTCAATAAATGGTTAAAAACACCTGAAAAGAGGTCTCAAAAAATTGAAGCAATTGCAGCATAGTGCAGAGCATTAAATGTGGAGCCTGAAGATCAACCAGACTGTCACAGTTTTGTGACTCTATTCATGTCAGTTAATCGCCATGTCTGATTTTAGAGCTCAAACACATAATTCCATCCTACATGTTTCATAATCTGTGCACGCTTTTTCCTACACATTATTTTTCTTTAAACCAAGAACTTATTTAGAATCTATAAGTACCAGGTACTGTGCTAGTTACATTTTGTTATTCTAATGAGGAACTGAAGATGTAATGTGAGAAACGTGACCTTTTTGTTTGGAGAGTTTCAGGATCAGTGAATGAAGTTACATATCTACACTGAGTTACCAAAAAAAAAAAATTAAGGACTAGGAACAGCCTCCAAGTTTTACATATAAATACAGGATGACCCCAATTTAAACTCATAAGGGAAAAAAAGTGAGATAAATATTTGCTAACTAGATATTTTGAATCATTTCTGTTTATAGTACCATGCAATTTAGGAAGGCATCAGAGTTGAAACAATTAAGGGAAAACATTCAAATTTATTATTTAAATTTACATAGAAATAACCAGGATCCAGTTATGGTCATAAAGTAACAGAGGTAAGAAGTCATACTCTTTCTCATTGGCCTTTCTATTGCTAAACCTATCTCAAAGTCTACCTGTGGGGAAAAAAATTACAGAGTGAAAATGACAAGGGAAGTACAAGAACAATGTCATTTGTAATATTTTATGAAAGTGTACAAGGCTTAACTGACACATCTCACCCTATAATAAAAAAATTATGAAATACAAACATGGACCAATTTTAGTAAAGTAGCATTCTGATAGGAATGAACTACTTTACAAGCTTTATTAACACAGCAGCTTTGCCCTACCTATCTATCTAACCTACAGATTAGATTAATAATTAATGGTTATTAACTATTGGTTAATTAATGGTTAATAATTAAACATTAATAATTAATGGTTATTAATCAAGCATATTCTTTAGCAGCCTTCTCAAGAAAAATTCCAGAGATTTTGGAAAGCCTAAAATCTGGACTTCTTTTTCTCGTTGAAATGTAAAATAATTTTAAACATCGTTTGAGATGTAACTCTGGGAAGCAAAATATATAGAGAAAAAATAACAAAAACAAAAATACATATATTTAACGCAGATACTGGGTACGTCTGTTAAGGTCAAAGACAGGCTTTCATTACTTGGATGCACCTAAGCTTTTAACATACATTCTTTTAAAGTCAATAATGATTAAAGATTCAGAACCAGGAGATAAGCAGTCAGGCGGCGAAAGAGGGGAAGTTACTTTTTTCAGCATTTTCTATTGATGCCCATCTGTCTCAAGTGATATAAACTTCTGTAGGTTAGCCCAAACCATGGGCTATCTGGGATTCACATAAGAGTGCATTCAAAGACCGGGACGGGATCCTAGATGAATGCCAAATCGTCTCCAATCATCAGTGACTGCCCTTCACTAGGAATGCACGTAAGGGTAAGAAGCATGTAGGTTTCCTGTCGTAATCGAGAAAAAGCCTGGTGGGCAGCAAAGTAGAAAGTGGGAGCACAAAACCAGATCTGATTAACAGCATTTAAAGTCTCCATGCAACCCTTCCTCCCCTCCATCAGACTGAGCCATCCTCTCCAAGTCCGAATGCTGAGAGGTGAGAGAAAGATGTGGGTCAGGGTGTCTACCCCGGCAAGTCCCCTCCCTCTTTTCCCTCTGCTGAGCCCAGATCTCCGTTCTGAACCGACCTAGGAGCTGGTCCAGGGCTGGCAGCCCGGTTGATACCAGCAGCTGTCCATTCCGCACCGACGGCCGTGTCCCCGCGATGGACACCAGTCGAGAGCAGCCACTGTCGGCACCGCTAGCTCTGGGACCCCTCCGCTGGAAGCTAGTGACGTTGTTCGTGCTGGCCGCCGCCACCATAGACCCAGTACCCCGGGTGCCGGTGCCGCAGGTCCCTGCTGCCGCCATCTTGGGGCTTCCCGCGTTGACCCAATGAGAACTCTGGGAGCTTAAGCCGCGGGCCTGTCACAGTCAGCTCCAAACTCCCGCCTCCTCGGCTCTTGAAGCCAATAGGACTGAGGCCTCCCTCCCGAGTCAACCAATCGGAAGGCGTATTGCTGAAAAGTGCGTTTACGTCAGGACGGCCGACTTCTGCAAGGCCCAGGTGAGAAAGAGGTACCTGAGTCCTGGATGAGAGTCTTCCTGGGTTCTTTGGGGCTAGAGGTGGGTAATATCATTAACGTTCTTCTCGTTTTGAGTGTCTTCATTCACGTTGAGTTAAAAAAAAAAAAAAAAGGTGGCTGGTGGTGGGGTATATCAAGCAACTTTCAGTAGGACCCTGCACTTTTCCTCCTCTCTGTAGTAAACAGGATACCGCCCCCCACCCCAGGCCTTTTCTGATTTCTGAAAGAAAATTCCCTCCGGCATCCTCTTCAGTTCTTTTTCTAAGCAGTTGGGTAACATGGAAGGGATTGAAACTCTTACCTTAGTGAGTAGCTTGTTGAGCCCGGCCTCGGTTCCTCAGGGCCGGTGACCGCTGGGTTGGATTTACACATTAGAGTAAAAACTCTGGAGCTTTGAGGCGATTTGGTTTTCCTCTGTTTCAAACAGCAGATGACAAACTGTACCTCTCTTGACACGTCCCCGTAAGTTGCTTTCGTTAATTTTAATTAGTGCTTCTGGAAGTCTTAGAGCGCCTTTCCATAAGTGGTGTGAATGATAAGTGTTATTCTGACAACCTTGTTCACACATTTAATTGTCGTTTGCTGTTAAGGCAGCTGCAAATAACACAATACTTTTTTTTTTTTTTACCCGAAAAACTGGTAAGAATTAGATGTGTATGTGCTTTCTTTTTCAAGTGATCTGTGAACTCTGAATCCAGAGTTTATTAGAATAGGAATTTTACATGATGAAAAAAGCCATGTAACCTAGATTTTCAAAAAAGGCCATGAATCCTTGGATTTAAATTTTGTTTTCAAAATTTTTAGCTGGGCGTGGGGTAGGGGATTGGAGTAAGTAATCTTTGAAGGCATTCATGATTGACAAATGTGTAAACTAAAAGAGTCCCAAATTATGCTTGCACTGATAATTATTGTTGGTTTTGACATTGATCTATGATACTTCTAAAATACATCAAAACTTCATGGAAACTCTTGCCATTGAATTGTTTTAAATCTCAGTGACTTGTGAAAACTTTTTGGCTGATTCTCTTTGAGATTATATTGCTACATAGTGACTCCAGTTTTTCATTTTGGTAGGTTTTTGTTTTTAAAGAAAAGTGTTCAGAAAAAAAAAAGTGTTGCAGTTTAACAATATATCAACTGGAAATCTTGATCATGGTTTAGATGCTTTCATTTAGAGTCTTACCAGTATAATTCTGTGATGTCAGTCATTCACTTAGTAGCTGTTGAGGGTTTACTGTCTGCTTGGACCTAAACGTGTCATTTTAAGGCAAAGTTAAAAAAAACAGTTCTCATTTGGAGGAGATAAGATTAACACATAGATAACAACATACCCGTTAAAATGATCACAGTGAACAATATACATTAATATTGCTCTGTAGTAAGTAAGTACTCAAGAAGACCAAAACAGAAAGTGACAAAGCACTCCAGTAACAAATAGGAACTTCTTAGACAGCTTTGCTGCTCTGAAAACTTTGAAGTACACAAATATTGAATTTCTATGGATTTCTTTACTACATATTCACTTGTTTTCTACTCTATTTACTTCAGCCTTTAGTTTTCTAAAGTGAAAAATTGTTTTTCAGCTTTAACTACAATCCAGGAAGATGTGCACCAATGCATTCCTGAAGTTAGCATATAATCTTTGGTACAACATTATCATCAGTTCAGTTCAGTTGCTCAGTCATGTCCAACTCTTTGCAACCCAATGGACTGCAGCACCCCAGGCCTCCCTGTCCATCACCAACTCCCGGAGTTTACTCACACTCACGTCCATTGAGTCAGTGATACTATCCAACCATCTCATCCTGTGTCATCCCCTTCTCCTCTTGCGTTCAATCTTTCCCAGCGTCAGGGTCTTTTCTAATGAGTCAGTTCCTTGCATCAGATGGCCAAAGTATTGGAGTTTCAGCTTCAGCATCAGTCCTTCCAATAAATATTGAGGACTAATTTCCTTTAGGATGAACTGGCTGGATCTCCTTGCAGTCCAAGGGACTCTCAAGAGCCTACTCCAACACCACAGTTCAAATGCATCAATTTTTAGGCACTCAGTTTTTTTTATAGTCCAACTCTCACATCCATACATGACTATTGGAAAAACCATAGCTTTGACTAGACAGACCTTTGTTGGCAAAGTAATGTCTCTGCTTTTTAATATGCTGTCTAGGTTGTCATAGCTTTTCCCTAAGGAGCAAGGGTCTTTTGGTTTCATGGCTGCAGTCACCATCTGCGGTGATTTTGGAGTGCAAGAAAATAAACTCTGTCACTGTTTCCATGTTTCCCCATGTATTTGCCATGAAGTGATGGGACCTGATGCCATGATCTTAGTTTTCTGAATGTTGAGCTTTAAGCCAACTTTTTCACTCTCCTCTTTCACTTTCATCAAGAGGCTCTTTAGTTCCTCTTCACTTTCTGCCATAAGGGTGGTGTCATCTGCATACCTGAGGTTATTGATATTTCTCCCAGCAATCTTGCTTCCAGCTTGTGCTTCATCCAGTCCAGCATTTCTCATGATATGCATATAAGTTAAATAAGCAGGGTGACAGTATACAGCCTTGACATACTCCTTTCCCTATTTGGAACCAGTCTGTTGTTCCCTGTTTGGTTGTAACTGTTGCTTCTTGACCTGAATACAGATATCTCAGGAATCAGGTAAGGTGGTCTGGTATTCCCATCTCTTTAACAATTTTCTACAGGTGATCCACACAGTCAAAGGCTTTGGCATAGTCAATAAAGCAAAAGTAGATGTTTCTCTGGAGCTCTCTTGCATTTTTGATGATCCAGCGATTGTTGACAATTTGATCTCTGGTTCCTCTGCCTGTTCTAAATCCAGCTTGAACATGTGGAAGTTCTCTGATCACATACTGTTGAAGCTTGGCTTGGAGAATTTTGAGCATTACTTTGCTAGCGTGCGAGATGAGTGCAATTATGCAGTAGTTTCAGCATTCTTTGGCATTGCCTTTCTTTGGGATTGGAATGAAGACTGACCTTTTCCAGTCCTGTGGCCACTGCTGAGTTTTCCAGATTTACTGGCATATTGAGTACAGCACTTGCACAGCCTCATCTTTTAGAATTTGAAATAGTTCAGCTGGAATTCCATCACCTCCAATAGCTTTGTTCATAGTGATGCATCCTACGGCCCACTTGACTTATCATTCCAGGATGTCTGGCTCTAGGTGAGTGATCACACCATCATGGTTAGCTGGGTCATGGCGATCTTTTTTCTTTTTTTCTTTTTTTTTTTTCATGGCGATCTTTTTTGTGTAGTTCTTTTGTTTGTCTTGCCACCTCTTCTTCATATCTTCTGCTTCTGTTAGGTCCATACCATTTCTGTCCTTTATTGTGCCCATCTTTGCATGAAATGTTTCCCTTGGTATCTCTTAATTTTCTTCAAGAAATCTCTAGTCTTTCCCATTCTCTTGTTATCCTCTATTTCTTTGCATTAATCACCGAGGAAGGCTTACTTACCTCTCCTTGCTATTCTTGGAACTCTGCAATCAGGTGGATATATCTCTCCTTTTATCATTTGCCTTTCATTTCTCTTCTTTTCTCAGCTATTTGTAAGGCCTCCTCAGACTACCATTTTGCCTTTATGCATTTCTTCTTGGAGATGGTCTTGATCATCGCCTCCTATACAGTGTCATGAACCTCTGTCCATAGTTCTTCAGGCATTCTGTCTATCAGGTCTAATCCCTTGAATTTATTGGTCACTTGCACTGTATCATCAAAAGTGATTTGATTTAGATCATACCTGAATGGTCTAGTGGTTTCCCCCACTTTTTTCAATTTAAGTCTGAATTTGGCAATAAGGAGTTCATGATCTGAGCTGCTGGCAGCTCCTGGTCTTATATTTGCTGACTGTATAGAACTTATCCATCTTTGGCTACAAAGAATGTAATCAATCTGATTTTGGTGTAACCGTCTGGTGATGTTCATGTGTGGAGTTGTCTCTTGTGTTGTTTGAAGAGGGTGTTTGCTATGACCTGTGCATCCTCTTGGCAAAACTCTTGTTAGCCTTTTTCCTGCATCATTTTCTACTCCAAGGCCAAATTTGCCTCTTACTCCAGGTATCTCTTGACTTCCTATGTTTGTATTCCAGTCCCCTGTGATGAAACGGACATCTGTTTTTGGTGTTAGTTGTAGAACGTCTTGTAGGTCGTGTTAGAACTGTTCAGCTTCAGCTTTTTCAGCTTTAGTGGTTGGGGCGTAGACTGGATTACTGTGATATTGAATGATTTGCTTTGGAAACAAACAGATCATTCTGTCATTTTTGAGACTGCACCCAAGTACTGCAGTTTGTACTCTCTTGTTGTCTATGAGGGCTGCTCCATTTCTTCTAAGAGATTCTTGCCCAGAATAGTAGATATAATGGTCATCTGAGTTAAATTCGCCCATTCCAGTTCATTTTAGTTCACTGATCCCCAAAATGTCAATATTCACTCTTGCCATCTCCTGTTTGACCACTTCCAACTTACTTTGATTTATGAACCTAAATTATTCCAGGTTCCTAAGCAATATTGTTCTTTACAGCATCGGACTTGACTCTGTTATTCTGTTAGCAGCCATATACACAACTGTCTGTTGTTTTTGCTTTGGCTCCATCTCTTTATTCTTTTCGTAGATATTTGTCTACCCTTCTCCCTTAGCATATTGTGCACCTGGGAAGTTCATCTTTCAGTGTCCTATCTTTTTGCCTTTTCATACTGCTCATGGAGTTCTCAAGTCAAGAATATTGAAGTGGTTTGCCATTCCCTTCTCCAGTGGACCACGTTTTGTGAGAACTCTATACCATGACCTATCTGTCTTGAATGGCCCTGCATGACATGGCTCATACTTTCATTGACTTAGACAAGGCTGTGATCCAAGTGATCAGTTTGGTTAGTTTTCTGAGTTTCCATTTTGTCTGCCCTCTGATGGATAATGTTCATGGATAGGTGACTCAATATTTTCAGTGTCAGTTCTTCCAAAATTGACCCATAGATTTCATGCACTCCCAGTTAAAATCCCAGCATGTTATTTCATGGATATTAACAGACAGGGTCTATAGTTTATATGGAAAGGCAAATGATCTAGAATAGCAAATACAATATTGAAGAACAGAGTTGTAGTACTGACACTACCTGACTTCAAGACTTACTGTAAAGGATCAGTGCAGCAGTATATAGAGTCCAGAAATAGACCCACATGAATATAGTGAGCTGATCTTAGACAGAATGAGCAAAAGCAATACAGTGGAGCAAAGATTGTCTTTGCTTTGGAACAGATAGTCGTATACATGCAAAAATAAATAAGTAAATAAATATTGACACAGACTTTACTTCAGAAAAATTAACTCAAAATGAATCACATACATAAGTGTAAAACAAAACTATAACACTTGTGTAGGATAACATCAGAGAAAATGTAGCTTACCTTGGGGATGGCAGTGACTTTTTAGATACACCAAAGACATCATCTGTAAAAGAAAGAATAGACAGGTTGGACTTCACTAAAATTAAAAACTTCTGCTGTGTGAAGGACAGTATCAAGAGAATGAGAAGATATGCCACACAGACTGGGAGAAGATAATCGCAAGGACACACTTGATAAAGGGCTGTTATCCAAAACATACAAAACTCATACTCCTACCATTTGTTGTTGTTAGTCAGTTGCTCAGTCCTATCCAGCTCTTTGAGACACCATGGACTGCAGCATGCCAAGCTTCAGTCCTCCACTGTTTCCCAGAGTTTGCTCAAATTCATGTCCTTTCAGTCTGTGATGCTAGCTAACCATCTCATCCTCTGTTGCCCCCTCCTTCTTTTGCCTTCAGTTTTTCCTAACATCAGGGTTTTTTCCAGTGAGTCAGCTTTTTGCATCAGGTAGTCCAAGTATTGGAGCTTCAGCATCAGCCCTTCCAATGAATATTCAGAACTGATTTCCTTTAGGATTGATTGGTTTGATCTCCTTCCAGTCCAGGGGACTCTCAAGAGTTTTCTCCATAACCACAGTTCGAAAGCATCAATTCGTCAGTGCTTGGTCTTCTTTATGGTCCAACTCTCACATCTGTGCATGACCACTGGAAAAACTATAGCTGTGACTGTATAGACCTTTGTTGGCAAAGTGATGCCTCTGCTTTTTAATACACTGTGTAGGTTTGTCATAACTTTTCTTCTAAGGCAGGAGGATCTTTTAATTTCATGACTGCAGTCACCATCTGAGTGACTTTGGAGCGCAAGAAAATAAACCCACTGCTTCCACTTTCTCCCCTTCTATATGTCATGAAGTGATGGAACTGGATGCCAAATCTTAATTTTTGAATGTTAAGTTTCAAACCATCTTTTTCACTGTCCTCTTTCATCCTCATCAAGAGGCTCTTTCAGTTCAGTTCAGTCGTGTCCAACTCTTTGCTGCCCCATGGACTGTAGCACACCAGGCCTCCCTGTCCATCACCAATTCCTGGAGTTTACCCAAACTCATGTCCATTGAGTCATTGATGCCATCCAGCCATCTCATCTGTCGTCCCCTTCTCCTCCCACCTTCAATCTTTCCCAGCATCAGGATCTTTTCTAATGAGTCAGTTCTTTACATCAGGTGGGCAGAGTATTGGAGTTTCAGCTTCAGCATCAGTCCTTCCAGAACTGATCTCCTTTAGGATGGACTGGTTGGATCTCCTTGCAGTCCAAGGGACTCTCAAGAGTCTTCAACACCGCAGTTCAAAAGCATGAGTTTTTTAGCACTCAGCTTTCTTTATAGTCCAACTCTCACATCCATACATGACTACTGGAAAAACCACAGCTTTGACTAGATGGACCTTTGTTGGCAAAGTAATGCCTCTGCTTTTTAATATGCTGTCTAGGTTGGTCATATCTTTTCTTCCAAGGAGCAGACGTCTCTTAATTTCATGGCTGCAATCACCATCGGCAGTAATTTTGGAGCCCCCAAAAATGAAGTCTGTCACTGTTTCCACAGTTTGCGCATCTATTTGCCATGAAGTGGTGGGACCAGATGCCATGTTTTAGTTTTTTGAATGTTGAGTTTTAAAGAAGCTCTTCGTTCCTCTTCATTTTCTGCTGTTAGAGTGGTATCACCTGCATATCTGATGTTATTGATATTTCTCCTGGCAATCTTGGTTCCAGCTTAGGATTCATACAGCCCAGCATTTTGCATGATATACCCTTCATGGAAGTTAAATAAGCAGGGTGACAATATACAGCCTTGTTGTACTCCTTTCCCAGTTTTGAACCAGTCAGCTGTTCCATGTCCAGTTTTAACTGTTGCTTCTTGACTCGATTACAGGTTTCTTAGGAGACAAGTAAGGTGTTCTGGTACCACCATCTCTTAGAACTTTCCTCGGTTTGTTGTGATCTACACAGTCAAAGACTTTAGTGTAGTCAGTGTAGCAGAAGTAGATATTTTTATGACATTCTCTTTCTTTCTCTATGATCCAAGGAATGTTGCAATTTGATCTCTTCTTCCTCTGCCTTTTCTAAATCCAGCCTGTACCTCTGGAAGTTCTCAATTCATATGCTACTGAAGCCTTGCTTGAAGGATTTTGAGCATAACTTTGCTAGCATGTGAAATGAGGGCAACTGTAGGGTAGTTTCAATAGTCTTTGGCATTACCCTCTTTTGAAATTGGAATGAAAACTGACCTTTTCCAATCTTGACTTGTTGAGTGCAGCACTTTCACAGCATCATCTTTTAGGGTTTTAAATAACTCAGCTGGAATTTCATCACTTCCACTAGCTTTGTTTGTAGTAATGCTTCCTAAGGCCCACTTGACTTCATACTCCAGGATGTCCCACTCTAGGTGAGTGACCACACCACCGTGGTTATCCAGGTCATTGAGACCTTTTTTGCATAGTTGTTCTGTGTATTCTTGCCATCTGTTCTTAATCTCTTCTGCTTCTTTTAGGTCCTTACCATTTCTGTCCTTTATGATGCCCTTCTCTGCATGAAATGTTCCCTTGATTTCTCTAATTTTCTTGAAGAGATATCTGCTGCTGCTGCTAAGTCACTTCAGTCGTGTCCGACTCTGTGCGACCCCACAAACGGCAGCCCACCAGGCTCCCCCGTCCCTGGGATTCTCCAGGCAAGAACACTGGAGTGGGTTGCCATTTCCTTCTCCAGCGCATGAAAGTGAAAAGTGAAAGTGAAGTTGCTCAGTCGTGTCCGACTCCTAGCGACCCCATGGACTGCAGCCTACCAGGCTCCTCTGTCCATGGGATTTTCCAGGCAAGAGTACTGGAGTGGGGTGCCATTGCCTTCTCTGGAAGAGATATCTAGTCTTCCCCATTCTGTTGTTTTTCTCTGCTTATTACATTGTTCTTTTAAGAAGGCTTTCTTATCTCTCCTTTCTGTTCTCTGGAACTCTGCCTTCGGTTAGGTATATCTTTTCCCTTTCTTCCTTGCCTTTCACTTTTCTTCTTTCTTCACCTATTGTAAAGCTTCCTCACATAACCACTTTGCCTTCCTGCATGTCTTTTTCTTCGGGATGGTTTTGATCACTGCCTCCTCTACATGTTACAAACCTCCATCCATAGTTCTTCTGGTACTCTGTCTACCAGATCCAGTCTTGTCACCTCCACTGTGAAGTCATGGAGAATTTGATTTAGGTCATAGCTGAATGGCCTGGTGGTTTTCCCTATTTTCTTCTATTTGAGCCTGAATTTTGCAATAAGGAGTTCATGAGCTGAGCCACAGTCAGCTCTCGATCATGTCTTTGCTGACTGTATAGAGCTTTTCCATCTTCAACTGAAAAGAATATGGTTGATTTGGGTATTGACTGTCTGGTGTTATTGAACATCTTTTCATGTATTTGTTGACTATTTGTATGTCTTTGGAGAAATATCATTTAGGTCTTCCACCTATGTTTTGATTGAGGTTTTTTTTTTTTTAATATTGAGCTGCATGAGCTGTTTGTATTTTTTGGATATTATTTTCTTTTCAGTTGCTTCACTTGTAAAATACTTTTTCCCATTCTGAGGGTTAACTTTTTCATCTTGTTTATGGTTTCTTCCACTCTCTGTCCTTTATGTTCTCCCACGATCCCCTAAAGTTGCCTTTTTGTTTCATCTGACTTGCCCACCATGAGGCAATTTTTCTTGGTGCAGGAATCTCTCCTTACCTTCCGCTTCCAACCAGTGGTGCTGGTCTCTTTTTTGATTGCTCCTTTCTGTCTGTCTTTCTCCTACCTGGTTGTGAGGGGATTTTTCTTGTCCTTTTAGGTGTCTGAAGTCTTCCACTAATGTTGAGCAGCTGCTCTGTGAGAAATTTCCATTTCTGGACATATCCTTGGTATACTTGTGAGGAGAGATGAATTCTGTAACCTATTTCACCATCTTGACTGCCCGCCCCTCCATTGTAGCACTTTTAGAAGCAAGAATTAAAATATAGCTGTAGCAATCTATAATAATTTCCAGGTAAACCCTGCCAGGTAGTGCTTCCTGTGTTGATGGAAATATTCTGTATCTACACTGACCAGTATAATAGCCATTAAATACATTTGACTTTTGAATACTTGTAATGTGGCTGCCATGACTCAGAACTGAGTTTTTAATTTTGTTTTAATTATTTAAATTTAAAAGCTACGTCTTGCCAGTTGCTGCTATATAACTCTAAATCAATATTTAGCAAAATTTTTCTAGGAAAACCAAATAGTAATTATTTCAGACTTTGCAGACCATATGGTCCTTGTTGCAACTACTTAGCACTGTGGTTGTAGCAAAAAAGCAATTTTAGACAATATGTAAATAAATGAGCATGACTGTGTTCCAGTAAAACCTTATTTGCTAAAATAGAGTGAGCAGGACTTGACTTACTGGGCCCTCGTTTCACAACCTCTGCTCTACATCAAAGATGTATCTAAGGATCTATTTATTTTTCTTTTCCTGCTCTGTATTCCCTTTCCATTGTTTTTCCTTGTGTGTGTGTGTGTGTGTGTGTGTATGCGTGTTTTTTGGATGGGAGAAAGTAGTCTTTTCTGCACTAGTAACCACTAGTTTATTCTCTATATCTGTGAGTCTGTTTCCATTTTGTTGTATTTATTCACTTTACTTTTAGATTTCACATTAATTGATAACATACAGTATTTATCTTTCTCTGTCTGACTTATTTCATTAAGTAAAATACACTCCTGGACCGTTTATGTTGTTGCAAATGGCAAAATTGCGTTTTTGTATCTTCGTTATCCATTCATCTGTTGATTGAGACTTACATTGCTTTCTTGTCATGACTATTGTAAATAATGCTGCTATGAGCAATGGAAAATGGAAACAGTGACAGATTTTATTTTCTTTGGCTCCAAAATCACTGCAGATGGTGACTGCAGCCATGAAATTAAAAGACGCTCCTTGGAAGAAAAGCTATGACCAACCTAGACAGCATATTAAAAAGCAGAGACATTACTTTGCCAACAAAGGTCCATCTAGTCAAAGCTATGGTTTTTCCAACAGTCATGTATGGAAGTGACAGTTGAACTAAAGAAAGCTGAGTGCCTAAGAATTGATGCTTTTGAACTGTGGTGTTGGAGAAGAGTCTTGAGAATCTCTTGGACAGCAAGGAGATCCAACCAGTCCATCCTAAAGGAAATCAGTCCTGAATATTCATTGGAAGGACTGATGCTGAACCTGACGCTCCAATACTTTGGCCATCTGATGTGAAGAACTGACTCATTGGAAAAGACCCTGATGCTGAGAAAGATTGAAGGCAGGAGAAGAGGATGACAGAGGATGAAATGGTTGGATGGCATCACTGACTTGATGAACATTAGTTTGAGCCAGCTTTGGGAGTTGGTGATGGACAAGGAGTCCTGGCATGCTGCAGTCCATGGGGTCTCAAAGAGATGGACACAACTGAGCGGCTGAACTGACTAATGAGCGATGGGGTGCATGTATCTTTTAAAATTGTGTGTTTTTGGTTTCTTTGAATATATATCCAGGAGTGAAATTGCTGGATCTTGTAGTTCTGTTTTAAGTTTTTTGAGGAACCTCCATACTGTTTTCCATAGTGACTGTAGCAGTTTACATTCTCACCACCAGCATATAAGAGTTCCCTTTTCTCAAACTCCTTACCAACATTTGTTATTTGTGGTCTTTTTGGTGATAGCCTTTCTGACAGTTGTGAGGTGATATCTCGTTGTAGTTTTGATTGACATTTTCCTTATAATTCCTAATATTGATCATCTTTTCTTGTGCCTGTTGGTCATCTGTATGTCTTCTTTCAAAAAATATCTATTCAGATCTTCTGTGCATTTAAAAAACTGGGTTGTTTGGGGTTTTTTGTTTTTATTTTGAATTGTTTAAGCTGTTTATATAGTTTGAATATTAACCCCTTATCAATCATATCATTTGCAAATATTTTCTCCAATTTAGTAGATTTTCTTTCTGTTTGTCAATAATTTCCTTTGCTCTGTAAAAGCTTTTAAGTTTAATTAGATCCAATTTGTTTATTTTTGCTATTGTTCCGTTTGCTTTAGGAGACAGATCTAAAATATATTGCTGCAATTTATGTCAAACAGTGTATTGCTGTTTTCTTCTAGGAGTTTTGTGGTTTCTGGCCTTAGATTTAGGTCTTTAGTTTATTTTATTTTTGTATACGGTATGGGAAAATGTTCTGATTTCATTCTTTTGCATGTAGCTGTTCCTGTTTTCCCAGTATCACTCTATAAGAGACTGTTTTTCCTCCATTGTATGTTCTTACCTCCTTTGTTATAGATTAGTTAGCCATAGATATGTAGGTTTATTTCTGGGCTCTGTTATGTTCCATTGATAGTTCTGTTTTTGTGCCAGTGCTGTACTGTTTTGATTACCGTAGCTGTGTAGTATAGTCTGAAGTCAGTGAGTGTGATACCTTCATCTGTTCTTTTTTTGTTGAGGTTGCTGTGGCTGGTTAGGGTCTTTGTGGTTCCATATAAATTATGGAGTTCCTTGTCCCAGTTTTGTGAAAAATATCATGAGTGTTTTGATAGGGATTGCACTAAATCTGTATGTTGCTTTTATAGGTAGGACTTATTAATGTGTTTTGATCAAGGTGGATAAGCAGAGAACAAACAGATAAGACAGGCCTTTTTCTTATAGCCTGATAAGGAGGCTCCTATCCTAGATTTTCAACCACCATACTTTCATTCACCTAACTTCGTCCCAGGCAGGCTAAAGCATTTTTATCCTCCTCAAGTATTGACTCAGCCCTTGCCACAGGGAGAAAAGTTCTGTCTTCCCTGACCATCCTGTGTGTGGTTGGCCAGGTGTCAGCATGCTTTTTAGGGAACCAAATAGTAAGTATTTTAGGTTTTGTAGGCCACATGCCATCTTTCATCCCTTTTTAACACTACCATGAAAGTGCAATTTTATATTAAAAAATGAGTACAGCTATGTCTTAATAATGCTTTGCTTATGAAAATTAAAATTTGAATTTCATATAGTTTTAACATTTTGCAAAATATTCTTCTTTTGTTTGAGCCATTTGAAAATATAAAAGCCAGTCGTAGTTTGCAGGGTATACAACAGCAGGGGGTAGCCTGGAAGATTTGCCCTGTGAACTGTAGTTTACTAAACACTATGCTAGACTGTTGCTCTTTTTGTCATGTTCTATCTATCACTATTATGCTCTTTTAGAAAGTTTTTAGAATCTCTAATATGTTGATGCTTTTCACTCCCTCTTAGTGGTCTAAGGCCCAGCCTTTCATTCTACTGAGACCTTCAATGAATTGGATGAGGTCTGCCCACATTAGGGAGGACATTCTACTTAGTCTGAGGATTCAAATGTTAATGTCATCCAAATACACCCTCATGGTAACACCCAGAATAATGTTTGATCAAATATTTTGACCACCTGATGCAAAGAACTGACTCATTGGGATATAAGACCCTGATGCTGGGAAAGATTGAAGGCAGAGGGAGAAGGGGACGATAGAGGATGAGATGGTTGGATGGCATCACTGACTTGATGGACATGAGTTTGAGCAAACTCCTGGAGTTGGTGATGGACAGGGAGGCCTGGTGTGCTGCAGTCCATGGGGTTGCTAAGAGTCAGACATGACTGAATGACTGAATTGAACTGAACTGAACGGAAATATCTTGACGTTGCATGGCCCTGTCAAGTTGACACGTAAAATTAACCAGTGTCGCATAGCTAGTAAATGATAGAGCTCGGTTTCACAACAGTGATGAACTGTCTCATGACAAAATTCAGGCTTTTATTTACTGTTTGTACCTGGGCCCAAACTCAGCATTCATATCCTTCTGAATTAGCCCTCTATTTGTCCAGTTTATGGTTGGATATTTGCCTAAGCAATGAAGCATATTTGTCCTGCTAAAATGAGTAAATTCAGAGATAGCAGTGTGGTTAGAGACTGTGATATGAAACAACGGATAGTAAGTGGGGCATATTTAACTCAGAGATGAATGACTTTGAGTTTCAGAAGACCTATCTTAACCTTGTGAAAGAGAAATTAGACCCCTTTGTTTCTCCAGAGCAGAGAAATTTCATTTTCAACTCAGATTAAAGAACTTTCTACCAGAGTTGTCCAGCACTGAAATAAGATTTTTAGTCATTAAAAAATACTTTCTTTTAAAAATCTTTTGGAATTTAAGGGCATGTTCTTACCTTTTGTATTTTTTCATTCCCCAAAATGGAAGGTTAAAAACAAGTTTAAGTCTGTGTTGTATTACAGTTTTATCATTCTCTAGAATGAAAGATTTGAAATTAATTTTTCTGTTTGATATTCTAAGATTATTTTTAAAAAATTTGAAGAGCAAGCCTTGCTTCCTTTTTATATTTTGTTTTATTTTGTTCAGTTGCTAAGTTGTGTCCAACTGTTTGTGAACCCGTGGACTGCAGCACACCAGGCTCCTTTTTCTATTAACATTTCCTAAATAAACTCATATGGAATTAATGAATTACTATCATATATGATGATCATTTTCCCTCACTGAACTTTAGAGTTGTTCAGTTTAGAGCTTATCAGTAGCCTGGTCTTAATTCTCTAATTGAAGTCATTATGTTAACCTTCTCAGCTGACTCAAGATCTTGGTCCCTTTTTTCGTAGGAGAAAAGCTTTTTGTGGTAAAAGTATGCATGTGTGCTTAGTTGCTCAGTTGTGTCCAACATTTTGCAACCCCGCGGACAGAAGCCTGCCAGGCTCCTCTGTCCATGGGGATTCTCCAGGCAAGAGTAACTGAAGTAGGTTGCCATGCCTTCCTCCAGGGGATCTTCCCAACCCAGGATCGAACCTGGGTCTCCCCCATTGCAGGTGGATTCTTTACCGTCTGAGCCACCAAGGAGGCCCCCAAATATACATAATACAAGATTTATTATTATAATCATTTTTTAAAGTGTGCAGTTCAGTGGCATTAGCTATATTTATGATGTGTAAACACTGTCACTATCTTTTTGCAGAACCTTTTCAATATCCCAAGTGAAAACACTTTACTCATTGAGCAGTAACTTCCCACTCCATCACTGCAGTCTCTGGTAGCTTTATATTATTTCCCGTCTCTGTGAGTTTGCCTCTCTACATACCTCACATAAGGAATCATGTAATATTTGCTCTTTGTTAACATTTACATAATGTTTTTCACTTAGCAGTGTTTTTCAAAGTTCGTCCATCTTATGTATCAGAACTTCACTCCTTTTATGGCTGTATAATATTTCATTGTGTGTATATAGCACATTTTGTTTATCCATACAGCTGTTGGCAGGCACTTGTCCTGTTTCCATCTTTTTGCCTGTTGTGGATAATGTAATGAATGTTGGAGTTTGAGCATCTGTTAGAGTTTGTTTAGGTGTATACCTAGGAGTAGAATTGCTAAATTATATGTTTAACTTTGTGAGAACTGCCAGTGTGTTTTCCACAGTGACTTAACTGTTTTGCATTCCTTCTAGCAATACACAGAGGTTCCAATTTCTCTTATGTCCTGGCAACTTTGGTTCTTTATTGGGTGATAGCCATTCTAATGAGTTTGAAGTTGTATCTCATTTGTGGTTTTGATTTGCATTTTCCTAATAATTTGTGATGTTAACCTTTTTTGCAATCTAGACATGCTAAAAATTTTCTAAATCACCAAGTAATGATTTCTTTTTGCTTAACTTCCTCAGTTTATCTCCTTTTCTTCTTTATCCTTCCCCAGTTTATTAGCCTCTCTTACACATTTTACCATAAGCAGCAAGGAGAAAGTTGTACATGCCTTCAATATTTTGCTTGGAAATCTCAACTAGACATCCAGGTTTATCACTTATATGTTCTCCTTTTCACACAATATTAGAATACATTTCAGTTTTGCTACATTGTAACAAAGACTGCCTTTCCTGTCCTGTTCAATAATGTCTCATTCCATTTTTGAGACTTCACCAGAAGCCCCTTCAATGTTCCTATTTCTGGATCATCTGTTCCTGACACATATATTCTCTAGGATGATGGAGAATCTATCCTATTTACTTCTTTCTGCACATTCACCAGAATCTCCTTAATATCTTTGTTTCTACCAGCCATAAAGTCATTTTCTCTGAAGAAAATAGTAGAATTATTTATTACATTTCAAGTAAATGTTATTTATATTACATAAACTACTTTATTATTTATCTATTTCAAGGTAAATATTCATATGTTATCTTTTTCTAATGGCAAAAATTTGGTTTTTAGTGTAAACAATGAAATTTTGCATGTAAACACACATAAGGCAAGCTATTGAATGTTTCAGGTAAAAGTGGTGACACATTAGGATTCCCTGGTGATTCAGTGGTTAAGAGTCCACACTTTCAATGCAGGGGCCACAGGTTTAGTCTCTGGTCTGGGAACTAAGATCCTGCATGCTGCATGGTGTGGCCTAAAAAAAAAAGAAAGCGGTGATACATTATTTCCTCAGTCATAAGAACTGACGTGGAGTTATTATCATTGAATATGAGGCAGGTTTTGACATCTAGAATATTAAACATAATATGTTTTGCCTTTGACATATTGTGACTGGTCATGGAATTTTTTTACAGTATCATGTGCATTCCTCGTAGTCATTAAATATCTGGCTAATCAATCTTAACATACCAGCATTACAAGCCACTTCTCTGTTGCCTTTTTATTCTTAAAATTAACCCTAGATATTCATTCATGCTGACATGCAGAAATGAATGTCATATCCTCTCTATAACCTGCAAATTGTTTAGAAGGGCTTGATATATCAACACTGTATATGGTTGGTTTAACAACTCCTGTTAAGTCCTTGACCACAGTTTTCTCTGGGTTGATTGACATATTATTTCATCCACTGACCTTCTTCTACTTAAATTCTCTGGTAAATAAAATAATATTCTGCTTTTTAAAATCGCTTGACCCAAAGTGTCATTGAATATCTGACTTCCAAATCCCATTGATCCACTAAGGAAGATGGCACTTTAGTAATTGAGATACATTTAGTCATATTATGTACTAATTCAACTAAATATGGCTGAAAGAAACCTTTGCCTAATATAATTTTGATTTCCTGTTTTAGGAATCCTGGTACTATGGATCACCTATATTTGCTTTGAGACATGCTTTAGATGTTTTTTTCTGGAAGCCCTGTAAATACTGTAAAAATTCAGTGTATTGTTGTAAAGACCTATGGTAAGTGGGTTTTTTTTTCCCCTTCATTTTCTTCTGTCCGTTTCATGTTGTCATTAAGTCTTATGGATGTTGTAATACTGCTCCCTGCTGGACATAGTGTAACTTTTTAAAGTTGGCCTTTAATAGATGGGCAAATAACTGATTAGCTGGACCCAGTCTAGTGGGAAATCCTTGAGTGCATTTACACACCAAAAAAACAACAATATATAACCAGAGCAACTCTGTTTTCATTTTGGGTGATACTGTTGCCATTGTATTGATATCTGGAGCCTAATGAAAGTGCTTACAGTCTTGTTTCTAAATTTTATTATGTGTGCTTCTTGGATAGTGGCATCTGAAAGTTGTATCAAGCATATATTAAAGGATGCTTGTAGTTGATGGAACTTTTAGGATTTCCTAGATTATATTTGTATGCATGTTTTTGCAGTTTGTCAGTTTATTGTTAGTATTATCTCTTTTGTAATCATATAATCATTTAAATGCCCTGTGTATTTGTTTTTCCAATTGTAGTATTTAAAACAGCTTCAGTATAATTTAAATTAGACACTATTGGATCTATTTTGTGTGAATACCCGTAATCCACCTGTAATGCAGGAGACCCTGGTTTGGTTCCTGGGTTGGGAAGATCTGCTGGAGAAAGGATAGGCTACCCACTCCAGTATTCTTGGGCTTCCTTGGTGGCTCAGCTGGTAAAGAATCTCCCTGCAGTGTGGGAGATCTGGGTTTGATCCTGGGTTGGGAAGACCCCCTGTAGAAGGGAGTGGCTCCCCATTCCAGTATTCTGGCCTGGAGAATTCCATGGAGTATATAGTCTAAGAGGTTGCAAAGAGTTGGACACAAGTGAACAACTTTTACTTTCACCCTTAATTAAATTTTATGCAGTAAACTTCAAGTGTACCTTGTTGTGTATATCCATCCTGTAATCTAACTATTATATTTTCTAGTACACACAGTGACCCATTCTCACAGAGTGACATTGGATTGGACCTGAAGTATCATATCTGTGTCCGTCCTATAACAAACCCTCACAGTGAATGCAAACATAGATATTCTTAAAATTGTTTTTAAACTTGTGAGAGTTGAAAATATTTGTCTTCCTACTTTTGAGCTAAATTATTATATACTTTTTAGAGTGTAGTTTGCATAAAGTGTAATGTAGATTTTATGCAACGTAGATTGGATAAACATAGATTTATCCAATGGATAAATTGGATGTAACGTAGATTTTTTTTTTAAGTAAGCATACATTTTCTTGAAAAGAAGAAAATGTGACAGATACAACATAGAGCTCAGCAAAGATATGGCAGGATAACCAGTCTTACACTCTTTAATGGTCTGGTTTCTTTTTGTGTGTGTGGCCATTTGGAAAGCCTGTGAAATCTATTCTTAATTAGGATTCTGGAGAATTAAGCATAATAACTTATTTATTCTTAAAATATTGCAATAAAAATTTGAAATGTAGGCCAAGAAAATACAAGGTTGTTAGTAAAAAAAAAAAAGAGGTGCCCTTTCTTCCCTTTAAGACTGTATTATTTCAGAAAGTATATAATTTTAAACCTTTTTATTATAAAATATATAGAAACATAAATGTATAGTAAAATGAATAAATATAAAGCAGATATTCAGTAACCATAAATCACTACTGACATCCCAGAAGCCCTTAGTATAATCTTCCTTTTCTTTAAGGTAAACAGTTTCTTAATAATTAGATAATTCTCTATATAATTTTATCACTTTTATGTATATTCCTCAGCAGTATGTTCACTTTTTGTCTCATTTTGATCTTTTAGGGTTCATATGTATTCTTTTTTTTAGATAAACATTTTTGTATTTTTGTTGGAAATGTTTTTGTTATCTTCAAAGTGAAGGGTATGAAGAAACAGATTGTAAGGTCAAGTCAGAGAGGGCTGGCTTCGCTGTACTGAAGAGCTTAGGGGAAGGAGGAGTTGTAGGGAATTTAGAAGTAGCAGCAGTCAGATTGGGATCAGGATGTCTAGGAGCAAGCCTGTCTTTCAGGAGAAGTGAAAGGCCAATAAGTCGGCTAAGAAAGGACAGCATTCTTTTATTTTTTATTTATTTTTTCCCTTTATTTTTATTAGTTGGAGTCTAATTACTTTACAGACAGCATTCTTGAGGAATGTATTTGAATGAGGCATGGAAAGCATTATGCTAACAGAGCCTCTCGTAATGCTGCCAACAACAGTAAGGAAAATCAGGTGAGTTGTCTAGTCTGCACTGCCTGCAGGTCTCCACACCTGATGTTGTCGCAGTCCTCACAGGCTATCTCTTGGAACGGGTCTGGGGCAGAAGCTCAGAGCCCCTTCTCAGTAGGGATGGAGGCGACCCTGCTGCTGTCACTGTCACCTCTCAGCCCCCTCCACGGCATGGCAAAGGGTGGAGGACATTCCCAGCAACATGTGGCCCAGGCCTTGCAGCAGCATCACGGAGGTTCAACTGGATGAGCTCCCTGAGTACTTTCTTTGGACCAAGTACTTGAAAGTCACAACTCACGGAGTAGATCCTGTAAAATGTGGCGCAGATGTTCAGGCCAAAGAGGTCTCGAGAGTTTGCGTGTATATGAACCAGGTAACGAGGGCAGTGTCCTTGCTGCGCTATGGACTCTCCCCCGGCCAGGCCGCATGACAGCGCCTACTCCTGCTGGGACTCTAAATTTGCCTGAACTCTAGGATCATTAAGCGTGTACCTTCTTCCAACAATTGGAAGAAGTCCTCACAGTCCACAGAGGTCCTACCCTCCTCTGTCACCAGTGTTAACCGCAGGGTCTCCAGTGCCGGGTTCAGTAGTGCTGGTAGGGGTGGTGACTGTGATCACAGACCCAGAAAGATGTGGTGGAGCTGCTGAGCACCCCCAGGCCCTACAACCAGTCTCAGAATCCAGATTGGATCTTGATCTGCACTTGGAGACCGTGACCACCTTTGTACTTCTCTTCGGGTTGGTGCTAGACTTCTATAGTGTAATACTGCTGCAGCTGTGGGGTGCCGCTGTGGGGTGGCATGGGACACAGGTGGACCTACTGGTGAGTGCCGTTGTCTGGGATCATATGCATTCTTTCTTCCATTACCTAGCATTGTGTTTTGAAGATCATGTACATAGTTGCATGTAGTTTTATTTTGTTCATTTTAATTATCATGTGTTATTCCTTTGGAATGAATATGGCAGAATTTATTCATTCTGTTGTCGGTGGATGTTTGGGTTCTTTCTGGTATTTGACTGTTTTAATTAACATTGCCATGAACATTGTTTTACATATCATATGTTGATTTTTATGTGTCATGTGGAAAAAGTCCTACATTTTCAGGTTAAAGATAGATGATTATAGTGGCATTTTAAATAAATTCAAATGAGTACATGAGAAAGTTGTTATATCCTGAGAGTAACACATTAAATACTGAAAAAGATTCTGAGTCGATCATAATTTCTTTACTGTAGGCCTTAAACATATGGTAGAATGCCATGTAACTTGTGACAGTTTAAAAATAGTATACATACAGATACAGATACAGGACCTAATGTAGTAACTCTTTGTTTACTTTATTAACACGATTCCATTTACTATCATATCATGTTTTATATAATTTCACTTTACTGATGAAGAAACTGTGGAGAACTAGAGAGGTTGAGTGAATTATGCAAGGTTGTTTAGTAGGTTGGAGCTAGAAACCAGACCAGCCTGTCTACTTGGCAGTCACAATTTAAAGAAAACAAAGTGAAAAGCTAAATCAGGATATTTTCTTGAGTGTGTCCAGTCATTGAAGTGGAAAATTTGCGTGACTAGCTTTTAGAAATTATCAGATATTCTTTTGACTCTTAACCAAGACCTGGCCTTGCACAGGGAATTGTATGTATAAAGGCCCCTGAGATGTTATTGTACCTTATCACAGTTCATCTTCTGAAAGGCAGCTATAGTATATTATCACTTTGAGTGAGAATTTTACTTACGTAATTCCTCATTCACTGGGCTCTTATTAACAAGTGGTATACTATTATTCATCTGTTAATTTGTGAATAATTGCATCTTACCCTTTTATGTGCCAAAGTTTATATCATAGGAATATTTTTTCTAAAATGTTTTTGAAATATACAATGTGCCCTTTGTTTTCTTAAACAAGACAAATTGAGTATAATGTAACTTGTTTTGGTTTTGTTTTGATGGCTCAAAGTTATTATGAACAGCAGTCATTTCATAGAATTTATGTGATTTCTGCAGAGATCGTTATGCTGTATATCCCTGTTCTCCTAAATTGTCCTAGAGTGATAAACTTTTATGTCCTGGGTGCTACTTATGATGACATTTTTTTGTTTGTTTGTTTTGTTTTACCTTTGTTAGATAATTCTTGTTGTTTTGCTCTCAGTGCATTATACTGACTCTAATGTAAAAGTCAGTGTTTACATATACGTTGCTTAGGCGAGATCTTTTTCTGCCCCATGTGCTGATTAAGGGCATAGAATGTGTGCTTTTAAAACTTACTTTGGGATCAGGAACTAGTCTTGCCACTTTGTTCCGGGGGACTGAGATTATCTTACAGCTGATTTATGGATGATTGAAATGCAACATAGATTTCCACGTATCAATACTGTTATATCTTTATTCGTGGAATAAGAATTATCATGTACATATTTTCTTACAAAGTGGTAATATTGAAACTGGATTTACTTGTGTGTGTGTGTGTGCGCGCACACGCTCAGTTGTGTCTGATTCTTCGCAACGCCGTGGACTATAGCCCATGAGGCTCCTCTGTCCATGGAATTTGTCAGGCAAGAATACTGGAGCAGATTGCCATTTCCTACTCCAGGGGATCTTCCCCATCCGGGAATTGAACCCTCCTCTCTTAAGAATTCCTTAAATAGAATGTCCAGGGAACTCAAGTGGCTGTTTTTAATTATGAAATATTTGATAGGATAGGGTTTGAAAGAAAAACAGTGTATTATGTAACACTGCCTGTTGAAAATGGCAGTCATAAAAATTAAACCACCTTTGAAATGATAGTTTTGTAAATGAAAATATAGATGTAACGTGGATTTGGTTTTCTGAAAACTTTAAAGTGCTTCTTCAGGAAAACATTCTTTTAAAAGGGAAATGCATGTTTGACTGCTTCCCCAATTATAAATTATTGAATGTGAATTTAAAGGAAAAATTTGGAGTGGAGGGAGTATATTTGTTTTTAAATGAAAGGAAATATCAGGAAGGAAGATAGACAGTTGCTCTCCCAGCATGTTAGGTGTTAATATTATGATTCCCTACATCAATGAGATTTTTTTTCAATTTGAAAATTAAGTCAGCAAATTTTACATGTGCATTTGGGGGAAAAGAAGCAAAGAGCTTCATACAGTTTTTTCCAGTGAGAACCTCTTTGAGGACTAGCTTTTTCTGGGATGCATCTGAGACATATGTGGTAGAAGCAAAATGACATAGCCCCCGTAAAAGAAAAATGAGTAATTTTTAGAAAAAGACCTATGCATTTACACATTTGTCTCAGAACCAATTCTGGGAATTTGTTACAGATATATTTATGTATTGATACTTATAAAATTACATATTTATTAATACTTATTAATACTTATAAATACTTATTAATACTTATAAAATGACATATGCATAAAAGTTTTCATTATAGCTTCCTTTGAAATAGCAGCAGTTGGAAGCATGCCTAATGCCTGTCAGGAGGGTACAGTCCACGGGGCCACAGTGGTTAAATGAATTCTGCCATAGCTGTACAGTGAAATACTCTACAGCTTTATTTTTTTTATTTATTTTTTTTTCTACAGCTTTGAAAATAGAAAGTATGTTCTCTGTATGAAGATTCAGAACAGTTACCCTAGAAAAACACAGTGCTCCAACAGTACTCAGTCGCTTAGTCACGTCCAACTCTTTGTGACCCCATGGGCGGGTCATGTAGCTTGCAGGGCTCCTTTGTCCATGGTATTTCCCAGGCAAGAATAGTGGAGTGGGTTGCTGTTTCCTCCTCCAGAGGATCTTCCTGACCCAGGGATTGAACCCATGTCTCTTGCATTGGCAGGCAGCTTCTTTACCACCTGGGAAGCATTATGTTCAGAGTGTGTAGTAAACTATTTTTTGTATAAAGGAGATGAGGAATGAAATCAATATTCATAATTGCTTATATTTGCATGAAGAAAATCTGGACATGTATACAAATTCTAAATCTTACATGTTGATGCGTAAGGAAAACAAACTAGTTGGGACTTTTACTATATATCTTTTAGATTGTTTTTGAGTATGTGAATATGTTATTAGTTAAAAAATAATTTTGTTACTCAAAAAAGAGAGAAAGGGATAAACCTGTTGTATTTTCCATAAAATTGGCCAGTTTTATTCCTTTTTCCCCAGAGTCTGGGATATAGTTGTTTGTTGTTTTGTTGCTAAGTTGTGTCTGACTCTCTTGCGACCCCGTGGACGGTAACCCACCAGGCCCCACCGTCTGTGGGATTTTCCAGGCAAGAATTGTAGAGTGCATTGCCATTTCCTTCTTCAGGGGATCTTCCTGACCCCGGGATCAAACCCATATCTTCTGCATGCCTCTCTTGCATTGCAGGTGGATTCTTTACCCTTGAGCCCCAGGGAAGCCCGGGATATAGTTAGCACTGAATAAATATTTATTATACAAATTAAATATAAGCTATATAATCTTTAGGTGATCTCTTTTAGCTGACTTCTTAAAGTATCTTTTCAATAAGGGAAAAATAGTGCTCTAAGTCATGTGTTAATTCCAGTATAGAAGTGAGGGAAAGTATTTAAGTGGGAAATAATAAGCCTGGTGTGCTGCAGTCCACGGGGTTGCAGAGTCAGACACTAACGAATAAACAACAACAGTAATAGCTTAATTTATTGTCAAATTATCATAAATTTTCATTTAACTTGTAGGATATTGATATTAAAGAATTTTAATTTCACTAAAAGTAAAATGAATGTTTTCAAAAGATTCCCATTAAATTAGGTAATAAGGTTTCATAATAAAAGCTTATGAAATTTGAGAGCACTGGGGAAAATGGCCTACATATTCTTTATACTTGCCTTCTGTCATACTTTAGTTTCTCACATGAGGGCAATTTTCAGTCCTGAGACAATTTTAGAAGCACTGTTATGATAGCAGCAGCACCCGTAGCTACTCCTGACAGAGAGGCCAGTTATCTCTGAAAATATGGTATTTTAGTTTGGGAATTGAGGGACGATAATAGGGTAAATGGCTGTTGCTCCTCCATTTATGAGTTCAGGAACTTACCTTATGGTTTGCAGATTTGATCTTTCAGATAAGTAGTATATGAACCTTTCGTTCATCTTTAGATTATATACACGTCATTGTTGTTGTTTGGTTGCTGAGTTATGTCTGACTCTTGTGACCCCATGGACTGTAGCCTGTCAGTCTCCTCTGTCTGTGGGATTTTCCAGACAAGAATACTGGAGTGAGTTGCCATTTCCTTCTCCAGTGGGTCTTCCCAACTTAGAGATAGAACCCCTGTTGCCTACATTAGCAGCAATGAAGAATCTCACTGAGCCATCTGGGAAGCCCCTCTATATACATTCCCTTTTCCTAAATTTCTCATGATAATGATTTTGACTCCCTTTGTGTATCTGTATTTATGTGCAAAATGGCCTTTTTAAAGAAAGGGGGATATATGGGAAAGTGCACATATTATAAGTGGATGGCTCAAGGAATTTTTCAGAAGCTAAATATAATCATGTAACCAGCACCGAGATACCAAAAGGAACATTATCAGTCAGCACTCTAGAAGACACCTTCATGCTCTTTTCTATCCTCTGTTTCTCTCCTTGCACAAGGATAACCACTACCTTGACTTTTGACATCATAGATTATAACAGTTTTGCCTTTGTGTTTATATATAGAATTGCACAGTATAATTTCTTATGTTTAGTTTCCTTTGCTAACGATTGTGTCTGAGATTCATGTCTGTGAGTTGCATGTGGTTGTAATCTGTTCACTTTGATTACTGCATTCCATTGTGACTATATCACAGCTATTTTTTTATCCATTCTGTTAATGGACATTTGGGTTATTTCCATATAATGTAAATATATACTTTATAATTTGCATGTTTCTTTTGAGCACGTGTCTAGCAGCAAAATTACTGGATCATAGCTATGTTTATTTCCAACTTTAATCAAAATCGCCTGTTTTCTGAAATGGTTGTGCTAGTTTATATTCATGTGAGAGTTTAAGTTGCTCACACCTCATTTTCCCCATCTTCTTTATCCTTCAATTCTGATGGGTATAAAGTACTAAGAGTTATGTCGTTTAATTTCTAGCTTCCTGATGATTAATGAAACTGAGCACTTTTTCATATGTATATTGACTGTTGGATTATTCTCTTTTGTGAAGTGCCTGTTCACTTCTTTGCCCACTTTTTTGTTGAGCTATCTGTTTTTTTCTTTGATTTTGGGGAGTTCTTTATATATTCAGAATATGAGTCCTTCTTTGTACAGGTATTGCAGATATTTCCCCAACCCTGAGATTTGCCTTTTCAGTCTGTTAATAGTGTTTTTGATAGGCAAGTTTATGACTTTAAAGTAATCTAGTTTGTCATTTATGTTTAATGCTTTTTGCGTCTTAAGAAGTGATTGTCTACTCTGAGGTTGTTCTGTTTTTGTCTAAAGGTGTTGTAATTTTATCACTTGCATCTGTAATTTCAGACTATATTTTCATGTTAGGCAGTTTTGCTTCTCTTTTTAAACTCAGTCTATGTCTCTAGGCAGAAGAACAAAGTGCACTTTTATAAAGGAACGTCATCATGTACCTCCTCCAGAATACTCCCTTAAGAAAGTAGTGTGTAATCTGTATGTTTACCTTGTGTGCATGGTCAGTTGCATCAGACTCTTTGCGACCCTATGGACTGTAGCTGGCCAGGTCCTCTGTCCATGGAATTTTCCATGCAAGAATACTGGAGTGGGCTGCCATATCTTCCTCAGGGGATCTTCCTGACCCAGGAATTGATCCCATATCTCCTGCATTTGAACTGATTCTTTACCACTGAGCCACCTAGGAAGCCCCTCACCTGCACCTATAAGGTACTTCATTGTCTTTAAGTAAAGTTCACTAGAAAATTCAGCGAAGAATTTCTGAGGTTGGAAAATGTTATGATTTTTAATATTTTTAACAATTCTATCTTTCATAAAAATGTTTATCCATGAAATTTTGTGATGTGTTTACAGACATAATTCTAGTTATCTCATTTGGGTATAGTTTACTCTGTTGAAGTTTAGGATATTTAATTGAGAAAAAATAGGTATTAACTTTTGTCACCAAAGCAATATAAATACTATTATATTTGAAAATTATTTTTATAGGCCTTTTTTTCATCATTTTGATCTTAAATAGGTTTTGTTGTGAGCATTCATTTGTATACAAGTTATGAACATTCACAAGGCCTTCAGTGATATTTTTATTATTCAAAAATATTTTAGATATTTCTTCTATGTGCTGTTATTTACATTGCAGCAAAGTGTTTCTGTATACCCTGGTATTTTAGTTTTTATCTTGTCAATAATGTTTTTTATTAGCTTAATGATTATTGTATTTTTAAATTTTACATTTATATTTCATGAGATATAATTGCCTACTTGAAAATGTATTTTGTCTCTGATCACAGTGCTGAAATTATTAATAAAGAAAGGTGATTATACTTGACTCTTAGCTAAGCACTTAGATATTTTTCACTTGTCATCTACATTTTTTAGTTTAAAGCAACACATTAAATATAATTTTATCCTGGCTTTTATTTTAATTCATGCATTTAAAAACTGAAATTCAGATAAAAGATATTTTCAAAATAAATTCAGCATATTTTTTATGAGTGGAGCAACACATTAGCATTGGGTTCACAATAGATCATATCGCTTTTATTCCATCTTACAAGCTTAGCAGCACAAACAGAATAATCAACATATTATTTGGCTGTCATCTGCTGAACAGAAACCAGAGATCACAAGGAGGTTTTCCCTAGCTGTGGTGATGGCCTTTTTGTTCCAAGCCCCCATCTGGGAGGGCCATGGTGTGTTATCATATGGAACGCGGGGTTTTCTGTAATCTGCTTAGCTGCACTGCAGTTTGAATCTTCATTCCATGTTTGTGTAATTTATAATTTTAATGAGACCATGGCTCTTGTGGGCTTTGAAATATATTAAAAGCTCTTTTGTGCATATGCTTTTGTTCTTGCTTAATAGGCTCAGTGTATTTAAAACTGATGAATTTTTATTCATGAATTTGGATGTCTGGGGATTAACTTAGACTGAATATCATTGCACTCGTGTATTGATGACTAGAAAGTTTGTTATTGTTGTTATTTTGGGGTTTTTTGTGTGTCTATGTCTTTGTGATACTTGTATCCATAAAAGAACTTAAATAATTAAAGGATAGGAAAAAGTGGCATGGCTAGGTCATGAGGAATTTCTTTAGATTTTACCCATCTTATTAATTGATATTCACATCTCATCTTTAGTCTTAGTGCTTTTAGATCTATATTATGAAGGAATAATTATGAAAAAGCAACTTTTAAATTAATACCTTACATACTGTGTTTATATTGAAATAATATTCCAATGTGTGACAGAGTTAGACTTTGTATTTTAATTGTATCATATCAGTTGTCTGTGGTCATACTAAATCAGCCATTAACTTTCTTGAATTAAATTAGGTATAAGTTTTATATTTCAGCTATTTACAGTTTACTCTGTTTCTGTAAAACCCTTTTTGTTAATGGATTTTTTATTCTTTACCTACATTGGTGAAATGATGAGAAGACTAATGAAAAAACAGCTTTATAGTGGTTTATAAAGTTGATCTTTTAAATTTTGCTGAAACTCTGAATACACTAAATGCTTCATATTTCTATTATAGTTATTACTCTTAAGTATAGTTTTAAAATTTGAATATAAATAAATATAGCACCTTAGGCAAAAATCATGGCCCATTCTAGATCCAGACTCTTTTGAAGTTTCTGTCTATTGGACTCAATGAGGGGTTACACACTTACCTTACTAGTCTTTTAGGAAATTGCCCAAGATGTAGTTTTTCTAAAAAACCTAAGTTTATTGTACTAAAGCATTTTTGTAACTATAAAACATCATTCATTTTTGGTACATGTTGGTTATCAATTTGGCTGGCCCCTTGTTTTCCCTTACTGCCCTTAAGCTAGAAATATGAGATAGAAGATAAAATGACAGCATTTTGTTTTTCTTTACTAAGCTTTTCTATCAGATTTGATACTGGAATGTTTGTTTTTCCAAATAATCCTCTGCTTTAGTGTTTTTATTGATAGTACAATTTCAGTTAGTTTAGGAATATATTATTGGAAATGGTCTGCTAAAGCAGTGCTGTTCAATAGAAATATAATGTGAGTCATATATATATTATTTAACCTGTTAAATTCAAAATATCTTTTCAACATGTAAATTAAGATATTTTATTCTTTTTTTGTACTATCTTCACAGTCCAGTGTATATTTTATACTTACATCTCAATTTGGACTAGTCATGTCTCAAGTACTTGATAGCCTTATGTAGCTTGTGGCTACTTTGTTGAATACTGTAGCTCTATAGTATTATATATAAAAATCATAACAGAAATGTGTATTTTTTGCATTCTTCATTGTTTTTCTGTACTATCCTGATAAAGGTAATCGCAGAGTATCCATGTGCTGCAAAATTGAAATCATGGTTTTTTCTGTTGCTCTGGTGCTGATGATATTGGTGCATGATTCGTAGACAAAAACAGAATTATGCCACCTGAGTATTTATCAGATATTATGTAGATATGCTTACAGGTATTGTGATGATAAGGAAATACTAATGGCCAACATAGTGGATGTGATATGTTCCTCAACACTTGTGGGCGAATCAAATTTATCAAATAAGTCATATTTCAAGTATACTGAGGAGCTTAATTTTATAAGAATTCCATAACAAATCTTGATACTTTTTATTTCTTTGAATAAAGTTGAGAACTCCTTCTCACATTCTTAGAATTTTTCTGGATAGGTATTTGTGTGAACAAATATGAATCTCTTTTTTCATGTATGTTTGCTTAAAGTTAGTATAGCTTTAAATTTCTTTGAAGAAAAAAGCTGAACATAAAAATACTGTTTTTTTAAATAGCTCTAGGATTCCATGCATTTTATTAATAAATGCTCTGTATATATGCAAATATAAAGAGAGGTTATTTCACTGAGTACCTTAAAGGTATACAGTTAAGTTTTCTAAAAGTCTCAATTACAGTTGATTTGTATTGGTTCAGATATTTAAAAATGTAAAATCAAGGTGATTTGTATAAAATACTGCTGCTACTGTACCTACTTTATAACAAAGTAGAGACCTTATTATGTGTCATGGACCTTCTTGTTCATGTATAGTTTAGGGAGAAAATCCTGTTTGTGAAACTTCTGAATAATTCACATTTTCTAAATTTTTAAAGAAACGAGCTAATTTTTATGCAATCTAACCTTCATGTAGATATTGGCTGGTGCCTGTTGTATTCTTTTACTCACTTAAATTTTTATTGACTTCTCTTTGTGACTTATGCATTTAAAGTATTGACATAAAATGTTAAACTGTTCTTTAAACAATACCTCTAGTTTCTTGGAGATGATAAATCCATCCATTGATTTCCTAATTTTATTATGTACACAGTCAATTGTAATCCAAGATTACAGCAAACAAGATGTTAATTTCTAGCCATAATCTATGTACATTTCAATTACAGAGCATGATTGTTATAGAAGCACAGAATAAAAAGGAATAACATTTGTGCTATCCTCACAGGAGCTGTCAATAAAAGATGTAATAGGGGATTTAGGAATCTGGAAATGGCCAACTAATTTATGTGAATCTATTTTATTTCAGCTAGAAAGACCAAGCTTTTTTTCGTCTGCACTGCATATTGCAGAGCACAGGCTGTCTATAGAAAACCAGGCGGCTGCATATGGATAGTCCCTTGATATCATTCACTTGCTGTGTAATCTTATTATGCAAAGTTCTAATCTTCACCTAGAATGAATGCCTCTGGGTCAGAATATAGTCATATCAGGGTTTTTGAGGTCATGTTTTGTGATCCTTAGCTTATTCTTCTAAGTAGGGCTGGGATTTGAAGGGTATTCCCTGGACGCCAGCAGATAGACAACAGAACCTGCTGCCTTTTTGGAAGACAAGACCAACATGAGGTCCCTGGTAGGATTAAACTTGATTTGTAGCTGTAGGATTTTTTAACAGATGTATTATTGGACAGGGAATAGGGGGCCACCAGCACAGCAAAATTGAATCACAACTGGCATTCTCAGGGAGTTTGCTGCCTGCTAAAATAGCAGCTGCATGTGGATTTGACTTCTTTCAGGTGAAGCGACTTCCAGTCATTTGGAAAGGATGGGATGAAAAGGAACCTTGGTGATAATTTTGATGTCTGCAAGATTTAGTACCAGTGTAATGGGATTATCGGTAACACCTTCACTGCAGAAAAAGCCACCTGGCGCTATAACTGGCAGCAACTGAGGACTAATCCTTTTCCATCTCTTGGATGTCATTCATGAAGCTCAAAGCGATTTCTTTCCTGCTAACTGTGATTAATTTTATAAACAACAACAGCAAAAAAATCAGGTGATCAAGGCAAAGAATATGCTTTTTTATTTAGAATATGTTGCCTTATTATAATCTATATGACTCATAAATTATGTAAGACATATATAGACTATAAATATGACTTAAAATTTATTAAAATATTAAGATAGAAAAGTTGATTCATAGTGTACTTTATGCTTTTTCCAATTTGGTGACATAATGTATTTGCTATTGGTAAAGACTTATATTTGAGATTAAATACTAATTTACATACGTTGGTGTTCTTTTAGATACAAGGCCATTATTAACAAATCCAACTGTGCATAGATATAAGGAAAGGGAGTAATTTGTCATATGTTTTACCTTTTTTTGTGACTGCTTCAATTCCTGCTGAATTAAATGTTTTTAGTGAATAAAATGCTTAATGATATTAAAATATATCAACATACTTTTGATAATTAAGGAAATGCTGGCTCAATTTGCTAATAGAAAAAGGGCTCTTTTGAAAGTATATGACCTTAGGTCTTAAGATCGTTTATATTAATACTGAAAGACTATTTTTTAAAATCAGAAATTCTTAGTGTTTTCCTTTAGCAGATGGGGATTTACTTGCTTTAGAATCATGTATTAGTTAATTGACTCTTTTTTTAAAGCATTTTATTTCAACCAAAAACTTTATCAAGTACTTTGTTTAGAGGTGTTAATTATTTTAATATTCTTCTCTTACACGGTTCAGAATAAACTGAGAGAAAATGAAGTGAAATTATCCCATCAGTCACCCAAACAGTATGCAACATAACTGCCAAGACTAGAAAAGATAATTAGTGTTGTCAGTGTTATGATCCTGGAGTACTTACTTTTAAAATATTTATTCACAGCACTTGATTTTTATCTTATGGTAGTTTTTGATTTAGTAGTTTCATATTGTGAAAAAATGGATTATAAAACCTTAATTTTAATGTTTTCAAACTTAAAGTCTTAAGTAAATGTAGGTAACTAAAATGTTTTGAAATTATAAGAATAACTGAAATATAGTCATCCATTTTACATAAAATATTGATATGCTTATAGCCTCTGTTAACATATAGTACACTTTACTTTTCTCTATATGAGGTCTTTGTCTAAAAAATCAATAATAAACTTTAATAAATTTATATAGTGATCATTGGTCAAACCTACCTAACAGACTTGTCATTCTAATGAATTTTAACTGGTTCTAAGCTCTTGTGTCCCAAAATGTGTTTCTTCATTTGTTTTCACATTTAAAATGAATGAATGAGAAAGCTTAATAATATTTCTACTGAACTGCATTGTGGTAGTTTATAAAGGACTTTTATAGTCTTCTATTTGTGTTTTTACTATTTGAAAAGCTGTTTATGTAAAATTATATTACACTGAAAAGACCTGTTCATGAAATAAGTGAACTAAAATCTTTTTCTTATCATCATAATATAATTATTTGTATTTTAAATATACAGTATTTGACTTATGTGTAATTTCAAATTATTTTGTCAGGTAGTGTATTTCTCAGGGTAACTTTCTATGGTAGTTAATAGTATTACATAATTATTTCAAAAGCATAGCTTTCCTTTGAAAATAAAATTTATCTAAAAATTTTATTGAACATTTTCACTGTTTACTTTTCTGCTTTTTATTCGACTGTTTACTGAGTGGCATTTGAGAGTTAGTGTTTTTTTACTTCCCTGTTCTAGACATTATTTTTATTTGATTAGAAATGATTATCTCCTTTGGAAAGTCCCAAATAACCTCACTTAATTAAATTCATTGTAAGCATAGATGATATTTTCAGTAATATACATTTTTTCAAACAGGTATGGATTACTTGAATTTAATACCTGATTGATTATAAGAAACTTGACTCATTGTTAAAAGCTACAACTAATAATTTATTGTACAAGTAACTCATAATGATGTCAATGAAAGTTAAGGAAGTTATTTTGGAGATAAGAAAAGGGGATGTAGGATGGGAGAAATGAAGAAAATTTTACTAATTAAGTCAGTTGTAATAAAAGAACAAGATGGAAAATCTTAGGACTTCTTGATTATTTAAGAGATGATGAACGTTTTTTCTTTATTGGTAATGTGTGAGCCTTAGTATTTTCTCCAAAGAACCATGTATGACCTGTAGGCTGGTACACAACAGCTAGCCTATAATAATGCTAAATGATATTTCTTCCATTTGAATGAATATCCTTCAACTATTGTTTGTACAACTTGTATATTGTTCTGAAATAGATGAGTTATATAGCCAATGGGGAATTGTTGGTGAATGAATGGGGTGGTTTTGGTATTTAACTGTTTGGAGGCTGGTACTTGATTGTATTAAAAGTGTCAACTACTTAATGCTTTATAAACATAAAATGAGTTTTGATTTTATGTGTGTGTGTGTATATACATAAAGAGTGAATTTCAGAAAATAATATTGGATTTTTCAAATCATTGAAATGTTAGCATTATAAAGTTTGATGATGAAAATTTATAGAATTATCCCAAAGGTAGCAATTAGTTTAAAAATAATGAATGGTTAAATTTTGTCAAGTTTCTGAAAATGGTGAGTATGTCTCAGTGGTTTCAAATGAAGCGCAGAGTCCTTTACTGGATTTTCTGGGAGCTTATTAAAACTACTAATTCTGCAGCCTTGCTCCCACAAATTCTTATTCATTAGCTCCATGATGGGAGCCTGGAAGTTTGGAATTTGTTTTTTTAAGTTTGGGTTTTAAATGAGGTTCTTGAATTATTTTGATGCTGCAGTCATATTTAAAGCAGTTTCCACTGCTTTAAACCTTAAAGTGATGTTACTTATTTCCTCTGAGGATGAATCAAAATAAATAGATTTAAATAGAATCTTCATTGATTACGGGGATAAGTGTTCCTTGAGTTTGCAGTTCTAGAAAATAAAATATACCCTGTGCACAAGTCTTAAAGTAGATTTGACATTATAGATTTGAACAATTGGTGAGCAGCCCTGAAGGTGACTTCGCATTGGCAGGAATTTGAGTTACTCTGATGGAGAGGCTGCTGTGTGAGTGAATTATTTAGCTGTAGAACAGGGTACACCACTCAGCTTCTGTGTCTCAATGAGTCTGTTGTTCTCTCCTTGTCACAGTGACTTCCATTCAGAGTCTTGAAATGGACATATGTCTTTCAGCTACTTTATCTTTATGTGTGTGTGTGTATATATATATATATATATATATATATATATATATATATATACAAACATGTATAATTATATGCTAAAAGTGTATTTTGCATAGATATCTTTGAACTTTAGAAATCATAGAGGTGTCAGGAATGTTTAAGTCTGCTGTTTTTTTCTTGTCCAAATGAAGGTAAATGTAGCAAAACTCTTTAATGTTGCGATTTGTCTTCTTCACATCTACTCTTTCCTCACCTTTTCCTTAAGGTGAATCTTTCTTTAAATGCTAATATATTCACTAACTGTTCTGTTTATCAAAAAAAAAGTACATTAATCACTTCTTTGACTGGTTATACTTTAAAATGAATGCATTTCTGTAAACTGATAGTCTCAATTAACCCTGACACTTTACTTTTTTTTCTTTTTCTGAAACAGAATGCTTTCTCTTTTCAAAGGAATTCAACACCTGAACAATTAGGTGGATATTTTTTTTGTGGCTTTGGGTATTCTGAAATACCCATAAAGGCTTCTTCAATGCTTAGACATAAATCAAGGTCTTAGACTTGTACCCCTATTCCCTGAAACTTCTAAGGATGGAGAAATGTCTGCTTCTTTTTCATCTTCTGGAGTTCATTCTGCTCCATCTTTTTAGCTAGTTTGAGATATATATTTGCATATACACTTTATTTCCCAGGGAGGAATATGGGAGTGGGTTGTCATTTCCTTCTCCAGGGGATCTTCCCAACCTAGGGATCGAACCAGTGTCTCTTGCATTGCAGGTGGATTCTTTACTGACTGAGCCACCAGGGAAGCCCCCTTTAGCTAGTTTTAACCAGTCCAACCTCTCTCCCATGCCTATTTTATAGTTTCCAATAAATTTCTTTGATTTTTATTGAGAGGCATATAGTGTAGTAGTGGATTTTAGAACCCAGCCTCCTCATTTTGAATTCTGGCTCTGCTGTGTATGAGCTGTGTGATTTTGAATAGTTTGTTCTCTTTTCTGTCCCTCAGATACTTAAGTTCTCATAGTTATTGTAAGAATTAAATGAGCTAATATATGTAGTTAGAACAGTGCTTGTTCAGAACAGAACGTGTTCTTGCATGTATTTAAATATTTGTGGCTGTTGTTATTTTGGTTGGTATTTGAGGAAAGAAGCCATTGTAGCCTACATCTAACATAATGTTTTCTAACTTTATGTTACAGGAAGAAGGCATTTTTAAGTCTATAATGCAGATATCTGTTTAAAGTAGACAACAACTTTGCTTTTTTATGTCAGCATTATGTGAAGTTTTGCTGTATTTTAATCAGAAGTCTCTTAAAGCTTTTCTGAAAGAAGTATCCTCATATCTTTTCCTGTATTATGTGACACAGTCACAATTTTAAATTTTCCTTTTTTTTTTTCCCCCTAGCTGTTCTAGTAATTCTCTGTTAGAGTACATAGGCTCCCCACTAAAGGAATTGGTTCTCTACATTAATAACTCAGTTTTTAATTGAAGTATAGTTAATTTACCATGTGTTGTATAGCAAAGTGATTCATTTATATATACATATTTTCTTAGATTCTTTTCCATTATAGGTTACTGTAAGATACTGAATATAGTTATCTGCTGTATGATAGGTTCTGGTTTACCTGTTTTATATATAGTCGTGTGTATATGTCAATCCAAAACTCCTAATTTATCTAACTCAGTTTTTTTTTTTTTCATGTAAATATGATAGGGAATAAAAAGCAACAAATTCTATTTCCTAGGAGACTAAAATTCTGTATTCCAAAGCTCCCCAACTTTTTTCATAGCACACATGAAATATGGCAATATTTATACATTTATACAGCACCCAGTAATAAATGACTAGCTGAGCAAAGCTGCTCAAGGATAAATGTGCCCATTGGCCATCCTGGGAGCTTACAGCAGTAGTTTTCAAATTTTGCTTCATAATCACCTGGAGAACTTGTTAAAACACAAATTGCTGAACAGTACTCCAAGAATTTCTGATTACATAAATCTCGAGTTTGGCCCAAGAATTTGCAGTTCAAACAAGTTGCTTTGATGCCCCTCCTGCTGATCTGGGGACCATACTTTGATAACTACTAGTTTAGTGTGTTGGTATTGATGTGGTAGGTAGAATAATTGAATCCCTCACTCTGAGATATCCATGTCCTAATCAACCTAATTATGGTATGGATGTGTCTGATTGTTCATAATTAGATTTAGGTTATACATTTTTGGCAAGAATAGTACAATGATGATAAGATTGTCAGGAAGCTCCATATCAGTTTTTACCTTTATGTGTGCAGCTAAATTGGATCATATAGTTAAGGTAATATTTACTTGATCTCTCCATGTAAAGGTATTCTGTTCCTTTGTAAATAATAAGTTATGTACTTTAATATTTTGTACCTATCCTGTTTACCAACAACCTTTTACTCAGTATTTTTAAAATTGAACTACAGCTGATTTATAATGTTGTGCGTGTTCCTTGTGTACATAAAGTGATTCAGTTATCTATCCTTATTCAGATTCTGTTCCATTATGGTTTATTATATGATACTGAATGTAGTTCCTTTTGCTATACAGTAGAGCCTTGTTGTTTATCTGTTTTACATAAAGTAGGGTGTATCTTTTAGTCCAAAGCTCCTAATTTATCCTTCCCACCTTTTCCCCTTTGGTAACCATTAGCTGGTTTTCTATGTCTGTGTCTATTTCTATTTTGTAAATAAGTTCATCTCTATCATTTTTTTTAAGATTCCACATATAAGTAATATCATATGGTATTTGTCTTTCTCTTCCTGACTTACTTTACTTATAATATATAGGTCCATCTCTGTTGCTGCAAATGACAATGTTTCATTCTTTTTTATGGCTGAGTAATATTCCATTGTATATATGTACCACATTTTTATCCATTCATCTGTTGATGAACACTTAGGTTGCTTCCATGTCTTGTTTATTGTAAATATTGCTGCTATGAACTTTGGGATGCGTGTATCTTTCTGAATAAGAGTTTACTCTGTATACATGCCCAGGAGTGGAATTGCAGTCACTCAGTCATGTCCAACTCTTTCCAATCCCATGGACTTCAGCATGCCAGACTTCCCTGTCCTTCACCATCTCCCGGAGCTTGCTTAAACTCATGTCCATTGAGTTGGTGATGCCATCCAACCATCTCGTCCTCTGTTGTCCCCTTTTCCTCCTGCCTTCAGTCTTTCCCAGCATGAGGGTCTTTTCCAGTGAACTGACTCTTTGCGTCAGGTGGCCAAAATATTGGAGCTTCAGCCTCAGCATCAGTCCCTCCAGTGAATATTCAGGATTGATTTCCTTTAGTATTGACTGGTTTGATCTTGCAGTCTAAGGGACTCTCAAGAGTTTTCTCCCAACACTACATTTCAAAATCATTATTCCTCGGCACTCAGCCAACCATATCAGTTCAGTTCAGTCGCTCAGTCGTGTCTGACTCTTTGCGACCCCATGAACTGCAGCACACCAGGCCTCCCTGTCCATCACCAACTCCCAGAGTCCACCCAAACCCATGTCCATTGACGGTGATGCCATCCAACTATCTCATCCTCTGTCATCCCCTTCTCCTCCTGCCCTCAATCTTTCCCAGTGTCAGGGTCTTTTCAAATGAGTCAACTCTTCGCATGAGGTGGCCAAAGTACTGGATTTTCAGCTTCAGCATCAGTCCTTCCAATGAACACCCAGGACTGATCTCCTTTAGGATGGACTGGTTGGATCTCCTTGCAGTCCAAGGGAATCCCAAGAGTCTTCTCCAACACCACAGTTCAAAAGCATCAATTCTTCGGTGCTCAGCTTTCTTTATAGTCCAACTCTCACATCCATACATGACCACTGGAAAAACCATAGCCTTGACTAGGACCTTTGTTGATACAGTAATGTCTCTGCTTTTTAACATGCTGTCTAGGTTGGTCATAACTTTCCTTCCAAGGAATAAGCGTCTTTTAATTTCATGGCTGCAGTCACCATCTGCAGTAATTTTGGAGCCCAGAAAAATAAAGTCAGCCACTGTGTCCACTGTTTCCCCATCTATTTGCCATGAAGTGATGGGACTGGATGCCATGATCTTAGTTTTCTGAATGTTGAGCTTTAAGCCAACTTTTTCACTCTCTTTCACTTGCATCAAGAGGCTCTTTAGTTCTTCACTTTCTGCCATAAGGGTGGTGTCATCTGCATATCTGAGGTTATTGATATTTCTCCGGGCAACCTTGATTCCAGCTTGTGCTTCCTCCAGCCCAGCGTTTCTCATGATGTACCCTGCATATAAGGTGACTCTATTTTTAGTTTTTTAAGGAACTTACGTACTATTCTCCATAGTGGCTGTACCAACTTACATTCCCACCAATGATGTAGGAGGGTCCCATTTTTCTACACTCTTTCCAGCATTTATTATTTGTAGACTTTGTAATGATGGCCATTTTGACTGGTGTGAGGTGATACGTCATTGTAGTTTTGATTTTTATTTCTCTAATAATTAGCGATGTTGAACATACTTTCATGTGCCTGTTGGACATCTGTCTGTCTTCTTTGGAGAAATGTCTATTTAAGTCCTCTGCCCGTTATTTGATTGGGTCATTTGTTTGTTTTTATTATGAGCTATATGAGCTCTTTGTATATAATTTGGAAATTAATCCCTTGTAGGTAACATCATTTGCAAATATTTTCTCCCGTTCTGTAGGTTATCTTTTTTTATGGTTTTCTTTGCTGTGCAGTAACTTCAAGTTTAATTAGATTCCCCTTGTTTATTTTTTTTTTATTTCCATATTTCTAAGAGACAGATTTAAAAATTATTGCTGTCATTTATATCAGAGTATTCTGCCTATATTTTCTTCTAGGAGTTTTATAGTATCTGGTCTTACATTTAGATCTTTAATCCATTTTGAGTTTATTTTTGTGTATGTTGTTAAAGACCATTCTAAGTTCCTTCTTTTAAATGTAGTTGTCCAGTTTTTCCCAGCATCACTTATTTAAGAGACTGTCTTTTCTCTATCGTATATTCTTGCCTCCTTTGTTGAAAATTAATTGACCGTTGGTTTGGGGGTTTGTTTCTGGACTCTCTGTTTTGATCCATATGTCTGTTTTTGTGCCAGTCCCATGCTGTTTTAATCACTGTATCTTTATAGTGTTGTCTGAAGTCTGCCAGGGGTTGTGCCTCCAGCTTTGTTCTCTTTCCTCAGGAGTGCTCTGGCAATTCTGGGTCTTTGTAGTTACGTATAAATTCTAGGATTATTCTAGTTCTTTGAAAATGTCATAGGTAATCTGATAGGGATAACATGAAATCTATAGATTACTCTGAGTAGTATGGCCATTTTAGTAATACTAATTCTTATAATCCAAGGATATCATCGAGTTATTTTAAACATCTATTAATGGCCCTTGCCTGAATTGGTGTTCATTTCATTATTCCTGCTGTATTTATTAGCTGCTATTTTTTTTATTAAGAACTTTCCTTATCCCCAACACATACTTTTTTAAAAAAAAAAATGTATTGACTAGATCTCATTTTTATTCTACTATATTATTTATTACTGTTACTACTTTTTAAAATAATCTCAAACTTGGCCAGTAGGAGACTCCCCAAAGACTCCTATGCCTTTGGGGTGTCAGTGACCTTTGGTCAAAAGACATAGCCAGCCTAAGAAGAATACCCAAGGAAATAGCCAGGAAAATAACCCTTCCTTTCTCTCTCTGACTTCCTGCTGGGGTTCAGTCAAAGCTTGACTGAAGTGCCTTGATATAGTTCATATAGGTCCGTTTTCCAAGTGCAGAAAGCAGTATGGAGAAAGGTAGAGAGCAAATCCAAAGTGACAGGCAAGATATCTGGCACATGTATGCACATACAGAGTTATGGATCCTTTGAAATCACTGTGTTAGCCAGAGGTTTGAAACCCCTGTCTTAATCCTTTTAGCCAGTAGAGATATTGAACCCTAGCAGTGTGTGTGATTTTTTTATATCTGACATGAATTTGGGCTTCCCTGGTGGCTCAGACGGTATAGAATCTGCCTGCAATGCAGAGGGCCCAGGTTTTATCCCTGGTGGAGAAGATCCCCTGGAGAAGGGAATGGCTACCCACTCCAGTATTCTTGGCCTGGGGAATCCCTTGGACAGAGGAACCTGGGGGGCTACATCCATGGGGTCACAAAGAGTTGGATGTGACTGAGCTACTAACACTATGTGAATGTTACTTTCTACTCTTGATGTTTCTCTTAAATAAATTTGTGAGCTCTTAATCTCAGTTTCAGTATTTCTCAACAGTGCTCCTCTTTTAAAATATAAGACCAACTCGTCTTGATCCTCAGAGTCCTCTATAAATAGCTCCATAGCTCTTTCTATTTAAGAGACTAAGATCCAAAATTATTTCAGATACTTCAGCCTCCATTCAGTTGCTAGTATCTGTAAGGAAGAAATGATGTCTGTTAACTTTTTTCTTCTGATCACTGATTTACTTTAGTATTTTATGAGATAGTTTCTTCTCAAACATCATATTTGAAATTGGACATTTACTGAGTAATAATAAAAAAAGGGTTTATGGCCCCAAATACTTGTGAATGGAAGTTAACTACAGGACTTCTCAGAAGACCAGAACCATTGTATAGTTATAGCATCTTTGTATTTTTTTTAGTATGTTTTTTAGCCAAAAGCAAAATATATTGCACAATTCAAATTATATAAATTTTGGTAGATTTCTACTAATTTCCTCTCTAAATTTCACCTTATATCTGTATTATCAATGTCTTCTTGCCGAGTGCCTCATGTTTCCTTTTGTTTGATAATACATCCCCTCTGTAATATCAGATAAGCTCTTTTTTATTTTGTTTTTTAAATGTAATATCTATTTCACTACTTTTTAGGGTTTGTCTCATAGATCACACTTTCACAGCTAAGCCTTAGGACTTGCCCTTGTCGTTATTGCTTAGTTGCTAAGTCGGGCCCCTACTTTTCCCCTAATATTATAATGGGAGCAAAGTGGTATTTACACAACTTAGTTAACTTTACAAATAATATTCTGTTACTGTTACTCCTCTTAGATCTTTTTTGAATTAATTGAGCTTTAGTTATGGTGGTGGTGGTGGTTTGGTCGCTCAGTCGTGTCTAACTCCTGCGACTCCATGGACTGTAGCCTGCCGGCCTCCTCTGTCCATGGAATTTTCCAGACAAGAATACTGTAATGGGTTGCCATTTCCTTCGCCAGGGGATATCCCTGACCCAGGAATCGAACCGAAGCCTCCTGCACTGCAGTCAGAGTGCGAGAGAGCGAGTGCTGGACGGGGAGCGGGGGAGAAGATGGGGAAGTCCCAAGGTTCGGAGGGCGGGCAGAGGCGCCTGGCGACCGGGCACCGGGTCCAGAGCAGTGGACGACCGGCGGCCAGCCAGGCAGACCGGTCCAGGGCCGGCTCCCATCGAGGAGCCACGCACCGCCATGCGGTGCAGCTTGCGAGACGCGCCAGAGGCTCCGCGCTGTGCGGTCACTAAGCCGGGGCAGTCGTGGCCGGCGCCAGAGGCGAAGGCGCGTTCGGGTGGGGAGAGGGAGCTCGGCCACCCGGAACCCTCGGACCCACTCTCCGGTGATGTGGCGGGGAGGTCGGGAGGAAGAGAGACGCCAGAGACCGCCGCGGGGCGCCGGACAGGGTGCGCCACCCTGGCGACTGAGCGGGTGGTGGGCGGGGTGCCCGGCGGGGATGCAGGCGCAGAGGAGCAGACGGGGCGGGGGCAGGCAAGGAGCCGCCTTCGCTCCGGCCCCCTTTTTACGCCGCTCCCCACTTTCTCGCTCTCCTTTTCCCTTACACTGGAAAGACCACCGGACAGACCGCGGCCGCCGCCCCCCGCGTCCCTGTGCGGACAGAAGTCTCCCTCCTTTCCATCCCTCCCCTCGCTTTAGTTATGAAGTGTTTTTAAGTATCACTGTTTATTAACTTATTAAATTCTAAAAATCATTAGTTTTTAAAATGTCAGTTATTACTGTAAGCCAGATTCCTAAGATGGAATAGTTCATGTTACTTAAAAAATTTAACAAGAACACTTTTTCATATGTTACTGGTAGTTTCTTCTTTCAGTGAGTATGACATTAGTCTGTCTCCTTGTTGACCAAAAATCTCAGTGTTCTTCTGATCATTTTGAACCTTAATACCATTTTATTATACTAAAGATGTGGAAAATATAGGAGATTTGCGTTCAATATATATTCATTAATTCAGTCGAGCCCCATGGATTCAAAGATGAATAGTGCACAGTCGCTGCCCACCGACATAGAAGCAAATATAGTATGTAATAAAATATATAATAAGAGAAAGATACAAATAATATAGTGCGGTATTATAATCAGTGTTTGCTGAAATTAGGTAAGTGATACAAAGCATAGGTAACATTTGTTGGGGTGGCCCAGTGAAGACTTATTAGGGGAGATGACATAATCTATGTTTAGAAAGTAAAGTGAAGTCGCTCAGTCATGTCCGACTCTTTGCGACCCTGTGGACTTTAGCCTATCAGGCTCCTCCGTCCATGGGATTCTCCAGGCAAGAATACTGGAGTGGGTTGCCATTTCCTTCTATAGGGGATCTTCCCGACCCAGGAATCGAACCCCGGTCTCCTGAATTGGAGGCAGACGCTTTAACCTCTGAGCCACCAGGGAAGATATAATCTATGTTTAATAGGTGACTAAACACTAATAAGTAATAAAACACTGATAAATAATAGTCCTATCCTGTGGGTTCTAAAATCCTATTATTGCAATTTCCCTGGAAGTCCAGTGGTTAGGACTTTGTGCTTTCCCTGCCTAGGGCTTGGGCTCACTCCCTGGTCAGGGAACTAAGATCCTGCAAATCGCACGGTGCATCCAAAAGGAAAAAAAAAATCTATTTTATTTAAACATAAGATAGGCAGAAACTTAGACATTTGGAAATGGAACTTAATTATATAAGGTTATATAGTACATGCTAATCGCCAAGCAAATGACACAGTAACTAGCATTTATTGATCTATTTCACTACACACTCTTCATATCTGATTACAAGTAATCCTGACTTAACTCTCTGAGATAGTGATAGTAAGGCCATTTTACAGGTAAAGGCACTTGAGATTTACATAGGTAGAATAACGGGAACATCACACAGATAAAATGTGGTGGAGCCAGGGTATCTGCTTTGACAGATCAACTTTAGAGACAGTATTCTTAATCATTGAAAATGAACAATGGGAACCCAAATGAGAAGCAACAACTTGCCTGTTGAGAGCATTAAGTGTTCGTGGGCAGTTTAAGTAAACAAGGGTATGGTTGAGCAGTCAGTTTCTGTAGAAGCATCAAGGAAGATCAGGTTGGAATCTGAAGATGGGATGGAAGCTATTTGAAAAAGAATCCTGAAAGTGAGTAATATGTGATAGAAAACTACAGAGGTTGTGAGAGCAAGGGAGAAATATGGGAGTCAGTGTAACGTAATGGTTAGGTTCTTGAGTTTCTAGTTTTGTGATGTTTAGCATGTAAGCTAACTACACTTAGGTTCCTTATCTATAAAATGATAATAGTAATAATATCTGTCTCACAGAGATTAATTTGTAAAGCCTGACTTATATACCAAGCATTGAGCAAATGTTACGTGTTATTATTGTTGATGTGTTTTAGTAAATTTAATCTGATAACAGTGCCTAGAAGTCTAGGCCGAAGCATTAGGCCATTAGTTCAGAAATGCTTGAAACATAGCTGTAGCAGGTAAATACAAAAGAAGGGACAAATTCTAGGAATATTTTAGATGAGTAATATCAGTATGTCAAATATATATGGCTTTTTAAAATATATATGGTTCTTAATGGTGTTTAATAATCATGTGTTCATTGTTATAGTAGCAATTAATAACTGACAACTGAATGTAACTACAATTTACAAAGCCACTAGGACATGTTAATTGAATTTGATTCTTGAACCATTTTGTGAGATACTGTTATTTCCATTTTATTAAGGCCCATAGAGATGAAGTAATTCATTGAAGATCACACAAGTTAACAAAGGAAGTAATTTAAAACTTTCCTTTTCATACATATATTCTATTTTTTTCCTCTTTATAATCCTATTAGGTTATGACAAGAACTGATGTTCTATCACTGGCAATAATATGAAGAACTATTATTAATACTTGAAAGAGTTAATATCTTTTCTTAAGTATCGGCTTTGATATCAAGAAATAACCAGGGCATGAAAGGGGAGAGACAAGTTCAGAGTCTACTAGTTATCTAATTTATATTTAAACCCAGTAATATTTGAATATAATCTGTTTAGTAGATCAGAATATTAAGTGGCTATGATTTACCTTTAAAAAAAAATCTGTATGGCAAAAATGAAAGTAAACTTTTGATTTTCTGCACAAATTATATTAGGCATTTACTACCCTTTGGGTAATTGTAAAATATTTTACAGTAGAGTTATCTCTTAAATATTTTTAAATAGTATTGATCATGAAACTTTTTGAAATTTACCATCAGGCCAATGGTGGCAGAGTCTACATAGAACTATGCTTCGTGGTGTTCTGGGAAAAACCTTTCGACTTGTTGGCTATACTGTTCAGTACGGCTGCATAGCTCATTGTGCTTTTGAGTATGTTGGTGGTGTTCTCATGGTAAGTGCTCACATTCAAGAAAATAATCATATAAAACATGTTATTCTTTTAAATTGAAGGAAGAGTGTTTGTTTGCATTGGCACTGATGTAAAACAGAACTGTAACTTTAAATGTGGTCCTGTATTGTTTCTTTCAGGGGCACAAAAGCCCCTGTTAATCTAATGAAATATTAGTTTTTCCCATTATTGAGTACTACTTACTGTGTTCCAGGATGTGTTTGATATTTTATGTTTATTAACTTATTTAATCTTTTACACTCTGTGAGATACAAATTTTTGTTGTTTAGTTGCTAAGCTGTGTACAACTGTTTTGCGACCCCATGGACTGTAGCCCACCAGGCTCCTCCATCCATGGGATTTTCCAGGCAGGAATACTAGAGTGGGTTGCCATTTCCTTGTTCAGAGGATCTTCCTGACCCAGGGACTGAATCCGCATCTCCTGAGTTGCAAGCAAATTGTTTACCACTGAGCTACCAGGGAAGCCCCTGAACTACGTACTAGAAGTCTACTAATACTATGTACATGAGGAAGCTGAGGCTCAGAAAGCTCAAGTAACTTTCTACAAGTCCCACAATTCCAAGTAGACTTGGAATTTCAGCACAGATTTCTCTGATTTTCAAAAATCCTACTTTTTAACTACTGTGAAGAGTGTCAATAACTGTTACTAAAACAAATGATTTATTCTGCCTTGTGTCAAAATTAAAATGTTAAGGCTGTCCTTTTCCCAATGTATTTTCTTAATATTGCATCATAAATCTATCAACCATGACAGTACTCACCTTTTGTCATATAAATGAAATAATAATTTGGTTGATTGTTCAGTCTGAGTTTTGCTATTGGTGTTGCTGTGTTTACAGGTTTACCCTAAAGAGACTTATAGTCATATAATCTCAAGTTGGAATAATTCTAATAACTATATTTAGGCAAATAAATATATCTAACTGAAATTCCCCTTTGATTTTTTTTTTAATCTATACTGGTGCCTCCAGTAGACTACAGAGACAGCAAAAAACTTTCATTGTGGTCTTTTTTTCTGCCTGAGTAGGAAGTTTTGAGTAAAAAGTTTTATTTACATACAACTGAATTGGATGAAGACTGTTGTATGTAGATTTTTTAGATTACAATGATAATATACTATAGTTTTGAGGTATCAGTTCAGTTCAGTCACTCAGTTGTGTCCAACTCTTTGCAGCCACGTGGACTGCAGCACACCAGGCTACTCTGTCCATCACCAACTCCCTGTCCATATGTACCTCATACCTGTTTTGAGGTGTATATGAAGATTATTGTTTTAAGACACACTAATATGAAAGTTTTTAAAGTGCATCTCATTATGCCAGTATTTTTCAGTAGAAAATGTAACTTGCAGCCCCCCAAAATGAATAAGCTATTCTCTTGAAGAGAATGAAAGACATCAGTTAGTTGAAAATAGTATGATACCACTTGCTAAATTACTGTCATGGGCTTCTGGATGATATTTGGCCATAGCAAGAAGAAAAACATCATTCATTTGTTCATTCAACAAGTATGTGTTGAGTATCAACTTTATGCTAAGCACTGTTCGTGATCTTGTTTAGCAATTGGGAACTTAAGAGACAAAGTCACTGCTCTCAAAGCACTTAAATTTTACAAGATGGCCAAAATTTGGACCCAGAGGTAATGTTATTCATCTTTTATAATATAATACTAATAAACCATTTTAAATATATTTTGCCTGTGTTCCAGATTTGCTGGCTTCTCTATAGAGTTGAACTTCTCTTGGAGCTACCAGCTTTTTATAAATCATCCTCCAAGTTTAAAGAACACTTGCTTGATTTTCTTTTAAGCCTGATCAGATATTTATATTTTAAAAGGTTTTCAAGTTAAATTTAAAAATTACCTTTCTTTCAGTGTTCTGGACCATCCATGGAGCCTACAATTCAAAATTCAGATATTGTCTTTGCAGAAAATCTTAGTCGACATTTTTATGGTATCCAAAGGTAAATTTCTGTCACAAATATATTAAATTCATGGTGAAAACACACATACATATTGTGTCTTTTCTGCAGTTCCTTAACGTTAAAAGATTTGCCACTAAATCTTTTAAAATCCTCTTCTAAATGGTGTTTCCAATCCTTAAGATATTATTTATTCTACTTAACTCCTGGAGTGTTATTCTTCTGAATTGATGTCAAGTATTAGTCATTTAATGTATTTTCTAAAGGGAACCTCTTTGATTCCCTAAAATTTGGTGTCCATTAGTTTTTCATAATTCTTAAAAATAAATCTGTATTACATTTCATCTTCAGAAAATATAAATTTTACTCACTTGAGCTGTTGTTTATCTTATGGCATAAGTAGGTTTAGGTGTTCCTCTTTCATTATTGGCCTTTTCTATAGTGTATTTCACATTACTGGAAAATCACCAAGAACAGTGTAAAACTGTTTTTTGCATTTGCTGATCTTCCACCACCTTAGCTTCTGTAGATAGAAACTCTTCCTCAAGCATTATGGTCTAGCATGGGCCTTAGGTAATTCTTCAGATCTTTTCTCCCCAACAACTTCAGGATGCCTAATTGATAGATATGGGGGTAATAAAATAAAGTTTATATAACAGGTTATATTCTAGCTTCCTTTTCTTTTTACCTTATATCGAAATAACTTAGTACAGTCTTTGGATTAACTGGAGACCTAGGTTCACTACAACATGAAGACAAGCGAATGTTTTCCATGCTAATCACATGATTCACTCTAGTCTTTAAGCATCCTTAACAAGAAGCTGGATTCATTGGCTAAATAGTTTCTGAATGAATACTTCAATATTGTCTTTTTTTGGAGGGGATACTCTTTGCAGTCAGATGGGTAATATAAATAACTATATTTAGTAAATAAGTTGTTTTGAAAGTTTCATTTTGTATTCTGTTCATTCAGGGAACCCATTGGCTGGAAAGACAGCTCAAAATTTGGCATTTATGTGAGACATACAAAAGTAACTTTTACAACCAAGGTAGTCAGTTGGTAATTCTACTTTAAAAATATTACTATCCTGAATATTTTTTTCATTAATCTGTAGCACAGAACTCTGAGATTTCAGGCACATCTCTTACACCTGACAAGAGATACTCTTGCTAGCTGCCTGTTTCTAAAGACAGAATAGTCATCCATTTAGGGATGATAAAAGCCTGCATATCTGGTATCTAAAGCACATGGATTTTTCACTCCAGTGGACAGAACTCTCATGCCTGAGACAGTCATCCGTTATTACTGCTCACTCTTTGAACAGTCAGTGAGCACCTCATTTATAAGATGTGCTCTAGTCTATAGAGAATGTTGGGTTGAGTAAGAGGTTGATCCTTCATCTCAAAAGCTTATAATCTACTAGAATAATAAGGATGATTATAAATGATATAGGAAAATTTGAATCTTAATTCTGTTAAGTTTATTTTAAAATGCTATTTGAAAGAGTGGAGAGTTCTAGGTAATCTTTTTTGATCTAAGTTCTGTGCCTATAATATCTGGTTAGACCACTGGAAGTACAGTCTACAGTAATAATGCTTTCTATAAAAAAAAAAACTTTGACTAAATTATGATTTTTTTATGTTGCCATTCAAGTGCAGTTTGTTATGAGGGTCATATTGATTATTTTGTTGACAAACTTAAGCTGAATAAGACTCCCACAGAGAACATTTCTCTCCCCAAAGCTAGCCATAATCAACTTTGATAGTATGTTACATATGTTACAATATTTGCAAATTTCTTCATCTGAACAATTCTGCTGCCATAGTTGCATTTGGTTGGAAAGAGATGCTTTATCCTGTTTTCAAACAAGTGTAAGCCTTATATTGCACTCCAAATTACAGAGTTTAGTGTTTTAATAGCATACAGCTCTTATTAAGAGTAGCCTCAAGAAATGACTATTCTGGATACTGTTGTAATTTCTGTAAAATTTCTGATGAAGATGCTATCTTTACTTTCCTTACATACATATCTTTTCCTCTTTGATTTAGTTGTTAAGAAAAATTTTGTCATACTTTTCAAACTAAACCTTATTTTATTAGTTAATGATTGGCAGATAATAATCATAATTTCTTTTTTAACTTGACTACCAAAAAGTTTCAAACTCATTATAATACTTACATATAGCAATAACTAGGTTTCTAAGTTAACCATCATCCTTTATTTTTATGACTTTTGATTTTGATATATGCATCTTTTATCATAAGCAGCATCAAATTATTTTAAGAACCTGGTACAGACGATAAGTAAATATATTAAATCCCTTCGAGTGTGAGCAACAGAATTCACTTATTGCTCATTTCATGCAGAAAGAGTGTTGTATTCTTTTTGGTTGGGACATTAGTCCTATATTTTTGTCTCCTTCCTTTCCAATTTTAAGTATCTTACTTAGTCTTCTAAAACATGCAAATTGTTACTTATTCCATGAATCATCTCTTCCATATGTAACCCTATCCATGTTGGTTTTATATGTATGATATGCCAGTTTATTTTTTGTATCATATGTTTGGACAGCTTTTAGTATTTTTTCTGGCTAAGTCTTCTGATAATTTTTCTTCAAATGTAAGTCTTTTTGACTGTACTGTGAACTGTCTAGGTTTATATAATTTACATGCTGCAATTTCTCAGTTCTTTAAGCTCTAAGGAAACATAGATGATGTCTCTACCTTTGTATGTGCTGTAGAGTCAGTCAATGTTACAGGCAGGGCAGTAAAATTTGCTTGGTTAATCTGGTGATATTTACATGGATTGCTTTTTTATAGTTTTGATTCTAAAAATTTAGACACAAAAGTAACAAACTAAGTACAGTGTAAGAAGGTAATTCTCGTGGAATTGTCAAAAATTTTAGAATCTTCTAATAGTTTTTCCATCACTCTCGTTTTTGGATTCTGACCCATAAAGTTAGTCTTGAAGGTTCTCAAAGCTGGTAAATGTATGGGAGGGTTAGTATGTGAGAGGATAAAGGGTGTGGCTTTAAGTTGCTTTATAAAAGTATTGTAGCAGTGCCATGCATGTGTTTATGCTTAATAATAACACTGACTTTCTTTGACTTTTTCCCCTCAGAGGTGACATTGTGGTTGCAAAAAGCCCGAGTGATCCAAAATCAAATATTTGTAAAAGAGTAATTGGTTTGGAAGGAGACAAAATTCTCACCAGTAGTCCAGCAGGTTTCTTTAAAAGCCATAGTTATGTAAGTAACATTTCAATTATGTTATTCATTGGTATCACAGTTTATTAACATTAACTGAACACACTGACAAGTGAAAATAACTTTTATTTGTGTTTGAATATAAGTTGAAATGATGCATTCAGTAGAATATGTAAGTGTATGTTTGTATCACAAACAACATGGCTGTTATAATTTATATATTTTATTTTCTTTAAAGCCCCATTCAGACATCTCAGTATTAGTTGTTGAAGGCAGGATTCACCAGCGGTGTCAAAATACTGGGCAAAGTTTTGAGGGAAAATAGTAGATTTGCATAGTCTCAAAGTATCTCTCCCAGGGTTTTTTCCAAAGGGAGAAATAGTAACTTTGTGGAGGAGAAACCTGGCAGACACTACCTTAACTGAGTGATCAAGGTTAACTTCACCAATAATACAACATGTCAACATAATGTAGCCCCTGAATTGAAGCACTGAGAAGGGCACATCACTTTTGTGGTATTCTTGTAACAAGAAGTTATAGCCTCAGTCTAATCATAAGAAAACAACAGACAAACCGTAATTGAGGGTCATCGTGCAACATAACTGACCAGTACTCTTCAAAAATGTCAAAATCTTTAAAAAAGGAAAGTCAGGGATTGTCATAGATTGGAGGAGATGAAGGAGATGTGACAACTAAATGCAATCTGGAATTCTGGCGGTTTTTCCACTGGCTTGTTAATGAAAAATCTGGTAAAATCAGATGTAGTCTTATAGTTTAGTTTTTTTTTTTAATCCTATTTAAGTGTTCAGAATAGATATTTTGTATACCTTTGGTGTAGTCAACTTACCAACCCAGTTAGGAAAGAGCACATGCAGTAGAGTGGAAGAGTGAAGAGCAGATGTGATGTGTCAGCCGCCTTCACCAGTCACCTGACTGCCGAGACAGAGCTGGGGTGGGGCAGGGCAGAGAGGGCCTTCTGTTTACTCAGCATCTGCTGTTCTTTCTTTAATTATAAATTTATTTTCTACTTTTGTTTAAATTTTCTGTGTCACTATCAGTTTATTAATAGAACTGTTGTATCTATCAAGTAACTTTATCTTCATCCCCAATGTAAACATATAATTAGGAGTTGAATTGTCTTCATCATTGTAAATTTATTTTTACCTGTAATAGCCTCTGTTGCCCTATTAAGTAAGTTTGATCAATAGACTATTAAATAATCAATTTATTGTTTATTTACCTTCCTTAATAGACTATGGTTCAGCTGTGCAAATGTTTATTACACTTTTGATGTTTGTTACTACAGTGCTAAACACCCTAGGAATCAATAGCTGATGGTGATCCTAATGTTTAAAGTTGAGAATGTAGTATCAGGTAACATATCAGTATTTTTCTGTGGTCTTCATCATGGATACGTATCCTTTTGTTTTTCAAATATGTTAGTTATTTACATAATTATTTCACCATCACATGACTGTTATCCTTTCATGAGGCAGTCTAGTCACTTCTGAGTTGCTTTAGCAACAAGCATATACTTGAGGCCAGAATTCAGTTCAGTTCAGTCGCTCAGTCCCATCCAACTGTTTGCAACCCCATGGACTGCAGCATGCCAGGCTTCCCTGTCCATCACCAACTCCCGAAGCTTGCTCAAACTTGTATCCATCGAGTCAGTGATGCCATCCAGCCATCTTATCCTCTGTCATCCTCTTCTCCTGCCTTCAATCTTTCCCAGCATCTGAGACCAGAATTATTAACAGACAAATGACAAAACATATAAATGATAACAAAACATATAAATTTCTGAGTCCTTGTGTGCAATTGTACTTTGCACAGTGTGCACACCACTGTTGTTGTTTTCTTCTGAAATTATTAGAAGAGGAATGTTAGGATGAAAGGATTTAGATAAAATCTCTGCTAAGTAATCAGAAAAAATAACCAGGGTATTATAAGATGTATTTTTTTTATATATGTATAAATATTCTATTCAAGGAAAACATCCTTTGGATTTTTATGTTTGATGAGAGGATAAGTTAGGGAACACTGCTGTTTTGTTCTAGATATATTCAGTTGACTTTGGTGTGCATGTTATAAATGTTCAATTATTACAATTATAATAATTTTGGTCAACACTTACCCTGTATTTACTTTGTACCAGAATAAGTACAGGGTAAGTGTTGAAACTCTCTCAAGGATTAGTTTATTTAATCATCACGACAGTAACCCAGTAAAGGTAGTTAGTAGTAGCATTTAACATATGGGAAAACTGAACAACAGGGAGGTTAAATAAATTGCTCAAACAGTAAGAGAAACAGTTGGAATTCAAACACAGATAGGCTGGCTCTATTCAAAAATTTTTATTTTTTACTATGCCAGTACTACTTCTCCCAAAGTATCCTCCACTTCCTATTCTTATTTTTGCTTCTATCTCCTCAAATTGTACTTCCCTTACAATGTATTTGTCTTAAACATTTTAAAAAAGAAAGGCAGCTATTTCTGATCAGGGCTAGTATTAGTTATAAAAGACAAGCCGGTGATTTTTGAAGGCTTCCCACCTCCACCAGTTTTTCTAAGCTGTTTTTTAAACCATGAGAATTGTGTAGCTATTACTGAACTACTTTAGCAGATGTGTTCCATTAATCAAGGTGATTTATAACAAAAATTCATCCAAGTTTGGAGCACTCTGAAGAGATATCCAAAATGTTTGCAATCTGCCCCTCTAGAATGATCCCTTTTCCAGCTATCTCAGAAGCAGACTGGTGCTGTATTTTATGAAAGGGGTTTCTTTCCCATATCTGTGCACCTTTTCAGAAAAATATTTGTTGTTTATAAGTTATGAAGACAATACTATTCAGATCTTGATTGAGCTGCATAATAAGGATGATGTATATTAAATATATTTTGAATTTCAGGCAAAAAAAAAAAAAACACATTCTTTTAAGTAGGTGCTTCAGAAAGCAAAACACTAAAATTTTCATTTGGAACCTAAAATATAGAGTTTAGCCTATGAAAGAATTAGCATTGTTTTTAAGTTGGAGAAAAAGAACATAAACAGTTAAATGATGTGAAGCCATCTTACTCATTCCAGAGTTCCAAAAGTCCATATGGCAAGCATTAAAGATGATTTATTTTTTACATTAAGCATTTGGAAACTAAGCAGTCCCTATCAAGGTGTTACTGCAATGGTTTTGCTTTTTTTCCTGATATTGAGGCTAGTAATTTTTTCCCTTGAGTAATGGGCTGAGCATTGGTACTAGGAATTGAGTTAATTTGTGACTCTCAAAAGAAACAAATTTTACTCAGCTCAAAAATCTTGAATAACTTGCCTTTCTATACTATAGGAATTCCTCAGTTAGCTGCTAGAAGCCACTAATTTGCCAAAAATAATTTAATTGGAAGAAGCATTTAGCAGGTAGGAAATACGTTAAATGAACTAGCATTCTTCCGTTGATCAGCACAGCAGGTGATTTAACATAGACTCCACTCCCCTAAGGGATATAGAGCCAAGACTCAGGAAATATGGTAAAATTTGTTATAAAGCTAATAAAGAAACAAAGAAAAACACTTTATATTCTTTCTCAGGATAACATTGTGTGATAGTTCAAAGCTGTGATTTTAATTCATAGTGTAACTGTTACAGTTAGGCATTTTGAAATACAGTAAGTTCATATCAGCAAACAATCATGGTATAAAACCTCCCATCCAAACAAACAGACCTTTTGGGCACCATATCCTGCTTTAGGAAAGAGTTGTGCATACTTACTGACTCCCCTGTGAACTTTATATTCTCTTTTGAACTCATTCCACTTAAACTTTGATCCCTGGGAATTCACTGGAACAGTTCTCATGAATGTTCTGTTGTTGATCCAGTGGTCAACTTTCAGTCCTCCTTTCACTTGAATTCACTTGTATTTAAAGTAGTTGCTCATAAGGCCTGGTTTCTCTTAGTTTGAGGAATAACGCTGTCTTTAGGTTTTCTCCTTTTTCTGCTTCTTCCGAGTGTCCTTTGTTGATTACTCCAAATAACTAAGTAACTTAGGGTTACTTACTGGGTTTACTAAGTAAAAAAGTAACTAAGGGTTTGTATTTTAAACTTATTTTGTTTATATATGCAAATGTAAGGTGACCTAATCCTGTCTTGAAGTTTTAAATACTGTCTAATTTTAAAGTCCTAAATTTATATCAACCACAACTTCTTTCCTGAACTGCAGAATCATATATCTAATAATCTAATATTTTCCTCTTGAACTTAGTATGTCCAAAACTAAACTCCTGATTTTCCTTCCACAAGTGAATCCTCCTACATATATTCCCAATCACTGAAAGGTGACTCCATTTTTCTGTTCACTCAAGTCATAAACCTTGGAGTCATCCTTGCCTCTCTTCCTCTTTCACCCTCTCATCCAATCTATTAGCAAATCATGGTGATTATATTTTGGTTCAAAATTGGGAAAGGAGTCAAGGCTGTATATTGTCAACCTGCTTACTTAACTTATATGCAGAGTACATCATGAGAAATGCTGGACTGGATGAAGCATGGCTGGAATCAGGATTGCTGGGAGAAATATCAATAACCTCAGATATGCAGATGGCACCACCCTTATGGCAGAAAGCAAAGAAGAACTAAAGAGCCTCTTGATGAAAGAGGAGAGTGAAAAGCTGGCTTAAAACTCAACATTCAAAATGGCATCCAGTCCCATCACTTCGTGGCAAATAGATGGGGAAACAGTGGAAACAGTGAAAGACTTTATTTTTGTGGGCTCCAAAATCACTGCAGATGGTGACTAGAGCCTTGAAATTAAAAGACACTCCTTGGAAGAAAAACTATGACCAACCTAGACAGCATATTAAAAAGCAGAGCCATTATTTTACCAACAAAGGTCTGTATAGTCAAAGCTATGGTTTTTCCAGTAGTCATGTATGGATGTGAGAGCTGGGCTATAAAGAAAGCCAAGGACTGAAGAATTGGTGCTTTTGAACTGTGGTGTTGGAAAAAACTCTTGAGAGTCCCTTGGACTGCAAGGAGATCCAACCAGTCCATCCTAAAAGAAATCAATCCTGAATATTCATTGGAAGGACTGATGCTGAAGCTGAAGCTCCAATTCTTTGGCCACCTAATGGGAAGAACTGACTCATTGGAAAAGACCCTGATGCTGGGAAAGATTGAAAGCAGGAAGAAAAGGGGATGACAGAGGATGAGATGGTTGGATGGCATCACCGATTTGATGGACATGAGTTTGAGCAATCTGCAGGAGATGGTGATGGACAGGGAAGCCTGGTGTGCTGCAGTCCACAGGGTCACAAAGAGTTGGACATGACTGAGCGACTGAGCTGAACTGAACTGATATCTTGTAAATACAATCAGAATTCGACCACACTTTGCCACCATCACTGCTACATCCTTTTGCAAGACAAATTTATCTCACTCTTGTTTTCTTGTAATAACTTCTGATCTTCTCTCTCTGCTTGTATCTTTCCCAACTTCTTGCCTCCCTACTCTTTGCATAGTAGCTGAAATCATCCTTTTTAATAATGATGCTTTTTAATAGAAATAATGTTACTCTTCTCCCCAAAAGGCCCAGTAGCTCCCCATCTCATAATAAAAGCCGTGGTCCTTTTGATAGCCTGAAAGACCCACATCCTTCATGCTCCTTGTTCTTGTAGTTTAAGTTTTATTGGAACACAGGCACACTCATTCTTTTATGTATTGTCTGGGACTCTCACTAAAACAGCAGAATTGCGTTGTTGTAACAGAGACTCTGTGGCCTGCAAAGCTTAGGCTCTTCGCTGTCTGGCGTTTTACAGAAACATTTGCTGACATTTGCTCTAGAACATCAGATTCTTAATGGCAGGGATTTGTGTTGATCTCAGTTAATTCCCCAGTTTCTAATCTTTTATTTGGCATCTGGTAGATACTTTAAAAATACTGGAAGTTTAGACAAATGCACACATAACTAGAGTCTGATGGCATTTTCTTTTAGTTTCTGTTCTACTCCCTTTCTTCTTCTGGTTTCTCCTGCAGACTTGCCCTGGAGTAAAGTGCATGATGTTCCACTTTTCAATGATACAGATGTTCTTATACCTCAACACACTGTATGCTAATGCTGAGTTGGCCAATCTGTGTTCATCCTAGTCTTCATAGAATATTTGAAAACTCTACCTACTTCCATGGTAGGGCTACTTGACCATCTTGTGTAATGGCAGGTGAAAGTTGTAGAAAGTACTGGAATGCCCTTGTTACTTTGTGCCAGGATAGCATTGTGCTGAGTAAATATTTATTTCCCTAAGTGACTTCTGTTTGATAGATTTTAGCCCTTTTATTAGAGTAGACTAAAAATTCACCTGTGTCTGAATGACTTAGTTTGGGGTACTCTGAATTTGGTCTTGTCTAACTCTTCCTAAGGAACAGTGGAACCTGAGGTACCTTGGGCTTACTACCGTACTCTCATTTTGGGGGAAAATATGACTTCCCAGAAATGGTATGGCAGTTTTGTTACTATGAAGGCTAAGTTGCCTTTGCAACATGTAGTACCCACTAATTAAGTTGTGTGGTAAAGAGAGTTTTCTACATTTTGGTAGAAATGATGTGCCTTTGGACATATTTAACTACTCTGCGGATGTTTTGTTCTTTTGATCCTTTTATTGGTTGGCAGCTTAAGGATGGATAAGTTATTACCGGAGGTTGGTAAACTTTCCTTTAAGTGTAAACTGCTTTCCAGTGGTTGGTTATTATAAAATGAAGAATCTTTTTTTCTAAATCTTTCAAATAATTAAAACTCTATTTATTGAATTTCAGTTTTTCAGCCATAGCGGCCACTCTGTATTGAAAATGAGCATGGTAGTAGAAATATGATTATGGAGATTTCAGTATTTTCCTGTAGTTACAACTTGGCAATCTTCTGCTACTGTTAAAGAAAACATCTGTACTTATTAGAAAATTTACTTTTATTTTTGACCTATCAAAGATCCAGTTTTATAAAGCTTTTTGGTTCTTGATAACATGGATTCCAGTGTCATACACAGAAGGTGAAATGTTCATCAGATGCTGGTTTGTTACCACAGTAGAGTGGGTGGATAAGAAATGTAGTATTTCGTCTCCTGGTCCTGCCAGCTGCGCCAGGTGTCTCACTCCGTAACCCTGTGTGCACTGATCTTAAACCCAGGGTAGGCAAGGAGGAAGCTCAGAGCCTGCGAGAAGACTGGAGGAGCCGTAGGAACTGCAGACGCGTTTGTTCTCTCCTGGCGGGCACAGCGGCCATAGCACCAGCCAAAACATAACCATAACGTAGTCTGCCAGGGCATTCCCGGTGAATATATGCTTCCACACTAACAGTAGCCTATGGACCCGCGAGTGCCTCGTGACGAGCATGCACACCGCTATCAGTGATCTCAGCTGTTACAAAATCTTTATTTACAAAACTTGGGGCAAGAGCACCTGACCATGCCATCTTGGCTACTTTGGTCATGCCCTACATATTTCTTACATTTTTCTTCTTGTATTATAGAGTATGTTAGTAACAATATACTTTATTGTAATTTATTTATAACATTTTGTAACAATTTGTAACATTTTATACCTTTATAACCTTGTTATTGGCAGAAATGTAAGAAATAGAGATAGTTTTACATTTCAAAAAGAACTGATTAAATGTTCTAAGGATGCTCTTGTCTATAGTATTCTTAAAAAGAAAACTTTGAAATGGGATAAGATGCTGGTAAAAAGCTGTTTTACTGTATACTGAGAAGTATTTATATAAAATTGCAAGCTGAAAAATAATCTAATTGGACAACATTAGAAAATGGGCACTTTTATAAACACTGATAACTCCCAATGTGTCCTGTGTATTTAGGTTATAGTCCAAATCTTTGAATATCCTAATGCTGTTTTTCTGTTTGTTTAAATGTCATTTACTTTAGCTAAAAGTCACAACCATATGGTCTTCTATTGCCACTTGTATTATAAACAGCAAAAGTACTTCTTTGTAGGGAGAGGACTCATCAGATTGAAAGGGCTTGTTTATTATAAGCTGCTGATACACTGAATCCTTATGTCATTTAAATAGAAGAACTACCTAATAATGTCACTTATTACAACTAGGATATCTAAACAAGGGACTTGCTTTTTGCAGACTATAGTGATAAAAACCTGTGCTTCACATCCATTTCTCAGCAACCGCTCCCAGGGTAATCAATCATGGCATACTGCTAATGCCTTGATTGCAGCTGATGCGGAGGAAATTTGTTTACTTTTTTGCTAAGTGAAGTTCACTGCGGAGATGACGTGACTTTTTCATCCTATAGCTAACACAACTCTGAAGATAAATTTGACTTAGTGTTTACAATTCTGAGGTGTTTTTCTTCTGATGTTAACACTAAAAAATCATCTTTGAGGCACTCAGTACTTAAGCATTTTCTGATGTGTTCCCTGAACATTTTCAGAATATTTTAATCTTAGCTTAACAATAATATGTAGTTTATAAAATATGATTTTATAGAAATGTATTTTATCTTAATATGTGTTTGAATATGTATGTATATGTATTTGTAAAAATCAACATTTCTGTTGAAACAGTAGCAACTCTTCCTGAAACTAGCATATTTTGCTCACCTAAAAATATTTTAACCACTCAGAGTTGGAAAGTCAGTGCTATTGGTGAGATTCTAGGGGAGGCATTTATGCAATTCAGTAAAATGCCATATTACATGTAGTTTTATCTATATGTTATATGAGACCTGTATACACTTAGGCTGCTTAAAAGTAATTGGGAAAAATTACTAATAATGAAATTGTAATGCTACTGTTCAATGTAAGAATCTAGACAGACTTGCACTCTGATAGTAGTAAAGAGAATGTGTTCTGAGTGGCTTCCTGATCTGATGCAGTGGTCTTCTGGAAAGCTGTCGTTGACCAGGTGGAATATATTCAAATGTTTTCTGAAATAAACAACTGAATGAAATTCTTCTCTTACCACTTTGGGTAATTTAAATCCTACAGATTTCTGTGACCCACTTAATCTATAAAAACATTCTCACTTAACCAGTCTTTACCTAAAATGAGAATGGAAAAGAGGAATTACATTTAAAAGTATGTATGTTATAAAACAGTTGAAGATGGTAGATTAGCTGGAAAATACTGACATTACATGCCATGGTACTGCTCACCTAGATATCTGAATGTACTTTCCTCCTGGATTGGAATTTTCATAACTATTTTAAGAAAATTTCAGTATTGTTTCATTTGGCATAGCTGGCTTACATCCCTACTATTAATACACATACAGAGCCAACAGGGAAGGGAAACAAAGTACTTAAAACTATAGGGTGAGTAATTTAAAATTCTAAGATGTAACTCAAGATTCTGATCTACTTCCTGTACATTGTGTGTTTAAATTTCTAAATCAGGAAGGATTAGAGAAACCTCCTATCATCAGAAGAGACTTGAAATTTGACCTGACTTCTGTTATGTAAAGAAAGTCAGAGTAGGTCTGGGGATATAGACTGATATGGCCTTCTGACCCTAACTGCAAATATACCTAACCCCAAACCAGTCCCAGCACCAGGCGTCTTCTTTAATGAGACTGTGCCTGGGGAGCAGGGGAAACCACTGGACTTGGGAGGATGGAGAGAAGACTTCAGCAAAAGGCCTTTAGGAGGCTACAGGGGTGGGCACATTTGCCAGACAATAACGTCACAATTTTCCTATTATTTATTCATGAATTCACTAATTCCGTTAATTCCAGACATTACTGAACATTTACTTGAGGATCTCCACCATGTTAGAGTCGGTAAGTCCCTGCTTGCTGGCTCTTCAATAGGACTTCCTGCAAAAATGGAATAGTCTGTATCTACACTGTCCAGTGTGGTAGCCTCTGGGTTCATGTGGCTGTTGAGTATAGGAAACGTAGTTAGTATGTCTGAGGAAATGAATTTTTAGTTTTATATAATTTGTAAGATTAAATGGTCACATATGTTACTAGTGGCTACATTGTTGAACAATACAGCTTTAAGAATTTGTAGTCAAGTTGGAGGAGCAGGCAAGGAATTACAAAATGGTGTAACAGGGTATTCATCTACACTGGATAGGATTACTCCAGACTTGGGAGGTAAAAGTTGAAGTTCTAAAGGATAAGTGGGAGCTTGGATAAGACCCTTATCCAAGCAAGCAGCATATTTAGGTTCTAGAAGGGAGAGTGCAGCCCTGTGCTTTGGGCAGCTGTGAAAAATAAGTCCCTACCTCTGGGACATACAGTGGGGAGGGATGACTAGCAAAAAGAGATAAAAGTGAAAAGGTAATCAGGGTTGAATTCCTTGTATGTCTCAAGCAGGGGAGTAACTTTATTTTGGTCACACCACATGGCTTGCAGAATCTTAATTTCCCCAACCAGGGATTGAACCCATGCCCCTGCAGTGGAAGCACAGAGTTCTAACCACTGGACCACCTGGAAAGTCCTGGGAGTAACATCATCAGACTTAGTTTTTAAGAGATCACCCTGATACTAATATAGACTAATTGAGGATAGTTTAATAAAGATGATTGGAATAGGAGAGGCCAGAGGCAGGAAGCCCAGTTAATAAATAGGCTGTAAGATATAATTGAGAAAATAACATTAAGAATGGAAACCAGTAAAAGTTCAGAGAAAGATGAGGAGAATGTCTAACCAGGACTGGATGTTGGAAGAAATGCATCATCTATCTCTGTTGCTAGAGCCAAAAACTTGGGTCAGTTTTGGAGTACTCTGGAAGCCTATATAATAAGCCTATGATTGATTGTACTTAAAATGAGTACAGTGGCAATGGAATTGAAGTGAGAAGAAAACAAGTGCTTTCCCAGAATGATGTCTGGGTGTTATATGATTCCCTCCTTGATGTCCACAGTATATTTTCATGATGTCTTATTAGTCAAAACAATGTTTTGATGCTCTCAGCCCCCAGAGATCAATCTTTTTAAAGATCTTTAGCTATTCTGTTCATATCTTAACATTATTGCAGAAAAAAAAAATCATCTGTCATCCATCTGCCTATTTTGCAACTTTGTATTCGCAAAGCTACATATTACTCTATGGAAGTTATTTAGAATTAGAATAACATTAGAATTCTGTTTTTAATAAATATAAAAAGGAGAAGCATCTATCAAAGGAAATCATGCAGCACAATGCTTTTTTTAAGGCATCAGTAATACCAAGTACAAGAATACTTCGAATCTTTTCTTTCTAATTCCATTTCAGGTATAAATCAGTTTTCTAGTCAATCTCTGTATGAAGCAGTTATGCACTGGGGCCATAAGAAATTGAAAAGAGATACAGAGATTCATCTACAGGAATAAATCCATATAGGGATGAGTTTTGACTGGGAAGAATTATTTGAAGTCCCAGGAATAGTTCAGTGGGAATATTTGGTGGAAACCTATTTGCACATATTCTTTATAGTAAGCATCTGATTTACTAATTATTTAGACTTTTTCTGTGAACATGAGAAAACTCATTATTTACATACTTACCACTATGTTCTACTACTCTTTCAGATATCCTGTTTCATTAAATTAGGCTCATCTTTTGGACCATGAGAACCAGAGTGGACATCAGGCTATATTAAAATGAGAGTACTGACATAGTTTTGAAATGAGAATATAAGGTACTTCTCTTAAATACTAATCCAGATACACAGCAGGTAACCTTGTTACATGTAGAACAAAAAAGAAGTCAGAGTGAAATAATCCATTGTCCTAGGGGAAAAAAAATCTATAGGATTGGGATGTTAGTATTAGATGGAAGGGCCTATTTATTGCCTTCAACCCCAACCGTTTCCCTCTTCCTCTGCCTTCTAACAAGTTGGTAGATGGTTCTGAAGAAGTAAATGCTTCATAAGGAAGAGCTTAGGTATTTGATAGTCAATAAACATTGCTTGGAAAAGATCCCTGTTAAAATATTAAAAATGTTGTTCTTTGCTACATTTGGATGATTTGGTCTTAAAAATTGAATTTCATTAAATTCCATTAAATCAGTTGGCATAATTAATACGGCATCTGTTCAAAATTAATGTACATTTTTAATTATAATGGATTCAATTCAAAGTCTTGGCTAGTACCAGAACTATATAATTGAATACAGTGTAAAAGAAAAAGGCCAAAAGCATAACGAAAGTGAAATTGCAAAGCACAGTTCACTTTGCAGAGAACTGGATAGACTGCATAAAAAATCAGGAACAAAGAAAGCCCGGCAGGCATCATTCATCCAGCAGCTGGAGCAACTGTTAACAACAATAGCTAATATTTAGTGAGTGCTTACTGGGTGCCAGGAACCTTATATATTATTTGTTTTTTAGAATATTTCTGTAAGGCATTTACTAGTTCCAGTTTTATAGATGAGGTTTAAATAACCTGTCCAAGGTGTTTAACTAGTAAGTGGCAGAGCTACAATCTGAACTCAGGCCCAGAGATTCCTATTCAGGCTGGATGGAGGTATTGAGTACTGAAGGAGAAGATGAAGGAGCTTAGCTTGCTATAGCTATGAGAATGAGCAAGTCAAGTCTTAAAATAAGCTCTAAACCTGCTCAGCAGGGAGATGCTCAATAATGAAAGAGAACCTGTTGGTTGAAAGCATCCCTCATCATTACCCTCACCCCAGTGCTGTAGGTGTAGCCTACTAGAACTTTTGTGTAAATTCCTCTTTAGTGATAACTGGCTATGAACCTAAAGTGGCACCATTTTTAAGTAGGGAAAGACAATAACAGCTCCTGGGAATGATGTGGGATAGTTAATCCCGTGGTCATGCATTTGGGAGCACCTCCCTCCCCAGATAGTCTACTCAGGGAGACAAGTATGGGCAAACAGTTGTGGCAAGGAGAATGTCATTAAAAATAGAATCTGAGTTAAACTGTTCCTGGAGTTTTGCTTTCAAAGTTACCCATTCATAACCGACACTTGGGATAGCCCCATTTTATAAAATTTAAGATTAATAATGTTTTCTCAGTTTTGTGTTCTTAAAAGTCCTTCTACATGATCGCCTCTCAGGGGATTTAATGTTTCACTTTTTGACATATATGTCTTTATCATTTTGGTGGTTTATATAGGAAAGTCAATTCCAATAGTTATTTAATGATTGTGTTCCCAGTTTTGCCCCTTGCATGAGTCATACAAATACTGTGTGTGAAGTTCTTTAAAACTATATAATTTTAATGAATTATCTCATTTCACAAGTGTTCTCTCCACAAATTTGTGTGCATCGCATCTTACTATGATGATATTTTGTATGCCTCTCCTTTTCCTATGTATTTCAGGAAAAAAAATCATGTCAAAAAAGGATTTCGGAAGCTTTACCCCCCCCCCCCATTACCTTTATTTTTGTTTCTTCAATAATTATTGTTTTCTTTACCTTCACAGTCATTTTAGAAGAACCATTAAAGAGTCATGAACAATAATGAGGCCATTGCATACCCTGCCTTTGCTGATTGTAAATTTTTAAATACCTGGCAAACAGAGAGTTAATTAAAAATCAGTCTGTTACTAGGATTTCCTGTTTTTTGAAACTTTTGAAAGATTGAGCATACAAATATCTTACTCTTTAGTCGGAACTTTTTCTTAATTAGTCTTTCCTTAATCAAATAATAAGTTTGATTACAGTTTAGTAAATATGTTATTTGATATTGTGGACTCTTTCATCAGATTTCACTTGAATCAAGAAAGGTAACACCTGTGGGTTGGTTCACAAAAGCTGCTTTTGTTCAATGGACACCCGCAGGCCATGAGGCAATTACATTTGTTGCTTGTTCTATAAAGGAGGCACTTAACTAGATCTCAGTAAAGTATAGCTGAGAACCAGAGGCTTGATTCTTTTGTCCTGCCCTCAGATTAGGTTTTATCATAGCTCAGGAGGTAAACCTCTGACGTAGAAAGGAAAAACCAAGAATGATTTAAGGGCTCTTTTAATGCTTTAAAAGTTAGCCCTAAAGCTAGTTATATCTGAGACACTGGGAAAATTCAAAGTTGAGCAAAAATTTCTAAGTGGCATTGTAGACATATATTCATATATTCTTAGTCTTGTGCGTTCATTCAAGTTGTCGTGGCATATTTCCAAAAGTACAAACAGAAAAAGTAATTAGCTATTTTAAAAAGTTTTGGTTATGAGAAATGATGAACAAAGACATGGAATTAGGATTTCCACTTTTGGCCATTTGTAAAACATTTATTATGAGTTCTACTTTAACTGGAAAGTTATAATGGCTTTTTAAAAATAATTTAAACTATATTTTAATCCTTTTTATCTGTTAACATTTTATTATAATAATATTGCTATAGATTTTTTTCTTACCTGGTTTAAATTTGAACTTAGTGATAACCAATAGATTAATCCAACAGACAATAACTGTATTTTGAGTTAGAAAGGAAATTTTTGTTTGGTTCGTTGCTTCATTCCACTCTACTCACCTGAGCAGAAAGGTCAGGTTTTAAGTTTTGGACCCATACCAAAAACGTGTTGTACTTTATATTTATTTAAATAAATGAGTTCATAGCTAGACTAATACTTCAGTTACCCAGAGGTCTAGTGACAATACTATAATTGCAGTCATTTACTTACACTGTGCAAAGAAGCAGAGCCTGCTGTATGGATTGGAAATTGGGTCTCTCTATTTCCACATGAGCAAAGAAAAAAAAATTGTTTTTACTTAAGTAAAGCTCTTCCTGAACTGCATTGTGATGGACAGTGTTCCCTTTTTAAAAAAGTACAAGTATTACTAAAATAACTAGGCATATTAAGATACATATATGTGTATGTACATATATATGTAATTGAACTACTTAAGTAATACATACTGGTCCCAAAAATGTAAATTTTGAAATACATAAAATTTTGTGGTGTTTTTTTTTTAAGTAAGTATACCTAAGTATACCCTGTAAATGTTTTTCACTGTATCCATGTAAGTCCTATTGTTGTTGTTTAGTCATGCAACTCTCTTGTGACCATGTGGCCTGTAGCCCACCAGGCTCCCCTGTCTATGGGATTTTCCAGGCAAGAATACTGGAGTGGGAGAGACCCAATTTCCTTCTTAAGGGAATCTGCCCAACCCAGGGATCAAATCCACATCTCTTGCATTGGCAGGCAGATTCTTTACCACTGAGCCTCCAGGGAAGCCCCAAGTCCTTCTATTAGCTGTCTGCTGTGTGTGACTATTCTATAAATAAATTCTATTTAACTTCTGCCTACTGAGGAATATTTATTCTATTGTCAATTTTGAGATGCAAGCAATACCATACTCAGCTTCCTTGCTTATACATAATGGCATGCTAAGTTTGGCAATCTTTTTGAGATTTTGATAGGCAAAGGATAGAAGGAAAACATACACGGGATGCCACTGAAGGGGATTCAAGGTAGAGATGCCAGTCACACCTTACTTACATTAAATTTTTAGTTCTCAGCCAGAAGGATTCTCTTCATATTGTTATGAGGTATGCTAAAAAAAAAAAATAATAAGACTTTAAAAATTAGATAATTTGAACCTCTGACAACTATGGAGTAACTGGTGCTGAACTTGCTCTCCTTCCATAAAGAACTGGAAAATTGGACAAACTATGTAAAACAAGTGTTTTCAGACAGTGTACAGCAGGCAGAACAAGACAGATTCCTGGGAGAAAGGAAATGAACAAACCTTCTATTTTCCCCTACTTCTGCCTTTAAGGGAGTTTTCAGAGGTTCCAAGGAAGGAAAATTCAATTAAAGGACAGTGGTGTTGCTGAGTTGAGGAAACAGAGACTAGGGTAGAGGGACATTTAAGTGGTTGGAATTTATGCATCAAACCACTAGGGAGAAAAGAGCCACAGAATGATCTTGAGAAATATGCACCAGTCTTCTCTTGGATTTGGGGCTGAACACTGAATTGTGCATGAATATGGTGAAATTTGGGCTTCCCTGGTAGCTCAGACAGTAAAGAATCCACCTGCAATGTAGAAGACCTGGATTCGATCCCTGGGTCGGCAAGATCTCCTGGAGGAGGAAATGGCAACCCACTCCAGTATTCCTGCCTGGAGAATCCCATGGACAGAGGAGGCTGGCAGGCTACAGTCCATGGGGTCGCAGAGTCAGATACGACTGAAGCAACTTAGCAGGCATGGTGAAATTTAGAGACTGAGCGAAGAACAGCTAGTGGGGATCAGCCTAGCAATTCAGAGGTCACACAGGGCTGAGAGCCATTGGAGTTTTTACCAGCCACAGGGGAAGGAAATCACTGAATATCCAGAGTATTCAGAAGAGACCATGGAATATGATGTCTTAGGAGTGGGCTAGACTAGCCCTTGGAATAGTCAGTATGAGAGACCCAACTTAACAAACTTAAAAACAAGGCTTGAAAGGAATAAGCTGATTCACAGCTAACTTAACTGCCTTCTAAAAACCAAACAGACCTCCTCAACATTCAACGCTGTCTTAAAAGAACAAAATCCACTCAACAAATGAATGTTCAGCTCAGTCACAAGTTAGATATGTAAAGAAGTGGGAAAATGAAACCCATGACAGAAGAAAAACAGATCCAGAAATGACAGAGATAATGGAATTAATAGTCATGTGCTCTTAAACAGTGGTACCCAGTTTCTTTAGCACCAGGGATCAGTTTCCTGGAAGACAGTTTTTTCATTGATCACAGGGGATGGTTTCAGGATGATTCAAACACATTTATTGTGCACTTTATTTCTATTATTATTATATCAGCTCCACCTCAGACCATTAGGCATTAGACCCTAGAAACTTGGGGACACCTGCTCTAAAACACTAATTATAAATACTTTCAAGGATCTAGAGGATAAACATAAGGGAAGAAGTGCTAAATAAAAGAAAGAACCAAGTGAAATTTTAAAGAGTGTAATTTATATAGTCTTTACAGCAGGTTGAAAAATGCAAAAGAAAAGATAAAGATCCTAGATTGTGAAGAAATATTTGCAGTATCTGTCAAAAGACTTGTACTCAAGGTATATAAAGAGCTCTTAAAATGAAGAAGAATACATTTTTAAAATGAGCAAAATATTTTCAGTAGATATTTCACAAAAGATACACTAATAGGTACAAGGGAAAATACTTAAAGAGAAATGCAAGTGAAAACCACAGTGTGATGACAAAATAGCCTACTATACAGGCAAAACTTTTAAAAACTGAAAATACCAAGGTTATAAAGCAACAGAAACACACATACATTGGTGTTGGGAATGTAAAATGGTATTATTTTGGAAAAGCTTAAGGTTAAACATAAACTTACGACCCAGAAATTCCACCCTTACATATTTACTGGAAAAAAATAGATGTGTATGCATCAGTGTTCATAGCGCTTTATTTGCAGGTTACTCAAATATCCATCAACAGGTTCATGGGAAAAAATACTGTGATTTACAATAGGATATTCTCAGAAGGGCTTTCCCGGGTGGCTTAGTGGTTAAGAATTCACCTGCCCATGCAGGAGACACGGGTTTGACCCCTGGGGTCAGGAAGATCCCCTGGAGAAGGAAATGGCAACCCACTCCAGTATTCTTGCCTGGACAGGGAAGCCTCGCAAGCTACAGTACATCGGGTCGCAGAGTTGGACACAACTTAGTGACTGAACGACAACAATACTCAGCAGTAAAAAGAAATGAAAGACTGATACATGTAACATGTATTAATCATTTAAAAACTGCTCAACAAAAGCCAGACATGAAAGTATGTGCAGTCTTCTTTGTATTAGATTTAGGAACAAGTAAAACTAGTCTCTAGTAACAGGAGACATATCACTGGTTGCCTAGTATGAAGTATAGGGGTGGGAGGTTGACCTGAAAAGGAGGGAACTTGGCGTGAGAGTAATGTTCTACATCTTGATCGTGGTAAGTGCTTACACAAGAGTGCACATTTGTCAAAACTTATAAAATGAGTCCATTTTACTGTAAAGTATGTGTCTATAAAATTGATTTTAAAGTGTACACCCTTCAGTTCAGTCGCTCAGTCGTGTCTGACTCTTTGCGACCCCATGAATCGCAGAACACCAGGCCTCCCTGTCCATCAGCAACTCCTGGAGTTTACTCAAACTCATGTCCATCGAGTCGGTGATGCCATCCAGCCATCTCATCCTCTGTCGTCCCCTTCTCCTCCTGCCCCCAATCCCTCCCAGCATCAGGGTCTTTTCCAATGAGTCAACTCTTCCCATGAGGTGGCCAAAGTATTGGAGTTTCAGCTTCAGCATCAGACCTTTCAATGAATACCCAGGACTGATCTCCTTTAGGATGGACTGGTTGGATCTCCTTGCAGTCCAAGGGACTCTCAAGAGTCTTCTCCAACATCACAGTTCAAAAGCATCAATTTTTCTGTGCTCAGCTTTCTTCACAGTCCAACTCTTACATCCATACATGACCACTGGAAAAACCATAGCCTTGACTAGATGGACCTTTGTTGGCAAAGTAATGTCTCTGCTTTTTAATATGCTATCTAGGTTGGTCATAACTTTCCAAGGAGTAAGCATCTTTTAATTTCATGACTGCAATCACCATCTGCAGTGATTTTGGAGCTCAAAAAAATAAAGTCTGACACTGCTTCCACTTACCCCATATCAAAAATAAGTATGTGTTCCAAAAGTAATTTCAAACATAATGAATTGATAGTGAGTAATTGATAGAGGGGTAGGTCAGCAAAGGTGACTGATTTTAAGACTCAAACTTGAAGGTTTTCCTGTTTATAGAGAAGCTCTTATTAAAGGTACCATCAATCAGTGATGAGGTTGCTCCCTTGATTTGTGTACTTTATGCTGCAGCTGCTTAGTCACTTCAGTCATGTCTGACTCTGTGAGACCCCATGGACTATAGCCCGCCAGGCTCTTCTGTCCATGGGATTCTCCAGGCAAGAGTACTGGAGTGGGTTGCCATGCCCTTCTCCAAAGGGATATTCCCAATCCAGGGATTGAACTCAGGTCTCCCGCATTGCAGGCAGACTCTTTACCATTTGAGCTACCTGGGAAGCCCACATATACTATTTCCAGATACACTATTTTTCTGTTTTCATCTGTGACCTGAGATGTACTCATTTTTCTATTTGAGCAGCCTTACGCTTCACTGCACATAAATCAACTTCTTATATAGGTAGGAACTAACTTTGCTATTGGCCCTAGAACCTATGGTAGTTCCCCCAGTAGGAGTTAATGATCTTACAATATCCGATATTCTTTCAAAACACTTTTATTCTTTCTCTTCAAATAGATTTGACATTTAAGTGTATCTAAATGAAAATATTTAGCTTGACTCATTTTGGGCTAATATTTCTACATTAGAAATTCCAAAATTATATCTGATGTAAAATGTACTTCTTATTTTACATGCTGGTACAAATTAATTTTTCCAAAAGTTAAAATTCAGAGGTGATGGCAGGGGAGGTGGGGGGAGAAATGAAATAGGCAGATCACAGAAGATTTGGACAGCAGTGAAAATATTCTTTGTAATACTGTAGTAGGGGATCCATGTTGTACACTTGTCCAAATTCACAGAGTGTACAACACCAAGAGTGAACCCTAAGTAAACTGTGGGACTCTGGGTGATTATGATGGTAGTGTGAGTTCGCCAGGTGTAACAAATATGCCACTCTAGTGGGGAATGTCAGTAATAGAAGGCCATGCATGTGTGAGGGTAGGAGGCATATGGGAAATTGTACCTTTCTCTCATGTGGCAAACCTAAAACTGCTCTAAAAGATGGTCTTTGAAAAAAAATTATGACATTTAAAAGATAGGTCATTTCTTACTAAACCTAATAGGACTATTTTTCTTCATATAAGGTTCCCAAGTAATAATCAGTCAAAAAAATAGTGAAAATTAATTCCTTCCCAATAGATTGTTTTGGCTAGTCAGTACTTTCTTGGGTAACAATAACTGTAAAAAAAGAAACTTTAAAATACAATTTTAAAAACAGAATTGCTGGAGAGTAATTTTTAAAGTTTATATGGAGCAGACATTAGTAGGCATTTGTCTCCTATCACAGAGCACATTTTTTTACAGTAACATGTTCTAAATATGCTTATGATTGTCATTGAGTAAAAATTTAAATTTATATTATTTACCAGTTAATACACAGGCCATATATAAGATCTTTTCATTTAGTAGAGGGTCACCATCATTAATTTCACAACTGATGATTTTATAATAGGTCTTTCTAGTTCTTGATGGTCATTATTGAAGTATATAAAACATTGAAGATATGGCCTGTACAAAGGCAGAACAAGGATCTTAATTAGAATTCTGACAAGCCCACTCCAATAAAATGATGAGATTATTTGTAATTGATGTCACAATCAATTACCACTTAGTTCATCATGAACATTCTAATAGGTCTGGCCTTGGTCTTGGCCCCAGGATGTTGCTGAGTGAGTGGCTGCCCTGCTTATGCTGTTACTGAGATGGGGGGCACATTTTCAGCCAGCATCCTAATGACCTCTTTTGAAGTCTGTTAAATTAATGACCCTGTCACACTGTTTTGATCTCTCATAACCTCAGTTTGGGGTTTGTATAACAAATTAATGTTTGGGAACCATGTGGCAAAAGAGATAGGTCTTTTTAAAAGTTGAAATATTAATACTACTTACTAATATTTAGTAAAATTTATTTTGCCAGAGATAATAGCAAAAATGCAAACCATAGGGTCTGACTATATTTTACAAAAGAACTTTGTTCCTTGCTACCTCCAAAAGACATAATTTTTTAATAGCATCCATATTTGTTTTGAAAGGGGGTGCTTTCTTCTCTAATTCTAGGTGCCAAAGGGTCATGTTTGGTTAGAAGGTGATAATCTACAGAATTCTACAGATTCCAGGTACTATGGACCTGTTCCATATGGACTAATAAGAGGACGAATCTTCCTTAAGGTACTACTGTTTTCTGCTTAAAACGCAGGCTTGCTTTTCTGAGCTGGGGAAAAAAACAAAAAAACCCAATTTCTTTCAAATGATCTTTGAAATCTTTAGGCTGTTACAATGACTACACCTTAGGAACATGTTAACCTTCATAGCTATAATAAACATTACCACTCCCCCATTATGACAGGTAACTGAGGATATTTTTGTTTGAATAACAAAGTTCAAATTACTTTAGTGGTAGCATAAGAAGCTTTTAACTTCCAAAATTTAATTTTCTCTCATACAACTTTTCCAACCATATTCATTCCCAGGGCACGTATTAATATGCATTTGCAGAAGAGCAGTCTAGAGTCCGGCTAGCTGGAATGCAGGGATGTCCCAGTTGTTAGTAAGTTAGTAAGAGTCATGTGCCTCGCTGTAAGTCATTGAGTCAGAGTAGAGATTATTGTTATTGTTGGCCTTTCCATTTTGTCACAGGCAGTGAGGAGAAAAACAGACATGAGTACTTGGTGCTGTTGGATAATTTACAGGATTTTTTACACTTAAGCAGATGTTATACTCAAGTACTTAGGCTTACAGTTAATTTTGACAGTAGTGAAAGAAAATACACACAAACATATTATTTCTTATATAATGTTTGAATGTTCCACATTTTAGGTTTTAAATATGTACACAAATACAGGTTTACTTTCTACAGTGTTATTTTGGTGTGGGAAATTTGTTCTTGATTGTAGAATAAGGAGAAAGGGATGACAAGGGAAATATGATGATGCTATAACATCGCTTTACTAATTGTCTTCAATCACATTTGACTTTACAGATTTGGCCTCTGAATGATTTTCGATTTCTACGTGACAGCCCTAATGGTCACAGATTCTCTGATGAGTAGCAAACATTTATTCTTTTCATTTGATTATTGTCTTCTGTTCAAATGAGTTTACTGTCACTAAAACCATGTACTTACTAATAAACTATTTGTTATTCAGTTTGTTATTTTTAATTGTTAAAAATAAAGAATAAGCACCACACACTCTGGAAGCTATATTGTTCAAAATATATGGATAAAAATATAATCCAAAATAAGTCATCTAAATTTAGATATAAAAGTATTTTTAGGGAAAACCTAGAACAACCTCACTTTCAAATTTTTGGTTGTATAGGTATAATGAAAATAACTTACTCCTCTTGAGTATGCCTCATACTTTAGCTACATTTACAAGGTCAAGTAGTAACTAGTGTTATTAAGTTCAAACCAATAATAAATACCAAGAGTTTAACCTAATAAAAAGCTGCTAAGTCACAAGCTTGGCTCAGTCATTTGAAATTAAGGAACAAAGTTTCAGTGATCCCATAAGAGATTTCTTAAAAATTTTTTTAAATGAGTTCTGACTTACTCTGTACATAGAATAGTAAATATACAGAAAATCAAAGTCTTTATAGTTAGCTGTAATCAATATCAACACATTTAAAAAGTCCATTTCATCACACCAGCAACACAACAGTCACGTTTTCTGACTCCAGGGCTATCCTTTCTACAGTTGCCATTTCACTTTATTAACTTTGAAATAACCTAATGAATATCCATATTCAGCTTTCATCATGGGGAAGCTAGGCTTACATGTTATTCACAAGGATTCTAACTTAATTCTAATGACCTGAGATTTGAGAGTTGTATAAAAGGCGTATTACTTTAGCAGCTAGATATATCACGTTACTTCAAAAACATAGCAACTACAAGAGAATATGATGATTCTATGACCCATTAAAAGAGACATACATACACAAAGAAAGGAAAATTTTTACTTTGTACCAATAGGAAAATGAACCAATAATAAAGTTTTCAGGTGGGAATTTAATATAAATTTAAATTCAAGACCCCTTTCTTGCGATCTATAAACACATATGAATCATGAAATTAATTTTCTCTTAATCCAGGTGGCCTCTGCTTGACAGTCTTATCTTTTCTCTGTAAAAACAGAGCTGACAAAAAAAAGAAATCCTTTTTTTTAAATTCAGCTTTATACATTTGCTTGAATGGACAAGGGTGGAGTGGCCTCTCCTCCATGTGTCTGAATACACTAAAGAATTCCACTTAGTGAACAATCTCAGCGATAATGAAGGAGTTCGATAATTAGTGAACATGTATCACAAGAAATCAGTGTAACTTCTTCTGCTTCATCCTTTGAAACACTGTATTTTCCACCACATCGACAGCTCAGAGAAAAGGAATGATCATCTGCAAAGAAAATAAAAAACACTTACATGTAAATACATGTAAATTAACAATCTTTTTAAAAAGTGCAACTATTCCACAAAAAATGCAAAATAAAAGATCTGTCAGTATAAAATATATTTAAATGAAAACCTGAAAAAATATCTTGTATAGGGGCAGTGCTTCTAAAAATTAGTTACTAAAAGATCATTATCTGTGGAGGAGAAGGATGGAAACTATGAAACGCTAGGCCAAAAATCTCATGGGGGAGAGGAGATGCTCAAAAGTGATCAATGAAATTTATTTGAAGTCTTATGTTTCTTTAAGATTCATAGAAATTTTATATTCTTCTTAACAGTGTTTGTCTAAAATATTACTGTGAAGGAAAAAGAAATAGTACTACTTGTCTTATTGTCAAGGAGCATCCCTTTGCCTGCAGTATATCATTTCAGAAAAAACTGCTGAATTCAGCAGATTCCTGTCTTTTCTGGTATCACACTATTTCAAGAATTCTGATTAAAATATTAGGTTGGTGCAAGGTTGATATTGGAATACATTCTAAATGTGGTCATCATTTTAATGCACACTTCTCACTTTTATGTTTTTTTGCTAATGAATAATTACTTGCTATTTTATATTTATTTTGGACTAGGGAAATGATGTTAGACAAGAAGCAAATCTGAGTTCAAAATGAGTCGTAAAGCAGTGGAGACAATTCACAACATCAACAACGCATTTGACCCAGGAAGTGCTAACAAATGTACAGTGCAGTGGTGGTTCAAGACGTTTTGCAAAGGAGATGAGCGCCTTGAAGATGAGCGTAGTGACTGGCCATTGGAAGCTGACAATTACCAACTGACAGCCATCATCCGAGGTGATCCTCTTACAACTACAGGAGAAGTTGCTGAAGAACTCAGTGTTCACCATTCTACAGTCATTCAGCATTTGAAGCAAATTGGAAAGGTGAAAAAGCTTGAAAAGTGGATGCCTCATGGCATATAAAAAAATCGTTTTGAAGTGTCATCTTTTATTCTACAGAACAATGAACCATTTCTTGATCGGACTGTGATGTGAGATGAACAGTGGATTTTGTACAACAACCAGTGTTGACCAGCTCAGTGGCTGGACCAAGAAGAAGCTCCAAAGCACTTCCCAAAGCCAAACTTGCACCAAAAAAAAAAAAAAAAGTCCTTTGTCACTGTTTGGTGGTCTGCTGCCAGTCTGATTGCAGCTTTCTGAATCCCAGCAAAACCATTACATCTGAGAGGTATGCTCAGCAAATCGAGATGCACTGAAAACTGCAGCACTTGCAGCCAGCATTGGTCAACAGAATGGGCCCAATTCTTCTCCACCCCACCACCTAACGGCACCATCACACATCCAGCCTTTCAAAAGTTGGATGAATTGGGCTATGAAGTTATGCCTCATCCACCATATTCACCTGACCTCTTGCCAACCAACTACCACTTCTTCAAGGATCTCGACAACTTTTTGCAGGGAAAATGCTTCCACAACCAGCAGGATGCAGAAAATGCTTTCCAAGAGTTCGTTGAATCCTGAAGCACGGATTTTTTTTTTTTTAAGCATGGATTTTTATGCTATGGGAATAAACAAGCATTTCTCATTGGCAAAAAATGTGTTGACTGTAATGGTTCCTGTTTTGATTAATAAGGACGTATTTTAGCCTGGTTATAATGATTTTAAGTCCATGACCTGAAACTATAATTACATTTGTACCAACCTAACATATAAACATACACTATGGTGTTCTTTCTGTGGGGGCTATGTGTGTGTGCCTATTTGTTTGGTGTTTACAAATGATGAAAGAACCAAAAGGATAATCACTGAAGTGAGATGCCCAAAGGAGGCAACATTTTACCTACTAATGGTGATAATTTTATAAGTCTGTCATCTTCCTGGTAAGTTGAAATACTTGTTTCTTTTACCAGAAAGAATCTCTGATCCACTGGTTATTTCATTTTACTGTCACTGAAAAATAATTACTGATCATATTATTTAACTAGCATCATGAAAAAATTAGGGATAAATGAACGAAATCTCTAAAAATACTTCTTATAATCAAATATCTTCAGTTCAGTTCAGTCAGCTCAGTCATGCCTGACTCTTTGCGGCCCCATGAACTGCAGCACGCCAGGCCTCCCTGTCCATCACCAACTCCTGGAGTCTACCCAAAACCATGTCCATTGAGTCAGTGATACCATTCAACCATCTCATCCTCTGTTGTCCCCTTCTCCTCCCACCCTCAATCTTTCCCAGCATCAGGGTCTTTTCAAATGAGTCAGCTCTTCGCGTGAGGTGGCCAAAGTATTGGAGTTTCAGCTTCAACATTAGTCCTTTCAGTGAACACCCAGGACTGATCTCCTTTAGGATGGACTGGTTGGATCTCCTTGCAGTCCAAGGGACTCTCAAGAGTCTTATCCAACACCACAGTTCAGAAGCATCAATTCTTCGGTGCTCAGCTTTCTTTATAGTCCAACTCTCACATCCATACATGACCACTGGAAAAACCATAGCCTTGACCAGAAGGACCTTTGCTGGCAAAGTAATGTCTCTGCTTTTTAATATGCTGTCTAGGTTGGTCATAACTTTCCTTCCAAGGAGTAAGCATCTTTTAATTTCATGGCTGCAATCACCATGTGCAGTGATTTTGGAGCCCCAAAAAATAAAGTCAGCCACTGTTTCCACTGTTTCCCCATCTATTTGCCATGAAGTGATGGGACCATGATCTTAGTTTTCTGAATGTTGAGCTTTAAGCCAACTTTTTCACTTTCCTCTTTCACTTTCATCAAGAGGCTCTTAAGTTCTTCACTTTCTGCCATAAGGGTGATGTCATCTGCATATCTGATGTTATTGATATTTCTCCTGGAAATCTTGATTCCAGTTTGTGCTTCCTCCAGCCCAGCGTTTCTCATGATGCACTTTGCATATAAGTAATTAAATAAGCAGGGTGACAATATACAGCCTTCCTATTTGGAACCAAATATCTTCATTCAATCCCATAACTTCATTTTTTAACATCTAGAGCTCATCATATGCCATGAAAAGAAAAAGAAAAAAAATTCAGCTACTTTGTATTTATTCTCTAACCAAGTTTGGTCTTGGGAAAACAATCAACTAAATAAATTTACATGTTTCTTTTATCAGTAAATGTTAGTCACTCAGTCGTGGTCTGACGCTGCGACCCCACGGACTATAGCCCGCCAGGCTTCTCTGTCCATGGGATGCTTCAGGCAAGATCCTGACCCATGGATCGAACCTGGGTCTCCTGGATTGCAGGCAGATTCTTTACCACTGAGCCACCAGGGAAGCCCATTAAAGAGGAGAGAAGCTTATAATTTTCTAAGACTTTTCTATGCTGTGCTGTGTGCTTAATCGCTCAGTCATGTCCAACTCTGCAACCCCATGGACTGCAGCCCGCCAGGTTCCTCTGTCCATGGAGATTCTCTAGGCAGGAATACTGGAGTGGGTTGCGATGCCCTCCTCAGGGGATCTTCCCAACCGAGGGATTGAACCCACGTCGCCAGCATTGCAGGATGACTCTTTACCATCTGAGCCACCAGGGAAGCCCAAGAATACTGGTATGGACAGCCTATCCCTTCTCCAGGGGATCTTCTCAACCCAGGAATTGAACTGGGATCTCACTACCGGCAGATTCTTTACCAGCTGAGCTACTAGGGAAGGAAAGGAAGGAAACATTAATTCACAATGCTGCGTTTCATTTTTCACCACAATTTTTTTTTTTATCTATAAAGAAAAATAATTTAATCTTGAATTTTAAAATGCTAACATCCCTCCCTATCTGAGCTAACATATTGTGTAATAGAACATGATTCCAAAGTGAATTGTATTTTTTTTAATTAAATTGTCTAAAAATGTGCATATTCTAATCATTGGTTTTCTTAAATCTCCCTCTTGTTTTTTCACCACCTCAATGAACACTGAGAAACAACGTGAGGTGCAGAGGCCACCATGGGCGACTGTGGAGTTTTATCACAGATGACTCCAAATGTTAACTTACATCTTGTTAACTTTCTTCTTAAATTATTCTACTATCACTTAACAAAGTGTTATCTTCACAGAAATCATAATTTTAAATATACTGAATGAAGACAAAACATACAAGCTGTATATAACACACTTATTGTAAAAGCAATGGCTAACTTCATTCTCTCAAGTTCTTCAGGTATGCCTCAATTTTAAGCATCATAAAATGCATCATTTCCTACTGTTCTTGGACCAAGAAGTTAATAGTTTGGCTATGATTATCATGTAGGATTTCATCCACTTTTCTCCTGTTCTGGATCTTTACCTTCCAAGGTTATTCTGAAAACAACCATGAAGGCACATCATCAACTGATTTTTTACTACTTCAGTTGATCACACTTTTTATTTAATTTCATCTGCCGAGACTGCTCTTTGTAATTGCAAATAACAATTCAAAATCACAAATTCAATTGCAAAACTCACATGACCAGTTTTTAAATATTCCTGCAAAAATAATGGCTTCATGCAGCTCTTGTTTAGGATTTTCTCTCATAAGGATAAGGATTATTTCTATCTTTACAATGATTTAAAAAAACCTTAGTGTAAATAAGTATCTAAGAACAGTCTATGCTTTTAAGATTAACTGTAGCTGCTTCTAACTGATTCCACTGGCTGTAGCTGGGATGCTTCTATGTTCTTCACTGCCAGGGAATGTACTATACTTTGAAAGTGCAGTGAAAGTGAAGTTTCTCAGTCGTGTCCGAGTCTATGCGACCCCATGGCCTGTAGCCTACCAGGCTTCTCCGTCCATGGGATTTTCCAGGCAAGAATACTGGAGTGGGTTACCATTTCCTTCCCCAGGAGATCTTCCCGACCCAGGGACTGAACCCGGGTCTCCCGCATTGTAGGCAGATGCTTTACTGTCTGAGCCACCAGGAAAGTCTTACTATACTTTAGGGGATCCCAAAGACAGCAACATTTATGGTAATTCTTGATGATTTCATGTTGTACATGTCCAATATCTTGGTATTTTCACTTGTTATTAAAAATCCCATATATTTGCTGACTGAACAGATGCTTGAACAACACTAATCCGTAGCCTTAATTTAAAATAAAATTTTTTAATTATATTTTAAAATTTTACTGAAGTAAAAATAAAAAAAAACAGTTTTCCCTATTTTCATAGTATCAGGAATTATTAGTAAATAAAACATACTAGTCACATGAAATACAACAAGAACTAATTTGTTCAATAAGAGATTAAACACATACACAGATTGATAAACTGGTAATACTGTATCTTCAAAAAATACTGTTTAGCTGGGTAGATCTCCCTGATAAATAACATTTTCTAATCTATCCCTTTTACAAACCAGCTGTGAAACCAGTATCATTGGTGTATTTTATTTTCATAGCCCAGCGGCTCTTCCTGTTTACTCTGATGAAACTATCATAAACCCTGGGAGCCCTGTTACGGAAAACCTCAAGTCTTCCAATATTCACTGCAAGTAAGAATCTCTACTCAGGATTTACATTTGGCAGCTGAGGCACAGAGTGGCTCATAAACAAAAACATGATTCCCCTTGTAAGTCAATACAGCTTGAGACTCAACTTCCTAAGAGCACTAAGTTGAGAATTGGCCATTAAAAAATATTCCAGTAAACTTGGTTTTGGAAAGGACAGGCTGTTTATCTTCTACTTATCCACACTTGTTAATAAATTTTTATAGATTCCTAGGAATTTGTACTCCAGGGTGAATAGTAAAGTTATAGGATTAAGAGTATATAAATATTTTAGGGGGGCTTCCCAGGTGGCTCAGTGGTAAAGAATCCACCTGCCAATGCAGGAGATGCAGGTTTGATTGCTGGGTCAGGAATATCCCTTCTAGGAGAAAATGGCAACCCACTCCAGTATTCTTGCCTGGAAAATCTCATGAACAGAAGAGCCTGGTGTGCTACAGTTGATGGGGCTGCAAAAAGCTGGACATGACTGAGTGAGCACACACAAATGCACAAAAATTCTAGAAGATAGTAAGATTTCTTCATTTGTCCAGAGAAATGTGGGAGTGTGGTATTCATGGCTTCCACTTTTAAAAACGGGAACTGAATAAAATTTCACCAGAGCAATTCACAGAACTAATCAAAGAATGAAAAATTAAGTTAGATTTAAGTTTTTAAACTCTATTAATGGGGAAGGAGAAAAAGACATGACTTGTGGTTGGTAAAAAGGAGTGACAGATTTTTCTTTTCCACCTAAGACACAATCAAAAAGGAAGGATAAACATAAAGCTCCAAAATTCCTGCTCTGACAGTTTATGATTCCATATAAAGAAACAAAAATAAACATTTGTGTTGTTCATTCACTAAGTTGTGTCTGACTTTGCAAGCTCACAGACTGCAGCATGCCAGGTTCTTCTGTCCTCTACTGTCTCTTGGAGTTTGCTCAAATCCATGTCCATTGAGTCGGTGATGCTCTCTAACCACCTCCTCCTCTGCCACTCCCTTCTACTTTGCCTTTAATCTTTCCCAGCGTCAGGGTCTTTTCCAATGAGCTGGCTCTTCACATCAGGTGGCCACTGTATTAGAGCTTCAATATCCGTCCTTCCAATGAATACTAAGGGTTGATTTCCTATAGAATTGACTGGTTTGATCTCCTTGCCGTCCAAAGGACTCTCAAGAGTCCTCTAATTCAAAAGCACCAATTTTTCGGCACTCAGCCTTCTTAATGGTTCAACTCTGACATCTACATGACTACAGGAAAAACCATAACTTTGACTATACAGACCTTTGTCGGCAAAGTGAAGTCTTTGCTTTTTAATATACTGTCTAGGTTTGTCATAGTTTCCTTCTGAGGAGCGAGTGTCTTTTAATTTCATGGCTGCAGTCACCATCTGCAGTGATTTTGGAGCCCAATAAAATAAAATCTGTCACTGCTAGCACTTTTCCCCCTTCTACATATATTCTAATAGAAATTCATCTCAAGTGTCAACACAGGATGGAAGAAATTACCTCTTTGACTTTATTTTCCCTCTTACACAGATGGAGAATAAACCAAAAATCAAAGTAGTTTAAAAAAGAAATCCATATGAAACCTTAAGTACCTAACATCTAATTAGGACAGAAAAATAACTGGAATGAGTCACAGAGGGGGACACCAATAACTGAAGTTTAGAATGAAACAAAAATATTCCAAACAAAAACACCCCCATATATGTAAAAAGCCAAGCTGTTATTTCTTTTTAAGATTTCTAAACATCCTATGAAGTTGTTTCATACAAAGTCCCTAATATTTTTCCTGACTGTAATCAAGAGAAAAAAATAATTCCAACCTTCATTCCAAGACATTTCTTCAAGATATATTCGAGCATCTACTGGTCCCATATTTCTTAGATCATCTTCTGTAAAATATAGAATGAGATACTTTCTTTTGATATTTAAGTTATAACCATGAAGAATGCTAAGAAGGCAACTCCAGCCTGGTCACTACAATTCTAATTTTAAAACTTCGCTTGCTACTTTTGATGCCAATTTTAAAGCTACCCGACCAAAAAAATAAATCCAGAACATCTTATAAACGCCATTTTTCACAAGTATGCAATAAATAAAACCATGAAGTTGGTTTTGATGACTCTGCAATCAACTAATGAACTGCACTTTGTAGGGGAAAATTTTCAGATAAACTATCTGTATGACCAAGGAGGACAATGTGGAGCCAGGTAAAAATTATTTGAACCTTAATTATACTTTACTAGTTGTCAGACCTTAAGTATTTCAGATTATCTCTCATCTTCTTTATAAGGGTCACTCTGGATTGAATTATGTCCCATCCCCCAAATTCTTATGTTGAAGCCCTAATTTCCAACATTACCATATTTGGAAATAAGGCCTTTAGGAGATAATTTAAGGTGAAATGAGGTCAGAAGACTGAGGTCCTAATCTGGTAGAACTGATGGCCTTAACAAAAGGAGGAAGAGAGAGGTCTCTCTCCACTCACATGCACAAAGGAAAGTATGAAGACACAGCAAGAAAGTGATCCTCTGCCAGCCAGAAAGAGACCTGACCAAGATCCTTATCAACTGGAACCTCAATCTTGGACTTTTCTGCCTCCAGAACTGTGAGAAACAAATTTCTGTTGTTTAAGCCACGTGGTCTATGGAATTTTGTTACGTCAGACATATTTTTATTATGCCTTTCAATCAACTGAGATCAGGCTAAAAGTTTTTTAAAGAATAAGGTTCTAATCAAATGTAAGTGGCTATTGGTCATCTGATTTTTATTTGCTCACAAGACAGTGACGGGTAACTTACAAGTAAAATTATTTTAAAATCCGTCAGTAACCATGCAACACAACCTTTCTGTGTTGATGTTCCACTGCTGTTTTCTGGGCCAGAGTTTTCCCTGCAGATGGAAAGTCCAAAGAAACCTGGGGTTCCACCTTAGTAGGAATTTAGTAGGAATGGTCTAGGTAGTATAAGCATGCACTCTTGCTTAAAACAAGTGTACTTTAGGACAAAGAAAACAACTACAGATGAGAAGAACTTGTCTTTGTTTTAAAGGCATGCTATACTTCCTGTGTGCTTGTACTGTTCTTCTAGAAGTCAGTGCTTAAAAGACACTAAAGTCCACCCCTCCACCCCAATGAAGTTTTCTGTAGCTGTCTCACTAGTCTCTTGTTCACTTGCTGAGAATGCTTCCTTTCGTTCCGTTATGTGAATGCCTGCAATTTAATTATATTTAATAACTGCCTGTTCAAAATTTATTGGTGAGTTACACAATTTTAAAATAGGTGAAAAGATTTTACAATATTTTGAACTCATCATGGTTTTCTATTAAGGTGTGTCAAATATTATATCACTTCATGTTTACTGGCTACCAACACTCTATTAAAGTGTCCTAAAACTCAAAGATAAAGACTTTTGCAAAGTGACCAAGGGGTGGTTCTTCCATCTTTGTGTGTCCACTTAATAGCCTATCCAAAGTATATCAGTATGCAAGGTCATTTCTGAAGAAACCAATTTAATTTCCACATTCTATATAAGTTTACTTGGCCACAGGTTATTCAGTATTCTAAATTAAAGAGAAAATTTTTACCTAGACGTCTCATGGATTTTATCATGTTTCAATTTCTTACTCGAAGGACCAAGAAAATTTACTTGAATGCAGAAATGAAACACTGTTTTAGAACTGAAGAATGGGAGTAACTGGTACTTAATAGGGCTTGGTTAGGGAGAAGACAGGTATAAATAATTTACAATCAAGTTGCCTGTATTCCAGGGTATCTTACAGATAGATATTTTAAGTAATGCTGAAATCAGAGGAAATCAGACCAGAGGTGATGACAAGATGAATAAACCTTAATCGAACCTAACCTGGACCTCTGTAATACATTAATTGTACAAAAAGACCATCCATCCATAGGTATTCATTATGCCATTTTTATTTTAAAATAATTAATGAGACATAAGTGGCAAATGTAACTGTTGAGCAAGTCAGGTTTGTATTGTTCTGCTTCTCTACAAGGAAGCCACTGTTATTATCACGTAGTTACTGTTTCATGTGGGAACCCTTTCTATTATTCCACCTACTCAAAAAAAGTGGCTTTTACATTTTTATTATTTTTTTAAATTCTTTCTGCACAGGAACTTTAGCTAAGTACTTAGTTGAAATATCAGTTTAGACCACATCTCATGGTAAAGGGAAAGAAAATAAAACACAAAAATGGTTAGCACTTTATCCAAGGTCAGAATTAAAAGGAGTCTTTAAAACATTCTCCTGTTCTATGGCCATCTAAACATTTATATAGCGACCTGATTATTCAATACTATGTGCACATAATCCAAGTTTTGTGGGGATTCTGGTTTGAAAGATCAGTATCTGAGACAAGGGAAAACACAGGCTTCCCCTGCAATCAAACTAGTGTGTTCCTATGAAAGCTTTTGTAAGCCAAGGTGGGAAAAGCAAGGAAGCAATTACCTGAAGACACATCTTCCTAATGGATGCACAAAATAATTCCAGATAAAGCACAGATGCTCACAGATCCAGTTCAGAGCTATGGTGGCTTGGTGCTGAAGGTACAACAGTTCCCGAAGTGGGCCGGGAACAGAGTTTGGTGGTGCCCCTGCGGCCACTCAGGGCTCAGGGTGCATGCGACCTCTATGAGGGGCTCACAGAAAAGCAAATGTTGAACATTATTTTCATTTTTCACCTTTTTTCATAAAAGTGAACACCCTCTTTATTTCCATTAAATGAAGGTTGACTCTCATGAAAGAAAAATGGCATAAAGTGAACTTTTGTGAAGTGGAGGGTACCTGCAACTGTTTGATTTCCATATCATGTGAAATTTTACAGGCAAAACTATCCTCTGATGTTGGACGTGGGAAAGTGAGCAGTGGTTGGAAGGAGTCACAGGGGCCTTCTGGGGGTCCTGGTTTATTAGATGGATGTGTTTACTTTGAAAATTCATCAAGCTGTACACTTAGGACTGGCACATTTCTCAGTAGGGATGATATACTTGAATAAACTTTTAAGTAGTGTGTTAGAACTCTAATGTCTGTATTTTAAAATAGAAATAAGGAGAGAAAAATTAGGGGAAAGAAGTAAAGAGCTCCATAAGAAACTGTGTATCCTTTGAAAGGACCATAATCTAACAACTTGAAAAAGGTTGGGGGTGATTAAGTCAGAGGAAAACTGGATCCCTGGAGAACTGTATAATGAGCAGAGGGGGTACACAGAAGGAAAAGGTGGATCTAAATGCAGGGGGGTGGGGGTAGGGTGGGAGGGAGGAGATCACGATCTTTTGTTAAGAGGCAGGTGTCCAGGGAATGGGGCAACAGTACCCCCCCCACACTAGGATTACAGTGAAGGAGCACAAACAAATCAATGTTTTTTTTTTCCTTTTTAAACAATGATCTCTGCCTGTCCACCATTGTAGTTATAATTAGAAAACGTAATTCCTCCCTAGCCCTTAAAGTAACTCACTGGAACCCTGTAATTAGCTTTGATTATTATCTACTAATCATGCATTGTATCTACCAAAGATGTAAGCTTGTTTTCTTTTGAGTTTTACATATTATAAATGTTTTTGCTCATTACAATGAAATATTGTAATAGGTATTTGAAAATGTAAACTCCATCTCAAAGTTCTCCTTCATATGATGCTACTAAAAGTGTTGAGAAAACAGAAACTGACTTAGAGATTTAATTAAATAAACAGACAGATCCAAGATTTTAATCTGGAATCTTAGCTACAATATGGTAATAACTTAAAAAAACAAAATGACAAACAGTCTTTTGGAAAGAAGACACATTGCCTGGCATTTGGTGAACTCCATCTTGAGTCCAGTGACACTACGTGATTCCAAATTCTTTTGAAGTGAATGGGTTCAGCTTTTTCTAAGGTATATAGGAACATTAAGGTCTGTTCAAACCCAGTGCTGTGCTGACAAAGCTTAGGCAAATATGGCGACAAGAAAAACTGCCAGATTTACTTACATGTAGAAAACAGGGCGCTATCATTAAATAGGGATTCCCTACCAATGTAATGATAAAGTCAAATAATTTATGTGCTTACTTGAAAAAGAATCTTTCAACCTTTAGAAGTATAGGCCCTTCTGACCTTGTGTTCTATTGGATTTGTCTGACAACAAGAAGTGAAAGAATTCTGTGGCTCCATTGTCTCAACAGTGGGATCTAAGAAAACACTGGCAGGACTCATCAGAGAGGTTTATGAGCCTGCAATTCAAAGAGATTAAAAGGAAAATCTACGGAGATTCTTTCACACTGAAGAATAACATTAAATAACTATTAGCAGCTTGGTTCAGTAAAGCTTACTAGAGCTCTCGCTGGGTCATTCACAACTTTCTAAAAGAGGAAAGGTTTTTTTCAGCTCCATTTGGGAATCAATAAATATTTCTTACTTCTTACAAGACAATGGAATTCCAGTCCTTTAAAACTTCCTCCTAATGATAGTAAAATTTCTAAAACAGCTCTTTGTTTGCTGCCTAAATAATTACACTTCCTAATCCCGGGAAACCTTTTCTAACTGTAGCTACAATTCAAATAAATAAATAAAAATAAATAAATGACTGCAACAAAAAGCTACCAAGAAGAAGAATTTAACTTTATGGATGAGATATCTAAAAATCTCATTCAACCACTCAACCCAATATGGATCAAAAGATCCAGTCTAAATGTAACTGTGTCCCTACTATTCAAGTATGGGACTGCTGTGTGTTACTCAAGCGCTCCCCAGAACACTCTTATTTAGCAATTAGTTTACTGTATTTATTTTTATGCCATTTAAAATACTTAAAAGCTTATTTCAAACTGACAGATGCCATCAAGTGTGTTAAATGCAAATAGCAGTATTTTCCTTCAGGTCTAAACTCAGTATCTGGCTGCTTTAAAACCAAATAATTTTAAACAATCACCTCCTTCTTAAAAATAATTTCACTTAAGGGTGTCCTTTTCCCAATGTATTTTCTTAATATTACATCATAAATCTATCAACCATGACAATACTCACCTTTTGTCACATAATTTCACTTAAAAATCATTTTCAAGTTATAGTAAATAACTTGAAGAAAATCTGTTTCTTGCCCTTAACAGTCACTGTTCTTGGAACAGTCTCTGTCTTGGTAAGAGACTCAGAATCAGGCAATGTTTAACTTGAAACCTGCTCATTAAATCATAAAGCTCTATAATTCTTTCTCAGATAAAATTAAAGAGTCACAACTGCAAGGCTTTTGATACTGAAGAAAAACTACCCACTTGGGCCTTAATTATGGACTTGAGCTACTGAGCTTTCATAAACTGAATGTACACCTAGTGCAAGGAAAGGTACCAAATGAATCCGGAAACTGAATTTCATGTTTCACTACAGAAAGGCAGGACACGGCAGCAGAATGAAGCCTGGCCTCTCACTCTGACCCTTAAATTGACTCATTCCTCATTATTTGGAACTAAAACAGTAGGTTGTACACACCTATTCAAGACATGGCAACCCAGCACAGTGATTAAAGTCAAGAGAAGGGCTTTGAGTTTCCCCTCAATCAATTATTAGTTATTTGCCCTTTGTCAAATAACTCTGAGCCTCAGATTCCTTCTCTGGAAAACAGATATTAATATCGTCCTTACAAGGTTGTTAATCAATGATTAAAAGACAACTGCCACAGTTCTAGTGCTTAACAAATGGCAGCTATTTTAACTCATTATTAACTCCCGATGTTTGTGTTGACCTGTCTGTAACAGAGCGTAGGAAAATGATTCAACCGTTGCACAGTCGGGAGCCTCAGGTACCACAGTGTAGGATGGCAGCGACTTTTGACCTTGTCTGGATTCGTAACAGTATTAAGAAGTTTTATGTACTTTACTACCATCAGTACCATTAAAATTGATCCATTATTATCAAAGACATTGTCCAAATAATTATTTAGTCCTTCCAAAGCATCAAACAGAACTAAAAGATAGGAGCCATGGGGGTAGGGAATCAAAATAATTTGTGGATTAAATTCAGAGGTCAGACATAATGACAGTAGATTAGAAAGTCACGGAAAGCTTCTCTCCTGGGGGTGGGGGGCGGTGTGAGCGGAGATAGGACTAGAATCGTACCTTGAACAAAGAACATGCTGTGAAGAAGCAGAAGGGGAGGGTGTTCTGAGTTACTACAAACAGCATAAGCAGACGCCTTTGGGAATCCCTAAATGGATGGGGAGAAGATTCACATCAGGTTTGTGATCAGTGATGAGGTTGGAAAGAGTAACTAGGGTCAAACTTTAAAGTTTCTGTCCCATTTAAATTCCAGGTGAATAGGTTGTGTTAGGGAGTGGGTATAGTTATATATGTTCTTAAACAAGAGTGAGAATAAAGAAAGCTCAATCAATCAAAATAAAAATGACTATGGGAGAAAGCCAATTAGCAGCTGTGGAAATAGCCTAAGTGTATGTTATAATCTGGGCATGGACTGCTGCAGTAGCTATGAGAATAAAAAGATCACTTAGAGGGAAAAAAAGCACACATTAAAGAAGAAATGCCAACATTCATTTTTAACTCATTGGTTATATACTGAGCAAACTAGAAGTAATCAGAGTATAACACGAAGCAAAGATTTCAAGTCTGAGGGTTGAAAACAAGCAATATGAAAGGTGGGCCCAGCCTTGGTTTTGAACCCATTGTTTTCAGTTGGGTCAATTATTCGAGTAGAAATTGGGAAAGAGGTTAAAGACGGGAAACAAACTTCCTAAAACCCCACATTTTCTCTGTTATTAAATTAGAACTTCTGATTATGTCGACGTATTACAGGAGTATAACTATAGTCTTGCCCAGAGGTTTCTATAGCATTATTTGAAACTAGCCAAATTTTTATTCAAGATCACTGAGAAACTACAAAAACAGTTATTTGTATTCAGATAAAAGTAACAATGTGAACAGTCGCCTTCTTGTCACAAATAAGATGAAGCAAGGGGACCCTCACAGAAAGTTTTATCTATATTATCTTCTCTCTCTGAAGAAATGCCAGTCCCTAACTGTCTAGATGGATTTTCTGCATCATTTCACATACTTACACTTTTCCCAGAAAGAGTCACCAAAAAAAAAAAAGCCCACTGATGCTTATCTTCAAGTTTTACCTGCAGCACATTTTTATAGCCAATTTTCAGATTCCTAAAATCAAATGGAGATACTGATATAACCATAAGTGGAACCTGACTAATACAAGTATTTTATAAGGGTCAGTTTTAGCAAATAATTTACACAAATATCTACTGGCCTTAGGTTATTATTCCAAACAACCCAAATTCACATTTTCTACATTTAAAAGTATTAATTCTCTTCTTAAGGAGTTAGTCAGTCTTTAGTGTTAACTTCATTTTCAGGGAGCATTCTTATTTTATTTTTTTTTTGCATTCTTAAATTTAAGAAATTCCATGTTGATTCAGTTCTCTGGTGCATAGACGATGGTGGGGTTTTTAAGGTATGTTCCTCATTTGGTCCAAGATTTATCTGCTTATCTCCCATTCTCAAATATTTATCCTAATAAACAGATGAAGTGAATTGTGTAACACCAGAAATGATCTTTTTCTACCTAGGTAAGGAGAGTATAGCTGATTAGCTTCAAGTAAAGACACTAACTTTACAATGTCTGGCTTAATCCCCTTCAGAGCCCAGCTGTGTAGTGTGAAGGCTCTACATCACCAAAATAATTCACTAACAGAGAACCAAGATGCATCTTAATGTAAAATAATATACCACCAAGGATTCCAGACACAATCTGCTTTTTTTTTTTACAACATAATTTAATTTGACTGACATCATCCGAATGAAGGTCTGCTCCTCTTCAGATCATAGTGAAGTCACCTAAGCGTAAGCTGTGTCACTCTAGAGAGCCACTGGGACATCAGAAACGTGTGTGATTCACGCTACAAAGCTACTGAATCATGATCCCTATTCTTTTCCTATGACACCCTTCTGACGTGCTTTTAAATATGCTTAATATATAAGGAAACTCCCCACAAGAATTACATAGGTGCAAAAATCTGTTCAACAGGTATTATCATGTGAACATTTTATAAATCCTAAAAGGGATTTTCCAAAGTGTTCACCTGGTTGTTGGAAGTGCAAAGACTAACCTTGAATAAGTACATCATGCCTTTCTTTTTTTTTTTTTTTAACTACATGCCTTTCAAGGGAACGTGGAAAGCAGTCTTTGGAAGCATACTTAAAAACAATAAGGTAAATATGTCCAACTGAAATTAATTGATTAAATTCACTAGCTAACACTGCTTTCAAAATGTGTAATATCTGGGTACTAAATATTACTCATCTTTTTTTTAGGTCTGCTTTTCTTCAGCCTGCCCAACACTGCCCTAAAGTGTCAACCAAGAGTATAGAACTGGAAATGATATGAGAAAAAATATAGGTAATTTTCTTTAGGTTATCCTTCCCAGAGTTTTCCTTTTGATAATTTCTTCTGTGAAGCAAAGAAATATGGATTCCAAGGACCCCTTTAAATGATCTTTTACAGAAATAAATGGTTGCAGGTAATATATGAGACTTCCCTTAACAAAAGAGTGTCAACTCTGAGCTGTGAAATACAAGAAAGTATCCAATATCAGCCAATAAAACACCTCTGCCTCCTTCCCAAGTACACAGAACTCAAATTTATTTTATACTATACATTAGTGGAGGGCAGGAAACAAATACATTTAAAACACACCCTATGAAAAGAAAGTTCTACAATGAACTACATGCAAAAAGAGTCCTGTATAACAAAGCTATTTCCATGTCCCCATGATAACAAAGCTATTTCCATGTCCCCAGGGGGTGACCCAGAAAAAAAGAGTGCTTTGACCTGGTTATAACACATTCTCTCTCTCTTGGTAACTTATCCTGGTCTTCAGCAAATTATCACTCTTAAAAGGTTTTCCTTCTACCAATCTAAATCCTAAGTGTTAGAAGTTCAAGTTCATTTCCTTCTTTTGAGGAGCCACTTGTTGAAGATGGGTCAAGAAGGAAAAATTAATGTTGGTATTGAAGAGAAATGACAATACAAAACTAGGTTTATTTGCAGTTTTAAAAACAGCTCTAGTATGAAAGGCTTAAAAACAGCAAGTTATATTTGGATAAGAACTTCCATTTCTTATCTAAACAGCAAAACCAATCTCAATTTAAAACTGAAACAAAGCATTTGCACTATGAGGAGCCTTTGATAATAAAGGAAATATTTAGTACTTGGATCTGGGGTACTAAAATTTCATGGAAATGTGTATTTCTGCTGTCATAGCATAGTTCACCCACCTGAAACACCTGCAAGCAAACAGACATTATATAAATTCCCAGAAGATCTGCCTATTTATCTGAATCAAGCTCAATCTCACTACATTTGGTTTGTCTGAACTTTGCTGTGACTTTATCAATGATTTACAAGAATCTCCTGTGATACAGTAGGCTAGCGTTGCTTCCATTAAAACCTCCAAACTCAGGACTCAAAGCTCAAAAGAAATCCACATTTCCAAAGACTTCTCAAAGGCAATGGAGAAACACTTGAGGATGTTGCTTATTTGTTCTTCCAAAATCTCTTAAACCCTACTTTATGTAATTCTACTGCTCATGTTTAACCCTGCTCCATTTTTCTCTCCATTTCTGGTCTTCCCCACCCTATGCCCTAGAGCAAAAGAAAATATTTTTTTATTTCTGATCTCTCCCTATCTCTTCCTCTGTAGACAGTAGGTTTCTAGTCAGTTTCACAGATAGGCTCTTAACAGTACCAAGCTGTGGAGTAGCAAACATGCAGAGCAACAGAGCAAGTACATACGCTATACTCCTTACAATACAGTTGTGGGGATCATCCTCACCTTAAGCACATCAGCACCCCAGAATAAAGACTGATAAACACGTGCAAAGCATCATGAGACACTGTCATCCCCAGCAGAACCTGGTCACGTCAGAAACATAGTTAACTTCTCACACACTACACACTCATGTGAACCAAGGTCAAAAAGGTCTATCTGTGGATAGAATTCACCCTCAAATGAAACCACTTCTACATTCCTTCTTCTGCCAGAAGTACAAGCGTTTACAGAAGAAATACAACATTTGAAAGATGTGCATAAATATATTAGATAGAAGGAGGACCCAATATTCAAAGCAAATTTGAAAATTAATTCAGATTCACTGCAAAGATATGTTTGTCAGTTTCTTAACATTTTTTAAAAAGTAAATACTAATCATCTTGAGAGATGATCAGTATTATGAAAGTCACTATTAAGAACTAATACTCTAGTATGTAAGCAAATTGCTCATGAACTCTTTACACAAAGGCATCACACACTGCCCATAAGAAAGACTCCCTCTGAAAATAGATATGGAAAACCCAAGTGTGTGTGTATATATATATACATATATATATATGTATATATAGAGTTGGCTTTAACCTGTAATGCTGTGTTTCAGGAAATGCCTTATTTCTCAAATCAAATTTTTATAACCTTAGTAACAGGAGCCTTATGATCATTCTGTGCTAAGTTTGATGGCGTGCCAGTACAGACCATGGGAGAAGATTGAGTAAAATAAAGTACAGAGACATGAGCTCTCATCAACACATCTGAGTCAATGCTGAGCCTGGTGCGCTATGGCAGAGGGCAACTGAGTGTTTTCCCCACAGGCCGTGGCTGATTACTGACTCCTCCCATTAGCATGTAGGGTGCATACTGAAGGTTCAGAGAGAAGGCTGGGGGACTCCTATCCCAAGGCCAGGCTGAAAGACAGCCTATCACTTCATGTAACTGCAGTCCATGTGTGACAAACCTGACCTACATTTCTCCCTTTCTTTCTCACAAGAGCCTGTCACTGTTTTAAGAAGCTATTTTCTAAAATGCACAAAAGGAATGACTTTTAAAATTGCTTAGGAAATGTACATTCCTAAAATATCATTTATAGCAATCTCATAAGGAGTATCGTTTATACAGGAGATAATCATAAAAACCTAGCCTAATATAAGCTCAGAGACAGCCAAGAGTGCTTTATGATCTTATCCTTTGTATTCTCCTTTAGATTGTCATTTATACAGTAGAAACTCCTAAAAGTACTACAATTAAATTTTTAATCAGTACATAATTAAATTTAATAAAAAGGAAGTTTTTAAACATAAAAAACATATTCATTAGGAATGTATAATTAAATATGTTTCATTAGTTATAAAAAGTAGCTTTCACAGCTTCACAAGAAGCCACATCCTAGTAGTTCCGTTAACTTCTCAATGGATACACAATAATCACTACCAAGAATAGGGCATAATTAGAAGCAACGACGGGGAGGAGGAGAAAGGAGGCAATAATAACTTGGTGTAAATGCTGGAGCGCACGCCCCAGGAGTGGCTGCACACTGCACTTCACAGAGTTGCCAGCGTGCTGGGCTCCTCACCATGAGTACCTACCATGTCGCTGCAGGTCATACTCTTTTTTTGTCTCTTCATTCCCTAGAATTTTCCATGCCTGATCAATTTCAATGAACTTCTGTATACATTCCTCCACTGATCCTGCTGGCGCATCTGCACTCTGTTTATCTGGATGATACTGCCAATCAAAAATAAGGGCAAGTGATGAGTGGTGAGGGTTGCGGGCAGGTAGGTCACCAAAAAAAAAAAAAAAAAACCAACCTAAATCTGAGCCGTATTTAAGAGATGGTAATGAGAAGATGAAAACTAAGATGCCAAGCAACGAGACTACAGCATTGGGCACAGGAGACAACTGCCAGGTTAATTAGAGCACTGGAGTAGCTATAAATCCACTGGTGACATGACCTGTCACAACGTGCAAAGACAGCATTTTCTGGATAATTTGCTGATGGAATCACTGGTCTCATGGACAATTTACCTAGAGAGGATGACTAACACAAACAGAAATAGGTACATGCAGACGAGCAGGACATGACAGAGAAGAGTGCAAACTGCAGAGTATGAAGCTCTCCTCATAAAATGTGCTTGGCTGGAAATATCACCATACACTGCTAGCTTTTCTTTTGAAATCACACAATTATACTTTTTAAAATAAAACACTTCTCACCTTCTGGTTCAGCCCTGAAGATTTTAAAGTTATAAATCCCCAAACACAAATTTTTCTTGAAAAATGGTTGTTTTAGGCTAAATTTGTAGGAAACAGCTTTAAAGAACTCAACAAAACATTTGAATACAAATTAAATCATTAGTAAATCTTTCTTACATTTGTTTTCATGCTGAACTTCACACTGCTGATGATCCTCACTAGCAGAGCAAAAGCTACTGTGGTATTTGGTTGCTCAGAAGAACTAGTGAACATCATGCATGCTGGGACAAAGATTATTACAGCAAAGAGAATCAAGTTTCCATTTTTCTTTTGGCTAACTATTTCTCTTCCTCACTCCCTATGTCCAAGTCTATCAGCTAACAATATTTAAATATTTAAGCTAATTAAGATAATGACTAAAGAAAAGGAAGCTAAGGCTTATTGTTTCACCTTTTTTAGGCCATGATTTATTAAATGGTCCTCATAAAGGTTATTCCCACACTGAAGTTTAATCAATCTTTAAAGTTAGGATATTAAATAATGTACCAAAGCCAAAATAGAGTTGGCTATATTAAGATCTCTAGCAAACTCTTCTTACACTACGTAAAGATGATCTGTATATATAACAAGTCTGGTATGAATCAATGTTATTTCATGCAATATGCTCAAATACACCACTAGCACACATTTAAGATATACTTACATGTGAAATCTCAATCTCAGTATGCCACAAGCATTGAGTAAGGCCCTAGAGAAATCCCTTAATCTAGCAGCTGTAACATATAAGTACAGACTAGAATACACGTAATTTCTAATAAGCCACTAGAAAAACCAACAGTGGTTGGTACAATGAACAGAAAACACTGGACCTAATCATTTATCAACCTGACCAAGAAAGCCTTACAAAAGCAATAATTAATTTCTGCCTGCCCAAAACTAAAAGCTATCACTAAATTTTGAGTCATATATCAGTTCTATGAGAGTCAAAGCACAACTCATTTTCACTAATTTGATATTTTCCTGACTGCTATTTTAAGTAAGTAATTCATGATCTGATGCTTTTTAGATCTATTCTGTTGTACTAACAGAATGGAATAAATCTTACACTGTAATACAGACAATTAAAAATGACAGTTATAGCAAGAAAATAAGTATGGCATTTGGAGTGCTAAAGGCCTCAGTCCAGTCTGCTTTGATAGCAAGTTCCAGAACAAAAATGAAGGTCTAATAAAGACAATACACTTGGTGATAATAGCTCCCAAGGATACCAGGTCCTAATCCCTAATTCCTGTATATGTTATCTTATTTGGAAAAGGGGTCTTTGCAGATGTGATTAAGTTAAACATTAGGGTTATCCTGAACTGCCCAGGTGGGTCCTAAGTATAATCAAAGTGTTTCTGTAAGAAAGAGGCAGAGGGAGATTTGACGCACAGAGAGAAAGGGAAAGGTGGTAATGAAGACTGTGCAGAGAAAACCTTTAAATACTGGCCTTAAAGACTAGAGTGATGAGGCCACAAGTGGTCACCAAATGCTAAGAGAGCAAGGAACAGACTCTCCCTCTAGAGGGACGGTGGCCCTCCCAACACCCTGACTGTGCCCCAATTACAATGATTTTGGACTTTTAGCCTCCAGAATTATGAAACAATAAATTTATGCTGTTTTATTTTTTATAAGTTACTTCTTTATTGAAGGATAATTGCTTTACAGAATTTTGTTGTTTTCTGTCAAACCTCAACATGAATCAGCCATAGGTATACATATGTCCCCTCTCTCCTGAACCTCCCTCCCATCCCCTGCCCCTATAGATTGATACAGAGCCCTTGTTTGAGTTTCTAGAGCCATACAGAAAATTCCCGTTGGCTATCTATTTTACATATGGCAATGTAAGTTTCCATGTTACTCTTTCCATACATCTGACCCCTCCTCCCCTCTCCCCACATCCATAAGTCTATTCTCTATGTCTGTTTCTCCACTGCTGCCCTGTAAATAAATTCTTCAGTGCCATTTTTCTAGATTCTGTATATATGTGTTAAAATATGATATTTATCTTTCTCTTTCTGACTCACTTCACTCTATATAATAGGTTCTAGGTTCATCCACCTCATCAGAACTGACTCAAATGCATTCCTTTTTATGGCTGAGTAATATTCCATTGTGGATATGTACCATAACTTCTTTATCCATTCATTTATCCATAGACATCTAAGTTGCTCCCATGTTCTAGCTATTGTAAATAGTGCTGCAGTGAACAATGGTATACATGTGTCTTTTTCAATTTTTAGTTTCCTCAGGGTATATGCCTAGGAGTGGGATTGCTGCATCATATGGTGGTTTTATTCCTAGTTTTTAAGGAATCTCCATACTGTCTTCCATAGCAGCCGTATCAATTTACATTCCCACCAACAGTGCAAGAGCGTTCCCTTTTGACCATACCCTCTCCAGCATTTGTTTGTAGGTTTTTTGATGAGGGCCATTCTGACCGGTGTGAGGTGATAGCTCATTTTAGTTTTGATTTGCATTTCTCTAGTAATGAGCAATGTTGAGCATCTTTTCATGTGTTCATTAGCCATCTGTATGTCTTCTTTGGAGAAATACCTATTTAGATCGTTTTCCCACTTTTTGATTGGGTTGTTTGTTTTTCTAGCATTGAGTTGTATGAGCTGCTTGTATATTTTGGAAATTAATCCTTTGTCAGTTGTTTCATTTGCTATTATTTTCTCCCATTCTGAGGGTTGTCTTTTCACCTGGCTTATAGTTTCCGTTGCTGTGCAAAAGTTTTTAAGTTTAATCAAGTTCCATTTGTTTACTTTTGTTTTTATTTCCATTACTCTAGGAGGTGGGTCATAGAGGATATTGCTTTGATTTATGTCATTGAGTGTTCTGCCTATGTTTTCCTCTAAAAATTTTATAGTTTCTGGTCTTACATTTAGGTCTTTAATCCACTTTGAGTTTATCTTTGTGTGTGGTGTTAGGACGTATTCTAATTTCATTATTTTACATGTAGCTGTCCAGTTTTCCCAGCACCATTTTTTGAAGAAGCCGTCTTTGCCCCATTGTATATTCTTGCCTCCTTTGTCAAAAATAAGGTACCCATAGGTGCATGGGTTTATTTCTGGGCTTTCTATCTTGTTCCACTGGTCTATGTTTCTGTTTCAGTGCCAATACCATACTGTCTTGATGACTGTAACGTTGTAGTATAATCTGAAGTCAGGAAGGTTGATTCCTCCAGCCCCATTCTTCTTTCTCAAGACTGCTTTGGCTATTTGGCGTCTTTTGTGTTTCCACATGAACTGTGAAATTTTTTGTTCTAGTTCTGTGAAAAATGCCATTGGTAATTTGACAGGGATTGCACTGAATCTGTATACTGCATTTGGTAGTATAGTCATTTTCACAATATTGATTCTTCTGACCCAGAAACATGGAATATCTCTCCATCTGTTAATGTAATCTTTGATTTCTTTTATTAGTGTCTTATACTTTTCAGTGAACAGTTCTTTTGTCTTTTTAGGTAAGTTTATTCCTAGATATTTAATTATTTTTGTTGCAATGGTGAATGGGATTGAGTCCTTAATTTCTTTTTCTGATTTTTCATTGTTAGTATATAGAAACGCAAGTGATTTCTGTGTATTGATTTTGTATCCTGTAACTTTGCTAAATTCACTGATTAGCTCTAGTAATTTCCTGATACTATCTTTGGGGTTTTCTACATACAGTATCATGTCATCTGCAAACAGTGAGAGCTTTACTTCTTTTCCTATCAGATTCCTCTTATTTCTTTTTCTTCTCTGATTGCTGTAGCTAGGACTTCCAGAACTATGTTGAATAATAGTGGTGAAAGTGGACACCCTTGTCTTGTTCCTGATCTTAGGGGGAATGCTTTCAGTTTTTCACCATTGAGAATAATGTTTGCTGTAGGCTTATAATATATGGTCTTTACTATGTTGAGATAGATTCCTTCTATGCCCATTTTTTGAAGAGTTTTAATCATAAATGAGTGCTGAATTTTGTCAAAGGCTTTTTCTGCATCTATTGAGATTATCATGATTTTTATCTTTCAATTGTTAATATAGTGTATCATATTGATTAATTTGGATATACTGAAGAACCCTAGCATTCCTGGAATAAACCCAACTTGATCATGGTGTATGAGCTTTTTGACGTGTTGCTGAACTCTGTTAGCTAAAATTTTGTTGAGGATTTGTGCATCTATGTTCATCAGTGATATTGGCCTGGAGTTTTCTTTTTTCATGTTGTCTTTGTCTGGTTTTGGTATGAGGGTGATGGTAGCCTTGTAGAATGAATTTGGAAGTGTTTCTTCCTCTGCAATTTTTTGAAAGAGTTTTAGAAGGATAGGCATTAGCTCTTTAAATGTTTGATAGAATTCTCCTGTGAAGCCATCTGGTCCTGGGCTTTTGTTTTTTGGCAGATTTTTGATCACAGCTTCAATTTCAGTGCTTGTAACTGGGTTGTTCATAATTACTATTTCTTCCTGGTTCAGTCTTGTAAGATTGAACTTTTCTAAAAATCTGTCCATTTCTTCTAGGTTATCCATTTTACTGCCATGTAGTTGTTCATAACAGGCTCTTATAATCTCTTGTATTTCTGCATTGTCTGTTGTAACATCTCCTTTTTCATTTCTAATTTTGCTGATTTGATTCTTCTTTTTTTCTTGATGAATCTGGCTAAAGGCGTGTCAATTTTATCTTCTCAAAGAACCAGCTTTTAATTTTATTAATCTTTACTAGTGTTTGTTTCATTTCTTTTTCATTTATTTCTGCTCAGATCTTTGATTTCTTTCCTTCTACTAATTTTGGTTTTTGTTCTTCTTTTTCCAGTTGTTGTAGGTGTAAAGTTAGGTTGTCTATTCTGTTTTTCTTGTTTCTTGAGGTAGGATTGTATTGCTATGAATTTCCCTCTGAGTACTGCTTTTGCTGCATCCCAGAAGTTTCGAGTTGTTGTGCTGTCATTGTCATTTGTTTCTAGAAAAATTTTCATTTCCCTTTTGACTTCTTTAGTAACCTGTTGGTTATTTAGAAACATGTTTAATGTCCATGTGCTTGTGTTTCTTACAGTTTTTTTCCTTGTAATCGATATCTAGTCTAATAGTGTTGTGGTCAGAGAAGATGCTTGATACAATTCCAATTTTCTTAAATTTACTGAAGTTTGATTTGTGACCAAGATGTGGTCTATCCTGGAGAATGTTCCATATGCACTTGAGAAGAAGGTTTATTCTTCTGCATTTGGATGGAATGTCCTGAAGATATCAATGAGATCCATCCCATCTAATGTGTCATTTAAGACCTGTGTTTCCTTATTAATTTTCTCTTTTGATGATCTGTCCATTGGTGTGAGTGGGGTGTTGAAGTCTCCTCCTATTATTGTGTTATTGTCAATTTCTCCTTTTATGTCTGTTAGTGTTTGTCTTATGTATTGAGGTACTCTATGTTGGGAGAATACATATTTATAATTGTTATGTCTTCCCCTTGTATTGATCCTTTCATCATTATGTAGTGTCCTCCCTTACCTCTTGTAACCTTCTTTATTTTAAGGTCTATTTTGTCTGATATGAGGATTGCTACTCCAGGTTTCTTTTGCTTCTCATTTGCATGGATATATTTTTCCATCCTCTCACTTTCAGTCTATATGTGTTTTTAGGTCTGAAGTGGGTTTCTTGTAGACAGCATATATATGGGCCTTGTTTTTGTATCCATTCAGTCAGTCTGGGTCTTTTGGTTGGAGCATTTAATCCATTTATATTTAAAGTAATTATTGATACATGTTTCTATTGCCATTTTCTTAATTGATTGGGGTTGATTTTGTAGATCTTTTTTCTTCTGTTGTATTTCTTGACTATAAAGTCCATTTAACATTTTTTGTAAAGCTGGTTTGGTGGTACTGAATTCTCTTCACTTTTGCTTGTCTGAAAAGCATTTTATTTCTCCATCAATTTTGAATGAGATCCTTGCCAGGTACGGTAATCTTGGTTGTAGACTTTTCCCTTTCAGTACTTTAAATATATCCTGCCATTCCCTTCTGGCCTGCAGGGTTTCTGCTGAAAGATCAGCTGTAAAGCATATGGGGTTTCCCTTGTATGTTACTTGTTGCTTCTTCCTTGCTGCTTCTAATATTCTTTTTTTGTGTTTAGTCTTTGTTAGTTTGATTAGTATGTGTCTTGGGATGTCTCCCCTTGGGCTTATCCTGTATGGGACCCTTTGTGCCTCTTGGACTTGGTTGGCTATTTCCTTTTCCATGTTGGGGAAATTTTCAACTATAATCTCTTCAAAAATTTTTTCATGCCCTTTCTTTTTCTCTTCTTCTTCTATAATTAGAATGTTGGTGTGTTTGATATGGTCCCAGAGGTCTCTGAGACTGTCCTCAGCTCTTTTCATTCTTTTAACTTTATTCTGCTCTTCAGAAATTATTTCTACCATTTTATCTTCCAGCTCACTGGTTCATTCTTCTGCTTCAGATATTCTGCTATTGATTCCTTCTAGAGTATTTTTAATTTCAGTAATTATGTTGTTTGTCTCTGTATGTTTATTCTCTAATTCTTCTAGGTCTTTATTAATTGATTCTTGCATTTTCTCCATTTAGTTTTCAAGGTTTTTGATCATCTTCACTATCATTATTCTGAATTCTTTCTCAGGTAGTTTGCCTGTTTCCTCTTCATTTATTTGGACTTCTGTGTTTCTAGTTTGTTCCTTCATTTGTGCAGTATTTCTCTGCCTTTGCATTTTTTAAAAAAATTATTGTTCGAGGTCTCCTTTTCCCAGGCTTCAAGGAAAGTTGAATTCTTTCCTTGAAGAAGGTTGAATTCTTTCTTCCTTTTGGTTTCTGCCCTCCTAAGGTTGGCCCAGTGGTTTGTGTGAGCTTCACATAGGGTGAGATTTGTGCTGAGTTTTGGTTTGTTTGTTTTTCCCCCAATGGGGAAGGCTGAGTGAGGTGATACTCCTGTCTGCTGATGATTGGGTTTGTATTTTTGTTTTGTTTGTTGTTTAGATGAGGCGTCCTGCACAGGGTGCTACTGGTGGTTGGGTGATGCTGGGTCTTATACTCAAGTGGTTTTCTTTGTATGAGTTCTCACTATTTGATACTCCCTAAGGCTGCGATTCATGGGGTTGCAAGGAGTCAGACATGACTGAGCAACTGAACTGAACTGAAGGTTAGTTCTCTGGTAGTCTAGGGTCTTGGAGTCAGTGCTCCCACTCCAAGGGCTCAGAGCTTGATCTCTGGTTAGGAACAAAGATTCCACAAGTGGTTTGTTATGGCATTAAGTAAGATTAAAACAAATATCCAAAAACGAGAAACCAAAGATCAACCCCAGACAAATGGCAGTTACAAATTCAGGCAAATAACAATTAAAATAATGGAATATACACATATACATATGCACCCATGAGCAAAGTGAAAACAGTCCAACAACAACAACAAAAAGTACAGTAGGTTGACCCGGTGAACAAAGTAAATCAAAAATTACATTTACCAGTTAAGAACAAAGCTAACTAAAGCACAAACTAGAAAACAAAATTAAAGCAAGGTGCCAATTGGGGAATACAGCAATGAAAATAAAACTAAAAAAAATGTTGAGAAGAAAGGAAAGAAAGAAAAGAAAAAAAGAACAGATATGCAAAGTTAAATAGAGGTAGATAAGGAAGATTTATATACATTAAAGATTAACTGCAAGGGGAAAAGAACAGTAGGAAAAGCAAACAAAGGAATAAATGTAGAAAAATAATAATAGTTTAAAAAATTAAAATTAAAAAAAGAGAAAAGAAAAAAAAAGCAAAACTTCACAGAACTACAAAAGTCCAACATAGACGCACAGGTTTATAACAACAATAAAAAATGTGATGGAGGAAACAAAAAAGCTCAAAAGCTTAACAGATTTCACAGGGCCAATAAAGTCAACAACTACAACAGAGGAGGTAATAAAAAAGAAAAACATCCAAAAGAATCTACAGAACAAGTCAAAACATAAGAATAATAAATGTTTTTCTTTAGTCACTGTTGTCAGACTCCTTTCCCTCGCTGGGAGTCACAGTCCACCTCACCTCCCTAGGATGCCCTCCAACACTGTGCTGATCTCTGAACCTGCTGTGGGGGCAGCTCAGATTCTAAGCTGGTCCTGCTCCTGTGTGTTCTTGCCTCCAATGTCCACAGCTATCAGAGTTAGTGCATTTTCTTTTGTGGGAGCTTTCAGTGGCCTTTTTTATATTCCATAGACAGAGCCTGCCTAGTTGATTGTGTGGATTTAATCTGCAGCTTGTACAGCTCGTGGGAAGGTTTTGGGTCTTCTTTAGTGACACCACCCCTGGGTTTCAGTTGTGGTTTTATTTCCATCTCTGAATGCGGGTCGTCACTAGGGTTTGCTCCTGAGGCTGCCCTGGAGGACTTGGGTTTGCCCCTGTGAGGGCCAGGGGTGGAGGTGGTGCAACTGCTTGGGTCATAGGGGTTTTGGCAGCACCAGGTACTCAGGGGAGTTGGTGGCTAAGCCAGCAGGAAATATAGTGCTCTAGAAGGGTATGGCAACCAGTATTGGTGAATACTCTGTAGTATTCTTGCCTGGAGAACACCTGTCTCTGACAGAGAAGCCTGGCAGGCCACAGTCTACAGGGTTACAAACAGTCAGACACTACCGAAGCGACCCTGTGTGCATAGACCCAAGACTTATTTTGCCTGTGGCAGCTCTGCCCCAGTGAGAGTTGAGCGTGAAGGTGGCGCAGCTGCTTGGCATGCGGGGACCCTGGCAGCGCCAAGTGTGCAGGGACACAGACTGCCTCCACCACAGGAGTTATGGCCCTATCAGTCTTTTTTCAAGCTTCTTGTAGCTGGCGATCAGACGGCCTCTTTGGCCAGTCTTTCTCCCTAGCTCTGCCCATTCAGGCACTTAGAGGGCTCCCTTGCCTGGGGTATTTCTCTGTTGTTCCATGCATCAGGCACATAGAGGGGGCCCCTCTGCCTGGGGTCCTACCATATAGAGCAGCCCATCAGGCACTTAAAGGGGCACCCTGGGTGGGGTCCTACTCTGCAGTTCAGTGCCTCAGGCATTTGATGGGCCAGCCTCTCTTACTGTTCAGCTGCTGCTGATGGCTTGTGGGGAGAGAGAAGCTATGGTGATGGCTCCACCTCTATGCATGACTCAGCAGTATCGTCTTCCATGACTGCCTGACTTTTCTCCACAGGCATTTCCCACCACAGTCTCCTCCCTCACATTCCCTCAATCTATCTCTCCACAGTCAATGGCAGCCCTCATCCTGGGATCTCTCCATAATCCCCAAACTCCAGGTCCCAGCCACTGTGCCTTCCATGGGACCCGCGTCCCTGTGCAGGGTATGTATGACTGCAGCAAACACTGTCTGATTCTCATTCCATTTAGGCTGCCACAGATCAGCTGTTTCAGTCTCAGCCTTAAATGTTTCTCCTCTGATTCAGACAATTGCCCCGATGTGGGGACCAGACCCCTGCTTCAGTTCCCCCACCCACTGAGGGCAGGTCCAGTCCTACTATCACTCCTGTTTTTCCTCATCGTTCCTTCATCCTACCGAGTTATGCGAGGTTCTATGTATTCTTTTCCTCTGGTTAGGTACTCCTGTCCACTCTCAGCTGGTGTTCTGCAGGCACTTCTGTGTCTGAAGTGTATTCCTGACCTATCCGTGGAGAGAGATGTACTCCACGTCCACCTACTCCTCCGCCATCTTGTTCTCCTCTGCTATTTTAAAGCCACTAAGTTTGTGGTAATTTATTTCAACAGCCACAATAAATTATATACAATCTAAACACATCTATGGTTTAAATCTAGAATACATCTAGCACAACTTCTAAAGATATTTCAATTAAAGGTCTATTAATAAAATGGTGTCATTTTTTATGTACAATGTTAACTGCTATGACTCTATTGACCACAGAAACCAAGCCTCTAATATTAGGTTTCAAGACTTTCTGATCCCAATGAATGTGAATTTTTTTCCTACTATTTTTATATTGGAGACCTCCCATGAGAGGCAGGCTGAAGCATTCAGTAGCACCACAAGAGACCACTGTCATTTTCCTCTGTTGTTGAGGCTTATTTTATTCTTTGCTCCTTTTTACTTTGAATCCCACCAGCCAAACCTTCCCAACCAAAGCTATTCCTACTGCATTCACTCAATGGTTAAATGAAAGACAGAAAATGTAAAACATCCTGTGTTTCAGGGTTTACTAATCCTGATTTAGTTCTTGGTTTGCTAACTGAAAATCCAGAAACAGTCACAAAAAGATACTATGAACTTCCTTATATTGAAAAAAATTCCAGCTAATCCTATAAATAACAGGGAACTCTGAGGAAAACACTCATCTATCAAATACAGAAAATACTGATACTCAACTAAAAGAAGAGGCATGTACTAAAATCAATGTTGTAAAGTTCATTTAACTTCTATTTCTTACCAGTACTAAATTAAAATGCATTCTGCTGAAACTGGAAAAACTTAAGTCACCTGGAAGCAAAGAACTCAAAATTAAGAAATCAGCAAATTTTTCAACAACTGGAAAAATTAAAGTTTAAGAAATTACCAATTACAATAGCCTCAAGGGGGAAAAATGGAAAGAAGTAATATGTTCATGATGAGAAGATCATGTCCATTTTTCCTATACTGATAGAAGAATTTTATGCAATTCCTCAAAAATTGCAGTGAGCCACTCTGAAGAAGCAGACAAGATGATTTTAATATTTACATAGAAAAACAAAGGATTTAGAGACTTCCCCTGGAGGTTCAGTGGTGAGAACTCTGTGTTTCCACTGTAAAGGGCATGGTTTGATTCCTTTTCTGGGAACTAAGATCCTGCATGCCACATGGCATGACAAAAAAAAAATTAGAGATTAAAAAAAAAAATAGATACAAAACAAGCAAAAGAATATTCAAAAAGTACAAAGTTGGAGGACTTGTATGACCTGATTTCAAGACTAATATAAAGCTATGGCTGCCACTGCTAAGTCACTGTAGTTGTGTCTGACTCTGTGCAACCCCATAGACGGCAGCCCACCAGGCTCCTCTGCCCCTGGGATTCTCCAGGCAAGAGGCAGTGGGTTGTCATTTCCTTCTCCAATGCATGCACGCATGCTAAGTCGCTTCAGTCATGTCCAACTCTGTGCAACCCTATGGACAGCAGCCCACCAGGTTCCTCTGTCCACAGGATTCTCTAGGCAAGAATACTGGAGTGGATTGCCATTTCCTTCTCCAATAAAGCTAAGGTATGTATGGCAAAAACCAAACACAACATTGTAAAAGTTAAAAAATAAAATAAAATAAAGCCGTGGTAATCAAGAATGTATTACTGGCAGAAATATATACAAATTAATGGAATGGAAGAGTCTAGAACTAGACGATACATATACAGTCACTTGCCTTTCAACAAAGGTGCCAAGGCAATTCTGTTGGGAAAGGACAGTATAGAACAAATGACGTTGAAACAACTGGATGTCCATGGGGAAAAAAGTTAACCTCAATCTCTATCTTATTACATATACAAAAATTAATTCAAGATAAATCATAGATGTAAATGTAAAACTCAGAACCATAAAGCTTCTAGAATGAGAAACAGTATCTTGTCCCTTGGCATAGACTGCTTTGACAAAAAGCACAAACTATAATGAACAAAATGGGTAAACTACATGCAATTTTAAAACTTTTAGCTCATCGAACATACCATTAAGAAAATAAACAGACAAGCCACAGACAGAGAAAAAAAAATACTGTCTAAATATTTATCTAATACAGGATTTGTTTCCAGAATAAACAAACAAAAAATTCTATAAGTCAATGGTAAAAAGACATACTAATTAAAAATAAGGTGGGGGGGGGGACTTGAACAGACATTTTTCAAAAGAAGACAGATGAATAGATAATTATACATGAATATACACTCAAACGTTTTCATTAGTTATCAGGAAAATATATATTAAAATCATGAGAAACTACTAGCACCTAATAGAGTGGCTCAAATAAAAAAAAGACTGATAACACTAAATGCTGATGAGGATATGGAGTAACTGGAACTTTCATATGTTGCTGGCAGGAAACAATTTGACAATTTCTTAAAAACACACACATCTACTCTTGAGGTCAAGCAATTTCACTGCTAGTTACCTCAGAGAAATAAAAATTTATGTTCACAAAAAGACTTAGAATTTACCAACACACTTTTTCATTAACAGCCAAAACCTGGAACCATAAATGTCTACCAACAGGAGAATGGATAAATTATAGCATATCTGTAAGGGAATACTACTCAACAACAAAGAAGAAAACAAATTTGATACAGTCAATAATAACACAGATGGATAGCTAAAACATTATGTTGGGACTTTCCTAGCAATCCAGTGGTTAGGACTCCATGCTTCCACTGTAGGGGACATGGGTTCAATTGCTGGTCCAGGAACTAAGATCCCACATGCCCCAGTTTGGTCCCCCCAAAAAATAAAATAAATAAAAACAAGTAAAAATAAAACATTATGTTAGGCAAGAGAAACAAGAATAAAGGATACATAGTATATGATTACACTGATATAAAATCCAAATTCAGGCAGAACTAAATCTATATAGCTGGCCCTCCATATCTCTGGATATGCCATTTTACATAAAGAACTCGAACATCCTTGGATCTTAGTATCCTCAGGATGTTCTAGAACAAATCCCCTAAGAATACCTAGCAATGAATATAGTGATAAAAATCAAAAGTTGGTGGCCAGGTTGGAATAGGTTATGGGGGTGTAAATTAACCGGAAAAGGACATAAAGGAATTCTCTGGGAAAATAGAAATGTTCAATTTCCTGTTTGGGATGGTAGTTACATGGTACAAATTCCACCAAACTAAACCCTTAAGATTCATGCATTTTTCAGTGTATGATGACCATGTGTGTTAGTCACTCAGTCGGGACCAACTCTTTGCTACTGTAGCCTGCGAAGACTCCTCTGTCCATGGAATTCTCCATGCAAGAACTCTGGAGTCGGTTGCCCTGCCCTCCTCCTGGGGATCTTCCAGACCCAGGGATCAAACCCAGGTCTGCTGCACTGCCTGCAGATTCTTTACCATCTGAACCAGCAGGACCGAACTTTTCTATTGAGATATGTTGACTATATCTCAATAAACAAATACCTTCAAATATGTCTAAATGTTTTAAAAGGAATTTAATGAATTTTTCTAAGCCATAAAAGAAAAATTAGAAATTTCTTCCAATATTAAACAGAGAAAAGTACAATAAAAACATAGAAAACTAATGAAGAGAATGATAGGAATTAGTGAAAAGTTTGAATTACATTCTAGCATATGAAAATACAGTTTTATTACTCTCAAGTATATATGCCAACCTCCAAAAAACTTTAAAACATCGTTAAAAGCTTAGTATTGCTAAGTAGAGAACTAAAATGCATTCAAAATTAAAATATGATAAATATGTCACAATACTAAGAAAACCAAGAAGAGTATTTCTCTGTGATTCTTTATTATAACAGGACAAAACTGTCTGTCTCCAAAATTTTAGTAGAGTATTATTTACTATTCTCAATTGGCTTGACACTCACAACTTTATGATCTATGTAACTTCCTTACATGTGGGGAAAATTTTTCGATACAGACTTATGTTTTTTAAATCCCTAAGTCACTTGCTGAGGATGAGAAAAATGAACACAAACAAAAGATTAAGAAACTGTCTTGATAAAACATAAAGGCTCACTCATGACACTACAAAAGATATACAGAAAATGCTATAATTTTTTAACAGAATTGGTACGGGCTATCTATTTCCTAACTGATAAATTACCTAATTGATAACTAATGTTTTAATTATGGACTCAATTCTGACTAGCTGAGATTTTATGGCAATGGGTTGATTAACATGAAACATGTTAATCTGATAATGTTAATGTTACAATGTTAACACATGGTCATTATAATGGTCATTATAATGTTATGACACATGGTCATTATAATGTTATAATATTAATGTTATATTTTCTCCATATAGTAAATTCAAGTGCTTTCAAAATAACTAATCCTAGAATGACTGTCTGTGTCTGCATTGTTGTTTTTCAGTTGTTAATTTCTGACTCTTTGCGACCCTGTGGACTGTAGCACACCAATCAAGCTCCTCTGTCCTCCAATATCTCTTGGATTTTACTCATCAAGTCCACTGAGCCAGGGATGCTATCTAACCATCTCATTCTCTGCCATCCCAATCTTTCCCAATCAGGGTCTTTTCCAATAAGTCCACTCTTCGCATTGGGTGGCCAAAGTATTGGAGCTTCAGCAACAGTTCATCCAATGAATATTCATTGTGTCAGCTCAGTGCAATTCAAAATGTGGTCCTCAGATTTGCAGCATCAGCATTTTCTGAGAACTCATTAGAAGATGGCCCCATCCCACCCCAGAATCTGTTTCATCAAACCCTTCAGGCAGTTGTTATGCATGCTGAGGTCTGAGAAGGACACTGTTAGTGTGCTTAAAACAAAGAATTCACTGCAAGTCAGCAAATTAGTGCTCCATAAAAATTTCCCCTTGACAAATGCATTCCTCCAATTAAAAAAGAGGCAAGTGGGTGACACTCCTCAATTGTTAACCTGTAACACCACAATGAAAATTATATTAAGTGTTTCAAGTCAGAAATTTTTTGATATTTGATACCTTTTGTTCAGTAATCATAAATGCCAACGTCTTTATTTGATTGTTTGCACAAATGCCAACTTCAGAGATGAAGGTGATGAAATCTGAACAACATGTAAGTGGTATTTTAACCTGCTGAGTTCTTTTCAAAGAGGGGGTTATAATTTGTATGATGCTTCTGCTACTGCACTGCAATGGTGTCCACTGGTAGGTTTAACAAAACTGCCAAGTGTTTTTCTATTAGGAAACACAGAGAAAAGGGGGAAGAACTGAAATATGCATAAATTTCAAAAAGAGCAAAAAACCCCCAAAAAACCTTTGTGAAAATTCTAGCAACTTCTAACAGTTTTCAGTGGAAATTTATATATACATTAGCTCCAAATGACCTTTTCTATTGACCAAGAAACATAAAGTTGAAATCAAATGGCATTTCTTTAAAGTGAACGCACAAGACAGTTTTATGATAAATTGACCACCACACAATAAAGTAATATTTCAGATCACATAAACAAAGGTGTGTGAGGGGGTGCTCGGTAGCGTAGTCATTCTCTTTGTGACCCCATGGACTCTAGCCCACCAGGTTCCTCTGTCCATGGGATCTTTCAAGCAAGAATACTAGAGTGGGTTGCATTTCCTACTTCAGAGGATCTTCTGGACCCAGGGATCGAACCTGTGTCTCCTGCACTGGGAAGCAGATTCTTTACCACTTGAGTTACCTGGGGAGTCTTTCTTATATTCCTTTTCAAAAGGAAATATTGCTTTATGTTACCAGAGCCTGCTACTTAAACATTAAATTGAAGAAAAAGTTAAGGAGATCATATATTAATCCTTTATTACACATTTGTGATTATGTTGTTTTGATTAATAAAATATTGACTGCAAATAAAAACTAACAAGCAACTATGAAAAGGACTCCAGGCAAATTTGATTAAACAAAAATCCCCAAATCACCATGCCAATGATATTCTCATCTACCAAGGTGGCCCCTGAGGATACAGCACTTTGGTTTTTCTCCACATAGTAACAATGAGTAGTATCATTAACAGGATGCTAGCTCTCATCTCTAGTTTCACACTTTCTTGAATTCCAGAACCAAATATCAAATACCTTCTAAAAGCTATCTTACTAGCACTACAAGTTCAACACATCTAAAACCAAATTTATCATCCAGACTCTAAAAGTAGTTCCTTCTCCTGTTGAATTCCTTGTCTGTTAAGATTACCACCAAGCTTAATAAATGCTGAATGAATAAATTAAAGAAAAATACACTTCCTAATAATCCAAGCTATAATATCAGAGTCACCTCCCTTTCCTTCATCCCATCAAGCACCAGATTCTACCTAAAAAATGTCCTTTCTATTCCAAATGACAAACATAGTTCAACAGAGGCTCTTGTCTGGTCTCCAGCATCCATCTTCTACCAGCTCTTCAGTTCACCCACCTGCTTCCAAATTCACCAGCCTTAACTTGAAACTGACAATGTCATTTTTCACCTCAAAATTTTTAATTGTCCACTGATTGCATAATAAATTAGACATATTCTTTTATGCTTACAAGTAAAGTCCTCCAATAAGAGAACTCCACCTACCATTCCAGCTTTATCTATTACAAGTATTGTAGATACACCATCCATGTCAGTCTTGTCCTTCTACACATTCTAGACTAGACCTTCAGAGATCACCCCTGAACACTCGTACCTTTCTGTTTCCATGCCTTACTTATGCTGTTCTCTCCAATGGAACATCCTCCACCAGTTCAAAGGTATCCCTTCCATGAAGCTGTTTTAATAGCCGTATTCAGACGGCATCACACTAGTTGTGTATATGGGTAAAACTATCTTAAGTGTTGGAAATGATGCTGGGAAAGATTGAAGGCGGGAGGGGAACGGGCCAACAGAGGATGAGATGGTTGGATGGCATCACTGACTCGATGGACATGAGTTTGAGTAAGCTCCGGGAGTTGGTGATGGACAGGGAGGCCTGGTGTGCTGCAGTCCATGGGGTCACAGAGTCAGACACAACTGACAGACTGAACTGAACTGAACTGATCTTAACTGTATCTGTATTACTTGCCAAGCCCCAATAGGACCAATGTTCAATCTCCATAATATCACAACAGATACACATTTCCAAACAGATTATAATGCAGAATACTACTGAGGAACTTCAAAATGCAGCACGCATATTACCACTGAATAAAAGCTTATTTTTTGTTCAGATCATTTTTATCCTGAGTTTTTGTGCTTTTTTAAGTCCAGTCATCACTACATTTTTAGGTACCTCCTTACCTCAAAGAGAGTCAAAATTCATTTCTTTGGACCTCAGTTGTGAAATGGTCAACTTGAGAGAATTATGTAATAGGCATGAGTAAATCTGATCACAACAGTATCTGACAACTAAAATAGCATTCCCCAACATTTTTACTGGTGAAGAACTGCTTTGGATTTACTGAAATATTAAATATAGGTTCTATTAAAATATTTCATGAAAACTTGATTTTTAATATTTTATAATTTTATAAAAACCAAAGACCTTTTCCCCTGAAGTGCTTATCACATCCCTAACTGTCTCTCCTCTCAAAACAAGACAAAGTTGTTGAGTCAATAAAAGTTAATTGTAAATAACTCCATCTCTTTGCTCTTAATCTTTAAATACTATGACAGGTGACCCTCACCAACACTTCTGAAGCCTCCCCCAACAACTCCACCTTTTCATCTACTTCTCTCACATAACACCTTCTTACACTCTCCTCTATTCCAATCTCCCCTCAAAACTCCTCCAAAACATGCCCCAGATGGCAAGAGGCCTTGCAGTGTAACACTCCCTCCAACCCCAACAGGAAGTGAACTGGCTGAGTCCCGATGAGCTGCTGCAGAGCCCAAGGCTCATATTCGAGGCCTTACTTTTTTTCCACATCTGAGAAAGGTAGGAGGCCTGAATTTCTTCCTGTAAACGCCATTCTGCTGTGGTGTCACCACTGCTACCACCCACCAGAAAAGCAGAATCAAGGAGAGCTGGAAGGAATGAGGCCATAGGCATGGGTGCTCCCCACCACTGGGCCTCTGAGGTTTCTAGAAGGAAAGGATGCAGACAACAGGATCTCAGAGCCAACTAGTAAAGAACTAGGGTTGTGGGAGGACAGTTTCTGTCTGCCATTTTTCAGCACAACAAACTTGCTTAATAGCTCTCTACAGAAGGGTCCATCTGAGAAGGAAATAGATGAGGAAGCCAGGAAAGAGTATAGAATCAACTTATCAAATTCTCCTCAGGTCTTCCTACTGTACTTCTCCTTGGTCTTGCTTGCCATAACTGGCAATGATTATTAACCTCTCAAACGTACAAGGAGAGAAAAAGACTGTCCGTGTATCATTAATGAGAACAGATTGCAAAATTATGAAATTATTTATATGAAAACCTAACTTTCCACCACTTTGAAAAAAACAGAAATTTCTAAGTTGATGTACTAAAAAACAAAACAAACAAAAAATCCCAGGAAAACAGGTCCTTTTCCAAAATAATTTCCCCTAGTTCACTGATGTCTTCACCTCCCTCAAAGTATGTTCTTTCTATTCCTGTTTTTTTTTTTTTTTTTTTTTTTTTAATGCTGAATTACCTGTTTACTGACAACTTGTAATTAGCAGACCTCTGAAACAAAAAGCTGTTTTTATTGAATTGGCCAAAAGTTTGTTCGGGTTTTTCTGTAACATTGTATGTTAAAACGCAAATAAACTTTTTAGCCAAGCCAATATATCTGAAGAAATTGAAAGACAAAATAACACTATTATTCAAATGAGTAATATGTTAAAGTATTGATTTTAGGGTGAGACAATATGAATTTGTGTGACTAAGTCACAGCTGATCTAACAGAGTAGGATTCATATTATTAAAGTGAAATTATTAGGATTCAAACACAGTCACTCTCCTTTTCAAAAATTATTGTTTTTTTCATATATAAACTTGTGATTTTAATTTTCTCCCATTCTACCAAACTTTATAGGAAGGACCCTGGCTTTTAAAAAAATTTTTATGGACGAATAGTTGATTTACAGTGTTGTGTTAGCTTCAAGTGTGCAGCAAAGTGATTCAGCTATCTATACATATGACGTAAAGATGTGTGTGTGTGTATACACATTCCTTTTCAAGATTTTTTCCATTATAGATTATTATAAGATACTGAATATAGTTTCCTGTGCTATACAGTAGGTCCTTGTTGTTTATCTGTTTTATATACAGTAGTGTGCATCTGTTAATCCCAGCCTCCTAATTTATCACCCTCCTCTCCCCCTTTGGTAACGACAAATTCATTTTCTATGTTGGTCGGTATTTCTGTTTTGTAAGTAAGCTCATTTGTATCATTTTTTTAGATTCCACATACAAGTGATATATGGTATTTGTCTTTCTCTGATTTACTTCACTTAGTATGATAATCTCTAGGTCCATTCATGTTGTTGCAAATGGTGTTAATTCATTCCTTTTCACAGCTGAGTAATATTCTACTGTGTGTGTATATGTTTGTACAAATATATATAGAACCTCTTCTTTATCTGTTCATCTATCGATGGACACCTAAGTTGTTTCTACGTCTTGGCTATCGTGAACAGTGCTATTAGGTTGGCAAAATGTAATTGTGGCTTTGCACCATGAATTTTAAATCATTATAACCAGGCTCAAACATATCTTTATTAATCAAAATACGTTACATTACAATCAAAACATTTAGCCAATGAAAAATAAGTTTGTTTATTCCTGTAGTGTAAAAATCTGCGCTTCAGGATTCAACGAACTCTTGGAAAGCATATTCTGCATCCTGCTGGTTGTGGAAGCGTTTTCCCTGCAAAAAGTTGTCTAGGTGGTTGAAGCAGCGGTAGTTGGTTGGCTAAGGGTCAGGTGAGTGTGGAGATGAGGCAAATCTTTGCAGCCCAATTTGTCCAACTTTTGAAGCACTGGTTGTATGACGTGCAGTCAGGCATTGTCATGGAGAAAAACTGGGTCCTTTTTGTTGACCAATGCCAGCTGCAGGCATTGCCATTTTCAGTGCATCTCATTGATTTGCTGAGCATACTTTTCAGATGTAGTGGTTTCACTGGGATTCAGAACGTTGTAGTGGATCAGACAGGCAGCAGACCACCAAACAGTAACCATGACCTTTCTTAGTGCAAATTTGGCTTCCGGAAGTGCTTTGGAGCTTCTTGGTCCAGTCAGTGAGCTAGCTGTTATCGGTTGTTGTAGAAAACCCACTTTCCATCACGTGTCACAGTTCAATCGAGAAATGGTTCATTGTTATGTAGAATAAGAGAAGATGACTCTTTGAAACAATGATTTTTTTTTTATTTGCAGTCAGCTCATGAGGCATCCACTTACTGAACTTTTTCATCTTTCCAATTTGCTTTAAATGCCAAATGACCACAGAATTGTCAATATTGAGTTCTTCACAACTTCTCACATAGTTGTAAAAAGATCAGGTTTGATGATCCTCTCAACTGGTTGTCAACTTCTGATGGTTGGCCACTGTGCTTCTTACCTTCAAGGCTCTTGTCTCCTTTGCAAAACTTCTCTAACCACCACTTCACTGTACATTCACTAGCAGTTCCTGGGACAAATGCATTGTTGATGTCGCTAGCTGTCTCCACTGCTTTACTGAAATAAGAACATCACTAGAATTTGCTTTTTGTCTAACATCATTTCCCTTGTCTAAAGTAAATATAAAATAAACAGCAAGTAATACATTATTAGCAAAAAAAAAAAAAGCATAAGGCGAGAAATGCGCATTCAAATGATGCATAATATAACCACATTTAACAATGTTAAATTTATTTAAAACTCCAAAATCAAACAGAAAAGTTCAAGAATGCAAAACTGCAATTACTTTTGCACCAGCCTAATATGAACATAGGGGTGTATATATCTTTTCAAATTAGTGTTTTTGTCTTTTCTGGATACATGCCTAGAAGTGGAATCACTGGTTTACATGGTTCACTTTTAGGTTTTTCAAGAATCTCCATACTGTTTTCCATAGTGGCTGAACCAACCTGCTTTCCCACCAACAGTGTAGGAGGGTTCCTTTTTCTCCACACCTTCTCTAGCATCTATTATTTGTAGACTTCCACCTCACTGTAGTTTTGATTAGCATTTCTCTAATAATTAGCCACGTAGAGTAAGCATCTTATCACGTGCCTACTGGCCATCTGGATATCTTCTTTGGAAAAATGAAATGTCTATTCCAGTCTTCTATCCATTGGGCTATTTGTGTCTTTATATCAAGCTATATGAACTGTTTTGTGTATTTTGGAAAATAATCCTTTGTCAGTCACATCATTTACAAATATTTTCTCTCATTCCATAGGCTGTCTTTTCATTTTTTTAAAGGTTTTCTTTGCTGTAAATAAAGAAGAAAAGTGAAGTCACTCAGTCGTGTTGGAAAATAATCCTTTGTCAGTCACATCATTTACAAACACCTTTTCTCATTCCGTAGGCTGTCTTTTCTTTTTTTTTTTAAGGTTTTCTTTGCTGTAAAGAAAGAAGAAAAGTGAAGTTGCTCAGTGGTGTCCGACTCTTTGTGATCCCATGGACTGCAGTCTACCAGGCTCCTCTGTCCAAGGGATTTTTCCAGGCAAGAATACTGGAGTGGATTGCCATTTCCTTCTCCATTTCTTTGCTGTACAAAATCTTTTAGGTCCCATTTGTTTGTTTCGCTTTTGTGTCCATTATTCTACAAGACAGATCCAAAAAAATATTGCTGTAATTTATGTCAAAGAGTGTCCTGCCTGTTTTCCACTAGGAAGTTTATACTATCTGATCTTACATTTAGGTCTTTAATCCATTTTGAGTTTATTTTTGTATTTAGTATTAGAGAATGTTCTAATTTCATTTTACATATAACTGTCAAGTCTTCCTAGCACCACTTATTGAGGAAACTGTCTTTTCTTCATTGCGTAGTCTTGCCTACTTTGTTGTAGATTAATTGACCATAAATGAGTGGGTAGATCCAAAAAAAGCTTTTGATAAAATTGAGAATCCATTTATAATTTTAAAAAATCTCCAGAAAGTGGACATAGGGGAAACATACTGCAACATAATAAAGGCCATATATGACAAACCCTCAGCTAACGTCATACTCAAAGATGAAAAGCAGAAAGCATTCCTTCTAAGATCAGAAACAAGACAAAGATGCCCACTCTTGCCACTTTTTCCGAACAGAATTGTGGAAGTCCCAGCCACAGCAATCAGAGGAGAAAAATAAAAGAAATTCAAATTGGAAAAGAATAAATACAATTGTCACTGTTTGCAAATGACATGATACAATACAGAGAAAATCCAAAAGACACCACCAGAAAGAGTTCATCAGTGAGTTTGGCAAAACATAATAAAGGCCAAAATTAATACAAATTAATATAGGGCACAAAATTAATACACATAAATTTGTTTCATTTCTATACACTAACAATAAACTATCAGAAACAGAAATTAAGGAAACAATCCAATTTACCATCACATCTAAAAGAAAAAATAACTGGGAATAAACCTACCTAAGGAGGCAAAAGACCTATACACCAAAAACTGTAAAATGTTGGTGAAGGAAACTCTTTGAAGAGCATACAAAGAGACGGAAAGATATTCTTGGATTGGATGACTCAATATTGTTAAAATGACCATACTATCCAAGGCAATCAACAAATTCAATGCAATCCCTAACAAATTACCAATGATATTTTCACAGGACTTAAAAAAAAATAACAACTATATTGAGCTATCATTCATATACCAAAAGATTTAATCAGTAAAAGTCCTTAATTCAGTGGTTTTAGAAAAGTTACAGAGTTGCACAACCATCATCACTAATTTCAGAACATTTTCATCACCCGCTAAAGCAATCCCACATTCAATAGTAGTCACTCTATTTCTCTTTCCTCCTACTCCCAAGCTAATCTACTTTTTGTGTCTGAGGATTTGCTTATTCTGGACAGGTATGATAGATACACACATGCATACCACATACACATACACAGGTAGTAATTAATTTATAAGCACATTTGTGATTTTTAAATATCTATAAAAGAGAACCTTCCTCAGTTACTTTGGGAATGTTGGTGAATAGCTAAGAATGTGGAAGAGCACATAAACAAAAAGAATATGCTCTTCCTGAAATCACAATTTACTTCCATAACATAACAACAGACTTTACTGAGGAATTCACTGTGAAAAGTCCGCTGAATTCATTTATAATAGAATCCTACACATAACATAGTCCCATGGTCCCCAGAGAAAGCCTTACAGTAATGGTTCAGTGTGCTTATGCAGCAGCCAAAGTGACAGAACAATGTGAAGAAGTGTACGTCTCTTGCTAATGACTGCCTCTCATCTTCAAAAGAGTTATTTTAACACTATTAATATTTTTAAGAGAACTTTTGTTCTGATCACAGTTATTTTAAAATTTCTGTTAAATATAACAATGACTTCCTTTGAATGTACGTTAAGAGATTCATTCTGAGATTACTGGCAGTTCTAAGAAAATGGGGTAAAAAAGGAGGAGGGAAAAGAAGAGGAAGGAGGAGGGGAGTAGGAGGATAGAGAAAGGCAGAGGAAGGGGAAGGGAGGAGGTGATGGAGAAAGAGAAGACTGCAGGGCAAGGGGGAGGGAGACAGGAGAGGAGCAGAAGGAATAAAAGGAAAAGCAAGGGTAAGTGAGGGAGGAGGCTGAAAACCATTGAAGGAGAACAAAGCCATGAAATATTTACAGGAGGTATTGATGTTTTTCAGATAAAGAATTAAGAGGTAGACTGCAGCAACTGGGTTCACAGAAATGAAGAAATAAATGTAAGAAGTAGGATGATGTGTTGCTGGGTAATTTAATTCATGGCAAAACCATTTCAATACCAAGATCGACCTCTGTAATTTACTTTGAACTGTGAGATTTATTAACTCCGTGAGATTTACTAAATCTAAAATACAATCTTGAACTGAATCGTTTTAGTCACATGCCTTGCCTTGTGTTGACTATAAGCAAGTGTAACATAACCTCTTCTCCTTTGTACATAAGATATGAAGCAATTTTAACTCTTACACTCCAATTTAAGTGTAAGATTACTGCCACCTCCCAAAATCATATCAAACAAGTTTTTAATGACAGGCTTGACATGAGCTACACAGAGAACTACAAGATTAACACTCTGCCTCCAATACCCCCTGATGACAATTGCCTTCAGCATGCTGGCTAACTTCATCTACCCTCTGGGTTCAGGAAATACATGGTTTTTGTATAATTAAGGACTTAAGGAACCAATGCCAAATTTATTCTTGCTGAAGTTTGTTGCTGAAGTTATTCTTGCTAAATAAGGATGATGACGTACTCTATAGATCCTACAGAGCTGCTCTCCAGCAGCAGCTCTGAGCCCCACTCTGTGGCCATCAAGGTCATCAAGTACTAATTAGGTAGTGTGTTCTGTCAACGCTTTCATGCTCTTCTTTTATTAATTGATCATTCTGCCACACTAATGATACCAGTACACTGGCTTTGAATTCCCTCAAGTGCTTTACCCCAGAGATAGAAAAGAAACTAAAGAAGATGTGAGAGAGAGAATGTCACAGATTTACATTATCCACCTCATATTTGAATCAGCACTAAACCTGTTTCCTCTAAAAGCTATCTATTTCTTTTCCTTGCAGAAATGCTCTCCTAAACTTAAAATGTACAAAGTGTACATTTTCCTTTAATAAAATGTAACTTCTATTGATTTAACCTTATAAACTACCATGGGAAAGAAATTCCCATTTTCATTAAGTGTTCAAAAATTAATGGTGAGATTAAATGCATAAAGGCTGGAGAAGTCGTGGCAATTTTTTTTAAATTAATTTTTATTGGAGTATAGTTGCTTTACAATGTGTGTTTGTGTCTACTGTACAGCAAAATGGATCAGCCATACATATACATATATCCTCTCTCTTTTGGATCAGCCATACATATACATATATTCCCTCTAACCACCTACTGGAGAGGGAAATTTGCCTAAAATGAAACTCAATAAACAAGAGAAGCTGACTTCAGTAAGATAAAAACTGACAAGTAAAAAAGAGAAGCATTTAGTAACTGTAGTTGAATTCAGTAAATATACTATTTTTGAGATAAAGGCCTAAGAGAGCTTCTTAGGACACTGAGGAAAAACATATCCTCTGAGATAATTTTTGGTTTTCCTTATTGCAAATCACTGTTATTATGAAGCAGCCATTAAAGAGCTGGTAAGGAAGTGCTGTTAAGATGGTGCTGTAGTGATTCTCTAACAAATCTGCATACATTTAGGTAGGCAAGAAAGATACACATTGACTGACATGGCTGAGTTTTGTTGCAATTTCTGTAAAATACTTATTAGCATAAAACAAGATTATATTACAAAAATTTAGGTATAAAATTACTACAGCTGTGTCCTTTACCCTTTGACACTACATTAAAATTATGAAGGTTTGGAAAAAAAAATTACAACAGTAAAGTCAAGTGTAACACACTACTGCCACCTAATGCTTAGTGAAATATTGCTTAAAGAAGCAGTCAATACCTCATGAATCATTTTATGAAAAAATAAACAGTTGAAAAATGATTTTTTAAAGATATCTGATCATTTTTAAGGTTTTCTAATTCAGACAGAGAAAATATTCAAATATTCAAATCCACATTCAAAGCTGGTAGCCCCAAAGTGTGTTTATCCATTCAAAAAAGGCTCATGATCACCTTACTATAAATCAGATACCTTGCCTGCCATTGAGGATTTATGATGGACTCGCAGTCTAGTGGGGGAATGCAGATAGGTATACAATTAATTATAATATAATGGGAAAGATGAGGTGCTAAGAAAAGATGACAGCATGAAAAGTTAACTTAGAATAAATTAGGGGAGGTTTCTTAATAAAGACACTTAACTGGGTTTTGAAGGATGAATAGGAGTTGGCCTGTGGAGAAACTGTGGAAGGGTGAGAGGGGGACGGCATTAGGTATAGAGAGAAACAGCAAATTTAAGACAGGAAAGTACTAGGATGGATATTAGAGTTATAAATAGCAGAACAGTAAGCTATGGTGGGAATGAGTAAAAGAACCAGCAAGTAGGAAAAGTTATGAGAGACGAAGTTGAAAAGCTGGATTGGATTTAGATCATAAGGGAACTTTTTAGTATGCTAAATTAAAAAAAAAATTGACTTTGTCCTACTTAACACTTCACTTACTTGTTTAAAAGACAAAAAATCTAACCTGATGGTGGGATGGAAGCGGTAGGGAGGACAGGTAGTTGTGTGTGTGTGCTCAGCTGCTCATTCATGTCCAACTCTTTGCGACTGCATAGACTGTAGCCTGCCAGGCTCCTCTGGCCATGGGATTTCCCAGGCACAAACACTGGAGTGGGTTGCCATTTCCTCCTCCAGACCCAGGGACTGAACCCGTGTCTGTTGCATCTCCTGTACTGGCAGGCGGATTCTTTACCACTGAGCCACCCTGCGAGCTGCAGGATAGGCAGGGGAACCTGCAAAGAGGAAACCACAGTACTCTTGCAGTGCCTCTGAGGAATCATGTGAACAATGCTGAGGAGGAAGAAGGGGGAAGGTGGGAGCCTGGGGACAGAACGCAGAAGTCACCTGGGAAGCAGATAAAGTGACAGAATACAGACAGCAGCCCTTCTCAATTTTTTTGACTTCTGAATCCCTCCATGAATCTGATGAAAAGCTGGGGGGGGGGGGCGGGGGAGATATATACATATAGATTTTCATACATTTATGAGATTTAAACCTCTAAAAGTTACCTGAGCCTTTGATTAAGAGTCCCTGATTTATAAAAGTGAAGAAAGACAAATATAAAAATCTGAAAGAAGTAATGGTTTACATCAGAGAAAGGAAAAGTTGCTCAAAAAGAAAATAAAGCAGTGAGCAATAAGGCAACCAGGAAACAGAATCCAAAGAAGCCCAAGGCAGAAAGTTCGTTCCAAGACAGATCAAAGATCCATAACAGTAGCAAAGGCCACAGTAAACCCATGGAATATGTCAAGTTAGGGACACTGGCCACTTTAGCCAAGCACCACTGAGAAGGGCAGTGGTAAAACAGAGGGGTGAGGAGCAAAAAGATGGTGGTCAAGCAATGTTTGACCTCGTAGAAGAGCGGAGTGACAGCCAGAGTAGCCAAGGCCAAAGGAGAATGTTTTTGGATGAACTTCCTCCTTTGGGCATGAGTTACAGCGCTGATGGCCCTGAGTTCAATGTTAATGAATCAGCAACATATATTCAAGTGTCTTGAAGCAGAAACATACACAATACAAGGTTATATATCGGTCACTTGCTGAAAATATTGTGACCAGAGGCTCGTAGGAACCTAACCTCCTATTTTCCCTATGAGCAATGTTTCAGTGTTTCCTAATTCTGTGTTTGTGGCGATCTTATACAACATAACTATGGAAAATAAGGACTGACTATATGGTGTCAACAATGTATGTATTACAACTAATTTACATCCATTGCCTTTGACAGCTCTTTCTCTGTCCCTTCTCTCCTGCCACACCCCATGAAATCTTAAGAGGATCTGCCATGAGGATCCTATGCCCTTCTTCCAGCGATGCCTTACCCTCTGCTTTTAGGGGCTCAGGACACAGGAATTCCCTGCCCAAACAGCCTCATCTTATGACCTGGAGGACTCTGGCTGGGGGTGGGAAAAGGGAGGCAGGACAAGTGGTGGCTTCAGACACGGCTGCATTCAGACACAAAACTCCAAGGGCTCTAAGAACTCTACATCTGATCCTGGCTTTCTAGGTCAACAGGAGGGTATATTTGTCAGGACAATATATTTTTTAAGATAAGAGAACTCATCTTACTTAATATTATGCTAGCTTGACATACAACTTTTTAAATATTTAAGCATCCGGGACATAGACTCCCATTTCTAATCTTTTTGTAAGCATGAGTAAACATTAGGTGTGGGCCTTATTAATATTACATTACGCTATCACTTTTTTATAACCTTGTCAAAAGAAGGAGGGGAAAAAAACAATTTAAGAAACATCCTCAGATTTTCAGTGACCTTAGTGGCAGTTTACTTAACTTGGAAAAGAAACAACTCTTTCAACAATAATTAAATTTGTAAGATTTCTTTTCACTTATTAGCTCCAGGGGGATCACAGAAAATCATATGGCAGACCATCGATGATTTAAGTTTTACATTTGTGGGACCTTCATACATTTTAACCCCTAACAACAAAGCAACAGGTATATCTTAATATATAATTTATTTCAGATGCTTTAGTGGCACAGTCTTCTAAAATATGTGTACGGTGGCATTCACAGGCCCTCAGAGATATCTAGATAGTCACAGAATGTCAGGGAGTTCCATATTCAGAAAGACCATTATAAGAGTAAATTCTAAAATTTGCTTAATATATCTGAGAAAATCATGGCTAAAACAAAATAGGACTATCTTCTCTGGCCTTTTTTATTGTGCAACAACACAAGTGCTCCAGTTGAGTATTTTACCACCTAAAGCTCATTTTAACACTCACTTTCTAAAAGCCCAATACTAAGATTGTGGAATAATTTGTCACATTATTTTAAAATAATTTTTTAAATTACAAGACAGCATGCAAGAGCCACTATAATTATGAAATAGTCATGTCCAAATTAAAATAAAATGGGTAACTGAGGCTTTTTAAAAAGCCTTTCTTAGTCTTATAATTTTAATGATTTCTTAATCTCCCCCTTCCTAAGAAAAGTATTCTTTAACTTAATAAACTGAGACCTATACACTTATATTCCCTATTTTGTATTCTGCATTTCAACTATTGTCCTTTAAACAGCAACACATTTATTTTTCCTAGTTTCAATATTCTCCTCTCAACATTAAAGTTCTCAAAAATATGTCTGCAGACTATTGAAAGACTACAGAGATAAAGGTTTTTACACTTTTGGCTGAACTATTAAAAATGAATTGTAACAGTTGGATGGCCTCCTAGGACAGGTGTAGACAAACATTGGCTCAAAGATGGCCACAGGTCAAATCCTTTCACGTGCTGTGCCTCTATTCTGTCATCAGTTGACATGGGTCAAGGACCATCTGACATTGTCACTGAACCCATAAGGAATAACAGAAAAGCTAGAACAGCACTGTAACCCACATGGAGAGGCCAACATAACAGGAGACAACTCCCTTCTTAACCCTTCTATTGTATTTCAGCAAAATCCAGTGCAGTCAACCAATGCACGTAGAGAGGGGTCTATTATATAAAGCATACAAAGCTGGTGCTACCTAAGGACAGAAAAATTATAGGCAGGATCCCTGCCTTCAAAAACTACTTCTAGCTGAGAGGAAGCCATAGGTACAAGCAATTATGGTAAAGACAGAATGTGGTCAGTGGGACAACAGAGTTATGATATATCAATGGAACACACGGAAGACTTCCTGACTAGCCATAAAGGAAAACTTCGAGAAGGAGTGATGAGTAGTACCTTAATGGGGAGTGGACTTCCCTACATTGAATGTGAAGGAATGGGAAGAAAGGGAGGACACCTTCTTGTTTCCAATGATGGTGGGCTTGGTTATTCAAACCAATCTTTCCACTGAAAACAACTGGAAAGAAAACCTGGATGAAGAACGGTTGTAACTGTTTCAGGGTGCTATAAACCACACCCATATAAGATGGTGAACTCAGTAGTGTGTGTTCTGACTGTCCCACTGACCTGCTGGGTGGTCTGTATCTCTTTCTTGGTCTCTCTCTGGGCTTCTCTATTCCCTGAGACACAACGATATTGAAATTGGCAAATTAATAACCAAACAATGGCCTCTAAGTGTTCAAGTAAAAAGAAGAGTCACAATTCTTTTCACTTTAAATTATGAGCTGGAAACGATTAAGCTTAATGAGGAAAGCATGTTGAAAGACAAAATAAGTGGAAAGCTAGACCTCATGCCCCAAACAGCCAAGTTGTGAATGAATGCAAATAAAAAGTTCTCAAAGGAAACTAAAAGTGCTACTCCAGTGAACATGTGAATGATTAAAAAAGCCAACAACTTTATTGCTGACACTGAGAAAGTTTGAGTAGTCTGGATAGAGGATCCAACTAGCCAGAACATTCCCTTAAGCCAAAACGTAATCTAGACTAAGGACCTGTGTGTGCTAAGTCACTTCAGTCATGTCTGACTCTGTGCGATCCCATGGACCACAGCCTACCAGGCTCCTCTGCCCATAGGATTCTCCAGGCAAGAACACTGGAGTGGGTTGCTGTGGCCTCCTCCAGGGGATCTTCCTTACCCAGGGATTGAAACCTGTGTCTCTTATGTCTGACCTGTAATGGCAGGCAGGTTCTTTACCACTAGTGTCATCTGGGAAGTCCAGACTAAGGACCTAACTCTCTTTAGTCCTATGAAAGCTGAGAAAGATGAGGAAGCTATGGAAGAAAAGTTTGAAGCTAACAGAGGTTGTTGGTTCAAGCTGATAACAAGTGCTGATACAGAAGCAGTAACAAGTTATCCAGAAGATGTAGCTCAAATAATTAATGAAGGCAGCTACACTAAACTACAGATTTTCAAGATATTATAGATAAACAGCCTTATATTGGCAGAAGATACCATCTAGGACACTCATAACTAAAGAGAAGTCAATGCCTGGCTTCAAAACTTCAAAGGACAAGCTGATTCTATTGTTAGGGGCTAATACAGTTCGGAGAAGGCAATGGCACCCCACTCCAGTACTCTTGCCTGGAAAATCCCATGGATGGAGGAGCCTGGTAGGCTGCAGTCCATGGGGTTGCTAAGAGTCGGACACAACTGAGCGACTTCACTTTCACTTTCATGCACTGGAGAAGGAAATGGCAACCCACTCCAGTGTTCTTGCCTGGAGAATCCCAGGGACGGGGGAGCCTGGTGGGCTGCCGTCTATGGGGCCGCACAGAGTCGGACATGACGGAAGTGACTTAGCTAGCTAGCTAGCTAATACAGTTGGTGATTTTAAGCTAAGACAATGCTCATTTACCATTTTGGAAATTCTAGGGATCATAAGAATTATGCTAAATCTACTCTGCCAGTAGAGTAGACTGAACAACAAAACACGGATGACAGCACATCTGTTCACAACACGGTTTACTGAATATTTTAAGCCCACTGTTGAAACCCTGTGCTCAGAAAAAAAAAAAAAAGAAATTCCTTTCAAAATATTACTGCCCACTGACAATCAAAGCTCTTGATGGAGATGCACAATGATATTTATATTGTCGTCATGCTTGCTAACACAACACTCATTCTGCAGCCCATAAAGCAAGGGATAATTTCGAATTTCAGGTCCTATCAAGACATACATTTCATACGGCTATAATTGCCATAGATAGTGATTCTTCTAATGGATCTGGGCAAAGGAAATTGAAAACCTTCTGGGAAGGATTCATCATTCTAGATGCCATCAACAACATTTACGATTCATGGAAAGAGGTCAACATACTAACATCAATACGAGTTTGTGAGAAGTTGATTCCAACCCTCACAGATGACTTGGAAGGGTTCAAGACTCTAGTGGAGGGATTAACTGCAGATGTGGTGGAAACAGCAAGTGAATTAGAAGTAGAATCTGAAGATATGACTGAATTGCTACAGTCTCATGATAAAACAGACAAGGAGTTGCTTCTTATGAATGAGCAAAGAGTGGTTTTCTGAGACAGAATTCATTCTTGGTAAAGATGCTGTGAAGACTGTTGTAACAAAGGATTTAGAATATTACATAAACTTAGTTGATAAAGCATTAGTAGGATCTGAGAAGACTGATTTCAACTTTGAAGGATGCTCTACTGGGTGTAAAATGTTACCAAATGTTATTATGTGCTACAAAAAACATTATTTGTGAGAGTCAACTGATGCAGCAAATGTCATTGTTGTCTTAGTTTGAGAAATTGACACAGCCACCCCAACCTTCAGCAACAACCACCTTGATCAGTCAGCAGCCTTCAACACAGAAGCAAGACAAGACCCTCTATCAGCTGAAGGCTCAGATGACAGCACTTTTAGCAATAAAGTGTTTTTTAATTAATGTATGTACATTCATTTTTAGACATAATGTTATCATATACTTAATGGATAACAGTACACTGTAAACATAAATTTTATATGTACCAGGAAACCAGATAATTCATGTGACTCAATTTATTGAGATATCTGCTTTATTGCAGTGGTCTGGAACCAAACAGAGTATTGAGTGAACATCAACATTTTAGGAATCAGTGAACTAAAATGGACTGGAATAGGCGAAATTAATTCAGATGACCGCTATATAATCAAGTACTATGGGCAAGCATCCTTTAGAAGAAATGAAGTAGCCCTCACAGTCAACAAAAGAGTGTGAAATGCAGTACGTGGGTGCAATATCAAAAACAACAGAATGAGCTCTGTTCATTTCCAAGGCAAACAATTCATCATCACACTAATCCAAGTCTATGCCCCAACCACTAATGCCAAAGAAGCTGAAGTTGAACAGTTCTAAGAAGACCTACGAGACTTTCTAGAAACACCACCAAAAAAGATGTCCTTTTCATCACAAGGGACTGGAATGCAAAAGTAGGAAGTCAAGAGATACCTGGAGTAAAAGGCAAGTTTGGCCTTGAGTACAAAATGAAGTACGCCAAAGGCTAACAGAAGTGTGTCAAGAGAATACATTGGTCATAGCAAACACTCTCTTCCAACAACACAAGAGATGACTCTACACATGGACATCACCAGAGGATCAACACGGAAATCAGACTGCTTATATTCTTTGCACTTGAAGATGGAGAAGGTCTGTATAGTCAGCAAAAACAAGACTGGGAGCTGACTGTGATTCATGGACTCCTTATTGCACAATTCAGACTTAAATTGAAGAAAGTAGGGAAACCTACCAAGCCAGTAAGGTATGACCTAAATTAAATCCCTTATGATTATACAGCGGAAGTGAGAAATACATTCAGGGGATTAGATCTGATAGAGTGCCTGAAGAACTATGGAAGGATGTTCATGACACTGTACAAGAGGCAGTGATCAAGACCATCCCCAAGAAAAAGAAATGCAAAAAGGCAAAATGGCTATCTGACGAGGCCTTACAAATAGCTGAGAAAACAACAGAAGTAAAAGGCAAAGGAGAAAAGCAAAGATACACCCATCTGAATGAAGAGTTCCAAAGAACAGCAAGGAGAGATAAGAAAGCCTTCCTAAGTGAACAATGCAAAGGAACAGAGGAAAACAATGGAATGAGAAAAACTAGAGATCTCTTCACGAAAATCAGAGCTATTAAGGGAACATTTCATGCAAAGATGGGCACAATAAAGGACAGAAATGGTATGGACCTAACAGAAGCAGAAGATACTAAGAAGAAGTGGCAAGAATACACAGAAAAACTATACCAAAAAGATCTTTATGACCCAGATAACCACCATGGTGTGATCACTCAGCTAGAGCCAGACATCCTGGAGTGCGAAGTCGAGTGGGCCTTAGTTAGGAAGCATCACTACGAACAAACTAGAGGAGGTGATGGAATTCCAGCTGAACTATTTCAAATCCTAAAAGATGATGCTGTTAATATGCTGTACTCAATATGCCAGCAAATTTGGAAAACCCAGCAGTGGCCTCAGGACTAGAAAACATCAGTTTTCATTCCAAACCCAAAGAAGGGCAATGCCAGAGAATGTTTAAACTACTGCACACTTGCCCTCATTTTACATGCTAGCAAAGTAATCCTCAAAATTCTCTAAGCTGTACTTCAGGAGTTCATGAATCGAGAACTTCCAGATGTTCAACCTGGATTTGGAAAAGGCAGAGGAACCAGAGATCAAATTGCCAACATGTAAAAAAAGCAAAAGAGTTTCAGAAAAACATCTACTTCTATTTCATTGACTACACCTTTGACTTTATGGCCTTTGAATGTATGGATCACAACAAACTGTGGAAAACTCTTAGAGAGATGGGAATACGAGACGACCTGACCTGCCTCCTGAGAAATCTGTATGCAGATCAAGAAGCAACAGTTAGAACTAGACATGGAACAACAGACTGGTTCCAAATCGGGAAAGGAGTATGTCAAGGCCGTATTTTTTTTTCCCTTTATTTTTTACTAGTTGGAGGCTAATTACTTTACAATATTGTAGTGGTTTTTGCCCTACATTGACATGAATCAGCCATGGATTTACATGTGTCCCCCATCCTGAACCCCCCTCCCACCTCCCTCCCCATCCCATCCCTCTGGGTCTTCCCAGTGCATCAGCCCTGAGCACTTGTCTCATGCATCCAACCTGGACTGGCGATCTGTTTCACACTTCATAATATACATGTTTCAATGCTATTCCCTCAGATCATCCCACCCTCGCCTTCTCCCATAGAGTCCAAAAGTCTGTTCTATACATCTGTGTCTCTTTTTCTGTCTTGCATATAGGGTTATCATTACCATCTTTCTAAATTCCATATATATGCATTAGTATACTGTATTGGTGTTTATCTTTCTGGCTTACTTCACTCTGTATAATGGGCACTAAGTATATTGTCACCCTGCTTATTTAACTTATATGCAGAGTACATCATGAGAAATGCTGGGCTGGATGAAGCAAAAGCTTGAATCAAGATTGCTGGGAGAAACATCAATAACCTCAGATATGCAGATGACACCACCCTTATGGCAGAAAGCGAGGAGGAACTAAGAGTTTCTTGATGAAGGCGAAAGAAGGTGAAAAAGCGGACTTAAAACTCAACATTCAGAAAACTAAGATCATGGCATCCAGTCCCATCATGGCAAATAGATGGGGAAAAAACAGTGACAGACTTTATTTTCTTAGGCTCCAAAATCACTGCAGATGGTGACTGCAGCCATGAAATGAAAAGATCCTTGCTCCTTGGAAGAAGAGCTATGACAAACCTAGACACAATATTAAAAGGCAGAGACATTACTTTACCGACAAATGTCCATCCAGTCAAAATACGGTTTTTTCAGTAGTGATGTATGGATGTGAGAGTTGGACCCTAAAGAAGGCTGAGCGCTGAAGCACTGATGCTTTTGAACTGTGGTGTTGGAGAAGGCTCTTGAGAGTCCCTTCGACTGCAAGGAGATCAAAACATTCAATCCTAATGGAAATCAATCCTAAATAATCATTAAGAGTACTGATTTTGAAGCTGAAGCTCCAATATTTTGGCCACCTGATGAGAAGAGCTGACTCATTAGAAAAGACCCTTATGCTGGGAAAGACTGAAAGCAGGAGGAGAAGGGGATGACAGAGGACGAGATGGTTGGATGGCATCACTGACTCAATGGACATGAGTTTGAGCATGCTCTGGGAGATGGTGAAGGACAGGAGGGCGTAGCGTGCTGCAATCCATGGGGTTGCAGAGTCAGACATCACTGAGCAACTGAACAACAATCATTATTTTAGATGCTTTATGTATATTACTGGTTTAAATCTTTATAACTACCATATGAAATAGTTATTTAGTTACTAAATGCCTAGAACAGAGTTGGCATATAGTTGTTGTTGTTGTTTAGTCATTAAGTCCGGTCCAACTCCTTGCGACCCCATGAACTGCAGAGTGCCAGGCTCCTCTGTTCTCCACTACCTCCTGGTGTTTGCTCATATTCATGCCCATTGAGTCAGTGATGCTATCTAACCACTTCATCCTTTGCAGCCCCGTTTTTCTTCTGTCTTCAATCTTTCCCAGCATAAGGGTCTTTTTCAATTAGTTGGCTTTTTGCATCTAGTGGTTAAAATATTGGAGCTTCAGCTTCAGTATCAATCCTTCCAATGGATAGTCAAGGTTGATTTCTTTTAGGATTGACTTGCTTGATCTCATTGCAGTCCTAGGGAGACTCAAGAGTCTTCTCCAGCACCACAATTGAAAGCATCAATTTTTCGGTGCTCAGCCTTCTTTATGGTCCAACTCTCACATCCATACAAGTATTTAATATTTATGAATAAATAATGATTTGTACCTATTTTGCAGATAAGGAAACAAGTTCCTAAATTATAGAGCTGGCTCAGAGTCACAGAACTAATACGTGGCAGAGTCAGAGTTCAAACCCAGGAAATCACCTCATCGGCAGAGTCTACATAGTTAACCCTTCTCTCTTCTGCATGTGTAACATAAATGCTGCCTTTTCTCTAAAGATACAATCTATTATTGCTGTATATATGCAATAGAAAGATTAGGAAATACTTGAAAAGGTAACTCTTAGCTTTCTTATTTACCCAGTTTTCAAAGTATATATAGAGTGTGTCATAGTTTCCTGTCACTACCAGAATGTTACTTAATTTCTGAGCCTCATTTTCCAGGGATAAGAATGATTTCTCGCTTTACAGAGTTAAATAAATGGACATAAAGTGGTTAGAACAGTGTCTGATACACAGTAATGTGTATTAGCTAGTGTTATTACTTAATGTTCACCTAAAATGTCATTCTCTTATCATGAAAGAGAACAGTTCTCTTACTGTTAAATACCTTGCACCCTGTATGACACCCAGAGGACAGCTAAACAGTTACCCACATCAACAAAAATCATTAATGTTCATTACAGATTATACTCTTTTGATTTTTACTCACAACATTGCCAGATGTTTTCAAAAATTTTCTCTTATTACCTAAATACCTTTTCAATAATTAAGATCATTTTGTAGTATAGTCAAAAGACCTATCGAAAGAATTGTTCTTATCTCCCTTCTTTTCTGATTGGTAATTTTCTTCCCTATAGCTCAGGAACCCTTTTCTACTTTCTTTTTCAAGATGCTAAAATGTATTACATAAGAAGCTTAATGGTAATCTACACATACATAATAATCACTGAAAATCAAGAGAATCTCTGAATGCCCATATAACTGTCAAAGGCATTTTCTACCCTTCCAACCTTAAGAACAGCAGCAACCTGTACACTTTTGCCTCAAATTACATGGATTTTCTTTAAGATTATGAAACATATTGCAACAGCAGCATATAATTTTCCAACACAATAATTCTTTTGCAGTTGAAAGGCATCCTGTAATATTATTAGCATCAACGGGAAAAGGCCCCCAATTTTCACTGTGACAAAGCTTTTGGGGGGAAGCTTTTTCCTCAGGAAACAGCAATTCTCACACGCATAACTGTAAAAAATACGGGATAACATAACTAATCATTCTTGACCCTAGACCATTACAAAGCAATGAATTATCACTCAACTTACATAAAAAAAAAACAACTAGAAAATAGTTTGTTAAAATTTGATTCATAAGGAAAAAAGAAGAGCAATGTACTTTTATTAATACGTCCATACTGGCTTCCCAGGTAGCCAATGGTTAAGAATCTGCCTGTCAATGCAGGAGATGCAAGAGAAGCAAGTTCAATCCCTGGGTTGTTAATATCCCCTGCAGAAGGAAATGGTAACCCACTCTAGTATTCTTCCCCTGGAAAATTCCATACAGTGCATGGGGTCACAAAGAGTCGGACACACCTGAGCTACTGAGCACACACAAAGTCCCTATTAATAAAACACTGCTGGAGGACTTCCCTGGTGGTTTAATGGTTAAGAATCTGCCTTCCAATGCAGGGCACGTGGGTTCAATCCCTGATCAGGGAACTAAGATCCCACATGACACCAGGCAACTAAGTCTGTGCCTCACAGTGAAGACCTAGCACAGCCCCCTCCCCACCACCAAAAAAAAAACAATGCTGCTGGGAAATGCTGATTCAATCACCTTTGTTTTTATATAGTAATCTATTAGGCAACAGACTTAATGGTATGTGAAATAAATGTCTTTTTCAAGCTAATTTTGTGCTTTATATTTATGTCTCTTTAATACATTCTAAAAGATCACAATTAGTAAATAAGAATTTTTCAGAATCAGGACCTTGAGTAAGTACTACATTTACAAAATTTAAAATACGGAAACAGTATTTACTAAATCAACATGTATTGTAAACTTAGCAGCCTGCGATTTAGCAATATTTTATCCCAACAACTAATTATGTAGGAGGTGTTAAATTCAAAGTCTTCTGAACTTGGAAAAGTGCATGTAATAAATGCGTCTTTTTACAAAATTAGATACAGAATAGTATTTGTCAAATGTAATTTTATTCTCCAACTGTTTGATGACATTGCTGAAAAACAGACTTAAGAAAATACATGGTAATTCAAATTAGAAAGCAAGATTATGAACTTTAAAAGTGTTTTTGAAAAAAAACTGATAAGCATGGTAAGTAGTATGGTTTTCCCTTATAATTTTCTCCTTCTCAACTCTATTGGAAATTCTGAACTTAGACAAACAGAATGAGAAAAATAAGTTTTATCTTCATACACCATATATAATCTAGATCCCTTCAAAATTAAAACAGAGAATAGTAATTATGTCTGACCTCTGTACTACTTCAATAACTGTACATGAATAAGGCTTCCACTGAAATCCAGAAAACTGAAAATTATGCCTCTGAACAACTGTAAACCCTTCTGGATGGCAATTATGAGAAGTCTGATATAATGGGAGAGACTTGAGAGGCAGAGGATATGTGATCAAGCCTAGCTTTTACACCTTACTAATTGTGTGTTTCAGGCAAATCACTTGACTATAACTAAGAACTGGTTTGCTCAGCTGCACACATTAAGATAATATTACCTACCTTACGGGACTGCTGAGAGGATAACACCAGATAAGATTTAAAAGCATTTATAAAGTGTGAAATATAAACTAGTATAAAATACTACAAGAAGAAAAAAAGGGCGGGGGGGGGAGAAAGTGTTGGTCACTCAGTCATGTCTGACTTTGCAACTCCATGGATTATAGCCCACCAGGTTCCTCTGTCCATGGAATTCTCCAGGCAAGAATACTGGAGTGGGTGGACACTCTCTTCTCCAAGGGATCTTCCCGACCCAGGAATCAAACCCAGGTCTCCTGCATTGCAGGCAGAGTCTTTACCGACTGAGCCAATGAGTAAGAGTTCATCGGGTGAGGCAGGGGAAGGGGCACAGTGGACTCGGGAGAGAGGGCAGTGGCAGGAACAAAGCCTCCCTCTAGCAGGTTTAAGGGAGAATATAGAAGAGAGAGATTGGAGAAAGGAAGCAGAGGCAATTTTTGAAACAGTTTTTGCTGCAAAGAACAAAAGAGTTGGGGCAAGAGGTGGCGGAAGTGTGTTCAGAAAAAGGGTATTTTCAAAGATGGGAGAAATAATGGCATATTATAATGCAGAAAGGAATAATGCAGGAGAATAAGCCAGATTCTAGAAATTCAACCATTTCTTTAAACAGGAAGTTGAGTGGTAAAGAATTCACCTGCCCATGCAGGAGACACAGGTTTGATCCCTGGTCTGGGAGGGCCCACAAGATGCATAGCAACAAGGCCCTTGCGTGCGCCATAATTACTGCAGCCCACGCCCTAGAGCCTGTGCTCAGCAACAAAAGAAGATACTGCAATGAGAAGCATGTGTGCCGCAACTAGAGCATAGCCCCCACTCGCTGCAACTAGAGAAAAGCCCAAGCGGCAACGAAGACCTAGCACAGTCAATAAATTAATTATTTAAATAAAAAAAAAGTAGGGAGCTGATGACTCAAAGAAACCCAATGAACCAAAATCCAACTGAAAAGACCCTAGTAGAGAGGGGGAAAAAAGCCATCACTGTTTCGACCTTTGGCAGCAGAAGCAGGATATCAATACTGACACAGATAAGAAGAAAATGAACTTAAAAGACCAGACACAGACTGGCACAACAAACCTTGGCACCCCAAACACAACAGAGTCTGCACCCATTCGCTAACTCCACCCTACAGGCCTTTGCCAAGTGTTCACAAGAAAGAACACACACAAGGCAGGAGGGCCAAGAGTCACCCACGAGGCGCAATCACAAGTGGCTTACTCACGTCAGAGGCGGACTGAAGCCGTAGGGGATATCTGGAAGGAACCTAGATTTCACTGTGAGTACCAGGCAGCAGTCATCCACAACTCAGCAAAGGAACAGGAAGACTGAGACAGACCATTCCTAATGTGAAGTTCAAGGACAGGGCAGGAGAGCTGAGACAAATCCTAGTGGGATTCAGATCCCAAGCTCTGCTCCAGAAGCAGATCTGATCCTGCTCAAACCACCTGAAGCCCAAGGTGAAATGAAACACAAAAGCAATAGCAAGCAAAAAAACTCAGCTCAATTACAGACTAGAGTGACTCAGACCGCTACACATGTCGCCTTACAAAGAAGGCACCTGCCCATCCCTGAGAATATATTCTTTAGTTCAATCTCTACTTTTCATTTACAAACAATTTTGGCATTGGAAAAAAAATTATAAGACATGCAAAGAAGCAAGAAAATTTGCTCCATCATGAAGAAAGGATACAGAACTGAAATAAGAGGGAAGGGAGCAGGGCACAACCTTTGAAAGAATGACATAGCTCTTGAAAGTGAAAGTGAAAGTGAAGTCGCTCAGTCATGTCCGACTCTTAGCAACCCCATGGACTGCAGCTTACCAGGCTCCTCTGTCCATGGGATTTTCCAGGCAAGAGTACTGGAGTGGGGTGCCATTGTCTTCCCTGCATAGCTCTTGAGGATACCACAAAAACTGGTTAGAACTGATTAGGCCCCAGATGGAGAAGATTTGACTTCCAATAGACCCTGAGCCTCATTACATTTATTGTAATACATTAGCAAGCTATATGACATACCCACCTGTACCATGACAGTTCCAAGGCTAAGCATAAAAGGCCAAAAAAGTAGTTGGTGGTGCAATTCCTGAATACCAGCCCTTACTTGAAATGGTTGGAATAATCCTCCCACTTACTAGCCTATGAAATTACTCAGCCCATAAAAACTCACCATACCACATTTCTGGGTTGCTCTCATCTTTTGAGATGGACCGCATTCCGTCTTATGGACTGTCTATCTCCCAGGGCCTCTTGCCAGCTGAGATGGACCACACTCTGTCTATGGAGTGTGTATCTCTCTCAATAAATCCACCTCTTACCTATCACTTTGCCTCTCACTGAATTCCTTCTGTATTGAGACAAAAAGAACCTGAGCTTCATTAAGTCCTGAGACCTGGTATGCAATTTCAATTAAAAGAGAGTGGATTCAAGGCCCAGTCCATGGGTTCAAGTCCCAGCTGAGTTGTGCAATTTCAGAACCAGACTCAGAGACAGATGTTAGACCCAGATGTTAGAATTATCAGACAGGGACTTTAAAAAGACTGTATTTAGAGGAACTACTGGAAGTGGTACATAACACTAGAAAGGAAAAGATGAAAGAAAGATGAAAGCTATACAAAAAAAGAGCCAGGATAAATGCTAGATACAAAAATTAGATAATAAAGAGAAAGAATTTTTTAATGAGTTTATCAGGAGATGGACAAAGCAGAAGAGAAAACAAAACCAGTGAACTTAAAGACAGGTTCACAGAAATTATGCAAACTGAAATAAAAATTGGAAAAAAAAAAAAAACTACAGGAAGAAAGAATAGAGCAACCAATACCTGCAGTACAATCTTATATGGTATCAGAATCCCAAATAGAGAAGAACGAATGAAGCAGAAAAGAAAAAAAAAGTGAAGACATAATGGCTGAAAACATTCCAAAACAAACTAAAGAAAGATACCAACCGAAAACCCAAGAAGCTCAGTCAACCCTACATAGGATAAATGCCGAGTAATCACGTTTTAGGCAAATGCCAGAGAAACCACTCAAATCACAAGATAAAGAAAAAATTTTGAAAGCAACCAAAGGGAAAGCACATAGGACAGTCCTGGAAGCCATTACTTCACCCAGCGGCGACCCTGTCTCCTGAGGCAGCGGCGGGTTATGATATGGCCCGTGCATCTTCACACGTGCCGAGCTACCTTCACCCACCACCTGGGCCTGGCCAATTCATCCTTCCTCTGCCCCTTTGCTTAGCCGGCCACTGACTATGACAAGCATTTCTGGGCAAAGCTCACAGTTACTGCTTTTTTTTTTTTCCTTCTTTGGACTAAAACTGAAACAGACTGTTTTCTGCAGTGGTTTCTGTAGCGGCACTGAGCCAGAATACCCCAGCGCTTTGTCTTGGTGGCAGAGGGTGCTGAGCTGGTAGTCAGCCCACTACTCACACAAGGAAACTGAGGCCTGTGGAGAGGCGGCCTCAGACAGGTGAGGACTCCGAGCCCCACCAGCTCCAGCACCCAGCAGGTCCCAGATCCCTGTGGCCTCCGCCTTTGGGGTTGTTCTAGAAAGTCCCTAGGCCGCTGGCAGGACTTACAGCTCTGAAATGGGTTGCGAGATCCACCTCCTTCCCCCAACACAGGGAGCACCTAGAGCAGCTTCCCAAATAGGCCTGTTCCTTTCACACCTGTTGGATCCCACCAAAAAAAGATCGCCCATGTCCAAGGGCAAAGGAGAAGCCCCAGTAAGACAGCAGGAGCAGCGAATTTGTGTTTAGATCAAACCCCATACCCACCAGAGACGCTCGGAAGGCTCAAACAAACCTTGTGTGCACCAGGACTCAGACACCCCACAGGGACTGAGCCAGAACTGTGTCTGAGTATCTCCTGCGGAGGTACAGGTCAGCAGTGCCCTGCCACGGAGGACCTGGGTATGGCATAAGCCCTCTTGGAGGAGGTCGCCATTAACCCCACCATGGAGCCACCAGAACTTACATAGGACTGTGGAAAACAGACTCCTGGAGGGCACAAACGAAACCTTGTGCACACCAGAACCCAGGAGAAAGTGACCCCACAAGAGACTGACCCAGACTTGCCCGTGAGTGTCCAGGAGTCTCCGGCGGAGGCGTGGGTTGGCATTGGCCTGATATAGGGTTGGGGGCACTGAGGGCAGCAGAGCAAGCACGGGACCTTTCTAAGGAGGTCACAATTATCTTCACTGAGTGAGTGAAGTCACTCAGCTGTGTCCGACTCTTTGTGGCCCCATGGACTGTAGCCCACCAGGCTCCTCCATCTATGGAATTTTCTAGGCAAGAGTACTGCAGTGGGTTGCCATTTTCTTCTCAAGGGGATCTTCCCCACCCAGGGATTGAACCTGGGTCTCCTGCATCCTGGGCAGATGCTGAGCCACCAGGGAATCCCTTCCCCTCAGTCAGTCTCTCCCATAAAGAAGCTTCCATAAGCCTCTTATCCTTCTTCATCAGAGGGCAGATAGAATGAAAACCACAATCACAGAAAACTAACCAATCTGATCACATGGACCACAGCCTTGTCTAACTCAAGGAAACTATAAGCCATGCCGTGTAGGGCCACCCAAGAAGGACCTGTCGTGGTGGACAGTTCTGACAAAATGTGGTCCACTGGAGAAGGGAATGGCAAACTACTTCAGTATTCTTGTCTTGAGAACCCCATAAACAGTATGAAAAGGCAGAAAGATAGGACACTGAATGATGAACTCCCCAGATCAGCAGGTGCCCAATATGCTACTGGAGAAGAGTAGAGAAATAACTCCAGAAAGAATGAAGAGACAGAGTCAAAGCAAAAACAACGCCCAGTTGTTGACTGGTGTTGGAAGTAAAGTCCGATGCTATAAAGAACAATGTTGCATAGGAACCTAGAATGTTAGGTCCACGAATCAAGGTAAATTAGAAGTGGTGAAAACAGGAGATAGCAAGAGTGAACATCAACATTTTAGGAATCAGTGAACTAAAATGGACTGGAATGGGTGAATTTAATTCAGATGACCATTATATCCACTACTCTTGGCAAGAATCCATCAGAAGAAATGGAGTAGCCATCATAGTCAACAAAGGAATCCTAAATGCAGTACTTGGATGCAATCTCAAAAAGAACAGAATGATCTCTGTTCCTTTCCAAGGCAAACCATTCAATATCATGGTAATCCAAGTCTATGCCCCAATCAGCAACGCTGAAGAAGCTGAAGTTGAATGGTTCTATGAAGACCTATAAGACCTTCTAGAACTAACACCCAAAAAAGATGTCCTTTTCATTATAGGAATGCAAAAGTAGGAAGTCAAGAGATACCTGGAGTAACAGCCAAATTTGGCCTTGGAGTACAAAATGAAGCAGGTCAAAGGCTAACAGAGTTTTGCCAAGAGAACACACTGGTCATAGCAAACACCCTCTTTCCAACAACACAAGAGAAGACTCTACACATGGACATCACCAGATGGGGTCAATACTGAAATCAGATTAATTATATTCTTTGCAGCCAAAGATGGAGAAGCTCTATACAGTCAGCAAAAATAAGACCAGGAGCTGACTGTGACTCAGATCATGAACTCCTTATTGCCAAATTCAGACTTAAATTGAAGAAAATAGGGAAAACCACTAAACGATTGAGGTATGACCTAAATCAAATCCCTTATGATTATACAGTAGAAGTGACAAATAGATTCAAGGGATTAGATCTGATAGACACAATGCTTGAAGAACTATGGACAGAGGTTCGTGACACAGTACAGCAGGCAGTGTTCAAGACCATTCCCAAAAAAAGAAATGCAAAAAGGCAAAACAGTTGTCTGAGGAGGCCTTACAAATATCTGAGAAAAGAAAAGATGCTAAAGGCAAAGGAGAAAAGGAAAGATACACCCATTTGAATGCAGAGTTCCAAAGAAGAGCAAGGAGAGACAAGAAAGCCTTCCTCAGTGGTCAATGCAAAGAGATAGAGGAAAACAATGAAATGGGAAAGACTAGAGATCTCTTCACGAAAATCAGAGATACCAAAGGAACATTTCATGCAAAGATGGGCATAATAAAGGACAGAAATGGTATGGACCTAACAGAAGCAGAAGGTATTAAGAAGAGGTGGCAAGAATACACAGAAGAACTATACAAAAAAAGATCTTCATGACCCAGATAATCATGATGGTGTGATCACTCACCTAGAGCCAGACATCCTGGAATGCAAAGTCAAGTGGGCCTTAGGAAGCATCACTACAAACAAAGCTAGTGGAGGTGATGGAATTCCAACTGAGCTATTTCAAATCCTAAAAGATGATGCTGTGAAAGTGTTGCACTCAATATGCCAGCAAATTTGGAAAACTCCGCAGTGTCCACAGAACTGGAAAAGGTCAGTTTTCATTCCAATCCCAAATAAGGGCATGCCAAAGAATGTTCAAACTACCACACAATTGAATTCATCTCATACACTAGCAAAAAAAATGCCCAAAATTCTCCAAGCCAGACTTCAACAGTACATGAACCATGAACTTTGAGATGTTCAAGCTGGATTTAGGAAAAGCAAAGGAACCAGAGATCATATTGCCAACATCTGTTGCATCATCAAAAAAGCAAGAGAGTTCCAGAAATTCATCTACTTTGCTTTACTGACTATGCCAAAGCCTTTGATTGTGTGGATCACACAAAACTGTGGAAAGTTCTTAAAGAGATGGGAATACCAGACCACCTGACCTGCCTCCTAAGAAATCTGTATGCAGGTCAAGAAGCAACAGTTAGAACTGGACATGGAACAACAGACTGGTTCCAATTTGGGAAAGGAATACGTCAAGGCTGTATATTGTCATCCTGCTTATTTAACTTATATGCAGAGTGTATCATGAGAAATTCTGGGCTGTATGAAGCACAAGCTGGAAGCAAGATTCCCGGGAGAAATATCAATAACCTAGGATATGTAGATGACACAGCCCTTAGGGCAGATAATGAGGAACTGAAGAGCCTCTTGATGAAAGTGAAAGAGGAGAGTAAAAAAGCTGGCTTAAAACTCAACATTCAGGAAACAAAGATCATGGCATCCGGTCTCATCACTTCATGGCAAATAGATGGGGAAACAATGGAAACAGTGAGAAACTTTATCTTTTGGGGCTCCAAAATCACTGCAGATGGTGACTACAGCTATGAAATTAAAAGACACTTGCTCCTTGGAAGAAAAGTGATGACCAACCTAGACAGCATATTAAAAAGCAGAGACATTACTTTGCCAACAAAGATCCATCTAGTCAAAGCTACGATTTTTCCAGCAGACACGTATGGATGTGAGAACTGGACTATAAAGAAAGCTGAGCACTGAAGAATTGATGCTTTTGGACTGAGGTGTCGGAGAAGACTCTTGAGAGTCCCTTGGACTGCATGTAGATCCAACCAGTCCATCCTAAAGATAATCAGTCCTGACTATTCATTGGAAGGACTGATGCTCAAGCTGAAACTCCAATACTTTGGCCACCTGATGCAAAGTACTGACTCATTTGAAAAGACCCTGCTGGGAAAGATTGAAGGTGGGAGGAGAGGGGGACGACAGAGGATGAGATGGTTGGATGGTATCACTGACTCAACGGACATGAGTTTGGGTAAGCTCCAGGAGTTGGTGATGAACAGGGAGGCCTGGTGTGCTGCAGTCCATGGGGTTGCAGAGATTGGGACACTGACTGAGCGACTGAACTGAACTGAAGGGTAAGAAAGGTGTGTGGCTACAGAAATATCAAAGTAGACTTCAGGAAGAATATTGTCAGAAATACAGAGGGGAATTCATAATGATCAAAGGTTCAAATTCATAAAGACATAATCTTTATGCACACACACATATATATATGCACCCAATAAAAATGATCCCAAACAAATAAAACAAAATTAACAAAACTAAAGAGGAAAACACAAATCCACAATCACAGTTGAAGACGTTATGTCCTTCTCTCAGAAACTGATAAAAATCGTCCAAAAAAAATTAATAAGGATATAAAGTATTTGAATACTATCAACTTGATCTAACAGACATTTATAGAACACTATATTCAATAAAAGCCAAATACATCTTTTTCAAGGGCATGGGAATATTCACTAAGATAGATCATATGCTAGGCCATAAAAATGTTTTAATTAATATAAAGAAATAAAATCATACCAAATGTATTTTCTAATCACAACTGAATTATATTAGAAATCAACAATAGTTCTGAATATTTTCCAATGTCTAGAAATTAAACAGTGTACTTCCTAGTAGCCCATAGGTCAAAGAAAACTATTATAGGAGAAACTTTTATATAATTTGAGTATACACATATCAAAATTTGTAGAATGCAGTTAAAGCAGTTTTCCTAGCTTAGAGCGAAATTTATAGCTTTAAGTGACTATGTTAAGATTGTAAGAAGACAGGTGTACATTCAATGATGAATGGCTCTACATTAATAAACCAGGAAAATAAAAGCAAATAAGTAGAAGAAAGGATATTACAAAATTAAAAACAGAAATCAAGTGAAGAGAAATGAAAAACAATATAAAAATGTCAACAAAGTAAAAGTTTGTTCTTGGCAAACAAGATTAAAGAAATACAAAAAACTCCAGCGAGCCTCATCAGGAAAAAATAAATAGAAAACACAAATTACCAATATAAAGAATCAAAGGGAAAACATAACTACATAATTTATAGCAATGAAGGACTAATAAGGAAACAGTATGAACATTTTGGAGTGGGTTGCCATTTGCTTCTCCAGGAGATCTTCCCAACCCAGGGATCAAACCTGGGTCTCCCGCATTGCAGGCAGACTCTCGACCCTCTGAGCCACCAGGGACGCCCTGAAGTATGTTAGACTTCTTAAATGAAATGGACAAATTCTTGAAAAAATGTAATTCACTTATGTTGACAAAACAGAAAATAGAAACTCTAAACAGCCCTATAGGCTCTAAAAATAAACACATAACTGCAAAATTTCCCACAAAGAAAAGTTCAGACCCAGTTTAATTCCCTAGTAAATTATATTAAACATTTAAATAATTAACAATAGCAATCTTACACAAACTTTTTCAGAAAAGAGAGAAAATGGAGTCATTTCCCAATTATTTTTGGAGCTGGAATAACCATACTAAATGTAAACACTGAGGCTTCTGTGGTGGCCCAGACGGTACATGCAAGCAATCTAAATTAACCAAAATAAAATTTAAAAGTAGAATAAGATTATTTAACTTTATGTGACTTTAGTACCTATCACAAGTAGTACCTACTTGTGAACCTATACTAACCCAGACAAAAGTATTAGTAAAAGGATAAACAAATATATTAAACAGAATATAGTCCAAAAATAGATTCATCTTGCCAAGACAATCCAATGGAGAGAGGAAAATCTTTTCAACAAATGATGAACACTGGATATCCTTACTAAGGGAAAACCAAAAACATGACTTCCTATATCACAGGACACACAATTCCCAGGTAGCACAGCAGTAAAGAATCCACCTGCCAATGTAGGAGATACAAGAGACGCGGGTTTGATCTCTGGGTTGGAAAGATCCCCTGGAATAGGAAATGGCAATCCACTCCAGTATTCCTGCCTGAAAAATTCCATGGCCAGAGGAGCCTCGCGGGCTCTAGTTCATGAGGTCGCAAAGAGTTGGACACGACTGAGCACGCATGCACGTGAAGGTAAAAGCAAACTACATATCTTCTAGAAGAAAACATAGGAGATTATTTTCATGATCTTCCTAGAGAAGACACAGAAAGCACTCATCATAAAACAAAAATGTGATAAATTGCAGTTCACCAAAACAAAAAACTTCTCCTCAAAAAATACCATTAGGAAAATGAGCTGGCAAGCCACAGACTAGGAGAAAATACATACATTTATCTATATACAAGATCAAGGAAACATGTAATTTTTTCAGAAGAGACTTCACAAAAGAAAATTATACAAATGGCTAAAATCACATTAAAACTGAACTTAACACCATCAGCCATGAGAGAAATACAAAACCACAGTGAGATATCACTATGAACACAGGAGAACTGTGCAGTGCAGAGGTTCTCAAGGAGATAGGGAGGTTTGCAATTTTGACAAACAGGAGACATTTTTAGTTGTTACCAGCATCCAGAATGCTGAGAACCATCCTACAATGCACAGGATAACCCCACAGAACAATTATCCTGCCCAAAATGTCAATGGTGGCAAAACTGAAAAACTCCTAAGAGATTAATTTAAAGAGACTTAATAGCATCAAATGTTGGGGAAGATGTAGAGCAACCGGAACTCTGGGATATATCACTAGAAGGGATGCAAAACGGTTCATTCACTTTGTTTGACGTTTGACAGATATTACTATACTAAGTGCAAATAACTTTTTGTCAAATTAAATGCCAAATGGCTTACAGGGCCGTGCATGATCTACAGCCAGTGTACGTCTCCAGTCTCATATCTCCGTTAACCGAGGCACAAGAATGATACAGTACTAAAAAAATTTTCCAAAAAGTTTACTTGATTTTACTGACAGAAATCTTAAAAATCCTGAGACAAAAGAAACCTTAACATCATTTAGCTCAACTTACTACCTAGAGCAGGGATAATAATATATTCTTGACAGTGAAACATCTACTGTCTCACACTGTTATGGCAAAATCTCACAGATCTATCTAATAAAAACTTGAGAAACAACTCATATTATAAAAGTAATGATCCTCTACTCTTTTCATAAACTGAGTTAACTGGAGATTATTATAGTTACTGATTTCCTTAAGAAACCTCACAATATAAGCTGAAAAAATTAATATGGTAGTTTAGATAGATACTATCTCTTTATAAATACCACAACCCATTTCATAAAGGAATGAAATTAGTGAAAAACAAGTCTTTAACTGGCCTAAATAAGTATTATTCAATAAAGATATAATGTAAACTATAAATGCAAGCCATATACGCAATGTTTACAAAGCAGATTTATGAAGTCAATTTTGATAATACATTTAGGTATATGCGACCCTATGAACTGTAGTCTGCCAGGCTCCTCTGTCCATGGAATTCTCCAGGCAAGAATACTGGAGTGGACTGCCATTCCCTTCTCCAGGGGATCTTCCCAACCCAGGGATCAAATCTAGGTCTCCTGCCTTGCAGGATGATTCTTTACCATCTGAGCCACCAGGGAAGCCTGGCAATTCTGACAGTATGTTTACTGTATATGTATAAAATATGTAAAACAGCTAATATATCCAAAACATTATCACTTCAATATTTAATAACATAAAAATTTTAGATTATTTTATATTCTTTTTCTGTACTAAGCCTCCAAAACCCAATGTCTGTTTTATTCTTATAGCACACCTCATTTTTGACTAGCCAGTTTCAGGTGCATAATAGCCACACATAGTTAATGTTTACTGGATGCTAATGTTGCTTACTACATGACACACTTCAAGGAAATTCACACGGATTATTTCATTTAATACTCCCTGAGGTTGCTCAGTGGTAAAGAATCTGTCTGCCAATGCAGGAGATGCAGGTTTGATCCCTGGGTGGGGAAGATACCCTGGAGAAGGAAATGGCAACCGACTCCAGTATTTCTTGCCTGGAAAATTCCATGGATAGAGGAGCCTGGCAGGCTACAGTCCGTGCTCACAAAGAATGGAACATGACTTTAGCCAACACAAGGAAATTATAGGGGAAAACAACTTGCCTGAGTTCCCAAGATTAATTAGTGGTAGAATCAGGATTTTAAACCAATCAGCATGACTCAGATATGGTCCAAATCACTATGCAATTCCACTTCAAATCAACTTTTTTCTTTTACACTACTACTGAAACTTTCAATTAACCAAATTAATACTTTTGATTCCTGCTTTGGTATCACATATTCATGGTACAGAAACCTGTATTTCTGGTCACATAAAAAAACTCTATTTTCCCCGTGCAACACAGAATCGAAAACAAAAGACTTACCATTAAAATGAGTTTCTGATACTTTTGTTTTAGGTCTGACACACTTGCAGATGGGTCTGCTCCCAGAATGCTGTACCAATCCTTTTTTGGTATCTGCTCAAACGCCATCATCCCTTGAACAAGAAGTGGTCCTTTTCAGATCAGCGGAATAGAAATATTGACAACAATTCATTACAGTTTGTGTATATCTGGGAAATAACTAGGTACAGCTTCCCTAAGTTCTGTAACATTAAGTCATGATAATAATGCAAGCCTGAAAAAGCAAATATTTTCACTTGAAACGCCCCAAGAATTTCACGTTTAAGTATACAGAAAAGTGTGGAAAAATCTGTTAGATGTTTCATGATATACGCTTATATCTTAAATGAACGAATATACAACAGCATAAGAACAAAAAAAAATTTTGATAATGAACCCGAGCGGTGGATGACCCTTTAAGAAAGGTGTTTCTGCTAGTCTCTTGGTAAAAGCTACACACAGTAGGTACTCACTAAACATACTAGAGTTTAATAAGTGTTTATAAAATGAATAAATATTAAAAAGCAAAACGAGGAATTAAAATCAATTTGGGAGCATTCCCTCTTAATATCTCCAGTTCACTTCTTGTCTTTCAGGTTATCTTCAAAGAATAACATGCCAAAAGCCAGTCAGCACTGGCAGGTGGAGAGCAACAACCCCTCAATTATTGGACACGCACTCAGACCTCGCAAAGAGCTCCTGAAACTGTTCAAGGGAAGACGTGACAGCCCTCCCGAACCGAAGAGAACCCGCCAGGAGCCCCAGAACCAGGCAACTTCTTCCCATAGCCGCAAACTCAACGAGACATCCGGGGCTTCCTCAAATTTGGGACTCGGAAATCCACTGCACTCATGGTGCGCTGTGTCGCCCAGCCACAGACTCGTACCCTCTCCTGGATCCACTCGATCGCAAACTTACCAACACTAGAGCCACTAGAGCCCACTCCGCGCCTGCATTCTGCCAAACCTCGGAACCAGCTTCTGCTTCCGCCGGAAGTCACTGTCCTAACGCAGGCAAGTTTCCAGCCGAGCCGCAATGGCGGAGGCACCGATCGGAAGCGCCGCTCCGCCCTCTGGACGCGGTCGCTATGGTAACCCATTCGCCTCTACCTCAGGAGTTTACCAACAGTAAGTGCGGGCGCGGTGGGAAAAGGCTTCCTTCGCCTCGTTCTAACTCGCTGTTGTCCTGGCTCTCAGACTGTCGTTTCTCTCCTCTTTCTCAGCGAGTACCCCCAGCACCCCCCTCCAAGCTTCCTCCGCCTTCCCCAAAACTCCCCCCACATAACCTACCCACTGCAGCTCCTTGTCCTTTCCCGGTTGACGACTGCAGTACCATGACGGGGGATGAGGGGTGGGGGGCTACGGTGGGGGTACTATTGGGATTAGAGCGGGTGGAGGTCGATGAGAAGGGTGACAAGAACTGATTCCTCCCTTCTCCCTAGACTTCCTTTGGAATGTTCTCATTCCAAAACTAAGAGAACTAAAATCTATGCTGAGTACAAAGTTTTTGTTTATATATATATATATATACATATATATATATATATATATATATATATTTTTTTTTTTTTTTTTCCGAAAGAGATGTTCAACTTAATTGTTTCTTTTAGATTTTACTTTAGTGGGTAGCCATGTCCTTTTCAAGGGGATCTTCCCAACCGAGGGATTGAACCCAGGTCTCCCGTACTGCAGGTGAATTCTTTACCATCTGAGACACCAAGGTAGCCCAAGAATATTTTAGTAGGTAGCCTAGTCTTTCTCCAGGGGATCTTCCCAACCCTGGAATCAAACTGGGATCTCCTACTTTGCTGGCAGATTCTTTACCAGCGAGCTACCAGGGAAGCCCAAAGTTTTTCAGTTTTAATACTATTTTTTTGGAAGAGATGTTCAACTTATTTCTTTTAGATTTTAGAAACCGACGTGAAAAATGAAAACTTTTCAAAGTCCTTTCACACTCTTTGCAAGTCTTCCTATTCGCAGGGCAGCAATGACATCGTTCAAACTCACAGAAAAAGCAAAATAAAACGCTCACTTTGAGGTAGTTATTGGGTACTCCAATGGGCACTTTCCTCTCCCTGTCGTTCGTCCTATTGTTCCCTTTTACTGTCAAATCTCTGTGCTGCTTACCTTAGATTTGTTGCAGAGAAGCCAATTCTGATTCCATGTTCATACTGTTTCTTTGACTTGTTTTCGCTGCTTCTGTTATAATCGTACAGAATGATGGCCAGCCTTAAAGAATCCTGCCCCTCTGCCTGACCGTTAAACTAGAGTGCCTTTGTTCAGAACCCTGTCCACCTGTAGCTGGCAGGAAGGAAGAAATTAACCAAACCTCTGCCTGAGGTTTGCCATTCTGGGAGATGTTTGCAATATTAATGGCTTTTTTAACTTTGCCTCCTCACCTTCCCCCATGTCTGATCTATAAAAGAACCTGGCATCCAGACCCTGTAAGATGGTTATTTTGAAGTGCTAGCCTGCCATCTTCTCCATCAGCTGGCTCCCCAATTATAGTCTCTTCCTTGCCTCAACCTCTCATCTCTTGGATTGGTGCCTGTTTGTGGCGAGCAGAGCGAGCTTGGACTCGATAACCTATTGACTATTCTTTCTTGCATTTTACCTGGAGGTCAAAACTGTGTCTTTATTCTCCACAGCGTGATATAAATTTCACTTTGAAATGTTAAGGTAGTTTTGTTGATGTTACTCCTTAGATTTATTTTCCTTTTTTTTTTTTTATCTTCTACCAAGTATCCATTTGAGAAGCAGTCGAGACAAACCCTAAGCACATTGAAAAAGATATTTTGATATGGTCAGTTATTTATTGATGGTTCCCTGGTAGCTCAGCTGGTAAAGAATGGATCTGCAATACAGGAGACCAGGGTTTGATCCCTGGGTGAGGAAGATCCCCTGGAGAAGGAAATGGCTACCCACTCCAGTGTTCTTGCCTGGAGAATTCTATTGACAGAGGAGACTGGCAGGCTACAGTCCATGGGGCCACAAAGAGTTGCACACGATTGAGCGACTTTCACCAAACTATAACTGAATAACTGAATGATACAGAAAAGTTTAAAAATCTAAAAGGAAAAGTATAGTTTAGGTTCTTCATAGGATTTTGTCATGTTTAAAGGCAGACACAGCCACCTTTATATGAATACTAGGTGAGAAGATCTAATTTTCATGCTTAGTTCCAACATTCTGTGTGGCCCTAAGTATACCTAAAATGACAGAACTGTGTTATTCTGAAGACCTTCTTATACAGTACTATCAGAATTGCACCACTTTGAATTTCTCTGGCCCTCAAACTTCCTTTTACCACCGCATAGACGTTCTTTGTATAGATAATTATACTCAAGCCCTTCAGTTTTTTATAGAAAGAGCACTTTATTTTGATATATGATTGCATTAATGTATTGTGTTATCTCTTTTACTGCTTTTTTGAACAAAATTCTAATCACGTATCTCAACTTTCGTGTATTTATTTAATATAGAAAGAGGTACACTTTTTTTGTCCCCACCAAATCCCATGTGTTCTGTCATTTCATAATAACATATTTTAGTTTACATCTGTAAAGCATACTTTAGTTTGCAACTTTTTATCTCATCTCCATTAAGTCATTAGTCCTCCAAAATTACCAGTAATTAATTGATATTATCCAAATCTAGTGCTTGTTTACATTTCCCTAATTGTCTCAGAATTGTCTTTTTATGGTTGGTTTGCTTGAGTCAGAAACCAGAATCTACACATTGCATTTGGTTATTCTTTCTTAAATATCTTTTAAGCTATAGCAGTCCCAATACTTCACTACTACCTTTTTTCCCCCTTTTTTTGCTATTAGTTTATTGAAAAAACAGATCAGTTGTCTTAAAATCTGAAATTATCTGTTTATTTATACCAGAATCCACTTTTTATTTTTTATTTTTTTTTTCACTTTTTATTTTTATTTATTTATTTTTATTAGTTGAAAGCTAATTACTTTACAATATTGTAGTGGTTTTTGCCATACATTGACATGAATCAGCCATGGATTTACATGTGTTCCCCCATCCTGATCCCCCCTCCCACCTCCCTCCCCATCCCATCCCTCTGGGTCTTCCCAGTGCACCAGCCCTGAGCACTTGTCTCATGCATCCAACCTGGGCTGGTGATCTGTTTCACCCTTGATAGTATACATGTTTTGATGCTGTTCTCTCGAAACATCCCACCCTCGCCTTCTCCCACAGAGTCCCAAAGTCTGTTCTGTACATCTGTGTCTCTTTTTCTGTTTTGCATATAGGGTTATCGTTACCATCTTTCTAAATTCCATATATATGCATTAGTATACTGTATTGGTCTTTATCTTTCTGGCTTACTTCACTCTGTATAATGGGCTCCAGTTTCATCCATCTCATTAGAACTGATCAAATGAATTCTTTTTAATAGCTGAGTAATATTCATGGTGTATATGTACCCATAGCTTCCTTATCCATTTGTCTGCGATGGCGTCTCGGTTGCTTCCATGTCCTGGCAATTATAAACAGTGCTGCGATGAACATTGGGGTGCACGTGTCTCTTTCAGATCTGGTTTCCTCGGTGTGTATGCCCAGGAAGTGGGTTGCTGGGTCATATGGCAGTTCTATTTCCAGTTTTTTAAGAAATCTCCACATTGTTCTCCATAGTGGCTGTACTAGTTTGCATTCCCACCAACAGTGTAAGAGGGTTCCCTTTTCTCCACACCCTCTCCAGCATTTATTGCTTGTAGACTTTTGGATAGCAGCCATCCTGACTGGCGTGTAATGGTACCTCATTGTGGTTTTGATTTGCATTTCTCTGATAATGAGTGATGTTGAGCATCTTTTCATGTGTTTGTTAGCCATCTGTATGTCTTCTTTGGAGAAATGTCTGTTTAGTTCTTTGGCCCATTTTTTGATTGGGTCATTTACTTTTCTGGAATTGAGCTGCAGGAGTTGCTTGTATATTTTTGAGATTAATCCTTTGTCTGTTGCTTCATTTGCTATTTTTTTCTCCCAATCTGAAGGCTGTCTTTTCACCTTGCTTATAGTTTCCTTTGTTGTGCAAAAGCTTTTAAGTTTCATTAGGTCCCATTTGTTTATTTTTGCTTTTATTTCCAATATTCTGGGAGGTGGGTCATAGAGGATCCTGCTATGATTTATGTCGGAGAGTGTTTTGCTTATGTTCTCCTCTAGGGGTTTTATAGTTTCTGGTCTTGCATTTAGATCTTTAATCCATTTTGAGCAGAATCCACTTTTTAAAACACTTTTTACAGGAATCCTTGCTCATTAGTCTTCCTTCTTTTTTTTTCTTTTTTAGAGCACTACTGTTCAATGGAAATACAATGTAAGCCATAAATGCAAACCACACACGTGATCTTAAATTTCCTAGTAGCCATATTAGAAAAATAAAAAGAAACAGGTGAAATGGATTTTAATAATATATTTATTTACCAGTGTATCCAGAGTATGCTCGTTTCAAAATGTAAACAATACAAAAATTATTAATGAGATATTTTACATTCTTTCTTTCTTTTTTTTTTTTTTACATTCTTTCTTTCATACTAAGTCTTCAAAGGCTGGTGTGCATTTTACCTATACAACTCATCTCAATTTGGACTGTCCACTTTTCAAGTGCTCCATAGCCCTATCTTACTAGTGACTACTTTATCAGTCACAGGTCTAGGGTATAAAGTCCAGCATTCCTCCCCAATATGATCCTAGTTTTCCAGCTTCATCACCTATTACCTTCATACATGAAGCAATTAAACAATTGAATATTTTCTTGGTATTTCATAATTTTATTCAGATGGATCTCCTTGCTTATAACACCATACCTCTTTTCTTCCTCCTATCAGTTTTACTCCTTCTTTAAGACCTATCTCTTCCATCAAGTCTGTTATGATGGCCCAATCCTTAGAGATTACCTTCTCCTCTCAGTTTTCATAGCAGTACAGGGTGTACTCCTCTTTTGTACTTATCCTGTCCTACAGAGTATTGTTATACGCTTTAGATGTGTGTTCTAATTTCCTAATTGGATTAAACTCTCTGAGGGTAAGAACACCTCTCAGAGAAACTAAGCACCAGCTTTTATGCCACATTCTCTGGGGTTCTAAAGATGTAATAGGTTTGTTTCTCACTGTTTTTAGAAGGTGATATATTTATTTTATGTAAAACCAATATAGTATAAATATAAACTATGTTAGCACAATGGTTAAGAGCATGAACTCTGGGATCAGACTCATAGGTTTGAATCCAGATTCTGCCTCTTACTGGTTATGTGAAAACTTGAAGTTAATCTCTGCACCTTAGTTTCTTCCTCTGTAAAACAGATAATAATAGTATTGCCTTCAGAGGAATTTGTTGTGAGGATTAAATGAGGTAATGGTGTCTGAAAGTAGTAAGTACTTAGTAAAGAGTAGATATTGTGGTTATTATTAATAATGAACTATTTGTTACTCGGTTTTGATACATCAGAATATTAGGAATTCATAACAGTATCTTAGGAATTTTTAAACAAAGCAAATGAAAGCCACAGACTATTGAATTGGAAAAATAAAACCAAACCCAAATGTTTGTTGAACTGTAGTTTGCCAGATACATTAAGTGCACAGGCAGAAACCTCTTTAATTCCTGAATCGTCAACATCTAGCATAAGTGAAATAGGCATACATCAAATATTTAATTTCAAGATGATTCATCAAGTGCTATATCTCGAGTTAGATGTAGATGCAGAGATATAGATACAGATGCAGATACAGATACAGCAATCATATTCTTATTCAATTTATTGCTTCAGCCCTTTGCCCATGCGTAAACTTACTCATGTCCACCATACATTAACAAATTCTGAATCATGAGATCATATTTGTGAATTATGCTTCTTACTTGTGGATATTTGCAAAACATTTAGCATACTTCTATTAATTATTTCATATCCTAGGATTACATTTACTTGGCTCTTTCTACTGGTTTCATTACCAACTCTTCTTTCATATCCTTGATCTTATTTACCTCTGAAGTTTTAAGATTTTTCCTATCAGTTAACTAAGCTATATTTAAGTATGGCAATATTGTGGCTATATGAAAACTAGATGACCCCCCCCAGGGCAACCTGAAGTCTATTAGCTAGTAATGAATTAAAAACAAAAAACGACACAAGTTCATAGTACATATATAGCCTTCATTCACCTATTCATTTACTCAACAAATACTTATTGTACACTGTTACAAAAAATACAAGACAGAGTTGGCTGTAGCTCTATCAAAATCTTTAAGTTTATCTGGGTAGACAGACAGGCAACTGAAATAACTGTGCAAAGTGCTCTGCCAGAAGAAATAAAGGTTAACTATGATAGTTAATAACTTGTGGTTATGAGAATAGAATAAGGCATATTACTTGAATGATTGAAATCCTTGAATCAAAATGAGGCTAATCCAGGAAGATATATGGAAGTGTTAAGTTTTAAATAACGCTCTGACAGAGAGGAGAGATGAATGGCTAGAATTAGAGAAACTTCCTCATTTTCTTTTTTAGCCAATTATCATAAAGCTTTAGACAGTATTGAGAATCAGTTCTAATGAACATTCCTACCTCACCTTTTAGAAATGATTTTTCATTTTTGCATTTTTTCCTTTCTCTGATTGTCTTCACTTGATCTATTCTCTCTTCTGTCTTTCAACAGTAATCATCAGTGAACATTCACTGGGTTTAAGCAAGTCAGTGCACTAAGCAGGGGAGACCAAGGGGTAAATACTTTTCACTGTCCCTGCACCTGTGGCTGATTTTCCTGTGTGTTTAACTTCGGTTGTGTCAGTGTTTTTTCGAGCTGTTTTCAGATTTCTTAAAGATCTTCAGTTATTTGGAATTTTTGTTCTTGTCTTTCAAGCTTCTTCACATCTGATGTTTTAATTGTTCCATGAACCTATTAAAGACACTGAATATAATCCACCTTATGTTTCTCTTTAGTAATGATAATATATACCAACTTATTATTTCCCCATTCACTTTTTTTTATCCCTTTCTCATGTCTGATGATCACTCTGAAACCTTGTAATGATCTCTTCAAACCATGCAGTGATATGCATTAATATGCTTTAGCATTTTAGTCCTCCATTTTGGTTTCTTAAACCTGAATTTTTTTAAAGTTTATTTTATTTTTTTCATGTAATTGAATCACAGAAGAAAGGTTAATTTGAATGATCAAGGGGTGTTAATTTGTAGGTTAAAATGTGTTAAACAGTTGATATGAAGTCTGTTTAAGTCAATTAGAGTGTATAATGAAGATGTTTCTAGAGTGTTATGGAACCTTTTGAAGTCAACTTGGAATTCACTCCTGTGTGTCAACCATAGCACCTGGCTAAACATCCCATTGCATTTAGCTTCTTAAATTTGTGTATATTCCAATATATATGAGTAGGTCTTAAAGAAATTTGACTTTAAGATTCTTATGTATTGCTATAGAAAATAAATTCGTGATTTAATTCATCATTAGCAAAATGAAAAACATACTATATAACACTGTTATCTTTGTTACTCTATTTTTTTCTAAAATAAAATGCAACTGAACTCAATAACCAAGAAAACATTTCTGCATTTTCTGTTTGTTTTTAAAACTAGATTAGTGTCATTATTGTTGATTTTTTTTTAATACTAAAGTACCTCATATTGAAAGGGACCATGTAAAATTTGATATACTCATTTAAAGGAATGATTTGTTTTCCCCTCCAAAATTATTTGAAATAATATTATGAAACATTTTAGTGTTGGTACTATGTTTTAAATTTTCAAAATAGATAATGTTATTATGCAGACTTTAATGTTTATATACTCACTTTCAATAGTTGAATGTAATTTTGTGTAATGATAGGTATATTTAAGATGAGTGAGGCTTTGCAACTTCAACAGTTCAAATCCACAGAGATACGAAGGTAAAAAACAAATTTTAAAATAGATTCTTCCCTTAGCCTCAGGATTACTGTAGAACTAGTTTTATTACTTGTGTCAGTTTACTAACAATAAACGCATTTAGCATTTCAACTTCTTTCAGCCATTCATTTTAATTATTTAGAGAGTGATGAAAAACAACTCTTACATGCTAAAGGGATTTCTGCAATGATGGATTAGATGCCAAAATAATGAAACCACATAGCTTAAAAAATATACTGAAGAATAGATGTTTTCTGATGAATTTCCACAAAAAAATCATATTTTTAAAATATTTTAAGCAACTCATAGTATTACTTTTTAATCAACTGTAGACATGGCATGAGTATAGTCTTTTGTTGCTCATTAGCAATTTCTTTAATGAGTTTTTTTGTGTGATAGATAGTTAAAGTAACAGACAAATGACAGATTGTTTGCCTTTAATGATTTCCCTGTTTCAAGCCCATTACAAAGCAATTAGAAATCTGACAGCATTTTCACTCTGCATTACTGATCATCTAAAGTGATGAGGAATGAGAGGTGATGAATATTAATTGTATATTTTCATATGATTATCATAAATTATTACCTTGTCTGATGTGCTGCAGGTGAAGCGGGAGCATAAGAGAAAGACAGATATATTAATTTGAAAGACTATATGACTTCTTTTAAATCTTTGTCTGTAGTGTAAATTCTGATCTGCAGTGTTAGTGTCTATGAATATTAAATTAATTCTCTTCAGTTTATAGCTACATTTGTGGTAACTAAAATAACTTTTCAGTACAAGAAAAGAAAAAATTATTTCATAGTACAATAGACATATATGTATTTAAGTTCAGAATTTTAAGAACTGATTTAGAAAATGAAATAGTGAATTTTGTTGATATACAGATATATCATTACAAAAAATATATACTTAGAATTAGATCTTATATTAGTCTGAGCTTAAAGTCAAGTGATCCTGCAAAATAAGTAAGATAAGAAAGAGTAACCAGCTGTAAAAGATGTTTCTGAATCCTCTGGAACAGTTCTTTTAGTCTTAGTCCACTATATATCCTGTTTCCTCAGTTTCTTGCTTCAGGGAGATGAGGCTAAGCCAGTCATCAAGACTCAAGTGTATTGTTACTTGGTTCTCAGCCTTGAGAGGTAGCAAAATTTGGTCCAGAAACTAGATAATAGTGTTTGGTATAGGAAGAATTGATAGGCATAAAGCATTTGACATGTTTAGAAGTGTATTTGGAACAATATACCAAAGTAAGTTATATTTTGATATCTCTAATTATAGGTATTAGCTGATAATCAATATGTACTTAATGAATAGAGCTGAATTACCCTAGTAAAGCCATATCTTGCTTCAGTCTTGTCTTTTGGACCTTTTGCTATGGATTGCTCTGTGGCATATCATCTCTCAGAGAAGCATGCCATCCTGGATCCATTTTTATTTATGAAGATCATAATCCACATGATAATGTGACTATAAGTCAGTGAAAACTGGCTTTTTGCATGCTGCTTAGGAATTATTCTCCTTACTTTATATTCAATTTTATATATATGAAATTAAACCAGCAGATCTTCACAGATGAACTTTTTGTGTTCTGGAAAGTTGAGGAGAGTCATCTGAAACTCATTACATGTTCACTCAGGGAAAAGTCAGATATCAGGATGATAAAAGCAAATTATCAGTAAAAAGCATTGAGACCCTATTGTTTGGTAGCCCAATTTAATATTTTTACTGGCTAAGCTTTTCAACTGTGTTATCATTTGTGTCTGATGCCCTCCCAGATTTTATTCTACAGAGCAGGCCCAACTAGTACATTTTATGGAATCAGAGTGGTAATTCCCATTGCCCTCAACTCCTTTTTGCTGATATTCTTTATCTCCTCTTAGTTCACATGTTAAGTTGATCCTTTGTATAGCCCAGCCAATTCTCCTTCTCTTTCCACTTCTCACATACTGCCAACCAACATACTTACTTACTTGACTTTTGGCCAAAGTCTCCCTTTCTTTCTATAGAAGAATTAGTTTAGAAATTTTACATATTTTTACTGTGACACAGAATAGCAAGATGTATATGAGTTTATAGGAAGCTGGGCTGTCAAACCACAGCATTGCAAGCAAATTAACAGCTGAGGAAACAAATAGCCCTAAACTGTAAATCATAAATAGCTGTATCTTCTGTAGTTACCGTGCTCCTTGCAAACCTGGTTCATTTCCCCATACACTATCTTCTTTACAGTCTCCCTTTCTAACCAAATAACAGCTATTCTTCACACTTTTCAAGTTCCAAGTGTTTTTATTTATATTTAAACACCACTTATGTTGTGATAAATGTTACTTATCATTTAGTCATAGAGGATCCTTTTCAGTCATTTGCAAAGCATCCCCACTTCCCTCTCAAAATGTCTAAAATGGGTTTATACCTTGTATCAGTACAACAGGCTTCCCAGCTGGTGCTGATGGTAACAAACCCGCCTGCCAGTGCAGGAGATGGTAAGAGATGTGGGTTCGATCCCTGGCATTGGAAAGATCCCCTGGAGGAGAGCAGGGCAACCAATCCAATATTTTTGCCTGGAGAATCTCATGGACAGAGGAGCCTGGTGGGCTATAGTCCATAGGGTCACAAAGAGTAGGACGTAACTGAAGCGACTTAGCATGCACGCGTGCACAAAATGACTTAGCACGCAGGCACACCAATACAATGTCACTTAACTGAAGCAACAAGTCATTTAATTCCCTAGGGAAATGAAAGGTCAGCAAGTTGGAAAGAGAACTAAGGAAAAAATTTCTTTTTATTTAATTTCAGAGATTTCAGCGATTTGATGGAGCTAAAACATAAAGAAGGCCAAGGTTCCTGCCTAGTCATTAGAAAAGACCTTGACTCAGTCCTGAAATAGGCCCTCAAGAGAGAGGAGATATGTCAACATCTATTGGCTTAGCTTTAAAGACAATATTTGAATTATTTTCTTCCTAAGCCATTTACCCCTGCACTAGATTAGAGAATAGACTAAAAAGGCTTACAACACTTAAATAGATTACACTATTTACTTATTACTTGATAATGTGACCTGCCAGTCTATCAGAAAATGATATTAAGTTTATCTGGCATATTTGACTTTTCAGACACTGCACTGGTTGTTTTCTAATATCTCATGCCCTTCTAGGTGTTACTAATTGTTTAGTTTATTATTGCATGTTTCCAGGTTAAACTAAGCTGTCTAATTACCAAAATCATTTCCCCTTGTTTTAAAGATAGGTGTGTTCTCTCTTTTCCAATCTAAGGACATGTTCCCATCACTTTAAGGTGGTGAAAGCAGAAATAGTTAAAAGGATTGAGAGGGAAGAGAAATAAAAAGATAATATATCCTTTCTTCCCTTTGCAGTAGTTATATCATTCATCTCACCTATTCTATTCCTATAATATTTTAATTCATTCCTTGAATGAATTAGAGTTTAAATTTACTCTCTCCCCAGGAAACAGATTTCTCTTTAATAAGAGTAAATTTTATCATGCATATGTGTGATGAGGAAGTTACTCTTGCAGACTAGTTCATTATAGTCTATTATTTCTTTATCAAGGTGTCAGCACAGGTGAACCCTTGTGTTAACCTCATATTTGGCACCCTGCCTAGAAGGTGATCTTTTAAATTTTGTAAATTTTCCAAGAGAATGTTCCATAATAGTTGTTATTGAAACAAATTGGAAGTACAAATTTATGTAATCAGATTTGAAGGATTTGTTTCCCACGGGGTTGAGCAGCTTTCCTGTTCTGTTTTGGTTGGTTTACCAAACCTTGCAGTAGATTCCAAACTTCACATGATGGTTTTTAGAACCACTTCTCTCTCTGGCTCTAGAAAATGTATCCTATCACTCTTAAACTGGAAGTATAAAATCCAGAACACAAAATCAATATACTCCTGTGTCTTCTATGGTACCTGTAAACCAGAAATGGTATTTTAATAAAAGGAGAAAACTAAGAAAGAAAAGAACTTCTTAAATCCCAATTTAGCACTCAGGCACAAAGATTTTCAAGTCATTTGTTCAAGTAGTAGCTCATAGGTTAGCATTAACTTTTGAAGTTTCTTTGTGATCAACTGGGCTTTCAGTTTTCCATGGTCAAGTGCTCCATTTAATGCATGTGAATAATAAAGTTATGTAAAATAAAAGGAAATTTCATGCTTGGGAGGTAAAGAAGTTTATGTAGTTTTATCCTTACCTAAAGAACTGTTAAAGTAACATAGAAAGGAAAGGAGTTTTTTTCCTGCCTTCATTTTGGAACATTGACTTACAAACCTTAAGACTTCCCATATAGCATTCAAAAGCATTTTTTGAGCCTGCTGCATTCTATGTGATAATCTTTCATTTCTAAAGAATTAGGTGTTTATCTCTCTAAACAGGGAGCTAAAGCAAAGGTTGAATTCTTTTCCTATAAAATGTGCATATTTATGAAAAAAAGTGTATACATTTGAAAAACTGCATGTATTTTTATGCTCCTATTTACTTGTTACTATGGCAACCACCACACTGCCTAGTATTTATGTTGTCTAAGATTCAGCGTGCCTTTTCAAAAAAATAAATATGCCAGAACCATGTATTGTATTTACTTTGGTGTTTAGAAAAATATTTATTCTAGTGCATATTTTTTAAGAAAAATAGCAATAAATAGTGTAAACTTCAGCCCAGCTTAAATAGTACCTTTTCCTTAGTATGTTTTTGAAATCAAAACAATTACATTTTTCTTTTCCTTGTTATAAAAATCAGAGTGAAGAATATAAATAATGAATTTTCAGAACTTATGAGTCAATCTTGAAAGGTAGTCTCTTGATTTTTTTCTTATTTTTGTAACTATTTTGATTCACACCTAATTTCTGAAAATATAAAACATGAATACAGACAAAAATACTTAATGCTAGCTATATGAATCAGAAAATGTGAATAGTTGGCACTTCTGATCACAGATGGTTCTTTATCTATGAATAAAAGATTTATATTTTGTACTTGAAAGGCACGGTTGCTATTATTTTTCTTGCTTTAATTATTTAAATTGTTTTCTGACATGTGTGATACATAAATATAATTTCTTAATGTTAAACATCAGAATGGAAATTATGAAACATAAAATGAGACATGTTTCATGTCACGTATTACCTGTTAAGAAAAACTGCAATACAACATTTAAGTACAACAGAATAGTGAGCATACTGTCTCTGATCCTTGTAAATAGGATGGATCTGCAGCTTCACAGTTTATGTTGACGGTATCTTTGTGGGAAATGTAATTATCAAATGAATTATAACATGTCCTAGCATTAAGATTATTAATAGTAATTTTAATTGCCTTTTTCAAGATAATTGGATATGTTATCATAAGTATATGGGAAAGGGGGCATTGGGCTAATTAGATATTTTGAACTCAGTTATCTTTAAAATATCTGAAAGTTTAACATATATCCTATATTTCAGGAATTTCTTCTTTTAATTAAATAGTTTCCTAAGTAGAATTAAAATAATTTGTAGTTCATAAAATCTCACTGATTATCCCTTGGTATTTCTCCTTGAGTATTGGTACCATAAAAAATTTAAATAATGGTATTTATTTAATATTTATTTGAGGTAGGGATGACTTATAACATTATGTCAGTTTTAAGTGTATGACATAGTGATTCAAAATTTTTATAGATGATACTTCATTTAGAGTTATTAGAAAATATTGGTTATGGGCCCTGTGCCATACAATATATCCTTGTAGCTTATTTATTTTATACACAGTAGTTTTTTCCCTGTCCCTATCTTATCCCAAATCCCTTCCATCTCCCCATTGGTAACACTAGTTTGTTCTCTGTATCTGTGAGTCTCTTTCTGTTTTGTTATATCCATTCATTTGTTTTATATTTTAGATTTGACATACAAGTGGTAACATACAGTATTTGTCTTTCTTTGCCTGACTTATTTCACTACACATAACACCCTCCAGGTCCATAAAATCTCACTGATTATTCCAATATTCCTCCGTGGGTAATGATCTGATGAAAACTCTATATGATGGTATTTATTAAATTAAATTTTCACTACCAGTTAGAAAATTATTCTTAAATTGGTAAGGCTAAGAAATAATATTTTATTCCAGTAATGAGTGCTGTTAGATTGGCTTTCATATATATTTCTCCAGTTTTAGAAATTGGTAGAAACTCTAAAAAGCAGTTCGCCTTGGAGATACACATCAGCAGCTTTAAAATCGTCCAGCTGCTTTAATCTGGAAAGTTAACTTCCACAGCGTCATAAGGAGCTATTCAGTTGCACGGTCAATATGTGAGCAAAAATCAGAGCTTTATTTGCAGTAGGAAGTATTTGGAACAACCAGCTAAGATATTAAATAATTAAAATATCATGTTCTCAACAAATATTTAATAACATCGGAATATTCTCATTAGGTGAACATAGCTGTATATGAACTGGTTTTAGTATAGTCACACTTTTGTTTAAAGAGAAGTCTATATCTCCGTAAAGTCGTTGACAAAAATCAGAAAACAAATACTGAAAAGTTATAATGGTGGCTAACTCCAAGGGTAGGAGATTGTAAGGAATTTTATTTCTATACTCCTCTTTCCAGTCTTAATGTGGGGATTTCTGTAACAACTACAGTTATCATCATTCAAGTTGTTTTTAATAAGAAAAGTTAATTAAAATTGAGTACATACATTATAATAAAAATTCAGCTAGTGAAGGAACAATATTGTCTCATTCAACACTGAATTCATTGTCTTTTTTTTTTTTTTTTTAACTCTGGAAACAGTTGGTGCTTAACAAATATTTGATGATTGAATGAATAGATGATGGGATCAGGAATTAGAAAAGTAGCTTTAGGGAAAACACATTTGGAGGGCCACCAAGATACCTTGTTTACATTTTATTTATCATAGCAATGAGTGATAATAATGTGATAAGAATTGAGAAGAACTGCTCTGCTAACCATAGTTCTGATAGTGTTCAGTTCAGTTCAGTCTCTCAGTCATGTCCAACTCTTTTGCGACCCCATGGACTGCAGTACGCCAGGCTTCCCTGTCCATCACTAAGTCCTGGAGCTTGCTCAAACTCATGTCCATTGAGTCAGTGATGCCATCCAGCCATCTCATGCTCTGTCATCCCCTTTTCCTCCTGCCTTCAATCTTTCCCAGAAATCAGGGTCTTTTCTAAGAAGTCAGTTCTTTGCATCAGGTGGCCAAAGTATTGGAGTTTCAGCTTAAGCATTAGTCCTTGCAATGAATATTCAGGACTGATTTCCTTTAGCATGGACTGGTTGGATCTCCTTGCAGTCCGAGGGACTCTGAAAGGTCTTCTCCAACACCACAGTTCAAAAGCATCAATTCTTCGGTGCTCAGCTTTCCTTATAGTCCAACTCTCACATCCATGCATGACTACTGGAAAAACCATAGCTTTGACTAGACGGACTTTTGTTGGCAAAGTAATGTCTCTGCTTTTTAATATGCTGTCTAGGTTGGTCATAGCTTTTCTTCCAAGGAGCAAGCGTCTTTTAATTTCATAGTTGTGGTCACCATCTGCAGTGATCAAATGAGGTATCTAAAAGGGTGGCCTTCCAGATGTCTCCTATAAGCTTGAATGTAGCAGCAACTTACATGATCTCCTGAACCAAGGTCATTATCTATGTTGATAATACCTTATAGATCTGAGGGTGCAACAGCAGGATATAATGGCTTCTACTGTGGTTTGGAGACACTGTTTCAGCTTTGGAAGGAGGCTAATGGCAACTAGCCTCATCTCACACACTAGCAAAGTAATGCTCAAAATTCTCCAAGCCAGACTTCAACAGTATGTGAACCAAGAACTTCCAGATGTTCAAGCTGGATTTAGAAAAGGCAGAGGATCCAGAGATCAAATTGCCAACAGCCATTAGATCATAGAAAAGGCAAGAGAGTTTCAGAAAAACATCCGCTTTATTGACTACGCCAAAGCCTTTGACTGTGTGGATCACAAGAAACTGCAAAATTCTTAGAGATGGGAATACCAGACCACATTACCTGCCTCCTGAGAAATCTGTAAGCAGGTCAAGAAGCAACAGTTAGAACCAGACATGGAACAACAGACTGGTTCCAAGTTGGGAAAGGAGTATATCAAGGCTGTATATTGTCACCTTGCTTATTTAATTTATATGCAGAGTACATCATGTAAAATGCTGGGCTGGATGAAGCACAAGCTGGAATCAAGATTGCTGGGAGAAATATCAGTAACCTAAAATACACAGGTGACACCACCTTAAGGGAGAAAGTGAAAAAGAAACTAGAGAACCTCTTGATGAAAGGGGAGAGTGAAAAAGCTGGCTTAACACTCAGCATTCAAAAAACGAAGATCATAGCATCTGGTCCCATCACTTCATGGCAAACAGATGGGGAAACAATGGAAACAGTGAGAGACTATTTTCTTGGGCTCCAAAATCACTGCAGATGGTGACTGCAGCCATGAAATTAAAAGGCACTTGCTCCTTGGAAGAAGAACTATAACAAATCTAGACAGCTTATTAAAAAGCAGAGACATTCTTTGCTGACAAAGGTCTGTCTAGTCAAAGCTATGGTTTTTCCAGTAGTGATGTATGGATGTGAGAGTTGGGCTAAAAAGAAAACTGAGTACCGAAAAATTGGTGCTTTTGAACTGTGGTGTTGGAGAAGACTCTTGAGAGTCCCTTGGACTGCAAGGAGATCCAACCCAGTCCATCTTAAAGGAAATCAGTCCTAAATATTCTTTGGAAGGAGTGATGCTGAAACTGAAACTCTGATACTTTGGCTACCTGATGCAAAGAACTGACTTCTTAGAAAAGACCCTGATTTCTGGGAAAGATTGAAGGCAGGAGGAGAAGGGGATGACAGAGGATGAGATGGTTGGATGGCATCACCAACTTGATGGACATGAGTTTGAGCAAGCTCTGGGAGGTGGTGATGGACTGAAAAGCCTGGCATGCTGCAGTCCATGGGGTCGCAAAGAATTGGACACTGACTGAGTGACTGAACTGAACTGAACGGCAGTTAAATCAGTATGGCCAAATCAGAGAGCAAGAAACATGATACATCACTGCTGGAATAGTACATTACTCCTCAACAGATAGATACATACTGACTTGGAGCGATATGGCCAAAAAGTCTGCCTAAGGATTTCCAAATATGTGTTACTTAGGACCAGTCTTTAGTAGCTACCTGAGTCTTCTCCCATCAAATATGTACTAGTTCTCTGTGCTGGAAACTGCAGAACAATGACCTTCTGAAGTCTCCTCTAAAAACTGGACTTATTCTTTTAGAGCAGTTTAAGATTACAGCAAAATTGAGGGAAAGGTACAGAGATTTATCACGTAATCCCTACCCCTGACATGTACATAGCCTCCTCCTTTATAAATATCCACCAGCAGAGTGTTGTGGTACATTTATTACAATTGATAAACCTACATTGACATTTCATAATCATTAAGAGTCTATAGTTTACATTAGGGTTCATTCATGATGTTCAATTTTATGATTTAGAGAAATGTATAATGACATGTATCTGTCAATTATGGTATTATACAGAGTATTTTTCATAGAAATCTCATGTTCTATATATTCATTTCTATCACCACAACCCCGACCCCTGGCAATTACTGGTATTTTTTAAGATCTCCACAGTTTTGCTATTTGATATTTTCAGAATGTCAGTAGTTGGAATCATATGGTGCATAGACTTTTAATATTGGCTTCTTTCACTTGAATACTCATTTAAGATCCCTCTGTATCTTTTCATGGCATTATAGCTCATTTTGGTTTCTTTTTTTTTAGTGCTGAATAATATTTCATTACCTAGATAGAACATAGTTTGCTTATCTATTCATCTACTGAAGGACATCTTGGTTGCTTCAAAGTTTTGGCAGTTATGAAGAAAGCTGCTATAAACATCCAAGTTCAGATTTTGGTGTGGACATAAGTTTTCACATTATTTAGATAAATATCAAGAAGCATGATTTCTGAGTCTTTGGTAAGAGTGTGTTTAGTTTTGTAAGAAACCACCCAGCTCTTCCAGTGTAGCTGTACTATTTTGCATTCCCAACAGTGAATGAGAGTTCCTGTTGCTTCACAGGATTTTGGCCATTCTAATAGGTGTGTAGTGGTATCTCAGTGTCATTTTAATTTGTATTTGCCTGCAGATATATAATGTGAAGCACCTTGTCATGTGCTTATTTGCCATCTGTATGTCTTCTTTGGTCAGATTTCTGTTAAGGTCTTTGGCCCATCTTAAAAGCAGGCTGTTTGTTTTCTTATTGTTGAGTTCTAAGAGTTCTTTGTAAATTTTGGATGATATTCATTTATCAGACATGTTTGTTGCAAATATTTTCTCCCAGCCTGTGACTTGTCTTCTCATTCTCTTTTGTCTTTCACAGAGCAGAAGTTTTTAATTTTAATGAAATCCAGTGGATTGGTTATTTCTTTCATGGATCATGCCTTGGTGTTGTATCTAAGAAGTCATTGACATACCCAAGGTCATCTAGGTTATCTTCTGTGTTATCTTCTAAGAGTGTTATAGTTCTGTGTTTTACATTTAGTTTTGTGATTCATTTTGAGCTAATTTATGTGAAGGGCATGAGGTCTGTGTTTAGATTCTCTCTCACTTTCTCTCTCTTTCTCTTATTTTTTTTGCCTGTGTGTGCACCACTGTTCCAGTACCATTAGTTGAAAAGACTATCTTTGTGCCATTGTTCTCCTTTGTCAAACTTTATGTGGGTCTATTTCTGGACTTTTTTAGTTTTCCTCATATAGATCTTGTACATATTTTGTTAGATTTATACCTCAGTATTTCATTTTTTTTTTGAGTAGTGGGCAAATGTTTCTAATTTCAAATTCTATTTGTTTGCAATTAACTTTTGTATATTAACCTTGTATCTTGCAACCATGCTCTAATTGCACCTACAGCCTTTTAAGATGATGGCACTTCTACATTTCTTGTCTTTTCTTGTTTTCTTGTGTCTTTCTTTCACTGCTCCTAGTATATCTAGCCTGCTATTATAGAAGGCACCATATAATGTGAGTTTGAATATTCAGTTCAGCTGTATAAGATTTAAAAAATGATACAATGAAACAGAAGAAATGCTGAATATAGATAGGTAGTAAGCTAATAGCTTATGAAGTACAGATGACATTCACAGACTGTAGTAAGTATAGATATGTGAGACTTCCCTGGTGGTCTTGTGGTTAAGAATCCTCGCTTCCACTGCAGGGTACATGGTTCAATCCCTGGTTGGGAACTAAGATCTTGCATGCATGCCAAAAAATTATAGATATGTATAAATCAGTAGTTTATGAAAGAGAGGCAGAATTCAGAAGATGTGCTAAATGTTACATAGTAATCAAGTTAGTAACCTATAAAATGTGCCAAGATAAAGAGACTAAATGACATATATGATAGAATAGACAAGTTTTATTCAACAGAGAGGCAGACTAAGCCATGACCTTGCCAATTCAGGGCTGATTGCTGTGTCATCCCTAAACTGACCACCTACTGATAACATCCAATATGGTCCCATTTTGGCCCAAAGATCTATGCCCAAGAAATACAAATAAAACCTGTAGCTCCTCACAAAGTTAATTCACAAGCTATAGCTTTGACCAGGCACAGCTGCCTCTGTGTCTCTCCCATTATTCTTTGGTACCTTCTGTCTGAGCCCCTGGCTCAAATCCCAGCTCTGGTTTCCGTAGCACACCATCATGGGGAAGGCTGATGTGGGCAGAGAGCGCAAGATTTGGACAGTGTGACCGTGGCACTCATACCGTATCTTAAGTATGTTGACTTTGCTGCTTTCTTTCCCCTTGCTTATCACTGTATGTTTTAAGTTTTTTTTAGTGAATTGTGTGAATAGAGCATTTTAATTTGGTCTGTGAGCCCTCTGGGTTAGCTTTCTTGGTAATGTGTTCAGCAGCTACCCTTACATCAAGATAATTTTCCACTTGGCAGTACTCTTCACTTTGGACTTCAGTGATCCTCTCTCACAGTCTGAGATTTTAAGCAAATGCATCTGATCATCACTATCTGGCTGAGGGACTAATAACAAGCTGTGAAAGAAGTGTTACGTTTTGGTGATTCTATGGCAATCATAAGCACTTTGTCCACAATGAAGGAATTAAAAGGACCAGTCTCTCGCCTCTGGAATGGGTGCTTCCTAAGCAAACCCAGGAACACTGAGCAGATCCCAGTTTACCTGGGAAGAAGAGTAGGAGGTTGTCTGTGTCAGCTCTGTCCTAGTTACATTCTCTCCTTGCTCAAAGCTGAAGTCAGAGGTACTCAGTGGCTCTAATAGTGACCTTTAAATAGTTTTGCTTATATATTCCCATGCACATTTTAAGTTGAAATTTAAAATTTCCCATTATAAGCTTAAATAGTTGGAAAAGATGTAATTTTGGGGGTACTATGAATGCTGACATTTTAAAATTTAAAATTTAAACATTTTAAAATAAAACTATTACATTGGTCTTTTAAACATATCCAATAAAATATAAGTTCCATATGGTTTTTAAGAAACATTTTATGAACATTTTCAAACACAAAAGGAAAAATAGTAAACTCCCATGCATTCTTTATCCAACATAAACAGCCATTAACATCTGCCATTCTTATCTATACTTTCCTTCACTTTTCTTCTTACAGTATTTTAGAGCAAACCTGAATAATACTTTATTTAAAAACAGTTTGGTTTGTGTCTCTAACAGATATTTATTATAACAATACCTTTTATCCATATCCAATAAAATAATTAACCTTAATGCCAATAGTATCCAGTTTGTGTTCAGATATCACCAGTTGCCTCAAAAATGTCTGTCTTATTAAAGTTGGTTTGTTCAAATCAGGATCTAAACAAGGTTTATGCATTGCATTTGGCTGATACAATTCCTATGTCTCTTTTCTTTTGTAACATTTTCCCCCTCCTCTTATTCTCTCTGCGATATCATTTAACATGTCTCTCTACCCTCCCCTATTTCTCACAAACTAGAAGTTAGATCTAAAAACTTGATTACATTCAGTGTTTGTAGCATGAATGAATGCCTTATAGATTTTCCTGTATTTATAATCTCACTGAACTCACATAAGGAGAAACAATTTCTGGTTGTTTTACTTTAATGACACATTAATATGTTTCAGTGGCATAGGTGATATCAGTCAGATTCATCTATTATAAATTTCCTATCACTCTTTATCTAATAATGACAAACATTACCTGGACAAACATTATGTGGACCCACTATTTCATTATGGTTTGCAATATGATGATTTGCTAATTCTTTTATTCCATCTACATGTATTAACTATTGAGGAAGAATTTTCTCTCATCATCTAGTTGGTTATCCAGAATTATAGCCCATTGTAGGAAATCCCATGTATTGCAGCCTGCCAGGCTCTTCTGTCCATGGAATTCTCCAGGCAAGAATACTGGAGTGGGTAGCTGCTATTCCCTTCTTCAGGGGATCTTTCTGACCTAGGGATCGAATCTGGGTCTCCTGCATTGCAGGCAGGTTCTTTACCATATGAACCTCCAGGGAAGCCCTTTAGGAAACCAGGAAAAGTATATTTATTATTTTTCAGAATAATAAATTGGTGCCCTAGCAAGCAACAAAGGTGAATGATGAAACAATAAAGTTATAAAACTTTATTTTAGTACTAATATGTAATGATGGATTTTTATACATTTAATGTTTCAATCTTTTACTTGATTGAAGTAAAAGCCACGTGGCATGTGGGATCCTAGCTCTCTAAACCAGAGGCTGAACCTGCGCCCCCTGCAGTGGAAGCCTGCGGTCTTAACCACTGGACCACCAGGGAAGTCCTGATCTTTTCCTTTTTTTTTGTTCAGTGTTCAGAGTGCCCCATCTTTGCCCCATGGAATTCCCTTCAAGTTGGTTCCCATCTCCTTTTGGCATGACCCACTTGGCTTTGATAGCTTCCTTGTTTTCTAACATGACAGGATGTCACATGTTCATGGCCTGAATGCTCCTGGGATTTTAAGAGAGTAAAAATATTAAAAAGCTCTTCTTCAACAGCTGTTATATCTTTCTTATTTCTCCTTAAACTTATTTCCACTCAATTTCTTTTTTTTACTGAAGTATAGTTAATCTACAATACTGTGTTAATTTTAGTTATATAGCAAAAGTATTTGGTTTTCCATATATATATATACATTTTAGGAAAGCATATATATGGAGGCCAAAGATCTGGAAATTGGTTTGCTTGAAACTCTTCACACTTGCATGCCCCTTGGAAAGTCTCTGTACGGTTAGTTATTGGTACTCAGAGCCCTGACTTGAAGACTGTCAAGCCTCTCCCCTTTAACAGCTGACACTTGGAACCTACTGTGTGCCAAACGCACTGACTGTGTGAAGTGGCTACTGTTCTTAACCCCGTTTTACAGACGATGGAACTGATGCACAGAGAGCTTACATGACTTGTCCAGAGTGTCACACCCAGTAAGTGGGCAGCAGGAAGGGAAACCCAGACACTGTGGCTCCAGTGCCCAGGCTTGTGACCACTGTGATTTTCAGTGCTTAAAAAAAAAAAGAAAAACAGTGGAAGAGCAGATCTAGGCATATGAGAGGAGAACTTCTGTTCATGTAAAATTGTTAATGGATGGGAAGTAAAGAAAAATAATGTTTTTTTCAGTGTATCAGTGAATAAACTCTACATGTGTTAACAAAACATAAAGTAGTACCTTTTTCTGTACTCTGCTAAAATGCCATAGTACTTCATGTCAGTAAAATTAAAATTAACACATTTTTCTTTAATTTCTAATTAACAATTTGTTCTCATTTAATTAGTAATGTGCTGTAATCTTATCTAAAAACCTCTTATAGTCTGCATATTCTACTTAACCAGTTAAAACATTCTACTTTTAGTGAGGATGACACTGTTTTTACAGTAATATTATAAAAGAAATTTTGCACTTAATAATGGTAGTGATTTCACACTTATATAACTCTTTACACCTAAAAGCATCTAGAAAGTGTTTCACATGAAAAAAAGAAACTATAAACATCACTAAAATGATTACCTCTTTTGGTAAAGATTGAGATTGTAATATTCCCATTTACTAAATAAAAGAAAATTATTGCTATATTTTAAGAGGTATTTTTGAGTAGTTCAGTGCAATTTTTAAAAAAATAATTGGTTTATGTAATAAACACACCAGAATACTCAGGAGATTTCATTCTGCAAGGTGATTTACTTTCTAATCATAAGAATATCTCTCATTTTTTCTTTCAACTGTTTTTGCTTCGTTCTCAGTGGTGGAAGTTTACATTGTTCTTAAAACTAGCAATCCTAGAAAACAGAGTACTACTTAATTTTTTCCATCTAAACTCTGACTTAGCAACCCCTGTGTCTGGGGAAGGTACTTTGATTGTCTAGCCTTGGACACACTCACTTCTAGGAAAGCATGGCCACATAATTCCCAACAGAATCAACAGGAAGGTAGCTTCCAAAAAAGGAAAGAGAAAAGGCAAAAACAAAAAAGGCATTGTGGTGTACTTTTCAATAACATATGCCTCATGTTGTTTGTGTAATTAGCAATGTGTTCAGTTCAGTTCAGTTGCTCAGGCGTGTCTGACTCTTTGCGACCCAATGAACCACAGCACACCAGGCTCCCCTGTCCATCACCAACTCCCAGAGTTTACCCCAACTCATGTCCATTGTGGAGAAGGAAATGGCAACCCACTCCAGTGCTCTTGCCTAGAGAATTCCATGGACAGAGGAGCTTGGTGGGCTGCTGTCCATGGGATCGCACAGAGTTGGACACAACTGAAGCAACTTAGCATGTATACAGGCGTTAGAGAAGGAAATGGCAACCCACTCCAGTATTCTTGCCTGGAGAATCCCAGGGGCAGAGGAGCCTGCTGGGCTGCCGTCTGTGGGGTCACACGGAGTCAGACATGACTGAAGCGACTTAACAACAGCAGCAGCAGCATGTCCATTGAGTCAGTGATGCCATCCAACCATCTCATCCTCTGTCATCCCCTTCTCCTCCTGCCCTCAATCTTTCCCAGCATCAGGGTCTTTTCAAATGAGTCAGCTCTTCTCATCAGGTGGCCAAAGTATTGGAGCTTCAGCTTCAACATCAGTCCTTCTAATGAACACCCAAGACTGATCTCCTTTAGCATGGACTGGTTGGATCTCCTTGCCATCCAAGGGTCTCTCAAGAGTCTTCTCCAACACCGCAGTTCAAAAGCATCAATTCTTCTGCACTCAGCTTTCTTTATAGTCCAACTCTCACATCCATACATGATACTGGAAAAACCATAGCCTTGACTAGATGGACTTTTGTTGGCAAAGTAATGTCTCTGCTTTTTAATACACTGTCTAGGTTGGTCATAACTTTCCTTTCAAGGAGTAAGCGTCTTTTAATTTCATGGCTGCAGTCACCATCTGCAGTGATTGTGGAGCCCCTCAAAATAAAATCAGCCACTGTTTACACTGTTTCCCCATCTATTTGCCATGAAGTGATGGGACCATGATCTTAGTTTTCTGAATGTTGAGCTTTAAGCCAACTTTTTCACTCTCCTCTTTCACTTTCATCAAGAGGCTCTTTAGTTCCTCTTCATTTTCTGTCATAAGGGTGGTGTCATGTGCATATTTGAGGTTATTGATATTTCTCCTGGAAATCTTGATTCCAGCTTGTGCTTCTTCCAGCCCAGCATTTCTCATGGTGTACTCTGCATATAAGTTAAATAAGCGGGGTGACGATATACAGCCTTGATATCATTTTTATCATTTTTTCTTAAATAGTATTGTACTTATCAAAGACTTAAATTCATATTTTTGTCTTCCTTTAGGGTCTCATCTCTGCTCATTTCTAATGAGATTTCACATTTAGCAACCACTACATGATGGGAAGTAAATTGTGATTAGTGCCCAGCCTCAATTAATAATCCAGGAGGATTTTACATTTTAAATTAAATGACATTCTTCCTCAGTTTGAGCTGAAAATGACAGAAGACCACAAAGTGCTCCTTTCTCAGTCTCCTTTATCACCCTTGACTAAAGTCACAGACATACCACAGCAAAGCAATCCTGAAGACACCTTCAATGGGGATACCATTCAGTCAACTTACAAATACATTTCAAGTGCCTTACCAAGGTAAGAAGCAGCAACTTAAACTTTTTTATTATTCATTATTTCAGCAACTTAAACAATTCTGATGGAGATAAAAGTGCTTTAAAAGGTTAGCTCTTTTATGTAAATTCTCAGTATTTAGTAAAGACTGTATCAGTAAAAATTTGGAGATGTGATGGGCTGCCAAGGTTGTTGCCTAGGTTAGAACCCTTCCATTTTTTTTTCTATTTTATGGGAATAAAAAAGATAGATGACTCAATAAACATAAATTATTCCTAGAGCCTGACTTGGACAGGTAGGATAGTGATGATAACAGTAATGGCAAGGGGCAGTATTTGCTATTTGCCAGTCACCATGCTAAGTGCTTAACCTGTATTACATTTATTTAGTTCTCAAAACAACTTTGAGAGGAATGTAAGGCAGACAGTGTTTTAGTCATCTCCATTTTACATATGAGGGAACAAAGACCTAGAGAGGTTAATTAATATCACAGTGCTGGTAGGTAAAGAAAGTGTGTTAGTTGCTCAGTCCTGTCTGATTCTTTGCAACCCCATGGACTGTAGCCTGCCAGGCTCCTCTGTTCATGGGATTCTCCAGGCAGGAATACTGGAGTGGGTTGCCATTTCCTTCTCCACGGGGTCTTCCTGACTCAGGGATTGGACCCAGGTCTCCCTCATTGCAGGCAGATTCTTTCCAGTCTGAGCCACCAGGGTAAGTAGAGAAGGTAAAGTTTGAACCCAGATAGTTCTAACTCCACAGATAAAACTCTTAACTACTATACTCTACCACACTTCTCAGAAATATAAAGCAGAGGAGACAGAGTTATTTTTCCTGTGTTTTTTTCTCAATTAGAAAGTAAAAGAACAGAGACTTTCCTGGTAGTCCAGCAGCTAAGACTCCATGCTCCCAGTGCAAGGGGCTTGAGTTCAATCCCTGGTCAGGGAACTAGATCCCACTTGCTGCAAGTTAGGGAAAAAAAAGGTCCCACCATAAATAAGACCTGGTGCAGCCAAATAAATAAATATTAAAAAAAGAAAAAAGAAAGTGAAAGAACAAAAAAGTATCTGTCAGTTATTGATAAACTGTTGTCTGGCTAAATGTGATGCCATAGTTTTTATGTTTAAAAGGAAATGTAGATTATAAAAATATTGAAAAAGTATTCTTAAATTAGGGATTGTGTTAATCTCCTTAGACATGATAGCTCCTATTTATATCTTTGAAGAGTTTGATTGTTTTTTTTTTAATATGTCACTAAGTTTTTAGGTGAAAGTGAAATACAGATTTTCAGCTAACCTTTGTTTTGCCCTATTCCTCTAAGGTATGAGTGCATGTTAGCAGTGTATGAGATCACTGACACAGTGTGCTAGCTACATGGCTAGATCATTTATAGGAAATCATTACCCAGTGGTTATATTGTAGAGACATAATTTTCTCATGATAGTATTCCTCCCTATAAGACAACAGAAAAAAATTTCTAAATAGGATTTTTAAGTAGTCCTTTATACAACTGCCAATGCTAATGTGTGTTTGCACATTTTTAAATTGCCTTTAGAATTTACTTTTACTAAGTTTCCTTTCCAAAATAGTAATAGGTTTACTTTTTTTTCTGTCTTTTATGATATCTTTTATACAGCTTGTAATTTTATTTATTCAGTTTCTTTCTGTTCTTTGTCTGAGTCTCTAACTTTTGTTTTACTTGCCCTTTTCCTTTTCATATGCCAGTCTTTGTTTTTCATATTACACTTTTCTTACCACCTGTTTTTTATAGTTTGTTTCGTTGTACTTCTATTTCTTTGTTTGGATCCTAACTTCTTTTCTTTCACCATTGTCTGTTACCATCAACTTTGAATATGATATACCTAGAAAATGAAGTAATCTCTTCTTGACAGTTGAATAGAAAGTCAAAGACAATGCCCTGAGGCCCTTTACTTTTATGAAAAAGAAAATGATGAGTTTCAACCTGAAGGGTCAAGTTCATAAAGGCTAATGGTAATCTAAGATCCATTGGCATTAATATGATTATCAGAGAGGCAATTTTCTCTATGAGTAAAGATGTTTCCTCCCTGATTGAGGTTAAAACTTCTCTTGTCTCATCCTTTTTTCCTTTGCCACCTTTATTCCACCATCTTTTTGATCGTTTATGATAAATAATTATTAAAGTATAGTCAGTTTGTTGTTCCTTTACTTATATAACAGAGACTGTGCTTTTCTTCACTATTTAACACATTGTACATTTTTACAAAACCTGCCCACATTAAATCCATTCTTTGTAACCATGCAGTGATGAATCACATTATTCTTATGTTATTATCTGTGGTATTAATCTACTTTTTATTACATTTACCTTATCCTTCTTTTCTCTCTTTCTTGTGTTCTTACAATGGTTTGCCTCTGTCACTCTATGTTATATTTGTTTGTAACAAAGGAAAAACTGCTGTGCCAGGAGCCTTCCCCCCAAAAAGAAAACTATCATCAATAGTGTGAGTTCAATATATCATGCCCAAGAAGGACTGATCCTCCCATTTTATGACTTGCCACCAAAAGATCAGATGACTGGAGAAGTATAGCTTCGTTCTTGTGGTTACTTCAAGGAAAGCAAATGATAGGGAACTTTTCCTCCCCAGCTGTAGTCTGATGCATTCCCAGGTGACCTGAAACAGGGTATCAGCCTTTGAAGCATGAAGCAGAATCAATTATTTATTGGTAATAGGTATCTAGGGGCAGTTCTGCTATATTTGTGGAAGGTGTCTCTGAATGCTAAAAATGGACAATTTCCAAATTAAAATTGCATTTTTAAAAAGATATTTTTTATGTAGACCATTTTTAAAGTCTTCATTGAATTAGTTTATGGTATTGCTTCTGTTTTATGTCTTGGTGTTTTGGCTGTGAGGCTTGTGGGATCTTCACTCCCCAACCAAGGATTTAACCTGCACCCTCTGCACTGGAAAGTGAAGTCTTAAAAACTGGACTGCCAGGGAAGTCCCAAAATTGTATATCACAAAACTAACAGAATGGTCTAGACAGTTAGTATCTCTTTCTATCCCACATATATTTTAATAATATTTAGCTGATGATCATCTAAGAATGTAATTTCATGATTATTATAGCAGAATGTTGTAGTGTTGTTTTTTTTTTAATCCCGCTTGCAGCTGAGTGTAATATCAACTCTTTTAGTTCCCCAATTATTGTTAGTATATTATACTAGGACTTAAATCAGTTTTAAAAGTGAATCGCCAACATCTTCTTATTGTAGATTATCTGGTTGCTGATTCACAGACAAATCTTGCTTTCGAGGAGACTAACAGTGCTTAATCTAGTCACTCACTTTTTTATATCATTTTAGTTATCTTGGCTATTTTGAATTGGAATGAGTCTTAGGCTCTTTTTGAAATATAAGTATTTGGTTATATCACCTTTTCTAGGGACAGTTTAAGTTTAGTAATCTCACAATTCCAAAGATGAGCTATTAGTTCCCACAATGGGATGAGCAGCAGAGTGAGGGGAAGGAAGCAGTAAGGAGTTAATGAAGCAAGCCAACACCTCCACTGTTCGCAACCTCCATTGCCCAACAAATTGCACTTTTCCTAATTCAAAACTTTTGTCAGATTTTTCCTTAGAGTCTTAAAAAAAGAAAACTCTGCAGATCCAGACATTAATATATTGCTGGTGGTGGTGGTTTAGTCGCTAAGTCGTGTTCAACTCTTGCGACCCCATAGACTGTAGCCCACCAGGTTCCTCCGTCCATGGGATTCTCCAGGCAAGAATACTGGAATGGGTTGCCATTTCCTTCTCCAGGGGATCTTCCCAACCTAGGAATCGAACCCAGGTCTCCTGCATTGCTGGCAGATTCTTTACTGACTAAGCTATACTTTAAAAATGTTAATAGACTATATCATTTCTTTTGAAAATTTGCATTTCCTCTGGAAAACCCTTTTATTTCTATAATCTCCCCCAATTTTAGGTTTAAGATGTACCTTATTTTTATTCCTTTGTACTTCTGCACAAGCAGAGCTAATATTCATTTTTTCCTTTGAGTGGGATAATTTATGCCCTGATCCTGTACTCAGATGAGTCCTTTACAAATTGTATAAATTGTTTTTCTTTTTTACATTTCCTTCTACAAAAGCAAGAAAGTTCAACTTAACAAACATTGAATATCTCCTTTAGGGTATATGTGTAATTTGAGCATAATACATCAGTTATTATTCAGTAATTGAGCTACAAATAAAAGTTGGACTTATTGTGTTATAAAATAATTGAAAATTGCTCTGCAATCAAGGTATCTTTACCAATATTTCTAGGTCAAACTAGAATTACATTTTCTTCTGGTATTCAAAATAAAATTTGGGAGAAATTATTTGTATTTATTATTGCCACTTTCTATTATTCACTTTCCGTGATGTTTAAATTACATTTTACCTAGTAATTGTAGAAAGGTGTTTATGTCTTTAGAGGTTATTTGTTTCTTCAGTTGGGGGGAAGGTAGAATGACAAGTAATGAAATCTTTGTGGTTTGTGTACTGCAGATTTTGTATAAGTTTCCATGCACCAAACATAGATGGGCTTATTTCTTTTATCTGTTGCATCCAGTATTTTAAGTTGGTGATTTCTTATTAAATGTATTTAAGGTCATTTTCCTTTATGTTTACATTTTCTTATTTGTATTTATTCCAATTAGAGAGTTTAATTACGGTTAAAATGGTAATAGGATAAAGACAAGTTTTACAAATGACAATATTAAAATAAAACCATAACTCTTCAGGAAGGTTTAAATGCCATAGGAATATAAAGCGAGAAATATATGCTTGTCAAATATACAGTATAAATAAATAATTTAGATGAAAATGGTTGACTACATTTAACAAAGAGACTACCAAATAATGAGGGGCTAAAGAGTGGTTGTTAGATTTGATGTACTTCATTGTACATTGTAAGTAATTGCTATCCATAAAAATTCTATGGCTTCTGTATAAGAAAAAGAGACATTTTGACAGGCAACACTGGTATGAAGCGACAGCAAGCACAAATCCTTGGCAACTGTCATTATCCTGCTGTTGAATTCACATCCAAACTGTGTGATAACTTAGACCTGCATGCTTGTTATTGAGCCATGATCTGTCAAAGTAGCCACACTTCCTACTTATGAATAGAATTATTAGCCACATGCAGATTTCTGCCATAGAAATCTAAACTCACCAAGGATGCTTTGTGTTTCAAAATCAGGGGAAAACCTCCATGTCATTTTATGCTTGTGCTGAAATTTTTGGTGAAGTGTTCTTGATAAAATAAAGAAATAAAGAAAATACCATATTAGTTTATATTTTAGCCCATCATAAAACATTCAAAATCAGTAAAGATTTTGAATAAGGCTAAATTGAAGCAAATGTGATTAGAAAGTTCATTGTATAAGTTAGGCTACTATTAGCAGAGTAATGGGAAATTCAGCTGAAAGTGACTTTAAAACTGGACACTCACTATCTCATGTAAGAGGAACTTCAGAGACAGGGCAATTCTAGGGTTTGTTCAGTGCTTCAGCAGGAGAATCAAAGAACCTGACCCTTTATATCTTTCCCTGCACCATCCTCACAATATTGGCTAGATCCTTGGGTTTGAATCCTCTTACTGGGAAGGCTCATCATATGCTCACTAGATGCTCACTAGACAATTTCTGACTAAATAGGATAGGTATTTGATTATTTATATCTCTTTTTTATTAGTGCAAAAACCTTTCTCCAGAACGCTTCTCCTCATTTTATCATTGGCCAAAGTTGGATCACAGGCTGCTTAAGTAACCCATCATGCAATGGAAATGGAAATAGCTTCACTGGCGTCAGACCACTGAATGTTTACCCACTGCAGCTATCAGGGGATGCCTTCCATGGACATATAAAGGGGGTGACTATTCAAACATAAGTGAGGCTTTTCATCTGAGGAAAAATGGAGAAAGGACCTTTAGAAAATCAGTGTTACATTGACATAGTTTTGACTTTTGGCTTTATTATATTTTACCTTTTAAATTGTATATGTTTCTTATCAATGGAATTTTTGTGATACATTTTTTCATGTTGTCATAATTATCAAAGAATAATTCTTGCATATAAATCATTAGTTGAGTTCCAGTGGCAGTAAAGAGATAAAACAAGGTTCTTACCCTTGCAGAATGGGATATGAAATCATCTGAAATCACATTATAAATCACAAAGTAAAGATATCAATATGCAAAAAGTATATCAGTGCTTGCACAGGACCTGGCAGAATGATTTGAAATAAGGAATGACTAGGACCTATTGGGGTTAATCCCTCACATATGTCCTATCAGCTTGTACAGATTTGTTGAGATTTTTCTCTATATCCCTAACACCTGAACTTTTTCATCTTAATAACTGAGACTTTTCCTTCACAGTACTAATCACAGTCAGTTATTGTAAATTTATATGCGTGACTACGAGTATGACATTTCTCTTTTACACTAGACAATTATTGTTATTATGGAAGGGGTTTTAGAAAATGTAAACACTGAGTTCAATTAATATTTATTAAATACTTACTGATTGAGGGACTTCCCTGGTGGTCCAGTGCCTAAGACTCCACGCTCCCAATTCAGGGGGCCTGGGTTTGATTCCTGGTCAGAGAACTAGATCACATGTACTGCAACTAAGAGTTCACATGCTACAACTAAAGATACCTCATGTTGCAATGAACATCAAAGATCCCACGTGCTGCAACCAAGACCCAGTGCAGCCAGGTAAATAAATAAGTATTTTTAAGAATACTAATTGAAAGATATACAGTACTGAGTACAGATCTGCTGAGTGAATACCACTGGCAGAAGGGCATACCTGTAAGAACTGTGGAAGGCAATGAGCTGCAGTCATAGCTGAGGGACACTGTAGGGGTATTACAGGGGAGCAGTAGGCTTTCCCGAAGGCTCAGACGGTAAAGAATCTGCCTGCCAGGCAGAAGACGCGGGTTAGATCCCTGGGTTGGGAAGATCCCCTGGAGAAGAAATGGCAACCTACTCTAGTATTCTTGTCTGGGAAATCCCCAGTGGAGCCAGGCAGGCCGCAAAAGAGTCAGACACAATTTAGCAACTAAACAACAACAGCAGCAAGAGTGACATTATTAGAAGTCTTCTTGAAGTTGCTATTAAAAAACCCACTAAGATTCACTGATGCTATTAAAATAGAGGAAATGAGAAGGAAGATTGCTCTTGCCAAAACTAGAATCCTACCATTAAGTATTATCTGGCCTATTTATCTGCTTTTTCTAGTCTCCTCCCTGGGCATATTTTGTTGTACTTTTAGACCTCACATCTTTACTTAGTTGTTGCTTTGTGAAACAAAAGTTGTAAATTAGATTTAATGGAAACCACAGAGAGTAAAGCATAATTAAATATTTGTGGTTCAGCTGGTAAAGAATCAGCCTGCAATGTGGGAGACCTGGGTTCAATCCCTGGTTAGGCAGATCCCATGGAGAAGGGAAAGGGCTACCCATTCCAGTATTCTGTCCTAGAGAATTCCATGGACTGTATAGTCCATGGGGTCACAAAGAGTTGGACACAACTGAGCAACTTTTACTGAGACATTAAGAGGGTTGTCAATTCCACAGTGTTTAAGATCCGTCCCTAATGATCTTTTTGACTGTAATAGAAAGCCTTTATGTATAGTGTTATACTGTTTCAGAAAAGAATGAAAGCTTAGTTTATCTATTAATGTGCCTACCAGCTTTGTAATTCTGTGATTTATCATATCTATTATATCATATGTAGAAATTATTTAAAAGATTCAATAACCTAAAGTTTTTAACCAATAGTTTTTATCCATACTGTTAAATTTTGACATGTTTTTACTAATCTTACTATAAGCAAACGTAGCATTCTTAAATATTTACATAGTTTGCATACATATAGACTTACAAAGGCTTCCCAGGTAGCTCAGTGGTTAAGAATCTGCCTGCCAGTGAAGGAGCTGCAGGACACTTGGGTTCGATCCCTGGGTCAGCAGGATTGTCTGGAGTAGGGAATGACAACCCAATCTAGTATTCTTGCCTGGAAAATCCCATGGACGGAGGAGTCTGGTAGGCTGCAGTCCATGGGGTCGCGAAGAGTCAGACACGACTGAGCAACTTCACTTTGACTTTTCACTTTCATGCATTGGAGAAGGAAATGGCAACCCACTCCAGTGTTCTTGCCTGAAAAATATCATGGACTGAGTAGCATGGCAGGCTACAGTCCATGGGATCACAAAGAGTGGAACATCACTGAGTGACTAAGCACACATGCAGACTTACAAAACCACATTTACTTATTTTTTTGTGACTTAATTTCTAAAGAATTATTTGGATTGCTAAAAGAAATAATCTTTTTCCAATAACTGATGTTAAACGAACTCAGAAATGATGTAGTCGATGTTGTTAATGGAAACATACCAGGATACTGGGATTCCCTGGTGGCTCAGTGGTAAAGAATCTGCCTGCCAATGCAGGAGACGCAAGAGAGGAGGGTTCCATCCTGGGTCAGGAAGATCCCCTGGAGGAGGGTATGCCAGCCCACTCCAGTATTTTTGCCTGGAAAATCCCATGGACAGAGGAGCCTGGCAGGCTACAGTCCATGGATCACAGAGTCAGTCATGACTGAGCGCACACGCACATAAAATAAAATACCAGGATATTTTCATCCAAATGAATACCGCCCCCATTTAGAATGTCTACTTTAGGAAGTAGTGATTTACTCTAATGACAATGCCACTTCTCAAAGCACTTTCTTAAGTTCCTCTTTGGATTTGCCATCAGAAACAGTGGTACATTCTTTTAAATAACCTCAGTTTTTAATGATGACAAAATTTAATCTTAAATAGTTGTCTTTTAATCTTCTGGAAAAGAAAATATCTGGATCTAAATTTGGTGTAAAAATTGAGTAATCAAAACTACATAATTGTATAGCTAGTGTGTTACACAGAAATTTAATATGGGTCCCCAAGATTCCCACCCACTGGTAAATATGCCTGGTGTAATTCCCTCCTCTTGAATGTGGGTAGGATTGTGACTATGACAGGATGCCACTTCTATGATTATGTTAACATTATATGGCAAAGATTTTTTCAGATGTAGTTAGGGTATAAAATCAGTTGTATTTGAGTTAATCAAATGGGAGATTATCCTGGGTGGGCCTAACTTATCCAGATCTACTCTTAAATGAGAGTTTAGAGATCGGAGACAGAAAAGAAAGATGAATTCCTCTGGCTTCAAAGAAGATGATAGTAACTATGAGTTTTTTAGCTGTAAGTAACTGAATTCTGGCAAAACCTGAATGAGTTTGGAAGAAGATCCTGAGCATCAGCTAAGACTGCAGCCCCAGCTGACACCTTCACTTCAGCCTATGAGATCCTGAGCACAGGTTCCTGCTAAGCTTTGCCCAGACTTCTGACGCATGGAAAGAAGCTGTGCTGTGATAGGCTGGTGTTGTTTTAAGCCATTTGTTGCATAGCAGTAGAAAACTAGTATAGACGGATAGATAGGTATAAAGATAGATACAGAGGTAGTTCTTAAGAAGGTGTATTCTTAAGTAGTATGATTGATATTCTCGTGTCAATCTAATATAGTAGATTTTAGAATTCAGGCTGGAAAAAATGTTCTGTATCAGAGGTAAAAATTATTTTTACCACTGATGAAAGAGTAAATAATACAATGATGAATTGGAATACTTGACAGAAATTGAAGTCTAGCATTTTAGATTGTAGGCAAGGATAAATGAGATTTAGTCATTCCAGCTGTCAGACTTACCAGGGCACATATATAGGAAGAAAGTACATTTTTGTTCAAGGAGGTGGCATAGAAGTCTTACTGAAGAAGAAGCTTCTTGAAATATGTGTATATATGAATTACCTACAGATACAGTGAAAGATTCACAGTAGAGACATATCATAGAACAAGATAATAATCCTGATATAGATAGTTCAAAAAGAAGATCTGGTTATAAAATGAGTCTGTGTTCTAGAATGTGGTAGGAAGCCTCTACAGTAAACTAAGGCAAAATGAGGTTATTTTTTTTGATAAAGGTTATTTTTTCCTTTTTTTTTTTATAAAGCTTATTTTTTCATTTCCTAAAACAACTAGTTTAAAAATCCACATGGAATTCCTAGTGGGAATTTTCTAGTTGTGAAAAAAGAAAGTCTGAGAAAACTGTGACACAATTTATCAAATTTTATAAAAGATACCTAACAAGTGTAGATCTTATCAAAACGTGTATCTTAAAAGAAATAACAAGATGTAGATCTTCATAGAAATTATAATAAATTTATGTAATAATTCATAAGAATCACAGAGAGCACAGGATGCAAAGCCTCAAACTCATGCAAGCAGAATTTTGAAGTTAAGGTCCCTATGTAAAACCAGGAGCCGTGAAAGATAGATGCACCTACCCATGAAAAATGGAATTAAAAATTATTGATGATCAGCCTGAGGAAGCAGCAGTAAATGGATATGATACATTCTAAGGTTCTTGCATTGTCTGGAGAGAAATATGTGCTTATCCACTCAGTTGTATCCAACTCTTTGCGGTCCCATGGACTCTAGCCTCTAATTACTCTAGTAATTTAAATTGTGTGATACATTTTAGTGAGTACTTTTTCAATCAATCAAATTTATAGTGTCCCTGCTCTCCTCACTCAGTACAGGCCATGTAAGTCCCTGCCAATTATGTTTTCCTCTTTTGGGAGGCACCTGATACCCATCTTACTGTAACCTCCTGTTTACCTTTTTATCCTGCTCTCCTAGTTCCAGGGCCACTGATGGGTCCTTTCTCATTCCCAGGTATTCTAGTAGCTTATGAAGTTGCCGAGCTTGAGAGTTCTACCCAACAGGGGTAGTGATGAAATTAAACTTTTGGGGGAATTGAATGTATCATACAGAGTCTGCAGAAAGTCGTGTGGTATAGAAATGAGACATATAGAGGATATTAGCAGAAGTCATGAGGAATGAGGAGAAGGAGAATAGAGATAGGTTAGGCAATAAGAGGGGTTTCCCAGGTGGCGCTAGTGATAAAGAACCTGCCTGCCAATGCTGGTTTGATCCCTGAATCAGGAAGATCCCCTGGAGGAAGGCATGGCAACCCACTCCAGAATTCTTGCCTGGGAAATCTTATGGACAGAGGAACCTGGTGGGCTGCAGTCCATAGGGTGACATAGAGGCAGACACAACTACGCATGTACTAAGCTCATAAGATGAGGCAATAAGATGTAGAATGAGGAAGCAGACACAGAAGGAGAGATGAGGTTACTGAGCGAAAAAACAGTCTAGAGTTGGTCTTAAGTCACTAGTATATCCTGGAGTGCAGTGAATGGTCTTCTAATTCTCTTTGTGCTCTACTGGAGTGGTTTTATCTCCTTAACGTTTTTGTATCCTGCTGTGAGTTCTGTCATCCAAAACCCAAATGCTTGTTTGTTCCTTGTAAGCTGAATGATCCTAAACCCCACATTTCCAGCATTAACTTAACAAACCATGTGTGTGAAATTAATTCCCATGTGGGATAAGTTAGCCTTGCCAAGTTGTGTGATCATCCTCACACACTAGGAAGCACATAGTTGTTTTAAGAAAGAAGTGTTCCATAGTGTTTAATAACTAGTGCAAACCTGTCATCAATGTTGATAAAATTAAGCTGAAGACTAAAGACGGTGGAACAGTAGTGACTTTTTAACATGAAAAGCTACCTTCTTCCTCCTTTTATATATAAATTACTAGAGAAAAGTAAATGATAGATACATACGTGGTAGAACCATAAAAATTCTTTTTACCATTTACCAAGTAACTCATGTGGAGAAGGAAATGGCAACCCACTCCAGTATTCTTGCTTGGAGAATCCCATGGACAGAGGAGCCTGGCAGGCTACAGTCCAGAGGGCCGCAAGAGTCGTACATGACTTAGCAGCTAAACCATCACCAAGTAACTCATGTACTTTATTGTCCTAAACCTACCAGAATCAGGTAGATTTAGGAGGAGTAGGGATGGATAGCGTCCCAAAAGGATACAAATGCTGTTACCAGAACAGGGGCGGGGGAAGATATGTGCGTGCATGCTCAGTTACTTCAGTCATGTCCAACTGTTTGCGACCCCATGGACTGTAGCCCACCAGATTCCTTTGTCCATGGGATTCTCCAGGCAAGAATACTAGAGTGGGTTGCCATTTCCTTCTCCAGGGGATCTTCCTGACCCAGGGATTGAACACAAGTCTCCCGAGTCTCCTGAATTGCAGGCGAATTCTTTACACACAGTAGACAAAAATAGTAGATGACCTGTAAATGACTCAGTTGAACAAAGCAATTTATACCTAACAAAATATTACATTCCAGTAAAATCTGTATAGCTCATATAGCAATCTTAGAAACAATTGCAAAACAGTGTTAAGTAAAAAAGGCGAAGTATTATATTAAAAATTTGATGTGGTTGAAGTTTTAGAATATGGAAAAAATAACAACCCTTTGCACTGTGGTGGTGGGATAATGGGTTATTACATAAAATCACCAGTATATTTGTAAAAATATTTGACAGTAAACATAATGCATTCATTAAAAAAGAAAGACACCTCATTCTTCACTTAAGTAGAGAATCCCTTTTCTTTTCTTTCCTTGTGTGAGAATTTGCTTTCCAAGTAACTGTGTATGGACACTGAGAACTGTCTTTGAGACCTGCAGATCTTTCCTCCTGGCTATTTACTGCTCTTCCCCCAGGATGAAGAGCTGGGTGACTATTTGCAGCTCTGTTGCCGTTGCTGCAGAAACATGGCCTCTGTGACATGACTGCTGTCTCTTGCCCCCACTCTTCACTGCCGTCAATATCTGAGTAGCTCAGGTAGTCTACAGGGTGGTCCCACCTCTGCCAGAGCTAGTCTAATGATCCATTCAGGATGCTGTTTGCCACAGTCATAAACCTGGGTGGACCCTCAGGGTGTAGAGAAGGCCATTCTTCTCCCCAGTGCTATGTTCAGTCCAGGGCAGATTGGGATAGAAACATGTGATGAAAACAATAATCACAATAATAAAATACAACTACTCAGATCCCAGTGTTTGCGCTCCATGGACCCACTGTATCAACTCTTATCCACATGCTTATCCTCTGGCACATGACTACCTTTCATTCCTTTAGAGGAAATAATCAACCATTTTGGGCTTCCCAGGTGGCTCCGTGGTAAAGAATCCGCCTGCCAATGCAGGAGATATGAGTTTGATCCTTGGGTCGAGACAATTCCCTGGAGTAGGAAGTGGCAACCTACTCAAGTATTCTTGCTGGGAAAATTCCATGGACAGGGAAGCCTGGAAGGCTACAGTCCATGGAGTCACAAAGAGTCAGACATGACTGAGCAACTGAGCATGCAGTCAACTATTTTACACATTTGTGGATATAAAGAACACAGGCCAGAAGAAATAATTGTGGCTATAATAAAATTTGTGGATGAGAAAAATTTGGAGGAGGAGCTGTTCATGCTAAACTTTCCACACTAAGCATACATTATTTTGTAATTGTGTGGATGGGGAGGTTATATTATGTATAAGGACTACTGACTGAGGAACTAGCAAATTGGAAAAATGTGGTTTGTATAAAAATTACCTCAATTACAGTAATACATGAAAGCTAACATCCTCTATGCCTGATCCTCTATCTACACAGCTCAATATTCTCAAATATATTTGTTTCATTTTATCATACCAACAACTCTACATTTTCCATCTTTCAGACTTGCTATTTGCATAGATTTACATGTCATCCCAGGTCAGGTGGTCCTCTGTTCAAGTATTTAGTTCAGCTAAATACTTGATGAACTATAAATATTTGGCCCTACATAAGACCCAAATGTAATGCTCAGTTCAGTTCAGTTCAGTTCAGTCACTCAGTCATGTCTGACTCTTTGCGGCCCCATGAATCGCAGCACTCCAGGCCTCCCTGTCCATCACCAACTCCAGGAGTTTACTCAAACTCATGCCTATTGAGTCGGTGATGCCATCCAGCCATCTCATCCTCTGTTTTCCCCTTCTCCTCCTGCCCCCAATCCCTCCCAGCATCAGGGTCTTTTCCAACGAGTCAACTCTTCGCATTTGGTGGCAAAAGTATTGGAGTTTCAGCTTCAGCATCAGTCCTTCCAATGAACACCCAGGACTTATCTCCTTCAGGATGGACTGGTTGGATCTCCTTGCAGTCCAGGGGACTCTCAAGAGTCTTCTCCAACACCATAGTTCAAAAGCATCAATTTTTTGGCACTCAGCTTTCTTCACAGTCCAACTCTCACATCCATACATGACTACTGCAAAAACCATAGCCTTGACCAGACAGACCTTTGTTGGCAAAGTAATGTCTCTGCTTTTTAATATGCTATCTAGGTTGGTCATGACTTTCCTTCCAAGGAGTAAGCATCTTTTAATTTCATGGTTGCAGTCATCATCTGCAGTGATTTTGGAGCCCAAGAAAATAAAGTCTGACACTGTTTCCACTGTTTCGCCATCTATTTCCCATGAGGTGATGGGACCAGATGCCATGATCTTAGTTTTCTGAATGTTAAGCTTTAAGCCAACTTTTTCACTCTCCTCTTTCACTTTCATCCAGAGGCTTTTTAGTTCCTCTTCACTTTCTGCCATAAGGGTGGTGTCATCTGCATATCTGAGGTTATTGATATTTCTCCCGGCAATTTTGATTCCAGCTTGTGCTTCTTCCAGCCCAGTGTTTCTCATGATGTACTCTGCATATAAGTTAAATAAACAGGGTGACAACATACAGCCTTGATGTACTCCTTTTCCTATTTGGAACCAGTCTGTTGTTCCATGTCCAGTTCTAACTGTTGCTTCCTGACCTGCATACAGGTATCTCAAGAGGCAGGTCAGGTGGTCTGGTATTCCCATCTTCTTCAGAATGTTCCACAGTTTATTGTGATCCACACAGTCAAAGGCTTTGGCATAGTCAATAAAGCAGAAATAGATGTTTTCCTAGAACTCTCTTGCTTTTTCGATGATCCAGCGGATGTTGGCAATTTGATCTCTGGTTCCTCTGCCTTTTCTAAATCCAGGTTGAACATATGGAAGTTTTCGGTTCACGTATTGCTGAAGCTTGGCTTGGAGAATTTTGAGCATTACCTTACTAGCGTGTGAGATGTGTGCAATTGTGCGGTAGCTTGAGCTTTCTTTGGGATTGCCTTTCTTAGGGACTGGAATGAAAACTGACATTTTCCTGTCCTGTGGCCACTGCTGAGTTTTCCAAATTTGCTGGCATATTGAGTGCAGCACTTTCACACCATCATCTTTCAGGATTTGAAATAGCTCAACTGGAATTTCATCACATCCACTAGCTTTGTTCGTAGTGATGCTTTCTAAGGCCCACTTGACTTCACATTCGAGGATGTCTGGCTCTAGGCGAAGTGATCACACCATTGTGATTATCTGGGTCGTGAAGATCTTTTTTGTACAGTTCTTCTGTGTATTCTTGCCACCTCTTCTTAATATCTTCTGCTTCTGTTAGGTCCATACCATTTCTGTCCTTTATTGAGCCCATTTTTGCATGAAATGTTCCCTTGGGCTTCCCTGGTGGCTCAGAGGTTAAAGCGTCTGCCTGCAATGCGGGAGACCTGGGTTCGATTCCTGGGTCGGGAAGATCCCCTGGAGAAGGAACTGGCAACCCACTCCAGTATTCTTGCCTGGAGAATCCCATGGACGGAGAAGCCTGGTGGGCTACAGTCCATGGGGTCGCAAAGAGTCGGACAAGACTGAGCGACTTCACTTTCACTTTCCCTTTCCCTTGGTATCTCTAATTTTCTTGAAGAGATCTCTAGTCTTTTCCATTCTGTTGTTTTCCTCTCTTTCTTTCTTTTTTTTTTTTTTTTATTAGTTGGAGGCTAATTACTTAACAACATTTCAGTGGGTTTTGTCATACATTGATATGAATCAGCCATAGATTTACACGTATTCCCCATCCCGATCCCCCCTCCCACCTCCCTCTCCACCCGATTCCTCTGGGTCTTCCCAGTGCACCAGGCCCGAGCACTTGTCTCATGCATCCCACCTGGATGTTTTAAAAGAACAGCATGTATACTATCTATGGTTTTCCTCTATTTCTTTGCATTGATCGCTGAGGAAGGCTTTCTTATCTCTCCTGGCTATTCTTTGGAACTCTGCATTCAAATGGGAATATCTTTCCTTTTCTCCTTTGCTTTTCGCTTCTCTTCGTTTCACAGCTATTTGTAAGGCCTCCTCAGACAACCATTTTGCCTTTTTGCATTTCTTTTCCATGGGGATGATCTTGATCCCTGTCTCCTGTACAGTGTCATGAACCTCCGTCCATAGTTTATCAGGCTGTCTATCAGATCTAGTCCCTTAAATCTATTTCTCACTTCCACTGTATAGTCATAAGGGATTTGATTTAGGTCATACCTGAATGGTCTAGTGGTTATCCCTACTTTCTTCAGTTTAAGTCTGAATTTGGCAATAAGGAGTTCATGATCTGAACCACAGTCAGCTCCCAGTCTTGTTTTTGCTGACTGTATAGCGCTTCTTCATCTTTGGATGCAAAGAACATAATCAATCTGATTTCGGTGTTGACCATCTGGTGATGTCCATGTGTAGAGTGTTCTCTTGTGTTGTTGGAAGCGGGTGTTTCCTATGACCCGTGCGTTCTCTTGGCAAAACTCTATTAGCCTTTGCCCTGCTTCATTCCGTACTCCAAGGCCAAATTTGCCTGTTACTCCAGGTGTTTCTTGACTTCCTACTTTTGCATTCCAGTCCCCTATAATGAAAAGGACATCTTTTTTGTGTGTTAGTTCTAAAAGGTCTTGTAGGTCTTCATAGAACCATTCAACTTCAGCTTCTTCAGCGTTACTGTTTGGGGCATAGGCTTGGATTACCGTGATATTGAATGGTTTGCCTTGGAAACGAACAGAGATCATTCTGTCGTTTTTGAGATTGCATCTAAGTACTGCATTTCAGACTCTTTTGTTGACTATGATTGCTACTCCATTTCTTCTAAGGGATTCCTGCCCACAGTACAATGGTCATCTGAGTTAAATTCACCATTCCAGTCCATTTTAGTTTGCTGATTCCTAGAATGTCAATATTCACTCTTGCCATCTCCTGTTTGACTACTTCCAATTTGCCTTGATTCATGGACCTAACATTCCAGGTTCCTATGCAATATTGCTCTTTACAGCATCGGACCTTGCTTCTATCACCAGTCCCATCCACAACTGGGTATTGTTTTTGCCTTGGCTCCATCCCTTCATTCTTTCTGGAGTCATTTCTCCACTGATCTCCAGTAGCATATTGGGCACTTACTGACCTGGGGAGTTCCTCTTTCAGTATCCTATCATTTTGCCTTCTCATACTGTTCATGGGGCTCTCAAGGCAAGAATACTGAAGTGGTTTGCCATTCCCTTCTCCTGTGGACCATATTCTGTCAGACCTTCCACCATGACCCGACCGTCTTGGGTGGCCCCACATGGCCTGGCTTAGTTTCATGGAGTTAGACAAGACTGTGGTCCTGTGATCAGATTGGCTAGTTTTCTGTGATTATGGTTTTAGTGTGTCTGCCCTCTGATGCCCTCTTGCAACACCTACTGTCTTACTTGGGTTTCTCTTACCTTGGACATGGAGTATCTCTTCACGGCTGCTCCAGCAAAGCACAGCCACTGCTCCTTACCTTGGACAGGGGGTATCTTCTCATCCCGCCCCTCCTGACCTTGAACGTGGAGTAGCTCCTCTCGGCCCTCCTGCGCCCGCGCAGCTAGAGACTATATTTCAAGATTACCTTTGTTTGCTGAGATGGTAAACAAAATGCAGTTCAAATATGGGAAGAACTTGGTAAGGAGTGAGTATAATATGTTGATAACCAAAAAAAAAAAAAATATGTTGATAACCACCCCCTCCCCATCTCAGATCTAAACTGTATTTCAGAATTATAGCAACTTGGAAATAAGTTGATGAGCTCTAGTCATTCAAAAATTGTGCATTAAAAACATAAAGTAATAGCATATATGATCTGATTTAGCCAGCTGAAATAAGTGCAGTATCGATTAAATTTACTTAAAAAGTAAGCTAAATCAGTCAGAAATGAAACCTAAATTAAGAAACCACAGGAGAGTAGGTTAAGTACTTACTTTCTGTTTTGTTGCTGTCTCTGATGCAATAGTCAACGGTGCTGTGAGTGAAGGTGGGTTGTGTCTGGTCTAAATACTGGGGCCTGTGATCTAAGAAAAAGGGGAAAGATGTTCAGTTCTGTCATCCTGATGACCTGAAGCCTTAAAGAATGTGGTCAAAACGGCTTCACCCAAGGGCATGTTGGTGTCTACTCTAAGAAGATCTTTCAGAGGTAAGACATAGCTGTATTTTTATGTCTTCCACAAAAGTCAATTCTAAACTCTTAAGAAGACAATCATAAAATCTGGGTGAATCAGCAGCAAGCTAGTTTAATTCTGTTTGCTCATAACTGTTAAAGAGAAGTCTCTAAAGCTTAAATACCAGGTAGGGTAACTGACTGTCCCAATTTGACTGAGACTAAGGGAGTTTTCAAAATGTATGGCTAAAATGCCAAAGCCAGGACAGTCCTGAGCAAACCAGTATGAGTTAGTCACCTATGTCCAGGTCTGCTGTAAAGTCTTTACCAACTTTACTCCAACCCACAAAAGTTTGCCTTCAGGGAATTCTTTCTGCACTTAAAGTTAATATACACCTAGAGTTCTAAGCAGTTTATTTGACATATATTCTCTTTTTATTAGGGGATAGTTTGCAAGTTCTCTTGAGAGTAGGAGCCACAGCTCTAATTTTTATAATTTCTTGATATTTAGCAGAGTGCTAGTGTTTAATGAATGAATCTAAGAATTTTAAAATGTTACTCAACACTGATTCAAGCATTACACACTTTTTCTTCTTTAGTTTAAATAATTAAGTTTAATGTTTATGAATGTGTGTTTTATTTTAGGACATCTCAAGTTCAAGTTCTTTCCTAGATTATGTGCGCTACAACTACAGATTATGTGAGCCTGGGCAAGTTAATTACTCTGAGACATAATTTTTTTAATCTGTAAAGTGGGGATAAAAATGTCACTCACTTCCCAGGGATATAGTAAAGGTTAAGTAAAATACTGGCTAAGCGTGTAGTGTTTTGTCTCGCACATAGCACACAACCAGTTTTATGTGTTAGTTGTTAACAAATGATTACACATCAATTCACTGTATTCTTCCTTGCATTGTTTCTTTCAGGGAGTTTATGTCATCCCAGGCAAAAGCAGTTATTAAAACTACTGAAGATTATTTGCAGCCTCAGTTTGGCCCCAACAGACTTTCGCATTCTGCGGCAGTATCAGAAGGGTCAGGACTTCAAGATTGCTCCACACATCAAACAGCATCAGATCATAGCCATGATGAAATATCAGACCCAGATAGCTACAAATCAAACAGTAAAAACAATTCTTGTTTTGTATCAGCATCCAGGAGAAACAGACCTGTCAGTGCTCCACTGGGTCAACTGAGGTAATCAAAGTGGCTCTCTGTTCTTTCCTTTGAGCAGAATTTATAATGATTCAGTTGACTGTTTCAAATGTTAAAATGTAACACATCTCTAGGGGTTTTGTTTCTGCTTTTCTTTTTTCTTTGAAAGCACCTGAGTAGAATGTTGCTAATTATATTTGTGGAAAAAAATGAGATACACGGGTGAGCCTGGATAATATGAAACTCTAGTTGAAGCAGAGTCAGGCTAAGACCATGAATATCTTGGTTTACTAGATAATTGCTTAAAAACAGAAATGCATACTTTTAATATTTAAACAGTATTTGAAATAAAATCAAATTGAAATTGAACTTATTGTAATAGCATTTTGTGTATACATTTTCACATCAAGATTCTTATAATCTGTTAACCTAAGAGTTTATGGATAGAAGAAAATGTTGATAAAAATAAAAATCAAACTAAGGTATTTACATTCACATTATTTTCATATATTCAAATAGGTGGATATACAGTGGTTTTAAGTTTAAAGTTAAAATGTTTACTTTAAAATGTTTACTATGCAAACGTGGCATTAGGAATTAACAGGAAAAGTTAGATAACTCAGGTAAAAGTAGAACATGTTAGTCATTTACCATGTACTTTTGCTGGGAAAAAAATAAGGATTGAAACTAGTTTTGACTGAAAGCAAACTTAGAAATCTTCTCTTACTGCCCCCAAGCAATTTGAAATGAAAGCAATAAAAGTGACTTCAGAATAAAAACTTTAGTATGATGTATTTGGATTTCAAATCTTTTAAAAAGAAATCAAAGAACTTTAATAAACATGAAAACTTAAGGAAAATTCTTAGCTGTTTTCTATTTCATGATGTTAAGACCATATTGCTATTTTATGCTTTCTCTTAGAATATAGCATATATAATTTTAAAAAGTGAATGCTGTGATGTTTTAGAAATAAAACAATTTATTCTGAGATACATATTTTACATGAACAGTTTTGGCAAACTTATCATGTATTAAATTTTTAAAAATATTTAAGTATATATAGACAATCTTACTCTATTAAAAAAATTTTTTTGAGGAATACTTAGGAACAATCATTAGTGCTTATATGTGTTGAAAATGTCCAGGATAATATTTACATAAAAATGCTTACTAATTAACATTCACCAATTGTTGTGTGTTTTTTTTCTTTAGAGTTGCAGAGTTCTCTTCAAAATTTAAGTGGGACCAGAATTGGCACAGATTGTCTCAAAGACACAAACTTCAACCCAGACTGATTAGAGTAACAGCTTACAAAAATGGATCTAGAACAGTCTTTGCCAAAGTTACTGTACCAACCATCACCTTGGTAACTAGTATCCAAAAGTTTTCAGTGCTTTATTTCTTCCCTTATTCTCTTTATATATAGAAAGTGAGAAAGATGACATTTATTGTTTAAAATTTTCTTTATAGTTATCTGAATCTCTAGGTAGTTTATATGTATATATATAGATTTCACAGACATTCCATTCATTTTTGATCAATATATAAGTAGTATATCTAATTAAACAAATACAATGACTATATCTTATAGACTTATTAGAATGATGGAACATTCAAGGACTAGAATTTGAGAATCAGCTATTCTCAGTGTTGAGATGAACCTATTTGTATATTTTCAACTGCTACAAAATAACCATATTGGTGGTGTTTCTGAGTTACTTAACTTGGCAAGTGGCTCAGTGAGTTTCTGTTTTGATCACTGCACCTTTTTGCTTGGTGGAAATGTGTTACTTTCCTTGTCCTCAGTAGCTCTCCCTTACCTCTTGTTTTCTATTAGTTGCTGGAGGAGTGCACAGAAAAGCTGAATCTGAACATGGCCGCGCGACGAGTGTTCTTGGCAGACGGCAGTGAAGCCCTCGAACCTGAAGACATACCCTGCGAAGCAGACGTTTATGTTTCAACGGGAGAGCCCTTTTTAGATCCATTCAAAAAAATTAAAGGTAAAAATGAAAAAAAAAACCTTGTATTTCCACACACAGTAAATTGCTTAAGGGGCGCAATTAAAAAATGATTTTCATCCTGTCTTTTTTGCATGGTTTAACAAAACTAATGTTTACGCATTTACAGCTCAGTAAGAGGATAATGTGCTTAATGAAAGAAAAATCCACTGACAGCCACGTTTATTGCCCTTCATTAGCATTGGTGCTTAATTTAATATAGATCTGAATAGACATTAGGGAGCCTGCAGGAGGTTAAATGGTGAAAATATAATAAATTGAATCAGAGATTATTGAATTTACTGTTTAGTTTCTGTGACACTCAACAGACATAATTCATTAGACTTATTCTCTCAGAAAATAGCTCAAAGTTTCAAGTATCATTTATTCATTTATACTCTTGATCTTTTTTCAGATGGTATTAACATAATTTTGAAAATGTGACCAATAATGAACATAATTCTTATATACATGTGATTTTCCTAACAAAATTTTTATAAGATAAATGCCACAGCATGTCTTTTATATAATTTATGTATATATGTAAAATATATATGTTTTATGGTAATATAAATTATATATTTATAATGTGATATGTATAGACATACTTTTGTAGCAAAGATCTCTTTGTAGAAAAAGAAAGTCCATTGTTTCTAATGTTTCAGAAATGTGGAGATTTTCTAAGGAAAAAAAAATTCTTTCTTTAGTGAGAAAGAGTATGTTTTAAGAGAGAAATAAAAATGCCACTATCCAGGTATGTCATACCCAGGGCCTGTTATCAAGTGCTATGTATGCTAATCACATTTAAATGACATAAGAACTTTGCCATACAAATTCAGTGTATCTAACTGCTGTATTCCCCTCTGCTTTTTCTATCTTATTAGAAGTTTTTTTTTTTTCTGCAATTGCTATAAAGCCAGTGAACCAAAGGCAAGTCTAGGCAGTCATTGCATAAATAGAAGAAAAGTAATTCTGGAGTTCATTACAGAGGAAGTGATGAAAATTCTTCCTCTATTAATGTTATTATATAAAATGATACTAGAATTTCTATCTCTTTAAGAATACTTGATCATCAAGAAATAATTTCTTGAATTCAATAAAAAGTTCAAGGTAATTTGGTCCTTGTAAAGAAACTTGTTGCTACAATACTCAGTAAAAATAAGCTATGCAGTAGTGTAGACCCAGGTATTTTTCAAAATTGTTTTTTACTTTAAAATATGGCTGCCTTTATTTTGTATTCATGAATCATCTCTTTGTATAGAAGCATGAGTCTTTGTGGGTAAATGTTTCTGTGACTTTTATATTCGGATATCTATGTAATGAATACTTCCTTAAGACCCTTGGTTATTTTTATTAATAAGAAATACTTGTCTTTCTTATGATCATGGTATTTTAGAAGAGATATATAAAAATTATTTATAGCTAAGCTTCTTAAAAGATCTGGGCGTGAATGCCTAAAATGACAATGTTACCCACATGACAAAGCTTGGTGGATGATTTTTAAATGTACAAACTAATTTCCTCCTACTTTTTGTTTTCTCTTTTATCCTTTTAAAGCCAAGTCTAGAACAAAAAACTTCTCTGCTTTGTCTGCACATCTTTGGCTGTGTTTCACTGTGACATGCACTGCTGTTCTTTTAGCACCAAAATGTTGGCACACACTCCTGAAAATTTCACACCATCTCTTGCTGGATCAGCAAGCTTAACCCACCAAAATCTGGTGTTGTGCAATGGTTTTTGACTGATAATCAATCTTTATGCTGCTCGACAGTTGTTGCTGGGACACGGAGTAGAGCAGGTGGCAGATGTGCCTTGTCTTTTGAGAAAAGAAATTGTAGGTGAGCTTGGACACAGACTAGCATATCACATGTCCATTAAAAAGACTTAAGTATAATGGGAAAAAAGCCATCCATGTAAGTTAAGCTCACAGATAAGCCTATAAGCCTAAAGCCTGATATTGGTTTCTTTCAGAACAAGAACATAAACACAAATAATTTATTTGATATATATATATATGTAATTTATCATATATGTGTATATAACTTGAGAGGGGTGGGGGAGATTTCACATATATGTATATCACCTACATATTCTCACCTACATATTCACATGTACTTTTTCAAATCAGGCTAAAATGAGCTCTTTTGCATGAGTGTTATAGATTATCAATAATAATGTCAACTTGTCATGAGTTTACCATAAAAATAAAACATGTATGAATAGCTTTGAAAGTGGTAGATAGATTTAAGTAAGGAGACATTCTCAGAAGTTGGAAAATTCTACTTTCTAAAGGTAAATAAGGGGAAAACACCTGACAGAATTTGGTGTTACTGTTGCATCTTTGCAGATGAACATGAATATTTTATGTACAATGAACAAACAAGCATTAGAGTCAGTAAATGGTCATTATTTTAATATACTGTTTTTCATTCATTCAGCAAACATCGATTCAAAGTCTACTATGTGCCAGTCCTAGGCCAGATCAGAGACAGATAATAAAAAAGGGGACTTATAATCTAATTTCTTTGTTGTCATTATTCCTTCACCTCTAATTTTAAAGAAAAAAAAATTAAACCAAATCCTTTGGTCCTCCAAATGAAAATTTGCTCTATTTCTGGCACAGAAAAGTCAAATAAATCTATGTATATTTTGGCAATTGTATTTCCATACTTCATTGTATTCTTATTCTTTGGGAAAATAGTATAGATAGTGCAAATTGCCTTGGAAATAATTCCAGATTTACTAAGGTAGAAAGAGACCTGCAGAACATCTCTGATTTTTTAAATGCTTTACCACCCCTTTTGAGCATCACTGTTGACAACCAGTGGCACTGGATTTAGTAGAAAGCCAGAGAACTATTCATCACATACCTCCAAACACAAAGCTTTCATACAGAGGTCAAGCCAGGGTCAAGACTGACATGAAGCACTCCCTGTTGAAATGCAATGTTAGAATAATTCTTACATTTGAAGTTGAATGCATAAACAGAAAGATTAATTGTGTGTGGGGAAAAGCAGAAAGAATTTTTATGAAGATTACTGATGAAGATCAACTGTCTTATTAGGTCTTGTAATTCTGCCATTTGAAGATTCTGAAATTTATTAACGATTCCTCTAAAACTATGAAGATATAGTTAATGAATTGTTTTTAAAGGGCGTTTTTAAAGTTTTCAGTTTCATGAGCATACCTCTTAGGCTTTATTCACAGTTTCCTGAATCTTCTGCTTCATGATAGCACAATGAAAATTCTTGCATCAGATTCCTGGAATTTAAAGAGTTCAGCTCCTTTAGAACTGCTAGGAGCTATAGGCAATGTAAACCTAGCATAAAAAATGGTTCATGCCCCACACTTGCTTAAATGTCTTAAAGAAGATGAGGGGGAAAACAGTTTGAACCTAATTCATTAGGTCCAAGTTTCACTGTATAGAGTTCTGAGATTGGTTAAATTTTTTTTACTTCTATATTTCCATTCTTTTCTATATATCCTATTTTACTCTTTGGCTTTCAGAGTTATCATTTACAGTGATTCATTTCAGTCCTGAGTTTTGTTAACCAGAAATGAAACTGAGTATTATGAATAGAATTTTACATCTTTTATATTTCTGTATTGTGAAGATGTAGTCACAGAGAAAAAATCCATGAAGAGTATTCTTAATACTACACCTAAGATCTAAATTTAAACCTAGAGATTTCTGCTAACTGCCATGTGATCTACAAAATGAGATAATTTGCTGTGACAGCTTGTGATTGACAAGAATATGTGTGAGCACATTTAAAATAGGCCATCTTTTCATGTAGAAATAAATGTCAGTGAAATGATGGATTCTCATCATTTTAATTATTGATGATTTGGAAATATTTCAATTCCACGACATACAAGACACATTCTAAATAGCAGCATAACACTTTTTCTCATATGTGCATCAATAATGAAATGTTCTGTCATATTTTGTTTCTCAAAAAATGCATTAGTTTAATGAACCTGGATTCATGCATTATATTCTGTTCCATTATATGTCTCCTGAGTTTGTTGCTTTTTAAATGGTTGTGTTAAAAGCACAAGTTTCAAGAAATGACTTACTACCCACATCACACCTTGCTTTTCTTGCTGCTGAATCTCAAGACAGTGCTACAGTCTACACCAGTGGCTGCATTAGTCCTTCTAAAGCTAATATTGGGCTCTGTGATGCTCACCCACAGGGTGACCACTACTTAACTTGGGCAGCTGCAATAGGACTTAGGGTGGGTGTTCCCAAATTCTCTATTATCACTTTGAATAGTATGTGCATTAGGCAAGATTGTCAGTCCATCTTCTCTCTCACTTGGCTACATATACCAAAAGCAGGAACATGATATTATGTGGAGAAAAAGAACTCTCTTCTGAGATAGCACATTATTCTTTTATCTGTTTCTGCAAGGGGGGATAAAACTATAGGCATGTATGTTATGTTTTTTCCTATTCCAAATATTTTAAACCTATAATTAAGTGTGTACAGTGCCCTTACTATGTGATTAGATGTGGGTCTGAAGATCATTACAAAAGATGTGCCCCTGACCCCGCAAAAAAATCCTTAGCCAATAGAAAAATTTAGAGCATGCATCCAGTAGCATCTCATACTGTCAGAATATCAAATCATTGAGGAACACCTGAATTATTGACATATCATGAATTGTTGAATATATTTCATATATTCACAGAGAAGCTATACTTGTTTAGTGAAGATGCCTGTGAACCTGTAACTGTCCTGATAATTTGAATACTTCCTGCAAGCCATACACTCACCCATGTGCTTTAAGTGTATTATGCTTTCTCTGTACAACCCCTGAGTTAATGCTACAAATCCGGTCTCTTATATGCCATTCTAAAATACAGAATTGCAGATAACCAAACAATTTTTTCATAACTCACTTGATAGCACAACCTTATTTGGTATAAATAATCAATTGTTTTGATGAAAAATAATATGTTTGATTATGGGCTGCTACTGTAGACCTTGCTGGGCATATTAAATAGTATTTGATATATGCAACATGTTAACATTTTTTAATTCTAAAATTTCTACTATGGAATCACATCTGATAATAAGGGTTTTGAATACAGCCTTTTTTGTCTGCAAAGAAATTTGATAAACTTTAATTCTCATGAATTAAATTATGACTCAGAAGAGTTATAAATTATAATTTATAATTATAAATTAAATTATAACTCAGAAGAGTTATAAATACTGTCTTTATCACCGGGAGCTGTTTGCTACATGGATAAAAGTGGACAGAGAGAATACCTCCTTGACAAGAGCTAAGACAGTGTGTGAGAAGTAATAAAGAGCTGAGACAGTGTGTGTGAGAAGTAATAAAAAAAGAAATTATGGTTCTGTTTAAGGAGGCAGAGGAGTAGTCAAAGAGAGACCATTCATTCATTCAATCATTTCCTCAAGAAGTATTTATTGAGTCCCTACAATATGCCAGGATACGGTGTGAACAAGACAGGTCTCATGGAGCTTAGGTTCTAATAAGGTAGAAGAAGCAACGGACATAAACATATACAGAACTAAGTTATTTAGTGACAGTGTGAAGTGTTATAAAGAAAAATAAGAAGGGTGGTATCATAAAAACAAATAATGTCATGGAAACAAAAGGAGGGAGTTTAAAAACTGAGCCAAGCATTTCCAGTAACCTTGAAGTCTAATCTTTTAGGCTGTTGTCTATCTACCCTGCTTGCTACTTTACCTGAGAGTTCATTTATATATCCTATAGGTACTCTTTCAGGATTTTGCCTTCTAAAGCATTTGTTTCTGAAGCTTTGAGACATCTGTTAGGAGAGACATAAGAAATGCATTATCATTTAGTGGGAAGAGCACTAGACTTGAAATCAGATGATCTTGCAAGATTCTAGTCCCTCTTATATGACCTTGGGCAGACTGATCTGCACTTCAGTGTCCTTACTTATATATCGAGGTAAAAATATCTTAATGGATTATTGGATATTGTCTTCTTTTTCTAAAAAGAAAAATTATTTGGAAATTAAATGTCTATAAATCCCTCATCTAAATAGAACACTGAAAATAGCATTTCATAAGTATAACTAGGACTCCAAGTACTGTTAAGATGCCAAGGCTAGTTATTAGAACCTCGTGTCCACTCTTACCTCCCCAGAATATTTGCCTGGATATAGGAAGGTAGCAACAGCACAATCATTTGGCTCTGCTTTACCATCACTGCCAGGGAAGCAAACTACTCTGTGAACCTGGGCAAGTGGCTTAAAACCTCTCTAACCCCCAGTTTCCTCATCTATTATATATAAACTGAGTCAATAATGAACATCTCACAGGGTAATTATGAGTAAATACAATAATGTGTATAAAAGTCTGCTGCACATAATAGGTGTCTAAAACATTATTTTTCCATCTGCTCTTTGTCTGTTTTCCCTCTTTTGCTCCATCTCTTGTTTGACTCATTTCCACCAGCTTACCATATAGACTGGCACAAGTACCTGATTTTACTACTACAGGTGCTTGCTAGGTCCAGGATCTTAAACTATTTACAACCAAGTTAAAATCATGAGCAAGCACTTGTGTTACAGCATGATATGGAAATCTGAGTTAGAGCCTTTGAACTCTCACTATGTTCTACTATTTGCCTTGAGAATTTTTCTGAGGTGTAAGTCAAAATCAAGTCCTTTTATGAAAGGAGCTCCAAGTGGCCTTGCTCTGCTCTATTCTGAAAGTCGACTTTTTAAAATATGTTTATGACCCAAGGCTAGCCTTAACTTTAAGCTGCCACAACTTATTCCAAGAAAGTTCATAGAAAAGTTCAGGGAAAGGGTGACAACATTTTGACTGGCACAATAGATGGGATGTTTGTAATTTTAATCAAATTTAAATTGAAGACATACTTCAAATGATATGTCAGACTCGTGTTACCGAGTTAAAATCTAATGACAACCACTGTCATTATTAGTTAAGTATAGCCATCACGCCTATAGCAATAAATGATGACACTTAAGAACATGCAGAAACAAAGAACGCAAGTATTTAGAGAAAAGGGAGTGACTAGAAACCCAGTTGAACACAGGAATGTGACCTGGATTTAATCTATTTACCAAACATAGAAGCAATTGTATTTTGAGCAGATGATATAATTGAATATAGCAGTATGTTTTCTTACTGTCAGAGCATTTATATTTTATAAACTCATCATCTTGCATCCATGAAATGATGTGCTTGTTCATATTTAAGGTCATTATCTATACTTTCAAGACAGCCAGAGCATTAGTGTATTTTCAAGTTTATTGCCCAACTACAAGAGAATTAATTTTTTTAAAAAGATTTTTAATAAGCTTATGGATTTGACGTTGCAAGTTTGCTGCTTTTATTCTGGTGACAGAAGAAAGCAGTATTCTCTTTGCCTCGTACACGCGAAATGGAAAATTACGACGTGGGGAGCACCCAGATTTATTTAATTTCATGACAGGCATTGGTGTTTTTGAAGTAGGCTGAGAAAATGTGGTGATGTTGTAAATAGACCTTCTAATGCTAGAACATGCTTTATCTTTTTCATGATTTGGTTATAAACAAAACATGAAAATAAAATAGGATGTGAGTTCTTCAAAATAAATTATTGGGGCATAATGTTCTGAGTGCTGCCAGAAAGTAAGTGTATGAACATAAACAGTCAAGGGACTTGGCTGGGATATAGCCCTTTGGGGAAGTTTTTCCAAAGGTTTTGTCCAGCCTCCTCTGGAACTTCAGTGGAGTACAGGCCCCACCCCTATCCTTACCCAGATGGTCATGAGGCTTTGGAACCCACTAGGGGTGGCTACCACAATTAGGAGATGAGATGATAATGAAAATAGCACCCTTTCTTTGACAATTGCATGTGTGGGGAATTTGCTGAGAGTACTGTCAATAAGGGGAAGATGGAAGAACCCTTCAAAGAGGACTTACAAGTCTCCTGCTTTTGAGATCCCTGAATGGACAGGCGTTGTACTTGGTCCTGCTTCCTGGGGAGGCTCTCACTAGTAAGGCCAAGCTTATTCTCAGTGTGGTCTTTTGTGATCATCAGACTTGTGATGAGTGTTGTCCTCTCTAAACCAGGCTTCCTCAGGGCATAAACCATGGCTGCCTTGTTCACCATCTTTTTGTGGGGGGGTGGGCACAGGGCCTGGCACTTAATAGATGCTCAACAAACGTTGTTCAGTGGTTGAATGAAAAACCAAATAGGTACTATGGTGAACCATGCATGTTCCATGGTGGGAGGGGAAGTAAAGACCTCATTAGAGCATCCTGTTGGGCCAGCAAACAGTAAGTGGACATTTAGAAGGAGTATATTAAAAATCCCCCATCCCAAATTCTTGTGTAGATTTGTGAATGTTCCTGTTTGGCAAGGGGTGTGAGTAAGCCAGCCCAAGAATGATTCCATGGCAGGCTAATGGTAATGCTAACGCTTGTCTGAGACCAGACAATGGTCCGAAGTGGAGTGCTGGGATAAATGATTCTTCCAGGAACTTATAGACCTGAGATTTTCAGTCTTCCCACATCCTGTCAGGAATGCCCTTTCTTACCCATTCTCTCCCCTCAGCCTTTTTTTTTTCTTTTGATGGTTGGAGAAGGCAGAGGAGAGGCTTTCTTCTTCATTTAACGCTTCCCTTTGTATTTCTCATAGTACCTTGCATACAGTAAGTGCTTATTGACTATTATTGAAAGTCAGGAAGTAAGAAAGAGGAGATGGTGTGACCTTTGGGAAGGTTTAGGGCCACTGCTCCCTGCTGTGCAGAGTTGAAGGACCTCAGAGCTGGGTCGGGGTGGGGAGGCTGTTTTCGAATTCTAACAGCCTGTTTTCGAATATCTACCAGATAGCCTCAGCCCTGGGAGGGATGTCAAGGTTGTGAGATAAGACAAAAGACAAAAGCATAGGAAGCGTTTGTTAGCTCTGCATAGCTACTGTGTTTCCTGAGACGTTCAAGGTGGGTTTAGATGGCAGCACGTTTCTTCTTTTAATACTCAGGCTGGCTTCCTGCCCCCCATGCCCCCCTTGCTCCCCTTCACCACTTGATTATTCCTCATTCCACCCACTGCTAGCCTCAGTTAATCCTCTTCCTCACCAGGGCCAAAACCTACTCAGGTCTGTATTGAGCATCCTTGGGTACTCCATACTGGCATAAGATCAGATTCTGTTTTTCTTCTTACCTCTGGAAGTAATAATGTTTACCCTGGCTGTCTTAAATTGAAGAAAATAGGGGAACCACCAGGCCTTTCAGGTATGACCTAAATCACATCCCTTAACAATTATACAGTGGAAGTGACGAATAGCTTCAAGGGATTAGATCTAATAGAGTGCCTGAAGTACTATGGGCGGAGGTTCATGACATTGTACAGGAGGCAGTGATCAAGACCATCCCCAAGAAAAAGAAATACAAAAAGGCAAAATGGTTGTCTGAGGAGGGCTTACAAACAGCTGAGAAAAGAAGAGAAGCGAAAGGCAAAGGAGAAAAGGAAAGATATTCCCATTTGAATGCAGAGTTCCAAAGAATAGCAAGGAGAGATAATAAAGCCTTCCTCAGTGATCAATGCAAAGAAATAGAAGAAAACAATGGAATGGGAAGGACTAGAGATCTCTTCAAGAAAATTAGAGATACCAAGGGAACTTTTCATGCAAAGATGGGCACAATAAAGGACAGAAATGGTATGGACCTAACAGAAGCAGAAGATATTAAGAACAGGTGGCAAGAATACACAGAAAAACTATTCAAAAAAGATCTTCATGATCAAGATAACCACGATGGTGTGATCACTCACCTAGAGCTAGACATCCTGGAATGTGAAGTCAAGTGGGCCTTAGGAAGCATCTCTACGAAAAAAGCCAGTGGATGTGATGGAATTCCAGTTGAGCCATTTCAAATCCTGAAAGATAATGCTGTGAAAGTGCTGCATTCAATATGCCAGCAAATTTGGAAAACTCAGTAGTGGCCGCAAGACAGGAAAAGGTCAGTTTCCATTCCAATCCCAAAGAAAGGCAATGCCAAAAAATGTTCACTACCACACAGTTGCACTCATCTCACACACTAGCAAAGTAATGCTCAAATTCTCCAAGCCAGGCTTCAACAGTACATAAACTGTGAACTTCCAGACATTCGAGCTGGTTTTAGAAAAGGCAGAGGAACCAGAGATCAAATTGCCAACATCCGCTGGATCATTGAAAAAACAAGAGAGTTCCAGAAAAACATCTACTTGTGCTTTATTGACTATGCCAAAGCTTTTGACTGTGTGGATCACAATAAACTGTGGAAGATTCTGAAAGAGATGGGAATACCAGACCACCTGACCTGCCTCCTGAGAAACCTGTATGCAGGTCAGGAAGCAACAGTTAGAACTGGACATGGAACAACAGATGGGTTCCAAATCAGGAAAGGAGTACGTCAAGGCTGTATATTGTTACCCTGCTTATTTAACTTAAATGCAGAGTACATCATGAGAAATGCTCTGGACTGGATGAAGCACAAGCTGGAATCAAGATTGCCAGGAGAAATATCAATAACCTCAGATATGCAGGCAACACCACCCTTATGGCAGAAAGTGAGGAAGAACTAAAGAGCCTCTTGATGAAAGTGATAGAAGAGAATGATAAAGTTGGCTTACAACTCAACATTCAGAAAACTAAGATCATGAAATCTGGTCCCATCACTTCATGGCAAATAGATAGCGAAACAGTGGAAACAGTGACAGACTTTATTTTTGAGGGAGCTCCCAAAATCACTGCAGATGGTGACTGCAGCCATGAAATTAAAAGACGCTTGCTCCTTGGAAGGAAAGTTATAACCAACCTAGAAAGCATATTAAAAAGCAGAGACATTACTTTGCCAAAAAAGGTCCATCTAGTCAAGGCTATGGTTTTTGCAGTAGTCATGTATGAATATGAGAGTTGGACTATAAAGAAAGCTGAGTGCAGAAGACTTGATGCTTTTGAACTGTGGTGTTGGAGAAGACTCCTGGAGATTTGGAGAGTCCTGTGGACTGCAAGGAGATCCAACCAGTCCATCATAAATGAAATCAATCCTGAATATTCATTGGAAAGACTTATGCTGAAGCTGAAACTCCAATACTCTGGCCACCTGATGCAAAGAACTGACTCATTTGAAAAGACCTTGGTGCTGGGAAAGATTGAGGGCAGTTGGAGAAGGGAACAACAGAGGATGAGATGGTTGGTTGACATCACCGACTCAATGGACATGAATTTGAGTAAACTTCGGGAGTTGGTGAAGGACAGGGAGGCCAGGCGTGCTGCAGTCCATGGGGTTGCAGAGTCGGTCACAGCTGAGTGACTAAACTGAACTGAACTAAACTGACTGTCGGCCCTCACCACCTTTCTTCATGTGAAGGCATAGGTCCCTGGAGTTGTGATGTTAAGAACATACACCTTTTGTTGCTAAATACAAGGGTCCCCTGGTTCTCCATTAGCTCTCAGACAGGAGCCCACGGCCCACGCTTTGGGACGTGATGATTCCGGTCTTACCCCAACAGCTTTGTTTCGTAGGGAAGTGTGTTTTGCCTTCACGTAAGGAAGATTTTTTCCAGTAGTTCCTTCTATCCAGAAGATTAGAATAGCTTGCTCTGGGGAGTGTGGAGCTTCTTTGCATTGTGCAGAAGCTCTGATCTGCATAAGCTTAGGCCTGCCCTCCTTGCTCCAGCTCTGGCCTCTCAGTTTTCCGTGTCCTCCCAATGGTCCATCATATTGTTGCCTAACTCTGGATTTTCACCTGCACTGTTTTCTCTTCTTGGGGTATGCTCTCCCTCTCTTGCCCACTCCAAGTATGCTTCAAGTCCGACCTCATATCCTTCCCCTGCAAAGCCTTTCTTGCTCACCACAGGCTGTGGCGTTGCTGCTTCTCCAGGCCCCCTCAACACCCCGGGACATCTCTGACTAGGCATGTGCCATAGTGTGTTGTTTTCCTGAAGAATTCTGAGGTACCCCCTGTGCAGCCTCTCTAGCACGGAACATGTGTTAGAGACTCAGTGAATGTATGTTGAGTGAGTAATTGAGTAAATGAAATGGGTAGGTAGAATCAATAATTTTTAAAGTTTCATGGGTTTTATAGTTCTGAACCAAGCAAAATAATTCACTAAGCTTCTGACTGTTCTGCTGCTTCTTTCTCTGAGCTGTTCTCCATGATACATATTCTGGTTTCTGGGTAAGTTCAAGGAGGGACATGGTAATGAAAAAACTAATTAATTATGAGTATAAAAATGTAATATTTTCCCAATATTCAGAGAAAATATAAGTCAAGGTAATATCTACCTGAAAATATTACCTAATATCCACCTAATGAAATAATAGTCGTGCTCTGATCTGACATGTTTGACAAATAGTCTACAAATATTTATAAAGCATTTACTATAGGATTAAACACTATTTCGGGTGCTGTTTCTGCAGCAGGGAACAAATGCTTACATTGAAAATGTATGATCAACTTTTTTTTATTTTGTTAAACTTCCAGCAAGCATACTGTTTACAACATACCAGATACTAGAGGTTGTTGTTTAGTTGCTTAGTCATGTCCAACTCATTTGTGACCCCATAGACCATAACCCGACAGGCTCCTCCATCCACAGATTTTCCTGGCAAGAATACTGGAGTGGGTTGCCATTTCGTTTTCCAGGGGATAGGTCTTCCTGATCCAGGGATCAAACCTGCGTCTTCTGCATTGGCAGTCTGATTCTTTACCAATGCACCACCTGGGAAGTCCACATACTAGAGGTACACAGATGAGAAAACATTTCATACAGTTGAAATGTTCAAAGTCTAACAGGGACACACATACAAAAACAGAAGTTCAATAAAATGAGGGATACTCATTCTCGATAAGGTGAGGCTATGAAGCCTGAAGAAAGTAGTTAAAGGTGGTGGCACTGAGTTGAGAAGGAAAGAAGATGGAGAGGGAAAGTCATGATCAAAAGTTGGAATAAGAAAAGAGCATGGTACATGCCTGTTGTTTATTCACGGCTCCCTGCACCTCTGCAGAGGAGTATTCTCTCAGACTCCTTTACTGCAGTGGTTCTCAGCTAGAGAAAATTCTGTCTGCTAAATGTGAACGTTTAGCAATGTCTGGAAACGTTTCTTGCTTGTCCCAATGGGGGCAGGTTCCAATGGCATCTAGTGAGTAGAGGCCAGTGTTAGTCACTCAGTTGTGTCTGACTCTGCGACCCCCATGAACTATAGCCTGCCAGGCTCCTCTGTCCATGGAAATCTCCAGGCAAGAATACTGGAGCAGGTAGCCATTCCCTTCTCCAGGGAATCTTCCCCACCCAGCAATTGAGTCAAGGCCTCCTGCATTGCAGGCTGATTCTTTACCATCTGATTCAATGCAGGAGACACGGGATACAGCTTTAGTTGCTTGATTTCTTCAGGTATCGTTTTCCTCATCTATGAAATGAAGATGATAATATTATCTCTTCCTAAGGTTTAGAGGATAAAACCAGCTAATGTTTATAAAGCACTTAACACATTGCTTTCCATAGGCTAAGTTCTTGGTGAAAATCATGAGGATAATAATAATATCAGCAATGTTTGCTGTATTCATATTTATACAAAAGTGTATAAATATGAATACAAAAAAAAGTTCTATCTGTATAAATTTCATTCATAAAATAAGTAAGGAGAAATACTATTTTTGTCATTTTTTCAGATAAGAAAACTAAGACAAATGAAATTGACTTATTTTGCAGTTACAGAGTTAGTAAGAGGCAAAGTTAAGGTTTGGATCCCCAGCGTTAGGCTTTAGATCCCATGCTGTTAATGCTTTGCTGCTTATCTAGTATATTATTAATGTGTTCTAGTCATCAGTATTATTTTATTAGGCTGCTTTACAGGTTGGTTTAAAAATTCTTTATTCATATAAGATGTTTTATGTATTTCCAATAGTATTTCTCTGTTTATCAACAAGAATCTGGAAAGTTGGAGTACCTTTAAAAACAACTGTATATAATATATATTATAAAGGATAATTTCAAATTTATTTGAATATTTTCTTTATTATGTGGTCTTCCTAGATCTACCTAGAGTTCTTTCAGAAAACCTATTTGGAACTTCAGAAATGCTATCTTGAAATTTTTTTAGGCTGCCTATTTTTTGAAATAAAGTATCCTTATGTGTTTTTAGGTAATAGAGTCATGAATATATTCCTTTTATTGGAATAAAAGATAGATTCATTCATTCATTCATTCATTCAGCACTTAGCGAGCACCTTCTCCACGCCTCAGGTAAGCAATGTATGTTTAGCTAGGAAGGCACAAAGTGTCAGTGTGGTGGGATCAGTTCAGTGGTAGATGCCTTCACAAAGAGCAGGGTGTCCAAGCTGGAAAAGGCTTCCTAGAAGAGATGACCCCCAAGGGAAACTTGAGGAAAACATAAGCATTTACTGAAATATACTCTGAATTCATCCCAGTCTGTTCCACTTCTTCTAGACCTTCATTTGCCAAGCTGTTCTCCTTGACAGGTTTTCTTCTTTTCCTAAAAAATTGTATCCCATTGTGGTCATTAGTGAACATCAAGGTGGTATAAAAATCATACTTAAATCCATAATGGGGAGAGGTAGGGAATAAAGATGGTGAAGTGAAGTGAGTGAAGTCGCTTGGTCGTGTCTGACTCTTTGCAACCCCCTGAACTGTAGCCCACCAGGCTCTTCCGTCCATGGGATTTTCCAGGCAAGAGTACTGGAGTGGGTTGCCATTTCCTTCTGCAATAAAGATGGTAGGTACACACAAAAAGGCCATGAAGTTTATTTTGCATAATTAGTATGTTATGAAAAGGGCTTCCCTGGTGGCTCAGCAGTAAAGAATCTGCCTGCAGTGCAGGAGATGCCAGTTTGATCCCTGGGTTGGAAAGATCCCCTGAAAGAGGAAATGGCAACTGACTCCAGTATTCTTGCTTGGGAAGCCCCACGGACAGAGGAGTCTGGCCATCTACAGTCCATGGGGTCGCAAATGAGTCAGACACGACTTAGTGACTAAACAACAACACAGCAACAACAAACTGTACCATGTGCAGTGAACTTGTATATACCCTAGAGCAGCTAATAAGAAATGCAGGCTTGATACCTACCTTTCTAAAAGTTTAAGCGTGGAAGCAGAAGTAGGATATATACTTTTAAGACATTTACATAATAATTCCACATGGTTTACACTCTTTATCTAACAGGTAGTATTGGCGTGTGGAAGGTACTCAAACATTGTTGAATGGATGAACATAAGGGACAGGCTGCAAATGCTTAAAGGATTCAAGAGACTACAGGTCACTGCAAGCTGAAGCACTAAAGGAAGATGTTAAACTGGATGTTGAGAAGGACTTGAGTCTCAATAAGTGAAGGGCGATGGGCTTAAAGATGAACTTGATATGCTCAAGGGATAATTAACAGATTAGCTTAGGTAAAACTGGTAAATTCGGATAGTGTCACATTGTTGGTAAACGCTTCTGTTAGTCTCCTTTCAAGAGAAGGGGCTATGTCAGTTTCATATTCCTTGCACAGGGTCTGGGACATAAGATGGACACAATAAATGTTGGCTGCTTGACCGACTGACAGTCAGACATACAGACTGGCTGACAGGCAGAAAACTTCAAAAGCTAACTCCTAGAACTTTTTTTCTGGCAATGGTAAAATTAATGATTAAGGAAACTTGGCTGTAATTGGAGTATAGAATGTCGGATGTAGTGGAGGAGGATCAAATACAATTAGTAAACTCTTGCAGATGATAGGAGGCTGAGAGAGAAGTGGGCAAGTGGGTCTAGCTGGGACTGGAAAGGAAGAGTTTAAGAGTTATTGAGAAGAAATGACAGCTGAAAGTTAGGTTTCCTGCCTTTGACTCAGTCTGAGGTCAGGTGCCCTAGAGGCAGAGCCTGAGATGGGGAGTTTTGTACAAGGGACTCAGGGAGGGAGTGCCGGCGGGTGAGACCTGTGAAGGAGTGAGGGAGGTGGCGGAGAGAAGAGGCAGGAGCTCAGCCGGCGCTGTGTGCTGCTGAAGTCCAGCCCCAGCGTGGAGTGGGACGCGCGCTCCGAGCTGCCCCTCCCTGGAGCAAGGGGACTGTGTGCTGTGTCTCCTCAGTTCCTGGCTGTGGACTGTCCCCTGAGTAGGAGGGAAGAGCTTATCACCTCACAGGCATTTCCAGGCCAGGTGGCTGGTTCCTTCCAGCCAATGGCAGGTCCCAGCAGAAGGGTCAGCTGTGAGGTGTTGATGGCCAGGACTCACAGGTGGAGTTTGGGGACACTAGGCTGATTAAGAGGGATCCGGGGGAACCACCAGTGTCTCCTACCCTCTGTCCCAGTCTGCTCTTCATAAGGGGCTCCACTGAGGACCTTCCAGTGGCTCCCCATCACATCCAGAATGAAAGCCAAACCCCTTATCCTGGCCAACACCATCTGCCCCTTTCTATCTTTTTGGCTTTATCCATACACATTCTCTCCTTGTCCAAACTTCTTTATTGTTCTTTCTCAAACACACCCAGTTCATTCTCACCTCCGAGAGTTAGTGCTTGATTTTCTCTCTGCCTGGAATGCTCCTTCCCTGAGACTTTCATCACTAACTTCTCATCATTGAGGCTTCTCCACTCAGATGTTCCCTCTTCAGAAAGGCCATCCACTGTTGTCTCTTGCCAAGAGGCTGTGATCTGTACAAACTCTTCTGTCCTATTCACAGCTGTCGCTTGATGCCTTGAGAAGTGGACACCCAATATATATCATTGAATGAATAAGCGTTTGCTTCAGAGAAATGAAGAAGAGACAAGGGTTCAGTATCTCCCTGAGATAATGAAAAGCTGTGAAAACAGTGGAAACATTGACAGAAATAAGAGATGTAAAGGGTGCATCAACTTGTACAAAAGGATGTAAAACTTTTTTTTCAGACATTTTGATCTTGAGGACATTGTGGAAAATGCATGATAGAGACAGAACTGTGTAATGATTTGGGGTATAGTTTCTAGAACTGGATTAATATTCTAGCACAACCACCTACAAGCTGCAAGATATTGGGCAAGTTATTTAATTTCTCAATACCTCAATTTTCTCACTTGTAAATGAGGATAATGATATTATAATGGTACTAAGTCCTTCTATAAAGTCATTGAGAGGACTAGATGAGTTAAAATCCATAAGTCATATAAGAGTTTCTAGCTAATAGCAGTATTTTGAATGGAATTTCAGGAGTTCTGCACATAGGACAGATAGTCAAAACCAGGGCTGGGGTCTGGGAGAGACTAATGCAGCACCTACAGGACAAGCTTTAAGGGGGCCCTCACTTTGGGGGTTATGTGCTTGCCCCACCCTAAGCATGCTTCCTTAAATTTTGCATCTTTGGCCCTTCACTTGCCTCCCCGAAATCCTGTTCTGGTTGAAAGAATCGAAGAGAGAAATGGTTTGTTGGGAAGACTCTCTAAATCCAGTACTTGTCACCCCTCCTCCATCTGGCCTTGGTGAGAATGGTTTCTTGCTATTACTAATCTCTTGGTTGTGTCACTGTCCTTTTGTTGCTTTGCAGTCTTTCCCATCACTTACACAACCAATTCCCTGCATTCTGTCCCTCTTCTCAAGTACTCTGAGTGGATTCTGTTTTCCTGGTTGGACTCTGATGGCCCAGTATATTCCAAAGCTACATCCTAAGCATGGGGTTTCAGGGACGCAGGGAAGAGAAGCCAACATTTGTGGGGTGATTTCAGTGTGTTAGGTACTTCTCCTTGTAAGATGTTTGATCCTCATCAGGTGGTGGAGTGGTGCCCACCACATACTTTGTAGATGAGAAATCAAGAGATGCAAGGACATGGAACTCATCTGGGGCTCCTAAGTAACAGAGCTGAGAGTCAAACCTAGTTTAAAGGTTTATATCCTTTAAACATCTGGAGGGTCTCCACATTGTGGGTACACTCCTATCAAAGTACAGGAATTTATTTTATTTTTTTCCCCAGTGAGAGAAGCTTTTTATTTTCAGAGAGGTAACTGGCCATTGGTAGTTTCCTTCTTCCTCCTCCTCTGCCTCCCCTCCTTCTCACTTTCCTTCTCCTTTCTTTCTTTGTTTTGATGAAATTCACATAACATAAAATGAATCATTTAAAGTGAACAATCAGTGACATTTAGTACATTTTCAGTATTGTGCAACCACACTGTCTAGTTCCAAAGCATTCCCATCATTCCAAAGTAAAACCCCTTATCCATTTGTTTCTCCCTACTATCTCCTCTTCTAGCCCCTGGCACACATCTGTTTGAATTCTGTTTCTCTGGAGTTACCTATTCTGGATAGTTCTTATAAATAGAATTATATGGTATATATCCTTTTTTCATTTTTATTATTTATTTTTGACTTTCATTTCTTTTTCTTTAATTAAAAAGATTTTATTGGAGTATAGTCGCTTTACAGTGTTGTGTTAGTTTCTGCCATACAGCAAAGTGAATCAGCTATCTGTGTACATATATCCCCTCTTTTCTGATGATCCTTCCCATTTAGATCACCACAGAGCACTGAGTAGGGTTCCCTGTACTACACAACCGGTTCTCATTAGTTACCTGTTTTATACGTAGTATTGTATGAATGCCAATCCCAGTCTCCTACTCCATTCCACTTCTCCTTCCCCCTTTTATAGCCATAGGTTCTCTACGTCTGTGTGTCTATTTATGCTTTGCAAATAAGCTCATCTGTACCATTTTTCTATATTTCACATATGTGTGTTAATATGCTATATTTGTTTTTCTCTTTTTGACTTCCTTCACTTTGTATGACAGTCTCTAGGTCCATCCACATCTCTGCAAATGGCACAATTTCATTTTCTATGGCTGAGATTCAAGGGATTAGATCTGGTGAACAGAGTGCTTGAAGAACTATGGACAGAGGTTCATAACATGGTGAAGGAGGCAGTGACCAAAATCTTCCCAAAGAAAATGAAATGCCAGAGGGCAAAGTGGTTATCTGAGAAGGCTTTACAAATAGCTGAAAAAAGAAGAAAAGCAAAAGGCAAGGGAGAAAGGGAAAGATATACCCAAATGAATGCACGAGAATAGCAAGAAGAGATAAGAAGACCTTCTTAAGTGAACGATGCAAAGAAATAGAGAAAGTAATAGAATGGGAAAGACTAGATTTCTCTTCAAGAAAATTAGAGATATCAAGGGAATATTTCATGTGAGGATGGGCAAGATAAAGGACAGAAATGGTAAGGACTTAACAGAAGCAAAAGAGATTAAGAAGAGGTGGCAAGAATACAAAGAAGGACTGTATAAAAATAGGTATTAATGACTCAAATAACAATGATGGATGGTCACTCACCTAGAGCCAGACATCTTGAAGTGTAAAGCCAAGTGGACCTTAGGAAACATTATGATGAGCAAGGCTAGTGGAGGTCGTGGAATTCCAGTTGAGCTATTTCAAGTCCTAATAGATGATGTTGTTAAAGTGCTGCACTCAATATGTTAGCAAATTTGGAAAACTTAGCAGTAGCCACAGGACTGAAAAAGGTCAGTTTTCATCCCAATCCCAAAGAAGGGCAATGTGAGTTCAAACTATTGTACATCTGTGCTCAGTTCACATGCTTGCAAGGTAATGCTCAAAATCCTTCAAGCTAGGCTTCAACAATACATGAGTTGAGAACTTCCAGACGTCCAAACTGGACCTAGAAAAGGCAGAGGAGCCAGAGATCAAATTACCAACATTCCTTGGATCACGGAAAACGCCAGAGAATTTCAGAAAAACATCTGCTTCATTGACTATACTAAAGCCTTTGACTGTGTGGATCACAACAAACTGTGGAAAATTCTTAGAGATGGGAATACCAGACCACCTTACCTGTTTCCTGAGAAACCTGTATGCAGGTCAAGAAACAACAGAACTGGACATGGAATGATAGACTGGTTCCAATTTGGGAAAGGAGTATGTCAAGGATGTATTTGGTCACTCTGCTCATTTAACTTGTATGCAGAGTACATTATTCAAAATGCTGGGCTGGGATGAATCACAAGCTGGAATTAAGGTTGCCTGGAGAAATATCAACAGCCTCAAATATGCAGATGATACCACCCTAAAGTCAGAAAGTGAAGAGGAACTGAACAGTCTTCTGATGAAAGTGAAAGAGCAAAGGGAAAAAGCTGGCTTAAAGCTCAGCATTCAAAAAACTAAGATCATGGCATCTGGTCTCATCACTTCATGGCAAATAGAAGTTGAAAAAGTTCAAGCAGTTACAAATTTTATTTTCTTGGGCTCCAAAATGAGTGCAGATGGTGACTGCAGCCATGAAATTAAAAGATGCTTGCTCCTTGGAAGAAAAGATATGACAAACCTAGTCAGGGTATTACTAAGCAGAGACTTGACTGCCAACAGAGGTCCATATTGTCAAAGCTATGGTTTCTCCAGTAGTCATGTACAGATGTGAGAATTGGACCATAAAGAAGGCCAAGTGCTGAAGAATTGATGCTTTTGAATTGTGGTGCTGGAGAAGACTCTTGAGAGTCCCTTGGACTGCAAGAAGATCAAACTGGTCAGTCTTACAAGGAAATCAACCCTGAGTATTCATTGGAAGGATTGATGCTGAAGCTGAAACTCCAATACTTTGGCCACCTGAAGCAAAGAGCCGACTCAGTAGAAAAGACCCCGATGCTGGACAAGATGGGGGCAGGAGAAGAGGGTGGCCGAGAATGAGATGGTTAGATAGTTCTCACCGACTCAGTGGATAGTGTTTGAGCAAACCGTGCAAACCGTGGGAGATCGTGAAGAAAAGGGAAACCTCACATGCTGCAGTTCATGGGCACAGAGTTGGATACGATTTAGCAACTAAACAACAACAACAAAAGTATTCCCTTGTATATGCATAGTACTTCTTCTTTATCCATTCCTCCCTTGGTGGACGTCTAGGTTGCTTCCATGTCCTGGCTATTGTATATAGTGCTGCAATAAACATTGGGGTGCGTGTGTATCTTTGAATTATGGTTTTCTCTGGATATATAACCAGGAATGGGATGGTTGTGTCATATAGTAGTTCTATTTTAAGTTTTCTAAGGAACCTCCATACTGTTCTCCCTACTATCAATTTACATTCCCACCAATAGTATAGGAGGCTTCCTTTTTTTGCACACCCTTTCCAGCATTTATTATTTGTAGATTTTTTAATGATGGCCATTCTGACTGTTGTGAGGTGATGCTCGTTGTTTTGATTTGCATTTCTCTGTAATTAGTGATGTTGAGCATCTTTTCATTATGCTCTTTGACTTAACCTAATAATTTGTGGATCATCCACATTGTAGTATGTATCAGTATTTTTTTCTTTTTATTGCTGAATAATATTCCTTCATGTAAAAATACACACACACACACACACATATATATATACCACAATTTATTTTTCCATTTATCCATTGGTAGAGATTTGGTTTATATCTTTTAACTGCTGTGAATAGTTCTACTATGAACATATATGTGCATACATACATTTATTTGACTACCTGTTTTCAATTCTTTCAGGCATGTATGGTCTTATTAACTTCTACTTATTTTTCTAATTCTATTTCCTATATATTTAAGATTGTTTAGTTGCTAAGTCGTGTCCAAGTCTTCGCCATCCATGGACTGTAGCCCACCAGGCTCCTCTGTCCTTGGGATTCTCCAGGCAAGAATACTGGAGTGGGTTGCCATTTTCTTCTCCAATTTAAGATTACAAAGTGATAAAGTATGTCATTAATTTCTGTGAAGTTTTTTCTCTTCTTGAAATCTTAATCATATTTATAATCTACTAGTTTTAATTTATTCTCTAAGGTTTGCTTTTATTTCTGCTCACTGTGTATGTGTGTACATGTATGTATGTGTGAGTCTGTATATGTTGGTGGGGAGAGAGAGAGGGAGAGAGAAAGTTGTGTGAACATTTAATATAGCCATTCTGGGACCTAAAGGTTGTTTAAAACCGCTGACTCCATTATTCTTGCCTGGAGAATCCCATGGGCAGAGGAGCCTGGAAGGCTATAGTCCAGGGGGTCTTAAAGAATCAGACACGTCCGAGCCACTTTCACTTCCACTTCACGGAATGATTTTCAAGTCAAAACTCACTGTCATAATAAAGTTCTCTTTAAACATTAAAAAAAAAAAACAACACTGGCCCATGTTTCATATCAATACTAGCAGATTTTATATGAAGTCCCATTTCTAAGTTCAAAAGGTCATGCTTCTTTCAAGGTAAATGCTAATAGCAAAGAGTTATTTGGAAATTTGGGTAAATAAATAAATGCAGCTACTTTCAGTTATATGCAAATAAAATTTTGTTTCTCTTACTAGGTCAGATAAGCAGATGAGGGAGGAATCATTGTATTTTTGTAATTTGTGTGAACAGAAAATAAAATCTAAAATAAATTGAATGCACAAATAAACAACTCAGGTGCAAATTATTTATTTGTGAAATGAAACCTCTTGAAAAGGGAGGAATGCTGACAGCAACTTAGTATGCAATATACTGCGCTTCTATTCTTACCCTTACATTTCCAAAGTCATACATAGTAATTTAGTTGCACTCCCATTAATATTAGTGGGAGTTTTGAAACTTATATTCATGTACACATCTTTGAAAATATATGGGTCAAAATAAATTGTTAATAAAAACTGGGTTTCATTTTCAGTGAAATAGTTTCAGTCTCTTACCAAAGATGTCCTAGAAGGCACCTTCATTCTAGTCATAAGAGAAGAATCATGTATAAGGCTACTACTTGGAGGTTGTCTTCTTTAAAGCAACATGGTTAATAATCATATTGAAGAGGAAAAAGGTGTTTTCCCACCCTTAAAGAACACAAAAGTTCAGGACCCATGTTGTTTAATAGTAAGCAAAGGATCTTAGACCCTTTCAATGGACACTTTCAGCTCAGTGCATGTGATCAGTGATAGAGGCATGCTAAGGTGAATTTTAATTAGGACTAAATTGTGGTATTACTCTTTCATACCCTGAACATCTGTTCCCTTCAGAAATGATGATTTATGCAGGCTATCAGAGCAGACAGCTTGCTACAGCTTATGTCACGGTTAGTGGGAAGCTGGTGGTAGCATTTTAGGAAACCAGCATCTAAATGGAGAGTGGCCGGTGTATTCAATATAGGTAATAGGGGGAGGGGAAGTGTGATGTGTCCATTTTTAATTTCGAAGCCAAATATTGACTTGACTTAAAAAAAATCTCTTCTAGACCATCTGTTGTTAATGAAGAAAGTAACTTGGACAATGAATGGGCTGATGCTTCCTACTGATGTCAAAAGACGGAAAACCAAGCCTGTTCTTTCTGTTAGAATGCAGAAACTTATTGAGAAGACCTCAGCCCGAATTCTGCTCTTTAAGAATGGCACGGGGCAGGATGGGCATGAGATTACAGTGGGAAAGGAAACAATGAAAAAGGTAATCTTGTGTTAAATATTGAAGTAAAAATTAAATTTCAGAGTTTTTATGGCTCTTGAAATGTGTTTTTTCCTTCTGTATATCACTGTCAACTAATAAACTGAAATATTAAGGAGTCATTATATAGAATGCAAAAATTCAGCTGTTTAGAAGTATGTTTATTGCACTAACAACATAACTTACTTAAATAAAGCAACAACATTTCAGGAAATAATTTGGCCAACGTACTCAGCCATTTCCTTAGGTAAAAGTTATGTTTACACTTGAGGAAACATTCCAGTTGGTTATAATACTTTACAGGGTATTTAGGTTGAAGTCAGTTTAAGTAGCTTCAAAGCTCAAAGCTGCTCCTTTTCATTTAGAAGAGTAGTTAAAACCTAGAAACCCCTCTGCTTTTCAGAGTAATCAGTGACATCTGAAATAGCAAGGATTCTGTTTAAAAGTATCCATATGCATTTAAAAAGTAAATCTGGATAGGGCTAAGAAAAATCATGTGACAATTCACCAAACTTTAAGAAACAAATTTTAAAGTATTGTCATATAAATGCATTTTTTAAAAGAAGGTTCTTGTACTTCCCGGGTCTTTGATATTAAAAATACAGAGAAACTAATGGGAATTTGGGGGTCAGGGGGAGACTTTTCATCCAGATAAGGATTTTTCAGTGAATCTTAAAGTAGCTTGATAATAATAATAATAATAATAAAAGCAATGAAAATGTATTAAATATGGATTAGAGAGACAGTGAAACATAACCAAACTATTTAGGTTTTAATCCTAGCTTTGTCATTCACTATCTGTAAGACCTTTTATAACTTACTTTGAGTCTCAATTTCTTTATCTGAAAACTAGTGGTAGTAATATGCCTACCTGATAAAACTGATGTTAGTGTTCAGTGTGGTAGTATGTGTGGAGTACAATGCCTGGCACCCAGAAAGTTCCCATTAAATTCTTATCTTGCTATTCTCTTTTTCTGTTCTGCATATAGGGTCATCATTACCATCTTTCTAAATTCCATATATGTGCATTAGTATCCTGTATTGGTCCTTATCTTTCTGGCTGACTTCACTCTGTATGATGGCTATTCTCTCTGTGCTTGTGCTCAGTCGCTTGTTTGTCTCTGACTCTGCGACCCCAACGGGCTGGAGCTCCTGCCAGGCCCCTCTGTCTGTGGGGATTCTCCAGGCAAGAGTGCTGGAGTGGTTGCCATGCTGTCCTCCAGGGGACCTTCCCAACCTAGGAATCAAACCTGTGTCTCCTGCACTGCAGGCGGATTCTTTACTGTCTGAGCCACCAGGGAAGTCCAAGAATGCTGCAGTGGGTGGCCTACCCCTTCTCCAGGGGATCTTCCTGACCCAGGAGTTGAACCGGGGTCCTATGCACTGGAGGCGGATTCTTTACCAGCTGAGCTACCAGGGAAGCCCATTCTTCTCTTTCTCTTTAGGACTCATAAATGCACATTTAATAGAATTTATTTTTCTTATTAATGGGAAACATTTATTGTGAAATGAAGATAGCTATAAATCATTTTGTTATACCAGAATATTTTCAAAATGAATATTGCTTGAAACAGGTGAATAGTTGACTAGATATTGGAAATTTTTATTATTGAAATATCTATTTCTTCATCTACTTATTTTTGTAGTTGTTTTATAACTACATCTGGGTAAGAATATTTACTAAGGAGCTGGGAAACTGGATTTGATTTCCTTCTTATCTGCAGATTTGGATTATGAGTGAAATAAGGGATGTTACACACCAGAGCAAATTGCTAAGGCAAGTTGTAACATCTTCCCTGGAGATTTTGAAAAATAGAGAATGCGGACATCTCTTGGATTGTTCAAATGTAGTCATTCCTGGTGATGGAAGCTAGATTAGATAACCTCTTGAGTTCAGTTCGATCTCTGTAATTCTATGCCTCAGTGGTAAAATTGGGGTAATAGTCACTCTTTCAGATTACATGTTCTTAGATGAAAGGTTGAGTATAAAACAAAAATGTCACTGCTATTTTGCTTTTTGACTTGAGAGGTCAATTTATTTAAAACTGGATGTTCAAAGACTTCTTTTACTTATTTTTTTCTTCAGTTTGTAAAATTTAGAGAACTTTCACAATTTTTATAAAAGTCAGACCATGATTCAGATTTAAATGTATTTGTAAACATTTGTCTCAATATTGCTTTTAAGAATTCAGTAAAAGAGAGAAGTCAGTTAAATACTGGTGTTGGGTGTTGATAGAGCTCTTTGGAGGGGAAAATAAGGCTAGCTAATTTTTTTTTGAATAAAGTTTAAATTTTGAAAGCTTTGTTGATAATCACAGGGCAATGCCCATTTATCAATTAAATACCAGATCAACAGTAGGACTAAAAAGGTGGTATAGTCATAGGAAAAATGTAAATTACTTTTTTTTATGATAAAATATTAGGAATATCAGGGACTAATGGCTATTTTTAGATTATTGCTAAGTAATATAAAACTGAAGTAAAAAGTAAAGGACTCTAATATGGTGAAGGTTACTGCAGTGAAATAAGGAGGGAATTATATAAGATGGGTGATAAGGTAGTTGGAGCTTAAAAGTCCTCTCTGATACTCAGAATGGAATCAAGGAGAAATAACTGTATTTCAGTAATAGATACATAATCAAAATGAAGGTTAAAAGGTTAACTAAGAAGTTTCAATGAGGGCAAAAGTGATACCATTCTTCTCTATAGTCTAGAATATCAGAATGATGGGCCTTCTCCTTGAAATTGGAATCAGGTGGTTTTAGAATTACTTCGTATGATTGTAGTAATCACACAGCACCCACTACTATGGGCATTGGCTAAACATTATCCATGTGTTGAAAAAGATATTAGGAAAAATTTGTGGACACAAGTGCAAAGTAAATGGAAAATGAAAACTGCTTAGATATATAGCTTTTTGAGGTCAGCATTGTGGTAGATAAGTTTTATTTTCCCTCAGTTACCTCCTGGAATCTTTGTCAGAGAAGTAGTATTAAGCTGTGTGAATTATTGTATTATGTGGGACACGTGATCAGTCATGTCTAACTCTTTACGACCCTATGGACTATAGCCCACCAGGCTTCTCTGTCCATGGGATTGTCCTGGCAAGAATACTGGAGTGGGTTGCCATTTCCCCCTCCAGGGGATCTTCCTGACCCAGGGATTGAATCCATGTCTCCTGCATTTAGCAAGTGGATTCTTTATTACTGAGCCAGCTGGATAGCATTTCCTTTATGAGACATCTTTATTTTTTTCTCAGCAGTTAATAATTATATTTTATTTATTTGTTTTTTGCTAGCTTTCTGTGTACTATCACTAATGGCATGAGATTACAGTGGTGGAAATGATGAAAAAGATAATGAAATGAATGAAAGAATGGAAAAAAACCCATGTTATCTGACTCCAGTTTGACCTGGTTATTCCCTATAACCACCCTGGTCCCTTCACCATCAACCTGGAGATTATCTTTTTCTGTCTCCTTTCTTGGATGCCTCTCTCCTAGTCCCGACTCTATCTTACTTTACTCTATTGTGCACATAATGCTAGTGACTTTCTGAGAAAGTCCACCAGAATCCTCTGGTCTGTATGTTACAAATTCAGACTTCTGGGCCCCACTCCAAGCCTATTAAGAATCTCTTGAGCTTGGGAATCTGAATTTCAACAAATGTCTTCAGATGTTGCCTAGTCCCACTAAAATTTAAGAACTCTTGTTCTCTGGTGTTATAAAACCTCAAACTTACAAATTGATGGAAATTTTCACAGTCTTCTGTTTGTTCTGTATTTCCATTTCTCATGTGGTATAAGAGAAAGATAAGTTGTGTGACAGAAAACAGTTTATGGGAAATTAGGTCACTAGTTGCTATGAGAACTAGTACAAGGAGTTCAGAAATCATGAAAAGGAAAATGTCAACAAGTTAGCAAGATGGGAGTAGTATATGTATAGTAAGTCTGACTTAGAAAAAAGTAAATATTCCCTTAATATTTGTATGTAAACATATTTCATTGCAGTGATTTTTCCCTGTTACTACTGAAAGATCACGTAAGTAATGAGGGAATTACTCACATATGACAGTCAGGATATAAATAAATAATAGACTTTATCAAATGCCTTTAAGTCAGAGGAAAATTTAGACTTCTACGGTATTTACCATTTGTTAGTTTGAAAAATAGCTCAATAAACAGCAACAACAAAAAAAACATTAAGAAGTTTAAGAAAGAACCTTGGGACTTTCCTGTTGATCCAGTGGCTAAGAATCCTCACTCTCAATGCAGAGGGTGTGGGTTCGATCCCTGGTCAGGAACTAGATCCCACGTGCTGCAACTAAGGGTGTAAGTACCATAGCGAAAGATCCTGCATGCTGCAACTAAGATTTGGTACAGCCAAATAATAAAAATAATAAATAAAATACTTTTTAAAAAGAGAGGTCCATTTGAAATATAAATTGATGCAAACATTACGGAAAACAGTATGGATGTTTGTTTAAAAACTAGAAATAGAGCTACCATATTATCTAACAATCCCGTTCCTGGGCATATATCCAGAAAAGACAAAAATTCTTAATTTGAAAAGATACATACACCTCAGCATACCTATCAGCACTACTTACAGCAGCCAAGATATGGAAACAACTCAAGTGCCCATCACCAGATTTGGCTTAAGAAGATGTGGTATATTTACACAAGGGAATATTACTCAGCCATGAAAAGAATGAAATATTGCCATTTGCAGTGACATAGATGGACCTAGATAATATCATAATAAGTGAAATCAGAGGAAGATAAGTTTTATTACATATGGTATCACTTATATGTGGAATCTAAAAAATAACACAAATGAATCTGTATACAAACAGAAACAGGTTCACAGATGTAGAAAACAAACTATGATTACTAAAGAGGAAAGGGAGATTGGGAGGAATAAATTAGGAGTAGGGGATTAACAGATACAAACAAATATACAAAAAACAGGTAAACAGCAAGGATTTACTATATAGCACAGGGAACTGTACTTAGTATCTTATAATAACCTATAATGGAAAATAATCTGAAAATATATATGTAACTGAATCATTTTTCTACATACCTGGAACTGATACAATATTGTAAACCAAGTATACTTCAATTAAAGAAAAATAGGAAAGGCCCAATTTAGTTAAAAAAAAAATACAACATACAAAATTCCACAGCATGACTGTGGAATGTTCACACACAAATCAGTAGCTATAACAGCAGAGATTTTCCACACAGTGTGAATTAAAGAATTTAGAGAACATTTTAAGAGATTCAAAAGGTAGCACCTGGAGTAACAAAATTTGATTAAGGATGTTCAACATGGATTCCGACAGGGGAGGTCATGCATAATTATTTATGTTGGAAGTTCTTTAAAGAGCTTTTTATGATCTATGAGCAAAAGCCTATTGATACTATTATTGCTTTAAAAACTAGTCTATTATTCATACCAGGGTTTAACATCAGATTAAAAAATATGAAAGCAGATTTTTTAAAAAATATAGAAATTGATAATACAGTTTATTCTCAAGAGGCCATGGACTGCCAGTTGTCTTCTATTTATGTAGTATGAATTTTAGGGTTATACAATTAATATATTATTTCAGAATATTAAAAGTGATTACTTGGCAGCCAGAATTTTTTTTTTTTTTGCATGAAATCATAAGGAGGGAGGTGGATTTCCTTAGCTAAAATAAAAACAAATGAGAACTTTCAGTATAAAGATTTATTTATGTTACAGATGGTAATTAAGGGCAGTCTTTAACTTTATGCTTTAACTCCCCTAAACAGCTAAAACATAAACAAGATATTATATCTGAAAAGATAAATTTATTTTTGTTTTTTATTAAAATTGTCATGGTTTCTATACTTACATTTTTTATCTTGATACATTTAAATTTCTAAGAACATATAACAATAATGGTTAAATTGAAGCGTTTATTAAATTAGTTTTTCATATATATCTTATCATTAAAGTATCTTTGTTGAAGCTTAATTTCTGGACACTACAATTACAGAGTTTTATGAAATAATATAATTTTATGGACTATTAGAAAAATTGCAGACTTAGAAAATGATGACTTAGGTAAGTTAATTGCCATAACCAAAGTGGATTAACTGGGATAGCTAGGACTAGAATCCATTTTTGGACTTGAAGAACTTTTTTTGTTGTTGTTATGTGAAACTGCCACAAATATACTGTTTGTCACATTTTAATTCCTGTGTGTTCTCACCTAAAAATGAGCTGTGTGCTAATTCGCTTCAGTCATGTCCGACTCTGCGACCCAATGGACTAGAGCCCTCCAGGCTCCTCTGTCCGTGGGATTCTCCAGGCAGGAATACTGGAGTGGGTTGCCAAACCCGCCTCCAGGGGATCTTTCTGGCCCGGGGATTGAGCCCTTGTCGCTTATGTCTCCTGCATTGGCGGGTGGGTTCTTTACCTCTAGTGCTGCCTAGGAAAATGAGTTAACATAACCATTAACAACATTTGAGACATCTGTTTCCAGTCATAACAGAAAAGCTAGTATCAGACAAGCCATCCCATTTTAAATAACTGAAAACTGCACAAAATATACAAGACAGCTATGTTTAAACATTAGACAACTGAAAGCACCAGACTATCATGCCTGGGAGAATAGGAAAAATCGAAAGGTGTCTTACAATTTACCTTATCTTTATCCCTAGAGGCAATTTTTGGACTTGGTCTAGGGAGAGAGAATCCAAGAAAAGCACAATGGTCTCCACAAGACATCGAAGTTCTGGGAGGCTGAAATGGTTGGAATCTATCATGAAATGCCACAGATGAAGGACATATTTAGAGAAAAGTTCCCAAATTTTGCCCAGGGTCCCCCTTGTGTCTTGGCTGAGCACTAAGTCACTCATGGACAAAGTAACTCACAAGGCCTGGCACAAGCATCTACCAGGGAAAGAAAAACGAATGGCGGTGTAAAAAAAAAAAAAAAAGAAAAACGAATGGAGATGTTAAAAAAAAAAAAAGAAAAACGAATGGCGATGTAAAAAGGAAACAGCTATGGCAGTACATGCAGGCTAGTGAGACATTTCTATTTTGATCAGTCGGAGGGAAGGAAGTTTATTGAACTTGTAGGGAGTTCATGAAGAGACCAGAAAAGTTAATCGTGGATCCAAAAAGATCAATAAAAGCTTAGGAAATGCAGAAGAGTTGGAAGGTCAAATTTAGAAGTCTTGCACTACCTGATTTCAACATTTATTATAAAGCTAAAATAATCAAGACAGAATGCAGTTGGCATTGGGATACATATAAAGGGCAATGAAAGAAAGTAGAAATTTCAGAAATTGACCCACACATATAATAGCAAATTAATCTTGATAATTCAGTGAGGAAAAGGCAGTCTTTTTTTTTTTTGACAAATGTTGCTGAAAATTAGCTGTTTGTATGATAAGAAATTACTCCAATCCATACTTCATCAAAGAGTAAAACTAAAAACTCCCAGAAGAGACATTTTTTCTTTTTTACAGCCTTGAGGTAGGCAAAGATTTCTTAGCTAGGCTAAAACTCTGAACTAAAACAAAATGAAACAAAAATTATTAAATCTACTTTACCCAAAATTTTAAACCTTCTGCCCTTCTAAAAACAACAGCAGAAGTGAAAAATCTAGCCACAGACTGGAGAGAAAATATTCAGAAAACACACATCTGACAAACAGTGTGCACTCAGTGTGTATATGTGTGTGTGTGTGTGTGTGTATAAATCTCTGCTAATAGTAAGAAGGCAAACAGCTCAATAGAAAAGATCAAAAGATTTGAACGCTACTAAAAGGGACCTAGAAATAAATTATAGCACATGAAAAGATGCTCAATGTTATTAATTATCAAAGAAATGCTAATTAAATCCACAGTGAGTTATCACTGCGCACATGTTAGAATCAGTCAGTTCAGTTGCTCAGTCGTGTCTGACTCTGTGCAACCCCATGGTCTGCAACATGCCAGGCTTTGCTGTACATCACCGACTCCTGAAACTTACTCATACTCATATCCATTGAGTCGGTGATGCCATCCAACCATCACATCCTCTTTCATATCCTTATCCTACCGCCTTCAATCTTTCCCAGCATCAGGGTCTTTTCAAATGAGTCAGTTCTTCATCAGTTAGCTAAAGTATTGCAGTTTCAACTTTAGCATCAATCCTTCCAGTGAATATTCAAGACTGATTTCTTTTAGGATGGACTGGTTGGATCTCCTTGCAGTCCAAGGGACTCTTGAGAGTCTTCTCCAACACCACAGTTCAAAAGCATCAATTCTTCGGCGCTCAGCTTTCTTTATGGTCCAACTCTCACATCCATTCATGACTATTGGAAAAACCATAGCTTTGACTAGACTAGGGACTTTTGTTAGCAAAGTAACAATTAAAAAGTAACATATTAAAAGCTTTTTAATATGCTGTCTAGGTTGATCATAACTTTTCTTCCAAGGAGCAACCATCTTTTAGTTTCATGGCTTCAGTCACCATCTGCAGTGATTTGGGGGGTCCCCCAAAATAAAATCTGTCATTGTTTCCATTGTTTCCCCATCTGTTTGCCATGAAATGATGGGACCAGATGCCATGATCTTAGTTTTCTGAATGTTGAGCTTTAAGCCAGCTTTTTCACTCTCCTCTTTCACTTTCATCAAAAGGCTTTTTAGTCCTTCTTTGCTTTCTTCCATAAAGGTGGTGTCATCTGCATATCTGAGGTTATTGATATTTCTCCCAGCAATCTTGATTCCAGCTTGTGCTTCATCCAGCCCAGCATTTCTCATGATGTACTCTGCATATAAGTTAAATAAGCAGGGTGACAATATACAGCCTTGACGTACTTCTTTCCTGATTTGGAACCAGTCTGTTGTTCCATGTCTAGTTCTAACTGTTGCTTCTTGACCTGCATACAGGTTTCTCAGGAGGCAGATCAGGTGGTCTGGCATTCCCATCTCTTTCAGAATTTTCCACAGTTTGTTGTGATCCACACAGTCAAAGGCTTTGGCATAGTCAATAAAGCAGAAGTAATGTTTTTCTGGAAGTCTCTTACTTTTTTGATGATCCAACAGATATTAGCAATTTGATCTCTGTCTTTTCTATTCAGCTTGTTAGAATGGGTAAAATTAAAAAGATTGACAATATTGAGTTGATAAAAATCTGAAGTAACTGGAAATCTCACAGATGACTGATGAGAATGCCAAATGATGCAACCACTTTTAGCTATTAATACTTAATAAGAACAAGAAGTAAATAATAGGTGCAAATTCAGCCAATTTCCTGGCATCTTCAGGTTAAAAAAATGGTTATAATGTTTATTATAAGTCATTGCAAAATGTTTGTCTTAAATAGATAGTCTTACCAAGTACATTTTACTATGTGTTAATTCACTGAAAATTTGTAATGTATTTGACAGTATTTCAGTTAACAAAAGAAGTATAATAACTGATTCCCTTTCTCAAAATATTTGTGATAAATTGTAGTTCTCTTCTACTGAACAAGTACAGTTAATTTCCAGAGATGAAATATTTTTAGTAAATTAGTGAATTAATTTCATAGTTATCTATTCATTTTCACAGCTTGCTAAATTTCTTCTTAAATTTTTCTTTGGGTTCTTAAATAGTTTGCTTTTTAGGTTTATATAGTGATTACTGTTGCAATCTATTTGCCATGCTAATAATACTCACTGAGTTGGCTGAAACAGTGTTTCTCATTTGAGGAGATTGAGTCAATTTTTTTTTTCTGTTGGTTAGGATGACTTTAGCTGCAAATAGTAGAAGATAGTGACTCAAACAGATTTAAGCATAAAAGAAGCAAGAAATCCAGAGGTAGGGCGTCTTCACGCATAGTACGACAGGATTCCAGTTACGTTCTCTATAGTTTTCTGGATTTTGTTTTCTTTCATATATTGTTAACAGGATGGCCACTGCACAGACTGGTGTAAATTTGTCTAGAGGCAGAAAAGGATCATCCCTTCACTATGAGTGAAAAAAGTCTTTCCCAGAAGCCCCTTCTTGTGTCACATTGGCTAGAAATAGATTGTGTCTATCCCCAGATCATTCACTGGTAGGGAGCATGGCAACACCATAATTGACTTATACCAGTCAAGATAATTAGAGCGTTCCTCGAGTCAAAAGGAGAAAGAGTGAACCCTTAATCAAAATCAGGACAGCAAGGATGAGGTGGAGAATGAATATTGGGTAGGCAACTCAGAGTATTACTTCAAATGTGAAGAGGTTTTCTAATTTATTTTCTAAGGAGAGTACAAGTTCAGTGCTCTGATACTAAAAAGAATTAGTTTTATTTGAAATATTTTTTTCTGGAATTACATATACTTTAGTTACAGCATAATTTTATAAATTGATCAGAAATTTTATTTGCTACTTTTATCAGACTTTTAATAACAATGTAAAATTTATGATGAAATGATTTTAAATTAGACATATATTAGCTTTCACTAATTCATTAATTTGTGATATTTTTGTGAATAAATCTGCCAAGCATCTAGATTTAAGGTTGTGAAAAACTGTGATCTTGTCCTCAAGGAGCTTTTAAGTCTAGTGATGGAAAAGGTGTTTATAAAATGATCAAATTATTGAATATGAAATAGGTGACATAGGGAGGTCTTCTGAGAAGAGATAAACAGGACTTCTTTGGATACACAAGAAGGAGACTGAGGATGGTAACCTTTTAAGCAGAGAGCACAGCATATGAAAAGATTCCATGGCAGAGTGAGCAGGATGGATCCCATGAATTAAAAGGTTAGCTTATGAGGGAGAGAGTAGCCTGTAGGAAAGGTTACAGATTTTTGCCTTCTCCTCCAAAGAACTGTGAGAAGTCATATAAACATTTTAGTTAGGTGTGGAAGAAAGGGTACCAGATTTATTTTTGGAGAGATTACTTTGGTGCTCAGTGGAGGACAGATTTAGTGGGCCAGGGAGATGCAGGGAAACTATTCTTTAAGTATTGCCAGAGTCCTAGTGACAGATGATAATAGCCTAGATCGGGAGTGGAAATGGATAAGATTTTTAGAAGATAAAATCAACAGGCTCTAGTAATAGCTTGGCTACATGGTGTGAAGGGAAGTGAGATGTTAAAGGTATCAAGGATAATTTTGCAGTTTCTGGTTTGCATACCCAGATAGAAGGAGTTATCTTTCCCTATGCCTGGAAGAAGACTAGGCTTGAAGCAGAAGAGATGGGATTCAGTCTTGGACATGTTGATTTTGAGGGATCTTTGATCTGTTTAAGTGAGATAATAAATAAGTATTATTTGATCTGAAGCTCAGAGAATTTCAAGGGTAGGCATACCAATTTGGAAGTTGTATAGATGTGTATAGATGGAAAATCAGTGTATAGATGGAAAATGAAACACTGGAGCACTGATTAGATTACCATAAGAGAGAATTTAGTGTGAAGCAGGAAGAAGGCTAGGACTACCTTCAAGAACTCCAATTAATGAATAGAGGATGAGCCTATAAAGAGAAAAAAAAGGCAGGAGAAGAATTAGTGGATTATCATATTTCAGGATTCAGGGAAAAAGGAGATTTAAAGAAAGGGGAAGTAACTCAAATGCTATTCAATGATTGAAATAAATGAGCATTAAGAAAATATCCTTTGGATTTGTCAATGTGGTAGTCATTGTAAATCTTTGTGATTAGTTTGTTTTGTTTGTTCAGTAAGAAGGTTGGGAAGAAATTATCAAGAAATAACATTGTAAGTAACACTACTTCACAAATTTGAGATTGTGTGAAGTGAGGGACTAAAATCCCAGCATTTGAGAGGACTCTGAGAAACTGAGAGAACTCAGAGGAAAGCTTGTTTTCTTTTAAAGGAGGTTGATGGTCTAGTCACTTTTGTTGATTGTGGGGAGAGTTTTCAGAGTGCACAATGCAAAGGTCTTAGAAATGGATGACGGAGCTAAGGATAATATATAAAGAAGAATAGATAGAACCTTAAGTGAATGACAATGCAGTAGACTGAGAGTAGGAATACTTTTTCTGTAAAAGGGCTGACAGCAAATATTCTTCATTTTCTGTACCATAAAGTCTCCGTTGCAACCACTGAAGTCTGATACGTAGTGTGCAACCAGCCATAGAAAATCTATAAATGAATACTGTGGCTGTTTTCCAGGAAAACTTTGTTTGTGGGCAATGAAATATGAATTTCATATACTATGATATACTATTGAATTGTGACAAAATGTTATCCTTCTTTTGATTATTTTTTAACAATTAAAAGCATGCAAAGTCTTCTCAGCCCACAAGCCATACAGAAACAGACTGTGGCCAGGATTGGCCCATGGTGTGTGCAGTGTCCTGACCCCTGCTCTAGAGGCTCTTTTGAAGGAGGTGTTGTAGAGGGCTGAATCTGGCCTACATTTCTGGGCAGTGACTCATAAAAAGCTGTTAAGATTCTTCATCTTTGAGGAAATCAGTAGTGTTGGGTCTGATGGCTTGTAGACTCAGCTCACGTGGCCCAGGGTTATTTTGAGCTAAGCACGCTCTCTCACCTTTTGGGTAGTACTAAACCAAACTCAGAGACTTTAGACTGTGAAACCATACCACCTCTATGGTAGCCATTCTAAAGCTGCAAACTGCACCAGATATGCCTGGACGTGGAGGTGACTCCCAAAACTACAAACAAATGGACTCAACTAAAAAGAGTTTGTGGAAAATCTCTTAGCATGTGCTTGTCAAGAGGAGTCTAGTTTTACAGTATAATGGTTTTTAGATTTTAGTATCAGAAGAGCTGTCTACAGCCTAAGCTATGAGACATTATCAAAAAAGTAATATTTTAACAAGCTTAACGCTACAGATTAGTGGAAGTGGTATTTTAATTAACCTTAAGATTACAGCAAGCTAGCACTGTTAAATATTTTAAATTTCAAGAATGACCTTACAAATAGGGGCTTCCTTTTAGGACTTTTGACAGAAATTTATATTGATACTAATTTACACCACTCTTAATTTACTATGAGGAAATGATTACTGAAGGTTGGCAATGCTTAAACACTGCAAAGATCTTTCATCTTGAAAGTAGGAGAGTGACAGTTTTGCTGATGCATTATTAATTTCTAATATATCTGGTTTTCTAATGCCAATTTTTAAACTCATTTAACTCCTAAAACTCGGCTTGCACAAACATTATTACTGATGTTTTAGCAATGAAAAGAAGGATTTCTGAGTTATAAGCCATGTAATTTTACTTGGCTAATTTTTTAAAAACTCAAAGGCACCAATATTTTAAAATCATCAACATTTTAGTTGAAGTAAATAGGATTATCTTTAAATAGCTCATATTTTGCTTAGCTTAATTGATAAATTACAATAAAACTTTAGAGGATATTTAGATATTTGAAGCTTCACTAGTAACTAGGGAATATAGTTTGTACTAAACAGCTTCGTTGCACTTTGAAATAATAGATTTGTAATCTTAAGAAATTGAGAACTAAACATAACAAATGGAAAGATGAAGAATATGAGTATCCTAAGGAGGGGGTTGCATCATTTTAGGGTTTATGGGACGATCTATAGGAGCTTCCCTGGTAGCTTAGATGGTAAAGAATCCACGTGAAGTGCAGGAGATCCCTGGATCAGGAAGATTCCCTGGAGAAGGGAATGGCAACCCACTCCAATATTCTTGCCTGGAGAATCCCATGGATAGGGGAGTCTGGTGGACTATAGTCCATGGGGTTGCAAAGAGTCAGACATGACTGAGTCACTTTTACATCGGTTCTTAGTAATTTTCAAGATGACTGGCTATGGAAGAATGCATTCTGAATTACCTCCTTTGAGTATTTTTGTCAATGAGGCAGGTAGTGGTGGTAATTATAAAAGGATAATGTTTGGGCACAGAGTCAGATGGGAGAAAGTGATGAAGAATTTTTCTAGTCAGAGGCTGTGTTAATTGCTAAAAATAGATCGATCCCATGCCAGTGTTTATATGTTCCACTCTGCTTTCTGTCTCAAGTCCTAGAAGAATCTGCAGTTTCTTCTCCTGATGCTTTCTCTCTTGCATTTTTGAATATTGCTTTCTGAGCATCTTTAAAAAAGGATTCAGTCCATTCGATGGGAGGCCTAGGTTAACTTGTGTATAGTAGCCACTAAAGAAATTGACCCAAGAGATTAGGAAGGAAGGCAGGAAGAGTGAAATTTAGAGTGGCCACACTTGTTACCTTATTTGTTTGGGTAGCAAGGACCAGTCCCAGGTACGGGCAAGTGGACTAGAGAGGGCTAGGGGCCATTCTAAGTATGGGAGCCTTGTGTTTGACTTATGAGGACACATGGCCTTGGTTCTCCTGCACTGACACACTTCAAGTAGCCACACTGAGGTTAATGGATTTGCCCTACATGACAATGCTTACAGTCACTTATGAAGTACGTCGCAAGCACCTTGTTATCTAACTAGGTAAAGCACTGATGTTGTCAATATTTCCCTCATATATTAGAAGGTTCAAGATTATTCCTATCACTGTATCTTTAATCATGAACATTATTCTTGGTTTTGAGAGAGACAGCAGCAATATATAACTTTTGAAAAACTGCCTGAAGCTCTAGATTGCAGCTAGGGTATGAGAAACACACAGAATCATGTAAATGCCCTTGGGAGTACGTGGCATGGGGGAACATTATTGGTCATGTTTAAGGCGAGGATAAAGGCTGAGAATCTCTGATATAATCCAGTTAAGGTTAGTTTCTCAAATTAAGTTCATCAGTTAAATATTATTTGCCTTTTAAGTGCAGCACATTACTAGATACAGCAACTCGGATGATAAGCCATATCAGTCATGATGTTTGAAAGTTGTTCTCCAGGCTGAAAGAAAAGTACAGTTTTGCCTAAATATACATGTTAAGCCGGTTTTAGAAAAGGCAGAGGAACCAGAGATCAAATTGCCAATATCTGCTGGATCATCGAAGAAGCAAGAGAGTTCCAAAAAAACATCTATTTCTGCTTTATTGACTATGCCAAAGCCTTTGACTGTGTGGATCACAATAAACTGTGGAAGATTCTGAAAGAGATGGGAATACCAGACCACCTGACCTGTCTCTTGAGAAACCTGTATGCAGGTCAGGAAGCAACAGTTAGAACTGGACATGGAACAACAGACTGGTTCCAAATAGGAAAAGGAGTACATCAAGGCTGTATATCCTGCTTATTTAACTTATGTGCAGAGTGCATCATGAGAAACGCTGTGCTGGATGAGGCACAAGCTGGAATCAAGATTGCCGGGAGAAATATCAATAACCTCAGATATGCAGATGACACCACCCTTATGGCAGAAAGTGAAGAAGAACTAAAAAGCCTCTGATGAAAGTGAAAGAGCAGAGTGAAACAGTTGACTTAAAGCTCAACATTCAGAAAACTAAGATCATGGCATCTGGTCCCATCTCTTCTTGGCAAATAGATGGGGAAACAGTGGAAACAGTGGCTGAATTTATTTTTTTGAGCTCCAAAATCACTGCAGATGGTGGTTGCAAGCATGAAATTAAAGATGCTTACTCCTTGGAAGGAAAGTTATGACCAACCTAGACAGCATATTAAAAAGCAGAAACATTACTTTGCCAACAAAGGTCCATCTAGTCAAGGCTATGGTAGTCATGTATGGATGTGAGAGTTGGACTATAAAGAAAGCTGAGCGCCAAAGAATTGATGCTTTTGAACTGTGGTGTTGGAGAAGACTCTTGAGTCCCATGGACTGCAAGGAGATCCAACCAGTCCATCGAAAGGGGATAAGTCCTGGGTTTTCATTGGAAGGACTGATGCTGAAGCTGAAACTCCAATACTTTGGCCACCTGATGCGAAGAGCTGACTCATTTGAAAAGACCCTGATGCTGGGAAAGATTGAGGGCAGGAGAAGGGGCCGACAGAGGATGAGATGGTTGGATGACATCACTGACTCAATGGACATGAGTTTGGGTAGGCTCCTGGAGTTGGTGATGAATAGGGAGGCCTGGTGTGCTGCAGTCCATGGGGTCGCAAAGAGTCCGGACACGACTTAGCGACTGAACTGAACTGAACTGAACACATTAAGCTGTTTAAATATGTCTATTGTCACAAAGAAAATGAGTTGATTGGGCTTGGATTAGGATTATAAGCTCCAGTTTTAGAATAAGGATAAAAGTGGGCAGAAGTGGAGGCAGAGTGTTATCAGTAACTAGAAAAAATTTTAAGATATATAATCATACAATGAACATTGTCCTTCAGCAGTTCTTGGTAATGTAAAATCAATGTATCATAGCTGTGAATAGTAAGGTTGGAAGAGATAAGTACATTTAGTTTGGATTTGGAATGTGTTATGGACTTTTAAATGATTGTAGTAAGTTTCATGTTTTGGGAGTCATTTCCCGAAGCTTCATAAAGCCTGCCCTCAGGTTCCTGAGACTTCTCCACTCCCCTCTGTTAATTTAATTTTTTTCATCTTGTGAGGAGAGCTTTCTTTCCAACTGATGCATGTTTAAGTCTTCCCTGGTGTTGGAAAGGTGGTTGTTACACCTTTATATGGGCTATTTCTATATCAAGAACACATTGAGAAATTGAAATATTAAGAGAAGGACTTTAGCATATTAGAAACCATCAAAAGTGGAGTTTTTCATAACTAATGAGAACGTACTGCATAGCATAGGGAACTCTGCTCGTGGCGACCTCAATGGGAAGGAAATCCAGAAAAGGGGAGATACATATATGTGTACAGCGTTTCACGTTGCTGTGCAACGGAAACTAACGCAACGTTGTGAAGCAGCTATCCTCCAATAAATTTTTTTTAAAAAGTGAAGTTTTTCAAACTAAGATTCATGGGAAACCTTGAAATGTAGTTTATTAATTCCATTTTTAGTACCCAAACAGTGTAAGTTATCAAAGTGAACTGTGATCAGATAATATTTATAATTTAGGACACTTGGAAAGAATTTAAAAGTCAAAGTACCTTAAAACCTAATCTAAAATATTATATCCTCCCATTGTAAAATAAATGAAAAATATATTAATAGAAAAGAGGTGGAAAAATATAGAAGTCTCCCAGAGTTCTTTCATTGATGAAACAGTATGTAATTATCTTTAATATGTCTTACATCTTTCTCTTTTTTATTAATATTTGTTTGCTCTAAGTACAATTGGAATTAGCAACTTTAACTGTCTTTTTCTATTTCATATATTAGAAACATTTGATAAATCATCTAGTTTTATTTTATAACTTTAAGTAGCCATACAGTAGAGAAAGAAGTTTAAATGTGTTTTCAATTTTGTTAGAGATAAATTATTTTCAAGGTATTTTTTTTCTGTGTAGGTTTTAGATATGTGCACAATGAGAATGAACCTAAATTCACCAGCCAGATATCTTTATGACTTATATGGCAGAAAAATCAAAGAGATTTCAAAAGGTAAGTGGCAAAGATTTTGTAAACTATGTAATACTATCTCAAAAGACATTTACATAATTTTGTTTTTACTTTGTACTTTTAAAAGGAAAACAGACATAAAAACCAGTTTAATTATAACATGAATAAATATGTCATTCTTATAGAAAGGGAAGTCATGAAAGATTATTAAAGTTTAGAGAAGCTTTTGTTTCAGCATGTTTTAGTCCATTTGGGTACTATAAAAAAAACCATAAGTGGTTTAAACAGCAGACATTTATTTCTCACAGTTATGGAGGTTAGTAAGCCCAAGATCAAGACATTGGTAGATTCTGTGTCTGTTAAGGGCCCTTTTCTGATTGATAGACAGCTGTCTTCTCCCTGGTTCTTAGACAGTAGAAAGGACAAGGATGCTCTCTGAGGTGCTTTATATAAGGACATTAATTCGTTCATGAGGGCTCCACCCTCTTGACCTAATCCTTTTCAAATACAATCACACTGGGGGTTAGATTTCAACATATGAATTTTCAGGGGTCATGAACATTCATCTAAGCACAGCACAAGCTTAGATTTTTTAAAAAATGATGGGTATTTTAACCTTAGCAAGCCATACTTAGCAGACAAAAGTAATTGGTATACTTTTATATTTAGCAACGTCTATGATATATAGCTTTCAAACAGAAAGACAAACTGTGCTACTGTATGCTCAGTGATTTCTTTTTTAATGTTTTGGTTATAACTTCTAGAGGTTTTTCAAACGTCATGAAATATGCTTTAAAACAATTTTGTTTGTGTTTGTCAAAATAAGAGATCTTCCTCTATATTTCTAAAGGCGCTGATTTGCCATTCTTTGAAAGCAAAGATACTTGATTCCACATTTGTGCTATCATTAAATTACTGTCAGCAACAATTATTACTTTACTTTTTACTTTTACTGTTTAAAAATTTTACTTTTTATTTCTCTAGTAGTAGTTAATATTACTTTAATAGTGCCACAGTTACACTATTAAATATGCTTCTGTATAGTTCTATCACTTCATTTAAACCTTGAGTTCACATATCTGAAGAGGGCCAGAATTGTAAGTGGCATACTTAACTGCAAGGCTAGATCCAGAAAGATGTGATTTTAGGATATAACTATACTAGATACTCCCATTTGTTTCCTTTATCCTTACTTTTATTGTATAAAAGCAAACTTTCCTAGCTTTATCATCCTTAATGAATCCTATTGAGTGATCACGGATATTTTGGGGCTTCCATGGTGGCTCAGAGGTTAAAGCGTCTGCCTGCAATGCAGGAGACCCGGGTTTGATCCCTGAGTCAGGAAGATCCCCTGGAGAAGGAAATGGCAACCCACTCCAGTATTCTTGCCTGGAGAATCCCATGGAGGGAGGAGCCTGGTAGGCTACAGTCCGTGGGGTACTTTTTTATTTATAATTCTTAAATTTTTTTGCTAAGTATTATATATTTATGTATGTGTGTGTATTAGAAACTAAATCTATTTTTCTTGGTTATTTTTTAACATTGATGTTAGGTATAAGCATTATTTTTTATTTTATTAGGAGTTTTCACCTGAAGGTTTCAAGGCGCTTGTAGATACTTACCCATTACTATCTAGAAGCATTAGTTATTTACCTCTAAGACATTGGTAACACAAGCAATCCCTCCTTATGTTTTTTTTTTCTGGGGGAATTGGGAGAGTAACATTATTAAAGTTGATTTCTTCCTTCTTACATTTTTGGCCCCTACCTCACCACATTGGCTTAAATTTTCTAGGATAAACAATACTACGTAACTGCTCTTAAATTTTCATTAAGAAAATAAAGAACACTTTTTCTTAAGATCCTATCTTGCTTTGAATAATTTCCAGCTCACCTGGAATTAAAAAAATTGTGTTTGAGTAAATTGCTGGAGTTGAAACTCTAAGAAGCCCTGGTTAAGATAAAAGTTTACATTTAGAAAGTTGTTTTTTTCCCCCATCCCAAATGTGGTATAATAGAATTACTTATCAAAACAGAGAAGTTCTGACTCCAGGCGTGAGACTCCCTGGCTGCCAGGGCATCAGATTCGTGCCTCGTGCTCCATGTGCCCCAGAGTGTGCTGTTATCACAGTTTAATGCATGCCTTGCCCCGTGGTTTTGCATACTTATAAAAGCTTATGCCAGCTGAAATTAGCCTATGCAGCTACTAACATGTGGAAGCATAACAAGTTCACTGGACTTAAAATACTTAAAGAAGCTAATCCTGTTGGAGGAACTTCCAGTCTGCAGCACCCTAGTCATTTAACATTAGGTTTTTGCATTTCTTTTTTCTTTGTTTGTTAGTATGATTTTGTGCATCAAGTGATTGAGGTCCCTAAACTTTTATGTCTGATAGTCTTCTGAACTTTTAACTTGGGAAAGGTCAGGTGTTATATAAAGCTCTCTTTTACTTTAAATAAATGCCAACATTCTGATTTTATGTATGACTTTCTTTTGATTGCTTGCTCAGTATCAGATCAGAAAAAGTCACTTAATAATGTTTAATATTAATATCATAGAAATTATATTTTATTTTAAGCACAAATTACGAGTGTAATGGGTATCAAGAGTGGAAAGTAACAGATGTACAAAAGAAAAAAATTTTCTCCTAACTGTTGCTTCTTTTTTGGCATTAGATATACTTTCAGGTGTTCATCCTATGCTATGAGAAATGAGCACATTTGACATGACATTAAACCATTTTTATTTTTACTTTTTCAAGTCTAATAAAACCTTCAAAATCCCATCAGACTTGCAAATGGTCAAATTTCTAAACCATAGAAGATTTTAGCAAAGAAATTTACTTTGTTCTATGCGGAAAAGTTCTTAAGTTGTGTTTCCTATGTTGATCTATCCTTTTGAGAGTAGAAGAGAAGTACTCACTGTGTAAAGATGCTGTATCCCACATGTGGTCAACGTTACTGGTACAGCGTTTCTACCAGAGCATGAAATAAGTGTGAGAAATGCGTTCTGCAAAATTACACCCTCAAAAATAACAGGGCTGTGAGAAAAATAGGTTTGAGGAAGACCATTCAAAGTCTATATACTTTTAAAACTGGAACACTATCTAAAATAATAATTATTAACTTAGGAGATAATATGAACAGTCTGGGTAGTCATCTCAGAGTTCTGCAGAAGATCGTAAAGCTGCACAGAAACATTAGAATGTGAGACAGTGCGGATGAAAGTCAGTTGGAGCCTAAGTCAGTGGGTTTTTTTAAAGAAGCCACAGGAGGAAGCAGAACTCCCACAGAGAGTCATGCAAGGCAGAGGAGGGTGCACCTTTCTGGGAAGGGAGTGCCAGCACAGCAGCCAAGCTGATGTCTTTTATCTTCCCTGCTAAAGGACAGAGTTCTACTACTACTCTGTTGGTCTCCACTGCCTAGGAAAAAAGCATGTATTCGCCAACCAAACCTTATCTTGCTGACATCATTACCCTATTTACCAATCATACATGAGCTACCTGGGTCATAGAAACGCTTGGTAGTGGCAGAACACATGTAGATAGTGTTAGATTTTGACGAAGTTGTTTAATAACACTCTTACTTCCCTTAACATTCCCCAGCATTTTGTTCTTTTAACTTATTTATTAACTTCTCTCAACTTATTTATTACATCATGATGAATGAAGGGGGGGGTCATTCTTCCTCTTAAGAAAGGCCATAGTCTCTTAGGACCTTTCTGATGCTACTATTCCAATAACCAAGTCACTCCTCCCCACTACTTTGTGGATCTTTCTAGCATGGTGGGTAGTATGAAATGTACCCTAGAAGATTCTGAAATGAGTTAGAATAGTACATTAATTAAGTTGGCTTCAAAGTCATGCTATGAAGCACTAAACATTCATTTCCTATTCCATTTCCTACTTCAGGTTAGCTGCCCCAAATAGCTATATATTCTTAAAAAAAGTTCTTCAGAGATTCTACATTGATATCAAATGACAGGATTAACATATTTCAACCACAGAATTCCAATAACATACCCTCAGTGTGCATGTTTACTCTTGCCCATTATCAGATTTTTGTAAAGAAATCAAATTCGAAGAATAAAATGCCAAAGAAGTTAAAATCCAAAAATTTTAAGTCTTCAGAGAAGTGAATTCCAAAATCAAATAATCTTACCTTCGTGAGCTAAAATCCAGTAAAAGTTCAAACTTTTGAAATTAAAATTCAAAGAAACTGAAGTCCTTCCTATTTGATGCTTTCCAGTATCAGCCAGATGGCTTCTGGATGGCTGGTTTGAGCTGGAATTCCTCCAGCAGCTACCGTCTGGGCTCCTGCCGTGGGTGTCATCCCTCAGGACCTCAGAAGTTGAAATGGGTCTCCACCAACTTTCTCATGTTCCCTACTTCCCGCAGAACCAACAGATGACCACATTAGCCCTACACCCAGCACATTCAGAACAGAATCCAGTTCCCCAGTTTCTCATATGGTCTTTCCAAGCAAAACGATGTGTTTCCTGTTTGGCATGATCCACACCCACATGACCATTGCCAAAGACCATAGCAGAGACTAAGTGAAGGAAGGCAAAGAAGAAAAACCATTGTTCATGTGAAACTTGCCAGAATGCCAGCCAATTTTTATTGTTGAGCAGAGTATATGACCTGTGACAAAGCTCAAAGGGAAGCAGCTTCCCATCAGAACATTATTTAAGCATTATGTATTTATAATATCTTGCTTGAGAAATTGACCACTGTACACTGTCTCCTCTCTCAAAGAGGTGTTATGAAGTGTCAGTTAAGTGCCTTGATTTTGGAGCCAGAATTCAGATTTCAGTTATGCCACTTATTGTATGACCTTGAACAGGTTATTCAGTTTCTCTGAGAGTCAGTCTCCTAATCTAAGATAGGGATTATAATATTTACTTTAATAGATTGTTGTAGAATTAAATAAGGTCTACTTAGAGTTCTCAGAACACATGCCTGACACTTGGTAAGTGTTGTAGAACGTTATTATCATTATTGCTGTTATTTTTATTCTGGAAGAGGGTACTGAGCATGTTGCATTCTTGCAACATTTAGAAATTTATATTAGTGGTGGCCTCCGTCACACTTGTTCAACTTATGAAAATAACTCTTCCCTTATTTGCCTTTGTAGAATATTCCAGGCATCTTAATGTTCTTTTCTCTCTGAGTCCTGTGTTTCCGGACCCCATGCTGAGCAAACGGTAGGCTTTAGCTGGTGGCATAGCACCCACCTTGCCCTGGGAGCAGTCATTTCAATCCTGGGTCCCAGTGGCTGCTGTACCGACCTCTGGCTATGGAGCTTCAAAGCCCAAGAAACTTCTTTGATGGGCATGGCTTCCTCCATATCGCCACATCAGTTCCAACTGGAGAATAACTTTCAGTGCATTTCTGAATTGAAGCAACCGTTTATGTTTCTGAGGCTCACGTTGCGTTAAGTGCCCAGTGACGACCACGACCCTACTGCCACTTCCTCCTGAAGACATGGTATTTCCTCACTTTTTTAACGCTCCTGGTCTTGAGTTTTTGTTTCTGTCCTCTCCTGCTTCAGTGTTTAGGATTTGCCTCTGGGGTTTGTCTCTACTGTATTACCGTTCCTTTCAGAAAAATTCCCTTCTGTGACAGATTGGGGCAGCATAGTTTGCAGAAGCTAAGTTTCTTTCTTTTCTCTTAGTTTCCTTTTGCTTTCTGGCCCATACTTGTGTTTTTCTAACATATTTCCCTAGCTATTTTTTCCTTGCAGAGTCTCTCATGGTGAGAGATATGAAGTCAATAAGTTCCAAGTTTGTCAATAGCATCCTTTGTTCAAACCAGTCTTATCCATTTTCACCTTACTGAGTTAAATAATCCTACCCAGGATGTATTTTCCCACAGTTCAACATCTAATTTAGATCTTGATTGGACTCCTTGGTCTATTATTGTTCTGCCTGAATCTCCTGTAATGTAATTCATCTTGCCTTTGCCTTTTCTTGATTTTAGGCCCATGATTTTTTGGAGTTCATTAAATACTTTTTTTGGAGTGCTTTTTGTAATCTTCCTTGTATTCCCCTCTCCAGTTTGTTTAGATTTTATATGTACTCTTCGTATAACTGTTCTGTCCTTGTAAGAGATTCTCCAGTTGCTCATACTATTAATTTATCTGTAACTTACACACCCCCTCTTCATAATATTCAGGATTCTGCCTTCGCTGGGGATTTGTTCTCTAGAGAAGATTTGCTCTCTGAGATTTCTCTGTTGGGTTTCACTGGGGCTCCATTTCCTACTTCTGATTTTGTAATAATTAAAATATATACTCCTTTAATAATAACTTCTTTAAGAGTAGTTAGACTTGAATGTACCTCCTGTACCCTCGTACCTTCACGATTCAGTTTTTGTTTTTCGTATCTGTCAAATGTGTGTTCTCAGATCAGATGTTTAACTTAATCTAAGGAAATTTTTTTCCTCCTGGAGCTAAATAAGCTGTCTTATTTGTTTTCATGCATACACTGTTACTTTCTGATTGTAAGATTGAAGCATATTTTAAAACCACTTTATTTTCTTTTTGATTCCTTTAACAAATTTGACTCCTAGATTTTTAATACTTTCTTCTAGTTGTTTTACTACTTTAATCAGAGAAGAAACAGCATTCTTTTTATAACAAATCTACCACGTTTCTATATGTGAAGCCACAGTTTGGTTTCTGACAATGAGAATCATGGTTGAAATTTATGTGATAAGAGTCTATCTGAATTCGTGGTATTTACTTTAAAGGCTTGCAGATAAGCCACATGAAAATCTAATGTTAGCTCATCCACAGTGCCTTTTTGACCCAGAATGCACTTTAAAATAACGTCATGGAAGGGCTTCTCTGGTGGTAAGACTCCGTGATCCCAGTGCAGGAGGCCCCAGTTCAATCCCTGGTTGGGGGAATTAGATCCCACATGTCTCAACTAAGAGTTTGAATGATGCAATGAAGACCCAGTGCAGCCAAATAAATAAATATTTGAAAATAATAATGACAAAATAACATAATGGAGAATAGAATTTGAGGCATGGGGCCTAGTGTTTCCTATCTAGGCCTGGTAGTAGTAGTAATAATGTTAGTTGTTCAGTCATATCTGAGTTTTTGCGACCCCATGGACTGTAGACTGCCAGGCTCCTCTGTCCATGGAATTCTTCAGGCAAGAATACTGGAGTGGGTAGTCATTTCCTTCTCCAAGGGATCTTCCAGATTCAGGAATTGAACCCGGGTTTCCATTTAATGATAGACCTTCACTGGGTTCTAGCATGTGTAGAACCCAGGTGCTACTGTATTTTAAAGTCCTGACTGCAGATTTAGTTGTAGAAAAGCATAGACAACACAGAAAAGCAGCAAGTATTGTTCTGCCTTCTGATGCCTAACATGATCTAATCCCGATCTCAGATTTACCTGCAGCACCAGGTGACATTCTCTGCATGCTTCAAGTGCAGTGGCTACAGCCTGTGCAGTAAGGCAAGCATGACCAGCTTGGGGTACCAGGGCCTGCATAGACAGCACCCCTCAGTATACTAAAGCAGTTACCCCCACCCCTGCTCTGGGCTAGCATTTTCTAAAGGCCAAGGTTGGTAGAACTAATCCCAGCTGCATTTAGATGCTATAACCCATCAAGCCCAAAATTCTATGCAGTTCTTGATTATTAAAAATTTTTAGGCCAACCTCCATATTCTCCATGTATAGTTCCTTCAGTAAGAGCACAAATATAAAACCAAAAATTCAACTACAGGACCCAGCATAAGCTTCTAGAAACCATTGAGGTTGAAAAGCAAGTAAGCAAACAGAACCCCCACATAGTCCTTGCCGATTAAAGCATCATCAAAGCATGAAGCCACCAGTCCAGGCCCCTCCGTAAGTCTCAATATTTTGGGGTTATTTTCTCTCCAAAGTTACTTCTTATGTATTTCTCAGGATTCCTAACAAACTTGGTCTCCTAAGCACAGCAATTTCCTGAGTTTTATGAGACATTCTAGCAAAATATTGAACCTAAGGTGGTAATGAAAACCCTAGAATTTGTAGGCAGCTGGTCAGAGGGAGTACATTCTTTTGGAGAATTGTGCCCTTAATCTTGAGTTTGATAAACTTCTTGCATTTGGGAGACTGATATTTCCCAATTTCAATATATACCATAAGTAAAGCTACAGTAATTAAAACAGTATGGTGCTGGCATAAGCATAGACATATAGACCAATGGAATAGAATTAAGAATGCAGATATAAGTCAATACATTTATGGCCAGTTGACTTTCAAAAGGGTGTCAAGACCATGCAATGGTCTCTTCAACAAATGATGGTGGCAAGACTGGATATCCACATATAAAAGACTGAGGTTGGACCTCTACATGGAACCATTTACCAAAAAAAAAAGTAATAAAGAAAAACTGAAAATGGATCAATGACCTAAATGTAAGAGCTAAAAGTATAAGACTTTTCCAAGAAGATGAAGAAATAAGTCTGCATAACCTTGGATTTGGCAATGGATTCTTCAACATAACACCAAAAATATGGGCAACAAAAGAAAGAAGTAAGTAAAATAAGAAATAAGTAAATGGACTTCTTCAAATTTAAAAAGAAATTGTATATCAGAAGACATTATCAAGAAAGTGAAAAGACAACAATTAAGATTGGGAGAAAATATTTTTGACCCATGTGTCTGACCAGTTAAATATCCATAAAATATAAAGAACTCGGACTCAATAACAAAAAGACAAACAACTCAATGAAAAAGATGAGTAAAGGAATTAAATAGACATTTTTCCAAAGAATATGGACAAACAGCCAACAAACACATCAACATCCTTAGTCATAAGGGAAATGCAAATCAAACCTACCATGAAGTAACACTTTATATAAACTAGTGATGGCTATAAAAATCACACACAGACAAAATGGAAACTAAGTTTGTGAAGATAAAGAAATTGGAAACTCTGGACATTGGCAACATGAAATGGTTCAGCCACTTTGTAAAATGATTTAGTGGTTCCTTCCAAAGGTAAACATAGAATTACCATATGACACTGCAACTTTACTCCTAAATACATACCCTAAAAGAATTAAAAACAATCAAATATTAACCTGTACATGCATATTCATAGCAGCACTATAGATAACAACCAAAAGGTGGAAGCCAAACATCTACATCCAGAAACATCCAAACATCTGAAAAGATGGATGCAGAAATACATTGTGATATATTATTCCACAATACATGATGGAATATTATTCAACCATGAAAAAGAATGAAGTACTGATAATGCTATAACATGGATGAATCTTGAAAACATTATGCTAAGTTTAAAAAATAAGACAAGTACCATATTACATGATTCCACTTACATTTGAAATACATAGAATAGCTAAATTCATAGAGATAGCAGAATGGTATTTGCCAAGGCCTATTAAAAAAACTAAGATCATGGTGTCTGGTCCCATCACTTCATGGCAAATAGAAGGGGAAAAAGAGGAAGCAGTGACATATTTCATTTTTTGGGATCCAAAATCACTGCAGATGGTGACTGCAGCCATGAAATTAAAAGACACTTGCTCCTTGGAAGGAAAGCTACGACAAACGTAGAGAGCATATTAAAAAGCAGAGACACCACTTTGCTGACAAAGGTCTGTCTAGTCAAAGCTATAGTCTTTCCAGTAGTCATGTATGGATATTAGAATTGAACCATAAAGAAGGCTGAGTGCTGAAGAATTGATGCTTTCAAACTGTGGTGTTGGAGAAGACACATGAAAGTCCCTTGGACAGCAAGGAGATCAAACCAGTCAATCCTAAAGGAGATCAAACCCTGAATGTTCATTGGGAGGACTGATGCTGAAACTGAAGTTCCAATCCTCTGTGTTGCCAAAGAGTGATCTTCCTAAAATATCCTTCTTTTTCTTTTTTTTCTCAAAACTTGACATAGCTAGACAGTCTGCACACTGTATCCTGACATTTAAGTACAATTATTGTGTGATCTTGCCTTACCCATCCAACTAAATCACCACATCTCACAGCTCACAGCAGGCACCTTCCATCACAGCTAGATCAGTCCCTTCTATGTCATAGACATGCAACGACTCATGTAATGCCCAGCTTCCTTACTTTTGCTTGTATTATCTTATGCCCACTCAATAATCTTTCTATTCTTCTCCATTTATTCAAAGTTCAGCAATTTTTATCAGTCAGGATGTATTATATGACTTTGTTGTAACAAATGACTCCAAAACGCTTGGTGGTTAAGGAAAGGTATATTTTTCACTTATTCTACATGCCATTGTGGGTTGATTGCACCTCTGCTAGCTTACATCAAGGCACTTCACATGTTGAAAAAAGTGACAGTGTTAGTTACTCAGTCTTGTTCTGTGTTCTGTAGCCCATCAGTCTCCTCTGTCCATAGAATTCTCCAGGCAGGAATACTGGTGTGGGTGGTCATTCCCTCTCCAGGCAGTCTTCCATACCCAGGGATCAAACCCAGGTCTCCTGCATTACAGACGAATTCTTTACTGTCTAGCCACCAGGGAAGCCCTGCAATTCACGTGCTATCTCCTTAATTCAGCAGTGTGGGAATATATAATCCTCCCACAGGGAAGGGCACTGCAAGTCATATGGCTAGGCCTGATGGGAGGTATAATTTTTACTTGGGTAAGGGCAAAAAATATTTTGCTTGATCATAGAATATACAACACTATTTATTAACCAAAATTGGTAAGTGTTAATTGCTCACTTGTGTCTGACTCTTTGTGACCTCATGGATTGTAGCCCACCAGGCTCCTCTGTCCATGGAATTCTCCAGGAAAGAATACTAGAGTGGGTTGCCATTCCTTTCTCCAGGGGATCTTTCCAACTCAGGGATCGAACCCGGGTCTTTCCATATGGCAGGCAGATTCTTTACCATCTGAGCCAGTAGGAAGCCCACCAAATTGATATTAGTTATAAATTGCTGTATAGCAAATCACCCCAAAACTTAGCAAGTTAAAGCAATAAACATGTATTTTGTCCTGGTTTTTGTGGGTCAGGAATTCAGGCATGGTTTATCTGGGCCTTCTGACTCTGAATCTCTTATAAAGCTTCAATCAAGGTGTCAGTTTGCAAAGTTGTAAAGTATTACTTAAATCCCACTCTATTTTGTTTACTAATATCTCTTTATCATAACTTTTTTGATACTGTATGTCTGTACCATATGTCATAATATATGTTTATATTGTATATCTGTCATGCAGAGGTGTTACTTCTTTAACTAAAGAGAGATTTTGCTCTTACACTTAAAAAAATCCAAAAACCTATAAAAATCTTATAATATCTACAATAAGACTGAGCATATAATAGACCCTTGAAAATTTAATATTTAAATAATAATTGCTAAATATGATCTTTGTTACAGTAAGTGATGAAAAATACTTTTTAAGTGGCTGAGTGAATTAAAATTTAAAAATTCCTTTTTGAATTACATTTGCAACAGATTATCCACTACTAACCACTTTTTGCTGGTAGTTCTCAGTGCTGTCACTGAATGATTTTCCACTAAGCAGAGACATTATTTTGCCAACAAAGGTCCGTCTAGTCAAGGCTATGGTTTTTCCAGTGGTCATGTATGGATGTGAGAGTTGGGCTATAAAGAAAGCTGAGAACCAAAGAAATTATGCTTTTGAACTGTGGTGTTGGCGAAGCCTCTTGAGAGTCCCTTAGACTGCAAGGAAATCCAACCAGTGCATCCTAAAGGAGATCAGTCCTGGGTACTCATTGGAAGGACTGATGTTGAAGCTGAAACTCTAATACTTTGGCCGCCTGATGCAAAGAGCTGAGTCATTGGAAAAGACCCTGATGCTGGGAAAGATTGAGGGCAGGAGGAGTAGGGGAAGACAGAGGATGAGATGGTTGGATGGCATCACCGACTTGGTGGACATGGGTTTGGGTGGACTCCTGGAGTTGGTGATGGACAGGGAGGCCTGGCGTGCTCCGGTTCATGGTGTCTCAAACATTCGGACACAACTGAGCAACTGAGCTGAGCTGAACTGAACTGAATAGTATTTTGCCATTTTCCGTAGAACTTTAAAAGCTTGGAGATGCAAATGCATTACTAGATGCACTGTACAAGGTAAAAACAAATGAAAATGACTGTATTTTTTGATATCTTCTTCCAAAGTGTTGTTGATTGGTTTACTTTGGATATGAGCATTAGAAGCTTCTTTGGTCATCACCAAAGCCTCACTTTGCCATGGTCTCCTCTAAGTCATCTGCAATAAGTGTCCATCCTGTCACTGCTTTTTCCATTTCTGACAGCTATAATTTAATTTAAAAAATAGAATAGCTAACTAAAATCTATTCTTACACTTTTACCATCGGTCTTGATTTTGTCTTATGGAGTTAAATGATGCAGATTAATTCCCAATCTGTGACTGCCTTTCAGATATTTGAACATGTGTGATTTAAATCTTTTCCAGGTTAAGTATCTCCAATCTCTCCAACTATTTCTCTGACCTCTCACCATCCTGGTTACTCTTCTCTGTTCTGTTTAGTTTTTTTGGTATTCCTCTTCTTGTGACCCCACACTGTACATGATTTTCCAGGTCAGTCAGTGTGAGTAGCCCCACCTTCTCTTTTTCTTCAGGTCATTATTTAACCTACAACTACATTATTATTTCTTTTACATAAATCATATCATTGAGCTAAATTGAACTTAAAGGCAACTAAATCCCTCAATTTTTGCTCACAATTTGCTTTTAAGCTAGTTCCTCATCCTGTGCTTGTACTGCTGATTTTGTAGATATGTGAGCAGAACTTTATACATTGATACCCACTAAATTTCTACTTATAGGAATTTTATTTAGTAGGTTAGCCTTATAAGATTTTTCAGATATTTAATCTGTCAGCCTGGGATTAACAATCTCTCTCATTTTTGTTTTCACTGTCTAAATTGTTGATAAAAATGTTGTGCTGTGCTTAGCCACTCAGTTGTGTCCGACTCTTTACAACCCCATGGACTGTTGTGGATTCTCCAGGCAAGATTATTGGAGTGGGTTGCCATGACCTCCTCCAGGAGATCTTCCCAACCGAGGGATCCCACATTGCAGGCAGATTCTTTATCATCTGAGCCACCAGTAGGCAATAATTAGGGACAGAGATCTTTAACATGCTAACAGAGTCTATACTTCAGATTTCTATTAATCTTTCTGGGTATGACTCTTCATTTACTTATTAATTTACAGGTTTACCTCACCCCAATGTAAACAAAGTTTTCTAATTGCCTCACTCTAGTAACATTATTTTTAAGAGTGAGTTTAGCCTGTCATAACTGGTCATATTGAATCAGTGCTTAAATTTTTACTGTGGCCTGAAGGGCCTTCATGATTTGGTCCCTACCTAGCTTCTCCAGCTTCACATGTAGTACTGAGCCCTTCATCTCTGCACTCAAGTCACTTTATTTTCTTGTTTCTGGTCCTCAAACACTTGATACTCCTTCATGCCCCAGAACCTTACTATATGTTTGCTCTGCTTGGATTCTCTGCCCCTATCCTCCTTGCAAGGTATTGCCTACTCTTCTTAAGGTCTTATTTTAAATGTTTCTTCCTCGAATACCTTTCCCAACATTGCCTTGCTGCTGTCCCACTTCCCCCCTTATCTAGGACAGGTATCCCTGTTACATTAATAGCACCCGATGTCTAGTAATTGTCACAAGTATAATTTAAAAAGATGCTTGAGGAATTATTTAATATCAATCTGTCCCCTAAGTCTAGGGGACAGATTAAGATCCATGAGAACAGTGATTTTGTAGTCTTCTCTTTTCCCACATTTAACCCAGGTCTAAATAAAATACAGGAGGTATTATAAAATAATGTAAATATAAGTATTATAAACATTATTTTAAAATTATATGTATTCTAGAATTACATTATATATAATTATAAAAATTGGGGATGATGCCCTTCTTGGTGAAGCATTGTACTTTGATTCCTTTTGATGAAATGGAAATTTCAGGACACTGAGAGAGCCTAGTCAAAATGCTTCCCTCTTCTTTTATGCCCTAAAAATGCCTAGTACTACACCTTTGTTGCTAGTATTTCTCTTGCTCTGCTAAATGTGGAATTCTGCAATGGTCCAGATGGTCTGGGCCCTGTAAAATGGCATTGTTTTCTTAGTTAAAAGTGGGTAATTCGGAAAGATATATAGCTTGCAGCCTACAGTCAAGCCCCATATGGGAACAACTGTATGTGTGTATTCATTCTGATTCCTAAGAGAGTTCCAGAAAAACATCTATTTCTGCTTTATTGACTATGCCAAAGCCTTTGACTGTGTGGATCACAATAAACTGTGGAAAATTCTGAAAGAGATGGGAATACCAGACCACCTGACCTGCCTCCTGAGAAATCTGTATGCAGGTCAAGAAGCAACAGTTAGAACTGGACATGGAACAACATACTGGTTCCAAATAGGAAAAGGAGTACATCAAGGCTGTATATTGTCACCCTGCTTATTTAACTTATATGCAGAGTACGTCATGAGAAACACTGGGCTGGAGGAAGCACAAACTGGAATCAAGATTGCTGGAGAAATATCAGTAACCTCAGATATGCAGGTGACACCACCCTAATGGCAGAAAGTGAAGAGGAACTAAAGAGCCTCTTGATGAAAGTGAAAGAGGAGAGTGAAAAAGTTGACTTACAATTCAACATTCAGAAAACTAAGATCATGGCATCCGGTCCCATCATTTCATGGCAAATAGATGGGGAAACAGTGGAAACATTGGCTGAATTTATTTTTCTGGGCTCCAAAATCACTGCAGATGGTGATTGCAGCCATGAAATTAAAAGATGCTTACTCCTTGGAAGGAAAGTTATGACCAACCTAGACAGCATATTAAAAAGCAGAGACATTACTTTGTCAACAAAGGTTCGTCTAGTCAAGGCTATGGTTTTTCCAGTGGTCATGTATGGATGTGAGAGTTGGACTATAAAGAAAGTTGAGTGCCAAAGAATTGATGCTTTTGAACTGTGGTGATGGAGAAGACTCTTGAGAGTCCCTTGGACTGCAAGGAGATCCAACCAGCCCATGCTAAAGGAGATCAGTCCTGGGTACTCATTGGAAGGACTGATGTTGAAGCTGAAACTCCAATACTTTGGCCACCTGATGCGAAGAGCTGACTCATTTGAAAAGACCCTGATGCTGGGAAAGATTGAGGGCAGGAGGAGAAGGGGACGACTGAGGATGAGATGGTTGGATGGCATCACCGACTCGATGGACCTGGGTTTGGGTGGACTCCGGGAGTTGGTGATGGACAGGGAGGCCTGGTGTGCTGCAGTTCATGGGGTCGCAAAGAGTCGGACACGACTGAGCGACTGAACTGACCTGAACTGAACTGCTATTAATATTACTTTCTCCAGGAAAGAAATTGCAAGCCAGGGATGCATTCACTTACAACTTTCTTTTGTTTTGGATACTAAATGATGTATTGCTCTGTCATTTTTAAAGAAAAACATCAAAAGAAAGCAATCATGAATTTTGTTTTCTTATTTGTTTTTAATTGAAGGATAATTGCTTTACAGTATTGCATTGGTTTCTAGCAAACAGCAACATGAATCAGCCATAGGCTTAACCCATGTCTCCTCTCACATGAATTTTAAATAAAGAACTTAATTAAACAGGAGGTTTGCAGACCTTCTGGGTTCCCCTGCCTTGTTATAGGTACACCCATTTATCTGGGAAGGAACACACAGACTAGGTAATACTTTGCTTAAAGACAATAGATGTAGCTACAGTCTATTGAGATCTACTCTCCACTGGAAGAAATAATGGCTCTGTACTGCTATTAGAAAGGTCAAGCCCCATGTAAGGAATTTCCCCATGAGTCTCCCTCTCTGCTCATTAAGTATTTGTTAGGCTTTCCTGGTGGTTCAGCTGGTAAAGAATCTGCCTTCAGTGCATGATACCCAGGTTCAATCCCTGGGTCAGGGAGATCCCCTGAAGAAGGGAATGGCAACTCATTCCAGTATTCTTACCTGGTGAGCTATGGTCCACGGGGTAACAAAAAAATGGACATGACTGAGTGACTTTCACTTTCACTTCATTTTCATGCGAGTTATCCCATGTTGGGCCCTAATGATTACTGTTTATTTTTCTAAGGGTTCAAAAACCATTTTATAATCTGTCCTAGAAATTTTCAGGGGATAAAGATCAACTTTATGGTTATAATATCTTCTTTAAAATTCAGGATATTTGCCTCGAGTCCCTTTACCATTTACCTTTACTTCTCAAATTTTATGAAATATAAAAATTTTGGTTTCTTTCTGGAGAAGAATGCCTAATGCTGATGGTTATTTATCAGCCCTGGAGTTTCTCTAGATTAAAATATACAAAGGCAGCCAGTTAAGAGCCCTTTTGTGTAAGAAAGACGCCACTCAGAAGAAGTCTTCATGGCTTCCTTGGGACTGTGCTGTTTGACTTTGCTTTGGTTCCAAGGTACCTTAGATATGGCCCTCAGTGTCCTCTAATGAATTCCAGACGTTTAACTTGAACTAGCTACTCTCATTGCTTGACAATAACAAAAATTGCTGGGAGTTGCCTGGTGGCCTAATGGTTAGTATTCTGGGCTTTCACTGCCATGGACCCAGTGGTGTGGCCAAAACAAAACAAAATAAAGCAAAATATAGAAGTGCTAACTAATCACTGATTTATATTTCTGCTGTTTATCTATAGAGAATATTAAGAATTTTGTCAAAGCTTGATTTAAAAAAATTTTTTTAGTGGTAGTTGGAGAACTCCCATTATAATTGGATCACTGTCATCTTTTATTAAATATGTGAATGCACAATTGTGTGATATGAACATTCACAAAGCAGTCTAATCTGCTCATTGACTCTTTACTATGTCAGAAAACTCCCTTTTAAAGTCTTTGAAACATAGACAGTCTTTTATAGTCGTGAATATATGATTATCACTCCTAAGTGTTGTTGGGCTAAACTTTCTTCAGTATTTAAGTTATTTTTTTAACCAAGTCCTTGATTTTTCTCCCTTCTCTTTGAGTTTATCTTTTTAGCTTCTAGTTTTTATATCTTCTTTCTGGTTCTTTGACCTCTGACACTAAAATCTGTCTCTAACTCTAATGATTTGTCCAAGATCCTAGAAGTTCTTTATTAAAAAAAGTTGTAACAAGTATAATTGCCAATGAAAACAGGTAGTCTAATTGTAAGTACATGCTGTAAAACTTGGTAGCTTGGTCGGTAAAGAATCCGCCTGCAGTGTGGGAGACCTGCATTTGATCCTTGGGTTGGGAAGATCCCCTGGAGGAGGGCATGGCAACCCACTCCAGTATTCTTGCCTGGAGCATCCCCGTGGACAGAGGAGCCTGGTGGTGTGCAGTTCAGGGGGTCTCCAAGAGTGGGACAGGACTGAGTGACTAAGCACAGCACAGCTGTGAAACAGTTGTTTCAAAAGGTCTCCCTGTAAAAAACCCAGCAGTGATTGGTTTTCTTCCTTCTTAGCATTTTGAGAAGAGAGGTGAAAGACAAAATATGTAATGTATTTGTTATAGAAGATTCTACTTTTGTGAAACAAACATAGAGAAATGTCGAAAGGGAATCTTCCATTATAATTACTGTAACTATGAAGACTTTTCAGTTTATCACATTTAGAATATAAATTTTTATGACACACATATATTTTACATCCTAAGTAAAATACTTAAATGTAAATAATGTATTGGCCTCGCATTTGCAGTCAAGGAGACTAAAAACCATTTTATCCACATTTTCTGACTCCTAGGTCTCTCTGAATTAGGGTATGTATGTGCCAGGTATTAGTATTATTATTCCTTCTTTTGAGACTGAAAAAAAAGAAAAAAGGTCCAGCCACATTTTAAAAAAATTATATTAGTTGTTACTTTATAATGTAATAGTAGAAGTTTGAGAAATTTTACAATTAGCTTGCTTTTGAATGTTGTTTACATATGTAAGTGCTTCTAATATTTGACTTTGTTCCTAAGTTTTATTATGTTTTTATTACATCTTTTCTTACTGGATCAACAGTTAGTTGGTGCCTCAGTTAACACCATTTGGATTGAACTTTTCTGAATAGTAACAGAAGTTACAAGTAATAATGTCTAAAAAGTATCAGTTATTACAGCAAGCAATTATGTAATGACATTTCTAAAGGTCTTTACTTCTAATTTTTATTGATTTTATTTATTAAGTTCCAAGCATTGTACTTCCACAACAAATCCTAAGACAATACTTTAAATTTTTGTGCAGAGCTTTAAACTTTACAAAAGCAGGTGATATATATTCAATTGTTATATATTGGTATAGACCATAACCACATGAAAATAGATTAGATATATTAGATATGATTAATTCTTAACATTTCTTTAAGTAAACTTAATTGTATGCATATCAGTTCAATTAAGTTATTTAGATTATTACTAAATACCAAATATTTTAGGTGCTCAAGAAATTGAGTCCACAAAATACTTGTATTTTCAAAGACACATACACTATTATTTCTGTTGAGGGGAAAAACAAGACTCAAACAATAGAGTCCCAGCTTACTTCTACTTGTATAAATCAAGTTATTTAAATGAATGAATTGTGTATGCTGACCTGTTCTACCAATGTGCTACTGGGGATGTATGAAAAAAAGATGTGCATGGTGGTGGAAGTAGAAAGAGGCATAAAGCGTATTGGAAAACTACCAAATGTCCCCTGCAAATGGGCCCTATTCAGAATCAGTAAGCGTATGATGAGTGAAGTGGTTTTGAATATCGCCTTTAGATTCCATGCTGTTACAAGGCCAGCCCTGAACATGGCAACTCTTATTTCCACACACAGTACCTCTTCACTCTCAATTTAACCCCAAAATCTGATGAACCCATTACTCCATACTTGATTTCATGGAACAAGGAGTAGATATAGTTACAAATGATCAATCACAAGCCGTGAACCAAAGCAGCAAGGCATTAACAATTCACACCATTTCGGTCCACTTGCTCAAGCAGAAGATGTGCCAGCATATTTAATGCACAGCTACTTCGTTCAGTTTAAGAAAAGACATGACTCAGGCTGCATTTTCAAAACAGAGGAGACTTCCTAAGATTTCATACTTCCAAGCCCCAATATCACCGTTCACCCACACGTCAGCAATTAAAATAACCAGGTGTTCCGTGAAGGTCACAATGTCTGAATTAAATTTTACCCAGGTAAAACCAATACGACCTATGAAATTCCACTCCCCCCATCCATCCCTGTTCTGTTTGATCCTATCATACAAATCAATGTCTCCTACAGCAGCATTGTAACACTGTAGACCCCACAGGCAATATGCCGTCAGTTTAATAGGATCACTGAAAAACTAAAGCAGCTGTGAAAGATTGCTCTAAGTATAGCAATCGTGCGCTTGTCATTTTGTTCAGTGGAGGAAAAATCCAAATTTGGGTAGGCATTGGTATTTAAGAAAACAACTGCTAAATCTTTTCTCATGAGTACCTTGGGGACAATAAAATTTGACATATAGCATGTAAACAAAAGTACACAGCAGCTGTTAGTTTGGTTTTGTTTGAATAAAAATATAAATCATTCAAAGTATGCCCTCCGTCATTCAATCTTCCCAGCAGACCATGCTTTTGAGTGGCGTCTGCTGGTTGTTCTTGGACCGGGAGCTTTCCAGCTATTACATAAAGCTGGATAAAGAGCAGTAAAACACATACGTACCTTGGCACTAGCTCAAACTCCCTCCAGGCCTGCTTCCTGTCAATTCTGAGTACCTTTTAAGAACTCACCTTGTATCATAGAAAAAAGACTTTTTAGATCAACTTTATTAACAAACATTTTGAATTGAACTGATAGAAAATTTCCAGATGATGTGCTGCTAACAATAGTGAGTATTTTTGAGAACTGAGATCTGAAATTTCCTGCCAAGTAGCATATAGTAGTTTTTCTATAGGTAAGTATGTGTTGGGCATTGTCTTTTTTTTCGTAGTCTCATGTACTCTGACTGAAATGTGAAAATTATGATTTTGGGTACTTAATAGGCATGAATTTTAATTTTTAATTGGAAGCAATCTATTAAAGCACTTATTTCCAATGTTTTTTGAAAATATATTGATTAAAAAATCCTTTTTTCAGCTTTCCACAGTAGATTCAAGTGGAATGTGCCAAGTGTCTCTTTAAATGTCAGGTGTTGCTTTTGGAGAGAGACATATACTCCCTAGGCATAGAAAATGACAGGACATTCCAGTCTGTATCTTCATAGTAAGTTCTATTAGGTTTATCTTTAGAGGAATTTTTGGCTCCTTGTCAAAAATTCTTGTACTGTGTCCATCATGAATCCAAATAAGCTTAAGCTTCTTATCAGTGATATATAGGTCCTCTTGAAGGTTGAATAGTTTCTTTTCTCATGAATAGCTTATGAACTCATTGTGTTTGGAGTTCTTAGAAGGAATTACCCTTATTATTTAAAATAGCTATTTTGACCTTAATCTAATATTTTATTGCTCTGTTACTTAAGTTTTATTATGTGCCTTTTCCCATAGTAGCATGATTAAGGATTTTCCAGGACTTTTAAAATATCCAGCTATGGTCTTCTCCTGGCTGTGTGTGTGTGTATGTGTGTGTGATATGTGCACTCAGTCATGTCCAAATCTGCGACCCCATGGACTATAGCCTGCCAGTCTCCTCTGTCCATGGAATTTTCCAAGCAAGAATACTGGAGTGGCTTGCCATTTCCTACTTCACGGGATCTTCCCTACCCAAGGATCGAACCCGTGTCTCTTGCATCTCTTGCATAAGCAGGTGGATTCTTTACCATTGTGCCACCTGGGAAACCCTTTCTTCTGGCTAGTTAATGCTTCATTGCCAAAATTGTATTGTTTTTCTTTTATATTTATATTCTTCTTTAGTGTTCAAGATCATTTTATGAGAGTTTAAAATAAAACTATTGTACATACCTTAATTATGGTTTAAAATTCTGGCATATTTGTATTTATCAAATTTTCATTAAATTTTCATTTGGTCACAGAAAGTTACAGATTCTCAGTGATTATGTATAGTTTTACTCATGGTCTTAAAAGTTGCCTAAAAGACCACCCACAGTATATCCAAACATGCTATTTATTTATCCAGTAGATGGTTATTGGGTGCTACTTTTATCAAATTGAAAAACACCATGCCTTCAAACTCCAAAGGTTTTTTGATTTACTGGAGGATGAAAGTAGTGAGTGGAGAAGATGAGGGCCAATGCAAATCAATAAGGGAAAAATAAAATATAAACAGTGATCTGGGAAAGGTAGAGGACAGAACAATTAACAACTTGGGAAATTTTGCCAGAGGAAATGACAATTCCTATGAGCCTTGGAAAACAAGGATATATTAACAGGTGGGGAAAATGGGGGGAAGAAATGCAAGGGAAATAGAACAGCATGTTGATAGCTGTGAAATTAATCTAGCTACTACTTTTAATCATATGACCCATTTACTCATAATACTTAGTACTTGCTCTAAGCAGTGAAGTTACTCCTTTTGACCACATGATCTATTTACCCAACATCTTCAACTCCAAACCTATTGAAATTATTGGATTAATTTCAGTTTGCCTATAGTCATGACTTGAAAATAAATAAAATGGATAAAAAGCTATCATCCATATAACTTCACCTTTCCAGTGATGGAAATGATCCCAACTGAATGATCACATTTGACTGATAATACTTATTGATAGATTTAAGGAATGATTAATTTCCAAATCATGTATCTAATAAAAATGTTGAGGGCTTGTTTAATAGAATTATTGAAATTACAGGAAAGCAAGATTCTGTAAAGGAGTAAAGAGGTCGAATACTTGTAATAAAGGCCTCAAATGTAAGAAGAAATGCTATATTATTCATTTCTTGCTATGCACACAAATATACATTAAAGAAATACAGGATAATAGGAGCCAGCTACCTTCTTGAATGAGGTCATATTTCTGAGTAGAATTTGAAAGAGAAACTCATGGTTTACATACAAAATAATATCCCAGAGTTCATTCCTGGGAAAGACGTATTTTTTCATTGAGTATCTATAATGGGCTTTGCTAGCTCATAGCAACATGTAGGATTATGCTCTTTCCAATGTTGAAAAGTGTCTATTGTCCTTTCTCTAAATCAGTGCCCTTATTTCCTGCACATCTATATGCAATAGTCCTCTTTAATAGAATAAAGTTTTGCTTCAGAAACAGAGAAAGAAGAACTGAACATAAAAGAGTTAAAACCATTGGTTAAGAACAGATATGAGATTTTGGTGTAGACTAATATGAATATCCACTAAAATGCTTAAGAAATAATTCTCATATTAAAATCTATGGTTGGGGTTGAAAAGTCAACTTTCTCTTTTTAAAAAAATTAATTATACTATTATATTTCAAAACTATCATCTTAGGCCAAGTCTTGTTTTTTAGGGAGAATTCTTCTATTTGAACTGATTAATAAGTTTTATTTTTCCAATATATTAGGCTTATTTATACTTCCTTTCTAAGTGCTTAGGCATATCATTTTCTTATGTTTTCTGTACCTTCCTAGTTAGTGGAAACATTGTTTGTTCTTGGAGTGTGCTTTGTCTTCCTTTTCAAGAAGATCATCAAAGTTACTAGTTTGCAGCTTCCAAAAAGAAAAAGCCTTCTAATCCCCAGTTCAGAGGCTAACCTTTATTAGCGCTCTTGTGGTTATAATGAGGACCTTGCTTCCAGCAGGGAGATTCTGGAATACTGAACAGATTATTCAACAAGTTCAGAGCAGATTCTGAAGTCCCTTATAAAACCTGCTTGTGAATACTGCTTTCTTTGCTTTGCTATTTCTGGTTTCCATAGTATTCCTAATTACATAAATCATGTGGAGCATGGGAGCTCTTTTCCATCCTATATCAACTCTGACACTGCTTACATTTTGATATAATTTGTATTTTTCATAAGCTGTATTTTTTTTTCTTAAATTGTTATGGAAGGTACAAACCCTGAAAAAATAGTATAGAGTTTTGTGTTAGAAAATATATGAAATTCTTCTTTGGAATCCTTTGGGCTGACATAAAGAATTTGAAAGTTACTTTGTGAAAAGCATGGATGAATAAAGCTATAAAGACTAGAGAATCTGATAAAGTGTTCTTAGATTTAAATTCAAGATTAAATCTTGTATGTAACTCATTCAAGTTTATTATTTGCTTTTTGGATTACTTAAAATTGTTTTCCAATTTAGCAGCTATTTATATAATGCCTTTCCATGTACAAAAACTATACTAGGTTCAGTGGGTGCATCAATTAAAAGTTTACAAATTAAAATTCAACACATAGTAATATATGAATTTGTAGCTAACTGAAAGCTTTGATGATTCTTAAACTGAATTTCTTTAAGAAAAATTATAAGCCAAATTGAAGAGTTACAATTCTAAAAATAAGTTTACTTCAGTTTTTATTTATTTAGTAACACATATGAACTAATATATTTCTTTTAAAGTTTGAGATAACTGTTGTGATAAAACTTATAGAGAAGAGCAGTTGCTTCAGGAGGATAAGAATAGTTTTGATATGTGAATTTTAGGAATTAGTTTCTCAGGCTGGTGAGTGAATTTCATGCACACATCTAAAGATTCTAAATAGTCATTGGGTCATGATTTCTTTTTAACTTTATTTATAGTAATTTTAGAAAATTACTTATACTTAAACTCTATTTACAACATTTTCTTTAGTGATGAATATGTTAGAAAGAATTTAAATTGCACTTTGGTAGAGAGCTGCAGAACTTAGTGCCATAAAAGGCATAACTTTTTTACTAAGAGCAAAAATCAGCAGAATACCAGTAGCAAAGGCCATTTGCATAGCTCAGCCACTCTGCAGCCTAGCTGAACCTAACTGTAATTCAATTTCCAGATTGCTACGCTAGGCCTCTCTGCATAAAATATGCAACATATAACATAACCAATGGCACGGACCTATTTTCTTTGCTGGTGATCTATCCAATTTCTTTTCCAGTAGAAGTATGTATTAGAATAAGGTTGCCAAGCCATATAGTTATTTTGTATGTTTATGTAGTGTCACATGTATACACTTAAAGACAAAGTTAAAAAAATGATATCCTTTCATCTTTCTGGATTCTCAAGTGTGCCTAAGATTTTTAAAGTTTCTTTATTTCTGGCATTTCAGTGGGAAATTAAATCTTGAAAAATGTTAGCTAGCTGCCATGTTATTTGCCTATTTTACACTAGAAAGATTTTATAAGCTAATTGGGTGAAAAAGTGTATAAACATGTCTGTCAAGTCCATATGGATGTTGCAATACAGGCCCACAAGTAAATATCTTCTATCTGTTTACAAACCATGTACTGGAATAGCATCCCTAAATCTTTGACCAGCTTATGTCCCAGAAGCTTAAAAACAAAAGGTATGTATGATAAAATGCTTGCTTAAGATTCTCCCCCTTATTTTTAAACAGCCTCAGCACTCTGTTTTAGGGGTTATTTAAGCGATGGCAGTGAAAAGACTTGAATAGGATGGTTTATCAAGGTGTAGATTATATTTTGTGAATAATTCCCAGATGTGATGTTTTAGTTATAGAGACTCCTCTATGGGAAGCTATACACCGAAACAACATGGATCGTGCAATTTTATCAGGACAATGCGAGTAGATTTCAGCAAGGTTGGTTCCAACTCATCTGTGATAAATGAGAAGATAAGGCAATCAGTGCACACCACGACACTGCAGCTAGTTAGGCACACTTCAGAACTATTCAGGTGTGCTCACACAGCTTGGGAGTCTGGCATGGGGGGGTGTCTCAATATAAATACATCCTTCATGGTGGCCACTAGTGATGCAGGAATTGCCTCTCTAAGACTTAACCCAGGTCAGATATAAATAATAGATGTTAAGAGTTAGCTCTGGTATTGGGGCTGTGTTCCAGGCAGCGTATTTTGCTTGGGTCAAAAGCATTTATTTTCCCTTATTTCCTCGTGTAGTTCCTCTGCTTGAAAAATGCCTGCAAAACTCCATCACACCTTTACGGGGACCAGTTTGGGTCTCTAAGGGAGAAGGTTTCAGCCCCTCAGGAGCTAAGATGTACATCCAAGGAGTTCTTTTGGCCTTATACCAACGATTAAAGTCTGCAAAAAAATATTCTAAACAGGTGAGTCATCCCTCTTTAAGAACTGCTTTATTGTATGTTTTAAATTGTACTTGGTGGTATAGAGGCGATGATTGGCATCATGTCATGAAAGAACTGAGACATGTATTCTGTGAGCTCAGTGCCCTTTAGGGAGCCAAGATGCTTCTTCTGTAATCTCAAAGACAACAATAATGGGGCTAATTGTATCTGTCTTTTGGTGTGGGATGTCATATGTGTCATCCTTCCTTGCTGCACACTGTGCAAAACGAAAGCAACTCCTTATGTGGAAATTCTGTAGACGGTTACTTTAAGAAAATGAATAGCTCCTATAGCATTTGAAGTTTTAAATGATCCCCCTTCTGTTTTTTCCAGTATGAAATCATACTTAATGTTGTAGAAGATGGGCTAAAACATAACCAGTCATAGTCTGGGAGATGAAATTGTGAATTAACTTCATGTTGAGTAACTTACTTCATTTATACATATTTCACTTGTATATTTCCAGACCTGAAAGTATAGAAATAATGTATTTGAAGTAGTTTATAAACTAGAGTTTGTCCTTTAATTTCTAAATATCTATTTTATAATTGTGAAACAGAAAGACAGAGAGAGAGAGACTGAGAGAGTGAGAGTGAGTGTGTGGATGTGTGTGTGTGTGATGGGAGAAGAGGTATGTGTATGAAACCTTTGAAATTTTTGCAACTACTTAGAAAGACTGTGATTTATCTTAAAGTAGAATTCCTATTGTAGAGCTGAATGATTTATGCTGTTTATAAAATAAAACTCAAGTTGACACAATTTTTAAATCTTCTTTGTACTTGGTCTTAAAAAATTAGGCATGCATTTTACCACACTAAATAAGGGCTAGGGTTTACATTTCTAACTGGGAGTTTCCAGTTTAGAACTGAGTGTATTATCTCAGACCACAGGCTGCTGAAAAATGAATATTTTCAAGGCATCATGCTATTATTTTCTGTGTGCAGGGGGAGGGGAGGTGGGAATGGTAGTCAGCCTTAGTGTTCACACAGCACCTCCTGCTGTCTGGTTAGGAAGAGAACAGCTTGTATTGACTGGAGGAAATTCTTGAACTAAGGTATCCAGAACTAGCAAGAGACATCTTCCCGTGAGAAACTTGCATTCTCAAAACACGATTGGTTTCCTAGTTAATTAATGTCAGTGTATCCAGATGGGGGATTAATGTTTATCATAGATAAACCTGTTTACAATAAAAAATATGAAAAATAAAAATACAAACTTATTTTTAATATTCTTTATTAAGCTAATATCATATATAAAAACTGATATAAAATATATTTTTTCAGACTAAATTATTTTAACAGAAATATTATTTTGTTTTTAAGGTACAATGATATTATACAATAATCACCAACTTAATTACAATCATGTATTTGTTATTAAACAATTTGCTCCTACTAATTTAACAGTTTAAAATTATTTAATGTTAAGCATGAGACAATTCTCCAGTGCAATAAAAGCACCATTTAAATCAAATTGAAAGAAACTTGAACGTTTTCTAAGTTTTATTAAAAGTGAGGATGTTAGAGATAAGGAAAAGCTCAGAAAGTAGTTGTGGCATATTTATTTTTTCTTCCTTTGTTCTAAACATTTAAAATTTAAATAGATATGAACAGTTGTACTGGATTGAAGAGTTCCTTGTATTGTGAGAAAATAATGCTTTAAGAATTACTGTTTGATTTTGAAAATTTCTTTATGATTCAAGATTGATGAAAAATATTTTATTAAAATAAATATTAAATGTAAATGTGAAAAAATGAACATTTTTAGTGCCTGTAAATGTCTGATCACTTGAAATTGTTTGTATCATCAACTTATGACTTTCAGCATTATGCCAAATTTAGGAATATTTTAAAAATCTAGGCTCTTTGCCATTCCTATCTAAACCTTTTTACTTTGCTCAGTTGTAAAAACTTAAAGTTTTTCACTCAAATTTTAATACTTTCACTCAAGTTTTGATATGATACTTGGTTAAGTTTTATTTTATAATATACAATTTATGACTTAATTTAAAATTATCTGTAATGCTCATGAAAGTCAGTATACTGGTGTTATTATCATGTCATCAGTAGTTATGTTTTAAGCCTGGCAATAGCTTTATTTTTAAGATTTCTTAGCAAATATCCCTCTTAACATTAAAGAACTTTATCTGAACTGCATTTACTTCATTTGACATTAGGGATAGACCTTTGTATTTAGTTTTATATAAGATTGTGTTTGGTAAAATGGAGATGGATGCTTAATTCCCATTTCCTTAACAAACCTAAGCTTAAATTATAGAATTATATGACCTCTTGATATCATTTCCATTTATTCCTCTTCTGAGATCATATATAAAAACAACGGCATTGTTTTGCCAAGATTCTGTCAAAAGATTGTAGATGTTAAATATATGTTTTGGAATTCCCCAAGGAAATTTCTTTTAAATAAGTTGTGATAATAGAGATAGCTTTAAAAGAAAAGTCAGAGCTACTGGTTTTATGTTTACGAACTTATTCACTTTTTAGTTTTTCACTTTAACTTGGGTATTACAAGCATGCAACTGAATTAAGCCCACTACATTAGTATGGTCTTAAAAATATACTGATTCGAGTACATAAACTGAGATATTATAGTTAGGACAGCATAAAGTCACTTGGTCTTACATTTATCACATTTATTTCCTTAAAAGTGGAAACACTTTAGAAATTGCTCAGAGCTAAGCAGAATCTATTTAATTGGTAATCTTTGAAGTAGCCTAAACGCTTTCCTATGAAATGCAGTTAACACTTTCAGCGACAGGGCCCGTTCCGTCTCATTAGCATTCTTGTTGTGTAGCGGTGCTGCTGGTGGGGGTGTTGAAGTAGGAATGCCATTGTGTGGAGTTCCAGTGTTTGGGGACAAACACTGCTGTGGAAGGAACGTGTGAAAAGGCCACAGTCCTGTCAGTGAATGAGGGAGGCTGTGCTTTCTGTGCGCTTCAAGCAGGGAAGCTGTCACTCATGGGCCTAACACAGCTAAACAGAGGCCAAAACACAAGCCTGCACTACCTTTTAAAATGATATTAGTGATTTTTAAACATGATCTTCTTTATTTATGATCCTCCATAGAGCTTTTAGTCGCTGTCAGTAAACAAAATATATGTCAGTCTGTTCAGCAGCAGTCGAGGTCTATAAAAGTCCATGGAACTGAGCCAGGAGGCTATATAAATAATGATTTGGAATGGTTGATCCTAAGTATGAATGTGATTTTTGAGAAATGTATATTTCTGGAAATGTCTTCCCACCTTTGATACTCCTTTGATTTATTTTTCCCCCAAGCAATAAAATTTCTGGAGACTTTTACATCATGGATGCATAGCACTCTTCTTTTAAAATATGGTTTTTAAAGGAACTCATAAACATACAGTTTTAATCACTAAAAGCGGCTCACAGTGTAGTTTAACAGGTATAAGTTGCATAGCCATTTCTGAATTGAGAGAGACACAGAGGAAATGAGTACCTAACTATAATACCTTAACAACCAGCATCTTAATTGTGAAGAAAATCATAGTCCCTGTGGTAGTCAAGACATGAAATTTGAAGGAATGTTTAGTACTACTTATTTTTAGCACTTTGGAAAGAAATGATCAACTTTGAAATTGAGTTTTAGCTTGTTTGATAGTAGCTTCATAAAAATAGATAAACAGAAAAAAAATCCTCAAGTGTTCCTTAAAAATTTGAGATATGTGTAGACTTTGGCAGTATATTGAAAAAAAATGGCAATTTTTATTATTTATATCTGAAATTGCAAGAAAGTGTTTTATTTCTGTAATTTTAATTTGGAGTATGTACTTGGGCTATAATAGATCATTGCTTAATGAAGTTTGTTGAAAACTGTAATTTTCTGCCTGAGTGATTTTTTTGTTTGTGTATATATGGTCCTTTTTGTTTATTAATTTAAGCTAAGTACTTTTTTGAATGCTGTTATATTCTAATGTTCCATATTTGATGTGTTAGGTCTAAAAATCTCAGACACTAAATTTCTATTTCAAAAATTTGGTTTTATTTTTTAAACTGGAGCTGTACTATAACTTTATTTTTTGGACATATAATTAGATGAGGAAATGACCATCCAACATCAGCATATATTGGTTTTGTAGTTTAAAACTGAAATGTATTTTATTGTTACATTAAACTAACTTCTACCAGAGCACTTACATTTGTTTAAAAAAAAATTCCCAGGTTAATGTTGGTTCACTTTACCCATGCATTTCAGTAAGTTTGATACTTAAATATAAAAGCAATAATAATAAGACTGCAATTCTATTCAGAAAAGATTCAGTTCAAAACCTGCTTGAATTGCATTAGTGCTGATTTTGTTTATTGCAAAAACTATCTCTAAGGAATCTAATATTTTAATTTCCTATAAAATAAGTGTTGAGAGTTAGTCTTTTCAGATCTGTGTTGTAGGTTAATTAAAGTCATTTATTGGTCCTAACGTTATTGAAGGAAAAACTATTCCTATTTCATTTTCTATATATACTTTTTTCTTAGTATACCAGCTACTTTTTTTCCCCTAGATTTATTGAAAAATAATTGAGATCTAACATTGTGTAAGTTTCAGGTATACAATGTGATGATTTTATACACTTACATATATAGTGAAATGATCACCACAGTAGGCTTTAGTTAACACCTCTCCCACTTCACATAATTAACATTTTTGTGTGTGTGTGTGGTGAGAGCATTTAATATCTACTCTCTTAGCAACTTTTCACTATATAGTACAGTATTGTTAACCATAGTACATTAGATCTCCATTTATCTATATATTAAAAATTGAGCTCTTTTCTTGATTTACATTGCCTGGAGCAGTACCCCAGATATTTCAGTTTTGAACTTCTTGATGTCCTTTGAAACCGTGGAACAAAGTCTATAATATATGAACAAATTTACTATTAAAAACATTAAAATAATGTTATAAATGTTTCAAAATGAAAATTACTACTGACGGTTATGATAGATAATTTTTTAAACTACTAGGTTGTTTGTAGATGTGAGTGATTGTTGATTTTTTTTTCCCCCTGAAACCAAGCTGCATTCTAGTTACTTGAAGTATTTTAAGAACCTTAAACTTGTGTCTTTTTCTAAGTGTCATGCTTTGAGCAGGCCTAACATCAGTTAAATGAAGTGAAAATTGCATTCTTGTCTTGATAGAGATGAAAATGGATTTCTGGTCATGAAATAGATGTAGTTGTCACTTTTTAAAAAAGGTGTCAGCAGTTTGCTTCAGCAAGTAAGGTGCCAATTCAGTATGGCAGTAAACTTGTGATCTGAGCAATCAATAAAATGCTTCAATAACTTCTGCTTCATTACACTTATAATAAGAGGCTATAGATCCATGGCACATAAAATGTTGATAAAGAGAGTATGTGGGGACCGACTGTGACAATTTTCTTGAAAGTACAGTAAGTGCAATATTGCCATCTAGAGTTTGTGCATAGGTAATTATTGCAGAGAGGGTGGAAAACTGACAATAGGATAAAACAAGAAATGATATTGAATACTTTTTATTTTCCATCCTTTATCCATGACACATTTATCCTCATGAAACATTTCATTTGATTCTCCCTAAAACTGTTCATTCAGGTCAGGAAAAATTTTTTCAAATCTATATTTTTCTCTAATTGTCTTAGAATTATACTACCAAATGTCAAATATGTATCTGTGGCTCAAAATTGAACTTTTTTTTTTTTTTTTTACTGTGAAAACTCTATATTAAATAATTTTCTTTGGAAAAAATTAGAGTTAAAGATTTTTCTTTTTTATAAGAGAATTCAATTATGTGAAAGCAATTTTATTGACATCTCAGTTGAATACCTTTCATTTAAAAATATTATCTTTATTAATAGTAAGCACTCCTTAAAAAAATTGAGAGCCAACTTAGTTAAAATTGGAATTAAAAATAACTATATTATAAAACTAAGAAAATAAACTTTCCGGCTTATGTGCTTTTGAACATTTTAATTAACTATAAGTTCCATTTGGGGATTGTTTAAAATATGTCTTCATCTTTAAATAAACACTTTAAAAAGTATTAGTTATCACTTTTATTTTTCTTATTAATTAAAAAGTTACTTAATTTTATAATATTTTTTGAATGAGCTAATTTGAAAAATACATTTTGAATCCAAGCATTACTGAGATTTTCTCCCTCTAAACTGGTGACTGAGAATGCCTGATTCATAACAGAAACATTTTTTGAGTCTACAGTTGAGTGTTTATGATGCTTAGTATAAACTTAATATAGTATTAAAGGGCTTCCCTGATGGCTCAATTGGTAAAAGATCTGCCTGCAATGCAGGAGACCCTGGTTCAATTCCTGGGTTGGGAAGATCCTCTGGAGACAGGAAAGGCTACCCACTCCAGTATTCTGGCCTGGGTCGCAAAGAATCAGACACGACTGAGTGACTTTCACTTTCATTTTCAGTATAGTATTGATGACTTAATAAGGAAAGTTAATCTGGAAAAATTATTTTTATTCTCCCATTTATCTATTATTTAATTTGTATAGGTAAATTTTATAAGCTTATTGACTTTGACCATCAGATTTCCATGAGGAAAGTAATTTGATGTTAATATATTAGTAGTGCATTTTTCTGATATTATACTATTTAGGCATTTTCTGTTTTCATATATCTATGTATGATTGACTTCTAGAATTGTAAAAAATGAAAGCAATTATAACATTAATTTATCTCCGTTTTATGATGAAAGTTTTATCCTTAGACATCCTAATATTTTATTTTCTCTACTTATATTTAAGTTAAAACCAACTCTTTAGATGATGAACTCTATTTTAAGATTTTACTCATACTGAATAGAAAATGTTGCATCTTAAAACCTCTAAATAAGTATAGAATTGTTCTGGTAAATTAAGTGAGAGGAAACCTGACAAATTTTCTTTAAATTACTCAACCACCTACAGGTATTACTGCCTATGACTCTTTTGAAATGAGAATAAATTTTACAGAGTTACAGCAGCAAAGTGAAAGAGTGTGTTTGATAGATTCCCTGAACAGTTTCAACACCCACAGGTATTATTTGTAAGAAAACAATCATGCCGAGTCTTCAGCTGGTTAGAGAGGGCACAGCATTCTATCTTCACCTGACATCCTATCTGTTCCGTCAGTCAGCATCCTGGGCCGCCTGCCTGCCGCCCCCTCCTCCTGGAACAATAATGCTGAGAGGTTTGTGTGAATGGACAAGAATATGAATTCTTTTTCCTTGAAGAACTAAGGCATTTTCTTAGGGGAGAGGAAAACCAACTATCTTGAGGATTGACTAGTATTTCCTATTTTCTATTAAACCCATCAATGTTGTGAGTGATGGATAGTTTAAATCTTTGATTATTAAGTCTGACTACTGATTGATAAAAGGGAGACTCTTAAGTGTAAGCATGTTGGAAATAGTTGCTTTGCTTTATGTTATTAAGAGATAAGTAACAGTTTTCTCTCACCTGATGTTAATAGCGTAGCTTGAATAAATCTCATTCCTAACAACATATTACTGATTTTCAAATAATATAATTCATTATTTGTTCATATTTTATACATGTAACAGCAGCTTAAAATGAGCATACATGAATTTATTATTCTCTTCAGTCAAATTTTCTCATTAACTCTGTCATAAAATCAATTTTACATAATTTCCTAAAAAAAAATTAGTATCCTGTTACATTTAAAAAGGATTTCAAGTTCCTAACAAAGCCAATCAGGAATGGAAAAAGAAAAGAGCAAGACTCCATTCATCAACACTTAATATATATCACTAGGAAATAAATGTTGAAAGTGTCAGAGAACAGAGTGATAGCATCAATAAAAGGCACTCGAAGGGTCTTGTTCTTCAGGCCTCCGCAAGCCACAAGTGAGTTACATCTTCTAGAGCTGTACGGCTAACTATCCTCATGTGGTTACCATAACCACATCTTCACTGAAAATTCCATTGGACATTTCTGTGCTTGGAGGAAGAAATTCACCCTAGATATCCTAATTATACTTCTGACATTGGTGTCCGTATTTTATGACTAACAAAATAACAAAGGATCCTTTAACATGATCTGGTTTTAATTCAGTACTCAGTAGACAAGGTAATCAAGTTTTCACAAAACAAAATTGTGAAACACACACACACACACACACACACACTCCTAGATCACATTCTATTCACCATCTAACCACCATCTGATCTCCTTTAGGGCTTTCAATGTCTCTTAGGATCCTTATGATACTGGCAGCCACTGAATTAATCCTGTTTGGAGAGAAAAGATTATCTTTCTTCCCCTATGCACCCCTGCCCCTCAAAAATAGAGAGCCAAAGAAGGCAAACTCAAATGATAAAGTATTGAATACTCCTTATGTGCTCAGTCTGTTAGCCAGTGTTGAAGATACAGGAAAACTATCCCAGATCTTGCCCTACAGTTGAGTTCAGTTCAGTTGCTCAGTCATGTCTGATTCTTTGTGACCCCATGAATCACAGCACACCAGGCCTCCCTGTCCATCACCAACTCCTGGAGTCCACCCAAACTCATGTCCATCGAGTCAGTGATGGCATCCAACCATCTCATCCTCTGTCGTCCCCTTCTCCTCCTGCTGTCAATCTTTCCCAGCATCAGGGTCTTTTCCAGTGAGTTGGTTCTTCCCATCAGGTGGCCAAAGTATTGGAGTTTCAGCTTCAGCATCAGTCCTTCCAATGAACACCCAGGACTGGTCTCCTTTAGGATGGACTGGTTGGGTCTCCTTTAGGATGGACTGGTTGGATCTCCTTGCAGTCCAAGTGACTCTCAAGAGTCTTCTCCAAAATCACAGTTCAAAAGAATCAATTCTTCAGCGCTCAGCTTTCTTCATAGTCCAGCTCTCACATCCATACATGACCCCTGGAAAAGTGATAACTTTGACTGGATGGACCTTTGCTGGCAAAGTAATGTCCTGCTTTTTAATATGCTGTCTAGGTTGGTCATAGCTTTTCTTCCAAGGAGCAAGCATCTTTTAATTTCATGGCTGCAGTCACCATCTGCAGTGATTTTGGAGCCCCACAAAATAGTCTCTCACTGTTTCCATTGTTTTCCCACCTATTTCCATGAAGTGATGGAACAGATGCCATGATCTTAGTTTTCTGCATGTTGAGCTTTAAACCAACTGTTTCACTCTCCTCTTTCACTTTCATCAGGAGGCTCTTTAGTTCTTCACTTTCTGCCATAAGGGTAGTATCAGCTGCATATCAGAAGTTATTGATATTTCTCCCGGCAATCTTGATTCCAGCTTGTGCTTCATCCAGTCCAGCATTTCTCATGATGTGCTCTGCATATAAGTTAAATAAGCAGGGTGACAGTATACAGCCTTGATGTACTCCTTTCCTGATTTGGAACCCATCTGTTGTTCCATGTTCAGTTCTAACTGTTGCTTCTTGACTTGCATACAGGTTTTTCAGGAGGCATGTCAGGTGGTCTGGTATTCCCATCTTTTTAAAAATTTTCCACAGTTGCTGTGATCCACACAGTCAAAGGCTTTGGCAGAAGTAGATGTTTTTCTGGAACTCTTGCTTTTTTGATGATCCAGCAGATGTTGGCAATTTGATCTCTGGTTCCTCTGCCTTTTCTAAATCCAGCTTGAACATCTGGAAGTTCATGGTTCACGTACTGTTGAAGCCTGGCTTGGAGAATTTTGAGCATTACTTTGCTAGCGTGTGAGATGAGTGCAATTGTGCGGTAGTTTGAGCATTCTTTGGCATTGCCTTTCTTTGGGATTGGAATGAAACTGACCTTTTCCCGTCCTGCGGCCACTGCTGAGTTTTCCAAATTTGCTGGCATATTGAGTGCAACACTTTCACAGCATCACCTTTTAGGATTTAAAATAGCTCAACTGAAATTCCATCACCTCCACTAGTTTTGTTCATAGAGATGCTTCCTAGGGCCCACTTGACTTCGCATTCCAGGATGTCTGGCTCTGGGTGAGTGATCACACCATCATGATTATCTGGGTCATGAAGATCTTTTTTGAATAGTTTCTCTGTGTATTCTTGCCACGTCTTCTTAATATCTTCTGCTTCTGTTAGGTCCATACCATTTCTGTCCTTTATTGTGCCCATCTTTGCATGAAATGTTCCCTTGCTCTTAGGAAGCTTCTTTTCTTGTTTTGGAGATAAAACATACCCACATGACACCATTAGGAAATATAGTAAATAAGTGTATAATTAAGTGCTCAAAATATATGGTACAGATTCTATTAAATGTTATATGGGAACTTAAATAAAAGAAAAGTAAAAAATTGGAATAAAAACATATTAAGGTTGAAATGAACTTTGGAGGTCATATAGTTCAGTCCTCTCATTTTATAGATAATAATGAGTAACATAAATTAATACTATATTATTGTGTTGTTGTGAGAATTAAATAGTTATTGTATTTAAAACTCAACACAGTACGTAAGATATAGTAAGTGGTCAGTAGTTGTTAGCTATCATTATCATCATCATCACCATCTTTATTATGAATTTTTTGTGCTCTCTTGAGGTATGACTGACAAAATTTTAAGATATTTAAAGTGTACATTGTGTTGATTTGATACATGTATTACATTGTGAAAGAATTCTTACCATTAAGTTATCATGTACATCATCATATATATGTATATATATGTATATATGTGAGAACACTTAAGTTCTACTCTTAGCAAATTTCAGTCATATAATACAGTGTTTTCAACTATTGTCACCATGATGTACATTAGATCCTTGGACCTTATTCATATTACTGCTGAAAGTTTGTACCCTCTTACCAACCTCTCCCTATTTTCCCCATCCTGGCAACCACATTTCCATTCTATGAGTTTGATTTTTTCTTTTTAGATGTTGCATAAAAGTGATGGGCTTCCCAGGTGGTGCTAGTGGTAAAGAACCCACCTCCTAATGCAGGAGACATTGGAGATGCAGGTTTGATCCGTGGGTGGGGAAGATCCACTGGAGAAAGGAATGGCAACCCACTCCAGTATTCTTGCCTGGTGAACCCCATGAACAGAGCCTGGTGGGCTATAGTCCATGGTGTTGCAAAGAGTCAGACACGACTGAAGTGACTTAGCACACAGGTGTTAGTGATACTTTTAGTATTAATGTTATAGATAAGGCAGTTGGGGTAAAGTTGTAATGGGACTAGAACTCCACTTTTACTTTAGAGATAAGTTATGCTTCATTAATTGAAATATAGGAAGGGTTTAAAAAGAGACTCTTTCAGGCAATAGGATGAAGTTGGAAGTAAGATATTATTTTCACACATTATAATGGATACAAAAAAGGTTATTGGTGACCTTTGAAAGATGATGAAGCCTTGGAAAGAACAGGATTAAAGAAAAAATTAATGTTGAAGAAATAAGGGCAGTGGGTATAGATAAGGCCTCTTCATAGTGGGTATAGATAAGTTGAGAGCGGTCCATATTTTTTTGAGGCCCCACAGTATATTAAAGAATTAAGAAATGTCAAAACAAGATTTTAAATCCACTGAATATATATTTTTACATAATTACACTTAAAATTAACTCTATCAACAACTTCTCCCTAATAAGATGTAATTGTTCTATTTTTATAATACAAGATTCATAAAATATTAATTCATAATCCATATAGGCAGCTTGGCCTGGTGATGGGACAAAGTTTTATAACAGTTGTCTTCTTTGGTTGATTATGTCACTATACCTTTTTGTATATCTATCTTTATTTGCAAGTAAGGAAAAAGGTTAAATTTGCGGCCCATTTTGATTGTAAGACTGAGGTCAAAAGCCTTGCTCAACCTCAGGCTTGAAGCATCTGAGATCCTGGAGTGGTTGAGGACTGTAAGTGGAGAATGAAAGTGACTTAGCTTGAAAACCGTGTGTTAGAGTTTACACGTGTTTCAAGAAAGCAAGTTTATACTCACACTAGATAAGGCATGCAAAAGTTTTTAAAATTTTTTGTCTAAATCTGATTTGACCTTTCACACAAGGTACTACTCATGGTGGTCAGAGAAAGCAAAAAACTAAATTAGATTGAGGCCAAATAATTTAACGAATTCTTTTAGGCAATGCCCAGCCTTTTGGATGTAGAGGCTCAGAAGCTCATATTTCTGCCCTCTGGGTTTATAGACGTGGAGAGAGGTTAAGTAACAACTGGGGTTGTTCCTTTGCAGTTACGCATAGACCAAAAGGGGTGGTTTAAGGAATGAATGACTAGATTCTCAACTTTCATATGTACTTTGTAATAAAATGATCCTACCTAAGAGCATGCCTGCAGTGGAGGTACAAACCATTTCTCCTTTCCCATCTTCCATCATTTTTAGGCAAACACACCTTTCCCTTATCCTGAATCTATTGTGGTGCTTCATCCCAGCGTGTAAAAACCTCCAGGCCGTCAAACAGAGGGCCATTTTGAAATATTGGTGCCATAAACTTCTTGTAGGGTTCTGAACCTTTCCTTGTTATAAATGTGTTTCTGTTAAGGAAGAAATGGGACAGAAATATAGAGTTGACGAGAAAAGGGTGCAGGTAACCTTCTGATTGTCAAAGAAGAGCTTTTCCATATAGTTTTAACAATAGAAAATGGTTGACATAAAATTGTTCTGGTATTTAATCTCATTGGACAGATTTAAAAGAAAAATTGAACAGTTTTAATTAGCAATACCAATACTTAGAACATGCCAGAAAATGTATCTTTCATCACTGTTTTTAAGCTAATAATACAAAAAAATGTTGACATAAAATGTTGGTGCACAGTTTTCTAAGTGAGGGTATATAGTTTTCTAAATTCTTTTAGAGAGTTTGTGAGCAAAATGTTAATGTTTTGGAGTCCTGGTCATGCCAGGGAGGGAAGGTGGTGGTTTGAGCCATGTGGTGCCTACTGCTGAGGTATCACTGGTCTTGTCTGTGGCTGAGGTTTGAAGCAGATGTAAGTCCTAAACTATTGGCAGCTCTTTGCTGGGTCAGGAGTACTCCCTAGAAGCTGTAGCTTTAGTTTGGCTTTCCCTGAGTTTCTACCACATTCTCCATCTTTCCTGTGGCCTAAGTAGGTCGCCTGCTCATAGTCACTGTGGACATTGGACCCTTAGTATTTGTGGCCCTTTTGGCTTAACAGTTTTGCTACCTTTTGGTTCATCTGGGGCCATGTGAGAATTTGTAGGTCTTATCTATACCCCTACTGAAAACAGCTCACAAAAGCTAGATTGTGGTGTCTTTTCTGCTTCTTACACACTATTCCACCTCATTTACTCTGTGACTCCATACCCCTCACTTCCACCCAAAGTTGGGGAGGAAGGCAGTCTCAATAGAGACCCCTCCCAGAATATCAAATGAGAATCCGGATGGGGCCTTTTGTCCTAGCCTGCTCCTCAATTTATCTAACACACATGCCCCTCTTTGGGCTAAAGCTGGAACATAGCAGACCATAGTTTAAAAGAGCCATTCTATATTACAATTCAGTGTATACAGTATACAATTCAGTATATACATCCACATATGTATATAAAATAAAAGTTTTTCCAGAATAAAATTTCATTGTACTACTTGTAAGGCACTAACAACTGGCTTGGACTAACTTAACTTAATTGAATTCATAGTCCCTGACATATAGTTTCAGGGCTTTATTTCATCCTATATACCTTCAGTTCAGTTCAGTCACTCAGTCATGTCTGGCTCTTTGATACACCGTAGATTGAGCACACCAGGCTTCGCTGTCCATCACCAACTCTTGCAGTTTGCTCAAACTCATGTCCATTGAGTCAGTGATGCCATCCAACCATCTCATCCTCTGTCATCCCCTTCTCCTCCCACCTTCAATCTTTCCCAGCATCAGGGTCTTTTCAAATGAGTCAGTTCTCAGGTGGCCAAAGTATTGGAGTTTCAGCTTCAGCATCAGTCCTTCCAATGAATATTCAGGACTGATTTCCTTTAGGATGGACTGGTTGGATCTCCTTGCAGTCCAAGTGACTCTCAAGAGTCTTCTCCAACGCCACAGTTCAAGAGCATCAATTCCTTGGTGCTCAGTCTTCTTTATGGTCCAACTCTCACATCCATGCATGACTACTAGAAAAACCATAGCTTTGACTATATGGACCTCTGTCAGTAAATTAATGTCTCTGCTTTTTAATATACCTTAATACGGCCTTTTACTTAAATTTTTTCTAATTGACATATAGTTCAATTACAATATTGTGTTAGTTTCAGCTGTGCAGCGAAGTGATTCAGTTATATATATTTGTCAGGGAATGTTTAACGGGAGGATTCCTACGTGCTGTCTCTCATGAGTCCTTTGTCCCTCTTCAAGCGGAACAGCACGCTGCTCCCAGGGACTGAGGTCATTGTGTGAGGCAAGCATGAGTCTCCTTTAGTAAACATTCTCCTTAGGACAAAACAGCTTAGTCTCCTTCCCCTTTCTTGAGATAGGGATTGTCCCCTGACCTTGTGACTAACTTTAGCCCATGTTTCCTTGGTAACGTTTGCTGTACATTTGGTTTTCTGATCTCTATCATTCCCGAAAGAAGTTTCTTGTACTGCAGCCTATATATACTCATAGAAAAATCATTAAAGCACCTTTGCTTCATCAGAGCTTGGGTCCCCGGGTCTTTTTTGTCTCTCTCTCTCTCTCTCTCTCCTTTTCTGGCTGACTCTCTGGAGCGTGGAGACCCGTCGTGCTCACTTTTCTGCCCGGGCTTCTAAGACCCCCTCGAGAGGGCGCCTGGTGCCTTCGTGAGCGATGCAAGTCCTGTGTCAAGGACTTTATTGGTCCTCTGCGTAAACCAAGGGACATCGGCCTCTTTCTCTCTTTCACTTTCTTATCGTCGACTCCGTACCTCCAGATTCCGGTCCATTAAGAGACCCCAACATATATTTATTGTTTTTCAGATAATTTTTCATTCTAGATTATTATAGGATATTGAATATAGTTCACTGTGTTATATAGGTAAATCCTTGTTGTCTGTTTTATGTAATTTGTACCTATTAATCACATGCTTCTAATTTAACACTTTTTCCCCTCCCTTTCCCTTTTGGTAACCTATTTCTATGTTTGTAGGTCTGTTTCTATTTTTAATATGGCTTTTAAAATTTAAACATTTCCCCTACATGAAATCTGGTAGATCCAGCTAAGGCAATTCTTTGAGGGAAATCTGTAGCATTACAATATTTGTACTAGAATGTCTAAAAACAACGATCTAAGTTTTCACTGTAGAAAAGGAAGACGGTTATGCCCTACAAAAGCAGAAGAAGGGAATTAATAAAGAAAAAAAATTAATGAAGCAAAAAATAGGACCAAAAATAAAAAATCAAGTGAATCAAAATTTATTTTTAGAGAAATATCAATAATATTGATATTTTGTCAGTTTAAATGATCACTGTTGTTTCTTGAATTTGTTGCCTTTCTTCTGAGTTCCCTTTTTCTTCCTTCTGAAGTTTAACCCGTCTTGTCTTCTTGAGTATTCATCCTTCACTCTCCAGGAATGCTCCCATCAACTCTGCCTAGCTCACTGATTCTAGTGCAGAACTGTCCTGCAAGGTTGTTTGGTCCTCCTGTCTAGTGCTATTATGCATAGTAAGCATCTGGTCACAGAAGCAGCAAGTGGCTGGCTCAGTTCTGAGAAGTCAAACTCTGGGCTCTCCCTTCACTCAGTAGTGCCAGGGGTCTCTATAAATCTATTGGTCCTGTCAGTAGATCTGCAGATTTCTTCAGCCTCCTCCCCTGAGCCACACCAAGCTTCAGGTTGAGATGATTGAGAACCCCATCTTTGTGTTCACAAAGTGAATCAGCCCCCAGACCCTATTTCACATAGAGCCTTTTTAGTCCTCATTATAGGTAAAGGAGCTGCCTGCCAATGCAGGAGACACAAGAGACATGGGTGGGTTCAATCTCTGGGTTGGGAAGATCCCCTGGAGAAGGAAATGACAATCTGTTCCTGTATTCTTGCCTGGAAAATTCCATGGACGGAGGAGCTTAGCGGGTTACAGTCCATGGGGTCACAAAGAGTTGGACACGACTGAGCACACACGCACATAATACTTCAGTAGGCACTAAGGATTACTTCTAACTAGGAGCCCAGCAGGCCTCTAACTTTAGTTCTGCTCATAGTTTGTACTTCTATTTTACCTCTGGTCCCTAGTATATTAAAAATATTTAATAACCTAGTACATCCCAGGATACAATCACAATATATGCCAGCTTGGAAAGAAAGGAAGAAAGGGAGAAGAAGGGAAGGAGGGAGGAAAAAGAATAAATGATGTCTGTATAATTTTAATTCTTTGAAAAATTTTGAAATTTGTTTTATGGCTTAGAATATCATCTAATGTGCCAGTAGTATGTTCTACTTTGTTGGTTGCAAGTGATCTATAAATGTCAATTTGCTCAAGTTGCTTGATAGTGTTGTTCAAATCTCCTATTATCTTTAGTGTAATTTTGGATTTATTTCTCCTTTCAGTTCTATCAGTGTTTTTCTACATATACTTTAAAGCTTTGTTAGTGGAGCATATACATCTAGGATTATTATAATTTCTTCATGAATTGACTTTTAATAATCATTATGCAGTATACCTCTTTAGTCCTGTTAATACTTTTTTGTTTTGAAGTCTACTTTGTTTTACATTGGGTTTAATATAATTACTCCTATATTCTTTTCATTAATGTTATCAGCAGATAGTATTTTCTATCCATTTACTTTTAATATATCTGTGTCTTTATAGGTAAAGTGTTTTTTATGGAAAGAATATGTTTGGGTCTTGCTTTTCCTCCCAGTCTTACAGTTTCTTACTTTTTATTTTGAATGTTTAAACCATTTATATTTGATATAATTATTGATATGATTGAGTTTAACTTTTCATTTGTGTTATATTGTCTCACTTGCTCTTTGTTCCTTTTATCTTTTCTACTAACCTCTTTTAAATTAAAGTATTCTTTTAATAATTTCATTTTGTCTCTACTATGGGTTTATTAGCTGAATATCTTTGTTTAAGTTTTGTGTATGAGTGTAGTTGTTGTTCCAGGATTTACAGTATACATATTTAGTTTTTCATAGTCTGCCTTTGAATAATATTTACTTTATTACAAGAGAAGAAATATATACTATGTATTTCCATTAATCTCTCCTATTCTTTGTGCTACTATTGTTATATATCTTGCTACATGTGTTAAACTCAGAAAATATTGTTGTTATTTTTTATTTAAACACATGTTTTAAAGAGACTAAAGTGAGAATTAGTGACTAAACGACCACCACCAAAGTGAGAATAAATGTCTTTTATTTATCTATGTACTTAATGGATTTTGACACTCTGTGTGTGTGTTAGTTGCTCAGTTTTGTCTGACCCTTTGCAACCCCATGGACTTGTAGCCTGCCAGGCTCCCTCAGTCCATGGGATTATTCCAGGCAAGGATATGGAGTGGGTTGCCATTTCCTTCTCCAGGGGATCTACCCAACCCAGGGATTAGACCCAGGTCTCCCGCATTGCAGGCAGACTCTTTATCATCTGAGTCACCAGGGAAATTGATACTCTTTATCCCTGAACAAATCCAAGTGTCCACTTTGTTTTTCTTTTGCTCTAAGAGCTTCCTTAAATATTCCTTTGGTTAAAGCTTTTTTTTGTTTTTGGTTTGAGAAAGTCTTGGGTTTTATCCTCCTTGTTGAAAGATATTTTCATTGAGTATGGAATTCTAGGTAGGTTTCTTTGTTGTTTTTTTTTTTTTTGCTTAAAAAAGTGTTGCTCCATTGTATTCTGGCTATAGGAGTTTCTGATGCTACATTAGACATTATTCTTATCTGAGTTTTCCTTTCATAATGAGATTTTTTCTGCTGCTTTTATGATTTTATATTTCTTTTTTTTCTTTGCAATTTGATCATGGTATGTCTTTTGTGTTTTTGTTGGAGTGGGGGAAGATTTATCTGCTTGAGATTTGTTGAGCTACTTGAATCTGTTGGGTTCTATTATTTATTAAAATTTTGGCCTTTTATTTCTTAAAGTACTTTTTCTGTTCCTAATTCTTTCTCCTTTTTTTGTAGACTCTAGTTACTCAACTGAAAAACGGATGTGTCTTTTTTCTCTAGTCCTTTTTCTCTCTCTTTTTTTTAAATTTTGAATTATTTCTGGGTAACCATTAAGCTGATCTAGGAAACAAATCACTTCTGATTCTATGAGAAACCATTAGAGAAGAAAGATGAAGCTACAATACTTTGCCTGAAATTTAAGCATTTAGTTTCAGAATTTCAAATATAAGAGGAAATTATATTCCAAATATAAACAGCATCTTTCCATTTGTATTCTTCTGTGTGGTTTTATAAGTCTTCTATTATCAAGACTCTCTGAACAGTTCAAGTTTTTTTTCTGTTCATTCCCTAATACCAGAATCTCTTCTTAAGTCAAGTCATTGTCCCCACAGTCCAGCAATCATGCCATAGTCTTTCCTAGCTTTGATTCCCATTCTCTTATATGGGATGGAGATGGTGATCTAATATTTCCTTATTTTAAAACAATGAAATATTTCAGATATAAAAGATTAATATGAACATTTATATAAACCAAACCTTTCTTCGTATTTTATTTTTAGGAAATAAGGCATAAATACAGAATTTCCCTTCCCTTTGCCCCCTTTCCAGATATAATTAGTATCCTGAATTTCTAGAGATGTTTTATATGTTTACACATGCATGTAGCCTCTGTATATAAATATATATATATATTTATATAGAATTGTATATATATATATGTATCTAACCATGTAAAACTTTTACATTTTTTCATTCTTTATATAAATAGTATATTATATATATTACTCTGTACTTGCAACATGTTATTTGTGACTTCTGTTCATGCTGATATAGAAAGCTGTTATGCATCAATTTCTGTTATGCATATTTCATTGTGTAAATACAAACAGTCTACTTATCCAACTTGTTGACACAGTTTGTATCCAGATTGTTACAAAGAATGCTCCTACAAACATCTGTGTATATTACTCTGTATGCACATGTATGAAGATTTCTGCAGAGTATATATCTGAAAGCAAAATTGTGAAGAGTATGCACATTTTTGTGCATTATTGTCTGTTTTTTTATGTTACAGAACTATTATGTCACTTTATACTCTAATCAGCAGTTTATACAATTCCTATTTCTCTTTCCCACAGAAGTATACCTTCTGTGACTTATTTACCTAGTAATAGTTAATGATACTTTTGAACAATGCTAAGGAAGTCTATTATGGTTGTGTTGTAGTGTATATGACGATCAGTTTTATGAGTCAACTTGACTGGGCTAAAGGATGCCTATATAGCTGGTAAAATATTGTTTCTGGTTGTGTCTGTGAAGATGTTTCCTGAAGAGCTTAGCTATGCGTAGGTAGACTGAGTAAAGAAGATGGCCCTCACTTGTGTGGGTGCTTCAACAGAACAGAAAGGCTGAGAAAGGTGAATTTGCTCTCTTTCTTGGACTTGGACATCTATTTTCCCCTGCCCTGAAACGTTGATGCTTCTGGGTGAGACCTTAGGACTCAGCTTGAGACTTACACCATTGAAAACTTTGTTTCTCAGGCCTTTCAGTTTTGGGAACTATACCAGTCAAGCTTTCACTGGGCCTTCCCAGGTGGCTCAGTGGTAAAGAATCCAGCTGCCAATGCAGGAGACTCGGAGACACAGGTTTGACTCCTGGGTCGGGAAGATCCACTGGAGGAGGATATGGCAACCTACTCCAGGTTTCTTGCCTGCGAAATCCCATGGACAGAGGTGGGCTACAGTCCATGGGGTCACAAAAGTCAGACACGATGGAGCATGCACATGGAGGGCACAAGCTTTCCTGGGCCTCCATCTTGCTTATTGCAGTTTGAGGGCCTTTTCAGCCTTCATAATTGCACCAGTTAATCCTTCGTTATAAATCTTCTCTGTATGTATCTATATCTATATATGTGTGTATGTATGTATATATATATATATCCTATTGGTTCTGTTTCTCTGAAGAACACTGGTTAATATACTCTGGTTTATAACCATTCTTCTATTATACTACAACTACATTTTTTTTTCTTTTCCTGAAATAAACTTCTTTGTAATTATTTAGAATAATACCCAGGATGAAAATTATTATTATTTGTTTGTAAATACATAAAGCTCTATTAAGTCTTTCAAAAGGGTTGAATCAATGTAATCTTTTTAGGATCTATCATTAATATTTTAATATTTGATAGTTTAACATATGCATATTTCATTGTTTTATTAGCATTTATTATATTACTTTTGAGGCTAAACATTTTCCATATACCTGTTAATTAAATGTCATTGAAATAGTCTTAGCACATTAAAAATAGATTTTTAACATTAATTTAAAAATCATACCTAGGTTAAACCTCTAAAATTTTGTCTTACATATAATTTTAAGACGAAATACAAACTGTACTTACAACATAATGCATCAGATGTTTTAAAAAATCAGAAGTTACAAGCCTTTATATAGTACACAGCATTCAATCTTGTGAGGTTAATTCAACAATATTGCTTTGCTCAAAACCACTTGGGACTTATGTTAATTGTATTTGTATGAATCTCCTCAATGATAACATTTTTATCTTTGGATGTTGAATTTTTTTTTTGAAATACAAAAAGCCATTTTTGCCAAATCTAATGAAAAATCTGGTGTTAAGTATCAAATAGTTTCATGAAGAACATAGTGTGAGGCTATGAATTTTCACTAGGAACTAATTTCTAGATAAATATTGCCCATTATGTTGCAAAGAATCTTCCAAATGCTTCAGCAGTTATACATAAGAATCCTTATAGATGTTTCATTCTATCTGTGGTGTGAGTTTTGTGTGAACAGTGTCATTTATGTCAAGGAAGTAAAGTCATTTTTGCACGTGATTTTGACATGGACTCAGAATATAGAAATTTTGTATAAAGTCCCCTCTTTCTAATTACTCAAAATTCATGGCATATCTTCAGGGCAACTTTTTTATTCTTTTGCCAAGCCAATATACTATACTGCTTAAGAACCCGGATGCTAGAGTCAGATTGCCTGGATTCAAGTCCAAGCAACATGATTTAACCAGCTCTGTGGCCTTAGGCAAGCTGGTTAACCCATTTCAATTTCTCACCTGTAAAATGAGGATAATAACAGGGCGGTTGTGAGATAATATTTGAAATGCCTAAAAATGAGAAAGTATCTCATAGTGATAATACCTATATGTGCTAGAGCAATGCCTCGCATGTAGAAACGTTCAGTAACTGTTAGCTGCTATTATTATAACTGTTATTGATTATTTTATCTGTTTTTTCTCATATTCAATCAGTTACCTTACAGGCATGGTACCTTGCTCTTAGTTGACCACCTTTCTTTCAATTACCTATTTGGATACACTAAATGTAGTGGATTGGCCTAAAAGTTTGTTTAAGTTTTTCTGTAACGTCTTATGAAAAGACCTGAACGAATATTTTGACCAACCCAGTGCTTTCGACACTGTCCTGATGTAATGGTTTCCAAGCCCGACAGCATCAGAATCATAGATGTCCCACCTCTGCTTAGTTCATGTTCAGTCAATCTGGGGCAAGACCAGGAGTCTAGTTCATTAAAAATGCTCCTGAGATGCTGAGTTCTGAAACTCAGTTAAAGTGTCACGAGAGTCTTCTCTACTATCTTAAAAACAGTTTTGAAGTCAATTAAAAAAAAATCTTTTTGACATAACTTTATTTCCTCTAGTTTCTTTTAACAAACTTAATTTCTGTTAATTTAAAATCTTCTTCTCCAGCTTTAATTTCACATACAAATAATGTTTAAATTTATTCTGAAATTTTTACTCTAAAACACTTTTTTTTTTTTACTGTAATTTTTGTTATTTACCTAGAATCATGTGTTTCCCATGTGGGCTGCATATGTACATGCATGTGAGCCTGTGTGTGGGTTTCTTTAGCACCACCTCAGGCATGAGAGTTCTTCGCAGCCTTCGCAGCAGTTGCTCCACATTAAGGCTTGTTGAAACTTGTCGTGCTATGGTGACATCTTTGCTGGCTTCTTCAAGCCACGCATAAGAATCAGCCTCGTTACTTTAAAGTGGCACCTCACATGCTCAGAAAATTGTGCTGTTGAATTTCAGCAAATATGTGTATGTATCCACCAAATTTTACTGAGAGCTAGAACCTTGCCATAGAATTCCAGGATTGGTGTGTGTGACCAATATACTAATTGATGGGAGCAGAGGAGTGTGGGTGAAGAGGGAAAGCCTTAAGTCAAAATTTAGGTTTGAAATACCTCTATCAACTTTTGTTAATGTTATTCAAAGATAGACTCTGAGTTTTTCATCCTTTCCGTCATCTCTTTGACATTTAGCTGTTACATCTTATGGTGACGCTTTTTTCTTTTTATAAAAATACATTTATTTTAATATCATAAAAGGTAGAATTTAGTTCTTGAACCCCTCTGCAAATGTCACTGGACACTGGACAGTAAATATAGCCCAGATAACCTGATGTCAAGAAATATAAAAATCAAGGCAGCCTTTTAATGACAAAACTTTAAAAAGTGACGTCTGTTTAGGGAAAACAATCTTTTGTAACATTTAGGTAGTGACTATAAGTTAGAAACATAGAAATAGAACTTGAAAAGGATGTCACTGCTTTAATTGTTTGCCTTCAAGCATTTATTTTCGAGTAGTAAGAGAAAAGCATTTGGGAAGAAGAAAACAAAGGTGATGAGGATTATAGTGTTATATATTTTTTATCAATGTGTAAAACAGTTACATTAATTTCCTGGTGTTTTGCCTTTTGTGAGAACTTCAGGGCACATTAGAAATGCTAGCTCTTATTTCTCTTCCCATGTTCTTGTTAATTAAAAAGCAATCTTTCTATAATTACAACTGTATATTTTTTTTGGAAATTTTTGTATGATTGATTTTTAACAGTAAAAGACTAAAAGACAAAAATGCAGTATGAAATGTTTCTCCATTTAGTGGAAGCATACTTTAGAGAGGAGTTATTTCCGCATCTTGTAATGCTTATATTTCTTTGAAATAACATAGCTTTTCAAGTAGACGTCAATTAATACATGCATGTTGAACACACAATCTTTGTTAGAAGACATGGATAGATATATACATTATAGAATATACATTATAAAGGAAACTATTTAGTTGAATTCCACTTACATATTACCTCTTTAATAATTGTTTTCTACAAAAAAGAAATGGCATTACTTTAGTGACTTTTATTCTTTGAAGAATCCATGTAGCATATTATGTTATCAAATGTTAAATCATTCATAACAGTATGTGTCTTGGTACTTCTTACCTTTAAAGAATCCTGTCTTATAATAAGTAATTCCCTTTTCAAGTGAGTATATACTTGACTTAAACAGAATAGTCTTAAGATACAATTATTGGAATGAGACATGTAGAAGTGCAGTGCTTTTTCTTTTTCACACGCACATCCCAATTTGTGTAGTTTCTAGTAACAGCACTTAGATCTTTTCTTATAGTTACTTCTAGTTTTCTCTCATATGTCTAATTACAGATGAATTATAAGGACTACTTTGCACTATTCCTTTGCACACATACCTGTTTTTCCCATTTATGATTTTTATTTACGCTCGCAGGTTTTCAAAAATCTGCTTGAGTTGTTTACAGTCCTCTAGATCAGAAAACCTACAAATTTAGTTTTTTTTTTTTCATGATTTGACTTACAAGCATTTTGAAGCTCATATATATCAGCTTGCTTTTACAAACAGATCTACCCATTTTCAAATGTACAAATCAGCACAGACCAAAAGTAAGGACAACTCCCCTACTTCTTGCTACGATTTCTCTCTCTTTACAGAAATGTGAACTGATAGCTTTGGGAAGTTCTGTGAAATGTTAACATTTGAGTGTACCTTCCCATCTCCCTTTCCCGTCCTCTTCCTCCCTAGTTGCAGGTTCAGTGTGGTGGAGGGGAATCAGTTGTCCCAGCAGGGAATATTCTGCCTTTTTGCTGGACTCAACCCAATTAAGGAGCTTCCCAGGTCGTGCACTGGTAAAGAACCCACCTGCCAATGCAGGAGACAAAAGAGACTTGGGTTTGATCCCTGGGTCAGGAAGATCCCCTGGAGGAGGGCATGGCAACCCACTCCAGTATTCTTGCCTGGAGAATCCCCAAAGACAGAGGAGGCTGGTGAGCTATAGTCTATAGGGTCTCAAAGAGTTGGACGTGACTGAAGCGACTTAGCACACATGCACATCCCACCTGAAATGTTGTTTTTGAGGAAAATGTATTTCGAATCTTATGCTAATTATTAAACACACTTGTGGTGGATTGTGTTTGAAAAATGTGTTTAATAATTAGCATAAAGTTAATCCAAAGACTGAGAGAGTACTAAAGTAAGAAGTAAGAAAATAAAGTCCAAAGATTGAGAGAGGAGTAGAATTTACTGCTGGGCATGGCAGAAACTGATTTTTGCTTTAGAAAGACCACTCTGGCCACTCTGAATCCAGAAGCAGGAAACCCAGTTAGCATAGAGTCCAGTCTCAGACATGAGGTTCAGGAAAAGGGTTATGGGGTGGGTCTTTTAGAACCAAAGGCCATACACCATTTCTGTCTCTGTGGGACAGCTGAGTCTTTGGATAGCACTCTCTGGGCTTATCTATGAGTCAGGGCTGGATGACTGGACGTGGTTTCTGCTGCAGGAAAAATGCACCTGCCTTGAGGTTATGGCAGACAACTGCCTTAGCTGATCTGGTGCGAACAGTTTTATTTTATGACATCTTGTCATTTCAGCAGAAGTGGGATCCACAGCAGACTAAGTAGCCAGGTTAGGGTTCTTAAGTAGTTTGGACTGTGAGGTTGTAGATGGGCCTCTTTTTGCAAATGAATACTGTCTGATAACAGTGAGGTCAAAGTTCTTCTCAAGGATGCAGAGTAGTATTACAACTCATCCATGGGTTCTAAATTCTGAGTTCAAGTGTTACAGACTTTTACAGCATAAATTCACCTCAAGATTTTCTATGTATGTTTTATAAATTAGTAATTTATTTAAAACTTTCATGATCATTTATAAGCATTAGGAAATTTATCTTATGTCTAATTATTAATCATCTGTTTATATCATCTATGACTCCTGACACACAGGGAAAATAATATATTATTTCATATTATTCATATGAATAGTTACAGCCCCTTTCTGCCCAGATTAGTAGAAATTCCAGTGTTTCTTCCGGAATTCTCCCCCTTTGAAGTTTCTTGGTTTCCTTTGCTATTAACACATCTCAGTGGGGACCATCTCATTGCATTAGTGAAGCTATACTAACAGCTGTAATACCTCTAAAGGGAAGAGGTCAAGAACTCTCCATCACATTCTGCCCTAGAAGGTGGGCATAGAAGTAAGGATGGGCAGCTTTATTAAAGCACAGATGAGATTCTGTGACACTCTTCTCCTGGAGCAGTAACTGCCTATTTGTATTATGTTTATGCAATTAACAAGGGCCACTCCAGAGCTTTTTCTCCAAAACAAAAAAGGCCTGCTCTAAGAAGATGTGCCATCTCCATTTTTAGGCAGAGAAGTGGATAAGTTGAAAATGGCAAGTTAAAAAATCAAAACATTTGGCTAACTAAGGATTTTGTGAATACATACATATAACACGCATGCATATATGTTATACATATATATCATCAATACATACACATAACATATATTTTATCTCTCGGCAACTAATATTGAGCAAAATCTGTATTTTAGTTGTTTGGAGATGCTTGAATTTATTTTAGACAAATTTAATTTTTTAAATGTGCGACTTCTAACTCTATTTGGACATGGATGTGGTGAAAGAACTCACACATATTCATGCATCTACATCAGTTAAAGATATAACTATTAAAATATCTTGCTTAACTTTATATACTTATTAACTTTATATTACTTGTGAATATCTTAAAAATGAAATATATTAATTTGCATCTTTATATTGAATTGTACAAGTTTCTTATATTGCTAAAGGTAAGAAATTACCCTAAATTAGTATATCTTTTAAATTTAGCTGCATTATATAGCAAATAGTCTTCTTTTCCTTCACCAGGAAACTTATATTAGTGAACTAAAATGATAAAAACACATTTCCGTTATCTTATTTGTAACCTATAATTTCTGAAGACCAATTTAAGGTATATTGTCTCTTTAAATGACATTAAATTAGACCTCTGTCGTCTGTTTCCTGTCACTTCCTATTATTTTGTACTTGTTCATCAATCCTTGGGGGAAATCAGACCCTGTGTGGCTCTGCCTGATCTGCATAATGCTCAGAGGGGGAGTGGTCAGGAGGCACCTCCCCTCCCCCCAGATTGACATTGCTACTCAATCCCCCTGCCCCATTGTTAGTCCCACTGGGTCGTGGCCCGATGAAGCTGAATGAAAGTTTGACTTTAAAAAGTAATTTAAAAATTGTTAACTATTTTCAATGTTTCAATCTGTTTTCACATTATACATTTTGAAATGTGTTCTTTTTTGTTGCTGTCCACTATTTTATGCCTCAACAACAAAGTTTCTTATGGTTAAAACATTAACCATGGTTCCAAGATTTTCACATCGAAAAATTCATGTGCAAATGACCTTATTTTGTAATAGTCTAGGGAATTATATATGCACACATTTCTAATTTTGGAAACATATTGTTTGTCGCAATAAATCCAAAAGAATCCAGGCCCCATGTGCTTTTGATCACCTTATGATGAAAACAGTTCTTCTGTTTCAGAGTGAATTAAGATTTTTCACCCATTATATTTTAAACATAGGAACTGTCATATGTGAATAAATTATCTTTTATAAAATTACATACATTTACAAAGTATAAAATGAAAGTCTACCAAAGAAAATCATTCCCAGAGATAATTGCTGTTAATAACATTTTCTATATATGTGTATGTATACTTTCCCTTTTTATGAGTAACGTTATGTAATTTGTTTTATATTTTATTATACCATGGACCTCTTTCCACCTTAGTACATAGAGAGTGACCACTTTTCATGGCTGTATGTATTCCACTGTGTTAGGCTTTGGGATCAAGTAATACTTTTAGATGTTGATAAATATATACCCTGATAAATAGACTGAGGAGCCAGGCAGGAATTAAAATACAGTCCCCACTTTACTACTGATAAGGGTAAATTTGAGAAGATAGTTTTGACATGAGACTAAAATTGCCCCTGAGTTGTACTTATCCACTCTGCCAGGGAGGAACTGCCTGCTTTCCCTAGAGGACAGCAAATAACTGCCCTGGCAGAGAAGAAAAAAGCATGCCAGAGAACAAATGGAAGGAGGGAGAGAAAGAGAGACTGAGAGAGAGGTTGGGAGGGGAGGCCCACACTTCTGCTAGTAATATTGACTATGAATTCCTAGAATTAGAATTATTAGAACAAAGGAGATCTGCATTTAATTTTTCCACAGATATTGCCTAATAGCTCAGTAAGAAGTTTGAACTTATTTACATTGTACTGAGATAAATTAATGTGCCATTTCTGTGCATCTTCACTTTTATTCACCTGTGCCAGCTTAATAGGTTAAAATAATCTCATTTAAAAAAAATCTGTTGACTGTTTATTAGTGAATGAAGTATTTTTCTGTATGTTTATTTGTCACTTGTATCTTTTTTGTAATTCATCCATCATAATTTTGATTATGTTCATCTTCTCTTAATGAGTTGTGAACATTCTTTGTGGATTAAGTGTATTTAAATTATCTATCATTTACAAATGGTATACATTTCTAAATCTGTCATTTATCTTTTAAAATTTCTAGTGTCTTTTAAATACAATAGTTAGATTTCTATTTAATTGGCTTTGTAACTTAAAAAAATAGTTTCTTGGTTTTATATTACACTAAGCAGAATTTTCACATCCTAGGAATATAAGAATATTTTTCCCCTAGTATTTTTTTTTTACTTTTAAGTTTTTAATTTATATGGAATTTATTTTTGTAGTTGCGCTGGAAGTATAAAAGCCCATTCTTTACTATTACAAAACTACAAAACTTAACTCGTTTGTATTATAGGATTTATAAAAGTACTAATTTAAGCTAATAAATGAATTACTATGGAAGTTTAGGTGTTCTATGATACATTTTCTTGAATTTTAATTATGCATATAGACTCTATGACTTAACGGTAGCAGAAATTACAAAAAGGAAAACTGCATCATTGATACCTTGTATGTAGGAGACCTTCAAAATATTGAACATGATTATTCTATTTGAATTTTTTTCTGATTAAAGAACAAAGTACCTAGCCATGCCATAGTAATTGACTCATCTAATCTTAATCTAGGAAGCATGTTAATTCCTCTCACATTGAAATTAACTCTCAAATCCCATAGCCTCACAACTTAAAACAGTGGAGCTGGGATGGGGAGATAGGGAAAGTAATTAAAATTCAATTCAGGTAGTAGCCAATGTGGATCATAGGGAGTAACTTGGGGATACAGTTGTGTGCGTGCTGCCGCTTCAGTCATGTCCGACTCTGCAACTCCATGGCCCGTGGCCTGCCAGGCTTTTCTGTTCATGGGATTCTGGAGTGGGCTGTCATTTCCTCCTCCAGGGGATCGTCCCAACTCAGGAATCGAACCTGTAGCTCTTATATATCTTGCATTGGCAGTCAGGTTCTTTACCACTAACACTACCTGGGATACAATTGACTGTATATAAATATTTGTTTCTGTTAATATAGATGATCTTAAAAAAATAGAATGAATAAATCCTTGTCTAGCCATATGTTCATCATAGTAATCATCATTACAGATAGGAAGATTTTTATTGTTGGGATGGTTTGAACAATGTCCTGTGAGAAATGAAAGCTTGAGCATATGAGGACAGTCCAGCTCTGACCCCCAAGCTCAGTCCATTTGATAAAGATTAAGTCTTGAATATGCTTCTTGAGTCATGGAGGATGATCATCTATAGATGAGAACAATTACGTTGTCTACATTTTTAAAACTTATGTGTTCTGAAGTAGTTCATGGACCAACCAAACTAAGTCTCTCAAAAAATAGGCTTCCTGAGAATTTATACAGCTTGCCTGGCTAGGTCAGATCAGCAGATTCTAGGAGAATTTAAAAAAAAAAAAATCATGTTATTCAGTTCCATCACTTTATGGCAAATAGAAGGGGAAAAAGTGGAAGCAGTGACAGATTTTATTTTCTTGGGCTCCAAAATCACTGTGGATGGTAACTGCAGCCATGAAATTAACAGAAACTTTCTCCTTGAAAGGAAAGCTAAGACAATCCTAGACAATGTATTAAAAAGGAAAGCCATCACTTTAGCAACAAAGGTCCATCTAGTCATAGCTGTGGTTTTTCCAGTAGTCATGTATGGATGTAAGAGTTGGACCATAAAGACTCCCCTCTCTTTCTAAGAATGCAGAAGAATTTGCTGAGAACACAGAAGGAGAATTCTCTGCCTTAACTTGCTCACCATCCAATCATTGTTTATCTTCTCAACTAACTTTTGCCACAAACAGACTGTACAGACTCTTGTCTCAATCAGTCCTGGCTGAAATCTACAATACAATACCTGTTCCTCTGAGATATGTCAACCATATGTTGTAGATATTCTGGGACTTTAGACTTCATTTAATTTTATTCTTTAATCTTTTTAATACAGTTATTTAAAAAATATTGAAAAGGATAATAATGCCCCTTATTAAAATCAGCTATTAAAATCACTGGCCTTAACCTCTCTGTAATATTTGCCACTTTTTAATTACTTTGACAAGCCATCTGCTTCCTGGCTTTTGTGAACTCTTCTAGTTTTACTTCTTTTAGACCATTCACCTGTGTTCTTTTGAAAAATCTCTGCCTCACTCTCCACCCCAAGTATGTTTCCTTAGGGAGAACAATATTGTCTACTCTGACTTCTGTGCTGGGGACTGTAAATTTTATATTTCTACGCTTACAACTTGCTTACATACCAGTTCTAAATTTCCTGATATCCATTGAACATCATGTTCCCCTAACAATTTAAATTTCATATTCAATGACATATATTTATTTGTGTGCCTTGATCTGCCAAGAACTCTAGGAATTATGGAATTTAGAGATACAAAAAACTGAGTTCCTGCCTTAAAGAACTTGAAGAAGAGGAAGGCAGAAAATAAAACATAAACAAATGAATAAACAAGATAATTCCAGGTCTGTTAAATGCTATCAAAAACATTCAGTAGAGTATTGTTTCAGAGAGTGGGCTAAGGGGTTGATTTTTGTTGATAATGCAGTTGCTGAGGAAGAGATTTCAGTAACCCTTTGAATGCTGAGAAGGAGTCATGCAAATCAACAATTTCCTGGATACTTTATCAGCTTCTTAAGCAGATTCTCTGGCTTTACTTTCATTCTCTTATACAGTCCCTCCTCCACATGGGAAATAGCACTGTCTTTCATGTCCATGCTTAAAATTCTCTAATAATCTTCGAAGAGTAAGATACAAACTCCATACCACACTCCACAGACTCTCCATGATCTCCTCCTCAGTCATCACACTCAAGCCATGATGGTCTTACTTCTATCCCAGAAATGTACCACTCTTTCTTACCTCAGGGCCTTTGCATAAACAAACCTCTCTTTCTTACTGTAGGGCCTTGGCAATTGCGGTTGTTAAGAGTGGTACATTTCTGGGATAGAAGTAAGACCATCATGGCTTGAGTGTAATGACTGAGGAGATCATGGAGAGTTCTGTGGAGTGTGGTATGGAGTTTGTATCTTACTCTTCGAAGATTATTAGAGAATTTTAAGCATGGACATGAAAGACAGTGCTGATGCCCATGTGGAGGAGGGACTGTATAAGAGAATGAAAGTAAAGGCAGAGAATCTACTTAAGCTGATAAAGTTATCCAGGAAATTGTTGATTTGCATAGGCTCCGTTATGGAATTGGAACAGTAGAAATTAGGAGAAATAATAAGATTCAGGATATATTTTGGAAATCGATCTTACAAAATATACTGTTGGATTGGACTTTGGGTGTGAGGGAAAACAAGAATGGGAGATGTGTCCCATTTAGCACCAGCCCAAAACATTGGTCCTGTTTACAGAAATGAGGAAGATTGAGATGAGGGAAGGGGAATGTGCCATCAGATAGTTTAACAGAGGTGTGTAGGCAGTTGGGTATACAGAGAAGAGGTCTAGATGAGAGATACAGGTTTGATAACAACTAGTAGATAGATTGTATTTAAAACTGTGGTAATGGTTGAGATTACCAAGGATTAGAGAGTAGATGAAATAAAAGGCAGATGACAGAATTCGGGATTCTTCAATGTCCAGAGGCCTGGCAAAGGAAGGATCAATTAAGGAAGCCAAGAAGGCATAGGTGATTGCTGAGGCACGGAGCTCCAAGAAGAAAATGTTTTAAGAAGGAACAAGTGATGAACATGTCAAATGCCGCTGAGGATTAAAATTGGAAGACAATGGAGAATTCCCATTTGCCCTAACAAAATGTTGGTCCTTAGTGACCTTGGTAAGAAACTTTTTGGTGGTGTGATGAAGATGAAAATGTGATATGAGTATGTTGAAGGAAGTAGGGAAAAGATAGGAAGTATAGACAACTTTTTCAAATAATGTTGCAGTAGCAGGGTAGAGAAATGGCAGGGACTGAGTGTTCCCAGGGATGGCAGGAGACATTTCTCAAAGTGAATTATATTAAGGCATGTTTGCATGCTAATGGCAATAATCAGAGAATGGAGGAGAAATTGATGATGCAAAAGACCAACTGTATAATTTCAGGAGAATGGAGAGTTCATCCAACGTAGTCAGGAAAAGGATAGAATTGTGAGCACAAATGCATGTAGGCTGGTTAGCTAGAAATAGTATAGCTCAACCAATATGTGCTGTGGCCCAATTTCCAGCTGTGGGAAGAAAGAATTTATGAAAGCAGTGGCATGTGGATAAACTTCTGCTTAGTTTTGTTTTATAAGGGCTTCACTGGTGGCTCAGGTGGTAAAGAATCCACTGGCAATGCAAGAGACTGAGATTCAAGCCCTGGGTCAGGAAGATCCCCTGGAGAAGGGAGTGGCAACCCACTCCAGTATTGCCTGGAAAATCCCATGGACAGAGGAGCTTGGAGGGCTACAGTCCATGGGATCGCAGAGTTGGACACAACTGAGCGACCAACCCTTACCTTCCCTTAGCTTTGTTTTATACTTTGTATATTTTATAATCAGAATTGATGTCTTTATGATGTTTAGTTTTAGTAGTAATAAACACTTTATACTGCTTATTATGTGCTAACCCCAGAGCTAAGAGCTTTACGCATGTTGCCTTACTTTATAACAATCCATGTACAGGGTCCTCTTATTATCTCCATTGTGCAAATGAGGAAGGAGGCTCTTCTTATTTGTGACTGTTTTCTTTTGTACAAATTAGCTTGTGGAATTCCCTGAAAGCCTTTGTTGGAATTTTGATTGTAATTGAACTGAATTCATTGATTGTTCTGGGGGGAGAATTTAATCCTAGTATCTGAAAAAATGACTGAGAACTTCCTAAAATGTAAGAAAATTGAAGGACCTCTGCTATAAACATTTATGTGTAAATTTTTGTTTGTACAGAAATTGTCAGCTCCTTTGGGTAAATACCAAGGAATGCAATTACCTGATCATATGGTAAGAATGTGTTCAGTTTGTAAGAAACCATCAAACTGTCTTCCTGGTGGGTACACCATTTCGCATTCCCAGCAGTCACAAATGAGAGTTCCTATTACTCCATATCCTCACCAACATTTGGTGTTCTCAGTATTCTGGGTTTTGTTTTTTCTAATAGGTATGTGTTGGTATTGCATTTTAATTTGTGTTTTCCTCATGAAGTATAATGAGTATCTTTTCAAATGCTTATTTGCTGTCTGTATTTATTTGACAAGATATCTAAGGTCTTTAGCTCCTTTTTTAATCAGGTTGTTAGTATCATAATTAAATATTTTTCTTATTGCTGAGGTTCTTGTTATTGAATTTTAAGAATTTTTGGTTGTTTTGGAAAACAGTCCTTTATTATATATGTCTTTGCAAATATTCTCTCCTAGGCCTGTCTTTTCTTTCTTTTGAGGCACTATATTTTTTATTTTCCACTATTTGCATTGATTCTTCTTAGTATCCATTTTTTCTAGTTTCATTTTTGCCTTTTTTTTTTTAAATATTTTTATTCTTTGTAAGTTATTCCTTCCTTTAACTCTTGCAGCATCCTGGAATGCTTCTTTCATCTAGACTAAATTCATGTTTCGTTGTTGGAAAAATCTTGTTTCTCTTTCTTGGCATTTTATTTTTCCATCTGTGTTTACAGTTTGACTTGCAGGCTCATTTGAAGCAGAAGTTTAGGGGCTTTTCTTCTGTTTTTTCCTCTGTGCTCACCTTCCACTACCAGGCAGCTTTATGATTGCCTCCCTGGTCTTGCAGGGAGTCCAGAACTCAGTGTTTTAAGCATGTTGGAATTTCTACCTACACAACCATTTGTTTTTCCTTCTACCACCTCCTACCCATTTCATTGGCTTTCTATACATTCATCCAAGTGGTGGGTTAGCTGCTGTCCGCCCCCCCCCCCCACCCCTCCCCGCCACACCTCCAGCCTCTTTTCTAGGGAAATGCTCTTACTGAACCCCTGACTCTGTGGACCATTTTTATCCTCATTATTTCTCAGGAGCAAGATTCTCAACAGCCTCTATATATTTCCACTTTGTAGGACTAGTAGGCCAAGAGCTTTGTTCTTTTATTATCTCTCTGAAGTTGTTTATTTTGGTTTTGAGTCAGAGTGTGTTGTTTGAATTTTCTTCTTATTATTAAAATTTTATCTGTATTGTTATACATTTTAAGCAGTGCAAAGTTGTTTTGGTGTGAATAGCTTGGATAAAATTGCATAACTTTAAAGTTCAGTCATTTAAGAAAAGTTAAGGGAGAATGGCCAGTATAAGAGAATCAGGGTACACACCAAACCAGACCTGTGACCAAAGTGGAGATTTGTGGACTGGATACCTGGGTGCATAGTCCTGAGGGCCTTGTATTTTTTATGGCTTGTGGTTAAAAAAAACTTTTGAACACTGTGATGCACTGTGCAGGAAGATTGACAATTCAGTCACTGTATTTCCTCATTTATATCAAGCATGCACACACGTATCAAGCTGAAGCAAACTGGCAATCTAAAAATGATTTATTTATTTAAAGTCAAATACCATTTAATACTTGCAAGGCACACAAAAAGAAAAGGAAAAAAAAAAAGCCCTGAGAGGCATATGAAAAAAAGATGACTAGCTATGACACATCCTGTCTGATGATGGTGAGCTACAGTCTTTTAAGGATTTTTTAAATGAATGGCTTGTCCAATCTGTTCTCTTCGTTTTCATTGCTTTCCTCCCAACTGTCTTATTTGTACCCCTCCTGTCATATATCATACTTTTAAACCCTTGTCTTACTTTTGCAAATTTCACAGCCTTATTTTTTTAATGTGTTCAAACCCTTTCTGATTTAATGCTTCATCTTGAATTTCATTATTTTTTTCTCCTCCCCTTTCTCCTGTATTGATTCTTAGTTTGGGCACTACTTCGTAATATATTTTTTTAACGTAATGATTGATTACTTTAGGCAAGATAGGTAGTAAAAAGGGTAGTAGGCAAGACAGGTGGTAAAAAGTGATACATGTCAAGAGACTTTAAGAAACTACTCAGTGTACAAATGATAATTATGGGTATTGTGACACTTTCTTGCTAATGTGAATATCACATTTTCTAAGCTTGATATCTCTTTACATACTCATTACTCTTTTAAAATATTCAAGTTATAGATGGGTGGTTAACATGATAGAATCCAACTTTTATAAAATGATCATATAGAAAAGTATATAACTGATGCATATTTGCTAATAATATTAATGTATTATTTAGTTTAATAGCATATGTATTAATACATAGTATTATGTATTTTGTATATGTATCTTATTCAAGAAGTATCTGAGTCAAAGAAACCATTGAAATAAAAAATAAACTAGAAGGAGTCACATTCATTCATTTATTCATTGGGCATTTACTAAATACCCTTTAAGACAAGGGATTTAGAAAGATGATAGACCTGGTCCTTGCCCTCAAGTAGCCTACAGTATAATGGGGTTGACAGATAAATCATATGATTTTGTGAAATGTGAGAAGTCCTCTAATAGGGAGCTTGATTGGAAATCTGGGGACCAAAATGTCTTTTTCTTAAGAGCAAATAATGCTCAATTTTATGATGGTCCTATAATTTCTAGACTGCTTGGGAGCTTATGTCTTACAAAGTAATATGCAACATTTTAAATAATTAAATATCCTTGTAAGATAATAACAGAAACCAACTAATATAAGCTGGATATTAGCAGCCAATTATAGCTTGCTGTCGTTTTTATTTGTTGTAATGAATTTGTCATCTTATTTCTTGAAGTAACAGATAAGGTATGAAAATTACTAAAGCAACCTATCTAAACAAAGTGATTGGAAATTCATCACTTTTAAAAACAATGATGGTCTTTTTAATGTTAAAATTAGATATTTGCTTGAATAGATGAATAAAATAACTAACCTTATTAATTTTTACATTAATTATAGCTCCAACAATTAAATTGACTTGTGTTCCTTCTTAACTTGTTGAATTCCTGATCACTATGACATAAAGGAGAATTTCTTCTTTACTCAAAAATTATATTGTTGCCACTATGGTACTTCTCCCTGACTTTTTCAAAAATCCTTTTGCTTTTTCATTTAAAATTACTAAATATGTTCTGTAATGCTTGTCACACATTAATGTCAATGACTCTAAGCTATGTTTAAGTTATCCGCTGGCATCTAGTAATTATCCAGCACCATGGAATGCAAGGCAGTATCTTCTGATGTGTAAAATTTCAAACCTGAAGAGAATTCCTTAATTTAAAACATGTCTTTAGATAATTTTAATTTACATTTTTTACATTTAAAAATTATAGATACTTTCCTTAATTAAAGTTTTTCTTTTGATCAATAGTTTCTAGGGTCCTGTGTTTCTAAATATATTATAAATTATTAGATGGCATCAGTAGTCACAGGGTCATTTTGGGTCATTTTTTTTAAATCTCAGATTTTTTCAGCAAAAGTTTTCATCATATAAAGATACCAGATTCCTTTTATAAAAGGTGACTGACTGTACATGTTAAAAGTAATCATTCGGAGCAAATTATCTCATATGGAATTTGTTTTAATATTTTGCGAAAACATGTATTCATCCTGTGTGATGGAAGAACATTGAAATAACTATTTATTATAACTCTTTAAGCTAAATTTTATTTTTAGTCCTGTTTTGAACTAGCCTTAAAACCCACAAACACCCGAACCTGAGAACTGGGTTGGTATCAGGCAGAGAGTATGTGAATTCTGATACCTTTTCATCACTTGTACACTAGGAATTCTATTTTTTAAATGATATCCTGCCAGCTTTTTCACAATCCATTAATTCCTGGATCAACATCAGAAAGAATGTCAGAGCAGAGTGAAATTCTTGTAAGACACAGATGTCAGGATCAAAAGTCAGAGACATTCTAAGAGCAGCAGGGAAGCAAGCTTGTTAGACTTTAATCGGAACAATTAGTATCTGTCATGTGACAGTCTCATTGCCCTGCCTTATATTTCTAAGTTCCAGGCATGCCGAAAGACAAGTCCTCTTCCAAGTTTGATGGAAAATTTCATGAGCTTTTGGTCTGATTACTTTTGGCCAGGATACTTAAGTTTTGTTGGTCCTCTGCAAATTTCCTTAAATGGTGAATTATTGATACACTTAAATTAACTAGGATCCAGCTTAGTTTAGAGACAAATTTTCATCTTCTCTGAGTACATGTAATACAAAGTGACTTGCTTTGTGGATGTTTGTGTACCCAGGAGACTTTTCCAGCTATTTTATAATATCTCAGAGAGTGAGAGCTTTTATGGTCTGGTCTCAGATGGCTCCAGTGGATGCTCAATAAATGTGAATCATTGATGAAGGAAAAACTAATTAAAATTAGATTTTGAGGTTTTAGTTAAAGAATTCCTTTGAAATCAGCCATTATATTTTGCTTGGGTTTTCATTAAACCAAAGTAACATTCCTTGAATAAAAAAAAAAAAAAATCAATCAACCAGTTGTCTTCACTACATGTTGTCAATAAACTAACTTGATTCACTTATCATTTTCAGTAATAAGTTGCTTTGATTTTTGCAGTCATCTCTTTTGTAAAAAATATGTAACAACTATTTTTTTATTCAGAGGTCAGCTTTTGGGACAATCTCAAACATCAGGAACTGTAAATCAGCATTTCTGGTAATGAGGAATGGTTCTTTGAAGTGTGAACATTAGTGGAAACAGCTGAGAAAACTCAGGCAAAAATTACTTCTGTTGTGATAGGATTGATCAGTTCACTATTGATATAAAAGGGCTACTCTAATTGGTTAGTGATAGCTGTAAAAACAAGCCAAAAGCCATGGGAAAGAGTATGAACTCGATAGAGGAGACAGACTCCCTTGACGGTTCAATGGTTAAGACTCTGCCTTTCCACTGCAAAGGGTGAGGGTTCGATCTCTGGTTAGGAAACTAATTTTCCACAAACCTCGCAGTGCAGCCTAAAAATAAATAAATAAATAAAACAAAAATACAGGAGAAGAGACAGGAGGCCAAAAGCATTGAAAACGGCAGGAATCTCAAGCAGTGGTGAGAAGTGGTGGGCACTTTATTGAGTCTCTGAGTCTCCCATATAATACTACTTCCATGAGTCCCCCATAATGCTACTTCCATGAGTCCCCCATAAAATGATGGCAAGATATTTTGATATGACCTGCTGATATTTTCTCAATAGTATTCAAAAAAGGCCATCTTTTGAATTCACGTTTTTTATTATTCTATATCATTATCTAAATAAAATATATGTACTGCCAGCCAAAATTTTTCTTCAAACAAATCCCATGATCACCCCTCCCTTCCAACTAAAACTGTTGGCCTTGACATTTTTTATGTAAAATTTGGAACTACTACTGAGGCAGTCTGATAGTTGAGTGAAAGAAATACTAGCTAAAACTAATGGAAGTGTGGATGATGATGAAGTACATGATGGTCCTTACATATATTCTTCAGCAGCAGAGGCAGATTATTGCATAGCTTTGCTATGTGGGGAATAGTAACATAAGCCTCTCAGTAATACTTAAGGGCTTTCAGTTCAGTTCGATTCAGTCGCTTAGTTGTGCCTGGCTCTTTGCGACCCCATGGACTGCAAAATGCCAGCCTTCCCTGTCCATCACCAACTTCTAGAGCTTACTCAAACACCTTGTCCATTGAGTCGGTGATGCCATCCAGCCATCTCATCCTCTGTCATCCCCTGCTCCTCCCACCTTCAATCTTTCCCAGCATCAGGGTCCTTTCAAATGAGTCAGTACTTTGCATCAGGTGGCCAAAGTATTGGAGTTTCAGCTTGAGCATCAGTCCTTCCAGTGAATAATCAGGACTGATCTCCTTTAGGATGGACTAGTTGGATCTCCTTCCAGTCCAAGGGACTCTCAAGAGTCTTCTCCAACACCACAGTTCAAAAGCATCAATTCTTTGGTGCTCAGCTTTCTTTATAGTCCAATTCTCACATCCATACGTGACCACTGGAAAAACCATAGCCTTGACTAGATGGACCTTTGTTGGCAAAGTAATGTCTCTGCTTTTTAATATGCTGTCTAGGTTGGTCATAGCTTTTCTTCCAAGGAGTAAGTGTCTTTTAATTTCATGGCTGCAATCACCATCAGCAGTGATTTTGGAGCCCAAGAAAATAGTCTGTCACCGTTTCCACTGTTTCCCCATCTATTTGCCATGAAGTGATGAGACCGGATGCCATGATCTTAGTTTTCTGAATGTTGAGTTTTAAGCCAACTTTTTCACTCTCCTCTTTCACTTTCATCAGGAGGCTCGTTAGTTCTTCGTTTTCTGCCATAAATGTGGTGTCATCTGTATATGTGAGGTTATTGATATTTCTCCGTGCACTCTTGTTTCCAGCTTGTGTTTCATCCAGTCCAGCATTTCTTATGATGCACTCTGTATGTAAGTTAAATATACACCCTTGACGTACTCCTTTCCCGATTTGGGACCACTCTGTTGTTCCATGTCCAGTTCTGAGGGCTTTATTAATGCTTATTTTGATGATGATGGCAAAAAAGTGTTGTAGAATTCACAACTGTTTACTTAATCAAACACTTGCATATGCACTTTATCATAGTTCTCATAACAACAGTAAAGTAAACATTTTTCAATGGTAGAGATGGTGAAATAGGCTCAAAGCAGTTAAGTATTCAAATTCACTTGGCCAGTAAGTGCTGGGGCCAGTACTGGACTCTATCCATATCCATTGCATCATCTCACTTTTTCAAATGGTCCAGGTGTAACAGAAGTAGTAAAATGCCAACTTAAGATTCATATTTTGTTAATAAAGGAAAGATTATAGTACTGCATACAATGGAATTGAACAGGCATTAAAATAACACATATAATTATTTAATGATACAAGGCACTCACAATATGACATTAACTCAAGAATAAAGTTACAGAACAGAATTAAAAATATGATCTCAGTTATATAAAGGTATGTTTTTATGTGTAAATGAAAACATGTGTGTTTTTCCTAAGTTATGAGATAATTGGTAACTTAAAATTTTTTCTTATACTTTTTCATATTTTCTAACTTTTTATTTTATTTATTTGTTTTTATTTATTTATTTATTATATATATTTTTAATTTATTTATTTTACTTTACAATATTGTATTGGTTTTGCCATACATTGACTTGAATCCACCATGGGTGTACACGTGTCCCCCATCCTGAACCCTCCTCCCACCTCCCTCCCCATCCCATCCCTCTGGGTCATCCCAGCTCACCAGCCCCGAACACCCTGTTTTATGCATCGAACCTGGACTGGCGATTCGTTTCACATATGATAATTACATGTTTCAGTGCCATTCTCCCATATCATCCTGCCCTCACCCTCTCCCACAGAGTCCAAAAGACTGTTCAAATGACCACGTAATCAGAAAAAATTAGTCATAATAATTAAAGAGCCTCTTGATGAAAGTGAAACAGGAGAGTGAAAAAGTTGGCTTGAAGCTCAACATTCAGAAAACTAAGATCATGGCATCCGGTCCCATCACTTCATGGCAAATAGATGGGGAAACTGTGGACACAGTGGCTGACTTTATTTTTTTGGGCTCCAAAATCACTGCAGATGGTGACTGCAGCCATGAAATTAAAAGACACTTGCTCCTTGGAAGGAAAGTTATGACCAACCTAGACAGCATATTAAAAAGCAGAGACATTACTTTGTCAACAAAGGTCCGTCTAGTCAAGGCTGTGGTTTTTCCATTGGTCATGTATGGATGTGAGAGTTGGACTATAAAGAAAGCTGAGCACCAAAGAATTGATGCTTTTGAACTGTGGTGTTGGAGAAGACTCTTGAGAGTCCCTTGGACTGGAAGGAGATCCAACTAGTCCATCCTAAAGGAGATCAGTCCTGGGTGTTCTTTGGAGGGGCTGATGCTGAAGCTGAAACTCCAATACTTTGGCCACCTGATGAGAAGAGCTGACTCATTTGAAAAGACCCTGATGCTGGGAAAGATTGAGGGCAGGAGGAGTAGGGGAAGACAGAGGATGAGATGGTTGGATGGCATCACCGACTCGATGGACATGGGTTTGGGTGGACTCTGGGAGTTGGTGATGGACAGGGAAGCCTGGCTTGCTGCGGTCATGGGGTTGCAAAGAGTTGGACACGACCGAGCAACTGAACTGAACTGAACTGAACTGATGTGATCAGAAATGCTGGTAGAGAACTTATGAGTAAATGTGGAGTGAATGATTCCCCTATCAATTATATTTCCATTGTATCCATGAGGCACAGCAAGAGACAATCTGATCAAGACTGAATCAAAATCAGGCTTGTGATATCCTGAAAAAAAAAAAAAAACCAACCATAATATAATTGAACTTTAGCTTTTGAAGGCTTTTTGTAGCTAAATAGCTGCAGTGATGCTAGAGCTTAGTATAAGCATTATATTTCTTTTCCTTCTCTTTGCATTGATTCCATAGAGGGTAGATCTCTTAGGTTTTTCCATTAATATCACCATCAAGAGCTGGTCCCAGAGACCTAGATCTGAACTTCTATACAATTCACTTCTACTGCCAGAAGTCATTTTCTTGCTACATTTGTACTGTTAAGAATTGTCATGAAGGTTTTCTCAAAATATTTTTTGTTTGTCCTGGAACCATCAGTTTAGGCAAAAAGTTTTTATCCATAAGACTTTGTTATTGCTGTTGAGTTGCTCAGTTGTGTCTAACTCTTTGTGATCCCATGTACTGCCCTGTCCTTCACTATGTCCTGGAGTTTGCTCAAACTCATGTCCATTGAGTCGATGATGCCATTCAACGACTCATCTTCTGTCACTCCCTTCTCCTCTTTCCCTCAATCTTTCCCAGCATCAAGGTCTTTTCCAATGAGTTGGCTCTTTGCATCAGATGCAAATAATTCTTTCTGTTGAGTCAGCACAGTCAGCACAGTCAGTTAAGTATTCTTCTGCTTGTTTCCCCGCAAAGGGCTAGTGAATGGCTCTCAGTGTCTGGTGTGACGGCTCTCTCTGCAGGAGTCTAAGCCATTAGAGAGCAATGGGACCTTTACTTGGTGGCCTGTGTGCCATCTGTTATTGTTCCTAGGGGAATGAGTCTGTCACTTTGTTAATCTGTTTACTGGGCACTTGCTGTCTGTGAATCCTGCACAAGGATGATTCACAGGAAAAATCTGAAAAATAGAAATCATCGTCTGTGCCCTGGAAAGGCTTAGAATTCAGTTAGAGAAGTAAACCACAAACTGATATGAGAACATATATATCACAATGTATTAATAAATACAGATTGATGTAGCACAAGCTGCATTATTGTTGAAAGATCAGCACAAAAGCATCGTTTGCCTTTATCACCCCAACTGTGAAACATCATACTCAACAACATGGGTGAACCTCACAGATATGCTGCACAAAAGAAGCCAGGCAGCAAAGAGTGTATACTGTATGATGTTCAAGAAGGGGCAAAACTAATCCACATGATAAAAGTCACAGCAGTGGTTATCTTAGCAGACTACTAATGATCCAGTGCTCTAACATGTGGCAGGAACTGGACAAGTGTGCGTTTAATGAATAACTTAATGAATAATGTTTTTGCTTTAGTAAAAATTTCATTGTCTTTAAAATTTGTAGATCTACCAGTTCTTCCTTCTCCCTTCCATTTTTTCTCCTTTCAATTTATGTATTGAGTAACCTAGTTCATTTGACTTGTGGAGTTTTCTACATTCTAAATTTTGCCACCGGCATTTTCAAGGTGTAGTTCAGCCTGTTTGTTCTCTATATTTCCTGTGAATTGATTATAGATCCAGAGGCTTTATAAAAGTTAGATTCTAATTTTTTGGTAGAATTATAGGTGGCGGTATGTTTCTTCATGAGGAGGCGCATATATCTGGTTGTCTCTCTCTTTGTAATATTAGCAACTGTTGATGTCTAATGCTCACATCCATTAAAGTATTAGGTTTTGAAAAATGGATATAATAATTTATTTTTTAGGTAGTAATTAGTATGAATCCACATAGAGACACTTTTGCTCCTCAATTGTCTGGTTACTCAGTGGTGAGAGAAGATAGAGTCTAAATTATTTTTTTATTTAGCAATTTTTAGTGATTTAACTTTCCATCATCTTCTAAAGATGACCAATTAGGTTCTTTTTTTTTTTATCATTATAACTACACTTATCTAAATTGACTTAATATGTTCCAATCCATTGCAGCTATTGACTCAAAAGACCCAATTTTTGAACAATAAGATTTATGAATGATTTGTGTGAGTTAGGACTATACCAGGGAGTCTGACTTCAGAAGCTTTTGCAACTATACAAGGAAAAAAAAGAGAATATAATCAATTAACATTCAACTTACTACAAAATTTGACAAAAAGTCAAATTATGATCTAATATTAAATGCTCAAAAATATGCTATTATATCACTGCAATGAATACATGTTTTGGGGAGAATCTTCATTTATTACTTAACATTATGTATTTAATTTACATTTTTTCCATTTACATTTTAATTCTTTATTTCCTTCTAAAAATTGAATATAGTCTGAATACAGTAAAGGGCATATAGCTTTATGAAATTTGAAAGATGTAATTCATCCCTGTAACCACCATGCAAACTAAGACGTAGGACATTTCTAATAGCCCAGAATGTTTCTTCCTGAATCCTCTCATTAATAGTCCCCTGAGATAACCACAGTGGTGTGTGGCCACTCACCCAGAGCCAGACATCCTGGAGTGCAAAGTCAAGTGGACCTTAGGAAGCACTACTATGAACAAAGCTAGTGGAGGTCACGGAATTCCAGCTGAGCTGTTTCAAATCCTAAAAGATGATGCTGTCAAAGTGCTGCCCTCAATATGCCAGCAAATTTGGAAAACTCAGCAATGGCCACAGGACTGGAAAAGGTCAATTTTCATTCCAGTCCAAAAGAAAGGCAATGCCAAAGACTGTTGAAACAACTGTGTAATTGCGCTCAGTTCACATGCTGGCAAGGTAATGCTCAAAATCCTTCAAGCTTGGCTTCAAAGTACATGAAAAGAGAATATCCAGAGGTACAGGCTGGATTAGAAAAGACAGAGGAACAAGAGATCAAATTGCCAACATCTATTGGATCATAGAAAAAACAAGGGAATTCCAGAAAAACATCTACTGCTTCATTGACTATGCTAAAGTCTTTGACTGTCTGGATGACAACAAACTGTGGAAAATTCCTAAGGAGATGGAAATACCAGACCATCTTACTTGCCTCCTGAGAAACCTGTGTGCAGGTCAAGAGGTAACAGAACTGGATATGGAACAATGGACTGGTTAAAAACTGGGAAAGTAGTACACCAAGGCTGTATATTGTTACCCTGCTTATTTAACATATATGCAGAGTACATCATGCAAAATGCTGGGCTATGATGAATTACAAGCTGGAATCAAGATTACTGGGAGAAATATCAACAACCTCAGATATGCAGATGATACTATTCTAATGGCAGAAAGAGAAGAGTAACTAAAGAACTTCTTGACGAGGGCGAAAGAGGAGAGGGAAAAAGCTGGCTTAAAACTCAGTCTTCAAAAAACTAAGATCATGGCAACTGGTACTTTCACTTCACGGCAAATAGATGGAGAAAAAATGGAAACAGTGGCAGATTTTATTTTCTTGAGCTCCAAAATCACTGCAGGTGATGACTGCTGCCATGAGAGACGCTTAAAGGACTCTTACTCCTTGGAAGAAAAGCAGTGACAAAACTAAACAGTGTATTAAAAAGCAGAGATACCACTTTACTAACAAAAGTCCGTATAGTCAAAGCTGTAGTTTTTCAGGTAGTCATGTGCAGATATGAGAGTTGGACCCTAAAGAAAGCTGAGTGCTGAAGGACTGATGCTTTTGAATTTGGGTGCTGGAGAAGACCCTAGAGAGTCCCTTGGACATCAGGGAGATCAAACCAGTCAATCCTAAAGTAAATCTACTCCGAATATTCATTGGAAGGACTGATGCTGAAGCTGAAGTTCCAGTACTTTGGCCACCTGATGCTAAGAGCCAACACATTGGAAAAGACCCTGATCCTGGGAAAGATTGAAGGCAGGAGAAGAGAGTGATGTAGGAGATGGTTGGATGGCATCCCTGACTCAATGGACATGAGTCTGAGCAAACTCCAGGAGATAGTGAAGGATAAAGATGTGGCAGTCCATGGGGTTATATAGAGTCAGACATGACTGAGTGACGGAACAACAACAAATAGGTAATCACTATTCAGATTGTTATCACTGTGGATCAGTTTTGCTGGTTGAACTTAATTTAAATGGAGCTTGTATTAATTGCCTGGCTTCTTTTGTGTAGCATGATATCTATGACTTTCATCTATGTTGTTGAGTGTCTTAATTAATTCTTTTACATTGCTATGTAGCATCTATTATGGTATTATGTGTTCTTGTATATGTCTTTTGGTGGATATATTTACTCATTTCTCTTGGATATATATATATAAGTAGGTTTGCCAAGGGATAGAGTATGCATATGTGTAGCTTTAATAGATATTGACAAGGTATTTTCTAAAGTTGTTGAACCAATTCATACTCCTACCAGCAATGTACAGCATAGGGGTTTTAGTCATCCTTAATCTTCACCAACACTTGGTATCATCAGTTTCTTTAATTTTATCTGTCTTGTTGAGTGTGTGGTGTCATCTCTTTGTGGTTTTCTGGTCATTGTTAATAGCTCCACATTCATGTGCTCCAGTTTCTTCAGTTCAGTTCAGTTGCTCAGTTGACACCATGAACCGCAGCACGCCAGGCCTCCCTGTCCATCACCAACTCCCAGAGTCCACCCAAACCCATGTCCCATCGAGTCGGTGATGCCATCCAACCATCTCATCCTCTGTCGTCCCCTTCTCCTCCTGCCCTCAATCTTTCCCAGCATCAGGGTCTTTTCAAATTAGTCAGGTTTTACTTTATTGTTGTTTTTTGATATTAATATCCTTTAACAAATAGTTATCTAGGGCTTACTATGTGCCAGGGACCATTTAAGGTGCTGGAGTTACAGCAACAACAAAAAAAAAATGATACATTTAATAGGAATATCTTTGCACACTATTTTGTCTTTAGTGAATCTCAATGAATAAAGCTTTATGGCTCTTTGGGCTTTCCAGGTAGTACAGTGGAACTGCCTGCCAGTTCAGGAGACACAGGTGAAGTGGATTTGATCCCTGGGTCTGGAAGATCCCCTGGAGAAGGAAATGGCAACCCACTCCAGTATTCTCACCTGGAAAATTCCACCGACAGAGGAACCTGGTGGGTTACAGTCTATGGGGTCACAGAGAATTGGACAAGAACTGAGCATGCACCCATGCTATACATTGTCAGATATTTTTTAAAAGGCTTTGAAGAAGTTTGGAAAATGACAGAAAACAGCTATGTGGGTTTTCCTTCCTGGCATCTGACCAGAGAATTAAAAGACTAGTATCTGCCACTGGGCACTCTTTGAACCTGGGCATGTCTCTTTGCTTCCAGACTGTTTTTCACATCTGTAAATAATGAGGCTGAATAGGATGAGCTAAGCTTTTTTTCAGCCAAGAACTTGCCTCACTGATTTGTCAGAATTCAGCAGTGTGGGGTTGGATCCCCTACAGTCACTGCGGGGCCTTAGATTCTAATAAGCTTGGTGCTCAGAATTATTCTCGAGGGCAGCTTTTCAATTTCACTCATCTTTGTAGTGTTTCTCTCATTATGTGTTAATAACCACATATAATTATTTTTGTAATTTAGGTGTGTTGGATAGGAATGTTAAAAAGGTCTATGTTAAAAGAGCATATTAGAAAGATTTAGTGCACAAAAATCTACATCCATTTTAGATAAGATCTAAAACAAATAATGAGCTAATTTTCTAAATTCCTATTAACCTTCACATTTTACTTCTCTTCTTAGGTCTAGTCGGATGTTCAGTGACAGACAAGACCTCACCTTCAAGGGCTTATAGTCAATTTTTACTGATCAGAGGCCTAGAAATCCTATCATTCTGGTCTTACAACCTCAAATTTGAATAGCATTTATAAGCATCACTTTCAAAACATACAGAGTCATGTTGTGCCACTTACTTGTGACCCAAATACTTAAATGGAACATTCTGTCATCTTGTTTAATACTTTAATTTTTCTCTATGGAGCTCAAGCCTCTGATGTGTATCAAGCAACTAGAAAATTTCACACCCCTTGACCTTGTCTAGGCAATACTCAAAATAACTTTCTGTTGTTCATGTTTTCCAGTCGTCATAATTTCCCCACGAACACTTCCAAATCTCTGGCAGGGCTTTAAAACTACTCTTGGAAGGTCAGATATAGCACTTTATTGTCTAGTTTGAGGTGCTTACTGGGGTGGAAATGAATGTGCTGGAATACAACTGAGTTTTGTTGCAAACGGGATTGCTCTCCCTTGTACTCTTTCTCTCATTTCTGTAACTGGCTGTGGAACCTAATAAACTGGCACATAGTTCACTTTCAGTATTCTACTTCCATGTAGTAGAAAAGTGGTAGAAAGGTGAGAGGATCCATCAGTTAACGAATATTCATGCATTCATTCTTTCAGTAAACATTTATTGATACCTGAATGTACAGGTATTTATAGTGTTAAGTAACATACAAAAATGGAATTTCAAACCTTGGCCTGAGATGCTTATAGTTTAGTTGAAGACAGTCCTATAAATAAATACATTCAATATAATGTAACAATTGTTATAATATAGATCTGAACAAGGTGCTATGGTAGTACAAAGTAGGGAGTAAGACATTTTCCATGTATGTGTGAGTGTGTGTGTATGCACATATTATGGAAGGCTTACTAGCAGATATGATTTGTTTAAGCTGAACAATGCAGTTTAAACTGAATTGTGAAACATGATTAGGACTTAGGAAAGATGAGAGGAAATTCGTGCTAGAGGAATGGCTTATGCCAAGAACAGTAGCCTGGTGGAGCAATGGAGCATGTGGGGAACTCTAAGTACATAATTGATATAGTGGGAGATATAGTTGATATTGATGGAACATAGTTCAGTGGAGAAAGATGGTGGTGGGACACACAAGTGGAAAGTCAAGCGGACACTGGACCATTAGGTACCTGTGTGTCATACTAAGGAGTTTTCTCATGAAGGGTTTAGTTAGGAAGTGAAAGGATTAGAATCGTTTTTTTTGGGCGGGGGGGGGGGAATTGTCAATTTGGGAAGGGATAAATGAGACTGGGCTAATTTTGAAAGCAGAAAGAAGAGTCAAAAAAGTTATTCCAATAATCCATGTGAGAACTGATGAGGAGCTGAATTAGGATAGTGAGAGTGATGATTAAGAGACAGGGAAGGATTTGAAAGCTTTTAGTGAGTTAGAGTTGGTGGGACTTTGTGAACAAGGAAAAGAAGAATGTGGGTCCCTGATTTCTGGTTTGTGTGATCAGATTGTTCCATTTACCTATGCAGGGAAGCCTGCCTACTTATGAAGGAACTACCATGTGGGCACACCAGGAAATGCAATGAAGTTTAAAATATGGCCCCTACTAATTTATAATATGTGCTTCTTTACAGTAGTATATGTTGGACAGGTAGAATTAAGTGAAAAGGGCATTGTTAGATGAAGGAAAATATCTAGTCAAGCAAAAGGACATCCATGAGAATGAATGTGGTGAATCCTTAACACCCTTTAGAAGACCTACTGGCCTGGGGAAAACCTTCCGTCTCCATCCTTCATGCCTTCACTTCTTTGCTTCAGTTAAAACCTAACTCTCCACAGACATCACTCTCATGACCTCCTCTGTTTTTACAACCTCCTTTTGAGTTTTCTCTTTTCACCTCCTACCCATGCTCACTATGGGAAGAAGACTGATCAACACCAGAAGAGTCTACCTGTTGATCTTGATCTTGTACCATCCTCAAGCAGTTCTCTCTCAGGGTTCACACTCCTCTTCTGTACCCCCGTTTCCATATTTTTGGCATTGTCCATGGCTCCTGGAACTCTTTCCTCTTCCTTGATAATATCTGCTGTGACTAAAAGTAAAAATGTAGTAAAATTTGTCATTAGGAAAAAAATGAAAGATAAGTGATAGACTAGAAGAGAAAATTTGCAACACACATGACAAAGGCCCAATTTCTGAATATACGGAGCTCTTTCAAGTCAATAAAAAATAGATGGTCAGTCACAATATTGATCAAGGGTGTAAATAGTAAATTTATAGAATAAAGAAACACTAATGGCTCTGGAAATATTAATAATGTTAACTGAACTTAGAGATAATTTTAAAAACTAAAATCAAAACATAAGCTTTTACTTAATAATATAATAACAATTAGAAAGTTTGTTCACATCTAGAGTTGGTGAGTGGAGCAGGAAATGGCAAACCACTCCAGTATTCTTGCTTGGAAAATTCCATGGACAGAGGTGCCTGGCAGGCTACAGTCCATGGGGTCGCAAAGAATTAGGCACAACTGAGCGCGCACACACACACACACACACACACAGAGTTGGTGAGAGTGTGCGTAAAATAGATATTTCCATACATTCTTTGTGGAAGTATGTGCTTAGTCACTCAGTGGTGTCTGACTCCATGATCTTGGATAATTATTGCTACCACTTTGCTTTTGCTATCAACTTTTATGGATTGAACACATTCAATATTTTGTTCCTGATTATAGTCTGTGCTTGAAATATTGAGTGGTGCTGAAAATCTGACAGATAAGAATGGGACAGAATTATACTTTTGTTTGGTGCCTTTATAACTCTTTACTATCATTCCCTTGTGGAGTAAAGGTCTCCAGAATCTGTTTTCTTCCTAGAAGTTCCCACAAACCCATTTAATTAATGAAATCAAACTTCTTTCTCCATGAATAGAACATACAAGTTATAATGTAATTCCCAGTATTTCCTGCTGTAAAATAAATGAGAATTCTAGAGTTACTGATCTGTAGATAAGATCTCACGCTGGAAATACATAACATGGGAGAAAGCAGAGATCTTCAGTGTCACGTCTGGGTTCACATCCTTGCTCTGCCATTTAATATAATGTTGAAGAGGTTATTTATCTTCTCTGAGCCTCAATTTCCTTATCTATAAAGTAGAGATAATGTAGCTAGCATTTCTGGTTGCTTCAAAGATTAGATTATATAATATGTTAATCAACTTGCATGAAAATAGCACCATAACACAGGCCGTCAGGGAATGGTAACTCTGAATGACATTCCTAGCTGACTCATGGGGTAAAGTATGTGCTATCTTCACCAAGGGGGAGATGCATTACCAAACAGGCCACAGATTTGCAACAAATATAGTTGGATTCTTGTTTTGCAGAATGTTTCTAGAAAGGTTGCATGAAATTTCTGCCTTTCAGAACAGCATATAGAAAGGTGGAAGTAAGGCTGAATAATTGATCTGCTGCTTCCTTGCCATCTCCAGTCTCTGCTAACACTGCTAATTACCTGGCAAATCCCTTGGTTTGGCAATGCCAGATTCAGTACGTGGATCTTAGTTCCCTGACCAGGGATCAAACCAGCATCCCCTGCATTGGAAGGTGGATTCTTAAGCACTGGACCATCAGGGATGTCCTTGGCTTAAAGTTTTTTTTTAATGTAATTATTGAAATGTGTTAATTCTTGTTACTTAAAGCTTCAGATTTGGGGTGTTAACAACCTCAGATTACCTATTAAACATCTCAAGCTCCTCTACAGTAATCCATTTTTGAATCAGCTGATCTTCTGTGTGCCAGCTCTAGTCTTCAGTTCTTAAATCTAGCCGACCTCTTTTCCCTCTGACAACCAACAGAGTTGGTGTGGAACATAACTTGTGATTGGCACCCAAATCTTAACACTAGGCAGATAACCAGGTTTTGACATGTTGTTATTTTATTTTCCACACAATTGACTGCCTTGACAATGAATCTAAAACCTTCTTTGAGATTTCTGAGCAGAGTTTTAGAAGCTAGTACTTGGTGGTGAATGATTCTCAACTATAGTTGAGAATCAGTGGGGAAATATTCCTTTTTTTTTTTTTTAAATGTTCTGCATCATTCACCACCAAGTACTAGCTCAGTGCTATTGTTTATTTGCTAGAGACTGTATTAATCAGGGTTCTTGATTATAATATAAAAAGTCCAACTAGCTACCTTAAACAAAACAAAACAAAAGCATTGGAATGATAATCAACAGAAGATGGAGGAAGCTGCTTGAAAATGGGAGGAAACCAAGAGGGCAAAAGAGGCTTATAACTTTTTTTTTTTTTTGTCTCTGGATCACTCATTCTAAATGGAAAGTCTAGGAAGCGTCACTGGAGGAGTTGAATCTCACTCATGTCTCTGTACCCTGTGCTCCCAGGAATGAACCTTCCCCTTGGCTTCCAAGGGGGAGACAGAGCACTACTCCCACCAATACTAGATTGAGTGGGTAATACCAAGTTACACCTAAATTAAAAAAGGAGTTTGGATATTGTATAATTTTTAAAAAGAAAAATAAAGAAAAAAATGTTCACTGCAGAGTTCACTGTATTTCCAGCACCTATGTCAGTGCCTGCATCTCGTTGATAACCAACAATATTACATTTAAGAAAATGAATGAATTCTGTTATAACCTCAAAGAGAGAAGCTATTGTGGTGGTCCGCCTGTCTTGATAAAATGGCCTAGTTTCTTTAGCCGCAAAACACAAATTGAAGTACAATTTTCTTCATCGCATATAATAGCTAAAAAGAGCTACAATCTTTAGCAAAACTTAAATTTTGATAGCTTTAGCCATCAGATAGCTACCTTGGAACTTTTTTCCCACTATTTTCCTCTCCAAGTAATGTTTTGGGAAACACCAGTGGGCAAGAAATTCTTGTGAGTTTTTCCAGTTGTGGAAGTTTTTTTTTTATTCCTTGTGTTTTAGAATGCTGTTTCACAGGGAGCTCATGACATTTATGCCTATATGCTGCTAGTATTTCAGAGCTTTCTAAACTGACATGGCACAGCAAAACACATTTTCAAGAGTAAAAAATATCCCAGAACTATTAAAAAATAACATCTGTGAAATTAGGAATAAAATGGTATTCAAATTAAGGTCACATAATGCCGTTTCGAAGCATATTCATACAGGCAGCACATTAATGAGACTGGATTCATTGAAGAATATGCACTTCCTAACTTAATGAAAGTCTGGTCAAATTTGCTGTTTCTGGCTGCCACCTTTAGCTATCTAAAAAGTGTGTGTGTGTGTATGTTTGTGTGTAGAAGTATGGCAAAACCTTGTACAATTGATTGTAGTAATTTCATATTTTGGATGAGGTTGAGTAGTTGAGAAGTTAGCTAGTCAAGTTAGCTAGTCAAGCCTATTCGCCAGTAAGCTAAATTTTTATTTTCTGTACATCTTCCTTAATGGCCTACTGTCTGCCAATTGAAACAGTACCTGAAGTCAGATCATGAACCCTCTGAGAGAATAAATTTTAATTCAACAGAATGGAGGGTGTTACAAAAATAAGAGAGAATTTGAATTTCTTTTTGAGTGTTGCATTACAATTAATAATCAGCTTTGATATTTATATACTCATCTTAAAATTTGAAATTCTTATTTTATCAAATGCAGTATAAATATGTCTAATTATCTGTGTGAATTAGCATCAGGTGATATAATGTCATACACTAAGTTAATTATTGGGTTCACTCCAAGTTCTTCCTCACTTTATTATCTTCGTATTTCCCTTAAGAAAGTGTATTTACCTTCTTTAGTTATTTTGTAAAAACAAAAGATTTTTCCAAATTTAAAATTATCTTATAATATCAGTGTGATTTTGAAAGTAAATTAGCAAAGGCACTAGTATAAAATTTTCATGGTCACTTGTTTTTTCCTTTGAGTACTGAGTGATGTAGAAAATTCGATTGATTAATTCTCAGGGTCTCTTCTATGATTCTGTTTATAGGTACATCATTTTGAAGGGGAATTTTATCACTTGTTATTAGTATGTTCAAATGGGAAGTCCTTTTTGTATAAATACTAGTTTATGGACTTTATGTTGATGTCAGTAAGTAGGCAAAAATGTAGATAGAAAAATCTTATTTTCAACTTAATCTCATTAATTTAACAATAAATGGCATTTCCAGGAAATGTCCCTAGTTCTTTCAAAAATCAGAATATAACTTCTACTGTCTATTCCTATAATTAAAATAATCTTAGAATTCTTAGACTGAAGCTGATAATTATTTCTGTCAAAAGATATTAGGGAAAAACCTGGTTGATAGATATTAGAAGCTATCATCTTGGATCTGAAGTTTAGTTGATAGGGCAAATATATAATTTAAAAAATTATTATTAAGAAGAATAATAAGATCTATAATTATATATGCATATCTAATCTATTTTGCACCTTTTATATGATGGAAATTTGTCAGTCTGACCATCAGATTTTTCATTCAATCACTTGTTTTCTCTTTTATTAGTTACTCTTTCTTAGTGTATTATATAAAGTGAAATATGCCAAATGAATTTCTCACAGAAGAATAAATCTTTTGTAAGAACATGAGTCTTTCAACTATATCTATCTAGAATGATTATAAGATCATTTGAAATGTCTATAAGCTTATCTTGATGGGCTACAATTTGTCAGTGCTATACACATTAAACTTGTTTGAATGAAAGAAAACTTTCCTAAAACAATCTGATTGAGTCTAGATTTTGGTAGTCACCAGTGCTCCTTGCCCAATAGTACAAGCTCTGTCTTCCATAGATCATACTGATTATACTAGAAATTCCCAAGTGATTAGATGACCAAGATGACTAGTAATGGCCAGTAAGTTGTAAATGGAAATAATGTATGTCACTTCTATGATGCAACATTTGATTTCCTTATTCAAGACCTTTCATAATTTTCTTCTCTTCTGCCCTTGTGACTGTTGTGGCTGCTCCATCATTTTTGGTTCCTGAAATATAGAGGTATAATATATCCAGTCAACCTGTGATGGACTTGTAGGTTGAGAGAGAGATAAACATTAGGTGTTATAAATCAAGGATTAGTGAACTGTAGCCCATGGGTCAAATCTGGCCTGCAATCTGTTCTTGGAAATAAAGTTTTATAGAAACTTAGACTTGTCTGTTTGTTCATCTCTTGTCTATGGCTGCTTTTGTGCTACAACACCAGAACTGAGTAGTTGCAACAGAAGCTGTACAACTAGCAAAACTGAAAATGTTTATTATATAGACCTTTAAATAAAATGCTTGCCTTCTCCCATTCCAGTGATGGATTCAGCGGTCTTTTGTCATGGGTCAGAACCTGTTTAGGTGTATAATCATCATATCAGGATGCTGATTTTCCCACTTGTCTTATCTAAATCCAAGTATAGAGGCTCTTGTGCCCAAACAAAGAATAAGTAGAAGGTAGGTAACAGAAATTGTTGGTCCTGAAGTGCATTGTCCTTTAGGGAATGTGGTGATGTTCTGTTGTGGAGGTGGCTAGATGAGATATGAGATTATAGGATATGAAATATGCATGTGCAAATATGTAGATTTGTTACTGTTCTTACCGCCAAGTGGATAGGATTTAAGATGTTTCATTCGAGAAATATAATTTTTCTAAAAAGAAGATATAGGTTTTACCAAAAGGGATGGAAAACAGAAGGTCCAGGTGTCCTAACTCTGTCTGAAAGCAATGGTATCTTTGGTTATTATTCCCTACTTCCTTCCCCCACCCCTACTCACACCGCTACCCCACCCGAGTGTTTGGCATCAGCATGATGTGTTCCATGTTTTCCTTCTTTGGGCCTTAGCTCCCTCTACTTCTGCTCAGGGAAGTAAAAATGCTCCTTAACTCAAATTTTTGTTTCTCCAAGGCGCAGTTTGGTTGAAACCCCTTCTCTAAAGTCCTCCCTTATTTCTTTCTCCCATAAACTTCTGTAATTTTTTATATATGTATCTCTTATGTCAGGTGCAACTTTCTGCTTTGTGTTTTCTGCTTCATTTATCACATACTTTATCTCCCTAACCACAAACTCATTTTTTACAATTTTATACCTAGTACCGGATCATGCAAGTAATAATAAATACTTGTTGAATGAATTAATAACTCAGCTGCCCTTTTCTGCATGGGTAATGACAAAGAGGGAAACTGGGACAAAGAGAACATTGAGTCATTCTCTGGCCTGATTCTCTTTCTTCCTTATGGGCCACAGAGTCTGAGGTAAAGGTCTTGCTCTGAGTAGGTGCTTAGTTTTATTTGAGCTGCCACTTTATGTTATTTTACTTATTAAATTTGTCTCAATCTATATCCCCAGTCTCCCAACAGTCACCAAAATGCTCATTTTATTCTTTTAATCCTCAATCTTAGTTTTTTCATTGCCTTGCATTTTTGATAATGATTGGATAATTAACATTTATTAAATGCTTAATATGTGCTAGCTACTATGTTTACATATCTGTGTGTGTTTTCTCATTTAATCCTTACAGCAACCTTATGAGTAGGTGTGCATGCTAAGTCACTTTAGTCATGTCTGACTCTTTGTGACTCTGTATCCTGCCAAGCTCCTCTGTCCATGGGATTCTCCAGGCAAGAATACTGGAGTGCATTTCCATGCCCTGCTCCAGGGGATCTTATGAGTAGGTACGATTATTAAATTCTTTCTCACAAATGAGAAAACTGAGGACTCGGGATGTTAAGTAACTCCCTCGAGTGATATTACTACATAGCTGGTGAGTATAGGAGCTGGATGAGTAACCCAGCCAGTCTTTCTCCAGAGCCCATCTAGTTTGTAAAATTTCTTCCTCAAGGGATTTCCCATCACTAATCTCTGTTTTTCATTCTATGTCCAGTCTGGTTTTACATATTGGTCAAGGCACGTTTAAGCATCTAGCGTTGTACTGAGGGTAGGGAAATGTCACAGAGCTATAAAACCATGTTCCTTTAAGGGATCTAGACTTTAGTTGGCAATAACAGATATATAGATATCAAATAATTAGTGGAAAACATCATATGTAATGAGTGCTAAATTGGGCAGTACAAACATATCATAAATTCATAGGCTGTTAGAGTCAAAGGGAGAGACTTTTAAGGTCAACGAGGCCATTGTGCTTGTTTTACAGATGAGCAGCTTGACAGCATGTAGTGAGGTGATAATTGTGTGATACAGAAAAAATAACAACCCAAGTTGCCTCAAGAGGTTGGAGGTGGGTGGGCACATCAAATGGAGTTAGGAAAGGGAGGTTGGTATTGAAGATGTCATCAAAGAATGATTCACAAAGAAAGTAGGACTTGATTTCAAAGGATGGGTAAGTTATGTCTGAGGGAAGTTATAGGTATGTGTGCCTGTACGTAGGTGTGTGTATGAGTGCACACATACCCAGGACATTTTTAAAAAATTGCCTTATAGATGATTTATGGTATTAGTTTCAGGTGAATGACATATTGATTCAGCATTTTTATAACTTATACTCCATTTAAAGTTCTAATAAAACATTGGCTATATTTTCTGTCCCGTATACTATGTCCATGTAGTTTATTTATTTTATATGTGATCATTTGTACCTCTTAATCCACTAGTCAGGACACTGTTTGAATAAAGCTACAAAGTGCCCAGAGTATGAGATTTATTCTGTCTGCTTGTTCACCATTTTGTCTCCAGCATTAATTCGTGCTTGTGGGTGGGAATTTTAAAAGATGTGAGTGCCCGAGCCTCACTCAGACGAATTGAATTGGAATCTTTAGGGGTTGGCCTGAGAAATCAGTAATTTTTCAAAAACTCTCTAAATAGTTCTACTGTGAAGACAGGATAGAGAACAATGCAAAAGTATAGACATAGTATCTTCTCACGATGTCACCACGTAGTGGAGAGCTAAGATGTGTAAGAGTAAAATGAGTGTGGTTTAGAGTCTATGGTCAGTGTTCTGTATGCAGAAAATAGCATAATGAAATGAAAGAATTTGAGATGAGATTAGATGAGATCGATAGATGAGATGGGGAGTTGGAAAAGACCATTTAGAAAGCAATTATAGTAATTATGGATTAGAAGATTGAAGCCTAGCCTAGGGTGTTTTTTCTGGGAATAGAAAGTTGTAATCTGAGAATTTTCACAAAGGCTTGGTGACTGGTAAAATCTAAAGGACGAAGAAGAGAGTCCAAGAAATAAAATGGCAAAAGGCTGACAAAAGCTTGCCTTATTAAACATTTTAAGGCTGATGTTGGGGTGTGAAAATATTTACTGAAAAACTAACTTTGAACAAATCAACATTTAAGACCAAATGATTTTTTGACAGTTTTTTAAATCTCATATTGACTTGTGGTTAAGAATTACTTTCTGTTATGTTTGCTTGGATATCCAATGACTTTTCTTAGGTTTATACTTCAACAATTTCAGTACTTCAAATTTACGGCTCCTTCTCCAACCACTTTCTCACCACTAATGGAGGGAAACATAGTTGCATAATAGTTCCATTTATAGAAATTCATGACATGTGTTTCATGGACTGTAATAATTAGTATTAGATCTGACTGCAATATCAGAGACAACCTACTTAACTGTGGCTTAAATCTTTAGATGAGAATTCTGGAGGAAGACAGTTGCTGACATTAGTTCAGGAGCTCAAGGATATCAAAGCTGAAGTCTCTGACATTCTTGGCTTTCCTCTCAACGTCCAAGGACTACTGGGGCTCTAGTCATCATGTATATTCCAAGGACCAAGAAGGGGAAAGTGCGGTAGAGCATAAGGAGTTTTCTTGGAAGTCCCAGTATTTGCATTTATATCTCGTTCACCGCTCTTGTTTCCAAAGGAGGCTGGGAAATTCACTGTTTTAAGCAGGCACATTGCTCAAGTTCTCTGTCAGTGAGAGAGGCACATAGGCTAACCATAATTTTGTGTTCCCCCTCTTTCTCTTCCATTCCTCTTTATTTTATAGTTTATTTGGAGAAAAAAAAAACACATGTATTAGCATCTGCTATGTGTCAAGTATCTTTCACAGTAAACAAGACGAATGCAATTCCTATTCTCATGGAGCTTAGAGTCTTGAAGGGGAGACATGAGGCAAACAATACCATACATATTTAGTTAACTGAAGGTGTGATAATGATACAGGGGAAAAGTAAAAAAGTCATTTTACTTCTTATACTCTTCCTTTTAAACTTTTCCTTATTTTATATCAATCTTATATTCATTTTTGTGTATATGGGCCTTAAATTTTGAAACAAAGCAGTTGTATGAGGTATTTAATCTATAAACACAATTAATAGGTTCACTTTTTATTTAATCTGTTTTTATTAATAATACAGTTTCAAAGACCCAACAAGATATTTAAAATATAATCTTAAATTATGTTTCTGGTCTTTTAATGAAGTATCCCAACTCAGTGGACTTTGAGCAATAATAAAAAATCAAAGTCTAGAAACATTTTAAAAGCCAGACAATTATGGAAGGACTTGTGAAGAGTCACAGTGAAGTTTGTCAAGAACTGAAAGGTCTGAGGTTTCTACCCTATTTTCAAGCAAGACAACCACAGCTTCATGAATGTGCAGAACACTTGAGACTCTTGAATTAGAGACAGTGGACTTTGTTACTCATGGCTCAACGAGAGTCATGAGCTTCATGTTCACCTGGGCTCCCCATTACCCCCAGGTCTGATGGGGGCAATGCAGAGTGGCCCAGGTGGATAATGTCCTGGAAGTAAGTGTGTATCATAGTTAAGGAACCCCAAAGTTGGAAACCTCTAGTTGTATAAGAAGATAACTAGCAAACCTGCCCAGTCTTTGCCCTAGAGAGAGAAGGAGCTATTTTCTCTATGATTCTATTCAGGAAACGAATCTTTGCTCCAGAGGGTGATGCTACTCCTGTCTTTCAAGCTGTTCACTATTCAAACTTTCTTGAAAAGATAGTCCAGAACAAAAACTGCTCAAAATTCTTAGAAGAATACAAAAGAGTGTACTAAGAAAAAGAAATCTCCCCTTCCCCAACTCCTAGAAGCAACTGTGTTATTAGTCCCCCTGGGTATTCTTCCAGGAATGTTCTATTCATGAACAAGCTTATAAGTATATATCACCTCTCTTCTCTTCCTCCTCTTTCTTCTTCTCCTTCTCTTCCTTTTCTTTCTCCACTAATTCCAGCCTATTTATTTACACTGTGATGCTACCTTATGTTCTGTTAACAATGTATTTTGAAGAGCATTTTGTGCCTTGTATATCTGACTTATAGTTTATGGATTTATCATAATTTATTTAGCTAGGCACCTATTGATAAATATTTGGTTTTTATTCAATCTTTGGTTATTATAAACTGCTGCAGCAACTATTCCTGTGTTTGCTTTTTGGGGCTGTGTATGAGTATGTATAGGTAGTATTCTTAGAAGTAGAATTGTTAACTGAAAAAATCAAATCATTGTCAAAGTGCCTTCCAAGACAGTAGTACATGAGAGTATCTGTTTACCTATGCACTAATGTTTTTAATTTTTGTCAGTCTAATAGGTAAGCAAACTCACTGAGCTCTATTTTGCATTTCTCTTATACATTATGTTAAATATTTTTATATGTTTAAAAGCCGTTTAACATTTTCATTTAAAAAAATTTTTTCTTCACACCCTTTACTCATTCATTTTTAGTATTTTTCTTGTTGGTTTGTAGAAACTGTGTGTATTAAGGGAATTAGCCCCTTGTTTTAATATGTATCATGTGCATGGATGGAGCTTTCCAAGTGGCACTAGTGGAAAAGAATCCATCTGCCAATGCAGGAGATGTAGGTTCAATCTCTGGATTCTGAAGATCCCCTGGAGGAGGACACCAACCCACTCCAGTATTCTTGCCTGAAGAATCCCATGGACAGAGGAGCCTGGCAGGCTACTGTCCGTAGGGTCGCAAAGAATTGGACACGACTGAAGTGACTTAGCACACATGTACGCGTATGCACAGGTTTGAATTTCTTTTAAATAATGCCATCGATTAGTAGTGCTAGAATGACCTTTACAATAATTCAGGCTCTACATGCAAAAAACTATATAGCAAAAAAAAAAAAAAAACCAACTATATAGCAAGTTTATTTTGTAGTATCCTTGTACCCTGCTGAGTTCAATGCCAGGGAAGATTCAGCTGAATTTACAAAATAAATATGCTTGTGATGGGCCAAAATTCACTTATTCAGTGCCATATCACATCATGGTTAAGTCCTATAAAACAAACAACCTAACTGTATAGTATGATTATAGCAGCAATGAATGCAGGTCCTAAATCTAACCTATTCATTTCCCATTTTACTAGAGTTAATTTGGTATTTGTTGTTTGTGTGTAGCTATCAGGACATGAGTTCAGTGTCATTGCTTTTTGTAAGTTCTTGGTGATTTTTGACCTAACTTTAATATTTATTAACTTATCCTCCAACTTTATTATTTGTAATTAGAAAGTCAAGAAATTGTTCCATATTGTTAGCGATATAACTTTGAAACATTTTTGTCTTTTATTCTCTTTCAAGTTTCTCTGTTTGTTTTGTTGAAGAATGTTCTGGAATTTCAAGGAAAGCTATTTAAAATTATTACTGTTTGCAACTATTTTATATGTGAACCGGTCTAATTTCAATGTTGTGAAATGAAGTACAAAAATGAATTGGATGCTAAATTTTATATTTAATTTGTATCTGTGAACTTTTATAGCAGAACCCATAGAACTTTACAGAAAAATGTAATGTATATTAGAACACAGGGGGATTCTAGGATGTAATACAGATGGTGACAAAAGAATCACCTATATTACAAATGTATGAAACAATCCTCACTGGAAGGGATGGGAATAAAAGATACTGATCTAAGTAACTGGAAAAGAGTAAAGTCGATAAAATTAAATCCAAAAGGAATTGGCCGTAAGCACATATTCTATTGATAAAGTTGTTTTTCACAGGTATCTGGGGTTATAATTCTGGAAACACTGTATGTGTATATTGGAATCAAATAAATACATGACAGACTGAAGCAGGCAGGATTTTTTTTTTTTTTTTTTTAACTATGAAATGGGAGGTTACAGACAAGCAAGGGAAGAAGGCTGGAATCATCCATGTGTTGGTGGATCAGAGTTGGAGACATTAGTGTGAACTCATGTTTAGAACTCTAAGGTAGATGGTTGCATATAGAAATATTTATAGATGTATGTATATATATAGCTTGCTCAGTCGGCTGAAACTGCCTAAATGCAGTAATACTCCCAGTGTCCAGATTTTGGTTTCTAATTTTGTTCTTCAATAAAAGAAACAAAGGATTCTAGGAGAACTGTTAGATTCTAGGACTGGAGCAGGAAATACATGAGTTTCCTGGAGCATCTTATGGTGCTTAAAAGAAAAAACTGCTCAAAAGACATAAAACAGTGGGAGTGTGTCAAAGAGACATAGAAACTAACCAGAAGCGCGCCCAGTAGTCAAAGCTGTAACCCAACGTGTAAAATAAATACCCGTAGGTCTGTAATGATGTCGTTACCACCATTTTGAGTAGGACCCCAGCTGGGGTTCTGCTGCCCAGTGTCATCGGAGCCAGTGAATGAGTTCAACTGAAAAGTCAACGGAGGTTTCGTTCTTTGATCAAAGGTTGAAAAGGTACACGTTTGTGTTCTAGAATGCTCTCCCCAATGGGCTGTGGGGTGGGGCTCTTTTTCCCTCAGAGCCGGGGAGAAGGTGAAGTTCTCTCAGGGCTGGTGCAGCTGCGCCGCTCAATCTCCAGATCACAGCGCCCGGTGCAGAGAGGCCACACGCAGCCCGCTGCCGCCGTCTTGAATTGCGCTGTTGGGCGTGGCGCCTCTGCACTAGAAATTCTGGTCTGAGGGACCAGGTTCAAGGTCTCTGCATGCGGCACCTTATCAGCAAGTGAAAATAGCACAGGCACGGAGGAAAAGAGGAAACAAAAGGGTTCGAGTTTATTATCCAGATTCTATTCTTATTTCCTGGGAACTTTCTTGGGCTTTGCTGATGACAATATGAAAACAAACAAATAAGTAAGGGAGAATCAACAGATCTCTGCAAAAAAAAAAAAAAAATCCTAAATAATCGACGTAGGCACTGTATCGTCAAGAAGGTGGAGCATAACTCTCCACTGCTTAAGCGTGATCTGTGATAGTGGCTTCCTTTCAAAGATTAGTTTATGAAAGGGAAACAAAAGAGTAACTTTACAGTTGTTCATCACTTAGTCGGATTGAACTCTTTGCAACCCCATGGACTGCAGCATGCCAGGCCTCCCTGTCAGTCACCATCTCTCAAAGTTTTCCCAACCTCATATCCATTGAATCAGTGATGCTATTTAGCCATCTCATCCTCTGACTCTCTGGTCTCCTTCTGCCCTCAATCTTTCCCAGCATCAGGGACTTTTCCAATGAGTGGGCTGTTTGTATCACATGACCAAAATACTGGTGCTTCAGTTTTAGCATCAGTCCTCCCAATCAGTATTCAGGGTTGATTTCCCTTAAGATTAACTGGTTTGATTTCCTTGCTGTCCAAGGGACTTTCAGGAGTCTTCTTCAGCACCACAGTTTGAAGGCATCATTTCTTTGGTGTTCTTCCTTCTTTATGGTCCAGCTTTCACAACTTTACAGTAGGAAAACCTGATAAACACTTGCTCAGCCAGGTCATAAAGTTGACACAGTAGTGATAAGCCATGTCGATAATATGCATCTTTGATGAGATGTGATGAAAATAGCACTTTACCTCTGTGGAATTCCCCAATCTAATCATAAGAACAAATATCAGATATATTGCAGTTGAGGACCATTCTTTAAAATACCTGACCAGTAATCCCAAGACTTTCAAGTCATCAAAAACGAACAAAAAAGCCCGAGAAACTGTCACAACCAAGAGGAGTCCTAAGGAGACATGACAACTAAATGTAATGTTGTATCCTGGATGGGTTCTTGGTACCAAAAAAGAACATCAGGTGAAATCTAAGGAAATCTGACTTAAGTGTGGACTTGGTTAAAAATATTGTATCAGTGTTGGTTTGTTACTTGTGACGAATGTACCATACTAATGTAAGATGTAATGTAATATTGATAGTAGAGGAACCTGAGTAGGAGTATACAGGGGAACTCTCTATTCTAGCTTTGTTTTTTTTTTTTTTTTTTATTGGAGTATAATTGCTCTACAGTGTTGTGTTAGTCTCTGCTATACAATGAAGTGAATCAACTACATGATTTCTCTAAAACTCTATTTTGTTCTGAAGTAAAAAATTTTATTTAAAATAGTAAAAGATTAAAAACCATAATGATAATATTCTTCCATCACAAGATAATTAACACATATATGGGTGTATACTGCCTGACCACAAGACTTGAATTAATCATATATTTATATTAGTAATCTCTGAAACTTTTAATAGGATGCAAAATTATTTCTTGGAGAAGGAAATGGCAACCGACTCCAGTATTCTTGCCTGGGAAATCCCATGGACAGAGGAGCCTGGCAGGCTATATGCCACTGGGTCACAAAAGAGGCAGATACGATTCAGCGGTTAAACAACAAAAATTATTTCTACCTCTAATAGTAAACATTCCCAGGATTTGAGCATTATGTATGTTCTAAATTTTGGGCTAAACCTCAGATAACTATCATATTTACCAGATTTGATGACAAACTATTTATCTTTCCTTAGAAGGTTTTTCTTCCTCTGTTACTTTGGCCAACCATTCCATTCCCACATAACCATAGTGATCTTACTATGTTATTTTACTTTATTCATAGATGGAAGCAAAACTGGATTAAAATAGCCCTTTAATATTTAAAACACATTTATGGGACTTCCCTGGCAGTTCAGTGGTTAAGATTCCATATCCCAAATGCAGGGGTCACAGGTTTGATCCCTAGTCTGGGAACTAAGATCGCATGCCACATGGAGCAACTGGAAAAAAAAATCAAAAGGGATGATGTAGAGCTTATTTGAAAAGTAAAAGATGTAGCTAGACTTTTCACTATCTCGGATTTCACAACTGTGCTAATTTTTATGATTGCCTTTAAACATGTTTGTGTACTCATGCTTAGTCATGTCCAACTCTTTGTGACCCTGTGGACTGTAGCCCACCAGGCTTCTCTGTCCATGGGATTTTCCAGGCAAGAATACTGAAGTGGTTCACTATTTTCTTCTCCAGGGGATCCTCCTGACCCAGGGATCAAACCCACACTTTCTGTCTCCTGCATTGCAGGGGGATTCTTTACCACTTGAGCCATCTGGGAAGCCATTAAACATGTATAGATGGATGAAACCCACGTCTCTAATAAAGTAGGGAATATACTTGTAATTGATGGCTCAGATGGTAAAGAATCTGCTTGCAATGTGGGAGACATGGATTCGATCCCTGGTTTGGGAAGATCCCCTGGAGAAGGGAATGGCAACCCACTCCATTTTTCTTGCTTGGAGAATTCCACGGACAGAGGCTACAGTCCATGGCATGGCAAAGAGTCAGACACAACTGAGTGACTAAGAGTTTCACTTTCACTCTTCATAGTTGTAATTTTGGTCTTAGAGTTATGCAGCAGTTGTTTTGTGGAACTATATTCTTGGAAAGAAAATTGTAATAATAGTTTTAGGTAAAATTCTTGAGTAATTCATTGATGCTTTTGATTTATCAAATTCCTATTATTATCTTTAAATAATCTCTTATACACAAATGATAGGCTGCATCAATGGTATGACTTTCATGCAGATAGTGATGATTTAGCCAGCAAGATATTTTAAATAAACATGATATAGTTGAATCATATTATTCAAATATATGAGACATTGGAAGTATGATGCAATTTTTAGTAACAAATAAAATAATTGTAGGTGAAATCTCTTCCCATTTCATGTTACTTGTTCAAGCTAGAAATGTCGGAAAATAGAAACTGAGTTATCTTCTTAGACTATTTATGACAGCAGTTTTGTATGATTAATTACGTATCCCCAGTTGCAAAATTCTGTATAAGAGTTGCTCAAACTCCAAACAAGTTACAACTTATTCACAACTTCATCAACTTATCACAACTTAAATATAATTACCAAGACACCAAATTCTAAATGCTGGAATTTAAAGAAATTTGAATGCGTATCTTTCATTTAATGCAAATAGAATGTGTGTATTTTCCTTTCCTTGAAATAACAAAGTGATTAAAAATATTCTCTCCCTATAACACTACTCAGTTTCTCTATTTATTAGAAATCAATTAATCCAAACTCAGCTTTCACCTGTTTTATGTACTAAAACACGAGGTTACTCTTGCATTTTAGAAAACGTACATTTTTTTGTTGTTAAAATGATGAAGTTTTTAGTACTAAACTATCCCATTTAGATTAGCTTATGCTTCCCAATGTTTTTGAGCATTTTCTTTCCAATAGGGTATAATATCTCATAGCCTCTTTTGTTAAAAGTCAGAATTGATGCTTTACTGGATGGATCAGCCACATTGATACGCCATTATGATGCTAAATAAATGTACTGAATTAAAAAAACACCACCACGACAACCACCACCACTCCTGGTACTAAAGATGTTTGCCAACATAGAATTTGTTCACTCACACAGTGCATTAGGGCAAAGTCCTTTGAAGTCAGAGGCCGCTGATTGTACCTGACTTCTTAAAAAAAAAAAAGACGGCTTTTTAGTCAAAGAAGCAATCCAGTGTGGTGTATCGATTTGGCAACATCACAGCTGCTCCTAATAAGTGGGAGGGAAGGGCCGTTTCTCTGGGGCTGGAATTACTTTTCGATTGCTGGGGCCACAGTGTTGGTACTCTTATTTTGCTGTGCCACCTTTTCTGATCAATACCGCATCACCCAGCAGATAGTAATTAGGTTTCAGAGAGCCATTCAACAAAGATCCGTGTTGACTGCGATAGACAGAGCCAAGGAAAAGGTCACACAGAATCAGCAGCCAACTAAAAGGTGATGGGTAAAGAAAAGACCCCTTGCCTGAGAAGTACTTAGCTCTTTTTTAATTACTGTAATTTTCAACAAAAGTCAGAGAGTGAGATGATGAAGTGAAGCACTTTCCTCCCTGCTGTTCCTGATGAGGCTTGATAGGCCTCGAAATTACGCATTGACTCCCCGTTTGATTTCTCCCAGTGTTTAGTGCTAATAACCTGTAGGGCCTCTTTTTTTTCTTTGTACCTCTCAGTCCTAGTGTCACTGCAGTAATTACACTGTGTGAAATCTGTACCGCAATCACAGCTGCCAACTTCCAGCTTCACAGGCTGGGTCAGGCCGAGTATGGCAGAAAAAAAAGGCAGCTAATAGCTAAGAAAGAGGGAAAGCTTTTTTTTTTTTAATTCCTGAAATGCTTTAATGAATTTTAATAAAATTCCATTATTTCTAAACTGTGTACAAGCATAACGAATTCGTAGAAACAGTAAGGATTGGATGGAGGCTGTGCTCTTTACTCATAATCAAACTTTTACAGAAATAAATACACAGTCAGTGCTGGAAATAAATGGAAATGTTATCATTGTTGATCCTTTGTTCATTCAGGGGTGTAAGGAAGTGGATCCAGGACTGGCATTCTTCTAAACAATGCTGGATTCTGTAATAAAGAATTTTTGAAAAATGTTTCACAGCTTTATTTGTTACCTTTCAACAAATGCCCTTCCCTTAAACCATTCTTTCATCATTCTGAGATATGAGCAACCCTGTATATTCAAGTAGTACCTGCTGGCAGAACCAGGCACCAACGTCTTCTTAGACATTGCTCTCTTGGGGAGTTTGGAACTCAGGTTCAAGAACAACTGCGGTAGCAACAGCAACAGCCCTCTAGAAAATCAAGGGTGACCTTTTAAAAACTGGTTGCTTTTTAAGGCAAAGAGGTAAAATTTTCAATTATAATTGATGTTATTACCCTAGTATTGTAAACACACCTGTAATCCCTCACAGAACTGTGGTACATTGCCAATAGACAAAGCATATTCCAGCTACATAATATGAAATTTTTATATGCTAAGATAAAAGGTTATTGATTGTCACAAACCAATTAGTATCGTAACTTGGGAAGCTCTGAGGTATGAATTCTCAATCTTATATGTAAGAGATATAGCATAAACAAGCATTAAGTAAAAGTAAGTGTTTGTCGCTCAGTTGTGTCCGACTCTTTGCGACCCCATGGACTGCAGCCCACCAGGCTCCTCTGTCCATGAGCTTTTCCAGGCAAGGATACTGGAGTGGGTTCCCATTTCCTTCTCCAGGGGATTTTCCCAACCCAGGGATCGAACCTGGGTCTCCTGCACTGCAGGCAGATTCTTTACCAACTGAGCTACAAGGGAAGCCCCCAAACAAGCATTAAACAAGCATTAAAAAAGTGTAAATGATAAACATCAATAATGTGTATTGATTAGATTTTTCAGCATAACCAAAAAGATATTAGAGGATGTATATTTAAAAATATATGATTAGTCTTAGGAACTTTATTCATGAAACACACATGTTTACTTATATTCAGCATATCGAAAGTGAGTCTTACATAATGGTTAAAGTGCTGATAATCATTGATTAATACGTTTTTTATGTTATGAAAACTGCAAATTTTAAGGAAACTAAAGTGACAGTAAAATGAATTGCTGAAGTGTTACTGCATTAAGATCATCAGAAATTAATGAATTAATGGAGATCAAATTCCATTATTATGACCATCAACTCAAGAATTGTTTTGGGGTTATTACCACGGCACATATATTGCATTAAATGATAGGAGACAGGGACATGGGATACAGACCTTTCAGAGATCATGCCACCTATATGGCTAATCCATTGATCTTTTTGGTAAAAGTAGCATCATGAATACTTTGTATTTTAGAATCAATATAAATTTCCCCTCCCCTCACCCCCACAATTCATCATCAATTTGCCTGGTATCTCCTATTAAAGGAGAAGAGGAAATTCCTTCCTGACCTTGCAAATGATCATTTTCTTTGTTGAAGCATGAGATTTGATTGCCCTTGCAATCTGGGCTCACACTTACTGCCTGCATTGTGAATAACAGTTCCTTTCTCAATCATAGTGTTTGACTCTATGACCTGCCACAGAAATGAATTCCAGACACAGACGGTGCATTGGAAAATGGAGATGAGAGTTCTTTGATACTAGATGTTCGAAGTATCGAGCTAGGAGCATTCTGCTCTGAATTCTCTATAAATGCAAATCTAGCTGGATCACAGAGGAGGTATCCAATCGTTTCAGGAAGCATTTGCCCTGTGAAACTGTACTTGAAGATCCCAGATTGGATACCAGTGTAGTTTTTTTGTCCCTACCTGGGTTAGAGAAAATGGAGACTATTTTGCCTGTAAGTATGGCTGGAGGAGAGCAAGCCATTTTGGTGTATTACTAATTCAGACTTGACTTCAGAATACTTGATACTGATGTAATCAGGGTAAAAATTGACCTTTGCTTCATTAGTTATTTGATAATAAAAATATTCCTATGGTGCTTTGTAGCTTATAATGTGATTTTTCTGGATTAAAGTTATCTCATTTGATTTTCTTAATAGGCCTCAAGGTAGGGAAGGATTATTGTTATTGGTACAAATCCCCAGTAATTATGAGAATACTATTAGGAGGGACTACATGTAATACTCAGGAAAGCAACAGTTTTGAAGCATTCTCAGATACTTTTGTGAAGGGCTTATTTGCTTATAAACAGTGTGCTCATTACCAATGAAACTTAACAACTCTTTCAGGCATCCAAAGGAGTTTTACCACAATTTAAACGAAAAGACATTGTTCAATATTGGCCTTCTGTGCATGGCTTGGGGGCTTCCCAGGTTGCTCAGTGGGTAAAGAATCTGCCTGTCATGCAGGAGACATGAGTTCAATCCCTAGGTTGGGAAGATCCCTTTGAAGAGGGCATGGCAACCCACTCCAGTATCCTTGCCTGGAGAATCCCGTGGACAGAGGAGCCTGGTGGGCTAACACACATGGGTCTCAAATAGTTAGACACAACTAAAGCGACTTAGCACACACGCACACGTGCTTGGCTTATTCCACCTGGCACAGTGTTTTCAAGTTTTCTCCATATCAACGTATATGTCAGATTTCCCTCTTTTATGGCTGAGTAATATTCTACTACCTGTAATCCCACCTTTTGTTTATTGATTGTTCTGTCAGTGGACATTTAGGTTGCTTCCACCTTTTGGCTATTATGGTAACGGATACTTTTAATTGAAGAATTTTTTAATTTAAAACACCATTGAATACTCCCAGTAGGTGAACTTACTTTTATAAGGTGATTTAAAATGTGGATATGATTGCTTCCGTAATTGTTTTCATTGTCATCCCTTTGACATACTCAGAGTATTTTGCTGGCATATATTTATTGCCTTAACTTGAAAGTCCTATACTTTACTGAGCGAGCATATTTGAGTACTGTACCTGAGATACTGAAAAGACAGACATGGATAGAGGACATACATGTGGAGATGTGTGTGTGCCATGTCCCTTCAGTGACTCTTTGTGATCCTATGGCCTGTAGTCTGCCGGGCTTCTCTGTCCATGGGACTCTCCAGGCAAGAATACTGGAGTGAGTTTCCATGCCGTCCTCCAGGGTTATCTTCCCAACTCCTGGTTGGAAGCTGCATCTCCTGCGTTGGCAGGCAGGTTCTTCACTTCTGGTGCCACCTGGGAAGCCCAAATATAGAGATAGTCATGGCCAAATTTAGTATGCAGGTTTGAATTGTTTGACCTGCACAGTATGTATGAATTTAAAAAAATAAATAGTTTCAGATATCTGGAAATCAGGAGAATTTTACATTTTAATGTAAAATTAGATTTTGTTTCCTCAGAAAATCTGGAACATCTGACAATATCCTAGACTCCTTTTCCACATGACAACATTTTGTGGGGCTGAGTGGCAGTTGCCACCTCTAGACAGAATTCATATTCTTCAGTTGAACATAAATTCTATATGATCTGCTTTTCTCATTTTTACTTTTCTAGCCCCCAACAGACCTGTTCTGTGAAGCTGTGCTGTATTTAACACATGACTAGTCCAAATTGAGACATGCTGTTTATATGAAAATTACACTGGGTTTCAAATAGTTGGCATGAAATAAGAGGGCAAAATATTTCATTAATAATTTTTGTATTGATTATATGTTTAAATGGTAATATTTTGGTTCAATAAATTAGTAAAATAAGTTTAACCTATTCTTTTTACCTTTTAAAAAATATGGCTACTAGACAATTTAAGATTGCATATGTGTCTCACATTAGATTTCTGTTAAATAGTACCACTCTTGTTGGTCATGTCCTAGTACAGGGGTTGCTAAGCAAAAGCCCATGAGCCAAATCTGACTAGTCGCCTGTTTTGACTAGGTCCACCTGTTAAGAATGATTTTCACAGCTGATTCTTTGCTTTTTTTTTTTTTTATTATAGGGAACATTTAGCTTTAAACCCCAATTAATTGAAATATTGTTCCTCTCAAAAGAATTTAATTTTTTTCATTAGTCAGTCAACCAGTAGTTCAAAACACTATACTCAATTATTCTTATCACTATTATTATATTTTTAATTTCATCAAAAGCTTATGAAAATTGTTTTTTCTCTTGTTATTCAAGTTCCTATATTTTATCCTTAATGTTCCTTCTTGGTGTGCAAAGCCTAAAATATTTACTATCTGTCTTTTCACAGAAAAAGTTTACTAACCATTGGTCCAATAGGAAGCTGATGCAGGCAGCTTTCTGAGGAAGTTAAAGATAGTGGAAATGCTTTGTATTGTGATAGGCAAGGGTTCCAATCTTATTCACTGATCTAATCTCTGAGTCTTAGTGTTTTAGTTTTACAGTTTTATTTGTAAAATGGCAATAATGATTCCTTTCTAAATTATTTCATAATTAATAAGATACTGTTAATGTAGGTAAGATACTGTACAAGATATTTTGTGGGATAGGTAACTCTAGCACTTCCTCTGCCTAGCATTCTCTTCCTTGTCATACCTGACTTGGTGCCTTCTTGCCCATCTTTAGCTCAGATCATTTCTAGTTCAGAGAAGCATTTCTTGCTCTAGCCTTGAGCTTAGGTTAGCTCTCCCCAGAAATCCTGCCTTTTTTTTTTTTTAATGCTTTTCGTATTTACTGCTGTTTGTCCCATATATGTCTGCCATCTAAGATTTTAATATCTAGAAGGGAAGTGTCCTGTTAACCGCTATTTTATAGTACTAACACAAAATAATTATTCAATAAATTTCTTTGAGTGATGTTGATGCAAAATACTCTACAAATCTCTCTCTCACACACACACACACAAACTAGAAGAATTCAGAGGGAGGAGATTTGTTTTTTCCACAGAGATTTCAAGGTTTGTGTCTAGAAATTTGGGTCATGTTTTAGGACATATAGTTTAAATATATTGATACTTTATTCATCCCTTCAGCAGACGTGTATTTTCTCATTCATCTTTCTTAAAGATAAATGAGAAATACAGGCAAAACACTAAACACAATGCCTGGCACACAGTAAGGCCTCGACAAATTCTCTTTTCTCTACTTGTGGATGATGATGGTAAATCAGAATATTGAACATAAAATAACCAAAGTATCTATGTATTAGATAAGATTGAGAGATCAAAAATTTTGGAGAACAGAAGGGAATCCACTTTAAGCAAATTGCAACACCCAAATTCAAACCACTCTCGGCAACAAAGTCAACTTTATTTTTTTAATGAACAGTATTTGAAGTAAAGGACAGTCAAAACTTAGAATCCAAATCAAGTTCTGAAAACCAAAACTAGATTTTGTAATGTCCTGAGTTGATACACTCAGTTCAGTTCAGTCACTCAGTCATGTCTGATTCTTTGTGACCTCATGGAGCACAGCATGCCAAGCCTCCCTGTCCATCAGCAACTCCTGGAGTTTACTCAAACTCATGTCCATTGAGTCGGTGATGCCATCCAACCATCTCATCCTCTGTCATCCCCTTCTCCTCCCACCTTCAATCTTTCCCAGCATCAGGGTCTTTTCAAATGAGTCAGTTCTTCGCATCAGGTGGCCAGCGTATTGGAGTTTCAGCTTCAACATCAGTCCTTCCAATGAATATTCAGGACTGATTTCCTTTATGATGGACTGGTTGGATCTCCTTGCTGTCCAAGGGTCTCTCAAGAGTCTTCTTCAACACCACAGTTCAAAAGCATCAATTCTTCGGCACACGCTAGTTAAGATTTATACAATGAGTGTCTGTGTGCCAGAATATTTCTGGTCAGAATGACAACTGGCAGTTGTGACTCCCATCCCTTTAGAACACAAGGCTTAACAGCTGGGAAGAAAAAGCCCACAGTAGGATTCATGTTAAGCTTTCCTAACAGGAATGGACACTAAGACTCTAGAGATGACAGAGCTGATAATAAAAGGCAGCCTCAGGGTTTCCTCTTCCAACCTTAACTAACCTTGAAATGAAAGTCACCCAATATATAATTTTAAAAGGCCAGATTTGGTTGATGAAGATAGATCCACAAGATGGAGTCATTATCCTCCTTACCAAGCTTTAGGGATTTCTGGAATTTCATTTGAGAATTCTATGTATTCCATTCCCAGGTCTTCAACTCTGTTCAGTTTAACCAGTATTTGTCAAGTATCTACTGTGTGCTAGGCACTAAGGAAATAGAGTGGAATATAGAGTCAGAGTCTATTTTAGAGGAGCTCAGAGTCTGGTGGAAGAGAACAGTGTGCAAGAGACACCAGTTCACTGCATGTGTGCTGTAATAGCACCCTGCACATTTACTGTACAGCCTCAAAGATGGGCTCCATGCCCAGGACTGAGAACCATTCGGAGCAGTCTTCCTGATGGAGTTGAACCAGAATGTAGTCAGAGTGTGTGAGTGTGTGCATGTGTGTGTATGTAAGGAAGGTAGTGGTGGTACAACCTAGAGTTAAGGCCATCTGTTTTTATCCTTGTATCTTTCTTGCATCCTGTGCTCAGTTGTGTCCGACTCTGTGACCCCATGGACTATAACCTGCCCGGCTCCTCTGTCCACGGAATTTTCTAGGCAGGAATACTGGAGTGAGTTACCATTCCTCCTTCAGGGGATCTTCCTGACCCAGGGATAGAACCCACATCTCCTGCATCTCTTGCATTGACAAGTGCATTCTTTTTACTACTCCACCTGGGAAGCCCAGAGTGGAAAGTTAGTAAATAGCTAATCATACAAATGTATGAGTTGGTGTGCTAGAGTTATGAACAGACTGCTCTGGCAACACAAAAGGAATGACAGATTGCCTCAGGAAAGGCCACCCGAAGAAAGGTTAGAGGAGACTTTATTAAGCAGAGAAGAGAATTTTCCCCAAATGGTCCAAGTTCACTTGTTATCTCAGACTAATTATTTTATCCTCAAGCATGTCCTGGTTTGAACAGTAAATTACATGGTCACACCATATAGAGCAGCAGTGTAGTGGAGACTTCTTGCCTTCCCGCAGAATCATCTTCTCTTTTTGAAACTTGGTGGCACTATCTCCCAACCTGACTTGATGCTGGAGGTGGCCCTGTGACTAAGTTCTCTTCAGTGGAATGGGAGCAAAAGTGATGTGTTCCCAGCAGCAGAAGAACTGAAGAAGAATGAAAATTAAAAGTTAATGTGCTGCTTTCCCTATCACAAACTTCTCCCGTCACAAAACTAACTTGCACTGTAATAAAGGAGAGCTTGAAATCAGGTGTGACACTGAAATTTGAACAAGGATGAAATTTTAAGAGACACAGATGTAGAGAACAGACTTTTGGACTCTGTGGGAGAAGGCGAGTTTGGGATGATTTGAGAGAATAGCATTGAAACATGTATATTACCATATGGGAAATAGATCACCAGTCCAGGTTCGATGCATCAGACGGCACTCAGGGCCGGTGCATTGGGACGACCCTGAGGGATGGGAGGGGAAGGGAGATGGGAGGGGGGTTCGGGATGGGGGACACATGTACACCCATGGCTGATTCATGTCGATGTATGGCAAAACCACTACAATATTGTAAAGTAATTAGCCTCCAATTAAATAAATTAACTTACCCCCCAAAAAATTTTTTTAATACCTGTAAGTACTAGGTGGTGATAGATCTGCTTAAGATGTCTTATAATGGACACTTCATGGCACTGCCATGCAATGAAAAGCAAGTTGCCAGATAATATGGAGGTAATACCATTTCTGTAAACATAAAATCCATATATTTTACATGTACTTATATTTCTATATATGTGCATAGGAAAAGATCCAAACTGTTAAAGACAGTTAACAGTACCTCTGAGTACTCATTAGTTGCACTAATCAACTGTATTAGAATGCATTAATAGAAATTTTCAGAATGAAAAAGTAACATTGAGTGTTAATTTTGATAATCCTAGAGATGAAGGGAATGTTAGGTAAGGAATTAAACACAAGTTAATATGTTTGATGATAGCTGCTATTAGTCAGTGAATCTTAATTTAGTTTTTTTGGACATACCTGAAATAAAAGTCTCCTGAAGTTTCCAAATGTAATTTATTTTCTTATTAATGTCATCTAATGTCAAGTTGTATAAATAGAATTCTGATTTTTAGCTCTGAGTTTTCATAATTAAATGCTCTAGTATGAAGGACAAGTTTGCCAATCTGTCTGTTACTATCTAGCTATTTCTTCCATTTTAAAATCATATTTTCTGATATATCCAAGATGTAATTAAAATTCATGGGCAGAGGAGGCAGACATGCCTGGATTTGAATCTCAGTTTTTTAATTTTTCTTTTTACTTGTGTTATAAGTGAGTTACTTTATCTCTTTAAGCATCAGTTACAGGACTTCCTAAAGCTCTTTTGAGGATTAAACTCTACACTGCATCCCCAGTGCCCAGAATGACAGAGTAGACAATGAGAATCCCACCCTTATCTCTACCCAGTCTTTGCTCTCATCTCAGTTCACTTTTAAGAAACAGTAAATATGGTTTAATGCAGTTATTAAATAAAATAAAACTTCCATTGCCCTGCATTAATTTACACTACCCAGTCTCTCAAAAAAGTTTTAGCAGGCAGTTGGTAATTTGAAAGTAAAGGTGTTAATAGTATTTTACCTCTTTCGTCTCTTTTGTAAATTTCTTGTTTTCTTCTGAATTATATTTTATCTTGTAAAGATTGAAATAAAATGAGGGAAAAGATAATTATGTTGGGTCAAATGTGGACAGAAGACAGATTTTAAAAATTAGTAGTAACTCATACATATTGGTAGTAACAGGAAAATAAAGCAATATTAAAAAGAATCTATTTTTTATGCTTATGTATTAATATTTCAGAAAATTTAGTTTGTAGATATAAGCTGATATAAATTAAAAAAAAAGAGCTACACCACCCAGAGTTTCACCTTTTGAGTAGCTATTCTTAATATTTTAGTGCATATACTTCTCATATCCTGATACATATTTAAAATCTTATTTACTTTTTGAGACCACAGTTTTTCAGTTACTATGTTGTTACCATTTCCCATTATTCAATTTCCATAACATTATTTTAAAGGGATGATGATATTCTAGTCAAAAGCTTTATTTTACTAATATTCTTAATTTTGAACATTTATGTGTGCAATTTTTTTTACTATTGCAAAACAATGTTTTGTCATCATTTTAGTCAATTTTCTGGTGCATATCCATGATTATTTTTTATTGAAAAATTCCTTGAAGTGGAATGTTTAGATAAAAAGTTGTGTACATTATAAAGATTTGATATACATTGCTAAATTTTCCTCTAGTAAGCTATAATATTTATGCTTTCATTGGCAATACTTGAAAGCACCAGTTTCCCTGTATTCATTAATCCTTGAATTCACGAATCCTTATTAGTAGAAATTTTTTTTTTGACTGGTCAGTCAGTAAGTTAAACACATCATCTCATTGTTTTAGTTTGAATTATTTTATTAATAGTAATATTTAATTTTTTGTGCTTGTTTTATTTGGCCCTTGTATTTCTTTTATGAACCATATATTTGTTTCCTTCGCTTCTATTTTCCTTGGTGTTTATTTTTTTCTTAATTAATTTTTTAGTCTACCTAAAGTGTTCTTTAAAAGGAGAAGGGGGCGGCAGAGGATGAGATGGTTAGATAGCATCGCTGACTCAATGGACATGAGTTTGGGCAAACTCTGGGAGACAGGGAAAGATAGGGAAGCCTTGCATGCTGCAGTTAGGGGTCACAAAGAGTCAGATGTGACTTCACAACCGAACAACAACAAAGTGTTCTTTATATATTAGGTATATGAATCTACTTCATGTTGCAAATATTTTCTCAGTATGTGTTACTTTTTAATTTTATTAAATTTCCTTTTTAAGATACAGAAGTTTAAGACTTTCATTTAGTTAAATCTGTCAATGTTAGAATTTTTCAAACTCTACAAATTCAACTATATTATATCCTAGCATTTTTATGGTTAAATCTTTAAGTCACTAAAAGTGTTAAAAGTAAAAAAAAAAAAAAAAAATAGATCCAACTTACTGTTCTAAAGTATTTGTTAGTTGGTCATTCTAATTCTACCTGCAAAATCCACCCTTTCTTTGTTGAATTGAAATTTGGGCCACAGCCTCTTACCTGAACTTTTTGGGACTAGCAGAATTCAGAATTTGTTATGTTTTGGATTTTAGAAAAGTAATGTAGTACGTAGACCATATATTATAGAACAACTGTAGTAGGAACTGAAACGGTTCCCTGAAATAAAGTACTTCAGTATTTTCACAGTAAAACATTCACACTAAGTGAGATAAGTCTATAAATTAGTCCTTACTAGGTTTTATTGCCTGATAAGTTCTAAAACAACGTTCAGTTTTCAGAAATTTTTGAATTTTGGAATTGTGCCTAAGATATATTAGACTTGTATCATATTTAACATGTCATAAAGCCCTAAATATATAAGCTTTGTCTATTTTGGCTTGATAATTAGTTCCATTTTCTGTCTTATGCTCCACAATGTGATATACTACTTTAGTGATTTTTGTTTTAATCTATGTTTTATTTTTTTTAATCTATGTTTTAATATTAGTTTTACGGTCTTCTTTTTTACCCCCAAATTTCTTGATCATATGTTTTAGGAATATTACAGAATTTTTTCCTCAATAAGACAGATTACATGGAGAATTATAGATTAATTTGGGGGAAGCATAGCCGACAGGGTTGAGCTGTGTTGACAGTGGACAGAGCTGTGCTTCCTGTGTCTGGGTACTGAGTCACTTTTGTATTCACTCTGGAATAAATGTTTAGTGGTCCATCTTCAACTTTCAAGACCAACTTGAAAATTGCTGGTCTCGACACATTTCTGAAAGTGTATCTGGCTGGACCTCTGAGACGCTCTCATGGTTATTAACACCATATACAGTATTAGCATCTTAGAGCCTCCTAGCAGCCATGCTACAAAGAAACCCATTAATTGTGATTTAACCTAGTGTTAAAGAAAATCATTTGACTACAAAATCCCTATATCACAATATCCAGCACATAGTTTAGGAAATAGTTGTCTGGTGCAAAGTAAAAGTACTTAGAATTTGAGGGTTTTCATCCATCACTAATCTATCACAGGTGTTTATTCAATGTTCTGTTATGGTTTTGTTTACTGGAGGATATAAAAGAATTGTAAGACATGGTACCTTACCTCAGGAACACACGCAATGAAAACAACCAGGGAAATGCTGACTGTGGAGCTGCACTTCTCAATGGACTGTTAACCCTCTGAAGGTACAGAGGCATCTAATTGATATTTGTATTACTGGAACCAGTAATACAGTACATTGTTTATAGTAGCACTGCCTTCAGTAAATACATTAGATAGAAGAATGAAAGAAGGGAGAGAGGAGCGGCACTGTCTTCGGGACGTGGCAGTCTATTTTGGCTCATACATGCATATGAGATGAGGACAAAGCCAGAGTGAGCCTTACCAATGAGATTGAGCCAAAGCTGGGTGACGAAGGATTAATGGGGACATTTCCCTCATCACTGTGGGAAGTAATGATTGAAAATAGGCTTATTGCGCATGTAAGGCATATCACACAGGATGATACGGCTGAAGACAAGATGGTTAGATAGCATCACTGACTCGGTGGACATGAACTTGAGCAAACTCGGGGAGATAGTGAAGGCTGGCAGGCTGCAGTCCATAGAGTCGCAGAGTCAGATACGACTTAGCGACCAAATAACAACAAGGTATATCATCCCCAGACTAACCCATGTTCAGACACTGTTTCATACTGATAGAGGCCCATCTGGCTTACCCTGTTTGGGCCCCAGAGCCTAACTATGGTTCTCAAGGAGTTCTCTGATTCAGATAGCTACTTTAGCGGGTGAGAGAAAATGTGGCTCATTACTTCGTGTAAAAACTGAAAAACATTCTAGTGTGGGAAATGACAGAGGGCTGCTCTAATTAAGCAGCCTGCCACACATGCCTCTCAGCTGAACTCTGTTCCTTAGCTCAGTTGACAGACTGACTCTCTTACACGTGTGTACACACTTTGTGTGCAAAATAACTAAATGACTGAGGTATTTTCTGACACATATTTTCTGAGGTATTTTCTGATCGCTTTCTTCCTGAGCTCTTGCCCACCGAATCTGGGGGGAAAATAACTGTCCAATTCAGTTCAAAGCTTAGTCTGAGCAGATCATTTAAATAGTTATTTTAGATCATTATTTTTCTCAAATAGACTCTCCTGTGTCCTCTTGGTTTCCTTTAGGTAGTACATGGAAGAAGAGGTGTGGCTTTCATATCCTTAAGGCACCGGGAGGAGGGGCCCCTGGCCTCATGCTGGCCCATTGGAATCACTGGTTAGCACGGCAGCTGCCTGCCATGGTCTTGTCCCTCTTCTGCCTCCAGTGTGTGGACTTAGTCTCTTCTCTTTGCTTTCTCTGGTGGTGCTCCTGGCTGATACAATCTGAACCTGACTTCTGTGATGCTAGAGATGGCCCCCAAAGGACTGACTGAGACACCCACCTGGCCCTGGCTCGAGTGGTTTGTGGGGCCGCTCTCACTACAGCCACTCTCCTCACCGTGCTGATAGCCGGTGGCGGACGTCACTGAGCCAACTGCCTGTCACACGACGCAGAAACCGAAGGTGGTTCCGGGAAGCTAAACCCAAGCCACACCCTAAAAAAGGAGAACTTGGGACCTAATCCTTCTGGCTTCTTTCCTGCTTCTCTCTCTGAGACTTCTTCCAGTTTTCCCTCTAGGACAGAAGGAAGTAGGCTTCTGTTTTGTTCTTGCATTACGTCTTTCTTATTTCTGATTCCAGCAAAGGCTTAATCACAGTCAGTCATTACTCCTAATCTACAAGAGAATTTATAGTCTGAGTCATCTAAATTTAGCTGCTTATATGGTTAATTGGGGGTGAAAGGTAAAGAGTTTTCTTGAGAGGCACATCTTTCAGGGCAACAGTCTTTTTTTCTTTAAGTCAACAGTCGTATATGTAAGAGTATTATTTCGTTGCACATTTCTGTTGTACATGACAAAAGCAGTGTTATTGTGACAAATCCTAGGGATGCCTGGAATAGTTTGGACAGTCACATTCTTGGAAAGGCCAAAATGAAAAGGATAATTTTTAAACCATTATTCTAGTTACATTACCCATTATAATACCTGAAGGACACATTATTAAGACTTTTGAGTGGGATAATTTTAGTTACTAGGAATAGAGGCTCATTCAGATGGTCTAAAGTAATGGGGCATTTATTGTGAGGACATATATGGCATATCTGTTAGAGTTTATTGGTTATAGTCAGTGGGGTCTGGCTTAGGCTAACCTAGGTGAAAGAAGAATTTAATGGGGGTGGCAGGTGGTAGCAAGTGGGATTCAAGGAAAGACCAAAAAAAGGGGATGTAGAAAGAACTGAAACAACTCCAGACATCTGGATTTAAGGGACAAACTCTTGAGCGTGCTATTAATGGGACAGATTCTCTCCAGCTGTTTACCTCTCTGTGTGGTTTCCCTCATGACTCTGTGTCTCTGAAGAAAGAGGATGATTGGTCTCGGAGAGTTAGGGGTCTACCCCTTGGCCAAAGTAGTACAGTTCCTCCAAAACGTCACACGACAGTGGAAAAAATGGAGAATCAGGGCAAGCTGAGTTGAATTTAGGCAAGTGGCTTTCCTAAGGGTTTCTGTGATAGCTCAGTTGGTAAAGAATCTGCCTGCAATGCAGGGAGACCCTGGTTCAATTCCTGGGTTTTCTAATTAGGCTTTCCAAATTGTGACAGAATGTCTAGCAGAAAGTTTATAATCTGGCTACTAAGTCAGCACTAACTCAGCATCACTTTCCCCACAGAATGTGGAAGAGCTAGAATTGTTTTATGATTACTTAAAACAAAAAACAGGGAAGGAAGGAGATTTTTAAAGAGGTTTGTTTCTTTAATTAAGTGTTGAATATATTGAAGGTAAGCACAGAGAATTCTCTTTTATATCCCTTTAGACAAACTATAAATATTTTAAAAGTATTTATGTTTTAAAATGGTTGTAAAGTATTTGCTGATTTTTAAATATTATGAAAATTTCTTTCATAAATTATCTTTTAAACTGACTTCAAGAAGCTGCAGACTCTGGTAAAGGTAGCTTTTTTTTTCTCAAAGAATTGGCAAGGATGGGAGTGGAATCCCTGGCTTTGGAAGGCCTGTACTGTATAAACCATCTTGATTGCCAAATGTCTCAGAACTAATAATATATGGCAGAGCCAGAATTCACAGCCAGTTTTAAATTAGAAGTTCTGCTCCTTCCCCAAGTCTAAAAGTGGCACTCTTGAATTTTTTTGTAGAAGGAATTTAAGTGGGATAACTGGGTTAGAAGTGGGAGCTAGGTCAGGACTTTCTTAAGGGAATCTCTTAAGACTGGAACTAAGTATATATATAGCTTGTGAGGATAGGGCTGAACCAAGGCAAAGCCAAGAACTAAGTCCTTAATTCTGCCCTCACTATAGGACCAGCACCTACTTTATAGTTAAATTCAGAAATAGATTAGGTATGGGTTGCACTAACCATCTAGTCCTTGATGTCATTCCTTCCAGTCAGACCATTGCCAAAGCCAACTCACTTGGAGCAGCTCTACCCTTCCTCTCTGCTTATGCTTTAAGGCTCAGGCTTCTCCCTTTCCCCTTCCAAAGTCATGTCAAACCAATCAGTAATCGTATTTAGAACAAATTTTGTCATGTAATTAATTACTAGTTAGTAATTAATTAATATGAATTAATAATATTGCCCTATATTATCACTTCTTTACCTAGTTAGACACTACCCACCCATCATTTGTGACTTTCTGTCTTCTCCAACCACTCCATCCTCCAATAATATTTTTGTCTTTTGTATTTATAGATTTATTGTTTGTACCTTCCACTGTATACTGTTTCTCACTTTCTATTTTTTATCTCAACCATGTTGCACTTTGCTTATTTGTACCTAGATAAATGTCTAGTACAGCATGTGAGAGCATGTTATATGATTTAATGTTGTGATTTTCTAAATTGGTGAAGTGATTTGGAATCAACTGGATTCAGTTCTAGGTTCCAACTATCTCCTTGCCTACAACTCCAACTTTATTTAATTAAGAGCTAAGCTTTTATTTAAAGATTTCAGAGACCACCCCTCCTTGCCCCACCATGAAGATCATTTATTAAACAGACCAGGTGTATTTTTCATTTGCCTGGCCTAATTATAAGCCTTCAATCCTGGTTCTGGTGCTTCTTCACAGTCCCTAGCTTGATTTTGAATAAATAGTAGATTTTTAATAAACATTAAGATGAAATAAATAGTATAATATTTATATCTTATGAATTTTTAGATTTACTTCAACTCTAAAGGATATTTAAATTCATTTTAAGTCAAAAATAATTCAGATTTCTCTAACATTGTAAGTGTTAAGCACATAGGATCATTTCTTAAAGAAATTAACACAAAAGCAGGAACTTAAAAAAACCCCATGAGTGTTCCATGAATTACCTTTAATATTTATGGCAGGAACAGATAGTATTTATTTGACATATTGACCTGTTTACCAATTTCATTTTGTGCATCTGAACTTTTCAAAACATTGCTTATATTTTGGTTTCATCTTTATTGGCAGGTAGTAAACCAAAAATAGCAGCCTGATCCAATTTAAAATGATACAGGCTCATTATTGTTCAATTATTTTACCAATTTTTTGTGTGTGGCCACTCTTTATCAATTACATTAATGCATTTCTAGACACAAATTATTTAGGTTGACAGAATTCAGAGTTTTTCCTGGACATACATGGTACCAAATAGTGGCTTCCCCCACCCTCCTAGCCGCCACCTTCTGTTCCCATACATAAATGGCAGCCAGCAATGGCTGGAAACAAAGGACTCTCTCCCAGTCTCTGAATACAGTGACATTCATTCTGAGAGAAGCAGGGGCAGCTTTTTGAAAGCCGACTTCTTCAGCTCAACAATAACACACAATGAGTTATTGACTTGTTTATATACGGAGCTCTTTTCAGTAACTAACTCTGACTCCCACAGTCTGGACAAATGATTGATTTCGTGGTTAGAAAAAGAGAAAGCTCTCGCGCTAAACTCTGTAGTGCAAACTACTTCTTCCCCATTTGTTCCCTAACTGAATAGGACCTTATTAAAATGCACTTTCCAAAAAAATACCTGCAGCTGGTCTTTATAACCATGTTTTGTATATATAAATAAGTAATTTGTCCCAGTCTTTTGTATATTAACAGACCATTGGAAAACTTGTCAATATATATGAAGGCTGATTGTCCTGTTTTTTATGCTAAACTGTATTGCCTATTGATCTGCATGTAAAATATGGGTCAAGTAATTTATTAATATATCAGTATTTACTGATCAAAAATAGATTTTTGATAGAAAGATAGATTTGATTGTCTTTTTGGGTTATGTTGCTTTATTAAGAGCATTATACTCAACATGTATCACATGTTTCACATTTAAATCACTAGCTGTTCTTCTGGAGAACATTGAGAAGACTGCATCAGAACTACAGTCCAAGCACTGATAGATTGGCTGGATAAATAGGCTCTTCTCTTTTTGATTAGTACCTATCTGGAATGTCAATATAAATTACATAGAACATACCAGGTTGTTTGATTACCATATCATTTATAAAGACATTAATAATTGGACTATGGAATTTACTTTAGAGTTATTTTTTCCTATAAAATAGATTTTATCTATCATGTTAAATTTTTACACAGTCTTATGATTTTCATAAATACACCTTAAAATATTTTGCTTGTGTGTGTGTGCTGAATCATGTCCGACTCTATGTGACCCAAGGATTGTAGCCCCCAGGCTCCTCTGTCCATGAAGTTTTCCAGAGAAGAATACTGGAGTGGGTTGCCATTTCTTCCTCCAGGGGATCTTCCCGACCCAGGGATGGAACCCAGGTCTTTTGTATTTCCTGCATTGGCAGACAGATTCTTTACCACTGAGCCACCTGGATTGAGGAAGTTAAAAGTAAATAGCACATGGTTTACGGTAAAGTTATCCACAGCAAAAAAAGAAAATAGGAAAGAATAGCCATATAATGTTAATGATATACATAAAATGAGATAGCTGCTTTTCTATCTGTATTTCTCCAGCAGGAGGTCTTCAGCCTGTTTTCCTTTCTAGGATGTCCATAGCACAGCTTTTCTGAGCCAGCACATGTTTGAAGAATTCCTCAAAATTAAGAGTACTTTCTATTATGGTCACAATGTGCCATATGTTTTCTATAAAACTATTCATTACTCATCTAGAGCTTTTAAGGCTTTAGAGAAAGTAGAATATCTGCTACCTTAGCATTAATACAGTCCATGAAATTCTCTAGGCCAGAATACTGGAGTGGGTAGCCTTTCCCTTCTCCAGGAGATCTTCGCAACCCAAGGACTGAACCCGGGTCTCCTGCATTGCAGGCGGATTCTTTACCAACTGAGCTATCCGGGGAGCCCTAGCGTTAATAGTTTTATGTAAAATATAGTTTAAAAGGTAACCACCACTAGAAATCATTTCATTGGGATCTGTTGTTTCAGGTGTAGTTTTGGATTTCTTTTCTTAATTCATAGACATTGTTTGAGGGGAATTTCCTCCTTTTTAATCTTGTTTCTCTAATCAGATCATTGTCTTTAATCATTTTGTTCACTTCTCTTTGACAGAGCCATCATGTTCCTTGTTTCTTCCACATCTGCTACTGTCTTTGACTAGTCCCTTGACTGTTCTTTTCTGGTTGCCATTAATATTGAATGAGCCCACTTTAACCTAGTTTTGGAAGGCCAGTGTTTGTTACTTACACCCTTTTAAAATCTTAGTGGCAAACTCTGATGAAAATGGTGAATTAAACCTTCATATTTAACTTGTTGATATTTGGGTATAAGTACCCAAATATTTGTGGGTATTTTCTCACTTTAAAAAAAAGGCCATTAAAGAAAAAAAAGGCCATGATATAATTAGAAAATGGTGACTTGATCTTCCACTCCTCTGTTTGGTGGAGATTTGACTTTTCATAGTTTTATGCAAATTGGAGCCATCTTTCCTGTTTTTTTTAATTGAGAGATATATTGAAAACTGATTGCCACAATGTCTAGTTAACCCTCCTCACAGTTAACCTTTCTCATAGTTACAGATTTTTTCCTGTGATAAGAACTTTTGAGATCTATTCTCTTAGCAACTTTCATATATGTAATATGCTGTTATTAATTATAGTCACTATGCTGTACATTACATCCTCATGACTTATTTTTAACTCAAAGTTTGTACCTTTTGACTTCCTTCATCCATTTTGCCCACCCTTCAACCCCTTTCCCACCTATGGCAACCACCAATGTTCTCTGTATCTATGAGAATTTTTTTTTTTTTTAAGATTCCGTATGTAAATGAGATCATTCATTTGCTATTTATCTTTCTCCATCTGACTTATTTCACTTAGGGTAATGCCCTCAAGGTTCATCCTTCCTGTTTGTTTTTTATTTTCAATTGGAAGTTTCTACCTCTTTATACATGAAAACTAGCTTCAGAAATTTCAAGTCCATTGACAGAAAATTATTTCATGTATGTTAGATAAGAACAGCAAATCAAAAGCATCTAATTTTGTCTTAATGAAGAAACAGAATGTCCTCCTCCGAAGTGACAGAAGAATCTTACTATTGTTATTGTGTCTGAAATTTGAGGAAGAGATTGAGGAATGTTAGAAACTGCATTCTATTAATTTGACTTTTTACTTTCAGTAATTTTCTCTAGACTATTATGTTAAGATATTTCTCTTTTAGAATGTCTGGTCTCTTTTCAGAAAAAGCCCCATGTATGTATCCTTGTGTTTTGTTGACAGTTTATTTCTCACTATCATACCGGGTTCTCTGTTTGGTACTATGTTTGTGATACTTTTCAGTAATATTAATAAGATTTTTCCCTCAGCTTATGTAGATTAAGATAGTGCTATAAATTAAATGTAAGAATGAGGTGATTTTTTCCAACTGTAGTAATTTTAGAGGTAAAGAATTCCTACTTTTTAAAGAGTTACTTGAAAGCAGCTCTAAATGTCATGGCCCTAGGAGGCCTCGTTAGAATTGGACTTACTGCTGTGGCATCAGGGAGTTTCCTAACTCTGTTTTTGTTTCGTTTTGCTTCCCTTCAAAAAAGATTTGTTCTGAATGTTTTTACATTTGGAAATTAACTTTTTAAAGAAAAGATGATCTTGGTGACAGTTTACACATAGGCTTTCATATGTGGAAGTTGAGTTTGATATTTGACTTTTTATAATATTACATTTTCTGTATTACTTTAGCACAGGAGAATATATATTCCTTTGGGAGATTGATTCTAAGAACATTCTCACATGATGGTATTTTCCCATTTTTATTGAGATATAATTAACGTATGACCCCTGTGTAAGTTTACGGTAAATAGCATGATGACTTGAACTTCATACATTATGAAATGATTACCACAATAAGTTTAAACATCCATCATTTCGTATAGTCTAAATTTTTTTCCTTGTGAACTCTTAGGACGTACTGTCAACTAACTTTCAAATATATCATGTTGTATCATAACTGTAGTTACCATGTATATCACATGATTTTTTGTTTGTTTGTTTGTTTTCAGTGTTTCTCAATCTAGGAAAGGGAATGGCAAACATTGCCTGCTGTCCAAATTCAGTCTGCCACTTGTTATCTTTTTTAAGTTTTATTGGGACATAGCCACACTCATTTATTTATTTATTATGTATTTCGTGCTACATTCCCTGGTGCTCAGACAGTAAATAATTTGCCTGCAATGTGAGAGACCCAAGTTTGATCCCTGGGTTGGGAAGATCCCCTGGAAAAGGAAATGGCAACCCACTCCAGTATTCTTGCCTGAAGAATTCCGTGGACAGAGGAGCCCGGTGGGCTACAGTCCGTGGGGTCGCGAAGAGTCAGCATGACTGAGCAACTTTCACTGTCTCACTCATTTCATGCCACCTAGGCAGAGTTGAGTAATTGCAAAAGAGACTTGTCTGTTTCCCTTTCCCCAGAACCTAAATATTTCTTATGGAAATGTTTGTCAACTCCTTATCTAGGGTGTTCCTCAGGATCACCTAAGGATTCCTTAGGTTTTTCCCTTCTACCAAAACAGAATCTCTGATATGCTGAGCTGTGTCACATATCAGTAGAAGAAAAGTTTACAGATTTGATACTATTCTTATAGCATTGACCCCTGCCCCCATTTTGTCCCAAGTAGAGGAGTGGGTCTTCAGGCAGGGTATAGATTTAAGATTCATGTTAACTCAAACATGATTTGCTAGGCATACTATTGAGAAAGCCTGTTTAAAACAACAACAGCATTAACAAAACAAAACAAAAAGCATGATCATTATTTATTCTTAATATTCACTAAGAAAATACCCTATGGCATGTCCGTTGTTTAAGAACTGTTAAATATTTCGGTTTAGAAGTTTTTGTATTAGGCTGTTAACTTTCTTTCTTCCTGTTATTACCAGTCTATTAATTGAATATTATTATATGAGTCTAGCTTTTTCCTTTTTTTTTTTGGAAATAGCATTTTTTTTTGATGGGGATTGTTTATAAAGAATGGGTCACATTCACTTTTTTGTAACATAAGTTTATAGAATACCGTAGAAAATCTTTATCGGGCTCTGTTCATGGAGCAGGTTGGAAGTAACTGTTAGGTATTTTAAGATACAGCATACTCTGCCATGAAGTACTGTAAATCATTCTGAACTGTTCTGGAGTGAATTGACATTTGGTTTTGGTTTATATCCTTGAATTCTTGTCCTGACATAACAGCAATCAATTTATTCCCCACTGGCAATGAAACACTTTACAAGAAATATCAGTCTAATTTTAAAAATGTTGCAGTTAATTTTGAAAAATGCTTTTAAAAAGTATTCACCAGTGTCAAATATTTGCTATTTGGAACCCCCCTCCCAAATTATATTTTAGTGAGCTTAAAAACAGTAAAAGTGGAAGTGAAAAATTCAGTGCGAAATGTTTTAAGTATAAAAACATTTTGACTTATTTAATCTAAGTGGGATTAATTTTCACATACCTATAGGCCAAATTAATTTGAAATCACCTTCCATGATAATGCTGAATTAGTTGTTTAAATAAATGTTGCTATTAGGTGTCAATATGTGCCTATTTTCATGTCATTTGCTTTTTTTTTTTTTCTAGTTGAAACTGGCTGTGAATGAACAGAAAGGGAAAGTTACTGAAAAAGTCATTCTTTCAATGACAGTGAAAGAACACCGTCAGGCACAAGCAGAAGTAAGGAACTTAATTTTTAAACTGTACTGTAAAACTGTAATAAGTACTAATTATAAAATTAAGACAAATTTTACATGGGTTTGGTAGTGAACCAACTATAGTTATCTGATAACAACAATGAAAAAACTGGTCAAAACTGGAAATTATTTTATTGATATAGGCACCTTGAAAATTATCTTCTTGAAGGAATTAATCATATTATAATTTTCTGAAACTACTTATAAATATTTTCTCATAAATGTCCTAAATTAGGAAATTATTACATGCAACCAGAATCTAGGCATTACAGAATGTGCTAACATAGGAAGAACATTACAATTTTATTGAACTTCAAATAAATAATAAAATCTTATTTTTATTTTCTGACTTTCTGTGAATAGAGTTATCTTTCTGTATTTGAGGAATGTTAGCAATGTTATCTCTTATCTCGAAAAAAACTGTAGTTTATAAATGTCAAGGCTAAGTGAGCTAATCATAAGATTCTGTAGGCAATATTGTAATGAAGAACTATTAAAGCAAGGCTTCTTCTCTCCAAAGCTCATGCTGTGAGGTTGACAGCATATTCCATAAATGAAATAATAATACAAAATTGGTGTTAGACAAAAGGGGAAAATGATTTTCATGTAGTTTCCTGGAATGCAAAAGCATTTAATCTTTGTGAGGAAAGATCATGAATTTGCTAATTTCCGTGTACTACTGTCAGTAAATAAAATCTATAAGCAACTTAAAGAATAAGAGAGCGTGAATATTTAAAAATTAAACTTTCATGTAATTTTCTTTTGACATTTTGGCAGAGAAATCTATCCAAGCTTTAGGGTTTTAATATTTTCTTATCACTGTAATTGCATTTCCTTTGCTAGCTGTGTATTTTAGAATAGAAGAACAGGTGCAACGCATCAAATTTTCCTGAGTGAATTCAATTCTTTAAGTTAGAGACTATATTAATATTTGAGACTTATATATGTGCAGTATTAAAGATTATATTGTAAACATTGATTGGAAATCTCAGTAGAAAATATTTCAGAAAACAAAAACAATTTTATAGATTTAAGTTATAGTTCTGATTCCTTTCACTTAATATTACAAGTGATTACACTTAATTTAATAAGTTAAAAACTAGGTTGTTAGTTATAAATTAAAGATATTGTCCTCTGTGTGATTTTTATTACAGAAGAAGAGTTTTTATGAAATTTTCACAGTAAGTTTAAAATAAATCTATCATATATGTTGATATGGTCAACTTTAGGAAGTGCAAATAAAAACCTCGAGTTGAATTAGTATAATTAAAATTATATCTATAGTAACAAGTTATTGGAGAATAAATAGAAAACAATCCAAAAGAATGAGCAGATTAACTATTTTCTACATTTTAAATATTATAGTTGTTTTGCTCTTCAATATTTTATGTAAAACTACAATTTCAATGGAACTGAAAATTTGAAGTGGTGCAAGAAAATGATCATTATGCTAAAAATATCATCTTTAATGCCACCTTGTTAGCAAAACTGGAAATGAAAATTATTTTTTTGTAAAATTCAACATTATTAATGCTTATTTGACATTCCTAGTTTATTACTATCTTAATGTTTATTTGGTACTTACATCTATCACTATTCCTCCTTCAAAGGGACTTATTTAGTCACACATTTGCTTAATCAGTTATGTCTCCAAATGCCTTTTGTTTGCTTCAAAAATTAACCATGTGTGTGTGTGTGTGTAATAATCTCTAAATACATTCCATACACTATGAGAATACTTTTTATGTCGTTAATTTGATGGTGATTATATTTCGATGTGTAAGTCAGTGACATCAAGTTTTGTCCCTAATTCATATACAGAGATGTTAAATCATGATGATGAAGAGAAATGAAAAAATGTGGGGGATGAGGAGATTGTTTCAACATTTTTTTTTGCCCATAGTTTAAAAATTTTATAAAAATATTATATATCGAGATGTATTTCAAAACCTAAAGTAAACATCATAAAAATCTGAATTTAGATTTCTGCTACCTGTAGTTTTATCTTAAAATCTTAATTTATTTTATGTAATTTTTCTACATGAAAACTAGGAATAATAATAATATATTTCTGGGCTCAAAAATCATTGCAGATGGTGATTGCAACCATGAAATTAAAAGACTCTTACTCCTTGGAAGGAAAGTTATGACCAACCTAGACAGCATATTAAAAAGCAGAGACATTACTTTGCCAACAAAGGTCTGTCTAGTCAAGGCTGTGGTTTTTCCAGTGGTCATGTATGGATGTGAGAAGCTGGACTATAAAGAAAGCTGAGCACTGAAGAATTGATGCTTTTGAACTGTGGTGTTGGAGAAGACTCTTGAGAGTCCCCTGGACTGCAAGGAGATCCAACCAGTCCATCCTAAAGGAGATCAGTCCTGGGTAGGGCTGATTTTGAAGCTGAAACTCCAATACTTTGGCCACCTGATGCAAAGAGCTGACTCATTTGAAAAGACCCTGATGGTGGGAAAGATTGAAGGTGGGAGGAAAAGGGGACGACAGAGGATGAGATGTTTGGATGGCATCACCGACTCAATGGACATGGGTTTGGGTGGACTCTGGGAGTTGGTGATGGACAGGGAGGCCTGGCGTGCTGAGGTTCCTGGGGTTGCAGAGTCGGACACGACTGAGCGACTGAACTGAACTGATGTATCATAAGACTTCTTTGAGGTGATGATATATGTTGATAGAGCAAGCCTTTTGAAATGGTCTGCTGGATATCTGAATGTAATTTTTTATTGTCAGTTTCAAAGTGTGTTATTCCAGATTCTCTGAAAAGTTGACACCAAGATGGAACTTAAAATGTGTATGGGCTTTAATTGAGGGCAGAAGTAGAAGAGGGCAACAGAGGATGGCTGGGTGGCATCACTGACTCAATGGACATGAGTTTGAGCAAAGTCTGGGAGATAGTGAAGGACAGGGAAGCCTGGCATGCTGCAGTTCATGGGGTCACAAAGAGTCGGACACGACTTAGCGACTGAACAACAGCAATCCTCTCACAGGCATTTCATCTATTAAAATCCATACTGGGGAGAGCTCAAAGTAATACTGGGAGACCTGTCGGACTGAAATGCAGGCTTGAACATGAGTGAAGGAGAGAGGAAGGGAAGACTGGGTGGAAGTCTATTGGGCAAGCTGAGGAGAATGTGGCAAAGCTGGTGACACATGCTTGAGTCAAGGTTGTCCATCAGAGGAGTGTTGTGACTCCCTGGATTGGACTTGTTATAGTGTCTTTGGCCATTGGTGCCTACCTGGTGATGGATGTAAAAGCATAATAGCGTGGACCCTTGGTCAGTTATGCCCCTGTAGTTAGAGGCTTATGAAACGCATCCTTGTTGCTTCCTCAAAAGGTATAGTTGACATCGTCCTTATTGCCTTCATCATAGCCTTCTTGCTAAGTTATAAAAATATTTTTAAATGTCTTTATTTTCAATCATCCCTTTCCCCATGAGTTGATGGGAATGTTGGACTCTTAAATAGGCCTAAAGGCAGTGCATAAATGACCTCTGGCTGGAAACAAGATAAAACTCCTTCCAAAATAATTTCCCATTAAAAAGTTGAGAGTAGTGACAGTGATTGGAATAAGAGATGGTACACACTTCAGTTTTCCTGGTAGTTACACTGTAGCTCATCCTTAATTTTAAGATTAAGAGATACTTAATTTTGCTCAGAGGTTCCCATGTCTTTTCTAGTCTTCATTCATCAAGTCTGGTTGTATTCACTTCTCAGCCTAAAAAAACACTGTACTCTGTACCTGAAACAAATAAGAGATTTTAGGGAGTTTAAAACACCTATTTTTATCTCCCAGCCCCACTTCTGGTTCTTTTTAATTATGCTGTAAATTAGAAAGTATCTTGGTCTTAAGTTTAAGCACTGACCTGCCTTTGAGACCATCCCATATGTTGTAAGTCCAGATGGTGTTTCCTAGCATGGAGGCTGCTGCCCTTTTGTGCTGATTCCAAGTGACAATTTAATACACAGTGCTCTGGAGTCTCCTCACTAACATATATGGACTCAAAGCCAAATGGCACTCAGACCAACAGCTAAACTCAACATCTAGTGAGAAGCTAGATGCTCACTCAAATAGTGAGGAGTGAGGAACTTTCCTCACTCAAAAGCCAGGAGCTCCTCAAAGAGTCATTCATAATAGTTAAAATACAGTATTCACAATGTATGGTTTAGAATGTACACCTTTCATAAGTATACATTTAAGAATGTTTATAAATCAAGTAATATTTTGTGCTTACTCTAAATCATCTTGAGACTTTAATTAAATTCAAGAGTTGCATCAATGTATCACAGAAACACAACCAAACTGCCCTACGTGTGTGTTTATTGACAGGTGTGCATTTGCATTCTTTCAGAAGTTTGGTTTGTTTCCTCATCAGAATACTCAATTTTTTTTTTTTTTTGCTACCTTCTGCTCTTTTGTCACTCTCCCAAATTCTGTACAAGTGTCACTTCCGTGCTGCATTTCCACAGAGAATGAAGAGTAGAATGTGTAGGCTTTCTACTGCACAATGAGATGGTGCATTTTTTTCAACATATGCATACGTAAGCCTTCTTTTGTGAATGGGACTGATAGGGTCAGATAATGTTTAAAGGGAAAGGCTTTATGTCTCTCAGGCCTCTATGTTTCCACATGGATGCTCCCACACACACATAGATTGAATTATGAACAGACCCATTAATGCTGGGATCACAAAAGGTCAAGTTTTGTCTTTTTTTTACCCCCATTCACATTGCCTTTGTAGAGAGGGAGAAAAAAAGGGATTTGCACGAAAAAAAGTTTCATGATGAGGAATTTTAAACATATTCCCCCTTTTAGCAACATCTGTGATTTGAAAAAAAATCATGTTATGTAAAATGATTCAGAAATATTGTTTTACCTACCCAGTTTTGGTATATGAATTATTTCATGCATAGTGTTATCTTTAAGGGTAACACGACACTTTATCATAATAACTGAGAAAAAATGTAGCACTTTCAGAATAAAAGGCCTTATGAATATGTAAAGTAACAAAGTTTGAATAAAATTGGATGGAAACTTTATCAAAACATCAGTGGCAGAATTCTTGATATATGTTCTCCTATGTTTAAGATGTAAGTTAATCTTCGCTATGGCATCTTATTTGATAATTTTGTTATTAAAAATAGGTCATAATTAGTATAATTTTGCTTCACATACATTAACAGATAATCATACAGCCAAGGAAAATAGCAAAAATGATAGAGAAAAGTTTTGAAGCAACAAAGAATTTATAGAAAATGAAACTTTAAGGCTCTAACCAATAGCCCTTTAGAATGCAAATGACATCATCGATTGTATGGTTGGTTGATTTCTGATGTCACATGAAATCCCCTATCAGTGAAAGGCTATGAATTGTGACAGTAAAGCCAGTCATGTATAAAAATGCTCTCAAATCAAAGCCTGAAATTCCTCCTTTTTTTTCTTTTGATGGCGTGCTATAGCATTAGGTACAGTATATAAAATTATAGAGAGAAGTATTATTGACTAGCAAAATATATTGCATGTTGCTTAGTATATTTTGAAGACTACATAAAATTGTTTCTTTTTGAATTACATGGTTCTGGGTATAGGTTCAGAGAAGATCGGTGCTTTTCAGAAGTAGTGTGGATGCATGCTCAGTCATGTCCACTCTGTGACTGCATGGACTATAGCCCCTCAGGCTCCTCTGTCCATGGAATTTTCCAGGCAAGAATACTGGAGTAGGTTGCCGTTTCCTTCTCCAGGGGATCTTCTTGACCCAAGGATCAAACCTGCAACTCCTGTGTCTCCTGTATTGGCAGGCAGATTCTTTGCCTTTACTCTACTGGGAAGCCCAAGTAGAATCTATTTAAGGTGTTTGAATATTAGATTTAATTTTGTCAGATAACTGTAAGAGCAAGTCACCTGGTCTGCTTTGGTCTCTAGCTTTGGTATGATAGATACTATTATCCATCATCTTTGAGGATCATACTGCTAGAAGGTAGTATGGTAAAGATAAAGATGAAAACATTGACTAAAATTGAATCAGTTATCACTGCCATATCTTAAGTTTTGCAACTTTCTTATAGAGTTAACTGTATTTGGGAAGCATAGAAATTTGTTTCAGAAAGTAAGAAAAAGTCTTGAATCTTGAAGAGCAAGATGAAGAAGGCAGTAGGGTTGGTGAAGGGTAGGAGGGGAGGAAGGAGCTACTTGGAAGGTTCATTATACTATTGGAGGTAGATTAATTAGGTGGAGATGGCAGGATGGCTCAGAGAGGGAGAGTTTAGGACAGGGACCACTCAGTATTTATTTTGATAATGCCAGTAATGGGAGGGCATGAGGAGATGAAGACTTGGGCCAGAGTATTACTTATAAGAAAAGCAAGGAAGGAGAGGAAATATATGTGTTTACAAGAAGGGTTGATAAACTACAGCCCAGGGGCCAAATCCAGCCCATTGCTTGTTTTTCTAAATAAAGTTTTATTGGAACATAGCCTTGTCAATTTGTTTACATATTGTCTGTGGCTGTTTACAAAGTAGAGCTGCAGGGTCAAATGGTTGTTTGTTTGTTTAATATTTATTTATTTATTTGGTGCTTTGGGTCTTAGCTATGGCATGAGGGATTTTCTATCTTTGTTGCAACATATGGAATATTTAGAAGTGTCATGTAGGATCTAGTCACCTGATCAGGAATTGAACCTGGGCCCCTGCATTTGGAGTACTGAGTCTTTGCCAATGGACCACCAGGGAAGTCCTCAGGGTTGAGCAGTTTTGATGGAAACATTTTAACACAAAACTGAAACTATTTATTATCTGGCTCTTACAAAGAAGTTTGCCAACACTTTATTTAGAAGAAAGCATTGCTTAAAGAAAGCAAGTGGTTGGTCACATAGGGACAAATAAGAAAAACACCAAAAAAAAAAAAGGAATAATTTAAATTAGTTTTCTTATATGCATATAATGCTTCTAAAGTTCTTCAGTCTGTTCAGTTCAGTCGCTCAGTCATGTCCAACTCTTTGCAACACCATGGATTGCAGCACGTCAGGCTTCCCGGTCCATCACCAGCTCCCGTAGCTTTCTCAAACTCATATCCATCTGGTCGGTGATGCCATCCAGCCATCTTATCCTCTGCTATCCCCTTTTCCTCCTGCCTTCAATATTTCCCAGTATCAGGGTCTTTTCCAGTGAGTTGGCTCTTTCTCATCAGGTAGCAAAAGTATTGGAGTTTCAGCTTCAGCATCAGTCCTTCCAATGAATATTCAGGGTTGATTTCCTTTAGGATTGACTGGTTTGATCTCCCTGCAGTCCAAGGGACTTTCAAGAGTCTTCTCCAACATCACAGTTCAAAAGAATCAATTCTTCGGTGCTCAGTTTTCTTTATGGCCCAACTGTCACATCCATATATGACTACTGGAAAAACTGTAGCTTTGACTAGATGGACCTTTGTTGTCAAGATAATGTCTCTGCTTTTTAATATGCTGCTGAGGTTTGTCATAGCTTTTCTTCAAAGGAGTAAGCAGTCACCATCTGCAGTGATTTGGGCCCAAGAAAATAAAGTCTGTTACTGTTTCCATTGTTTCCCCATCTATCTGCCAGGAAGGGATGGGGCCAGATGCTATGATCTTAGTTTTCTGAATGTTGAGCTTTAAGCCAGCTTTTTCACTCTCCTCTTTCACTTTCATCAAGAGGCTGTTTAGTTCCTCTTTGCTTTCTGCCATAAGGGTGATATCATCTGCATATCTGAGGTTATTGATATTTCTCCTGGCAATCTTGATTCCAGCTTTTGCTTCATCCAGCCTGGCATTTTGCATGATGTACTCTGCATGTAAGTTAAATAAGCATAGTGACAATATGTAGCCTTGACGTACTCCTTTCCTAATTTGGAACCAGTCTGTTGTTCCATGTCCGGTTCTAACTGTTGCTTCTTGACTGGCACACAGATTTTTCAGTAGCAGATAAGGTGGTCTGGTATTCCCACCTCTAAGAATTTTCCACAGTTTGTTGTGATCCACACAGTCAAAGGCTTTACCGTAATCAATGAAGCAGAAGTAGATGTTTTTCTGGAATTCTCTTGCTTTGTCTATGATCCAATGGATGTTGGCAATTTGATCTATGGTTCCTCTGCCTTTTCTAAATCCAGTTTGAACATCTGGAAGTTCTCGGTTCACATACTGTTGAAGCCTAGTTTGGAGAATTTTGAGCATTGCTTTGCTAGCGTATGAGATGAGTGCAGTAGTGTGCTAGTTTGAACATTCTTTGGCATTGCCTTTGGGATTGGGATGAAAACTGACCTTTTCCAGTCCTATGGCCACTGCTGAATTTTCCAAATTTGCTGGCATATTGAGTCCAGCACTTTAACATGATTCTTGGGAAAAGTTAAATATAATTGAGTATTATATATGTATATATACATAATATCATTATCGTATGTATAGGTTTCAAATTAACTAGGCAAAATAGAAAAGTAAGTGTTCAGATCATATGGATAACAGTACAAACTTGCTTTCATTTACTTTCCTGAAATTCTTGTGGGAGGGATAGAAATCATTGGCTTAACGTTAGAGTTGTTTGGGGCTAATGCCATATTTTTAGCTGAGACAGAAAGAGAATGAACTGTCAGTACATGAGAGACTCTTGAAGAACGATTTCTTCTTTTACCTGTGGACGCTGAAGTAGGGCTGAAAATCTATGTGATACTTTCAAGACCAAGAAAGACAGTTAAAACTTACTATGCAGAAAACTACTCTATTTAAAAATGTAAACACTGTAATAATATCACATGTACATGAGACTTTATAGATTAGCCATTGTGTTGTCCATTCTTTAGTCTCATCTAATTCTTAGTATGGTAAGGTCAATATTAGTCCTCAGTTGTGGATGAATGTCTTATAACCTATTCAAAATCTCTCAGTCAGCAAATGAAAGAGCCAGGATTTTAACTCAAGATTTCAAAAAGTCCATGCCCTATTCAGAGTCATTCACAACTCTAAATGGATCCAATTTGATCACTTTAAAGAGTCATGGATAAACTGAACTTCTGCTTTTTGTCTCTTTTGGTCACTACCCTGTATCGATCAATGTTTATGTAAGAATCCAGTCTATTAGAATATAAGGTTATATAGCATAATGAAAAGTCAAAGAATTGTAATGATTTTAATTTTCTAACTATATGGATTAAAATATTAACTTACTATTTTTGAGTCCTGTGCATGTCTTTTCTAGGAATCCATAAGTCAAGTTCATGTCTCTTAAATATGTTGATTAGAAATCCAGAAATTTAAATACAAAGGGTAAATGTCTCTAAACCTTTGCTGTTTCTGAAAAAATTCTATGCATCATTCTGAAATATATATATATATATTCAAAATATTGTCTAGAATATTCAGAATATTGTCTTTGAAGTATGGATATTTTGAAAATTTATATTTATGAAATTTGGAAAATGGTATTTTGAAGCATTTGGAAGGAAGAAAATAAATTGTTTCATTTAAAAGGCCCACACAATGTTAATAAAGTTAACATATGTATTAAAAATTTAAAGGTAACTTACAGATGGCAAAATAAAATATTCTAGAAAGTAAGGTATATAAAATAGAATTAAATATTGTCATTGATACATATATTTGATTATTTAAAGTCTTAGAGAGGTCTTATTCTGTTAAGCAGCTTGAAAGTCCTTGTAAGATGTATATGTTTCTTTCTGTATCTAGAAAGCAATTGTAAATAGGTACCTGTTCCATATTATTAAAATGCAAAATTAGAAATCTTCCCATAAATAAAATTTGTTAATGAAGGAATGTATGTATCATCTGTTCACTTTACTTGAACATAGACCTATGCTCAAATTCTTATATTGAAGTCTTTTCCCCACATCAAACTAGGCACTCAAAAATCTAATAGGTGTGACATCAACAATTACTACTTGCTAACAACGCTTGTAATTTAACCCCTTCAGGTGAACAGGCTGATTGATGAATTGCAGACAGCTATCAAAAGCAACAGAGGTCATCTCTCTAAACTTGGCCCCCAATTACAGGCTGAGCAGGAGCAATTCTCCTCTTACGTCTACCAACACATTAAAAGCCTTCCAGCAAACACTCTTATCCCAGGAGGACTGCAGCTCAAGGTGGGTGTCATTCTGTGACTATCAATGGGTTCAGCCAGAGACAAAACACTCTGCTCCATTTGGAGACCCTTGTAACAATGCCACTCAGCTTGAATTTCTTTTTGTGTTGTCTTCCTCAAACTGGAGTTTGGATTACAAGTGCTAATATTACCATTGAGGAACTATGTTTTAAAAGAAAATATCTAGAGGTCTTTGAATTATGGATTTATAAACTTTAGTTTTCAACCCAAAGAAGTAATTTTAATGAAGAAATTTAACCATTGAACATTTATGTGCTTTTCTAAGAAACATATATTTTTCACAGGAGTCACTATGTATTTCAGTTTTTAAGAATAACTTATTTGGAGAAATGGACAAGCTTTAATAATTGACAGACAGTGGCAATAGGAATTAGAGGTGAAAGGCCAGGTGACTGATTGATGTTCAAACTACATTTCCAAGGAAAAAGATCTGTATTGGATAAGTGTGACACATGTCTGAGTTCACTTGGGAAAATCAATACTTCAGAATATACTGGGAAAAAAGGTGAATTGGTTATCTGTCAGGACAAGATGGCTAAATGTCCTAGACTACTCTTTGCTATTGCATCTTTGGAAGAGAAAAAAATAATTCATATTCAGCTGAAGTGGTTTATATACTGGAAGTTTATATAAATACTTTTATCATAATAGTGTATCCATATTAAGTATTTCAGGTTAAGATTGTTCTATAATCTCATATTTTGAAAGACTATAATTAGTAAAATTAAATTAATCTGAGCATGGAACTTTCCCTCTAAAGAACCGTTACTACAACTTTCATTTCCTTTTGATTATGTTTATATTTGAATGTTATTAATATTCAAAGTAATTGTATTTTGATCAGCCTTTATCTCTACAGTTCCCCTTAATATTCAGTCTTATTCTGCAAGTAACATGGTAAACATTACATTTTCTGTCTATAACTTATCTCTTTAACGGAATTCCTTGTTTGCATTTTGAATGAGAATATTACCATGTAAAAATTGACCTTTGGGGAAGTGTAATTCCAAGATAAACAAATGATAATTTATCTCTTATAGTCTGTGCTAGTCAGCTAAAGGTTTAGGAAGTGACGTTCAAGACATCAAGGTCAAGTGTTGCTATAGTCCAGTAGTTCTTTTGCTGATTTCTGACTTGGTTACAGATCCAGGCTTCCATTTTGCACCTAACTGTAAGGTCTGAAGCCATAAAACTCCTAGAAGAACTATGCTTCCTGTGTGCTGCCTTAGTCTTAGCAGTATATATTTTTGGAGATCTTCAGGCAAGGGTGCCAAAAGCAAATATAAACAGATGGGACTACACCAAACAAAAGATCCTTTGTACATCAAAGGAAACCATCAACAAAATGAAAAAAAAAACATACTGAATGGGAGAAGATGTTTGCAAAAGATGTGTCCAAGAAGGGATGAATATCCAAACTATATAAAGAACTCACACAATGTCGAGAAACACAAGCAATTCAATTAAAAAAATGGGCAAAGAACCTGAATAGTTATTTTTCCAAGGAAGACATACAGATGGCTAATAGACACATGAAAAGATGCTCAACATCACTAATCATCAGGGACATGCAAATCAAAACCACATTGAGATATCACCTCATACTTGTCATAAATTGCTGTTATCGAAAAGATAACAAAAAACAAGTGTCAATGAGGATGATGGAGAAAAGAAATCCTCGAACATTGTTGGTGGAATTGTAAATTGGTGCAGCTACTTTGGAAAACAGTATGGAAGTTCCTCAAAAAGTTAAAAATAGAACTGCCATATAGTTCAGCACTTCCACTTCTGGGCATTTATCTTAAGGAAGAAAAAAAATACTTATTTGAAAAGATAAATGCACTGCTATGTTCATTGCAGCATTATTTACAATAGCCAAGAAATGGAAGCAACCTAAGTATCTATTGATAGACAAATGGATAAAGATGTTTTATATATATTATATGTACACACACACACATACACACAGACACACGCACACACAATGGAATGTTACTCAACCATAAAAAGAATGAAATCTTGTCATTTGCAGCAACATGGACAGACCCACAGGGTATTTTGCTAAATGACATGTAGACAAATACTATGTGATTTCACTTATATGTGGAATCTTTTCCTACTGTTCATGGGGTTCTCAAGGCAAGAACACTGAAGTGGTTTGCCATTCCCTTCTCCAGTGGACCACATTTTGTCAGAACTCTCCACCATGACCCGTCCATCTTGGGTGGCCCTGCACAGCATGGCTCATAGTTTCATGGCCCCCTGATGTGAAGAACTGACTCATTGGAAAAGACCCTGATGCTGGGAAAAATTGAAGGCAGGAGGAGAAGAGGACAACAGAGAATGAGATGGTTGGATGGCATCACCGACTTGATGGACATGAGTTTGAGAAAGCTCTGGGAGTTGGTGATGGACAGGGAAACCTGGAGGGCTACAGTCCATGGGGTTGCAAAGAGTCAGACACGACTGAGTGACTGAACTGAGCTGAACTGATATGTGGAATCTATAAAACAAAACAAAAACAGACTTAGATATAGAGAACAAACTTGTGGTTACCACAGGGTGGGGGTTGTGGGGGATTGGGCAGATTAGATAAAGGGCATTAAGTGCAAACTTCCAGTTATTAAATAAATACGCCAGGGGGAGGTAATGTGTAGCACAGAGAATATAATCAATGTGTGTGTGTGTGTCCGTCGCTCAGTTGTGTCCCACTGTTTCAAACCCTGTGCACTGTAGCCTTCCAAGTTCCTCTGTCCATGGAATTCTCCAAGCAAGAGTACTGGAGTGGGTTGCCATTCCCTTCTCCAGGGGATCTTCCCAACTCAGAGATAGAACGTGGGTATCCTGCATTGCAGGTAGATTCTTTACTGTCCAAGCCACTAGGGAAGTCCATGGTCAATGGTATTGCAATACCTTTTTTATGTGATGACATATGGGTACTACACTTAACCATGGTGATCGGTTCATAATGTATATGTATCAGATCACCATGTTGTACACCTGAAACTAAAGTTGTATGTCAACTGTGTGTGTATGTGTGTGTTTAATCACTCAGTTGTGTCCGACTCTTTGGGACCCACGGACTATAGCCGGCCAGGCTCCTCTGTCCAAGGGATTCTCCAGACAAGAATACTGGAGTGGGTACTGGAAAAGGAAATGGCAACCCACTTCAGTATTCTTGCCCGGAGAATGACTGAGCGACTGAGCACTCAGCAACCATTCCCTGCTACTGGGGATCTTCCCGACCCAGGGATTGAACTTGGTCTCCTGCATTGCTGGTGGATTCGTTACCATCTGAGCTACTATACTTCAATTAAAAAAGAAAAAAAAAATAATGAAAAAACAAAATGAAACAACACAAAAACAAAGATTCCTGAAAACAGTACTTCTTTGTTTCAGAGCTCAGCATTTGCCTTGCCCCGTCAGAGCTGTGCCAGGATGGGTATAGGGAACTTTCATTTTATTTCTCCCCTCTTTTGAGCTTCCTCTTTTCCCATCAGCTCTATGACAGAAATCTTGTGTTTACAGGAAAACAATTACCTGCAACACAGACCCTCTCAAACCATTTCAAATAAAAGGAGGGTTTGTTGAAAACATGTAAAGAAATCTCACAGAATTGAAAATCAGGAAATACAGCTGATTCTGACAAGAAAGTCACTTATTTTCCATACCTTTTTCTCCTGAAGCCCTATGATCTTCCCTCTCCTTATCTTTCTGAGCTTTGAAATTTCTCTTTTCTTTCTGCAAGCTGGCTTTCTCTTTTTACTCCTTTGTTAGTATATGAGGAAAATTGTGGCCCCTTGTTGTTGTTCTGGCCCTAACTTTTTAATTTAAATGGTTATCATCATTTGAATAGAGTGTTTGTGTCTGCTAGTTCAAATCATTTATAGAGAGAATCTGTTTGCATCAGTCCAGCCTTATCTAGGTCCCTGACATTAACTCAACCACCTGTAACCACTGAGTGGGGAGAGGCAGGGTCGTGTGCAGTACAGGGCATAGCGGAGTTTCCAGTAATTAGTTTAGAAAGGGAAGTTGGTCATGGTTGACCTGAGTGATTGACACATTTCTCATATATAATTAAATGGAACATTATAAATAAATCATTGTGTATTATTTGTGGTAATGTATTCTCTCCTTTCCCTCCAACCCCCATATTTTTGGGAGTAGATGTTTGGACTGCTGGAAAAGAAATTGAGATCTGCAGTTCTCTAAACTAGTTCTTACATCTGAAATAGCCAGGTAGTAGAGACAAAACTGGATTAGCAAAATATACCCTAAGTATTCAGCATTGCAAATCTCTTAGAATTGAGGAGTTTTTCATACTCTCTAGGTGAGGTGAAAGTCACTCAGTCATGTCCAACTCTTTGTGACCCCATGGACTATAAAGTGCATGGAATTCTCCAGACCAGAATACTGGAGTTAGATAGCCTTTCTCTTCTCCAGGGGATCTTCCCAACCCAGGGATCGGACCCAAGTCTCCCTCTTTGCAGGCGGATTCTTTACCAGCTGAGCCACAAGGGAAGACCTTCTCTAGGTGAAGAGAATTTGCTATTTCCAATTGGAGAGATATTGAGCACAGGTCCTAGCAGCATACTGTCCTCTGTTAATTCCAGAATCAGTTCATATCAGTAGCCTGGCCAGACTGTTTCCGTGGAGTGTGAATGAGCTGCCCTTTTTTGGAGCACTGTCTCCAGCCCAGTTACCTCTGAGTCACTTTGTGCAAAGGCCGGGACTTTTGTCGTTGCGAACAACTTTATCCCATCTATAGCATGAGCTTTGCAGACTGTTAGATGATATATCAATCAATCAGTCAGTGCATTTTCCATTTATAACTGTAAGCCATGGCTCTAGTAAAACTTATTTTCCCCTTATCTCTTTATCTTGATAAAACAGTGAATTGGAATGATTATCTTTCTACTATTTTCTGTTTGATGATTTGCATTACTGTTGAATGTAGATGTGAGCCCAGGACTCAACTTCAAGAATCAAACATAATATATTGGAGTCATCATCATCTTCTAGAGCTTCGAGGTGTTCAACTAGGAGCTGTATGCAGGGAGTGATTCAAAAATCCCCTGGTGCATTTTTTTATTATTGTGTGTGGTTGCCTTCACTTCTTCACTGAGCTTCTCCTCATCATCATATCTCTCATTAATAATTTAAAAGCAGCAGCTTTTGATTAGGTCTTAATATTAGATGATCATTTTTCAAAGGACACACTCATTGTTCCACATTGCCTCAGTTCCATTTTTGCATAATACAGTACCAAGTTCAAATAGATGTATAAGACAGAAGACTGAGAACAGTCTAGGTGTCAAATTCCACCCCTGCCATGGGAAAATTCCTTGTTAAAAAAAAAAAATGGAAAACATATTAGAAGAATTTTAGAAAAAAGTTATATCACCTATATTCACATTATTCCTTATATGACCCTTGCGTATCATTTCCATATGCACTCATACGTAGTCACAACCACAGTTGTGCACTTTTTTTGTATTCTGGTACATTTTCCTTCCATCACATCTTAGCACCTTTTAGGGTGATGAGACTTATTGTTTTTACCTTAAGTGGTCACACTCAGTATGTGACATAATTTATGAAGCCCTTCAGGTAACAAGCTTTTGGAGCAATTGCTTACTATTCCAAACCTTCTCTTACCCCACATACCCTGTCACTGGCATCACCTTCAGCCCCTGTGAGACCATCTGCTACAGCCGTGGCTCAGTGGCTTCTGCCTTCCCAGTCCTGTTCTTTCGCCGCAACTCCTCCTCCTCTTCATCCCCATGGAGATGCTGTCAGAAATGTTAGCATTTCCCTGGGAGAGCAGCAAAGAAAGAATTGATAGGAAAGGGTATTAGCAAATCTGTAGGGGATGGTGGGTGGAAAAGCTAGTAGAAAGGTGGATGATCTGACTAGGAATTGATGAGCAGAGTGTGGGATGTGTGAGTAGGTGGGAGAAAACACAGGGAGTGAGCGAAAGATGGGAACAGGGACGTCCTTTCACGGAAATTAGTGCTTTTCACACACAGCTGGTCAGTGATGATCTGTGGTTTGTGTTCCATTTACTGCCAGTAGAGGTAGATCCAGTTTCTGTAAAATTTGGGGAAGAGGAGCTTCTTTAAAATTAGACCTGAAAATGGGTAGTTGTTTAGGTTGAGAAAATAAATCCCAACAGGTTATTAGAGACTTGGAGATTCAGATCCTTTTTTCTGAGATGTTTTAGGGCAGCTTATCAGACATTCTTACATTGAAATATTCCCTGATTACTCTCTGGCTTCTCCACCCTATATATTGACCCTCTGTAGCTCCCAGCACTCAGAGCTGGAGCAAGATACGGGTCCTGAAGCTTAATCTTCACTAATTTCACATGAATCCACTCTGGCTGTGAACAAGCAAAACATGGTGGAATTTAGTAACCTGGATAAAAACAAGAATCATAGGTCTGTGATTTGGAGATTTTTTTTTTCAGCATTTATATTTTTATATTGCTTGGTTATCATATTCTTCCCTAGCATAAAAATTTAGGTTTTTAAAAAGAGACAATTCAGATATTTACTTTTAAAAAATGAGTATGTCCAGCATCTTATTCATCTTCTAGGTGAAAGGGAAAGTATTAGTCGCTCAGTTGTGTCCTATTCTTTGTGACCTCATGGACTGCAGCCCACCAGGCTTCTCTGTCCATGGGATTCTCAAGGCAAGAATACTGGAGTGGGTTGCCATTTCCTTCTCCAGGACATCTTCCCAACCCAGGGATCAAACTCAGGTCTCCTGCATTGCAGGTAGATTATTGTCTGAGCCACCATGGAAGCCTCCTCTAGGCAGTATGTATCTAACCGTTTTTATTCTTCCAATTACAGAATAAAAGAAAATTTAAAATGAATCATCCAGTAAGTCCATACATTATTATGTACATGTGTCCACAAGGCATTGTGCTAGGTACAGTGGGAAGAGGCAGAGAGACCTGAAACACCTTCTGAGCTCAAGTCTGTGATTATTTAATTGGAACAGTATGACACCTTTCAAAGATGGTAAAGTTAATGTGTAGGTCTGCTCAGTTTTTTACTCTAGTTTCATTTTAACTTACAGGTTTGTTTATATTTAGAAAATGGGTTGCTTTAACTGATAATGAAAAAGATGCTAATTTTGATCCTTAATACCTTCCTGGCCTTTCATATGTTTTGGAGACTTGATTTTGCTCTATCAAAGGCACAATGACACCTGGAAACATTTGAGATTTGTACTCTGTATTGTGGGCTTCCCAGGTGGTACTCGAGGTAAAGAAACTGCCTGCCAATGCAGGAGACAAAAGTGATGCGGTTCAATCCCTGGGTGGGGAAGATGGAGGAGGAAATGGCAACCGATTCCAATACTCTTGCCTGGAGAATCCCATGGACAGAAGAGCCTACAGTCCATAGGGTAACAAAGAGTCGAACATGACTGAAGTGACTTAGCACACACAACACACTCTGTTTTGTGATCATTTAAATAAGAGTATTTAAGTTTTATAACTATATATATCCATATACAATCATATATAAAGCTTAATAGAAAGTTTATTTAAATATGTAAGAATCTGTGGAGCAATTAAATGAGTAAAAGGAGATAACTGAAGTCAAGTGATGAGGTTTTTTTTTGGTATGGTGTCATCACTGTTCTGTATCCATATTATGTCCTTATTCCTTGATCCTTGTCTTTCTGTTAAACCACTTATCCAACATATGTTTTTGAATTTCTGAGCTGCTCTGTTATTTCACCTACATTATTTGAGTAAACAGGGGGACAACAAATTTAGAATATGCTCTAAGTAGTAAAACATACCAACTTAAAAACTTCATTTTCAAAGGAATTGTGTCTAGAGTAGTATAACTGGAATATTCAATGTTATTGTTGTGACTTCAAGAACATTTATAAAATGTTGGACAAGATGTGATAGAGATAATCAGTTTTCATATGTAGATTTCACCAAGAAGGCAAATATCGGACTGCCCATTTTGAAGGCAAATAAACTGGAGACTCATGAATACCTACCAACATCTCATGAATAGCCATTTGCAGTAGGCACTGAAATATCTCACCTTCTTTTCTTTCACTGCTTTTTTCCATCTTGCCTTAGTTTCTCTTTTTTTTTTTGTGGCCTGTTGCAGGAGGGCTGATACCACTATATTCACCCTTAACTATTTCCTGACAGGCATCTGCAGCCAGGTTAAATCTCTGTGTGCAGGAAGATCCAATCTTCCCTTCCTAGACCCAATGAAGAGAAAAACTGCAAAACTGCATCTGTATCAAAATCTGGGAAGAGCAATTGGTTGGGCGGTACCTACGCTCACATGCAGAGCTGTTGTAATGAGACAGGCTTTCCCTGTGCAGTTCTGACAGCCTTGAAGGTGCCCAGAGAATTGCCAGGTGGGCAGTCAGCAGGCAAAGTACACAGGCCAGAGCTGGATTACTGTCCCAGCAGTTACACAGACTAAACGCAACCACTGAACCTTACTGCTGCAGGCACACTGCCTCTCTCGGGGAGATTGTCCTTCTCCATAGCAGTTAATTTGTTTTTACCTCTCAATTAGCTTTTTCACAGAGTGTTTGAGATGCTCAAGTCACTGAGATTCACTTCCTACATATGCTCCCGTCCCCTAGATTACCCACTGACATCTATGTTAGCCCAACTCACCATGAATATTATCAAGCATCATCTGAAGGTAGAAATGAATGCAGCTTTCCTAATAAGTGCAAATGAAATGATACATCTCTTCCTACTTAAGATTTTACCTACAGTTTTGATAATGTTTTATGGTAAAAATGAATTAAAAAAAATAAAAATGGATTGCTCTAGACAAATGACTTCTGCATAGTTTTAGTTACTCAGAGTATCTATTCCCATTAGGGGGAAAATTAGCTTTACAGGCATATCAAATATGTAAAAAAGAAACCAAATAGCATTAAAAAACATACACTCAACTAAAAGATGAGAATATGATGTCTGAGGCTGAGAATTTGTAAGTCTGATGATGTGGCTCATATTTAATTGCATAATATTCATTTTCTTAGTAGAATAGAATTTGGGGGGTTGTGACTATGCTTTTCTCATCAAAAAAGCCCCCAATTTCCTTGAGAAGAAATATATTGAGCCCAGGAACTTTTTTTTTTTCCCATTTATTTTTATTAGTTGGAGGCTAATTACTTTACAGTATTGTAGTGGTTTTTGTCATACATTGACATGAATCAGCCATGGATTTACATGTATTCCCTGTCCTGATCCCCCCCTCACCTCCCTCTCCACCCGATTCCTCTGGGTCTTCCCAGTGCACCAGGCCCGAGCACTTGTCTCATGCATCCAACCTGGGCTGGTGATCTGTTTCACCCTAGATAACATACATGTTTTGATGCTGTTCTCTCGAAACATCCCACCCTCGCCTTCTCCCACAGAGTCCAAAATTCTGTTCTGTACATCTGTGCCTCTTTTTCTGTTTTGCATATAGGGTTATCATTACCATCTTTCTAAATTCCATATATATGCATCAGTATGCTGTATTGGTCTTTATCTTTCTGGCTTACTTCACTCTGTGTAATGGCCTCCAGTCTCATCCATCTCATTAGAACTGATTCAAATGAATTCTTTTTAATGGCTGAGTAATATTCCATGGTGTCTATGTACCACAGCTTCCTTATCCATTCGTCTGCTAATGGGCATCTAGGTTGCTTCCATGTCCTGGCTATTATAAATAGTGCTGTGATGAACATTGGGGTGCACGTGTCTCTTTCAGATCTGGTTTCCTTGGTGTGTATGCCCAGAAGTGAGATTGCTGGGTCATATGGCAGTTCTAATTCCAGTTTTTTAAGAAATCTCCACACTGTTCTCCATAGCGGCTGTACTAGTTTGCATTCCCACCAACAGTGTAAGAGGGTTCCCTTCTCTCCACACCCTCTCCAGCATTTATTGCTTGTAGACTTTTGGATAGCAGCCATCCTGACTGGCGTGTAATGGTACCTCGTTGCGGTTTTGATTTTCATTTCTCTGATAATGAGTGATATTGAGCATCTTTTCATGTGTTTGTTAGCCATCTGTATGTCTTCTCTGGAGAAATTTCTGTTTAGTTCTTTGGACCATTTTTTGATTGGGTCATTTACTTTTCTGGAACTGAGCTGCAGGAGTTGCTTGTATATTTTTGAGATTAATCCTTTGGCCGTTGCTTTGTTTGCTATTATTTTCTCCCAATCTGAGGGCTGTCTTTTCACCTTGGTTATAGTTTCCTTTGTAGTGCAAAAGCTTTTAAGTTTAATTAGGTCCCATTTGTTTATTTTTGCTTTTATTTCCAATATTCTGGGAGGTGGGTCATAAAGGATCCTGCTGTGATTCATGTCGGAGAGTGTTTTGCCTATGTTCTCCTCTAGGAGAGGAGAAAGTGTTAGAAAGGGTTCTAGTTTCATTCTTTTACAAGTGGTTGACCAGTTTTCCCAGCACCACTTGTTAAAGAGGTTGTCTTTTTTCCATTGTATATTCTTGCCTCCTTTGTCGGAGATAAGGTGTCCATAGGTTTGTGGATTTATCTCTGGGCTTTCTATTCTGTTCCATTGATCTATATTTCTGTCTTTGTGCCAGTACCATACTGTCGTGATGACTATGGCTTTGTGATATAGTCTGAAGTCAGGCAGGTTGATTCTTCCAGTTCCATTCTTCTTTCTCAAGATTACTTTGGCTATTCGAGGTATTTCCATACAAATTGTGAAATTATTTGTTCTAGTTCTGTGAAAAATACCGTTGGTAGCTTGATAGGGATTGCATTGAATCTATGAGCCCAGGAACTTTTAAACAATCTTTATTTTCCAAAGTCTGGTGTATAATATATCCTATTATATTCAGTTACTGACAAAACCCACAACCTAATTTAATCCAAATTAAATATAATTTTAGGCACTAATTTAAACAAAGTGAAATCTTTGTTCCATTTCACCATGAAATACTCTCGTTTATAAAGGTCTTATTGAAATTACTTGGCCTAAAACATGACAGACAAACACTTTTACCCTGTTTTAAATAATCTTGAACATTTACATAGATTGAATTTAGTGAGAATTGTAATGGATACAAAGAGACAATATTTCGCACCTTGTTTTAGAAATTTTACCTTGTCAAAAATGGGGTTGGGGGAAAGCCCTTTAAAAACAAATTATTATAAGACAGTGAAATGTGACTCTAAATGGCTAAAGGAAAAGTACGCAGACCCGCTGTGAAGCTGCCGAGGGCCACCTTGCCTGCCTCCTCATCCTTGTCCCTCATCCTAGGTCCCATGCCTACTGCCAACCCCCAGTTCAGGCTGTCAGGTACTACTCTTTCTTCAGGAAAAAGGCATACCACACTTTCTTCCAAGCTAAGATAGTTTTCAAACCATTTTCCCCCCTCTTAAATCAAAGTTCTTTCTTGGCATGTGCTACGTAAAGCAGATGAAAGTAGGATCTACTTCTTTTGAAGCCAGGATGGTGGCTGCCCCCCACAGACTCACTCATCAGGTTTGATCTCCCACTTGGGACCACAACTCCCCACACTCACTCCCCTCTCCACCAGCCCTACCCCAGGCATGCTGAGGAATTCCAGAAAGCCAAGGCTGAAAATCATAGCCTCAAAGGTCAATAACCAATAAGGCTGAACATTATTTTCTCTCATAGAGCTGTGGTATTTTAATTGTGACAAAGAGCAACTCTCTAATTGGAATTGCAGGTAGTAATGGCAAATTGGTACAAGTGGTATTTTGGTATTTTGGGGTCAGTCGTCTTTTGGCCCACCTGCAAAGCCCTACACTATAGGTAGTCACCCACTTTATATCTTCTCAATGGTGGGCTATGCTGTAACTTACAAAGGAAATCTAAAATAAGTTATTTATGAAGTATAAATACATTAAAATAAGTTATAATTTAAAGTATATATTTTCTGGGCTTAAAAAATGTTATTTGATTTTTGATACAGGTACCATTTAGACTGATGAAGTTTAACAATTATATAACTTATTTTCACATAAGTGCATTTTCATTTCTTGGGACAAATGTACTTTTGTACATTACAAATGTACAAATATTTGTACTACTTAATGATATCTCTGTTAGGCATTAAAACACATTTTCCTATATGCAGTATAAGCATACTAATTCATTATTAATTTTTCATCACCTGAATCTCATAATTTCAATATTTGTTTTGTGATCATCTCCTTATCTGAATATTAAAATTAGACATGTTTACAGTTGATTGATAACATGCATTTGAGAAAATGTAGAAAATGTGGATATTCTAGAAACTATTATACAAATCTATAAAAATAAAAAAGGTAACAGCACATTTATTTGATTTAATGTACATATAATGTTAATTCAGTTAGAGTTAATTTCCTATCTCTAAAGCTGACTTTGAATTCTGATTGGATAAAGATTTTTTCATGGCTAATTAGCTTCTCACATAAGAAAAATATTTCATTTTAATTTTCATGTTCTTTGATTTAGGTTAAAAACTTCTACTATAAAATGTTGTTGTGTTTAGTCACTAAATCAGTTGGGTCTGAGACTTAGTGATACCATGGACTGTAGCCTGCCAGGCTCCTCTGTCTTCCACTAACTCCTGACGATTGAGTTAGTGATACTACAAAATACCTTTAAATTTTTTAATATTAAGTTTCATATTATTAGATCTCTAATCTTAGATATAATAGCAAATGTTGATGTTTGTAGTTTAAAACAACATAGGGCATTATGCTATGTGAAATAAGTCATACAGAGAAGGACAAACACTGTGTATCACTTATATGTGGAGTCTAAGAAAGTCAAACTTGTAGGAGCAGAGACTAGAATGGTGGATACTAGGGGCTGAAGTAGGGGGCAGGGGATGGGGAGATTGATCAAAGGGTATGAACTTTCAGTCAGAGGATGAATAAATTCTGGGGATCTAATATTGAGCCTTGTGATCTAGTTACTAATATGTATTTTGTGTGTGTGTGTGTGTGTGTGTGTTAGTCATTTAGTCCGACTCTGTGACTCCATGGACTGTAGCCTGCCAGGATCCTTTGTCCATGGAGTTCTCCAGGCAAGCACAGTAGAGTAGATTGTCATTCCCTTCTCCAGGGGATCTTCCTGACCCAGGAATCGAACCCTGGTCTCCTGCATTGCAGGCAGATTCTTTACCCTCTGAGCCACCAGGGAAGCCCGTATATGTTATTTACCTGACAGTTTTAAGGTGAGTAGATCTTAAATGTACTCACCACACACACAAACACACACAATGGTAATTATGTGATGTGCTGGAGGTGTCAGCTAACCCTTGTATTCATTCAGCAAGTATATGAGTATATCAAATCAACATGTTATGCACAAACTTAAACATGTTATATGATAATTATCTCTCAGTAAAGCTGGGAAGAAATCAACTTGAGAGAGATCTAAAGATCTCCTTGCCCCTTGTGAGTAGATTTGCCCAAGGCATGTCACTTAAGGTCTCTGAGACTCGCCAGTAAAATCCAGTTGCTTTCAGTATTGAGCTGTTTAAAAGTATGTGTACTCTACACTCTGGATTTTTGTGTTTGTGTGTAGTGGATGTCATGCCAGGCTACCTGGGTTCCCTCTTCACATCTAAGAGACACATCCTTCACCTCCAATTGCCACACCTACATTCTTCTTGGACAGTTGCCCTCCCTGTAAGGTTGCTGTTTCTCTGAAGATTAGGCATCCTAATCTAATCCCTTGTGGGCAGTCTGCGTCCAATATTTGATTGATGGGCAGTGCAAAGCTTTACTCCCCTGGCCTCAATTCTGAATAACTCCGAAGGGCCATCCCAGCTCTAGAGCTCCCACCAGAGGCCTCTATTGCAACTGCATCACAGTTTGCCTTCCCCTACCTACTCGGGAGAAGGAAATGGCAACCCACTCCAGTACTCTTGCCTGGAGAACCCCATGGACAGAGCAGCCTGGTGGGCTACAGTCTATGGGGTTGCAGAGACAGACACGACTGAGCGACTGACACATCTACCTACTCCTGTTCCCTGGAAACTTCATGCAGGTAAAGCTTGGTCTCAGAGTCTGTTTCCAGGGGACCCCAACCCAAGACAGCATGTAAGTTAATCTTTTTCCCATCTATTTAATTATTTCACCTGAAATATGGCAAATAGTGTTATGGGGCTATTTTATATTCCTTTGCTTCTTACCAGACCACTAGTAGTAGATCGTGTTACTGTACAGCCTCTACACTGCACTACACGGCAGTGACATTTTCCTATGATCGCCTCTTGACAGCATTACATCCTGAGGCATTTTAAAGCTTAGGTGTTTGGCCTTCCACTCAAGCACAGAAGAGCTCCTTAGGTGGTCTGCCCAGCAGTTATGGGGAGTTTGGGAACCTTCTGTTCCCTCCACAGCTAACTCTTAACCAGACAATAGCACTAAAGGTCAATAAAGGCACTGAAATAGACCTTATACAAGTCCTTAAATAGATGTCATAAATGATTCTAGGTAAAGTGGTCAAAGAACCATGTCAGCTTAAACTTCCTATTCAAGTCATCTTCCCCCCATATAGTTTACAGTTTGGTCATGCCTCTATAAAATCTTCACAATAAATATTGTTCTTTTGATAGTCTGTTTTGTGCCTTCACAAATATTGCATATGACGTTACACTCAAGTTAATTTATGTACATCCATAAATATAGACATCGTACTTTAGAAATATTAGCCTAGCTACACATTTTATTTCCCAACCCCACTAATAAACAAATTACTCTGGAATGAACAACAGAAACGGACCATTTATAGCCATGTCCATTATTAACACTCTGGTTTGAGCTGCTTTCATTCACCATTTGGATTATCTTTACTCCGTACTGTCTGCGCTCCACCCAGCAGCCACAATACTCCTTTTAAGTCAGATCCTATTACCACTCTGTTCCGATCCCTCCAAAGATCCCCTGCTTTGCTGCCCACAGGCCTCCTTGTGCTTTCTGGAACCCTGGGCGGGTTCCTGCCTTAGTTTCTTTGCTCTAGCCTCTCCTTCTGCCTCCGTTGCTCTTCTCCCAGCTGTCTGCTTGGACAGCTGCCTCACCTCCAAGTCTTTACTCAGGTCTTTCCTATCTTGAAGGCTGGTTCTGATTGCCTGCTTCTAAGGTGACCACACCTTCTCCTTGATCCTCGGCATTGTATCCCTTCCCTGCTACCTTTTCTTCTTCTTTACATAGCACTTACCACCTTCTGGGCTTCCCCGGTGGCTCAGATGGTAAAGAACCTGCCTGCAATGCAGGAGACCCAGGTTCGATCCCTGGGTTGGGAAGATCCCCTGGAGAAGGGAATGGCCACCCACTCCAGTATTCTTTCCTAGAGAATCTTATGGACAGAGGGACCTGGCGGACTACAGTCCATGTGGTCTCAGAGAGTTGGACATGACTGAGTGACTAACACTTTCTCTTTTCACTATCACCTTCTAAACCCCTCCTGGGATACATTTACCATGATGCCAATGAAACCTTAGCTTCAAGGCCCCTTTCCTAGGCCCCTTCCAAAACCCTGGGAAAAGCCCTAGCAATGGACACATGTTTCTCTGCAATTTGCAAATATATGTTAACTACAATTGACTGAGACTGTTGTCTATTTCCACCCTGACTTCATCTCTGTCATATTTTCCCTTGTACCAGGTAGAGTTGAAGTGGTTGCAGGCATTTTTGAGATCTGGCTAAGGGGAAACTGAATTGAGGAAACATTTAGTTTGAGTATGTGCTGTGCTTAGCCAATCAGTTGTGTCCAACTTTTTGTGACCTCATGGACTGTAGCCCGCCAGCTTCCTCTGTCCATAGGGATTCTCCAGGAAAGAATACTGGAGTGGGTTGCCATGCCCTGTTCCAGGAGATCTTCCCAACCCAGGGATCAAACCCAGGTCTTTGGCATTGCAGGCAGATTCTGTACCATCCGAGCCACCAGGGCATAGTGAGATGTAATTAGTGGTTTGCAGTCACTTCCCTGTATTGTTCAGGTAGTGCTAAGCCACCTGGTATGAGAAGAGATTCTAGGAAGATGGCTACTGTCTGCTGGCCATAGACTCTATTGCTTTTTGACTGTGAACTAGAGTGCTTGTCAGCAGAATTATATCGGTGGTAGAGGAAAAACATGGTGTGAAATTAGCAAAGTCAACTAATTTGCAGAAAAGCCTTTCTCATTTTACAGCTCATATTGTAAAGCAAGCTAATCAAGCTAATCAAGTTTTTCCCAATTTGACATCAATCCTAAAAATTTTTATGAAATGATCAACCAAGCTGTGACATCGATAGACATTTTTCTAATCAATAATGAATTTTTTTTGATTAACCATGCAAGAGGGAAGATGGAATTATCTTCCTATTCTCCTTACAGAGAACGTCAGAAGATTATCATATGAAGAGGTGATCGAAGACAATGCAGCCAAAAAACATGCATTGGATAGTAAATTAATGAAAATACTTTGTGACTTTTTCTGGATTTTGTCTTTTTCTTTGCTATGCATGAGCTTTTTAATATGTGTAAATTGTGATTTCTCATTTGAAATGAATATTTTATATCTAGGTTTGCATTTGTAATTTTGCATTCATTTGTTAAAGAAACCCCACCAAGATGTATAAACTTCAGGCCTCACAAGACCTGATGTTTTCTGACCATGCTGAATGATTTACTAACTTGTTCTGTCAGGAATCTTAGTTCACTGGTGTATCTTCACTCGAGCAATGATTGGCACATAGTAGTCACTCAATAAATACTTTTTGAATGAATGAATGAACAACATTACAGTGAAACATTAACGTTAACCTAATTTAATTCTGCTGAAGAAAAGTTCATGTTGACATGAAAGAAAGTCATTCATGGAACACTCCTCCTTGAAACTCTGTGCAACTAAGGGCCTAGAAGTAAATTCCTATTTGTGGATTTTTTTTTCAATAGTCGTTAGCTGCCATGTTTTTTGAAAAGATGTGGATCACTTATTTTTTAGGTTCTATTGCCTTATCCCATGGGACCCAAGATTAGCCTCAGCTAGCTTTTTGCTTCACCTACTTTAAGGGTGAGAACTTATTTTTAGAACAATAAGGAGGTGATGGCGTGCAGAGTACTGGTAGGGTGCTAGTACAGCGGTTGGTTTTTCTTAAGCCCAGGATTAGGCAGTGGGAAAATAAAGATAGACTATTTTTAATTTTTCTATATAAACTGTGCTTAGAGAGCTACCTTTGTTTAGACATTGGGCAATGGAAATAAAAATACTTTTCTTGCAGAAGAAGAAAACCAATAAATAGAATACTTAGATTTTTTTAAAAGGCTTGGTGATATAGACCTTAAAAACAAGACCTTAAAAATAAGGACCTTAAGAAAAGCAGAATCTCATAGAGTTTCAGCTTGGGGAATTTTTACTTTCATAGAAATTCAGAAAAAAACCAAAACATTATATGAATGACTAGTGGAGGACAGATTTCTTTCACTTAAGCAACTAAACTTTTGCTTAAACAGTAAAGCACCTCTTTTTTCTTTATGCCATCATAGGAATTTTAGAGGCCAGAGCTTTTTTATTTGAGAACACTTTTTTTCCGGATGTAGAAGGAAAGGCTCATTAGCATTAGTGAAGGAAACAATAAGCTAATGAAGGTCTTAGGTGTCATCCAGGTCCTATTTGCTTTCTCGGTTTGAAGGTTAGCCCCCACACAGCTATTTTCTAGAATATAATTTGCTGCACTCTGAGACCACGTGGGGCAAGTCTTAACAAAGAAACACCAAAAAGTTGTCCAAACTGAGTTGTTACCAACACTGACCTTGCAGAACGCATGCCACCTAGAATTGTGAGCATCACTGCTAAACGGCTCTGTTGTCTTAAGAGTTTTGTTCGATTAGGACCTTGAAGAGATTGTTGGGACAGTAAGATTCTCCTCCCACATTATTTCCCATCGGTTTGAAGGCAACAGTTGGGTTTTGCATAGTTCCTGGCTAAAGTAGAGAGATTTCTTGCTCAGAACTGTATCTTTTCTCAGAAGAGAGGTTTAAAAGATCCCTTTTAGCAAAAGCTGCTGTCGAGTGCGGAGTGTCAGCGCGCTGAGGCCGACAGCTGCACCGTCTCCTAGACTGTCAGCGCAGTGAAAGGCATGGAGTGGAGAAAACCCCTCCATTCTTGAACATTATTTCTATTTTTCTAAATAGTTTTTTTTTTTTTTTTTTTTGCCTAAAGCCTGAGGAAATGTTATTGAAGCACATTATTTCCTAGATCAGGTTAGGAGTAATTAATTAACTCTGAAACTGTCTCAAAAGTGAAGTAGATGGTTTTTCTTTCTTTTTTAAATAGGGTATTCTCCCAAATTATCTTCTCTGTAGATAACCCTAGAAATGAATAAAATGGCTACTCTGATGTGATAAATCTATCAGAAAGAGAAGAAAAGAACTTCTGAGGAAAAAATACAGTAAAAAGCAAGGGTTTAAATTATTCATCAAGCCTCTCCCGCCCACTTCCTTTCTTGCCTGGTGAATGGCACACCCCACGTGGGTCCTCAGAGTGGTCAGAAGATGGTGTTCACTCTAATGGAGCCTTCCTTTGGGACTGGTTTATTTGGATACTTTTGACCAAAATGTTAGCTAGCATTTTCTTTTTCCAGCTGAGTGTTGCATAATGCAATGTTCTGAATTTTATCTCTGTTCTCAGCAACTTGTTGCTTGTATGCACTTAAAATGGATGACTTTCACTGTACCTTTATGCAATAAATTTGTCAAGTTGGATTTCCTTTCAGTGAGTCAAAAGATGAGCTAAACACTGATATATTTTAAATATAAATTAAGCATTCCTCATGCAATTTGTGGCTTTATGTTTTTTCAAAAGAATAAAATGAGCTAGTTAACTGGTTGCCAGCTGACCTTTCCCTGACACTTGCCCCATGGAAGTATTCAGTGTAGTCAGTGATTCCTCCATTAATGTCAGTGTTTCCTTCTATTTTAAGACTGTGGGAAATGCCAGTCAGGTTAAGGACACTGAAACCAAAAGGAGAAACAAGGGACTTCCTTTATACTGTTCTAGTCCTGTTGATTTTTATTGCTAGTTACTTGCATGTGGTCATACGGGCCGTCCTTGCTTTACACAGTTCCCATACGCATGACTTTCAGTCAGCAGCGTACTATGCAAAGTCAGGACTGCTTGTGTTTATATATGTATTCATATGTATGTTTATGTGTGCATATGTTTATTTTTGATTTTGAATGTGTTTATTTTTCAGATATTTGAAAATGGTAAAGATACAGGAGAGATCTCTGTTTGTATCAGTAAAAAAGATCTGGAGCCTAATAGCCCAACTCAAGCTGGCTGCATGATGGAAAGAGTAAGTTTACTGACTTTCCATTTATGACTATGAGTGTCCTCTAAGGTACTTGTAGTTAATTAAGGCAACTACATCTTTATCGTTGTTTAGAAAAGATCAATCATTTGCTGGTCTGTAAAGATTCATAATTTCAAACTTGACTTGTGGATTCCAGAGGTTCTTGGCTTTAGTATAGTATGAACTCCTGGCCTCTTAATAGCATCTCAATCTTCATTATGCTTTTATTTGAAAATCTGTCTATTCTGGACTCTGGAATTGCCCTCTTGTCCACACACTGAAAAGAAGTGACATGATACCCAGTGGAGGGTGTGTTCTGGGTAGAGGGTATTTCCAAGCCCTAGACACTGAGCAGGTAACACATTGCCCTGGTCTTTGCCTGTGTTCATTGTGAGCAAGTCCAGATGGTTTATCTTAGGCATTCTTACCTTTGCCTGTTTTTTAGACAATTGGGATGTTCCTCAGGCAGAACCGACATGTGCAGGGTCCTTAGTTTGTGTCTTTGTCTTGCATGAAAGGACACTGAATACCCTGTTGTTTACAAATTGGGGTTATTCGCCTGAGCGCACACCAGCGCTCTGGGCTCCTTTGCTTGACCTTTGCTCAGAAACTTGCTCCTTTTCCTCCCCTTCAGTTCAACACTCTCAGTCTTACCTCTCCCTGGTGGTATCCATCACCTGCACCTCATAGTTAGTCACAAAAGTTGATCATCCGATCATTAGCTGAGCTCAGAAGAGATGGGAAGTGCTACCTTGATTGTTTAGAGAGAGAGAAGGATAAAGAGTCTTGTCTTTTTTTTTTTTTTAACTATCACATCCCTGACTATAGAAATCACCATGATACAAAAGCCTTCCCAGAATTCTCTACTTGTAATCCCTTTTTTTCAACATTAGAACAGTTCCCATTTTGATTTGTATAAAAAGTTGAAGATGACATTTATGTTAGATTACATAGGAAGATATTCTGTAGATAGCTTTTGTTGGCTAATGGCAGACTGAAATTGATCTGTAATTTGCTTCTATATGCAAGATAACTTGGGGGGAAAACCTTTATCTAGGGGCGTAATAAAGTGCTCTGTGTGGGAGAGCCTTTGTGACACCCAAGGACGACTGTTCCCTTCATGCACACTTGCCTCAATCACTAGCCTAAGATGTTTCACACTCCTCTCAGGTCCCTGAACAAATTCTTATCCTATAAAGGCCTGGTGATGATAGCTTTAAAGATAAACGGGTGAAGATTATTACAATTTTTGGTCACTATAGCCCAGCCCTCACCAGTGACCTCGAGAGGAAAGGCATTGAGGCCTTACCTCCTGTAGGCTGTTGAATGCTCATCTTTGAACACCTAAAATGCAGTGTGTTGCCAAGTTGAGAAAATAGAGATCGCAATGCAACTCCTGTGGAAGTGCATTTGGTTAAGTGGTCAGGTGTTCACATTCCTTCTCTACCGCACACTGTTTCTCTCCTGGATCAGGCCTTAAATCTTTCATATCTTGCCCCATTCACAAAAAAAGATGATGTCTATAAAGCAGAATCACTGCTGATTTAAAAAATCATCCACATAACATGTTTTCTGAAATAATAGCAAAGCCACAAAAACTAAGCTCAGGGGCTGAAACCACACAGAAATAAATGTAAGGCTTTATAAGTATAATCCATGGTTTCCAAAACTTGTTTGTGGTTCCAGTGTAAAAAAGCAAAACAAAGATTTTTACTATTCTAACACCTTTACTTATTATACTCCTGAAGAGAATCAGTTCAGTTAAGTGGCTCAGTTGTGTCTGACTCTTTGTGACCCCGTGGACTGCAGTATGCCAGGCTTCCCTGTCTATTACCAACTTCTGGAGCTTGCTCAAACTCATGTCCATTGAGTCAGTGATCATCACTATCTAACCATCTCATCCTCTGCCACCCTCTTCTTCTTTTGCCTTCGATCTCTCCCAGCATCAGGGTGTTTTCCAATGAGTGGAGATATTGGTGGTGGTGGTGGTTTAGTCGCTCAGTCGTGTCCAACTCTTGTGACCCCATGGACTGCAGCCCACCAGGCTCCTCTGTCCATGGGATTTCCCAGGAGCGAATACTAGTGGGTTGCCATTTCCTTTTTCAGGGGGAGATAAGATTATTTATCCCTAATTCACGCAAAATCTAGAGGCTTTCTATAGATATAGTTGCAGGTCAAAGAAAATATTCTATTTGGTTAACAGTTTATAGCCAATAGGTGAGGAAACAGGGATATATGACAGGCTTGCAACTTTCTCTCCTTTTCTCTGGGCCTCTGCATTTAGCACATCCAAATATACCTTCAGTTCAATGGGAATTAATAGAAGGAGCAAAAAAGGCACCCTGAATGGCAGCCAGGCAAGAAAAGGCTACAACTATATCCGCATCCCTGCCGAGATTACAGAGTAACAAGAAATTGAGAGACACCAGAACTGACAAGGGAGAGAAGAAAAGGAAGCCTGTGACAGAAGGCTGGGGGGAGACCAGAGTGATGGATAGTGTGGGACGCAGCATGGGAAAGAGCAGAGGCCTAAACACTCAAACAAAGGTGATGGGTAATTTTGAAAAATGTCTTTTAAAATTCCATGCCCAACGCAGTTCAGCTGGATCTACTTTCATTTGAAATATGCCCTCAGTTAGAAATATCTTAATAATCAAGAGATCTCAAATGTAAGATAGATGCAAACACAGACAGTGCTGTTATTTAAAATATAACGATAGCATTTCATATTTCACACTTCAATTACATCATATTTACAACTTGAAAGCACTCATTATTGAAGCCACTGGCAAGCTTCGGCAGAATGCTTAATTGATACATCCAGGATGAGGTCTTCCAAATGAAGCAAGGTAGGCTAGAAAGTTGTGTTTGTTTTTGCCAGGCTGTCAGTGGTGGATGGTTCCGCCGTTGGTTACCTGAGGTTAGCCGGGGACGGGAGACTGCTGACTGTAAACCTTGACCATCTTCTGGAAGGACCCAACAGAGGGTGTAGCTCAGACAAGGAAAGCATAACCCTCATCAAAGAGGCCCGTTTCTGCGTACAGAAGCTAAATGCTCTTTCTGTAGGACGGTCACATCTGCTTTCAGTCCCCGTGCCAAAGGGTCAGAGCTCAATCACAAGCCTGTGGCACCCCCTGCTGGTTAAAAGCCTGTGCTCATTTTGTTACTTTACACTGAGCTAAACATCGCTGTGATTTCACACTTCTTTTAACATTCTATATGAATTTAATTACCATTTGTTTGGACTTCCTTTGTTACAGAGGAGAGACGGTTTATTACAGGTGTTCATGGTTTACCTTATCTCTTTTCCTTCTTCATACCTCCCCACCCGCACCCCCCACCCAACCAGTTACTTCTTAAGATTCATCAAAGACTTCAAGGTTCTTCCATCCACCCACCAGGCCTCAATTTTTCTTCAATCCAGCTTTTTGATGAGCACGGTCAAGAAATTAAGAATCCGCTTTCACTGAAGAATGAGCAAAAAATTTGGGTCTCTTATGGTAAAGCATACAGGTAGGAGCAAGGTGTTTGTTCTCTGTCTGTCCTCAATTTTTCCGTGGCAACCTAATGGAAAAGCAAGTTGAGAAGCCAGGTAGCACCTTTTATGGAAAAAAAATATTTTAAATTCCAATAAAATTCCAGGGCTTTTTTTTTTTTTTTTATGAGGCAGTATTGTTTGTGGGATATGACATCTCTCTCTCTCTGTCTCTGACTTTCTGTCTTAATGCCTTGTCATAGTTCTTGAAGTCTGCCTGTCAGCACAGCAAGTGGGATTTGTTCATGTCTGAGTAGTCACCTTAATGATAGCAGATGGAAACGCCACAGGGGGCCCAAGCCCATCACACTGTCATTGTCGCACGCTGCCCTGACCTGCTTCCACTCCTCTATTTTTTTGTCCCTTTTTAAAGGAGAAATGGATGGTAATTGAAAAGGATCTTAAGCAAGATTTATGAAACTGTAGACAACATGATTCCCCACTATCTCTCTCTGTTTTCACAAATAAAGTCTTAACCTTTTAAGCACCAATGACAGGACAGCTAAAGATAAATTGGTAAAGCTTGTAAGCCCTATCCTATCAAAGTTATATTCCTCAAAAGTGCCTTGCATTATTCCACAATAATTACTGGTTATTACTGAGCATTGTGTAAATGTTTGTAGATTGGTAAATTCCTGCATAAAATTATCAGCGTTTCTGAGAAAAGAAAAGGGCTGCAGTCTGTTGTGTGGAATATCTTGGAAATTTATGCATATTTTGACAGGACACATCCAGATGAACTCTGAAACTGCTTGTCAAGAAACTTAAACATACTATTCTGCCTACTTTTAACTTTTTGTTTTGTTTTGTGTTCAGCTCTTTATCTGTAGTACAAAATAGGAGAAATAGAAATAATTTTGCTTGTAGAATATAATTGAGCATATATTAATTATAAAATAGCATAGACAAAACTGGGAGCTGATTGGATTTACTATATATTCTAATAATCAAAGTCAAATCTGCTCAGAAATCCATGAGGGTTTTGGGAAACCTTGGTAGAATTAGTTATGGGTAGCATATTGCAAAATCTATTTCATCTGTCCCAGTGGAGTAAAATTAAAATACTTAATAGTATCTATACTGTGTAATTTATAAAACTGAAAAGTATCTGTAAGGAATGGTGCTTTCCCTATGTAGGCAGATTTCAAAATATAATTGTATTGTGAGAATTATTTTTACAATGATAAAAATAGTGATGAATTTTAAAATGGCAAGAATTCTTGTATAATTTAGGAAGCTCTTCAAATTACAAGGAAAAGTTTTAATAAAATGTGTCTCGTAATTTCTACTCAAATATCATTATTAAAGTGAAAGCAGTGAATAATTTTGATGTTTTTAATGATGTTTGCTATAATACAGTATTTTAATACGATCATACACTTGTTCTTGGTTAACTAGATTATATTTGTGGAGTAACAAAAAATGCCAAGTATCTGAAATATTCTAAAATCAACTGAGGATCATAGCTGGCAGAATTTATAAATGAGTAATTTGTTTGTATATCATTGCTATTTTAATAGCATAATATATATGCATATATATTTGATTTTGAATCCAGTGTAAAGCACTAGGGAACCATTATAGCATTTTGCTACTACTGAAACTTCTAAATTAATATCAGTACAGTTATTTCCATCTAGTTTAAAATATGTTGAGAAAATGCACAATAGGTACTAAGAAAATGATATTCATTTTCAGGAAGTAATTCTAATGTGTCTAATAAATGTTGATATGCGAGGTCTGATTACTCATTTGCAAAAGATTTTGCCAATATCTGCCTTTATTTTGAGTCCTTTCATTGTTTTTCTCTCAATTTTTATTTTGAAAAATGTCCAATCTACAGAACACTTGATACAGTGAAGGTTTATATATATCCTTTACTTAAGTTCATCAGTTAAGGACTTTGCCACATTTCTTTTACCTCTCTTATATCTCCTTTCTCTGTCTTTTGAACAGTTTGGGATTAACTCCACACAATCACTAAAGTTTTACTTCTAACTGCTATAGATCATATACTAAAGAATAGGAATTCTTCTCTATCCCTCCGTTATAATATCTAACACAGTCAACAATAATATAATATCATCCAAATGTAATCAAACTACCCAAAATATGCTTTAGAGCTTTTTTGTAATCCAGTATCCAAATAAGCCTCATCTGTTGCATTTAGTTATTTTCTTTAGTTCTCTTTAATCTAAAATATTCTCCCATCTTTTGTTTTATTTTTCATGATACTGGTTTTGTTTTTGAAGAGTTCAGACACCTTTCCTATAGAGTGTCTCACATTCTGGATTTGTCTGAGTGTTTTCTCATGATTAGATTCAGTTTAAATATTTTTAGCAAAACTAGACAGGTGAGGTGAGAGAGCCCTGTGATTCTAACGTTAAATAGCAGTGTTTGTCACTAATTTCAAAAACAAAATGGCTCGCAATTGACATAGTTGCCATTCTTTTTACTTAAGATCTTTTCCCATGATTTTAATATTTTACATAATTAAATTAACCTAAAGCAATATACCTAACAGTATGTAATATGAAAAATCAAGTCAGCATAACATTTACTGAGCTTACAAAACAGCTGTTTGTAGCCAAATGTGAAAGATTAATTTAATTAGAAGCTCCAAAGATTATTATGGGTATATTGCATTGTAGTTATACATGAAAAATGAACATTACAAGGCTGACAGTTGATTCTTTTTCTCAACTAAATGCTTTGTTTTATTATTACAATCATTTTTTTAATGTGCAACATTTGAAACATTTATGTGTTGCAACTATCCTAGGCATATTATAAATCAAACAAACTAAAACGTGCACATCAGGTATCAGTATAGAATACCAACCATAGGGCTGTATAGTAGGAAATTCACTTATTTCTGGATGTTATTTGACATGGGATTATATGTTTTATTGATTATTTATGCTCAAAGTTTAGAGTTTGTATAATTTTGAAGATAGATTTGATTTTTGTTTTTCCATTTTCCAGATCTCCACTGAACCCTGTTTTGGGTTTGACCTTTGACCAGGTGACTGCATTCACCAGAGGTGGCATTACAGTTGTGTATAAAACCTTCTTGGACCCTAATGCCCTTCTGCTACCTGGATGTGACAAGTAAATTAACAAGTTCTTGGTTAAGCAATCTGAATCGCCTAATTCAATTTTCTAGAGTGAGAGATTTAAACACTAAAAGATGTTCCTTAAATCATCTTAAATAAACAATCATTTATTTTATTGACTTATTTCATGATATAATGAGTTGGTGCTTAAAAGAGTTGTCATTAAGTTCCCTGGAGTTTTAGAAAACACGTGGGACAATGAGCAGAGTATAGTCTTCTGCTTTGCGAAGTTGACAATTTTATTTGAAATGTAAAAACTGTTTGTAGGGGATTTTTTTAGACTAACAATGTTAAATGGAATTATTAAAATATTAAATAATTAGTTCTCTTATATGAGTGTTCTTATTGAAGCATCTCATTTGATGATGGTAAATTGGAGTCGAAAACACTATCCTGGAGGCATGGTGTGCAGAAGAGCAGGAGTTAGAAGATCCAGGCACTGGACGCACAGCTACTCCTGATTGTTCATGAGCAGATAGGTGTCAGCTTCCTGTGGGTCAGTGATAAAGCCCAGCAGTCACTGATTGTTGACCATAGGCCAGGCACAGTTCTATTAATAAATGAATTGGATGAGAGCATATTTAATCTGCAAAGTAATCATTTTAATCCTATCATTGCTTATTAGGCTATTATTACTCCACTTTTATAGAGGCAGAAACTGAGGCACAGAAGGGCATTTTGCCAGTCACATGACTTGTACATGATAGTGCAAGGATTCTAACCCAAGTTGTCTTTCTTCAGAACTGAGGACTTCCTAAAGAACTGAGATAGATAACCACTATCCAGTAGTGTCTAGTAGTACTTTCTATGATGATGGAATCAGAATTTGTGGCCAATGAGCACTTGAAATATGACTAGTATGACTGAGAAACTGAATTTTAAATTTTGTTTAAATTAAACCATTTTTAATTTAAGTAGGAATATGTGGCTTGTGGCTGCCATATTGGATACTGCAGCACAATGCTGACACCATGTTGGATTAGGTGACCTATCTATAAAGTCCCATCTAACTTTTGTATTTTGTAACTTAACCAGTTACAACTTTCTTTAATATAGTGGTGAAAAGGCTGAAATAGAGGATAGATCTAGAGAACCAAAAGCAGTCTGAAGAGGTCAGTCAGTCTAGCTAATGTCAACCTATTGCTAAGTATGTCTAAAAAGACAGACTCTTTGATCTTCTCTACCCCCCCATTGGCTGCCTGCAGTTTCTAGATAAGATTATAATGTTCTGTCTTGTTTTCTTTCTCTTTATGGATAGAAAATAACTCAGCACTCTTTATTAAAAGCATATTCATTTATGAGAAGATTTATTTCATGTGTGATAATCTTTACTAAGCTGTTAAATTTGCCTTTCCCTTTGGTCTTTGGCTATGAGTTTAATTTTTAATTTATGTATCGCTTCTTAATTTTACTTCTCCAGATGCAATGAATACTGATTTAATGAATGGATTTAAATTAAATCTGTTTCCCTAAATATAACAATGTGAAACTGCCTTTATTGAACATGAACTAGTTTGAAGATAATTTACTTAAATTTTGGATTCCATTTGAACTTTTTTTCTATACTCTGAAATGGGTCACTTGAGATCTTAGTCATCATGCCCTTACTTATATTTCTCAGACTATTGAAAGAAAACTGCCGTCACCATTTCTAGAACTGGTTTTTGTTGAATAGCATGCTGTGTGGTATATCTTAACATATCAGTGTTGAGCTGCAACTTTCTTTAGAGTAAGGATCGACTCACTGTTAAAATAAGTAATTTGGCTGAGTTAAGAATGAAGCCAGCCCCTCTAGTTTGTGATTCATCCATGTAATCTCTAGACTGTGCTGCCTTTTAAAAGACTCTCTTAAAAATACCAAGCTAATATTCTGGATACAAACATTATAAATTTAAAAGTATGCTTTATTATTATAGATCAATATATTTACATGATAACTTTAACAATGAAGATGATCTCCACTGTGAGTAATTCTGTAAGATTAAAAATTATTTTTTGTTTCCTTATTATATTAATAATTAACTAGGCATTGGGTCCCCCCAATATCATAAATAATAGCAAGGAAAAAATTTAAAGCCTTCCTTTCCCAATTATAGATACCAAGATACTTTATAAATTTCTGTTTAAAACGATTATAGACTATACATTGGTTTTTCTCTCACTAGAAGAGTAAGATGTATAAATTATCATACTAATAGATTAAAGAGTACTAAAACTCATTTTATTCTAATAAGAACAATTAAATATTTTATTTTCTTAGTTGGGATGTTTGTGAGGGATTTCCAGTTAACTTCAGTGGCACCAGTCAACAGGTACCTGATCAATTTGAAAAGGTGGACATGGAGAACAGTTTCCTACAGAACAAGGTCAGAATTATTTGTTGTTCTTGATAAGAATATTTTATGTATTAGACATTCATTCAATACATGGTGACTGGGTAGATATTTGTGAAAGTTTTGGAAAACTGTAAATTGTTTTACAAATGTTAGGGGCAAGTATTATGCTTTGTGTGCATGCATGCAAAGTCGCTTCAGTCCTGTCTGAATCTTTGAGACCCCGTGGACTGTAACCCACTAGGCTCCTCTGTCGATGGGATTCTCCAGCCAAGAATACTGGAGTGGGAGGCCATGCCCTCCTCCAGGGGATCCTCCCAACCCAGGGATTGAACCTGTGTCTCTTATGTTCTCCTGCATTGGCAGGCAGGTTCTTTATTTATCATTAGTGCCACCCCGTTAATTAAGCACTTTGAAACTGAACAAATACTGAGAAGGGTTAGAGGAAGGGATAAGGTGGGAGTTTGACATTGACATTTATACACTGCTATATTTAAAATAAATGACCAACAAAGACATACTATATAGTACAGGGAACTCTGCTCAATGTTCTGTAATAACCTAAATGGGAAAAGAATTTGAAAAAGAATAGGAAGAAAAAAAAAACTGTACCAATATATATCATTTCTACCTAAGAAATATTCTACTTGTATTACATCATTTAAGTACAATTGTTTAGCATATTTTCATTATACCAACTACATTAATAAGTTGTATTTGTTTAAGAAATTCTTTAAGATGGCTGTTATATCTTTATACTCTAGAATCTGATCTATTTCTTCTATGGGTCTATGTATCTAAGTAGCATGTGTTCTTCAGAAAACTGTACTTATAACACAATCCAGAAGGTCTCTTTATTAATTTACTTTAGAAATTTATCTTCCAGTAAAGAATTTTTTTCTGCCTCTGAGCTATGAAACACATTTTAAACCTGTCTCTAAAGAAGGAGTAATTCTTTTCATTTTCTCAGCTGGTGAGTTATGTGGGGTTGTTGTTCATTTCAGCTGCATAAGTTTTAGTTTTTGAATTCATGAAATCAAAACCAAAAAGTACCCACAGAGACAGAGATGCTCAGAGAAAGCGGGGCTTCCTGTTAACTAGTCTGGGCCCTTTCTTGTAAGAGATAATGCAAAAGACACATTGTCCCAACCTGCTGTTTTTCAATTTCTCCATGTTGCCCATTCAGTCTTTTAGGTCAAAATTTATACCAAAAACACTAGTTGTTTCAAGGTATATGTGAAGCTAAATTGTATAATTGTAAAGCTAGAGTAAAATAAACAATTATTTCTAGTCCTGTTTCTGAGCAAATTTAGAAAATAAATGTAAGTTGAATGGTGCACTAAGGATTAATGCATTTTGTATTTTGTATTCATTGACATTAAGGTTTATTTGCCATAGTTCTTTCATCCTGTTGGCATTCTTTTTAGTTTTTTGTGTGTGTGTGTGCTGTAGCTTTATTTTCATGCTCAAAAACTTATATGCCTAACCGTTGCCTATTATTCATATCATCATCTGGCCGTCATTAATCTCCATGATTCATCTCCAGTCTTCCCCCACTCTCAACTTGTCTTTCCAATCCTCTCCATTTCTTGATCTTTGTGTACCCTGACCCTACAGTCGGAGCGAATAAATGGAGTCCCACACATGATTTACACTTCGGTTTACTCATGCCAGTCCATGTGTTGTTCTTTGCTAGGATACAGTCCCGCCATTACTATTCCTTACTTTTCAAGGCTTTCTTCAATTTCTTCTTTGTCCTTGAAGCCTTCTCAGATGCTCCAGAGATATTTAACCTCAAGTTATTTTGCGACCCCAGAACTCCTTTTCACACTTTGAAAATTGTTCTTAGAGTTTGTGTTTTGGTAAAGGCATTTGCTTTTGTGTCTTTGTCTTCCACTAAACTGATAATTCTTTGGACACAGATTTTATGTCTTACTCATCTTTGTGTTCATAAGTGCTGGAACAAAGTCTTGGATATAGGGCAGGTGCACAATACGTTTTCATGAATGATTTTTTAAATTTAGCCGTAATCTCTTTCAAGGCTTGCTATTCTCTAATTTGTTCTTTGTGTGTTAGCCAAGCTAAATTGTTCATTTGTTGTTTTCTGAGTCCATGATTTCTGTTATTATGCCCGCATGAATCCCTCTGCCTGGAATTCAACCTTTCTTTCTTTGTTACCACCCCCACCTTCTCTGTCACCCTTATGCCATATCCTAGCATGGTACTGGCGTAGAGTTGGCATTCAATAAATGTTTATTGAAACCCTGCCCATCATTCTAGCCTTATCTGATTTGTGCCTGCTTCATAAAATCTTTCTTTACCTCAACTCCACCGCCAAACCAGATATGATGTTTCTGATCTTGATACCCCTGTTGCATCCATTCTGTACCCTTTATAATGGCATTGACTCTGTTCTGTTCCTCTTGCAACATTTTTTGATGATTTGAAGTCAATCATTGTTCCAAGTTTGGGCATATTTTAGCTCACATTAGAGTAGAACAGAATGGTAGATTCCACTGAGATTGTTGGTGTCATATCATAAAGGATCTTAATTCAAATGTTTATCCTTCTGTAGAAAACAAGAGCCACTGGAAACATGGAAGCAGAGACAGATCTGATTTGATCCTGTGTTAGGAAGATGTCTTGGGAGATATTTATCTTATCCTCCTACCCCTGCCTTGCAGATTAGAAATTCTGAGAAGGAAAGAGCATTCTGATCATTCTTGTCTCTGCTATAGTATCTAGGTGCTCAGAGTTAGCTGAATGGAACTGAATTATCTAGTTAATTAACTCATTCAATAGAAACCAGGTCAACCCTGGGTGGGGGGTGGGGGGGAAGGATAGTGAAGGATTGTCAGAGGAAAAGAACCAGAAAGGTCTCTCTCTTTGATTTTAAGCCCAAGTAGAACTTTGAAAGAAAGATATATTTTGTAATATTGAAAAATGAGGGAATAAAACCCCACAGTTATTTTATCACTATTAATTTGTTCTAATGATTTAGTGAAAGTGAGAAAACACCTCATCTTACAAGTTTGTACACTACTGTATTTTTAGAAGAAGAAATTGGTTTTGGATAAAATTTCAGCTCAGTCAAAATAGTGATAAACTGGATAGTAAAGAGACACTTTCAAAGAAAGTTTCCCTTAGCTGTGAAACCTTTGAAATCCTTCCAGAAAAATGTCTCTAATTATATACAGAGGTGATCAGTGCATTGGAAATAGCAATTTAATAACCTGAAAAGGAGCACTTTTAAGAGAGATTCAGGCAGAGGTCATGGGTATCTAGAGGGCATTTTATTGTGGAATCTTGATGCTCCTCGCAATAAAGGAAGACACTAAGAGGATTACAACAGGGATAGAGAGGAGGCAGGCAAAAGCCGATATTCTTGCTGCATACGTTTTCAAATTGGCTTGAGATAGAGGTATCAGTGCCCAACCCCGACTGTTCTTTTAAATCTCGTATTGACAAGTAAAACCTTTCCTACAGAGAAAAATTTGGAACATGTAATCCCTATTAGTAATGTGGAAGGCAGATATAACCCTGACAATTACAACCTGTTGCTCTTTTATCTATTTCAAAAAAAGATTTGGAATCTACTACACATGGAGAATTTGGGTGAAAACATCTTTCAACAGTTCTATTGTTACTTAAGTTGGCAACACTTATTTGGCAATACACTTATATGTTTCCATGAAATGGGTGAGATACAAACTTCATGGTAGTTAATAAAAAATATTCATGAGAAGAATAGCTCATTTATGGGAAAACATAGCAGAAAACTGCACGCCAGCGTTTGGCAGGTCATATATTCTGTCAAAAAGACAAGGAAACTGATTTTGATCCTAGCCTTTTGGTATGATCAGACAGCAGCAGAACATTAGAAACAATTACTAGTATAGAAGAGTAAGCCAAACACCAAGTTATGATTTTAGAATTATGGCACATTTGTTATAAGTTTACTTGTAAATTCAACAATTATGGACGCTAGAAGAATATATTATTCTTTATGTCGAGAAAGAGGCTAGGAAAAGGCAGATAATTCTTTACTGTCCTATTTCTTTGGAGAGCAAGTCATCAAGAAATAATATTTTCTCAGATAATTTATACTGGAGAAAGTGCAATTTTTAATCTAAATTTTGAATTTATTGCCCTTAGAATGGGATACTGGGCTTTAAATGAAATTCCAAATCCCTTCCTTATTTTTAGACCTATAGCTGGAATCTATTAAGGACTGCACACCTAAATACTAGATATTTTGATTGTTCAGTTGCATAATTATGTTATTGTTGTTCAATTGCTCAGTCATGTCCAACTCTTTACAACCCATGTACTGCAGCAAGCCAGGTTTTCCTGTCTTTTACTATCTCCTGGAGTTTGCTCAAACTCATGTTCATTGAATCGATGATGCCATCCAACCATCTCATCCTCTGTCATCCCCTTCTCCTCCTGCCCTCAATCTTTCCTAGCAGCAGGGTCTTTTCAAATGAGTCGGCTCTTCACATCAGGTGGCCAAAGTACTGGAGCTTCAGCTTCAGCATCAGTCCTTCCAGTGTATATTCAAGAGTGATTTCCTTTAAGATTGACTGGTTTAATCTCTTTGCAGTCCAAGGGACTCTCAAGAGTCTTCTCCAATACCACAGCATAATTATGTGCTCACTAATATTTTCTGCTTTTCAGTTTTTCTAGTTTTTGGTCTTAGAGGTAGGTGGATTGATCAGCTTATAGATTTAGAGAATGAAATCAATAAGCATGAATATCAAGGGCACGAGGAAAGAGATTTTAGAACATTTCTTGTGGGTGTGATTTTAATTTGTATAGTAAATTATTTAGTGTTAAAGTGTTAGTCACTCAGTCATGTCCGACTCTTTGCAACTCCTTGGACTGTAGCCTTCTAGGATTCTCTGTTCCTGCGATTGTCCTGACAAGAATACTGGAGTGGGTTGCCGATTCCTCCTCCAGGGGATCTTCCCAACCCAGGGATCAAACCCAGGTCTCCTGCATTACAGGCAGATTCTTTACCATCTGAGCCCCCAACTTGGTCTTAAAATTACTATCAAAAGGAAAAATCTTATAAAATTCTATCTAAAATAAAAATATTTTTAGAATGAAGGTTGTGGCCCATGAGCTCCTTTTTTCACAAAAAATTTCATGGTCTTACATTTGTTCCTCAGTAGATTTGCAGGAAGAGACCTTATTACTTTGAAATTGCACAGGAATTTTGAAGTCTACTCCACTTTCATTGGTAGTTTGGGGAAAGACGATTAAACAAGAAATTTTAACTGGCCCAGTACATATATACCTCATTTTTAATCACTGGCATCATCTGTATCAGCACAGTTTATTCAGATAAGTAAAATCATAATGGTCGCTTAAAGGAAGCTATGTATGTAGGTATTCAAAAGAATAAAAGAAAATTTCTTGTTTTTAATTCTCAAAAGACTGTAAAAGGTTTTCTAATTGCACATGTTATGGTATGTATTTGGAGACCTGTGTCAACATAAATGCTATCATACACGTGCTCATATGCATGCACATGTGCACACGTACACACTCCCACACAAACACTCACACATAGAGACACATGTGGCATATTATGTTGTAGGTTGTCAGAGCACTTTTCAAAATTTATCTCCCCCACCTTCCTAAACATTTCATCTACAGCTAAGCTATCAAATTAAATTAAAAAGAAAAAAGTAGGTGACGTCATGAAGAGAATTTAATGGCCATTGTCAATTTTAAGTGTATTAGAACCATGACTTGACAGGACTTTTTTTTTTTAATAACATTAAATGAAGCTGAGTTAGTGGGCCTGGCTCTGTCTGGTCTATGTAGAATCACTTGGGAACCGTCCAGCAAAATATCTCTTAGAGAACAGCATGGTGTTAATACTGGGTGCCAACCCAAGACAGAAACAAAGGACCCCTTCGCTCTTCACCAATAAGCCAACTGTTAAAAGATTAAGCCGTGTTGTGCAGATAACAAGAATTTAGGCACTGGCAGCAGGTGCTGTACAAAGAAGCAGTTGGCAGTACGGGTCTTCTGTCTGACTAATCCAGTCAAAGCAATCTTCTTCCCAGTTGCAGAGGAGAGTCCTGAGTGTGATGGCAACTTGGAGTTAGGAGGCTGACTAAGAGTGCTACTTTAAATGCTGAGTCCTGTGGGGAATGGATTAGTAGAATATAGTTTATCATTGTTCAGAAACTGTGAGAAATTCCCATCTAGAGTCCAATCACTACTGGCTAACTGGGGAATAAATCACCAAAGAACTCTAAGTCAAGTCTGCTTATATGGTGGGGTTACTGTATTTTTAAAATTTTATTTTCATGCATATAAGTCATATGACATTTTTGTCCATAATAGAATAATTATCAAATGTATTAGTCATACCCTTTTGTTATTGCCTGTTCACACTTGTAAAACATCACCTTTTAAATTATTGTTTAACTTTTGTTTTTTAAAAAATCATTTGCTACTCAAAATCTAGTGTTAGCAAAGAATTTGAATAGACATTTCAATATTAGAAAATTATTTAAATTGCTACTGAAGCAATATTATTTACTAAGTTTAAAGCATAAGTTGATATATTCTCATATTAGTAATATGAGAATAAATACAAATAAATATTAGTACTTAAAGTTAGCATGCTTTTTCAGGGAAAGTGATTATATAAGGTAGGAGGTAAAGTTTATTAAATATGAAGGAGAATGAGAAAAAGCAAAGAAGGAAAGGAAAGCTATACCCATCTGAATGCAGAATTCCAAAGAATAGAAAGAAGAGATAAGAAAGCCTTCCTAAGTGAACAGTGCAAAGAAATAGAGGAAAACAATACAATGGGAAAGACTAGAGATCTCTTCCAGAAAATAGAGATACCAACAGAACATTTCATACAAAGATGGGCACAATAAAGCACAGAAATGTCATGGACCTAACAGGAGCAGAAAATATTAAGAAGAGGTGGCAAGAATACACAGAACTATACAAAAAAGATCTTCATGACCCAGATAACCACGATGGTGTGATCACTCACTTAGAGCCAGACATCCTGGAGTCCGAAGTCAAGTGGGCCTTAGGAAGCATCACTACAAACAAAGCTAGTGGAGGTGATGGAATTCCAGTTGAGCTATTCCAAATCCTAAAAGATGATGCTGTGAAAGTACTGCACTCAATACGCCAGAAATTTTGGAAAACTCAGCTTTGGCCACGGGACTGGAAAAGGTCAGTTTTCATTCCCAATCCCAAAGAAAGGCAATGCCAAAGAATATTCAAACTACCACACAATTGCACTCATCTCACACACTAGCAAAGTAATGCTCAATATTCTCTAAACTATGCTTCAACAGTTCATGAACCAAGAACTTCCAGATGTTCAAGCTGGTTTTAGAAAAGGCAGAGGAACCAGAAATCAAATTGCCAACATCCACTGGATCATAGAAAAAGTAAGAGAATGCCAGAAAAACATCTACTTCTGCTTCATTGACTACGCTAAAGCCTTTGACTGTGTGGATCACAACAAATTGCAGAAAATTCTTAGAGTTGGGAATACCAGATCACCTTATCTGCCTCTTGTGAAATCTGCATGCAGGTCAAGAAGCAACAGTTAGAACAAGATATGGAACATGAAACAACAGACTGGTTCAAAATTGGTAAAAGAGTACTTCAAGGCTGTATATTGTCACCCTGCTTATCTAACTTATATGCAGGGTACGTCATGTGAAATGCTGGACTGGATGAAGCACAAACTGAAATCAAGATTGCTAGGAAAAACATCGATAAGCTCAGATATGCCGATGACACCACCCTTATGGCAGAAAGTAAAGAGGAAATAAAGAGCCTCTAACTGAAAGTGAAAGAGGAGAATGAAAAAGCTGATTTAAAACTCAACATTCAAAAAACTAAGATCATGGCCTCTGGTCCCATCACTTCATGGCAAATAGATGGGGAAACAATGGTCCCGTCACTTCATGGCAAATAGATGGGGAAACAGACTTTATTTTCTTGGGCTCCAAAATCACTGCAGATGGTGACTGCAGCCATGAAATTTAAAGATGCTTGCTCCTTGGAAGAAAAGCTATGACTAACCTAGACAGCATATTAAAAAGCAGAGACATTACTTTGCTGACAAAGGTCCATATAATCAAAGCTATGGTTTTTCCAGTAGTCATGTATGGATGTGAAGAGTTGGACCATAAAGAAGGCTGAGCACGAAAGAATTGATGCTTTTGAACTGTGGCGTTGGAGAGGACTCCTGAGAGTTTTTTGGACTGCAAGGAGATTCAGACCAGTCAATCCTAAAGAAAATCAGTCCTGAATATTCATTGAATGGGCTAATGCTGAAGCTGAAGCTCCAGTACTTTGGCCACCTGATGCCATGAACTGACTCATTGAAAAAGACCCTGATGCTGGGAAAGATTGAAGGCAGGAGGAGAAGGTGATGACAGAGGATGAGATGGTTGCATGGCATCACTGACTCAATGGACATGAGTTTGGGCAAGCTCTGGGAGATGGTGAAGGACAGGAAAACCTGGCGTGCTGCAGTCTGTGAGGTTGCACAGAGACGAACAGGACTGAGCGACTGAACAACAGCAGCAACAAACATGAAGAAGTAGAATTCTGACAGATGACATGAATGACTGACTGTTCATTTAAGTTGATCATCAAGTCTAAGTGAGAAATGTTAGAAGGTGCACAATACTTTTGGCGTTTGTCATCTTATAAACACATGGGACACAGAGGCAGGATCTCCCCAGTTGACCCTCTCCCATCCATTCCCACAACAATCACTGAAATCTCAACATGCTAATTGCTTCCATCATGTTTGTCTCTTTTCGACCCCATGGACTGTAGCCCACCAGGCTTCTATGTCCATGGGATTCTCTAGGCAAAAATACCAGAGTGGGTTGCCATTTCCTTCTGCAGGGATCTTCTGAAGCCAGGGATATAATCCACAGTTTTTACGTCTCCTGCATTGGCAGGCAGATTCTTTATCACTAACCCTGCTCCTATCCCTTAATTCTTATGAAGTTGTACAAGCCCTCAACTGTTCTCCCTGCCTTTGATCTCTCCTTATTGCAATCCATTATGTTTGCATTTGCCAGATCAACCTTTGTAAAATCTTGTTATACAGACACTCCTCCGAGAACACCCCACTGACACCTACTTCCATAGCATTACACTTGACCCCTTCTAAGTCTGGCCAAATTTAACTTTTGAGTCTTCCGTTAAATCCTAAGATATATTGATTATACTAATTGCTTTTGCTTGGAATGCCTTTTTTTCCTTCATTATTCTTGTCGAACTGCTTCCGTCCTTCAAGACCTGGTCCAGATGTTACCTCTTTCAAGATGTTTCACTTTTTGTTGCTCCTGTAAATAAGACTACCATTCTTTGCATCTTATAGCAGTATTTAATCATCCAAATGGAGCTTAACACAAAATCGTGCATGTGTGCCCGTGTGTGCGTGTTATTGCCTCGATGCATAAATCTATTTAAGGCAGGAAAACACTTTATAATATTCCATATCACACAGTCCAGGGCCTTCTGTACCAGAGCTGGTGTTCAACAAATATTAATTTAATTGAGTTAGTGGGATTGGGCACTACTGTTTCAAAAGAGACTGTCTCAATGAGAAACATGTTCAAGATTAATCTATTTTGGGTAACTATGCTGAGGAAGTTTGACTTTCAGACTATAAGTTAATAGCTTGTTTCTTTTCATGGTATAGGTGGACTCCAGTATTGTCCTTCATGCCTCTGTTTCCGTCAGAAAGCAGAGTTTCTCGAGCAGTAAAGAGAGCAGTGGGAGCCAGATAACGCCATCGACCCTGTGGCCTGCAGCCAGTGTGTGGCTGATCACAAAGGTATCCACGAACGTCTGCTCTCTCTGAGTCACTTCGGGGGCTCACTGGCTCACTTTGCTGCTCCGTTTCCTGACATTCTCCCTCATATAAGCTTGCAACTGAAAGCACTGCAGTTGTTGACTGTTGTGAATCTGTGATCTCCTCTTCGTTTGTCTAGTGCAGAGGACGCTGACATGAATATTCAACTCACTTTTTAGATGGGCTGATTAGTTAGTACTCCAGAATGTTATTTAAACTAGCATAGAGCTTTGCTATAGTCTGCAGACTCACCATTTTCACGAGATTTGCCTGAATATCATTTGCTTCCACTCCTTAGTCTTTATTGTTGAGGTTCACAGAGCCTGGTGAATCAGTACGATATAGTGATAGAGTAAGACCATACTCTAGTCTTAGTCTTAGTTTTAAAACTCTTAGTTTTAAAAGAAATCCCTGAATATAAAATGTGAACAATGCCTAACACAAAACCTATGTCTTGGCATTATTTTTTTAAACTTTATTCTTACATTATTGAATCAGATTTAAGTTGAGAATATATAATTGCTCTCCCCTTCCCTTTTACTATTGAAATACATTTTATGATTGCCACCAAATATTTATGACTGGAAAGAGATGATGCAGCTTGTATCTCCCCTTCTCCTGCCTCCCCTTGTCTCCTCCGTGTAGACTATTTTTGCTTCTTCCAAGCACTCACATAAGTGCAGAGTCACTCAGGCAAGTATGTTGCTACTTAGTTTAGGGGGTAGGAGAGATTGAAATTATTTTTTCAAATGAAATTTTGAATTACTCTTAACTATTAATTTTGCTTTTCAGAGAGCTAAAACCAAAAATTAGAGTAATTGAGACACAAAGATATTAAAAAATATTATCCACTTCATTGACAAAGGCAGAATGAGATTAGATATTTCTTAAATCTGCTTCCAACCTCGAGACTCTCTTAACTACTAGTCCTTTTTATTAATATGTTGTATTTTATTTCTGATTTAGAAATAATATTGCCATTTTGTTAAACATATGTTAAACATTGTATACACATTTATTATCTCATTTAAGCTCATAAAAATTATGCAAATTTTCACTATACAGCTGAAAAACTGAGGCCAGTAGGTGATAGAGGAAAGATTCTTGGTCTGTCTAACTTCAAAACTTATGCCATTTTACTGCATTTCAATATAAAACACTTCTCTATATCTGACCAATTTATGAGCATTGATGGAAATATTTTAGTTTTAGCACTACCACTGAATACCGGTGTGACCTCAAGTAAGTCACATACCATATCTGGGCCTTAGTCTTCTGGTAACGGAGTTGGACCAGTTGATATGGAAGATTATTTTTCCAAATCTCATATTCTCTAATTCTGTGGCATCTGTTTCTAGAATTTCATGATATAAAAAATCTTGTACTTACCTTAAAATTTTCCCGAAAGAATTTAAATGCTTCCTGCAAACAGTATGAGTTTTGGAGTTAGACAGGTCAGACTTAAAATCATTTCTGTGATCTTGGGAAAGTTACTTAGCTGCACTGAACCAGAATTTTCTTATATATATAAAACGAAGTTAGTCCCTTTTGCCTTGCATAGTGGCTATAGTGATTGAGAAAATATATTTGAAGTTCAAGCATACTATCTGGTATACAGAAAGTGCTTAATAAGTGATGATTCTTTTTCCTCACCCAAAGGAGTTCCCTTTCTCTATAGACAAGCATGTTCAAATGAGGATTCCATTCAATGCTAATTAGAACAAAAATTTACAAAACTACTTTCTTTCCCTAAGTCATTGTGTAGTTCTTTCTCACACAACAAAACCATGAGAAATAAAAGTCACACGTTAAAAAGAAAACAATTTTGAAAATCTTCTAAAATTTAAAGTTCTATCATTTTTTTCCCAAAATAAATTAGTTTACCTATTAAAAAATAGAAGTTTCCATGCCATAAATCCTCAATATGTGTAAATAAATTCCTCAGTGGTTGTCACTTATTTAAAATGTTGTGTCAATTTACTAAGTAAGAAAATTGTTAAATGCCTATTCAAGTAATATTCTCAATCAGCTTCCTTATCAGAGAATCGTAACATTTAAAATGAAAGTAGTTCATAAACCACCTTAAAATGTTTAACCCATGATATTGAGACCTAAAATAAAACTTTAAATTGGTACCAGAGGTCAAGGATTTGTTTCAATCTTTTCAGTTCACTGCCTTTATTTATTTTTTTTCTGTGCATACATATTTCAAGTAAGCTCTGTAGTTATAACTATAACAAGTGACACGAATGGACCCCAAACCACTACACTGTGAAATATGCACAGAAAAAAAGGACAAATGAAGATATCAAGGTCTGTTTTATTTTCGCTGAACTGTAAAATGCCACCCTTGTCCAACAGAAGATCACTGATTCTGAGCAGGGCTCACTGACTGCTAAGTTGTGGGTAGTGTTTCACTTTCGGCAACTGTTAATATCCGAGTTTATCCAGGCATAATGACCTCACTATTTGTGACACATTGTTGAATTTTCTGGTTCTTTTAACTTATTTAGACCTTTCTCCCCCCTCTCTATTCATTGGAAGACTGGAATGATCCTGAGCCAAGCAATAACTCAGAGCTGTCTAGCTGTTGGTCATCCAATCAGAGTCAAGGCTACTGACGGAACATCACTACAAGGATACAAATTAATCCTACAGAAAAGGTAATGTTTATGAGCTATGTACCTGAAAACAAAAAATGTTAATTTCAAGATTCCTGAGCAGTCAGACCATCATGCTTCCTATCTTAGATGGGATATTCATTATGTTTTAAATTTGTGTTCAAAATATCAATATTAATTTTTTTAAAATAAGCTTGAAAACATATGCCACTTAATTAGATAGTGTGTCTTAGATATCTTTAAAACTGAAAAGCTGCCTTCAGTATATATCTGTTGTAGACAAGCTGCTGCTTTACTCTGTAATTATTGGAACTCATTTCTTTGTATCCATTTTGGTTATTAATTTAAGAATTTAATGTGTTATGTGTATTCCTAATGTTTTCTCCATCTTCTGAATATGAAATATTGAGCAATGAAGGAAAAATCAAGGAGACAAAAAAATTGTGGCTAGTAAGGCACCAAAAGTGTCATTTTTGTTTGTTTTTTCTGACTTGGAGGATAAAATTAAAAATAGATTTAGAAGAAAAAATTAGCAGTAAGGAAGAAAGGTGACTTATCTCCAACTGCTTGGGAATATTGCTTCCTAAATCTGTTTTCTATTTCATTTGTCTTTTGATTTTACCTAGTGTTGACAAAAACAAGTCCTATTGTATTTCAAGACTTAGAAAGCTATTAGCCAACTACTCTGGCTGGATAGACAATTAGGATGTGCTTAGGGCTAAAGCCAGAACTAGGGCATTTAGGCACCAGAGGAAGTTTGGCTCAGCCACAGATACAGAAGGGAAATTTTCTCTAACATGCAAGGCATACTGTCCAACAGGTATTAGAAGATTACATAGTGGTTTAAGAACATGATCTACAGAGTCGGATTTCGAGGTATAAATCCTAGCTGCAACACTTACTGTGACAGCAACAACAGCAAAACAAATTCTGAGCCAGACACTATTTTAATTCATTTACACTGTGTTTTTACATGTAAACTTAACAACACTTGATAAGGTAGGTAGCATTACTATCCTAACAGGTGGGAGATTGAAATACAGAGTTTAATCACTTACTCAAGATCATATATAAGTGATTGAGGAGGAATGCAAAGTCAAGCAACTGTAATCTGTAACTCACTCTTAGCCACAAAATTATATAGTCTGTAGGTCAAAATCCAATCATCCAATTGCCAGTGAGTGCCAAGTGTGGTAGTAGATACCTCAGAGAATCAGTAAGGTACATGAATTGAAACACCCAAGCAGAAGGAAGAGAGGGACAGTAGCTTGCTATCACACAAACTGGCCAGTGTGAGTAGAGTCCTAAACACATAGTTCTCAAGGAGGAGCACACAAACCCAAAGCAAATCCAAGGTTGATATGGTGCTGTACATGGAGTAGCTAACAAGTTTTCTGGGGCAGAATCAATCCTGTAAACTGGAAACACACAAAGCGTCAAGTTGCAAGAATAACAAGTGCAAATCATGGGACATGGAGCCAGAGATGCTTCAGCTCACTTAGTCCAGGGTTATAATAAAGAGAAAATCAGTCAATTGTAACTAACCTAGAAATGATACAGATTATAGAATTAATACACAGATCATTAAAACAGTTGTTATCATTGTATTCTATATATTCAGGTAGCTAGAGGAAAGATTGAATATGTTAAATAGAGACACAGAACATATAAAAAGACTCAAATCAAATTTCTAGATAAGAAAACTTCCATGTATTACTCTTCCATGTATTACTTGAAAAATATGCTGACTTGGTCTAATAGCAGATTAGATATTATGGAAGAAAATTTTAGTATATTTAGATACCAAAAGAAACTATTCACAGTGAAAACCAAAGAGGAAAAAATATGGATTGAAGAAAAATGAACAGAGGTTGTTGAAAAGCTTCAGATGGCCTAATCTCAGAATAATTAGAGTCTCTAAAGGAAAGAAGCAGGGAACAGAAAAATATTGGAAAAAATGATGTCTTCTAAAAATATAGGACAAAACATTTCAAAATTTTGTGAAAACCACAACCCACACATCCAAGAAGTTCAACAGGTTTTAAGCATAAGAAACACTAAGAAAAGAAACCAAGAAAAATCATAATCAAATTCCTTAAAATTAGTGATAAAGAGAAAAATCTTATGAGTACACAGAAAAGATATATTTATTACATACAAAAGGAATAAAGATAAGAATGACAGCAGATTTCTTGTTGGTAACAATAAGAGTGAGAAGAAAGTGGAAGAATATCTTTAAAAACTCAAAGAACAAAAAAACCAACTTATCAATATAGAAATCATTTCCCAATGAAAATATTAATATCTTTTAAATATTAAGGCAAAATAAAAAATTCAGATATTAGTCAGAAACTGAAAGAATTTTTATCACCAGCAAACCTAGAGAACAAACACTGTTTAAAGAATTCCTTCAAGCAGAATATTGGTATCAGATGAAAATGAAGAGCACTGGGAATAATAACCACATAGACAATATAAAGATCTCATTTCTTATTTAAGTCTCTTTAAAATATAATTTTTTGTTTAAAGCAAAAAATAGCGATATATTATGGAGAGAAAAATGTGTAGATGCAAAATATATGAAGTTAACAGTACAAATACCAATAGGAGAAACGGAATAAAGATTCTCATACTGTACTTGCCAAGGGGATGATATCCAGTGGCTCAGCAGTAAGAATCCACCTGCAGTGCAGGAGATGCAGGTTCAATCTCTGGGTCAGAAAGACCCTCTGGAAAAAAAAATGGCAACCCACTCCAATATTCTTGCCTGGGAAATCCCATGGACAGAGGAGCCTGGCTGGCTACAGTCCATCACAAAGGAGTCAGACACGACTTAGCAACTAAATAACAACAATGGTATCAACTGAAAGTATGTTCTTCTATAAATACTTAAGTTAAGGATGTCCTATAAGTTAAACAATATCCTATTTCAATAATGAACATGTGAGGAGGAAACTGAGGGTACAGAAGACTAGAACAACACTGTCAATCAACTTGACCTAATTGATATTTATAGAAGAACATACCCAAGAAAAGCAGAAGACATATTCATTTAAAGGAACAGTATATTAAATCAAATGGAGTATATTCTAGCTATAAAACAAGTCTCAACACATTTAACAAAATTTAAATATTATAAAAAAGATTCTCTGGCCATAATAGAATTACGCTAGAAATCAGATAGATTTCACAACAAGGTCCTACTGTATAGCACAGGGAACTTTATTTACTATCCTGTGATAAGCCATAATAGAAAAGAACATAAAAAAAGAAAGTATATGTGTATGTATAACTGAATCACTTTGCTGTACATCAGAAGTTAACACAACACTGTAAATCAACCATACTTAAATTAAAAAAAAATAGCAGATAGCTTTCTGGAAAACCCTCAAGTATCTGGACATAAGTAACACATTTCTAAATGAGCCAAGAATCAAAGAAGAAATCAAAATGGAAATTAGCAAGTATTTTTGAACTGAATGAAAATGAAAATACACATATTAAAAATTGTGGGATGCTGCCCAAGAAGTTTAGATAGAAATTTATGTTAATACCTATATAAGGAAAGAAGTGAAAGTGAAAGTTGCTCAGTTGTGTCCAACTCTTTGTGACCCATGGATAGTCCATGGAATTCTCCAGGCCAGAATACTGGAGTGGGTAGCCTTTCCCTTCTCCAAGAGATCTTCCCAACCCAGGAATCAAACCGGGGTCTCCTGCATTGCAGGCGGATTCTTTACTAACTGAGCTAAGAAGAAAGATAACAAATCAGTGACCTCAGCTTCCATTTTGAGAAGCTAGAGTAAGAAGAGCAAATCAAACTCAAAGTAATCAGAAGACAGAAAATAATAAAAGTTAGAGTGGCAATCAATGAAATAGAAAATAGGAAAAAAAGAAAAATCAACAAAATCAAAAGATTTTTTTCCAAATATCAAAGAAACTGATAAATCTCTAGCCAGACTGCTCAGGAAATAAAGGAATAGGACACAAATTACCATTATCAGGAATGAGAGAGGTGATATCACACAGTTATTAAAGGGATAATGGAATATTTTGAACAAAGATGTGCCAATAAAATTGCCAAACTGAGATGATTAAAGACCAGTTTCTTCAAGGGCACAAATTGCCAATGTCTACTCAAGAAGAAACAGGTAAGCTGAATAGTCCTGGATCTCTTAAAGAAATTAAATTTTTAGTTAAAAACTTTCCCACAAAGAGAACCTCAGATTCAGATGATTTCACTAGCTTCACTGGGGAATTCTGCCAAATAATGCCAAGTCTCCATTTTCTTACATAGAAAATAGAAGAGGGAATACTTCCTAGATAATTCTATGAGGCCAGTATTATTCTGAAAGCAGAAATCAGACAGATATTACAGGAAAAGAAAATCATAGACTAATATCCCTTGTGACCATAAATGCAAAAAATTCTTAACCTTTTAACAAGTTGAATACAATAAAAAAGACAATATACCATGACCAAGCAGTGTTTATCCCAGGAGAATGAAGCTGAAAATCAATCAATGTAAGTCACTCAACTGGCAGACGGAAAAGGATCACAAACATCAAATTGATATAGGAAAAGCTTTTAACAAAGGTCAGAATCCCTTCATAATAGAAAGTTTTCTATTCAGAAAACTGATTAGAAGGGAACTTTGTCAATGTGACAAAGGACATCTGCAAAAAAACATACAGCTGACATATTCAAAGATGAAAGACTAGTGCTTCCTCCTAAAGTCCAAAACAAGGCAAGGTTGTCCACTGTCACCTATTCAACATTGCATAGAAAACTATAGCCAGTATAATAAGAAAGGAAAAAGAAATAAAAGACATCTAGATATGAATTGAAGAAGTAAAACTGACTTTAATTTCAAATGGTATGATTATCTATATAGAAAATCCTATGAAAACTGCAAACAATTTCTACAACTAATAAATGAGTTTAGCAAGTTTGAGGGCTTGAGATCAATATATATATATATGTTATATACATATATAAACAATATATATATGTGTGTATATATATATGTATGTACATATACATATATATTATTTGTATTCCTGTATACTAACAACAAGCAACTTTAGAAGTTAATATTTTAAATGCCAATTATAATAACATGACATGCTTTAATATGAATCAGATAAAATATGTAAAAGACTTGTGTACTGAAAACTACAAAACATTGCTGAGTAAGAGTAAAGAAGACCCAAATAGATGCAGGGATATACTGTATCCGTGGATTGAAAGACTCTGTATAGTTATGATGTCTGTTCTCTTCAGATTGACCTATAGATTTAACACAATCTCAGTAGAAATCCCAGAAAGTTTCTTATATAAAAGCTATCAAGGTAATTTTAAAATCCATATAGAATTGCAAAAGATCTAGAATAGGCAAAACAACTTTAAAAAGAACAAAATTACCTGATCTCAAGACTTACTGTAAAATAAAAGTAATAAAAAATAAATAAATAAAATAGCAGTAATGAAAAACGGTGTGTTATTGGCACCGAAGTATACAATTGGATCAATAGAACAGGATAGAACATCCAGAAATAGATGCACACATATATGGTCAGTTGACTTTTGATGAAATTGCAGGAGAAATTCAGTGGAAAAAGAATTTTCATTTTTTTTACTAATGGTGATGGAACAATTGGATATCAATATATAAAAAAACTTTGTTCCATATGTAATACAATAAACAGTAGTTAACTCAAAATGGATTATAGACTTAAATGTAAAAACTGAATATCTTTTGTGTAAAATTTAATATTTTAGACAAAAGCATAGGAGAAAATATTTATGATCTTGTATTAGCCAAACTTTCTTATATATGATGTCAAAAACATCATCCACAAAAATATAAATTGATAAATTGGACTTCATTAAAACTAAGACTTTCTGCTCTTTGAAAGGCATTGTTAGAATGATTAGACAAGTGACACACAAGGAGAAATATCTTCAAATAATAGATATTTGCAAAATACACACAACTCAAGAAAAAGTGGGCAGGTAAATGATTTGGACACATACTGTAACAAGGAAGATATACAGTTGGCATATGAAAAGATGCTAATCACTCAGTCAGTTCAGTTCAGTCGCTCAGTTGCGTCTGACTCTTTGCAACCCCATGGACTGCAGCACGCTAGGTCTCCCTGTCCATTGCCAACTCCTGGAGTTTACTCAAACTCATGTCCATTGAGTCGGTGATGCCGTCCAACCATCTCATCCTCTGTCATCCCCTTCTCCTCCTGCCTTCAATCTTTCCCAGCATCAGGGTCTTTTCAAATGAGTCAGTTCTTTGCATCAGGTGGCCAAAGTTTTTGAGTTTCAGCTTCAACATCAGTCCTTCCAATGAACACCCAGGATTGATTTCCTTTAGGATTGACTGGTTGGATCTCCTTGTAGTCCAAGGGACTCTCAAGAGTCTTCTCCAAACCACAGTTCAAAAGCATCAATTCTTCTACGCTCAGCTTTCTTTATAGTCCAACATTCACATCCATACATGACTAATGGAAAAAGCACAGCCTTGACTAGATGGACCTTTGTTGGCAAAGCAATGTCTCTGCTATTTAATATGCTGTCTAGGTTGGTCATAACTTTCCTTCCAAGGAGTAAGCGTCTTTTAATTTCATGGCTGTAGTCACCATCTGCAGTGATTTTGGAACCCAGAAAAATAAAGTCAGCCACTGTTTCCACTGTTTCCCATCTATTTGCCATGAAGTGATGGGACCAGATGCCATGATCTTAGTTTTCTGAATGTTGAGCTTTCAGCCAATTTTTTCACTCTCTTCTTTCACTTTCATCAAGAGGCTCTTTAGTTCTTCTTCGCTTTCTGTCATAAGGGTGGTGTCATCTGCATATCTGAGGTTATTGATATTCCTCCCGGCAGTCTTGATTCCAGTTTGTGCTTCATCCAGCCCAGTGTTCCTCATGATGTACTCTCCATATAAGTTAAATAAGCAGGGTGACAATATACAGCCTTGATGCTAAATATTAGGGGAATGAAAAATACAACTAAAATGAAGTAACACCACATATGTAGTAGAAGGTCCAGTGTTTAAAATGTAACCATATTGAATGCTGGTGAGAATATGGAACAACTGGAACCCTCATAGTTGGTACATGGTTTCTACAGAGTTGGTAGAAATAGAAATGCTTCAAAACTTTGGAAAACAATTGATCCTGTCCTAAAATATACAGATATATGTATATTTACAAAATCACTGTGGACGGTGACTGCAGCCATAAAATTAGAAGACATTGCTTCTTGGAAGAAAAGCTATGACAAACCTAGACAGCATATTAAAAAAACAGACACATCACTTTGCTGACCAAGGTCTGTATATTCAAAGCTATGGTCTTTCCAGCAGTCATGTATGGATGTGAGAATTGGACCATAAAGAAGGCTGAGCACCAAAGAAATGATGCTTTTGAACTGTGGTGCTAGAGAAAACTCTTGAGAGTCCCTAGGACAACAAGGAGATGAAACCAGTCAATCCTAAAGGAAATCAACCCTGAATACTCACTGAAAGGACTGATGCTAAAGCTGAAGTTCCAATACTGAGCTGAGCATTGGAAAAGACCCTGATGCTGGGAAAGATTGAAGGCAAGAGAAGAGGGCGGCAGAGGATGAGATGGTTGGATGGCATCACCAATTCAATGAACGTGAACTTGGGCAAACTCCAGGAGATGGTGAGGGACAGGGAGGCCCGGTATGCTGCAGTCCAGGGGGTCACAAAGAGTCAGACATGACTTTGCAACTGAGCAACAACAAATACATACATATATGGACACATAAGCACTCACATATGTGTGTGTATTTATATTTATATACAGGTAGGTATATACATACCTGTAGTTTATTGCCCAGCCTCTCCTCGATTATTCAAGGAATATGAAAGTCCTTATGAAGACTTGTACATAAATGTTTATAGCAGCTTTATTTCTAAAGCCAGAGTAAAAACTGGAAACAACCAAAATGTCCATCCATCGGTGAACAGATAAATAAATTATAGTGTATCTACATAGAAAATACTACCTAACAATAAAAAAGAACTAACTCTTGAGTCACACAACAATATGGATGAATCTCAAAACAGTTATATCTAGGAAAAGAAACAAACCCATTAAGGGTATATATTGTTTGATTCTATTTGCATAAAATTTTAGAGTCCTAACTAATCTAGATGCAGATGGTGACTGCAGCCATGAAATTAAAAGGCACTTGTTCCTCAGAAGAAAAGCTATGACAAACCTAGACAGCATATTAAAAAGCAGAGACATTACTTTGCCAACAAAGGTCCCTATAGTCAAAGCTATGGTTTTTCCAGTAGTCATGTATGGATGTGAGAGTTGGACCATAAAGAAGATGGAGGCCGAAGAATTGATGCTTTTGAACTGTGGTGTTGGAGAAGACTCCTGGGAGTCCCTTGGACTGCAAAGAGATAAAACCAATCAATCCTAAAGGAAATCAGTCCTGAATATTCATTGAAAGGATTGATGCTGAAGCTGAAGCTCTAATAATTTGGCCACCTGATGTGAAGAGCCGACTCATTAGAAAAGACCCTGATGCTGGGAAAGATTGAAGGCAGGAGGAGAAGGGGATGACGGAGGACTAGATGGTTGGATGGCATCACCGACTCAATGGACATGAGTTTGAGCAAGCTCCAGGAGTTGGTGAAGGACAGGGAAGCCTGACATGCTGCAGTCCATGGGGTTGCAGAGTCGGACACAACTGAGAGACTGAATGACAACTAATCTAGGAAGATCAGTGTTTGCCTGGAGATAGGAAGGTAGGAAGGTACAGGAGGGTATGATTACAAAAAAGCGCACAGAAACTTTGGGGGTGGTTTTCTGGGGGTGAGAGATCTGGATATATGTTCATTATCTTGGTGGTTGTGATGCTTTAAAATGTGTACACATGTTTCAAAACTTAGCAAATTTTACGCTTTAAATATGTGCCTGTCAGTTGTATAATGTTTTATAATATTTTCAGTTATTTCCCATTAAAGTTGTTTTTAGAAATTACAAAAAGAGAAAAAAAAGAACCTAAGGAAAAACCCAAAAGTTAAAATGATGAGTAGGGAATGACTAGGTGGTTATTTTAGAAGGAAACGGTGAGGGAAGACCACTCATTGTGATCCATGGTCTAGGTAAAAATGGCTGGTATGTGGAAAGGTTATATGCAGCTTGATGAGCACGCTCTTCATGCTCAGGGCTCTCCCTGGGCTCACTGCATACTGAGGCTGGTGCTGATCTGGTTTTAGGGCCCTGAGATTACTTCCTACTCTGGCCAGGATTATTGTGGAATTGGGTGGGATTAAAGTTTAAACTCAATGTCCTTATTGCCTACAGAGAAGAGAACTTGGGAAAAGAAAAAGATGATAATTAAAAAAAAAAAAAACTGTTGCAAGTTTAATTTGAAACATCTGTATTTACAAGAAAAGATTTGGTTTAATTTAGAAAGGAAGGAAAGAGATCCAGGAAGAGAAGGAGGAATTTAGGATGGGCAGGAAAAAAGGAGGCTTTCCATACAGATGAGGATTTTTGCCTTTGTATTGATGAAGCTTGCCTTTAAGAAACAAAATCTGTTGTGAGGCTATATTTTGTAAGGACCAGGATTTTTAGAACTCACTCACCTCTGGATAAGTTTATCTTTTCCAGAGCATCTGAAATGCCTGTCTTTTATTTCTTTAAAAATACAACCATATTTCACTATATAACATTAAATATCCTCATGTGGCACCAACTTTTTGTGATAAAAATTTTCCCTCTTAAGTAGTATTAATATCATGTGATTTTAGCAAAGCTATGAATTAAGACATTGCCTTTTATATGCTAAAAATAATAGAACTAGCACTTAAGATAGCAACCTGACAACTCACAAAAAATATTATAAACATATCATGCCTCATTAGTTCAGTTATGTCTCATTTGGTGCCATTCATCTTATTCAATATAGTAAGTGCTTGCACTTGTTTGTCTTTTAATAATTGTCTGTGGTGTGTATAAGACCATGAGGGGATGAAAGACAAACCAACAATGTCATTATCAATTGATCTCAAAACCATAAAAACATAAAAATCATAAACCAAAAAGTCAAAAATGCTTTTTTTCCTAAAAGATATTTGGGGCATCAATTAGACAAACCAATTGAATCAAAGATTTTTTTTTTAACACCATCATTTAATCTGGATTTCGCTTCAGTTTTTAAAGAATGTGGATTATAGGATCTGACCTGTACTGTTAAATTCGTAAACTACTTAAAGCATTACGCACACATAGATACAGACACATATACACACATCCATTTACACACAGAGGTTAGACTATGGACAGTAAAAACTAGGGACCTATAGATTTTGCTTGATTTGCACATTATTATAATATTTGTAATTAGTTATGAGCTTATAGAAATAGGGAGATTTCATGCAAAAAATTACTGACCTTTATTGAAAAACTCAGAATGGGCAACACTGAACTTTTATCCTCTCATGACACCATTATTCCCACTCTGGATGGAACATATACCCTCCAGTTTGCTGTATTCTTCACAATTCCCAATAGCAGCCCTCACATTAGTTCTAGCCAGCTTCATTTATTTCTGTTACCAGTCTTTAATTACCAGAACCCTTCATATTTCCTCACATCTCTGCTTTCCTCTCATGTTCTAATTTCATTTTCTTTTAATACTGTCTTGTTCTTCTTTACCCAGATTTGACATTTAAGGCTTAACCTTGCCTACTCTTTCTAACCCATACCCCATTTATTTAATCACCAAATCAGTACTTCAAGTACATAGTCCTTTCTTTCCTTGGCTCTCATCACTTTAGCTCAATGTTTTCCAAAGTCTGGTCCATAAACCACACACATCCAAATTCCCCAGAGTGAGTTCTTGTGATTGGAATCATTTTTGATACCTACTAGTGTATATTTCTGGGAGTCCAGACTTAAAGAATCAAAATCTCTGAGGATATGGGCCTGGAGACCTACATTATTAATAAGCACCTATCCCAACATGCCCAGATAATTTTTCACGTTTTCTTATATAACGTGGGTGTAGGTGAAAGGCTAATGTGCACTGAACCATTACGTACCTTTACGTGCTCTGCCTAGATCATATAGTTCCTTGCTTTAGAATAGAGCATTACCTGACACCTCTTATTCTGAACCATTGATGCTTCTGTCAAAACTCTGAGGCAGTAGGAAAAGTCTTGTTTAACATCCCATTACACTTAATTTAATTCATTTGTCCTATCTCTGTAAGGTTTCTAAATATTAATGAATACATGATGAGTTAATTTAGGCATGATTAGCTTCATCACATTTTAGTTTTTCTTTCCTACTCAGACTTAGCTCAGAAAATCTGATGTTCCTTAATAAAATTTCCTAATTGTTTGAGAAATAGGTGCCTGAGGTTCCTAATTTTCCACAGTATCTTTTTTTTTTTCTCATCCTCTGATTCCTTTTATTTAATTTAGCCCCCTTCTTTCTGTCTCACAGAGGATCATTTTTGGGGATGGAAATTTCTATAACATTCTTATTGACTCTATTTGTTCTCTAGACCCTTAATCACTGTTGCCATTGGTTATACACATACGTGCACACACACATACACACTCATTCACACACCCCCACAGAATTTTGGGTACTAAAGCAATTAGGTGTCTTAGGAAAGGCTTTAGCTGCTGAGGTAGTAATGGTAGTAGCGTGGTAGAATCGTTCAAATGTGTGCAGTCCTCCTGCCAGACTGTGGAAAATGATATTTCTACTTTAAACCTACAAACGTGTTAATGTGGAGAAAAGTTGTCAATCTCTAAATTACATTTTCATTACAGACACAAAGGAGATGATTGTCAGAAGTGGGTGTTTGGAACTGATGGTTGTATTTATTCTAAGGTAAGAACTATAAACCACAACTTTATTTCAAATTTTTTTCTTTTTTTATATTCTTATAAAATGCACTGTCAGTTATTGAGAGCAAGAAATGCTTTTTCTGAACAAATGATTTCACTCTGTTTCTAGAAATTTAGAATTTAACTCAGTTTGACTTGACAGTTTCCTCTGAAGTTTTGCTTGACGTAAAACAAGTTTTCCAAAGCCAAATATAATTTTCTTCAATTCATGGCTGTGATACAACCTAGAATTTTGGGGCATCAATTTCCTTCTATTTTTAAAATAAATGTATTACTTAAAAAAAATTGAGCTATAATTGATGTATAACATTGTCTAAGTTCAAGGTGTACAATGCATTAATTTGTTCCATATATATTGAAATAAGATTACCCCATAGCTAACTCCAGACATACAGCACTGTGTAAGTTTAAGGTATAGAGCATACTGATTTGACTTATGTACATCATGAAATGATTACTGCAATAAGTTTAGTAAACATCCATCATCTCATACAGATACAAAATAAAAGAAAAAAAGAACTTTTCCTTGTGATGAGAAATTTTAGGATCCATACTGTTAGCAAGTGTTATATATAGCAAGCAGTAGCATTAATTATATTCATCATGAAGTGAAAGTGAGGGTCGCTCAGTCATGTTTGACTCTTTGTGACCCCATGGACTAAAGTCCATGGAATTCCCCAGGCCAGAATACTGAAGAGGGTAGTCATTCCCTTCTCCAGGGGATCTTCCCAACCCAGGGATTGAACCCAGGTCTCCCTCATTGCAGTCAGATTCTTTATCAGCTAAGCCACCAGGGAAGCCCAAGAATACTGCTGTGGGTACCTATTCCTTCTCCAGAGAATCTTCCTGACCCAGGAATTGAACCAGGGTCTCCTGAGTTGCAGGTGGATTCTTTACCAGCTGAGCTACCAGGGAAGCCCTTATTTTGTGCATTAAATCCCTAGTACTTATTTATCTTATAACTGAAAGTTTATACCTTTGACCACTGAAAGTTTGTACCTCTCCCTACTCCTCGCTTCTGGTAACTGCAAGTCTGATCTTTTATTCTATGAGTTGTTTGTTTTTGAAGTGTAATTGACTATAACACTATGTTAGTTCCAGATGCACGACATAGTGATTTGATATTTCTATACATTACAAAATGATCACCACAATAAATCTAGTTACCATCCGTCGCTATACAAAGATATCATATTATTATTAATTGCATACCTCACACTGTACATTTCATTCCCATAACTTATTTTGTATTGGAAATTTGTATCTCTTACTCTCCCTCACTTACTTCACTCATCCTCCCCAACCCTCCCCTCTGGCAATCACCTACTCTCTGTATCTGTGACTCTGTTTATGCTTTGTTATGCTGCTTTGGGCTTTCCTGGTGGCTCAGATGGTAAAGAATCCACCTGCAATGAGGGAGACCTGGGTTGAGAAGATCCCCTGGAGGAGGGCATGGAAACCCATTCCAGTGTTCTTGCCTGGAGAATCCCCATGGACAGAGGAGCCTGGCGGGCTACAGTCCATGGGGTTGAGAAGAGTCAGACATGACTGAACAAATAAGCACATACACACCCACACCCACACACATGCTTGTTCACTGGTTTTGTTTGATCTAGATAACACATATTAGTGATAATATGTGATATTTGTCTTTCTTTGTCTAAACTTTTTCACTTAGCATAATACCCTCAAGATTCATCCATGTTGTCACAAATGGCAGAATTTCCTTCTTTTTAATGGCTGAGTAATATCCCATTATATACATATACATATATATGTGTATAAATATATATATGCCTGGCAAAATAAAATATTGTTTTAGAAGTCAGGAGAGTGGATATAGCTGAAGAATGTTAGGGGCTGAAAGGGGCTATGAGGAGCGCTTAGGTGTGTTGCTGCTCCCTTTCTTGACCTGGTTGTTTGGTTAAATAGGTATTCACTATGTGCAAATGGATTGAATGTACACTTATGTACTATGTATTCTTCTGTATATGTACTGTATTTATAATTACAATGCTCTTCACCTGAAATTAATGTAATATTGTAAGTCAACTATGTTTCAATTTTTAAAAGTTTGCTTTAGTAAAATAAAATCTCCTTGACTACTCAAGATTTCCTTCCTGGTTCTGTGATTCCAAGTCTAGGTAGAATGTTAATCATCAAGATTTAAGAGAGGCAAAAATTAAACTAATCACATGGTATCTGTTAGTGTTTGCCTGAGAATTCCACCATCATGATTTCAGAAATGCCAAGAATCAAAACTGAAAATATATGGTATATTATTTTTACAATAGTACTATAAAAAGTACCATAAACTGGGTGGCTTAAAATAGCATAAAATTTTTTTTCTCATAGTTCTGGAGGCTAGAAGTCTGAAATCAAGCTGTTTGGCAACCCAGGTTGCCAAAAGATCCCTAGATCTTTTCTCTAGGGAAAGATCCTTCCTTGTCTCTTCCATCTTCGGGTAGTTCCAGACATTTCTTTATTTGTGGCAGCTTAACTTCAATCTCTGCCTCCATCTGTACATGGCCGTCTCCCTCCACGTCTGAGCCTTCACATGGTATTGAATTCTGTGTGTGTCCATGTTCAAATTTCTCTCTTCTAATAAAGACATGAGTCATTTTAGATTAGCACCCATACCAATGACCTAATATTAATTTGATTTCATCTGTCACAGTTACAGGTGCCAAGGGTTAGGACTTCAACATACTTCCATACTTTTTGCAAGAGACATAATTCAACCTATAACTCATGGCTTGATAGTTATCACTTTATTTCCTCACAGTGCCAAATCCACAGTTCATTGCCTGGCACCTGCCTTGGGCAGCTTCACAGCAGAGTATTACCAGTGGGCCCCTTCTTGTGAGTGGTTTCCTTGAGCATATTCCTTGTGAGTGGCTTTGTAGTGCGGTGTTAGCAGTTAGGTACCTCCCTGTAGAGATGGCTTCCTCTGGTGCTCCAAAGGCGTATTAACAGTGAATCCTGCTATGCGCTGCCTCAGCGACCACTTCATCATCTAGTGAGCTACAGCTGTGCCCTCAATGGGGTCTGGATCTCAGCCTTGGGTCAGGTATCTTCCTTGGGCATTCTGTCTAAGGCCTAGGAGTACTGGGCTCGCTATTTCTGCTATTCATATATTCTTTAGTGTTCTCTTGAACTTCTCAGCTCTCATCACTTCATGGCAAATAGAAGCGGAAAAAGTGGAACAGTGACAGATTTTATTTTCTTGGGCTCCAAAATCACTGCAAACAGTGACTGCAGCCGTGCAATTCAAAGGCGCTTGCTCCTTGGAAGAAAAGCTATAACAAACCTAGACAGTGTATTAAAAAGCAGAGATGAAAACTGATCAACCACTTGTAAAAAAATGAAACTAGAACACTTTCTAATACCATGCACAAAAATAAACTCAAAATGGATTAACGATCTAAATGTAAGACCAGAAACTATAAAACTCCTAGAGGAGAACATAGGCAAAACACTCTCTGACATAAATCACAGCAGGATCCTCTATGACCCACCTCCCAGAATACTGGAAATAAAAGCAAAAATAAACAAATGGGACCTAATGAAACTTAAAAGCTTTTGCACAACAAAGGAAACTATAAGTAAGGTGAAAAGACAGCCCTCAGATTGGGAGAAAATAATAGCAAATGAAGCAACAGACAAAGGATTAATCTCAAAAATATACAAGCAACTCATGCAGCTCAATTCCAAAAAAATAAATGACCCAATAAAAAAATGGTCAAAGAACTAAACAGACATTTCTCCAGAGAAGACATACAGATGGCTACCAAACACATGAAAAGATGCCCAACATCGCTCATTATCAGAGAAATGCAAATCAAAACCACAGTGAGGTACCATTACACGCCAGTCAGGATGGCTGCTATCCAAAAGTCTACAAGCAATAAATGCTGGAGAGGGTGTGGAGAAAAGGGAACCCTCTTACACTGTTGGTGGGAATGCAAACTAGGACAGCTGCTATGGAGAACAGTCTGGAGATTTCTTAAAAAACTAGAAATAGAACTGCCATATGACCCAGCAATCCCACTTCTGGGCATACACACCGAAGAAACCAGATCTGAAAGAGACACGTGCACCCCAATGTTCATCGCAGCACTGTTTATAATAGCCAGGACATGGAAGCAACCTAGATGCCCATCAGCAGATGAATGGATAAGGAAGCTGTGGTACATATACACCATGGAATATTACTCAGCCATTAAAAAGATTCATTTGAATCAGTTTCTAATGAGATGGATGAAACTGGAGCCCATTATACAGAGTGAAGTAAGCCAGAAAGATAAGACCAATACATATACTGACGCATATATATGGAATTTAGAAAGATGGTAATGATAACCCTATATGCAAAAAGAAAAAGAACACAGAGAACAGTTTTGGATCTGTGAGAAGGAGAGGTGGGAGTTCGAGAGAAAGCATGAACTATACTATCAGGTGAAACAGATCACCAGCCCAGGTTGGATGCATGAACAAGTGCCGGGCTGGTGCACTGGGACCCAGAGGGATCGGGTGGAGGGGAGGGGAGGGGGGGATCAGGATGGGGAACACATGTAAATCCATGCTGATTCATGTCAATGTATGGCAAAAACCACTGCAATATTGTAAAGTAATTAGCCTCCAACTAATAAAAATAAATGGGGAAAAAAAAAAAAAAAGCAGAGACATCACTTTGCCAACAAAGGTCCGTATAGTCAAAGCTATGGTTTTTCCAGTAGTCATGTACAAGTGTGAGAGTTTGACAATAAAGAAGGCTGAATGCTGAAAAATTGATGCCTTTGAACTGTGGTGCTGGGGAAGACTCTTGAGAGTCCCTTGGATTGCAAAAAGATCAAACCAATCAATCCTAAAGGAAATCAACCCTGAATAGGCATTGGAAGGAGTGATGACGAAGCTGAAGCTCAAATACTTTGGCCACCTGATACGAAGAGCTAACTTGTTGGAGAAGACCCTAATGCTGGGAAAGACTGAGGGCAGGAGGAGAAGGGGATGGCAAAGGATGAGATGCTTAGATAGCATCACCAACTTAATAGACATGAATTTGAGCAAACTCTGGGAGATAGTAGGACAGGGAAGCCTGACATGCTGCACTGCACGGGGTCTCCAAGAGTCAGAGAGGACTTAGCGACTGAACAACAAAAGAAATTTCCTGCCACTCTAGTCCTCTGTCACTAATAGCTTATATTAAATGTTCCTGTTCAAAATACTGTGTGCTTTCTGTCTCTGTGTTGGACCCTGACTAATAAATATAGTACCTTTCTTTCTCTAGTGTTCTAGAAGTTGAGCTGTTATTCTGTTGCAACTTATATCACTTTAGTAGTTTGAAGTGTTTTGTAGAATTTAAGTTGAAAAATTACCATAACAGCATTTCCCTGACTGCCTATTTGTTGTTGGCACACTGGGTAAAATCTCAACCACATTCTCTAATTCAACCAGGACTATAGAGTTTTAGTTTTGTTCCTAAGCAGGAATTTTGATATGGTCATCAAATGTCAAAGCATTTTAGTAATTACTACCTTTAACTTCATTCTCAGATTCATCCCAGCTGTCTTCTTATCTTGTTTCTGACTGCATTATATTACTCACTCAGAATGAGGTTCTAGATTGTTGGAAAGGAAGTCACAGAAAGACCAGAGCTTGTATGTCTTTGTTAAAAAAAAAGAAAAGTGGAATTTTGAGACTTTGCCAAAATATCCATCCAGCTCCTTGGCCTGTACATGCATATGAGGACCTTGTTCTGATGCATATCTGAATAGAGCTGACTCCTATTGTCTAGGAACATAGTTCTATCCCATGTAAGTATTGCCCTTCCCACCAACAGATGGAAAAGTAAGACCAAGGTTTAAATGTATGCTTTTCTCTCACAATTCAGGTACCGAAAACACCCACTTCTACTCTGCTGTCCTTTTTACCCCTCCTTTTCTTGCAACTTATTATTTTCTGACTTTTCACAACACTTCTATTGATAGCTAGCAAATAACTCATACTTTTGTGTTTGAAACAAATTATTTTAAAGCGAATTTTGATTCTAAAATTTTTAATGTGCCATTCACAAAACTAATTGCTTATTTTTAAAAATTATAGTTATTCTAGATTCATAGAGCAAAGCTGTTTATTAATGAGGCATTTCATTCTTTTAGAGTTTTAGAAATTTTGATTGGATCTAAATTTAGTCATATCTAAAACTATATCCATCTAGTTAATCTGAAATGGAGGATAATTTGATAATTATCTGCAGCTGGATCATAAATGGAACTCATGCCATTCATTAAGACAGAATTACTGCATTAGGCTATTAATAACTAATCTTGGCTCCAGTACTTCTTTGCAGTGTGGCCTTAGGCAAGTCATTTAACCTTTCCAAGCTTCAGAGTATTTGTCTGCAAAATACAGCTATTAATACTAGTATTTTGAGTATTTGGCATAGATTCTGGTCTATCGATAGATACTGGCTTATCACTTCTGGCTAAATGATCATTTGTAACTATTAGTGATAGTAATAATGAACAAAATTAAATACAGTATTGCATTTTATTATGTTGTGCTTACCTGGATAATTTTTTCTTTTCATTATTTTTAAAGTTAACCATCTCTCTATTCATTTGCAAAAAGATAAATTACTTTTTTATACAAGTCACCAGTTTCAGCTAAATTAAAGATTTCAACTTAAACATGGAGCCATAAAACATCTAGAAGAAAGCTTGCATTAAAATATCTAACCCAGAGTAGTGGTGCATAGACATCTTTATGTACATGCAAAAAAGGATAGAATCCATAAAAGAAAAGACTAATAGCTTTGAATACATAAAAAATTTAAAACCTTCTAAATCTAAAGTGCATTAGCAAAAGTGAACAGGAAAATATGACAAGTAGGGAAAAATCTTCACAATATAAATATTAGAGAATGAGATAATACATTTAATATATAATAAACTTGATACAGCACTGTTCAGTCTCTAAGTCATGTCTGACACTTTCTGACCCCATGGACTGCAGCACATCAGGCTTCTCTGTCCTTCACCATCTCTGAGAGTTTGCCCAAATTCATGTCCATTGAACTGGTGATGCCATCTAACCATCTCATCACTCCCTTCTATTGCCTCAATCTTTCCCAGAATTGGAGTCTTTTCCCATGAGTCAGCTCTTCATAACAGAGGGCCAAAGTATTTGGAGCTTCAGCTTCAACATCAGTCCTTCCAATGAATATTTAGGGTTGGTTTCTTTTAGGATTGACTGGTTTGATCTCCTTGTAGTCCAAACAAATTTCGAGTCTTCTCTAGCATCATAATTTGAAAGCATCAATTTTTTGGTGCTCAGCCTTCTTTCAGGTCCAACTCTCACATAAGTACATGACTACTGGAAAAACCATAGCTTTCACTATATGGGCCTTTACAGGCAAAGTGATATCTCTGCTTTTTTAATATGATGTCTAGGTTTGTCATAGCCTTCCTTCTAAGAACCAGAATCTTTTAATCTCATGTCTATAGTCACTGTCTGCAGTGATTTTGGAACCCAAGAAAACAATATCTGTCACTATTTCCACTTCTATTTGCCATGAGGTGATATTACAATAGAAAAGGATAAGTACTTCAATAGAAAAATAAGCAAAGGACATGAAAAGGAAGTATATGACAAAAGAAAAATTAAAAGAGTCAAGCCAAATAAAGGAGATCAGCTTCACTAGAAATTAAATGTAACCAATGAAATAGTCTTTTTTCCCTATTAATTAATGAGGAGACATAAAGCTAGTAATAGCCTATGTTGATAAAGATGTGAGAAGACAAGCATATTCATTCCTTTTTTTGTATTTGGGTTTTTAAAAATTTTATTTTATTGGTATTATCTATTTCTGTGTAACAAATTACCCCCAAACATAGTAATTTAAAACAACTAACATTTATTACCTCCCAGTTTCTGTGGGGTAATCTGGGAATTGTTTAATTGGGTAGTTCTAACTCAGAGTCTGTCTCATGAAGCTTAAGTCAAGGTGTCAGTGGAGGTTGCAATCAGTTGACAGTTGACTAGGCTGGAAAATCTGCCTCTTAGCATGCTTACATTTGTCCAGAGGCTTCAGTTCCTTGGCACATGGGTTTCACTGTAGTCCTGTTCAAGCATTAGCTAGTGATCCAAGAGAGGAAGAGAGCAAAATGGAAGCTCTGCTGTTTGCCATAATCTAGTCTCAGACATAACCTAACACCACTTCTGCCATCTTCTTTGGTCACATAGACTTATTCTTATATAATGTGGGAGGGGACTACACAAGGGTCTGAATATTAGAAGGCAGGGAACATGGGGGGCCATGTAGGAGACCAGTACATTATTTATAAGGAGCTATTTGGCAATATTTATCAAAATCTGTAAAAGAATACATGTTCTTTGGACTTAGTAATTCTACACTTACAGCAGAGTTTGTACAACTCCACACAGACAGAGTTTGTAATGTTTTCGTGTTAGCTTAGTGATTCAAAGGACTTTCCAGGTGGCACTAGTGGTAAAAGAAGCTGCCTGCCAGTGCAGGAGACCTAAGCGAATCCAGTTCGATCCCTGGGTCTGGAAGATCCCCTGGAGAAGTGCATGGCAACCCACTTCAGTATTCTTGCCTGGAGAATGCTATGGTCAGAGGATCCTTGGCAGGCTATGGTCCATGGGGTCACAAAGAGTCGGACATGACTGAAGTGAATTTAGCACAGTGATTCAAAATCTTTTTCCAAGATTTTATCTGATTAGTATACACCACAAAGACACTATTTTAAATTGGGCCTTTAAAAATGTATTTTGTAATAAAAGCACAAATGCACATGATAACAAATTAATATTTGAAAAAAATATGCTAATGAGAAATAGTCTCTTCCTCTCAAACGCATATTTAAAATTTTGATAGTCACTTATTGATTAATAAAAATTTCTATTTACTCTATTTTTAATTCATATTGTTTTTACCTTTCTTCCTGACTTTTTCTGAACCCCTCCCTCTTTTTTATCTGCTTATTCTTGAGATATACTCTGTATTTCTATTTTTAATTGAATCTCTTACATTAAAAATAGCTTTATTGAAATATAATTAACATACCACAGAATTGAACTGTGCTGTTCAATATTTTTCAGTATATACATAGGGTTTTGGTTTCATTACCACAGCCTAATTTAGAGCATTCATATTTAGTTATAGATTTTGTAACAAAGTGCAAAGTTATTTAATATCTCTTTTTCCAGAATAATATAAGGACCTTAGTACTCTTTAATTATCTAGTGAATGCTTCCTCGTATTTTTTATTAAAACTTGAGTGCCACAGTTTAAAAAAGAAGTTTATATAATACTTTAGGCAGTGTATCTAAGCTTTATGAAGTAGTAAACAAGCTGGAGGAACAAGTTGCTTTACCCTCCCTATTTTGGCTTCCTCATCTTTATAATTTGAGCAGTAGTCACACCTTTCAAAGGGTTGTTTCAAGGATTAAAATGTAAATATGTTATTATGTGGTAAATTACTTTGGTATACTGGTAGACTTCAAGTATGTGCCTTGATAGGCTATCCTTGAGTTCATGGAACAGAAAATGTGCAGATTACAGTCTATTTAATCCATTTAAAACACCAGGTACAATGTATGGAAAAAGAGATGGGCTAGGTTAACATACATAAAGTACAGGTGGGTTGAAGGGCCACATTACCTGAATCTCTGATATAGATGCATCCTCTCTCAGTGTGGCATCACCCTTCCTTGCTGTTGATGTGGTTAGCGGGACCAGAGTTGAAACTGGGCCTAACAGATGAAATATACGTGAGACACTGACGCACACTTGATCCAGGAGACAGCTGGTGGCAGGTACACTTGGCCAATAGCTGTGCTCCCCAGGTGGCCTATGGGCAGCTGTGGATTTTATCCAGCAGAGGATCCAAAATGAGAGTCAGCAATGGGTGGTCAGTTAAAGATGTCACGATTGTGTGTCTCATGCATAATTTACATCTAGTATACAGTAAATATATGTTGTTTTGCTTGTTATTTAGTAAATCATGACTATTTCTATTTTGTCTTTCTACCCTTTTCTATCTATGTTCATAGACATGCTCTAATTACTTTCTGTCTGACACGTCTCAGGTTACTAACTTACTTATCTAGGCTTCCTGTGGCTAATGAAGCTCATTCATCCTATTTGTTTTATTGTCTTCCAGAGCAGAATTGAATAGTCCCCCCAAATAGAGCTACTGAAAATTACATGTACATAGTATGTTTACCTTTTATGTAGAAATAACTCAGTAAATGTTAGCCATTATTATCAGTATATAGGATGGCTTTAGTGTTTAGCAGCCGAGTTAAACTTGATCAGATCTAATAACAAATTAGAAATCTTCATATGAAAGTTATTTGTCTTGATTTTGATCTGAAATTGACCATAAAGTACAAAACTTATTAGCCAGATTTTTTTCCTATTAATCTAATTTATCCTCTCATCATTCCAGTTGTATAGATTTTTGGCTGTTGCTTACAAGGCTGGTAGTACTGTTTTGTTTTGTTTTTTCCCTTCCCCACAGGCTTATCCTCAGTTTGTTCTGACCTACCTAGAGGAGCTAAATGTACAAGTAGATGTGACCCAGACAGAGTATCACCTTCACCACGGTGCCTGGACCACAGCTCATCAGGAGCATGGCAGCAGCTTTGCAGAAGAGGTCAGTGTAGTGAGCCAGAGGCAAGACAGAGCTAGATCTCTGAAAGATATTCTGAAAAGAGGAAAAATGTTTGGGTTGTTTTCAGGAGGAAAGAGTGAATTCACGGATTAGTGTTATTGATATTGAAAATCATATCCATTACATAAACATCTATTTATATACTTATATTCATGTAAACATCTATGTGTATATTTATATAAGCATTCTTTTTGTTAAATAAATGGTGACATACTAGCTTTTCTTAGGACTGCCTTCTTTTGTTCTGGCCACATACCGAAGGTTTATGTGCTGGACGAAGACGGCTGAAGGAACCATGGAATGTGCACTGTTAAATTTTTTGGCGTATATAGTTTAGACATTTCCACTCAGTGAAAATTAGCTGCATAATTCCTATATTTCATTTATTAGGTTCTACAAAAAAGTGCCAGTATCCCTGATTTGAAGCAGCTGCCAGAGCCTTCAGACACCCACTTAATGCCAGAAGGTTCTCTTGGGGAGACAGGGCAGCTGACAGTGGCCCTGGTAAAGAAACTGGAAGAGAAACATCCTAAGGCTTCTGCTCAGAGGTAGGGCACTGACAGAATGGAGCTTTATTGCTCAATGACATTCGATGTTTTCCTTCAGTTTCATGTAAGATTGATTTCTTGAAGATTATTGAAATATCTCAAAAGCCCCTTGGCTCTCAAGCACGTTGTTTTCGGGTCACATTTGATGAGGAGAGGTGACATTTATGTGTATTTCATTGAAGACTGATGTATGATATTGTCTATTAATGTAAGTATACTTAGAAGGGTTACTGTCCTGGGATCTCACTGAAATATTCTGAAATAACATAATTAGTATAAGGCAGTGCAGAGCATATATATCCAATTGTGAAAATATCAAAAGGTCTTAAAGAAGAGCACACTCATAGACCATCCTTTCTGTGTTCCACAAGAAGATGATTGGGTTAGACCTAGGGCTAAGTGCATGACAGATGGTCTTAAGTAGTGATAATTTAACAAATTGATATAATTCTATCACTAGAATCAAACTAACATCAATTATTTTGCTAACTGATTGAAAAGCATCCTTGATTGGAAAATGGATACTATTTCTTTGGTCTGCTTCATTTAATTGGAAAACTAAAATTTATTATTATTATTTTTCTAGGGCTTGGTGTTGTCAAGCACAAAATGACTGTATAAACTGCAATTTCAATAGACACTTGTTTGAAATTAACTATTGATTGAAGTACTCTTAAAGGAGTAATACAGTTCTTATACTCAGTAAAGTTCAAGATAATGCCTAAGTTTAAATATTCTAATAGTACATAGAAATGTCAATTGCATAAAAAAGATTTTAATTTCTTTGTTACAAAGTTTTTTCATCTTTATTGAGACATAGTTGGCACATATTAATAACACTGTGGAAGTTTAAAGTGTGCAATGTAACTTTATTTCAATTAAAAGTTATCTTATATTCTTAAATTATGTATTCCTGCCTCAGTGTTCAATAGGAGGGAAATATTTTTTTCTTGATAAAAATTGCCCCTTCACTTTATTGTCTCTAAAGTATTTATCCCTCAAATCCTTTGATTTTGTTGTTTCAAGTAAGAGAGGGTGCAAACAAAACAACAAGCTTAGTATCTTGCTGTTTTATAGTATGGGGTGTCCTGAGTCTATATGAAAACCTGTGTTCCAGGACCTCCTCCCCCGGTGTTTGCTTTCCAGTTGTACATAAGGTTCTCAACTCTCTGATGCTCCCCGACACAATCACAAGGCTTCAGCTACATATCCAGGCCACTTTCTATCTGGGTCACGAGGATATAAGTCCCTTAGGAATAGTCTTTGAAGTTTTCGTGTAAAACACCGGAGACCTGAGGAATTAAAATACTGTTCCATGAGGTCGTTGTTAGTCTGTCTCTGTAGGTTCACTCAGCAGCCATTTTTACTCTCCTCTTCTTGAGGTAGTGCTGGGGGTTCATCATTATCCCGGGTTCTATTCAAGGAGGAACAGTTTCCTCCTGCCCTCAGATTTCCAAAACCTGTATGGGTTTTTTGTGTTTGTCTCATGCTGGCCCTCATGGGTCACTGTGCAGGAACCAAAGTGCTAATTCACCTACTTCCCTATAGCTTCCCCAACCTGGATTTTTCTTTTTTTTCTTTTTTTTTTTGAGGGCACGGGGCTTTGGGTAGTTTGGGGGTTTTTCTAATGTTTTCTGTTGTATCTTCCCTGAAGCAGTGTAGTCTGATTATGAAACTTAGGAGAAAAGAATACAGTACTGTATTAGGTAATGTGAGACAAATAAACAACAAAGCTGTTAATCACAGTTAATTTACCACAGCACTTGTTTGAGTTGTTAGAATAAAATGAGATGACTTTAAATTTCAGGAATGTGGTAAGTACTCAATAGGTAGAGTTGTGAAAATGTTCTGAAAACAAATAGGGATAGAAAAGAATTTTTAATGAAATTGTACTTAGATGTGTGATTTTTTTAGTCAATAGAAATTGATGAGTAAGTATATTTTGGATTTTATTTAATAAGAAATTTCCTAGGGCCATTTTCTTAGTGAGGGTTCCTCAGGGTTTGTGTCTCAGGATACAGCGACTTTTCCAGCCTTATTTTTTTTTTTTAAAGCCACAAGGATTTATGTGTATTCTTTTCTCCACCCCCACAATCTACCACAATAGGTGTAATTTCTGTTTCTCTCCTCTTTCTGTTCCTTAACAAAGTTATTTTGAATAAAGAGTTAATACTTAAAGCAATTACTTTCCTCCCATTTTGGAAGGAGTTGTTGGACAAAATTAGAACATGGTATTGAACTTGGCCTATTGACTGCTTTGAATCTTAGGTTGTCTTGTTAGGTTTGCATATTTTCCAAATATAAGAGAATCAGTGCATTATATTATCACAGCTTTAAAAAAGGCATCACATTGTTTTGTTCTTTTTAATGATGATTTTATGAAATAACATCACTGCAAAAAATAAAGAAATAATGTGAAATGATACGAGTTGTGGAAATTGGGAAAAAATAGAATACTAGGGAAAACTTTAATGAGAAAATAGTCTGAAAGAAGTATATATAATTGAAAAGAATAAAATGATATAAATGTGTGAACTTCCTTAGAAGTAGCCAAGGAAGGAGAGAATCAGAAGTAGCCAAATTTAGGGAAAGACAGAGAGGTAGGTAGTTACTAGCAGGTAATATATGAAAAGGGAAGATAGCATTTGATAGTTAATAACATATACTGACTTTGCTTAAGTGCTTTGTGTGCCATATTTTCCAGTAACCTATGAGGATTATTACCAAACCAAACTTGGGTTCACTTGCCTGGATGCAGTAAAGCCCACCTGCTGACACTGGGTTGTGGCAAAGCAAAAAGAAAGAAAAGAAAGAAAGTGAAGTCACTCAGTCATGTCTGACTCTCTGTGACCCCATGGACTGTAGCCTACAGGCTCCTTCATCTATGGTATTTTCCAGGCAAGAATACTGGAGTGGGTTGCCATTTCCTTCTCCAGGAGATCTTCCCAACCCAGGGACTGAACCCGGGTCTCCCACATTGTAGGCAGACACTTTACCATCTGAGCCACCAGGGAAGTTGTGGCAAAGCAAAGTGCGGTATTAATGCAGGGCACCAAGCAAGGAGTCCAAGACAGCTAATGCTCCAACCCTCTGATAGGTTTCAGGAAAGCATTGTTAAAGGCCAGGTGAGGGAGGGGAATTGCAAATATGTGATCAGTTTGCACACAATTCTTTGATTTGGTTGATAGTGAAGTAACAGGGTGGTGTCATATTTTCGAACTACCTCCTCGTGGTCATCAGGAAATTAATACCTTCCGCTTGGTGGGGGTTTAATATCTACAACATAAGTCAGGAAATGTGTTCCAGATACTATTATCTAGGTACTTCAGAGAGCTGAAACAGAGGATATGGAGGGGAAGAGTCTATCACAGGAAGACCCCATAGGGTCCAGCTCCATTACAGTATGTAAAACAGAGGTATTAATCTCTGTTTTACTGATAAGGAAATTTAGGTATAGAGAGAATAAGTTATTTGGCTGAGGCTTCCAGCTGTTAATGGCAATTTAAGGCAGGTCTATTCACACCTTAAGTGTTCCTCTTAGCCTCTGTGCTGTTCTGCCTGACCATTCATGTTCTTGTCTTAATGATTATTCCACATTTTTAGCCTTTCAAGTGGGGCCTATTATTTTGACTGGATATCTTAGAAAGGAATCTTTAAATAAGGTGGAATAGTTAATGCAATGATAAAAGATATATCAATGTATACAGCTTTCAGTGAAGACTAAATAAAAGGTAGAAAATATTAAGGGAGACTGTAAACCCCTGATTTCATAGATTTACTGATTTAGAGGCTTGAACTTGAATGGATTTGAGATTTTAAAAATCCTCTTCCTATTAATATAACTATAACTTGTCATGATTAACCAAGGTATTTCACACCTTGAGTGGTGGTTCAGTTCAGTTTTGTATATACTAAATTTGGTGACATGTAAGAGCTGTCATTTGTTGAATACTTAGCATATGCCAAATTCTATTCTAAGTACTTATTTATTCTTGTAACAATGTGATAGACTGATCTACTTATTGTCATAATAACCTGATGGTGGAGGCACTCTTATTATCCATAAAGATGTGGCTCAGAGAGGTTTCAGGACATGTCCAGTCATACAGCTAGTTAATGGGAGAGATGGGATTTGAACCCATATCCACTTGGATCTATAGACAGTGTTCTTAGCCACTGTTTTATTCCTCATTCCTAGTAACTTTTATTGTATTAATTTCATAACAGAATAGAATGTCATCATATGAGTAGCCGTATTGTCATTGCTAAAATTTTATGTGTATTACATCATAAAAGATTTAATTAAACTATTGCCGTTTTGATTGGTATATTATTTTGAATTATAGTCTTAAAAAATCTACAACAATCATTACAAACCAGGTCATCTACAGAATCATTTCGTTTAATTTACATTTCACTTATAGAAAGCAACTAATTTTTTATCTTTTTTTTGAATGTGAAAAAATTCTTTTTTCCATTGAAGAGAAAGGAAAATCTTCTACTGTGTTTATGCCTTTCATGTAAGATTCTTAGTACATAATAGGTTATATTTTTTGTTTGCTTGAAAACATTTTGCTTTCTCTGTTAGTGAGATACAGAAATGTGGCTCTCTTCTTGGGTAAAGTAAGTTGTGTGTACATTTAAGTCTAAGTTTAGTCCAAAGTAAAAATAAATGCCATATTCTGGCATCTTTGAGTGTGTGGAATGTGTTTGTTTACCTTAGTTTATCCAGTGGAGCCCTTTCCCCTTATTTAAATTGAATAGGGGGTGGGGAAGGACTGGGACAGCCGACAAAGCACACTGACCCAGCTTGTCACCCAGTGACCTGTGAGAAGGAAATAATGAACTGTGAGTAGCTGTCATCTTAACTGCTTCTGACAGTTTGCCTTTGGGCACATCTGTGTTAGTTGCATTGGAAAGGCCTTTGTTCTTTTCCCACTAGTGACTTTGTGGAGCGCTGAGGGGTTTGCTAGCTACTGTACTCCTAACCAGCCCCTGCCTTCCCAGGGAAGCAAGCAGCTGCCACAGATCACACTGACATTTCTCTTCATGACTCAACTTGGCATGTACTTCATTCTTTCCAAAGAGAACGGATATTTAAAAGTTCTTTTTTTTTAAAATTTAAAATGTACTTTAATGTCTCATGAGTTTTTCCTTCTACTAAAAAAGCAAGTAATAAAATACATTTATTGTTTTCATAGTTTTCTGTAGAAAAAGTAAAGAAAATAGATAACCTACCAGATGGGCAGGTGACCTGAAGGAAAGATATCAAAACATTAACAGTTGTTAATTATTGGGTTTAAAATTTTTGTATATTGTTTATTTTTAAAATTTTAATGATTGAATATTATATTTGCGAAAGGACAAAAATCAGCATATGTTATGAAAAGCATTTTTCATGTAAGTGCTTTATTAGTAGGAAGATTTAGACGAGAATAGGTAAGGATATGCTATATTTGGTGCAGATATTCCACTTCTACTTTCAAGATATTTCTATCTAATAACATAAACTTTAAAATATTGTAATATTTACATTTTAAATTAATCTACTGCATAAAATTATTATAATCATTAGGAGAGGTAATTTGATAAGAAACAGGTGCTTCTGTCCCACGGTTTCCTCAAGTTATCACTACTATTTCAATCATAACGAAGGCAGAACATCCTGAATAATGTGTATTATACCCTAAGAGCATTGTTTAAATTAAAATCAAAGCTTCATTTATAAAATGTAATTCCTGAATCAGTTTTAAAGTCTTATTTACATTTTTACAATAGCTATAAAATCCATCCTTCTACTTTAATTAAGTCTGGCTGCAATTGGCATGGAAGAAACCCTAAGCATTTATACTTACTCTTCCAATAGAATATAAATCCAAACTATACTGCATTGGTCAACTTTTGTAAGGTTTTTTTCCCCTTGATATTAACAGAATAGAAGAAATGAAGCTTGAAGGTACTGACATGCTTGTTCCCGCATTCAAGTTTTTTCTCTCTTGGTAGCAGGTTACAGATGCACTAGCTAGCAGAACTATTATAGTCTTCTGCTTTTCAGAGAAAGGTAAATTAGTGGTAATGAGAAATTCTTTAAGCGAAAAAATAATGATCATGTCTATATAATTATAATTTGTAGAAAAATTAGAAATTGAAAGACATTGATTTTCTTGAGTAGTCAGTAGCATATGATTTATTACTTTATTAAATCATTTATGTAGTTTTGCATATAGTTGATGGTAGTCTATAACCATCTTATTTGATTAGAACATTCTCATTTTGTTTACCACACATCAACACAATTTTTGTAGAGACAGTGAATACGCCGATCAGTATTGATAATAACAAACTCTGTCTTTTTAAGGAAAGGGGACTGTTTAAATTGCTACACTCAAATTCTTATTTCTAGAATGCTTACCAATAAAAGCAAATGTAAATATAGTAATTGCCTGTGATATTCACTAAATCCAATTAAGCTTCCCAGGAAATAAATCTCATCTTAGGTTATATTACAGTTGCTCACTGTTGAAATGATCGATTTTAAGCATTAGCCTTTAACTCTTTTATACTATATGAGAGCATGCATTTAAGAACCTGAAATTATTGTGTTCAAGAGATGCAGAGATATGCTTATACATTTTTTTAATTAGAAGAGTTAATATCCTGATTTTGGCTGATATTATTACCAGTTTGCATTTTGGTATATTTAAAAATTAAGTCCCACATGTTCTCTGTGAACTAAAATAAAATGAACACAATCTAATTGCACCTGCTTTTTTGAAACAAAGTCAAAATCAAGCATTCCAAGGGATTAGGTTTATATCCATAAATGTGTATTAATTCAGAAATTATAAAGGCTTCCAAATAAGCATTTTATGATTAATTTTTGTTCAACTTACTGCAATGAGGTACCCAAACCTTCAATTATGCTGCTTAATTTACATTTTAAAAACTGTTCTACTTATCTTTCTGTTTTATTCAATAATGTCTATAAAGCTATTCGAGGTATGAGTGGGAAACCCTACCTGTACAATCTTCAAACTTGTATCCCCAAAACTAGAATGTCTATCTTGTATTATCATAGTGAAAGTAGTAGGTAACAAAGTTCTAAAATTGGGTAATGTGGGGAGAAGACCAATGGTAGATGTATTATTAGGTTATAATATATGGAATTGTATGAGAACAGAATTCAAGCCATCAAAGTAACCCACAGGTTATCTTCCTGACTTGTCTGTCTCCTTCTCCCCTATCCCCTTACAATCCATTCTCCACATAACAACCAGCAGGGTACATTCATGTTAATAAGTCAGATCATGGGCGGCGTCCTCAGCTCCAAATATGCCAATGGTTTTTTATTTCCTTTAAAGTGAGAGCAAAGTCTTTACTAGACGCTAAAAGGTCTTACTTACAAGGCCCATGGCATCTCCCTGACACCTTTCTCCCCTCCCTTCCTCCATTCTAGCCAGGCTGGTTCCTTTCACATTTGCCAAGTGTGCTTATAATCTGTCACTCTCTTTCCTTTCTTTGTTTTTCTTCAAGGCATTTATTACTGCCTGTCCCAAGTGTATTTATTTCCTGAGTTGTCCCTTTAGACTGTGAATTCCATTTCAGCAGGAAAAAAAATTTTAATTCACATCTATACCTCCAGGGCCAGAACATATCTGGTACATGTGTTGTATATAGCGCATTGCTGTGCTGCGCTTAGCCACTTGGTCGTGTCCGACTCTGCAACCCCACGGACTGTTGCCCACCAGGCTTCTCTGTCAATGGGGATTCTCCAGGCAGGAATGCTGGAGTGGGTTGCCATGCCCTCCTCCAGGGGATCTTCCCAACTCAGGAATCGAACCCAGGTCTCCCACATTGTAGGTGGATTCTTTACTGTCTAGACAATCAACACAAGGTTGTTGAATGGAATGAATGCATGAATGAAGGACTGTGATTAACAGAAATAAGAAAATAGAGAGGGAGCTAGTCTGGGCATTCATATATACATTTCAAGACCCTCACTGTCTGCTGGATGATTATAACCCTTCACATGTGTCAACCCAGAACTGTGCCTGACCATCACAGTGGTTTTTCTAACTGATTTCTACCTCTCTCGTTTCTTCCATCCTTTATTAGTGTTCAGCTACTTGCTGAGCATTTTTCTATATTCCAAGAACTGTCCTAGGCACTGGGGATACAATACTGAAAATACAGGTACATGTTCTCACCTCACAGAACTGCCCTAACAGAGTCTAACAGAGAAGAGAGATATTAAACAAATCACTACAATAAAAGGAGGATGATAAGTATATTATAGGGAGAAAGAGTAGGAAATGGCTACCCACTCCAGTGTCCTCGCCTGGAAGATCCCCAAAAAACAGAGGAGCCTGGTGGGCTGCAGTCCATGGGATCGCAAAGAGTCGGGCACGACTGAGTGACTAACACTTTCACTTTCACTTTAGGAGAAAGTAGTTCATCCTGAATACTCTTCCCCCGTGATATGCTTTTGAAATATGGCTCTGAACATCTCACTCACAGACTGACAATTCTTCAGTGTTTACTAGTTTCCTGCTAAGTTAAGTTCCCTGCGAAGCATCAACTGGCAGACCCGCTGCACTCTTCTTATTTCAGAACCTCCCTGTACTTATCCAGGCCCACACTGGGCTTTCGTAGTGATTCAGACGGTAAAGAAGCTGCCTGCAGTGCAGGATACCCAGATTCAAACCCTGGATTGGGAAGATCCTCTGGAGAAAGGCATGGCAACCCAACCCAATATTCTTGCCTGGAGAATCCCATGGACAGAGGAGTCTGGCAGGCTACAGTTCATGGGGTCTCATAGAGTTGGACACGACTGAAATGACTTAGCATGCATGCATACAGGCTGACTGTACTTGGCTTCTGCAGGTTTTCTTGACCAAAATGCCTTTACTTCATTTTTCCTACCTAAAATCCTGCCCTTTGCAAGGCTTGTATTCACTGATGGTTTTAAGCCTTTCTTCTTTTTTTTTTTTTTTAGCCTTTCTTCTTTTATGATATATACTTTTAAGGATATAAATTTACCTTGAAGCATGGCTTTAGCTTCATTCTACCAATTTTAATGTTATATTTCTGTTATAGTTTCCATTTTGTTGTAATTTTTGATCTGTGGATTTCAGAATTATATTTCTTAATATCCAAATATATGAAATATTTCTGGTTGGGGTGTGTGTGTGTGTGTGTGTGTGTGTTTGACTTCTAGATTACTTTCATTGTGGTTGAAGAACATTCTTGGTATGATTTCAACTGTAATATTTGTTGAGATTTGCTTTATGGACTAAAGCAAATTTTGAAGTTTTTATAAGTGATCCATATGTATTTGAGAAGAATATGTATTCTGCAGTTTGGGGGTACAGTGTTCTATCTATTAGGTCAAGTTTGATAAGTGAATTTTCAATTCTTGGTTATACTTACTGATATTTTAGAGAAATAAATAAAAGCTCCCTCAGAGAAATGCATGGCAATCCACTCCAGTATTCTTGCCTGGAGAATTCCATGGACAGAGGGGCCTGGTGGGCTACAGTCCATGGGGTTACAAAAGAGTCAGACACAACTGAGCAACTAAAGAACAACAAAAATTAGGTTCACTTTACCCCAAATAATTCCCTTTTTTTTGACTTGAAGTTTGTTTTGACTTTGTTTCAAGTTTTTGTTTGCATAATATTTATTGTATCCTTTAATTTAAAAATTTTATCTTTATATTGAAAGCATATACATTTTTTTTATTGCAGCATATGTTTTCTATCACAATTAAAAGACAACCCATGTCTTTTAATTGAAGTATTTATTCCACTTACCTATAACATAATTACTGATATTTGGGGGTTTAAATCTAACATGTTGCTGTTTGATTTCTGTGTGTTCCATCTAGCCTATATTCTGTATTCCCTTTTTTGTCTTCTCTTGGATTTATTGTGTATATTATTTTGTTTTCTTCCTCTCAATTATCTTGATAGTTACATGTTCTTTTGGGGCTTCCCTGTTGACTCAGAGGGTAAAGAATCTTCCTGCAATGGAGGAGACCTATGTTCAGTCCCTGGGTTGGAAAGATCCCTTGGAGAAGGAATGGCTACCCATTATAGTATTCTTCTTGCCTGGAAAATACCATGGACAGAGGAACCTGGTAGGCTTCAGTCCATGGGGTCACAAAGGGTCGGACATGACTGAGCAACTAACATATATTCTTTTACTATTATTTTAGTGGTTGTTCTAGAGATTATGTTTTCTTGATTTATCAACATCTAATATAAGTTCCACCAGAGTGGAAACAACTCTCAGGTGTGGATGTGTCTGGTGGTGAAAGTAAAGTCTGATGTTGTAAAGATCAATATTGCATAGGAACCTGGATTGTTAGGTCCATGAATCAAGGTAAATTGGACGTGGTCAAGCAGGAGATGACAAGAGTGAACATCTACATTTTAGGAATCAATGAACTGAAATGATCCGGAATGGGAGAATTTAATTCAGATGACCATTATATCTACTACTGTGGACAAAAATCTCTTAGAAGAAATGGAGTAGCCCTCATGGTCAACAAGAGTCCAAAACTCAGTACTTGGGTGTAATCTCAGAATGACAGAATGATTTCTTTTTGTTTCCAAGGCAAACCATTATAGCACAGTAATCCAAGTCTATGCCCCAACCACTACTGCCAAAGAAGCACTAGTTGAATGGTTCTGTGAAGACTATTCCTGGAGGAGTACATGGAAACCCACTCCAGTATTCTTGCCTGGAGAATCCCATGGACAGAGGAGCCTGGAGGGCTACGGTCCACAGGGTCGCAAAGAGTGGACACAACTGAAGTGACTTACCACACATACACGCACATGCAGACCTATAAGAACTTCTAGAACAAACACCAAAAAAAGATGTCCTTTTCATCATAGAGGATTGGAATGCAAAAGTAGGAAAAAAGAGATACTTGGAGTCACAGGCAAGTTTGGCTTTAGAGTAAAAAATAAAGCAGGGCAAAGGCTAAGAGAGTTTTGCCAAGAGAACACACTCATCATAGCAAATACCCTCTTCCAACAACACAAGGGATGACTCTACACATGGACATCACCAAATGGTCAGTACAGAAATCAGACTGATACATTCTTTGCAGCTAAAGATGGAGACGCTCTATACAGTCAGCAAAATAAGACCTGCAGCTGACTGTTGCTCAAATCAAGTGCTCCTTATTGCAAAATTCAGGCTTAAATGGAAGAAAGTAGGAAAAACCACTAGACCATTCAGGTATGACCTAAATCAAATCCCTTATGATGATATGGTAGAAGTGACTGATAAACTCAAGGGATTAGATCTGGTAGAATGCCTGAAGAACTAAGGACAGAGGTTAGTAACAATGTACAAGAGGTGGTGACCAAAACCATCCCAAAGAAAAAGAAAGGAATTGTTTTGCAAGAAGGCAAAGTGATTGTTTGGAAGAAGCCTTCCAAGTAGCTGAGAAAAGAGTGGCAAAAGGCAAAGGAGAAAGGGAAAGATATACCCAACTGAATGCAAAGTTCCAGAGAATAGCAATGAGAGATAAGAAAGCCTTCTTAAGTGAACAATGCAAAGAAATAAAGGAAAACAATAGAATGGGAAAGACTAGAGATCTCTTCAAGAAAATTTGAGATACCAAAGATAGGCACAGTAAAGGACAGAAATGGCAAGGACCAAACAGAAGTGGAAGAGATTAAGATGAGGTGGCAAGAATACACAGAATTATACAAAAAAGGTTTAATGACCCAGACAACCATGATAACGTGGTCATTCACCTAGAGCCAGACATTCTGGAGTGTGAAGTCAAGTGGGCCTTAGGAAGCATTACTACAAACAAAGCCAGTGGAGGTGATGGAATTCCAGCTGAGCTATTTCAAATCCTAGAAGATGATGCTGTGAAAATGCTGCACTCAATATGCCAGCAAATTTGGAAAACTCAGCAGTGGCCACAGGACTGGAAAAGGTCAGTTTTCATCCCAATCCCAAAGAAGGGCAATGCCAAAAAATGTTCATACTACTCTACAATTGTGCTCCTTTCACATGCTAGCAAGGTAATGCTCAAAATCTTTCAAACCAGGCTTCAACAGTATGTGAACCGAGAACTTCCAGATGTTCAAGCTGGATTTAGAAAAGGCAGAGGAACCAGAGATCAAATTGCCAACGTTCACTGGATCACATAAAAAGAAAGGCAGTTCCAGAGAAACATCTACTTCTGCTTCATTGATTATGGTAAAGTCTTTGACTGTGTGGATCACAGCAAACTGGAAAATTCTTAAAGAGATGGGAGTACCAGATCACCTTACCTGTTTCCTGAGAAGCCAGTATGCAGGTCAAGAAGCAACAGTTAGAATCTTACAGGGTACAACAAATTGGTTCAAAATTGGTAAGCCTGTAAATTGTCATCCTGCTATTTGACTTATATGCAGAGTACATCATGCAAAATGCTGGGCTGGATGAATCACAGCCTGGAATTAGGATTGCTGGGAGAAATATCAAAAACCTCAGATATGTAGATGATATCACTCTAATGGCAGAAAGTGAAGAGTCCATTTGCCCATAAGAGTAAAAGATAGGATCAAATTCAATACAGTTGTAGGAGATGGGAGGACTTTGCCTGTTTATATAATTTATAAGAAGTGGGTCAGACAAGCAGAAACTTCTCTGAATAGGAAGAGTGAGAACTAAATTCCTAAATTTGAGATTATCTTACCTGTTTTACTCATAGGTAATACATTTAGAAAAATGTGTGTGTGTGTGTTGTGTGTGTTTGTGAGACATAAGTCTCATATGATTATACTTACAAGTCGTAAAATACTTCTGTGATTTACTGGGATGCCATATTTCATTATTCCAAGGTTAAATCTTTATATATGTATATATACATATATATATACACACATACATACATATACACACACGGCCTTCTGCATTGCAAGAGATTCTTTACCTTCTGAGCCACTGCTCAGTGGCTCAGATGATGAATCTGCCTGCCAATGCAGGAAATGAAGCTTCAATCCCTGGGTCAGGAAGATCCCCAGGAGGAGGAAATGGCAACCCACTCCAGTATTCTTGCCTGGGAAATCCCCTGGACAGAGGAGCCTGGTGGGCTATAGTTCATGGGGTCACAAAAGAGTTGGACATGACTGAGCAACTAAACAACAACCCTATATCATAGAAGTCCAAATAATTGAGTAATGGTTGTCCTAACACATCAGTGTCACATGCTACTGTATTAGTTATCTACTGTTGAGTAACAATATACCAGAAGCTTAGCATCTTAAAGATTGAAGTGTGGTTAATTGACAGAGTCATATTAGTTTCAAGTATACAGCAAAGTGATTCAGTTATGCATATATGTTTTATATATATGTATGTATGTATGTATCGGGGGCTTCCCTCATAGCTCAGTCAGTAAAGAATCCACAACCCACTCCAGTATTCTTGCCTAGAAAATCCCATGGACAGAGGAGGCTGGTGGGCCACAGTCTGTGGGGTCACAAGAGTCGGACATGACTTAGTGACTAAGCCACAGAAGCCACACACCCACACACACATATATTTATATATATATTCTCTTTCAGATTCTTTTCCATTATAGGTTAGTACAAGATACTGAGTATAGTTCCCTATGCTATAAATTAGGTCCTTGTTTACCTATGTTATATATAGTAATGTGTATATGTTAATCCCAATCTCCTAATTTGTCCTTCCCACTCCTCCCCACTATCCACTTTGGTAACCATAAATCACTACGAGTAATAGTGATAATCCCATTCTCTTCAGGCTGGTTCTTGGAATTGTGCTAGCCATAGATTCAGCACTGCTCAAGATGGACAGGCTTCTGTCATGGCTAGTCTGGTCATCGTGCAGTTAGCATGAAAAACCCTTTGTTGGCAATTATAGTATTTGTGAAACAACTCAGATATTTGCATCAAATGCAGCAAGATTGTGTGACTCTCTTGTCCTAGTGAATAGCAGCTTGAACCAGCTCTTTTGTGATTCAGGGGAGTGCTGGGAGACTTTGGCTTCTCTACAACAAGAAGCAGGGGACATGAAGGGGCCTTTGTACCTGGGAAGGCTCCACAGAGTTCTGCTTGGTTTCATATTCAATACTTAAACATATAAGCTGCATGAGGAGAAGGAGTGTCCCATCTTTTCACCCAGGTATACTCAGAACCTGGAATATCGCTCAACATAGACAGGACAAACAAAAAATACTGTTAAATGAATTAATGATTAAAGCTAATGACATAAACCTAAGTTCCCCAAGCACTTTAAATGCAATATTGCTATATGGTAATGCTGCAAGGAGATCAAACTGGTCAATTGTAAAGGAAATCAACCCTAAATATTCATTGGAAGGACTGATGCTGAAGCTGAAACTCCAACACTTTGGCCACCTGATGCGAAGAGCTGAGTATTGGAAAAGACCATGATGCTGGGAAAGTTAGAAGGCAGGAGGAGAAGGGGACAACAGAGGACAAGATGGTTGGATGGCATTGTTGACTCAATGGACATGAGTTTCAGCCAACTCTGGGAGATGGTGAAGGACAGGGAAGCCTGGAGTGCTGCAGTCAATTGGGTCACAAAGAGTGGGACAAGATTGGGCAACTGAACAACAATGCTGAATGAAAAGTCTTATTTTTTCAATCCTCAGGTATATTTTGAAATGAAATGCCTACATATTTTCTTGATTATGTTAATTTGGCATTTATGACATGCATCAGAATCTATAGTTTCATTTAGGATCTTTAACATACTATAAATACTTTGAGCAAAGAATAATTAGATATTTTCTCCTATTCACATGAATGTGTACAGTGCCTTAGTGTTTTACCCCATGAACTCCAAAGGAGTTGCAATTTCTTGATGCTATTGACCTATATGTTTTAGTTCACAGCTGTTTCCTGGTATAGTGTCTGAGCTCTGGAATAAAACAGGGATCAGGATGCCTTCTCATTTGTGCCATATTTTTGTTTATTTTTCTCCTGAAGTATGGTTAACTGATAAAGTCAACCGTGAGGTTACCTTGTACTTTAAGACCAAGATCTTTCAGTTCTAGGCCTTAAAGGGCTAGTCAGTTCAGTTCAGTCTCTCAGTCATGTCTGACTCTTTGTGACCCCGTGGACCGCAACATGCCAGGCCTTCCTGCCCATCACCAACTCCCGGAGTTTACCCAAACTCATGTCCATTGAGTTGGTGATGCCAAACAACCATCTCATCCTCTGTCATCCCCTTCTCCTCCTGCCCTCAATCTTTCCCCCCATTAGGGTCTTTTCAAATGAGTCAGCTCTTTGCATCAGGTGGCCAATATATCGGAGTTTCAGCTTCAACATCAGTCCTTCTAATGAACACTCAGGACTGATGTCCAACCCCCTAGTTATTGATGATTTCCCAATTAAGTGCTAAGTGGTAGTGCAGGAGATGCTAGAGACATGAGTACGATCCTTGAGTCAGGAAGATCCCCTGGAGCAGGAAATGCAACCCACTCCAGTATTCTTGCCTGGAGAATCCCATGGACAGAGGAGGCTGGCAGGTTACAGTCCATAAGGTCACAGAGATGGATGCAACTGAAGTGACTTAGCATGCATTAGTACAAACTCCTTTTTGTCTTTGAGTGGAAAATATATGGACTTTTAACTGTTACTAGTTAAAATTGGGTTTGAAATTAGTGTGTGTGTGTGCTCAGTCATTCAGTCATGTCCAACTCTTTGCAACTCCATGAATTGTAGCCCTCGGGGCTCCTCTGTTCAAGGAATTCTCAAGGTAAGAATACTGGAGTGGGTTGCCATTTCCTAATCTATAGTTTTCCTGACCCAGGGATAAAACCTATGTCTCTTGTGTCTCCTGTAGCTCATAAAAATTCATCAAATTTATGAGTTCGTTCTGTGTGCCAGTTCAGTGCTAGGCACTTTCTGTATATTTTTTTTATAATCTCATAAAAGTTCTTTGAGTAATTATAGTTTCTACTACTTTTTTTCCTGTGAGAAAAATTATGCCCAGAGAATTTGATTGTTGTTTTAGGATCAAACACTGACAGAGCTGTGATTTGAACTTTAGGCTTTGAAAGTTAAATCTATTCTTTCCACCATAGCGGTGATTCTGAGACCAGCAGTATCAGCATCGCCTGGGACCTTTCTAGAAATGAGTTCTTAGGTCTGGCCCCAGATCTAGGTTGTGACTAGCACAGCAATCTTCGTGTATCCTCCAGATAATGCAAACTGAAGTCTGAGAACTATTGCACGAACACAAAAATGTGCACAATTTGTTCTAGGTAGGTGGATGACTGCTTGAGTTAAATGACTTTCATTTTAGGGAAATATGTAATGTTTATCAACTTTTCAGTTGCAGTTTTTTCTCAAAACATAAAACTCTATTGTGTCTATTTTTAGAGTCCTTTATTTTAATTTTTAAATCAAATTTAATTTTGACTATCTTATAACCATATCCCCTTTTTCAAGCAGCCAACATTATTTCAATCTATTTCTGAAATTTATTTATTGCTATGGCTTTACTCATCTTTATTTGAGATCTGATAATGTTAAAATTTTCTCTTTATTAATTTGTTATTAGTCTTCATGCTTTGGGGTTGGGTTTTAATGACTGTAACCTTGTTCAAAATGCAGCTAATTGTATTCTTTCTGCCACCTTGGTAAACACAAATAAGTGCCTCACTTTGTTCTTATCCCTCAGGAATCATGCGGCTAAATCATCTTGTTTTATTAATTTAACAGATATTTATAAAACAAATAGCATGAACCAGGAAGCGTTACGTGCTTATCATTAATAATAATTTGTTGGTTATTTTTTAAGAAGACTGTAAATAGTCAGCATCTATAAATAATCTGTAGCAGAATACTTATTATCTTTGTGACTGTTGTATCATTTCTTATAATTTCTGTATTTTGTGTTGTTCTATAGAGACCTTAGTTAATTTTCAAAGGCTATTCACCTAGAATTCCTGACTCATTTTCCGTGTCTCTTTAAAAGCAACACCAAGATTTATTAAATGCTTACCATATCCTGGCCCGAGATATGGTAGCTGCTGCTGCTGCAGCTACCATATCTCAGGCCAAAGCAGCAGCAGGCCAGGACTCTACTTTCCGTTTATTACCATATGAATTTAGGTATTAAGATTATCCACAATTTAAAAATCAGGTGACTGAGAGACAGAGGGTGGAACAAGATCAAAGAACTAGTAAGAGGGAGAGTCAGGATCTGAAACAGACTAATAGTGCATCACCTTTTAACACATCCATAACTTCTATTACATCTTAAAGCCCTGCTTAAATCATTCTTTTGTATATGTTCCATTAAAGCAAAGTTTTCACACGTTTTCCTTTGACTGTTGTTCTTTGTCATTTCAAATCAAAAATTAAAAAAAAAATCCTCTGATATGTAAAGTTCTATAAACCAAGCACTAGAGCCTATAGCCTTATAGTGCACATTGCTGGTCATAGAGTAGAGGTTTAATGAGTGATGAATAAATTAAAAGAATAATTTTGGCCAAAACTTTCTATTTAGCATTTTATCATGTTTGTATTAATGACTGCATAACTAAATATCCACAGTAAGTACTTACTGTAATGTTGAGGATGTCAACATTTGACAGTGTGTGTGTGTGTGTGTGTGTGCACACGTGTGTGTGTGAGTGCACATGTGCACATGTGCTCAGTTGTGTTAGACTCTGCGACCCCATGGGATGATGCCCACTAGGCTTCTCTGTCCCTGAAATTTTCCAGGCAAGAATACTGGGGTGGGTTGCCATTTCCTTCTCCAGGGATCTTCGCATCCCAGGGAATGAACATAGGTCCCTTGAGTCTCCTGCATTGGCAGGCAGATTCTTTACCACTGAGCCTTCTGGGAAGTCCAACATTTGACAGTAATTTTTTCAAATTATGAAACTTAAGGAAAAACTGACATTATGACATATGAAAAATATTTATTTTATTGTCTTACTTTTTTCAGTTTCAGCTTCTAAACTTGCCTTTCCTTCATTTGTTCCTTCCTTCTTTCTGTTATTTTATTCTTTCTATCAAAAGAGAGACCACTGTTTAGATATATCAAAAGGAAATCACTTCCCACAATAGAATTGTTCCCTGGGAGAACTGCCCTGTGGTTAGGACATAGGATTTGAGTCAAATTTACTATCTGGGTCTTCAACTACGCTCCACTCCTAGAGTGCTATTAACCACAGAGACACATTGACATAAAAGGTGGTAAGCCTGCTGAGAGGCCAGAAGTGAAACAGGTCAAACAAAATAATTTTTGGATACTTTCCTCTTCCAAAAATCTGTTAGGAAATTCAGAATTGACCTTCAGTGCATTTTACTTGTCAGTTGACCCAGAGAACCAGGGTTTCAACTTCATGACATTCATATCCCAAACAAATCATAATCCCAGACTCCTCTCCTTGAGTCTTGTTCTGTGTTGTTAAGAATTTGGCAGGCACTTCCAAACATGGAATCATGAATGAAAAGTTGAAATTACACTAAGAAATCATATATTTTAGTTGATATTAAATATGTAGTAATTAAGAAAATAAAATGTGTGTGGTGCTTAAAAAGTGAAAAAAAAGTATAATCTATACCACAGCAGACAGCCAAATGTTTAATTCTGTGTGCATTTACATTCATTAACTGGATCAAATTTTTATTTCTGCTTTCTATTGTTCTAAGAAAACACTAAATAAAAGACTAATGCTTGCCTGAATCATCTTTAAACCATGATGAACAATGAGAAAGGATTAGCATCTAGGAAGATAAATTTTTAAATTAAAGATAATCCTGATAAGGGGAAGAAATATTCAGATGCAAGCTAATTCCATTCATTATGAAGATGTGGCAGTTTACTGAGGGAAAACAAACAAGTGTTAAGTTTATAATGAGCTCACTTGGTGAGGTAAATTCTGGGTCATCAAAGGGATAAAAGACTTGATGCTCTTGGAAAGGCCTAATTTTAGAACCTAAGTTGCTCCTGTTCCCTTCAGCATACTCCCACATGTGCATAGTTATAAAACTACCCAGTTCTATGTAACTATCCAGTTAGTCTATCCAGCTGCCTTAACACTGGTTCCATTCTGAGTAGAATCCAACTTTGAACTCAGAATGTCAAAACCTGAGGACTAATGTGAACTGGCTTAGAACTTAGGTTTTCAAACTTTGTTGCTTAGAGCCTCTGGATTCAGGGACGCTGGATATGAGCCTGGAGGGGAGACTAAACAAGCATTTCTACTCCTCTACTTTATCAAGAGTAGCTACATTTTATATGTTGAGCTCATGTAAAGGGAGTGCAGTGTAATGCCTAAGAATGCTTAACAAGGTAGATACTATGGTCAAGTGCTTCAGTCTAAATGCTTGCTAAATGTTATTTACATGATCTTTGACAAGTAACTTACCTCTGTCTCTCAGTTTCTCAGGTCTGTTTAATGATCATAATAGTTGATATTAAATATGAATTTACCCATATGGTTAGGTTAGTGCTGGGAGCATAATAGACACTTAGTAAATAGCTAACTGAACAAAGAGTTCTGCTAAAATGAAACAAACAAGAAAGTAAACACTTGGAGCCATTACTTTAAGATAGTTATAAAAACTAAGGGTTAAGGAGTACAAGGGCACTTCTCCTACCTCTGTTATTTCTTTTTTTAAAGCTATTCTACACCATACTCTTTAATATCATATTAAGGAAACCCCTAAAATAATCCAACCAGTCCATCCTAAAGGAGATCAGTCCTGGGTGTTATTGGAAGGACTGATGCTGAAACTCCAATACTTTGGCCACCTGATGCGAAGAGCTGACTCATTGGAAAAGACCCTGATGCTGGGAAAGATTGAGGGCAGGAGGAGAAGGGGATGGCAGAGGATGAGATGGCTGGATGTCATCACTGACTCAATGGACGTGAGTTTGGGTAAACTCTGGGAGTTGGTGATGGACAGGGAGGCCTGGCGTGCTGCAATTCATGGGGTCGCAGAGTCAGACATGACTGAGTGACTGAACTGAACTGAACTGAAAATAATGCATGTTGATTTTATTTTATAATCCTTGTTTTGCTAAAGATTCATAAAACATGTAGTACATTGTGTTTGTGTATTAATGTTTTTGAATGATTTAGGTCACAAAAAGGTAGGGCAGACACTCTTAATTTGCTTTTTATAAAATCTGTCACTGATATACAGGTGGGTCAAGGTTTGGCAGAGGCTCTTAAGGATGACAATGATAATACTATTGATAATAATCTCTGTAAGTAATGGTCAGAGGAACTAGGATTATATGGAATAAGAAAAGAGAGTAGTGATCTAATATTGAACATATATTTAAGGACATACATACAAAGAATATGATAAATAGTTTTCACTTTTCTCAAATTCAGAATACATACAGGAATAAACAAGCATTCAGTTAAACCACGTTCAACAAATGTCTGTCACTTCCAGCTATTCCAGTAGGTACCAGGAGATAAAGCGTTAGTCTCAAAGAAATATGTAGTCTGTCAAATGAAATATTCAGTTTTGGTAGAGTAGAGCAACTTCAAAATGATTACTTAAAATAGAGTTGATTAGTGTCAGAAAATAAAGAATTGCCTTAAAAATAAAATGGAGGAATGCTGAAAGGGCACAGGAGACAATCTGAAAAAGCTTTCAGTGGCCAAAGTTGGAAAAATTTGAAAGAGAATAAATCTAAGCCAAAGAATAAATATTCATGAGTTTATACTTACACACACACATACCTCAATAAGTAATTGAATGAGGATGTTGGGGGAGCAACTTTTCCTGATAAGAGAATACCAATTATAAATGTAGAAGGAATGAAAGAAATTGAAAATTGACTTTAGAACAGCATAACAGTAACTGCTACAGGCAGGATCCATCAACAGAGGCTAAAGTCAGTGGGTAAAATTTTAAGGTAAAATAGTATATTTCCAAGTAAGTTTTAAGAGTGTAAATATTTAAGTAATTATTACTTAGAAGGGATAATGTATTTATTTTACAGTGAAGAATTACTTGGCAGATAGCATCTTAACCAAATGATCAAAATTAATGACATTAGTTGTAAGACATGAATGTCATGTACTTGCTGAAATGATTGGCAGAGACAAACTTCCACAGTATTCCTCCTCCTAAACCCTTTACCTCAGTCTAATCATGAGAAAAACATAAGACAAACCTAAATTGAGGGATATTTTACTGATTAGTTTTACTTTAAATGTCAGGGTCTTAAAAGGACATATTGTTGTTCAGTCACTTAGTTGTGTCCAACTCTTTGAGAACCAAGGAATGTAGCATGCCAGCCTTCCCTGCCCATCACCATCTCCTGGAGTTTGCTCAAACTCATGTCCGTTGACCTGATGATGCCATTCAAATACCTCATCCTCTGTTGCCCCCTTCTCCTCCTGCCTTCAATGTTTCCCAGCATCAGGGGCTTTTCCAGTAAGTCAGCTCTTCACATCAGGTGGTCAAAGTATTGGAGCTTCAGCTTCAGCTTCAGCATCAGTCCTTCCAATAAATATTCAGGGTTGATTTCATTTAGGACTGACTGGTTTGATTTCTTTATAGTCCAGGGGACTCTCAAGAGTCTTCTCCAACACCACAGTTCAGTTCAGTTGAGTCGCTTAGTTGTGTCTGACACTTTGCGACCCCATGGACTGCAGCATGCCAGGCTTCCCTGTTCATCTCCAACTCCTGGAGCCTACTCAAACTCATGTCCATCGAGTCAGTGATGCCATCCAACAGTCTCATCCTTTGTCGTCCCTTTCTCCTCCTGCCCTCAATCTTTCCCAGCATCAGGGTCTTTTCCAATGAGTCAGTTCTTCGAATCAGGTGGCCAAAGTGATTGGAGTTTCAGTGTCAGCATCAGTCCTTCCAATGAATATTCAGGACTGATTTCCTTTAGGATGGACTGGTTGGGTCTCCTTGCTGTCCAAAGCGCTCTCAAGTCTTCTCCAACACCACAGTTCAAAAGCATTGATTCTTCTGCTCTGCTTTCTTTATAGCCCAACACTCACATCCATACATGACTACTGGGAAAACCATAGCTTTGACTAGAAGGACATTTTGTTGGCAAAGTAATGTCTCTGCTTTTTAATATTGTTGAGTTGGTCATGACTTTTACTCTCTCCACTTTCATCAAGAGGCTCTTTAGTTCTTCTTTGCTTTCTGCCATAAGGGTGGTGTCATCTGCATATCTGAGGTTATTGATATTTCTCCCAGCAATCTTGATTCCAGCTTGTGCTTTATCCAGTCTGGCATTTCTCATGATGTACTCTGCATGTAAGTTAAATAAGCAGGGTGACAATATAAAGCCTTGTACTCCTTTTCTGATTTTTAACCAGTCTGTTGTTCCATGTCCAGTTCTAACTGTTGCTTTTTGACCTGCATGCAGATTTCTCAGGAGGCAGGTCAGATGGTCTGGTATTCCCATCTCTTTCAGAATTTTCCACAGTAATCCATACAGTCAACGGCTTTAGCAGAGTCAATAAAACAGAAATAGATGATTTTCTGGAACTCTCTTGCTTTTTTGATGATCCAATGGATGTTGGCAATTTGATCTCTGGTTCCTCTGCCTTTTCTAAATCCAGCTTCAATATCTGGAAGTTCATGGTTCACATACTGTTGAAGCCTGGCTTCGAGAATTTTGAGCATTACTTTGCTAGCGTGTGAGATGAGTGCAATTGTGCAGTCGTTTGAGCCTTCTTTGGCATTGCCTTTCTTTGGGATTGGAATGAAAACCGACCTTTTCCAGTCCTGTGGCTACTGCTGAGTTTTCCAAATTTACTGGCATTGAGTGCAGCACTTTCACAGCATCATCTTTTAGGATTTGAAATAGCTCAACTGGAACACCACAGTTCAGAAGCATCAATTCTTCAGTGCTAAGCCTTCTTTAGGGTCCAACTCTCACATCCATACATGACCACTGGAGAAACCATAGGTTTGACTAGACAGACCTTGGTCAGTGAAGTGATGTTCTACACTGCCTATGTTTATCATAGCTTTTCTTCCAAGGAGCAGGTGTCTTTTAATTTCATGGCTGCAGTCACCATCTGCAGTGATTTTGGAGCTCAAGAACATAAAGTCTGCCACTTTTTCCACTGTTTCCCCATCTCTTTGCCATGAAGTGATGGGGCCGGATGCCATGATCTTCATTTTTTGAATGTTGAGTTTTAAGCCAGCTTTTTCCCTCTCCTCTTTCACCTTCATCAAGAGGCTCTTTAGTTCCTTTTCACTTTCTGCCAGAAGGGTGGTGTCATCTGCATATTTGAAGTCATTGATATTTCTCCTGGCAGTCTTGATTCCAGCTTGTGATTCATCCAGCTTGCCATTTCACATGATGTACTCTGCATATAAGTTATAAATAATAAGGGTGATAGTATACAACCTTGATGTACTCCTTTCACAATTTGGAATCATGTCCAGTTTAGCTGTTGCTTGTTAACTGCACAGGTTTCTCAGGAGGCCAGTAAAGTGGTCTTGTATTCCCATCTTCTTAAGAATTTTCCACAGTTTGTTGTGATTCACACAGTCAAAAGCTTTAGCATAGTCAATGATGCAGAAGTAGATGTTTCTCTGAAATTCCCTTGCTTTTTATATGATCCAACAGATATTGGTAACTTGATCTCTGGTTCCTCTGCCTTTTTTAAATACAACTTGTACATTTGGAAGTTCTCAGTTCAGGCATTGTTGAAGCCTAAAGGTTAGAATGTTTTTGGAGCTCTCTTGCTTCTCCCTTTGCTTTCCTTCGGAACTATTAGTACTAATCAGCTATCATAGATTAGACTAAGAAGATACTATAACTAAATGCAACATGATGTCCTGGATTAGATCCTGAAACAGAAAGGGAGCATTAGTGGAAAACGTGGTGAAATTCAAGTAGAGCGTCTAGTTTAGCTAGTTGTATTGCCACCAATGTTAATTTCTTAGTTTTGATAATTGTACAATGGCTATGTAAGATTTTAACATAAAGGGTTAAGTTAAAATCTAAAATTATCTTAAAGAGTTGAAAAATAAAGCTGATTCTTTAAAAATTCTGAGATTTCTTAGATATAGTTCTGAAACAAAGCAAAGGGAGAAACTAGAGAGCTACCAAAAAGTTCTAACCTTGTGATTTTGTAGTTTTCTGGATACTTTTTCAGATTCTTAAAATGTCCTTCAGAAATGTACTTTTATATATCACCCTCTTCACTTAATATGCATGTTGTTTAGAGTTATTTACTTTGTACAGTTGACCCTTGAACACTGAAGGCTTTGATATGGCAACCCCAGCACAGTTGAAAATCCTCAAGACAGCTTTTCAGTTGGCCCTCCATATCCAGGGTTCCACATCTTCGAATTCAACCAACTATGGCTTGCGTAGTACTTGGTGTGTACTTATTGAAAAAAAAAATCCACATGTAAGTGGATCTGCATAGTTCAAGCCCATTGTTGTTCAAGGGTCTTGTTGTTGTTTAGTTGCTAAGTTGTGTTTGACTCTTTGCCATCTCGTGGACTGTAGCCCACCAGGCTCCTCTTTCCAGGCAAGAGTACTAGAGTGGATTGCCATTCCATTCTCCAGAGGGTCTTCCCAACCCGAGGATCAAAGCCGCATCACCTGCTTGAGAGGCGGTTCAACTGGGTATAAAATGGGTGTATGAAAGGTGGACAAGGAGACTTTCTGTAGTATAGAATTAAGTAGCAGTCATTACTAAAACCTCCTTTCAGATTATATTTCACAATGCCAAGGTAACTTTCTACCTTCATTTAACATATTAGGCTACTGAAACCTTTGAAACCTTCAAATAATAAAAGACCATTCCCAACTAGGGGATAGAATTTCTCAGAACTTGAATATGAAATAGGTGTTAAAAGACATGAATGTGGAAACAAAAATTTTTTTTTCTAAGAAATTGTCCAGAATTTCCTTTTCACAAAGGTTTGAATTCTACCTCTCTACATTTGAAAGAGATGTCTTTGGGCTAGCTTCGTATCTGGGCAGTTTTTGTGCCTGCAATTATGAGACAACATACAATCTTATACATAAATCATTGCTGCTGCAATTAGCTCATTTACCACTTCTACCCTGAAGACAGAGGAAGCAGTCCCTCCGTAAACAGCTGGGATGGAATTGCTGGAAGGGCAGTCTGTCCAGTTTGGTAAACACTCATATCCCCCTACCTCTGCCAGGTAGACGCGTCTTCTTTCCCAAGCCTTAGGGGCGGGGCAGGGGCTGCTACCTTTTAAAACAGAAGACCCACTAAACTGTGAGAATTGACTTGTGGTTTAGTCGCTAAGTCGTGTCTGACTCTTTTTGCGAACCCATGGACTGTAGCCCGCCGGGTTCCTGTGTCCATGGAATTTTCCCAACAAGAATGCTGGCCGCTGCTGCTGCTGCTGCTAAGTCACTTCAGTCGTGTCCGACTCTGTGCGACCCCACAGACGGCAGCCCACCAGGCTCCTCTGTCCCTGGGATTCTCCAGGCAAGAACACTGGAGTGGGTTGCTCTTTCCTACTACAGGGGATCTTCCTGAGCCAAGGATCAAACCCTGTGTCTCCTACCTTGCAGGCAGATTCTTACCACTGAGCCACCTGAGAATTTATTACACTGGATCTAAAAAGGAGATAATTGCCCTAAGTTACTTGCAAGGCTTAATTTGGGGTTTATTTTAACCTCCCATAAGCTCTTTAAACCCTGCTTTGCTAAACTAAGAAACTGTCCTGACGACTTCAAAGCAACTCTTCTTTCCATGCAAACAGAAGTCAAGAACACAAACAGCAAATGTTTTGCTCTCAGTCGAGCAGAGGAATTATAAACAAATCTGTTCAATTCATTTGCTGTTTGTGTTCTTGTTGTTTATAGGGGTGCTCCAATTACACCTTCAGTTTTTATTTTTGTTTACACTGTCTCATATTTTTCCCCACAGAATTTTTTACTCATCTGAGGCATGATTGTATTATAGCAGTCTTACGTGCTAATTTGTTTCTTTTCTCTATTACAAAATGTATTTCTTCCATAGCCCTCCGACTTTTAAGGGAATTCATTAGAAAAACATTAGGAAATATGGTATACAAGACATGAGTTGGTAAAATAAGATGAAAATATACCATATCACACATATGAATGTTAATGGAAATTAAGCACTCACTTGTTATGACCTATATCCTTTTGAAATGTGTAGTTTCTGAGTTGTTAATCTGAAGCAGTATTTCTTGGTTGTTCATTCTGATGCTTACCCTATATTGAACTTTGTGGACCTTTGTTTATTTGATGAACATATAAAATATAGGTGTTGGACTTGGCAAGTCAAATCTCGTATGAATTCAATCCTACATGCCAGATTCCTGGCACAAAGGAAGTTGAGTAACAGAATTCTACTCTAGTATAGGTTTATTCTCTACAGAACTGAGCTTATGTACAATGGTATCATTGTGTCAGTTGATTTACCCAAATGCATCTTACTTAGAAAAATACTATTTGCAGAATTTTAAATGTATTAAAAGTTTCAATACAGTTGTAGCATAAGGTCCAATATTTTATTTTGTCCATGATATCATAAAAGAAAAGTTTATGCAGCTTTTTAGAATTATAGGCTCTGTAGTGTGATTTTTGTTGTCTTTCTAGATTCAGCTTATTATTCCAGCAGAGATTTATGATCAATATTTATGTGAGAAACTTTCTTTTAAAGTGTGAATGTTAATGCAATGATTAGTGAAATTAATTTCACACCATTTCTTGCTTTCTTTGTATTAATCAAATATGATATCTGGATTTAATTATGGCATCTGGGGTAGTACTATTACATTACACATGGAGGTGTTTGCTCTAAAATTTCTTTTCTGTAAAATGTAGTAAAAGAGAAATGCAAATCAAAACCACAATGAGGTACCATTACACACCAGTCAGGATGGCTGCTATCCAAAAGTCTACAAGCAATAAATGCTGGAGAGGCTGTGGAGAAAAGGGAACCCTCTTACACTGTTGGTGGGAATGCAAACTAGTACAGCCACTATGGAAAACAGTGTGGAGATTCCTTAAAAAACTGGAAATAGAACTGCCATATGACCCAGCAATACTACTTCTGGGCATACACACTGAGGAAACCAGATCTGAAAGAGACACATGCACCCCAATGTTCATCGCAGCACTGTTTATAATAGCCAGGACATGGAAGCAACCTAGATGCCCATTAGCAGATGAATGGATAAGGAAGCTGTGGTACATATACACCATGGAATTTTACTCAGCCGTCAAAAAGAATTCATTTGAACCAGTCCTAATGAGATGGATGAAACTGGAGCCCCTTATACAGAGTGAAGTAAGCCAGAAAGATAAAGAACATTACAGCATACTAACACATATATATGGAATTTAGAAAGATGGTAACGATAACCCTATATGCAAAACAGAAAAAGAGACACAGAAATACAGAACAGACTTTTGAACTCTGTGGGAGAAGGTGAGGGTGGGATGTTTCAAAAGAACAGCATGTATACTATCTATGGTGAAACAGATCACCAGCCCAGGTGGGATGCATGAGACAAGTGCTCCGGCCTGGTGCACTGGGAAGACCCAGAGGAATCGGGTGGAGAGGGAGGTGGGAGGGGGGATCGGGATGGGGAATAAGTGTAAATCTATGGCTGATTCATATCAATGTATGACAAAACCCACTGAAATGTTGTGAAGTAATTAGCCTCCAACTAATAAAAAAATTAAAAAAAAAAAAAAAAGTGACTTCTGCAGGATAAATTTACAGCATTTTGCTTTTTAAATTCTTTTCTTATAAGACTATATTAGCATTATAAAAGCTTTTAAAAAATTGGAGTCATTACAATAAAAATTTTAATAGAAGTATAATAATATCTAGAATTAGACTGTACTAATGCTTGGTAAATTATATACACAGCTCTTTGATTTTAGATATTTTAACATTACCAAGTTAGATTTTTTTTAAGCTAATAATATGGATTTGAGAAATCATTAATGAGAATAAAGTTTTAATTCTTTATCCTACTAAAAGAAAATGTGTTTCCAGTATTTGCCAATTCTTCTGAGGTTCAAAAATGACAACCTGTTAGTTCCTACCATCTACTATACTTCTAAACCTTTCACATGTGTTCATGATTCAAAATTCAAAAGGGCTATTCATGTGTCTCTTAACATTTTTGAGATAGCATAAAAGATAAATGATTATGAAAATAATTCATCAAAAATTATAATTTATAATCTTAACACCTTTTTAAAAGGTACATAACCTTCAGTCACACCCCAAGGGTCACTATGTTATAATTTTGTTTTACTTAAGCTTATAAAAACTCAGATAAAAATAACTCTAGGTTTTAAGCGTGGTTTCCTCTGTTTTCTAGTCTCAGAGTGGGGAATTTCTAGATTGACTTTTTTTTCCCCCTTCCCCTGGGAAATATACAACTCTCTATATTATGGCCATTAATGTTTAGTAATGAGTTAGTCCTCAAATACCAATAAGATGATGTGGGCTTGATGGAAGTTAAATGTCCCTAAATCCTATGAATTGATCTGCAGGAGCTGTTTTCCGCATGAGTGGTGGCTTCACCCAGGCAGACATCCGCAGAGCCGAGGAGGTCAGGGTGATGGAGGAGGAGTGGGCTTGGCGGCACATATGCACTCTATTCCTGACAGTGTCTTGCTTCAGCAAAGGGAAGTGAAGCGCGTATACCATGCTCAGTGGCATTTCCAAATGCAGCTCAGCTGGGGGCCCAGGCTTATTGCATCAATGGCACATACCGGGCAAAAAAGGAAATACATAATTTTGTCAAAGTAGTAGATCACAATCTACCAATCCTTCCCTCCCCCTTCAAAATCATCACCCACACACACTAATAGCTCTAATAGATACAGACTTTATGCATATTTCAGTCACAGCAGTATTTCTAATGCATATGTGAAAGGGTGCTTAATTTATGTCTACCAACTGTGTGGTGCCCTTCTTTTGGGTAATGTCATCATCCTAATGGTGTTTCTATTATACTCAAAGGTAGCAAATGAGGCTTATTGCAAGAAGGTAATTGATTTTCACTGAGTGAAAATGTAAATAGCCATAAGAAATCCTATGAAAGATAAGCAGTTGAAAATTGCCAGAAAAAAAAAAGTGATTTGTATACATGACTTATTGGTCCAAGTATATAAAATGTTTCTTTTTTCAAGTCAATACCACAATAACTGTATTTCACATCATTTTATTTTAAATTGAAGTAAAAATAGAAGAATTTCGATGATCTTGCTTTTACCAGTTTGGCTGTGTATATTATGAAAATTATCATCTTATATGGAAGGAAACTTCCTTTTTTCAATGTGTCTTTGTAAAAGAAACCATGTGAATAAAATTTCTCTTTTGCATGTGTAAAGCTGAAGAATTCTTCTTTGGACTTTCTAGAGTGAAAAGTGCTTAGTATCTGTATCAATTATGTATTATATATATACACACACACACATATATATATACTGAGATCTCATTGAAGTTTAGCATAAATGTCAGTCCCAAATTCAAGAAAAAAACAAAGCTCAAAATGTATTTTATTATTATGAAGAAGAATAGAAGCAAAACAGAATATCTGAGGCAATGAATTTGTTAAAACAAAGCTATATTTTTAATGTATAGTAAAAAGCTCATAAAATTATTTTTGGTTCCTCCACAAGTGATATACAGACAATTATTTGCATCATCACTACTGTCTTCTGACTTTAAAATATACCTTTTCTGATAAGTGAAGAATCACTTATTTTAATCATAAAAATCTCCTTTTTCAACTTAAAATTTTTGTAATGGTAATTAAGAAATAGACTATACATTTTTTCCACTCCCCTACCCTATCTTGCTTATGATTTGAGAAGAATTTCTATTTCAGGATTGTAAAATGTGTAATGAGAAGGTTTTTGAATTCTTGCCTTAGAAGGTCACTTGGATTAAAAAGAAAGATATCATTTATATTGACCTTTGAGTTGGCAGATAGAGAGATGTAATAAATTTTATTTCTGCTGGAGAATAGGAAATGGGACAGGAAGAGAATTCAAATTCCTTCCCATTGAGGGAAGTTTAGAGGAACAATTCTTTCCTTTCACTTTCAGCATTGTCAGATACAAAATCTTAAACATCTGTTTTATTCTTCATAACATATATGACTAGAGGCAGGCCTGACTTAGCCATCAGTCCAAACGGGGTAAACTGAAAGCATGTTGACTTATTACACAGTGCCATGAACAAAATATACTCTTTAATATAAATTAATCCCCAACCAAGCCTTTTAGTTTGTTACAGTTTTAGATTCAGACAGTCAGGACTCCCTAGTGATACACAGATTTCACTAATCACTTCCAGAACCTTGTGCAAAAATTCCATTCCGTAGAAAGACCCAAGCTCAAAATAAGAAATTTAACTTTATGGGGAAAGCAAAACCTTATATGTTTATTTCATTAAGAAGAAAACATCAAATAGGCTTATCACAGTATGACTTGTAGTTTCTGTATTCTAAATTTTCTGTTTCATTTACAAACCCAGGTCTTTATTATGGTATTTCTGAATTTAACTATCTCTGATTTATCTTGCTGTGAGTAAATAATGAAAACAGAAATGCTTTAAAGGCTACTAAAAAATTAATACACTCAGATATGAAATCACAGTAAAGATGGTGGGCTGGGCATCAGCCACTCTATTTAGCATGTTTGATAGGGAGTGTGTAGTGAGGAGAACTGTAAATGATACTGACAAATATGGGTCTGAACATTTGAAGAAGTCACTTATTCTGTTTCTAATGACCTTGAAACTTTTTTAGGCCTATAGGACAAATGTAAAATTGGACCAATAAAAAAAAGCATTTGGATAATACAAAAATATATTATTAAAACAATTTAATAGTTTTATGCATCTATATTTTAAAAAACTTGTTTTGGTTTCTGCTTGGAAAACTTTTAGGAACTAAAATTTGTTTTAACAACTTTTATGTGTTGGAAAAGAGAGCTTTGTTATACATCATTCTATTGTCCAAAATCTGAGATAATGAATGTTCTATTTCAAAGAGTGTGTATTATTTTTTATCGGTTTTTATACTAATTCCCTGCTTTGGATTGTAAGGGAGTAAACAATGGTGTCTCCCAGATACACCATTCCATATCTTGGGCATAATCATGGGTGCAATTTTCTTTAAGATTGAGATGAGAATCCTGTTGGCAGTATGTAGCTACGGTTCAGTCCTGAATCTGGGAAACTTTAATTCAGGTGCATTGTGGGCACATAAAATTTGAGTTCAAATGCTTTTAAGAAGTCATGCCACTTTGTCGTTTGACACTAATTTTCAACCCAGCATGCTTTAGCAATGACTGAAATTAGTTCCAAGTGAATTACAGCTAAGCTATTTTCTACCATCTATAAGAAATTTTTTATGCCAACTGAGTCAAGAGAGGTTTTGAAATTTCCTTTAGTATGTGTTGGGTTATGGGGCTCATCAATGTAGACAATCAAGTGTCCTGATTATACACATCATTGAGATGTCACTGCTTTTTTACTAATGTTGTTCAACCCCAATTATTTTCTTATTGGTCAGAAGAAACACTCCTTGCAATTCTCTGCTTTCTTTCCAAGTCATCAACAAGTATTATTTCTGTGGAGCCCATGAAACAGACATTGATCCATTGGAAATTGGACTATAATGCAAATAATTTCCTTCATGATAATAATAAATTACCATTAAATATGTCTTCTATCTGCCAAATTAGAAAAAGTGTTCTCTGGGAAGAAGTATGTACCATGATTCAACCTTGTATCCTTAATGCAAGGTGGAGACTTGAATTTTTAGGAGAATTGGAGGCAGATTATTTAGGCAACATGACTATGAAGAGATATATCATTTGACCATAAGGAAAAGAAGTTTCTAGGCCTTGCATGTGTGCTAATTCACTTCAGTTGTGTCTGACTGTGCAATCCTAAGGACTGTACATAGACTGCTAGGCTCCTCTGTCCATGGGATTCTCCAGGCAAGAATACTGGAATAGGTTGCCATGCCCTCTTCCAGGAGATCTTCTCAACCCAGGTATTGAACCTGCGCCTCTCACGTCTCTTGCATTGACAGGTGGGTTGTTCACCACTAGCGCCACCTGGGAAGCCCTTCTAGGCTTAAATAAAATTAAATCTTGAACAAATGAGGGGTAGTTTTCATGGACTAATTTGAATATTTTGAATTTTCAAGTCATTTCTTTTAGTCTTTAAAATGAAAGGGATTCATAGTGGATAAAGATTTGATTTGCCCTCTGCATTTCATAAAGGGTACAAGTGATGTTGGTTTAGTTAAAAGCATATAAAAGCAATTACATAGTGATGGAAAATATATGAAGTATGTAATATAATTTAAGGTACCAAAATCAAAGTGTAAGGATCAAAACAATAGTGAAATATATAGTACTATGTTGCTGTAGAAAAAATTCAAGGGCAGCTTCATAGAGTTGCTGTGCTTCGAAGATTAAACATAATAAGATGAATATCAAGTGAATTAAGAAAGTTCCTCAAAATGGCTTTTTCTTAAGGAATATTTTCCCCATCAAAAAGTCTCATAATTTGGTGAAAAATTCAACATTTATTTATGAAGATAGTCTTTTTTAACATTTAAAATCTTCCATCATGTTCATTTACATGCTTTAAAACTATACTGATAAAGTGGTTGAAGTAAATAAATAAGTCATAAAAAGCACATCAAAGTAGTTATGACGAGACAGCCAGATGGCAGAGAATTGCAGTACTTGCTGTAATTTTATCAAAATTACTATTGTCATGGCATGTTAGTTTTCATAAGAATTGGTACAGTCGCTGATCTCATACAGACAAATTAATTTCAGGTTCTCTCGTGTGTAGTCACATAACAGCTATACTTGAGCACGCACAAAAGAAAATTAAATAATCATAGTCACATAAACTTGAAAAGCAGCACAATATCTTAAGTTTACTATTCCATAACGTCTTGGGATCAGTGATCATTTCTGTTATGTTAGACTCAAATTGATCTACAGTAGTACAGCCATTGTGTAGTTTCTGCTATGTTTAGTCTTCATTATATGAAGGTATCGTGTCATGTATTCTATTAGTGAAGAATTGTTATTAAGGCAGTAATGTTGTAATTCCTACATTTATGGCCTTTCTTCAAGTTTCATTCTTTTATCTCTTTTATGTCTAAAGGGATAACAGAGCTTTTTATGCTTCCCTTTAAAGATAAATGCAGATATGAATTCTCAGCAATTAATGAGCTTAAATGATATTTGAATTAAAAATGTTTATTGCAGGTTTCAAACGTTCTCCTTCTTTTCTTTGTCCTGGAATTATGAAAAGAACGCCTGACACTGCACGTTACACAAATCTCTTCTGTTCATATTCAACCAACACTTTCAATTGTAAAGGTCTCTTCCTAAAGTCATTTAAAAATTTTTTTTAATTTTATTTTTTCCTGGTATTTTTTTTCTAAAGTTATTTATTTTATCTTTGTTTTCTCATTTTATAGCCCAAGTTCTTTCTAACATGCCCTGTTCCATTATGTATCAGATTTAGTGCCTAATTGACACACACTAGGCCTCAGTATCTTCAACTATGATTTGGATGTTTACCTGCTATATTTACTTCATAGATACTGGAGGTTGGGATGAGAACTTCACTGAAGTAAGTTTTCATTTTTATGACCTTAAAATTGGAAGAATAACATTTTCACTAGTTGTTTCATTGATCTTAGACAATTCATTCGAGCAAATATAAAATATATTATCTGGCAAAATGATAGTCATAAATATCTTAGGAAAAGCATCATTAAATATTTAAATTCTTTATTCTTTTTTCCCACCAAAAATGTGCTATATTCTACTTTATAGGTTTGCCTCTAAAGAGAAAGAGTTGCTTGACTCATGGAATTTTAGTTATCCATGCTCAAGTGCTTTGTGGTCTTCAGTGTATATATAGCTTTTATTTCATAATAATATTAATAGTAATATATGTCTAGGAATTTCAAATGTGTAAAATTTATCTCTTGAAATAAATAAACTATAGGTTTGTTTTTCTTATGGAAAAAAAGTTGCTCATTTTAGAATGATCATGGCTTTGAAAAATTTGAATTAGCACTTAATCTATTGCTTTCTCTCAGTAGATGGGATAGGAGTTTAACATGTCTTTGGGGAGAGGTTATAACAGGAGTGCCCATGAAAACAATGGTCTGTGTGTGTTCTACTGTAGTCTCAAAGGTTACTTTTCTCTTTAAAATCATGTTAATTCTCAAATGTTTTGGTTGAAATTAGTATAGATAACATAGTTTATACTCAGAATTATGAAGATTTTACATATCTTAGTTATATTACTAACTTATAGCTTTAAAAATTGTGTTATACTGGAAATTTATGATAAAGAAGTTAATGGGAATGGAGATAAACATATTCATTATGTAGCATTATTAATGCTAATAAAGGCTTAGAAACAAGGTGTCTGATCATAGGGGTATGCTAAGTAGATTGCATTTCATCTGTGAAATATTATGAAATGTTGGACATTTTTTCCAAAGCATTTTTAATACCATAGGAATTTGCTTATGCTATAATTTTAATGGATAATAATGAAATATAAGATGTATATACATATCATCTCAATATGTAAAAATAATCTAGAAATTATCATTTAAAAAAGACTGAATGAGAACTTGCGATGAATGTGGTTGCCTGGGGACTCTAGGGCTGTGCAGTGTCCTCAGTGATTCCTTATATGTTTTCTGTGTTTTCCTAGTATTTTATAATGAACATGTTGTTTTTTTCTTTTTATAATGCAGGGAAAAAGAATAAGTGGAAAAAAGGGCACATAACACAAAATTTAAAATACGGCATGTTTTTCAACCCCACCATATAATTATTTTTACTTTTGAATTTTGTTATAGTACTTTTATGTTATAGTATTTATTTTTACATATCTTTATTCTCTAAGATTTTGAGTGTGAGTTCAGGACCTATATCCTTTGTTCTTGACTTAGAACTGTAGATAATAGTTGCTTAGTACATTTCTGCCAAATGGATGTATGACGTTCCATAAGGATACATATTTTTATATAGTTGAAATTCGTGTGCCTACTACTTCTGTTTTGCTTTTTCTACTTACTTTGATCATAATGCTTTTATATGACTTCACATAAACTTAAAATGATAAATTTTTAATGTCATAGTACCTTATAGGATTAAAAATCATCCTAAATATGGATATTTAGGTTTTTTCCCACTCTTGTTTCTATGAACAAAACTTCAGTGAATATTCTCATCCATTTACCTTTCTACTTTTCAAAAACTACTTCTTAAGATAAACTCCTAGAGCATTCATTTTTATAATACTTGTTATGTTTTGCCCTATCCCATTACCTATCAGTGGGCTTATCAGAGGCACAGAGGTAAAGAATCTGCCTGCCAATGTAGGGTTAGATTCCTGGGTTGGGAAGATCACCTAGAGTAGGAAATGGCAACCTTCTCCAATATACTTGCCTGGAATATTTTGTGGACAGAGAAGCCTGGCAGGCCACAATCCATGGGCTCGCAAAAGAATCGGACACCACTTAGTGACTAAACAACCACAAATTACCTTTTGGTAATGGAACCAACAGTGGATGAGTATATTGATTTCTTCCCCCAAATTTATCTAAATTGAGCATTTTATTATTTTTTATTTTTATTTTTTATTTTTTTAGCATTTTATTATTTTTTAAATTGAAATTATAGTTGATTTATAATATTGTGCTAATTTCTGCTTAAATTGAGCATTTTAGATTTAGGTCTCTTTGTTACATTTAATGGACATTTCAGAAAACGTAGGTTGCCTTAAAGTGCATTTATTTGATTATGACTTCCCATGCATCAATTTTCTAGTTGTTTTATTTATGTGAATAATCTATTTATATCCTGTGCCCATTTGGAATTTTTGAAATTTTAAAAAATACACTTGAATACACTAATTACACATTAGAGAAAAACCCTTTGTATGTTCTATTTGATGCAAATAATTTTTCTGACATGTGGTTGTCCTTTAATTTTGCTATTTTTCAATATACAAGAGTTAAAAAGCTGATATATTCTAACCCACTGATTTTTTTTCCCTCAGGTAATTGTCTTATTGATGAAAACGATCAACATTTTCCAATAAATGCAATGACATTCTTTGTCGACATTGTACAAACATGGCTTGTTTGTAAATTGATTATTATAAAGTATGTAATTATGTGTTAGTAGCTTAGGTATTTAGGCTAATTTTTTTCCTCCTTGAATTTTCTCTTTCTGTGTGTCTCCTTTATCTTCTGCCCTGCGCTTCCTTCTGCTCTTACTTTTCTTTGACTTATTGTCTTCCTTGCTGCTCCTTGTTCTACCATAGCCTTTGATTTCCCATGATGATATTGAGACAGCAGCCAATTACCATATTTCACTACTCTTCATATCCTACCGCGATCTATTTGTTTAAATGCCTGAAAAATCTCAAGCCTTTGTTTTAATCAGAAATCAATTCAGGTATTATATGCACACACATGGATATATGTGTGTATTTTATTTTGAGGAAAAAAACAATTCTAATGATAACTTCTTTGCCCATAATTATAAACTAAGGCAGTGACTTGCCTTGCATCTGGACACTGGACATGAAACTGAAGACTAGATTGCCTCCCTGTCATGCAATTACCTCCATTCTTGGGACCAAGTCTATTGTTTATGGATCTTGATCCTTTCTTAAAGTGGAGCCTTTGTTGTGTGGCACTGATGAGCTAATGCTACCTTTGGGATTCTCACATTCTGAGTAAGCTAAGGAGCCTTGAGAGGTTGTGATGGATGAATGTTAAAACCTAAAAAAGTCAGCGTCTGCCTTTTATAACATCATTCATCCAGTTTTTCATCTAGTCATTTTTGGGTCCCTCTCATGAGTCTAGCACTGGGTCAAACAAATATGTTTAGAAGAAAACATATGTCCTGCCCTTGATGTACTTATAATCTAATTTAGGAGATAAAATGTATATATAAGTTGAAAAAGAATAAAAACTACATTAGATGAACTTGTTACTAGAGACTGCAGGCTGCAGATGTATATGCCTTAGAATTGAACACTAGGGGAAAAAGCTAGAGTAAGTTTTGTGGTTTGAATTGTGTCCCAAAATGATATGTTCAATTTCTAACTTCCAGCATCTGTGAATGTGACTTTATTTGGAAATAATCATTGCAAATGTAATCAGGCTTAGATGAAAATGAAAGTCACTCAGTCGTGTCCGACTCTTTGCGACCCCATGAACTGTAGCCTGCCAGGCTCCTCTATCCATGGAATTCTTCAGATAAGAATACTGGAGTGGGTAGCCATTCCATTCTCCAGGGGATCTTCCCAACCCAGGGACTGAGCCTGCGCCTCCTGCATTACAGGCAGATTCTTTACCATCTGAGCCACCAGGAAAGCCCAAGTTTGTCATACTTGATTTGCATGGGCTGTTAGAGCCCAGTATGGCTGGTGTCCTTCTAGGAGGAGAAGAGGCAGAGACACAAATACACAGAGATGGAAGCAGAGACTCAGGTACCAGAGCTGCAGGTCAAGGAATGCCAGGTATTGCTGGCAAACCGTCAGTTGCCAGGAAGTGACAAGAAAGGATTCTTCCCTACAGGTTTCAGAAGGAGAATGAACCAGCTGACACTTTGATTTCAGACGTCTGGCCTCTCTAACTGTGAAACCATAAATTTCTGTTGTTTTAAGCCACTCAAGAGATAGATATGAGATTGTGATCTAAATGAAAGGTGGGATTTGGATTGACAAATAAAGGGGACTGTATGGTGGGGGAAAACCTCACTAGCAAGCGTAGGAATAAATATATGGGGAAAAAGCCTGAGTGATTGCCTCTGAGACTAGTGCAAGATAAACCGAGCAGTAGAGTAGATCCAGGTGATGGAAGGCCTTCAGTAACATGGTGGAGAATTGAGTCATTTTATCCCCTCACTCATACAGTCAATATTTACTAATTACTTACTGCACGTCTAGTTTGTCACAGGGAGTTACCTTGGCTGCCAAACAGGAGGCTGTTGGAAAACAGTTTTTATGCTTCTATTTATATATTCTCGCCCCTGAGTTTTTAAAAATTGGTTATTTTTGATAGGTAATACATTCACCTGTTTCAAAAATAAAAGTTTCAAATAGATATAGAACAACAAGTTTTCTATCACTGTCCCCTACCTTCCCTATTGGGCCACACCCGTACCCACCAAAAAACTACTCCTATAAGTTACTGTGGATTTTTTCAGAGGTGTTTTTTTTTTTTTTAATGCATAAACACAGAGAAATGTACATATATACCTCATTCCCTTTGCACAAGTGGTAATATTCCAAATACTGTTTGTACATTGCTACAATTATTTTACTTAATAATATGTTTGAGATTTTTCTGCATCAGTTAAAAAAATGTGCTCCTTCAGTTTTTTGATGTGTACATTTTCATTATGTGGATGTACCACAATTTAGATTCCTTTCATCTAGATTGTTTCTAACGTTGCTTTTAAAAATCACAAAAAATGAAGCATATGTTATTTGCTGCTTATATAAAATATTATTTTAATAACAACTTAGTAAGAAAAGAAAGGTTCTTTAACCATCAATAAATAAAATAACTACTTACAATACTTCTCTATTTTTTGCTAATCATTTTTTATGCTTTTCATGTATATCTATATTGTACATGCCATGTTATTATGAGTACATGTATATGTTAATGAATAAATGCATATACACATTTTAGGGTACATATGAATTTTTTCAGTCACAGGACTATACAAACAATTTCTGGACTAGGGTATAAAGTCCAAATTCTATGACATGACTATTCAGGTTCATCTCCCACTATTTCTCCTACACTCAGCTAGACACAACAACTTACAGAAAATCAACTTGCTAGTAGTTCCTAAATTGTATGCATATTAGAATCATTTAGGAGTCCTTTAAACATCTCAAAACCCAGGACTCCTCAGACAATTAAATCTGAATATATGGAGGTGGGACACAGGCATTGCTATATTTATAGTTTCCCAATTTCAATTGTTCCCCAAAGGTTCCCCGATGGTTTCAACTGCTGGTGAGTCTGGGCACCACTAACATAAGCCTTGGTGTTTCAAGCCCAGGGGCCTTTGTGTATTCTGCCCCTCCCACTGTCCTTGTCCACTGAACAAATTCCTGTTCTTCGTTAAAGGCCCAATTCCAATGCCCATCACATGATTTTGTATCTATCACTGCATTAAACATTATATAATGGAAAACAGGGTAAACACAGTGATTTAGCCCAAACGCTTAAAGTCAACCTTAAAATTTGAGAATTAATGGAAAAAAATACATTCCTCTCATGTCATCTGAAGGAAATGTAACACTTTTTTCTGACACCAGCTATTCTCGTTTTCACCGCTGAACTGAGGAATTGAAAGGAGCCCCCATTTATTGATCATGTTCCATGCCACACACCCATTGTCTCCTTTAATCATTATTGCCACTCTTTAAAGGAGGTATTATTATTCCCATTTTACAACCAAAGAAACTGAGGCTCATAGGTCTTTCAGCTAAAAAGTGACAGAGATGGGATTAAAATCTAACAGTTTTTTTCACTGTGCTTCAATTTGTTTTTCCTTGAACAAACATCAACATCTATATTCAATTTGCCACAGTAAAAGGTGCTTAATAACAGAGAGAGCTTTTTAGATGAGTTTATCATTTTGACTTTTGCTTGCATAGTAGACAGTTAATAACTTAGATGTCCTCAATCAGTTAATATTCTCAGAACTGTTTGGGCTTGCTTTTAAATTTCTACCACTAAAGTCTCCAAGCACCCTTTACAGACATACAATTGGCTGACACACAATTGGCTTCACTTACCTGGAAACCCATTTGTACTCTAACTTTGCGGCATTGTTTAAAACATATTACAGATAACCGTTTCTCCAGAATACTGACATCACAAAGCATATGACTAAGGATGTCTGCATCCGTCTATCCAAACTGCTTCGCTCATATCCTTGGAATAACAACCCCTTCCCCAAAGGTTCTGCAATTATCTCTTCATCAGGGTTCAAGCATACAGAAGTCATTTAAGAAAACAAAACCTATACATATGGCAAGAAAAATATGGCTCTTACATATGATCAGATGGGCTTTTGCTATCAGGAAACCATCAGAGGGAGATAAGATCAACAAGAGAAAAGGAAAATTAACCAAGTAACAACATAAGCAGCTGGAGGAAACAGAGCAGCTGATGAGGGGAAGAGGAAAATGAAGCATCTCAGTGATAACCCATTATTACTGAGAAGCAATTTTTAATATGGCTAAAGTCTGTTTATCGGTAAGTAGGGAATTTAACAACATTATGGAAAAAACAAAAGGACATTCCACAATCCTAAATATAGCTAATATAGAATGAAGAAAAGGAGAATGTAAGATGCTTTTTAAGCTTTGGGATAATGAATGAAATTTAAATCTCAGTTGAGGATCACCTAGAGCATAGATTTAATGTAGGATATTGGAATATTGATGGGTAGAAGATAAATGTTAATATGTCAGTCTCTCTTAAAAGCAGTGCTTGTGTAAAACCAAATACCACCAATTCAACTCCTATTGTTGTGCCTCATCTGATAGGTTGATGATCATAAAGGATTAGAGTGAGGGCAGTGATTTTTAAACATTATGGAATAAAAATGACTAGCACCATGTAAAATAAATAAATTTAGCAGCAGGCTTTTAAGCTGGTTTTGAATAAAGTGGTATGTTACTGCTGAGGACAAAATTACCCTAAACTTACTATCTTAGTCCATTTGGACTGCTGCAGCAAAATACCACAGACTGGGTAGTTTATAAACAACAGAAATGTATTTCTCACAGTTCTGGATCCTAGAAATCCAAGATCAGGGAGCCAGTAGGATGGAGTGAGGGCCCTCTTCTGGGTCGCATACTTCACACTGTAGCCTCTGTGGGGTCTCTTTTCAGTTCAGTTCAGTTACTTAGTTGTGTCCGACTCTTTGTGACTCCATAGACTGCAGCACTCCAGGCTTCCCTGTCTATCACCAACTCCTGGAGCTTGCTCAAACTCATGTCCATCGAGTCCATCTCTGTTATAAGAGCACATGTCCATCTCTTTTATAAGAGCAGTAATCCCATTCAGGAGGGTTCTGCCTTCACGACCTAATGGCTTACCAAAGATCCTACCTACCAACACCTGATGCAATCAATGGGGATCAGGATTTCAACAAACCAGCTCCAGGTAGCACTCATATCTTCAAGTCATATCAGTGGCTTAAAACAACAAACATTTATGATCTAAGATAGTTTCTGAAGATGAGGAATCAAGAGGCAGCTTAGCTGTTTGGTTCCATCTCAGGGTCTTTCATGAGGTTGTAGCCAAGTTGTCAGCCAGGGGTTCATTCTTCTAAGGTTAGAGTGGGACTGGAGGATCTGTCTCCAAGTTTACTTGTGTGGCTGTTGGCAGTAAACCTCATTTTCTAGCCTCCTAGGCCTCTTGCTGGGGCTGCTTATTGTATTTCAGCTGACTTCTTCTAGGGTGAGTGATATGAGAGCAAATGAGAGAGAGAGAGAGAAAAGAGAGAACACATTTAAGACAGAATTCCAGTGTCTTATATAACCTACCATTAGAGATTAGGTTATCATCACTTCTGCCATATTCTTTTCATTACACAGACCAAATACAGTACAATGAGGGAGGTGTATTAGCCAGCTCAGGGTTCCATAATACAATATCATAAACTTGGTGACTTAAATAATATAAATTAATTTTCTTGCATTATGGAAACTAGAATTTCAAGATCAAGGTGCTGGAAAATTCAGTTTCTGGTTAAGGTTTTCCTCCTAACTTACTCACTTTTCACTCTGTCTTCACATGGTCTTTCCTCTATGTGCATGTGGAAAAAGAGAGAGAGACAGACAGACAGATATCTGATGTCTCTTCCTCTTCTTATAAGGACACTAGTCCTGTTGAATTAGGGCTCTACCCTTACAACCTCGTTTAACTGTAATTATCTCCTTAAAAGCCCCATCTTCCAGACAGTCACAGGGCTTTGGTATATGAATTTTGAGGAGGAAACAATTCAGTCTATAACAGAAGGGAGGTAAATACCAAGGAGGTAAATACCAAGAGGCAGAGATGTTGGGGGCTATCTTAGAGACTGCCTACCAGAAGCCTGCTTTCCTTGTGACTCAGCTGGTAAAGAATCCGCCTGTAATGTGGGAGACCTGGGTTTGATCCCTGGGTTGCGAAGATCCCCTGGAGAAGGGAAAGGCTACCCACTCCAGTATTCTGGCCTGGAGAATTCCACAGACTGTGTAATCCATGGGATCGCCAAGAGTCAGACATGACTGAACAACTTTCACTCAATCACTCACTCACTCACCACAAGCAACTGATAATGTGTCTCTTGAACTGTTTGCTCCCCTGATGTTTTTTTGTGTCATTCAAACCAGACTCACCTAAACCTTTCCTTTTTGGAGTTACCTCTGGAGTCACTTTTGTGTCACAATTTTGAGGGATCTTATTTGCAGACAAAAATGAAAGCACCGTCCTCACTGTTCTATCAGAATATGAAATGTAAGTGTATTAAAAAATTACATGTATATTCATGGTATATATGTGTGTGTGGACACCCTAAATAAATGTCCAGTTATATGTAATACCAGTGAAAGAGTTGTATAGTTTTAAAACAATACTGTCCTGACATTGTTTTCAATAATGTTCTCTTACTTTCTTGTGAATATAATCTACTGTGTGTATGGAAGCACAGATTAAAAACTCCAAACCTTTTATTTTTTTATGGTAATATAATTAATACACTTAAAAAAAAACAATTTTCATGAAGCTATGAAAAATTTTAAGTTCTGAAGGGCGGTTTTCAAAGAAGTGTAACAACAAACTTTTACTGAGCATATACTACATATATGTAGATTTGTTGCCCTATGTTGAAACGAGAGGCAAAGAATAAAGGTAGATAATCTCTTCTGGAGTTTTCCATTTGAGAACAATTTACTAAAATAAAAATATCTCTTCACTTATAATGATTTTATTCTAGATGTTAAATGTTGAGAGCATCAAAATGCTTATCCTCTAGATTCCTTTTTTGAATTGAAATATAGTTGATTTACAGTATTATGTTAGTTTCAGGTGTATTATTCTCTATTTTCAACACTAAAAATATAGTTAGGAAAGAAGGATTGATAAAGGATATAAGAAAAATATTCTACAAAAGACAAACAGGGAACCAAGAGCAATATTGGGGAAAGATCTGGTAGGTTTTTTTTTAATTATTATGAAATATTTCAAACATGTGACAGAGGATGCAGTGATATAATGAGCACCTGTTGCTGATCATCCAATTTTAATAAAAGGAAAGTAAAGTGAAGTTGCTCAGTCGTGTCCCCATGGACTCTTTGTGACCCCATGGACTGTAACCTACCAGGCTCTTCCATCCATGGAATTTTCCAGGCAATAGTACTGGAGTGGGTTGCCATTTCCTTCTCCAGGGGATCTTCCTGACCCAGGGATCAAACCCAGGTCTCCCGCATTGCAGGCAGATGCTTTACCATCTGAGCCACCAGGGAAGATTCTTTTAACCCTTTTCTGTGTTTGCTTCAAATTATTTTTTCAGAAATAGCAAATTACTGATACGTTTGGAAACCCCAAAGTACCATTCCCTGGCCACATTTCCCCTTGCTGTTCTCCAGATAATACCTCTCTTCTGAATTAGTCTTCATTATTCACACACTTGTTTTTATATTATTGTTCTATTAACAACATATAGTATGGTTTTCATGTTTTTGATCTTTACATGAAGATCTGGACATATTATTTTGTTTCTTGCTTTTAGTGGTCAACATGTTTTTAAGATTTATCCATGGTTGTGTATTTATCTCTAACTGAATCTAATTCCTCTATGACTAGTGAGTGTAGCACAATTTATTTATTCTCTTTTGCTATAATCAATTTTTCACCATTATGTTTGGTAATTTTCTTTCTTTGCTCAGCATTATGTTTTTGAGATTCATCCATGATGGTGGGTGTGAAGCAAGTTTTTCAATATTATACTGCATAATATTACTAGGATGGTTGCTGTTTTATTTTTAATTTCTGCATAAAGTAACAAGCAGTGAATATTCCTTGACATGTCCTATGGTGTGTAAATGCAAGAACTTCTCTAGGGTGCATATATGGAAATGGAATTACTATGAATAAAAAGCACAAATACTTCAACTTTATTTGGTTTTATCACACAGCTTTCTAAGGTAGTTCTGTCTACGGTATGGGAGTGACTTGTTGTCAGACTTGATTTTTGTCAATCTGATGGATGTAAAGTGGTACCTCATTGTTATTATTAATATTATTATTTTTTACCCTGTTTTGATTACTAGTGAAGTGGAGAGGGCTTCCCAGGTAGCTCAGTGGTAAAGAATCTGCCTGCCAGTGCAGGAGACACCAGGACATGTGAGTTTGATCCCTGGGTCAGGAAGATCCCCTGGAGGAGGAAATGGCAACTCACTCCAGTATTCTTTCCTGTAAAATCCCGTGGAGAAGGGAGCCTGGCAGGCTCCAGTCCATGGGGTCACAAAGAGTCAGACATGGCTGAGCAACAGTGCTTGCAGCATGCACATAGATTGAGGTGGTGTACTTATTCATTCATATTTAATGGTCATGCTGGTTTTCTTTCCTGTAAATTGCTATCTATATTCTTACTCATTTTCTATTAAGTTTTTTGACTTTTTCTTATTGTTTGGTAGTAGTTATTTATGAATTTTAGATGATAATCCTAACATGCTTCCCAAGTATTTTTCCCCAAAATTGTTCCTTATATCTTTCATTGAATTCATTTATCAATATTTTACTCTATGGCTTGTGCTAAATATCTTTTAAAAATTTTAAAGTTTATCTTAGTATATTTAGGTTTAATCAAACTAGAATAGACATGTGTGTGTGTGTTTAAAATAATGAGGTAGGTTCTTTTTTGTTTTATAATTGCAAATTACTCCATCTATATAGGAAAGCATAAAAGAGATTTTTTTTAAAAAAAAAAATGCATTGTTGCAATACCATTTATTGAGTAGTTTATTATTCCCAATGAACTTTTGAACACTGCCTCTGTCATATATCACGCTTCCATAGATGAATGCATTTCTGGATTCTAGTATGTTCTTAGGCTTTTACTTGTTGATTTATTTGTTTCTTAGATTTTTAAATAATAAAACAGGTGTATAAACTTCCCTAGTGGCTCAGACTGAAGAGAATCTGTCTGCAATGTTGGAGACCTGGGTTCAATCCCTAGGTTGGGAAGATCACCCAGAGAAGTAAATGGTAAGCCACTCCAGTATTCTTGCCTGGAGAATTCCATGGAGAGCAAAGCCTGGTAGGCAGCACTTCATGGGGTCACAAAAAATCATACTTGACTGAGAACTAACACTTTTCACTTCACTTTCACAAATAAGCATTAGTTTACATAATCCATACATCTCTCATATTCATAGTGAAAGCAAAAAAAAAAATAGAACTAATTCAGAATTAGTTCTCCAGAATAACTCCAGAAAGAATGAAGAGACGGAGCCAAGCGAAAACAACACTCAGCTATGGATGTGACTGGTGACGGAAGTAAAGCCCGATGCTCTAAGAACAATACTGCATAGAAACCTGGAATGGTAGGTCCGTGATCAAGGTAAATTAGCAGTGGTCAAGCAGGAGATGACATGAGTGAACACTGAAATTTTAGGAATCTTGAATTTAACTAAGATGACCATTGTATCTACTAGAATCCCTTAGAAGAAATGGAGTACCATCATAGTCAACAAAAGAGTCCAAAATGCAGTACTTGGATGCAATCTCAAAAATGACAGAATGATCGCTGTTCGTTTCCAAGGCAAATCATTCAATATCACAGTAATCCAAGTGTATGCCCCAAGCAGTAATGGTGAAGAAGCTGAAGTTGAACGGTTCTACGAAGACCTAAAAGACCTTCTAGAACTAATGCCCAAAAAAGATGCCCTTTTCATTATGGGGACTGGAATGCAAAAGTAGGAAGTCAAGAGATACCTGGAGTAACAGGCAAATTTGGCCTTGGAGTACAAAATGAAACAGGTCAAAGGCTAACAGAGTTATGCCAAGAGAAGGCACTGGTCATAGCAAACACCCTCTTCCAACAACACATGGGAAGACTCTACACATGGACATCACCAGATGATCAATACTGAAATCAGATTGATTATATTCTTTGCAGCCAAAGATGGGGAAGCTGTATACAGTCAGCAAAAACAAGTCAGGGAGCTGATTGTTGCTCAGATCATGAGCTCCTTTTTGCCAAATTCAGGCTTAGAATGAAAGAAGTAGGGAAACCACTAGACCATTCAGGTATGACCTAAAATGAATCACTTAACAATTATACAGTGGAAATGACAAATGGATTCAAAGGATTAGATCTGATAGACAGAGTGCCTGAAGAACTGTGGACAGAGGTTAGTGATATTTTACGGGAGGCAGGGATCAAGACCATCCCCAAGAAAAAGAAATGCAAAAGGGCAAAATGGTTGTCTGAGGAGGCCTTACAAATAGCTGTGAAAAGAAGAGAAGCTAAAGGCAAAGGCGAAAAGGAAAGATACACCCATTTGAATGTAGAATTCCAAAGAATAGCAAGGAGAGATAAGAAAGCCTTCCTCAGCAATCAATGCAAAGAAATAGAGGAAACCAATAGAATGGGAAAGACTAGAGATCTCTTCAAGAATATTAGAGATACCAAGGGAACATTTCATGCAAAATGGGCACAATTAAGGACAGAAATGGTGTGGACGTAACAGAAGCAGAAGATATTAAGAAGAGGTGGCTAGAATACACAGAAGAACTATACAAAATGATCTCCATGACCCAGATAATCATGATGGTGTGACTACTCACCTAGAACCAGACATCCTGGAATGTGAAGTCAAGTGGGTCTTAGGAAGCATCACTACGAACAAAGCTAGTGGAGGTGATGGAATTCCAATTGAGTTGTTTCAAATCCTAAAAGACGATGCTGTGATAGTGCTGCACTCAATATACCAGCAAATTTGGAAAACTCACCAGTGGCCGCAGGACTGGAAAAGGTCAGTTTTCCTCCAATCCCAAAGAAAGGCAATGCCAAAGAATGTTCAAACTACCATACAATTGCACTCATCTCACATGCTAGTAAAGTAATGCTCAAAATTCTCCAAGACAGGCTTCAGCAGTACATGAACCAAGAACTTCCAGATGTTCAAGCTGGATTTAGAAAAGGCAGAGGAGCCAGAGATCAAATCACCAACATCCGCTGGATCATCAGAAAAGCAAGAGAGTTCCAGAAAAACATCTATTTCTGCTTTACTGACTACACCAAAGTCTTTGACTGTGTGGATCACAACAAACTGTGGAAAATTGCTAAAGAGATGGGAATACCAGACCACCTGACCTGCCTCCTGAGATATCTGTATGCAGGTCAAGAAGCAACAGTTAGAACTAGACATAGAAGACTGGTTCCAAATCAGGAATGGAGTACGTCAAGGCTGTATATTGTCATTCTGCTTATTTAATTTATATGCAGATTGGTTGGTTGGTTGGTTGGTTTAGTTGCTAAGTCGTGTCCGATTCTTGCGACCCCACAGACCCTCCAGGCAAAAATATGGGAGTGGGTTGCCATTTCCTTCTCCAGGAGATCTTCCTGACCCAAGAATTGAACCTGGGTCTCCTGCATTGCAGGCAAATTCTTTACTGACTGAGCTATGGGGGAAGAATCATGCAAAATGCTAGGCTGGATGAAGCACATTTGGAATCAAGATCACTAGGAGAAATATCAATAACCTCAGATATGCAGATGACACCACCCTTCTGGCAGAAAGCTAAGAACTAAAGAGCCTCTTGATGAAAGTGAAAGAGGAGAGTGAAAAAGTTGGCTTAAAACTCAACATTCAGAAAATCAAGATCATGGCATCTGGTCCCATCACTTCATGGCAAATAGATGGGGAAACAGTGGAAACAGTGAGAGACTGTTTTCTTGGGCTCCAAAATCACTGCAGATGGGACTGCAGCCATGAAATTAAAAGACACTTGCTCCTTGGAAGAAAATCTATGACCAACCTAGACAGCATATTAAAAAGCAGAGACATTACTTTGCCGACAAAGGTTCTTCTAATCAAAGCTATGATTTTTCCAGTAGTCATTTATGGATGTGAGAGTTGGGCTATAAAGAAAGCTGAGCGCCAAAGAATTGATGCTTTTGAACTGTGGTGTTGGAGAAGACTCTCGAGAGTGCCTTGGACAGCAAGGAGATCCAACCAGTCCATCCTAAAGGAAATCAGTCCTGAATATTCATTGGAAGGACTGATGCTGAAGCTGAAACTCTAATACTTTGGCCACCTGTTGCGATGAACTGACTCATTTGAAAAGGCCCTGATGCTGGAAAAGATTGAAGGTGGGAGGAGAAGGGGACAACAGAGGATGAGGTGCTTGGATGGCATCACTGATTCAATGGACATGAATTTGGGCAAGCTCCAGGAGTTGGTGATGGACAGGGAAGTCTAGCATGCTGTAGTACATGGGGTCACAAAGAGTCCCACACAACTGAGTGACTGAACTGAACTGAATTGAGAATTACTTTAAGAAATTTATATTCTGCTTAATTGCAAATTACTGCTTAATGGCAAATTACCAAAACTGTTCTCCTAAGGAGAATTAAAAAAAAAAGCTTGCTTTCAACACTTCATAAAAAGCATTGAAAAATGAGTAATTAGTATAATAATAGAAAAGGAAAATTATATTATTTACTTAGGAATTATTGTATACCAGTGATGAATGTTGAACAAAAGAGAATGGTTAAACAAAAATTATATTCAGAACAGTGGCTTTGGGTTAAAGATATTCTAAGGAATTGCCTGGTTACATAAACTAAGTATGTATTTTTTCTTTAAAGGTATTTATAATATTAAATTATTACATATTTCTTATGAGAATTCATTGAGACAAAAATATTTAAAGCTAAAAATGAAAGACAGTTAAAAGCATTCTTCATTAAAATACTTTTTTACAACAAAATTGGTTAGGTCAGTTTATCTTTTGTGAGGGACACACCCTGAAATGGCTCTCTGTGAGTCATGCCCTGTTAAATGCCCTCTCTTTATGGGTGGGCAAACCTGAGACTCGCTTCTGAATAATAGAATATAGCGAAAATGATTAGATGTCACCCTCTCATTACACAGCATTACTTGAGACCTCATCTTAGAAGACTTGAATGAGAAACTTTCCTACTCGCTTTCTAGAGGCAAATGGATGTAATGTGAGCTGCCCATGGTCATGCAGCAGGGAACTCTAGGTGGTGTCTAGAAGGACCTTAAGCAGCAGCAAGAAAATTAATTCTACCAATAAGCTGAGGGAGCTTGGAGGCATATTTTAAGACTGTCAAAAAATTTGTAAATTTACAGAAGAAACTAAATATCTTGGATATGAACCACTATACCTTAAACTGTTCTTACTTATTTAAAAAAATAATAATAATTTTATTTTGCAGGATAGTGGTGGATATCTGACTTATTTGGACAGATTCTTTTGTACAAAGCATTCTTCCATGAAGATGATAATGTGTCCTGAAACAAACTAAAGTCTTCTTATATAGTCTTGTTATTGGACATGGATTTTATCTTAACTTCTGAAATCTAATATTATTACAGTAGCAGTCTTTTTATTTCTATATGGCCTGAATAAGGAAGTGATTACTTTTGACATTTCCGCCTTTGCCTTTTCCACTCCTGTGCTTTGAGCACTCATGTGTTAATACTCCCTTTTTCATTGTGATTCATTTTAATCCATTTCTGAAAATTCTCCATTTAAGACATTTACATTAAGTGTGAAATTTTAATTGTTTTATTTTATTTTATTTATCTGTTTTACTTATGTGAAGATATTCCCTTACCCTGGCCAGTTGAAAACCTGCTCAATCAGTATTGTCTACAGGGACGGGCAATATAGTTCGTGATCATTTCAGTGTAACTTGTTTTCCACTTGTAAGCATCCCAATCTTCTTGAATCTAAACCACTGTCTTTGTCAAACTGGCAGTTTGGTTTGATGTCTTTTTTGTGTAGAGATGAGTGCTATGTCTGATGTAAAAGAAAAAAGGGTGGAATATCTAGTCCCAAGAAACTGTCACACTGGAGGGGTACAACAACAAATAAAGAGAAGCGTTTTAAACACCTGCAGCAGCTCTTTTAACCATGCCCATGCTGGAGCTCCTGACTCAACCCAACCTGTTTGTTTCCTCCCTCTCGTCCATCTCTTGGTGAATTATTATGTAAGAATCTTCCAGTACCTTTAAGGACTCTTAACGACTAATCTACCCTGCTTCCAAGGGTTTCCCTGGTGGCTCAGTGGTAAAGAACCCACTTGCCAATGCAGGAGACACAGGTTCAATCCCTGGGTCAAGAAGATTCCCCTGGAGAAGGAAATGGCAACCCACTCTGGTGTTTTTGCCTGGAAAATCCCATGGACAGAGGAGCCTGGCAGGCTATAGTCAGTGGGGTCACAAATGAGTTGGACACGGATTAGAGACTAAACAACAACAAAAAGGAGCTTCTCTGAGAGCTTTCATCGCTTTAATTATACTTCCTCCTTGACCCCAGCTCCCCTTCCATTCTTCTTTCTCAGAGCTTATGTTTTGCTTTCTGGAGCTCCCAACTTCTGGTGAACAAATTGCTGTTTTCCTTTCCTCTGAATATTGCTTCTGCTTCCTTCTCTCTAATGAATCTGTCATGCCTTGGAGACTTTGCTGTGTTTTTAACGTTCTTAAAGGAGGTCTGCTCATCCTTCTGAGGAAGGGAGATGGTCACTGCCCTCCCACTTTGTGTATTTACAACTGACTCCAGATAACTCTTTCGCTGTCTTATTAAAGCCCTCATTTTTAGAGGGTTGTAATAGCTATAGGAACAGGGCTGCCCTCTACTGCTACGTTGTTACAGTCTGCTGACATGAAGTAAAGGCCCCTTTTGGCACTTTGGTCAGTTTTCCCCTAAACACCATCCCAGGTAACGTGAAGGAGAGCACAGAGGATCCATTCAGTGCCAGCCTCCCAGTTCCTTCCTCTCTCCTTCTGCAGTGACATTTCTAAACTCTCATCTGCCAGGCCCTTCATAACTATATTGTTCTGCCTCTAGAATACAGACACTAATGTCCCACTCTTGGATTGTTTCACCACCTTTCAGCCTGTTGAGATTGAAGAATCAGTTATTTTGGAATATTAGGAATCCTAATAGTCACCTGATAGCAAATCTTTAATTGTCCCATTTAAAGACAATATTGTTTCCAAGACTGCTTTACTTTAGAACTAAGTTCCTTGTGAATAGGTTACACATGTCACTATCAGAGGTCCTGCTTAATCCCTCATTGTCACCGAGATGAAACATTGCCTTTTCTCTGCTTTCCTAGAAACTTTTTCTTGTCTCATATCTGAGTTCCTTAATAATGTGGACTTCTGTTTTGTTCTTCCTGTTAACTTGGTACATGTATTTTAAAAGTGACAATAGTCTTCATAATTTCAAGAATTATTGAATTTTAGAACTTGTTTAAAGAAAGCAGAATCCAGCCTCCTTGAATTACTCATGAGGAAGCTGAGGCCTAGAGAATTTAAGAGACTTATCTAGTATAACAAGCTAGTTACAAAGCAGGGTCTGTCTCTATTCCAACACTGTTCCATCCTTCTATGGAGTCTGTCTGTATTGTGATCTTCAGGATGGATGGGGAGATGAAGGCCTTAGTGGGATGGTAGGAGTGACAATGAGCACTAGGGAGCAGGGAGGGGAATCATTTAATAAGAAAACAGAATGTGGTTTCTAGATGTAAATATGAGAGAACAGTGTTGATCAAAGTTAGAACTAAGTTTTCTAAAATTATTAGAATTTTAGAAGACAACAGTCTTAGAGGGATTGTTATTTGATCTATCTTGAATGGTTTTTTCCCTTTGATTGCTTAGTTTTTATCTATAGTCATGAAATTTAAAACCTAGAATTTTATTACTATACTGTCAATAGTATTGTTAGAGCTAATATTTATTGAGTCTGTACTGTGGTCCAAAGTATTGTCTGTTATATGCATAATCTCATTAAATTCTTACTACCACCTATTGAGGAAGGCAATGTATTTCCCTTCAGTTTACAGATGAGGAAACTGAGGGATGGAGAGATTAAACATTTCCAATTATATACACCGCTGGTAAGTGAGAGACCAGGAAGCTGGATTGAAGTAGTCTGATCCCAGAGCCTCTGCTCTGTTCAGTAGGTTGTTGTGGACAGAAGGGCTGGTACTTGTTGAGAGAGCAGGCCTGGGCATAGAAATTTGGGAGTTATCTGCCCAGAGATAAGCTGTGAGAATATATATGTTCTCTATTGGAATCTGTAAAAAGGGGAGACTTGGTGTTTAGAACTAACCCTTGGAGGCAATTCACAATTAGGAGGAAAGGGAAATATTAAACACATAAATAAGCCAACAAACCAGCAGATACTGGTTGAAGAATGAAAAAGAGATCCTGCCCCCCTGTGTGGTATCCCTCAAGCTAACTGCAGAGAGAGTTTTGAGAAGAACTGAATGATACTCTGTATACATGGCTATAGAAACATCAAGGCAGAGACTAGGGGAAAAGGTGTTAACCTGATTCATAATGAAGAAGTTGGCGATGGCTGAGAGAATTTTGACAGTATAGGTGGAAAAAAGCTTCATATATGTGGGGTGGACTGTAACAGAGAAAGGTTTGGCAGTGACATGGGTCAAGTGAAAATAAAGACTGGGCGGTCTCTCTTAAGGAAGAGGAGCTACGTGTAAATTGGACAGTAGAGAAGAAAAGGTTGAAGATGTTGGCCAAGAAGGAGATAAGTATGAGAGGAAGGTCTCTTTTCAGTAGCAGGAGATAGGTCAAAATAAAAAATGGAGAGAATGAAGAGAAAGGTCAATTAGTGTTAGAAGCTGGAAATGTATGAAGGTGGTGAAAAATGTTTCTCTAGGGATTTATACCAAGTAGCCATGATCTCAGGGAATTCTAAGTTGTGGTCATGGCTGAGGGTAAAGACTGAGGAAATGATCTGAAGGAGAGAAGGGAAAGCTCTGAAATCCTATACCAATTTCCCCCTCCTTTCTGGAAGGCATTTGCCACATGCGTTTTGCTCCCCGATAGACCCTAAGTTCTTTGAGAGCGAAGTTGGTCTTATTCTTTTATCCTTCATTGCCTAGCAAAATGTTCTGCATATAGCATGCTTTTGTTAAACTGGGCTGAATTTAAATGAACTGAGTGGCTAAAATGATTGCTTAGAGCAAGAGGAGCTCCCTTGAAGTTGGACTGGGTGAATATACGGTGTGACCAGTTGGTAGGGCTCTGTGTTTAACTGCAGCTGCATGCTGAGTGAAGTGAGTGAAAGTCATTTAGTTGCTCAGTGTCTGATGGTTTGCAACCCCATGGACTATACAGTCCATGGAATTCTCAAGGCCAGAATACTGGAGTGGGTACCCATTCCCTTCTCCAGGGGATCTTCCCAACCCAGGATCAAACCCAGGTCTCCTACATTACAGGTGGATTCTTTACCATCTGAGCCACCAGGAAAGCCCTAGGACCCAGGAAAAGATGAGGGAAAGCAAAGCAGGCTAGCAGGTATCACAGAAAGTCTAGGTTGATGATGGGATTGTGGTGGACCATGCATCCAGGTAGTGTAAGGAGGTTGCCATTGCTGGGGGTGGACTAACAACAGAAACAGTGAGGATGCTGGTTTGATGGGTCACTTAATGGAGATAAGAAATTGTCTGTCTTTAACAAAGAAGTTGTCATTATAGAGCATTGACACCATGTTTTTGTTTGTTGTTTGATTGACCAAGTAAAGATTTTTATATATACATGCACACACATATGTGTATATGTTATAGATATTGCAAGTCAATAAATCAACCTTTCGAATTTTTAATTATTTTGAAGAGATTATAAAGTATGCTATACTGCAACAAGAGATATCTCAGTTCACTAAGTCGATCCTGAAGGAAATCAGTCCTGAATATGCATTGGAAGGACTGATGCCAAAGCTGAAGCTCCAATACTTTGGCTACCTGATGCAAAGAACTGACTCATTGGAAAAGACCCTGATTTTGGGAAAGATTGAAGGCAGGAGGAGAAGGGGACAACAGAGGATGAGATGGTTGGATGGCATCACTGACTCAATGGACATGAGTTTGAGCAAGCTCCGGAAGTTGGTGATGGACAGGAAAGCCTGGCATGCTGCAGTCCATGGGGCCGCAGAGTCGGACACAACTGAGTGACTGAACTGAACTGAAGGCAGTATATGTTTTACTATTCTTAATTTCTGCATGATGGGTTCAGGGAGAATTGAATATACATCCATCCACCCATCCATCCAGATACACTAACAGCTGTTATAAAATAGTGGCAAACATATGTTCAATTCTTACTAAAGTGCGCTTCTAATGCTTAGACATATTATCTGTTCTAAATCTCAGTGAGATAGGTATTATCTTCCATTCCATTTTATAGATAGGAAACTGCACCAAGGCACAGAGAAAAATTTGCCTGTGGTTACTCTGCTATTTAGAAGTAACATGAGGTTCAAAACAAAGAAGACTGACCATAACTGTATTCTTAACTTTATTATAGCTTATCCCCTGGCTGGCCCTTAAATACTGCATGTCAGTGAAATGTAAAAGGATAATAAGTTAGTTCTTTGGTTTAGGCATTCTAGATTAGCTTCTCATATTGGAAAGAAATCTAGCATTCGGTATACTGAACATAAATGGTCCAACAATTGAGAGGGATTTGTATACAATTTGATGATATAATCACTCCAGCAAATTTTGGTTCCATTTGGGCATACACACATACCCAAGTGTGTTGTTTCCCTGAAAATTTACAAGAGTGGTTCTCTGATATCTCCTCATAAGTAACTTAGGACAAAAAATTTCTTTTGTGATAGGCAGTTGGAAATCTCCTTTTGAATTTTACCGGGAACCCCATTTCGGCATTTCCAAAACTTATCATCATACCCCACGTGAAGCTCCTTCCCTCAATGAAAAGCATCACCAGCCACCAGTTGCCCAAGCAGAAACCTACCCATCACCCGTACTATCTCCTCACTCCCAACAATTAACTTCTAAGACACCATAAGTCCATCAACTTCTTGAAAATTTCCCTTGCCTTCAATCTTTTACCTTTCCTTCAGTTTTAGCACATTTTACACAGTGTTATTCTTTCTAAAATACTTTCTTATCCTGTTCTTGCTCTGTTTAAAATCCTTGATGGGTATCACATTGCTTAGCCTGGGCTGTAAATATCCCATGTTCCATCTTCCTTGTCTTTCCCAATACATGTTTTTTTGGTCATTTTACACTCCACTTCTCTCATCCCCTCTGACATATTGTGCTTGTTCATCCATGTCTTGCCTGTGAAGTTTCCTTGTGTACGTGTGTGTCCTAAGTCACTTTAGTCATGTCCAACTCTTTGTGACCCCATGGACTGTAGTCCACCAGGCTCCTCTGTCCATGGGGTTCTCCAGGCAAAAATACTGGAGTGGGTTGCCATGCGCTCCTCTAGGGTAACTTCCCAACCTAGGGATCGAACATGCATCTCTTATGTCTCTTGCATTGGCAGTTGGGTTCTATACCACTAGTGCCACCTGGGAAGCCCATGAAATTTCCTTAAACTGGGATCTTTTCCCCAATAACTCCTACTTATCCTTAAAGTCTTGGCTTAGATATCAGCCATGGCATCATTTCCTCCTGCAAGGCTTTCCTGACTCCCCACTTTATATTTATATTAGAGGGCTCTTCTATGTGTCTTACACACACACACACACACACACACACAGGGGACGCAGTGCATAAGAAAAGTAAAGGAATAATTGAAAGATTATTTAAAACAATAGAAATTGTGGCACAAGTTGAGAACCAGTTTCTTCTATTTCTTTTACTTCCTCTAAAGCGAACTTTTATCTTCTCTGCAGGAAGCATGTTCTGGGTCTTTCTGATGAGAAATGACACTTCCCTGAATATCTGTTTGGTGTCTCTCCCTCTTCTCCTTTGGGAATGACCATTGTTGTTGGTCTTTCATCCAACAGTTGGGCTCACAGCAGGTTGTATTTCGGTTCTTTTTTGACTTCTGAAAACAGCAGTTGGCTAGAACATACATATTTGATTTATTGTCTCTGTGACATGACATTTAAGCCCCCTCAATGAACCAAATGAAAAACAAAGATGTTAAAAACAAGTATATTAAAATAATTTAGCTATGCTTTGATAAGAATCATTCAAATTCACATTCATTGGCAACTAAAGAGTAAAGCATTGGCATAACTATTTCTATATTGAACAAAAATACTATTTTCCTTCCAAATGATGCTATTTGATGAGGAAATTTTATTTGTATGCCTATATCCATTAATGACTAAGAATATGTCATTAAGTGGCCTCTGAAGATAACTTGTGCCTATATGCTCTCATGAGCTTGTATTTAGAAAAGTATTTGTCCTGCCAATATTTGCTTAATAAACTATGGGAAAGTCTAATTTATCTCTTCTGCTTCTTCCTATAGAATACAGACTGCCCATAACTTTAATTTTCTATTTTGACACAACATTCACTGAATGTAGAGTACTTACACTAAAGTGTGTAGGAACCAGGAAATTCATTAGAATCAAGAGGAATAGCTACTGTATCCAAATCGATGAACTGTTGCTGACTCTTTAATATCTCCAAAGGGAAAAAACCAAGCTTATAAAGTCTTGCTAACCACCTTGCATTGAGCTGTCACCTCCAATGTACCTTTCATACACTCGCTTTTTGTTAAAGGGGAAGATGGGAAACAGAAAGTGTATCATTTCATTCACACGGACTTTGTCTGGAAGTGCGGCTGTGATATGATTTCTGTCAGAAACAATCTGCTTGATAGTCCTCTGTCTTTGCTTGGGAACACAGAGCGGCCTGTCTGTTTTCTATCCCTGGATGCTGGGATATGCTGCCTCGTCAAACAGCATTTGTCTTCACTCACTACCTGCTTGTTGAGTGGAGCTCAGCCTCGCCGCGGTGGCAGAGAAAGCCTTAGGCTGCTCAGCATCTGTCTCCTCATGTAATTAACTGCAGCCCTGGATTGGGAGCAAAACAGAGATTTTGCACTGTGAAAGAGTAATGTGTCTAGACAGGAGTTTCTAAGCAAGGAAAAGATTTGTTAGTGTTTCTGTTCAAACAAGAGGACACAATCTTTTTTGCCTCAAAAATATTTTGAAGGCAAAGTGACTGTTTGCTTCTAAAACTTTGGAGAGTTTACCTGAGGTGCCATGGATGCTCTTTCAAAAACCTTCACTTGACAATTGTAGCATCAAAATAAATAATCATATTGAATTGCGGACCTCTGAATAAAATAAGACTTGTGTGTCAACAATGATATAAATAAATGAATAAATAAGGAAGATAGGCTTTTTCTCAGAGTAGAATGCCAATTAATAAATGTTGAGTCTTAGTCACTCAGTCATGTCCGACTCTTTGTGACCCCATGGACTGTAGCCTTCCAGGCTCCTCTGTCTGTGGGGATTCTCTAGGCAAGAATACTAGAGTGGGTTGCCATTTCCTTCTCCAAAACAAATAATTGTTGAAGGAGTGACTAAGTTAGAAAAGTGAGCTTTCACAACAGTCATGTAATAATTGATTGGAACAAGAATCATCAATGGATTCTACTACTAGTGGGTGAAAGTTTGAGATTCTACTACTAGTGGGTGAAAGTTGGATGAGGATCAAGACATATGTAAGTCTCAGATTATCGCCTCACAAATTAACTATATATATATTTAGGTAAAGACATATGGCAGCTTTTTGTGTAACTTTTCTGCGACTCTGAAACTATCTCCAAATACATACCAAAAAATAGTGTTCACCTTTACTCTTTTGATTTATTTCCCAAGTAACTGGAGCACAGCTCAGCCTTGACTCTTTTTAACATGGTATTAGGAAAAATGCATTATGTTACTCAGAAGCTTCCCTCACCAGCTGCCAACAAAGCTTCATTAATGTCATGTGTTCCATAGTCAAAACCTGCTCTCTCTTGGGAAAAGAGTGACATTCTGAATACTTGCCTCTCACAGAGACCTACTTACAGACTTGCAATCTAAAAGGCTTTCTACATGAAATGTGAATATCTGCACGTGTGGCTCACTGACATATTTTATGGTACCCTTTGACTTTACAGAAAAGGACCCTAAAATTTAGAAAATAAAGGCCTGCAATTCTTCCTATGTCATTCTTAATAAGTTTGCTTTCAGGAACCAGAAGGCAAAGGATCCTCCTCTTCTAAGACCTCATTGTGAGGCCATAGCAGCCCTGATAATTTCTTAAATGAGGAAAAGAGACTAAATATTATAATAATGTCTGCAAACAGTATTGAAGACAATTATATGAAACTCTTCCCTGTATATTTTTGGTATTCGTTTGATACAGAGCACTGTGATGCTTGAATGAGTGGATTAATAATTTAACTTAAAAGTTGGAATTAAGCAATTTAATGCATGTCTGAAGGAGTAGTTATTACTCTCAACCAACTGATTAGGTACCCTAACATGCTTCTTCATGCAACAATGTCCTTGGTGTGACCCTTGGAGTTGATGATGGGCTTGACAACTCCTTCACAGCCAGGGCTGATGGTACTTCTTATTTGGAGCCACTGACATTGATGTATTTTTTCTTTCTGGTTGGTGACAAATAGAGGTCAGTTTATTTCCTTCCCAAGGGGCAAGTAAGTCAAATTTCCAGCGTCAGTGCTCTTTGCAACTTCAGCTAGCTCACTAACACTGTGCGATGGTGCAGAGACCATCTGTGCTTCTAACATCTCTGATAATTATTTAATTTATTGATATTTGTATTTTTGGTATGCATTTTACCTCGAAAAAATACTTTAAACTTTTATAAATTTTTTTAGAAATGTAAGTTTTCTCCCCTCCACCTTTCTCTTTTCTTTTTGGACATATGACTCCTACTGACATCTTCTATGAAGAGAAGACCTCTGCCAGAAGAAGTCTGTAGGAGTTATATTGTCCAAAAATCCTTTCTTCGAGGATTAAGGATTGGATGCTGAAGATCCCCAGCTGACTGGGAATCTTGCTTGTTGGTGGGGCAGGAATTTGAATGAGAGGCTTCAGGTTCTCAGGCTACTGTTACAGTCACATGTGGCCACTCTTGTAACAATGAAGAATCTGTTCAATTTCTTGGAAATTCTCAGAAAGGCAAAAGCATACTAATTTTTAAGTAGTATGTCTAATGAAATTAAATTCATAGGTAGTGCTTTAAAACCATTTTGTTTTGAAATAATTTTAGATTTATAGAATAATTATAAAGTTAGTACAGAGTTTGTGTATCCCCTTCACTGAGCTTCCCCTGATGCTAACCATAGTACATTTGTCAAAACTAAGAAGTCAACACTAGTACAATAGTATTAACTAAACTAGGCTTTATTCTGGGCTTCCCAGGTGGCTCAGTGGTAAAAGAATCCACCTGCCAATGCAGAAGACATAAGAGACACAGGTTTGACCCCTGGGTCAGGAAGACCCCTTGGAGAAGAGAATGGCAACCCACTCTAGTATTCTTCCCTGTGGAATCCTATGGACAGAGGACCCTGTTGGGCTACAGTCCATAGGGTCGCCAAGAGTCAGACATGACTTAAGTGACTGAGCGGACAAGAGGCTTTATTCACGTTTCCCTAGTTTTTCCACGAATGTCCTTTTTCTATTACTGAATCCAATAGAGGATATCGTATTGCCTGTAGTAGTCATGTAGTGATCAAACTTAATATAAGTTTCTCAGTGTTTCCTTGTCTTTCATAACCTTGACCTTTTGAATAGTAGTCAAGTATCTTATAGAATGTTCCTCAGTTGGAGCTTGTCTCAAGTTTTCTTTTGATTAAAGTTGCACAGTTGTGTGAAAAATATCACAGAAATGATTTGTCCTCTTTAGTGTTTGTTTTTTTTTTGGCCGCACTGCATGACACATGGAATCTTAGTTCCCCAACCCAGGCTCAAACCCATGCCCCCTGCAGTGGAAGTGCAGAGTCTTAACCACCGGGACTGTCAGGGAAATCCCTCCTTTTCATTGCTTTATATCAGGGTGTGCATGATATCAGTATTACATATTACTGGTGATATTAACCTTGATAACTTAGTTAAGGTGGTGTTTGCCATATTTCTCAATGGTAATGTTACTGTTTTTCCCTTCTCATACTCTATCAGAGGCAAATAATTCAGTCCGCACTCAAGGGAAAGGGGATTAAGCTCTACATCTTGGAGGGAGGGGGGCTTCCCAGGTAGTGCAGTGGTAAAGACTCTGTCAATTCAGGAGATGCAGGAGACATGGATTTGACCCCTGGATTGGAAAGATCCCCTGGAGGAGGAAGTGGCAACCTCCTCCAGTATTCTTTCCTGGGGAATCCCATGGACTGAGGAGCCTGGTGGGCTACAGTCCATGGGGTCACAAGAGTCAGACACCATTGAGCACGCACACACACACACCACTTGGAGGAAGGGTTATTAAAGAATTGGTAGACATAATTAAGACACCATGATAATTAACCAGTTGATGGCAGATACCTTGAGGCTATGCAAATATCAAGTTTCTCCTAAGTTTTGCTCACTAATTTAGTGTTTATCAGTGAACATTGCCTGTTGCAATCATTAACCGTAATGCTCTTTCTAATGGGGATCTTTTATTAATCTCATTTGTCTGTGCTGTGCTATGCTTAGTTGTTCAGCTGTGTCTGATTCTTTGTGACCCTATGGAACTCAGCCCACCAGGCTCCTCTGTTCATGGGTATTCTCCCACGAGAAATCAAGAATACTGGAGTGGGTTGCCATGCCCTCCTCCAGGGGATCTTCCCAACAACCCAGGGATCAAACTCAGGTCTCCCTCATTGCAGGAAGATTCGTTACCATCTGAGCCACCAGGGAAGCCCATGAAAACTGGAGTGGGTAGCCTATCCCTTCCCCAGGGGATCTGCCTGACCCAGGGATTGAACTGGGGTCTCCTGCGTTGCAGGCAGATTCTTTACCAGCTGAGCTACCAGGGAAGACCCTCTCATTTGTCTACATTTATTAATTGGAATTCTTTTATTAGAATGATTAACCCATTCTTCCCCATTTGCTTACTTTTTATTCTACATCTTAATTATATTCATATGGGTCCATTCTTATTTATTTTGTTCTTTGGGTAATAGTCCAACACTACCATTTATTTATTTTTGCTCAAATTGTTCATTTTAACCATTGTAAGCTCTTTCAGTTTGCCTCTTGTATCCTTTTGATATTTTCTATACATTTCCCCCTTCTTTTAAGCTTTTTCTTTTTTCCTTCTTTCTTTTAAACTTTCTGATAGTACGAGATGCTCCAGGATCATCTTTATGTTGGCTGCTTCAACAGTAGACTCAGTCATTTCCATTGGAGAAAGCTGTTTAGAAACCATGGTCTGAGTGCTGCGTGTGCTTATTGCTATTGGGTTGTATTTTTTCTAAGCTCTCTCAGCAGAGAGATGAAGAAACACATGTATATATACTGTCTCTGTAAGCAAAAGGATTTATATTTATTACTGTATCTTCCATATATATATATAAACATATAAAATAAACATGAGTTCACACAGATCTGTTTGGCTCTGATCCAGCACTACAGGATTCATTCTAACATTCCCCATCTTGGTTGTTTGTAAGGTTATTTGAAACTTCTTTATTTGACAGTGAGAAGCCTGGTCCCTATCATGTATATTTCCTCATTTGTTCAACTTTAATATACATGTAAGAGTATCAGGATTTCTAAACTTTAGTACTATGTAGAGTGCAGTGTTTGGAGTTCATTCCTTTTTGTCATTAGCCTTCCGATATCTAGACAGACACTTGTTTTGCCCAGTTATTTAGGTAAATTCCTTTCTTCCTCTCCCCTGCTGTGCGGTTGTGTTATATATTTATAATACTGTTAGGTTGATTTACTTTAGTCTGTATTCCATTCCCAATTCCACCCAAAACCTGGTTGGTTTTGTTTTATAGGTTTTGTTTTTTCAGTTTGCAAACATTAAAAGTCATTCTTTCTGGTGCACAGTTTCATGGGTTTTGATAAATACATAGAATCATGTACTCACCACTTGAGTACCACTAAGAAATGTGATTTTTTAAATTTAGTTACTATGGCAAGTTATGTTGACTGGTTTTCAAATGATAAACAGGTCTTGAATTCCTGTAGTGAATATCACTGGGTTATATACTGTTTCTTTCTTTCTTTTTTTTAATTTGCTGGATTTAATGTAATAGTAATTTGCTGAGAGTTTTCTGTGCCTCTGTCCATGGAAAATAATGGTCTATAGTTTCTGTTTTGAATAGATCTTTGTCTGAGTTTGTTATTGGGATTATGCTGGTCTCATAAAATGAGCTGGGAAATATTCTTTTCTATTTTATGGAAAATATTTTATTGCACTCATGGTTTTATTTCTTCTTTCAATGTTTGGTAGAATTCGGTATACTTTTGGAAAAATAACCTAATATAATTTCTTGACATGGAATTTCATTCTGATTTTTAATTAAATAAAGCTTGATTAGTAGTCAGAAAAGTTAAACCTACTCTGTAACTGAAAATCAAAATTAACTTCATTGGTTTAGAATTTGTTACCAAATATGCAGCAAGCTGGTTTGAATTCACTGCAATTTTTGTATTGTACTATGGGATACAAATCAGTACTTATTTTCTTAAAATATAATATGTAAAAACTAATTTTACTTTTGGTTCTTTATATCAAGACTAATGTTTAATATTGACAATCAGGAGCTAGTAACTTTCCCTGAAACATTACTCATTGTCATACAAAATACCTACCTTTTGGGCTTTTGTGTTTTGCAGTCTTCTTTGTGATTAAAGCTTTTGATCTTTCTTCAGCGTTGTGTGTCTCAATACTATCATGGCTTCTCCATGCATCTTACAGTGTACTCTATGAGGCCTGCTGAAGGTGCTACTCAGCAAGTCACCGTGGTGTTGGGGGTAAGAGCCAGGCCCTGGGGGCTTCAGCTATTACTGGGTAATACTTCGGAGCAGTTTCTTTCTCAGCGGATTGTGGCCTGCTTTGGAGCCCTGTCTTGAACAGCTTGAGTCTGAAAAGTCAGGTTGGTATCCGTCTTTGATAGGCCTGATAGGCCTGCCTCAGTTGAATCCAGGTTTAAAGGATTCTTTGGAGGTCAGGTCTTCCATTCAGCTGCAGAGACATTACCCTGTTGAGCAGCTCTCTTGGTTTGTCTTCAGTCATTATTTGTTCACCATAAAGTGTTAGTTGCTCAGTCGTGTCAGACTCTTTGCGACTCCATGGACTATAGCCTGCCAGGTTCCTCGGTCCGTGGGATTCTTCAGGCAAGAATACTGGAGCAGGTTGGCATTTCCTCCTCCAGGGGATCTTCCCAACCCAGGGATCGAACCCGGGTCTTCCTGGAATGCAGGTGGATTCTTTATCACTGAGCCACCAGAGAAGCCCATGTTCACCTTCAGCCAGACTGGCACCATTTCAGGACCTTGTTCTCCTGAAAGTAGCACTTAGGCTTATGTGTTTAACATATGGATAAATTTTGATTTAAAAAATAGAGCCTTTCTTTTTGAATGATTTGGTGTTCCTCATTTTATAGTTAACATATTCAAATAAGATCCTATAAAATAGGCATAATTTTATTTATGTCTTTTGTATGGTAACCTTAAGAGAGAGCATTTTATCTCTTACTTTATTTGTGTAGTATTTCTCTCTTAGAAAACGTGAGGCAGGGAGAAAATCTCTTTCATCTTTATGTTCCCAACAACAAACAGTAGTAGGTGCCAAGTAATACTCACTGAATGAGTAAGTAGGTAGATGAAGTATATGGGTTTCCCTCTTCTTGTTTTTATCCTTATTTTCCATTTTCAATAAATTTAGTTTTTTCCCCCAGATTTTTAACAATCTGTTTTTCTCTTTTTCTAATGCTGTGTAATAAATTCACTACCCACTTTATTTAGAAACAGTTTACTTGTATGCTTATTGGTATAATGTTTCTTAAATAAACCTCTTCTGGTGTTGTGCATACCAGATACCTCCAGAGTATACATTTTTTTCAAGCCAGAGAAGACAAGAGAAAAGAGGAGTGAGAAAGATGAGATCAGGTGTCCTGGTTTAGTTGGGTTTGAGTGACAGCAGATCCTAGTGGCATGGCTGGCCCTGAACGAGTAGCTCATCTAAAGCTTCCTAATCCAGGCATCCTGACCCAGCAGCCACTGAATTTCCTTCACATCACTTAAGGACCTTAATGATTTTCACCGCAGTGCTGCTCAGTCACTTGGTCATGTCTGACTCTTTGCAACCCCATGGACTGTAGCCCGCCAGGCTCCTCTGTCCATGGGATTTTCCCAGCAAGAATACTGAAGCAGCTTGTCATTTCCTTCTCGAGGGGATCTTAAGGGGATCCCTCAACCCAGGGATCAAACCCACGTCTTCTGCATCATAGGCAGATTCTTTACCATGGAACCATCTGGGAAGCCAAGTGGTAAAATTCAATCTTTAGGATCAGACATTTAGAATCTTGACACTTCGCTTATTGAAAGTGTCCACCAAGCCCAGCGACCTTGCACGGGACCCCTCTGTCTCTGTGTTGCTTACTTACTGCAGCACACTTACGCCCAGACGTCACGCCTCCCTCCTCCTTAACGCAGCCGTCTCGTGCTGCTCCCTCCTGTCTGCCCTGGAGGTGCTGGGCGCCCGCTATAGCCACGCACCTGCTGCTTCGGGCCGGCCTCCTCATGGTTACCAGGGGTGTCCCTTAGCCCTCCCTCCGCAAGCCCATTTGTCAACTTCCACACTCCCTGGCAGCACCTATTCTTATGCCAGCAATATTACAGCTTTCTCACATCAGCTTCTCTTCGTAACTCTCACTTAAATGTGGCTGTATTATCCTAGGAAGCTTCCCACCCCAGAATTATTTTGGAATGGCATAATTTCAAGTCTACTGGCCTGGAAAATGTCACAAGAATGGAAAGTTCTCACCCATGTTACTTTCTTGAACATAAGTTTGCTTCACTGCGCTTGTGTGATTAGTGTTAGTGAAACTGTCTATTTGTGGCATGTCTTTACTAAAGAAATCTTTAAATACAATTCCACTGTGTAAATAGCTTAATACAGTTAATAAGAAGAAAATAAACATACAGTTGTATTATAAAAACATATGTGCTTTATTATCGGTGGAATCCAAATGTCCTCAGACTTCATTAGCCCGAGATACAGATAAAGTCACACCACAAATGGCCACGTTTCCTGGTCGACAGCCCCACCTGCTAACTGGAGCACCTTAGCCATTCTGGATCTTCTTTCCTACCTTTCCTTGGTTATTCCTGAGCGTCTCCACAGTATTTCACGTATATTTCTGGATAGTCCACTTGTCTCTCCTTTTCTTTGACGGTAGTTTCCTTCTTGAGGACATACATTTCCCAAAGAAGGATGTTAACGGTGCCACAGGTGTGCCCATGACCACATGGCTTCACTGCTCCTGGGAGCACTTCCAGTGAATCTCAACACTACAGATACCTCAAGATGTCAGAAAGTGCTGTGCCCCCTTAGTCTGCACAGTGATGACACTAGGTTATACTCCTTGGAGAGCATATGTTTAAATGAAATCTCACAGGAATAAGGATGATTTTATTTTTGTTTTTCTTGAGGTACCTAAGGCATCTTACACTGCATACACATATTCAACCGTATACACAGGTTCTGTTGTAGTTGACACCCCAGTCACCAAGATTCTGAAGCAACATTCATGGTGCCTTGTATTTTTACATCTCTTGAGAAAACATCTCCTCCAGCTCAACGTTTTGTTTTCTTTTTTCCTTAGCAGACTTTGGGGCTGGCTGGAGTAAAGGTACATCATTCTTCAATTTTGTATTTCAAGGGTCCTGGGCTCAGGCATGCACATATAGTTCCTGAACACAACTCTTCACTTAGCTCTCCAAAGATAACAAGTCTTCCTCACCTCTTCTTCCCCCCATTCAAATCAACTTTTAGTAGCCCGAGAGGTTTCTAGCCCATCACTGCATTAATAAAAAATAAAACCATGAATTGGTTTTATTTTTTGGCATCCCACAATGCTTGTTTAAAAAAATGGCTTCCTAGATAAGAGTATGAGAAATATCTTGCACGTGTAACATTATATGTTGTTTAAATAGGATGTTTTATCCAATGCTCTATGATACATTCTGGAATAGATTTGAGCAGAAATAATAGTAGTGCTGTCTTAGATTCAGAAAGCACAAATGAGCTTGTTTCTGATGTGTAAAGTGCAGAAGAGAGCATAAATCCAAATGAGCTTTATGTACTTATTTTGACAATTTTGATGTGATGTTGGTACATTTCTGTGTGTTAGAGAGTGAGGAAAAAGAGGACATCAGATTTTCAGGTTTATCAAAATTCCCAAGGTCGGTGATGGGGTTCTCAGATTGAACTTGGGAGTAAAAAGAGAAGTCTTTGTCAGTTTGGATTGTCTTGGAGTTTTGGGGAATGAGTACTCTTGATTCTGGAACAGTGTTTCACTCACATTAAAGTAAATATTGAAAAGTAACTGCTTTTTCCTTACCAAGTGCCATAGAATTCCACTAGTCATTTCCTTGTTCTTACCTGATCTTTCCAAGCATTTGACATGTTTAACCTCATACTTCCTACTTGTAAAACACGTTCTTCTCTTGGTCTCTCTCCTACCACACTGGACACTCCCTTTCAGTCTCTTAGCTGCCTGCTCTTTTTTGCTTTTTGGTCTAACTCTCAACACTGAGGACCCGGCTCTCTCCTTGATCTCTTCTCTTTTATCTCTATACTCCATAGATGATTTCATCTGCTCCCAAGGCTTGAAATGCCACCAGGATTCCAGTGATTCCCCAATCCATAGCTCTAGTCCCAACCTCTGCAGGCTCATAGATCCAATTTCCTTTGGAGGTGGAATCTCAAACTGAACATATCCCTGTTAGAAAGGTTATTTTACTTTTTCAGACTTGTTCCTATTCTAGTCCTCTCCATCTATCCATGTCCTCACGCTGAACACCTGGACATTGCTTTAGTTCCTTTATCTGTCACCAGCCCTATCCTAATACTTAATCCATCCTCAAGTTCTGCAAATGAATCTCTTCTCTGATTTCCATGCCTAGATCCACTAAACTCTAGTCCTGGTCACCATCATCTGTTCCATAGCAACTGATTCCTACCTTCTCTTTCTGCTTCCATTTTTGCTCCCCTATTATCCACTTTCCATCAGCATCCAGTCTTTTATTTTTAAATTGAAATTAGATAATGACACTCTCATCCTTAACAGTCTCTATCATGTTTAGAATAAAATCTCAACTTCTTACCTTGGCTTGCCAAACCCTACAGGGTCTGCCTCCTGTCCATGACTGCTGTCTGCTCCAGCCTGCTCGCTCTCCTTTTGTTCCTGGAATATACTAAGCTTTTTTCCATCTAGCCCATGCCATCTCGCTGGTTGTTCTTCTGGCCCCAGTTACTCTTCACATGAGCTTCACATGGCTCTTTCTTTCTTATCATTCAAATCTCACCTTAAATGTAGCCTCCTAGAAGAGAAGGCTCTCCTGCTAACCCCACATAAATTAGTTACAGAGTCACTCTATCATGTTAACATATTTTAATTCTCTGCATAACACGTGCTATTTTCATACCTTCTTTATTTATATGTTGATTATAAGCTCCATAATATCAGTAAGCTTGTCTGTCCTGTTTATGGTGATATCCCAAGTACCCAGAACAGTTCCTGGCATTGTGGACACATGAGAAATATTTATTCAAATGACCCATTTTCATTTATGATTTTATCTACACAATCACATATATTGTCTAGAGAAATATATATATATATACATCATGTATATATTATGCTTTTCTAAATACAGTAGGAGTTATTTTCAGTAGTCACTTCATAAAGAATGCCTTTCTTTTTGGTAGTATTTTTTAGGACAATGAATGCTGATTATGAGCAGAACTGTTTGTATTCTTGTAGATATTAGGAATTTCTTAGATTTGTGTTAGAAATAAGGACCACGACCAAGGTTAAATGTGTGGGCTGTATAAGACCCTGCAACCTTTTTCAGGAGCTGTGGTTTCCGATTTCACTTCTTTCAGGACTAACTTTATTTTTTCCCTAAGTTTGTGAGTTGTCATCCCTAAAGATTTTCTCCTCTAGTGCCTTGTCCCAGTCTCCCCAAATGTGCTCAGTTGACACATGTGGAAGCAGTTCCCCCATCATTTGGGAGGTGCCAGTTTACTTCTGTGAGAGATGGGCTGGATTTCACATTACACTGGCAACTATTCTGAACTTTAAAAAAAAAAACAGCTGTGTGGTTGCCAGCTGACCTGCTTTAAACCAAACAGCTGCTGCTTAAAGTCAGGGGGATTTTTTGTTGCTGTCCAATCACCCAGTCGTGTCTGACTCTTTGCCACCCCATGGACTGCAGCACACCAGGCTTCCCTGTCCTTCACCATCTCCCAGAGCCTGCTCAAACTCATGTCCATCAAGTTGTGATGCCATGCAACCATCTCGTCCTCTGTTGTCCCCTTCGCTTCCTGCCTTCAGTCTTTCCCAGCATCAGGGTATTTTCTAATGAGTCAGCTCTCTGCATCAGCCAAAGTATTGGAGCTTCAGCTTCAGCATCAGTCCTTCCAATGAATATTTAGGATTGATTTCCTTTAAGATTGACTGGTCTGATCTCCTTGCAGTCCAAGGGACTCTCAAGAGTCTTCTCCAGCACCACAGTTCAAAGAGTCAGGGGTAGAGTTTGTAAATCCTTGAGCATTCCAAGTTTCTCTACGCCCACCTTTGTTTGAGAATATGATATGTCCAGGTTATGAACAATGTAAATTGCTTCCGCTCCTGAGGAACCACAGCGGAAGATGTTCTGTGCTGGCTAGTTTAAGCCAAAGGTCAGACCAGACAGATGTGTGTGTGTGTGTGTGTGTGTGTGTGTGTGTGTGTGTGCATCAAAAGTTGTACAAGTCTAGTTATTCTCCTGTTCCTTAGCAATTGCTCACCAGGCTAAAATTATTTTTTTGTGGGTGAGAAACTCCTGTCTTTCCCAGGTTATTTTTGAAGGAAGACAGTGTGAAGGTTAACAGGAATCTTTTTTGTGTGTGGAATTTGGTGTTTAGTGGCAAATTTTTATTGGTGAGCGAGAGAAGAGGCCCATGACCACAGTTCCATACACACATGACCACACACACACACACACACACTCTCACACACACAGAGCTATCTCACATGGGGCGACAGTAACTATGGATTTAGATATCTTTATTTCTGTCTTCGTGAAATAAACTCTAAAAACCGTGGAATAAACTCCATTTATTTTTGCTCTTTTTACCTCCTCACCTGTGTGCTGCACAGTAATTTAGCTCTCCAGGACAGCTTTTAAGATTCTAATCTTGTTCCTGTCCAGCACTTTTCTCACAGCAGTAAGGAAAGGATTGGCATTCCTCCACTATTGTATATAAAGGAGAATCCGTTCTTGGAAATAAGCATTGTTTATGTTGAAATTCCCTTAGCTTAGCTGAACCTTCGATTATATCGCCCATTCAGATAACCAGATTTTTACCCCCTGTGGTCTGTTTCCATTCTCTGAGAACTGTCAACAATTTATTTCTGCTCTGGTGATTATTTTTGTGAGTGAGAGAAAAAGAGACATCTGGGAAGATTTTGATAACTGAGTCATGTATATAAAACTCTAAGCACACTTTCAAAAGATACCATGTGAGAAAATATAGCTTTTGCTAAAAAATAGTAAATTGAACTTAGTTACTGCTGGTGGCGTTTGTAAGCCGTGACTATTTATATGAATCACACTGTTAACTTGATCCCAGATATCATGGCAAGCATCTTTACTTGTAGTTCATAAATCTGGAGGATATTATTATTTGAAAAAAATCCAATATGATTTTTATAATTTTTAGTGGACCCCAAATGCAAACTAAATAATTATATTATTTTAGTAGATGTTTTGAGAAATAGACTGTACAGACCCAAAAGTGCTATGTCAGTTTTATGCAACATAATACCAACACCATAAACCACCATCACAAACTAAGATTTGTCATTTAGTTCTGTGAAATTTTGTTTCCCCTACATATTTACTCTGTTTATTGGACACTTTCATCCAGAAGCAATAGAAAGTTGGCAAAGACATGTAATGGTCAGCATATTTTGTTTCATGGGAAACATTTCTGATTATGCATTCAGAAATTGGGAAAATATTGCTTTATATGCTGTCATTCCCATTGCTGACTGTTTACAAAGACCAGAGAATATTCAAGGCAAAGGCAATTTTTTATTGTGTTAAGTTCCATGCTTATGGCATTGTGTACAAAATGCACATGAAAGGCATTTTCTTATCTATTCCTGTTATATTAGAGAAGTTCATGCCCCGCTCTTAGCATTTTCCAACACAGCTGTAGAGTAGTTTAAAGCCTATTTTTTAAATAAGTGATGCTCAATTTGTCTTTGATGATCCGGATGATTCAGGTGAGATGGGAGCACGGTCGGGCCCTTATTTGCATAAAAATTAATCACAGAAAAATGTAAATTGATAAAATTTTGCCTGGCTTTTTCCCCCTATTTGAGAACCCGTGGATGGCTCCCAGAAGCAATCATCTCAGTATGGGGCCGCACTGGATGCTGTACAAATGATCACATTTGTGTTGAATACTCACTCATTTAAATGTCAGCACTGATGGGACGGTACATCAGTAGAAAAAAATGAAAAATAAATACACAGCAGCTGAAGACTATCAAATCCGTGGGCACTCTTTAGAGATATATGATCTAATGTGAAAAAATTGCAGATTAATTATCCTTTTTGCAAAATGGTAATTGTTTCACTATCACACCAGAAAAAAATCTGCAATTTATTTGGAATCAAACAAAAAACAGTAATGTTAAATACGTCATTACATCGTTGTGTTTATTAGAAGCCTGCAATTAATTCCTAAGGCTCCTCAGGTCTTTAAAGCTGCATAAAATGAAACAAAAGAATGTTGCTATTAATTTTCAAACAAATGCTTCTCTTTCAAATCAGCCTGATTTGTGTGAAAAAAAGAGGTAATGTTATGAAGTTTGCTGGATATTGTGTATTAACTTCATTTCATTGTGCTGCTGACACTTCGGATAATATCTTCGCAGATCCTGTTAAAGTTGCAATGTTAAAATGTGGAGGTTTCTTCCCCCAGTGGCGTGTGACTTCAACTTACCGTGGAAGAAGTTGTGGAGTGTATTCTTAACAAAAGATGCTTTAAGAACAACAGAACAACAGAAAAAATACTAATAATGGGAGAAATAGAAACTATTTGTGAGATTCCCTCAAATAGAAATTCTTTGGGCCATCTTTAGTCACCATTCACATTCGTGAGTTTTCACACATGTGACTTATATGTATATTTGAGATTAAGAATTTGTATTTAGCTATTTTAAGGAAAACAATAAAACCTTAAAATTTTCTTAAAACAAAAACAGGTATACGTGGTGTCATTTTCACTCCAAGAGATGGGTAGAAGGCATTATTATTAATATTTTTATAGTTTAAACTATCCACTTAACTTTGTTTCTGGGTACTTCTTTGGTCTTTTCAGTATACAGTTTACCTGAAGCTTTCTAGCACAGGTGGACATTTGGCTCTTTCTTATTATTCTGTACCTTTAGCATAGATTTAAATGATTGAAACGTTGACTACATCTTTATCACCCAGGGAAGACAAAGTTAAAACATAGCCTTTCTACCTGCTGACCTATAAAACTCCCATTGAATTAATATTACATTAGCCAAAGTCAACTGTGGCAACACACTAAAAATATTTTGAGATGGTTGAATCTGTTATTACTAGAGTTGTTTTGAAGTTAGCCTAGAGAATAGCCTTTAAAATTTAAATTGACCAACACTTAGAGACCATGCCTGTTTTAGAGATTAAATATAATCTGTCATATACTAAGAATAGCTAATACTATGGGTCACATATCATTTATGTCATTTAATAGTAACATAACATTTAACTCTGGACATCAGCCTTTGCAGAGTTCTGGCTATGAGTTGGACACTGTTGTGTTCCTTTGCAGATAATGATGTGTTTAATTTCTATAATAACTCTCTGAAATAGGTATCCTGTTATCCCAAGAGTGACATGTCCATGGTCACCCAGCTAGTCAGAGGTGAAGCCGAGATTAATCCAAGCGGTCTGGCATCAGATTGCTTGCTCTCGCAAGCTACTCTGCTCTGCTGACAAATGCTTAGTGAGCGCCTCGAAGTACCAGGTCTGCTGCCGGGTGGTCTTGGCAAGAGAAAGTGCTTTCTTTTCGTGACTTTAGAACTTTCTTTTTATAATTGAAGCTGGAATATATTTTGATATCAAAATGTGTCAAGTGATACATTTAAAATTTTTATTTGGTTGAAGAACTTTATCTTAAAAAGTTACATTTTATGTCATCATTAGACTCAATCTTTTCGGTCACTAGGAGATCATGAAATGTAAACAGTATTTTTCTGAACAACATTGTTACTGTTGAGATGAATCATTAAAAGCACTAAAAGAGATCCTTGTCTAATTTGACAGACTTGGCTTTGTCAGAATCTATGGGAAACCTGTGCGCCTCCATTCATTTCTCTTTCCCTGGTATAGTTCATTGGTTCATGGTAGGGCATTTTTTCATTCATTTATAGATCTGTGCAATTATCCATCCATCCATCCATCCATCCATCCATCCACCTATTTATTAAACACAGCCTCCTCTTCAATTTGCAGTTTTCTGGGCTAAAAACAGCCCTTTTATCCCATGATAAAATAGAGACTCCCTGCCTATGGCCTACTCATCCTCTCTTCACAGCCCCAGCTATATCTAACACTTAATGGCACACAAAATGAATAGGTAGGCACCCCAACTCCCATGTCCAACGTCTGTTCCACCCTAAGCAGAACAGTCTCTTGGCCACCTTTCAATAATAGGGACTGCACGCCAGCAGGAGGTTTGCAATCAGGCTAGATTTGGGGTGGAGACTGTTCCAGTCCATAGAAGCAAGTTTGGGTCTATTTGGCTAGAGAACCCTGAGGTCTCAGAGAATTGCCTGGAAGTGTGGAAGGGGGCGGCACATGGACTCCAGGTGGACGCCTCCCCTTGCCCATTGAGTGAAGTAAGAGGAGGGCAAACGTGAGGGCCGGGGCAGGGCTGCTTGCTGCCCAGGTCTCCAGTTCATGCTACATTCTGCAGCTGTTTATTCAGTACAGGCTCTGTGCTAGATGCTGTTCTAGGTACTGGGGATGCTCTGTAACAAAGTAGACGAAATCCCCATGAAGTTTACAGTCTGGTAGAAATAGATAACCATTTCTTGTACATTGAATTGGATGCTGCTCACAGTATCAGCACTGTGACAAACATAGTATTGTTCACATGCTTGTTTATTAAGAGTTTCCTTTGTATAATGCTCTGCATTAAAAGAAAAATAGAGAAGGCCGTTTTTCAAAAGGTTCAAAGACTATGAGAAGTCCCTATTGCTTCTTGTCTCTCTGCGAAAATTCATTGTTTTCTTTGAAAGAACAGAGAGAGGGCCATCTTGCACCCTGATTTTAACAGTTCAGTCAACAAACACCTTCTTTATGACAGTAACACTTGAACTGATTTATTAGAACCATTGCACAGACTTTCTGAACAGTCAAAGCTGTTTACATCTAAAGGTATGTTTTCCCACGTGGACTGGGTGATTCACTGAGCCACAGGGCTCTGATTTTACTACAAACCCTTCTTATAACCAGGTGGGTAAGTCTTACTGGATCTCATTTCCTTCTTTGAGAAATGATAGGTTAGATGAAGTAGCCCACAAATTCTTCTCAGATCCAAGAGAAGAATCATGTGTTGACTGCTAGTTTTACTTGGATTGTAGCCTCATCTTTTCAGTCTCTGCTTCCCTGGTCATGTTGTCATCTTCTCTTCTGTAGAGTTGAATTTCTCCCTGCCTCTCTTGTATAATGATGCATGATTACGAATAGAACCTACTCAGATAATTCAGGATAATCTCCTGTGTCAAGATCCTTAACTTAATCACACCTGCAAAGTCTGTTTTTGCCTTGTATAGTAACATTCACAGGTTCCAGGGAGCAGGACATGGATATCTATTGAGGGTCCATTTTACAGCCTACTACAGGTCATAAAGTTCTGACTCTTTGCTTTGCAAACCCTGCAATGTTTATTTGAGCATAAAGAAATTGATTGGTAATGATGGAATTTCAGGACCTAGTTTTGAGAAATAATTTTTAATAGGGGGCTATTCTGTTATCTACCACATTGTATTATGCAAATTATCTCTTACTCTACCCACACTTAAGAGGAATCTTGAGCATTACTTATGTTCTCTCACTTCAGATTTAAGAATTCAAGAATTTTGGCATCAGTTGATGGGGAATTGAGAACCCAGATTCACTAGATAATTTTAAATACAGTCCAGATTAGTTCACCCATTCATTCCTATATTCAGTAAGTGGACAGAATATGCCTTACGGGCCAGGAAGAATCAATGACTCTGTTTAGTTCTCTGAAATACCTTGTATAAACCCCCATGATTGCCCCATCACCGATGTCACTGTTATTTGTTTCACTGGTCTATTTTCTCACCAAACTAGGATTCCTTATGGACAGAAACTGTCTCAGTTCCTTGGGTCCCTGGCACCCAGCTGCACAAATGTTGAAAACATGTCAGATGGTGCTTCCCGAGACCAACTTTAGACAAAGGATCCTTATTGCTTGATTACATTTGGGGACTTCCTATGAATATTTATTATTTTCCCAGTGCTTTTACAACTCATCACTTCTTTTTCTCAGATAACTGCTCTTTTCCTTTGCTTTTGGAGCCTCTGCTGTGTTCTTCTTTCCCTCTCAGTTGCTTGCTCTTTTTTCTCATCTGTATCTTTGGATATTTGTTTGATGCAGAACTAAAATATGGCTCACAATTGTCAATCTGAGGACCTTAAAATCTGTTTGGGAAAATATTCCTGAAGAGGAAATGGTTACAAAAAGCTACCACTCACTTTCTCATGATTGTCGATATCTTGGGACCCTTTCTGAATAGTGGTACAGTGAAAACTAAAGTTCACACATAATTCCCTGGGAACCCCCACAGCACCACCTTAGATCAGGCAGGTGGGGTCTATCTTCTTAATGTCAATATTCCTGAAGAGCTACCTGTCACTGTCTCTAAGAGCAGTTCTTTTAGAAGTCTAAAAAGGTGACCATTGGGCAAACCAATCTGTATTGATCCACAATTGGTACAGAAGCTTTGTTACATATGAATTGGTGAAATGGCAATGAGAATTAGGAAAGAGATGAGCTATCAATAGTGATGGCAACCCATGAAAAGTTCCTCAGAGGTAAATAGAGAAAGCAGTAAAAAGTTCGGAGGAAACACAGGAAAATGTAAAAGACTGGAGCCATGGAAATGACCAAGACTATATTAGAAAACATGTAGGCTAGGCTGCTCTGACAGGCATTCCAAAACTTTTAGGCTTGTACAGAAGTTCATTTTTCTCTGCATTAAATTGACTGTGCCAGCTATTGCTATCTCCCAGGCAGTGGAATGGAGAAAAGGGGCCAGGGGAGCACTGGTCCAGTTGTTTTAAAGGTGAAGTCTGAGTGCTATGCATCATGTCCATGCACAGCCCACCTGTCTGCTACACCCAAGTTCAAGGAAACTTTGTCTTTATCTGGGTAGCCATGGGTCCCTCTGGAAATCTATTATTACTAAAGGAAGGGAGAATTGATTTGGAGGATAACTATTCCTTCTTGATATGAATAAATAAGGCAATCAAGAGCCTTAAATGGTGAAGCACTTTGCTTTAAGCAAAAAAGTTGGCTCGACCTGACTGAGACTGGTAAATGAAAAGCTGTAACATGAAGCACTCTCCTCTAACTGGAACTCTGTGTCTTTAAAAATCATATTTATTGGAGCTATTATATAACACCAAATGATTATATTCTTTTTCCATCTCTTGAAATGGCATCTTTCTTCCTCCCTCTCATTATCCCAAACTCTTTATTCTCCATGTATACAAAATTCATGAATGCTTGGCAAGGATTCTTCCCTGACCCTGACACATTTCTTTCTGTAATGAGAAGCTCATATTATTTTCTTTCCATTAGGTCTACCTGTTATAACTCTTATTGAAAGTGCTATTTTTTTCCATTACATATCGTATTGTTTTCAAAAACTTTCCCAGGTATGTAATTTTTGCTTCTTCCTAAAATGTGTAATTTTCCTGAGGGCAGAAGCCCTCTCTTTTGTGTTCCCTGTAGTGCCTAGCATAGTGCAGGGGAGAGAGCAGGTGCTCCATAAACAGTTGTTATTTAGTTTTATTTGCACGAAAGTTGATATAGTAACTTCAGGTAGTGGATACCCCAAAGATCTCGGGTACCAAAGCGAGTCTGTGAGGCCCAAATAGGTGATAAACAGATTGAAGAACTCAGAGATCACATAGGACTCCAGCATAGGCAAGTATTCTGAAGGAACAATGGGTTTTTTTGTTGTTTACAAATCGTGTACTTGATGGAGATTTTACTGTACCTGCAAAGAAAGCTTTACTTTTACACAACTCTGAAACTCTCTGACTATGGGAGATAATGATAGGTTTTTAGTACTGAATATAGATTACTTCTCTGTATCCAGAATCTAAATAACCAGGAAGCTCAGCCAACTAGAAAAGCAAAACAAAAGAGAGCAGGTCAAAGACTTTATGTTGGGGAAAAAAAACTTGCAAGGAGATGTCAGGTGTGACTTTATATCCATCTGTATATCCCTTTATTTCTCTAAACTAAATATATACATATTCCTGGCAATTACCATTAATGTACTTTAGGTTTCCACTGTGTTTTAACAATTGATGTTTTTAAGAACAACTTTGAAATGTGCTAAAAAGCCTAATTGTTAATTTTCAATTGAGATGAATATAATATACAATTATGGAAATTATTATGATATATGTAATCTTTTCAGGGTAATTGTTGGAACAATTTCTTACTCTTAAAAATTCCCAGTTATGCAAGATAGATGCATGATCATTGCGTTCCCCCACTTAGCCTTTATTTGCCATTAAAATTCAGTCTTTGTTTTAAGTACTTTGCTAGTTATCAAAATAATGTAAAGAGATGGAGCAAATGGGGATATATAAAAACAGAAGAACAAATTCCATGTGTATTCATTAGTTTCTACAAAATATTCCAGAAACAAAATGAGTAGAATAATGTCTAATATGCAGAAATTACTTGATCTTTGAACATTTTGGCTTGTAAATTAATGTACTATCAGTCTTCAGTGCCTTGTTTCTATTAGTGTAAAGTTATTTAAAATTTAAATCTTTTTTTTAATTTAAATCTTAAAAACAATTTGATTAAGCTATTTAGCTTTAATATTCAATTTAAATTGCAAAATAAATATCTACAATATTGAGACAGTGGTACTGGTAAAAACCTAAAGACTAATAACTGATGGATTCAGATTTCAGTTACGTATCTAATCTCTGAACCCATATACAATGTTTAAGAAGAGCTTGTGTACGTGGTTCCTGGTTTTGAATGATTTCTTCTCTGTCCAGAGGACTAGAATCTTAAAAAGCTTCAAACAGTTCAAATCTGTGGCAATGTACTGGGCTATTATTAAACCCAATCAAAATACAATCAATTATGGACTTAGTTTTTCAGAGAAGAAGTATCTGTCAACTAAAATTCTGAGGAATGATCCTGGGTTTTTCTTAAATCTTTTAGTTTATATGAATCCAGGAAAATATTTTAACTTTGGTCATACTTCTGTCCATGGAGGTAGATACTTGTGAAGTATCATAAATAGAATTTTACTTTTAATGAAAAGGCAGTATACTAATAAAGATAGTATTTTAAATAAACAAACTTGCTTTTGAACCTTATTTGGTTACCTTGTAGCATGGTGTACCTGTGTGTGTGTGTGTGTATGTGTGTGTGTGAGACCAAGTAAGTCCTTTCAAAACATGAGATGCTTTGTTTTATATAATGTTTCAATAATAAAAGACAATTGTTTAGGAATACCCTCTTTTATACTGAAGAGAAGAATGAAAAATATTAAATAAGTTCTCAGAAAGGCAAGAAAAAGGCTGCCTGCCAACATTGCACGAATCACTGTCTCCACCTAGTGCTGACTTCCAGGAATTAAGACTCCAGGGTCCCTAATGATGCTGTAAAGTTCTAATTTATGTCATGCACATGTACAGTCATTATAGCGCGGCCAGCTAGTGCCATTACAGTTAAGGATCTGTCAGCTCTTCATTTATAAGACATAATATTAAGAGGTCTATTGCTTTTACATAAAAGCTCATACTGTGCTGGCACTCTGCAGTAGAATGGCCTCTGTTCCATGTTAATGTTTATTAACAGTGTAAGCTGAACTTGACCAGGTCTTTTTAAAGGCACCCTGATAGGCTGAAGTTTTATAGGCACTGCAATCAAAAGGATGAATCTTTTCATCAACAACCTGTCCTCTATGTGTTAGTCGCTCAGTTGTGTCCGACTCTCTGCGACCCCAAGGACTGTAGCCCACCAGGCTTCTCTGTCCATGGAATTCTCCAGGCAAGATTACTGGAGTGGATTGCCATCCCCTTCTCCAGAGGATCTTCCTGACCCAGGAATTGAACGCTAGTTTCCTGCATTGCAGGCAGATTCTTTGCCACTTGAGCTACAGGGAATAGTAATTGCCCTACATGCATCAGACCAAAGGCATCTAAAAACTCAATTGATGCAACGGATCTTGGATTTTAGTAGGCTGTATTTCCCACCCTCTGACACTCAAGAAAGTGAGAAAAGTGAAGGTATTAGTCACTCAATCGTGTTTGACTCTTTGTGACCCCATGGACTATGGCCGCCAGACTCCTCTGTCCATGGAATTCTCCAGACAAGAATACTGGAATGGGTAGTGGGTAAACCATTGCTTTCTCCAGGGGACCTTCCTAATCCAGGGATCAAACCCAGGTCTCCTGCATTTCTGGCAGGTTCTTTACCATCTGAGCCACCAGGGAAGCCCTTGGCACTCAAGAGAAGACTAACACTTTTGGCTTCTAATGGGAGAAAAGAAAGAGAATATGGTCTCATGGAAGTCAAATGAAGTCAGGTCAAGTCAGAGAAAGTGTTCTGAAAAAGAGGGAAGGATCATGTTGAACACTGCTCTTAGTTCACTTATGTCTTGAGAAATGATCTTGGGCTTTGGTGATGTTAAAATGCTGATGGGGCATTTTCACTGGAGTTTCAGAGATGAGAATCTAATTGGAATTGGCTTAAGAGGAAAAGGGAGGAGAAGAAGAGATGAGGGACTTCCCTGGTGGTCCCGTGATTAAGACTCCACACTTCCAATGCAGGGGGTGTGGGTTCAATCCTGTTCAGGGACCTAAGATCCCACGAGCTGTGTGGCACAGACAGGAAATAAAAATAAGAATAATAAATTTTAAAAGAAGAAAAAGAGATGAGTATTTTATGGAATATGCTGTATAAGAGCCGGAGAAGGCAATGGCACCCCACTCCAGTACTCTTGCCTGGAAAATCCCATGGATGGAGGAGCCTGGTAGGCTGCGGTCCATGGGGTCGCAAAGAGTCGGACACGATTGAGCAACTTCACTTTCACTTTTCACTTTCACACACTGGAGAAGGAAATGGCAACCCACTCTAGTGTTCTTGCCTGGAGAATCCCAGGGACGGAGGAGCCTGGTGGGCTGCCATCTATGGGATCACATGGAGTTGGACACGACTGAAGTGATTTAGCAGCAGCAGCAGCTATATAAGAGCACAAAGAAATAAGGCAACAACTGGAAGTGTTTTTTTTTTTTAAGTGTTTTTTTTTTTTTTTTTAAAGATATCAAGCTGTCAGACATTATGCAGATGGAATGGCCAGAAAGGAAGGAAAATTAATAGTTCAGGGTGGGAACAGAGTCCTAGATGAGAGAAGATAAGGATCTGGACACAAACAGAGGTGTTGGTCTTAGAGTGGACCACACAGCTCTACTGTAGTTGGAGGTCAGGCTCTTAGGTGGGAAAGAGGAAGCCTTTCCTGCCACCACCACTCCTCGTATCCAGGCCCCCCAAACTCCCAGCAGGCTTACACAGGAAAGCCAGTTCCTTGGACACAGGTTTGGACACTGCAGACGCTTCTGAGGAGGCAGGGTGAGCTCAGAAAACTTTTAGGCTCGGATGACCTTCACGTGTGCTAGGAAATTATGAGCAGTGTGATGGGCTGCTCCTTACTGTCCTTCATTAATCAGTGACTTATCATATTAGTAAATGTCCATCATTTCATCTCTAGGCTATTACTTAACTATAGTGATTATTCTCTTGCCATTGTGTTAAATTTTATTGGCTAATATTGAATTAGGAATTTCACATCTTTGATTTTAAGTAAGGTTGTTGATTTAGTTCTTAAATTACCAGTGACTGACTTTATTATGAAGCCTATCTCCCATTCATGGAATGAGAAAGCTAGTTTTCTACATCTTTATGATTTAGAATGTTTCACATAGTATGAAAATGATATGTTCCATGCCCTGTGAAGTTATGTGAGTAAGAGCACATTTTCTATTTCAGATCTTTGAAGGTTTTAAAAAAATTGCTTCATAAGTTTTGCATTTATTAACATATACATTCATAATATACTCCTAATCTCAGTGCTGAATATTTAGCTTGATTTTTCTATGTGCTATGTATATTTTTTAAATCTAAATTTACTTGCATGAGATTTTCTATTTTAATTTTTATTTTTTTAAAAATTTGTTTAAAATTCTACTCAGTTCAGTCACTCAGTTGTGTCCGATTCTTTGCAACCCCATGAACTGCAGCATGCCAGGCTTACTATTCTATTTTCTAATTATCTATTTATATTTAAATCTTTGCTACTTTCTTTCATCTATTTTCCATTGGATACATTTAAAGTAAATTATTGAGTGAATGCTTTTTTAATTTCTTTTCTCTATTTAGCCCTTAATATATAAGCATTTAACATTATAAATTTATCTTTGAATATAATTCTAAATGTATTCTTCAAGTCTTTGTGATTATTATTTCATTGCTTCTATATAGGTATTGATTGTTATTTTTTTCCTCTATCTGGGATAATATTAATAGTATTTTGGGACAGAGAATGTGTTTTTAAAATTATCTTGTGGTTGAAATTGTAAACTTTAAACTTTCATTTATATCTAATTTTATTCTGTCATTTGCCACAAAGTATAGCTTGTTCCATTTTCATTTTAAAACATTATTGAAGTTTGCTTTGTTAGTGTGTGGAAATATTACAAATGTTGCAAGAATTATTGAGAAAGACACATTTCCTGTTAATAGACTAAAATGTCTGTAAGTAAGTGGTCATAGTTACATTCACTAGTTTTAGCAGTCAGATACTTTATCCTTATTTGTTATTTAAGACATTTTACCTAGTAGTTCATAATCTATTGGTGATGTAATGACACCTCCCACACTGATTACATCCCTGTTGGTTTCTCTTTGAATGTCTAAAAAGTTTTGTTTGAATTTTTTCTGTTAGTATGTTATTTATGTCATTGTTATCATAAATTGACTATTATTCTACTTTGCCTTTTGCCTCAAATTTCACTGTTGATTATAACATTGCCAATTTTTCCTGATTTTTAAAAAGGTATTCTTTCATTTAAAATTACTTTTATTTACATGTCTTGTTGGGGCTTCCCAAGTGGTGCTAGTGGTCAAGAACCTGCCTACCAGTGCAGGAGATATGGGAGATGCAGGTTCAATCCCTGGGTTTGAAAGGTCCCTTGGAGGAGGAAATGGTAACCTGCTTCAGTATTCTTGCCTGGAAAATTCCACGGACAGAGGAGTCTGGCAGGCTACAGTCCATGGGGCTGCAAAGAGTTGGACATGACTGAGCGACTGAGCACATGTCTCTTGTACACAATAAATTATCAGACTTTGAGTTTTTGCCTACCTAATAAGAAATACTCAATGATTATTTTATAGTGATATTTAATCTTGCTAAATTCGTTGTCTTTTGTTTTAGGTGGGCCATAAAACATAAAGGGACGAGTAAGCCAGGCCAATGGAAACATTCCAGAGTTGAAAATCCTCTCTGGAATAAGCTTACCTACATGTGGCCAGTCCTTCCCAGTGGTCAACTTAATGAGGTACTGTTTAGCATAAGGACATTGTTGTTGAGACTTATTTTAAGGTCCAGTATGTGATCAATGTGTGTGAAAACATCCATGCAGTTTTTGATTTATAGTTGCTAGATGCAAGTGATCAATTGATTCTGTCATTCCATCAATTAATTAGAAAGAAGTATTTAAGTCATCAATTATGGGATGGATATGAAATTTATTTCTTGTAGTCTGTCAAGTTTTGTTTTATACATTTTGAAATTTGGTTCTAGACACACAAGTGTTCAGAAATATTTTATCATCCAGGTGAATTAAAACTTCTGACATGTAGACCCTCTCTAGCTTTAGTAAGCTTTTGAATTATCCAACACTAATAGAAATATCTGTTTTTGTTGTTGTTGCTACTTGCCTTATATATCTTCTTTTTATCCTTTTAGTTTTCATATTTGTACATTCTTCTATTTTAGGATGGCTCTCCAGTAATCAGCATACAGTTAAGTTTAAAAAACAATTTTGACAATCTTTATGTCTAAACTAAGGGTTTTAGTATTTTCTACTTATTGTAATGACATATATTTAGATTAGTTTGTATCTTTTCTCTGTTTCATTTTTCTCCAATGTTACATCTCAGTCCTTCCAACTGGGATTACTTTCCTTTTGCCTAATATATGCCATTGTTTTAGTCATTGGTATCAAACAGTTTTTACTTAGTTTATTTAAAATATTATTTTTATATTTTCTTTTATGAAGCAAATTTATTTTTCTTTCAAATTATTAATTTTCTTTTCATCTTTATGTAATGTGCTGAAAGTTCAAGTATGGGCCAGCCCATGCTGTGAATTCTCAATGAAGATTTTTTTCTTCCACCCAGAGAAAATGTTTGAGATGGTGTGTTTTACTTGCAACCACCTGAGAGTCATTCTCTCTGGTTTGTCTTTTCAATGAAATTTATCCTTTTGTGATTCTTGTTTTCTAAAAGGAGTTCTCCTGTTAGACTTCCCAGGGCTGGGCCCTGAAATTTGTTTCCTGCACCCTTTCTCTCAAGGCCATGGAAGCAGAAATTTGCTGGGTTTGGAAAACTCCCTCATAGTAAAATTCAGTTTTAGCACTCGACCTCTCTGGGTCTCTAGTATGTCTTGCTTTATTGCTAGGTCAGTGATATGTTCTAAAAGATTTTTTTTTAATGTATCACTTTTTTAGTTGTTCTGTCACATTTTCTGGTCCCAATCTAGTTTTTTCTTTGCCTTTAAATAACAATTCCCTGTGCTTCCTCAGTGATTGAAACAATGAGTCTCAGAGCTTTAAGGGAAGGACAGATGTAGGCTGAAACCAAGAAGTCATTGCCTAGGGGCCCAAATATGCCCTTATACTTAGATTGTGGTGAAGCAACATCTGGGCTTCCCTGATGGCTCAGAGGTAAAGAATACACCTGCCAGGACAGGAGATTCAAGGGACACAGGTTCAATCCCTGGGTCAGGAAGATCCCCTGGAAGAGGACATGTCAACCCATCCCAGTATCCTTTCTGGGAAAATCACATGCAGAGAGGAGCCCGATGGGCTACTATCCATGGGTCACAAAGAGTCAGACACAACTGAGCACACAGAAGCAACAGTCTAGAAAGTTGAGGGGTTTTTGTTGTTGTTTTTGTTTTGTTTAGGAGATAAAGGAGGAGTTCTTAAAAATACCAGGGGCTGTGGTTTGGGTAGCCTGAGCCAGGGGCTAGATGAATGATGTGTCTAAGATTCAGGGTACAGTGTCGTGAGGGCCATCATGGAGCCAAGGGTGGAGGGGTCGCGCAGAGACAAATAAGCCCAGCGTAGGCCAAGGGAAAAGATGTGAATTATGCTAATTGTAGGCTTTTCTTCAGAGGCTCAGAAAGGGCAGAGTCTAAAACCAAGAGAAGCAGAAAGGATAACTTACTTCTCAGCTGGAGGTGGATAGGTATCAGCAGGTTGCCCAGTAGCCAACGAGGAGAAGAGGCACAGGTCTTAAAAATCAAGGCCAAGTACCACATATAGACCGTGAAGGGCTTCCCTAGTAGCTCAGATGGTAAAGCATCTGCCTGCAATGCAGGAGACCTGGGTTTGATCCCTGGGTTGGGAAGATCCCCTGAAGTAGGAAATGGCAGCCCTTCCCAATATCCTTGCCTGTAAAATTCCATGGACAGAGGTGCCTGGCAGGCTACAGTCCATGGGGATCTCAAAAAGTTGGACACGACTGAGTGACTAAATTCTCCTCTATAGACCATGAACCCCTTTTCCCAATGGTACATGGTTTTTTAAACTTTCATCCATACCCAGAGATCACACTGAGGAAAGGGAAAGGAAGGGCATATCCTTGAAAAGAAATAAAGTTTTGATGAGAAGCTTAAATGTTTAATTTGATTAAATATGTATCAAAAAATAAAGTGCTAAAAATAAGGCAACAAAAAAAGGCTTTTCTAACTTGGCAGAAACAGGGGCACTTCTAATTGGAATATCAAGATTCCCTCCCACCTAAGGGTGACAGGGATGCCTCATAAGGAATTGTACTTTCTTGGAAAGAGAGAAAAAGGTAATTATGATAGACTTCACATATACTGTGCTTATATATATTTTTCAGTATAGTATGCAGGTAGAGTAATTCAGTTAATTAATTAATTGACTTAAATGGTGAATGGTAGTTATATTAGGAAACCCAAGTTAATCATGTTCCTTTTAACACATACCTTTTAAAACAATAACATTTTGACTGTGTGTGTTAAGTTACTTCAGTCTTGTCTGACTCTTTGTGACCCTATCGATGGACTGCAGCCCTCTGTCCGTGGGATTCTCCAGGCAAGAAGAGTGGGGTGGGTTGCCATGTCCTCCTTCAGGTGATCTTCCTGATGCAGGGATCGAACCTGAGTCTCACATCTCCTGCATTTGCAGGAGGGTTCCTTACCTCTTTACCATAGTGCCATCAATAGTCTAGAATTTGACAACTAAATGATCTTGGGAATGAAAATGGATTACCTCACAGTTCTCTAGGCATTTAAACAGGAACAGTAGATTTGGGGTGGAAGAAGTCCCTATAGTCCAACAAAACCTTGACTTTGGCTTGTAAACCAAACAGAAAGGACTAAGGCAACTAAATTAGATAAAATGATACAAATTGACCATGCATTTCAAAATGACTCAGCCTAAGCCTAAGAGTCCTCTTATTTCTTGAAATGTTTGCAGAAGAGGAAAAAAAAAAATATTTACCAAGCAGGGAACAGATTTTGTTCTCAGTCAAATAAAATTCACTCTACTTGACTTCAAGTTTGAATTCATCTAATATGACGGATTTCAACATAATTGACTTTTTAAGCAAAAAGATGATTTCATTCATTTGTAATTAGGCAGACTTAATTTTTTCTTGGAAAGACTACATATAAATAGACTGTAATTAGGAAATGTGACATTCATCTTGTGGGGTTCAGAACACTTTGATCACTGTAAGCGTATATGTTAATTTTATTCCAGATTTAATCTACTGGCTTTATTACTTATCTAACCACTATTTATTATATATTTAGGCAATGGAGACAGAGCAAGGAAAGAGAGACATGATACCTACCTTCATGGAGCTTACAGTTTAAGATGTATGAGGCTGTGTGTCAAAAAGAAAAGAACCAAATATATTCTTTGCCAAATAAATATGTTTGGGGAATACTCCATAAAACAGAGTGAGATGAATGAGATGATAAGGTTTAAACAAATTCAGGTGTTTCAGTTGTAGAATTTGGTTACTTTGCATTCATTCATTCATTCATACATTTATTTATTTATTCATGTATTATTCAAATATCCCTGGTGGCTCAGATGATAAAGAATCTGCCTGCAATGCAGGACACTTGGGTTTGATCTCTGGGTCAGGAAGATTCCCTGGAGAAGAGAATGTCAACCCACTCCAATATTCTTGCCTGGAGAATCCCATGGACAGAGGAACCTGGCTGGCTCCAGTCCAAGAGTCAGACGGGACTTAACAGCTCACACTTTCACTTCCAAATATATTCTTCTTTGCCAGACAGATTTAGTTTAAGATGATATTTGGGTTGTGAAACCACTTTTCATACATTCTTCCTTTTTTCATGTTGACTAGAGATATTTTATACAGAAGCAAAAAAAAAAAAAAAAAATCCAAGTTAATTCAGTTCTGTATTTCCAGAATGATGTTTCTCCTAAAGGGAAAAAACTTGCGTGTAGTAACATAACACAAGTTGTTCACGCATTTAAAAAATTGACATCTTTCCTCTTTATTAAAATAAGACATTAATTAGAATCATCTGGAACATCTTAGGTGCCCAATACATGATGATGAATGTTTGATGAATGAATAAAAGATTAAAGGTATAAGCAAGTGTGCTTATTTTTAAAATATATACAGAAATGACTCTTCCTGTTCACTGATTATCAATTTTCTTGTCATTCTTTCTGAAGGAATTTGATTGGCCAATAGAAGGACTGCTTCTTCCAAACAGTCCTCCCATGAAGAAACCCATCCATAAGGCACCAGAGCATTGTGTCCCTGTGAGACTCAGAGTTTTGCGGAATGGAGACAAGAACAAAGCCAGGGCCCTTATTATAATCAGTCCAGACATCTCACCTGGGCGGAAAATGCAGTAAGAACAACTTGTTCATATTTCTCATCAAGCATACTTTCTAATTTCTACAGATTTTAGTTGTCTTGATTACAGGAGATCCCCCGCCCCCCGCGCCAGGAAAATTCTATGTTTGTTCTATTAAGAGGTTTCTGTATTGATATCTGAAAGTGTCAACGACCAATTGGCACTTGTCGTCTGCCTCTACAAGGATTAAATCCTGAGTGACTGCAGTTGCTGACTTTCAACACCCTGTGAAAGGAGTTCAGGGTGGAGAGCACCCTGGGTGCTCTGGGTAAGACTGGCCGATCAGGTCTGCAGATAGATATTTTCAGGAGACGATTTTATGAGCGTAATTCTTGTATCACCTCATATCTAGAAGAGCACTAAAATCGTTCATAATGACATCTGCTCCTCATGACTAGCAATAAACTTCTGCAAAAAAATATGTGCTTGATTACAGGTACTCCTCCTTCACCAGAATCCCATATAGACTGACCTGTCCCCCTACCTCTTTGGAGCAGTTTCCCAGATATCTGAGATGCCGTCTCCTGGCCTATCATCCTCATTTTACCCTAAATAAAACTTAGCTCACAACTCTCAGGTTGTGCTTTTTTTTTTCAAGTAGGCAGAGGTAAAAATAGATACTAAGATTCATTTAGTGTCTTTATTTATTTAATTTCGTTTTGGCTGTGTTGGGTCTTCGTTGCTGCCGGTGGACTTCCTCTAGCTGCGGAGAGCAGAGGCTGCTCCTCGTCGTGGTGTGCAGGCTTCTCATCGCGGTGGCTCCTCTGTTGGCAGAGCACAGACTCTAGGCAGGTGGCCTTCAGTAGTTGCAGCTTCCAGGCTCTAGAGTGCGGGCTCAGTGGTTGAGGCACACAAGCTTAGTTGGTCTATGGCCAGATTCACTTAGTTCCTATATCAGGAACTGAATTTGAGCACTATTGATTCAGGCTGGCCATGGGAGAATATAACGAGTTGCAAATAAATAGCTCTGATGAAAAAAGTTGTCTGATCAGTATCTATTTTGAATTAGCATTGTTATTTTCATTCATTAATGTATTTTGAAATAAATGAGCTTGTTAATTGCTTCTTAAATATAATTGTATAATTTCCTATCTAAGTTTGTATTTAGTTATTGTTTACATTATTTATTTAAGTTATTATTACAGACAATTCTTTAGATTTACACCTTTGGAATATTTAATAAACAAGCATTTGCTAAGTTGCTAAGTCACTTCAGCCGTGTCCGACTCTCTGTGACCCCATAGACGGCAGCCCACCAGGCTCCCCCATCCCTGGCATTCTCCAGGCAAGAGCACTGGAGTGGGTTGCCATTGCCTTCTCCAATGAACAAGCATAGCTTTACATAATCTATATTCTTGCTTTGAAATAGCATTTTAAAAGTGTACCATTCTAGAAAAGCATCAATTTCCACTTTAACTTATGTTACAAGGTTGGTCTAAAATCTTTTGAAACAGCCAGTGTTTCTCCAACATTAGAGAAAAGTCACCTGGTATATTTTCATAATATTTTATGACAAAAGAAATCACAGATCAGTGCAAACTCTGATGTAAAGAATGAGTTAAACACATTGTTTCTAATATTATTAGCAGTGATATTGCCTCTTGACCTTTCTTTTGATATGTTTAGAATATTTGAGGCTGCTGATAATAGTTTAATATTACTTTCTTCACATTGATTAAAGATACTTCATACATCGCTGAACAATGAGTAACATTCAGATTGGCTGTCCACTGAACTGCCTGTATAGATGATAAAGTAAAAAATTAATCTTGACTAAAGTAAAGTCAACCCTGAAATTGAAATCTTTGACGCATTCATTTCATAATTAGTTCATTCTACTAAAATGTAAAATGTGAGGGTAATGCTCCTCAAGTATATATGACTTTTTTTTAACATGAAAAACTAACAAATAATTTCTGTCCTTTCCTATCTTTAACTGTGTCTCAAAATTATATACAGATTTGATCTGACCAATTTATGTTTTAAAATACATGGTTCAATCTGGTGATACAGACCTAATTTTATAGATTTATTACTTTGGACAGCTATTCTAGTAAAGAGTATGTGAAACTCTCTGCTATGTTCATGGAAGAGTGTGTCCTGGTTAATCAAATATTCACTTTGTTCTCTACATGAATTACTGGAGTGGGTTGCCATTTCTTTCTCCACTACATGAATTAATTATTCCTAAATGATTAAAATACGCTGGCATACACTTGACATTAAAACTTTACTGAATATCATTTAATTTTTCTTCACTGATTCAGAAAATTCTCTTCAGGATCATCAATAGCATTCCTCTAACTTCTCTCCAAACTATATGTAGGTGCTGGTAACAGAAGATTTAATAAGGAGTCTTTTGGCTAACATTACAGGGTGACTGTGTTGCCCACCTCCAGAGGGCACTGTTCACATATTCTCTGTGAATAGTGTCCCAGAGTTGTGCAAGGTGGAAGCCCTGCTGTGCTACTTTTAATATATCCATCCAACATGTCTCTTCTGAAAGAAATAAATGCCAATGACATGTAAGCATACATTACTTGCATTAACCTGAGACTTACTTATAAGAGAGTTGGGCTATTTACTGTCTTCACCAGCAAAATCGGGTTAGAATGATGAAACATAGATCCATTTTAATTGAATTCTGCTCTGAAGTGAAATGAAAGTCGCTTGGTCGTGTCTGACTCTTTGCCACCACGTGGGTTGTACAGTGGATGGAATTCTTCAGGCCGGAATACTGAGTGGGTAGCCGTTCCTTTTTCCAGGGTATCTTCTCAACCCAGGGATCAAACCCAGGTCTCCCACATTGCAGGCAGATTCTTTACCAGCTGAGCCACCAGGGAAGCCCAAATTCTGCTCTGGTAGCATGCTATTCTTTAATTGTTTACTAATTCATTTTAGACAGCTTTGAGGGAGCTTTTGTTGTTGGTTCCTCCATCTACAAAGGAAGATCATACAGATACTGAATTGTCACGATCTTAGTAACAAGATCTTCTCCATTAGTTCTTGATAACAGTGTCAAGTTCATATAAATTAAGAATTGTGATTTCTTATGTCTCAGGTAAACTTCATCTCTCAGAACCTTAAACAAGGAAAATTTTATAATTTCAAAATATAAATATTTTAGTGAATTGTATAAGGAAAGGCTCAGCATAAGTTAGTAACTTTATATATTATATAATTTCAATGTATAGAGATATTACTTATTAGTAAGTTAGAATTCTCTCAAACTCCTTAATACAGCTTTTAAGACCCTTTATGACCTGTTTCCATATATTTTTCTAGCTCTTTATCACCACTACCCCCATTTCTCATTCCTAAATCCTCTCAACTTCCAACACCTCTCATTTGCCTTATTAATAAAGGTATGTTGAGAATGAGGTTGGACTTCATTTCCAGTTGTTGACTCTAAACTTGACATCCCATCCCCACCCCTGAATTACCTGTAGCTTTTCTGAAACCCGTTGCTCTGACTGCTTTGGGCTTTTCACCAGGGTTGCTTCTGCCATTATCTGTGCTGCGATTATCTGCTTATGTCTTCATCCATGAGAGAGAGAACAGGACCGGTGTGTTATTCATCCATATATGTGCTGTCTGCTATGGTCATGGAACTGTGTGTCTCAGTTAATCAGTTATTAAGCTGTTTTATTCACCATATGATTCAAGGCTCACAAATTTAGTGCTGGTTGAATGAGTAAATGAATTAATGGTTGACTACACTTGATTAGACTTTCTTGGTGGCTCAGACAGTAAAGAATCTCCTGAATGCAGGAGACTTTGGTTTGATCCCAGGGTCAGGAAGATACCCTGGAGAAAGGAATGGCTACCCACTCCAGTATTCTTGCATGGAGAATTCAACTGACAGAAAAGCCTGGTTGGCTATAGTCCATGTGGTAGCAAAGAGTTGGACATGACTGAGTGACTAACATAACATTTTATATTTGTTAAATTTCAAATCAATGAATGAATGAATAGCTATATTTAAACACCATATCTTTCATTTAATATAATATGAAGATTCTAAAACTACAGAACACTGTCTTACCTAAAAATTTGAACAATGTGTATTCCGATTCTTTTTCTATGATCATCATTATTGATTTTTCATTAAAAACATTTTAGGTTTGGATTGATACTGAAACAGTATCTGAGTAACATGAATAAACATATGAATATGAACAGTATATGACTAAAATATCAAAGGCAAAATGAATGTAATCTTTGCATTTTCTTCAAAGTTGATAATTCACATCTTGAGTGTTCAACATTATTGTAAAAGGATTCAGATATTGAAAATTTATTTTCTTATATAAATTATTCAAATTATTATTATATAATATTAAATTATTAGAATATTATATTATTAAATTATTCTTATATAAAATAGTATAAATGTTTGTGAAGTTTAATATTTAATTGTGATAGTATTTGAAACCCTATTTTTTAAGAAAGGCATATTTTTTAGGGTCAGTTCAGTTCAGTTGCTCAGTCGTGCTTTGACTCTGCAACCCCATGGCGTGCAGCACACGAGGCCTCCCTGTCCATCACCAACTCCTGGAGCTTGCTCAAACTCATGTCCATTGAGTCAGTGATGCCATCCAACCATCTCATCCTTTGTCATCTCCTTCTCCTCCTGCCTTCAATCTTTCCCAGCATCAGATCTTTTCTAAAGAATCAGTTTTTCACATCAGGTGGCCAAAGTATTGGAGCTTCAGCTTCAGCATCAGTCCTTCCAATGACTATTCAAGATTGATTTCCTTTAGGATTGGCTGGTTTGGTCTCCTTGCTGTCCAAGGGACTCTCAAGAATCTTCTCCAACACCACAGTTCAAAAGTATCAGTTCTTCAGAGCTCAGCTTTCTTTAGGGTCCAGCTGTCACATCCATACCTGACTACTGGAAAGACCACAGCTTTGGCTAGACAGACCTTTGTCGGAAAAGTAATGTCTCTGCTTTTTAATGTGCTGTCTAGGTTGGTCATAGCTTTTCTTTTCGAGGAAAAAGCGTCTTTTAGCTTCAGAACTGCAGTCACCATTCACAGTGATTTTGGTGCCCAAGAAAATAAAGTCTGTCACTGTTTCCACTATTTCCCCATATATTTGCCATGAAGTGATGGGACCGGATGCCATGATCTTAGTTTTTTGAATGTTGAGTTTTTAGCCAGCTTTTTCACTCTCCTCTCTTACTTCATCAAGAGGCTCCTTAGTTCCCCTTCACTTTATGTCATAAGGGTGGTGTCATCTGCATATCTGAGGTTATTAATATTTCTCCAGCAGTCTTGATTCCAGCTTGTGCTTCATCCAGCCCAGCATTTTTCATGCTGTACTCTGCATTATAAGTTAAATAAGCAGGGTGACAGTATACAGCCTCGATGTTCTGCTTTTCCAATTTTGAACCAGTCTGTTTTTCCATGTTCCATGTCTAGTTCTAACTGTTGCTTCTTAACTGTTGGTTTTTTAGGGTAAATCATGATAAATTAAAACTTCATGATTTATTCACATACTATAACAAGCTGAATGATAATTGGCAGTGTATCCTGACATATCAGTCTAATCTTGGATTGTTTTTTCCAGATATGTTGGCCCTGAAAGGAAAGGGAAGGTGAAAAACTTTGTCACTAACTATTCTGATGCAGAAACAAACCTGACTGGATTTCACCAGCTTTTGGAGAGGTAAATAATAGCCTAAATGAAAAGGTATACTCCATTCAAGTGCCTGGATGATTATAGCACAAAATACATATGTACCTACATAAGAAAACAATTGTTAATGTAATGATTCTGGAGTTTTTTCTGTGAAGTTTATAAGCTATTGTGAGTACATTATAATTAATATCCCCCCCCCCCCAGAATTCTAGGTCTTGTGATTTTCTCCTAGTTTCTGAACTACCAACTCTATAAATGTAAATTTTTCCCATTAAAAATATTTCACAATTTTATAGCACTTTGGTTTGAATTTATTTGTATTGAGGACAGAGTAATTGTCTATTTAAATCACTTTTTAAGTGTTAGTAATCTATATAATGTTTCTGAAGTACATTGTAATTTTTCTTTTGATCAGTATATTTTTACCCAAATAAGAATTATTCCCATAGACTTTGATAACTGTTCAAAGGCAGAATATGTGATATAAGCTTTTTGCAAAATATGTCTTCTTCAATATGAGAGGGCAGTTGTACAGAATTTAAGGAAAATTATGCTAGCCTTCAGTAATTTAATAATTCACTATAGACAGTTTTGAGAATCTTTGTTGCTGGTGATTCTTCCGTCTGCAAAGCCTAAGGAAGATCTAACATAATAAGCATAATAATCCCCATTTAGAAATAATAGGTATAGACCATTTTGTTGATATCTCAATTTGCAGACAACATGGAGTATTGGAAAAACCAGTCTTGAGAGAGTGAAGTCGGAGATAAAACTCTGCTTTTCTGGATTATGTATAAATCAAAGCCACATGGTTATCAGTCCTAACTTCTGGTGTCAGAGTCAGAGGATTTCATTTCTAGGACCTTTGATCCCATGCAACAGAGAAATCCTGAATCACTCACTGAGCATCTCAGTCTGTTTCTTCCCTGTTATTCTGTGATGATGCCCTCTCAGGAGGCCATATGCTGTAGTAAAAAGACCCAGAGAGTTTTAGGTTTGAATTTCAGCTTTTGAACTCACCAATTTTGTGACCTTGGGCACCAGGCTCAGTTGCATCATCCATAAAATGGGCTTCTCAGAAAAGGTGTGAGAATTCAGCAAGAGAGTAGATATGAAGTGCTTGCAGTGCATGGTCTGTTTTAACAATATGTTGCTGACTTTTATGTGTCAGATGCTTTGCAGGTATTCACACATTTAATCTGTACAATATCCCTATAAGAGAAGTACTGCTCTGCCTACCTTTTACAAATGGGGAAAATTAGGCTCAGAGAAGTAGTTTCTCCAAGGTTACAGAGCCTATTCATGAGAAGGCTAGAGTTTGAACCCAGTCAGTTTGACTCCAAAGTCCACATTCCTTACTAGGCATTCAAGAGTCAGTTCCTTTCTTTTCTCTCCATTGATGCTGGCTGGCACATGAACTAGCTAAAGGAATTCAACACAGAGGAAGCAGCTAATCTCTAGCACAGCTACTCAGACCAATTAAATTCAGCACTATTAAACTAGGGTTTCCAAGAACAGAAGGAAGAAAAATCTGCCAACTTCCTATTCAATCTCTTCTCCCAGTTGTCCTAAAACTGGATACTGCAGTAGTCCAAAATTCTCCCAGGAAAATGTGAGTGGGAGCAGGTTATGATGATGGTAACTCTCCTTAGGTCATGCTTGGATCTAGGGTAAGTGGCAGAATCTTTGGGCAGCATCCAGAGAAAATGAAGCAAATCTTTCAACTGGGGCTCAATCTTCTTACAGTCCCCCCGCCATCCCTCCACCCCGACAACTCCTATGGATGAGAAACCTGGCCCAGGCCTCACCAATCCATCAGCCTCCAGGGTTGTGACAGGAGAAGCAGAGACTGAGTTCCCACTGGCTTATTTCTTTCTAAGACCTCTCAGAAAAATGGAAGCCTAATTACTGACTTAAATGTCTTTATGCCATTTAAGGAAATAAAGTTGAGAAATATTTTTCATACAGCTGGGTTTTCTTGATGAGCACAAAGTCACTTCTAACTCATTTACTATAGACTACATTTTAATAAAAAAACAGCATTCTTTCAGACATGCCCCATCATTCTGTTTAGCTCTTCTTCCTCTTCCCCGCAATTCTGCCTCCTTACCTCTGCTGTAAATGACTATATGAACTCCACCTCTCCACCTCGAGCACACCTTCCACTTTTCTGACAGTTCTTTTTCTAAAAAGCAGATCTGACTGCACCATTCCTCTGCCATAATACCCCCAATGGCTTTCTGATACTTATGGGATAGAGGTCACGTTCATTAGTCTGGCATCCTAAGTGGTTCCCAATTGTATCCTATCTTCTTTACCAGCTTTATCTGGTAAAGATATCTGGTGGATAAAGATAAAGCTTATCTACCTCCTGTCCACAAACCCAGCTCCAGCCATGTAAAACTTCTCTGCGTCCTAACTCTACTTGGTGAATTCCTGTTTATTCATCAAGGTCCACCCCTAAAGGTCACTTCCCTAGCTGAGGCTTCCCTGGAGGAATTCGTTGTTTTTCCTCTGTGTTCTCACAACACTCTGGCCAGGTGCCTGTGACAACTCCATTAGTTCATATTACACTTCAGTTACCGACCAGTCTTTCCCCCTGACTAGAGAGGGAGCCTCCCCAGGAAACAGGGCAACTGTATCATTCATCTCGATATCCACAAGGCTGGCTCAGTGCTTGTTTGAGGGGGAAAAAAAATCACAATTGAATGTTTAGCCTGGCGAAAAATTCCTATTTGAAAGGGACTTAAAGGGTTATTAAGAATCACTTCTGGTGGAGAGAGATGAGGACCTACTGGGTGATGGATGTAACTTTGGAGAAAGAGTAGAACTTCAACAGCAAAAGCTGAGTAAGGTGTTTTATATGGAAGCAAGAACAAGAGAAAAGACCCACAAATAGGAAAGTATAGGGGCATGTTGGGGCTTTCCTGGAGGCTCAGATGGTAAAGAATCTGCCTGCAATGTGGGAAGAATCTGCCTGCAATGCGTGAGAGTTGGGTTCAATTCCTGGATTGGGAACATCCCCTGGAGAAGAGTACGGCTACCTACTCCAGTATTCTAGCCTGGAGAATTCCATGGGCTGTATAGCCCATGGGGTCGCAAAGAGTCAGACATGACTGAGTGACTTTCATTTCACAGGAGCATGTTGAGGAGTGAAAAGTCAATAATGATATATATATATATTTTTTATTGCTTGTCGATCATGCTTGGCACTGTGCTAATAAGCACATTTCATAATCAACCCTTAATCATCATAACAACCTTGACAGGTAAGAAATTTAGGCTTAGAGAGTTTAAATAATTTGTCCAAGTCCTACACCTGAAGAGGGGGAATGAAATTCAAAAGGCATCTGATAGATTCCAGGACTGAGCTCTCAACTGTCCCACAGTCCTGTAGAACTAGTGTGGTTAATGACCCACCTTGATTTCTTTGATTTACTCTCTTCTCTGCTGGAAACTTTCCACATGCAAGGTCAATTTTTGTGTCTATATTACAGGTGCACTGAAATTTTAAATTTACCTTCTGCAGCTCGGAGATTGTTCAGTGAAAAAGGGAAGGAAATCTTCACCCTAAAAGAACTTCAAAGAGATGAACTGGTAAAAACATGACCATGAAACTAGGAATATTAATATACTAGTACTATTAAAAGAAAAATATTTTTTATATGACTTCAAGCACCATCTTTTCCTCTTATTTTTTTTCTCACTATTATCTTAATTCAGCAACCATCAGAAGGTAATACAAACAGCTTACTGTTGCGTGCTTTCTATGTGTCAGGCATGATTTTCAGGGCTGTATATGACAGAACTCATTTAATGCTCATCACAACCACCTTATAAATAAATGAAGGCAGAAACTGGAGAGAACCAAACTATTACCCACTTGTGATTTCTGCCCTGCTGTTTTAAGGAGGTAAATTCTATATTGTTTTTGAGGTTTTCAAAATGTGGTTATTTAACAATTTCTTCATAAATGATAATTTCACCTTTTCAGAAAAAAAAATCATATCTAGCTTCTCATACACTATTTGAGTGCTTGGGTTTCCCAGGTGTCTTTGATCCCTGGGTCTGGAAGATTCCCTGGAGAAGGAAATGACAACCCACTCCAGTATTCTTGCCTGGAGAATCCCATGGATGGAGGAGCCTGGTGGGCTACAGTCTATGTGGTCACAAAAGAGTCAGATGCATCTTAGTGACGAAATGTTTCAACAACAATTTGAGTGATTGGAGAATGCTAAGAAGTGCCCGGCCTTTTCTCCCACTTACAGAATTTGAAGTATCAGTTCGAAAAGAAAACCCACTTTGATAGATGCCTGAAATTCTTTGAACAGAGAACCAAGCTTGTACCAAATTGTTAGAACTTGACTCAGCTCTGAATGTCAAGACCCCTTGAAAGAAGTACCCCTTGAAATTCAAAGTACCATTGACTAATATTAGAGGCAGCATGGCAGAGCAGAGAGCCTCTGTTCTTGGAGCGTGCTAGATTGTGTTTTGAATCCTAACTCCATCCCTGCCAAGTGTCTTGTTTGTTTCCTTCTAATATTTTTGTTTTTGCTGCTGTGCTTATTCACTGTGTTATTTTGGAAAGAATTTAAGGTTGATGCAATAAAGCATACAATGCAAAAAGATAAATCTAATTTAAAGATAAGTCATTGAGGCCACCAGGGCAGAGGGAGCAGGAGTGAAAGGAGAATGGGATGGAGTCAGGAGTGATTGTTAAAAGATCCTGCACATTTGTTAGAAATGAACCTGTCCAACTGTTCGGAGCCACCGACGTGGAGATTGAAACGTGAACAGTCACATAATTGAGTATGTCTGTGAGAGAAGCACCTTGTTGATCAGAAAGAAGACATTTTTCAGGAAACTTCCCCTGGGTCGACATAGAAAGTATGTGTGATTAGTGAGTGACCCCAAAAAGGCAGCATTGAGTTTCTTTTTTTTTTAACCAAGTCTTTCTCAATATATTACTCTCACTTCAAACAAATATGTATTTATTTAAAGACATTTAGAAAGTACATATAAGCAAAAAGGAAAAGTATCATCTGTCATCTCAGCATCTAGAAATGTCCATTAACAGCTCAATGCATATACTACAAGTTCATTCATACCAGTGGTTGTTGGAGTTTTCTGTGAAGTTTTCTGTGAACTGACACTTCCTAATATTCACAGGCCATATGGAATCTATTGAAATAACTCTGCCACTGTAGCACAGAAGCAGTCACAGATATGCAAATGAGTGGGCATAGCTGTGTTCCAATAAAATTTTATTTACAAGAGCAGGCTGTGAGCAAGATTTGGACCTCAGCCCTCCCTGTAGCTCAGATGGCAAAGAATCTGCCTGTAATGCAGGAGACCCAGCTTCAATCCCTGGGTCAGGAAGATTCCCTGGAGAAGGCAAAGGCAACCCACTCCAGTGTTCTTGCCTGGAGAATGCCATGGACAGTCCATGGAGTTGCAAAGAGTTGGACACAACTGAGCAACTTTCATTCATTCATCCATTCATTCATTCCCAGGTGGTGCGAGTGGTAAAGAACCAGCCTGTCAATGCAGAAGACGTAAGAAACATGGCTTTGATCCCTGGGTTAGGAAGATCCCTTGGAAAAGGAAATGGCAAACCACTCCAGTATTCTTGCCTGGAGAATCCCATGGGTAGAGGAGCCTGGCAGTCCATGGGGTCGCAAAGAGTCGGACAAGACTGAGTGACTTAGCCTGGCATAGTTTACATACCCCTGATTTATACCCATACGGCGAAGGCAGTGGCACCCCACTCCAGTACTCTTGCCTGGAAAATCCCATGGATGGAGGAGCCTGGTAGGCTGCAGTCCATGGGGTCGCTAAGTCAGACACGACTGAGCGACTTCACTTTCACTTTTCACTTTCTTGCACTGGAGAAGGAAATGGCAGTGTTCTTGCCTGGAGAATCCCAGGGATGGGGAAGCCTGGTGGGCTGCCGTCTATGGGGTTCACACAGAGTCGGACACGACTGAAGCGACTTAGCATCCTTCCCCACATCCCTCCCTTCCTTCTTTCCTTTATATCCTTTGTTTTTTCTACAACTCCTTATTAATATTTTGAATTAATTAAAGATTCATAGAGATTCATAGTAAGTTGCAAAGATATATGGAGAAATACTTCTTTCAGTACGAAACCATAGAGATCCATCAACTTTGTTGTGTTTATCAATAGATTATGCCTTTTTATCAATGAGCATTATTCCTTTTATCATTGAATATGGTGCCATAGTTTGTTTCACTACTCACTTATTATAGGATGTTTTGATTGTTTCCAGTCTGGGGTATAATAATGCTGCTGTGAGCAATTGTATGAGATTAGAGAATTATTTCTTTGGTAGGTGTACGTTTCATGTGGTGAACACTGGATCAATCCTGACCTGTCCACTACTCAGCAAAAGAAACAAATCTTCCTAAGGAACTTAGCATCAGATATTTCTAAAATTCAAACCTTCTGCAGTATGCATAAGATAGAGGGTAAGCATTGGAATTATTTACCTTCTCTCTCTCTCTCTCTGTATATATATATATATACACAGAGCGAAAAAAAAAAAACCTTAATAATATGGCTTTTTAAAAAGAAATTTGCTTGTTTAAACAGGTCAGATTTCATCCCTGCATCTTACTATTTCATATTAGACTAATTTTTTATTTAACAGAGTTGCAATTTTAATTCACACTGTACTTTGAATGTGCAAAGAAAACATACTTTTATTTTGTCTTTAACAAATTGGGCCTTCTTTGTGAGCCCCAGCTATACCCCCAACGAGGAAAACTTTAAATGTACTGTCAGGTTTACATTTGTCCCATCCGTTTAATTAAATAGGCCCTTTAGCGAAGGCTTTCAGTTTTCCCAGTCTCCAGACTCTCACTTTAGTTCTTCTCTAGCATGGAAGGAAGGAACTTGGGGTGCAGATCCTCTTGCTTTCTGGGCCGTGCTGGCTGAAGTCCATGGCTGAGTGACAGTGTCCCATTCTTCTGGCCCAGACAATGCTTTGGGTGGGGTAGTGCTTCCTACCTGCCTCCACCTCTCCTGTGCTCTCTGCAGCCTGGTTGTGGCTGGGTAGCCATCTCTGCAAACCTTGCTACAAAACCTCTTGACCCCTGGCTGGCAGCCACTTCTGCAAAGCTCCCCTGCATGGCTGTCAGTAAATCCTGGGTCATGGCTGCACCTCCCAGAAACCAGATCCAGCTTCATGTAGATTGAAGGGGTGAGGACAGCTCAAGAGGTAACTCATCACTGTGTCCTAAACAATGGGCAATGTCCTCAGTGTTTCCTCATCTAGCTAAGACACCTGTGGGAGGAAATCATGACACCTGGTGCTGGTTTTCCACCTTTGTATTCCACCACAGATTCCCTCAGGCCCACAAATGGTAGAGTTCCTCCAGCTCAACTCTGAGATGAAAACTTTGATGAGTTAAATGGGAGCTAAAGGCATTTAGAGAAAAAAAAAAAATCCTGACTCATGACAGTGTCATCCTGGCCGGCATGGCCATAGTCTTGTGCTTGAATGTCAAAACTGTATTTGTACTTATGCTTTCCTCTTGTAATGTTGCTCATTTCCTCATGGTCGTCCATCTTTCCTGAAGGATACCCCAGGACCAGGACAAATATGCTATACATAAGAAGGAAAAAGAGAAAATTCATTAATATAGTTTAAAATAGTATTTTATTGCATATATTGAACACCGTATATTAAGCTTTGCATGTGTCTCTTAAGGCATTGGGAACTTTCACTGAAGTGTCTGGAATCCCAGAGAGTGATCTAAAGGCATATATCTAGATAATGTAACCCATTTGAATAGTTACAATTTACAATAGCCAGCTTATTTTTGGAAAGACCTATTTTTAGCACTTTTGACTGAAAATATTTTGAGAGAAAAGAATCTACAAAAATTAAGTTAAGTGAAATTCAATTTATTAGTTTAAAGAGCAGCTATCAATTATACTTAGAATGTATTCTCTTAGACACAACAGCTGGAAAGTTTCTGCATTTTTGTTTTAACACATGTTTTCAAAATCCTAATGCTCTGAGATCGTAACTAATATGTCCTTGCAATTTGTGCATTTCTGTTCAGCTCTTGTTTTAGAAGTCCAAAGTGACATTGTGTCTGGAGCCAAGCTTGCTGTGAGGAAACCAATTTTTGGAAAAGAGAAGCAAATTATAGAACCAGAGGAAAAGCAAATGCAAAAAAATGCTTTAACATTAGAAAATGCTTCCAGTGACATTCTGTGAGTAATCAGTGTGGCCAGAAAAGCTACCTGTTCCTATTTGAACTTAGCTCATTAGCTCAGTAACAGCTCAGAGCCCATGCGGGGAACCCATGTCAAGTTTGTGAAACTAATGGCATTTGAAGAGCTAGTATTAATTAGTTTCCTGGCAAAAGGATAGAGCTGGAGCTTCAGTGTTCAACCATCACAATGATCTACTTTAAATAATTCTGTTATGATGCTACAATTTTTTAATTTATTTTTTTATTGAGGGATAATTGCTTTACAGAATTTTGTTGTTTTCTGTCAAACCTCAACATGAATCAGCCATGGGTATACATACATCCCCTCCCTTTTGAACCTCCCTCCCATCTCCCACCCCATCCCACTCCTCTAGGCTGATACAGAGCCCCTGTTTGAGTTTCTTAGCCATACAGCAAATTCCCGTTGGCTGTCTATTTTACAAGTTTCCATGTTACTCTTTCCATACATCTCACCCTCTCCTCCCCTCTCCCCATGTCCACAAGTCTATTCTCTATGTCTGTTTCTCTATGTCTGAAATTCTTCAGTACCATTTTCCTAGATTCCATATATATGCGTTAGAATACAGTATTTATCTTTCTTTTTCTGACTTACTTCATAGGTTCTAGGTTCATCCACCTTATTAGAACTGACTCAAAGGTGTTCCTTTTTATGGCTGAGTAATATTCCATTGTGTATATGTACCACAACTTCTTTATCCATTGATCTGTTGATAGACATCTAGGTTGCTTCCATGTTCTAGCTATTGTAAATAGTGCTGCAGTGAACAATGGGATACATGTGTCTTTTTCAGTTTTGGTTTCCTCAGGGTATATGCCTAGGAGTGGGATTGCTGGGTCATATGGTGGTTTTATTCCTAGTATTTTAAGGAATCTCCATACCGTCTTCCATAGTGGCTGTATCAATTTTCATTCCCACCAACAGTACAAGAACATTCCCTTTTCTCCACACCCTCTCCAGCATTTATTGTTTGCAGACTTTTTGATGATGGCCATTCTGACTGGTGTGAAGTGATATCTCATTGTAGTTTTGATTTGCATTTCTCTAGTCATGAGTAATGTTGAGCATCTTTTCATGTGTTTGTTAGCCATCTGTATGTCTTCTTTGGAGAAATGTCTGTTTAGGTCTTTTTCCCACTTTTTGATTGGTTTGTTTGTTTTTCTGGCATTGAGTTGTATGAGCTGCTTGTATATTTTGGAAACTAATCCTTTGCAGTTGTTTCATTTGCTATTATTTTCTCCCATTCTGAGAGTTGTCTTTTTACCTTGCTTTTGGTTTTCTCTGCTGTGCAAATCTTTTTAGTTTAGTCAGGTCCCACTTCTTTACTTTTGTTTTTATTTCCATTACTCTAAGAGGTGGGTCATAGAGGATCTTGCTTTGATTTATGTCATCGAGTGTTCTGTGTATGTTTTTCTCTAAGAGTTTTATAGTTTCTGGTCTTACATTTAGGTCTTTAATCCATTTTGAGCTTATCTTTGTGTATGGTGTTAGGAAGTGTTCTAATTTCATTCTTTTACATGTAGCTGTCCAGTTTTCCCACACCATTTATTGAAGAGGCTGTCTTTACCCCATTGTATATTCTTGCCTCCTTTGTCAGATATAAGATACCCAAAGGGTGCATGGGTTTATTTCTGGGCTTTCTATCTTGTTCCATTGGTCTATGTCTCTGTTTTTGTGCCAGTACCATACTGTCTTCAGTACAATCTGAAGTCAGAAAGGTTGATTCCTCCAGCCCCATTCTTCTTTCTCAAGACTGCTTTGGCAATTCGGGATCTTTTGTGTTTCCATATGAATTGTGATTTTTTTTTTGTTCTAGTTCTGTGAAAAATGCCATTGGTAATTTGATAGGGATCACATTGAATCTGTAGATTGTGTTTGATAGTATAGTCATTTTCACAATATTGATTCCTCCTACCCAGGAACATGGAATATCTCTCCATCTATTTATGTCATCTTTGATTTCTTTCATCAATGGCTTATAATTTTCTTTGTACAGTTCCTTAGGTAAGTTTATTCCTAGATATTTAATTCTTTTTGTTCAATGGTGAGTGGGATTGATTCTTTAATTTCTCTTTCTGATTTTTCACTGTTAGTATATAGAAATGCAAGTGATTTCTGTGTATTAATTTTGTATCCTGCAGCTTTGCTAAATTCACTGATTAGTTCTAGTAATTTTCTGATATTATCTTTAGGGTTTTCTATGTACAGTATCATGCCCTGCAAACAGTGAGAGCTTTACTTCTTTTTTTCCAATCTGGATTCCTTTCATGTCTTTTTCTTCCTAGATTGCTTTAACTAGGACTTCCAGACCTATGTTGAATAATAGTGGGGAAAGTGGGCACCCTTGCCTTGTTCCTGATCTTAGGGGGAATGCTTTTAGTTTTTCACCATTGAGAATAATGTTTGCTGTAGGCATATCATGTATGGCCTTTACTATGTTGAGGTAGATTCCTTCTATGCCCATTTTTTGAAGAGTTTTAATAATTAAGGAGTGCTGAAATTATGAACAACCCAATTACAAGCACTGAAATTAAAGCTGTGATCAAATATCTCCCAAAAAACAAAAGCCCAGGACTAGATGGCTTCACAGGAGAATTCTATCAAACATTTAGAGAAGAGATAATGCCTATCCTTCTAAAACTCTCTCAAAAAATTGCAGAGGAAGGAACACTTCCAAACTCATTCTATTAGTCCACCATCACCCTGATACCAAAACCAGATAAAAGACAACACAGAAAATGAAAACTATAGGCAATATCCCTAATGAACATAGATGCAAAAATCCTCAACAAAATTTTAGCTAACAGAGTTCAGCAACACATCAAAAAGCTCATACATCATGATCAAGTTGGGTTTATTCCAGGGATGCAAGGATTATTCAATATACACAAATCAATCAATGTGATACACCATATTAACAAATTGAAAGATAAAAACCACATGATAATCTCAATAGATGCAGAAAAAGTCCTTGACATTACTATTTTTAAAAAGACTAGAATCTTAGAACTGGGGACGTTTATTTGAGGAATTCATCATGTTTGGTTTCCATCAGCATGGACTTTAGGAGCAATCGTGTTTCTTCCTTATTGGAGATTCCAGCTGAATGTATGATAATGTAAGTTACCATCCTGGATTGCTGGAATAGCTTTCTGGTTGGTTTCTATCTCCATAATCTCCTTCCAATTCACCTTGAAGTTTCATCTCTGGACAATCATCTTTCTAAAGCACAATCCTTTTTATACAGTTCTTCAATGGCTACCTACTGCAGACGGAAAACATTGTGTAGTCTGCAATTCCAAGTCCTCCTGGCGCTCATCCAGGCCCGTGTTAACCCTCATTCATGCCCACATGCCCATCTCCTCTACATACTTCTTCTGTCTGCCATGTGAACCCCAAGCTCCAGCTCAGCAGCTGCAAGCTGTCAGCTGAACATTGTCTACTCCACTGATGTGCTGCTGTAGGCCTGACCACATACTCATTTCTCTCCAACTGAGGCACCTTGACATGCCCTATCCTCACTGGTTGATATCGTTGAAATCAATCATGACAATGATTGTGCTAGCAATGTACTTATCAGATCCTTACCCTCTCCCTCACCAACAACTACCAACTTGGGAATTCCTTGAGGGGAGAAACTGTCACATGTGTTCTGCGAAAACCAGGGAAACTGACTTTTGTCATCATTTACTGAATAAATAAAGGAATCATTGAATGAGTTTCCAAATTATGAAACCAGAAATTACCATTGTAGTAATTGAAAATTAATTTATACATCATTGTTACCCACTGTTTTAAAAGATTGTTTCTGTCCTCATGTATAAGAATATTAACTTTTATGTCAGTAATCAAACTTCCCCATTTTTGTGGGTAATTCATCTGGTCCTACATCCTGACACTAAAAAGGCCCCAGAAAGGAAAACCTTTCACAGAGAGAGTGATTTGACTTATATGATATCTTGCTCAATCATAAGGGAATGGGCCACAAACTTTCCTAACATCCCCTCTTGTTGTTCTTCTAAAGAATGTGTCATTTAGCCTCTGAGTTATTATACTGTATTTTGGAAAAATAAACAGAAAATAAGAAAAAAGAAATGATATCTTTGAGAGCAGAGATTCTTGTCCTGATTCATAGATTTCATCAAGGCCTGGAATCCTTGATCTAAAAATGGTTGAGTCCATTCAACAACATAACGCAGAAGCATGGTAACTATACCTAGTAATATCGCACTGTGTATTTGAAAGTCATTAAGAGAGCAGATCTTAAAGTTATTATAAGAAAAACAATTTGTAACTATCTGCAGGGATGGATGTTAACTACATGTATTTGTGATCATTTCACAATACATACAATTATCAAATCATTATGTTGTACACCTGAAACTAATATAGTGTTACATGTTATACCTCAGGTTAAAAAAAAATGATGTAGGAATGTCCTGTACATTCTAGGCAGGATCTTTTAATCCAGTCTTTTCATGAATACTCCTAATTGACAGGGAGATCACTATTTCACAAGGCAGCCTGTTTTAATGTTGAAATGGTGATTTAGAATGTCTCTATTCTATGAGTTCACCTGTGTAAAGTATTTGGAACTCATTGTCATTAATCTTCTGGGTTGTATATTTTCCAGGCTAACTTTCACTTGTTCTTTGAACTATTTCTGATCACTCAAACCCCTATCATCTTATATTAAGTAAACACAAAATTTCCCTAGCCTTTCTTACATAATGTTTGTATGGAGATTTTCACATATTTAAAAAGAGGAAAATAATTTAAGGAGGGACATCTGTCAAGCAAGAGGCTAGAATGTAAATCTGGAAGCAACTCTTTTGATAGTTGGGTTCGGTGAAAAGATTTCTGATGAGAAGTAAAAGAAACAAAGTGGAAAAGAAATTCTGAGGGCATTAACCTCTGTGTTGATGCTTTGTGGAAGAAAAGACCTTCAGAGCCTGGAGTTTAAAGGGAATGTTCCCATTTCTTCAGTGCCTTGTATCCCGGCCCTAGTCATTTCTTAAGCCTTAATGTACTAACTTTCCCTTCACTAATTATATGCCTGTCACACCAGTTTCTTTCTGTTCCTCAATGAGCCATGTATGTTCTTGCTTTGGAGCCTTTCCACTTGTTCTAGAGTGTTCTCCCTTCAGGTATTGATGTGGCTGGCTCCTTCCCATTGTCCCAGTCCCAACTCTAACATCATTTCTCAGAGGTGCCTTCTCTGACTCCATTGCTAAAGTAGGTCCTACCTGACCCTGCCCAATTTCTATCACAATGTCCTGTTTTATTCCACCTGTAACACTTATATTGCTTGTTTATTCATTTATTTGTCTATTATCTCTCTTCTTCCCACTAGAATGTAAGCTCCATGAATCCTGAGAACAGTTTTGTCCATCACTGTACCCCCAATACTTAGACCTTTGTCCCTATAATGTAGCAGATGCTCCAGGAATATTAGTTAAAGGAATCTGTGACTAACTAAATACTGACTAGGTGTGTGAATGAATGAACTCAGTCAGTTCAGTTTAGTCACTCAGTCATGTCCGACTTTGTGACGCCATGGACCGCAGCACACCAGGCTTCCCTGTTCATCACCAACTCCTGGAGCTTTTTCAAACTCATGTCCATCGAGTCGGTGATGCCATCCAACCATCTCATCCTCTATCGTCCCCTTCTCCTGCCTTCAATCTTTCCCAGCATCAGGGTTTCTCCAGTGAATCAGTTCTTCACATCAGGTGGCCAAAGTATTGGAGCTTCAGCTTCAGCAGCAGTCCTTCCAATGAATATTCAGGACTGATTTCCTTTACGACTGACTGGTTCTATCTCCTTGCAATCCAAGGGACTCTCAAGAGTCTTCTCCAACACCACAGTTCAAAAGTATCAATTCTTCTGCACTCAGCTTTCTTAGTGGTCCAACTCTCACATCCATACATGACTACTGGAAAAACCATAGCTTTGACTACACAGACCTTTGTTGGCAAAGTAATGTCTCTGCTTTTAAATATGCTGTCTAGGTTGGGCATAGCTTTTCTTTCAAGGAGCAAGCGTCTTTTCATTCCATAACTGCAGTCACCATCTGCAGTGATTTTGGAGCCCAAGAAAATAAAGTCTGTCCCTTTTTCTACTGTTTCCCCATTTATTTGCCATGAAGTGATGGTATCAGATGGCATGATCTTAGTTTTCTGAATGTTGAGCTTTAAGCCAACTTTTTCACTCTCCTCTTTCACTTTCATCAAGAGGCTCTTTAGTTCTTTGCTTTCTGCCACATGGGCGGTGTCATCTGCATATCTGAGGTTACTGATATTTCTCCCAACAACCTTGATTCCAGCTTGTGCTTCATCCAGCCCGGCGTTTCACATGATGTACTCTGCATATAAGTTAAGTAAGCATGGTGACAATGTACAGACTTGGCGTACTCCTTTCCAGATTTGGAACCAGTCTGTTGTTTCATGTCCAGTTCTAACTAGTGGACATAAATGAATCAATGAAGCAAGATGTTTGTTTAGGTGTCTGTTTTAATGGCTGTTCTAAAATTGACTGTACTGTACTTCATTTGCTTGGAAGCTGAAGAGCATACAGACTGCCTAAGTTAGAAGATAAAACATCTCAACTTGGAGGAAACATCGTATTTACACCTTGCTGACTGTGTTAAAACTGACTTTATTTTAGTTGTTGGTCTCTTTTCATCAGAGATGAAGTTGGTGGGAAAGCTGCATTTTCTATTTTCAACACAAGATGGCACTGTTTCTCTTTAACTGTTAATGAGATTTTTTTTTTACTTGAGAAGCTGTTCCTGCTAAAGTTCTGAATGAGGCAGTTACCCACCAATTCCATATCCACATGTAATACTTTTGCTTCATTTGAAAAGTGTATGGTCTGCTCTGCTAAAGCAGGACTTGTCCCTGGAGACTTGAGTACTTTGACACTGCTTGCAGTTACATCAAACTACCACAAGCACCTTGGCGACCACAACATCCCCCAGAGAACTTTCTTTACACTTACGCACATTTAGAGTACTGAAGTATGCTAGCTGCTTTGCCTGTATATGTATCCTGCCGTCAGCAGAGCAGTTCTCATATTGTATCATGATCCCATGCAAGCACTGTACCCTGAACTGTGCCTGGGAACTTGATATACTCACATCTGCATGGTGGTTATGTGTCTGTTCACGATTTCATCTTAATAAGAAGCCAGGAGGCCCACTCAGTTATTCAGACTATGACTATTTAAGTGTTTTTGTATATTATTCTCTATCAAAACCTGGCATGTTTGTGCTAGTGCTATTTGAGTCTCTCTAGATTTTTCTACTGAGAGGAAAAGTTAATTAAGATTCCTTAACCTTGCCTAATGAGTAAATTTTATGAAACCTAGTAATCTAGGCTGTCTGTTTCAGACAGAATTATGCCAGATTTATGGAGTAGGCAAGAGTCTCATTACACGTTTGTTATGAATTTCCAAAATTATTGAGCAGTCCTAATCTTATTTTTGAAATAGAATACATATGGCCCCATTTTTTTCCTGAGTAAATATAACAAAGATGAATGCTGTTTATTATGTGATTGAGAAATTTTATTGGTAGCTTTGTATTAAAATTCTAAATTGTGTATTAGTAGGATGTGACTTTGCAATGTTAGGCACCATTATGGAAATGTGATTTCCAGACCCACTAACATCCTTTAGGATACAATCAGACTGCACCTCAGAGAACATCCTGTGAGTATAAATCAGAATTCTCAGACCTCTGTTTGCTTCTCAACCTTGATAGGGATTCACATGCAAGAGCCCATCTCAGAATGAAGGCTTGTCACACACTTCTCAGGTATGCCTGGCAGGGATCTTCTCATAACTTTGATGAGGATGACAATCTTCCAAAGAAGATGGAAGAGCTCTTTGAAAATATGGAGCCAGAGAAGAAATACAGGTAAAAAATTGTAACGGATTCCCGTTAAATATTTCTACCTGGTCTTAGGTTCACTCACTTTATTCCTAACGATTTATATTACTGTTAGTCGCTGTCTACATCAACACACACATTTCTGTGTTTCTTGTGATTTTGACTGAAGCATTTACAGGTACTGGTGGGAAGTACCTTCTTGCTTTAGCTGTGTGGTGTAATTTCTTGTTCACTTTTGTCTTTTCTTTTAAAAGGTAAGCCCATCCGCCTTTCCTCCTTAGAACTTAGGACAGAGCCTGTATTTTAGTGAAATGAGTATGTGAATGAACTTATGAATAAGCATGTAAAATGCCCCGATGTCTTTAAGAAATTAGTAAAATGCAATTTCTTGCCTTTTAATTTTATTTTTTTCTCTGGTCAGTGTCTAGTGAAATGACAGAAATCTATAGTACTTTTCATTATTCCATAATCTTTATATATTTACTTAACATTATAGCAATTTACATAAATTAAACAGTTTCGGTACTTCAACACTTAACATTGGTCCAAAGTAGGGACTTAATAGACATTTATAAATTAATTGCTAATGCATTGTTATGTTTGATAGATTTATTAAGTCTGTTTAATGCCTTAAAAGATATTTAAGTTAGACATTCTTAACTTATTAGCGTATCATCATTTTGGTTTATGATAGTCTATAAGCTGTTAGGGAAGATGGAAAAAGCTTGGAGAATAGGATTGTATTTGCCAGGGGTTCTGTAGATAGTGGATAGAAATGATCATCATTTGTACAGAACTCCTCTGTTTTTCTCTGTTTTGATTTCTATTTGCGCTGTTCTGCCTCCTACTTCTTTTTCTCTTTAAATGATCTAAAATGATTTTTTTTTCTTTGCTGATGGATTTCTCATATTCTCTTGGATAAACATATTCCTATTACCGAATTCTACTTTTTACATCAGCTTGACAATGCAAAGCAAATGGCTTCACTGCTCTCCTGATGATAATGCTTCCCCATTACAAGTGAATTTGGTTCACGGCAGGTCTCTCGCCAACAGAATTTGCAATCTCCAGCACATCAGAGCACAGGACATTTTTCTGCTGCTAATGGGGTTGTCTTTATCTCAGTCTTTCTCCAAAACAGAGTAAATTGCAGAAACTTTGCCACCAGCAGTTTGAATACAGAGATGGGCAAATTATAAGCTATGCTGCTCCTCGGCTAGTCTTGGGGGTGCGAGGCCCCAACCTGCGCTCAGGTGTGGAGGTGGTTTTGGTGGAGAAAAAAGCAGATGATAGTCATCAGCGCTGGATGCACAAGGAAGACAGCAGGTAAACCCATCATATTTGGGCGTTAATATATCAAGAGGTGAATGGGAGCCAAAGAGATCCAACATGGTCCCCACAGAGCAGGCAGAGGTATATTTGAGGACTTTGGATTTTCTTTTTAATGTAGCCAGTGATTTTTGTCTTAACCTACTCAAGGAAGAAAAAGTGAAATCAAATATAAGTGCTCAGTAGTCTACACACAACCCATCCACTCTGGATACAGATAAGGAACGTGAATTCTGACCTATTGGGTTCATAGTTTTAATGAGCCAAGTTCAAGAGAAAACTAGGTGCTCATCTAATTGATTTTTATGATTTGAAAACATCATAAAATCAAGTAAGAATTCTAAAAAGTCCTATTTTGAAAATTGTGCGGTACTTTTCGTTAATAGAGTCTCATGTACCTCCTCACATGCATGCTTTTCCTCCCATCCACCACTTATCCACAGATAACTGACTGATGTGGCTTCTACTCACACAGTGAAATTGAATTGAATTCTTGCCCTAATCAAATATATCAACCGAGTGCCATGACTGGCCCTTGTATGGATCTAGCTTGAAGTTTACCACTGTCGGAAAGGTTATTTCCTAGACAATCAGAAGAAATTTAAAATGGTCTGGGTAGCACGTGATATTAAAGAAGGCTTTAATTTTATAGAATGTCATAATAGTTTAGTGGTTATGTTTCTTTTTTTAAAAAGTCATGATCACTTGGATGTACATTGTAGTATTTATAGATAAAACTGAAAACTCAGATTTGTTTAGAATATTCTAGCAAAGCAAAACTTTTAAAAGTGGTGAGGGGTCAGTGGATGAAACAGGAATAGCAGAATGTTGGTAACTGTTGAGTCTGTGGTGGTTTCTTATACATTTCTCTCTGGTTTTGTGCATACTTGAACATTTCTTTAGCAAGCGAGAGAACAACTGCTTGGTTTTTAGATGATTTGCTTCCAAGTCTATCATTCGTGTTACATCGTGGGGCTCCAGGGCCCTCTTCAGTCTCTTGAAATACTACATACAGAAAATGTGTTTGTATATCTGTGGAATACTTTTCCTTTTTCCTGGGAAACAGCTGTGATTTTTGTTGGATTCTGAAGGGTGTCTGATGCAGAAGGCTTAAGGGACCACTGCTTCTAGAGAGACTGTATATGCTTCAGCAGGCGGCAGCAGAAGGGCCAGCATGGACAGGAAAGGAACTAGCCTTCCTCTCCTCCCTGATCTGAGATTCAGAGCCGCCAGCAGGGAACACATGTGTCCTTGTTTTAGAGACTGCTGAGAAGCCAACATGTAGACAGACCTGGTGAGTGTGTTCTTTCGCCCCATTCATCCTAGCTAAGCTGTCTTTGTGACGGGGAAGCTAAGAAGCAGGCTTTTGTCCCTGTGAATAGTTTTCTGTATGGGACCAGAATTCATTCATTTAGCTGCAAAGGATTATCAAGGGCAGTGTTTTAGGTGCTGGCGCTTTCAGCAAAGAACTAAACAGATAAAAATTCCTGCCCAGGAAGCTAGTGTTACCCATCTCTACTTTTCTGGAGTTTAGAGCTGCACCTTACTGCCTTGGCTTTCTGTATTACAGTGGTCACCCTAGTTGAGCCTAAGAATTGGAATTTGAGCATGGCGGAAGGACTGGAGTTGTCAGGCATGGGGGATGAGAAAAGTGACCCCAAGGAGACAGCCACATTTGATGTTTCATTCAGAAACATTTGGTCATCAAAAGAGAGGACAAGTTCTGAGTCCTGCTCAGCCTTGTTCAGTGTCTGTACTGGTTTTGGTTTCCATTCTGAGTGCTGTGGGGAAATCAGGAAGAGGGGCAGGACAGGCTGTTTAAGTAAAAACAAGGAGAAGCTTGCTTATAACTCTATGCACTCCATCACTGCTTTGGAAAATCTAACCGCATATAACACAAAAGAAGATGGTGCCTTCCAATTTCCTTCCACTTTCCAGAACACTCCGCAGCCTTGTCATATTGAGGCCTCCCCATATCAAACTGTAGAAGAGAGGAACAGTTGGAGGGAGATGGTGGTATTGATTGATCCCTGGTTGGAAACTGCAGAGTCTAGAGAGAAGAAGTGGAGCTGTGATGGGGAGCGGCAGTGGGACAGGTTTGCTCATGAACACGTGGGTCACCATCTAAGCACGTGGGCGGGAGAGGTTTTGCAGAAGTCTTGCTGATTAGGTATGGGCATTATTCAGAGGAATAAATGTCCCTTGGCGAAAATGTGTCTGTATAGTGACAGTAATTCCGAGCTTTCTTCTACATTTTACCTTGTCATTTGGCTTTTGCTTTTTTTCATGTAGTTAGTTATTGAAACCCATCTGTTCTGATAAGCTGGTGAGGCCTGGAGAACCCTGGGTTACACTACATAGCAAAACCTATAGAAAATCCCATTTATGTGAACCATAGTCTTTTGATCACCCATATTTTCCCCAGGCAGTAAATTAGCACTTATTGAGGCAACTGCCCAATCAGAATTTGTACCAATAGAGTGTTGGCCCAGTAGTTTACCGCCAGCATGATGGGAGGTACCAAGTGCTGTCACTGTGCCTAGAATTTTCTACCTTTCATTCAATCCTTTGGGTCTTGAATTGCTTTTTCATTGTGGCCTACTTAAAATAGAAAACAACTAGGAAATCTGACGTCTTAAGCAATTATCAGCAAAACCTCTTAAGGGAAATTATGACTGAGAACAAGGCCTAGCTGGCAGAGCAAATGGTCTAGGAGAGTCAGCAAGAAATGAGCAAAGGGGCGCCGACAGGAGGGAGGAAATTGCCAGAGACACATTTACTTGGTTTCCAGCCACACAGAAAAGATGGCCCAGGTCAACTTTAGAGATAATCTGGTATCTCTCTTCCACTTTCAACCCTGGCACAATCTGAATTAATCATGTGGTCTCTAAAGGGAAATATGAAAAAACACTCAGGGATGAAAATCCTCCTCAGCAAGTTTCAAAATTATAAAAAGAAAAAAAATATAGTGTCATGGAATTCGGAGCCGAAAGAAGTGACTAGTCAGTCACTTGTTCTAAAGCTAGGGGAATCTCACGGGGCTGAGTTGGCTTGCGCACACTTGTGCTGGAATTAGTAGAAGAGGCTGTGCCTCGTGCTGGATGTTGCTGGGACACAAGGTTCTCACACTGCTGTGTGGCACATAGTGGGCTTCATGTAGACATCCACGAGCTCAGAGGCCTGCAGAATGTAAGCACCCTGCTATGGGCAAGTGACGGTTGATTGTCCAAAAAAAAGAAAGAAAGAGAAATCAGCGCTGACATGGCTGAGCGTGGCCCTGAAGCACCTAAGAAGTGGCTACATCTGTTCTTGGCAGCAGAAACAGAGAAAGCTAGGTAACTCGTCTAGGCACCACCTCAGTAATTAGTTGCAGGAAATATAGAATCATTCATTCATTTGACTACTACTGAGTGCCAATAAAAATGCAGGATGCAAACTATGCCCCATGCTGAGGCTACAGAGATGAACAACATTGAACACCAGCACTCGCACCATGCACAGACTTGGTAAACGCTAAAAAGGTATTTGATAAAATCGAATACCCACTTTGGATTTAAAATGACACTTCATGAACAATAGAAGGAAGAAACACATTGTATGATTAATAGTGATAGTCTTGTAGGAATATAAACGATGTTTCAAATTCTGTTTTTTTTTTAAGGTTTGGGGTATTTCCTATCTCATCTGTTTTACTTATTAAAAAATATTTTCATTGGAACGTAATTGCTTTGCGAAGTTGTGCTGGTTTTTTCTGTACAACAGTGTGAGTCGGTCATATGCTTTACAATGAGAATGTTTTGTTTTATGTTCAGAGACTTAAATTAGATATCTAGCACCTTTTAAGTCTTGAAAGTAAAAACACTGTATTTTTACAACAGATCTCCTTCACCCCCTCTTTCTCCCCCTTTCTTCCACTTCCACATCATTAAATTTTATACTCAGGACTAGCTATACTTTCCACAGCAGGAATGCCACTGCTGGTCTGTAACGCAACTATGTTGACAGACATAAAGAGCAGGCTTTTGCTGTGCAGACAATATCCTTGAATGTTTGGTTTATTTTTGCTTTTAAGTGACATAAGGGAAAGAATTGGGGGAGTGGTTAGCTCTGTAATTTTGTCTGTTTTTTCAGTCAAGGAGGCTTTATTTTTAACTCCAATATAGCTTAAAAATATTCAACATAAATCTCAGACTTTTAGGAAATACTCATGTAGAAAAGAAGAATTTGAGGGAAAGCTATAAAAAAATCACAGCCATCAATAATAGTAGCTCATATTAAGTTCCACGAGCCAGACAATATTCAATGCATTCTCTATGCATTAACCCATTATATTCCCGAGATGAGAGCCCTGTGAGGTATGCTCCATTATCCAATTTTATAGATGAGGAAACTGAGACACAGTGTTATTGAGCAAATCTTGAGGTATATTCAAGATTTAAACTCAGGCATTGTGGCCTCAGAATCCGTGTTCTTAATCTCTCTGCCACATTACCTCTTCAACAGCAGAACGGGTGAGGAGAGTGTCTGGGTACAGTCTAGAGAGAAAAAATACACAGTCATTTAAACAGGATTCTTTAACATAAAGAATTATTAAACTGTGATAAATGGCTATCAGATTTTTTTAAAATCCCTCTATATGGGACTCTGGGGATGAGAGAGTAGAGGACAAACTTGGAATTGGTCCCTCCCAAGCCTGGAGTTCAGAACTCACTTAGAGAAGCATGGGAACTGTACACTGGGTGGCAGAGAAATGGGCCAGTTTGCCTGGTGAGATCTGTTCTGTGGTTGCTGGGTGAGCAGGAAGCAGCCCTCTGAAACATACTTGGGGGTACAGCTGTCGCTGGAAGCACGGAAATGCAGAGGATATGGGGCTGCTGGTGCAGCAGAAGGCCTGGAGCACGTGGTGTCCATGTCGAGAGGGCCACACGCGGATGAGCACCAGGCCAGGGCTCTGAGGGCTTAAGGGACCGTGTCATATGGGCACCTGGTTTGGCAGAGCATCCCTGGATATCCCCACTCCCAAACACTGACCTCAGGCAGCAGCCAGAAAGAACAGGAGAGCCCCTTTCTCCTCCCATATTCTTCCAGCACTCTCCACCAAGAAAGCTTAGTTTTGTGCTCATGGTGGAGAGAAATGCCTAGAAGGTTTCACATCCATTATCACAGAGGATCTATGGCGCTAAGAAGCAGTGCCCAGGTAAGTAGCACAGGGGGCGCTCTAAGTTGGTAATGCTGCTTTGTAATGTGCCTAATCCTGTTTTCCCAAGGACTTTTCACCTGGTGAGTAACCCAGATCTCGTGCTGGCAGTGTCTATGACCAAGGCTAGAGATGAAGTCTGTGGCTACCTGGTTATTGCTCAGGTAAGATATACAGAGGCTAAGAAAGTAAGTACAGCCCTTTATTTAGTTAAATTTAAGGAAAGCTCCATGGCTTCCTTGTTGGGAGAAAGATAGGTCATAGAAACCTATCTTGAATGCCATTGTTAAAATATTCACAATAATCTGCCTAGATTTCAAATTGAACATGTTCATGTAGCCCTTAATTTAGTTTAATCCAACAGATGGTGACTGTGGGCTTGCTGAATGTCAGGAGCTATTCGAGTGACTTAAATCAAATCCAATGGCAAGCATGAGAAATTATCCCAAAAGCATTCATAGTGTCTCAGAAGTGGGTGCAGTCAGGCGAATGGCTGTTGTGTGTGTGTGTTCAGTCTTGTCCAACTTTTTGTGACTCCATACATTATAGCCTGCCAGGCTTCTGTGTCCATGGAATTTTCCAGGAAAGAATACTGGAGTGGGTTGCCATTTCCTACTCCATGGGATCTTCCCCACCTAGGGACTGAACCTGCATTTCTTGCGACCCCTGCATTGGCAAGTGGATTCTTTACCACTGTGCAACCTGGGAAGCCTGTTAGATGCACATATTTTAAGTTCAATGATTTGCCAGTCACCTGGCAACTGGCAGTAAAGACCATGGTCAGAGAAGTCTTCCTGGAGGATGTGAGCTCATCAAAGTTAATTCTACTAAGAGATCTGTTTGAAATACACTTCCAACATTTTGCAAATATTTAGAGCAGCCAAGCAATTTTTGGAGTCCAGAGAAGGCTGGCTTCATTTGAATTTTGGGTAAAGACCTATGGAGTTGATTTTTTCTCCCATGTTTGTCTGTCATCCTTACTTACCAAAGACACTCCTAGATGTGTATGTAAATTTTCCTTGGTAGGCGGGCTTCCCAGGTGGTATTAATGATAAAGAATCTGCCTGCCAATGTAGGAGACATGGGAGAGGCAGGTTCAATCCCTGGGTTGGGAAGACCCCCTGGAGGAGGAAATGGCAACCCACTCCAGTATTCTTGCCTGGATAGTTCTATGGGCAGAGGAACCTGGTGGGCTACAGTCCATGGGGTTGCAAAGAATCACACACGACTGATATTCAGGAGGAGAGAAAGTTTAGGAGTGTCCCTTCTCTGCATTTACTTTCTGTGTCCTCCACAGTATTTGCCATGTTTTTGTTGAACAGAATATATTGTCTCCAAATAGAATTTGTTTTATGCCATTTTTTAAATAGCAATGAGACAACTTGTTTTACAGGTCCTGAATCCAAAATTGAGATACAGTAATCTGAACAAATGTGTGTGTGTTGGTCATTCAGTCACATCTGACTCTTTGCGACCCCACAAACTGTCGCCTGCCAGGCTTCTCTGTCCATGGAATTCTGCAGGCAAGAATACTGAAGTGGATTGCCATTCCCTTCTCCAGAGGATCTTCCCAACCCAGGGATTGAGCCCTGGTCTCCTGCATCGCAGGTAGATTCAGTCTCTGGGTTGGGAAGATCCCCCGGAGAAGGGGATCTTCTACCCACTCCAGTATTCTGGCCTGGAGAATTCCATGGACTGTATAGTCCATGGGGTCGCAGAGAGTCAAACACGGCTGAGCAACTTTCACTTTCACATTGTTAATAATAAGGACTTCCCTGCAGCTCAAGTGGTAAAGAATCTGAACAAACACGAAAGGTTAATTAAATCTTCTCTCGTGATGATAGGGCTTCAGGAATCTGCCTGAAAATGGTAAAGAATCTGCCTGCGAATGCAGGAGATGCAAGAGACATGGGTTCGATCCCTGGGTCAGGAAGATCCCCTAGAGGAGGAAATGGCAACCCATTCCAGCATTCTTGCCTGGAAAATTCCATGGGCAGAGGAGCCTGGCGGGTTATAGTCTATGAGGGTCTAAAATTTTATTCTGTGAGATACTGCGTATATAACATCACATTTTCTCCTGGTAGGTGCCTCTTTGGCATGAACGACAGTGAGGTAAAACCTCATGCAGATGAAATTTAGTACCTTAATCAGTTTCATAAAATTATAGATATGGAGGTTTTCCCCTAAGGTTCCCGTTTTTATAAGAAATGAACTTGATCTCAAGGTAATTTGTATTACCTTTCAAGAGTTTTTTTCTTTACTTGCTGTTTCATTTTTATTTCTTGAAGCAGTTTGTAAGAATTTATCAATGTTCATGTAAAATAATAAAAATGAGGCCTGTTAGGTTAATGTTACTAAACCCTCTCCCTGTTCCTTGAAATATAGTCTTTGTTTTGCATACCTCTAAGGGATGCTCTATTGTCTGACCTATTAAATCAATTTTTAAGACTCATTTATTTTCCTCTTCACTATCAATCTCTCTTTGGTAAAGTAAGTATTATTCATTATAAAGTTCCTTGAAGTGTCGTTATATGTTTGGTTAGAACTAATCTTCTGGTTTGAATTCCCTAAAATTGAAACTACTCATTTTTTTTTTAATTTATTTATTTTTTTTATTAGTTGGAGGCCAATCACTTCACAACATTTCAGTGGGCTTTGTCATACATTGATATGAATCAGCCATGGATTTACCCGTATTCCCCATCCCGATCCCCGCTCCCACCTCCCTCTCCACCCGATTCCTCTGGGTCTTCCCAGTGCACCAGGCCGGAGCACTTGTCTCATGTATCCCACCTGGGCTGGTGATCTGTTTCACCATAGATAGTATACACGCTGTTCTTTTGAAATATCCCACCCTCACATTCTCCCACAGAGTTCAAAAGTCTGTTCTGTATTTCTGTGTCTCTTTTTCTGTTTTGCATATAGGGTTATCGACAGCAAGCATCACCCTCAATGGTGAAAAATTGAAAGCATTCCCCCTGAAATCAGGAACAAGACAAGGGTGCCCACTCTCACCACTACTATTCAACATAGTGTTGGAAGTTCTGGCCACAGCAATCAGAGCAGAAACTACTCATTTTTTAACTTAACGCTCAAACCAAGTTTTATAATTAGGATAAGTATGCTGTTTCTAATACATAAAATAGAGTGTGTGCGCATGCTCAGTCGCATCAGTCATGTCCTACTCATTGCAACCATGTGGACTGTATCCCACCAGGCTTCTCTGTCAGTGGGATTCTCCAGGCAAGAATACTGTAGTGGGCTTCTAGTCCCTTCTCCAGGGGATCTTCCTGACCCAAGGATTAACCCTTGTCTTACGCCTCTCCCACATTTCAGGTGGGTTCTTTACCCACTGAGCCACCTGAAAATATAGTGTACTCATATTTTTTAAAAAACCTTCTTGGTAGCCAGTGAAATGTAAATTAAAATATCAACGAGGTACTCTTTTTCATTTATTAAATTTTCAGTGCTTTGGCAAGAGTGTGAAAAGACCATTTCGTGTAATACTGATGGAAGTGTAAGCTAGAATAACCTTTCTAGAAAATATTTTGATATGATAAAGCTTTATATTATACATCAGCATTTTTTAATGATCCTGTTCCTTTATTAGCAATTCTACTTCAAGAATTTGTTCTCAAAATGTTATGGATTTACACAAAGATTTATTTTACGATTGTTGGTTGCTCTTTTGCTTATAGTAAAGAAAATTTGAGAAACAATCTAATGTTTAACTGCTGAATACTGGTAAAGTAAACTACCCTAAGATCAAACAATATATATACTTAAAAAAAAAAAAAACTACTGCAGTTATCAAATTTTGTGTATTTTCTGATTCCATGTTCTTATAAATCAAAGAGTGCAAGTGTATGTGAAGTATAATCATCAAATATCAAGAGTAGTTATCACTACATAGTAGAGTTTTGAGTAATTATCTGTATTTTCTGAATTTATGCAATGAAAACTAGGACTGCTATACACAAATCATAAATTCTTCTATTTGACTCCATATTTTTCTCTCTCCTTTTTTTTTCAGAAATACAAACCACATAACAATGGGGCTTCTAATCAAAAGTGGAATTACATGAAAAGTGTGAAAGCTTTTGTGGCCTTTCATAGCACTGCACTGGATAAAGAGATCACAGCTGCAAACTATGCTGGTGTTTGTACATCTTCTGTGATTAGAGAAGAAAACGTTGATCAACCAGTAAGTGGTTCCTTCCCACAAAAAAGAGGAGGGAGGGATGGGTTAGTTTAATAAAGCAAGAAACTCCTTTCCCCAGAAAACCTTAAGTTCACACAAATTAAACCCTGACTTGTGAATGAAATCAGACTCTGTGATTCTGGTCAAGAAGGAAGGAAGGAATATCGATGCTACCCTCGACTTACATTGTTTCACTGACTCCCTTCACTGTCATATCTTTGGTTCACCATCACTCACTAGAACATGCATGAAGGAGGATAATCACGCACTTCACTCCACAGGTGTGCCTGCCACACTCGATACCACTCCACTCCAGAAAGCATATTAAAATGCCAAAAATGGGGAGAAGGGATGATTAGGGAGCTTGGGCTGACAGGTCCACAGTGCTATATTTAAAGTGGATAGCCAACACGGGCCTACTGTGTAGCACAGGGAGCTCTGCTCAATGTCATGTGGCAGCCTGGCTGGGAGGGGTTTGGGGGAGAAAGGATACATCTGTATGTATGACTGAGTCTCTTTGCCATCCTCCTGAAGCTATCACGACATTGCTAATCGGCTATACTCCAATACAAAACAAAAAGTTTTAAAAATGCCAATCATTGTAAGTGACTTTATATTATATTATACAAAGCATAGGGCTAAGCGTGGTGTACTCTTAAGTTTTCAATAATTTCTAAAGTTTGGTACTTTAATTTTTATTATTAAGGAATTACTTGTACCATGTTTTATAGATATCTGAGATAGTCGTGGGTCAAGGCACCTTGCTATTGTTGCTAACCATTGGCCTACAGAATATTGAAATCTCATAATACATATTACAGGACCTTCCAAGACCCTCTTTACTCTGCTCCTCAAAAGTCTAAACTTGTCTACTGCTTCTTCACGCATCGTTCTCCGGCTCTCCTGAATGAGAGATGTTAAATGTATCATTCCATTTGGCATGTCTCTGGTTTCCACTAAGCTAACCCCCTCTGACCTTTTCTCCTTTGTCTGTGATCTCATAGCTCTTAGCTAATATGCAGCCAAAGAGTGTCGAAGTCATGTTAAAAAAAAAAAAATTGAGTCGACTTGAAAAGGCTCCAAAGATGAGACAGTGTAAGCATCAATATGACTGAATGCATTGGGTTGACATACATTAGAAATATTCATACTGATATTAAACAACAGCAACAGCTCAATTGGTCACAATTAGATGATGCTAAGAAATGAACCCGTTACTTTGAAAACCAGTAAATAAAGAATCAAGCTTTTTTTTTTTTTTTCTTCCTTTATGAACCGTACCTCAGGATAACAAGATAGCTGACAAGGAGAATCTTCACTTCATAGAACTATCCCAGCTAATAAATGAATAAAGTATGAGGAAATCAGAATATCATTATGTTGGGAACTTTAATACATTAATGGATCTAGGCAGTGACCATCATTAGCTACTAACACTACAAAAAGAGTTGTAACAGTTGCCCCTTGATAGAAATGCACTGTACCACTTACGAATTGTTCTTGCCTCCCAAAATCTAATTGGAGAAAATATGCAATGGATAATTACAATAAAAGAAAAAAGAGAAAGAGAATGAGGGTCATAAGGGTTCAAAGAAACTTAGGTATTTAAACTAATCATAATATATTGACCTTATTTAGCTTGTTTCAAATAAATTGTAAGAAAGTGAAAAAATCGTAGAAATTTGAATATTACCTGAATATATGATTGTATTATGGTTTTATTATAAATTTTAGGTACATTATAGCTGTGATAGAGTTCTTATTTGTTAGATAAGGATAAAACCTTCCAATTTTCAACATTTCTTCTAAAAGATGATAATTTTCCTTTCCTACTAGTTAAGTAATAACCTGTCTGATAGAATTAATGTGGTTAATTTTAAAAGTACAGTAACATATCAATTCTGGGATTCTCAAAAAAAAAAAATGTTTATCTCTCTTAGGTCTGGGGGAACCTTCCCTCTGCCCAAAGACTCCAAATCAGTAGTTAGTTCTTAACCCTTTCAGAGATACAGACCTCACTGAAAGTCTTATGAAAATTATGGATGCTCTTTTCCCCAAAATGCACATGTGTAAACAAACGCTTTTTGTATGAGAATTCAGGGAATTCATAGACTCCCCCTTGAATTGCAGTTTAGATTTAGAATAAGAACTTCCTCTCTAGACCATGTTTGCTTGGCCAGTTTAGAAAAAGAAAACTAACGTAAAGTAACTTCTATATGCTAGAAAGCTACTGTATGTTACATACTGATGCAACTTTATTTTTACATAGATGATATCATTTAAATAATAAATAACATAAATAATAATATAAATAATATCAGTCAGTATCAGTTCAGTCGCTCAGTCGTATCCAACTCTTTGAGACCCCATGAACTGCAGTACACCAGGCCTCCCTGTCCATCACCAACTGCTGGAGTCTACTCAAACCCATGTCCATTGCATCAGTGATGCCATCCAGCCATCTCATCCTCTGTCAGCCCCTTCTTTTCCTGCCCTCAATCCTTCCCTGCATCAGGGTCTTTTCAACTGAGTCAGCTCTTCTCATCAGGTGGCCAAAGTACTGGAGTTTCAGCTTCAACATCTGTCTTTCCAATTAACACCTAGGACTGATCTCCTTTAGGATGGACTGGTTAGATCTCCTTGCAGTCCAAGGGACTCTCAAGAGTCTTCTCCAACACCACAGTTCAAAAGCATCAATTCTTCGGCATTCAGCTTTCTTTATAGTTCAACTCTTACATCCATACATCACCACTGGAAAAACCACAGCCTTGACTAGACGGATCTTTGTTGACAAAGTAATGTCTCTGCTTTTAAATATGCTATCTAGGTTGGTCATAACTTTCCTTCCAAGGAGTAAGCGTCTTTTAATTTCATGGCTGCAATCACCCTCTGCAGTGATCTTTTTTTTTTTTTTAATTTTTTTATTAGTTGGAGGCTAATTACTTCACAACATTTCAGTGGGTTTTGTCATACATTGATATGAATCAGCCATAGATTTACACTTATTCCCCATCCCGATCCCCCCTCCCACCTCCCTCTCCACCCGATTCCTCTGGGTCTTCCCAGTGCACCAGGCCGGAGCACTTGTCTCATGTATCCCACCTGGGCTGGTGATCTGTTTCACCATAGATAGTATACATGCTGTTCTTTTGAAACATCCCACCCTCACCTTCTCCCACAGAGTTCAAAAGTCTGTTCTGTATTTCTGTGTCTCTTTTTCTGTTTTGCATATAGGGTTATCGTTACCATCTTTCTAAATTCCATATATATGTGTTAGTATGCTGCAGTGATCTTGGAGCCAAAAAAAAAATAAAGTCAGCCACTGTTTCCCCATCTATTTCCCATGAAGTGATGGGACCAGATGCCATGATCTTAGTTTTCTGCATGTTGAGCTTTAAGCCAACTGTTTCACTCTCCTCTTTCACTTTCATCAAGAAGCTCTTTAGTTCTTCTTCTCTTTCTGCCATAAGCGTGGTGTCATCTGCATATCTGAGGTTATTGATATTTCTCCCAGCAATCTTGATTCCAGCTTGTGCTTCTTCCAGCCCAGCATTTCTCATGATGTACTCTGCATAGAAGTTAAATAAGCAGGGTGACAATATACAGCCTTGACATACTCCTTTTCCTATTTGGAACCAGTCTGTTGTTCCATGTCCAGTTCTAACTGTTGCTTCCTGACCTGCATACAGATTTCTCAAGAGGCAGGTCAGGTGGTCTGGTATTCCCATCTCCTTCAGAATTTTCCATAGTTTATTGTGATCCACACAGTCAAAGGCTTTGGCATAATCAACAAAGCAGAAATAGATGTTTTTTTGGAACTCTCTTGCTTTTTTGATGATCCAGTGGATGTTGGCCATAATATCAATAAATTATTTAAATTAAGATTGATAAAGAAACTGAATCATTTATTCACAGTAGCTATTGTATATATGTATATATAGTCAGGGTCATTATTGACCAAACAAGCCCCATGTTGTAGACCATGTTTGTATAAGGTCAAATGAACAGGTTAAATTAGTCATTTCAATAAATCAAGGAGATTTTATAGAGGAAAAATGTCAGGCAAACCAGTTGCTTGGTATTCTGTGTATACAGCCAGCTGTTGACTTGCTCACCTTTTAAATTCCGTTTGCATCCTGTAGATACAGCCTAGCCTTGGGAGCTACCCCCACATATTTCATTTTTCCTTTCCAGCAGCAGTTTAAAGCCTGTGTTAAGCTTGAATGAATTAACCAAAAATTTAGTTTACATTGTGTATATGTACCATTGCCAAAGTAAAATAATTTGGGGAACATAAAAATAGCAGCCCCATAGTCATGGGAATTGATGTCTTAATGATTGAAAATACATTTTCTGGATGCTTTCAATGGCCTTCTTTAGTGTAATAAGGAATATCATTGGCACACAATTTATCATGAAGTTCATATTTTTCTGTACAAATTATTCTGTATGAGTATTCATTGAATTCCATCTGAGAGGAAATATGTTAATTTTCTGCCCCCAAGTAAATTGTAGGAAAATGGAAATCAGATGTGCATATAGAGAAATTCATAGTAGAACTTAAGAACTGTATCTTCAAAAGTATCACTTAAATGTTGGCTTTGAATTAAGGTAATGTTCAGTATTTAAATGGAGTAGACAAAGAAATATGACAAATGCAAAAAAGCCAAAAACTTGGAATTAGAAGTCACAGTTTTATGTTTCAGCTCTGCCACATACTACTTGGGTTCCCTTGAATTAAAAACTTCCCTGTCTGAGCTTTTGTTGTCTCATCTGTAAATTGGGAATGATGCTATTAACTCTGGCTGTACTTAACTTTTAGCCTTGTGACGTGCTTAGTCACTTAGTCATGTCCGACTCTTTGCAACCCCATGGATTGTAGCCCAGTTCCTCTGTCCATGGGGATTCTCCAGGCAAGAACACTGGAGTGGGTTGCCATGCCCTCCTCCAGGGTATCTTCCCAACCCAGGGATTGAACACAGGTCTCCTGCACTGCAGGCAGATTTTCTTTACAATTTGAGCCACCGGGGAAGTCCTAGCCTTGTGAGGAACAAAGCAAATTAGAGAGTGCACTTTAAAATATTCATACATATTTCAAAGTAGACTAATTCAATAACTTCTCATGTACCTATCATCCAAATTCAACTATTAGCAAAGGTTTGCAATGTTTACCAATCCTAGACATGATATCATTTCACCTCATACTTGAGCCTGCACCTATAAAAATTTGAACACTTTCTTACGTTTATAATCATTATGCCATTGTCACACCTAACAAAATCAAGGATAACTTTTTTGGCCTCCAGGGCTTCCCTGGTGGCTCATATGGTAAAGAACCCACCTTCAGTGTGGGAGACTTGGGTTAGATCCCTGGGTTGGGAAGATCCCCTGGAGAAGGGAAAGGCTACCCACTCCAGTATTCTGGCCTGGAGAATTCGATGGAGAGAGGAGCCTGGCAGGCTACAGTCCATGGGGTTGCAAAGAGTCGGACATGACTGAGCGACTTTCACTTTCACTTTTTAAAAGTTTTTTGACCTCTTAATGCCCTGTTAATAATGAAATTTCCCAGTTTCTCCTAAACATTCTTCTTATGGTTAGTTGGAGTCAGGATTCAAACAGAATCCCTATGCGCTACTGGTTGCAGAATCCATCCTATGGAAGACCTCCTCTTATTTGGATTTGTCTGTTCACTTCCTGTGGCATCCTTTAACCTGTTCCTCGGGCTCCCATAGCTCCTATAAAAGAGATTTAACACTGCAGTTTAATTATATTTATGTTCAGCTCTTTTTTGGCCATGAATCTTCATAGGTTTTACTGCGTGTTTCATATTTATCACTTATGCAGGCACATGGTGTGGATTTTCCATTTTTAATGGTAATGGTTATCCATGGGTTCAGGTGATTACAACCTAATCTCACATCAAAAAACAATTCCCAATGACTTTTCATTTAGTGTTGCCTTTCTGTGATCATTGCCTAAATCAATAATTTCATTAGAAGTTTCAAAAGGGTCAATTTTGTTTAATTCTATTACTTTCCCCAACATATATTAGCTGAATTTTTCATGTAAGGAAGAACTTTACCTCTTCAGCTAGGTATTTGACTGCCTAGAATTGTGGTTTATAAAGGATGGTAGGATAAATCTTTGTTCTGTATAACTTACCTATTAGAATAGGATAGCAAATCACCTAAAATGTTAGTGGCTTAACTACCTTATACTCTGAGTCAGCAATTTGGACTGGGTTTGACTGGGCAGTTCTGCTGGTCTTTGTGCATTGTAACTAATTTGACTGTAGTTATTTGGTCGTATACCAGTAGTTTGGTGGTTATAGGGTGTCTGAATGGTCAAATTACATGACTGGTGTTTGACAGGCTGTCAGCTGGGGGCCTTGGTTCTCCTCAATGCTTATTTTGTTCCCCAACCAGGAATTGAACCTGGGTACTCGACAGTGAGAGCGCGGTGTCCTAACCACTGGACTGCCAGGGAATTCCCTCTTCAAGACTTCCTCAGTAAGCTAGCTCAAGTGAGCTCGCATTATGGTCCCGGGCTTCCAAATGCAGCCAAGAGAAAACCAGCTCCAGTGTGCAAGCACTTCTTATGCATCTGCCTGCATCACATTTGCTAATGCTACATTACCCAAAGCAAGTCATGTGACCTTGCCCAGATTCAAGGAAAAGCGGAAAGGAGGAAGAAACTGTTTCTTGATTGGAGGAGCAGCAAAATGACATTTCAAAAGGACATACAAACAAGAACAGGATGGTTATATTATGGCCATCTTTGCAAATAATCTTCCGCACTTTCTAAAGGCTGATTTCAGAGTTGTAAATTGGTGCATTTTCTTCCAATAGACTCCAATAAGTAGTGGTTTTGTTTTTATTTGTTTATTGCCTTTTTTTTTTTACTTATATTTTTAACATCATTATGAACTCATGGGATTTTACATATTCAAACATGTTTGAAGTTTTTCAGTTATCATTTTATTTGCCCCACTTTGAGCCAGTGGAATGTCTATAATGGTGGCTCCTGTGTCTTTTTTGACATAATACCTTTACTTTGAGATGGCTTCTTTTTTTCTGGGTACCACAAGAAATTCTTGCTTGTCTAGTATACAGTAAGTCCCCTACATATGAGTGAGTTCTGTTTCAAGGGTGCATTCATAAGCCCGATTTGTTCATAAGTCCAACAAAGTTAGCCTAGGTGCCCAGCTAACACAATCAGCTATATAGTATTATACTGTAACAGATTTATAATACTTTTTACACAAATAATACATGAAAAACAAACACAAAAAATAAAGGAAACGTTTTTAGTCTTACAGTTCAGTACCTTGAAAAGTACAGCAGTACGGTACAGCAGCTGGCATATAGGGACACGTTCATACCTTTGAAAGTTTGCAACTTGAAGGTCCACATGTAGAGGACTTGCTGTATATCCTGTCCCACATGTGGAATGGGCCATTCCTCCAAGAAACTCTGACTCTGAATACAAGTTATACTCATCGATGTTGAACTGTCATCGCCTCCGGGCTTTTTCAATCAACAGTGTTTGGAAATAATGTGGTTTTTAAAGATCTAATAATTAGGGAGTGAAATAATGTGCTCGTGTTGTGATTTCAAATTTAGCATTTGGGGATTATAACAGTGCTTTATTTCTATGGCAAAGTATTCTACAAAATGCTGTCATAATTTAGATGCATCCAAATCAAAGCATCTGTATCCTTTTCCAGGGATACTATTATCTCTTACCCAGTGGAAAGAAGAAAACGATGCTCTGTGTGGCATGTGGACGATCCGTGAGAGCAGGGAAGGGACTGGAACAGTTGCCTCCAGGGCTCCCATTCCTCTGTGCCTCGGCCTCCAAAACCCAGAAGCCCTTCTCACATGGGCCTTTCAAGGTCATTGATGTGGCCAAGGTGTGTAATGATCTGAGCTCTGCTAATACATGTGTGGCCTGAGTCTGGAAACTTTGATGCATTCTTTATTTGCCTTGCACTCAAGTTCATCTCCACTCATCCAATTCATCTTTTACTGATGCACCTTTACCATTCCACCTGCATTGATTTCCTTTTCCCCGTTGTAACTTAAAATACATTGTCTGTTAATAGTTCGATACACACTTTGAAGTTAATTGGGCACTTCTGAGGCTTTAATCATCTACTGACACCTTGCACTACTCTCTGTGTTGCTTTTAGATGGGAAAGTAACTGCAAATCTTTACTTAGTGGAGGAGCTTTTTGCCTCCATGCATGGGGTAAACTCCTTTTATACTATTATGGAACATTTCAGGGCTCATTTGATGTGTTGTTATTAATGGCTCTTCAGGTTGGATGCCTGAATTCACGCATTCATGTCTAATGCTAATTTGTGTCATGGAGAAAAAAGTCCTTACTGCTTTTCTGGTTTCTTAATTTAAAGTGGTACCATTCAATCGGGAGATCGGGATTGATATATATACATTACCATGTATAAAATAGATAAATGGTGAAAACCTACTGTATAGCACAGGGAATTCTACTCAGTGCTCTACAGCGACCAAAACAGGAAGGAAATACAAAACAGAGGGAACATATGTATACGTGTGGCTGATTCACTTTGTTGAGCAGCAGAAAGTAACACCACACTGTAAACTAACAAGTAAAATTTTTTACAAAAAACCCAAGGGCAAAGCCTTAGAACATGATACTAAAAGCGACAATTTGTCATTAATAAACATTTTTTTTAAAGAATTAAAAAAAAAGCATGTTTCCCTTGTCAAGACCTATCCCTCTGAAGTACTTATGAATGTGAGTTCGTTTCTAGTTCTTTTCTTTCTTCTTCATTCTGGAACCTTGTTTAAAATCTCTATTTTCACAGTATTTTCAAAACCTCACTAGCTTACAACATTATACAGTCCTTAATCAAAACGATTCCTGTAGTAGCTTTTTAATGTGTATTTCATTCTGGTCTCCATATCAGTTTTGCATGTATGCTTTCTTCTCTTTCAATGCCATCAATCTTGTTTTTGTTTTTGTTTTCTTTTTAGCTAATTAAAATAAAATGATATATCAAAAAAGATTTTTAAATGACACCTTTTAAAAAATCCTTTCTTTCAAGTTTAGAAGCAAGAAGAGCTAAAGAGAAACGTACACACCTACATAAAAAGGAGCAATTCTTAATGGGCAGGAACCTTCCACCTGGTCTGCTCTTTAGGCTGGCCCAACTTGTTCCCAGATCGCTGTCCTCTCTGCCCTCAACCTGACACACAGTGATAATAGACACCAACTGAAACCTCAGTAACTCTGAAGGAGAAGGGGAGTCAGTCCTCCGGGAAAGCCTGCAGGCATTTGGCTTTGCTGAGGTGATAATGGGGTGGTGTAAAGGAGGCAGAGGGGTGAGCTGATTGAAAAGAATCCCTAGTGTTACACCATCTCAGACACAGCTTTCCCTCAGGCCAGCTTCTTGACTAAGGATGAATAGGGAAAGGTGAAGTGTGGTGTTCACCACCCTCATTGCCATGTGGTTAAGGCTACGCTCATTCCCCTCCCCATACGTCAATATCTGCCACCCTAGGATGACATCATCCTAAAGGTAAAGATTCAGAGAATACCTTTAATCCTACTGTCCAGTGCTTCCACCCCAGGCTCTCTCTGGCCCTGGCATCATTCTTCTGCACCTCATGTCCAGGGGAAGGCGAAGTAGAAAACAGGAGAAGGCCAGAAACACAAGCCAGAGTCCCAAAGTCACATAGAGACTCAGCGACAGGGCTGGGAGGAGAACCAAGGAGTGTGGACCTCATGTCCTTCCCACTACAGCATCAAATACCTACAGCATATGAAGTGAGCTTTTCAAAATTTAAATGCTACACACATACAAACACATATTAAATTAAAAGCCTGAAGTATAACAAAATAAAACTAAAAAGGAACAAAGTTTGAGTCAATCTGTGTTGTTTTTGTTTAAAAAAAAATCAGACTGATTTATCTTCTCGTGAGGCTGAAAACACTTTGAGTTATTATGAAGAGCATCTATTATCTTTACGGATGAAGACCTGCACGCAAGTGGTATCTCATTGTGGCATGGCAGTTACAAACCAGAAGGCAGTGAAAATAATTGCATACAAAAATGGAGATGGATATCGAAATGGGAAGTTAATTGTGGCTGGAACATTCCCCATGGTAAGTGGCTATCACTTATGTTTCTCGCATCCTTAGAGGCAATGATGATGGTGATTCTTCTGACAAGAAAAAAAAAGCAGCGGGATTGAGTCACAAATATCCCAGGCCAGTTTTACCCATTTAAGCTGATGAGATCAAGATCTCTTTTCTTAAAGATGTTCTTTTTGATTGTATTTCTTTGGATATAGACTTAGAAAAATGAGAAAACAGAATACAGTTTTCAGATTGGCTCCAAAGCACAGAAGGGTAAAAAAAAAAAGCAAGGGGAAGGCAAAGCTACCAGAATTTCTTCACTCTTGTGACAGACAGAAAGCCTTTTCTTCCTTCCTTCCCTTTCCCACTTCAAGTTGTACGTCATCGGAATATTCTGAGATCCCACCTCATTTATCATCTGGAGAAGCTGAGCACTTGCTTGGTGACAGGGCTATTTTCAGATTGGAGAAGCAGGAGTTGTGCTAGGAGGGAATATGTGGCTTCTGTCTTAGAGGCTGTTCCCCACGTCCTGGGGAGGAAGGAGCATTCCTGGGGTCCAAACCCAGGTTTGTCCTTCAGTTGCTTGGTAATGGTCTTATGTCTGTAGGTTCTAGCCAATATCTTTACCAATGCATTTTATATGCAATGTTAAATATGATGTGGAGTTATCCTGTAGACTCCTTTGCAAGTGTTCACACACACACACACACACACACACACACACACAATTATTCACTCACCCCTTTGATTGAGTCTGAAGAGATTTTTTAAATTAAAATATTGTTGGCCAATGGTCTAGGACAAAAGTTACCAGCTTCAAAATCCACCCTGGGACCCTGGCTTTTGTGGTTTTAGGCAAAAATGTTAACCTTTCAGCCAAATTTCCCATCTGCCAAATGGAAGTAATAATGTGTGAGTTCTTGGTTTGAAAGTCAAGGACTCATTTATTTTAAAGCAGCTCATCTGAAGTGTTGGAATAATTTTATTCACTATAAAGCAACATGGTTGAAAGTCAATTTCTAGGTTAACATTTCTTAGGAAATAAATACTTCTGATGATAAAATGTATTAACAGACATCAGCTGCTGCGTTCAATTTTTGGAGCTAAGAATTTTCACAGCTGGACTGGACTAATTTTTGAGATTACATAGGACAATCTAATATCAAAAATCATCTCTAATCAAAGATCAAGTTGGTAGTTATTGCTTTCTATTTTCTCAAATTAAAGAATTTTCTCAGAATTCTAAAATAACACACTCTGCCTGATTATCCCCTCTGCCTGATTATCCCCAGTTCTACCACTATTTCCTCTCAGTTCCTTATAGTCTGTGTTTTTAGCTGCTTACAGAATGTACAGAACAACTTGGTCTGGCCAGAGCAGCCTCCAAAATATACACCAAAGATGGAACCACAATAAGTTCCTTGCGCAATTTGGTTTTATGGGCTCTGGATGAATCTTTTATTCAGAGAGATTCTGAGGAACCAAAGGAAAAGGCAGACCCTGTTGGAACTGAAGAGACACCTGTTAAAAGTATGAAAGGTTGGTTACATGCTATAGGATTTAGCTGATTCTACTTATGTTTGGTCATATGAAAGTTACATGTACTTCTTTCATTCAGCCACTCCTTTGAGAATTAAAAAAATCACAGGAAGCTACTCTTCTATGAAATTCTCATATCATTTTTACCTTGCAGAATACTAAGAAAAAAAATTTTAATGCAAATTTGGTTTCAGAACCAAGACAATAAACAAGTTGCCTGGTGTTTATAAAATATGTTTGACAGTTTGGCTGCTTTGTGCAACATGAGCAGGTTGTGTTTTTCTTTTTTTAATTTTATAATTTTTTAAAAATTTATTTTTAATTGGAGGATAATTGCTTTACAGTGTCATATTGGTTTCTGCTATACAACAACATGAATCTGGCATAAGTGGTTCAGTTCTTAAATTCAGAATCAAAACCAGCTGGACACCACTTAAGAAAGTTGGATTAGATCAGAGCAAATCTCTTCCCACGATTAGAAGAGAAAGTGTCCTCTCACACCTGCTGTCCTCTGACTCCTCTCGCCTGCCCCTGCCCATCTCCACTGCTCCTATAAACTCCCAGAAGCACCAGTAAATGTAGCCCTATCGCAGCTCCTCGAACATTGTGTTATACTTATCTGTTTACGTCGTTGTGCGTCTCGTTAGACTGTGGACAACTTGAAGGCAGGGCCTGTGTCCCCAACAATAATTGCTAAATGAAAAAGAGTCTTGCTAGCAGTGATTCAGCAGTTATCACCCATTGTAGTATTGAGAGGCATGGCTTCAAGGTTAAGAATGTGGGTTTGGACCTGGACTGTCAAGGTTCAGCTCCTACCTATCACTTGCTAGCTGAATGATCGTAGGTACTCTGTCCCTCAGTCCTCTCATTTGTAAAATGAGAACACTAATAGCCATGTGAATATATATATATGTATATACTCATTCAGTGCTCATAAATATGAATGTATATTCCTAAGAGTATATATGAATATGAATATGTATACATATGAATATATATCACTTAGATCAATGCTTGGTTGATGCTCTACCAATTTAATGATGTAAGTCATCATTATTGTGTGTGGGATTAAGTAGGGAAAACCCACCCACCCTCCTATGTGTCTCTTCTTTATTCTCACACTACTGTCACATTCATAGTGCTTCTGACATCAGACATGGGGAATGTTTTCCCCATACCAACCAACTGTGAAACACTAGGAGCATGTCCTACAGTTTAACTCAATTCTGACACTACCTTCCTGGAGACACGGTCAGATCCCACAGGTTAAGGGTGCAGTCTCACAACACTGCTCCCTGCTCAGGTGTTCCAGATGTCCAGACCTGTGCTTCTGACTGATTGACAATAAATTGGAAGTTCCCATGACACCCTCCTCAGGTTCACTAAATTTGCTAGAGCAGCTCACAGAATTCAAGAAAACCGTTTACTTACTGTTTGCCCATTTATTGTAAAAGGCTATGATAAAGGATACAGATAAAAAAATCCAGATGAAAGAGAGGCATTGGGTAAGGAAGAGTCCATGTTCTCTCTGACACTCCGCTTGCCAAGCACCTCCATGCGCTCACCAAACCAGAAGCTCTCTGAACCCTATACTTTGGGGATTTTCATGGAGACTTCAGAGAGGGACTAGAAGTGGAACTAATGATGAGTCATGTAGGCATGATCCATCATTAACTCCATTTCCTGTCCCTCTTTGAAGAACAGGGAATAGGGTTGAATATTCCAAGTTTCCAAGCATGGCTTGGACCAGCCCCCATCCGGAGTCCACCAGGAATCATCTTATTAGAAGCAAAGACACTGCTAGCACCCAGGGAACTCCAAAGACGTTTGGAGCTCTGTGTCAGTAATTAGAACAAAAGCTGACACTAGTGCTCTTTACCACTTGGGAAATTGCAAGAATTTGGGGAGTTCAGTGCCAGGAACTGGAGGCAGAGACCAGTATTTTTTTCTAATAATTTCCTAGTGATATTATTTGTTTTGTTTTCTAATGCATTTTAAAGGAATAATTGTGTGAACATTTATTGCCTAGCTGATCACTAAAGCATATAGTTCTGCCTTTATTTGGCACGTGGAACATCTGACCTCCAGATTCTGGAAGATTTACAATTTCAAACATTCTTCTTTTAAATTCTTATTTAAAACCTGGTTGGAAGTAATGTGATTTCAAGCAGGTCTACTGAAAGGGTATGGCCATCCCTTCCCCTCCTATTCTAAACGTTATCCTTGAATCATGCAGGTGCATTAGATTAGCTGGCTGTCCCTTTTACTGAATCATAACTTGGAGTTATGCCATCAGTTTGCATTGAGGAAGTTAAAAGAAACAGACATCAATCAAAGACTCAGTATCAGGCTTACTCTTAATATAAAGGTGATGGTTGAGGACACTGGCTCTGGAGGTAGATGGCCTGGATTCTAATTCTGATTCTGCCCCCACCTGGCTATGTGATGAAGGCTCAGTTATTGTGCAGAAGAGAAATGAACCTACCTCAGAGTATCATTTTGAGAGCTGCATGAGATAATGTGGGTAGAGGTCTTAGTGAAATGCCCAGTACATAGTCAATTCTCAGCTTGTATTAATTTATGTACTAGGATACTATTAGCTGAATCACAAATAACCCCTTTATGAAGATCCTGAAGTGTTTCTCTCAGATCTCAGGACCTGGAAAAGTGTATCTTGAGGAATTCATCTCTCTCCATCAGCCATTCTCATCTTGAAATGGTGTTCTCCTCTTTGCTGTAGCCACAAGGATGCTCAGAGCCCAAATAGTGCTTTATCTCAAGCAAAGAAAAACAACGTGGTATTCATGTCTAGTATCATGGTGATGATAATAAAAATGTTATCTAGAATTTTTGGATGTTTGCACAATTAAATAGACTAAATAATATTTTCTAAGCACTTCCCTTTTTTAAATCTTCCCAACAGCAGAATGAGATAGGTACCATTCATCTTTTAATTGATGAGTTCTCTGAAGCCCCTTATCTCTGGCTTCAGTCAGTTCCTATACTCCTTTCTGCATTTCTTTGCTTTTTTATCTTTACTTTTCCCTGTTTCAGAGTAGATATTTGGGTAAGCTATCTCTTATTTTTTTTCATCACTAGATATAGTGTAAGAAAGGAATTAAAATGTGTATCTATGATAAAATTAGTTTAGATTATTTAGTTGCACTGAAGTTTCTGATCAAAATTTACGTATTTGTATCTGGTTTGGGTGTTAACCTGCTTAAATCAAGTCATTAATGAAGAATGAAATATTTTGAAAAAACAAATGATTCAGCAAGCAAATTTATTCATTATTCATTGAACAATGGTAAATGTGTCATTTGTTTCCCAGGAAACTCAAGAATGAAAGTGAAAACCAAATCATCTCCACAGTCTGTGACATCCGATAGTTTGGATGATATAGATACGTCTCTGCTCACCCTCATCCTCAGAAATCCCATTGCCGTCTGGGTATCTTGTGGTGAACCATTTCTGTCTCCAAATGGTCAGTGTTTTGTTGTTGCTTTCTCTCAAGCAAGTGCATGAAGGGAGAGAGAAATCTTTTGTCACCATAAGAAAAAGAATTAAATGTGTACAATGTCAACCTAATAACGTTGCTCTTATGCAAAGAACAGGCGGTTCATCAATTAACATGTGCACAAGGATAGCTGTACTCTTATATTTGCACTATTGCCTATTTTTTTCTTACTGGAATGGAGTATTCTGCATAGAAAATGTCTAATTTAGTTGATAAAGAGATTCTTGGTCTATAAGACTGAGAGTAATGCTATACATTAGAAAATAACAAATGAGTTTAATTCACACTGAAGACGACCTGTCTGCACATTTTCATTTTTAAGAATTGCACCCTTTAGGCAGTAGGTGGATGTTTAAAAAATGAATGGTTCCAAGCCAGGCTTTCATCACCTCCAAATAGTTTGTGGAAGTAGAAAATGAAATATGGCTATTGCATATGGTAAATCTATATAATAAAACAGCACTGTTCTTTTCCCCCCTGCTTTCCATAAAAAAAAATGCCTTAAGCCCTGTCATCTTTCAAATGAGGTTTCTTTTAATGACCCTTACCTTTTAATTACTTATTTCTAATTGAATCTATTTCTTGAAGCAGAAACTTCTTTTTATAAATCATTGGCTTTCATGATAAATTACTGTTGATAAAAAGAATGCAAAATAAAACATCATGTATTTTTATTGTTCTAGCTTTGAAGAAAGCAGAAAAAATAGAAAAACAGAACTGGCTTAAAAAGGACAAAATTTTGGCTGATCTAGATGTCATGAAACACAAAATGAGACAGTTAAAAGGTCAGTAAGAACTAAATCAAGTATCACCATGTTTTAAGTGTAGTCTCAATTTTCTGGTAGTTTTTTTTTTTCTACCATTAGATACCAGCTGTTTAACTGAATATTTTATGTTACAAAAATCCCTTGAGCGAGTCTAAAACTTAATAATATATTTTTTCAGTACTGATATTTATACTTGTAAATTTTATATTAATATGAATATCACATGATTTACATAGATGCATTTTTAAAATTCGGAGGATGTGTGGATCCTGTAACCAGCTTATTGATTTTGAAACAATTCCTGAACTGACATTTTGTGGACTTTGGAATTAGTCATTGACAAAGCATTCTGTTATTTCTTGAGTATTTCTTGGGAAGAAGTTTTGTTAAATAATCTGAATAAGGACTGAATCTAAGTTCTTCAAAATTAGTGTTTTTATCTCAGAAGAGCTCTCTCTTGTTATGCAGCATAAGATATGTTATTCAGAGACAGTGATAAATTGACAATATTTGTCTTCTTCTTCTATTCTTTTTGTCACAGAATCTTAAGTTTCTGATCTTATATTGTCCCCAGTACTTGAAACACTAAATCATTCTTTGAGGATGAAAGTGTATTATGGACTTAGTCTGAGAAGGAATCCCTTTCAGGCTCTGTAATTGCCATAGCAGGATTTCAGCTCCTGAGTATTTGTACTGTCTGGTGCCAGAAACATATGAACCTCAGTTCAATAAATAAGACAATTAGTTCTAAGTGCTCTAGACAGCACTCTGAGTTGAAATGGCTGTTTTTCAGTTTTTACCAAAAGAATAATTGCATCTAATTGAGAAGCATCTATTTCTATTGCTAACCTCTCCTGCTCTAACTTCTAGATATCTTCACTTGAATGTACCATGGACATGTCTAAAACTAAAGTTATCATATCCCCATGTGATGACCATGTTGTTGTTGTTGTTTAGGCACTAAGTTGTGTCCAACTCTTTTGTGACCCCATGACTATTGCCTGCCAGCCTCCTCTGTCCATGGGATTTTCCAGGCAAGAATACTGGAGTGGCTTGCCATTTCCTTCTCCCGGGGATCTTCCTGACCCAGGGATTGAACCTGCATCTCCTGCATTGGCAGGTGGATTATTTACCACTGAGCCACCTGGGAAGTTATCATATCGCTATCTTATTTCATATCATGTTATATATCACACCGATGCCTCCTTTATTTCTTCTGTATACATTGCCACAATCCACTCAGGTGTTCCAGCTCAAGGACCTGGGAGTCATCCTTGGCACTTCCCTCTCTTACTATCTTTAAGCAAATATCCTTAAGTCTTATTATTTTGAATATGTTATTTTCAAATGAGTTCTAATGGCCTTAATTCCTACTATCATTATCCAAGTTCAAGCTATTGTTGCCTATTCCTTGGGTTACTGGACTAGCTTTTTAACTGGTCTCCCTGCCTCCCATCTTGATAGTAGTATCCATCCTATGCATAAAGGTGACATTCTGGACCTGGAGTGATAATGCAGAAAGGCCAAGGAGTTACAATACTCCAGGCATAAAACCTTTCAAAGTTCCTCGTTATCTTTATGGCAAAAGTGAAAGTCCTTAATATTGTCCTTCATGATCTGGTTCTCTGGAAGTTTCTTCCTCCCCTTATTCATTCCACGCCACCCATGTGGAGTTTTTTTTTTTTTGGTCCCCCAGACTTATATGCTTTCTTAACTCTGAACTTTTGACACAATTTAGTTTCCTTTTGACACAGTTTAGTTCTCTCTCCTGCTCTTTTGGATTGCTTCTCATTATTTACTTCTCAGCTTACTTTTCTAACATTCTAGGTCAGGAATAGTATGATTTATCATACCCTGAACTTCCCTTCTGATAGCCCTTATCATTTTATTATATACTGGATCATATGACTGTTTCTCCTATGTTACGTTATAAGTTTTTCTATACCCTTCTTATTTGTCCTCTGAGTAGTTGTAGAATTATTTAATTAAAGGATAACCAGAATTTCAACCACTTACCCCAATGAGTTTTCTAAGGTCTATTTTAATTTTTATCAAATTAAATCATTTGAAAGTAATGTTAAAAATAGTACCTGGCAGAGCTGCTTTTATTGAATTCTGATTTTATATTATGTCTTTAACTTTTATTATAATTCAGTATTAAAAAGACATTTTAAAATTCAGTTGGCATCATCTACAATATCACTGTTGAAAACAGTCTATTTGGTCAGATGGTGTCCATTACGGGGGAATCCATTAATGTAGTTTCTCTTAGATAAATCTTGTCTGTTACATTTTCTGCTATTAAATGTAAATTCAGAATAGGCCTTATTAAAATACCTATTCAGAGGATGGTCTTTTCTACTAATAATTGTTGGGATTATGAGAATAAATAAGAACAAGTTTAAACTCAGTTAACTGCAGTCCCTGTTGGATTGTGAGCTTCTTGAGTATTGGATGAAAGAGGAGGTTTGGAAGATATGAATAGTGATGAAATTGATTATATCTTACTATTGTAGCCATTGGTAAATGCAGCAAATGTTCATTGAGCATATACTGTATTAAGCTGATTTTACATCTCATTTGTAAGCATGATCTTTGCTAATATTAATCAAATACTAGTAAAAACTTTGTACGATTTTTATGATTAAGTTATAGATGTCAAATATTTATACATGGTTAGCGCAGAATAAATATTCACTGAATATTGAAACAGGGGTTCCTGAGAAGGCTGTCCATTTTCCCACTTAGGGTCTTAGAAACTGATAAACAAAATTGAGGGATGGCAGATCAGACCAAAGTATCACCTTTGTTACATATAAAGGCAATGCTGGGACATTTTATTTAGTGTGAGAGCTAAATGGAACTGCTAACTGAAATCCCAAATGAGGTGGGCTAATCCTTTTAGGCATGTATGGTGCTGAAACCAGAATGGGCCCCCGATAAAGAAGAGGCCCGAGGAGTGCTATTCAGGTGAGATTTATAGTCAGAAAGAACAGCAAAGTACTCATGCGCTGTAATAGTTAGGTGTTATGATTTATCCCACTCCAGTATTCTTGCCTGGAGAATCCCATGGACAGAGGAGTCTGGTGGACTATGGTCCATGGGGTCACAAAGAGTCAGACATGACTGAAGTGACTTAGCACACAGCACACACACATGATTACCCCCTCCCCAATCTCATGTAAATAAAACAGAAAATATGGAAAATATAATAAGAAAATAAAAACAATTTATCCAGTGCATTTTTTTGGTTTCTATTTGTTATTCTTACCTACATAAATAATATAGTTTGCTATGAAAATCTTTCCCCAAACCTACACCTTTTGTGATGACATTATGTCCTTTTAAAACATTATAAATCTCCAAAACATGCTGGCTAATGGCACTGGCAAGTGCTTTCATTTTCTTAGATCGTTAGAAACAAGTTGACAAATACCAAATAATGCATAATGTTTTTTGCTCTTCCTTATGTTCAAATCCTTGCTTTCAACAGTGTAAATGATAAGCTATCAGAGAACTGCCTTTAGTTAAGCAAAATTTTAGTGTTCAAAATGCATTACAAATAAAATATTTATTGAGATATTATCCATAAGAATTTATGTGTCTTAAATTAATGCTACCTGCACATTATGAATAGAGTCAGCTAAAAGCTGTATTTAACATAAATTTGTGTTATGTATTTTTCTGGTGCCACTATGTTCTTCTCCAAAGTATGCTGGCTAAAGGCATTGTCACTATAATTCATTGGCTGTTGATTCAATTATGTTTTCTCCACATCCATAAATTGCATATGAATGATAATAAGGTACGTAGAGTTCTGATTTCCCTGAAAAGTCATTGCTACCACTTATTTTTATTACTGGATCTATTTCCACAAACTTGAGCTATAAAAGCACCAATGCTTCATCCCTTACAAATACTGAGTTATTTTCAGAGGGCTGTGTTCATAGTCAGGGTATGAAAACCTGTGCGTTAAGAGTCCCCTGGCAACAAAATTAGGACTCAACTTCATTTCAGTATTTCTGTTATTTTAACCATCTAAGTGTTACTTTCTCAAAGAAGGCTTCTCTGACACAGCAGACTACGTCAGAAAGGCCTGTTACATGATTTTTAACAAACCCTGTACTTCGGGGGTGCAACACACTTACAATCAATTATTGGTGTAATCATTTCCTTGACATTTGCCTTCCTTTCCAAAGTGTAAGCCTTTGAGGCAAGGGCTTGGTCTCCTACATGTTTGTAGTGGCACCATCTAGCACAACGCCTGACTCATAGCTGGTGTTCAACATCGATTTCTAGAAGGGATATACAAGAGAAAACATTATTTGTACTTTAAGAAGTTGGGAGATCAACTTCTCTAAGTATGAGACTCAGTGCTGAGAATATCTTCAACCCAGAAAAAGAAAACAATTTAGTAAGTGTGACCTTTAAACCTCTTTTATGATGATTTAAAGTCGTCTAGCTGAAAGAATACATAAATTCAAATCACCAGACTTATTAACTTATGCCTGTGATTCTTTAGAATACAGTATTCCAATGAATATTTTCTCTTTTACAGCTTCTTAAGAGCGCAAAGGACACAGCAGAGGTGTCAGAAACTAATCGTGCTCGCGGGGTATTATTAGATAGAAAAAAAAAGGCCTCCTGTCTCTTGGGTTAATATTATTTTAGAAATACTTAATCCCCAGGCTGCTAAGCTAATTGTGGGGGAAAGGCTTATTATTAGTGAAGAGAACAAAACATATGTTCCATGACTGGAAGAGATGATGGGCTATATAGGTCATGGATTCTATTTGACTAAATTACCACTGAACCATATCGTGGATGAGAGGCTGGGGCCAGTGTGGAAGTCAGCATGTTATCTTTCTATTCTATCTGTACAGTGAGTATGCATATCCTGGCTATTTAAAGCCTCCAGCTCCCATATGAAGAGCCATTGTTAGATCTTATTACCTTAGGCATCTTTGCTTTTATGATATATTTAGTATTTTAGCCTCTGCTCCCAAGTGGAATGATTTATGCATAGAAAGCCAAACCAATTTATTTGAAATCTGAACGCCTATCATCAGAAACAACATTTCTAGTGACTTCTTTCCCCAGGGCGGCGGGTAGCAGCGCATCAGCCAGCCACCGTGGTTCCCAACAAAAGCCCTGTGCGGCTGGTGGTAGTGGAAGGAGGCTGGGCTGAGCAGACTCAAGAGGAAATTAAACTCATGGACCTCATAAGACATACAGAGGTACGCTCTTTAGGACTCCAGACATTAAAGGCTCAGCCTCTTTTATAAGCTTTTAAAACTACAGTATTGAATTTTTTACATTATGCTATTAATTTATTCTCAGCATCTGGTCAGTTATGACCACATAAGCATATGCCAAGTATTGAGTTGGCATTTGGAGAGTAGTTATCTAGGAGACAGCCAGCTCCTCGGAAAGTCTGTTTTGTTTGAATGGAGACCAGAAATTATGACCTTAGCAAAGAAGAGAAAAAGGCCCAGTGGATATGTACAAAGGTAATTATAATAAGTGTAGTCAAGTTGAGCCGTATGGCTTCATTGCTCATCACTCCTAAGGGTATGTCTCAATCTGTAAAAAGAGGAAGGAGCAAAATACTAATTGCAATGGAGACGTTCGGAAGTGAGGAATTCAAAAAAGCAGTTTCAGTCCAATTGATTAATCAGTCAGGATTGCCAGAAATAAAAAAAGTCAAGACAAGAAAGGTCAGCTGTTGAGAGAGAGAGTTGGGGATAGAGACTTGGGAAAACTTTTTGCTTTGTGAAGGTTTTCATCAAAATGATGTGTTCTTATTTAATAGGGTTTCTCAAATCATGAAATGTGTTCAATCTAAATCTTAGGCGTGTGCCGAAGTCAAGGTTACTAGAAAAAAAAGAAATTGACATTGCTAGAAATATGACTTCTTGCCAAGCTAAGAAGGATAAATCACTGACCAGGGAATGAATGCAAAGCATTGAACTAGGACATGCTTGAAGTAGGATGAAAAGCTGCCTGGCAGGGATCTGGCAGAGTATAAGGGTAGCTGCTGTATTTTAAAAGACAGAGAGTAAAGATTTAAACAACAGTCATGCACATTCCCTTAAGCATTTCTTGGTTAAAGGAAATGATGTTGTGATTCTAATAAAAAACTCATTTGTTAGATGCAGAGAAATCACTCAGTAGGAGAAACACCATGCACAAATCCAAAAACACATCTCTATTCATTTCTCCAAATTATAAATGAAAGTTAAGTACTTTGCCAAAATAAGTGCCTTATTGTTACTACTCTAAAGGCTATTATTGCCTATAGTGATTCACTGAAGCAAGGGGAATCACAGAAGAGTCAGTGATAGGAGATGGTAATGTATTTCCTAAAGTTTTTTCAACATAACATACAATGATAAGATGTTACTGTCTTTCATTATATCCTTCACACACACATACACACACACACACAAACACACACTAAATAGACAGTTCTCTAACCATGGCATTCTCTGGACTTTTCTTAACAGGCACACCTTTCTGAAGTCCAAGAACTGCAATCCAAGAGAAATTCTTTCATTGCACCTAAATGTACAGCATTCAAGCAGAGCAACCTGTATGAACAGCCCAATGCAAAACGAGTATGGATTTACCTAAATGGAGGCAGACCTGAAGATGGCACTTATGCCTGGGGCAAAACTATTTCGGAGGTAAATTTAGTGTGAAAGGAGAATGTTTCATAAAGCTAGGTTCAAATGCCAGCTCTGACATTTCCAGATTGTTAGATCAGGCAAATTATTTTACCTCTCTAAACCTCATTTTCTCATCTGTAAAATGGGAGAGTAATACTTTCCTCACAGGGTTGAGATGATGGTTAAATGAATATATGTGTGTGAAAATCTGGAGTACAACTCTGCATGACATAATGTGTGCACCAGAATATGATACTTGGCTGGCAGAGAACAATAACAGTTAAACCCACTGCAGTCAAAGAGTGAAATCTAAACTTGAAAATAATTTAAAATAGTTTTCCTGTTCCATTTTAAGCCTAGTTCACAAAAGCTTGATTATCCTCTAGATATGTTCTCTGTGGGGGAAAACCACAGTATTCACTAGAGGAAACCTGTCATATTCTTGATGCCCAGAGTCTGAGAATTATGGCAGACTTTCCACTTTCCAAAATTAAAAGACTGACTAAGGAAAAGATGAGTAGCAGTTCATTTATTGTTTGCAATATCAGGATACAGTTCCGAAATTTGATATTTTGTCTTCATCTTTAAATAAAAACGTTAGGTACCTAGGAAATGGATTTTGGTAGAATTTCAAAAATTCTCATTTGTTGCAGTGATATCTTAATAATACATTGTAACCATGTTCTTGTTTTTTGAAAGTTTTTATAACTTTTTCTGGGACAAGAGGAAGTCACATAAGGATATGCTGGTGGAGGATGGTGGAAAAGGCAAGACAGTGCAAGAGATGGGTCTGGAGGAGCTCATGGAGGCTGATGGGGGCGCCTGGAGCGTCGGGGGCACTGCAGAAGAGCTGTGCCCCTCATGGCGGGTGATTTCAAAGTGTGGTGCAGACCACCCTTCTTTGACAAGGACTTTGAGTGAGAACTGTGAAAGCAATTACATCTCAGAAGTTGACAACAGATTTGCTGTGCTTGAGAAAGAGAAAAATGCAGACAATACATTCAAAATGAGGAATATAAGCAAAGGGACTTTATATACATGAAAAAAAAGAAAGGGATTTTTTAAAAATGAATGAGAGCTTTTTCAGGAGAGACTATCCTAGAACAATTTCTATAAAAAAGCTGAAACATTTCTTCGAAAATCACAGTTTATTAAATTGTACCTAACCATTGCAACAAGGACTCATATGTTAGTGAGGGAATATGAAATGATTAATAAATAAACAGTAAAGCAGGGACAATAGGATTAAAGATGGACTTTAAAACTCAGGAGAGCAAAAACGTACAATAATTTTTACAAAAATTACATATACCTAGTGAAGGAATGACTTTGGGATTTATGTGACTCTCAGGTAGCATATAAAAGGCACTCCACACATATTATTCCATGATCATATAATTTTTTTATGAACTTTGTACATAAAGGGCACTGTGCTAGATGCTGTAAATTATTACTCTAATTTATGTGTGTGAAAAGAGTTTGAAAAGTTTATAGCGTAGTATAATTGACAGGTTAACCTCAATAGTAGTGGTAGCGATAGGAGACATAAAATAGCACATGACCTTTGTTCTCATTACATTCATATTCACAACTGGCAAAACATTTGAAAATACATCAAGCTTTACTTAGGTTTACAAAAAAATGGGCACTCTCATGTTAATAGGAGCACAACATTTTGCAGGACCATGTGCCTATACAAATCATAAGAAAATGCACTTCTATTATAAAATCTTATCCCAAGGATATTTTCATGAATTTATGCAAAAATTATTTGATAATAATATTTATCATAGGTTATTTATAGCATAGAAAGATTAAAAATAAACACAAATAGGGAGTTGGTTAAATGAATTATAGAATGTAGAATGGGATATTATAAATAAAATCAACTTTAGAAAGAATAATGACAATAAAGATGTTCAAGATATACTAAATGAAAGAAGCATAATATAAAGCATATAGAGTTGAATTCTATATACATGTATGCACACACATTAAAGAAGAAGACTGGATGGATTTTATTTTTGGAAGTGTTTATTGGATGGTCTTATTACTGGTGACCTAATAGAGACAGTATTTCTTTATTATGTGTTTTTCTATGTGTTCCATATTTTGTTATGCTGAACACGGATTGTAAGAAAAATGCATTTGCTAAGGGAGCTGACACTCCTTTTAGACAAGTACTAACAGCATGTGATGAAGGTCAGATCAGTAGTACATGCAGGAAGTTGGAATGTTAGGTCCGAGAATCAAGGCAAATTAGAAGTGGTCAAACAGGAGATGGCAAGAGTGAACGTAGACATTCTAGGAATCTGCAAACTAAAATGGACTGGAATGGGTGAACTTAACTCAGATGACCATTATATCTACTACTGTGGGCAGGAATCCCTTAGAAGAAATGGAGTAGTAGAAGTAGTTGTAGAAAAGTAGTAGTAGAAGAAATGTTGTTTCAGACTCAACAAAAGAGTCTGAAATGCAGTACTTGGATGCAATCTCAAAAATGACAGAATGATCTCTGTTCATTTCCAAGGCAAACCATTCAATATCACGGTAATCTAAGCCTATGGCCCAACCAGTAACGCTGAAGAAGCTGAAGTTGTATGGTTCTATGAAGACCTACAAGACCTTTTAGAACTAACACCCAAAAAAGATGTCCTTTTCATTATAGGGGAATGGAATGTAAACGTAGGAAGTCAGGAAACACCTGGAGTAACAGGCAAATTTGGCCTTGGAGTACAGAATGAAGCAGGGCAAAGGCTAATAGAGTTTTGCCAAGAGAACTCACTGGTCATAGCAAACACCCTCTTCCAACAACACCAGAGAAGACTCTACACATGGACATCACCAGATGGTCAACACCGAAATCAGATTGATTATATTCTTTGCAGCCAAAGATGGAGAAGCTCTATACAGTCAGCAAAAACAAGACCAGAAGCTGACTGTGGCTCAGATCATGATTATTGCCAAATTCAGACTTAAACTGAAGAAAGTAAGGAAAACCACTAGACCATTCAGGTATGACCTAAATCAAATCCCTTATGATTACACAGTGGAAGTGAGAAATAGATTTAAGGGACTAGATCTGATAGACAGAGTGCCTGATGAACTATGGACAAAGGTTCGTGACATTGTACAGGAGACAGGGATTAAGACCATCCCCATGGAAAAGAAATGCAAAAAAGCAAAATGGCTGTCTGAGGAGGCCTTATAAATATCTGTGAAAAGAAGAGAAGTGAAAAGAAAAGGAGAAAAGGAAAGATATTCCCATCTGAATGCAGAGTTCCAAAGAATAGCAAGGAGAGATAAAAAAGCCTTCCTCAGCAATCAATGCAAAGAAATAGAGGAAAACAACAGAATCAGAAAGATTAGAGATCTCTTCAAGAAAATTAGAGATACCAAGGGAACATTTCATGCAAAGATGGGCTCGATAAAGGACAGAAATGGTATGGACCTAACAGAAGCAGAAGATATTAAGAAGAGGTGGCAAGAATATGCAGAACTGTACAAAAAAGATCTTCATGACCCAGATAATTACAATGGTGTGATCACTCACCAAGAAACAGACATCCTGGAATGTGAAGTCAAGTGGGCCTTAGGAAGCATCACTATGAGCAAAGCTAGTGGAGGTTATGGAATTCCAGTTGAGCTATTTCAAATCCTGAATGATGATGCTGTGAAAGTGCTGCACTCAGTATGCCAGCAAATTTGGAAAACTCAGCAGTGGCCACAGGACTGGAAAAGGTCAATTTTCATTCCAATCCCAAAGAAAGGCAATGACAAAGAATGTTCAAACTACCACACAATTGCACTCATCTCACATGCTAGTAAAGTAATGCTCAAAATTCTCCAAGCCAGGTTTTAGCAGTACGTGAACCGTGAACTTCCAGACATTCAAGCTGGTTTTAGAAAAGGCAGAGGAACCAGAGATCAAATTGCTAACATCCGCTGGATCATGGAAAAAGCAAGAGAGTTCCAGAAAAACATCCATTTCTGCTTTATTGACTATGCCAAAGCCTTTGACTGTGTGGATCACAATAAGGTGTGGAAAATTCTTAAAGAGATGGGAATACCAGACCATCTGACCTGTCTCTTGAGAAACCTGTGTGCAGGTCAGGAAGCAACAGTTAGAACTGGACATGGAACAACAGACTGGTTCCAAATAGGAAAAGGAATACGTCAAGGCTGTATATTGTCACCCTGCTTATTTGACTTCTATGCAGAGTACATCATGAGAAATGCTGGGCTGGAGGTAGTACAAGCTGGAATCAAGATTGCCGGGAGAAATATCAATAACCTCATATATGCAGACGACACCACCTTTATGGCAGAAAGTGAAGAGGAACTAAAAAGCCTCTTGATGAAAATGAAGGAAAAGAGTGAAAAAGTTGGCTTAAAGCTAAATATTCAGAAAACTAAGATCATGGCATCTGGTCCCCTCACTTCATGGGAAATAGATGGGGAAAACAGTGGAAACAGTGTCAGACTTTATTTTGGGGGGGGGGCTCCAAAATCACTGCAGATGGTGATTGTAGCCATGAAATTAAAAGACGCTTACTCCTTGGAAGGAAAGTTATGACAAACCTAGATAGCATATTTAAAAGCAGAGACATTACTTTGTCAACAAAGGTCCATCTAGTCAAGGCTATGGTTTTTCCAGTGGTCATGTATGGATGTGAGAGTTGGATGGTGAAGAAAGCTGAGCGCCAAAGAATTGATGCTTTTGAACTGTGATGTTGGAGAAGACTCTTGAGAGTCCTTGGCCTGCAAGAGTCCACCCTAAAGGAGATCAGTCCTGGGTGTTCATTGGCAGGACTGATGTGGAAGCTGAAATTCCAGTACTTTGGCCACCTGATGCAAAGAGCTGACTCATTGGAAAAGACCCTGATGCTGCGAAGGATTGGGGGCAGGAAAAGAAGGGGACAGCAGAGGATAAGATGGCTGGATGGCATCACCAACTCAATGGACATGGGTTTGGGTAGACTACGGGAGTTGGTGATGGACAGGGAGTTCTGGTGTGCTGCAATTCATGGGGTAGCAAAGAGTTGGACATGACTGAGCAACTGAACTGAACTGAATGTAGCCTCGGTGTGTAGGAGGATACTTAGGCAATGTCTAGAAAGCCTGCTTCATATTACTTCTTTTCTTTTATTAAAAAATGCTCTTTCTAATCTCTTTCCTTTCCTTTTCCATTCTGTATTTGTTTTTAGGGATCTGTTTGAGATTCTTCATGATCAATTAGAAATGTTTCTTTTCAGGCTATCAGCCTGTAAGGAATACTCCAGGAAAATGCACTGTGGATGTGAAACTACCGGAAAAGTAGGGTTCAGATTTTACTGGGTGAATCTGGCTAACAATGCCAATTCCAGAGAAGCTCAGATTTTCAGTGGCTGGTACTTTTACCTGAAGAATGAGGAACAGAATGCTTTTCAGAGTGCTTCCCTTTACTTTCTACAATGAAAGCCCCAGATGGTGTTTGAATCCCACTAATGCAGGTTTTCCCTCAACTTCTTTCACTGCTGCGGCTATTCTGGATGATTTAACCACATTCTTCCTACCCAGTCTTTGAACGTGGCTGGAGCATCTCTTGTCTCCAACTGATGTAGGGTCATCTGTCATCAGTGCACCCCCGCCTCCGCCCCCAGGGTTAGTGGGTCTTTCTTCAGGGCCATCCTATTTCTCTGATTTATGACTGTCCAAGCCCCTCCTTCTATGGTCCTGTAGCATCTGTCTTCTCCCATCCCTGCAATATCTTTCCAATTCCACAGAATTTCAAAACCAATGTGCTCTCTCACAGCCAAGCATTGTTCTGAATGCACGAGTGGAAGCTGAATGAATGAGAAACAGATTTTTTTTTTTGATTTGTAGAGGGAAGTACCTCATGTCCTCAGGGAATATGAAATAGTTCTGTAGTGCCCATGTGCACCACCCTGAGAGTACTGGGTCTATGAAAACTCACAATATAGGTGAAGAATTACGTAAAGAACATTGTTCTTTTATTATGAGCTTTTGTTATTGCAGAATTTAAACATGTAATTTATATTGCCCACTTTAATGGAAGAACTTGAGTAAATTTACATATATTTGAAAAGCTGAGAATTAAGAACGTCATTAAAGGTCAAAAGTTAACTGGACATTTTAGAACCTAATTGTACTGAAATGTCTTCTTTTCTCCCAAATTTATTTTTTTTAAGATTTTTATGAACTCATTAACTGAGTCTAATGTAAAATAGATCTTTGTGAAAACCAAGTGAAACAGCTATAGATTTAACTCCTACTTGTATTTAGTATACGTTTCTATTAAATAACATTCATTCACTTGATTATAATGGGCTTCCTAGGTGGCGCTAGTGGTAAGGAACCTGCCTGCCAGTGCAAGAGACATGAGATGCAGGTTCGATCCCTGGGTCAGGAAGATCCTCTGTAGGAGGGCATGGCAACCCACTCTAGTATTCTTGCCTGGAGCATCCCATGAACAGAGGAGCCTGATGGGCTACAGTCCATAGAGTCGCAAACAGTAGGATATGACAGGTAATTTAGCATGAATTTAGCAATTTAGCATGAAGGCATGCACTTAATTATAAACAGGAAACACAATTTCTATAGACTAGTGACATTTTAGTGGTAAAGCAGGGGAAAATTAAAAAAAAAAAAAAAACCTGCCTGCAATGAGGGAGACCTGGGTTCGATCCCTGGGTCGGGAAAATCCCCTGGAGAAGGAAATGGCAACCCACTCCAGTATTCTTGCCTGGAGAATCCCATGGACAGAGGAGCCTGGTGGGCTACAGTCCATGGGGTTGCAAAGAGTCGGACACGACTGAGCGACTTCACTTCACTTCAGGGGAAAGTATAAGAGTTATCCTTATGTAGGATTTTTTTCAGGGCCTTCCTGAGTGGCACAGGCAGTAAAAAATCTGCCTGCAATACAGGAGACCTGGGTTTGATCCCTGGGTTGGGAAAATCCCCTGGAAAAGGAAATGGCAGCCCACTCCAGTATTCTTGCCTGGAGAATTCCATTGGCAGAGGAGCCTCGTGGGCTGCCATCTGTTACAAAGAGTTGGACATGAGTGAAGTGACTTAGCTGCAACGTCAGGGTTTTTTCAAGCTGCAGGAATTTCTTCCAGAGACCTATCTACGTATTTCTAGGACAGCGCCCCACTTCTCCCAGTCCAGGTAGAAACTCAGTTCTCTACTCTTTGGTTGCCTTGGGGTGGGGTGCAGGGGACAGGAAATACATAATAATAGCTGCTAGGACTGAATTGTGGTCCCCCCTCCCCCCACTTATGCTAAAATCCTAACCTCTGATGTGATTGTATTTGGAGACAGGGCTTTGAAGAGGTAATTAATGTTAAGTGACCTTAAGGGTGAAGCCTTAACCTGAAATAATGTGTGGGTTTATAAGAAGAGAAAGATTTCTCTCTCTTCTCCCATCATATGAGAACACTACAAGAAGGCAGCTGTCTATAAGCCAGGAGGAGCTCTCAACAGAAACCGTATCAAACCACAGCTTGGTCTTGACTTAGCAGCCTCCAGAACTGGTGGTATTCATTTTGGCATCCTAAGCAGAAGAAAGCAACTATTACTATGGAAAATTTAGAAAAACTGCAAAACTGCATGAAACCATATGAATCTGTTGTAATTACTATGAAATTTTGGATTATTGGAATAATAAATTATTGTTCTAATTGTAGAACAGCATACAGTCATTTTTGCATTAAATTTAGAAAAAGAAAAAGCACCAAGAAGGAAATGAAAATTCTGACTCCCACAAATAACCACAATTATTATAATTTTAGTAGGTCTATTCATATGGTTTCTATATATTTATACATTTTTTGCCATTGTCATCATGTTAGACTACATTGATATATGTAAATATTCACCAAACAAGCTCTTGTGACTTTTTGACTGAATAATTTAATATTCTTTAACAAACATTATTTTCAATGGCATCATCATGTTCTATCGAATGGTTGGATTATTACTTACTGATCCAGTTTTCTATTGTTTGCCATTTAGATTGTTTCTAATTTTGCTATCATAAAACATAATCCAAATAACATATCTACACATAAATCCTTTCAAAATTTCTGATTATCTCTGCCAAATAAGTTCTTAGAAGAATTTCTAGGTCAAATTATGTAGATGTGTTGGAGAATTTTCATAGCTATCACCAGATTGTTTTCTAGGAATATTTCAGCAACTGATGCTCCCACAAGTTTGAATGAGAGTTCCTACTAACATGCTGTTTACATGAGTAATCAACAATGCTAATTGCAGTCACTTAGAAATATGTATTTGCAAGTTGACAGGAGAGAATGTTATATACGTGTTTCAATTTATATGTCTTTAATTACTTGTAACAGTGATTTTTATTTGTTTTGCTTTGTTTTTACCATTTATTAGTAGTCTGTGAATATTTTTCACACTAATATAAATTTTCTTTTTCTATGGCAATAAGCCTACTATGCATAGCTTTGTCAGATTTATTATGACAAATTTCCAATTTGCCATGATGTCTGAGAGACTTTTTAATGTGCAAAAATTAATGTATGTTTTAAGTTTGTTCTTAATTTTTCAAGTTCCAATAGTATTTTACTATCTTTATATCATATAAGACTTCCCTGGTGGCTCAGATGGTAAAGAATCTCCTGCAGTGTAGGAGAGCTGGGTTTGATCCCTGGGTCAGGAAAATTCCCTGTAGAAGGGAATGGCTACCCACTCCAGTATCTTGCCTGGAGAATTCCATGGATAGAGGAGCCTGGTAGGCTACAGTTCATGGTGTTGCAAAGAGTCGGACACGACTGAGCGACTTTCACTGTTTCCTGTCATGTAAAGATTCATCTGATTTTTTCTTAAGATTTTTATAATTGTCTCATTCCCTCTTACTTTTTAAACAGGATAAAACTTTTTTCTGGTGTAAAATTTGAGTGAAGCTATCTTCTCTGCTTTATTTATTTATTTTTTTCATTTATTTTTATTAGTTGGAGGCTAATTACTTTACAATATAGTAGTGGTTTTTACCATACATTGACATGAATCAGCCATGGATTTACATGTGTTCCGCATCCTTAATCCCCCTCCCACCTCCCTCCCCATCCCATCCCTCTGGGTCTTCCCAGTGCACCAGTCCCGAGCACTTGTCTCATGCATCCAACCTGGGCTGGCGATCTGTTTCACGCTTGATAATATACATGTTTCAATGCTATTCTCTCAGATCATCCCACCCTCGCCTTCTCTCAGAGTCCAAAAGTCTGTTCTATACATCTGTGTCTCTTTTTCTGTCTTGCATATAGGGTTATTGTTACCATCTTTCTAAATTCCATATATATGCGTTATACTATATTGGTGTTTATCTTTCTGGCTTACTTCACCCTGTATAATGGGCTCCACTATTTCAGCCCTACTTACCAAATAATCGTTTTTGTTCTTCCCACTGAGTTGGAATACAAACTTTATAGTTATATACACTGAATTCTTATTAGTATCTTCTTTTAAGCTATCTGATACTTTTAGAATTATTATAGCTTTAATATATTTTAATATCTGACAGGAGTTTCCTATTGTTGTACTTTTCACTTTTTACTTAATTGTCTTTGCCTGTCCATATTTTTAGAAACTTCATTTATTGATTCCTTTGTTTTGGCTGTCCTGGGTCTTCGGCTATTGCTGCCCAGGCTTTTCTCTGGTTGAGGCAAGTAGGGGCTACTCTTTAGTTAAGGTGCGTGGCCTTCTCACTGAGGTGGCTTTTGTTGCAGAGCGTGGGCTCTAGTGCCTGTGGGCTTCAGTAATTTCAGCCTGTGGGCTCAGTCGTTAGTTTCCTGGGCTCTAGAGCACAGGCTCAATACATGGGCTTAGTTGCTCCATATAATGTGGAACCTTCCCGGACTAGGGATCGAATCCACTTCTCCTGCATTGGCAGGCAGATTCTTTACCACTGAGCCACCAGGGAAGCCCTGTTGATTTTTAGAGTTGAATTTTGGAATTGCACTTCAGCACCTTAAAATCATCCTACAGAAGTTTTGACTATAGCTGTGTTAGGCTATTAATTACTTTCGGAAGAATCGACTCTGGGAGATAATGAAGGACAAGGAAGTATGGTATGCTGCAGTCCAAGTAGTTTCAAAGAGTTGGGCATGACTGAATGACTGAACAACAACAAAAATAATAGTAAAAATAAATATCCTTCAGTTCAGTTCAGTGGAGTCACTCAGTCGTGTCCAACTCTTTGCAGCCCCATGGACTGCAGCATTCCAGGCTTCCCTGTCCAACAACAACTCCCGGAGTTTACTCAAACTTATGTGCATTGAGCCGGTGATGCCATGAAACCATCTCATCCTCTGTCACCCTTCTTCTCCCACCTTTAGTCTTTCCCAGAATCAGGGTCTTTTCCAATGAGTCAGCTCTTTGAATCAGGTAGCCAAAGCATTGGAGTTTCAGCTTCAGCATTAGTCCTTCCAATAAATATTCAGGACTGATTTCCTTTAGGATTGACTGGTTGGATCTCCTTGCAGTTCAACGGACTCTCAAGAGTCTTCTCCAACATCACAGTTCAAAAGCATCAATTCTTCAGTGCTCAGCTTTCTTTATAGTCCAACTCTCACATCCATACATGACCACTGGATAAACCATAACCTTGACTAGATGGACCTTTGTTGGCAAAGTAATGTCTCTGTTTTTTAATATGCTGTCTAGGTTGGTCATAGCTTTTCTTTCAAGGAGCAAGCATCTTTTAATTTCATGGCTGTGGTCACCATCTGCAGTGATTTTGGAGCCCAAGAATATAAAGTCTCTAATTGTTTCTGTTGTTTCCCCATCTGTTTGCCATGAAGTGATGGGACCAGATGCCATGATCTTAGTTTTCTGAATGTTGAGTTTTAAGGCAACTTTTTCACTCTCCTCTTTCACTTGCATCAAGAGGCTCTTTAGTACTTCGCTTCTGCCATAAGGGTGGTGTCATCTGCATATCTGAGGTTTTTTATATTTCTCCCAGCAGTCTTGATTCCAGCTTGTGCTTCATCCAGCCTGGCATTTTGCATGATGTACTCTGCATATAAATTAAATTAGCAGGGTGACAATATACAGCCTTGACATACTCTTTTCCCAATTTTGAACCAGTCTGTTGTTCCATGTCCAGTTCTAACTGCTGCTTCTTGACATGCATACAGATTTCTGAAGAGGCAGGTCAGGTGGTCTGATATTCCATCTCTTTAAGAGTTGTCCACAGTTTGTTGTGATCCACACAGTCAAAGGCTTTGGCATAGTCAATAACGTGGAAGTAGATGTTTTTCTGGAACTCTCGCTTTTTCAATGATCCATTGGATGTTGGCAATTTGATCTCTGGTTCCTCTGCTTTTTCTAAATCCAGCTTGAACATCTGGAAGTTCATGCTTCATGTACTGTTGAAGCCTGGCTTGGAGAATTTTGAGCATTACTTTGCTAGTGTGTGAGATGAATGCAATTGTGTGGTAGTTTGAACATTCTTTGTCATTGCCTTTCTTTGGGATTGGAATGAAAATTGACCTTTTCCAGTCCTGTGACCACTGCTGAGTTTTCCAAATTTGCTGGTATATTGAGTGCAGCACTTTCACAGCATCATCTTTTAAGATTTGAAATAGCTCAACTGGAATTCCATCGCCTTCACTAGCTTTGTTCGTAGTGATGCTTCCTAAGGCCCACTTGACTTCACATTCCAGGATGTCTGTTTCTAGGTGAATGATCACACCATCATGATTATTTCAGTCTTGAAGATCTTTTTTGTATAGTTCTTCTGTGTGTATTCTTGCCACCTCTTCTTAATATCTTTTGCTTCTGATGGATCCATACAGTTTCTGTCCTTTATTGTGCCCATCTTTTCCTGAAATGTTCCCTTGGTATCTCTGGTTTTCTTGAAGAGATCTCTAGTCTTTCCCATTCTATTGTTTTCCTCTGTTTCTTTGCATTGATCACTGAGGAAGGCCTTCTTATCTCCTTGCTATTCTTTGGAACTCTGCATTCAAATGGGTGTATCTTGGTATTCAAAAAAGGTATATCCTTCCTTCTCTCCTTTGCCTTGAGCTTCTCTTCTTTTCACAGCTATTTGTAAGGCCTTCTCAGACAACCATTTTGCCTTTATGTATTTCTTTTTCTTGGGGATGGTCTTGATCCCTGCCTCTTGTACAATATCATGAACCTCTCTCCATAGTTCTTCAGGTACTCTATCAGATCTATGCCCTTGAATCAATTTGTCACTTCCAGTGTATAATTGTAAGGGATTTGATTTAGGTCATACCTGAATGGTCTAGTGGTTTTCCCTACTTTTCTTCAATTTCAGTCTGATTTTGGCAATAAGGAGTTCATGATCTGAGCCACAATCAGCTCCCGGTCTCGTTTTTGCTGACTGTGTAGAACTTCTCCATCTTTGGCTGCAAAGAATATAATCAGTTGATTTTGGTATTTACCATCTTGTGATGTCCATGTGTAGTCTTCTCTTGTGTTGTTGGAAGAGGGTGTTTGCTATGACCAGTGCGTTCTCTTGGCAAAACTCTGTTAGCCTTTCATCTGCTTTGTTTTGTACCACAAGGCCAGATTTGCCTGTTACTCCGTGTGTCTCTTGACTTCCTAATTTTGCATTCCAGTCCCCTATAATGAAAAGGACATCTTTTTAGGGTGGTAGTTCTAGAAGGTCTTAAATATTCTTAACAATGGAAAAAAGAAGAAACAGGATCTTTTCCCTCCATAAATAGCTGGAAAGTTGGAATGCTTTGTTTTGTTTTTTTTTTTTTTTCCTTTTCCATGTGCCTTTTTAGTGATGTTTTGCATTTTTACTTTCCCTGTAAAGACTTATTTTAAAATTTTAAACTGATTTATTTTCTAACCATTTTTTATAACAGCTGTATCATGTTCTAGTGATCTTATTGCTTAATATTAGTCACTTTATACTATGACTTTTCCATGGTGAAGGAATTTCATTCATTTTTTTAAACAATCTGAAATGTATCTGAGTGATGGTTTCTGAGTTTTTCTACACATAAGAATATCTTTTGTTTCCTGTAACCAAAGTAATAATTTAGCTGGATACTGAATTCTTACACTGAAACCTTTTACCCTAAAAGGTTCATAGATTCTCCTCCATTTTCTTTAGTAATCATTGTTGCAGAAAACAGGTCTAAACATAACTGAATTTTCCCCTTTGTCTGAAATTCATACTTTTAACCCAGTTAAAGTTAAATGTTAGTCATTTTTTCATTAACTTTGCCTTATCTTGGGTTAACCTATTTGATATGAAGACATGTTTGAAAGAAGAGGATTTTCTTCTGTTTTTTTTTTTTTTATAATTCCTTAAGTTTAATATATTCTGAATTCTTCTCCACTAATACCTATATTGTATAGGTTTAATATCTGATGTCCTGATGTGACAAATGTTTAACTTTTCTCTCATAAATTTTGTCTTATCCTTCCTCTATATCCTAGGAGATTTTCTCAACTTAGTCCTCTCTAATACAATTTGATTTTCTACAATATTCAGTCTCCTTTTTTCTGCTTTTAAGACAGAGTTTAATTCTACTATTGAATCTTTCATTTCATTGTCTCTCATTCAGCTCTCTATTCATATCAATTTAAAACTCTGTTTCTTCTCTTACCAGCTGTGTGACCTTGGTTATGATATTTAACCTCTCTGTTCTCCATTTTTCTCACCAATAAAAAAAGGATAATAATTATTCCCACAGAATAATATTAGATTATCCTTAGAAACTTTTAGATAAGTTTCTAGCCCATAGAAATGTGCCAGTAAATTTAAACTACTATTATTATGATCATCACCATCACCATTATTATCTCTGCCTGTATCTCAGCAATGTTCCTTTCCTTTAAGCTGTTGTCATCTCACTTCTGTGTGTGTGTGTGTCTGTGGAAGTCATATTTTATTTAAATTTGGGGAAGCACAATACAGACACTCTAAAATGTATTTGTGCTGTAAATCTTTTTAAAAAATCTCTTCACGCTATGTACAGATACTGTTTATGTTGTAGAATATTTTCATAATCCACTTACTGCTGAGGTTCATTTTTCTATTTATATCTCCTTTTACAAGGAGAGCTCTCTTGACTGGAGACATTAGTTCTCTTTTTTTCCCCTAAATTTTGACTTGGGAGCTGTAGGATCCTCCTGTAGATCCTGAATCAGAATCAAATTGCTGCTGACTGGCTATTATTCAGCAAAGGGTGCAGGACCGCATTTAAGTCTGTTCTCCCACTGCTCCTGTCTGACTACCCCCTCTACAGATGGGAATGTATTCTGGGATAATTTGTTACTGCTCAATTCATTGCATCCATCCCTTTCCCAAAATACTGGGTGAAAAATTCAGTCCCTGAATTGCATTATCTCATCACTCTCTTGTCTTCCTTCATATTTCTGAACCATTTTCCAGATGAAAGATGCCATAAGTTGCCCAGTTCTACAACTCCATTGCTGTGAGTTGTAGCCCCTAATTTGATATATAAAAAGAAGTACTAGGTGACTGGGGCTCATGCGAACCTGGCTCTTTCATTTTGGGAGAGTTGCTGTCTGGCCTGGATGATAGGAAAAGTCATACAAGCAAGTGTGTGGAAATGTCTTACTTTCTTCCTGCTTGCTTATATATTCTGTTTTAAAGTCTATTCACACTAATGGAACCACCCTTAGGGGTCTGACAACAGGTCGAGTGATCTTTAAAACTGTTGACACTTTGCATCTGTACATGTGTATTTTTACTGTTTCAAGGAAAATTGAAAGAAACTGAATTAGGCTCTAACAGATAGCTTTTTAATTTACCAATTAAAAAAAAAACCTTTGATGATAATAGAATCAGGGAATCCAAGAGGTATTAGACCAAAACTTTGATTTTATAGTTGAAGAGACTTTTTGGTAGGCACATTGCCTGACTTGTCTGAGGTCAGACAGAGGCCAGAACCAGGTCAGTGCTTTTGTCCTTCTAGTGCCTTGCTCATAGGGGGAAAAAAATTGAGCTATTCTGACAAATAGAGATTCTTCAAATCAAGATCTTTCACACTGAGTCATTTCTTAAACAGCAAGGAGTCTCTTCTATGTGGTAAAATAGAGAACAGTGTAACTTATATGCAGAGTACATCATGAGAAACACTGGGCTGGATGAAGCACAAGCTGGAATCAAGATTGCCAGGAGAAATATCAATAATCTTAGATATGCAGATGACACCACCCTTATGGCAGAAAGTGAAGAATAACTAAAGAGCCTCTTGATGAAAGTAAAAGAGGAGAGTGAAAAAGTTGGCTTAAAACTCAACATTCAGAAAATTAAGATCATGGCATCCAGTCCCATCACTTCATGGCAAATAGATGAGGAAACAATGGAAACAGTGGCAGACTTTATTTTTGGGGGCTCCAACATCACTGCAGATGGTGACTGCAGCCATGAAATTAAAAGATGCTTACTCCTTGGAATGAAAGTTATGATCAACCTGGACAGCACATTAAGAAGCAGAGACATTACTTTGTCAACAAAGGTCTGTCTAGTCAAGGGTATGGCTTTTCCAGTGGTCATGTATGGATGTGAGAGTTGGACTATAAAGAAAGTTGAACACTGAAGAACTGATGCTTTTGAACTCTGGTGTTGGAGAAGACTTTTGAGAGTCCCTTGGACTGCAAGGAGATCCAACCAGTCCATCCTAAAGGAGATCAGTCCTGGGTGTTCATTGGAAGGACTGATGTTGAAGATAAACTCCAATACTTTAGCCACCTGATGCAAAGAACTGACTCATTTGAAAAGACCCTGATTCTGGGAAGGATTGAAGGTGGGGGGAGAAGGGGATGACAGAGGGCGAGATAGTTGGATGACATCACCGACTCGATGGACATGAGTTTGAGTAAGTTCCGGGAGTTGGTGATGGACAGGGAGGCCTGGCGTGCTGCGGTTCATGGGGTCACAAAGAGTCAGGCACGACTGAGCGACTGAACTTAACTGAAGAGAATAACAAGGACAAATCCACTGACAAACACTGAAGTTCCTCACTGTCTAACTGCATTAGGGAACATTTGTAAACCCTTCTCATCTCCTTCTATACCTCTTTCTTTTCTTTTTAAATTTTTATCAGAGTGTAGTTGATTTACAATGTGTTGTTAGTTTCAGGTACACAGCAAAGTGAGTCAGGACATATACTTATATCCACTCTTTCTGTTTTTAAGATTCTTTTCCCATATAGGTCATTACAGAGTATTGAGTAGAGCTCCCTTTGCTACAGAGTATACCTCTTTCTAGCAATTATAAATAAAATGAATACTTATATCATGATAATAGTTCTCTTCAAGGAGTTGATTCTTTAATACTTAAACACATTGTGACATCCCACACCCAGCCAGCACGTGTCTCTTTGTGTTTCAGCTGCTGAATGACTGCTCGTCTCGTCTCAAGCTGGCCCACCTGGCCAGAGCACTGTACACCCCCAGCGGAGAGCCAATACACTCGTGGGATGACATAGAGAGAGACATGGTCATCTGTGTGTCTACAGGGCGAAGCTTTAGAACTCAAGAAGGTATGAGTGATGATTTCTTTTCCATCATGTTTTTGAAGAGTTAAAGCATTCACTTGTTTCTTCAAAGAGCTTTTTTTTTTTTTTTACTGAATTTTATATCCCATCATGATGATTTTTAATGACTATCCTACTCCACACTTTTGTACGCCATATTACTAAAGCTAAATTCCATATTTATTTGCTGGAAGCTCACTGTTGACACTGTTTGAGCTAAAGCATTCTATGAAAGTTCTGTTAGTTTTGAGTTTTATCCAAGGGGCTTTAGTTGTAGAAATTCTAAAAGGCCTCCTTTGAAGGTATTCATTTTTTAGCATGAACCCTGAGGAAAGTGAGGCATCCTTGATTTCCTACTTTGCAAGTTATTTAAAACTTAATGTTTCTTTAAAAAACAAATGTACACTTTACAGATTTATTTTGTTTACTGATAAGTAAATATATGCTTGTTTATTATCTTGTCTGTCTTTCAACAACTTTTTTTTGATAAATTTAGAAATGGAAGAGAACATAACATTTGGTATTAAACCAATTCTTGTTTTTCATCCTACTTATCCTGAGAAATTTAAAACCCCTTTCTGGGGTAAGTCTACATTAACAAAGACAGAATTTTCAGGATATCCTGAAAAACATTGATAACATTTTTAAAGAAATCAGAAGATTCAGGGGACATCCATAGCAGTCCAGTGGTTAAGACTCTGTGCTTCCACTGCAGGGGGCATAGGTTCAATCCTTGGTCCAGGGAACTAGGATCTCACATGCCATGTGATTTGGAAAAAAAAAATTAGAAATGAATTACCTGGGATTTTAAAAATAACTAATGTTAGGTTATCTCTTTTAAAAGTCACCATAAAATTTTTATTACTATGTCATATATAAGGTATAGAAACCAAAAAATTTTAAAACAGTTGTAATCCTATCTTTATACTTAGCCTAGAAGGGGCAAAAATATGGGAATGAAAACTAAAATGCAGGACGACAAGGATTTATTGGGATGCCTAACACTGTTCTGAGATTCCCCCAGCACCATCCTATATCAAAGAAGGGCATTAATCTTTATATTCTTTGTATTTGTCCCCATCATTCACCATTACCCCTCACCCCAGTTCTTGGTGACCCTCACTATGTAATTATTTAGAAGAATTACTTAGAATGAACCAGTGATGTCGTTCTTAACAGGACGTACTAATTGATAGCTTTCTGTATTCCATAGCCAATAAAAGAAATGTAAGCCAGAGTTCCTTCCCTGAAAGAGTTTTGGATCTAGTTAAGTATATGAACACACTTGAAGTAATTGAATAGTAAGGAAACAAGTGGTGTGGTAGAAGGTAACTTCCCAGTCCTTTCGTTATTTATGCTTAATCTTTTGTACTCTTGGGATGGCCTTCTGTTTCCTGGACGTCGCCCTCCTGGCCCCACTGTATTCATTGGGCCTTTCAGATAAGTAACAGGCAACCTAGCCAGAGAGGTATCCAAAACACAGAGAGAAATGTAGGCTACCTTCCCAGAAGCAAGCTTGTTACCCATAAAAACTGGAAAAAGAAAAGAGAAAACTGAAAATGCAAACATTACTCTTCCTACCATTTTCTTCCTTGTTAGCTCTGTAGACCTTTGACAAGGCTATATAGACATTCATCTTTGCATCTTCAGTTCTTTGACCACATCGATTACTATGATGTTAAAGAGCTGTTTCTTCCCCTCTTAAAATGGGTCCTCATATTCCTTTAATGGTGAAAGTGTTAGTGGTTTCCCCCAATTGTCTAAGATCTTTTCAGTGGGTGATATATGTTCTAGAAAATCTAATTGATAGTGGAGAGTCTAACTTAGCTGCTATTAGAAAGTTATTTTATTATATAAACTGTCATTTTATTGTTTTTCCTGAAATAATTAAATGAGAAACAATCATTTGATAGAAATTTAAACACTCAAAATGCTTTAGAAAAGAGAGAGAGATGCTACTAGCATATATATACATGTATATATATACTCTTGTGAAGGGACATTTAATGAATCATTCTGTTCATAATTTTTCTGTGACCTACTGACTTAAGTATGTAGTAGAAAATAAGGCAGCTTGGGACTTTCAAAACTAAACACCTAATAAGAACTTATTTTATGTACTATAATATAAAAACATTCAGCATGTGAAAGCCACCAAAGAATCACGTTTGGTCTTTGAAAAATGGATTTGTTTTGGCAAAACAAATCAGACACTGTTAGAATGGTGTCTTTCACACAAACCCCTAACAAAATTAAAAGAGTGCCTTATGCCATTTGTCTTCAATTCTGAACACGGTTCTCAATGCTGTGTTTACCATCTTTTCAGTGGGTTCAATTTTTAGACTACTTCTAGGTTAGCTTCCAATTCAGGCTTTATAAAAAGCTTGGAAGGAAGCCCTCTCTAGCAACTGCCGTTCTGTAGAAATCCAAAGAATGTTAACACATATCTGATGTGATAAGCAAGTCAAGTGTGTAATGAGAGAGTCCGGCGTGGGAGTCGAGGGTTTCTGAAGGATCTTCGAGTTTTTCATCATCCTGAACTTTTAATTATTTGCCATAAATACATTGACTTGTCTCTCAAAATAATTTTTTTCACAGAGTTAAAGCAACTGGTGGAGATCAGAGCAAATTATGCCCGAATCTGCAGGCAGCAGGGCCCTCAAGCCACAGACATCGTGCTGTCACCATCTGCAAAGCTGCGATCCCTGGGACCTTCACTCACTGAATTCCTAGCGGAGCCACCCTAGGTTGTGCTGTGTCTCACTGGGGTAGGTGTGTGGACGTACTTATGTGTTTGCTAGGATGTGATATGATGATTAGTCATCGTTCTTAATTTTATGCCATCTCCTTTAAACATTATACCCTCTCCATTTTACTCAGTGGCATTTGATGCCTCAAATCTGTTCTTAGAAAGACAACAAAACTCGACAAAGCAATGACAGTAAACTATCTTAGGTGTATTTTCTCCTAGGAAAAGGAAAATACTGGTTGTTATTGAAAAATAATTTTGTGGGATCAAATAGTATATATTATTCTATATATACTTTTTTATTCTTATATATAATTTGATAATAAAATAGACTGACAATTGTAGTGTATTTATATATATTTACATATGTGCTTAAATTTAGTAGGATCAAGAGTAGTATATGTACTATTTATATAGAAGTAATTTTATATTATTCATTTTACGTTGGGCTTCCCTGGTGGCTCAGGGGTAGAGGAACTGCCTCTTGGTGCAGGAGACATGGGTTCGATTCCTGGGTCTGGAAGACTCCCTGGAGAAGGAAATGGCAACACATTCTAATATTCCTCCCTGAGAAATCCCATGGACAGAGGAGCCTGGTAGGCTACACTCCATGGGGTCACAAAGAATCAGACATGACGTAGTGACTAAACAACAACAACAAAACTTTTTTTATTCCTATATATAATTTGATAATAAAATAGACTGATAATTGTAGTGTGTGTGTATATATATATATATATATATATATAGTTATATTTAGTGGGGTCAAGTAGTATATGTACTATATATAAAAATAATTTTATATATTCATTGTATGTATATAACTTATATGTATATAGTATATTATATATATAATTTGATAATAACAAAGACTCTTTGACTACCTAATGCTAAATTTGAGTCAAACTGACATTTTTCTGGCTCAGCCACTTTATTTTTCAAGGTTCCATGTTAAAACCCTACGTTTACTAAATGAAAATGAAATGGCTGGTGGCCACCAAACCCCACATGAATTGCTTTTTCCTCCTCCCACTCCCCCTCAGTTTGGCCTGTGGTAACAGGATTCCTCATGAGCACAGCTAGATGTTGTTCACAGAGTGAAGCTGGATCATTTCTGATGTAAACTCAGTAACCAAAAGCCGTAGACTGTGAATACCGAAACTTAGGGAAAGGGTATATGCACTACTTGAAGGAAAAAATCATGTGAGGATTTTTCTTAAGGGGTCAAGGGATATCCTTAGCAATCATATGTAGCAATACTACAGGAAGAGAACTTACCTTTTAATTTCTTTCTGCTATGAAGAAAGAATTATTTTTTAAGAAAAATATCAGTGACACATCAGAGTTTGATTTCTGGTTCTGGTAAAAAAATTTTCCAGAGAAATGCTCTTCTTTCTTCCTCTGAAAGCCTTTGGCATCTCCATCTGAGTATAAATCGCAGCCTGACTAAAAGTGTACAGAATGGCTCAGCTGGGCTCACTCCTCAATCCACCACTGTAATGTGGTGCAGGAAGGCAGTAGATCATTTCTACTGAAAGGGGCTCTTGGTAATCGCTGCAAAAGGCCTAGCATTTACTCCCAGTCTGCAAATCAGTCAGGTTGCGTGAATAAATTCTTGCTGCCTCTGACACTACTAAAAGCAGAGCACATTGAGGCAAAATTTCAAGTTGCATACACAACAATTTGCCCTTTTGCAGACCTCTTTTCTATGTGTTGTGCAGTGTTAGAGATGTGAAGGCATTCCAGGACACCTTTGTGATACATATGAAAGAAAGATTGCATGTGCCCCCACTTCGCTTTTCCTTTTGTTGAACAAGAAGGGTTAAGGAACATGCTCCCGGTTACAAAGTGGGCCAGTAGGATTCTTACCTGCTGGGCCTCTTCTTATAAAAACTGGATTACAATCCCCAGAGACATAGAACTAGTTTTACTTTTTTCCAGATTCCTTGAAAAGAAGGGCATTTCTCTAGGTGAAAAAGTACCTATCATTTTGCTGCTGAGGAAAAGTTGATTTGCTATGAAAATGGCGTGATTTCACCATGGATCAAATGTGCAGATTCTTGTGAAGTCTTCACTGTTGTGTGTGAACATGTCTGAAGCGAAAATTGGTAATATCACACAACACTGTATCAGTGTACCAGGAGACGTAAGGCAAAACTCTGAACGGAACTTTTCTATTACTCGTAAATGTGATTTCAGATGTAATGTAACAGTCATCAACACATCACATTTTACCAGCAAGGCAGTGACACGTACTTTGTTGACGATGGCTTGCACAGGGTATCTTGGCAGTTCGTAACCATTTTTAACTTCAGAGTAAGAACAGCCCTGCTCTTTATCATTGACCTTCTTCTATGATTGCCTGGATCATGTGGACTGACACTACTAAAAGCAGAGCACATTGAGGCAAAATTTCAAGTTGCATACACAAAAATTTGCTCTTTTGCCCTTCTATGATCGCCATCCATGTGGACTGGAGGGCAGTTACTCCACCTTCAGCAAGGACTATGGGATAAGACTATTTTAATTCTATTCAACCCTCCAAAGATTTTAATAAACCCAGGAATTTCCTTTGGGGACATGCTTATCAAATTTGAGTCAGCCTTGTATATTTAAGTCACATTTCAATATTTTTCTATCAACTGGAAATCATTTATTATTAAATACTAAAGCAACCATCCTCAAGTCTGTGGTGTTCTCCCGAAATTTATTTCCTGCTGGTTTGCAAACACCCTTAAGTTGATCCAGATGTTAATCAACCATGTACCCGCGTTTGTGATTGTCCTTGGGAGAAAGAATTTTCTGGATGTTTCTGTCCCACCTCTAGCCTTTGTTACTTGATTAAGTGTTGGGTTGAAGTTGCATATTTTTAAGCAAACTAACTGAAAACAACATGTCTGAAAGCTTGACAAACATTTTGAGATTTTGGCACCATTTATAAATAAATGTTCTATCTGTGTACTTATGGTAGGTTTACAAAACAGGACACGTTAGAAGTGATTCAAAATCCAGATGCAGTTTTGTGGTGTGATAACCCTGAATTTGCATTTTGTTCTTGATTGTTCATAATAACTGAATATTTTTTTGTATGGATCAAGAAAACAAAGCAACAAACAAGCAAACCACAACAAAAAGGTAAAAATACATCCGTTCTCTTTTGTAAGAGAATCACTTAGACACTGTGGCCAGTGACAGCAGCATTTGTGAGCTAACCTTAATTAATAGCCACGTGTGCTGCTGAGTGTTATTGAGACTTACAGTTCACCCAAACAGCAGGTTTTTTTCTGACATCATTTAGAAGTGAGTGATCAAACCACGTAAGTCCATGTTGTTCTAGATCTTGACAAAATCAGATGCAAATGTCCTCAGTTAAATGGAATTTGGACCCAGTGGTGATCCTCAGTTGCTTTTATTAAATCAGTGGCTCTAGTTCCCTCCTGCCTCTGAGCAGATCTCAGTGCTTCCTCAAGTGAGGTTTAGCAGAAAGAAAGAGCAACAGTTTTGTTCTCAAAAAGCAATAAGCGAGAATTCTAAGTAAAGGGCATGGTTTGGGGCTGCTTGGCCAAAAGCACATGCAAAGCAGGATCAACAAAGACCACCCAGGTGAGTGCTGATGAGAGTAAAGTAATGGCGGACATTCAGTGATTGCCTGCGGCTAGCTAGAGTCTTTCCTAGTTCTGTGAGTCTGTGATGGGAAACACTCTCAATAGGCTGTCTCCCTGTGCCAAGTGTGCAAATAGAAATATATGAGGAGAGAGGAAGTGCTTATGCCCAGGGTGCAACTGGGTTGGGGGAGGGCGGAAGAAAGGAGACAGGAAATTATATTTATATGGCAAGTACAGTGGTGATTCTGAATTGGACGTGCTATCATTCATTGTCTGCTGTGTTCTAGTGCTGGTTTAGGGGTAGATAGATGGTTCAGTCAACCACTGGATCGATTAGGTCCTGACTTAGCAGTCCAAGACTTCCCTGGTGTCTCAGACAGTAAAGAATCTGCCTGCAATGCAGGATGTCTGGGTTAGACCCCTGGGTTGGGAAGATCCCCTGGAGAAGGGAATAACTACCCACTCCAGTATTCTTGCCTGGAGAATTCCATGGACAGAGGAGCCTGGTGGGCTATAGTCCATGGGGTCACAACGAGTTAGACATGACCGAGCGATGAACACTGTCTCTAGCAGCCCTAGAAGTTTTGAACTTGGGGTTTTAGCCTCAGCAAAGATTTTCCAAGAATGTCAGTTCTGGGCAGACCCTAGCTAGAACAGTTGAGGGGTCAATGTCTAGATGCCACCACCAGCAGTTCTCCTTAAATTACCCTGCAGACTCTGCCAGAAAGCAATGGAGGAGAGGTGGGAGCCTTACAGAACTGCTAGGACTAGTATCCCCAAAGCATAAGATTTGAGTCTCTGTTTTCATCTCCACCACTCTTTCTCTGCTTCCTTCCAGTTCTTGTCTGTCCTTGCCTTTTGGTCGTCTCTCCTCAATCTTCCTTAATTTTTCTCTTCTGTGTGTGTCTTAGTCACTCAGTCGTGTTCAATTTTTTGCAATCTGTGGATTGTAGCCTGCCAGGCTCCTCTGTCCATGGAATTCTCTGGGCAAGAATACTGGAATGGGTTGTCATTTCCTACTCCAGGGGATCTTCCCAACCCAGGGATAGAACTGGGTTTCCTGCATTGCAGGCAGATTCTTTACCATCTGAGCCACCAGGGAAGCCCCTTTTCTTTCTAAGGGCCTTTAAATCCTGTCTTTCATTTTAACAACAACTCTCCCTGGAGCAATTTGTGGATCAGCAAGGGATGCTTCCTTAATATGATTCTCAGAGTTTCCTGTGCATGTGTCGCCTGGGGAGCTTGATAAAATACAGAGTCCCAGGCTCAATGGCAGAGATTTTTTCTTTTGTGCCCCTGAAATGGGGCAAGGAGTCTGCAGGTGGCAAGCCCCAGTCATGGAGGGTGGTAGCTGACCACACGTGTGGAAACTCGTCCAGGGTTCTGTGTTTGTCAGCTGGGCAGGGCTCATGCACTAAAGAGCAATTCTGAGAACATTGTGGCCCCTTTTACTTTGGTGTTCAGGGGCTTTGAAGGCGAAGAAGCAATTACTGCCTGGGTGGGGGTTTGAGTCTAAATGCTGTCACCTTTACTCCTCACTGTTCCCTTAAGAAAGAATGGAGTTGGAAGCTAACCACCCAGAGATGGTAACCAGGATGCAGTCACTGGAGGAAACACAGGGAGTTTGAGGCACTGAAGCTCCCCACGTTCAATAAGCTGTCTTCAGTGCTGATAACATCTTGCTATTTTAAAGGTCACAGAAATAATGTCAGGGCCATGGTACGTGAATCGAGGAGCAGAGTAATTTTGAAGGTGGGGAAATATCCAGCTTCCTGGGGTTTTCCTATGCATTTTTGTATGTACAACCTGAGAGAGCTGTGGAACAGGGACAGGGATCTTATTTACCAAAGTAACCCTTTCTCCCAGCAGGTAAAGAACTACCTGCATTGCAGGAGATGCAGGAGACGTGGGTTTGATCCCCAGGTGGGGAAGATCCCCTGGAGAAGGGAATGCCAACCTGCTCCAGTATTCTTTCCTAGAAAATCCCATAGACACAGGAGCCTGGTGGGCTACAGTCCATAGGGTTGCAAAGAGTCCCAACATAACTAAGCAACTAAGCACATACAACCCTTTCTCCAGTGAAGGAGCTGCTTACTATGGGGAAGGCTGAGCCTCTCTGTTCTATGTTTTCTCTAGGTTTAGTTCATACAGAAGCCTGAGCCACCCGCATCCCTGGCAGGCTCATCTAATAGTGTGCAATTCCATGGGATATTATTTCAGTTCAATAACAAGGGTTCTCAGAAAAATTAATTTTCAGAGTAGTTCTCTTGTCCCATAAATGAAATCCATATAGGTTGGGCAATACTCTCCTTAAAAGACAAGAAGCTGTAAAGAAAATAAGCTTTTCGAAGACCTAATCCATGTGTTTCTACCTCCAGATACTGTTCTGGGTACTGGGCATGTAAAGGTGAATGAAGTAGGTGGGTGACTACTCGAATAGTGAATAGGCTGGAATGTTGGGGTGACAAGCATGAGTTGAGGTGGGAGGGGTGGGCACCAGCCAGATTGTGGAGGGCCTTGTAGGTCATGCTAAGGAGTCTGGGTTTTTCTATTTTAAATGCAGTGGTTAAAGGGAACTATTAATAACATGAAAGCTGCACTAGAATTGTATGTTAAATTAAGCTTGCTCAGGTTACACTTTAGGGACACACTCAGTTTACCTCCAGAGGTGGAGGTTCATTAGAAGGATTAACAAAGAGAGGGGAAAGCATGGGAGAGCCCAGCACAAGGCTTCATGGTGGTTTCTGTTCCAGATACACAGCCTGACTCTGTCCAAATGGACACCTAGTAGTCTACCCTTCCTCTCCCTCACTTCTCCTTTCCTCTGTACTTTTTTTAAAGTCAATGAAATTTTATTAAGTCAATGGAATGTATTTACTTGGGATTTTATGTGTTACAATAGCTAAAGTCATCCTAAATAGTGTATCTAACAGAGCGATATCTTTTTTTCCAATAATGGATTCAAAGAATTTTAACTACATCTTCAGAATGAGAACAGTTCTACTACTATAAGCTATGTGATATCTGTCCTTCTTGATCTATGAATTTCCCTCTTCTCCATGAGCTCTCCTGCTCTAGGCTAAGATGCTCACTTGTCTTCTCTCAGGGCTTCTGCTGCCTCATGGCTCTGTTTCCTGCCTTCCTTTTGTATTTCTTTTGGCTCTAGGGCCACTCTACCCTCTGAATTACTTTCTTTGTGTCTCCTGATGGAAGACTGAATGGTTGGAGGCCGGCCAGTAGCTGCCTTTTACTCATTCCGTCAGGGACCCCATGATACGAAGCACAGCTTGCCTGGGTAGGCAGTGGTGGTGTGGGCTGGTCCTTCCTCAGGAAGCTGTGGACCTGGCTGGCATTTGCAGTACAAAACCCATAATTCTGTTCTTGTTATGATTCTTTTCTCCCTTCACCAATGAGGGATGAAATTAGCATGGTATCAGCTAGGCTGACTCTATTCCTCTTCAGCCAATAAGAAGCTTGTCTATGGGTGTATCCTCACATTTGACTTTGATGATATAACAATGGCGGTCTTTGCTATACAAGCAACATGACCTTGAAGGTGAAATCTGTGACTTTGCTTACAAGATCAGGATGAACTCTTAACTTATACTTTTGAATACAAGCAAGTCTGTCTGAGGAAGTGGACTTTGCAGAGACATCCTGGCAAAACTTAAGACACTCTGTCATCTAGGGAATTTTCCCAAATCAATTCAGAAAGTTAAACACCTTTTTTTTTTTTTTGATCAAACTTTTCCTTGCCTCTTGTTTAATGCAGTCATTTTGATAGGCTGGATTCCATTGTGGATTTTGATTTTTGTTATCATATCTCCTTCTCTGTCCATGCTGCAAGGTCAGCCTGGCTAGCAACTTTCTCAATGCTGGAATGTGAGTTCTACTCACTGAACTTGACTGTCATCAACTGTATGTGAGCTGTCAATCCTTGTTACATTCTAGGACACCCAAGGAGTGGTATTCCCTGTTAGATATTGCCCAGTTCCCATGAAAAAGTTGATATGGGCCACCATGATGTATTGAACTAAAGCTGTGTGTTTAAGAGGCGTCCTAGGGAGGCTTTCTCAGCAGCAGTGGGGCATAGCACACAAGACAGCGTGAGCAGCCCCGTCCTCTGTCTCATTCCGGACGTGAAAACAGATGTCAGTTTTCATTTCAGCAACTTGCAGCTGCTATTATGAGAAAAACGGGATGCGTCTATGGGATTTTTAAGTGCTTCAACATTGTTTACTTACACTTAAGCCACTGCCGTTGCTTCCATGGACAATTCTGGTGGTTTTCCTAACTAGTCGTGGTGCAACCCCAGCCTCACTCCTCTCCAATTCTTTATCCAAGTAGTAGCCAGAATGATCTTTCTGGAAGGAAAACCACATCATGTTACTGTCTTGCTTAAAAACTTCCAGTGGCCCTGGACTGTCATCTAAATGTAGAATACATTCCTCCCATGCCCTTGGGAAGACTCTGCTCCCCTCACCCTGCAGTCTGTTTTGTCGCTCCTTTGTTCACAGAGATTTGTATTCCACTCATCCTAAAAGTGCCCTTAGTTCCCTCAGATCCTGTGTTACCTATACACATTCGCCTCCTACAGCTTTCTGGGGAAAAGCCCCTGACCCCTCCCTACACCCAGTTCTGTTGGGAACTGCCTTCCATGGGCTCCCCCTTTGCTTACCTCAGCTGTAGCACTTATCACTGTTGACATAGCCTTTCTTCCACTGGTCGGTAAACTCCTTGAATGAAAGTCCAGCTTGTTCACGTCTATATTTCCAGTGCCTGAATATTCCATATCATGTTGTTGTAGCCACGCGTTCCGGGAAACAAACTCACTCAGAAGGACAATGCAGATAGTGGAGTGCAGTTTATTACACCAGCGGGTCCAAGGCAGAGTCTCCTCTTAGCCAAGAACCCCGACCAGTTTTTGTGAAAACCTCATATACTCTAAGTGTACGTGCCCAAACCCACCTTCCCAAATTCCCTGAAACTAGCCTGAACAAAGGAAAAGAAAGAAACAGTCAAAGTTAACCCGTGATTCATATACTTTAAGCCTAGGTAGTTAATTAACAGTGGACAATTATCAATAGGCCTGTGGTCATACCCCAATAAGTGAAAAGTGAAAGTGAAGTCGCTCAGTCGTGTCCGACTCTTAGTGACCCCATGGACTGTAGCCTACCAGGCTCCTCCGTCCATGGGATTTTCCAGGCAAGAATACTGGAGTGGGTTGCCATTTCCTTCTCCAGGGGTCTTCCCCACCCAGGGATTGAAACTGGGTCTCCCGCATTGTAGGCAGACGCTTTAGTGTCTGAGCCAGCAGGGAAGTCCATACCCCAATAAGCATAATAGAATTTATGATTCTATTAGGTTACACAGATAATTAAGGTATTCTTTTAGGTGACAGAGAGTCTAGGTATGAGCCCTGGGGCTCTTCCATCCAGGGCCTCTGGTTTTCCAGTTGGTATGTCATTTCCATAGATACTGGACATATACAAAGTCCACAGTCCAGCCCAAGATGGAGTCCTGCTTTCAAGATGGAGCCTGTTCTGTCCATTTCCTCCTTCAATATAGTAGGCATTAAGAGATGTTTGTTAAATGAATGTAAGGTTTAAGATAACCTTAAAAATGTACCTTAAAAAAACCTTAACCTTAAAAAAAGTACCTGCTTTTTAGTAGAAGCACTGAATCAGAGTTTGATTTGCTTGTAGAACTTTCTTCTCCTCACATGCATTGTTATGGACTGAATATTTGTGTATGTAAATTTGTATGTTGAAACCCTATTCTCCAATATGATGGTATGAGGAGGTGGGAGCTTTGGGAAGTAATTAAAAATAGGTGAGATCATAAGGATGGAGCCCTTATGCATAGAATTAGTGCCTTTATGAGAGTCAGGAGAGAGCTTCCTTCTTTGCTCTGCTGTCTGCCTTGTGAGGATACAATGAGAAGTCAGCACAGAAGACAGCTCTCACCGTAACATGACCACACTGGCACTCTGATCTCTGACTTCCAGGGTCCAGACCTGTGAGAAATAAATTTCTGTTGTTTATGAGCCTATGGAACTTTGTTATAGGGCTTCCCTGGTGCCTCAGCCAGTAAAAATACTGCCTGCAATACAGGATACCTGGGTTCAATCCTTGGGTTGGGAAGATCCCCTGGAGAAGGAAATAGCAACCCACTCCAGTATTTTTGTCTGGGAAATCCTATGGACAGAGGAGCCCGGTGGGCTACAGTCCACAGGGTTGTAAGCGTTGGGCATGACGTAGTGACTATATCACTACCACCACCACTTTGTTATAGCAATCTGAGAAAAGACACACATCACACCCACCTACAGAATGTATCACGTAGCTTTCTTATAAAATGAGTCTTGTATTTGATGAGACAGTATTGGCTGATTATATTTCTTTTTTTAATGAGGGAAACCAAAGAAACATTGATCAAGTTCCCTTCTTTGCCAACTTTAACTTTCAAAACACTCCTAAGGCCCACTAGAATGGAAAACACTCTTCTCCCGTCATTGCCCAGACGGACCCTTAACTGCTTGCCTGACTCGGCTGCAGGCAGTCCAGCTTGGGAGAGAAGACATGTCACCCCCTTGCACAAGTGTGATGATTTGTGGCTGAGAAGGGAGAGCCTGCTCTCTGAACCACATGCCCCCTGGTGCAGGCAGGCTAAGGAAAGATGAATGGCATTATAAGACAGACATCTGAATGTTTCGTATTAAATTAGTCCCACAGAGCACCCAGAATTCTCATTCCATAAATCACAAGGTAAAGTAAACCCACTCCCAGGTTAGGCTGTTGTGACTTTGGCCTGTGGTGTCACAGATAATCTGCGAATAGTTAAACATTTGTCTGAAATAGTAATAATTTTCAGCATACTTACTCAGTGGCAGAGAGGTGACCCAGATTGATCTCTGTTGCTGGAAACAGCATGTAAATGGGAGTCAGCCAATTCAGGAGATTTTCCAAACAAGAGTCACTACTCCCCGGCCCCTCAGCCTACTCTGTCACTGCTGAGGTGAGCTCCTCCAGGAGCTGTTAGGTGCTCAGGGCTAAGATGAGCAACCTTTTCCCCCAACCAGAGAGCAGATTAACTGCCCCTTTTTTGAATGAATGGCAGTCCCAGCTCCGTTTTGAAGTCCACTTTCACCTTGGCTTGGTCTAAGCATCATAGAGCTAGGAAGGGCCTCAGTTCCACGAAAGCCACATTGCTCTTCAGGCAAAGGTTTATTCTGAGGACATTTTACATATCTTTGGATCTATTCTGCTTCTTCCATTTCTGGGCTGACTCTGTGAGGAGGGGAAACCATAGAATGGTAGGAACATAAACTGCTGTTCATAAGACCGTTCAACTTGATGCCAACTGGGCCCATTGGAGCTGCTGCTTCCTCTCCCCTAAAATAAGGAAAGTCGACTCTTCCATCTCTAAAGTCCCACTCAGCTTTAAAAGTCTGATTCTGATTCAGTCGCTAGATGAGACTGGGCAACAGTGTTGTGACAGACATTATTCCAGCTGACCAAGGGAGCCTATCTCTCTGCTTGGTAGTCTTTATACAGGTGTTTACTAGGACCTGCATCCAGATTCTCTTCACCCACAGGATTCCAACCCAGATTCCACCAGAGTGCCAGAGGGAGGCCACAACACAACTTAGGGATGGCTAATTGATGCTGGGAGGGATTGGGGGCAGGAGGAGACGGGGACGACAGAGGATGAGATGGCTGGATGGCATCACCGACTCGATGGGCATGAGTTTGAGTAAACTCCGGGAGTTTGTGATGGACAGGGAGGCCTGGCGTGCTGCGATTCATGGGGTCGCAAAGAGTCAGACACGACTGAGCGGCTGAACTGAACTGAACTGAAGGTGGTTCCTTCCAGGAAAAGATCTTGGTGTCAAGACCTGAGTAGAGTCTTGCCTCCTGCACTGTTGCGCAAGCCTGTTGGTATAAGCATCAAATGAGATCAGTGATAAACGTGGATGGAGAAGGTCACTAACGCTGCCACAGTGTAGCTCGTGGCCAGGCACCCTGTTGGACTTTCATACTGTTGTTGTCGCTTTCATTCGATACTCATGACCACCCTTGGAAATAGGTGGTTTTTTTTCTGCTTCTACTTTTACATTTTAAGAATGGGGAAGCTGAGCTCCTGAAAAGGTGAAATAACTTGCCAAAGCCATCAGCTGGTCAGGGGAAGAGCTGATATGTGTACCCAGATCTGTCTAATCACATAGCCTGTAGAAATTTCAGGTATGGTTATTGGCAGTTCTAAAACTGGGTTTGATGACTTCATTGGATGCCTTTAAAGAATAATTTTATGGTTCAGTCACTGCCTGCTTAGAAGATTTCCCTGATGACAGCTGAGCTAGGCATAATGAGCTGCATTTGGACGCCAAACCTGAGGGAGTGGGGGCACTGCCTTGCTCACAGGAGAGGAGCCTCACTGGCTTACCAGGACATGACAAGCCCACTAGGGTATCTCACTTCTCTGCCCCAGTGGCTGTGGTCATCTGTGTATTAGATGCTAGGGCTAGTACCATAGGCTGGTGGCTTAAACAACAGAAATTTCTTTTCCCACAGTTCTGGGGTCAGAATTCTGACTTCCAGGTGTCAGGAGGACTGGCTCCTCTGAAAGGTGTGAGGGAAGGATGTGTCCCCTGCGTCTGCTCTGGCCTCTGGTGATTTGCAGACTGTCTGGTGTTGCTCGGCTTGTAGAATCATCATCCCAACCTCTGCCTCATCTTCACGTGACATTGTGTCCTGTGTCCAAAAGTCCCCACTCATATTGGATTAGGGGGCCTCATCTTCTTTAATTACATCTGCAACGACCCTGTTTCTAAATAAGAGCACATCCTGAGATGCTGGGGTTTAGGACTTTGACATGTGGATTTTTGGTGGGGAGGCACTATTCAACCCATAACAATCAGTGATGAAAGTCTGAACCCTCACTCACACAGGCACTTCATCTGAGCACAAGTGCTCTGCCATTAAAGATTGCAACATTCTCTCTTGATGGCATGTCTCTCTCCCTTTTATGTCTTTCTTGTTTCTTACTAACACTGAAGTCTGATATTAATGGAAAAACCATTAAAAAAAAACTATTATCCTATGAGGTAAAGTGAATGCACTCAACTGTGAAAGGAAGACTTATCGATCAATTTCAGTTAAACCTTGCTTGTCTGACACTTTGCAGCTAAGGAATGTGTTTTTATTGCCTGGCCAGATAGTTCAGATTTCCGGTCAGTCTTAGTAAAGACCCCTTTTATAACAATGATAAAATTTTATCACAGAGCTATGAAAACAAAATTAGATTTCATAACTCACATCAGGCCTTGAAGGCGATTCCTCTATAAATTCTACAAACCTTATCAAGTTTTAATGCACCTATTCTGATAAATATTTTTAAAGTAGCAACTTCTATTGAACTTCATATATATGTGCATTGTATATAAATAAGTGTATATATGTGTGTATGTGTATAATATATTTATCTCGTCTCTCTCTCTCTTTGTCTTTCTTTCTCTCTCTCCCCTTTACAGGAAAGAAAACTTTCTCCACTTACTTGGAAACACAAAACTGTGATAGAAAGTTCAATTATTTAGATTGCTGAAGACTTCAAATTTAGGAAAATCCAAAAGAAGTCTGTGTAGCTTACTTAAAATTTTAGTGCTAGAATTTATCCTTCAAAATAACTGTATTTTTCATGGGCAGACACTGATTAGTTATGCATAGATTCACAATAAGACATATTATAATTAATGGGCAGTGTTAGCCACAGGGATTTTGTATTCTAGTGAAAACCTGTATACACTCTGTAAATTTTCCTTTCTATAGCATGGACTGTTGGGGGAAAAGATGCCTATACACTGAGCACATGTTTTTTCTCTCCAAGTAGATGGTAATTGCCTAGAGAGCAGAGAACCGTATTTTTACCTGCTCAGGACAGGGCTCAGTGACAATGCCCAGCAGTCCCACTACCAGACAAACGTGATGGGAAGACAAGGTTCAGCCAACTTCCACCCTTGTGCTAAACCACAAACCAAAATTACGGCAGTACAAGGGAATAGAGGGTCTGCTTTACAGAATTTTATTTCAGTCAGCTGTTCGGGAACTACAGTCCTCAGAGTCAAATTAAACCGAGTTATAGTTAGTCCTTCCTGCTTTTCAGAGACAAGAAACACTTCAAAATTGGGCAAATGAAATAAATTTCGTGGTGTAAACTAGGCATCACATATTCTTAAAATGTGTCTCTGATGATTATACATTTTGGTCTCAAATGCCGAGTTAGAAGAACATCCAAAAATTATGTGAAATGACTTATGGATGTATTGACAACATTCAAAACCTCAATAGACTGTTGTAAAGGAGTCATATTGTTTTGGTTCATGTACTCCTTTGAGCATCTTTGGAAAAGCCATAAACTTACAAAATGACATACAAAAAATAATTTTCTCATACCGTTTCATGGCGTTCACAGACCCACCAGAAAAACATTAGTGAACTTCCAAACAAGGAACTGATAGAAGATATTTCTGATTTCCATAATCTTTAAGGTTTGCAGGGGGATATAGGATCAACACCTCTCAGTGGAACATTTCAAAACATCAGCAGAAGCAGATTCTAACTTTCGCTGTGGTAATGTTACCTTGCTATATTCAAAAATGATAAACCATGACAATTTCTTATCATCTTTGACTGTGGTTTTTGCATCTGCAGATCTTAAGTGGGAAAAGATAAGGAAAGATAAACTTCTTCAAGCAGTGTTGTTCATTTTGGGCATTCCTTGGAGGAAGCACTTATTACCTGCAAGGAAAAAGCTAATTAAGTCGACGTTTCTTACAATCACAAAGCCATTTTTACTTGCTACTCTTTTAGACAGGAGGGAATACATGCTGTTTCCCTTTTGTCTGTCAGGAGAATACCAGGGAACGCTGACAGCCCTGGAAGTTGGGAGCTGAGACTCAGCAGCTGAGTGGCTGCAGGTGCTCAGAACCTGCCCGGAGGTCACTGCTGCTCAGCCGAGGCCAAACGCGGGATCCTGAGAACCCCCGTTTGTGATCTTAGCTCTTCCAGAAAACAGCGACATTGTCAAATGTTTAGATGCGTGGATTATTCAATTCCAAGTCAGGTTATGACTCTGCTTCGCTTAATTTAGTCAATGTGTGCCGTACAGTCAGAAACAATGTTAAAATGCTATTTAACCCCCACTTAAGGTTTTGTTTAGAAACTTCCTTAAAACAGTTAAATCTTTATATGAAAATATGTCGGATTATGATTTAATTTCACTGTCCTTGGCTGGAGTTCGCCGATTAGAAGAGGACAATGGACCTGAAACTAAAGATGCCCTGCACGATGCCCTGTGTTCCCAGAGCCCCGCATGGAGTCTGCAACACAGTAGGTGCTCATTAAATCTTTGTTAAGTATCAAATGAGGAGCTGAGTTTCAACTCTGACTGTGCTTCTTACTACCCACGGGACATATCTATTTTCTCATCTGTGAAATGAGAAGAATATTTCCTTCTACCCTGCAAAAGCTGTTTTTTGCATCAGATGAGATAAAGTATGGAAAATCGTTTTTCCTTTTTGACCTGAAGAAAGGAGTAATCTTCAAAATTAGGCATACAGTCTCATGCAGATATAAAAGAAGTAAGCACCATTGTATTCTTGTAGGAGAAAGAGCTCAGAGACTAATAATTCAAAATAAGACAATTTTAAAAATATTTGTCATTTATTTATTTGGCTGCAGTGGGTCTTTGTTGCATCACATGGGATCTTTAGTTGGGGCTTGTGGGATATAGTTCTCTGATAAGGGATCGAACCTGGGCCCCCTGCACTGGAAGCACAGAGTCTTAGCCACTGGACCACCAGGGAAATCCCAAGATAATTTTTATTTTATAGAATTTTAATGCTGAAATGAAGGAGGGGACATCTCCATTACCAGAAGTAAAGGACCACCACACTCCAGGATTTATAGCATCAAAATTATGGGCTTGCTTTCATTCATGCGTGCAACCTAAGACATCTCAGACTTGCCCTGTGGTCAGTGGGGGAAGGGTTATATGACACTCAAGTAAGTTGGGAGAAGGTACCTTCTGATCCTCAATAGGGGAGAGGATTATGTAGTTTCAATTATGTAGTTGAAAGTTAGCAAAAATTATTTTAAAGGGGTGTATTGATAACATATATTTAGAGGATTCTGGTTTACTCAGTATTTGAGCAGCAAGGAATACCCTATACTCAGAGGAAATTTGCATTGCTTATTCATGTAACGATAATGGAATTTCTGTGATATTCTAGCACTGCTCTGGGGGCTATGTCAAATGAGACACTCTTAGTTCTCATGGACCTTACTGGCCTAGTGAAGGCACATAGCTGATTTAAAAAGGAAGCAAATTAAGAGGTAAGGAAACAACTGATGATAAATGCTATGAAGAAATGAACATTGGATAAACGGATAGAAAGTGACTGAACAAGTTGATATTCAAATGCACATGACTGTCAAAAACGATCTGTTCAGTGGATTGGGGAGTGGCATTATAAAAATATCATTTTCAGAGAAAAATAGCTTATTTACTACTGTGAAAGCCTCCTTTTTTACAGTTCTGGGAAGAGCACAGTGGACCTGGAGGTAGTAAATAAGGAATTAGGTCTGCTGTTCTCATCAAGCTGTGTGACCTTGGGAAACTCACCTATCCTATCTGTATCTTGACTACAAACTGGCAAATGTTATCTGATTCAACAGAAGACTCTAAACATTTAGGTATGCTAGCTTCCAAAAGAGGTGAAGTCTAACCAATCCATGTTGAGATGTCTTCAGAAATGTTGAGTTTCTCTTTCTTTGTCTTGGTGGCTCAAGAAAACATTGTTGTCACTGTTGCCACCTCCACCATCACCACCAGGCTGTCAGAAGGGGACGTGTCATCCCATAGGTGGAAGTGCGGATGCTAGAGGCAGTGAGTATCAGCTGCGAAACTACCCACTATGTATAAGGCACTACGCTAGTTCTTTACATTCATTAACCTGTTCAGTCCGCATGAGTATTACCAGCTCCGTTTTGCACATCTGGAAACTGAGGCGCTGAAGAAGGGGCAAAATAAAGCCTGATGCTGAAAGCTTGGGCCCTAAACACCCACACTGACCACCACTCCCTTTATCCATTTGAGAAGTATTAATTTTTTTAATTAATTAATTAATTAATTTGAGCACCTACTATGTGCTAAGAACTTCTTTGATCAAGTTCAGTTTGGCATTAAGAGGATAACCCTCCTCTGTGTTGAGAAAAAAGAAAGTGTACAGAAGAAGAAAAAAGAGGGTGGCTATACTTCTTTCTTTGATTGAACTCAGGAGAAACAACATTTTTTTTTTTGCTACCACTCTCTGAGCTTCTGGAATCTCTCTGTCTGCTCTCTGTTTGAACTTGGGAAAATATAAAACTTACATTTTCTCTGTTCCCGGAGCTTTCAGAATCCCAAAGCATTTGGTTTAGATTAAATCCATTGACCGAGGCATTCTAATTCGGCTTCAACACAGATGATCCCATCACCTGTCGCCTTATCTAACCTAACTGCTTATTACAGTAACAGAGTACACTCGTCTGGAGTCCGGGGCAGGGCCAGGGGGAGGAGGTCACGCAGGTTTAGCTGCCACATGTACACAGCAGGGTGGTGTCCTTTCAGAATCTAGAGGAGTGAATTCATAAAAGCCAATCAGGAGCACGTGTGTGCATTTATATAAGCTTTTTTTTTTTTCCGCCTGAATCTAAATTATAGAGATTTTAATAGCTCCAGTAATTAGACAAGTATGAAGTCTACCCCATTATGTTCCTGTGTAATATCACACTCCCCAGGGCCCACCTTCCTTGCTTGCTGGGCTCCCTGCCTGGGCCCCCTGCCCCCTATTTTCTACCATAGGGAAGCAGTTTTCTTTTCAAAGAGCTCACTGTTCACATTGTTTTTGTTCCTTCAATCCGGAGGTTGGATCTGCTTTCTCAGCGGTTTCCCCATTGCTCTTCCCGGTGGTGTAAGAAAAGGAGAGTGGGGGCGTTGGTTTGCATTCCCCACCGTGCCTAGCAAACGTGCGGGGTTGCACAGTGGAAGCTGTCATGGCCCAGAAGGCCGTTAGCACCTTGACCGGCACCGGCCAGACCCTTTCCAATTTCTTATAGCTAACCCTGCTTTAAAACCTCTTCCCAGCTCAGTTCCCGACTTTAAAGAAAACAGAACAAAAATGTTCAGATTCGCTGTCTTAAATCATGAATTCTTTTATAGAAAACTTCTCTTCTAGCTTCCTGATTGCCTCTCATTTTTTTTTCTCATGTGTCCTGTAACTTTCTATTATCCATAGTCATGTTTCACTTCATCAGCAGAGATAATCTCCCTGCAGGTGCTGAGGGCTGAATCTTGATACATATTGGACATCTTGGATGTTTCTAATTGTTGTTTCCTCTAGAACTTTGGAAAAAACAAAACAAAAAACTTTTGCTTATTTAAAATTAAGGACAGAATATGACATATTACTAAAATAATGCAGTTTATCTAATCAAGAGATTGACTTTTTCCATATGCATGCACATATTTTCCTAGGGGCTGTCAAAAAGCAGCTTTCATCACCATTTGTATTGAGGGTTTTAATTTTTTTTTTTAATCCGTGAAGGTATTTCCAAAGAAAGATGGCTGGAATTTAATATCCTGAGGTGGCCTTTTCTTATTCAGTCCCCACCAAGAAAGAAAGAAAGAAAGAAAAGTCCGGGGCAGGGGGCGGGGGAGGAAAGGAAAGAAGGAAGGAAGAAAAATTCAAATTAAGTATCTTTTCTTCACAAGGATCTGAAAATTGTCACCTGAAAGCAATTCTAGAAGTCTATGATGTTGGCCTCCAGGCTGCTTTAGAAAAAGAAAAGAGCATAAAATCAAAATCCTGTAATTGACTTCGTTGTAATTGGCAAACTGATACACTCTTTTCTCTCTCTCGAGTGGGTATCAGACAGACAGAAACAGTGGTATGGGCAGCAGTAGGAGGCTTGAAAGTCAGCAATGTTTTCTGAGACTCTATCTAACATCTTTTCTACAGAGACAGATAAAGGGATAATGAGCTGAGGTATTTTTAAAGGATTCTCACAATTTGCAACTCAAATAAATCTAGTATTCAAGCACGTGCAGTTTTTAGGCTGTAATGACTAAAAATGTTAAACTAAATATTTTGCTTAAACAAGTAAAGACGAAGGGGGTAAATGAGCAAATTAAAATGCATGAAAACTGCCTCTGCCACAGCGGCTTCCTCTAGAAGAGAATGGCTAATTCATCCGCGACATATTCTTGTCACTCCTCTGGAGAAAGGCCGCCCCAGGAGGAGCCCAACCGTTCAGCATTTTGCTTCTGGTCAGGATTGATTCCAGATGTGGGAGGTAAACGCTAGAAAGGGTTTGGAAAATGGAGTGGAAATGAAAAATCCCACAGGCCATTTGAGTGTTGATGACAGATGAGGTAGGTATTTTCAGGTAACTAATGAACTTGCTGGGAGCTTGGAGAGGGCTCAGTCCAGGCGATATTTAAGAGGCAGGAAAGACCAGCTGAGGTAATCCAACTGCTTCCACGCACCAGAAATGGGGGAGCATGGACTCCTGACTGGAACACATAAAGAGCAAATGCTGAGACACGGCTATGTATATGAGCTGAATTTAAGTCTTCTTAATGCTAGTTCATAGTTTGTAAATACCTGCTTTTCTCAACTTCCTATTATTTGAATAAAGGATCTGCGTGCAATGTGGGAGACCTGAGTTCGATTCCTGGGTCAGAAAGATCCCTTAGAGAAGGAAATGGCAATTCACTCCAGTATTCTTGCCTGGAGAATCCCATGGACAGTACAGTCCGTGTGGTCATAAAAAGTCGGGAATGACTGAGTGACTAACACTTTCACTTTCATTATTTGATTTATTGTGACTATTTCATTATTTGAAGAAATAATGATCAAGTATTCACTATGTATAAGTCAGTTATGGGGAATAAGAGGCAGAATATTAGAGTGAGTATAAGCACAGGTCCTGAAGTGACCCGGACTTGGGTTTAAATACTGATTCTGCCACTTCTTAAATTGATATTGAGTAAATGATTCTAAACCACAGTTTCCATATCTTTTTAAAATGAAGTATAATATTAGTATTTATTTTAAAAAAGTTGTGGTGAGAATTAAATGAGGTGATGTATATAAAACCCTTAGCCTAACACTCAATTAATGCTCTGTAAATGTAACATTAACATGATAACTGCTGTTATTCCAGGAATGGAGTTTGGACTAGCAGGTGATACATAATCCCAGCATAGAAAGAGTTTGACCTTTAGCAGTGGAGATTTTGACTTGCAAGACTTTCATATTTTCAATGTGTGTGTGCTAAAATTGCTTCAGTCATGTCCGACTCTTTGTGACCCCATGGACTGTAGCCTGTCAGGCTCCTCTGTCCGTGGGATTCCCCAGGTTACTGGAGTGGGCTGCCATGCCCTCCTCTAGGGGATCTTCTTGACCCAGAGACCGAACCCACGTCTCTTAAAGTCTCCTGCACTGGCAGGTGGGTTTTTTTTTTTACCACTAGCGCCACCTGGGAAGACCTTCATATTTTTAATAGATGCTTGCTATTATCAACTTGCATATTGGTAATTTAGTTAGAGTTCTTGGTTGCAAGCTATGGAAATGTACTATTGACAAATAAGCAACCAGGAGATCACTGGAAGATTAGCAGGAGGCTTACAGGATGGGGCGCTACCGGCCTTGAACATAGGAAGCCCAAGAAGCAGAAGGCAGGAAGCAGTGCAAGGGGACACAGAAGCCTCTGGTGTCCAGGACAGCCAGGCAAGAGAGTGACCCTGTATCATTCCCAGGTCACAAAGCCCAAATCCCAAGTCTGCAAAGAGATGATACCTATTTGACTAAGGTCAGTTTACATGTCCAATCCCGACTGTGCAAGGGGGCAGAAAAAAGAAAATCTGTAGAAGATCAGCCCTGAAATTATACTCCTTCTTCAATCATGGACACAAGAAGAAATTAGGATATTATAATAAAGGAACATGTACTCTGGCAGCCAAAGCCCATAAATGTCCATCATTACTGATCTAGCCTTTTGTAACACATTCCATAGAATTTTCACTTTAGGCCACGTGTCCTTGAGCATAATAATCATGTTGCTGGCGTTGTATTCCCAGGTTCTCAGGGCTGCAGAAGACTTGGAGGCACCTGCCAGTTTGTCTTGAGTGAAAGGACCAGATGATTAGAGCTCAGATGGCCACACACAGCGGTACAGTTATCCACTACCCAGGAGTGCCCAGCTGAGAAGGCACGTGGGGGCTGGAATTCATCTCCTCTCACCACACTCCTGCCCAGAGGAGGAGGCTCCTTCTTGTCATTTCACGAAGGACACTGATATCTCGCCAAACCCTGCAATTAAAGATTACATTGGTCCAGAGCAGTTCCTTCCTTGTTGCTCAGTCCCTCGGTCATATCCAGTTCTTTGCAACCCTATGGACTGTAGCCCGCCAGACTCCACTGTCCATGGAATTCTCCAGGCAGGAATACTGGAGTGGGTTGCCATGTCCCCCTCCAGGGGATCTTTCCCAGCCAGGGACTGAATTCATGTCTCCTGTGTCTCCTGCATTGGCAGTCAGATTCTTCACCTTTGCACCACTTTTCTAATTTGTACCAAGGTGTTTTAGGGGCTAGTGGTGGCCTGTGCTAAATCCCACATCATCCAGAAGAAAAGGAGAAAAGGAAGGAAACAAGGATGGCTGCCTTCCTCCTTCTCTTGTCTCTATCATGTCTTTCTCATCTTCTTCTTCATTATCCTAGAATGAGAGAATCTCAGGACTGAATGAGATGTGGACAATCTCCTCAGCCAGATACTTGTCCAGTGCTTGAAATGTAGCCCTCTCTCCCTCCCCCCAACATAATACCTATGACAACTAGTCATCCAGATTTAAGCACTTCCACAGACAGGAAATTTACCACCTTCCCAGACAGATCATCCTAAGGAGAAAACTTCTTTATCTACCTGAAATATCAGAGAAGGAAATGGCAACCCACTCCAGTATTCTTGCCTGGAGAATCCCAGGGACGGGGGAGCCTGGTGGGCTGCCATCTATGGGCTCACACAGAGTCGGACATGACTGAAGCGACTTAGCAGCAGCAGCAGCACCTGAAATATACATGCTTCTGACTTTTAGTCATTCTGAGTCTACAAGAAACAAGCCTAACCCTTCTTCCACTTGAGAGGCCTTTCAATAGTTGAAGTCTAATGTGTGCTTTTCCAGCATAACTTTCTTTCTTAGACTTTGGGCAACATAATTTCATGATATAGCTGGTCAAAAGCTCTTTGAATTCTCTCGTTTATTACACTGTATCTCTCTTAAACTGTGTCATTTAGCAGTAGCCAAGCATGATCCAAATAAAGCCCATGACAGTATTAATGATCATAAGTCACTTAATTTCATCTGTATGTCTCTTTCAAAGATTCTGTTGTTCTCTCCTTTACAGATGAGGAAACAGAGGTTCTGAGAAGTTAAGTCACTCACCCCAAATTCTCACCACTAGTAAGTGGTAGCAATGAGATCCAAACTTGAGTGTCCCTGAGACTAGAGCTCACACAACTACCCACTTCACTGTACTTCTGTTAATGTCGCTGGCACTCTATTTGCTTTTTTTTTTTGCTATTCTTCCTGACCTGTTCTCACCAAGGGTTCACCAACCTTTAACAACCTGTCTGCTGACCTGCAGTGCTAGGGCTCTCATTATTGGTTCGTTTCACTTGCAGGATACATCTTTGATAGAGATTGTACTGCCGGACCCTAGGACTAGCAGTGTATCAAAAGTAGGGGAAGGTTGTGGGGGAGTAGGAAGTGTTGTGCCTATACTTTCATGAACTCTTTTTTTACTCTTTAAAGCATCAGCTTGCTCTTTAGATTTAGATTTCTTGGGAGTTTTGATGTTGTTTTCCATGGAGTGGTTTGGGGAGCCAGAAGGCAATTATTTCTTCCACTAAGATGACAGAAAAGTAAGACATTCAGCTCAGCCCTTTAACTTCTCCCCCTCCCCTCAAATAATCCTAGGGGATGATCTGAATGAAGGTGTTCACTGGATTTTCACTTTGGTGGACATTGGTCTTTTCCACTGTCACTATGCCTTTTAGGGCGCCCTTGGTGTCATAGATGGTATAGAATCTGCCTGCAATTCAGGAGACCTGGGTTTGATCTCTGGGTCAGGAAGATCCCCTGGAGAAGGGAATGGCTGCCCACTCCAGTGTTCTTGCCTGGAGAATTCCATGGACAGAGGAGCCTGGTGGGCTATAGTCCATAGGATCGCAAAGAGTCAGACATGACAGTGACTAACATAAGCCTTTTTCAGTGCTTAATGCCTGGTCCTTATGGAAACGATTTGAGCACACCAGCTGTGAAAGGTGAGCAACTCACAGCCAACTCCAGGTGAGTGCGGAGAATGCGCCCAGAGCCCTTGGTAGCAGATGGTAAGATTGATCTTTAGTCAAAGGAAAGATCAAACTGCTTCAACAAGCTTCCTGCTGTAGATGCTACAATCCTCCAACAAGTCCTAGAATTCTAGAAAGTCAATGAGCTCATATCATCTAGCAGAGTGCTCTTTGTCCTTGAGGAACAGAACAATCAATTCCATTAGTATTATCCCAAAGAAAACGTGGGTGAAACAGTGACATCATGCTGTTGAATTAAGTGGCAAAATCCAGAATGTTCTGAAGTAATAACTCTTTGCATCCAGTTTGGTTCATTACTCTTAGTTCCAGCTTAGAGCTCAGCACATGGTGAATGGTCAATAAACCTTCTTTGAACATCAGCCCTCACCAAACACAGAGGAGCTTCAGAGGTGCCTAATCCTGTAAGAAGTTGTGAATCGTTGTGTATCTTTAAATTTGTTATCTACTTTGAATTCTGAAGTCTGGTTTTTCTATTTGCTTCAAATCTTAATCACCTTAGATAAAACAGGCTACTTTTTATTTTGCATCAGCTTCTCTTTCAACTACCACCAATCATAACTCAAAACCAATCCCTTTGATGCCGATATTTTCTGATACTCTCCTTTTGTATCTCCCTTGGTAGAGTGTTTAAAGGGAATTCCAAATCTGATCCCTTTCAAGCTGAACCTATGCTGAAGATATGATGTTACATTTTAAATTTAAGAGCTTTTCCTAGCTCAGGTTTCTCTCTGGGACCTCAAATGTTAGGAAGAAACTGCTAGATTGTAATTTATAAAAGATTAGTTTTACTTTTTGTATGTAATTCAATCCACTAGGTGGCATCTCAACACACAGAAAGCCACTGGCGATGAATCCACAATACTGTTTTAAAAATAAGTTTTAAACTGCACTGAACTATTGGGTTGTAATATTATTGAAATGCTCAGCGTTTGTGAACTGGAAGATGCTGTGGTGGAGGACCTACCTTTCTGTATTAGATGGGAGATGCTCTAATAGAATCCTGCTGCTCTTTCTGATAGAGTGCTGTTCTGAAATTGCATCCAAGGATGGAAAAGTTGGTATGGAGGCACTTCTACCAGGTAACTCCAGTTGCTGTGATATGTGATTAGAAGATATACAGACCAGCAGAAAACGTGGCACAAAGACATCTAAATAAGCAATTAACAGGTTGCCTGGTGTCATTTAGGACAGATTTTTAGATATATAATAAGACTCTCTTCCAGCACTCAGCATTTCTAGACTCAGGAAATATCCATTTGGAGGAGGAAGGAAGTGTTTCCAGTGCAGTGCCTCCTCAGGTGGTGACACTTCTATTGATATGACCCTCTGAGAGGTGGGCTTTATCCTATTTGGATAACTAGCCATTTGCCAAGAGGACATTTTTAAGACCTTCTGCCATCTTTCAAATTTAACAAAAGGATCTTTGAGTCATATGCTTTATGCAGTAATATTTCATTTTCATCTAAAAAAATTGAGTTCTTCAAAAAATTTACCAAAAGATCCCAGAATTTATGAAGATTTCCTTGACTTCCTAGGCTTGGGAAATTGCCCCCACCTGCTCTCGCTGCACCCTATTTCTGCCATCATTGTCCCCGTTACACAGGATTACAACCACCTGTTGCTTAATACCATCTCCCCCTCTAGACTGTAAGCTCACTGAGGACAGAGAACATGACTGTCTTGCTCACCACTGTATCCCAGGAGGGTGCATAATGGTGCGTGGTACTCCCAAATATTTGCTGAGTAAACAAATGATTTTCTAGGGAAGAAAAAAAAGAATGCACTGACTTCTAAACTAAAAGTCCTGAAATGTTTGTGAGGGCCACTCTATGAGATACAATTCGAAGTTATTCCTCCTTTCCCTGTTCTCACACAGATCCAGTCTCTGTTATGATGATGATTCTGGTCTTTTGCTTTAATCATCATGAGGAGCAAATAGCATCCAAGGGCTGCCATCCAGAAATAAATCATGACTGTTCAAGAAAACAGAATGCATTCAATTAAATGAACATTTATTGACACTGGTAGATAATGAAAAACCAAATTTTACCTGAAATATTTGGTATTCTACCCTCACCAAGGTGTCCCCATCAAAATCTCTGCTTCTCTTTCTTTAATTAGATACAGATAGATGTACAGGAAATTATACATTGCAAAACAAAACAGTATACATTGTATAACAAAAATTTTTCATAATTTTTGTCACAAAAAGACAACCTTGCCAACAGGACTAAAGCTTTCAGCTGCTTCTGTCAAGGAACTTTGACAAATAGTCTTTGTTGCGGAGGTCATGAGTCTGGGCTCTGGCATTGTACCAATTGGACTGAAATTCCAGTTGGAACCTCCATCAGTTCCTGTCTTGAGACCTTCAATATTTTACTTAACATCTCATGAAGCTATATTTTAAAGATGTCATCTATCTTATACAGTTTTGGGGAGGATTAAATTAAATGATGTGTATAAACACCATTTAGAATAGAGGCTGACCCAGAGCAAGAGATCAATAAACATTAGCTATTATTATCATCATCATTATTATTGTTATTATTATTAATATGAGTGGTTTTTCTTAGAAGTCCTGTGTAGTCAGTGACAGCCAAAATGAATATTCGATCGGTTCCCTCATATATCTTTAGGTTCTATCCATTAGATTCTGACATAGTGGCTGTAAATAATTTTAAATGAGCCCCAGGCATACCTCAGCCTCGTGTGTTTAAACCAAGAGCCAAGGAAAGATGATCCACCTCCTTTTTTTCTTTTTGGATGAAGTTCTTCTCTCTATTATTTCCAAAGTAAGGATCTAGCCACTGCTTTCTTCCCTCTCCTCCACTCCACTTATCTATTCACTGTATAATATGCATTTATAACTGAGTACTAGGTATTGTTCACTCATGGATTCCAGCCCAGAAACTTTATAGTCTAGAAGGGAAGATGATATAAGTACACACACATAGCTGTAAAGAGACTTAGAAAGTGACGAGGATCAGAAGGGATGGACATGACACAGAGGAATTCAGAGGAGGTGTAGAGTCACTGCTATTTTGACATTCACATGGTGTCCATAGAGATAGAGAGATGCCAGGGAGGGAAAAAGAAAATGAAAGTCACCATTCTTGTGCGTAAGGAATTTGGAAACTTGGAGAGAGGCAAAACTAAAGCCATGAATGAGCTTGGGCTATGTCCCAACTCAGCACCATGCCTGGCCCTCAGCAGACCACCAGTTGAAGAAAGGAATATCCTGAAGGATATCTGTAAACACACACACAACAGCAGGCACCTCCATGCCTGGCTAAAGATCCTTTGAAGGAAGCAAATGAAAATAGCACTTACTGCCTTACTGCTGAGTGCTCAAAAGATCTAGAAAGGCAGGCACAGGCTACTTTTGTTGGTCCCTATAATGTTTGGCTTCTCTAGCGTTTTGCTAGGACTGCCATAACAAAGTATCACACAAAGGGCTGCTTACACAACAGAGATTTGTCACACACATCTAGATGCCGGAAGTCCAAAATCAAGTTCTTTCTGAGGGCTACGAAGGAAAGATCTGTTCCAGGCCTCTCTACCTTGCTTATAGATGTCCGTCTTCCCCCTAATGTCTTAACATCATCTTCTATATATGTCATCTCTGTTTTCAAATATCCCCCTTTTACAAGGACATCAGTCATATTGGATTAAGGCTAATCTTAATGACCTCATTTTAATGGATTATCCCTGTTAAGACCCTATCTCTGAATCAGGTCACATTCTGAGGTGCTGGGGGTTAGGACTGCAGCATATCTTTTTTGAGTGGGACTTAATTAAACCATGAAAGTTTTCAGGAACTAAAGATGGTGTTTACCAATCAGTTTACAAAACTCACTGCTTCAAGTGATACCCAGTTACGAATATCAGTTAAGTTCAAATCAGCACGTATTTATTAGCTACCTGGCATGATCAGAACATAATAGTAGATGCTCAGATGACACATTGAATTAAGGGAAATATGGACATGGTCTTTGCCTGTCCAACCCTGTGATAGCCCATCAGAGTCAAGTGGGAGAGACAAGATGAGGTGAGCACAAATAACCACACTGCAAGGTCTGATGTGGCAAGTTCCACAGGAGCAGCATAGGCACAGAGCTTTGGAAGCGCATCGAGAACAGGGAGGCAGTGGGATTCCATCCATGCCCTGAAGGACTTATAAGATATTGACAGACAGTGTGGAAGGAAGTACAGTTCAAGAGAAGAATGAGATTGAGCAGAGACGTACAGTGGGGAGATTCATTCATCCAGGCGAGTGACCCACAGAGTAGTTGGGTCAGAGAAGTACTTTTCAAACTTTGTAAAACCTCTGAACCCTTCTTGAAGTCAGCTTTCTGCAGACCCACAAAATATTGAAAGCAGAACTTCTCTGGTCTCATACCCTGGCTGCTCTAGAGAGTCACAGTGCAGAGTTGAAACCTAAGAGCTGGGAAACAGAAGTAGAAAGTCGGCTTGGGAAAGCAGGATGTGGCCAGTTTGGGGCATTCAGGAGTGGCCATGGCCCTGGGGATGATCAGAAGTCATTGAGAAGTTCTCCAAGCAGAGAACTGATTAGACCAGACTCCTCTGGTGGTGATACATGGGATAGGTCAGAAGAGGGAGAAATAACTTTTTCTGAAACAACATAAGTACAGGAATGTAACAAAATTATACATCATTCTGTATCCAAACAACTATGAGAAGTGACCAGATCTTCTGCCTCTGTGCTTCTAAGACCCTTTATAGCAGCCTCAGCCATTGAGGGACTGCTCTGAGCTGCAAGAGAGGAAGACAGATTTTTTATCTCGAGAAACCTAGATTGATATCAATGTGGTTGAAAGCATAGAATTTAGACTCTCCCAAGCTTGTGTTTGAGTTCTACCTTCTAACAAAGTTCCTGAATCCTGGGTGTCAGTTTTCTCATCTGTAAAGTAGAGACAATTCTGTTAACCTTATATAGTTACTATAAGAATTAAATGAGGTCATATATTTAAAATATTGAGCAAAAAGGTTGGAAATAGTTGCTTTCACAATGTGATTATTCCCCAAGACAAATTGAACAACCACATTAAGGAGAAGCAAAGTACCGGATTTACCTAGCTGAGTCATTCGTACTGATGCAGTTGCTGGGTTTCCCTGATCTGGACGCATCCTTTTCCAGAGGAGTCTGCTAGACCAAACTCACTACAGGGGCCCGGTCCACAGTTCTCCATTGCCATGCCCATTCTCTTTCAGTGGAGACCACTCAGGGTTCTTCCACGTGATGGTCTGCACAGCTCTTTTAGAGACTGAAGCCTATGAAAGGATTCCCAGGCAAAAAAGAGAGACATTACTTTGTCCATACTATCAAGATGCCTGCTTTGTGGGTACTATCAAGACAAATTGTACAGCAAATTGGTGGAGGCCGCACAGATTGTCAGAACGTATGTACAGTAATTGAAAAGTATCGCTTGCACACGTTCAGTATCTGGGCAATCTCCCAGCAGACAATGGCATCAAGGGATAAAATGCACCATAAAGGATGGATTCCAGCTGCATCCAGGACAAATGTTATGCCTGTGCCCTGAGGAGGGTAGGAAGGGCATCAAATACACTAATGGTTTCCAAGTGAGCTGATATTCCTGCTTTCCAAGAGGCAGAGACAAGAAAGGAGCTTTGTCAGAAACACCCTCTGTGCTCGCGATTGGTGCTGTGTTTTAAGCGTCCTCAGATGCTCACCTGGAGGTTTGTGACTGCTCTCACTCAGGTGTTTCCTGAGGGTGTCCGGCGTCTCCACCTAGCTCTCCTGCTAATCCCTAGTCCCCATCACCAAGGTCTGAATCACCAATTTCCCCCCATCCCCCACCTGCCTGGTGGTTGCACCCTGTTTCCACAGCTGCCAAAGGGATAGTGGACTTAGCTTTCAGAAGATCGAGTGTAGGCTTTGTTTTGCCTTGTGAGTTTGTTCACTTTGTGTCCTTAGCTTGGACCTCTGTGGATGGGCTTTGATTGGATTTGAGATTTGAGATTGAGTTCCTGTGAACTCCATCAGGAGCCAGAGAAAGAATGGAGTGACAGAGGGACCGCTGATCTTTGACCCCAGCCCATTGATGGCTGTTGTCATCACTGTTGGTGGTTGCTCTGAACAAGACTGCATTGTCTCTGTCTATTGTGGACTTGCCTCCATAGTCAGTCTTTGCAGGATCTCCCCCTTTAATCAGGGAATGTGTCCTTCCACCCAGGGCAAAGGGTGGAGGAGGAAGGCAGAGCTAGCAAGTGTAGCCATACTCCAGAGAGTGAGGACTTGAGGAGGAAACATTAGGGGGAAGTGATCATATCAGTAATAATAAGAGTTTAAATTTAATATTGATTGAGTAGTTGGTATATGTTATATACTTGCATAGGTTGTTTCATTTAATCCTCTCAAAACACTGTATAGCGAGTATTCTCCCAATTTTCAGATAAAAAAAATTGAGGCTTCCTCTTTTTTTTTTTTATCATAGGCAATAAACCAGGTAGACCTCTGTTTCTATGATTTGACCCCAGGCAATGGATCCAGAGCCTAAGAGTGTAAGTAAGACTTGGTGTTTCCTCCATGAGTCAGGATAGAAGTTGAAATGCAGAGTGGCTTTAGGAGCTCTTCTAATCCGTCTGGAATCAGGAAGCGGAATGTATCTATGTGAGAAGTTTCTTATGTTTTCTTCCTGCTACTGCTAAGTCACTTCAGTCATGTCTGACTCTGTGCGACCCCATAGACACACTAAATATTCACAGTTTTTCAAGACTCTAGTTAGAGCCTCCTTCTCTACAGCTTCCCTGATATCTCAGTTAGTAAAGAATCCATCTGCAATTCAGGAGACTCCAGTTTGATTCCTGGGTCAGGAGGTCCTCTGGAGAAGGGATAGGCTACCCACTCCAGTATTCTTGGGCTTCCCCTGTGGCTCAGCTGGTAAAGAATCACCTGCAATGCAGGAGACCTGGGTTTGATCCCTGGGTTGGGAAGATCTCCTGGAGAAGGGAAAGGCTACCCACTCCAGTATTCTGGCCTGGAGAATTCCATAAACTGTATAGTCCATGGGGTCGCAAAGAATCGGACATGACTGAGCAACTTTCACTTCACTTCTCTACAACTTGCTTCCTTGAAAGATTCTCTGAACTGTCCTTTCTATAACAATCACTTCACCCAAATTAGCTTAGGAACTCCTCATTACAAAGCCACTGCTGCTTCATAGATCAAAAATGGAGCTTAGAATCACCTAAGATCATATTTTTTGCAAGAAATGGAGTGTGGATTTGAAACCAGGAGACCTGACTCAAAGCCAGCGTGCTTTTTGTCTGTATTGTAGTCTCTTCTCAAGTAAAGGTTTCATGAGATGCCCTACCAATCAATCAAGTATTCTATATTTTTTCACTTTTCTTTCTAGAACCAGGAGATATTATTCTTGCTCTCAAATAACTTACAACCTAGTTGGCAACAACTTTTAAGTCTTCTTTGTGTAAAGATTTGGGATTTGGGAGAAATTACAGAAGGAAGTGTAAGAGCTACTGATGGTTTGGGAGGAAAGTACTTTGTCATCACCTGCTCCCTTATACTAGATGTCTTGTCTCCCCAGTTTATTATTCTGTTATTGTTATTCTTTTGTTTAGATTATTTGATTGATATTGCTATAGAAGATCAAAGCAAAAGTAACTACCTCATCTGAAAGTGAGAAAACTCATATTTTCCTTGATTAGTGCCTCGGGCAGTATTTTGTTTGCTTTGTATGTGCTTAGTTGCTTAGTTGTGTCCAACTCTTTGCAAGCCCATGAACTGTAGCCCACCAGGTTCCTCTGTCCATGGGATTCTCCAGACAAGATTGCAGGAGTGGGTTGCCTTTCCCTTCTCCAGAGGATCTCCTCCACCCAGGGATCAAACCCGGGTCTCCTGCATTGCAAGCAGATTCTTTAGCATATGAGCTACAGGGAAGTTCCTTTGTTTGCTTTAAATCAAATCAAGTATGATTTCTAGATACTGCTTTAGAGTTACGAAAAAATTGGTCTTGATGTTTACCAGGTTCTTTTTCCTTTACAAAAGTAAAGGAGGCCTACATAGGAGGCCTCCTCATCTGGAAAATGGTAAGAGGATGGGAAGAGAAGGATTTGAAGGACTTCTGACTCCTGCACAAATCCAACAGAAACCCTGTAAGATGTGAACTTGAAAAATAAAAGGAAATTTTAAAAAGAGAGTGATTGTAGGAATATATACATTTCTGGATCTTGGCTCTGGGTAGAAGTGGGAGAAATGTTTCTCCTAAGGATGTTTTAACATAAACCCACACTCTGCCAAATTGGAGCCTGAAAAAACCACAAGGTGAAATGTAGTTTAAAAGGTCTCAGATGACAGTACCCTCAGACATCTGGCAGAAACAATGGAAATACTATTTGAAAGACTAGACTTAAGAGAATTCAAAAGAATTACCATGGATAAATTGTTCTAAGGAACATGTGCCAATAATGAAAAATGGCTAAACATGAGTGAATAAGTCACCATGATTGAAAGTCAATGGAAACAACAAACTGTGGAATCTGACCTACAAAAACTAAAGATGTTGGAGTTATTTGACATATCTGATAAATTATATTATTTAATATGCTTTAAAATATTAGTAGACAATTTTAGTAAGGCAAAATTTGAAAATAGTGAAACATAAATGCCTATTGGAGTTCCACAACTGCTAACAGACAACTGGGGAGAGACAGTTTTCTAAAATTCATGAAAGATATCAATCCCAGATTCAGAAAGTCCAATGGACTTTGAAGTGAAACTGTAAAATACCAAAGAACAAAGCGAAAACCTTGAAACTATCCAGAAAGAAAAGACAGGTTAAGTACAAAGACACAACCATTAAAATGACAATGTCTTTAAAGCAACAGTAGACATTAGAAGACAGAGAAATAATTTCTTAAATATGCTGAAAGAAAGTCATTGCCACTCTAGAATTCCACAACCTGCAAAACTATGTTTCAAAAATTATGGTTGTGTACAAATATTTTCAGGTAAACAAAAAATATGTATGCTACCAACAGATGGTCTCTCACTAAAAGAGGTCCTGAAGAATCTTTTTCCTGAGAGAATGAAAATAATCTCAGAAGGAAGGTTTGTGGTGTCAGAGGTAATAGGTAGCAAAGAAAATATAAACATTTCAGAAAATCTAAAGGAATCTTGATGTATAAAGTAATGATAACGTTTAATCCATTGGGTTAAAAAAATATAATGAAAACCCTGCACAGTAGTATTTAAATCAAGAAGGAGTTAGCAATTTAAACTCTCGCAAAATGATTCAAAGCAGGGTAAAAATATCAATTATCTTTTAAAAAATTTTATTTTAAATTTATGGAAGAGTTGTAAGGTCACTATAAATAATATTTTCCTCTGAGTAAGTAGCAGACCTGATACCTCATTCACCCTGACTTAAGTGTGTAATTTGTACGAAAAGAGATATGCTCCTACATAGCCGCAATTATCCATCAGAATCAGTGAATTAACATTAGCACACTACAATTCTAAGCCTCAAACCTATTCAGATCTTGCCAGCTGTCCTAATGATATCCTTTATAGTGAAATGATTCTGTTCAGGATCATGGGTTACGTTTAGTTGTTAGGTCTCAATCATTTCCTCCCCGACTTTCATGACCTTGATATTTAAAAATTATAGACCAGTGATTTTAAAGTGTCCCTCATTTGGATTTGTCTGATGTTTCCTTAGCATTCCATCTAAGTTAATGCAGCTCTGGCAGAAATAGCACAGAAGAGATGCTGCGTTCTAACTGCACTGTCCTGTGGCTGTCCTTTTCTAGAGATGCTCAATCTGATCATTTGATTACAGTGACATCTGCCAAGCTTGTGGCTTCCCAGGTGGCTCAGTGGTAAAAAATCTGCCTGCCAATGCAGGAGACTTGGGCTTGATCCCCGGGTCAGGAAGATCCCCTGGAGGAGGAAATGGCAACTCACTCACGTATTCTTGCCTAGAGAATCCACTGGACAGAGGAGCCATGGGGTTGCAAAGAGTCAGATGTGACTGACCATGCCAAGCTTGTGGAAATCTCCTTTTGTTTCCTTTGGTGATTAATAAGTACCTGATGGAAAGTGTAATAAAACTATTAAATAGCAGATTCCTCATCAAATTTTCAATGTATTTTTTAATTTATGTCCTATGGACCCAGGCTTATTTTATTAAATTTCTATTAAATTTCATTAAATCCATGATGTTCATTATTTATTTTGATGCTCAGATTGTCCTAAATTTTATCAATGAGAGCCCCTTGAAACCAACTTCTGGGCTGTTTTGAAATGTGCCCAGCATTCTTGGACATTTCCTTACTTTATGGCACAAAAAGATGTTCCAGGCTCACTGTGCTCTCCTTTTTGTAGCCCTGACATAAAGACTTTGCTCCCCCGGCTCTGGCTCTGACGTCCTATGCAGAGCCCCCATCCTGGTGGGAAAACCTCTTTAAAAACAGCTAGGATTTTACCACCCTTGCAGGCTGCTTTCCCGTATCAACGAATACCCTCTTCACCCTCTTGGATTTCAACACCTCGAACCAGAGCCTGTCTTTGCCTACCCACCACCTCTGTCTCCTACAGATATTTCTTGTCCCTGTTTAGATGTCCTTCCGGAGGCTACACCCAACCAACCCACTCAAGTTCCAATACCCCTAACAAACTGCCCTTCCATAAGGAAACCATACTCATTCCGAGCGGACGGTAAGACTTGTTCCAGCAAACCCTCCTACAGGGACACTCTCTTTCCGGCCTGGGCCGTCACGGCACATGGGCCCACCGCTGCACACCCATGGAGATACTGTCTTTATTCCCTTGAGCTCTGCCACTTCCAGTCCAATGAAACATCTATCTTGTTATGGCCACCTTACAGATTTAGGACCAAATGGCTCGAGAAGGGAAGGGGAAGGGAAGGCAGGAAAAACAGAGAAAACAGGAAGTAAAGAGGAGGGAAGGAGAGAAGGAGGGAAAATAGAAAAAGAAGTGGAAAAAGAAGAACTTTATTTTTAAATCATGTTAAACCAAAAATGCATGTTAAATGTTCCAGGGTAATCCCTAAAAGGATAGAAATAGAATATTTAACATCCAAACTAGAAGAAAGGGGGAAAATGGAATGAAGGAAAGGGGAAAACACTAACTCAGTGTAAGAAAAGACAAAAAAGGAAAAAAACAAGAAATAAATTTTTAAAAAGTGAGGGTGGCAAATAGAACGTACTAAGATGGTAGAATATAGTCTAAATGTATTAGTGATCAAAGGCAATTTTAAAAAGAACTAAACTCGGTAGTTTAAAAAAGGTAAATGATCAGATTGGACTCAAAAACTCCATCTATGCAGTTCACAGGAGCCACATCTAGACCTTTGGGATAAGGTTTGAAAATGTCCCAAACTGTTTCCCTCAGACTCCTGGCCTCACTCTCCTGCTCTAGGGGAACAAGAGGTATCAGGTCCAAGCAGGTAAGGAGAGCTCTGCTCAGGACAGGGGCCTTGCATGAGACGCCAGAGCCAGAGTAGGCTGAGGACGGTCTCCTTGGAGGGCAGCAGCAAAGAGTGAGATGAGTCTGGAACATCTTTTGTGTCATAAATCAAGGCAGTGCTCAAAGCACCCTGGGAGCATGTCAAAAAGATACAGAAGCCAGTGTAAAGGCACTCCCATTGGTCAAATCACAGTGATACAGCTGTCTTCCCCAGGCTTACTGGTTTTTGTCCATGTTTGGTCAATGAGAAGCTGAGTTTGGACAGACAGTGAAAGTCAGTCCCCAGAGGCTTCTTCCCTACTCTCTCCTTAAGCCTCCAGCAGTGGGGGTATCTCCTCTGTTGCTACGGCCCCCTCTTGGTCCCTGCGGTTCCCCTTTTGCTCAATGGCCATGACTTCTGGGCTCTGATATCATCATATCCCCCATGGCTTCCCAACCCTATGTGCGGTAACAGCTTCTTGCTGTTGCTGATCTCCAAGCTGTCTCATCATCTCTGTTGGGTTTTTCAGATTTTCTGTTATGTGTATAACTATTTTCCTGAACTAAAGTCCCACTGTTCAGATATTTAAGGAGGATTCTGTTTTCCTAATCAAACCGCGACTGATACTCCAGGCAAACAGTGGCAAAAAGAAAGATACTGTCATTATATTAACACTATACAAAACAGACTTTAAGGCAAAAAGCAACAGTGAGATGGAGAATATAACGTAATTCTAAATTGTATGTGCTTAATAACCAAATATATGTAGTAAATACCAACAAAACTGAAAAGACAAATCAAAAATCACCATCAGACTAGGAGATACTTAGCACATTTTCCCCAATAAGTGATAGCTAATGCTCTCAAGAAATAAAATATGAAAGATTTGTACAATATAATTAAGAAACTTGATCCAGCAGACATTATGGAGCACCATACCGATAACTAGAGAATGAACATTTTTTCCAAGCACACCTAGGCACCATATCACATTTTAGGCCATAAAGGGGGGCTTAGAAAATATCAGAGTATCTTACAGACCACATTCCTAACCATGCCAATACATTTCAAATCAATGACAAAAAGATAATTAAAATAACCTTATACATTGTGGGAGTAACATGGGTAAGAGACATTACAATGGAAGTTTGAAAATACAACTGAAAATAATGGAAAGAGTGAAATAATATTTAGAGGGAAATTTAATACCTTATAAATGTCTATATAAGAATACAAGGAAGGTTAAAAACTAAGACCTTTGAATTAGAACAGGAAAAATCACAAGAAAGTAGAGGGGAAAATGTTAAAAATAAAAACAGATATTAAAAATAAAAGTTTAGTAAATTTGACTACATTAAAATCAACAAATTCTGTTCATCAAACATACCATGCAGTGCAAAAAAACAAACACATGCTGGAAATAGCATTTGTCACAGTTATTAGCAGAATAAGATCAGTATTCAGAACACAAGGAATTCCTCCCAATCACTAAAATTACACAACTAAAAATAGGAACAGAAATAAACAGTTTACAGACAAGGAAACTTGCATTTGAGTAAACATATAAAATGATTTTCCATTTTATTAACAATCAACTAATGCTAAATTAAATCCACAGTAAATTTCCATACGACATCCAGAATGGCAAACTTTACATATGACCATCCCATGTTTTGGTGAGACTGTGGAGTGATGGGAATTCATAGACAGCTGATAGCACTGTATGAGTCAATATTTTGGTGGATAATTTGGCATTGCTTAATAAATGTGGACATGCAAGTACCATGTAAACAATCAAACATTTTCTAGGCATTTCCTAAATTACCAGATGTACATAGGCACCAATAAAATTAGTACAAGACTGTCCACTGAACAGTCAAACACTGTTGTTGTTTTTTAATAGACAACTTTTTAGAATAGTTTGAAGCTCACAAAAAAATTGAGCAAAAGCAAAGAGTTCTTATATGTTTCCTGTGTGTGCCTATGTGCTCAGTCGCATCCAACTCTTTGTGACCCTGTGGACTAAAGCCCGCTGGACTCCTCTGTCCATAGGATTCTCGAGGCAAGAATACTGGAGTGGGTTGCCATTCCCTTCTCCAGGGGATCTTTCAGACCCAGGGATGGAACCTCTGGCTCCTGTGACTCCTGCGTTGATTGGCAGGTGGATTCTTTACCACTGAGTCACCTGGGGTTCCTGCCCGCATACAAAAACACACACACAACCTCCCCCACTATCAAATCCCACAACACAAGGCTACATGTTTCAATCTACGAACCCTCATTAACACATCATTATCACCAAAAGCCCATAGTTTATAGTAGGGTTCACTTTTCCTGTACATTCTCTGGGTTTGGACAAATGTATAGTGTCCTTTTTCACCATTGTAGTATCAACATGGGGTATTTTCACTGCCCTAAAAATCCCCTGTGCTTTGCCTATTTATCCATTCCTCTCCTGGCAACCACTGATCTTTTCACTGTTACCATAGTGTTGCCTTTTCAGGAATGCCATAATAAGTGGAATCATATGTTGTTGTTCAGTTGCTAAGTCACGTCTAACTCTCTGCAACCCCATGGACTGCAGCATGCCAGTCTTTTCTGCCCTTCACTGTCTCCCAGAGTTTGCTCAAATCCATGTCCATTGAGTTGATGATGCTATCTAACCATCTCATCCTCTGCTGCCCTCTTCTCCTCTTGCCTTCAATCTTTCCCAGCATCAGGGTCTTTTCCAAAGAGCTGGCTCTTCACATCAGCTGGCCAAAGTATTGGAGCTTCAGCTTCAGCATCAGTCCTTCCAGTGAATAAGGAATGACTGGTTTGAGAACCCCATGAACAATATGATAAAGGAATCATATAAAATATTTTTTAGATTGACCTCTTTCACTTAGTAATACACATTTAAGTTTCTCCATGTCTTTTAATGGCATAATAGTCTCATAATATCCTTTCAGTGTTAAATAATATTCCACTGTCTAGATATACTACAGTTTATTTAATCTATTCATCTACACATTTTGGTTGCTTCCAAGTTTTGGCAATTATGAATAAAGTTGATATTAATATCTGTTTGGCTGGTTTGGGTGCACATATACTTTAAACTTATTTGGATAAATACCAAGGTGTGTGATTGCTGGGTGGTATGGTAAGAGGACCTTTGGGTGCATGCTAAGCTGCTTTAGTCATTTCCGACGCTTTGGAATCCTATGGACGGTAGCCCACCAGGACACCAGCACTTTGTCCATGGAATTCTCCAGGAAAGAAGACTGGAGTGGGTTACCATGTCCTCCTCCAGAGTACCTTTACTTTTGTAATAAACTGCCAAACTCTCTTTCAAAAGGACCATGCCAGTTTGTATTCCCACAAGCAATGAATGAGAGGGCCTATTGTGCCACATCCTTCTTAGCTTTGGGTATCACCAGTATTCTGGGTTTGGGGCATTCTAATATGCATGTAATAGTATCTCTGTGGCTTCTCAGGTGGTTCTAGTGGTAAAGAATCTGCCTGCCAGCACAGGAGATGCAAGAGAAATGGGTTCGATCCCTGAGTTGGAAAGATCTCTTGGAGTAGGAAATGGCAACACACTCAGTATTCTTGCCTGGAAAATTTCATGGACAGAGGAGCCTGGCCAACAATAGTCCATGAGGTCGCAGAGAATTGGACATGACTGAGCAACTAAGCAGACACATACACACACAGAATGTCTTATTCTTGTTTTCATTTGCATTTCCCTCTTGTTATGATGTGGAGCGTCATTTCACATGCTTATTTGCTGTCTGTGTACCTTCTTTGGTGAGGTGTCTGTTAAAGTCTGGCCCATTTTTATTTAGGTTGTTAATTTTCGTCTTACTGAGTTTTAAGAGTTCTTTGTATATTTTGAATAATCATCCTTTATCTTATTGCATTAGCTAGTATTTCCAGTAAGTATTTGAAAAGCAGTGGTGAGAAGAAAGATCCTTGCTTTGTTTCTGATCTTAGTGGGAAACCTTCAAGTTTCTCATTATTAAGAAAAATTTAACTGTAGGTTTGCTTTTTAAAAAAAATAGCTGTATAGGTTTTTTGTACATGTTCTTTACATCTATGGAAGTTGAGGCAACTCCCTTCTATTTCTAGTTTGCTGAAAGTTTTTTTCATGAGTGGATGTTGGGTTTTGTCAAATGTTTTTTTTTTTATCTATTGATATGATCATGTGATTTTTTTTCTTCTTTAGTCTGCTGATGTCATGTATTACATTAATTGATTTTCTAATATTTAACCAGTCTTGCACAGCTGGTATAAGTCACACTTGGCTGTGGCATATAAGTTTTTTATACATTTTGGATTTGACTTGTTAATATTTTGTTGAGAATTTTTATATCTATGTTCATGGGAAATATCTGGTTTTCTTTTCTTCTACTGTCTTTGTCTTCTTTTGTTATTAAGCCGAATACTGGTAATGCTGACCTCATAGAATAAGTTAGGAAATATTCCTTCTGCTTCTATCTTCTGGAAGAGATTATAGATAATTGGTATAATTGTTTCCTTGAATGTTTGATAGAATTCATCAGCAAATCCATCTGGGCGTGATGCTTTCTGTTTTGAAAGGTTATTAATAATTGATTCAATTTATTTAATAGGTATAGGCCTATTCAGATTGTGTATTTCATCTTGTGTGAATTTTAGCAAATTGTGTCTTTCATGGACTCTGTCCATTTCATCTAGGTTATCAAATTTGTGAGCACAACACTATTAATTTTTAAAAATGGAAACAACCTATATGTCCATCAACATTAGAATAAATTATAGTCTAATCATTTAATGTAATACTATACAGCAATGAGAGTGTATGACTTACAGACTGTTTCTCAATGTTTTTTTCATTATCACGTCCCTAAAAAGTATTTTCAAACATTTTTTTCTGATAACCCCCATAAAAAGTTAATACTACAGGCAAACTCTATTAATGTACTCTACGTATATATTTGCATTATACATTAAAGAGTAATAGTTTTCTGTCCTCCAAGAACCAATTTTCACCCCATTAAAATGCAACATGCGTTCATTAAGATTGATAAATCCTAGAAACAGTTCTCTTTACATTCAGTTCAAAACAGACAACACCCAACAATCTGTTGTTTAAAGATACATACATATGGAATAAAATTAGGTAGAAAAGCAAATGTAAAATTTCTTTAGCATAACCTCTGCCGTGTAAGTATACAGAAGGATGGGTAAGTCGTGAAAGAAGTTTTAAGTTACTGGCGACGTTCTTTTATTGAAGTTGTTTGGTTGGTACATACATGTTTTTAAAATTGTTATTATTTAAAATGTACTTATATGCTGCCTGCATTCTTTTACTATCAGATAATTACAACACAATGTGATAAGTGTAACCACAGAAGTAGATTTAAGTAAATGGCAGGAAATTCAGTGAGGCGTCAGAGAGAAAAGGGTAGGAGGGGACACAGGAGACTACCAGGGAGAAGCAGAGAAGGGCATTATGTGCAGAGGGTTCGGATAATATGAAATACTTGCACTTCGGAAGAACGAGGTAACATTCAATATGACTCAGGGCCCCGAGTGTGGGGATATGTGAGCTATTGATCCTTGATAAACGCAAAAGGATTAAAACAACAAAAACAGAAACATCATTTCGGTAAGTTCATTCTTGGTAAGTTTGATCTCAGGCCTAAAGCAGAATAAAGTTGTCTGAAGTTTTCTTTTAAATAAAACTACCGCCTTGCCTCAGAGCTTAGAGTTCTAATCCTTGGCTAAAGAAGCTGAGAGCTCTGCGCTGCCATCTGCATCCACTCAGCCTTCCTCCCATTTGGCCTGGCAAAATTGTTTTTTTCCTCAAAGTTCAAGATTTTTAATCCCTCTGGGCGAAGCTTCCCTAATTAAAGCCCAAACAACCTTAAAAGCAAATGAGCATTTGGGGCCATTGGGCACCATTCCATGGCTCTGGATCCATTGTTTTTGTTTCTTAATACTCAAAAAGACCTCTTTGTTTAATTCTGAGCTTCCATAAGTGCCTTTTTCTCACTTTGAGTCTCTTCCCTCCCTTCTGCCTTGAGTTTAGCGTCTCACAACCAGTCTAACAAAATTTCACCTAAAAGAACCTCGTCTTTTTTTATTTGATTCTCTGTAAATACTTTCTACATATGCCAATCCCTCAGGTCAGTAGCCACTTGTAGTTTCTTCTTGTAATTTCCAAGAAAGAAAATGGAGATGCAGAGTGTATGCAAAGTGCAAACTCAATGTATTTCTGATAAAAAGAAAAAGAGATTTGGGAAGTAAGCGCGCTCCGCATGGGAATATTGCAAAGAAGTCATCATTCATGGGTGTGAGCCTTCTTTCCCCTCCAGCTTCCGTTGTCATGTCTGAGACAAAAGCAGAAGCAGGAGAGAAAAAAAAGGAGGCTCTTTCTATGCTGGCAAAGTTGATAATGGATCATCAGTAAAACATAAGCTTTTGACACTTGCTTGGTGAATTGGTAGCAAAAAAAGAGAAGAATGTTAGAGACAACACATCCTGGGATCCCTTGATTTCTTTAAGGATTAAAAGCGTTGCATTTTGATCATGCCTGTCTCCTTTTTCTCTGTGGAAAGTCTTAACTTTTTTACCTTTGATGGATAGCACTTTCATTCAAAGATTTTTTTTTTTCCATTGTTGTAAGTTAAATAGCTTCTTAAAGGTAATTGCAATGCCCGGTGCTTAGCAAATCAATAAGGACAAAAAGTGTCCATCATGCGGATTTTTGTCTTCTTAAGAACATAAGCACTGTGCATTACACAAATTCACCAAGTTCAAAACAGTGTAATAGTTTTGTCTCTCTTTTCTACCATGATCAGATAAAATCAAAGCCTCCCTAAGGATTGCTCCACCATTTTCTCCTTTTAGATCTAGGTATTAGTTGTGCCTTTGAAAGCAACTGATAGGCTTCTGCTTAACAAAATGATGTCTTCCCCTCCCCCATTCTAAACATCCTTTAAACTCACTCCCCTCTGATGTACAGAGGCTTCTGTGGTGTTAATACCTTCTCCCCACACTTGGGGAAGCAGTTATTGCTACTTGGATGCCCTGTTTATTGTTGTTCAGTCGCTAAGTCATGTCCGACTCTTTGCGACCCCATGGATGCAGCCTGCAAAGCTTCCCTGTCCTTCACTATTTCCTGGAGTTTGCTCAAATTCATGTCCATTGAGTTGGTGATGATATCTAATCATCTCATTCTCTGCTCCCTCTTCTCCTTTTGCCTTCAGTCTGCCCTAGCATCATGGTCTTTTCCAGAGAGTCAGCTCTTTGAATAAGGTGGCCATGGTATTGAAAGTTCAGCTTAAGTATTAGTACTTCCAATGAGTATTCAGGGTTGATTTCTTTTAGAATTAACTGGTTTGACCTCCTTGCAGTCCAAGGGACTCTCAAGAGTCTTCTCCAGCACCACAGTTTGAAAGTATCAATTCTTTGGTTCTCAGCCTTCTTTATGGTCCAACTCTCACATCTGTACATGACTACTGGAAAAAACATAGCTTTGACTAGATGGACTTTTGTAGGCAAAGTGATAGCTTTGCTTTTTAATATGCTGTCTAGGTGGACTTCACTGGTGGCTCAAGTGGTAAAGAATCTGCTTTCTACACAGGAGACCGGGGTTCGATCCCTGGGTTTGGAAGATCCCCTGGAGGAGGGCATGGCAACCACTCTAGTATTCTTGCCTGGAGAATCCCCATGAACAGAGGAGCCTGGTGGGCTACAGTCCATGGGGTCCCAAAGAGTCAGACACAACTGAGCGACAAAGCACAGCACAGCACAAATGCAGTCTAAGTGGGTCAGAGCTTTCCTTCCAAAGAGCAAGCGTCTTCTAACTTCATGGCGGCAGTCACTGTCTGCAGTGATTTTGGAGCACCCCAAAATAAAATCTGCCACTGTTTCCACTTTTTCCTCTTCTATTTGCCATGAAGTGATCGGACTGGAGGCTATGATCTTAGTTTTTTGAATGTTGAGTTTTAAGCCAGCTTTTTCACTCTCCTGTTTTACCCTCATCAAGTAAAAATTCCTCATCAAGTGAAGTTCCTCTTCACTTTCAACTGTTAGAGTGGTATCATCTGCATATATGCATATCATTTGCATATCTTGATTCCAGCTTGTGAGTCATCCAGGCCAGCATTTCACGTGGTGTACTCTGCATAGAAGTGAAATAAACAAGGTGACAATATACAGCCTTGTCCTACTCTTTCCCAAATTTGAACCAGTCCATTTTTCCATGCAACGTTCTAACTGTTGCTTCTTGTCCTGCATACAGGTTTCTCAGGAGACAAGTAAGGAGGTCTGGTATTTCTATCTCTTTAAGAATTTTCCACAGTTTGTTGTGATCCTCCACAGTCAAAGGCTTTAGTGTAGTCAATGAAGCAGACGTAGATATTATTCTGGAGTTTCCTTGCTTTCTCTATGATCCAGGGGATGTTGGCAATTTGATCTCTAATTCCTCTGCCTTTTCAAAACCCAACTTTTGCATCTGGAAGTTCTCCATTCATGTACTGCTGAAGTGTAGCTTAAAGAATTTTGAGCATTAGCATAACCTTACTAGCATGGGAAATGAGTGCAGTTGTACAGTAGTTTGAACATTCTTTGGCATTGCCCTTCTTTGAGATTAGAATGAAAATTGGCCTTTTCCAGTCCTATAGCCTCTGCTGAGTTTTCCAAATTTGCCAACATATTGAGTGCAGCACTTTAACTGTATCATCTTTTAGGATTCAAAATAGCTTAACCGGAATTCCATTGCCTCCGCTAGCTTTGTTTGTAGTAATGCTTCCTAAGGCCCAGTTGACTTCACATTCCAGGATGTCTGGCTGTAGGTGAGTGACCACACCACTGTGGTTATTCAGGTCATTAAGACCTTTTTTGTATAGTTCTTCTGTGTATTCCTGCCATCTTTTCTTAATCTCTTCTCTCTCTGTTAGGTTCTTATTGTTTCTGTCCTTTACCATGCCCATCCTTGCATGAAATATTCCCTTGATATCTCCAATTTTCCTGAAGAGATATCTAGTCTTTCTCATTCTATTGTTTTCCTCTACTTCTTTGCACTATTCATTGTAGAAAGCCTGCTTATCTCTCCTTGCTCTTCTCTGGAACTCTGCAGTCAGTTGGGTATATCTTTCTCATTCTCCCTTGCTTTTTACTTCTCTTCTTTCCTAAACTACATGCAAACCCTCTTCAGACAACCACTTTGCCTTCTTGCATTTCTTTTTCTTTGGGATGGTTTTGGTCACTGCCTCTGTATAATGTTACATATCTCTCTTCATATTTCTTCAGGCTGTCTACCAGGTTCTGTATACCAGATCTAATCCCTTGAATCTATTCAACACCTCCACTGTATAATCATGAGGGATTTTATTTAGGTTACCTGAATGGCCCAGTGATTTTCCCTACTTTCTTCAATTAAAGTCTTAATTTTGCAGTAAGAAGCTGATGGTCTGAGCCGCAGTCAGCTCCAGGTCTTGTTTTTTGCTAACTGTATAGAACTTCTCCTTCTTCAGCTGAAAAAATACAATCTGATTTCAGTATTGACCATTTTGTGATATCCATGTGTAGGGACATCTCTTGGGTTGTCAGAAAATGGTGTTTGCTATGACTAGTATGTGTTCTTATCAAAACTTTGCCCTGCTTCATTTTGCACTCCAAGGCCAAATTTGCCTGTTACTTCAGGTATCTCTTGACTTCCTACTTTTGTGTTCCAATCCCCTATGATGAAAAGGACATCTCTTTGGTGTTAGTTCTAGAAGTTCTCATGGGTCTTCATAGAACCATTCAACTTCATCTTCTTCAGCATCAGTGGTTGGGGCATAGCCTTAGATTAGTGTGATGTTGAATGATTTGCCTTGGAAAGGAACCAAGATCATTCTTGGGTGCCCTAACTGGGTGTATTAATGACCCTTGAGCATAGGGCAAGTGGTCTAGGACAAGGTGAACATCTGAATTCACTTAGGATGATGAACTTTTGTCATTTGCATACCTTGCTTGTGTCTTGAAAATAAACAAGAATGTCACCCAAAGATCAGAACAAGCTGGGTCACCTTGTTTTAATGTTTAAATTAAAATGATTCAAGCCCCAGATCACATATCATGGAAAACCAGTAATAAGTGACCCACTTCCTGACACTCCCAACATCCCTGGAGATTCTTAGGGGGCTCACATATCTCTTAGCCACTTTCTCTCCTGCTGTCTCCTTTCTTTGAATCCTCATTTTCATGTTTCTTCTCTCTTGCTGTTGGGCTCTTCTTTCAGGATAACAGAGGTTAAGAAAATAGAATCTGGAGTCACTTGCAGCTGGATAACCTGCCTCAGTTTCCCCATCTGTAAAAATGGACTAATAAAACACCTCCTCAGAAGCTTTTTTTGGCATTAAATGAGCAGAAAGCACTTGCAGAAAGCTCTGAAAGTGTTAGTTATTACTCTCCCAAACAGATACAGCCCGTTTTCATCTGCTTTCCTGAAGCAGCTTTTGCAAGTTTATGTGTTTGATTCAAGTCCCAGCAGTCCCAAAGATGAAAATCTGGTCTAATTTTCCAGGGATTGCAGTTCCCTGGCCCGTCCTGCTGAAGCAACCTCACTGGCGGTCTCCTCAGTCTTCCCGTCTCCAGCCAGGGGCCTTGAATTGGTCTTCTTCTCTGCCTCCTCGCTCACTCCTCCTCCTTCCTTCTCCCAAGCCCTTCATTCCCTCCACTCAAGCTGCTCACAGCCTCCAAATACTCCTACTATTTTTCAGACTGGTTCAGCATCACTCTTTGCCTGGGTGAATGTTTCAAGTCATTCCTCAGAAAGCTTCAGCATTTGGACTCTAAGACGTTCCAGATTTTCCTAAATAAAGAACCCTTTCAAGAAAGGAAGCATGCCACACCCATAGGAGCAAAAGCAGCTGCCAGTAGCTGTGATTTTTGAAAGCCATGTTTTCTCTTCATCACACTACTAATAAAATAATAATGGATGCAACTGGCCAAAGGTACAAACTTCCAGTTATAAGACAAAAAAGTTCTGGGGGTGTTGTGTACAACATGGTGACTATAATTAAGAACAGCTCTTTATATATTTGAAAGTTGCTAAGAGAATAGCAGGTCTCCCCTAATAGCTCAGCTGGTAAATAATCCACCTGCAATGCCAGAGACCCCGGTTCGACTCCTGGGTCAGGAAGATCCTCTGGAGAAGGGATAGGCTACCCACTCCAGTATGCTTGGACTTCCCTAGTGGCTCAGCTGGTAAGGAGTTCTGTGATGTGGGAGACCTGGGTTTGATCCCTGAGTTGGGAAGATCCCCCGGAGAAGGGAATGGCTACCCACTCCAGTATTCTGGCCGAGAGAATTCCATGGACTGTATAGCCCATGGGGTAGCAAAGAGTCAGACATGACTGAATGATGTTTACTTTCACTTTCAAGAGTGTCAGTCAGTCAGTTAGTTCAGTCGCTCAGTCGTGTCCAGCTCTTTGTGACCCCATGAATCGCAGCACACCAGGCCTCCCTGTCCATCACCAACTCCCGGAGTTTACTCAAACCCATGTCCATCGAGTCGGTGATGCCATCCAACCATCTCATCCTCTGTCTTCCCCTTCTCCTCCTGCCCCCAATCCCTCCCAGCATCAGGGTCTTTTCCAGTGAGTCAGCTCTTCACATGAGGTGGCCAAAGTACTGGAGTTTCAGCTTCAGCATCAGTCCTTCTAATGAACACCCAGGACTGATCTCCTTTAGGATGGACTGGTTAGATCTCCTTGCAGTCCAAGGGACTCTCAAGAGTCTTCTCCAACACCACAGTTCAAAAGCATCAATTCTTCGGCACTCAGCTTTCTTCACAGTCCAACTCTCACATCCATATATGACCACTGGAAAAACCATAGCCTTGACCAGATGGACCTTTGTTGGCAAAGTAATGTCTCTAGTTTTAAATATGCTATCTAGGTTGGTCATAACTTTCCTTCCAAGGAGTAAGCGTCTTTTAATTTCATGTCTGCAATCACCATCTGCAGTGATTTTGGAGCCCAAAAAATTAAAGTCTGACACTCTTTCCACTGTCTCCCCATCTATTTCCCATGAAGTGTAGCATATCTTAAAAGTTCTCATCACAAGATAAAAAGGACAACTGTGAGGTGATGGATGTTAACTAAACTTATCGTGTTGACTATTTTCTAATAAAGACATATCAAATCATCAGATTGCACAGATAAAACTAATACAATGCTATATGTCAATTATATCTCAATAAAACTGGAAAGGGGGGAAGTAACTGGTGCCTACAAATGTGCTTTGCAAACAGCACAACTTGTTCACAACTATTATTGTCATGATCCAGGGAAATATTACTTAAACTTTCTGTGTCTCTGTCTTCTCATCTGAGAAATTAGGAAAATAACAACTACCCCATAGGGTTATTGTGAGAATGAAATTATGTAACACAAATACAGCCATTAAAATAGTGCCTGGCATTGTAAAAGTGCTAAATCAGTGTGTTATCCTGATTATCTCCGTTTGACAGATAATGAAATGGAAGCTGCCTGCTGCTCATGAATGCAGAGGGATAAGGCCATTTTTATCCCAGCCTGCCTGCTTCAAATCTCATCTTCTTCCTCCCTGGAATCAAGGGCGAGACCCAATACTAGGGACTAAACCCACATGTGCAGTTTATTAGCTGGGGAATCTGAATGGGCATTCAACTAATTTTGAGAAATAAATTAGATATGATCATTAAACAATTGGAAATTTGACACACAACTCTAGACAGAGGACTTCTCTGTAAAAATGTGAAGTAGTCAGCCCACCTTTGGGGATGAAAACTGCCAGGAAAAGCTAAGTAATTGCTGCTTTTCTGGAATGTGGCCTCCAGCTCTCCACAGTGCATCCATGGTGTCCACCACGCTTTGCTTTGTTATTTTACCAGCTTGGACCCTGCCAACACCGCATTCGTGCTCCACACCCTTACCATGGCTGACCCAAGTATGCATCCCACACTTAACGTGAGTTAACTGCATTATTAGCACATCTTTCCTTTACAAGATGCAGTGGAAACTTCAAGAGACCCTATTGAGCCGACTCTGTGCTGCCACAATAACAAAATGCACCAAATTCTTTCTATACCAGAATCTTTAACAGCTGTTCCAGAATTGCCTTGCTCCTTGCCCTGGCCACCATCAAGTAAACTGAAATGAAGGACCCTCCACAATTGCTCAGGTCATTTCCTCTGATAGCTTGAAGGAGGTTCTGAAAGTTCTCTAAACATATCCATGACACAGGTTTGGACACAGCTAAGGAGTCTGTGGTCATACACATGACAGGTCTGCTTAAGACATTTTCCAGAATGTATTTCCTCGCTGCAGCAGGATGCTAACCAGCCTCCCCACCGCCAATTCCCACGGCTTCAATTCATCCTGGATTCAACTGACAGAATAATCTGCCTCCAACATCGATCTTATTACAACCTCACCTGCCCAAGACCTTACAGAGACTCCCTAGTGCTGTCTGCATCCAACACCCCCTTTCCAGTCCAGCATTCAAGACCCTCGTCAATTATGCTGTCCTGGGTGGAACACGGCCAGCCTTATCTCACAGTTCTCCTTGCCATGTCCCCTCTGCTCCAGATAAACCAGTCTGTGAGTCGTTTGTACTTCTGGCTTCCATTCCTGTTTCACCTGCCAGACGTCATCCTGGAATTTCCCCTCAGTCTCATCACACTTTTTATTTTCTGTGTTCCCTCATCCTGTACATATTTAATAAAGATTCTGTTCCTGAAATTGGCTCAATTTTCATGTTTTACCCATGGTTGTTTACCCATACAACCTACCCATACTCAAATTTCAAACTTTACCCATTTCATGTTATACCGCAACACATACCCATGCTTTGTGTCATTGACATGTCTTATTTACAGAGAAAATCTATACCAGCATGCACCATCCCCCACTCTTGTGCTCATAACAGACATTACTAATCCATCAAGGCACATTTTCCCACTAAGCTACTCACAGCTTCTGTATCTTTCTCCACACTAAGCTCCCTTTAACCACCACATGTCGATTGGAGTTGGATATTACTTGTGACCAATTTGCTGTCCCTGTTCCATTTTAGAGCATCACCATAGTTCTAGATGGTGCAAATGGAAAGGTAGAGCAAGAGAACAGGGTCAAAGGAGATAGCCTGTCTATGTGAGATGAGTTGGTCATGATCTATAGAATCATTGTCCTCAAGATGGGTGGCTGCCCCTCACCAAGACATCTCAAGGCTTCTCAGACTCCTCATAGTGACCAAATGATTATAGCAGACCTGGCCCCTTTCATGTTTTGTTAGCTTCAAGTTCAATGGGAAAGAGCAATGGTGTTCTTTTCCCACAAGTCAGAGAAATTTTGTCACATTTCATCTATTCTGATTGAGTCACATGATCATCTTTGATCCAATTCATTTCGTGTGTGTTCCGGGCTGGGGTGTGGAGGGAGTGATGCAAAATGACGTCATTGGTCAGGTCTGAGTCTCATGTTCCACCCTGAAAACTGTCAGAATCACACAAAAGAAAGTTGAGGCTGCTGGAAGACTTGAAGGGTACTGGGTAATAATTATCTAAGAAATGATGTGCTCAGATGCCACCAGAAGAGACCTCAGTCTAGGCTCTGAGGATACAGTAGTGAACAAAACCAAGTTTCACCTGGAGCTTATTCTCACCTGTTAAGGTGACATTTGAAAATGAGGGAGCAAATTAGACGCAGGATACCTGAGGGAAGAGTAGTCCACACAGAGGGAACAGCAAGGATAGGTGTGCTGAGGTAGAAGCATACTCGGAGAGTCTGAGGACCATCGCGGAGGTCAACAAGGCTGGAACAGAGGGCACAAGCAGAAGAGAGGCAGGTGATGAGGTCAGATGTTAAATGGTAGGAAATGGGACAGGGAACTGTTTTGGGGGTGGGGGGAATTTTTTAAGCCATTGTGAAAATTTTGACTTTGAGATGGGAAGCAATTGGAGAGTGTTGAGCCGATGGTCATATAACCTACTTTATGTCTTAAAAGAATCTTTTTTATTTCTCTGTGCAACCAGGGCAGGGGTGGAAGGGGTGAAGTGGAAGTGGACTGACCAGCTAGGAACCTACTACAATTTTTAGCCAGAAAGTTGTGGTGGCTTGTGCCAGGGTGGTAGTGATATAAATGTTAAGAATAAAAGGTTGGAACTGAGGGACATTCTGAAGGCGGCATAAATGATAAATGCTGATAGATTAGAAGTGAGGATGTGGAAAGAGAGGAGGCAAGGATGTTGCCAAGGTTTGTGGCCTAAGCAAAGGATAGGATGATGTTTCCATAGGGAAGACTGAGGGGAGAGTAAGGTTTAGGTTGAACTGGATTTGCATGTTTTGGATATTAAGAGATAGCAAGTCATTAATTGATATAGAAGTTTTTGTAAAAGATTTTTTTAAAAGATTTTTTGATGCAGACTATTTTTAAAGTCTTTATTGAATTTGTTGCAACACTGCTTCTGTTTTATGTTTTGGATTTTTGGCCCCGAGCCATGTGAAATCTTAGCTCCCCAATCAGCGATTGAACCTGCACCCCCTGCATTGGAAGATGAAGTCATTACCGTCGGACCACCAGGGAAGTCTCAGTGTACAAGACTATGAAGAGAGAGGTATGGGATGAAATTTAAGCTTGGAGGATTGGCAAGATGGTATTTAACGCTGTGAGAAGAAATATGGAAACCACGTTGTTTGTGTAGACAGATGAGAGAACACATTCCAGGCTGAGCCGTGCAGCACCCCCCCCCCCCAGCAGGAACTGGGGCAAAAACCCCCATCCGCACAAATGGCTTTGTGTCTCTGAGTGCTAACAGCTCCCCTTCCCAGAGCTGCCCAGCTAGAATCATTTTTACCACTAGTTTGACTTTTTGCTGAACTCCAGGTTTCCTTTTTGAATAAGACTTTTCTATATCATTTTAAACTTTGTGAATGTTTTCCACGCTTAGTCCGCTAAATGTTGACACATCGGGAAGGTCAGCCTCAATTGAACTGCCAAGGCAAATGCTGAGATAGCCAAGAACAGAACTCTGGTTTATCTTGGAAGGCAGGACCACAAGGTCTTAGCTTTCAAGGCCAGACCGACTTGCACAAAAGAAAGAAGGCTATTGGCCCAGGATGGACAATGCCATAGCCAGGTCCTACCCCTGTCTGGACTCTTGCATGGGGCATGAGAAGGTCAGCTGGGACAGGGGTCCTCTCCCGGGGCCTCCAGGAATCTGGGTCAGCCTCCTGGTGCCTGTTTCCCAGGAGAGCAAAGAGGTTGCTCCATCCTCATTGGCCGGTCGGATTAATCTGGCGCCTAATCAGGCCCCTTTGAAGAGGAGGAGGAGTGATAAAAGAGCTACACACCTGTTTTCACTTGACTCCAATCCTGAAATAATTCCATGGCTCCTACAAGATTTGAAACAAATTAAATTTGAAAGGGCAGAGAGGGCAGCTTTGAATGGTTGGCTCTGTCAAGAACTGTGGGTTTTCGCTCCAGGAAATGGCTTAACTGAGAGATTGCGTCCTCCAGCCACAGTGGCTGTGGTGGCTGTTAGTACAGGACCATGACTCGGGCTTTGTGTGGCGGGTGTCCTTGCTCTGTTCTCTCCAGCATCCAGCTTCTGCTTTCTGGACACTGACAGTGTCAGAGAAAGGGTAAAATAGTCGTGGCGTGAAAGACGGTTGTCAAGAAGGGAAGGTATTCTACACTGTTTAGGGCAGGGGTCCCCAACCTCCGAAATCTAATGCCTGATGATCTGAGGTGGAACTGATGTAATAATAATAGAAATAAAGTAGACATTAAATACAATGCACTTGAATCATCCCCAAACCATCCCCCCACCCCTGTCCATGGAAAAATTGTCTTCCATGAAGCTGGTCCCTGGTGCTAAAAAGGTTGGGGGCCACTAGTTTAGGGAATCTGCATGTTGAGACACGTTTTGCCATGCAGGATGACAGTTACAGAGAAATCTGTTCAGCTCAACACAGGAAGGTTACTGTTAGAGTTATTTGGTTTAGGACTTCATGGTGGTCTAGTGATTAAGACGTCAGCTTCCAATGCATGGGCTGAAGGTTCAATCCTTGTTGGGAGACCTAAGATCCCACACACCTTGTGGCCAAAACACCAAAACATAAAACAGAAGCAATATTGTAACAAATTCAATAAAACCTTTAGAAAATGGTCCACAAAATATATTTAAAAAGAATTATTTGGTTCATTCTTTCTTTTAACAAATGGAGAGACTAATGCCTGAAGGAGTTACTGTTATAGGCAAAGTTGGGAAATTGAAGATAGTGATTCCAGGCTAATCTACCTATACTTATGTTTCAGGTGGTCCCCAGGATAAATGATGAGAAGTATTGTCAGGAGAGTCCCAGACCTCCACCTGCCTCCATGAGAACTTGTACTTTATTCACTGGAACATGTACCTTATTGAGGATACTGGGAATGAAGAAGCAGGAGTAGAGTGGGAGAAAATTCTTCCCTCTGGGCCAAAGGCATGATGAGAAAGAGAAGACTTTTCCTCCAGCTTCTGGATGGTCTCTCCCGTCTTCTATTGCTCAGACTTTTACCCACAAGCACTCTTCTGAGCATCCCCACGTGCCAAGCAATGGGCTGCTAAATGGAAACTGACATGTGGGGCTCTGTCATACTTACAGGCCTGTCAGTTTGATCTTTGTCATAGACACAGCCAGATGTGACCAGCCTGGCCACCTGCCTCCTTGATCTGTTGCCAACAAGGGGTTTGACAGAAAAGTTGAGAGGTATGAGGTCACTGCCTTTTATGGTCTCTGTCATTAATACCTCTTTGGCAGCGGTCAGAATTTTCCTGCCTGGGACCTAGGGCAGCTGATTAAGCACTCCTGCTAGCCCAGGGTCTGGTCCTGTCTGATTTTAAGGCCTCCCTTCATCCCTTCCACAGAAAGAGAAGCTAGGAGACCTGATTGCAAGGCCACTCTGACCTTTGCTTCGGGATCCTTGCAGTCTGAAACATTTCAATCAGGCCAAAGCACAGAGCCCTCTCTAATGAGGATTTGTCAAGACCTTCTGTTTGATAAGGCGTGGATTCTGTCTCTGTGTCAATTTTCCTTCTCATTGATGTTCCTGTGGCCTTTGATAGCGCAAGATCACACACACATAGTTGTGTCTTTCATGCTCTGGAGCCTCGTGGGCAGGGGTCTGCCAAGCCATCATTAATATGCACCTCAGTGCAGCTGGTGGGGAAAGTGAGAGATATAAAGGAGCTTAGGTTCCCTTTTATGTGAACTCTGGAAACCCATTGTACACATGTGTTAAAATAGAGATAGTTCTCCAGAGAAAAAGAGACCCACAGAGCAAGTTATAGTGACTTGTGTCAGTGGCATTTCAAAATTAAAACTATTTACTCTTTTCTTAAACATAAAGAATTCTCCTAAACATTACCCAGTCCTGTACCCTCTCTTCTCATCAGTCACTGTATTGTTGAGAGTTTTTTTGGTTGTGAACAAGAGAGGCCAATTCTGGAAAATTTAAGAGAGAATTTGTTTTTGGAGGCCAGAGATTAGATTTAGAAATAGGACAGAAACTAGTGGAGTTAGGTACAGACAGAACTATTCAGCCAGTTACACTAAGCACTGCTTCTAGAATAAATGTCCTTTATCAGTTTTCCCATCCTTGAATTTTTATGCAAGGAAAGAGAGACCCAACGACCCAGCTCAGGTGATGTGGGTACACTTTGGGTAGCGAGGGCTGGTACATATGATGGGCAGGAGAGTAATTCTTCATAGGATACTGTGATGCTGTTCCCTAGAAGGACTGGTTATCAGACAATCCTAAAAGTCCACACCTGTGCCAGCATCAGTAACCCCACTTTCTTCTGAAGTCTCTACCTTCCTGCCCAGTCCGACTGTCTCTATTGTATTAAGGTCTACCTCAATAGGGTAGCTATAAGGGGCATAGGAAATATCCTAAGAAATTTCTTAGTGTAATGTCTAGCATTAGCTGAAGGATATTATTAATTGCTTTTGATTTTTTTTTTCCACTTATTTTTTCCATTATTTTTATGCAATAATTATCTTATTTATATTTTTCTAAGGACCAAGATTTAATCCACAATTACAAATATCAGCTTCTAGGCAGTGCCAGTGGTAAAGAATCCACTTGCCATTGCAGGAGATGCAAGAGACCCAGGTTTGATTCCTGGGTTGGGAAGATCCCCTGGAGAAGGAAATAATAACCCACTCCAGTATTCTTGCCTGGAAAATCCCATGGACAGAGGAACCTGGAGAGCTTCCATCCTTGGGGTCTCAGAGTTGGACACAACTGAGCAACTGACCACTATTAATATCAGCTTGAACAAACAGTGTATTTTCTTTATAGAAAGATTCTTTAAATTGCATTATGCTTTACAATTTTCAAAAGATATATATATGTATACATGTAATAAAAAGTTTTATTGGAGTGCAGTTGATTTAAAATGTTGTGATAGAAATAGACTCACAGATTTTGAGAATGAGTTTATGGTTGCCGGGGGGAAGGATGTGGGGAAGAAATGGTTAAGACATTTGGAATGGGCATGTACACACTGCTATATTTAAAATGGATAACCAACAAGGACCTACTGGATAGCATGGGGAACTCTGCTCAATGTTATGTGGCAGCCTGGCTGGGAGGGGGGTTGAGGGAGAATGGATACATGTATATGTATGGCTGAGTCCCTTCGTTATTTACCTGAAACTGTCACATTGTTTGTTAACAGACTATACCCCAACACAAAATAAAAAAGCTTTTTATAAAAAATAAAAATGTTTTATGTTTTTAAAAATGTTTAAAAAATAAAGATAAAATTGTGTTAATTTCTGCGGTACAGCTAAGTGACTCAATTATACACATACATAGATCCACTCTTTTTTAGGTTCTTTTCCCATATCGGTCATTACAGAGTATTGAGAAGAGTTCCTGGTGCTATACAGTGCTTTTGAATTTGAATAGACTTTGTCAGTGACCTCTTCCTCTCATCTCCTCCTACCCTCAATCTATCCTTCATATCCCTTCTGGAATGAACTTTCTGAAACGCAAATCCAATCATGTCATGCCCATCTTCAAACCTCCCTGATGGCCCCCATTGCCTGCACAATAGTCTCAAATTATTAGCCTGATATAAGGCTATATATTTACTTCTGTATTCTGTAGTATCCTGGTAAATGTTTAATGACCAGTGCTTTGGGGGTGGGAGAGCAGGAGATACATATACATACCTTTGGGGTTTCCCTGATAGCTCAGTGGTAGAGAATCTGCCTGCAATGCAGGAGACCTGGGTTCGATCCCTGGTTTGGGAAGATTCCCTGGAGGAGGGCAAGGTAACCCTCTCCAGTATTCTTACCTGGGGAATTCCGTGGACAGAGGAACCTGGCGGACTACACAGAGTCAGACACGACTGACGTGATTAAGCAGCAGCAGCATACATACATTAATTTCTTACAAATTTTACTGATATGATAAATAGGTAGTATGCATGCGCGCTAAGACGCTTCAGTCATGTCCGACTCTGCAACCATATGGACTGCAGCCTGCTGGGCTCCTCTGTCCATGGGATTCTCCAGGCAAGAGTACTGGAGTGAATTGCCATGCCCTCCTCCAGGAGATCTTCCTGACCCAGGCATTGAACCCGTCTCTTGTGTCTCCTGCATTGGTAGGTGGGTGCCTTACCACTAGACAGGAAGAATACTCTTTACAATTAGTAAAATAGGAAACTACTCAAAGGTGTGAATACCAGGAGGAGAAGATCAGGCGGGGCTGTCTTGGAGTCTGGTGACCACAGCTCCCTTCATTTTCCTTGTCTTTGGACCACTGTAGGAGAAGGTGAGAACTTTCAAGTTGCTTCAGATTTGGCCTTTGTAAATTAAATTTCCTGGTATGAATGACTCTTAGAAACCTTGGTGCTATAACAGAAAAATACTAGTTGCTAAAAATTCAGATATGAAGAAGAGGTTTGCAAAAGATGCAGCTGAAACTTTCTCCTTGGTCTCTAGACACATACACACTGTCACAGTTCTCTTGCTGCCTGTCAAATTTCCACATGGAAAACATTCTTCCTGAGCTCAAGTGAATTAACTTTTACTGGGTAATCTCAACAGCTCTCCTGATCTAATATACATATATCCTTACAACAAGTGCATATTCTACAAAAGTAAGCACAGCTCAAGGGGCCCCAGTTCTCTCTTGGGGAAGTTGGCAGGACCGACATCATTTTCTTCTTGCGTCCTGCGGGTATTTCTACTTGGTGAGACCAAGTGCCAACTTCTTTGCTCCCAGTCATGACAGCACTTGGACACCGGGAATGGTCTCATTAAATTGGAAAGGGCTCAGGTTGGAATCTGTGATCATGTCTCTGGCCAGCTCCCTTTACTCATCAAACTATTTATCTTCTTGCTTCCTTTCACTCTATACAGAGCTGGGGAGAACATATGATACAGATAAATTAAGAGCATGCAGGAATAGGGCAGCTCTCTAGGCTCTGGAAAGCTGCCGCATTCTTAACTGGACTGAGAGTCCCGCTGAGTTTCTTTCACCTCCTATGGGGCCAGCCATGAATCTCAGGCAAGAAGGTTCAAGACTGTCAACATTTAGAGCAAAATGCCAAGTTGGATTGTAGGCACTGGGCATGCCTTCATTTTGTGTTATTGTTTTATTTTGCTTCAGAAGACTTGATTCAAGATTTTCTTACAACGTTTAGTAAGCATCTCTTTTTTTCTGGGTAGATTCCCTGGTGGCTCAGATGGTAAAGAGTCTGCCTGCAATGTGGGAGACCTGGGTTTGATCCCTGGGTCAGGAAGATACCCAGGGGAAGGAAATGGCAACTCACTCCAGTATCCTTGCCTGGAAAATCCCATGGATGGAGAAGCCTGGCAGGCTACGGTCCGAGGGGTCTCAAAGAGTCGGACACAACTGAGCCACTTCACTTTCACTTCTCCGGCTAGCATCATCACTGTATTTTAATAAGCATTTACTCAGCACGCACCGTGTCAGCAGGAGTGAGAGGCACTGACAACATGAAGTTCATGTTCCAGTGGGATAGACATCTAAGTCGTAGGTGCTAAACCTGTGATAAGCGCCGATGTCAGTGGAAAGTTAGTGGGAGACTTCACTGAGGAGATGATACCTGAGTTGAATGTTTGAAGAGAATAGTTCACAAAAGATGAGAATGCGATTGATAGGATCCCCACCACCTCCAGCATGTCCGAAAACAGAGACATATGGACCCCAGGGGAGTTTGGCGGCAAAGGTAAGAAGTGAGGCTTACTTTATGGTCAACCAAGAAAGGATTTGCAGCACCCTTTTGACTGAATTGCCCTACCTCTATCCTCCCACCTCATAGGAAGCCACCAAATTATGCTGTAGGGCCCAACAGCCACCTAGGAGAGAATTTAAGAACAACTACTGCGCACATTGGGACGCTCTGGAGGTTTTCATGTAGAAAAGTAAAACTATCATGTGTGTGTGAGAGAGAGAGAGAAGTAACTGGCGTTTAGCAGTTTGAGGTTTGAGAGCAAAACCAGCTAGAATGTAATACTCTATTAATATATAATATATACCACATAATATATAACTGAGATTTATTGCAGGATTTGGCTCACATGAAAATTAAGAAGTCTCATGATGCGCCATTTGCAAGCTCCAGAACTAGGAAAGTTGACAGTATAATTCAATCCAAGTCCAAAAACCTGACAAATAGGAGCACTAGTGTCCAAGAGCAGGAGATGGGTGTCCCAGGCAAGCAGAGAGAGAATTTTCCTTTTTGCTCTGTTCTGACCCTCAATGGATCAGATGGTGTCATCCACATTGGTGAAGGGAATCTTTATTCAGTCTCCTGATTCAAATGCTCATCTTTCCCAGAAACACCCTCACAGCCACATCCAGTTTTACCAGGTAGCTGGGCATCACTTTGTCCAGCCAAATGCACATATAAAATTAACCATCAAGGAGGCTGGTGTGATAGCCCAGGCAAGACTCATGGGGGCCTTAGCAGTGGAAATCAGAGTCTATTCAGAATCTTATCTGTGTTCCCAGCTAAACCTGGGACCCCTTCATAACCTCTTCTTTGATGTCACTGCCCAGACTTGCTTGAAGACTGGGGGTAACAAAGGATCCAGTAAAGAAAGATAAAAAGTGAAGTCGCTCAGTCATGTCCAACTCTTTGTGACCCTATGGACTATAGCTCACCAGGCTCCTCTGTCCACGGGGATTCTCCAGGCAAGAATACTGGAGTTGGTTGCCATTTCCTTCTCCAGGGGATCTTCCCGACCCAGGGATCCAATATTTGCTGTTAGTTTGCTCCACCTTTATTTTCTACTCCTAATGAGATAACTATGACTCGGGGCAGCTTCCATCTGTTGTTTTTCTCACTGCTTGCGCTGAGCAACAAATGTAAATCCTTGTTTAGTAGCAGTCTTTTCATGTTTCCCTGTTTTCTCAGCTCAACATGTGTGAGGTTGTCAGCATGTGTCAGGGTCTGTGCTATGTGGTAGGATTGTAAAATAAATAAGCCCGAATACTTGCAGAAAGTACTGCCTTGGTGGTGGTATTGGTGGGGGTGGGGTGGGGTGGGGGGCGCACAGTTGATAAAAAGTCAGGCTTATAGTAACACCGTTACTACGTATCTGTGAGGACACTGATTAAGGAGTCATAAATTCAGCCTGATGTTGGTGGTAGTGGGGAGGTAGCAGAAGTCGAAGGGAGATTACATTTTCTTGTGACTAAATAAATGAGTTGAATTTAGTTTGATGAACACAAGGGAGAAAATGGAAGGGGAAAAAAAAAGGCAGAGGGAGCAAGGCTGCGGGGGCAAATGGAAGGCATGAGTGCTTACAAGGGAAGCCCATTTGCAGTTCCATGGCCCCTTCCTCCCACCCTCAGCCTGTGACATGGCAGGGAGCATAGCAGTTCAGCGTGTCCTCCAGACCCTGGTAGAAGGCAGGGCAAAAACCTTTGAAAGTATGACAGAGGCCAAGGACATGACATAAACTGATTAGAACCAACTAGGACCAAGATGGCAGATGAGTTGTCTTCCATTAGACCTTCCGTCTTGGGAAGGTTACCTAAATTTTCTCTGGCTTGGTTTCCTCATCTGTAAAATGAGGATATGACTATTGCCTTTGCAAGGCTGTTGTAAAAGTTGAACAAGTTAATGCATGTAGAACAATTAAAACAGTGCCTGCCACACAATGAGGGAACCATAAAGGTTCTTCTGGAATCTGGCATGCTTTAAATGTGTGGCTTATAAACAGCATGGTATAGAGTCTACTGGAATTTAATAAACAGTTCTGATGGAAGTGGGGGCTGATAGGATGCTGAAGGTGAAAGAGAGAGAACTGAAATTCACCCTGGTGACCATCCCCACCCCAGAAGGGTTATTACGACTTTGGTGTAAGCTGGTGAACATTTGGTGGTGGTTCATGAGGTCAACTCAGCCTAGATTCCATCATCCTGGTTTCCCAGGAGCTTTCCCAAAGATGCCTTAGGAGAGGCCCAGGAGCAAGCCGTTCTTCTGATGGCAGGTGGAGTTCCTGGCACAGGGAGTGTGGATTCCAGGAGAAGCCACGGAGAGCTGGAGCCTCTGGTGTTGGCATGTCTTTGAAGTTAAAACCTCTGGGCATCTGTGCACTTAGGCGGAGGCCAGAGGCCACTGGGCTGAGCAAGGTCAATGTTATCCCAGGCATGGGGACAGCATGCCCTTCTGGCCCAGGAGCCAGCCTTGCCTGAGACAGAACCTCAGCCATCAAGTAAAGCCACAGTGATTTTCACTGTGACATGGGAAAATGAGCATTGAATTTGGAACCAGGAGCCCCTGGCAAATGTGATGTGAACCAGGCATTTGAACTCTGTGAGTCTGGGTCTCCCTTGCCTTCCCTGTAAAGTAGTCATACAGTTAACCTGGCCCCACCCTCAACGTGCTGTCTCTCCTAGAGTGGCTACAGGGATCCAGTGAGATAAGGAAAATGAAAGTCCTCGTGAAAATGGGAGACCATGCAGTCCCTGTAGGTACTCTTGCTCCCCAGCCTTACCTCAGTAATATTTTCCTACCATGTTGATCTACCTGTTAACATACCTGTTAATCTCCAGAAGTTTCTGTTCTTTCCTTCTCCTTTCTTCCCATCCTTCTCTCTTTTCCTCAGTCTTTGGAATCTCAGTTTAGTTTGTTTGGTTGTTTTGTTAAATATTTATTTATTTATTTGACTGAGCTGGGTCTTAGTTTCAGCACATGGAATCTTTAGTTGCAGCATGTGGGATCTAGTTCCCTGACCAGAGATCGAACCTGGGCCCCCCTGCACTGGGACCCCAGAGTCTTGGCCACTGGACCACCAGAGGAGCCCCTCAGCTTAGTTATTGCTTCTTGGTCCCTAAGATTGAGCTGGGTGTTGTTTCCAGGTCCTTCCACACAAAGTCCCCTATATTTTCATTATCTTAATACTTTTTACAGTCTATTGGAATTATCTTTTAATTCACTCTCTCAGTGACAGGATTACCTTAGTACCTCAAGGGTGGGATGACACCATCATTCCTGTAGTAATCCCAGAATTAGAACAGTCCGGGGGATCCATATTTCAATGATTGAATGAGTGAACCACTAAATTGTTATACAGATGTAAATAGTTTATCATAGTATTGTTCAACCAACATTTAGAGTGTGACTCTCTTGTTCCAAGTTCTGAATTAGGGGCTGGGGATACAAAGAAGCACAGGCAAAAACCTTCTTTTCCCTTCCCACTCACAATAAAGTAGGGAAGTTTGGTGTATAAGTGGATAGTTACCACAGAGTGCAGATCAATGGACCACAAGAGAATTACAGACCAGACTCCGTGAGCCTTTGGAATGCTCTGGAGACACGTGTGCGGTAAAGGTATGAGGTGTTGGCAATACTTCTGGTTGTTGTTCAGTCACTGAGTTGTGTTCAACTCTTTGCAACCTCATGGACTGCAGCACAAAAGGCTTCCCTGTCCTTCAGTCTCTCCCGGAATTTGCTCAGATGCCTTAAAGCATGTGATAGTGAAAACATCATAAAATGATTTTAAGCAGCGGAGACAACGTTGGTGTGTTGAGATGAAAATGCCTCCTGTCCAATTCTCCCAACATTCCCCTCCTCTCTTAAAAGTTTTCTTGTTCCTGCTCCTCCTCATAGAATAGACTCCAGGAAAAATGATGACATTGATCTATTTTAGGAAGAATGCCAAGGTTCCAGCATCCTCCCAAAGACCTGTTTTCAATTATGAAAATCTTCTTGATCAATCTTGCTTTCTCCACAACTCCATTGAGTTTTTTTACCCATTTTTTCTGTGGAGATGGAATGAACAGGCTCTGTATTGGGAGCCCGGAACCTATTCTCTAAGCCAAATTATAATTCACTCTGTGACCTTCCACAAGTCACTTAATATCCCAAGAAGATTTTTTCATATACAAGCAAGGTTTTTGATTCTAGGTGTGGTTATAAGATCCCAGTGTGAGGCCTAGAGCCATCTTTAAGGTCTGATTTCCTAGTCATTACCATTCCCCCTTCACAGATACCATATAAAATTCTTGTTAATTTTTCACTTACAACATTTTCTGTAGTCACGGCCTTTTTTCTATCTCCAAATTTAAGATTTTACAAGTACCAATCCATCATTTTGAGGATCCTCTCAGTTAAGATAGGCCCTCAGTTAAGATAAAGAAAGGAAGATTCAGAGTCCAAAACAACATACAAAAAGAGTGTCCTTAAAGAAGTGTAGGCATATAGGATTGATCTGAGAGCCAAGAATATCTGGGGGTCCATGTAAGTGGCAAAAATTGCGATCCCTCTGAATCTCAGGAGAGTCCAAATTCAGACAAGTCTTAGTCCAACCCTGGCCCTGAGGGGTAATATATTGAAAGAAAGAAAGTGAAACAGAAAATGAAGATCAAAGCAGAGAAGGAAAATCACAAATATTCCGGCGTCACGCCTTCATACTCTTTGATCCAGTAAGACCTCACAGTTCCCTAGGAGACATGGATCTTTTTTTTTTTTTTTTTAAACAGTGACATCAATAGTTTAATGGGTGGATGGACGGGTTTACACTTCTGAAGCAAGGTCCTAGAGAGACACACCACCATGTTCTATGCACAGCAGGCTGGACCGGGTGGCAGTCTTTGCTTCCTGGAGGAGGTGAGACAGTGATAGGGGGAGTTGACATCTGGTTGGCTCATTGGTTACCAGGAAAACCAACAGACCAGCAAGCCCCTCACTGCCACCCTAGTGAGGGGCAAGCCCCTCGCTGCCCCTTGGATGAGAATAGTCACTAGCCGGGGCCTGGGGCAAGTACCCAGGAAGCTCAGTTATGTGAGGAGGGTGTAGGTGAAGCCGGCACGTAAGCAGGGGATGTACAGAGGGAGAGAGCAGCCATCCTGAGTGGCCTGACCATAACTTCCCCACAACGTACCCTGCACAACCCTTACAACTTCAATATGACCCTCTTCTCTGATGTCCCTGGAGTCAGGTACGTAGATGGGCCCCGGAACCAGATCCCACAAATACAATACAGACAGCTACCTTTGGTTTTCACAAACCCTGGGCCACCCCATGAGGAGGGGTGGGCCCCAGCTCTGAAAGAAGCATTCTGGTGGCCTAGCTAGGAGTCAGCAGTCACAATACAGGTCTGCCACTCCATGTTATGTTGGGTGCCATTAGGGGTGGGCCCATTAAGTGTTTGCAAAGAAAAAAATAGTCCCACTGGTTGGACTTGTGTGTCCAAAAGCCAGCCTAGTCCATTCAACACAGGACAGCCCAGAGTTGCTCACGGGCAGTCAGTTGCACGGTGACATTCACCGACGGGAGTCCTTCTAACGCGGAGATGTGGATTAGTATCTTCTTCATGCACTTGGCCCACGGCCATAGAGCTCCAGAGTGACAGGCAAGACTTGAATCCATGCCTTTAAACTCAGGGTTCTTTGTGACAGGTACACAAGCAGCATGACAAACACTAGAGACTCTTCTCCACATTCTGGCATCGTAAGAATTTTTTTCCCAATCTTCTTTCAGGAGGGTGTTGGACCTTTGTTGACTCAAGCTGACATAGTCCCATCTTTCTTTTCTCCCTTTTTAGAAAGACAGGTCTGTGATCCTGGCATGGGTAGAAAGGCTGTATATTTCTGAGTCATATTCAATCAGGTGTTCCTCCTACATGCTTTTGTTTTTCATCAGATCTCTTGCTCCTGCTATGCCAGCTTTAACCTTATACTAATCTATGCTTCATTCCCTTAGGCCAGACAGATACATCTGATGAACTCTACCTGCATTTCAGATTGAAGCTAAATTAGGCATTGAAATATGGTTACATACGTAAGAGCACCTGCCTTTAGTCATCTTCCCGTTTTCAAATGCTAGCCTGAAGTCTTGGCTCTTATTTATATTTAAAACTGACATTGTTAAATGCATAAGCACATCTGAATTATTTATATTTAGGTTTATACAGTCTCCAGCTGCAACCGTATATTTCAATATCTTTAAATTCTGCGTTGCCATCTGGACCAGATTGCTGCTAAATCAAATCAGATAAACGTTACCTTTCCACTACCTCTGATTTATATCAACCATTCATTTCCAAGAGCACAGCCCTGTTAAATCCAATCTACTTTCAAAAAGCTTATGAAATTAGCTCAGTTTTGAGGATTTGATATTCGTTCTTTGCAGTTTCAGTTTTTAAAAGGCTATTTGGATAGATAGAAAAGCATGGTGAAATCAGCAGAGCTAGAAGCACTAGATTTCATTGATTATTGGGCAAATCTTCTGAGCCTGACTTCATCCAATTACTTGAGACTTTCTGTAATCAAGTTATTGTGAGCCAGTTTATAGACCACAGAAATAGAATATGCAGGTTTTAAAGTGTTAGGATGTTCCCTATAATTTAATCTGGCACCTCTCTGAGAGGGAGGAGGGTTTTAGCCAAATACTTAAAAGGTGGATGGAGAGATTGAACTCTTAGAATTGTATTTTTGTAGTTTGCTTTACATGGATACTTCTTCTCCTGGAGATAAAAAGGTGATGTTAGATGCTAAACAAATTAGTGTCAATCACTTTCCACTTTTCCTAATTAGAGTCCAGGTCTGAGATCCTTTCTATTGGTTAAAACAATGATGGCCTATAAGTTTGTCAATAAACAAAATTGACCGACCAATACCTCAGGTAAAGCATCAGAGTATTTCATACAGAAGGAAAGCGAGAAAAGAAGGAAGGAAAGAGGGAAGGAAGAAAAAGAAGGAGGGAGAGAGGAGGCTAAGTACAAAATATATTAAAGCAAAAAGGTAATAGTTAGGAACCTGGACGATGTGCTCGCATTACATATATTTATATATGGCTGCCTACAGATATTACCTTCCTCTTTCTCAACTCATATAATTCCAAGTCTGAACCCATTTAGCAAGTCTAATGACCAGAACATGAAATATTTTCCAAGTGGCTCCACTGAATGGATCTGTAGTCCATCAGCATACAGTTGGAATGATGTCATAAATGGTTACATTTAAATCCTTCCTGTATTTTCTAAATGGGAATGGTGGAGGGGGGTGGCAAGCCAAGAGAAATGGGCTGGCATATGATATTCTTAGCTTGAATAGCTGAATGTGAATCCTAAATGTAAGAATAGAGAACCTGTTCTTTTTCAGTATGACCTAATGCTAATTTTTCTTGCACACACCAAAAAGAAATATGCCAGTCTTTAGTGGTAAATTACCATTTATTGTAAATGTGCCATGTGAAGGAAGCCATAAGTCATTATTATTGACCTATTGTGATTCATTCTGCTTTACCCTGAATTAAGTAAAAGTGTGCACTTTAGGATAGATAATACACTTTTAGTTCGAGTGTTCTTTTGCTCTCGTGTCTGCTCGGTTTTTCAATCACACAGTTCTGGGGGCAGACACTTGACTTGCAGAGCAGACACCTTATCATAATCCCCAGTCATCCTTTATTTCTGTCCCAAGCACAGGAGAGGGTTTGTAGTCTCTGATGCAATGGCCTCTCATTGTGATGTATGAAATTAAAACTTTCATCCAGACTAGAAGGAAAGCTGAGTCCCCAGGCATGTTAGCTTAGTGTGGAGTGTAGAATTAAGAAAGGAAAAACCAAGGAGAGAGGCTCATTTGGCTTAAATGGAAGGGGGATAAATTCAGACAATTTGGGAGAAAGATATTCTTGAAGAAAAGGTAAAAATTAGACTTCTTAGCTGAAAGTCAAAGCTAAGACACACTAAAACCTTTTGAGAAAGCAATAAGCCTTATACCAGGAGAGAGGATATAAACTCAAAAGTAGAAAAGTCGAGAAAAGGACTTAGTTAAAGAGAAGTTTATTAAAAATATTCAAGAATGTTAGTTATCTCTGGGTAGGGGTAACACAGATAGTTTTATTTTTATTTTCTTATCTGTGTTGTCTGAAATATTTGTGTTTAATATATATCTGCAGTTTAATGAAGTGTAGATATTTAAAGAGTTTTACAGTTTTTAAAGGGGCATGTTCTGGTGATGCACATCAGTTCAGTTCAGTCGCTCAGTTGTGTCCGACTCTTTGTGACCCCATGAATCGCAGCACACCAGGCCTCCCTGTCCATCACCAACTCCCAGAGCTTATTCAAACTCATGTCCATCGAGTCAGAGATGCCATCCAGCCATCTCATCCTCTGTCTTCCCCTTCTCCTCCTGCCCCCAATCCCTCCCAGCATCAGGGTCTTTTCCAATGAGTCAACTGTTCGCATCAGGTGACCAAAGTTTTGGAGTTTCAGCTTTAGCATCAGTCCTTCTAATGAACACCCAGGACTGATCTCATTTAGGATGGACTGGTTGGATCTCCTTGCAGTCCAAGGGACTCTCAAGAGTCTTCTCCAACACCACAGTTCAAAAGCATCAATTCTTCAGCACTCAGCTTTCCTCACAGTCCAACTCTCACATCCATACATGACCACTGGAAAAACCATAGCTTTGACTAGACGGACCATTGTTGGCAAAGTAATGTCTCTGCTTTTTAATATACTATAAAGGTTGGTCATAACTTTCCTTCTAAGGAGTAAGCGAATTTAAATTTCATGTCTGCAATCACCATCTGCAGTGATTTTGGAGCCCCAAAAAATAAAGTCTGACACTGTTTCCACTGTTTCCCCATCTATTTCCCATTATGCACATACAACAGGTTAATTTCTTATACATATCTAACAATGTGACAAGTACCATGTGGAGGTCCAGTGTCTACACACAGGAAGAAGTGATTGGCAGCCTAAACTTGAAAAGAGATGACATTTTTGAGACTGGCTGCAAATGCACATTTCATTTCAGTTCATTTCAGTTGCTTAGTCGTGTCCAACTCTTTGCAACCCCATGGATTGCAGGCACCCCAGGCCTCCCTCTCCATCACCAACTCCTGGAGTCCACCCAAACCCATGTCCATTGAGTCGGTGATGCCATCCAATCACCTCATCCTCTGTCATCCCCTTTTCCACCCACCTTCAAACTTTCCCAGTTTCAGGGTCTTTTCCAGTGGGTCAGTACTTCACATCAGGTGGCCAAAGTATTGGAGCTTCAGCTTCAGCATCAGTCCTTCCAATGAATATTCAGGGTTGATTTCCCTTAGAATTGACTGGAATTTGATCTCCTTGGAGTCTGAGGGACTCTCAAGAGTCTTCAGCACTACAGTTCAAAGCATCAATTCTTTGGTGCTCAGCTTTCTTTATAGTCCAACTCTCACATCCATACATGACCACTGGAAAAACCATAGCTGTGACTAGATGGACCTTTGTTGGCAAAGTAATGTCTCTGCTTTTTAATATGCTGCCTAGGGAAGTGGTATAAATGGTGCTGCCTGTCCAAAGCCACAAATTCTCTGTTCCAAGGCCAGAATGAGAATTGAAAAATATTTAAACGGTAAAAGCATCAAAACCAAGTAGCAACAGATAGAAAGAGCCTAGGGTTCTGGTTACAAGGATCGACAATGATATTTCTATGAAAAAAAAAAGTAGGGGGAAGGGACAGTGGCAACCATTTTAGAAGCATAAAGTATTATTAATAAATGAAGAGCAAGAACTCAAACTATGTTCAGGGAAAATGAACAGTATGCCGCCCCTCCCAAGAACTAAATTCAAGTATTACCAAAGAGGAGGGAATGTTTCTAGGAGAAACAGAGGGTAAATAAAGGGCAGACTAGAAAAGTTATTAGTAGTATAAAAGTGTGTGTGTGCCAATTAGTAATAAATATTGTAGGAATAAAAATAGCCTTCAGCATGAAGAAAGAAGGTTACTTGTTAATTAAGGAAATTGAGAGGCTTATTGGACATCTAAAATATCGGGAAGGAGGATAATGAAAGCATAATTGCAGATAAAAATTATGAGTGTCAAAAATGACTGAAAAGCTCTGAAGTTGCAAATAAAATGGAAATATCAAAGCCAGGGAGATAACAGATTACTTGTGTCTTAATTACTGTAGGTAAAAAGCTAGGAGGAGCGTGATGACAGGAGAGGACAAGAAGCAGGGGTCAGACTTGCCTTTGAGAGGTCCTTGTAAGGGCAGAGCTCAGAGTGACAGCCCTGGATGGTGAGAAAGTATTCAAAGGTATTCACTCTCAAGATAGTTCATTTTTAAAAAACTGGGACAGTCTGAATGTGGTCATTTTTTAATCTCTCCCAGATGATAGGAGGTTGAAAATGAAAGTGTTAGTTGCTTAGTGTCTGACTCTTTGTGACCCCATGGACTGTAGCCTGCTAGGCTCTTTCCTCTGATCATGGAATTCTTCAGGCAAGAATACTGGAGTGGGTTGCCATTTCCTTCTCCAGGGGATCTTCCAGACCCAGGGATTGAACCCAGGTCTCCTGCATTGCAGGCAGATCCTTTACCTGCTGGTATTCAACAGTTACTGAATCAGCTATTTCGAATGGCTCATTTAATAGAATGTTCAGAGTAACAACCGCTTCAAGTTAAGATTACTTGTTTGTAGAATATTTCTTGGAATCTCTTATGCAAAACATAATTTTGGAATTAAGGGAAAATAAATCATTTATAGCCCAAAGCTAAATCTTTAGCATATGTTCATTTCTCTGTCAACTCCTGAGGGAGGCTCTCTGTCTTTCCCATTGTATGTCCCAAGTACACAGACACACAAAAAACTTGTTTGTCCCTGAAAGATAATTAGATATAAGATCCCAAATAGAGTTTTTGCTGAGTTGTAAGGTGAACTATTTCTCTAAATGAAAACAAAATGCGAGCTTTGGGGGCAGAACCTGCAGTGTCCTGGCACACCTTTCTGGATGGCAATTGTGTGCAATGTTAACAGCCTTGCCCTGACATTCTCCCCATGTTGGAAGTTCCGTAATAATAAATAAAATAAACCACCAATACTGAGAATCATTAAATGAGTCTAATTCTCCTTGATGGATATTAACAAATATTTACATTAAGGGGAACATTTCGATATCCCTCAAGGGGTTATTCTAGAGACTAACAAGACAAGACAGTTATTTTCAGCAACAGCCAAATAATTGGTATTTGATAGAGTTGTCTGATTCACTGATAATTAAAATTATAAATGGGTCTTGTTTGGCCTGAGTGATTATGTTCATGCTCTGGTGAATCTGCCCTTTAAGTACTGGGGCATGTAATTAGACCCCTCTCTGACCTTTGAATATCATGGTGACCACATCTAGGCTGTGACATCCATGGCCTAGATAAGCGCTTAGAACCAGATGGTGTTTTCAGACAGAATTAACACAGGCTCCTATTACCATTCCTTGGCTCACCAGACACTACAGAGAAAATGACTTGGGAGTGTCACATCTCGGACACATTTATGCTACTGTATCAGAACCTACTTTAATATCATGAAAAATTTACTGATACACAGATGACTCAGAATACATTTTCTAAAATTTTCCTTTTTTCCTTCCTTAATTTTCTACTGTGTCCTGTATAATAAACTTTAATATTATATTAAGCTACTGTAGTGTGTGTGTGTGTTTAATAAGTCATTGTCTGGATTCCTCTAGGTTCTATTAGATTTAACCATGTGAGATTACCAACATTCAACTTGTATTTGTACTGCCCATCCACCCATTGTACTCCCTGTATGCATCTAGATTTAGAATCACAGGACTGTAGAAATTAATACCTGGTTATGAGAGCATATCTATTATGGAGAGCTTATCTACCCCAGCCCTTTAATTCTGTAGACGAAGAAATCAAAGTATACAGAGTTTAGATGTTAAAAGAAGACAAATGACATGCTGAAGAACACCCTCTGCTGAGTGGGATCAGGACTCAAATTCATCTCTTGCTTTCAACTTTTTAACTTGCTTTTTTCTGAAGATGGCCCATAGATGATCAGAGTGTTCTCACAAAGTAACCTGAATAGCTCCTTCTACTCTGTTTCCTTAACTTGATTGAGTACAGTACTCTGTGAAGCTCTGGCTTCTGCATTCTTTCTCAGAGGTATTTACACACAAGATTACTTAGGGGTAAAATTCAGGACCATCTTAAGCTCCAACGTTTTAATGCTATAGGGTTTTAGGGGACTTCCCTGGGGGGCTCAGATGATAAAGAATCTGCCTACAATGTGAGAGACCCGGGTTCAGTCCCGGGAGGTGGAGGATCCCCTGGAGAAGGGAATGGCAACTTACTCCAGTATTCTTGTCTAGAGAATTCCATAAACAGAGGAGCCTGGTGGGCTACAATCTATGGGGTTGCAAAGAGTCGGACACAACCGAGTGACTTTGACTTCACTTTTTCACTTCCCTGGCTGTCCAGTGGTTAAGATTCCATGTTTCCAATGCAGGGGACATGGGTTGGATCCATTGCTGGGAAACTAAGATCCCACATGCCATGGGGTGTGGCCAGAAAAGAAAAGTGAGAGAGGGCTTTAGGGCATTAAGCAGTTTGGTAGGAAGGTGGTGGTTGGGTGTGTAGGAAGGAGGGGATCCATCTTCCTTCAAACCAGAACAGTTTCACTTTTATCTCCTTTGAAGATAAGGGGCTTCCCTCGTAGCTCAGTTGGTAAAGAATCTGCCTACAATGCAGGAGACCCGGGTTCGATCCCTGGGTCGGGAAGATGCCCTGGAGAAGGAAATGGCAACCCACTCCAGTACTCTTGCCTGGAGATTCTCATGGACAGAGGAATAGTCCAGAGGACTGACAGGCTACAGTCCATGGGGTCGCAAGAGTCAGACACGACTTAGCAACTGAACCACCATCACCACCAAAGATATGTTGAAGTTCTTCACTAGATTATTCTGGGGGCGGGAGTTCAGAAATCACTGAAACTCTTCAAACTACGCAAGCTTCTAGGATATCATATTGGGAAAGGTTTGCCTAAGTCCAAGGTCTAACTAGAATAGCATCTCATGCTCTATATACTCAGTAAGTGCTCTCTGGGCCCAGAACAAACAAACGGGAGACTCACTGCCCATCAGCATCTCCCCTAGCTTTCACTGACTCTATGTGTATTCCAATCTGTATGTGTGCTAAGTCACTTCAGTCACGTCTGACTCTACGATCACATGGACTGCAGCCCAGACCTCTGTCCATGAGGTCCTGTAGGCAATAAGACTGGAGTGGGCTGCCATGCCCTCCTCCAGAGGAACTACTTGACTCAGGGATCCTTCCCAGGTCTCTCACATCTCCCGCATTGGCAAGTAAGTTCTTTACCACTAGTGCTACCAGGGAAGCCCATTGGAGACACGGAACCTTATTGCATTTAGTTTGTAGAATTCTTATAACTGCTTAGCCTCAGATATTTATTTTAAACAAATAAAAACTAATTTGTACCACATAGAATTTAAAAGTTGGACAACTTTCTTTACTGCTAAATCTTTACCCATTCAAAAGCTTCATGCATTCTCCTGGAAAGCATGCCTGGGTAGCTCTTAAATAATCAGACTGTACATGAACTCAACAGTCGAAAGCCAGCAGTGCCGATGACTAGAAATTTCTATTTTCGCCAAGTCTCCCAATGTGGGAATCAAATTTGTATATTTGTGGATGTGACACTTTCTGAGAATATATATCATTTGAGACAGCCAGTTACTCCTGACTTCTAACAAGGAATAGGAAGGTTTGTACCCCCTGGAAAAGTGACTGAGGGGGATAAATATAAAACAAAGATGTGTGTGCTAAGTCATGCCCAACTCTTTGCGACTTTATGGACTGTAACCCACCAGGCTGCTCTGTCCATGGGATTCTCCAGGCAAGAATACTGGAGTGGGTGGTCAGGTCCTCCTCCGGGAGATCTTCCTGACCCAAAGGATCGAACCCGAGTCCCTTAGGTCTCCTGCATTGGCAGGCAGGTTCTTTAACACTAGCGCCACCTGGGAAGCCCATAAAACAAGGGTAGGAGATGGGAATTAGATGATATAAAATGACCTAAAAGGGCAATTCTGGAAAAAAAGGGTACATCCTGCCTCCCACATGACTCTTGCCAATGGCCTTGTTAGTTCCAGTGCTACCTCTGTGTGACTAAGCACCGCTGATTAATGCAATTTGTTGTCTTGACATTATAGCAGCTGAATTATGGTATGATGAAATTAGAGTACAGCAATATTTGAGGCATTAATTAAAATCTTGACGAGGATGAGTTCTCTGTCATTGAAACAGTCCAAAATGAAAATCATATTTTAAATGCTCTAATAATGGAGTTATCGAGAGAAAATCTTAAATGATTGAGATTATTTCAAGACGATTTAATTTAAGTGGCAAAAATTAAGTTATCTGAGTGGGCATTATATTTCTTTTTTTTTTTTCAGGTTAAGTAATACTACAAATATTATCTGATACAAAAGCAAAATAGAACATCAACTAAAAAAAATAAACAAAAACCCTCAACAGAAAGGAGATAACTGAAAAAACAGGTACCATTTATAAAATATTTAATTATAATCCAGGCACTGTGCTAGCTGCTTGGCATGCATGAACTCATTTATTCCTCACAAAACTTCCTGAGATGGATATTTTATCATTAGCTCATATTATAGGTGAGGAAACAGGGACAAAAGTAGAGCAACTTGCCCAAGGTTACAAATAGCAAGTGAGGAAACGGGATTTGAATTTTGACTCATCAGTACTCTAGACCAGCATTGTCCAATAGAACCTCCCACACTGACGAAAATTTTTATACTGAATTGTCTAATACAGTGACTATTAGCCACGTGTAGCCACTTGAAATGTAGCTAGTGCCACATTTATCGTTCTTTCAATTTTACTTAATTTATATTTACATTGCCACCTCTGGATATGGGGAATGTATGCTTATCTTCGTGCTTTGCTCCAAAACTACTTCAGCTACTCTTCTATGCCATTTTATCCTTTCAGAATGAGAAGGGTCAGGCCTCAGCTATAATATAAATATGGCTTCCCTGTGGCTCAGCTAGCAAAGACCCCACCTGTCAACGCATGAGACACAAGAGACGGAGGTTCGATGCCTGGGTCAGGAAGATTCCCTAGAATGGAAAATCGCAACCTACTCCAGTATTCTTGCCTGAAAAATTCCATGGATGGGGGAGCCTGGTGGGCTACAGTCCATGGGGTCACAGAGAGTTGGACACGACTGAGCGTCCATGCGTGCACTGTTTATCTATCACCTCTCAATCATCTGTCTGTCCTACTGGCTCTGTTTTTCTGGAGAACCCTGAACACATACTCTCTCTGTGAAATTTTAATACCACAGATAAAGTATTAAAAGCCCTGCATTTATATCTGTGTTTTATACGTAAAATGACGAGGAGCCCCATCCCCTGTACTCAATTTCAACCTTTCCTTCCTGTGTGGTGTTACCCTCAGTGAGGACACACGCACCAGAACCATGCTGCCTAGTACAAGGGGAGCCACCTGTGACTGTTGGGCACTCGAAATGTGACTGGTTCGAAGTATTATGTTTAGCATACATGCTGGATTTGGAAGACTTAGTATAAAAATGAATGCAAAATACCTCACTAATACTGTTTATATTAACTGCATGTTGAAATGATAGCATTTTGGATGTATGCTCCGTTGTTCAGTTGGGTGCATCTCTTTGCAGCTCCATGGACTGTAGCCTGCCAGACTCCTCTCTCCATTGAATTTTCCAGACAAGAACACTGGAGTGAGTTGCCATTTCCTCCTCTAGGGGATCTTCCCAACCCACACATCAACCCATGTCTCTTGCATCTCCTGCATCAGCAGGTGGGTTTTTCACTACTAGTGCCACCTGGGAAGCCCAGGATGTTGGATGTATTGGGTTAAACAAAATATAGTACTAAGATTAACTTCACTTCTTTTTGCTTTTCTAAATGTGGCGACTAGAAAATTTGCAATTAAATTTGTATCTTGCATTCTATTTCTACTGGACAGCATTACTCTTCAGTGAGTTCCTCACACTTGGCCTTTTTGAAATACATAATCTTTCTTTCTACTCATTGACCAACTGTTGGCAAATATTCTAATGCCTCTTATATGTGCTTGGGCTACTTCGTTCTACAGAATTTACCTCCTGGCTTTTCAAAGTAGCTGCATTAATGTAATGTAATAAAAAGAATCAAATTATTATGTCCCTCTCAATGGAATTTTTAATTGCTGCTTAAGTGATTGACTCAACTCTTGGCAAATAAATTTCCCTGGTATTTTTTCAAATCTCACAAATAAAGAATAATTGAAAAATCTTAGAAATCAAATCCAGACAATTATTTAATTTAAGCAATTGTATTATCTACCCTGCTAAGGAAAATGTATTAAAAAATTTTTTTTTTTGTAAAATGGTTGTCAAATTTCACTTTAGATCAACCTTATTTTGAGATTTTAAATCATTGTCATCTCTGTTTTAATTCCTTTCAGTTTCCTAGTTTTTCATATTTACCAACATACCTGAATATATGAAACACAAAGAGAACAACGAACTCTTTGAATACCACCAGTAACTCCCCACCAGGCAAATGGTTTAGAATCAGACCTATTTCTAAGTTTCAGTAATTCTCTACACCTCAGCTTCCTCATCTGAAGTGCAGATAACAATAATTCCTGTCTTAAGATAATTGTTGTAGGAATTAAATGTGAGAATGCGTATAATGTATTTAGCATAATGCTAATACTGCATGTTATCTATTTATATTAGTAGTATTACCAACAGTCAAAGTCAAAGTGTTAGTCGCTCAGTTGTGTCCAACTCTTTGTGACCCCATGGACTGTAGCCTGCCCAGGCCCCGCTGTCCATGGGATTTCCCAAGCAAGAATAGTGGATTAGGTTGCAATTTCCTTCTTCAGGGGAATCTTCTCGACCCAGGGGTCAAACCTGAGTCTGCTCATTGCAGGTGGATTCTTTACCACCTGAGCCACCAGGGAAATATTACTCATTTCTTTAGTACTGAAATTCTGTAAAGGAGAAAAACCAACATCATTAACACTCTACAGAATGTTCTGGAGTGAATTACACATTTGGGAAATGGATTGGAGGTGAGGGTAAGATAGGAAAAATTTTCCTTTCTGTATAGGCCAAAATTTCCTTCATTCGTAATAAATACTCTGTACCTTGGACAGCAAGAAGATCAAATCAGTCGATCCTAAAGGAAATCTACCCTGAATATTCATTCGAAGTACTGATGCTAAAGCTTTGGCCACCTGATGCAAAGAGCTGACTCATTGGAAAAGACCCTGATGCTGGGAAAGATTGAGAATAGGAGAAGGGGGCAACAGAGGATGAGATGGTTGGATGGCATCACCGACTCAATGGACGTGAGTTTGAGCAAACACTCAACAACTCATTATATTAGCTTTCTATCGTTAAGAATGGAGAAGGAAATGGCAACCCACTCTAGTACTCTTGCCTGGAGAATCCCTTGGACAGAGGCGCCTGGTGGGCTACAGTCCATGGGGTCGCAGAGTCGGACACTACTGAGCGACTCACACACACACACACATTGCTAAGTAACATTACCGTACACTTAGTGCCTTAAAGCAGCATGTATTTCTTCTCTAGGTCAGGAGTACAACACAGCATGGTGCGTCCTCCACTTAGTCTCACAGGCTAAACTCAATATACAGCCCAGAATGGGCTGTTATTTGGAGGCTCTGAGAAAAAAATTTATTTCCAAACTTTCTCAGCTCGTTGGTAGAATTCTGTTCCTTGAGGTTGTAGGACTGAAGTAGGTCACTGTTTTGCTGCTACTTGTTGGCTGAAGTCCACTCTCAGCTGCTGGAACTGCCTACGTTCCCACACATGGCCCATCTTCAAGTCTGCAAGGCCATGTCAAATCTCTGGTGCATAGAATCTCTGACTTCCCAGCTTCTGAACTCTTGATCCAAATTTAAAGGGCTATGTGATTAGGTCAGACCACCTCTCTGTATCTTGATGTCAAATGATTTGAGAATTCAATTAAATCTTCAAAATCCGGTCACAACAACATTAGTGTTTGACTGAATAACTGGGAGCAGCTTTGCATGCACAAGAAGCCAAGAATTTGGAGAACCAGCTTAGAATTCTGCCTATCACCCTCAGCATGTTCTCTCACTTAACAATGTAACTAATGTAATTCAGATGTAAGAACTGTGGTCTGTTAATTCCCAGTTTCTTTTGATACAAAAGATACTTCTTAAAAGTACCTGCATCTTTCAGGGATGTTCAGAAATATCTTTCAGTTCACATACAGTTCTCTGAAAGAGATTGAGTGATTCTGCTAATGCAGACTGCTCCTCAGCCTGAAGCCATAATCTTCAAGAAATACAAAGTATTTGATATAAATCTGTTTCCCTAGGGAAGGATTGGAAATAGTCTTCCTTTCAAAAAAAGTTAAAATAAACTTTAGTAGAATATTTTACCTCACATAAACATAAAACATCTAAAAAATACAGATGGGCTGGTAGAAGAGAGAAAAATAATCTATAATTCCTTCACACAAATATAGCCCTTTAAATATTTTGGTGTATTTTCTTTCAATCTCTTTTCTAAAAGATTGAAACTATTTTTTATAGTTACTATTTCTTTAGAAGAATGATCTACAGAAATGGAATTTCTTAACAAAAGATTGAAGATTTTATTTTAATCCTAACTTTGTACACTTTCTGGAATGTTTGTCAAAGTGTCTCCCTTTGGTCTTTTAAAAGTCACTTCATTCTCCATTGTTGAAATTGAATTGGGAATAAAATATTGATTAGTTACAACTATTGACTACTCATTGACTCTCTTTGCACCCAGGAAAGCAAGGTTAAGTGTCCTCATGAGAGTTGTGAGGGAAAGAAATGTGGGACAAAGACTCCACCATTGATGTTTGAAAAGATATTTCAAGGACAGTGAAAATTGGGCAAATCCTTCACTCGTCCACCACAATAAAAAGAAGCTAACTTTAAATGAGGAGACCTCACATACACAACACCACAGTCTCTTTTGAGTGACGTTTTATCAGTCAAATGCTCTGGTAGCTAGAAAGTTAGGTGAGCTATGAAATATGATAGCTCAGAGTCACTTTTGTGCAATAGCAGCTTAAAAACATTTTTATGTCATAAGCTGGCCATGAAGAGATCATTTTAGATCACCTACATCAAACAGATCTCCCTTTTGTTTTGACTGTGCCTTGGCAGACAAAGGCCATGATCTTTAGTCATGTTTGCTTGTGTCTTGATTTTCACTTTGGGCCCCACATGGTATATGCTGCAGCTGTTCTTTTGAAAGATTTATGTGTGTGCTGTCTCTTCCTCTTCATCCACCTCGAGGATGGGGAACAGGCCCAAGGGTGGATGTTAACCAACAAGGTATAATGGAAATGGCGTGACTTACAGAAACAGCTAGACAGGATTTCACATCTTGTTCTTTCAGATACTAGCTATAGGACCAGGGGCAAGAGATTTGTTTAATTTTTTATGAGCCTTTGCTTTCTCATTTGCTAAATGGAAATCGTGATGTATAATTAGAGGTTGTAATTATACTCAGATGATGTTTGTAATAAACTGTCCAAGACTTTACTATTCCAAAATGACGATGCCTCTTGGTCCCTAGTTGAGGACTTCTGTCCCAGTACATTCAACTTCCACCCCAAGACTAACTGACCATCTCTGAATTATTTCTGGGGGTTCCAGGTGCATCTCTCGTCTGCCTAGGCAAAAATTGGTCCATGAATTTATGCTTTGGCTTTCTAGGTCTTTTATTCATTTGCTCAACAAATATTATTAAGGTCTTTTTTGTTTGTTTGTTTGTTTTTTAAACTTTATTCATCCACACTGTTCTGGAGAAGGGCAGTCTCACTTTAATACGCTATCCTCTTGGGCTTCTGCCAGTTCTCACTCCATGCATTTCTGCTTATCCTGCTCCTTTTTCTCCTCAGCTGCCATCCTCCTCTCTTCTTCTGCCCAGGGTTTTGGGTAATTGTAGCGCCTGGCTCCGTAGGCCACGCTGAGGAACAGGGCAGAGTAACTGCCCAGCTTGATGAGCAGAGAGACCTGCACCAGCGAAACCATCCTGACCATGACCCTCCCACCGGAAGCCCAGTTTGGACCCAACAAATACTATTAAGGTCTTATCATATGCCAGAACTTCCCAGGTGGCACAGTGGTAAAGAATCTGCCTGCTAATGCAGATGGAGACATAAGATAACGTGAGTTCGATCCCTGGATCGGGAAGATTCCCTAGAGTAGAAAATGGCAACCCACTCCAGTATTCTTGCCTGGAAAATTCCATGGACAGAGGAGCCTGGCGGGCTACAGTCCCTGTGGTCACAAAGAGTCAGATATGGCTAAGCACACACACACTCACGCTACTGTGTGCTAGGCACTGAGAAGCAATGAACAAGACAAGTATGGCTCCTGCATTCACAAAGGCGGCGTTCTAGTGAGAGGGAAGGTAAGAAAACAAGATAAGTATGTCAAGCAGTGATGAATACTACCCAGGAATATAAAACAGGGTTGGGTTAGAAGATGTAGAATGGGGAAGTGGGGGTACCTAAGGCTTCTCTGGGGAGGAATTGTCGAGAATGTCTGCCTCATAACTGCCATTTGCTTCACAATCACTTCTGCTGATGCTTTCTTGGGCTGCCTATGGTCTGTGGCTGGAGGGAATTGGCACTGCTGTGGAAGGAGTGGATCTCTGTCATCCAAACTGTTTATTGCTCAGTCTCCCAATTCTGCTTAACTGCCTCACTTGGTTCCCAAAGCACAGTTCTCCAGTCCTTCATAGAACCAGACTATCTACATTTCTTGCCCTTCACCTGATGCCAAAAGCTCAGCCTCTCTGTGCACTGGTGGCAAATCAAATCTCAGAGAGGGTTTTGGGTGAAGTAGAAAAGAACAGCTTTATCACTTTGCCAGGCAAAGGAGGACACAGTGGGTTCCTTCCTCAAAAAACTATGTGTCCCAACCCAGGAGGATTTGATGAAGAGTTTTATAGCAATAGTTCAAGGGTGGTGCTGTGGGTCTCAGATGGTGGGTTACCTAATCTTGATGCCCTTCTCTTGTCCCTTTAATCGTGCATCACGTGGCTTGGCTGCTCCTCTCTTTATCAGCAACTGCCTGAATCTGCTCTTTGGAACTCGGAGAAGGTCACGGAGGCTGGTCTTGCCTACAGGAAATGGGGGACAATAAAAGGCCTCCATGCCCAGGAGCCCCACAGGGACCCACTTGACTTCATACTTTCTACTCTAAGGTATTCAAGCATTCATCTGGACTCAGTCCTTCTTCTACCCCTTTCCTCTCAGGCTCATTCCATTCTCCAAAGACAGCTCCTTCCTTCTTGTGTGCTGTGTGTTCAGTTGTGTCCAACTGTTTGTGATCCCATGGACTGTAGCCCTCCAGGCTCCTCTGTCCATGGAATTTTCAGGCAAGAATACTGCAGTGGGTTGCCATTTCCTACTCCAGGGAATCTTCCCAACCCAGGGATCGAACCCAGGTCTTCTGCATTGCAGGTGGAATCTTTTACCACTGAGCCATCTGGGAAGCCTTCTTAGATCAAAATTAAAGCTCTCCTTATCAGTTCAGGGTTCTGGCTGCTTTGACACAGGGAGCATTGTGTCCACCACCCAGGTACTCCCCAGGAAGAAGTACAGCCTCGGGGTAAGATCCTGAGATCGGAGCCAGAGTAGCTGGGTTTGATACTGGCTTTTCTCCTTGCTAGTTTTGTGAACAGTCTCTGCCTCAGTGTCCCTAACTGTTAAAGGAACTAGAAGAAAAGCTCTACCCTCGGGGCTCCTGGTGAGGATGAAACAAAGTTATACAGACCAAGTGTTTTCAATCGTGATTGACAAATAGTACATGGCAGAGTTGTATCACACGAATCTAAAAGACTTTCAACAGTGAGTTCATTGCAAAGATTCAACATGGATCCTTGTGTGTTAGATGCTCAGTCATATCTGACTTTTTGTGAGCCCCTGGACTATAGCCCGCCAGGCTCCTCTGTCCATGGGATTTCCCAGGCAAGAATACTGGAGTGGGTTGCCATTCCCTTCTTCAGGGGATTTTCCCTACCCAGGAATTGAACCTGGGTCTCCCACATTGCAGGCAGATTCTTTACCATCTGTGCCACCAGGGAAGCTTAACATAGATCCTAACTGATTTGAAATAAAGCAGAAACAAAAGATGACAGGAATCAAAATTTGACGGTTAAAGTCTGGGTACAGAGAGAGGGTCCTAAATGAAGCAAATTGCTACAGTGACCAGGCCTTGTTAGAGTAGGAGAACTTCCTAAGTATTAACGACTTGTAAAGACAAGGAAAACAGCCAATGAAAGGCAAGTTGAAAGTAAGTGAAAGTAAGAAAGCTTGCCTCTGAGTAAATTGCACATTGAACATTGTACATTTTTGTTGGGGGGCAGTTGGAAGAGTTTCCCTTAAAGAAATATTACGTGATTCACTCCCAGTTGGAAACCCCTTGGAAAAAGAGAAAAAAAACCTAAGGACCTTCTGGGTCAGTCAGCTGTCGATGTTCATTAAAAGTCATTGTGTGTTAAAAAATGTGCAACGTGAAAGTTATGAATTAAGTTTTATTTGGGGCAAAATAAGGACTGCAGCCCTCAAGAGAGCAACTCAGAAAGCTCTGAGAAACTGCTCCGAAGAGGCAGAGGAGAAAGTCAGTATATGTGTGATTTTGGTGCGTACATATTTTTCTAGAAGATTTTTGCTAATCTCGTGACAGTTTCTGCTAGTCACAAAGAGCAGTCGTTACTCTGAAGGATTTGCTTTTCTAGATATTAGGAGATACAAAAATTGGATTCATAAAGTCACCTCCTGAAAATATCTATCTGAAGACCTGTTCTGCCAGTATTTTTCCTGAGCACAGAGTGCCTCATTTCTGCTCTCCAGAAAGTCAGCAACTGCAGCAGCGCATGATTTGATCCTTACAGAGGTGGATGGCAGGTGCCCATGGCAAGTGCCAGTTTGTGGTTGACACGGCTATATTGTAGTATGTCAGTGATTTAAACTTGGTCTTTAATAAAGCTCATTTGCTCATTGCCCAGGTAAGCTAGCGGCCCTTTGCTTGGTAGTTTAACTTCTCTCTCTTTCTCTTCACTGTTTAAAGCCAGCTTTGCTGGTATAGACAAGGACTTATATCCCACCTTAAATGATGGCCAGGTGGGAGCTAGCCTCACCTGAATGGACTGGCCACCAAAAGGCATCAGGTCATCCCTGAAATCCCGCACAGAGAAACCAGCCCTTGGAGATTGCTCCCATTGGGTCTACTCGGTAACCAGATTGTCCTGAAGCGGTTTTCAAACTGTGAAACCCATAAAGTGAAATTTATTACACTTTGCTGTATTTTACTAGAGTTGGAGCATTCAGATAAAATTTACTGAGTAGATGTAAAACTCCGTTGATAGGAAAATGAACTATTTTCACAGGCACTCTCACTGAGTGGTTTTGTTCACTATACTGAATCAAGACCTTCCTAGAAGGCTATCCTCCCCTTTCAGCATAACTGAGGACAGGTAAATATAACAACTCCAGCTTTGCAGCCCTGTGGCCAAAGCTGACAGGCATAATCTGACCTGCCACTCAAGGGCCTCCACCAATTCTGCTCCTGTTAACACTCACTGTCAGAGTTGAAACATGTCGCCCTTCTTCTGTTCTGAAGAGGGGTCACAGGTGGTGATGAGAAGCCCAGCATGCTGAGGAGGGTACCTCTGGGAAATGAAGATGGGCATGGGGGTGGGGTGGGAAGGGTAGTTGTGTGGTCACCCCAGTCCTTAAAGGAGCATTTAATTGGACAGGATTTTTAAATTCTCCTGGGATGTTGTCCTCATGATCAGAATTCATCAAAGTTCAAGAAAAGTCCTGTGGGGCTTTAATAAAGCCTTTATTTCCCCCAAGAGTTTTCCCTATGTTATCTTCATCAAAATCTCACAGAAAGAGTGGGAGAAAGGAAGGAAGGGAGGGATGGGGGAAGAAGGAAATGAAGAAAGGAATAAAGAAAGAAAGAAGAAATGGTAGAAAGAGGTGGAAAGAATTTTAAAAATTCACCTTTATGAAGAAGTCTTCCTGATTGAATTTCTTCCATGATATGTATTTATATGTGCTGGACAATAAACATGGCTCATTTGAGAGTGTCTCTCATGCACTAAAGCAGTGTTCCCCAAGTGTAAAATGCTTGCTAGCGACGTACATGATGTTTTAGGTGAGACATGGAGGAATTTATGTTAGTAGTTATGATGTATTTTAATAAAGATTAGAAAAAATATTGGTTTTCCGTTTATAGCAGTGACAAAATCTATTTTTAAAAAGAAACATAGTAAAAAATAACCTATTTAAAGAAAAAATAATAATGATACATAATGTAAACCCTATTAAATGTGTCTGGAATGTCTGAAGTTCGTGACACTGTAGACATCTGGGAGAAAAAAAATGATATTATCTGTAACTTCATCTTTCATTATTTGTGTCCCTCTCCCATGTCACCACTCCTCGTGGAATAGATGGCACTGTGCATTCTCCACCCCATTTTATTTCTCTCTTGGGTCCATAAGAAGACAAGTCCTTGCCTTCTTTCTTCATAGTGAGGCCCTATGACTAATCTTGGTCATTGAAATGTAGCAAGAAGAGAAGTTTATCCCTAAACTATGATCCTCTACTTGTCTTCTCTGTTCATCAGACGACTGACCACAGAAAGTGTGGCCAATGATTTTCCAGGTATTTTTAAGGTTTCCCTAATAGCTCGTTGGTAAAGAATCTTCTTGCAATGCAGGACACCGTGGTTCAATTCCTGGGTCAGGAAGATCCGCTGGAGAATGGATAAGCTACCTACTCCAGTATTCTTGGGCTTCCCTGGTCGCTCAGCTGGTAAAGAATCTTCCTGCAATGCGGGATCAACCTAGGTTCGATCCCTGGGTTGGAAAGATCCCCTGGAGAAGGGAAAGGCTACCCACTCCAGTATTCTGGCCTGGAGAATTTCATGGACTGTACACCCCATGGGGTCGCAAAGAGTTGGACACAACTGAGTGACTTTCACTTCACTTCACTTCATTTTACTGTCGTATCCTGGGTAAAACCATCACAGGAGCACTTAACAATACCACAGGACAGATTTATATATATGCCCCAAGGAGGTAAAGCAGTAATGTCAAGGGATTATTGAGGCCAAAGGAAAGTATAATAAAAGCAAAGGCAGCAGCAATGTTTATGCAGTGTGCATTACCTGCCAGGAGTTGTGTTAAATCCTTCACTTGCATTATCTTCTACAACCCTCACCATAGGCCAGTAAAGAAAGAAACTAAAATTTCAGACTTAAAATCACCAGCCCAGGCTCTCTTTGCTCTTGTCAGACTCAGAACTTAAATATAGGAAACTCAAAGTGGAGGTCAACTCAACTAGGATATGCCATCTAAATAGATTCAGGGATGGGAAAAGTAGAAGCAAAGCAATAGAGAGAGAAGTTCAAGATGGCATCACAGTGTCCCCCCACTCCAGCACACCAGGTAAAAGGAATATTCATCTTAACCACAACACAGAGTACTTGGTATCCTGGTGAAAACAAATATTTCCATTATTATCATGTTGAGTTTATGATGCTGGTGGATCTCTGGTTGAAATCAAGTACCTAGAAATTCTAGTTTAGTCTGCTCAGAAATAAAGATTCAGGAGTCATTGGCCTTAAGGAGGTAAATAAAACCAGAGAACAGGTCAAAGTTATTTAGGGAGAGACCCCAGAGTGAGGCTATAAGAACACCAGTGACAGAGCTTGAAGCCACCTTTTGCTTTAAAGAGAAGAAAAAACGAAGAGAAGGAATCACAAAGAAACTTCCAAAGAATTAAGGGATACTATTTAGATTGAGTGTAAGTCAACTCGTTAGATATTTTTTCAGTGCCTGTTAAGTGTAAGGCACCATGCTAGGTTCAACGGGTGATTCTGTCTACAAGACAGAATCCTAAATTCCTAAATACTTTTCCTTCTATCCAGGAAGAGCATCCTATAAGTATGGTAATACAGGATGAGAAAGAGAGAAAGTATGCACAGTCAACTTCAAAGATGGTTTTACCTCCAGCTGCCCTTTGAGATTGGATATACACAGGAGACCACTCAGATCAAATGGATTAAATGAGCTTAAATAAGTAAGTAGGAAAATCAGTAAATAACTATTCCCACCAAAATTGCCCTACTTTTTATTCTTTTTCCTTTCTTTCCCAGATTAGTTACATCAATTGCTCTGGCAGAAATGCCTCCCAAGCCTAGGCCTCCCAGATGGGTCTAGTCGTAAAGAACCCACCTGCTAATGCAGGAGACATAAGAGATGGGGGTTCAATCCCTGGGTCAGGAAGATTCCCTGGAGGAGGGAATGGCAACTCACTTCAGTATTCTTGCCTAGAGAATACCATGGACAGAGGAGCCTGGTGTGCTACAGTCCATGGAGTTGCAAAGAGTTGGACATGACTTTGCATGCATGTAAGCCTAGACATCCACCTAAACTATCTCGGAGAGCACTTGTTTCCGTGGATCTAAAGGACCATAGAGCTATGAGTCATTGTGTCCCAAACTACCTATTTTTACAGATGTGGAAAAACAAATCAATGGGGAGCTGAAATGAGTGATGTACTCAGATTGCTGGTGATAAACCAAGCCGGGAATCCCAGGCTCCTGCTTTCAAATTCAACACGTTCTCTCCTACCACACTTTCTCTTTGTCCACAGCTATTCAGCTAATCATCTAGTCTCCCACAAGAAATATTTCTAAGTATTTTCCTTCTATAGATTCTAGTTACCTACTTTAAAGAATACAATAATTGATCAATCACTGGGTCAGGTTCAGTCCTTTTATTTGAAGCCAGATCATGAAACAAAATTTGGACCCAGGCTGTTCCCAGAGAAGCTATTATCTAACAAATAACATACTATCTATTTTTAAACTTTAGAATCTTTTTCAGGATTCACAAGTTGGGGGTTTATGGGCAGAAGGATGGATAGAACAGAAGGCATCAGAGAAGATCAATACTTTTTCATCTTATAACCCTTGAACTGAGGATGTTGTATCTTTTTTCTTATTTACCCACAGTAATTACTTTAGCAAAGGACACGATTTCTATTGACGCAGTAATAACTCATGAACATATATTATTAGAGGATGAAAGCTACATTGAATCAAGTGGTGTTGAATTAAAGGGAAAATGGTTAAAGAAATTCACTCTGGGGCTGAAAGATTATATGTCAAGCTATAGCCTAAAGTGAATTTTTATAGCTAAGTTATAAACCCTTGGAAATACTGAGACACTTTACTGCAGCTGGCATCTTTACGATTAGATCAAGAGAAGTACCATCTTTAGAAACTACCAGATTTTCTCCAGCAGCAATAGCAGTTTGGGGCACATCCAAGGAAATGAGGGAGAAAAGTTGTGATGAAAGGGAAACTCCATGCATTTGAGACCATTCTGTGAATAAAGCAGAAAAATGAGCTCAAGACCCAAACAAAAGAAGTGGGGATGGTAGGGTGGGGATAAGAAACCAAGGAGTTGTTGGGTAAGAAAGAGGGAAATATGTGACTAGAAAAGAGATTAAGAAAAAGAGGAGAATGAAGCAGAAGGACAAAGGAAAATATAAAAAGGCAGAGACACTGGGGTCATTTGAACATCAAAATAATAGCAGATTAGAACCTATTTCAGACACTATTGAATAAGATAAGAATCCATGAGTTTCTTCTGATACAAATTAGTAAGTACATAAACAGGGGAAAAGGAAAAGCTCTTCCTTATGATAGAATGCAAACTAATCAATTTGGAACGAATAATGAAATTCTAAAAATCACCATTTGGCAACCATCATAGTACTAATTGATACAACTAAGAATCATCAATACACTGGCTAAAAAATGCAGCATAAGATTTTGATAGGAAACAGCATTCTCATAGTGAATTATGATATTGTGATTTATAATAAGAAATATATAATTAAAAATAATAAGAAATGTGAAAGTGTTTAGTCACTCAATTGTGTCTGACTGTCTGCGACACCATGGGCTATAGGCTCCAGGCTCCTCTGTCCATGGAATTCTCCAGGTAAGAATACTGGAGGGGGTAGCCTTTCCCTTCTCCAGGGGAGATTTCTGACCCAGTAATCGAACCTGGGTCTCCTGCATTGGGTCTTCTGCATTACAGGTGGATTCTTTACCATCTGAGTCACCAGGGAAGTCCGAATAAGAAATATATATAGATTCATTTATGGCATAGAGCTCCTAAAACCCTTCGAATTTCCCAAGTGTTGAGAGGGACAAGTGTATCTCTCATTGTGTTAGTGAAGTGAGTTTTGGATCCCATCTAAGGATGGGGGATGGCTGCTGGGGGGAAAAACCTGGAATGAAATGTTGAAACTTTTAGTACCACCCCCCTGACTTCAGGGGAGGGGAAAGGGGCCTGGAGGTTGAATCAATCACCATTGGCCAATAGATTAATCAGGAACGCCTATGTAAATGAAGCCTCCATAAAAATCCAGAAAGAGGGTACCTAAAGATTCCAGATTGGTGAACCAGAATGCTTCCACATGCCGTCATGCCTGGCCCCAAACTTCACAAGGTGAGACGCTCCTTTGTGCAGGCCCTTGTGCGTGTATCTCTTCATCTGACTTTTGATTCATGAGTAAACTAGCTGCCTAAGCTCTGTGAGCTGCTCTAGTAAATTAATTCAATCCAAGAAGGGGATCATGGGAACTTCTGATTTTTAGCCAGTTGATCAGAAGTACAGGTAACAGCCTGGAACTTGCGATCGAAGATGGGTGGTCTTATGGGACTGAGCCCTCAACCTGTGAAATCAAATGCTGTCTGCAGGTAAATGGTGTCAGAATTAGGTTGAGTTGTACCACATCCAGCTGATGTAGAAGAGTTGCTTGATGGTGTGGGGTTAAATGAAATCATAGGGGCGGGGCCTTAATCCAGTAGGACTGGTGTCTTTAGGAAGAGGAAGAGACACCAGGAGTGTGCATGCGTGAGCAAAGGCCATGTGAGTACACTGCAAGAAGGTGGCTTTCTGCAAGCCAGGAAGAGATTCTCAGCAGAAAACAATCCCAATGGCACTTTGAACTTAAACGCCCAGCCTCCAGAACTGTGAGTAAATAAATGTTTTGTTATTCAGGCCACAAGCCTATGGTATTCTGTTACGGTGGCCTGAGGACACTAATACAGAATATACATTGAAAAAAAAAAAATTAAGACGTTAGTCTATGTACCATTTTGTATCTTTCCTTTATGATTGCAATTCTGCCAGATTTTAAATATTCTTTGAAAATCTTATTGTTGAAATAAATATATAATATTTACATCCTGGATTATTTGACTAATCTATTGGATATTTATGGTACTTTCAATTATAAAAATAATTTAATAAGCATTATTATAAATTAATATTGGCCTGTACTTCTAATGTTTTATTTATAATACATTCTTACAGGTAAGGAAAAGTCTACAATCTTGATATAACTTGTAAAATTGCTGTCCAAAATTATTGTATCAAATTTTATTTCCACATAAATTATTTCATAATTCCTGTTTCACTGCACATTTTCCTCCTTCAAATATCTTTAAAACAATATTTACCAACCTGATAGGTGATATTTCTTATCTTATTTTGGTTTCAATGTGAATTTGCTTCATTTCTAGTAAAAGTAAGACCTTTTTATATGTGTATTGATCATTTGATTTCTTCTTTTGTAAATTGTCAATATCTTTTTACCATCTCTCTAGTTGGTTGGTTTAATATTGATTTTTAAGCACTCTTTACATATTATAGATAGCAACATTTCTCTTGTTTGCTATAAAACTTTACTTTAAATGTTTTTTAAAAATAATTTTGTATTTATTTAATCCTGTTATCCAACTAAAAGCACAAGTATATGTTTCCTTATAATGAAAGGGATTGTATTTCTCTCTGTTCTTTTGATCAACTCTAATGTCCACAAAAGGTCTTCTATGTACTGCAAAACCTTGTTATAACTTGATTCATTATCGCCAAGATTTTAAGGTAAGGTAGGTCAAAGCATGTTCCCTGAACCAAGCTTTGTTCAGTAAAAAACTGATATAGAATTAACCTCTAACCTGGTCCTAATTCTGTTCTCCAACTCCATCTTATAGGAACACTGCAGTGGTTTGAAGTGTTGAGTTAGATATGTCTGGAATTTCCAATTACTGTGAGAGGAACTCAACCCAGCACTTTCAAAGCTTGACATCAAATGACCACCTTATTTGAAAAGTGCTTTTTAAATCTCTGTCATTGCACAATTTGGAGTCTTTGGCCAAGATAAATAATTATATTTATTTTCTGTTGTGGAGACTTTGTCTTTTATGAAGGAATTTTGAATCTGTTCCAAACATATTTTGTGTTTCTAAATCATCCAACTGTGATATAAAAATAACATATATTAACTTTATTGGATAAAATGATGAAAACTGGGTCAATCTTAAAGAGCATGTAGTAATTTCAAATAATGATGTGCCAAGTTTTTCATCATGATCTAAAATCCTAAAGATTCTGTATGTTTTGCATACTTTTCACATATTTAAAAAATTATAGCTAGGCTTTTTTTTTCTCTGCCCTGTTTATGATTGGATAGACATAATCACATTTGAAAGGAATGTTGTTTATGCAAACTACATCACAGAGAAGAGTTTTAAAAAATAAGGGGAAGTGTGCATTACTTGGATATATTGCAAAGTACCTAAATTGAAGAATTAGAAGATGTATGTACATATTCAGCAGATGCAATTTAGCCTTAAGTGGATTTCTTTACACCTCTATTTTCAATTTTTATTCATGAAGCTGGGAATAATAGTTGTTTTATCAAAGAAATTCAGTGAGTATTACAATTCTTATGAAAGCACTAATAGGGCTTACAATTTATTACATCTGAGAGAGTGGAATTTGTCCTGTAAATAGAATTTGTTTTGTTTGGAAGGTGTTAAAAAAAAAAAAAAGGCTGAATCTGAGTATCCTCAGACAGACACACACCTAGTTGGCATTCTCACTTCTACTTCTTATTGTCTTATACCTCTACAGCTTTACACATAATGTCTTTTGGTCTATGCAAAATTTGTGTGTGGGACCATCTTGTTGTTCCAGATGCTGTGTACAGACCACTATGTATTAGGTGTTTTTGTAAAAAAGCAGTGACCTGGGTCTTAACTTGGACCTATTAAATCAGAATGTCTGGAGGTTGGGGCCTGGGAATAGGTGCTTTTAATAAGAACCCCTGGACAAATGTGAGAGACTGTTATTTTTCATCTTTAAAAGAGCAACCATGACACATTCACAGAGTCTTCAGGGAAATTAAAAACACTCACTTTTATAACCATAGGCAGAATGATCTAGAAGAATCTAACTTAAACTCTTGTTTAATTGTATACTTTTCATGAATAACATTAAATATAAATGAAATAGGCATGGAAAATTTATTCCATCTTCCTCAGTTTCCCCCCCTGCAACACAAGGGGTTGGATCTTTAAGACTGCTCCTGCTCCAATGCTTATGACTCAATAGTCAATTTCCTATTGGAATTGTAAGAGATGGTGCACCCAGATTCATAATCAGTGTGTGGACATGCAGACAGACTGCTAAATTTAAATACTGCACTTAGATGCAGTGTTGAAAAATACTGATTCTTGCCCTCTGTGGTGGACACCTGTTGTTTTGCCTTCCTAGCATTTCTTCTTCTTGTGGTGAAAGAGTCCCAATTGGACTTTGGGGAACCATCATTCAAGGTGAGACTGGTCATTAAGGTCCCGTGACCCAAGCTTGGCCAATCAGATGGTCTCTTCCTGAAATCGGCATCTTAGATGACGTAACTCTGGGGCAGAAACTGAAGTGAAGTGAAGTGGTAGTCGCACACTCATGTCCGACTCTTAGCGACCCCATGGACTGTAGCCTGCCAGGCTCCTCTGTCCATGGGATTCTCCAGGCAAGAATACTGGAGTGGGTTGCCATTTCCTTCTCCGGGGTCTTCCCAACCTAAAGGCTGAAGCTGGGTCTCCCACACTGCAGGCAGATTCTTTACTATCTGAGCCACCAGGAAAGTCAGCTTATTCATGTAGAAGGCAGTGCCAGGAAAAGACTGTCCATAGCTCCTGTTACAAAGACCTGGATCTATGGACAACTGCAGATCTTTTCAGTTAATTTTTTTTTTCTTTCCATTTGAGTTATCCAGTGACAGCTTCTGCTCCCAAAGAAATTTAATTCATTCTCCTGCAAACGTCTTGGCCTCCTCTGTCCTGGCATTTACAGAGCAGCATCAGGGAGGCTCTGGTGAGAGAAGTGGCTAAAAGAAAGCTCACCTGCAGATGAATTTTACCTTCTCAGCTGATGCCTTGATTTAGCCTGGCTTTATAATTCTTGTTCAACTCCCCTGATGCGGTCTGACAGTTTGAGGAGTACTGTTTCTCCACGATAAGAAAGCGTTTGCCTTAGGAAGGAGGAAGAAGATTGAATGGAAGTGTTTTATATTCACTTGAACCACAATTATTTTGCTGACACAGGGCAAGGTATTAACAGGGTTTTGCTGTTGGGGAATTAAAAGCCATTTGGCCTGTCCCTTATTCAGACATTTCTCATTTTTAATATTGTGGTGTAAATGCAGTAACACATGGTTAAGAAAATAATGAAAATATGCACCCCGACCTATATGGATAGTAAAATCTCTGTGTGATTGTGGTGTGTGGGAAATATCCCAATTTGAAAGGTTTCACATTCAGGCTCCCAGCCATCCTTTATACTTAATCTCCCTTGATCCTCTCACACCCTCCTTCTGGGACTATCTATTAATGTCTGTCCTATGGACTTCCCAAGTGGCTCAGTGGTAAAAAATCTTCCTGCCGACACAGGAGATGTGGGTTCGACTCCTGGGTCAGGAAGATCCCCTGGAGTAGGAAATGACAACCCACTCCAGTATTCTAGGGTGGAAAATCCCATAGACAGAGGAGCCTGGCGAGCTACAGTCCAGTGGGGTTGCAAAGAGCCGAACGCAACTGAGCAACTGAGCGTGCATGCAGGCACGCATGTGTTCCATTCTATAGTGTTTGGTTCTCATCCTTGCACGTGGAGTTTTTCAAAATATTGATTTCTCACCCCAACCACACTGCTTTAATTGATATGGGGCATGGTCTGGTATCAAGATTTATGACCCTCCCCCAAGTGATTCAGGTATATAGTCAAATTTAAAAGTCCTTGTTTTAGGGTAGGTGTTAGCAAATATGACCCAACAGATATGGCCAAGTCCAACACCTATTTTGTAAATAAAGGTGCGCCTACTGGTACCTTCTTGTTACCATTGCAGTTAAGTTGTCATGACAGAGACCTCATTGGCTGCAAAGCCTAAAATATTTAGAGGTTTTGGTTTTCAGTCTCTGCTCTGGAACAGTGGTCCTCCAACTTGCACATGAATCAGAATCACCTTGTAGGCTTGGGAAAACACCCTTCTGGGCCCCACCTTTGGAGTTTCTGATTCAGTATTTCTGGGAGACGGAGGGGCCTGAGAATTTGCTTTTCTAACAAATTTCCAAATGGAGCTGATCCTGCTGGTCTGAGGTCTCACTTTGAGAATCACTAGATGGCTCAGTAGTAAAGAATCTGCCTGCCAATGCAGGAGATGCAGGAGATGTGGGTTCGATCCCCAGATTGGGATGATCCCCTGGAGAAAGGAATGGCTACCCACTCCAGTATTCTTGCCTGGACAATTCCAAGGACAGAGGAGTCTGGTGGGCTATATAGTCCATGGGACTGAAAAGAGTTAGACATGACTGGGCAACTAACACTTTCACTTTTAACCCTGAATTAGAAAAATGCAAATTAAAATAAAAAATGAGATAACATTACATACCCAGCACATTGGTGAATACATATTTTTAAAAAACTGACAATCAACTTGTTGAAAATGATATGAAGCAATAAAGGCTCTAATAAATTACTGGTTGTTGTAAATTGATACAACCACTGTCAGGTTGGCATCATCTCATATTAAAAATATGTGGTCTGATTTGCAGTCAGTTCTACTCCTAATTATATGTTCTAGAAAAACGTGTGTCCATGTGAATCAGAGCACATATTGAGAATATTTATGTAGCACTCCCACCATGCAATTGTATACTCGCCTCCCACTCATATGTTGAAGCTCTGACCTTCAGTGTGACTGAAGTGTATACTCACCTCCCACTCATATGTTGAAGCTCTGACCTTCAGTGTGACTATATTTGGAGGTAAGACCTTTAGGGAGGTAATTAAGATTATATGAGGTCACAAATGTGGGTCTTAACCCCATAAGGCTGGTGCCCTTATAAGAAGAGGAGGAGACACTAGATCCCTCTCTTTCTAGGCTAAGAGGAAAGGCTGTGTGTTAAATTAGTCAAAGTTCTCTAGAGAAACAGACCATATACATATATATGACTATTTTTTAGATAGGCAAGAAAATTGATTACCATAAAAGACACGATAGTGATTTATATACAGAGTGACAGAGAGGGTATTGTGATAAAGAAGGAAGACACAGGGGTCTTCTGAGTTGCTGGCAATATCCTATTTATTGACTTTGGAAGAACTTACACAAGAGTTCATTTTATAAGCATTTATTATACTGACATTTATGATTTATGCACATTTCTGTATGAGTTTTATATTTCACATTTAAAATATATTTACAGGAAGGCTGGGAACATGGCACCCTGAATGTGTCCCAGCTGTTCACTAATCTCAGTTGCTATCTAACCAGCCATCCTCCTCCCCCAAATCCATCTAGCAGGCAGAGTCTGTCAGGCAGGAGTGTGGCTTTGGGCTCTGTAGATCCAGATAGAGAATGCTGGGGCCAGGCATTTTCTTCTGGCCTTCTGGGCAGAGCCTGGAACTATGGAGAATTCTGGAGGAAAACTCAGCACATCTATGATCCTGGAGAGAACACAGCCATCAGAAATCTATGGGACTCCAAGAGGACTAGTAGTGCCCTCCCCCAGAGTATTCCAGGGAGAATTTCCCTTTCTTGTTCCCTGGGAGCCTCAGCTATGAACTGGTACCTACCGGCTGTTACTGGACTAGCCCCCCAGGCGGAGACATCTCTGTGATTCACGAGTCACAGAAATGAGCAACACATGAGCCCCGAGCCTTCTGACTAGGCAAAGAAAACTATAATTTCTGTAAAGAGTCCTAACATCCATAGACAGGAGGAACACTCAGGACACCCAGAAAATGTGGTCCTTAGCTAAAGAGAGCTATGAAATAGAAGGCAGCTACTCAAATAATACAACAAAAATAATACAAATGCTTAGGAGATTCAATTTCAGCCTCAAAAGAAACTGTAGATCTAGAAATCATGACTTTTTGAACTAAAAATATAATTTATAAATTGAATGAAAGGACCTTTACAATGGTTGAAATACAAAGGAAAATAAAATTTTTAAAAATAAGGTGGAGGCAAATAATTAATTGATCAACAATTAATAGAAAAATATGTACCACAAACTTTGCATTTTAGAATTTAGCAAAAATTTTAGCTCTGAACTTTCTTTCTCTTTTTGACACTAATTTTCCCAGATATTTTCTTTTTCTACGGTCCATGTAGTTTTGTTAATTGCCTTAAATAAGTTTTATAACAAGATATAGTGCATAGTTTGAAAAGTCTTTGATAATAAGATGTAGGATGTTTTTAAGAGCCTATACACAAAAATATTTTAGAGAAAACTATGACAAAACATAAACACAAAAACAAAATGAAAAGAAACTTGAGAGTAAAGGAATGGACAAAGAGATAACAGGGAGAGCAAACAATAAGAAAAACAGTGACTATTACAGTTAGATTATAAATTCAGGTAAAAAACCCTAGACAGAATAAGATAGGCCCATCAAATGCCTTCATACATCCAAATACATAGCAACTTAATATAAAGCAAAACTGCATAAAAAGCAATTAAAACTTGATTAAAACATAAAGTGGTACCCTTAAATCTTCCTATTTCAGAATTAGATAGTTGTGTTAGACCAAAAATGAGGACATACAAAAAAGAACTGAATAATACAATTTTATGATTTTTTAAGTATCTGAGTCTTTGCAACCCCGTGGGCTATAGCCTGCCAGGGTCCTCTGTCCATGGAGTTCTCCAGGCCAGAATACTGGAGTGGGTAGCTGTTCCCTTCTCCAGGGGATCTTCCCAACCAAAACCAGGTCTCCCCTATTGCAGGTGGATTCTTTACTCTCTGAGTCACCAGGAAAGCCCAAGAATACTGGAGTGGGCAGCCTATCTCTTCTCCAACGGATCTTCCCAACCCAGGAATCGAACTAGGGTCTCCTGCATTCAGGGGGATTCATTACCAGTTGAGCTCCATGGGAAGCCCCACAATTTCTTTAGCCAAGTCTAATTAATTCTTATAAAGATTCTATGGATATATATATATATATATATAGGCTTCCCTGGGAGCTCAGCTGGTAAAGAATCCACCTGCAATGCAGTTCAATTCCTGGGGTTAGGAAGATCCGCTGGAGAAGGGATATGTTACCCACTCCAGTATTCTGGCCTGGGGAATTCCATGGACTGTATCATCCATGGGGTTGCAAAGAGTGGGACACGACTGAGCAACTTTCGGAAAGAAGCCGTACAGGACATGCTCTGTGACTTAAATGATACAGACGTAGGAATGCTGCTGCTGCTTAGTCACTTCAGTTGTGTCCCACTCTTTGTGACACCTTGGACCACAGCCTACCAGGCTCCTCTGTCCCTGGGATTTTCCTGGCAAGAAAACTGGAGTAGGTTGCCATTTTCTCCTCCAGGGGATCTTCCTGACCCAGGGATCGAACCCATGTGTCCTGCATTGCAGGCAGATTCTTTACAAATAAGCTACCAGGGAAGCCCCAAGTAAGGAATCAGTAATTTTTTTAAGTAGAATGAAATAATAATTAACAAAATACCTTGGATTAAAAAAGAAATCAAATATGAAATTACAAATGGTCTGGAAGGGGATGAAAGTGAAAATACTACATCAGATTTAAGGACCATAATAAAGCTTGTATTTAGAGGAAAATGCATGGCTTCCAATGCCTTTATCATCAAAGAAGAAAGGCTAAATTGGGGAAAGGGTGAAAAAAAAACACTGGATATTTACTAGAAATTTTTTAACATACTATTAGAAAAGGCTATCAGAAAATCTACCAAAAAACAGCAATTGAAATTAATAAAGACAAAGCTAAAATCGACTAAATGACAAAAACAAAGAACACACATATCCAAAAACTGATTCTTTGAAAGATCCGTGTTTTTTTAAGCAAGAAAGCCCAATTTTTTTTAAAAAAGCAAATATATACAAGATTAGAAATGGCATGCAAGACACAATTTTAGAAGAAAAAGAAATCCAGAGAATACTCAGAAAGGCACTTGCAACCCTGGCAACAAATCAGAGGAGAGGGATGATTTATTTCTAAAATGTTAAGTCCTTAGCCCAATACTTTACATATGAGTTGAATAATATCATCTATCATTATTATTGTTACTAGCATATCACATTCAAATATTTCTATCACTTCATTATAAGATAAAGGTCAAGCTTTCCTCTCTGAGAAAAATCTCCAGAAACGATCAAAGGATGATCCTCATCCTCATTATTAACAAATATTTGTGAAGCACACATTATATCCAAGGCCTATGACCTTTCAGTGAAATATGAGAGATGACCTCTACCCGCCAAGAACTTAAAATCTTTAGGAGCTGATATGTGCACACGAGTAGCTATTTTAGACTCTCAAGAAGAAGCGCCAAACAGGCAGCTGAGGTAATGCCTGTTACGGGAGAACAGGGGAAGGATAGATCCCTTTTGGTAGGGTGATGGCAGAAAGACTTCACGGAGGTGGGGTTCAAGTTGAACCCTGAAGGGTGGGCTGGATAAAAATAGATTTTTAAGAGGAAAAGGGAGTGGAGGCTGGAGAGAAAATGAGAAAGTCAGTTTATAAATTGGCCAGTTTGGTCAGAAGAAGGGAGTATATTTCATAGGAAGCCAAGAGGTGAGGAAGATAAGAATATGTCAGAACAGATGATGAAGAGCTCCGAATTCAAATCTACAGAGTCTGGAATGTCTCCTGTTGGCAGTACATTAGTTCTCAGAGTCTTGAGCAGATCGTGACATAATAAACAGCAGTTTGGGGAAGGCTTGTTGGCAGCCGTATGCTTGGTGGGCTCCAAGGGGAGTAGCTGTGGCCACGACAGCCCACAGCACCCTGGTGAAATCTAGAGAGGCCATCATCCCCATTCTGCAGATGGAAAACCACACAGTGACTGATTCTGAACGGAGTGAGAGGCTGCGTAGGGCAAGATAAAGATGCTTGCGGCAAGACTAGGGGGCCATCTCTTTAGCTACACGGCCGCACGTCACCAGCTCTGCACTGTCCCACCTTTGATGTTAGAACGACCCTCATAATTTGGGGCAAAACTTCTCAGCTCCTCCAGAGATGGCAGCCTGGGAGAGAGAACTTCTTTGTTGTTGCCAGATACACATTAATTTATACATCATGCAGGGGGCAAATTTTCCAAAGGAGTTTAGCTCGGGGTTTCATCCTCAACAAAGTGTAGAGCCCTCTCCCCCCAACGCGACTTCTCCTCTGTGGCCTGTATCGTCTCTAGAACACAGAGAGTTAACCTTTGCAATCGGATTTGCTCTGTGCTACACAAAGTGTCACCCAGGAAAGCAGGGTACAAGGCGTCTGTGAAATGTATGAAAAGAAGTCCAGGAATTCAGTTAATTAACCACATCAGTTTCTTAACGTGATCAATTTTAATTAAACTGAATTTTAATAGAGATCTGTGTAGTCTGTAGAGACCAATTGCTAATTCTACAAAGCATGTGCTGCTTTTCAGTTCAGATTTGCTCCCATCTAATTAATATGGATAGAGCATTAAGCCTTTTTGGACGCTGGTGGTTTTCATTTCATGACTATTAATGATTTTAATGAACTGGACTAATTCAGTAGTTTTCATCCCAGTGTTTCAGGGCTTTGTTCATCACAAATTTCAGGTTTATAATTGGTTTCCAGGTCTTAACAGTGGTCATTGATCAGCTTCAGCAGTTCCTTTTACAACTCGGAAAGCGCTGGAGACTCAGTTAACCCCTTGCTGCCCAGAGATGAGATGAACATTGCAGCACTTCAGAGCAGTAGCTTGGGAATTAACTACCAAGCTAACACAGCTACAGAGGCAGAGGAGGACTTAAAATTCATATGGCAATGTGAGCACAGGACAGAACAGGAAAGGTCACACCAGCAATACAGACACTTTAGATTAAAAAAGAAAGAAAGAAAGAAAGACTGGTAATGAGCTATATTTTTCAGCTTTAATTTTCATTACTCCAAGTGAAAAAAATACATCATGAAATTAGCTTTCTCATTTTGGCAAACCAGACTTTCTAACCACCCATTCACCCCTGCCAACCCTTAGCAGGCATCTTTATCAACTCTCAAACAGCCAGGACTGAAGGATAAGAAAATGGAAAACTGCAAAGAGCTGATGAAAAACAGAAACAGGGATGCTGGGCTGAGGGGAGACATAGCTTGTGAAAACTAACACAGATAAAGAAATGAACACGTTGATGAATACATACCTTGCCTTCTCTGGATTCAGCTTCACTATTGGAGTGTTACTCATGGCCCTTGATTGCCCTGAAAACAAACAATAGGATTTCAGCTCCCCTCCCACTTAAAACAAAAATTAAACCTTTTAAAATATTCCATATCCAGAGTTGTTATTCAATATCTTCATTGATACTGCTTCTGAAAAGTGACAGGCAGACTAGACATAGAAAAGTGTGAGGTATAAAAAGGCAAATTCTCTGATTCAGGCACCTGTGTCTTTAATCACCCAAGAAAGATCAATATAAACATTCAAACCGTAGCCCCAGCTTTCAGAAATTTAGTTCAAATCACTGGAGATTATGGACAAGCTTATTTTTGTGGGCCTACCTAGAAAATTTCCTCCAAGCCCCTTATCCACCATCTAAAGAACATACCAGTCTTTGCAGATGTGCAGGCTTGAAATTCTCACATATTCCAGGGACTTGTTTATGAAGTCATTCTGCCACAGGTTGAGTTAATTTAGATTTCAAATCCAGTTGGAATCTCTTCCATAATTTTATTTTTGAAAAGACCTTTCTCATCCAGTAAGGTTCTTACCAAGATGGTGATTTTTACATATTATCTCTGATCCAAAGAACAAATGAAACTGATGTCATCACCGACATAGCCCTTAAAATAACCTAAGAAGAAAAATTTTATAAAATTGAGAAATTTGATTTAGTTTTTATTTTGCTCACTCCTGTTTCATCAGTGGTACCTGGTTTCTTTGATAACATTGACTGATAGATTATGTTTCAGATCAGTTAAATTCATTTTCCTCATATGGGCTAATATGTTTAAACAAGCTGCCAGTCATAATAAAGTTGTCTCTGCATCTTTAATTCCTATTCATCTCTAAATCCTTTTCAGTCTTGCTTCTGTCCCACAGAGCTGCTGAAATGCTCTGTCTTCTATAAACTGGTGATAATAATGGCTTTCTTGGAGGGTCATTGTGTAGATTAGCTCACTTAGCAAGGTGCCTCAATAAATTATGGCTGTTATTACTGCTCAAGTCACCAATGACCTTCTGATTGACAAATGGCTTAAGTCTTCATCTGCCGTGCTGTCTGAAGCATTTGACACCATCCACCATGCTGCTTGAAACTCTTCCAAGAAGCCACTCGTTCACACATTTGTTCTTTCAGCAATTATGTATGGAACATCTGTTATGCGTCAGGTAGTGTTCTAGGCTCTGGGGATCCTGTGGTGAGCAACGCAGAAAGTCCATGTCCTCTTGGAGTTTTTATGTTTCTCTATTGAGGAAAATAGACATATATGAATAAAAAGTAAGGCTTACAATTTATTGAGCCTTTAAATTGCACCAGACAATATTCTCAGCTTTTTGCCTATTTTAACTCATCCAGCTCATTTAACCCACTGGACATGGGTGTTATCATTATCCTCATTTTACAGACAAGGACACCAAGGCATGGAGAAGGTAAGTATCTCAGCCAAGGTCACAAACATTTATAAGTGATGGAGCTAGTGTTTTGACCAAGGAATACAGCTCCAGATTCCAGACTCTTAAACCCAATGCTCTTCTGAAGAATAGAAAACAGTGATATCACACAATGAAAGTGACTTTAGATGTGAGGGAAGGGAAGCCCTCTTTGAAGAGGTGATATTTGAGTAGAAACTCAAATACTGAGAAAGAATAGAAAAGTATCAGTATGTTGTCTTAGCAATCAAGTACTTTGGACTGAATTGTTTCCTCCCAAATTCATGGATTGAAGCCCTCATCCCTTAAATGACCATATTTGGAGCTAGGGCTTTTGGTGGTGCAGTGATAAATCATTTGCCTGCCAATGCAGGAGACCCACAAGAGGTGAGCTCAATCCCTATGTTGGGGAGATCCCTGGAGAAGGGAATGGCAACCCACTCCAGTATTCTTTCCTGGAAAATTCCATGGACAGAGGAGCTTGGAGGGCTACAGTCAATGGGATTTCACAGAGTTGGACATGACTGAGCACCTATGAACACACAAGTTTAAATGAGGACAGAAGAGTGGGGTCTGATAAGATGGGTACTCTATTGAGAAGAAGAAGAGAGAACTCTCTCTCTTTCTCTTCATACACAGGCACTCGGGAAAGGCCATGTGAGGACTCAGAGAGACGGTAACTGTCTGCCAGCCAAAAAGAGAGCCCTCACTGGAAACTGAACCCTGCATGAACCACGAGCTTGAACTTACCAGGCTCCAGAACTGTAAGAAAGTCACTTTCTGTTGCTTAAGCCACCTAGCCTATGATATTTATTTTGGCCGCCAAAGAAGACTAAGACACCAAGTAAAATCTAGAAGCCTAGAAAGATAATGCTTCTGAAACATTCCATGCAAGAAGGCCAGAAATTCACTAGAACGTTCTGAGATGAACCTTGACAAGAAGTGTTGAAATTGGTTCAGGAGACTGAGGGAAAGGAAAACAAATACAGACAGCTTTTTCAAGAAGATTTGTTACAGAGAGAAGCAGAGAAATGAGTGGTAGATGGAGAGAGCCATCACATCAGAGAACTTTGAAGATGGGAGATATTATAGGATGCTTGTATGCTGATTGCATCCAAGTACTTCATTTCAGACTCTTCTGTTGACTATGATGGCTACTCCATTTCTTTCAGGGGATTCTTGCCCACAGTAGTAGATATAATGGTCATCTGAGTTAAATTCACCCATTCCAGTCCATTTTAGTTCACTGATTCCTAAAATATTGATGTTCACATCTCCTGTTTGACCTCTTCCAATTTGCCTTCATTCATGGACCTAACATTCCAGGTTCCTATGCAATATTGTTCTTTACAGCATCGGACTTTAATCTATCACCAGTCACATCCACAGCTGGGTGTTGTTTTTGCTTTGACTTTGTCTCTTCACTCTTTCTGGAGTTATTTCTCTACTGATCTCCCGTAACATATTGGGCACCTACCAACCTGAGGAGTTCATCTTTCAGTGTCCTGTCTTTTTACCTTTTCATGCTGTTCATGGGATTCTCAAGACAAGAGTAATAACGAGGTTTGCCATTCCCTTCTCCAGTGGACCATGTTTTGTCAGAACTCTCCACCATGACCCGTCTATCTTGGGTGGCCCTACATGGCATGGCTCACAGTTTCATTGAGTTAGACAAGGCTGTGGTCCATGTGGTCAGTTTGGTTAGTCTTCTGTGATTGTGGATTTCATTCTGTCTGCCCTCTGCTGGATAAGGATAAGAGGTTTATGGAAGCTTCCTGATGGGAGAGACTGACAGAGGGGAAAACCAGGTCTTGTTCTGATGGGCGGGGTCATACTCAGTAAATCTTTAATCCAATTTTCTGTTGATGGGTGGGTGGGACTGTGTTCCCTCCCTGCTGTTTAACTTGAGGCCAAACTATGGAGTACTTGCAGTAGTTGGATGCAGTCTCAAAAATGATCAGAATGATCTCTGTTCATGCACAGAATGATCTCTGTTCATTTCCAAGGCAAACCATTCAATATCACATTAATCCAACTCTATGCCCCGACCAGTAATGCTGAAAGCTGAAGTTGAACAGTTCTATGACCCACAAGACCTTCAAAAAAAGATGTCCTTTTCATTATAGGGGACTGGAATGCAAAAGTAGGAAGTCAAGAGATACATGGAGTAACAGGCAAATTCTGCCTTGGAGTACAAAATGAAGCAGATCAAAGACTAACAGAGTTTAGCCAAGAGAACGCACTGGTCATAGCAAACACCCTCTTCCAACAACACAAGAGAAGACTCTACACATGGACATCACATGATGGTCAACACCAAAATCAGATTGATTATATTCTTTGCAGCCAAAGATGGAGAAGCTCTATACAGTCAGCAAGAACGAGACTGGGAGCTCACTGAGGCTCAGGTCATGAACTCCTTATTTCCAAATTCAGACTTAAATTGAGGGAAGTAGGAAAAACCACCAGACCATTCAGGTATGACCTAAATCAAATCCTTTACAGTTATACAGTAGAAGTGACAAATAGATTTAAAGGATTAGATCTGATAGAGTGCCTGAAGAACTATGGACAGAGGTTCTAACACTGTTCAAGAGGCTCTGATCAAAACCACCCCCAAGAAAAAGAAATGCAAAAAGGCAAAATGGTTGTCTGACAAGCCCTTACAAATAGCTGCGAAAAGAGGAGAAGCTAAAGGCCAAAGAGAAAAGGAAAGATATACCCATTTGAATGCAGAGTTCCAAAGAATAGCCAGGAGAGATAAGAAAGCCTTCCTCAGTGATCAATGCAAAGAAATAGAGGAAAACAACAGAATGGGAAAGACTAGAGATCTCTTTAAGAAAATTATAGATACCAAGGGAACATTTCATGCAAAGATGAGCACAATTAAGGATAGAAATGGTATGGACCTAACAGAAGCAGAAGATATTAAGAAGAGATGGCAAGAATACACAGAAGAACTATACCAAAGATATCTTAATGACCCAGATAACCATGATGGTGTGATCATTCACCTAGAGTCAGACATCCTGGAATGTGAGGTCAAGTGGGCCTTAGGAAGCATCACTACAATCAAAGCTAGTGGATGTGATGGAATTCCAGTTGAGCTATTTCAAATCGTGGAAGGTGATGCTGTGAAAGTGCTGCACTCAATATGCCAGCAAATTTGGAAAACTCAGAAGTGGCCACAGGACTGGAAAAGGTCAGTTTTCATTCCAATCCCAAAGAAAGACAATGCCAAAGAATGCTCAAACTACCACACAATTGCACTCATCTCACATGCTAGGAAAGTAATGCTCAAAATTCTCCAAGCCAGGCTTCAGCAATATGTGAACCGAGAACTTCCAGATGTTCAAGCTGGGTTTAGAAAAAGCAGAGGAACCAGAGATCAAATTGCCAACATCCAGTGGATCATCGAAAAAGCAAGAGAGTTCCAGAAAAACATCTATTTCTGCATTATTGACTATGCCAAAGCCTTTGACTGTGTGGATCACAACAAACTGTGGAAAATTCTTAGAGATGGGAATATCAGGCCACCTGACCTGCCTCCTGATAAATCTGTATGCAGGTCAAGAAGCAACAGTTAGAACTAGACATGGAACAACAGACTGGTTGCAAATCAGGAAAGGAGTACATCAAGGCTGTATATTGTCACCCTGTTTATTTAACTTATATGCAGAGTACATCATGCCAAATGCCGGGCTGGATGAAGCTCAAGCTGGAATCAAGACTGCTGGGAGAAATATCAAAAACCTCAGATATGCAGATGATACCACCCTTATGGCAAAAGCGAAGAACTAAAGAGCCTCTTGATGAAGGTGAAAGAGGAGAGTGAAAAAGTTGGCTTAAAACTCAACATTCAGAAAACTAAGATCATGGCATCTGGTCCCATCACTTCAAGGCAAATAGATGGGAAACAGTGGAAACAGTGGCAGACTTTATTTTTTGAGGGGGCTCCAAAATCACTGCAGATGGTGACTGCAGCCATGGAATTAAAAGATGCTTGCTCTTTGGAAGAAAAGCTATGACCAACCTAGACAGCCTATTAAAAAGCAGAGACATTACTTTGCCAACAAAGGTCCATCTAGTTAAAGCTATGGCTTTTCCAGTAGTCGTGTGTGGATATGAGGGTTGGACCTTAAAGACGCTGAGTGCCGAAGAATTGATGCTTTTGAACTGTGGTGTTTAGTAAGACTCTTGAGATACTCTCAGACTGTAAGTAGATCCAACCAGTCAATCCTAAAGGAAATCAGTCCTGAATATCCATTGGAAGGACTCATGCTGAAGCTGAAACTCTAATGATTTGGCCATCTGATTCGAAGAACTGATTCATTGGAAAAGTCCCTGATGCTGGAAAAGATTGAAGGGAGGAGAAGGGGATGACCAAGGATGAGGTGATTGGATGGCATCACCGACACGATGGATATGGGTTTGAGTAAGCTCTGGGAGTTGATAATGGACAGGAAAGCCTTGTGTGCTGCAGTCCATGGGGTCACAAAGAGCTGGACACAGCTGAGCGACTGAACTGAACTATATGCTCATGGGTTGATTTAATGCACAGAAAACACATAAGAGAGACTTCCCTGCTGCTCCAGTGGTTAAGAATTTACCTTCCAATGTAGGGGAGACAAGTTTTCAGTTTCTTTCTCTTTAAGTATATACAATGTCTCATTCATATGCAAATGCTGTTAATAGTATCTTCTTCCTTATACGGATGAGGAAACTGAGTCCTAGGGAAAGCAAGTAACTGGCCCAAGTAGTTCACTCAACTTCCCAGGTGGTGCAGTGATAAAGAATCCACCTGCCAATGCAGGAGATGCAGGAGACTCGAGTTCAATCCCGGGAACAGGAAATGGCAACCCACTCCAGTGTTCTTGCCTGAAAAGTTCCATGGACAGAAGAGCCTGGCAGGCTACAGTCCATGGGGTCACAAAGAGTCGGACATGACTGAGCCTGTGTACAGAGAGCTCACTCAGAGAGTGAGCAGCAAAACTAGGATTTGAACTAAAACTTCCTCTTTCAATTGACATTTTTTCTTGAATGAAATAAAAGTCACCATCATTAGTTAAAAGTGAAAAGAAAGAAGCAAATTGATTAGTAGACTCTAGTAATAGTCTTTACTAGGATTTCAGATGATTTTTTTTTGTTATCCTACTTTATGTTTCTAAATAACATATGTACATTGTCACTTCTTGATTTCCCAGTTTTGAGTATTATTTATTGACTTTGCACCTTGAAAGAAGAGGATTTTTTGTTTTTCACACACACACACACACACACACACCCTGAAACCATTCTGATCATTTATGTGAATTCCATTTTTTCTTTCCTGAAACTTGTAAAAAAAAAATCTTTGGTCTCTAGTGTTTGAAATTCATTATTCTGAGTATTTGGTGGACTCTTTCCATTTGACTCATGCTCATTGGTTTGGGAAAATTGTCTTGATTTATTTCTTTGAGGCTAGACAGTCCTTCATTTTCTCTCCTGCTGTTTTGATATTGGGATTTCCTTGGTGGCTCAATGGTAAAGAATCTGCCTGCCAATTCAGGAGATGCAGGTTCAATACCTGGGTCAGGAATATCTGCTGGAGAAGGAAATGGCAACCCACTCTAGTATTCTTGCCTGGAAAACCCCATTGACAGAGGTGCCTGGTGGGCTACAGTCCATGGGGTCACAAAGAGTCAGAAACAACTTAGTGACTAAACAACAACGTTTCTAGTGTTGGGATGTTGCTTGGTCATCTCATTAAAATTTTTTTTTCTCTCTTTACATTACATTTTTTCATCCTTTTTGCTCTAAGGTTTCAACAGTCCCAGAGGAAGTTTTCGGTTAACTTCTTAGTTTGGTTTTCCCTTATTACACGTGAAAAAGAAATTCAGACCTTTTAACCTCCTTTAAAGTAGGATCAGCAGTTTCATTTCTTAAAAGTACTCCTCCTACTGTCCTCCATCTACATTCTATGATAGACATAAGCTTCTTATGGCTTCCCAGAATAAGGGGTCCAAATCCAAGTTTCTCTTCTATAGTTCCTCTTCTATAGGCAGGATAGTGTTTTGAAGTCCTTGGAGTTATAGACTCCATATCCCTTTTGGACCCAAAGATGGGTCCTATCCCTCACAGGGAGATAGGTCCACATCCCTCAAACATCCATTCTCATACTGTAGGTACAATACCTTATCTGAAACCCATGCAGTGCCAGCCCCATCTCACCACTCTGGCTCTGATTTCCTGCCTAATTTCTGGCAACTGGCTTTATTTTAATTTCAGCTATGTGGCCCCTGAAAAAGGTAGCTTAAGTATAACATTTCACTCAGAACTCCGTCCGTTTGTGGTGGAGAAAACAAGCAAGATTCTAATATTTCCATTGCCCTTGTCCTCACATAGTGTCAACACTTCCTCCCTCTGCACCGTCCTGGTGACCTATCTTGCCTAAATACTGTAAGTTTCTAGTGTTCTTCCTGCTACCAGTCACTGTTTCCTTCTTCTTTCTACTCTCAGGGTTATTGGCCTAACAATCTATCTGATTTTATCATTCCAATCCTTAAAAGCCGTCTTTACTTCATGATAACTTTCAAGATCAAGGTTACTTGCCAGATCAGGTCACAGTCAAGATTTTTCAAAACTTGTTCCCAATTGTTATGGACTGAATTATGTCCTCTCCAAATTCATATGTTGAAGTTCTAACTCCCGGTATCTTAGAATGTGATTATATTTGTAGATTGGGCCTCTAAAGATAATGAAGATTAAATGAGGTCATACGAGTGGGCGCTAATCCAATTGGATTCTTGGCCTTATAAGAAAGAGAGAGAGCCACCAGATATTAATGCACAAAGAAAAGGTCATATGAAGACACAGCAAGAAGATGGCCAACTGCCAGCCGAGAAGAAAGGCGCCAGGAGAAACCAAATCCACCGACGCCTTGCTCTTGGATGTCCAGCCTCCAGAACTCTGAGAAATAAAGTTCTGTTGTTTTGACCTTCCAGTCTGTGGTGTTCTGCTATTGCAGCTCAAGCTGACCAATAGACCAATCTACCCTGCTAGTCATATGTCCCAGTACTTCCCATCTGTGTATTCCAGACAGGGTAAACTAATAACCATTCCTCATCCCGGAAAATTATATTCCACAGCTGTAAACCCCATGGAATACTGCCCTTGCCAAATGTGATAGGCTGAATAAGGGCTTCCAAACATACCCAGATCCTAAACCCTGGAAGCTGTCAATGTTAACCTATAGGGCATTTGCAGCTGTGATTATGTATTTTGAGTGGGAGAAATCATCCTAGATGATTTACATGGGCCATAAATGTAATCACAACGGTCTTTCTAAAAAGGAGACAAAGAAAATATGAAGTAGGAGATGTGATGGTGAAAGGAAGAGGGTGGAGCAATTTGAGGAAGACGGCACAAGGCAAGGAATGTAGAAAGCCTCTGGTACCTAGAAGATGCAAGGAAATTGTTTCTTCGGTAGAACCTCCAGAAGAAACCAGCACTCTTGACACCTTGACTTTAGCCCAGCAGATTAATTCTAACTTTTGTCCTCCAGAACTATAAGAGAAGACATTCTTGTTGTTTTAAACCACTGAGATTGTGGTGATTTGTTACAGTAGCCACAGGGAACTAAGACACCAGGGAGTTTTCTAGCCATCTATCAGGAGTCAGATTTCCTGTCATCTACTTTGTGAAGCCTTCCATCATTCTCTTTATAGGATCAGTCTCCTTATTCAGTTATCCTGAAAAAGTCTGCTCTGCTCTAGTATTGATCTTATCATGCTGGATTTTTTTTAACTTTTTATTTTCTAACAATTATAAACTCACAGGAAGTTGCAAAAATAGTAGCAAGTACCTGTCTTCAACTTTCTCAGCTCCAATGATGACATCTTACATAACTTCAGTACAATATCAAAACCTAGAATTTGACACTGGTATAATAACTGTTAACTAGACTAAATACCTTCTTCACTTTTCATCAACTATGTTTGGTTTTGAGTATTTTTATACTAGAGCTCTTCAAAGTCAGGGGCCATGTATCTCATTCATCTTTACACTGTTAATGTCTAAGAAATACTAGGAGATCAGTAAATATTTTTAGAATGAATGAGATGAAATAAGAGAGGAGAGAGGCAAGAGAGGAGATAAAATTAACTAAATTTGGGCTTTTTGGCTCATATCATTTAAACAGTTACAGGTGTATCTTTGAGTGGAGGACAGGATGTAAATGAAACAATAGGCTTTAATGGCATTACAATTTTAGTGAAATTTAAATTCTGTACTCTGACTCCTCAATATTTCTAGTCACATTTTTAGAACTTAAGAACACATGCATTTTCACTACACATGTTGCACATCACTTCAATTAAATATTTCTTTCAAACAGCGGTTCAGCAGTTCACATATTGAGAACTTTTATTCTATCTAGTATTTTTGTTAGTATTTCCATAGGAGTAGCTTAAAATAATAATAAAAGAGATATTTCTGGCTGAGTTTCACACCCACTAAAATTCCACGTTCACGAAAACATGTCTCAATGAGAAACAAAGAACAAGGTGACACATCTGAAGGGTTTATTGATGAAATTTGGGCAGTGCATGCTCTTCTATTGCTACAGCTGGAAAATGAAACATTTCTATTTGGCGATTTAAAGTCAATGAAATATTTTATTTCCCAGTTAAGCTACATCTGTGCACTTTAAATGATGCATAAGTCATTCCACGAAGCAGAAGAGTTCAGGGACAGGTCATCAAAGGTCAGGTAATATGATGGCTGGAGGAACCTCAGGAAAGAGAGCTCATGCACCCAATCTGTCTTCCAGCCATAGTTGACCTTATTCCATAGGTCAACGCAGGGGACTCTTGGAAGAAAAGAGAGGGGTGACCGCCGTAATTTGCCTACTATGCACGTGTTACTTTAAACACAGTATCCCTTTTAACCCTTCCCATAACCTTGCATTGTAGGTTTTATCAGTCCCAATTTTACAGGTAAAGAAGCTGAAACTTAGATGAAGCAATCTGTCCAAGTGAAAAACCTATTAACAGAATTCAAATCTGTCCTGGTTTGGCCTCTGACCCCATACTCTTTCTTCTACAGGTGATGAATTTCTGCAAAAGCAGTGGTTTTCTACTTTCACTGCACATTAGAATCACTTAGTTAACTTTCCAAACCCCACAAAAAGCTCAGGCTGTACCACTAGGGGTGGGACCCAGGCTTCTGTATTTTTAAGGCTCTCTGGGGCATTCCAGTATGCAGAAGGGTCTGAGAGTGATGGAGACATGTCAAAATAGGCTGAATGGAAAGCTGCCCAGATCATCTGATTTAAGAAGCATGAAAGGACTCCATGCCTAATAATCTCTCCCAAAGTGGCCATCTATCATGCCTAATATTCCTATCATCTACATCATTTCTTTGGACAAAGATATCTGTTCTCCACAAGGCCACTGTTAAAATGCAAATCAGTCACCTAATAGGAAAAGTGCATTAATATATTTTTTTGTCCAAGCCTAGATTACATGACTCTGTCTTGGTCAACATTTTTAATCACCACCTTGGAGAAAGTCACACAAGGCTTTCTCATTAAATTTGCAGCAGACACAGACCTGAAAGAGTTCATTTGTCAGAATCTGAGATCAGAACATTTCACTCTGTCCCATTCCCCCGAAAAAAGTCTCCAGATGTTGAAACACTGGACTCAGATGAAGAATTGAAATCCTTAATGCAAGTTCAAAATGCAAATGACACAAAAACCTGATTTCAAAATAACCCCAATGGAAAAGATTCTTAGATATACTTTAAACCATATATGGACCTCATATGACCTGGCTGACAAAAACGCTGATGAAATATTAGAATAGAATAAAATAAACAGAACCACATTCAGGTATACTATTTTAAAATATTAAGAGATTTATGTTTCCCAAGAAACTGAAAAACTAGATAGTGTCCAGATGAGAGGTGGCAATGAGACCATGGGAGGACTTGCAAACTACATCAGCTTAGGAAAAAAGGCAAACTAAATGTCACTTTCTCTGTTGGACTTTCCCATATAGCCATGTAGAATGATTCCTCCTGACAGATATGTGATTCTTTGTACATTTTTATCTCTTACACCATTAGAGGGTAGTTAGCTGTGAGTATGTTTTTTCCACAATAGACTGTGATGCCCTTGAGGCCAGTGACTAAGTCACATTCTTCTTCACTTCCCAGGCTCTCTCTAAGAGCAAATATTATTAAATCACTCTTATGGTATCCTTTGCTAACTGGTTGTATTTTCTTGAAATTTTCTAATTCAATTTGCCAAGGGCAATAAATTGCTTGGCAGAAGTTAGGTAACAACATTTCAGAGATGGGAAAAGCTAATTTGGGTGGCAGCTTAGACTAGATCATCTTGTTTCAACTGAAGATTCCATGATGAATAGATTCCTATAATTCATGATTGGTTTAACAGTTGGTAAGCAGAGAGTACAATCTTGAAGCAATGGGAGCAAAGGAGATATACTTTTAGTGGACTAGGTAGATGTTTAGCAGCCAATTTATAAAGCTGATAGTCTATGGATCACGAGTTCAGAAAAGACACAGTAGTAATGACTCTCCTCTATTCCTTGATGTCTGGGTTTTCAGCTGGGAGTCACTGAAACCTCTGAAATCTCTGGGAGGCAAGAAGCAGTAAGGTGGAGAGATCAGCTTCTGAGATGGCTTCTTCCTGCATGTATATGGAACCATGTATATGGAACCTGGGAAGGGACCTCTAAAGGACAGGATGAGACAGGAAGAACCCTGCCCACAAGAACCCCTATGTGTGGTCTAGCCAATAAGGAAATCACTTGGATATTTTATATGGTGTTTCAGGGCTTTAAGGCAAGTGTTCCAGGATTATGAGGCAGAAGTTGAATGATCATTTACAACTTCTGCTGTAATCTGTTGGTTGAAGCAGTTTCAAATTTGTCCGAATTTAAGGGGTTGGGGTCATAGACCTCACTTCTCAATAGGTGTGGGATTAAAGGATTTATAGCTATCTTTTAAAAACCACTGCAGTAACACTTTGATTTTTTGAGACATCAATGGTTAACTAGACAGGGATCTTATGCAGAGGTCCTGGAGCAACACCACATACCATGTGCGGCAGATGGCGGGCATGACATGGCAGCTATCTTCGCTCCTCAGTGGAGAAGGAGGCTACCATTTATAGATGGAATTGATATCTGGTGGGCTTATCAGTTACCAGATACCTATAATTAAGAGGATTGGATAGTCACATGAATGAACCAGGGACAGGTCAAGCAGGGGATGTACAAAGAGCAAGAAAACAGCCATCTTGAATGGCCTAACCATGCAACCCACCCCTACACACCCTGCACGACTCTTAGAGTCTTGGTCTGCCCCACTTCCACAATATCCCTGGTGTCAGGTATGTAGAGGTACACTGCAACCGAACACCACCAATGCAATAAAGATAGCAGCTTAAAAGACATCAGGAGTCTGCTGCTGCTGCTGCTAAGTTGCTTCAGTCGTTTCCTGCTCTGTGCGACCCCACAGACGGCAGCCCTCCAGGCTCCCTTGTCCCTGGGATTCTCCAGGAAAGAATACTGGAGTGGGCTGCCATTTCCTTCTCCAATGCATGCATGCATGCTAAGTCACTTCAGTCATGTCCAACTCTGTGCGACCCCATGGACAGCAGCCCACCAGGCTCCTCTGTCCACGGGATTCTCCAGGCAAGAATACTGGAGTGGGTTGCCATTTTCCTTCCATCAGGAGTCTAAGAGGTGGGAAAAATTTGGAGCCAGGTGCTTATGGGGGTCAATTTTTCATGGACGTCCAGAGAAGGATGACATTGTATCTCGCTGCAGATCCACCAATTAAACTCATTTCACAACAAGGCCACTGTTTTTTCACAGTCTGAAAACAGGTTCCCTCCTCTCAGACTAGGGATGAAATGTAAGGTGTTTGACAGGCACAATACAGGGAAGATCATGACCATTAAACAAAATACAATCAGAAATAACATTCTAAGATAATATACCACCCCGCCTGTAGTTTGTTTTGGGCCGCAATAGCATACTGCCTGTCCACCCTCAGTCCCCACAGTCTGTGCTATTGTGTTAACTAGCTTCCTCTCGGTTGCCATGGTATAAGAATGAAGACATTGCCCCCCTGGATGTGCCCACATGTTGAGAGTAGATTTCGCATCTCAATTGTTGTTTAAGTAGTCCATTCATCCTTTCAATTAGCCTGGCAACAGTGGGGTTGTAAGTCAGTGGAAATGCCAATATATATAATTTTTATCAGTCCATTCCTGGACTTCATAGCAGATTAAGTGAATTCCTTGGTCACTACTGATGTCCGTCAGGGTCCTGTGTGTCACACAGCTGTTCTAGACCCCAAATAGTGGGAGTTTTTTGCATTGCTTGATGACTTGGGTAGACCTTTTGTAATGCCTTCCACCTGTTGTAATGCACTGTAGCCTACCTATAGCTGCTATTCCATCACACCAGTAAAAATTCTGAGGATGACGGTCAGAGCATGGACAAACTAGAGGTAATAGAAGTGTGGAAAACTGTGATGTAATCTTGAACTAGTTCAGTGCCTGTTTGGATTAAAGTTATCTGCTCACCAAGAGGATAAAATTAACTCTCTGTAGAAGGATATAGCATCAAGAGCCTCTAATACTTACTAAAAAATGTCTTTCCATTGATAAAATATTACCATGTATGACAAGAAAAAGAACCAAGAGAAAAACTGACAATAGAAACAGACCTGCAGATGATCCATTTTTCAGTGTTATTAGAAATGAACTTTAACACCACCGTAACTAATATGTTCAAGATAATAGGTGTTGAGGTGGAGAAATTCACTAGACACCTGGCATTTATTTTAAAAAATAAATTACAGGATTCAAATGTCATAGCAAAAATTGAAGTCTCAATAGATGGGTTTATTAGCAGATTAGACATAGAAGGAAAAGTTGATTAACAAGTTGAAAGACTGATCATTAGAAAATATCCAGGGTGAAGCCTAGAGATATAAAATGATAGAAGATAGAAAAGAGCATAAAGACATATGGGATGTGGTGAGAAGATAGGAGAAATAGAAAATGAAAGAAAAAATATTTGAAGGGTTAAGAGTAAACATTTTCCAAGACTAATAAGAGATGCGGGCTACAAGAAACCTTATGAAACTCAAGAAGGATTTATGGACAAACAGAACACCTCTCTCCAGGTTCAGAATATAAAGTTCCTGAAAAAAACAAAGAGGAAATATAAAAAGTAGTCAAAATTTATATATATATATATATTCCTAAAGGTTCTGTATGTAAAATAATATGTAATATAATTATATGAATTATGTATATTATTATATAATACATTATAGCATAGAAGTGAAGTGAAAGTCTTTCAGTCATGTCCAACTCTTTGCTACCCCATGGCTATACAGTCCGTGAAATTCTCCAACCCAGAATACTGAAGTGGGTAGCTGCTCCCTTCTCCAGGGGATCTTCCCAACCCAGGGATTGAACGCAGGCCTCCCACACTGCAGGCAGATTCTTTACCAGCTGAGCCACCAGGGAAACCCTAGTATAATTTGTCATAAAATAAATAGTTACAATGAAACTTCCAGGTTACTCCTCAATAGACATGATGAAAGTCAGAAGACAGTGGGAAAATATCTTTAAAGTATTGAAAGAAAAGTGCCAACACATCATTTTATAATTAGTAAAAATATTTTTCAAAATTGACGGTTTCTGGACATAATAGAAATTGAGTGAATTCATCAGTAGGAGACCTATGCTAAAATAACACACAGATGGTAAACACTCCTAGAAGGAAACATGGAAATATAGGAAAGGATGAAGAGCAAAATAATGGTTAAATAGGTGAATAAATATGTGAATATCAAACATACAGAATAGTACATGGGGGTTAAAAAATACATAGAATAACATATTGCTGTGGTTTAGTCGCTAACTCATGTACAACTCTTTGTGACCCCTTGTACTGTAGCTTGCCAGTCTCCTCTGTCCATGGGATTTCCCAGGCAAGAATACTGGAGTGAGTTGCCATTTCCTTCTCCAGGGGATCTTCCCGACCTAGGGATCAGACCTGTATCTCCTGCATTGGCAGGAGGATTCTTTACTGCTGACCACCAGGAGAGCCCAGAAAAACATAATTAAGTACCAGAAAAGTCAGAAGGAGTTAATGAAGCTAAAGTACTCTAAAGTCTCTGTGTTATCTGTAAGGTCAAGAAAGAACTTACATTAAGTTTATTAAAGCAAAGCTGTACATTAGGAAAAGAATATGTTAACAAAGCAGCTTGTAGAAAGGGAAGACATAGGCTACAAATGTTGGATTTATTCAAAATAAATCAAGAAATGAGAGGGAAAAGAAAATAAAACAGATGAGACCAAGAGAAAATGAGTAGATAGGAACCCAAGAATAAATAGACATAAATCCAAGATTTTTAAATACTCCAAGTTAAAAATGAAAATTAACAAAACCCAGCTGCATATCGCTTAGGCTTTAAGTAAAAGGACTCAGAGAGTTTGAATGGGAATGATGGGGAAAGCTATACCATTCAAATCAGATAAAATAATAGCCTGTAAGGGGTTTAAGAGACCATTTGTTTTCCAAGACTACTTGTTCTTCTGCGTTAGGAACCACAATACTGAGGTCCAGAGTGGCAGCAAGACCATCTGGGATGAGGATTCTGTGGGCTTCTGATTCTCAGTTCTGTCATTTTCAATACCAACACCATAAAATGGAAATCGTTGTACTTTTCGTCATTTCTCATCGATTCTCAAGTCAGAATGCCGTGTTCCTCTGAGTAGAGCCCATTTGTGAAGAGCTGTATTTGGGGAGAACAGAGCCCTAAGAATATATTTCTGAAATGGTTTCCTCTGTGGAAGCTGTGAGAGTCTTTTGATTTGTGTAGTATGATTTGTAATCTCGGCTGCTCAGCTCCAAGGATGGATGTGTGGGGAGTGAGAGATCCTTTCCCATGCTTCTTTTTTTTTTTTTTTCATTCCCTTTTCACTCTCTTCTCCATCAAAGATTTACAACTGGGGAAAAGATAAAAGAAAAACAAATGCAAACTCTAAGCCAAGAGAGTCTTCTTGACTGTATTTCAGCTCTCTTAACAAATTGCCTGATCAAGTTCACCTGGCTCAGTCAACAAATCAGATGGGAAACTTTAACCCATTGCCCACCAGGATACATTAAGGATAGATGATATCTATTGGTTAATATCTATTGGTTAAAATTAGTTATGAATTATTGTACAAAATGAAAATATCCTAATTAATTGTAGCAGGTGAGGCATTAGTGTGGTTATCCATTTAAAACAATCACAACAAAACTATCCGTACCTTTTCTAAGGCCAAAAAGATAGCAACAGCATAATGGAAGCCTCTGACTTGGTCTTTCTGCTTTTGACTTGTCTCACTGCCCTCATCTGCATTCCCTGACAGACCTGACCGACAGCCTCAGGTTTGCCCCAGTTTCTGGGTTAATTGGAAGTAGCATAGAAAGCATACATAGCCTGAGGCTTTAGAATAGGTTATATGGTCAACCAGGCTCACTAGCTGTCACAGCAGAGATAGCCCAAGATATGTTTAAAGCCTCTGAATTATAACATCCCATCCAACCAAGACTGTAGATTTAGGCACTTCATCTGTTTAGGCTGCTATAACAAAATACCACAGACTGGGTGGATTATAAACAGTAGAAATTTATTTCTCATGGCTCTGGAAGCTAGGAAGTCCAAGATCAAGGCACTGAAAGATTCAGTGTCTAATGAGAAACTGCTTCCTGGGTCACAAATGGCCATCTTTGTACTACGTCCTCACATGGCAGAGAGCTCTCTGGGGTCACCTTCATAAGAGCACTAATCCTACTCATGAGGGTTCCACCCTCATGACTTAAGCAACTCCCAAAGGCCCCACCTCTAGAATTTAACCTATGAATTTGGCTGGGGGTGGGGAGGAGGGGGTTGAGGGGATGCAAATCTTCAGTCTATAGCTGGCAACTACCTCTTTCCATAGGGTTTCCTGTTAATATAATAGCTAACATTTATTAAACACTATGTACCCAATACCTTAAATCCATTTTTTCATTTAATCTTCATAAAACTACATAAGTACTGTTTTTACTATCACTTTGCAGATGAGAATACTAATTTTTTAAAGGTTTAAGCAGTATATAAGCCAATATCTTAACAAGTGGCAGACATGGAATTTGAATTGGGTAATGTGGCTTCAGCACTCACATGGTTAAAACTGCACTGCTTAGCAACCCATCTGTCTGTCGGACCAAAACTGGCTTGGATTTTATCTGTCTGATTCTCTGATCATTAACTGAGCTCTCCTTTCTTAGAATCCCAACCTGAGATAGGAGTCTTTCTACATTCACTACAATACCAAGAATCATGAAAAAATTCTACCTTAACTGGTTACAACAACCAGCCTGAAATTTTCCACTCTGGACTCCCTCGAACAATTGTCTAACTGCTTCTAAGCCTCCTTGGACATTGTGTTTCAAACTGTAAAATTGCTTGTTTGAGTACTAGTTGACAAACCTCACTGTGTTAGTGAGGGATCTCCAGAGAAAAGGAATCCATAAGAGATTATCTATCTATCTATCAGTTCAGTTCAGTTCAGTCATTCAGTCGCGTCCGACTCTTTGCGACCCCATGAATTGCAGCACGCCAGGTATCCCTGTCCATCACCAACTCCCGGTGTTTACTCAAACTCATGTGCATCAAGTCGGTGATGCCATCCAGCCATCTCATCCTCTGATGTGCCCTTCTCCTGCTGACCCCAATCCCTCCCAGCATCAGGGTCTTTTCCAATGAGTCAACTCTTTACATCAGGTGGCCAAAGTATTGGAGTTTCAGCTTCAGCATCAGTCCTTCCAATGAACACCCAGGACTGATCTCCTTTAGGGTGGACTGGTTGGATCTCCTTGCAGTCCAAGGGACTCTCAAGAACCTTCTCCAACACCACAGTTCAAAAGCATCAATTCTTCAGTGCTCAGCTTTCTTCACGGTCCAACTCTCACATCCATACATGACCACTGGAAAAACCATAGCCTTGACCAGACGGACCATTGTTGGCAAAGTAATGTCTCTGCTTTTTAATATGCTATCTAGGTTGGTCATAACTTTCCTTCTAAGGAGTAAGCATCTTTTAATTTCATGTCTGCAATCACCATCTGCAGTGATTTTGGAGCCCAAAAAAATAAAGTGAGCAGTGTTTCCACTGTTTCCCCATCTATTTGTCATGAAGTGATGGGACCAGATGTCATGATCTTAGGGTTTTGAATGTTGAGCTTTAAGCCAACTTTTTCACTCTCATCTTTCACTTTCATCAAGAGGCTTTTTAGTTCCTCTTCACTTTCTGCCATAAGGGTGGTGTCATTTGCATATCTGAGGTGATTGATATTTCTCCCGGCAATCTTGATTCCAGCTTGTGCTTCCTCCAGCCCAGCGTTTCTCATGATGTACTCTGCATATAAGTTAAATAAGCAGGGTGACAATATACAGCCTTGAAGTACTCCTTTTCCTATTTGGAACCAGTCTGTTGTTCCATGTCCAGTTCTAACTGTTGCTTCCTGACCTGCATACAGGTTTCTGAAGAGGCAGGTCGGGTGGTCTGGTATTCCCATCTCTTTCAGAATGTTCCACAGTTTATTGTGATCCACACAGTCAAAGGCTTTGGCATATCAATAAAGCAGAAATGGATGTTTTTCTGGAATTCTCTTGCTTTTTTGATGATCCAGCGAATGTTGACAATTTGATCTCTGGTTCCTCTGCCTTTTCTAAAACCAGCTTGAACATCTGGAAGTTCACGGTTCACATATTGCTGAAGCCTGGCTTGGAGAATTTTGAGCATTACTTTCCTAGCATGTGAGATGAGTGCAATTGTGTGGTAGTTTGAGTATTCTTTGACATTGCCTTTCTTTGGGATTATCTATTTATCTATCATCTATTATGTCTCCATCTATTTGCATGTGTGCTAAGTCACTTCAGTCGTGATAGTCTCTTTGTGACCTCGTGGACTATAGCCCACCAGGCTCCTCTGTGCATAGGATTCTCCAGACAAAAATACTGGAGTGGGTTGCCATTTCCTTCTCCAGGGAATCTTCCTTACCTAGGGATCGAACCGCGTCTCTTATGTCTCCTACATTGGCAGGCAGATGCTTACCACTAGCACCTCCTAGGAAGCCTCCATCTATTTATGTATCATCTACCTATCGATCATGTATCTAGATATGAGTTTTTTGTAAGAAATTGGTTCATGTGATTATGGAGATTGAGAAGTACCATGATGCCAAGCTGGAGACCCAGGAAAGCTGGTAGTATAAATTGCAGTTGAGCTTGGAGATCTGAGAATCAGGAAGTGTCAATGGTTTAAGTCCCAGTCCAAAGGCAGGAGATGAACAATGTCTCAGCTCAGTCAGGAAGAAAGGGACAGTTAAACTTTCCTGTGTTCTTTTGCTCTACTTTGTCCCTCAGTGGGTTGGATGATGACCATCCAAGTCGGAAGGAGAAGTCTCCTTTCCTTAGTCTAGCGATTCAAATGCTTTTTCCTGAAACTCTCTCACAGACACACCCAGAAATAATATTTAACCATAGATGTGGGCCTCTCTTTTAGATCCGGGAGTTTTTGTGAACCTCAGTAGAAATTTTGGTTCTCCTGATCCTGGCATGCCTTTCTCCTGCTATCACAGTACGTGGGTGCATGTTTAACTGGAGTACGGAATCATTTCTTGGTAAATGCCTAATAAGGCACTCCCAAGAGGATCAGCCTGTCAGACCCATATTTCAGACCGCCTTATTCTGCCAGGTAGAATTATGAACTGTTGCTGTTTTCTGGTTTTCGGTTAGTTATCTCTTGCCACTCTAAATCACTTAAATGATCTGCAGATTTCTTTTTTTTTCTTGATGATGTATTTCTCCTTTTCTTTTATTATTATTATTTTGAAATAAAACTCCTTAGACTTAGCAGGAAAGGCTTAAAATTAAAACCCCACAAAACTGAATAAATGAGAAGCATAGATTTGTTTCAGCGACCTTCTGTCATTCTCTGTGCATTAAGCAACTGTGCATTAAAGCTTAATAACTTTCGGCTAATGTTCATAAGGGACAATGGATGCCTTGAAAGTGACACTGTGAATATTGAAGTCCAAAGGGTAAAGAGAATGTGATATCCCTCTCATGGCTGATGAGGAAGCAGCCTCATAAAAGGGAAATGAGGGTGTTAGTCTAGATGATCACGAGGGTCCCTCACAGTTGTAAAACTCTAAATGGTCAGTGGGGACAGCCCAAATACAATGGGTTAAAGAGTAAAAGTAATCATTAAGAACCATACTTGGCCCTAATAATTTATCTGCCTCTTATTGATCAAAATGAATATATTGCCATTAATTCCCCAGAAATAATTTTCAGAGGGTCCCTTGAAACTCTATTATAGATTTCACTACCATGGAAAGACTATGGGTTATTTCCTGGCCAGTTACTCATAAAAGTGAGAGCTAATATCAGTTGAGACTCTTGGTTGTAAACCTTAGAAACTAATGCTCTCTACTTAGTGAAAGAGAGTTTATTGCAAGGAGAGGCAAGTTCACAGGATCAATGAGGGGCTTGAGGACCTGAGTTAGGAGATGGATCTAAATGAAGAGGCTCTTGGAGCTGGAGATGGGCTTATCCACAGGCTACATCTGTGCTCTGATGAGCATAACCTTTCAGAGCAGGCATCTGAAGGGCACCTTGGTCATATGACTGTCTCCTGGCTGTACCAGGATGGGGGCCTGAAAGGGAATGATATGACCTTCTAGGCTTCTATAGTTGGGGGGTAGGTGAGAACTGCCCTCCCATTAAACCGACATCCAAAAGGAAGTTAGGAAAGAATGTGACTGAATACCAGACAGCCAATGAACAGTTAGTGTCTGCTATATTAACTATACATTATAATAGTGTGTACAACCTGAGTATGTCAATCTATGGTGTGTGTGTGTATATATATATATATATATATACACATATATATATACATATATATGTATATCTATATATCAGTTCAGTTCAGTTCAGTCGCTCAGTCATGTCCGACTCTTTGCAACCCCGTGAATTGCAGCACACCAGGCCTCCCTGTCCATCACCAACTCCCGGAGTTTACTCAAACCCATGTCCATAGAGTTGGTGATGCCATCCAACCATCTCATCCTCTGTCGTCCCCTTCTCCTCCTGCCCTCAATCCCTCCCAGCATCAGGGTCTTTACCAGTGAGTCAACTCTTCACATGAGGTGGCCAAAGTATTGGAGATTCAGCTTCAATCAGTCCTTCCAATGAACATCCAGCACTGATCTCCTTTAGGATGGACTGGTTGGATCTCCTGGCAGTCCAAGAGACTCTCAAGAGTCTTCTCCAACACCACAGTTCAAAAGCATCAATTCTTAGGCGCTCAGCTTTCTTATAGTCCAACTCTCACATCCATACATGGCCACTGGAAAAACCATAGCTTTGACTAGACAGATCTTTGTTGGCAAAGTAATGTCTCTGCTTTTTAATATGCTGTCTAGGTTGGTCATAACTTTCCTTCCAAGGAGTAAGCGTCTTTTAATTTCATGGCTGCAATCACCATCTGCAGTGATTTCGGAGCCCAAAAAAATAAAGTCTGCCACTGGTTCCACTGTTTCCCCATCTATTTACCACAAAGTGATGGGATCAGATGCCATGATCTTAGTTTGCTGAATGTTAAGCTTTAAGCCAACTTCTTCACTCTCTTCTTTCACTTTCATCAAGAGGCTTTTTAGTTCCTCTTCACTTTCTGCCATAAGGGTGGTGTCATCTGCATATCTGAAGTGATTGGTATTTCTCCCGGCAATCTTGATTCCAGCTTGTGCTTCATCCAGTCCAGCATTTCTCATGATGTACTCTGCATATAAGTTAAATAAGCAGGGTGACAATATACAGACTTGACGTACTCCTTTTCCTATTTGGAACCAGTCTGTTGTTCCATGTCCAGTTCTAACTGTTGCTTCCTGAGATAGGTGTGTATATATAGTATATTTAAAATAATATGAGATTTAAGGTCAGACAGACTTGGTCAAAAGGCTAGCCCTGCCACTTTCTAGCTTTGTGACTTGGCAGATGCTCTTTTAGTTTTCAGATTCTCAGAGAATCTCAGGATTCTCTATCCTACAGTTGTTTTCGGACTAAGGGCCTAATCCATGCAAACCCTGGCACACAGTAGGATTTATTATTTTTTTTTTTCTTAAAGGAAGATACGTTCCTCATTTTGAATCTTAAATGGTCAATAGCCTACCAAGACTTTTCTAAAAGCCTTTGACAAAGAGTCTTTGAAATGAGAAAATGACATAAAACAGCAATTAGTAACCTGCAGCTTGAGCCCTATTCTGCAAACAGGAAACTCGTAGCAGGACCTGGGAGGAAGGACCCTCTTCTCAGCACGTGTCCTAAATGAAGGTGCATCCTTTGCCTCAATAATTGGATGTCTCTCCCTTAGACTGAGAAATAGATTGCCACCCCCCACCCCCGCCACCCACCTCCACCATACTTAACTTTTCCATTTAGGATGCTGCTTTGTCCCTGAATTTTGCAAGTACGTTTGCTTAGAATTAATACCATCATCATAAAGGACCAGTGTCTTAATTTCTTTTCATGCTAAGTTAGCAAGAGAGACCAAAGTCCTTTCTTTTTATGACTGAACTGCTCAAGCATCTAAAAATGCCTTTAGGACTTCAGAGAGAAGCTACCACAATGCATGACACTCACATTCTTTTTATAGACTTATAGGTCTGTAAGGTTTTGTGCGTGTGTGTGTGCAACCTAATACAGCTAGCTACTGCCTAGTATGGCAAATGAAACGAAGAGGACTGCTTTCATGAGCCACATTTTCTTAACTAAAAATGTTCAGATCACTATGCAGTAGTTGGTTTTTTTTTCCCCCATCAGAAAGTTTGACCTAATTTTTTTTTTTAATTTTAGGGTCTTTTAAAAATTATTCAGCATTAATTTCAGTTAAGCAAGAATGAAATTGACATTTCAAAACTGGATTTTAGGATATAGATGAAAGCTTCTGATGTATACTGGTGAACTGAGTCAATTTCATTAAATTCTCAAAGATCTGTCATCCTCCAAACCTAACTATGTAAAACAGCCAAATATTAATAGAAAATCCCTAACTTTAAGTTACTGGTGTCGGAAATGTTAAATAGGGAAAGAATAACTTCACAGATACTTTCCCTACCAAAATAACCCAAAGATTTGATTGTGACCATGTTGTTTACAATGGAGAAAAATTGAAAGCAACCAAAAAGTCCAGGTTTAGGGATTAAACAGATAAAATGGGGACTATTTTTAATAATAGAAAGTCTTATCATGGAAAATAAAATGATAAAAGTTATTTAATGTGACACAGAAAGATGCTTGTTAACTAGTGATAAAGTTCAAAGCAGTACATTTAGTAGGATTTCAATTCTCTAAATATACACAGATACAGACAGGATGACACAGCAAGTGCAGAGTTATTTTTTTCTAGATGATGAATTTATAATTGGTTTTTATTTTATTTTTGTTTTGTACATATGTATTTTCTAAATGTACAGTAAAAAAAAAAAATTCTAAACAGTAAGTTATTTTAGACAGTAATGGGCTTCCCTGATGATTCAGCAGGTAAAGACTGACTGCAATGCAAGAGATACAGGAGACTCGGGTTTGATCCTTGGGTCAATAAGATACCCTGGAGGAGGAAAGGGCAATCCATTCCAGTATTCTTGTCTGAAAAATCTCATGGATAGAGGAGCCTGTCGGGCTACAGTCCAAAGGGTTGCAAAGAGTCAGACATGACTGAGCAACTAAGCACTCAAGATAAGATGGATATTACTCTATTTTCAGACTTAGTTTCAATTATCAAATCTGTATCAAATATTGGAATTTCAAAGTCATGGAGCAAATGGGTGAATATGATGCTTACAGATCTTGAAGGTGTTCTCTCCCACCACTAAAAATTCTTTAATGTCATCTCTAACAGATTAAAATCTGGCTAGATGGTGCTGACATGCTTGTAGGCATTTTCTTTACTGAGTTTAGTTTCAGTTATACCCTTAGTTAAAGTGCCTAATTAATGCACAAGTATCTGAGCATCCCCACTGCTATTAGTAGTCAGCAACCCAAAACAGGGTTATTAGATGATAAATAGATTCCCAATATATTCCCAGTATATATAAAAGTAACTGAATTTTCCCCAGTCTCCAAAGTGCTAGTTAGTATTTATTCTAGTTTCAGGGGAAAATACATAATTCCTGCACTGGTGATTTGTTTTTGGCAAAAGAAACCTTGAGTCCAAATGGAGACTATCCTTCGGCATTCTGATGTGCTGGTGAAGTGAATGGCTCTGGGATCAGAATGCCTGAGTCTGAACTTTAGTTCCTCTGACTACTAACAAGTTATGGGCTTTGGCTAAGTTATTTAACTTCTTTACATTTCAACTTCTTTATCTATAAGAGGGGGAAATATTGGTGCTTTCTCTATGGGGTTGTTGTGGAGATTGAATTAATACACATAGAATTTAAAACAATGGCACACAGTGAGTGCTTTATAAAATCAAAGACATACTGTCCATTCTCTGCCTGCCCTCCCTACCCCCTCATAAAGCCATCCTCACACTTCTCTGGGCCCCAGGAGCTGACCTCCATGCATGCGTGTTAAGTCACTTCAGCCGTGTCAGACTCTTGCAACCGTATGCACCATGGCCCGCCAGGAGTGAGTTGACATGCCCTCCTTCTCGGGATCTTCCTGCCCCGGGGATCAAACCCACATCGCTCATGTCTCCTGTAATGGGCGGGTTCTTTACCACTAGCGTCACCTGGGGAGCCCACTGACGTCCATGGACCGCCCCAAACTCTCTCAGCTCTGGCCTTCAGCTGGGCATAAGGAGACAGAGGATTCAGGATTTATTCCTCCCTGACTCCATTCCTGGCTCCTGGCGGTGGCCACGTCCTTCTACGGCTTCAGCTCCTGATGGCAGCCCCTCCTCCAGGACACCGATTTTTATTAGATTTCTCCACAGTGTTTCCTTCTCCTCAGACTTCACGGGTAGTAACAGCTCCCAACAACTGCTCATTTCTGGATGCTTCGCCATATTTTGTTGCTTCCCTTAGGGCTGCTCACTCCTCTGTAAATAGTCTCTTCCTTGAACACTACTTAGTTTATCCATTTAAACGAGCCAAGTACTTCCTGCTGACCCCTGACCATAAACAAATGACCACTTTTAATAAATGGATCCTCCTGCTCATAACAGTACTGCAGTCAGAAGAGATTGATTGTCAAGCACAAAGGTAATCATTTTATTGGGCATGCAAGGCACCAGACAACTTTCAGATTCTTCTGAATTATGAATGTCTCAGGTTTGCTAAACCATCCGAGAATCACACAGGTGAGATCTAAAGGATGGAATTTTTAGTTGCCATTTTATTTATGCACTAGGATATCTGCTGCTTAGCAATCACACCAGGCTTTGGATTCTTTTAAGATTCTTATCTGTTGATACATTTTCTTGATCCAAAGAGTACAAGATGAAGACCTGGTTTATGATTTCTGTTAAATTTATACCAGGCTCTATCATTGCATCAATTAACTATTCATTCATTCATTTATTCATCACATATAAATTGAGAGCCCGCTCTGGGCCAGAAGAACATTGTGCTGGAGGAAAGCATTATAAGCAGAAAGAAAACAGAGGCAGTCCCCAGTCTCATGAATTTTCTAATTTGGGGAAGGAAATTTTAATTCTATAATTAGACATGTGCAAAAAAAAAAAAGTAAAATTGTATCCATGACAAATGCTATGACAGGAGGTGCATGATGTCACAAGAGTCTTTGATAGAGAATTTGACCTCGTCAGGAGATCAGGGAAAGTTTTCCTAAGATGGTGATATAAGCTGAGACCTGAAGAATAAGAAAGAGTTGATAAGAGAATTTCAGAAAGAGGAAATAGCATGTGCCAACACACTCTGTGGTGTGTGAGTGGCTGGGGGTCACAGTGAAACCTGGCCAGGAGAGAAGGCAGTGTGACCAGAGCACAGAGAAGTAGGGAAAAGAGGGCATATGTGATGAGGCTGGGAGGAAGCTGAAGGTTGGACAAAATGGGGCCTTTCAGGCCATGTTCAGTAGTTCGTTTTATCCCTAAGGCATCAGGAGACCATTAGAGGATTTTTAAGCAGGGAATGATGTGATTGGCCTTGAGTTTTTCAAAGATCATTTTGTGCTTCTAAACTCCAGGATTCTAGACCAAAAAAAAAAAAAGTGTTGAAATAAGAATAGAGAATATTCACTTCTTTCTTTGCAGGTGATTAGATTGGAACTGAATTAATTTATCCTAATCAAAAGGATTCTTCTCAAGGCCTCATCAGTGACAGGTAATTTCAAGATGTGATCGTTATACGTGTCTGTTTCTAATCAATCCCTGGTACTACATTTCAGCAAGTCAACACTGCTACATATTTTTGTAACTTTCCAGTAATTTTCATGTCACAGTTGTCACTGGGCTCCCTGCTGGACCCAAGTACACATAACTAATTAATCAATCAATCAAGAGGGAGAGAAAGTCATGCTTAATGCTGCAACAAGAGCTTGCTAAATCCTACAACTAGTTCCAGACGAAATAAAATAGGAGGGCTCCTTAATGGGAGGCAGAGTTTGCAGATTTAAAGATAATTCCTAAGACTAATGGTCTTTGTAATTTGGAGCATGGGCACCGCTGTTGCTTAGCTGTTTACTCCACATTATCGAGGGAAGCAAATCTAAGGTTGGAACTCCCACTGCTTCCACTTGTCATCAGTGCAGAAGGAGGTGGGAGGCAGGGAGAGAGAACAGCAGGCAGAGGGAAGAATTCCTAGGTCCGGAGTCAGGAGAGCTGGCTCCCAGCTCTAACCCACTGTGTGCAAACTTGGGCAAGTCATTTAACCGCATACGACCTCCTTTATCTGTGAAAATTAGGTCTATTGAAAGTAAAAGAGAGATGCATTAAGGACAGCCCATCAGTAATTCAGGCACAGATTCAGGATGTGTCAGGCTTGCATTTCTCTGGACCTCAAAGTCCAAAAAGTTGACCCTATTTACCTGTATCTTGGAAAACCTCCAAGTTTGCCACAGTGAAGGAAGGGTAGATGAGGGGCCACATTCGCTTTGATTGCTTCAGGTAGTTAAAACTATGTGCAGTGGGACATATTACTTCTACTTACTTGTCCATTGGGTAAAACTAGCCATATGGCTCCGTCTTCTCAAGAGAAGCTAAGAAAGGTAGAAAACGTGGAATATAAGTGAGCACTGTCACTGGCCAACTGTGGTCAATTTGTTGGGAAATACTTGAGTATTTGTTGGGAAGGGTTCTGAGATCTGGTTCAAACTCATCAGAACAAAATGGCACACATACGCCATTGGTGCATATATTGTGGCTTGATATATTGTGCGGCAACACATTGCTCCTCTAGCCAGAATATCCTTTTCCTCTTTTCATTGTCTCTGAGGAATGAAATTAATCAGGAAAAAGTTGTTTGCTACTGAGTTATGCAAAAGGAAATTGGAAAGTCTTCAGAATATTGCAACCAGGCTATGAAAAAAATGAGTAAATGAGTTGGATGAGATTTTTAATTTGGCCTCAATAGACACTCACAAGTAGACCATGGGATTTCTGGGGAATCTAATAGCTGTTTAGATTGTACGTACTTATAAAAAAATGAAGTTTCTGGCTACTCTTCATATGGAGCTGAGAGAGTCCATAACTCAAGCAAATAATGGAGAGGAAAGGAAACAGCTTCTTCCCTGACTAGTCTCCCAGTCCTGTTCACTAACTCCTTGGCTGCTGCCTACCCATCCCCACCACTTACCTAGCTTTTTGAGCTTGATTCATTGTGGTCCCAGATCTATAGCACCAATTACATTTCCTGTGAAGAGCTTGCTTGCCAGTATCAGATCCTCCAACATAGTGTGTCCCACTGTTTCTTCCATCTGATGTTACCCTGGAGAGAGAAGACGCATTTAAAAAAATTAATTTATTTATTTTAATTGGAGGCTAATTACTTTACATTATTGGTGTAATGGTGGGTTTTGCCATACATTGACATGAGTCAGCCATGGGCATACACGTGTCCCCCATCCTGAACCCCACTCCCACCTCCCTCCCCACCCATCCTTCTGGGTTATCCTAGAACACTGGCTTTGAGTGCCCTGCTTCATGCATCGAACTTGCACAGGTCATCTATTTTACATATGGTAATATACATGTTTCAATGCTATTCCCTCAAATCTCCCACCCTCGCCTTTTCCCACACAGTCCAAATGTCTGTTCTTTACATCTGTGGAGAAGACACTGTCTAACTCTGACACTGAGGTATGTCCATAGGTATCAGTTTTCTCCACTGTAAAATGTTGCCTCAGTGCATCGTCCTCCCAGATTTTCAGTATGCATTTCCCGGGTGACAAGTATTTTAATTTACCAAACAGGGCACATGACATGTGATTTTACAAAAACAAAGATAAACCAAAAAAGAGGAGAAGGGGGAGGTGAGAGGGAAAGTTCTGGGTTAATAATAATTCTCACCCTTTGTACTTGTTTAAAATATGTGACCAAGCCACGTACTAAGCACTTTCCAAATCTGAGCATACCTCTCCTATGAAGCTATGACAGTTGCATAGAGACTGAGGAAGCCTACGTGAGGTGGTGACACCAGGATTTGAACCCAGGAGGATCTGACACCAGAGCCCATACTGTTTCTTAACCACTTAGCAATATCCCGCCAAAGTGCTGAAAGAGGATGACAGAAGAAATCACAGCAAAAGCAAGCAAAGATTAAAATGGATGAGGGTCGGTGGCACTCAGAGGTGGGTAAAGACTGGAAAAGAAAAGGAAGGACATTCCCTATGCCCAAGGGGGTGGGATAAATTGAAAAAACCCTCTCAGCCAGGAGGTGTTTGAATGACAGATTTCTCCTCCAATCTAAAGGGCAGTGGGATGATGGATGAGAGAATCTCTGAAAATGTGCACCATGAGATGGGAAATAATCAGATGGGGTTAGAGCTTTGGAGAATGGAGCAGAAGCCCTTGTTCCTGGAGCGAGTCGCATAGTGTCTGTGTGTGGGCAGGGGGCCGGGGGTGGGGTGGGGGGAGCCAGCCGCAGCCAGCAGCCACTGAAAAGATCACGTGACAAGCAAAGCCCTGACCGGAGACAGAGAGGAGAAAAGAAGGCCCAGCTGAGGAGTTTTCTAATCTCTTCCCTTAGGATGTCCATGAGCACACTTTTGACCTAAAAATTTCAGTCCTTGTCTCCACATATTCCTCCCACAAACAGTTCCTGGGGGTTGAAGAACCGGACCCTGGCACTCAGCATCATTTGACCGAAGCCCCATTCTGAATGCTGAGATTTCTACATCCTTTCAGAAGAATTAACCATGCTTTTAATTGCTTCAGACAATGATAGAAAGATGCAAGCAGCTTATCAGAAAGGAAAGCTCCTTCTTGACATCATAAGGAATTTTCTTTTTTCTCCCTGCAAGTTCCTTATCTCAAGAGGAAGGAAAAGACTGAATGAAGCGAGTTGAAAACGAATAGGAAGAGCCGTTCTTCTATAACATGGAGGTTTGTGACAGTGTTTCCAGCCAATGAAAAATGTTATATGTACGCCAGGTTTCTGCGATGCTAAGCCCAAGTGGCTGCAAATTAATTGAAAAATATCCTGGATAACCTGAGTTACAGCGGGCGCATAGGTCTCTTCGGAACAAAGGCAGAGAGAGAGCTTTTGTTTGGTTGCTGGTGCAGGTGACCTTGTGGAACGCACACTATAAATTGCTGTAATTGTGGGATGATAAGCCTGGTTGATAGATTTCTGTCACTCTCTCTCCATAAAAAATGGGCTCACCTTCCTGAAGTCTGCAGAGGCATATACATCAAAAAGCACATCGTTGCTGCTGCATCAAGACAGGTTTCTCTGCACATTTACAAACATCCAGGAAAGGTGTCCACATTTCACCCATCCACCAGAACTCACCTTTCTTTCAGGATCATTTTCATATCTTTTTAAAAAAATTTTGTTCTGTTTCCCTTTTCATTCTAGACATGTACCTGGCTTGGGACAATGATGCCTGGATATGATTAGGAAACAGTGAAAGTGGGACAATAACCCCAACATGGTGTTTATTTCACCGTCTTGTTTTTCAGATAAGAAGGGCACTGAACAGGAAGAGACAAGGGGGATACTAATGCTAGATCACATGATAAGAATGAACCAGGAAGACCAAAAGAGACCTGCCCATAATATCTGCTGCTCCAGCATCAAGCAGTGAGTCAGGGCGGAGGCAACCCTAGACCCTGGTGTCAGTAGAAAGACTATGTCAATAGAAACCATAGCACATATTCTGCATTCTCAACAGAACATTTGACTTTTTTTTTTTTCTCCTACTCAGTAAATAGCATGCTACAAGGGTAGCAATCCTTCTGCTATTTCCTGCAGCTAGTGAAAAGGAAACTCAATAACCCGGAAGCTCTTCTGCCTGAAAACCAAGGCACTGACATAGAATTCCTAGGAAATGAGTATGCAGTGTATGTAGACATGAAATGTAGTAATCAGCCAAACCACCCTTGGAGTGAATCTCAGCTTAGCTGTGTCACTTGAAGTCTGTTATTTGACTTTAAGTCTCAGTTTCCCTGGGTGCCAAATGGAAACACTTAACTGACAAAATTAAAATGAGGATTAGACACAATATAAAAAGCCCAGTGCACAGTAAGCTCCAAGCAACGATGGTTTCCATTCACAAAGGAGTATACAGATATGTTCCTAGCAGGACTTATTTACCTGAGGAAAATGGCATAGAAGAGCAGGAAAAGCATTGGCTCAAAAAAAAAAAAAAAAGAAAGAAAGAAGAGAAAAAGAAATAGAAAGAGAGAGAGGCTCTCCTCTGGAGTAAAATGGCTCCGGAAAAGGCTCCACACTAGCCATGTGGCCTCCAGGAAGTCGCTTAAGCATCTGTAGGAGGGAGATAATATCTTCTTCATAGAAACATTGTAAAGAATCAAAGTTGTTTATAAAAATAAATAAATACATTAGTATAACTCTTGGCACAATATAAGCACACAATATACATTTTCTCCTTTCCCACCTGAAGCACAATAATGATAAAGAAACCTATAAAAAGTATAGTATTCCTGTCTCCCAATATTTATACTCTAAACTACATCTATAATGCTTTCTATTAAGCTGCAGTTTACTTTGTACATTTTATTAGGGCTCTCCAGAGAAACAAAAGAAATCTGGTGTATATATAGAGAGAAAGAAATTTATTTTAAGTAATTGGCTGATGCAATTGTGGAGGCCAGTAAATCCATAATCAATGAAGTGGACCAATAGGCTGAGGACCTAGGAACAAAGAGCTGTTGCAGTGTTGAAATACAAAGACCATCAAGCTGGAGCCCCAGGAAGGGCCGATGTTCCAGTTCAGGTCTGAAGGCAGTCTGCTGCAGAAATCTCTTTGGTGCATGTAAGGTCAGTCTTTTGTTCTATTTGGATCTTCAACTGATTAACTGAGGCCCACCTGCATTGGAAAGTGCAGTCTATTGTATTCAAATTTTATTTATTCAAAATTATTTATTTATTCAAGTTATAATAAATAAATCATAAAATTAAATTAAAATAAATTTTAAAATAAGATGATGAAAATAATAAATACAAAATAAATTTATTTACCCATTGATTTAAATGTAAATTTCATCTCCCCCCACCCCATACACACAAAAACCCTCACAGAAACCTCCAGAATAACGTTTGAACAAATATCTAGTTTTGATCCCATGACCCAGCCAAGTTAACACATAGAATGAACTACATGTCTTAAGTAATTTCCATGGGACTGATATTTGAAAACAAACAAAAGCGACTGGCTTGTAACCATTTTTGAGAGATTAGAAATCGAGCATCTTGGTGAAGAAATTCCCTTCTTCAATTAACTCTGGATCCTTGGGGGTGGAGATTGGGATAGGATGCATGATAGTGACAGGAATTCAAGTTTGTTTTCAGCATTTGTTCTTCATGAGAGTTTCTGCCCCTTTTGGATCAAAGATGAATGTCTCTATCACTAAAGCAGAGTGTCCATCACTGGCTCCTCTAAGAGAGTTCACATTTGTTACTGCCCTTCCAACATGATTCTCAAAACAAATAGTAAGTGGGATTTAATGTTATCTGATTCTAGCTTGAAGATAAAGGGGAATTCTAATCTTCCTGTGGCATGGCATATTCTTCTAAATATGAAAAGTGATACATGTGATACTTTCTGGTATAGTTCCCATGCTGTCTACTGCTTTTCACAGGTACCAATTGCTTTGGGACTGGCTATAAAATAGCTAGGTAAGTTGTTTCTAAAGGTTGTATATAGAAACACCTTTCTAAATGCTCTGCTTAATTTTTTTCCCACATTGTAATTCATTGTTGGCCTTTTCTACAGTGAATTGTTGGAATTAACCAATAAATCAGCAAGAAAAGACATGCCAATTTCCTTCCCAGTTGATAAATTACAGGGTGGGCATGGCATAGTGTGTTTTATCCTGTGTGTGTGTGTGTGTGTGTGTGTGCACTTGTGCATGTGTACTATTGTCCCCATCTAAATTTAATTTTTTAAGAGATATTGAAATCCTGGAGCTTCTAAATCACTTGCCAATTTTAATGAGCCACATAAACATAATATTTATAAAAATACACTTTATCATATGACAATTGGAAAATAATATTATTCCAGATTTGCTCATGTGCATTTACTATAGAAGGCTTTGCTTTCCATTCTATACTCAATTTGTGTTCATTCATGAGGATTTTTCTACCTCCCAGTTTTCTGTTTTCTTAGTAATTAATTTGTTAACTATACAAAGAGCATTTATAGTTTAGTTTATAAACTATAAACTAGTGGGAAATTAATAGTTTCCCACTAATCTGTATATCAGTAACTCCTATAAATAATGCTGTAATAGTCTTTATTTAACAAAATATTCTGTTCAGTTCAGTTCGGTCCAGTGACTCAGTGGTGTCCAACTGCAGCCCACCAGGTTTCCCTGTCCATCACTAACTCCACAGCTTGCTCAAACTCACGTCTGTTGAGTCGGTAAATACCATCTAACCATCTCATCCTCTGTCTTTTCCTCCCACCTTCAATCTTTCCTAGCATCAGGGTCTTTTCAAATGAGTCAGCTCTTTGCATGAGGTGGCCAAAGTATTGGAGTTTCAGCTTCAGCATCAGTCCTTCCAATGAATATTTAGGACTGATAGCATCAGTCCTTCCAATGAATAATTAGGACTGATCTCCTTTAGGATGGACTGGTTGGATCTCCTTGCAGTCCAAGGGACTCTCAAGAATCTCCTTCAATACCACAGTTCAAAAGCATCAATTCTTGGTCACTCAGCTTTCTTTATAGTCCAACTCTCACATCCATACACTAGTACTGGAAAAACGATAGTTTTGACTAGATGGACCTTTGTCAGCAAAGAAATGTCTCTGCTTTTTAATATGCTGTCTTGGTTTGTCACAGCTTTTCCTCCAAGGAGCAAGCATCTTTTAATTTCATGATTGCAGTCACCATCTGCAGTGATTTTGGAGCCCCCCAAAATAGTTTGTCACTGTTTCCCCATCTATTTGCCATGAAGTGATGGGACCAGATGCCATGATCTTAATTTTCTGAATGTTGAGTTTTAAGCCAACTTTTTCATTCTGCTCTTTCACTTCCATCAAGAGGCTCTTTAGTTCTTCGCTTTCTGCCATAAGGGTGGTGTCATCTACATATCTGAGGTTATTGATATTTCTCCCAGCAATCTTGATCCTTCATATCAGGTGGCCAAAGTATTGGAGCTTCAGTTTCAGCATCAGTCCCTCCAGTGAATATTCAGGACTGATTTTCTTTAGGATTGACTGGTTGGATCTCCTTGCACTCCATAGCTTTGACTAGCTTTCCTATTGATATTTCTCCTGGCAATCTTGATTCCGGCTGTGCTTCACCCAGCCCAGTATTTAACACGATGCACTCTGCATATAAGTTAAATAAGCAGGGAGAATATACAGCCTTGTACTCCTTTCTCAATTTGGAACCAGTCTGTTGTTCCATGTCCTTTCTAACTGTTGCTTCCTGACCTGCATTAATGTGGTAAAATAGAAGTCCCTTTAAGATGGGGAATACTTAATTATCTACTCATGAAATATAGGAAATGGGCTCTTTGCCCAATGAGCTGACTATTAAGGCACTCTGACAGATATAAAATGATTATGCCAGTCAGTTAGTAAATATATAGGTGGCTTAGCAGCCTCTTGGGAAGTCTCCATAGCATCCATGTGTACAACATTTTTCCTTCAATTCAACTCAGCAGTGTAGGCAGAAGGGCAGTTCAAGATCCTCCGGGGCAATCTACCTAAATGTTACTGAACCAAACTTGATTCCACTTGCCTGTGGGCAGTAAAGTCAGGCAACTGACCCACGCTGTGATAAAGGAAAGTGCAGCATTTATTGCAGGGCACCATAATAAATGTTTGACCAAGGAATCCAGGCTGCTAGAGTTTAGAAGACCAAAACTCCCTGAAGGCTTTCAGGGAAAGATTTTTAAATATAAGCTAAGGGAAGAGGATTGTTGGGTATGTGTTCAGCTCATGAACATTCTTCTCATTGGTTGGTGGTGAGGTAATCAGGAGTCAATATCACCAACCTTCTGTTTCCAACTGGTCTGGGGTCTACGTGCTTGTGGGCAGCATGCAGTTAACTTTTTCCACTTAGCAAGGGTTTCAGTATCTGCAAAACAGCTCATAGGACATGGATCAGAATATTATCTATAGCCCTTGAGGAGGAACTAAAGGTCCTTGAAGTTGTTTAATGGCTAGATTATTACTATTTTGTCTTGCTTGACTGTTTTCTTTTTGTTTTTAATGAATTTTCTCACTTCTCTGACTGTATTTATTCATTGACTAAAGTTTTTGTACAGACAAAAGGTAGGCAGAGGACTTGGGGTGATGGCTGCTCTTCTGGGAAAGCCCCATAGGGTCCTGCTTGGTTACATTAAGAGACTACATCTACATGGTCTGGCCTGTCACTATAAGGCAGAACTCCTTGCTTAACTTCTTCTGTGTACATATGTCCAGTTCTTTATTGATCCAATAAGGACACAGATATTTCAAAAAGGTTTTGTGAGAATTGATTACAAAGTGATTTACACAATGGTCAGCCCAGAAAAGGCCTTCAATAGATGTGTCTTCTTTGTTTTGAAAAGAATGAACTGATAAAGGCCTTTGAGAGAGCCTTGCAAAACACTTAAAACTAAAAGAGGAGAAAAAGGAAAACTAGTCAACAGAAATGAAGAGCACCAGGAAAGGGCAGTTAGTGGTCAGGACAAATAAGGTCATGGAAACTGAAGGAAGTTAAGGTTCATGAAAGTTTTATGATGCAGTCTCTGAGAGCAAATAGAGTCCAGGACAAGATAATCTAAAATGTTCTTTTCTAAAAGTGTTTTTAAAATATTCTGCCCTGTGCTCTGTGGGAACAGAGCTCATTTGGGAACAACACGTTAATACCAGAGACATGTCTTTTAAATAATTCAGTCTCCTGACAAGGAGTAAATTATATGAGATGAGGAAGACCTGGCTTAAGAGAAAATCACATTGGAAAAAAAAAAAATCTAGAAGTTTAACTGAATGAAAACTCCATATGAAGCACCAGTGTTATATACCTGCCAAAACAAACAAATTAAAGAAATCCCAGAAAAATACAACATGAATCAACAGAGAAAAAGTACCATTAACAAGGGTGGTTAAAGTGATGAACTAATAGGTTAAATCTGGATTGTCCTGGCCCACTCGGGGTTAAACTCTTTAGGAAGGATTTGACCAAATAGTGTGTTCAGATAAAAGCCACCAAAATAATGAGAGTGTCAGAAAAGCATATTAATTGAGAATTTCAAGAAACAGAAGCTGTTTCTTTAACCTGGGTATTGACAAAAGTCCTAGTGGATTGGATGGCTGAAGGATTTTAATGAAGTGGCTGGGTACAGAGGTGTGGGCAGGGTTAGGGGATTTATGGCAGAGGGACTGCTGGACAGGAGCTGCAGCCACAGAAGGATATAAACACAACCCAAAGTGTAGGTCAGGAGGGGACAGGAAAGAAATCACTAACTTCTCTGTCTTTTCGACCTCCAAGTTCCCCTTGGTGCTTCCCATTGACCAACTCAAATGGGAATCAACTGGTAAGGAAACCCTGTATCGAAATCCATGGAGTTCAGTGTCCCAGGACCCCTACTGGCACATGTAAGGCATATGAATGAATCTTGCACAAGTTGGAAAAAGCAAAACCAGTGGAGAAAATTCAGCACACCCTGGAAAATAACAAACCCCAAATATGCGTAGGGTTACCCTATGGAACCACAATTATACAATGCCAGTGGTCATATCGGTGCACTGTTCTGAAGAACATTCCAATAATCCAAGTTGCGTGACAATGAAAGGCTTGCTACCTAAATCAGTGAGCGTCCTGTTCCTATGAAATTTGGCAAGTCCGATAGTTGGATGATTATCCTTTGGGGGGGGCAGGTTGTAGATGGAATTTTTACTTATGGTTCTTTGGTTCCCCAGGATCATACCAGTGTTTCACTAAATATTGCAATCTGTTACCTTTTTTTTTTTCACTTGACTATTTTGGAGGGCCTTTTTGATGGCTGAATAAGTAGAAATTGATAGCTCATGTTGAACCTTTCATAAATAATATCATCCCAGCAAATTCTCTGTTACCCAAATGTGAATTATTCTCCTTCTGGATTATCTGTGATATATGGCTGCCTTCCTCCATTACTTAGTGTATGCAAGAGGCCATTTAAAAAAAATAGTCATCACCCCTTCAAGGAAGTTCCAGCAATTGTACCCCTTGTTTCATGTTTTTCAGATACTCTTGACTTCTCTTTTCTCTCTCCAGAAAATGCTTTCACCCAGTGCAGCAGTAGAGGAAAGTAATCACAGCGTCGATGTGATTTTGTAGCAGAGATACAGGAGTCAGGAAGGAGAGTCATTGGCTCCCATCCAGGACTGCCACTGATTAGCTTTCTTAACTTGTTCAAGTCACTTTAGATCTCTAAATGGGATGGAATTTGATGATTCAGGGACTTCACTGGTGGTCCAGTGGTTAAGAATACACTTTGCAATGCAGAGAATGCAGGTTTGATCCCTGGTCAGGTAACTAAGATCCCACATGCCTCAGAGCAACTAAGCCTGAACTCCACAACTAGAGAGTCAGCATGCCACAACTTACACCAGAGGCAGCCAAAGAAAATAATTTTTTTTAATATTTTAAAAAGAATTGGATGATCCAGGAAGAAAAAGCTTAACATCTAGGATTCCATTTCTACTGTCCAGTCTCAGGCTGTGGGGAATTGTCTTTTCCAACCCTGGAAAAGACTCTTGAGAGTCCCTTGGACTGCAAGGAGATCCAACAAGTCCATCCTAAAGGAGATCAGTGCTGGGTGTTCATTGGAAGGACTGGTGCTGAAGCTGAAACTCCAATACTTTGGCCACCTCATGCGAAGAGTTGACTCATTGGAAAAGACCCTGATGCTGGGAGGGATTGGGGGCAGGAGGAGAAGGGGACAACAGAGGATGAGATGGCTGGATGCCATCACCAACTCTATGGACATGAGTTTGAGTAAGCTCCAGGAGTTGGTGATGGACAGGGAGGCCTGGCCTGCTGTGATTCATGGGGTCACAAAGAGTCAGACACGACTTAGCGACTGAACTGAACTGAACTGAATCTCATCACATTTGACTCCTTTCTCAATTCAGAGTTTACCAAAACAACACAACATCCATCAGTTTATCGCCCTTGTATTATTCATGCTAACTAATCAACCCCCCGATTCACAGAGTGGATGACAGAAATTTCCTTTATATCTCCATAAACTCAATCCATTATTGAAATTTATTCTTGAGAGTTTATTTTTAACTTGCAACTATTTGCCCTCTGAGCTGGAGAAAGAAATGGCAACCCACTCCAGTATTCTTGCCTAGAGAATCCCATGGACAGGGGAGCCTGGTGGGCTGCTGTCCATAGGGTCGCACAGAGTTGGACACGACTGAAGCGACTTAGCATGCATGCATGCATTGGAGAAGGAAATGGCAGCCCACTGCAGTGTTCTTGCCTGGAGAATCCCGGGGACAGAGGAGGCTGGTGGGCTGCCATCTATGGGGTCACACAGACAGGACTGAATCGACTTAGCAGCATCAGCAGCATGGCAACTAAGCCTGAGTGCCACAACTAGAGAAGCCCATGGGCCACAACAAAGACCCATGGTAGCAAAAATAAATGAATGAAATTTTAAAATAATAATAAAAAATATATTTAAAAAATGAAAAACACAGTACATGCATGCTCAGTTGCTCAGTCGTGTCTGACTCTTTTCAACTCCTTGGACTGCGGACTGCCAGGCTCCTCCATCCATGGGATTCTCCAGTCAAAAATATTGGAGTGGGTTGCCCTTTCCTTCTCCAGGGGATCTTCCCAACCTAGGGATGAAACCTGCACCTCCTGCATTGGCAGGCAGATTCTTTACCACTAAGTCACCCAGGAAGCCCCAGAGAGAAGAAATTTAAGCTGAGGAGCACATCTCCTTTGCATACTTTCTCCCAATCATGAGGGCACCCACCTAGCCCAGGATTCCTGGGATGCTAATTTAGTCCCCTTTTCTATCTAGCTCACTTGAACTGTACTATGTACATATACAGTTCTTGATGGCTATCAGTGAGTTAATCTAATAAATCACACCTGTGAGGCTTAATTAATGTTTATAAAATTCCTCAGGAGCTCAAGATAAAAGGAGCTAAATGCTCAAATTGGAAAGTGTAACTATTATTATTGTGGATTTCTTTTTCCATTGAACCCAGTCCTTGGTTATCAGGTATGGATGGCTGTGAGACTCTGAAAATTCATTAATTTCAGCTGATTCTTAGGAGGACTTTCCGAGACTTTGTAAATGATCCTGGGAACACCTCATTTCCATTTCTGAACAGTACATTATCTTTACTCATTAAAAAATTATCACAGTGATGGATTCTGCTTAATTTAAATTGACTTCTTTGTGGGGTAAAAAGGCAATTAAAGTTAAGAATATTTAAAAGGATTCCTAGCTGGGGACATTATTTCAGTGGGAAAATAAAAATGGCAGCTGACACACACCACAGGATTCTTGTTTTCTCTGCTTAGAGAAAACACTTTCCCTCTGAGGGTTCTTTCTAAAGCCTTTTAGATCAAAATTGGTGAACTTGAACTCTTTGAAAAAGTTGTTTTACCAGTCATTCAAAAATAACCAAAATAAATACTTACCTCTCAAACAAGAAAATCAATTGATTATGCCTGAAATTGATAAATTAAATAAAAATGAGGGATATTATGTAGAGAGATAAATATGTCTCAGAAGTAAGACATAGATGACCCAAGTAGTCCCAGTTTGTTTGGAACTGTCCTTGTTTTACCACCAAAAGTCCTAAGTCCTTCCAAATCCCACTGGTCTGGGAAAACAGGAACAACTAGTCACCTTAGAAACAGATGTCAGGTTTAAACATGGTTCTTGAAAGGAGTGAACCAAGAGGCGAGAAAAGAACTAAAGCCTTTACTTATATATATGTTGTGGTATATATAATTGGTAATCTTTGAGTTTGAAATCACCTACATGTATGGCTTTGATTTAAAATTTAGAACAAATACTTGTTAGTAGAGAAGATAAAAGGTTACTGTGTATGGCAGAGAACTAAGCAGTGGAGTAGGAAGGGCAGGTGCTGGATGAGGCAAAGGAGGAAAAGACAGTGAGCTGAACGTTACTTTTGCAGAGCTCACATGGAGAGAAGAGAGACCGCCACACGGAGAGTCTATTTTTTTTCTGCCTTCCACTCTTTTTTCCCTCCTTTCCGATCTTCCTTCTTTCCCTCCTTCTTTGTTCTTAAGCTTCATGTTACTTCTTTTCTTTTTAAATTCATTTATTCATTTTTGGCTGCCCTGCATCTTCACTGCTGCACGCAGGCTGTCTAGTTAGGGCAAATGGGAGTTCCTGTCTCATTGAGGGGCTCAGGCTTCTCACTGTGGTGCTTTCTCTTGTTGGTGGAGCATCAGCTCTAGGGTGTGGGTTCAGTCTCTATGGCACATGGGCCTAGTTGCCCCATGGCCTGTGGAATCTTCCTGGACCAGGGATTGAACCTGTGTCCCCCGGAAGTAGCAGGCAGATTCTTAGCCCCTGGACCACCTGGGAAATACTTCATGTTACTTCTTTTCTAGCCATTGATTGCTTTCAACTTCACTTAGTGAGGTTTTGAGTTCTTCCTGTCCACTCAGTTTGTTGCTACTTCAGCCAGATTTCTAACTGAACATTTTCAAATGTTTTTTTTCAGAAGGTAGAAATCTTAGCATTGTTTATTTGATTTAGGGTAGGTTTGCCAGGTAAAATCCAAGATGCTCAGATTAGTTAGAATTTTTGATAAAGAATGATTATTTAGTATAATTATCTGTTTCCTAAATTTGTCCTAAATATTGCTTGGCATATATTTATATTAAAAAAATATTTATTTACCTGAAGCTCAAATATAATTGTGTAGTGGTTGTTTAGTTGCTGAGTGGTATTTGACTTTGCAACCCCATGAACTGTAGCTTGCCAGGGTCTTCTGTTCGTGGGATTTCCCAGCCAAGAATAATGGAGTGGGCTGCCATTTCCTTCTCCAGGGGATCTTCCTGACCCAGGGATCAAACCCCAGTCTCCTGCATTGCAGGCAGATTCTTTACTGACTGAGTCACCAGGGAAGTCCCCATAATTGGATATCCTGTGTTTTAATTTGCTAAATCTGGCCACCCTAATTTAGACTTTTTTCTTCCAGAATTACAGGTGGTGTGGAGAAAGGGCCAAAGACTGGATTTAAGAAGAGTTGGGCTTCTTATTCACAACTCTGGGTTTCAGTTTTCACATTTGCAAAATGAGGAGATCGATATAGATTGTTTGCTCACGTCCAGTTGTAGGATTCATAAATTAAAATCATCTTGTTTGACCATGTCCTTGACATAACGTGAGGCATGTCATAAGCCACAGTTGGGAGCTGTTGATCGGATCTTATCCGGCCTCTGTCGAGAGAGCAGTAGTCAAGAGACTGGGCCTGTTTCCACATCTGACAGGGGCCAGATCCTCTGAGGTAACGGAGAGATTCCTGAGAGGTTAAGAGTGCAGGTCACATTTTACGGCTGTTTTGGAATTTGGCAGCAAGAGTGTCTGAACTAGACTTAGAAGGTCAAGAGTATTTCCCATAGCGTCTGTGTGAGGAGGAAAGACAAATCAAGTATTCCATGGCAGCTTCAGCCAGGAGTAATGTATGATACATTGTATTTACTTCCAGAAACATGCACTCAATTCCATGGACACAGGGGATTCACTTCATGTGACTAGATTAGGAAATTATGAATTTTAATAGATGGAGCAATTTCTGTATGTGAGATAAACACCCCCGTTTTGAATGTATAGCTGGGGTTCAGTCTAATGCAGTGGAAAGTTCACAAGCTTTGAAGTCAGTCAGGCTGCAGAGCAAATCCTAGTCTCACCCCATCCTGCGGTGTGACCTTCAGCAAATCACTGCCATGTTGTCATGTAAAACTCAGGTTTAATCAGCACTTATCATGTTCTTGTGTTACATGCTTTCTTTGCTGACTGCAATAAACCCACACAATGTCTCTAAAATGTAGGTGATATCATCAATGATAATTACAATATAATTTTAGCATATCATTTTATGCTTTCAATTAAAAGTGAGGAAATAAAAGTTGAGAGGGGTATAAAATCTGGCCAAGGTCACATGGAGTATCATCGTGAAGCCAGGACTTTGTATCAAGTCTATCCATCCAAAATTCACTGTCTCACACCTATAAATTTTCTCTTTCCAACTAGGCTCTTCTATCTCTAAACATACATCTTTCTTAGGGTGATAGGAAAAACTAAAGGCTGTCATATAAATAAAGTACATATCGGTACTCATTAAGTTGTTATTTTCATACTTGATCTTCATTTTACAAGGAAGAGTAAGTAGAATTAATGCAAAACAGAGAAACATTTCACAGTATTCAAGATATTTGCTTTTTTTATGCCAACCAAATGATCTGACCACTTAAACCTAATAAAACATAGGGAACAGAAATCCCTGCCCAACACCTTGAAAGTGAAAGGGTTAGTTGCTCAGTCGTGTCCAGCTCTTTGTGACCCCATAGACTGTAGCTGGCAGACTTCTCTGTCCATGGAATTCTTCAGGCAAGAATACTGGAGTGGGTAGCCATTCCCTTCTTCAGGAGATCTTCCTCACCAAGGGATAGAACCTGGGTCTCCTGCACTGCAGGCAGATTCTTTACCATCTGAGCCACCAGGGAAGCCCAACACCTTAAAATATTATTTTAGGCAGTTCAGTTCAGTTCAGTCACTCAGTCGTGTCCAACTCCTTGCAACCCCATGAATCGCAGCACGCCAGGCCTCCCTGTCCATCACCAACTCCTGGTGTTTACTCGAACTCATGTCCATTGAGTCGGTGATGTCATCCAGCCATCTCATCCTCTGTTGTCCCCTTCTCCTCCTGCCCCCAATCCCTCCCAGCATCAGGGTCTTTTCCAGTGAGTCAAATCTTCTCATCAGGTGGCCAAAGTATTGGAGTTTCAGCTTCAGCATCAGTCCTTCCAATGAACACCCAGGACTGATCTCCTTTAGGATGGACTGGTTGGATCTCCTTGCAGTCCAAGGGACTCTCAAGAACCTTCTCCAACACCACAGTTCAAAAGCATCAATTCTTCTGTGCTCAGCTTTCTTCACCGTCCAACTCTCACATCCATGCATGACCACTGGAAAAACCATAGCCTTGACCAGATGGACCTTTGTTGGCAAAGTAATGTCTCTGCTTTTCAATATGCTACCTAGGTTGGTCATAACTTTCCTTCCAAGGAGTAAGCGTCTTTTAATTTCATGTCTGCAATCACCATCTGCAGTGATTTTGGAGCCCCCCCAAAAAATAAAGTCTGCCACTGGTTCCACTGTTTCCCCATCTATTTGCCATGAAGTGATGGGACCAGATGCCATGATCTTAGTTTTCTGAATGTTGAGCTTTAAGCCAACTTTTTCACTCTCATCTTTCACTTTCATCAAGAGGCTCTTCAGTTCTTCTTCACTTTCTACCATAAGGGTGGTGTCATCTGCATATCTGAGGTTATTGATATTTCTCCCAGCAATCTTGATTCCAGCTTGTGCTTCCTCCAGCCCAGCGTTTCTCATGATGTACTCTGCATATAAGTTAAATAAGCAGGGTGACAATATACAGCCTTGAAGTACTCCTTTTCCTATTTGGAACCACTCTGTTGTTCCATGTCCAGTTCTAACTGTTGCTTCCTAACCTGCATACAGGTTTCTCAAGAGGCAGGTCAGGTGGTCTGGTATTCCCATCTCTTTCAGAATGTTTCACAGTTTATTGTGATCCACACAGTCAAAGGCTTTGGCATAGTCAATAATGCAGAAATAGATGTTTTTCTGGAACTCTCTTCCTTTTTCGATGATCCAGAGGATGTTGGCAATTTGATCTCTGGTTCCTCTGCCTTTTCTAAAACCACTTGAACATCTGGAAGTTCATGGTTCAGATATTGCTGAATCCTGGCTTGGAGAATTTTGAGCATTACTTTACTAGCATGTGAGAAGAGTGCAATTGTGTTGTAGTTTGAGCATTCTTTGGGATTGCCTTTCTTTGGGATTGGAATGAAAACTGACCTTTTCCAGTCCTGTGGCCACTGCTGAGTTTTCCAAATTTGCTGGCATATTGAGTGCAGCACTTTCACAACATCATCTTTCAGGATTTGAAATAGCTCAACTGGTATTCCATCACCTCCACTACCTTTGTTCGTAGTGATGCTTTCTAAGGCCCACTTGACTTCACATTCCAGGATGTCTGGCTCTAGGTGAGTGATCACACCATTGTGATTATCTAGCTTGTGAAGATGTTTTTTGTACAGTTCTTCTGTGTATTCTTGCCACCTCTTCTTAATATCTTCTGCTTCTGTTAGGTCCAGACCATTTCTGTCCTTTATTGTGCCCATCTTTGCATGAAATGTTCCCTTGGTATCTCTGATTTTCTTAAAAATATCTCTAGTCTTTCCCCTTCTGTTGTTTTCCTCTATTTCTTTGCATTGATCACTGAGAAAGTCTTTCTTATCTCTCCTGGTTATTCTTTGGAACTCTGCATTCAAATGGGAATATCTTTCCTTTTCTCCTTTGCTTTTAGCTTTTCTTCTCTTCACAGTTATTTGTAAGGCCTCCTCAGACAGTCATTTTGCTTTTTTGCATTTCTTTTCCATGGGGATGGTCTTGATTCCTGTCTCCTGTACAATGTCGCGAACTTCCTTCCATAGTTCATCAGGCACTCTTTCTATCAGATCTAGTCCTTTACAGCTTCGAGCCAAACATGTCCAGTTGCCTCGTCTTGTAAATAAACTTTGATTGGAATGCAGCCACACCCATTTGTCTATCTGTTGTCTGTGGTTGTTTTCATGCTTCAACCACACTGCTGAGTAATTATGACAGAAATCATAAGCTTCACAAAGCCTAAAATATTTACTACCTGCTCTTACAGACAGATTTGCCAATCCCTGTTGTAGAGCATACCAATTCAATGACTGTATAACTGGAAAGCTGGGAAAGAAATTGGCCTTCAGTATCAGCCGGAGAGGGATAGTTTATAGAGTTAGTTCCTAGATCTGAGAATCTGTATTTGAGGGAAGCTTTTCCATGAACTGAGTGAGTAGATTTCTGTGGGACTGAATGAACAGAAATGTTGTGTGAAAGATAAAACTTTACTTAAAAGCTTTATTAGGGATTTCCCTGCTGGTCCAGAGGTTAAGATTCTGGGTTCCCAGTGCAGGGGTCCCAGGTTCAATCCCTGGTCAAGAAACTAGATCTCACATGCTGAAACGAAGGTCCAGCTCAGTCAAATAAATAAATGAATAAATACATAGTTTTTTTTTAAAAAAAACTTTATTAAATTCATAGGAGCTTTGGATCATCCAACAAGACAACTTCTTGCCCTAAAAAAGCCCCAGAATTAGTTTTTTTTAAAGGAGGCCTAATGATATAACTTCCCTGGTGGCTCAGATGGTACCAAAAGTCTGCCTGCAATGCAGGAGACCGGGGTTTGATCCTTGTGTTGGGAAGATCCCCTGGAGAAGGAAATGGCAACCTACTTCAGTATTCCTGCCTGGGAAATCCCAAGGACGGAGGAGCCTGGTGGGCCATGATAGAGCGATTAATTCTTTCAGTGATACAAGAGAATGCATTTTAACCATTAAGGATTAGCTCTATCAAATTCTTGAGACTGCATTGAGCAGGGCCCCTGGTGCTACAGCAATGACTAACGGTGTTAGTTGTAAATGATTTACTCATTTGCTTAAAAACAAAATACACGTAAGTTATTTAAGATCCATAGGATGTCTCTCTTTGCCATTAAATACTTTCCTAGTGATAGCCCTATAGTTAATGAAATGGAGTTGGTGCTATTCTGTTATTGTTCTTGCTATCGAATAACCTTAAAAGCAGTCATTTTAAAATTTTTTAATTTGTTACTGAAGTATAATTTATTTACATTATTGTGTTAGTTTCAGGTAAATTCAGCTATTTTACTAATTAAAATGGATCATCATTCCTTGAGTAGAAATAAATAGATATACCTTTATAAGAGGTAGAAGCCTTTTATAGAACCTGCATGCTAAGTCGCTCCAGTTGTGTCCTACTCTTTGTGACCCTATGGATTATAGCCCACCAGGCTCCTTTTTCCATGGGATTCTCCAGGTGAGAATATGGAAGTGCGTTGTCACACCCTCCTCCAGGGGATCTTCCCAACCCAGGGATCTAACACACATCTCCTATGGCTCCTGCATTGCAGGTGGATTCTTTACCGCTGAGCCACCAGGGAAGTCCTTTATAGAACATAGTGTATTTTATTATCACTTTTATTTGTTTTATTTATTTTTACATGAGTTAAGAATCTTTTCTGCTACAAGTGACAAAAAAAAAACTGAAAATGGATTAAGGTGGAAAAAGGAATTAATTGGCCCAGGGAACTCAAAAGTCCACAGGTAGGTAGCTATACCTATGTGCAGATATGGCTTAACCATGACTGGAGCAAAGACAGGAGTATTTGACTCATTGGCCTTTGTATTTTGACAATGAGTATTTTGACTCATTGCTTCCTGTGGGTTGGTTCCTTTAGGCTTTGTGAATTTCAGTCCCGCCCCTCAAGGAGCTTTAAGGTGGCTGCAGATCCAAGCTTCACATCCTTAGTCTGTCAATTAGAATCGTAGAGAAAGGAACCTTCTTTTCCCCAGAAACACCAGTTAATTTATTCTCACACTGACTCCAACCCCCAAATCTATGCAAGGGAGAAGATAGGCAATCCGTCTATCTCTGTATATTTTTAAAGCAGGCCTGGATCAACCCCAACACAAACCATATTGACTGATGGTGAAGTATCTGGGGGAACCAGAATACCGTTGCTGGAAGCAGAAGGGTGTACAGTGCAATTTGCATGATGAAGAGATAAGAAATACATGTTCTCCTCAACTCTAGAGCAGATTTTGGGCTCCCTATAATCGGAGAAGGCAATAGCACCCCACTCCAGTACTCTTGCCTGGAGAATCCCATGGACGGAGGAGCCTGGTAAGCTGCAGTCCATGGGGTCGCGAAGAGTCAGACATGACTGAGCGACTTCACTTTCACTTTTCACTTTTATGCATTGGCGAAGGAAATGGCAACCCACTCCAGTGTTCTTGCCTGGAGAATCCCAGGGACGGGGTCGCACAGAGTCAGACACGACTGAAGTGACTTATCAGTAGCAGTAGCATATTGGTTTAAATCTTGAATTGCCTAGAGGAAGTAGAACTTCATAGTCAAAAGTAAGCACTTTGGAATCAGACTCCTAGAGTTCAAATCCCGGCTCACTGACTAACAGTGTGAGCTTGGGTAAGGTGTTCAGCCTCTCTGTGCTTACTTCTCCTTTCCTGTCACTCCCTTGCTGGAAGGTGGTGGTGATAAAACAGCTTCCCGAACTTTAGGAAGCACCTATAGGCAGAGAGGAAATAGTACTTATCTATCTCCAGAGACAGCAGGCTCCTTCCTGGGGTCTTGGGGTCACGGCAGGTGGGCCGGAGCAGCTGGTTTCAGGCCCAGTGCATTGCTAATAGGGCTCCTCCAGCTTGGTCCACCCGGGAGATGCGAGCCAGTCTTGGGAAAAATGGCAGTGAGTTTGCCTAACGAAAGGGAAAAGGATAATACACAGTTATAACACTTGGGGCCTAAAACAATTCTTTTCTGTTATAAATTGTTCTTCTGGGAGTTAAACTGAGAGATAAGTAACTTCCTTCCACCTAGGAATACTATTACTAGGTTCTGAAAAAAAGTAGAAAGAAGCAGGACCAATGGAGGTTCCCAGTTCAGAGGCTTCAGCTTGTTGAGGGTGGGAGGTGAGGGGAACAGGGGCATGGACAACCTGCACGGCAGCTGAGATCTGCACGCTCCCTACAGCTCGGAGTCTGGGTGTCTCACCGGGGAGGGGCATCAGACACGCCACCAAAATACTCTTGGGACTCTAAGGGCTTGTCATAAACCAAGGACCTCAGGACAAAAGAAAGACACTCTTCACGTTTATTCATTTTTCGTTTTATTTTTGTTGTCTTTTAGCTGTGCCACACAGCATGTGGGATCTTAGTTCCCCCACCAGAGATGGAACTCTCCTGCCCTACTTTGGAAGCATAGCATCTTAACCCCTGGACCACCAGGGAAATCCCAAGGTTTTTATCCTTATGAAATATGTGAAAGAAACATACAGAAGTTAAAAGACACAGCCATGGACCCATAATCCAGACTTAGCACATTCTGACATTTTGACGTATTTGCTTTACATTTTTTAAAATAAAGGAAGAAATGTTTCAGAGCCTAAAAGCCTTCTTGTAGCTGCCGCTATCTCTTTCCCTTCCTTCTCTCCCTACAGGAAGAGGTCTTGTGACTTCTACTTATACTACAAATGCAGATGTTCATAAAAAACATGTGATGTTTTCTAGATTTTCAAACTTTACACCAATTGCATCATGCAATATACATCCTCTGACCACTCTATATTTTTATGTATGTTTCTGTGATGTATCAAGTTGATAGATAAAAATCTAGTGCATTTAAGTGATGAGTAACAATTCACTGAATGAATGCATGCATGACTGAAGAGACTATAAGTTATTTATTCCCTGTCATATCAGAGATTTTGCACATCCTTGTTTTCTTTCTCACTTTAAAGAGAATATTTCTAAAGTCTCATCATTAAATACGGTGTTTGCTAGAGGTTGACACGTTCCCCTTATCATGTTAAAGAGATTCCTGATGTTTCAAGTTCACTAAGTGTTTTCATTTTGCCAAATGATTTTTTTGCACTAATGAGATGATCATATGTTTTCTGTCATTTAATCTGTTGTTATAATGAATTTCTTTACCAGGCATTTAAGGCAGACACAACTAGTTGCCTGCTCAATATTCATTCTTCTTTTTCTTCCAAACAGAATCCTGGTTTCGTTCAAGGCAGCAATGATAGAAGTTAATTCTCACTACAGTCTTCAAATGTTTCTCTTCATGCACTTAAGCTTTTTGTTTGTTTTAATATTTATTGTGGTATGCTGCTGCTGCTGCTGCTAAGTCGCGATAGTTGACTTATAATGCTGTTTTAGTTTCACAGCAAAGTGAATCAGTTATATATATTTATATATATATTGTATATAGTAGTGTGCATATGTTAATCCCAATCTCTTAATTCATCACTTCCCCCTATGTTTCCCTGTTGGTAACTTAAATTTGATTTTGAGATCTGTGAGGCTGTTTCTGTTTTGTAGATAAATTCATTTGTATCATTTTTTAAAATTTGATTCCACGTTTAAGTGACATCATATGATAACTGTCTTTCTCTGTCTGACTTACTTCACTTAGTGTGATAATCTCTAGGTCCATCCATGTCACTGCAAATGGCATCATTTTGTTCTTTTCTTATGGCTAATATTCCATTGTATATATGTACCACATCTTTATTCATTCCTCTGTTGATGAGCATGTCAGTTGCTTACTCTTCACTGTTTTTCATTCTCCCTTTCAGCTACAAGTGGCCTTCTAGCCAGTCTGTCTGGGGACCTGTAAGTAGAATTCTGCCAGAAAGACTCTGGGACAATAAAAGGAGAAAACATGACAGAGAGATCTCTTCACTTGTTCTTCTAATTTCTTGGACCTGGGTCCAATGCTGGTGCTGGCAGCAGCCCTTATATGACCATTAAAAAAAGGCTAAAGAATCACAGACCATCAGTCCTGATGTTGATGAGCCACTGAGGCAATACCAGCAATGGTCTAACTCTAGATTCTTACGGTATGAGTAAAGAAAATGCCTATGTGTTCAAGCCATACTAGACAAGTTTACAAGTTTCCTATTTCTTGAACCTAAATACACTTTTAATTGAGAAAGTTTCAATGATAACCATTTTTGTTCTTGAAATAGACCCTGCTTGGTCATTATGTATTTTAAATACAATAGTGTATTTATTCTGCTAATATATTAAGATTTTTTACATCTGCTTTCACTGGTGAGATAGGTCTATAATTTTCCCATTAAATACTATCTGTCCTGTTCTGACAGATCTGAAAGAATGAATAGGCAGCTTTCCCTCTCCTTCTAATATTTTGAATTCTTCTTATAAGATGATGCTTATATGCCAATATTGAAAGCATCTGTCTGGGCCTGATTTTTTTTGATAAATAAAGTTCCAATTAATTTAGCTTCTTCAATGTATGTACATTCAAATAGTCTGTTTCTTGATTTCACTTTGGTGATTCGTGTTCTTGTTTCTTGTAATATGCTCTATCTAAAATTTCAAAGTTCATAATTTCTTTTGGTTTTACCATCTACAATGTCCAAAATTGTTATCTTTCTCATTCCTAATGTTCTTTGTCTACATGCTAATTCCTTTTTCCCTTAATAAACCTTGTCAGTTTGTATAGTGTGTTAGTCTTTACAAAGTCTTTACAGTTAGCTTTCAGCAAGTTGTATAAGTCCCCTACATACAAACCACACTTAACTTTCAGCAATATGTAAGTCCCCTACATATGGACTTTCAAGTTGTGAAGTTGCGAAGATGCAGACATGCATTTATGTGTCTAGTCACGTAAGTGAGTTCAGGCGTCTGGCATATGTTGTCACATGCGTGCATCCTCCACAGGAGGCCATGCTTTTGTGACTTTATTGTACGGTACTATATAGACTGCAGTAGTACAGTATCTTTATTTCAAGCCCAGGATGTTTGGTTGTTCAGTTGCTAACCAAATTTATGTCCAATTCTTTGTGACCCCATAGACTGTAGCAGACCAGGCTTCCCTGTTCTTTGCTATCTCCTGGAGTTTGCTCAAACTCATGTTCACTAAGTCAATGATGCTATCTCATCCTCTGTCATCCCTTTCTCCTGTCTTCAGTCTTTCCCAGCATCAGGGTCTTTTCCAGTGAGTAAGCTCTTCATATCAGGTGGCCAAAGTATTGGAGCTTCAGCTTCAGCATCAGTCCTTCCAATAAATATTGAGGGCTGATTTTCTTTAGGATTGACTGGTTTGATCTTACTGTCCAAGGGTCTCTCAAGAGTCTTTTCCAGCACCACAGTTCAAAAGTATCCATTTTTTAGTCCTCAACCTTCTTTATGGTCCATTTCTCACATCCGTACATGACTTCTGGAAAAACCATAGTTTTGACTGTACATTTTTTGGTAAAGTGATGTCTCTGCTTTTTAATATGCTGTCTAGGTTTGTCATAGCTTTTCTTCCAAGGAGCAAGTATCTTTTAATTTCTTGGCTGCAGTCACCATTGACAGTGATTTTGGAGCCCAAGAAAATTAAATGTCACGGTTTCCATTTTTTCCCCACTTATTTGCCATGAAATTATGGGTCTGGATGCCGTGATCTTTGTTTTTTGAATGTTGAGTTTTAAGTCAGCTTTTTCACCTTCATCAAGAGGCTCTTTAGTTCCTCTTAGCTTTCTGCCATTAGGGTGGTCTGGAAGCAAGTGTAAAACCAGCAGTGATGTAGTTGATACTGCTAAGAAGCACCAATCGATAACGATGGAATTAGAGGCCCAGAGAAAAGATGAAGAGCAACAAGAGGAAGAGGAAGTAACTGAAAAATCGAAGAGATTCACAACACAAGAAATAGCAAGGGGATTTTCTTTATTTGAGGAGGCACTATTAGTTTTTGAGACTCTGAACCCGAATGTAAAACAGTACACGAACTTTGCAGCAGTCGTTCAGAATGCAATCCAGTGCTACTGTATCATCTATGATGAGAAAAAAAAGAACTACTACCCATCAAGAGGATAGATAGAATTGAATCCAGCATGGAACCAGACCCTGTGCCTTGAGAATCGGGTACGAGTGTGTTCTGCCCGTAGTCCGAGTCCCCGGTCGGGAAAGAAGACTCCTCGAAACAATGCAACTTGCAATAGGGGAATTTATTACTGACTCGAGCCAGGCCCTCCCGCCCTCACCAGGTGTGTGAGGAGGAAAAGGCCCCGAGCCCCAGTTCTCTCCGGTATTTATTAGGTCAAAAAAAGCAGCAGGTAGCTGGCGCAAGCGGATTGGTTACACAGCGGGTAGTTGGCGCAAGCGGATTGGTTACACAGTTGCAAGGCAATTTTTGTTGGCCCAACGTGGGGCTTTCAGCTTTCCCCTGATAGGTTCCCTTTTTCTTGCTAGGCATATGTTGATTGGCTAGCTCCAGGAGGCCTGATAATTATGTTACCCCGGGAAACCAGGCCTACTCCTAATCTAGGCTGCCTGTCATGGCATTAGCCGTGACAGCCTCACAAGTGAAATTGCAGTTTGCCCTCCATCTCCTATTCTGATGGTCCTTCAGCTCTGCCATCTCCCACCTCCTTGCCCTCCTCCAGTTAGTAATTCTTCTTGCCTGTTCACTTGATGCCAGACCCTGTATGCCAACTGTTGTACCATACTACTGTACTTTTCGAGGTGCAGCACTGTGAGATTGAACATGTTTTCTTTTATTTTTTCTGTTTGTTTTTTATGTATTATTTGTCTGAAAAGTATTACAAACCTATTACAGTACTATGTGGCTGATTGTGTTAGTTAGGTACCTAGGCTAGCTTCGTTGCATTTATAAACAAATTGGACTTAAGAACTCCCTCTCAGAACAGAACTCATAAGTGTATAGGACATTTACTATAGTATCTTAAAAATTCTCTAAATACTAATATCTTTGGGTCTATAATTGACAAATTAAAAAAAACATTTATGGAACTTAACAATTTAAAGCACTGGTTGATGGCTTTTTAACTGGGAGGCAATTGTCATTGCTCAAGCCATTTTAGAGATGACTCCTCTTTCAGCATGAGGGCCTACCTACATCTCATTCTTTAAAAAAATGAAAAATAGCATTGGTGCCAAGTCTTGGTCCTTTTAGGAATTTTGCAAGTTGCAATCAACTTAAAAATTCTTGTCAAAAAGATAGATGGTCAAATTGTGTTCAGAGAGGACCATAAAGTACTGAAACATTATTTTGTAGAATTTAATAGTTTCCAAAGGTAGGTCTCAAAGACAACTTCTAAAAAGTATTCTAAACAATGGCATTACTATTGCAAAAAGTTTATAAACTCTCATTTGGTAAGCAAGTTGTTTGTCAGACAAGTGTTGTCCCTGTAATAACAAGATTTGAGAACATTAGCCTTTGGAGTCCAACAGAAAAAGTTGGTACTCCAAATTTACCCCTTATCCAGATGCATGACCTTGGGCAGATCATTAAAATTCTTCGTGATTTAGTTTCTCACATGGAAAAATGAGGATAATTATTTTCATTTACAGAGTTTGTGCCTAGAAAACCCCTTTAAAGGGTTAATTACTATAAATAAAAATGAAATTCCTATTAATTTTTTAAAAATTAGGTTTTATATGTTCCTGAGCTCTAATATTATGCCCAGATAATGCCAAAACTCATAATAATAGAATTTGTTCAATCATTAATATTGGTCATCATTATGCAACCTAACAAGGCATCAGCTTCATTAATTATTTTATATAATTTGGTCATTTTTTGTTGTCTAGTTAAATTCTTCTATAGCTCTTATGCACCTGTTATTAGGATTATATTCATAAAATCACTTGTAATACTCAATGTTTAAGTAATTCAACAAAGAAACAAAGCAATAAACAAAAGTATAAAAGTACAAAAGGAAATCATGAAAACAATGAAATGTATAGAGCTCAGTGTATGAGACTGCCAGGGATAGTAAACCAAAGTTTTGTAGTGGCAGAAGGTCACTAGATCTAGCTTTAGGACAGTAAAGAAGTCATAGTAGATTCCTACTCAGCCCTCAGCATTGTGTGGGATACACAGAATCCATGTCAGTCTCTGTAATTGTAACTGACACATTTTAGGCCAAAGAAGGGGTGTAACATTAAATGGCTCTAATTTGATGCTGAAGCTGAAGCTCCAATACTTTGGCCACTGGATGTGAAGAGCCAGCTCATTAGAAAAGACCCTGACGCTGGGAAAGATTGAAGGTAGGAGGAGAAGGGGGTGACAGAGGACAAGATAGATGGCACCACCAACTCAAAGGACATGAGATTGAGCATACTTCGGGAGATGGTGAAGGACAGGGAAGCCTGCCATGCTACAGTCCATGGGGTTGCAAAAAGTCAGACATGACAGAGTGACTGAACAACAAATTTAAAAAGACATATGCACCCTTATGTTCATTGCAGCATCACTTATAATAGCCAAGATATAGAAATAACCTAAGTGTCCATCAATGGATGAATGGATAAAGAAGATGTAGTATATGTGTATATAGTGGAATACTGCTGCTGCTAAGTTGCTTCAGTAGTGTCTGACTCTGTGCGACCCCATAGACGGCAGCCCACCAGGTTCCCCCATCCCTGGGATTCTCCAGGCAAGAACACTGGAGTGGGTTGCCATTTCCTTCTCCAATGCATGAAGGTGAAAAGTGAAAGTGAAGTCACTCAGTCGTGTCCAACTCTTCGCGACCCCATGGGCTGCAGCCCACCAGGCTCCTCCGTCCATGGGATTTTCCAGGCAAGAGTACTGGAGTGGGGTGCCATTGCCTTCTCTGAGTAGAATACTATTCAGCCATAAAAAGAACGAAATCCTGCCATTTTGACAAAATGGATGACCTTAAAGGTACTATATACTAAGTGAAATAAGTCAGATGGAGAGAGACAAATACTGTATGATTTCACTCATACATGGAAACTAAAAAAGAAAAGAAAAGAAAAAAAGGCACACGCACACAAAAGAAAAACAAAACAAAAAAACCTCATAGGTTCAGAGAACAGATTAGCAGTTACCAGAAGGGGAGGGGGATAAGGGGGTGGCTGGAACAAATGAAAGAATTAGCTGTTGATAGATGATGACTAGCCTTCTGGTGGTGATCACTTTGTAGAGTATACAGATGTCAGATCATAATGCCATACAGCTGAAGTGTATATAATTAAAAATAGAAACTTTTAACAGACAGAATTATTTTCTCATTCAGAAAACAAATGAAATAGCTCAAGAAGTTGAATTGTAATCCTAACAAGCTCTGTAAATGGGTCTACAGATGGGATAAAGACTATATTTAATATACGTCTGGCACATAGAAGATGTTCAATAAATGGAAATTGATGCTGCCTTATTGCTACAGTTTTACTATTACAACTTTCTCATTAATCTAGTTCACTTTTTACATTTGATTCTATAAAAGATATAACTCACGTCCTTTGTAACCTTGTCATTTACAACTGATTTCACATATTTTAAATGGCTTTTATTCTGTTTTTCCAATGAATTGTGCATTTTATTTATATCTTCTATACATCCCCATCCCTACCCTCCATGAAATAAATCTATTTGGAAAGATAAATAATTGGCTTGTGGCTCAGGCAAGAGTCAGTATGTCATCAAGCAATCACTTATATTTCCAAAAGAAGATAAATCAGCCGGAAGTTAAAAGACAGTGCTTTATGAAATAGAAGTTTACCAGTGAAAGAATTTTCTTTGACATCTTAAATTTTTCCCTAGAGAAAAAGTAGTGAAAAGTCATTATAGTTATAACAGATTTGTAGTTGTTGTTGCCATATTCAAATTTTCTCCCCAAGTTTTATATAACATGATTTTCTCTTTTTAAGGTGACCTTTGTCCTAAAACCCAGAGCCAGCATATAATGAGCATGAGACCCTGAGCTGGGGTGGAAACTATGACAAAGCAGCATCAGAGATTTTAATGAGACGAGAAAATACCAGGAGAAAAAATAATAGTTGAGTCCAATGTTCATTTTGATAAAATTAAGTATAAATATTTACTGTAGGAGCCAGGACAGGATCAAATCTTCATCTCCATGGTACAAAAACTACCCTTTAAACATGCCTGAGTCAAATCACATGGAAATGTGAACACTAACTCTTTATTCTTCCACCTCACCAGTCCACCAAACAGAATAATGAATGAGCCACCAAGAGCACCCAACAGTGCACGCTTGATGATTTTCGCATACAGGCACTATTATTCTTAAAAGGACCCGGTAAATCCCATGGGGATGATTTTGGCTGTGTCTGCTCAGTTATAACATGTGGGTGCTGCCACCAAATGCACACTGGCTGCTAGAGGTACAGTCACGTCACCCTCTGAGCGAAAGGCGAAAAGCATGCAAGCATCACTAAGAAAACACCCCGTATCTGTGTTTCATTGTGGAACTGATCTGTAAGATTTTACTCTTCAGTTCTTTTGTTTATTTTATTTTTGCTCTATTGTGATGGACCTTGAAGGAACTATATGCTAAGTGAAATAAGTCTATTGTGAGCACATAGGCACTTGAATCCTTCTAAAACAATGCTCAGAAAGCAGTATGTCCCCCAGGAAACAGGGGCCCCAGATATTAACCAGAGGTTTAAATTAAGTGTAACGATGACAGTCATGAACATGAAGAAATTCAGATTTGCCTTAAAAAAAATGATATTCCCCTTTCCAAATACTTTGACTCTTGTTAAAGAGACATATCTTACCTGCTCTGATCCCCAGCCTGATTACATGCTTTAAAAGTTGTTTTTTTTTTTTTTAAGTTGATCACTAGTTTAAAATTAATAAATTACATATGGCTCTGTCTTAGATAATTTATGTTTATATCTATATGTTTATGTTTAAAACGGGCTTCCCTTGTAGCTCAGCTGGTAAAGAATCTGCCTGCAATGTGGGAGACCTGGGTTCGATCCCTGGGTTGGGAAGGTCCCCTGGAGAAGGGAAAGGCCACTCAGTCCAGTATTGTGGCCTGGAGAATTCCATGGACTGTATAGTCCATGGGGTGACAAAGAGTTGGACACGACTGAGTGACACTTTTTTTATGTCTAAAAAATGTAGAAGTGATGTTTTTAAAGCTGCTTATCATTCCTAAAAGGTCACAGAGGGATACACACAAAAAGAGAAACTTTATCATTTGGATATTAACATGCATCAAAAAGGAAACTATATACATTCAATTATTTTTAAGAAGCAATTACTGTCTCAATTGAATTATCTGGTGATTAACAGAAGAATATTTTAGAGGGCAGATAAGGCAGACCTGATATGGATCACATCAAGCAGATTGTTGGAGAGGTGGGAGATAAAAGTGAATATAGAGTTTCAACATTGTGACCCCAACCTCTGATAGTCAGATAAGAATGTCCAACACAGAGGAAATGAAATACAGCAAAGTACGATTAGATCACAATGTACAGAGAGAGGAGATCTTATTTTTGTTTTTTTATGATGCAAGAATTAGAGCATTGTTTTATTTCTCTCTCAGATGATACGTATTTCACTGTGAGTGAAAATAAAGAATTAGAGTTCAGTCTGCTTTTATGGCCTACCTAACTTCTTCCCTGGAATGTGAAAACAAATTAAAAGTGACTTTCAAATCACTATAACTTTATTTAAATGATTTTGTGAACATTTATAATTTACAAAACCCTTTTATATGCATCATCTTTGATTCTCATCATAACCCTGAGAGGTAAAACAGGCTGAGATGTAAAAGTAGGCTATTCCTACTTTATAAATGGGAAACAATGTTCAAAGAGATGAAGTGATTAGTCCGAGATCAAATTGCTCCTGTTTGAAGCAAGACACAGTCCTTTCCTCCAGAATTCACAGCTGGCACATTATCTCCGCGTGCTCACAGGCCATTCTTTCTTTCTTTTCTCACTTAACTCAGTTTTTGACTCTATCACCGCAGAGCTCACTGCACATCCCGTGCTGGCAAACTATTTTATTGCATCAGATTCAGGAAGCTTTTAACCAATATGACTCGTGTCAGTTTAAGATTTACATCAAAGGAAGAATGAAAACTTCTCTCTCAGACCTATTTTTGTCTCTGACAAGCACTTCTCCAATGTATTTGATAATTTGTGATATGTACTCCTGATCCAGAAAGAAAAGCTCCAAATATGTTGTCACCTTTACATACAGAAAAGCAATTGGAAATAAGCTCAGAAGAATTTTTTTCAAAACAAATTAGTTTTTAGTTCTTGCTTTAATCTGTTTTAGAGTCACATTTTGCTTACCTGTAGTCCTAATGACCATAACGGCAAAAAAGACAGGAGAAAAAAATCTCTGAATTTCCCTATGCTGTAATGGTGATGTTGAGAAATCAGAATGTTGCCATTTTATGCTTCGTTTGTTTGTTTTGCTTTAGCTATGTATGTAAGTAAAAACCCAGTAAATAGACCAATTTTCATAGCAAAAATAATAGCATTTTTTCACCCAAGTTCATGATCCTTCAAGTCAAGACCTACAAGATTTCACTTTTTAAAAAACAGTTTTACTCTGCAAAGACATAGGTGCAAATGATGGAAAGACAAATCACATAATTGCAGGAGAAGAGCTAAAGGCAATTTATGCCCACAGTTTCAGATAAATGAATTTGTGTTCTTATGTAAATATCTAGGAGGCAAGACTAGTTTGTAAGTCACAGAGAAAGAAAGGCTTCCTTTACTTTACATTATATGGGTTTGCATTGGGTAATTTAAAAATTAATAAACAAGGAGTCTTGGCAAAGAAGTTATAAAGAAGGTTTGGGGGTCTTTAATTTGTTCATCAGGAAGCCTGAAGCAGATATTGTAGAAAAAAGAACAATCAAAACAATAATAATAAATAGTAGATGTGTAGTGAAAGTGCTGCACTCAATAGTCGGCAAATTTGGAAAACTCAGCAGTGGCCACAGGACTGGAAAAGGTCAGTTTTCATTCCAATCCCAAAGAAAGGCAATCCCAAAGATTGCTCAAACTACTGCACAATTGCACTCATCTCACACACTAGTAAAGTAATGCCCAAAATTCTCCAAGCCAGGCTTCAGCAATACGTGAACTGTGAACTTCCAGATGTTCAAGCTCATTTTAAAAAAGACAGAGGAACCAGAGATCAAATTGCTAACATCTGCTGGACAATCGAAAAAGCAAGAGAGTTCCAGAAAAACATCTATTTCTGCTTTCTTGACTATGCAAAGCCTTTGACTGTGTGGATCACAATAAACTGTGAAACATTCTGAAAGAGATGGGCATACCAGACCACCTGACCTGCCTCTTAAGAAACCTGTATGCAGGTCAGGAAGCAACAGTTAGAATTGGACCAAGAACAACAGACTGGTTCCAAATAGGAAAAGGAGTACGTCAAGGCTGTATATTGTCACCCTGCTTATTTAACTTATATGCAGAGTACATCATGAGAAACGCTGGGCTGGAGGAAGCACAAGCTGGAATCAAGATTGCTGGGAGAAATATCAATAACCTCAGATATGCAGTTGACACCACCCTTATGGCAGAAAGTGAAGAAGAACTGAAGAGCCTCTTGATGAAAGTGAAAGATGAGAGTGAAAAAGTTGGCTTAAAGCTTAACATTCAGAAAAGTAAGATCATGGCATCTGGTCCCATCACTTCCTGGCAAATAGATGGAGAAACAGTGGAAACAGTGTCAGACTTTATTTTTTTGGGCTCCAAAATCACTGCAGATGGTGATTGCAGCCATAAAATTAAAAGACACTTATTCCTTGGAAGGAAAGTTATGACTAACCTAGATAGTATATTAAAAAGCAGAGACATTACTTTGCCAACAATGATCTGTCTAGTCAAGGCAATGGTTTTTCCATTGGTCATGTATGGATGTGAGAGTTGGACTGTGAAGAAAGCTGAGTGCCAAAGAATTGATGCTTTTGAACTGTGGTGTTAGAGAAGACCCTTGAGAGTCCCTTGGACTGCAAGGAATTCCAACCAGTCCATCCTAAAGGAGATCAGTCCTAGGAGTTCATTGGAAGGACTGATGTTGAAGCTGAAACTCCAATACTTTGGCCACCTCATGTGAAGAGTTGACTCATTGCAAAAGATCCCAGTACTGGTAAGGATTGGGGGCAGGAGGAGAAGGGGCCAACAGAGGATGAGATGGTTGTTTGGCATCACCGACTCAGTGGACATGAGTTTGGGTGAACTCCAGGAGTTTGTGATGGACAGGGAAGCCTGGCGTGCTGTGGTTCATGGGGTGGCAAAGAGTCAGACACAACTAAGCGACTGAACTGAACTGAAGTGAACAGAGCATTTGCTCTGGGTCAGACATTGTGCTTTCTGAGAAAGCACCCACATGATTTATGTAATTCAATATTCATTTCATGCACTAAGGTAATGAGACTTGGTGAAGTTAAGTGACCGGCTCAAGATCACAGTGGTAATAAATAGTTTGGTTATGGTTCCATCTCATCCCAGGAAAGAGCCCTAGAGAAAAAACCAGGCATTCTGATTCTACCTCTCTCCTTTCTAACTGTGGGATTTGGATAACTAACAAGATTTTCATGCACTTTAGTTTCTTCATCAGTTAAATTATAGGCTCAATAATTCTTAATCTGCAGTCAACAACCTCCTAAAGAGGAGCAGGGGCAAGAAATGGGCTTGAAGTTCGTTGCAAGTGATCCATGTTGCAAACTGAATATGTGATATGTATAGCTTATATACATCCTTCCTTGTAAGAGGGGTGCAGATTTACTTCTGGAATAGTGAAATAAACTTAAACTTCATTTCTGAATTTGTAGACTCTTTGCCATAATGCATGGTCTCAAACAACAAACTAAAAGAATTATTGCTCTCAAATCAGGATTCCAGAAAATATTTTTACATAAAAATTGGGCCTTGGCTTATTCAAAGGTAAGAAATCATAAGTCAAGATGATATCTCAAAACCTTCCCAGGTATATATTTCTATAATTGCAAGAGAGTAGTTAAATGACTTAACTATTAATATTGAAAGCTTTCAGGAGAAATGTCTTTTGATTACTTTTTCCCCACTCAAACATAGAACTTCACATATTGCTTTGGGCAAGGGCAGTAAAGCCCCAATGCTTCACTAGAAGCTGGTAGATTTAGCAACTGTTCTTCCTTGAGCCCTCAGTGATCTCTTTGCATATATTTTCTATACTAATGATCATCAGTTTCACAAAACTTAGGAGGAACTCTTAAGTGAAAGTCCAACTCTTTGCGACTCTGTGGACTGTAGCCCTCCAGGCTCCTCTGTCCATGGAATTCTCCAGGCAAGAATACTGGAGTGGGTTGCCATTTCCTTCTCCAGGGGATCTTCCCTACCCTGGGATCGAACTTGGATCTCCTCCATTGCAGGCAGATTCTTTACCACCTGAGCCATCAAGGAAGCTCCCTAGGAACTCTTAGGCCCTGTGTAAATAACGTACTTGAAGAAAACTGATAGTTGAATCAGAAAAAACCATGCGAGCATTGCATTCAATGGGGTTCCTCTCATTCTGTCCACTGAGAAGGATTTGGCTGATTCTGAGCTACTTCAAATGACTCAGGGCTGCACTGACAACCTCATTAACTATAGAAACAATCGCTAATGCAAGGTTGCCCATGGAGGCAACCTGAATGATGGCAGCTGCAATCACATTTGAGGCTTTGCTTGGGAGTAACTTGCCCAATTCTCCTTCTGTTCATGTAATACATGTGTGCATGCTAAACGCTTCAGTAGTGTCTGACTCTTTGTGAACCTATGGACTGTAGCCCACAGTGTTCCTCTGTCCATGGGATTCACCAAGCAAGAATACTGGAATGGGTTGCCATTTTCTCCTCCAGGCTATCTTCCCAATCCAGGGATTGAACCCCCCTCTCTTAGGTCTCCTGCATTGGCAGGAGGTTCGTTACCACTAGCTCCACCTGGGAAGCCCTTATGTGATACAAAACAAGCTAACTCTAATCAGGAGTCTAATCTCCATTATTGCTGCTAAGGAAGACCACCTACCTGTGCGCAGCTGGTGGGTCAGTAAACTGTTAAAAACTTTTTAAAGGGCAAATCAGTCATGAGGATTAAGTTTTGTTAGACTCAGCAGTTTCTCCTCTAAAAATCTGTCACAAGAAAAATAATCATGTAAAACATTTAGAATTAAAAATATTTATCATAGAAGTTTGTTTATCATAGAGATTTGATTAAGCTATAGTTATGAAAGTGAAGTGAAAGTATTAGTCACTCAATCGTGTCCAACTCTTTGTGACATCATGGACTGTAGCCTACTGGGCTCCTCTGTCCATGGAATTCTCCAGGGAAGAATACCGGAGTGGGTTGCCATTCCCTTCTTCAGGGGATCTTCCCAGGCCAGGGATCGAACCTGTCTCCAGCACTGCAGGCAGATTCTTTGCTGTCTGAGCCGCCAGTATCTATATGGAAATACTACACAGTCCATAACATTTTTAAAAACAAACTTATTGGCAATAAAAATGTAAGTTAAGAAAGGGGAGTAGGAGATATATAGACATACAGTTTAATTTTAATAACGTTTAAGTTTGTTTTAAAATATATTAACAATTCTATTTGTTTTGATTTTCTTTTATATAAACCCGGCCACGGCATTTGAGAATAGAACTTAGTGTATATAACTGACATTTTTCCCCTCAAATACACCAGAGTGATTCCCAGTCTGGGTCTTTGTAGTCAGAATCTGTCTGAATGGAAAAATTTTCTCCCAGATTTCCACATGGCTAGCTCATGGAAGTCTTCTCTGATCACCTCTCAGAGACTGTCACCTCAACCATATCACTCTTATTTTATTTTCTTTACAGCCCTTATGACCATCTGAAGTTACCTTTTTCACTTTGTTGTTTGATAACTTTTTGTCTCTTCTCAAAGAAGTTCATACGTGCACAGGCCTTCTGGATCTTACTTCCTGTACTTAGAACCATGATAGACACATAGTAAGTGCTCAATAAGTATTTGTCAGATGAATGATTTTGTGAGTGTATGAATCACATTTCTGTCTTTTCTGGTGGCTCATTGGGAGTTCTTTGATTCTAATTTAGGGAGAAAATAGAGAAATATTGATATTCAGCAGAAATAAGTCTATTTCCCACTAACTGTCAAACATTCCTCCCCCATCTCTGTTATTCATTTGAGAAACTTTGAGTCTCTATAGTATGCTAGAGCTAGTGCTAGGAGCAAAAATAGATATACAATAGGAATTAGATTTTTTTTAATCTTACAAGACCCATGGTTAATGGAACATATAACGTATGGTGGGACAGATAATTCTTAATAACATACAGTGGAATAAGAACAGAGAGGTATGCAGGATGCTATGGGAGCAAAGTAAGTGGGGTGCTGAAACACTTTGCTGATACAAGAGACCTTATGGATATGAATGGAAAGAAATTCCAGGTGGAGGGAATGGAATGTGTTTTGTTAGTCATGCCACATTCCCAGAAAAATGAACGGAATGACTAGATATAGGTAAAGACGTGAGGCTGGCCAATTAAACGGGTACCAATTGGGACTGGCCTTATGCCACATGAAGGGGTGTGATTTTTTTCCTATAGGCAATAGGGAATGACAAAGAAGTCTAAGCTTGAATGTCTCATAATGGATAAAGTCCATATTTAAAATGAATGGGATTTTCAATTACTTGAGAAAGAATATTCTGAATTCAGTGGCCTCATCCTTGATTTTTCCTTTTTCCTTATCCCTGTCTTCCACATCCAATGGGTAAATCTTATACTTCTGAGCACCAATTTATATCTCTAATGATCTATCCATTTCCTTTCCTCTTAGTTCCTTCACCCTCAGCCAACTTCTTGGACCCATGCCGTAGTCTCCAAACTGGTCTTCTTATCCTATCCTTGCCACTCTTCAATCCATTGTCCACAAGGCAGGCAGAGTCATCTAAAATCTAAAACACTCCACTGTCCTGCTTAGAGCGCTTTCTATTGCCCTTTGAATAATACCTAAACTCTTTTTAACAGTGTGCAAGCCCAAAGTGACCTGGCCTCTGCTTCAGCCTATTTTGTGTATTCTTTCTGGCCACAGTTCTATCTACAAAATATTTACTACCCAAAGGCCCCTAGAAAGAAAAAAACATTCTTGCTACATTAGCAAAATGAGATCTACCATTTATTAAAAAGAAACAGACCACTGATACACACCAAAACATGAATGAATCACAAAAACATTATGCTGAGCAAAAGAAATCAGACACAAAAGAGCACACGCTGTGTGCTTCTATTTATACAAAACTCTAGAAAAAGACACATGTAATCTATAGTGACAGAAAGCAGATCCGTGCTTGCCTGGAGCCAGGAGTGAAGGGATAGACTGACTGCAAAGAGGAACAAGAGAGCATTTGGAGGTGATAGAGATAGTCCATATGTCGGCTGGAGTGGTCACATGGCTGTACTCACGTTTCAAAATCGTCAAACCATGTCCTTAAAATGCATATATTTTATTATGTGTAAGTTATATCTCAATATAGTTGAAAAGATGTACAATTTTCTGAGCATTCATGAGCCAAGTACTTTACATAATTATCTCTAGTACAAAAGCAATAGCTTCATTTTTTGAAAGTGAAAATTTAGCCTCAGAAAGACTAAGTGACTTCTTCAAGGCCATTAAATTCTAGGTCCAAACCTTTTGTTAAAATTCAGTGAGGGTGACCACCAATATTTTCAGGAGCTAGGCAATAAAACTATATAGGGGAGGGTTGAACATAATATGACTTAGGCTGGGATTCTGCTTTTCCTGGGGGTTGGGAGAGACTTGAATCAAATAAACCACAGGGTTATAGTCCACCTTTGGACATTTTACAGATGAGGACCCTGGGACTAAGGAGATTAAATAAATCACTGTGGTCATCCAGCTAGGAAACGGCAGATCTCCTGAGGGGGAGAGACAAGCTGATGTAGGCGGAGTAGAGAAAGAGATGAAAAGTGGGAAAGTTTATACTTAAAATAAAATCCCAGAATGTGAGATGATTACACTTATGCATTTATATAATATAAATCAAAAGTTTAGTAGGGATCATATATACATAGTTCATCTCAGTTTTTGATGACTAATTCATTTGCCTGCTTATTTCTCCATCCATATAACATTTATGGAGCCCCCACTGCATGCAGAACACTACTCTTGGGAATCTACCCAATCCCATGCCCTAAACGCACTAGTGTCTCTGAATCGTTCACAGCACCAGCTCCCATTAGCTTCTCCCAAGCCAAACCATTCTTATATGACCTTCATCCATACCACACTTTTAGAACCTGACTCCACTGCCCTTATCTCCAGTTATCTGTAAAACACTCTTTACACTTTGTTATAGCCCTATGTAATGCTGTCTGGCCCACTAATTGTTTTAAATGTGTATGTCTTACCTTCCAAGATAATTTGCAAGGGATTTCTGAGCAGCATAAGAGTAAATATCTTAAATGGCTTGATAGCCCCTGTACCTGGCACAGGTTAGGCACACAGAAGACTCTCCATCATTTCTTATCAACTGACTCCCTGGGTGACCTGGGATAGTAGCATGTCTTGGGTTGGGCTTCTCAGAAGCAAGACCTAAGATAAGGTTTGAGCACAAGTAGTTTATTTGAGATGCCATCCCTAGAAGCAGTGGTAGGGCACCATGAGGAAGTGAAACAAGAAAGGAAAGGAAGTTTTAATTTGTATTTCTCTAATAATTAGTGGTGAGAACAGCCTTGGGGTTGCCAAGGGTGAGGGAGGTAGGGGAGGGAATGTGGGATTAGCGGATGTAAACTCTTATATATAGGATGGCTAAACAAGATTCTACTATATAGCATATGTGCATGCTAAGTCGCTTCAGTTGTGTATGACTCTTCGTGACCCTATGGACCTTAAACCACCAGGCTCCTCTGTCCATGGAATTTCCCAGGCAAGAATACCGGAGTGAGTTGCCATGTCCTCCTCCAGAGGATCTTCCTGACCGAGGGGTCAAATCCATATCTCTTACGTCTCCTGCATTGGCAGGTGGATTCTTTACCACTAGTGCCACCTGGGAAGCCCTGCCTGTATAGCATAGGGAACTATATTCAATATCCTGTGATAAACCACAATGGAAAAGAATATTTTAAAAAAATGTCTATATGTGTGTAACTGAATCACTTTGCTGTACAACAGAGATTGGCTCAACATTATAAATCAACTATGCTTCAATTTTTAAAAAAAAATTAAAAAAGAGAAAGGAAAGGAAGTGACCACAGGAATATTCATGAGAATATTACCGTGTAACTGAAGTTCAGTCCTACGGGGGACTTCTGGAAAAGTCTGTAATACACATCTCTGAGTTGTCCAACCTGAGGGGTCAGGGGGGCATTTATTCACCAACTTCCATTCATTGCTGGTTGAGAATGGCTTCTTGAGGCAGTAATCCCTGCTGGCCATGTTTCCCACCCATGCTCACCCACCGTGCTCCAGTGGAGTTGGGTCCAGTGGCCAGAGAATGGCCTTGGCAGAGAGCCCTGGGTGTCTGTAGTAAGATTCCATCGGTGTACACAGGACCAAGGATTGCTAATGGGATATGTCGGGACACTAACAGCTTCTGCTACATAGCAAATTTCCATCAAAGAAAGCCTTTTTTGTAGCAACCTTTATTTAGTGCCAACCTGTGATGTTCTTTGGAATTCAAAAATAAATACAGCATGTTCCTTGCTTGCTAGAAACTTAGGTCTGTTACTTATTGAAAATTATGGAGAAAAGTAGAAAAAGAAGGAGGAGGAGAAATTGGTCCAGTTTCCATTCCCATTCAGTCCATACTCTGATGAAAATTTGATGCTCTTCTACCCATCACTTCATTCCCGTCATGATTCCCAAATAGCCATCATTTTTAATGGCTTCAGTCACTGTCAGAGTGGCATGGAGGCAGACCAGAGTTTGGAAGATGAAGGCAGTATCTTTGCTCATTTCTAATCCCCCGGGTACCCCAGCTCTGCTTCAGTGAAATTTCTACATCATTGTCATGAACCTATACCAAATATGCAACATGATTTTCTGTTTAAACTAATATTTGAAATAAAGAAAAAAGTAATGAGAGGAATCATTTACCACAAGGACTCTACAAAAGAAGTTATGTGGGAAAGGCAGCTGTATTTTGTGCTTTTGCCATAAAATGAAGCAGTCTATTCTATGAAGTACTATAATTATAAAGCAATTTGCGACCTCTAATGGGAGGACTTTTCTTTCATAAAATATTAACTAAATATAATATCAGTGCAATAGGTTAGGAATAGTCTTACTTTCTCCATAAAAAGTCAATTTATAACCACTGTGACTGTCTTCTTCAAGATGATGGTATCCAAAAACATCCTCCATGCCCATAGCCACTTGGCCTTGAATTCAGCACAATGCATTTCCCCATCCTCTCTAGCTGAGTTGATGCTAAATGCTTTTCCCTGTAAACATGTTCGTTTACAATACTGCACTCTGATTGCTGAACCCTTCTCAACTGAATGTACTGCTGTTATGCAGGCAGTTTTCTTATAATGATTGTGGCCCCCAAACCCAAATTGTCAAAATATAAAACTGAAGTTTAGGCTGAGGACCGAGTCTGCAAAACCCCAGCTATTTGTACTGTGGGATTACCTCCTCCTTTTCAGATCAGGGAAAGGGATGGTCCTCTCTGTGAGATGGGTGTTCCTCAGGCTGAATTGCTACCCACACGGCAAACACGAGCAGGGCTTCCTGAAATTATCTACGAGGATTCTGCTGGCAGGGCAGGCAAAAGCTGTGTTTGCTGAGTGGGAAGGTTAAAGGCCAGCTTCTTTCCTTTATTTCTGTTTTTTCCTTCTTTCCTATATCCTTACATGAAATTTTGTAGTTTTTGCTTTTGTTTTAGGGGTGAAGCTTGTCTAATAACTTCAGGAACTGTTTTCCCCGTGCCATTTGGTTATTATGATTTTCTATTGGAGGAAGCAACCACTGTCTAACTATACCAGACAGTATTTTTTTTTCTGGGAAAAGAGGCAATCTAAAGTGAAAAGTGAAGATGTTTATCTCCTACTGTTATTTCAAGTCACTGTGCCATTTTTCACTGGCTTCTCAAGTTAAAGAGAGGGGGGAAAACAAAACAAGAACACCCAAATAACAAAACCCCAACAAATCCTCAAACAATTCTGTTTTTAAAACCTTCTTCGTTAGAAGTAATGTATAGAAAATCTATACTTGCTCATTTAGAAATTGCCTAAGGGCTGTATCCACTTCTACACATTCCTGGGTTGATTTACACTTCTTAAATGGATCGTCAAATCCTATTGATCTTAATCAGCAAAATCCTTTTTGTTTTCTATTTCTTAGGAGTCTCCAAATTACTCAGGAAGTTTTGCAAGGAGAATGTATGGCTTCAAAAATTAAAACCAGGAGCAGAAACATTTATTAGATAAATGCTAATGCAAATTAGAAGTAGACCTCTGGCCCTATGCTCCCTTCAAGGTTAGCATATTTTGCTATAGGTTAACCATTTATATATTTTCTGAATGAATAAATGGATCTATGAGTTCAATCAAATATTCACATTTAAATGTTAGAATGTTGTTGAAGCAGGCTGTAAAATGTATTACAACATAGTCTAATATTTTAAAATGTACTATCTTGTACATATTCCATAATTCTGTTGAATATACTATTTCATATTCCATATATATTATTATCGCATTCAGTTCAGTTGTCGTTCAGTCGTGTCTGACTGACTCTTTGCGACCCCATGAACTGCAGCACGCCAAGCCTCCCTGTCCATCACAAACTTCCGGAGTTCACCCAAACCCATGTTCATTGAGTCGGTGATGCCATCCAAACATCTCATCCTTGGTTGTCCCCTTCTCCTTCCGCCCTCAATCTTTCCCAGCATCAGGGTCTTTTCAAATGAGTAAGCTCTTCATATCAGGTGGCCAAAGTATTGGAGTTTCAGCTTCAGCATCAGTCCTTCCAATGAACACCCAGGACTGATCTCCTTTAGGATGGACTGGTTGGATCTCCTTGCAGTCCAAGGGATTCTCAAGAGTCTTCTCCAACACCACAGTTCAAAAGCATCAATTCTTCGGCGCTCAGCTTTCTTCACCGTCCAACTCTCACATCCATACATGACCACTGGAAAAACCATAGCCTTGACTAGACGGACCTTTGTCGGCAAAGTAATGTCTCTGCTTTTTAACATGCTGTTTAGGTTAGTCATAACTTTCCTTCCAAGAAGTAAGCGTCTTTTAATTTCATGGCTGCAATCACAGTGTGCAGTGATTTTGGAGCCCCCCAAAATAAAGTCTGACACTGTTTCCACTGTCTCCCCATCTATTTGCCAGGAAGTGATGGGACCAGATGCCATGATCTTAGTTTTCTGAATGTTGAGCTTTAAGCCAACTTTTTCACTCTCCTCTTTCACTTTCATCAAGAGGTTCCTTAGTTCTTCTTCACTTTCTGCCATAAGGGTGGTGTCATCTGCATATCTGAGGTTATTGATATTTCTCCCGGCAATCTTGATTTCCAGCTTGTGCTTCTGGAAGAAGCCCAGCTTCTTCTCATGATGTACTCTGCATATAAGTTAAATAAGCAGGGTGACAATATACAGCCTTGAAGTACTCCTTTTCCTATTTGGAACCACTCTGTTGTTCCTGGTCCAGTTCTAACTGTTACTTCCTAACCTGCATACAGGTTTCTCAAGAGGCAGGTCAGGTGGTCTGGTATTCCCATCTCTCTCAGAATGTTTCACAGTTTATTGTGATCCACACAGCCGAAGGCTTTGGCATAGTCAATAAAGCAGAAATAGATGTTTTTCTGGAACTCTCTTGCTTTTTCAATGATCCAGAGGATGTTGGCAATTTGATCTCTGGTTCCTCTGCCTTTTCTAAAACCACTTGAACATCTGGAAGTTCTCAGTTCACGTATTGCTGAAGCCTGGCTTGGAGAATTTTGGGCATTACTTTACTAGCATGTGAGATGAGTGCAATTGTGCAGTAGTTTGAGCATTCTTTGGCACTGCCTTTCTTTGGGATTGGAATGAAAACTGACCTTTTCTAGTTCTGTGGCCACTGATTAGTTTTCCAAATTTGCTGGCATATTGAGTGCAGCACTTTCACAGCATCATCTTTCAGGATTTGAAATATCTCAACTGGTATTCCATCACCTCCACTAGCTTTGTTCGTAGTGATGCTATCTAAGGCCCACTTGACTTCACATTCCAGGATGTCTGGCTCTAGGTGAGTGATCACACCATTGTGATTATCTGGGTCATGAAGATGTTTTTTGTACAGTTCTTCTGTGTGTTCTTGCCACCTCTTCTTAATATCTTCTGCTTCTGTTAGGTCCAGACCATTTCTGTCTTTTATTGTGCTCATCTTTGCATGAAATGTTCCCTTGGTATCTCTAATTTTCTTGAAGAGATCTCTAGTCTTTCTGATTCTGTTGTTTTCCTCTATTTCTTTGCATTGATCACTGAGGAAGGCTTTCTTTTCTCTCCTTGCTATTCTTTGGAACTCTGCATTCAAATGGGTATGTTTTTCCTTTTCTCCTTTGCTTTTCACTTCCTTTCTTTTCACAGCTATTTGTAAGGCCTCCTCAGACAGCCATTTTGCTTTTTTGTATTTCTTTTTCTTGGGGATGGTCTTGATTCCTGTCTCCTGTACAATATCACGAACCTCCATCCATTATTCATCAGGCTATTTTTTTTAATGATTTAATCACATTATTGCATTAAATATATATTGTTGTATTAAATGGGCTTCTCTGGTATCTCAGTGGTAAAGAATCCTCCTGCCAATGTAGGAGACACAGATTGGATCCCTGGGTCGGGAAGATCCCCTGGAGAAGGAAATGGCAACCCACTCCAGTGTTCTTGCCTGAGAAATCCCATGGACAGAGGAGATTGGCAGGCTACAGTTCATGGGGTTGCAAAAGAATTGAACACGACTTAGCGACTAAGCAACAACAAATTTTATTAAATATATACTATATGATAAAAATGTATACTATATTATATACCATATTATATATAAATATATATGTACTATATTATAAATTATTATATTAAATATATCATCAGTTCAGTTCAGTTACTCAGTCGTGTCTGACTCTTTGCGACCCCATGAATCGCAGCACGCCAGGCCTCCCTATCCATCACAAACTCCCGGAGTTTTCTCAAACTCATGCCCATCAAGTCAGTGATGCCATCCAACCATCTCATCCTCTGTCGTCCCCTTCTCCTCTTGCCCCCAATCCCTCCCAGCATCAGGGTCTCTTTTTCAGTGAGTCAACTCTTCGCATGAGGTGGCCAAAGTATTGGAGTTTCAGCTTCAGCATCAGACCTTTCAATGAACATCCAGGACTTATCTCCTTTAGGATGGACTGGTTGTATCTCTTTGCAGTCCAAGGGACTCTCAGGAGTCTACTCCAATACCACAGTTCAAAAGCATCAATTCTTCTGTGCTCAGCTTTCTTCACCGTCCAACTCTCACATCCATACATGACCACTGGAAAAACCATAGCCTTGACTAGATGGACCTTTGTCGGCAAAGTAATGTCTCTGCTTTTTAATATGCTATTTAGGTTAGTCATAACTTTCCTTCCAAGGAGTAAGCATCTTTTAATTTCATGGCTGCAGTCACCATCTGCAGTGATTTGGGGGCCCCCCAAAATAAAATCTGACACTGTTTCCACTGTCTCCCCATCTAATTCCCATAAGGTAATGGGACCAGATGCCATGATCTTAGTTTTCTGAATGTTGAGCTTTAATCCAACTTTTTTACTCTCCTCTTTCACTTTCATCAACAGGCTCTTTAGTTCTTCTTCACTTTCTGCCATAAGGGTGATGTCATCTGCATATCTGAAGTTATTGATATTTCTCCCGGCAATCTTGATTCCAACTTGTGCTTCTTCCAGCCCAGCGTTTCTCATGATGTACTCTGCATAGAAGTTAAATAAGCAGGGTGAAAATATACAGCCTTGACGTACTCCTTTTCCTATTTGGAACCACTCTGTTGTTCCTGGTCCAGTTCTAACTGTTGCTTCCTGACCTGCATACAGGTTTCTCAAGAGGCAGGTCAGGTGGTCTGGTATTCCCATCTCTTTCAGAATGTTTCACAGTTTATTGTGATCCACACAGCCGAAGGCTTTGGCATAGTCAATAAAGCAGAAATAGATGTTTTTCTGGAACTCTCTTGCTTTTCCAATGATCCAGAGGATGTTGGCAATTTGATCTCTGGTTCCTCTGCCTTTTCTAAAACCACTTGAACATTTGGAAGTTCTCAGTTCACATATTGCTGAAGCCTGGCTTGGAGAATTTTGAGCATTACTTTACTAGCGTGTGAGATGAGTGCAATTGTGCAGTAGTTTGAGCATTCTTTGGGATTGCCTTTCTTTGGGACTGGAATGATAACTGACCTTTTCCAGTCCTGTGGCCACTGATTAGTCTTCCAAATTTGCTGGCATATTGAGTGCAGCACTTTCACAGCATCATCTTTCAGGATTTGAAATAGCTCAACTGAAAGTCCATCACCTCCACTAGCTTTGTTCGTAGTGATGCTATCTAAGGCCCACTTGACTTCACATTCCAGGATGTCTGGCTCTAGTGAGTGATCACCCTATTGTGATTATCTGGGTCGTGAATATATATATTATATTACTATTATCTATCATAATATTGAATCTATTACCTTTGTATATGTACATATAATGGGAAAGAAAAATAAACTGGAGGGATATACCAAAATTGATAAAACTAATTCCCTCTGGGACATAGGATTCAATAGGTATGAGTGGTAGCTTCATTTTAGCTAAGAAAATGGGGGGAAAAATAAGTTGTAGACTATTAGACTATTTCAAGGAGGGATTAGACTATTTCAGACATGGATAGAACATGAACTAACACGAGGAACACCCTAGAACCTTCTCTCAGCGTAATTCAATTCTAACATCATGCCATATTTTGTTTCAGATCCTTTTTAAAGAAATTAAACATTGCAGATATGATAGAAAAGCTTTTCATTCTTCTACATCATGTGTTTCTAGGATGTTTGAATTTCACATAATGAACATATTTGTGATCAGTAAAAAGTCAGCACCAATTTAAAAATATTAGCTACACTACACTGGAGGCAAGTGAGTTAAATGCATCAGCTGCATTTGTGTTTCCAAAAAGTTTTTCTGCATCTGTGATTCACAAGGGGGGGATCTTGCTTACTGTCTGTCTGTCCACTTATAGCTCTCTGGCAATTGGGGCTGAAGAAACACAATGTCAATTTAGGTGCTGGCGGGTTGGCAAACCACATGTTCTTATTTATCTCTGTCAGCCGCAGGCCCTATTAACTATTTTTAATGAATCACCACTGCTTTTACTTTTGCCATCAGCCATGACCTTCACCATTTAGAAACACATGGTCTCTCATAAACGATAGCCCACGACATATAAACTTGAGAAGGATTCTATCACAGCTCAAACTACAATATCTATCACTAAAACAAACGGCTCATTCTAGCTGAAGAGACACTCATATATATCACGGAACCAACCTTCCATATTTTGAAATTTACTGCCCCATGTTGGCTGCTTTTTTTTTTAAAGGAGGCCAGGCAACCTTGCTCACTTAATACTTTTGATAAACTTCTGCTGACAAGGAGTGTGATTAATGATGGTTAAAAGAATTGAATCAAGAGTAGGAAAGACAGAGCCAAAAAAGCAGACTGCTGGGCTGATGGAAACGAACGTCTCAACAGAAATATATGATGGACCCTCCTTTTTTACCATGCCAAGTAATTACTTGCACAGGCCTGTTGTAATAATTCCTATTACAGCCAAAACGGAAAAGTCAGTAACTCACCGCCCTGGGACAAGGTGGAGGCAAGGCCAGAGGAGCATGGATCAATATTTCATTTACTCACTGAGGTTAGCTTCTATCCCTGTATCAAATTCTTTTACAGAAAGCCATGAAAGAAATGAGGTTTGCTGCAGAACACCAGTACAGGGGCCTCGTTTCCTTGGGGTGCTTATGAGGGAAACAGAGCAACAAACCCTTTCAGGAAAACAATATGCACTCAAGGTCACTCATTACTTGCTACTGTTGGAAAATAAAGTGCCATTAGCCTGATATGAGTAATGTACATCAATCAACTGTAGACTCGGAAAAGTACGTTTTCAGCTTGGTGGTGCTGCTGATAATGAATGAGCCATTTGAACACTGTCTACACAGCCTGACAATTGTGAAAAAATTTTCTCATGACAGTGCACCATCTGTTTTAAAAAAAAAAAAAAACCCATTAACTTTTATCTCTGATTACCTCCTCTGCCTTAAGAAAAGGAAAAGAGCCTTAATGTTTCCCTTGCCTGCAAGAAGTTTCTTGTTTGGTAATTTTCCTAAAGAAAAATTACACTTCAACCTCTAAATGCTCTAGAAAACAAAACAAAACAAAAAAATAAAGCATACAGTTTCTTAATAGGTTTTCCTTTTAAAGAGTTTTAAATGGGTGATTCCCAGTTTTAGTTTTCTATGATACTTTCTGGGAAAAGGATTTGGTACTGGTCAATTTCAGGTCTCACGTGAATGTAATGGAACTAGTATTGTTGACACTGAATTCTTAGAATTTCACCCTAAAATTAGATTTATTTTAAATAGTCCCAACATATATGAACTTATATAGGATGCAAAGTCTGAATGTTATTTATTCATTACATTTATTGTTTAGTGTTTGGGTTAGAACAGACTTCAATGCCACACTGCTCTCTTCTTTAATAACATAAAAGAACCTGGATTTATAAAGCAAGTTTCCACTACACCACACACTTCCATGTGGAATGGGGTTAGGAAAATCCTCCTGTACTTGCTTTTCACCCCCACATCTATATTAATTCCCAGCTGCTTTTCTCATGATTCCAGGGGAGCATAGAAGGATTGATTTACTTGCTTAGAAACATAGGCTACTGGCAGTAATGACTGGTAAGCTTGAAGGTTTCTTACAGTTCATTTTTTTCTCTGAAATAAATCTAATTCCTTTCCCTGGAACTTCAAAGCCACCCTCTACCAGATCTCCCTATCTCCACGCCATGGAATGAGGTTTAAATCAAGGCGGGAAAGTCTTGAGCTGTCATGTGGGCCTTACATGCATTCTAATCTCCAGAAACAAAGGTCAGCTGGACTTAACACTGATTCAGGCCAGCAGGACTCGCAACCGGGCCAGTCGACATCTTGGAAGCATTTTAAACTGCTTGGTGTCTGCAGAAAAATACATTGTATTTTCCTAAGAATTTTTACCCCTCCTCCACTCTGCCCCTTAAACTTGGACCCCAGGAGTATTTTGAGGGAAATTCAATCCATATGTGCCTGATTCGTGTTCACTTAACTCATTGACATGTTGTTTTCCAGGAGCTGATTGATGTACAAGAAGTCTTCTGACCTTTTTTCCTGAACCTTGCAGAACTGCCTTTCTTTGAGCTGGAAAATTGCCTTTTACTTGGGGTAAGTAGCACTTTTGAGAGTTGAAAGTTTTGAGCTCAGCTTGAAACATAGTTCCCAAATCTGCGTGGGATTCTGGGCTTGACAAATGTGGCCTTGATACCTTTGTATAAAGTCCTTTCTTGCCTCATTTTTTTTCATGTGTGACACCCGTAGCTAGAGAGAAAAAAAATACAAAGCTGATGATAACTTTCAGAGCATCCAAGCAGGTATCTTTGGAAGTCACAGCATCACTCCGATGGTGTAAGATGTCCAAGTCCATCTGTTCTCTTCAACCACCCTTCACTTGCCTTGATTTCTTTCATGTGGTCCCAACCCAAAGAACTTCCTCTGCCAAGTTTTGAGTATGTAATAAAGGCAGCAGCTGACTTTAAACCCTGCTTTGATTCTGTTAGGCAACATCTCAGCTTGGGTTAGGTTCCCTGGCAAAGTATTTCAGTAGACTTTCATAACGCTACCCCTTGGAACTCATTCTAAATTATGCCTCTAAATCATGAAAGTTATAAAGATAAACTACTGTCTCCATTATTCCATTATTTTTGTTAGATTAAGAGGGAGGTGTGACTCGGGGCATGCCTCTGTCCATGGACGGCTTGTTAAATAATCTAGAATAACTGGAATATCCCGATGAAAAGAAAGTCTCTTAGCTCTTAAATTCTGCATTGTTGGTGGTATTGTTTAGTCACTAACTCATGTACGACTCTTTTGCAATCCCATAGACGGTAGCCTGCCAGACTCTTCTGTTCATGGGATTTCCCAGGCAAGAATATTGGAAAGGGTTGCCATTTTCTACTCTAGGGAAACTTCCCAACCCAGGAATCAAACCTGCATCTCCTGCTTTGGCAGGTGAATTCTTTACTATTGAGTCACCAGGGAAGGCCCAAATTTCACATAAAGAGGCTGAATTAGATCCTATAAGTGAGAATGTACAAATCCAAATGCCTACAGGTGACAAAGGGGAAATGTAAATAAGTGGAAGGGGAAATGTAAATAAGTGGAACAGTAAATGTAAGTAAGTGAGTGGGGATTGTTTCTAATAGGGAACACATGTTTAAAGGGACAACCGATGTCCAGGGAATTGTTGCAAGTTTGGTGTTGCCAGATCTCTTGGGATTTCAAGAGAATCTACAAATCTTAGAATTTTTTTTTTTTAAATTGCATCTAAATTCACAAATGGTAAAGTCAGTTTATGAGCCAGATTTCGCCTACCAGTTGGAAGCACATGCTATGCAAAGTGACAAAAGAAAAGAACAGCAATTGCTAATTTAGTGGACAATTGTCACAGGCCAGAAACTACACTAAGTGCTTTACAGATGAAATTAAATTTGCTCTTCACCTTTATTCTACTACATGGTCTAGGATTATACTGTTCTGAGTTCCAATAAGAGAAAACTAAGATTTGGAGTCCTTTTTAAAATGCAGATTCTTAGGTCCCTCAGAGACCCACTGAATTAGGATCTCTAGACATGGGATCTCCAGATGATTGGTGCATGCATGCTAAGTCACTTCCGTTGTGTCTGATTTTGTGTGACCCCATGGACTGTAGCCCGCCAGGCTCCTCTGTCCGTGGGATTTTTCAGGCAAGAATACTGGAGTAGGTTGCCATTTCCTTCTCCAGGTGGTCTTCCTGACCCAGGGATTGAACCCACGTCTTTTGCATCTCCTGCATTGGCAGGCAGGTTCTTAACCACTAGTGCCACCCGGGAAACCCCCAGATGATTGGGATGTACACCAAAGATGGAGAACCACTCTATCACGATATATCACAAGATGCATTCACTGACTTTAGAAAGAACCTGGTCCAACTCCCTCCTCTACAAATGAGGCTCTCAGAGGGGAACTGGCGTGCTCAAGCTTAGGTAACAGAGCCAACTCTGCCAATTCTCCAACTCAAGCCTCCTGGAAATCATGATAATAATAGTAATAATAAGTGTGCCCTCAGCTTCCCTAAACTGAGGGCCCACCATGCACCAGGCATTAGACAAGGAACAGTGTTGTCCCCATTTAAGCCTTATAGGAACTCTAAAGCAGCTATTATTGTCTCCATTGTATAGATAAATAAACAGGCTCAGAGGAATAAAGTGACTTTCAAGGTCGCTCAGAGGAAAGTAAAAGGTTGACTCTTTTTAAATCCAAGTGTATCTGCTTCCATATCTGGAGTTCTTTTCATTATACAGTGAGGACAAATGAAGCTGGGTCCTTCCTACTTAATACCAAGGGACCTGAATCAGAAGGTACAGAGAACACATTCAAAACAAAACAAAACTTCAAGATGATGATGGTGGTGACGATAATTAGGAGGAGGAGAGGGAGGAAGAGTCAGAAACTGTCAAATTACTCAAAAGGAAACCAACTAGTAGAATCACTGACTTGCTGAATGACCCAGCCTTTTATAAGATTGGTGGCCTCATCTTTCAAGTGGAAGTGATTTTGATAGGTCATCTTTATGCTCCCTTCCCATTTGAAAATCCAGTGACTCTAAGTGGAGGAGACAGTTGAGTCCTAAGCATTTATGTAAACCTGAAGGCAGGAATCTATCCTTTGGCCCTGCTGAGCAGCCAAACAAGCTGCCCCTGCTAGAGGACCATCCCCTATAGGGTCTCACAACGCCGCTGTGAGAAGACTTGCCTGCAGCCTTAGAAAGTGAAGTGTCAGTAGCTTAGTCATGCCTGATTCTTTGCTATCCCACAGAATGGCAGCCAGGCTCCTCTGTCCATGGAATTCTCCCAGCAAGAATACTGGAGTGGGTTGCCATTTCCTTCTCCAGGAAATCTTCCCATCCCAGGGATCAAACCTGGGTCTCCTGTATTGCAGGCAGATTCTTTACCATCTGAGCCACCAGGCGAGAAGACTTGTCTGCAGCCTTAGAATCCTCTGTGAAACATCTTGAAATAAAACTGCAGCTGGGGTCAGGTTATCAAGCTCTCTCTTAGAAGGGCAGCCTCATCTAGCCCTTGAAGATGGCCTCTGACCTTCAGGCCTAGGGAGTAACTCCTACTGCTCTTTCTCTAGCTGTCTCCTTCCCAGCCTCCATTTCACCCTCCTTTCCTCATATATAGGAAGTCGGCTTCTTCCGTGATAGAGTAAACATCCCATTTGAGGTTAAGGTACTTGGACCTCTGCTGCACTTAGTTCAAGATTCTGCCAAAGGCCAGAATCAATACCACAAATCACAGCCAAGTGACAACAAAGGAGCCTCTTGTCCATTTTCTCCCCTTTTAAAAATGCCATTCCTAACACTTGGCAATTTCATCAAGTCCGTTTCATTAGCCCGTGTTTCCTTAAGGGATCTGCACTAAAGGCTATCTTTGGCACCAGAAAGACCTGGTCCTTGCACCATTACCTGAGCGCTACACAGCTCCTCAGAGGCACCCACATGTTTACAAGAGGCTATGCCTCAGACAAACATCTTTCAATATTCAAAAGCACTCTGCACAGAAAAAAGATCAAAGGTATCATGGAAGAAGCACGTACCTCTGCTGAGTGCATCAGGCTATATGAATCTATAAGAACACAATGTCAGAGCATTACAAAATAAATGCAACTTGTCATAAAGTTACCTTTTGTGGAAAAGAACTGTTGCCATTCAAAAAAACATAAAACCCCAGCTTGCTTCAAATAGTGCATACTTATAACTTCAGATCCCCACAACTAAGTCAAATCAGAAATGAGGCAAAAGATTGGTTCAGAAAAGTTTAATTCCTGTGTGTACTTCATGGCAAAATAAAGAGAAAAGACTTGGATCCTTCAAAGCTTCAGGGTTTAAAGAGTAAAAGAGGGCTATCTTTCTAAATTCATCCCTCTCAGTTTCTCAAAAGGCTCATTTTGGTTTTGTTTTTTAATATTTCTGCTGTTCAGTGTACACACACACAACGCAAGATTTCAGGAAGGAATTTCTGAGGCCAAGTCTAGAATCTGAAATAGATGAATGATTTCATTAGATTCATCTGAATATTTTAGCTATTACAGTTTGTACAGAGATATTCATTAGTGTGTTGTTGGTAATTCTGAAGAACTGGAAATAACCTGTGTGACCATTAATAACAAAACAACTAAATGAGCTGCAGAATAGTCATATTATATAGGCAGGGCTAAAAGCGGACACAGCAGGTGTTCACCACACAACCCCACGGGTGCCACGTATGAATGGTAACCCTGTCATGGTCACTATTGTAGCTTCTTAAAATAATGAGTTAGATTAAAGTGTGCTAATATTTTTTAAAAAGTGTGCTAATATTGATAGATCTCTAAGACATGTTGTTGAGGAAAATAAAGTTTAGAAAGATTATACATGCATGCTATTGCTCTAATTAGTGTACACTTGATAAACAATAATGTATGTGTTTGTGTATATGTGTGTGTGTACATACATACATACATCTCTGAAAAGACATGGACTAAAGTCATAGCAATATTTACTTGTGGAGGAAGGGATAAAGAACAAAGATGGAGTGTCTATTGAAGTACTCTCTCATTTGTGTAACATTATAATTTTGAATGAGATGAATAGGAATTCAAAAGAAATTTTTAAAGAATTTTGAGTGGAAATATGGAGCAGCTTAAACTTGTGATGATCTCTGGGACTTCCCTGGCAGTCCAGCGGTTAAGATTCTGTATTCATAATGCAGAGGAAATGGGGGTTCAGCCCCTGGTCAGGGAACTAAGATTCTGCAAGCCACACTCCAAGGCCAAAAAATAAATTTGTGATGATTTCTATTTTTTATTGTTATTATATTTTATATGCTTGTATAAATATACTATTTGCTTATATTTAACATTTTATTTATTATTATTTTGATTATTTTCCAAAAGAATCAATAAGAGAAGGATCATGGGACTCATATGTTATATATTTGAGGGACTATTTGCTTCACTAGGCTAGGTGTGCTGAGAGTAGAATTCTGTCACTTCTAGCACTAGCACAATGAAGAGCAAAGAGAATTTTAGGTTAATAAACTCATAAATTCATCAACTCATTAATTCCAGAAATATTTAATAAGCATATACTCTGTGCCCATAGAATAAATTAGAAAGAGTTTACAATCTAAAAATGAAAGAATGAATGAATAGACTGAGAAAAGCCATCTAAAGATCACCAAATCTATTCAAAAACAATCTCCCAGGTATATAATCAATCTATTTTTAACTGAAGTATAGTTGACTTAACAATCTGTTTTTTCCTCCCAGTTTTACTGAGATATAATTAACATACAGCATGGCATGTTTAAGCTAGAAAGCATAATGATTTGATTTATGTACACCATTTCATAATGATTTCATCAAGTCCTTATGCTCTGGTGACTCAGATGGTAAAGAATCTGCCTGCAAAGCCGGAGACCTGGGTTTGATCCCTGGGTTGCGAAGGTCCTCTGGAGAAGGGCATATCAACCCACTTCTGTGTTCTTGCATGGAGAATCCCATGGACGAGGAGCCTGGCGGGCTCAGTCTGTGGGGTCACAAAGAGTCAAACAACTGAGTGACTAACACTTTCACTTTCTTTCATTTTCACACCATGAAATGATTATCACAATAAATTTAGTGAACATCCATCATTTCAAACAGATACAAAAGGAAAGAAATAGAAAAAAATGATGATGAGCGCCCTTAGGATTTACTCTCTTAACTTTTAAGTATAACATACAGCAGTGTTAATTCCATTTATCATGTTGTACCTTACATCCATAATACTCATTTATTTTATTTTATTTTTCCATTTATTTTTATTAGTTGGAGGCTAATTACTTTACAATATTGTAGTGGTTTTTGCCATACATTGACATGAATCAGCCATGGATTTACATGTGTTCCCCATCCTGAACCCCCCTCCCGCCTCCCTCTCCACCCCATCCCTCTGGGTCTTCCCAGTGCACCAGCCCCGAGCACTTGTCTCATGCATCCAACCTGGACTGGTGATCTGTTTCACACTTGATAATATATATGTTTCGATGCTGTTCTCTCAGATCATCCCACCCTCGCCTTCTCCCATAGAGTCCAAAAGTCTGTTCTATACATCTGTGTCTCTTTTTCTGTCTTGCATATAGGGTTATTGTTACCATCTTTCTAAATTCTATATATATGTGTTAGTATACTGTATTGGTGTTTATCTTTCTAGCTTACTTCACTCTGTATAATGGGCTCCAGTTTTATCTATCTCATTAGAACTGATTCAAATGCATAATACTCATTTATTTTATAACTGAAAGTTTCATATCTCTTTATTGCCTTCATCCAGTTCCCTCACCTCTGGTAACCACAAGTCTGATTTTTTTTTCTAGAGTTAGTTTGTTTTTGAAGTATAATTGACCTTCAACACTATGTTCGTTTTTGTTATGTAAGACAATGATTCGCCATCTCTATACACTTAAAACTGGTAACTGTGACCTCTAGGTATAAAATGTCACCATACATATTAACGGTTGACTGTATTCCCCATTGCATACCCTTGACTCATTTATTTTGTAACTGGATGTTTATACCTCTTAATCTCCCACATTTATTTCTTTCCAATTAATCTATTTTTGAGAATTTCACAGCTTAGAAATTTCACTATCTGGTAATCATTTCCATATATATGGATAAATTTACTCAATTGTAAGTCCATTTTTTTCTGTTTTGTTTTTTCTTTTAGTTTAGGCTTTCTGTACGTTTATATTTTAAATTCAGAAATAGTTTAGTAGTTTCTCCTCTGGATTATTCTTTTGCAGTAAAATAGCTTGCTTAAAAATATCTATCCTTTAACCGTGTCTCACAGCATTTCTGCAGAGTTTTATTTAATAGTGCTGACAATTTCTCACAACAGTATTGCTCCTTACATTTTAACAAATGTTTTCTATGTATTTTTTGCATGATCTCAACTATAGAAGCAACTATTTCTGGTGCTTCTAAACAGAAATCCAGATAAGTATGCTGGGCAGTATTTATATAACAGACACACTAACAAAGGTGTTGAGCAACGTGCCTGAAGTTACACGGCTGGGAGCTGGTGGTACCAGGACTAGAACACAAATCTGTTGAGTCCAAAGCCAAGATTTGCTCAGGCATCATGCCTACCCACTTAGTCCAAAAGCTCTGTGGCAAAAATAATTATTTTAAGAAAGCAGGTTTATTTGAAAGTCGAGACAAAGGCAGCTCAAGATAAAGCACATAAAGCAGTAAATTTGCATGCTTTCTCCACGCCAAGGTGTGTTAAACATCTAAATTGGAGTTATGCATGCTCGGTTAATATCTATGGCTTCTTTATGCTCACCATTGAGATTTCAATCCATGAAGGCAGTAACAACAACAGTGAAGACAGTTTCTTAAGGCTTTTCCTGCACTTCTGTGCCCTCTATCTGATCCTCTGCCAAGGTTTGTGAATAGTGCCAAATCAAACAGCACAGCATCTCTATGAGGCTCCTCCTGGGAGTTGAAGAATTCTGCAGTTGGAGCACGGGGTAGGATATAAAAGGCACAATTATAGTCTTCTTTGAAGAGTTTAGAGGCAGACAATGTTAATCTATTCTTTCGGAATTTCTAGTGCTAACCTCCCTGCACTGAGCAGCATCTTCAGTTTCCTGTGCTTCCCTGGCCAGGTTGTCCTGCATCCATTCAAACATCTTAAAATGAGGAAGGATACAGTGACTCCATGCTTTTGAGTTTTCTTTATGAGAAGACCCTACATAAGCATCAAAGAAGGAAGCACACGATTTCCATTTGCAGTCACATTTATCTAAGAAAAAGTTTTCTCATTCTGATCCTATACATAAATCTCTAATGATCTCCTCTTTCTTTCTTCTCTTTTCCTGCCTTCATTGTTAGAAGATTGTGTTAGCATGTCAAGTGTGATTATTTTTTATTTAATGGTAATTAATCACAGAAATTGTTTTGACAAAATTTACATTTTCTCTCCAAAGATGCTCCTGTTTGCCATTTAGCCTACTGATTTTCTATTTGGCTTCACTCAACAAAGTAATTCAGTGGCTAAATCTTCTTGAGAAAGTTAGCAAAATTTGGGATACTGTTATAGTAGCATGAGGCCAGTTACAAACACAAAGATACACTTTAATATTTTAGTATAAGCTACGTCGCTTCAGTCGTGTCCGACTCTGTGTGACCCCATAGACGGCAGCCCACCAGGCTCCCCCGTCCCTGGGATTCTCCAGGCAAGAACACTGGAGTGGGTTGCCATTTCCTTCTCCAATTTGTGAAAGTGAAAAGTGGAAGTGAAGTCGCTCAGTCATGTCCGACTCTTAGCGACCCCATGGACTGCAGCCTACCAGGCTCCTCTGTCCATGGGAGTTTCCAGGCGAGAGTACTGGAGTGGGTTGCCATTGTCTTCTCCTATATTTTAGTATGAGACCCCCTCGAAAAAAAAAACACAAAATATTTGTAGTTTTACCATCAGATCTCTAATTTTTTCTTATAAAAATGTACACTCTATATTCATGTTTATTAGCCAGTATTTTCTATAGAAGAGTACTAGTCTTCATCATACACATTAAAAGGATTTTTTTTTTAAGTCCTGAAATCTGGGGTTTAATTTTCTTTTTTTTTTTTTTTTTTTTGCCACACCATGTAGGATCTTAGTTCCCCAAACAGGGATCAAACCTGGCCCTCTGCATTGGGAACACAGAGTCTTTACCACTGGACCACCAGGGAAGTCCCTGGAGTTTAAATTTTAGCTATGCGGTGAGACTGGCTGGTTGTTCACCAGATCCATTTCCTTTCTCTGGGTGTAGCACTAATCTACATTTCTCTATCCCTCCTAGGGGAAGCTATGTGATGTCATTATCATGGGACAGGGGTGGAGGGTATTGTCACTTGAAGGCTCAATCAGTGAAGGGAATGTCCACCTTCTCCGCACCGTGGTTCTGCAACTGTAAGGTGGATTGTGCAGGGAAATGATGCAATAAAGATGGCACAGCTTTTGACAGCCTCTCTCCTTCAACAACTCCACAGAGCAGTTACCAAAGACCTGCACTGGACTGCGGCATGAGTGAGAAATAAACCTTCATTGTATTAAACTCCTAAGTGTCAAGGCTTGATTGTTACAACAAGTAACTTCCGCAGATTAGTATCATCCATCTATGTTCAATTTCTGGATATGTGTCCTTTCAATATGGTGTTAAAGTGGATTTTTAATGTTCAATTTTAAGAAAAAAAAATAAATGGCATGCAATATAAACTTCCTATTTGTCAAAAATATTTTGAACATACAGAAAATAGAAATATCCAATAAATATTCAAGTACATTTTTTTTCATCTCCCAACTCCATTTATTAGAAAGCTACTGGAGAATGTCCTCTACCAAAAAAATGAGGTTTTGAATCAAATAAATACTTACATGGGGTCCAGGACCCAACACAAGACAGAATCAGAAGGAATCCTGAGAGAAACAGTAATGGGGACCCAGGCCAAGAGAACACTGGATTCACATTGTTAGAGGAGTCTTCAGGAGGGAATTCTTCAAGAAGGCAAACTTCACACCTGACACCCAATGTACCAGAAGATTTTGAAAAGAGATTTATGTAATTAAGGAAGTGTTTGGGTTTGAATTACTGTTAAGTACATAGAATATTAACTCAATAGAAAAACACCAGAAAATCATTTCACTCCAGGGAAAACAAAATGCACTGGAAAAAACAAAGTAATCATAGGATACTATGTGGTTTACCTAGGAACAGATATCACGTTGCTGTTGTTTAGTCCCCAAGTCATGTCCAACTCTTTTGCAACCCCATGGACTGTAGCCTACCAGGCTCCTGTCTGTGGGATTTCCCAGGAAGGAAATGTACTGTCAAGTAAATTTTAAACATAGTAATTAAAATAATAAATGAAACCAATGATATATCACTAATTTATCTATCAAATTATTGTTTAATGATTGTAATTTATACAGGTGAATGCATAGAAAAATCAGGACTTTTAAACTCACTTAGTAGAAGTATAATTTTTGCAATATTTTGGGAGAGAAATTTAGTAATGTATATCAAGATCCTTAAAATGTTCATTCCCTTTCACTCATATTTCCCTGTCTAAGAACTGATTTTATAGAAAAAATTATTAATGTCATGTGCAAGGATGTTTATCTTAGCATTGTCTCTGTCAAAGTTGGACAAACTATAGCTCACAAGTCAAATTCCACCTGCCACCTGTTTTCATAAGTAAAGTTTGATTAGAACATAGCCATTACTATTTATTTACATATCATCTATGGCTATTTGTGCAACAGCACAGTTGAATAATTATTACAGAGGCATTTTAGTCCACAAAGCTGAAAATATTTTCCATTTAACCCTCTATAGAAAATTTGTACCAGCCCTAGATCTGTAATGAAAAATATGAAATGTGTCTAATATCTAATAACAGAGGAATTAATACATAAATTATGATACATCCTTAAAAACAAAACTACCATGTAGACTTTTTTTCTAATCTTTAATAGGTGAAGGGGGTCAAAAGGTAAGAGTAAAAGTGAGAAAGAAAAAAAAATCATGTACTATTTGAGGATGTTGAAATATACTCTTCATATAGCACTAAATAATCATTCAGTATCACAGTAATCCAAGTCTATGCCCTGACCAGTAAAGCTGAAGAAGCTGAAGTTGAACAGTTCTATGAAGGCCTACAAGACCTTCTAGGACTAACACCCAAAAAAGATGTCCTTTTCATTATAGGGGACTGGAATGCAAAAGTAGGAAGTCAAGAGATACCTGGAGGAACAGGCAAATTTGCCCGTGGAGTACAAAATGAAACAGGTCAAAGGCTGACAGAGTTTTGCAAAGAGAATGCACTGGTCATAGCAAACACCCTCTTCCAACAACACAAGAGAAGACTCTACACATGGACATCACCAGATGGTCAACACCGAAATCAGATTGATTATATTCTTTGCAACCAAAGATGGAGAAGCTCTATATAGTCAGCAAAAACAAGACTGGGAGCTGACTGTGGCTCCGATCATGATTATTGCCAAATTCAGACTTAAATTGAAGAAAATAGGGAAAACCACTAGAACATTCAGGTATGATCTAAATCAAATCCCTTATGATTACACGGTGGAAGTGAGAAATAGATTCAAGGATTCAGTTAGATCTGATAGACAGAGAACCTGAAGAACTGTGGACGGAGGCTCGTGACATTGTACAGGAGGCAGGGATCAAACCATCCCCAAGAAAAAGAAATGCAAAAAGGCAAATGGTTGTCTGAAGAGGCCTTACAAATAGCTGAGAAAAGAAGAGAAGCTAAAGGCAAAGGAGAAAAGGAAAGATATTCCCATTTGAATGCAGAGTTCCAAAGAATAGCAAGGAGAGATAAGAAAGCCTTCCTCAGTGATCAATGCAAAGAAATAGAGGAAAACAATAGAGTGGGAAAGACCAGATATCTCTTCAAGAAAATTAGTGATAATAAGGGAACATTTCATGCAAAGATGGGCTCAATAAAGGACAGAAATAGTATGGACCTAACAGAAGCAGAAGATATTAAGAAGAGATGGCAAGAATACACAAAAGAACTGTAAAAAAAAGATCTTCATGACCCAAAAAACCACAATGGTGTGATCACTCACCTAGAGCCAGACATCCTGGAATGTGAAGTCAAGTGGGCCTTAGGAAGCATCACTATGAACAAAGTTAGTGGATGTGATGGAATTCCAGTTGCGCTATTTCAAGTGCTAAAAGATAATCCTGTGAAAGTGCTGTACTCAATATGCCAGAAAATTTGAAAAACTCAGAAGTGGCCACAGAACTAGAAAAGGTCAGTTTTCATTCCAATCCCAAAGAAAATCAATGCCAAAGAATGTTCAAACTACTGCACAATTTCACTCATCTCACAACGCCAGCAAAGTAATGCTCAAAATTCTCCAAGCCAGGTTTCAACACTATGTGAATTGTGAACTTCCAGATGTTCAAGTTAGATTTAGAAAAGGCAGAGGAACCAGAGATCAAATTACCAACATCTATTGGATCATCAAAAAAGCAAGAGAGTTCCAGGAAAATATCTATTTCTGCCTTCTTGACTACACCAAAGCCTTTGACTGTGTGGATCACAATAAACTGTGAAACATTCTGAAAGAGATGGGAATACCAGACCACCTGACCTGCCTCCTGAGAAATCTGTATGCAGGTCAAGAAGCAACAGTTAAAACTAGACATGGAACAACAGACTGGCTCCAAATTGGGAAAGGAGTACGTCCAGGTTGTATATTGTCACCCTGCTTACTTAACTTATATGCAGAGTACATCATGCGAAATGCCGGGCTGGATGAAGCACAAGCTGGAATCAAGATTGCTGGGAGAAATATCAATCACCTCAGATATGCAGATGACACCACCCTTATGGCAGAAAGCGAAGAAGAACTAAAGAGCCTCTTGATGAACGTGAAGGAGGAGAGTGAAAAAATTGGCTTAAAGCTCAACATTCAGAAAACTAAGATCATGGCATCTGGTCCCATCACTTCATGGCAAACAGATAGGGAAACAATGGAAACAGTGACAGACATTATTTTGGGGGGCTCCAAAATCACTGCAGATGGTGACTGCAGCCATGAAATTAAAAGGTGCTTGTTCCTTGGAAGAGAAGCTATGACCAACCTAGACAGCATGTTGAAACCAGAGACATTACTTGCCAACAAAGGTCTGTCTAGTTAAAGCTATGGCTTTTCCAGTAGTTATGTACGCATGTGAAAATTGGATTATAAAGAAAGCTGAGCACTGAAAAATTGATGTTTTTGAACTGTGGTATTGGAGAAGACTCTTCAGAGTCCGTTAGACTGCAAGGAGATCCAACCAGTCCATCCTAAAGAAAATCAGTCCTGAATATTCATTGGAAGGACTGATGCTGAAGCTGAAACTCCAATAATTTGGCCACCTGATGCAAAGAACTGATTCATTGGAAAAGGCCCTGATGCTGGGAAAGATTGAAGGTGGGAGGAGAAGGCAACGACAGAGGATGAGATGGTTGGGTGGTATCACCGACTCGATGGACATGAGTTTGAGTAAGCTCCAGGAGTTGGTGATGGACAGGGAGGCCTGGCGTGCTGCAGTCCATGGTGTTGCAAAGAATTGGACATGACTGAGTGACTGAACTGAACTGAACTGATAGCACTAAACGGGAAAAAAATCAGAATCAAAAATCATTTTTCCAGGATGATCCCAATATGATTTTAAAAAGATATACACAGATACTCACAATTAAAAGTCAGGAAAAAAAATGAGGGAAACCAAACAGAAAATGTTAGTGGTTGTTCCTCATGAAATGTAGTCTTTCTGCAGGGTTCTCTATAACCTTTCCATATTTTCTGAATGTTCTGTTCATCATCTCCTGTCTAGTTTAAGAGGCATAAGTCTTAGGTATGTCCAAAATTAAATGGAGGAGAGACTAGGTTTATAGATTGTCATTTGTTGAAGGAGAGTATCAGGTAGAAGGTTATCTACTTAAGCAGCTGGTCAGATGACCTGGGCTTAGCATATCTGGACAGAAACTGCCGTACCAGCCCTGACCCCAGTGGGTACCTGCTGCCCTAAACATGCTGTAGAGAAGCCAGGTATGCTACAGAGTAACTTTGTTTTCTCCTTGAATTCCTTTGTCTAGATCCATTTAAATCTTTCTGCTTAGCCGTGTTACAGTTGCAGATACGTCTTTCTGATTCATCTACCCACAGATCACCTGTAAGGATCTGTCAGTGGTAAAATTTTATTAGTCTAGATATGCTACTCCAACTCAACAAGTAGGTTATGTAACCTCCATGTAATTTGCTGAGGAGGGAAAATGCATGTTCAGTGTCATGGATCCAGAGAGAGGAAGGAGACTATTTTCCTGTGAACTTACAGCTGCCCAAACAGAAGGAAGCAATTAGGAATCTCAGGTGTGGAGCCAAGAATTCAAACTCCTAGAAAAGGAGTTGACTGGGGAGAGATGGAGGATGACAAGAGTATATTAAAATAGGATATAGCCAAAGAGAAAAGAAATAGTACAAAATATTGATCTTTAATGAGACATCTTTGGTGATGTTCAGATCCCCTTACACATATATATTTACATGTTTACAAAGTGCCAGGCCCCCAAGCTAAGCTCCACACGTAATTAAACTTTTACAACAATTCTGTGATATAAGGAAGGACTTCAATCATTCCTTTTTTTTTTTTTCCCTCTGTGCCACATGGTATGTGGGATCTCAGTTCCCCAGCCAGGGATAGAACCCATACCACCACACTGGAAACATGAAGTCTTAACCACTAGACCACCAGAGACGTTCTTTCATACATATTTTATATGTGAGAAAATAGAGGCAGAACAAAGGTAAGCCATTTCCTACGGCCACATAGTTGGCTAGGGTTGAACCAGGAGCCAAACTCAGGTCTCCTTCACGGCCATGCCCACACTGGCAGTCAACCCAAAACTGCCAGTGTGACCATGAAATCATTCGTGTGCGTCGTATTGTCTGAGTAACCCCGTATTCTCTCTTTTGATTGTGGACATTCAGACAAGCTGATCAGAGGCAGCTTCAGAATTGTAGAATTTTCAGAAGGTCAGCTTTTGACTTGGGATCACCAAATCAGATAAAGGAAATGTGCTTTATTTTTTAATCATATTTAATGTTAATGGATTTAAAATGGAATAGTTTTAGTTTTGTTTTTATATTTTATTATTTTTTTATTTTATTTTTATAAATTTATATCATCATTTGAGGAACTATGCAATATTTATTTTTGGAGCAGTCAACCACAGTAGGAAATCAGTTTCAACAGTTGAGTGATTTCCAAAAATTTTTCACTATAATCACTACTTAATTATATGGTACTACATTTTTTATTATAAATTTATGTGATTCCTTTAAAATCAACTATCAGGCAGTGAGACAAAATGGATTTTTGTACAAATATCTTTGGCTATTTTTTTAAATTTATTCATTTTAATTGGAGGCTAATTACTTTACAATATTATAGTGGCTTTTGCCACACATCAACATGAATCAGCCATGGGTGTACACGTGTCCCCCATCCTGAATCCCCCTCCCACCTCCCTCCCCATCCCATCCCTCAGGGTCATCCCAGTGCACCAGCCCCGAGCACCCTGTCACATGCATCGAACCTGGACTGGCGATCTATTTCACATATGGTAATATACATGTTTCAATGCTATTCTCTCAAATCATCCCACCCTCACCTTCTCCCGCAGAATCCAAAAGTCTGTTCTTTATCTCTGTGTCTCTTTTACTGCCTTGCATATAGGGTCATCATTACCATCTTTCTAAATTCCATATATATGCATTAATATACTGTATTGGTGTTTTTCTTTCAGACTTACTTCACTCTGTATGATAGGCTCCAGTTTCATCCACCTCATTAGAACTGATTCAAATGCATTCTTTTTAATAGCTAAGTAATATTCCATTGTGTATATGTACCACAGCTTTCTTCTCCATTGTCTGCCAATGGGCATCTAGGTTGCTTCCATGTCCTAGCTATCATTAACAGTGCTGCGATTAATGTCGGGGTACAGATGTCTCTTTCAATTCTTGTTTCCTTGGTGTGTATGCCCAGTAGTGGGATTGCTGGGTCATATGGCAGTTCTATTTCCAGTTTCTTAAGAAATGTCCACACTGTTCTCCATAGTGATTGTACTAGTTTGCATTCCCACCAGCAGTTATTTTACTATTATTTATTAAGATAAAAAATAAATACAGGCTTCCTGATGGCTCAGATGGTAAAGAATCAGCCCATAGTGCAGAAGACTCGGGTTTGATCCCTGGGTTGGGAAGATACCCTGGAGAAGGAAATGGCCAACCACTTCAGTATTCTTACCTGGAGAATTCTACGGACAGAGGAGCCTGGTAGGCTCCAGTCCATGGTGTCTCAAAGAGTCAGACATGACTGAGAGAATAGCATTCAACATTCAATTCAGTTAAGATAAATGCCAAAGTTTAAGATAAAGTGCCACAGGAAACAAAGAGCTAAAAATCACAATGTCTGATGTTAATAACAGCCATGGGTGCATTCGCTAACATTCCCATTGTATTCTAATAAGAAATTAAAATAGAGATTCAGAGAGATTGAAGTACAAATCAAGGCATAAATCCACTGCATAGTTGAATGGCTTTAACTTCTCCAAGAATGATTTTCCTCACCTGTGAACTGAGGCCCCTCTGTACAGTATCACAGGAGTGCTGTGAGATTAAGTGAGATATTAGATGTAAATCACAATGCCCAGGTATAGAGTTTATATTCGATAAATGGCAGCCATTTGCTTCATAAATAGGGAACAATTGTAAAAACTGGAAATGAATTCATCAACCTCTAGAAAACTACAGTTTACATTGTTCGCTCTGTTTTCATGTTATGCTGTTTTTCTCTGCTTCTCTGTTTTTAGAATTGCTTTTAGCATAAATTCTCTGTTTTTTTTCCTTTTGGCCCCCTTACTTGTAAAAGAAATGACATACTATAAGAATACCCTGGTGCAGTTTCTCTACTGAAGAGCCAAATTGAACGACCATGATAAAACCTTTGTGTCAGTTCCTAACTGGGAACAGTTTGGAACTTTAGAGCCTAGATACTCAGAGTGAACTGCAGACCAGCCAGGATGACACTACCTGGGAACTTAGCAGAAACACAAAATCTCAAGCCCCACCCTGGACTCCCTGAGTAAGAATCTAAATTTTAACAAGATTCCCAGGTGATTCACATGCACTTCCAAGTTTAAAGCACCCTACAACAAGCCTGTCTGAAAAGAGAGATCACTGGGACATAAGACCAAGAAGCAGCTTAGTTACGTTGCTGTTATGATGGCCATTATATGGGAAGTGCATGGCCTGATTCCTGGCATGTGTTCATTCACTAGACAAGTGTTATGAGCACCTCTTCTGTGCCAACTACTGTGCTGGTTACTGGGAATAGAAAGTTCAAGAAGAATTGGTCCTGCTCTCATATTTTACATTCTTGTTAAATTTTAATCAACCAGGTTCTCCCCTAGTGTTCTCTGCCTACAGTCAGCACCTATTTTTAACTCCAGGACATTGATGTCATTAATAACAGCAAACACTCATGGATGGCTTGATCTGTGTCAGGCACAGTGCTGAATACCTTAAATACTGTAGTGACCATCTGCTGTTTTGTCAAGCCCCAATTTTTTCTTGTAACAATACAAAGCCCCATTGTTTTTGAATGAAAAAGGCATCCCACATCTATTTTTCTGCCCATGTTGTTTTGGGTAGGGCTGGCACAGCCAACTGGTTCCAGGATCAAGTCTATCTGAAAATTCTTCCCCCTGTCTTCAGTCTGAAGTACTTGACTCAGGACCCAGAAATGCAATTCAGTCTTAGGACTTTTGCTGGAACCATGAAAAAAGAGGGACTTTTTCACTGTAGTTGCTAAGCTGTAATATGTAAGTTTGGAGCTTGCTATTTTATTGATCTTTGCCAATGCATAAAGGCAGACTACTTGAGAATAAAGCCAAACCAAAGAAAAGCAGAGCCAAAAGTTGGAAAAGAAGAGGCAGATTTGGAATACATTCATTGAATGTCTCCATCCAACCATGCCTAAAGTCAGCCTTGCGCTTCCAATTCCTTATTGCATGAACTAGTAAATTCTCCTTTATGTTTGAGATGGTTTGAGTTGGATTTTTGTGACCTACAACTGATGATATCTTGACAGCACATGAATGAAAAATTGTTTTCATTTAATCCTTACAACATGCTCTGGGATAGGTACTATTAAATGTACTCATTCGCCAGATGAAGAAACCGAGGTTCAGAGAGATTAAGTATCTTGCTCAACTATACATAGCTGATAAACAGTGGACTAACAGTTAAATATCAGAATCTCTCATTATAAAGATTTACAATTTGTCATTACCATTGTAAATATTGTTTATTACCTGGAGTCATTAAGCTACTTTTGAGAAAGATTGAAAAGAAGTAAATATCCTGGAAACTCACTGTAATGGCCTCTATGCTGTTAAAGGACAGCCCTGAAGGACCACCAAAATAACTGGCCCATTGATAACTTACCATAACTGAACCTCCTTTCACAGCGTTTATTAAAGGCCTCATCTTAATTCAGTCTGTGCAATAACAGGTTGCAGGTTTATGGCTATCACGGTGGGTAATTTACTCTAAGGTCAAAGCCAGCTCAAGGTAAACTTGGAAAATAGAAAAGGTTTGTCTTCATGAATCTTTCAGCTTCATAGTTCTAACTGCCATGTTGTTCCATGTCTCCTTTTCCCAACAATGACATTTCACTCTAGCACTCTTTTCTGGAACCTGCTATTAAAAAATTAAAAAATTTTTCACATTAAGATAGTTACAACTGAAAGCAACCTTCATATCTTGAAACACCTAGTTCAAATGGAAACTAAATGAACTAGATTAATAGCAAAAATTTATTTTCAGGAAAGGCAACTTTTACTCAAAATTTTTGCAGTTGTACTGACTGCATTTATATAGGAGGCTCAATCTGAGCTGGTCTGTAAATGCTTTGAGCCTGTGAATAGTCATTACTAAACAAAGCAACCTTTATAGTGTCATGTCCATTGAAAGAAACCAGAATGTAATTTTGGTGTTTTGCAGAGGAGGTGGGAATTCAAACAGGGGAATGGCCTGAAACTTTGACAGATAATATGGAAAGGCAAGATGGACAGAGATTTTTGCAAAATGCTGTTTTTTAAAATGAGCTACCAAAAGTAGCTCTGACCAGTAGAAGGAAGGAAAGGAGAAAGTACTGGAAGCAGTGAAGCACCAGAATGTTGTTACCTTGACTCCAGCCTCACCACGCCCCCCACCACCACCCCCTCGCCCAACCTCTGTATTGCTGCCAATCCACTTCCAAGACAAATTGTTAGTTTGTTGGTTCTGCAGACCTACTTGCATTTGCCAAACTGAATATTCAAACATTTTATTCATAGGTGAGGTTAGTTGGAGCTACATGAGAAAAATCAAATCTCATCTACGTGATCCAAGTGCCCTTGGAGAAAAATGCAAAGCATAAAAATGTCCTTTCATAGCAGGGGGATTCTTGGCTCTAGTTGTAGTCTTAGCCATGTAAAAAAATGTGTGAATGAATGTATATTATTTCCTCCTTATTTTATTCAATATAAATATGCATTCATTCACTTATTTAACAAACATTTACCAGGGCCTATGAATTGTGAGACATTGTATATGATACATTATGTAAAGACATGAAAATTAAGGATCCCCAGGCTGTGCTTTCTTTTTGCCTAACAAATATTTATTGAGCACTTAACTAAGGGTCAAGAACTGTTGGCTAATGCTGTGAACAATTTTTATGGTTTCTGCTCTCGTAGAATTTATACTCTGTTGATAGATACTGATAATAAAAGGAAACCTAAAGAGAGAAAGTTCCAGAAAGTGATATGAAAATAAGACAAAGTAATAGAATATTAAGTAACCAGGGGAAAAGGGATGACAGACAGTGCAGGTGGTACAGAAAGTTTCCTTTGAGAAGGTTTCCTGTGAACTTTAGAGAGTCTTAGGGTGCCTGCTAGGTTGCTTCAGTCATGTCCGACTCTTTGCAACGCTATGGACTGTAGCACACCAGGCTCTCCTGTCCATGGGAGTCTCCCCCGGGGGAGAATCCTGAAATGGGTTGCCATTTCCTCCTCCAGGGGATCTTTCTGACCCAGGGACTGAACCTGCATCTCTTAAGTCTCCTGCAGTGGCAAGTGGATTCTTTACCACCAGCGTCACCTGGTAAGTTGCATGCATTATTATTTCCGTTCTCTTCCTCCTTCCTATAAGAAAAGTAGACTTTCCCACCATAGGACTTTTAGTGTCCCTGTAGGAGGAGTTTCCTTTCCTATCATGTTAAATTCGAACTTGGCTCTGTGATATGCTTTGGCCAAAGAAATGGGAGCACAGAGCTGGGACTGTGCCAACTCCATGGTAAAGCTCTGACAACAAGCATATGATTTCATCAGCATGCTTGTTCTCCTGCCATGAGTTAGACATTTTCTGGTTAGATTTGGTCCTTGAGCCTGGATCCTAGAATGAAGAAAATCTGAGGGTGCAGATCCTTAGCTAACTCACAGTTCATGGATCAGCCATGATATAAGCAAGAAATAGGAGTCTGTCTTTTTGAGACGGTATAACATGGTAAAAGGTGACTAGAAAATACTGCTGAATAATAAGCAGGAGCCAATTTTGGAAAAACTAGGCAAAAATTGTGTGTGTGTGTGTGTGTGTGTGTGTGTTGCTGAGCTTTCATTTGGCATGCTCAAGGAACAGAAAGAAAACCAGTGTGGGTGGCACAGAATTGGAGATGACATAACAGAGGTATGAAAGAAAGGGCCAGATGGTGTACATTTTTTCAAGTCATGGGAGAGTCTGGACTATATAAGCTCTTCAAAAATTGGATGAAGATAGTCAAAAAGTAAAAACTTCCAGTTAGAAGTTGTACAAATGAGTACTAGGAATGTAATATACAGCATAATGAATAAAATTAACATCAGTTCAGTTCAGTCGCTCATTTGGGTCCGACACTTTGCGACCCCATGAACCGCAGCACGCCAGGCCTCCCTGTCCATCACCAACTCCCAGAGTCCACCCAATTAACATCCCTGTGTGTTATATGTGAAAGTTGTTAAGAGAGTAAATCCTCAGATTTCTCATCACAAGGGAAAAAGACTCATTTCATCTTTTATCTATGTGAGGTGAAAGATGTTCCCTAAACTTATTGTGGTAATCATTACATGGTATATATAAAGCAAATCATTGTGCTGTACACTTTAAACTTACACTGTGCTGTATGCTCCCTAGGTGGTGCAGTGGTAAAGAATCTACCTGCTAATGCAGGAGACGCAGGAGACATGGGTTCGATCCCTGGGTCGGGAATATCCCCTGGAGGAGGAAATGGCAACCCTCTCCAGTACTCCTGCTGCAAAATTCCCCTGGACAGAGGAACCTGGCAGGCTGTAGTCCATGGAGTAGCAAAGAGTCTTTGGTGAGAGTCTTAGCAAAGAGTCATGACTGAACAACTGAGCACATGTTGATTATATCTCAAAAGACCTGGAGGGAAATAAATTTTAATAGAAATTATTTTAAAACTTTTGAAGGACACATCTGAAAGTTGTCTTTAAAACAGTTGCCCTCATCACATTTCACTTTTTTCATTTTTAACTTATTTTACATTTACAGAAAAATTGCAACAACAGAATGAAGTTTGCATGTCGCCCTCCCAGCTTTTCCTATTAACACCTGATGTAACCACAACACAAGGATCAGAACCAGGATATTAACATCTGGTAGAACATTATTCACTTAGCCTCAGACCTTATTTGGATTTCACCCATTTTCCCACTAATACTGTCTCTGCATTTCAGAATGTCATCCTGGATTTCACTTGAAATACCACATTGCATTTCTTATTTCTCCTTAGTCACCTGCATTCTGTAACAGTTCTTCAGCTTTTTCTTGGCTTTCTTGACCTTGAAATTTTGAGGAATATTAATCAGATATTTTGTATGATATTTCTCAAAGAGAAAAACAGTTGGGTTTGTCTAATATTTTCTTGTGGTTGGAGTGAGGTTATGCTTTTTGTTAAGAAAACCTCAGAAATGACGTTGTATCTTTCTCATCATGTTACATCAAAACTTTCATGACATTGGTTTGTCCTTACTGTTAGCGATGTTGATATTGATCACTTGGTAAGTTGGTGTCTGCTAAATTTCACCACTGTAAAGTTACTATCTTTCCTTTTGTAGTTAGTAAATATGTTGGAGAACACATTTTGGTAATTTTCTATTTCTTTCCTCCCTTGTACATTTATTAACTATAATTCTACAGTAAGGAAGAGTTCTTCCTTCTCCCTAATTTATTTCTTTACCCAAATACTTTTATCAGTGTGGACACATAAATATTTATATTATTCTACAGGTTATAATCTAATATTGTCACTTTTATTTCATTGCTTAAATTGTTCCAGCTTTGGCCATGAGGAGCTCATTCAAATTGGCTCTTGAACAAAAGAGAAATTTCAATAGGCTCCATTTTTATTGAGCATTTCCTTATATTCTGGTACTATAAGATATCCAAGTTCATCTTATGTTTTTCTTGACTCAGCTCTGAAATCAACCACTTCTCATTGGAGCCCCTGGGATCAACTACTTCTCCTTGGAGCCTTGAACTTGGTCCCTTCATTGTCGAATGGTGGCTAGAAACCAAGAACTCTTTTGTACTTTGTTTTTTAATGAAACAGTATGCCTTGGAAATCAAAAGTATATTTTAAAATATGGGAGGGAATGCCATATCTTCTCCACCAGTTTAATCCTCTGCACCTACAACTTAAATTCATTAAAGTTCTGAATTTAAAAAAAAAAATATGTTTCAATATAACATGTCCTTTAATGCACACTGCTGAAATTTAAGCCTTTAAAATGTTCCTATTTTATATCCATCTGTATTTCTGGCAGAGGAGCAAATATTTGAGACAAGACCACAGATTTCCATGCATTGGGCAATGTTCACCATTGTCAAGCTCAGCTTTCCCTGAAGGTCAGCAGGCCTGATATCTGACATGAAGTCAAGCAAATTGTCTATTTCCACAGTTGGAAACTCTATGCACATTGATGGAAAAAACTGGAAATGACTGAAACTGTGTTTGGTTTGGACAACTCACTTGAATGAGAGAGAGACCAGCATGAGTTCTGCCCGAGTGATGTCTGAAAATCTAGCTCTTGGGTCTACCTTAAACAGCCTACCTATTTGACTTTGACTGGAGTTCAGATACATAAACCAAATATCTTTGCTTTGGCTTCTCTTGAGTCATATCAGTCTACACCTCATCAAGAGTATGAAGTTTGGAAGAACAAAGAAACGATTGAGCATCCTAAAATCAGTTGTTAATTTTAGCCTCTGGGAATGTCAACGAAAGGACTTCAAGTTTTGTTTAATCTTTTTTCATTGGTTCTTTCTGTGTTTAGAGAAATTTGAGTAAAAAGGGTTGCCTTTTCTATCGTCAATATGATGAAATACATCTCTAAGCACCAACTTCTAAATTTAGGAATTTTAAAATTGCATATTTATTTAAAAAACACTTATCCAGAGAAGTAGATGTCAATTGACATTTTAGGAGATTGATTTGTTTTAATATTGAGAAAGCCAATTATATTTTTATCTGACAGTTAAAGAAAATGTTCTGTGTGTAGAATCATGTTTCAAAATCCAGTTTAAGCAGTGTTTAACAAAAGGGAAAAACAAAGTAGCAGTTTAACAAATGGAAAGACGAACAGCTTAAAAATTGCATCTTCATGAAGTAAGAAAAACTAGAGTTTATTTTATTTGTGTTATAGCTTTCCAACCAAATCTGTAAATACTATCAGTTCAGTTCAGTCACTCAGTCATGTCCAGCTCTTTGCAACCCCATGGACTGCAGCATATGAGGCTTCCCTGTCCATCACCAACTCCCAGCTTGCTCAAACTCATGTCCGTCAAGCTGGTGATGCCGTCCAACCACCCATCTTCTGTCATCCCCTTCTCCTCCTGCCTTCAATCTTTCCCAGCATCAGGGTCTTTTCCAGTGAGTCAGTTCTTTCAATCAGGGGGCCAAAGAACTGGAGTTTCAGCTTCAGCATCAGTCCTTCCAATGAATATTCAGGACCGATTTCCTTTAGGATTGACTGGTTTGATCTCCTTGCTCTCCAAGGAGTCCAAGGAGTCCAAGGAGTCGATGGCTGGTTTGATTTACTTTCAGTCCAAGTAAATACTATATCCTTTAAAATATAGAAGAACAGGGGAAATTTTCTAGATAGATAGGACTTATATAAGATATCTATAAATTTAAGGAAAGAGTGTTAGGAATTCAAAAATCAAATTATTCAGGTTATCACCTTTACTTTCCACTTGCCCTTTGCATGTGAATACCTGGGTTGATCAAAGCTAAATCTGTTTAAGATATTTGTATGGCTCCAGAAAAAATTTCCTGAGCATAAGAAGAGTCTGTAAAGTGTTAAAATTTTTGCGGGAATGGCAGGGGACACTTCCAGGACCTGAGAGTGGGCTCTTGTCTAATACTCAGAAATAAATTATCCAAGGAAACACACGTGCTGACAAAGCAAGAGACTCTTTTGGGAAGGGGCGCCTAGGCAGACAGCAGCAAGGTAAGGTAACCTAGGAGGACTGCTCTGCCACATGGCTCACAGTCTAGGATTTCATGGTGATGAGATTAGTTTCTGGGCTGTCTCTGGCCAATTATTCTGACTCAAGGTCAGAATATTCCTTCCTGGTGTCTCATGCATTGCTCAGTGAAGATGGATGTCAGTAAGGAGGATTCTGGAAGGTTGGTAGGACATGTGACATCTCCTTTTGACCTTTCCTGAATTCTTCTGGTTGACGGTGGCTTATTACTTCTGTGTTCCTTACCAAGACCTCCTGTCATAAAGTAACTCGTGCAAATGATTACTATGGTGACTGGCCAGGGTGGGCGGCTTCAGTGTGTTTCCCCTAACAAAAGGGCAAATGCTTGGGCTCCATCCCCAAAGACTTTGACTCAGGTCTTGAAATCTGTAATTTTTTTTATTGAAGTATAATTGATTAAAAATATTATGTTAGTTTTAGATGTACAACATAGTTGATTCAGTATTTTTATAGATAATACTCTATTTAAAGTTATTATAAAATATTTGTTATATTCTTTGTCTGTGTAATATATCCTTGTAACATTTCTTTTTTCACTTTATTATCTTTTTATGTATAATTGAAGGATAATTGCTTTATAATATTGTGTTGGCTTTTGCCATATATCAACATGAATCAGCCGTAGGTATACATATATTCCCTCCCTCTGAGCCTCCCTACCACCCCTGTCCCATCCCACCCCTCTCCATTGACACACAGCACCATTGGTTTGAGTTCCCTGAGTTATGCAACAAATCCCCACCGGCTATCTGTTACATCCAGTAATGTATATGTTTCCATGCTACTCTCTCCATTTGTTGCATCTTCTCCTTGTCCCCCTATGTCCGTAAGTCCGTTCTCTATGTTGAAGTCTGTGTTTTTAGCCAGACTAATAGTTAAGAAACTGTCTTATTTGGGGAGATGATAGAAAGATCATCTAGCTCACCCCACTCGTTTTACAGATGAAAATGCTGAGACCTAGACATAAGTCAGAGCCAAGTGAAATTTTTCAAAAAAAATTCACCCATTCAAAACATATTTAAAGGACACAGAAGGCAGTGGAAATACAGTGTCAAATTAGATAGGTTTGGACCTTGCCTAGCAGGAAGATAGGGTTAAAGGCAGAAGTAAGATTATGAGATTTACCTGTTCAGTTGCTAAGTCGTGTCCAACTCTGACGCCCCCAAGGACTGTCGCCCTCCAGGTTCCTCTGTCCATGGGATTTCCCAGGCAAGAATACTGGAATGGGTTGCTGTTTCCTTCTCCAAAAGATCCAGATTATGTCCTAAATCAGTGTTCCTGCCATTATGACACATAATTTTTCCTTATCTTGGATTGCCATTACAACCTCTGTTACTGAGAGAGAGATAACATCACTGAAATGAAAAAAGACATATTTCCAATTTTCCTATGTTTATGAAAGATCTGTTACATTTTCAATAGTTGCATCTTCTTATCTGCTCCCACACCTAGAAAGTTTCAGGGTTGCATTGAAATGTTAGGACCTAGCAAGTATCTGCCTCTTCAAGTTTTTCATGAGTGTTAGTCACTCAGTCATGTCTGACTCTTTGCGACCTCATGGATTGTAGAGCACCAGGCTCCTCTGTCCATGGAACTCTTCAGGCAAGAATACTGGAGTGGCTAGCATTCCCTTCTCCAGGGGATCTTCCCAACCCAGGAATTGAACTTGGGTCTTCCACATTGCAGACGGATTCTTTACCATCTGATCCACCAGGGAAACCCATGCAAACACAGCTTCAAAACAAATCTCGACCCTTCCTTCCAATCACGTTGCCAGCTCTTCACCCTCCTACAAAAACTCTCTTACTTACTCATGTCCAATTTCTATAACACACATTGGGTCTAACCTAATGTGAGACCTAAACCCTAATGATGAGCTCAGTCTTTGCTCATATTGAGGAAAGCAAGCTCTTCTGTTGTCAAAGTTATGTAACTTTTACTTATGGAAAAAGACATTGTATAGTTTTGCTATCAATAAGACAAGTAATGCAGAAACTGATGCTTAACATGGTTCCTGCTCATTTTTTTTTTTTTTAGAAAGGTGGCTCGGTTGATATATTCTGCATGGAAGTGAAAGGTTTGGGAATGAAGCACATCTCAAAATGAAGATTCTGGTATATTAAATCTCTGTTAGATATGAAAAGAGCTCATAGCTAAAAGCTGATCATTTGAATGTTAGTTTAAATTCCAAAGCTAAATAAATGGTCTCACTATTGCTAACTCTAAGATCTGGACTGAATAAACATCCACTTTCAGGGTCTTTACCAAAATTCATTAGGTCTCACTTGTTTATTTTTGCTTTTACTTCTGTTGGCTTGGGAGAATGACCTAAGAAAACCCTGCCATGATTTATGTCAGAGAATGTTTTACCCATGTTCTCTTCTAGGGGTTTTATGGTTGTCATGTCTTATGTTTAAGTCTTTCAACCATTTTGAGTTGATTTGTTACATATGTTGTGAGGGTGGGTTCTAACTTCATAGATCCACCTGTGGCTGTCCAACTTTCTTAACACTGCTTGTTGAAGAGACTGTCTTTTCTCCATGGTCTATTCTTGCCTCCCTTGTCCAAGATTAACTGAGCATAGGTGTGTGGGTTTACTTCTGGACTCTCTATTTTGTACCACTGATCCTTATGTTTGTTTTTGTGTCAGTACCACTTTGTTTTGATTACTTTAGTTTTGTAATATTGTCTGAAGTCTGGGAAGGTTATGCTTCCAGCTTTGTTCTTTTTCTCAGGATTGCTTTGGCAATTCTGAATCTTTTATGGTTTCATATAAAATTTAGCATTATTTCTTCTGGTTCTGTGAAAAAAAGTCATGGGAAATTTGAAAGAGATCACATTAAATCTGTAAATTGCTTTGAATAGTATGGGCTTTTTAACAATATTAATTCTGTCAATCCAAATCATGGGATATCTTTCCATTTTATTGAATCATCTTCAATTTCCTTTATCAACGTTTTAACAATAGTTTTCTGCATATAAGTCTTTCACCATCTTGGTCAGGCTTATTTGTAATTATTTTATTTTATTTTTTAATGGGACTTTTAAAGGGATTGTTTTTTGACTTTCCCTCTCTGATATTTCATTGTTATTGTAAAGATTCATTTTGTTACATGCACCCCTGTCTTAGAGGCATTAGATACTTAATCAAATACTGTTGAATAAATGAATAGTGAATTACAGTATCATAGTTTTCAGTAAATTCTAAGCAAATTTTTAACAAAATTTTTGTTTAATAACTAGCTTAACATCTACCATTTAAGTTGTAGATTTCATTGTAGGCTTATAGTGGAGATTTCTCAAGCATACTGATAATGGTGTTAACTTTTAATTTCATATTAACTTAATAGATAATACAATATATTAAAATAATTTTTAAACTTCAAATTGCTACACTCTTTTCAATTAAATTGTCATTTGTACTTGCATACAATTTAGATGGAATTTCATACAAAATTTTCAAAAGGCTAAAGCCATGAGAAATTATTCCATTTGATATCATAAAGTTTGCATATTTATTCAGATCTTCTTAACCTTGCAAGTCTGTTGAAAGTAGTATGGAAATTGTTCATGAACAGGCTTTCTCATTAGATTTTTGGCATCTCTACATCAGTCTCAGCCAGAACCCTGAAGAGCAAAGGCAAAATTGGAACACATTTATCTGAATATTTCAGACCCTCCAATGAGGTTACTTCCAAAAGCTAAGGAGGGGTCATGGGGATTCTTTTTTCCCCTGCTTCTTCTTCTATGAAAATCTTCCATTATCCAAATTCATTATTTAAAAAAAAAAATGCTATCTCCAAATGTGCTTTATTTGTAGAATGTCAATGCAAAAACTTTTTGGTTGAGTTTCAGGTCCTGAAAACAATCGTATTAAACACAGTGGCCATCCAAGTGCAATTTAAAGATCCCCTGGCAATTTTCAAAAGGAGCAAGGATTAATCCCAAATCCTGGCCAATATCAATAAAACTGCCTCTAATTTCCTCAGTCCCGTTTGAGCTACTGTCAAGAGCATAATAGGTTTCTCCCATTAGCATACATAGTTTCTCACTACTAGCGTTTAACTCATTACTTTGTAAAGCACTTTAAAGTACTTTGAAATACCCCAAGTATGAAAACTGCTCTTTAAAAACAATTCTCCGCTGTTCTGCACCATATCAGAATAACCTAGCTAGCCCACCTGAAATAACACTAATGACTCTTAAACTCAAGGCTTTACAAAAAGTCTTTTTTTCTCCACTAATTCCAAATAAAGTAGATGGCATCATGTAAATTACTTCAACCCTTATCTCATTAACCTGCTTAGGTTACCCCGCGTTTGAAAATGACCACAGGTGATGTAAGTCCTCACTTTGATCACAAACATCTTGAAAACAGGGTCTACTTTTGTATCCTCCAGAACCAAATCATGGTACCTTGGAAAAGTAGATAACAGACATTTGGTATAAACATTATTATTTATTTGTTAATCCTTTCAAACATCTTTCCATTCACCTATACTTCACATGTGGAAGACATGAGTCAGGCACTAAGGATAAAGAAATAAAATTTTAAAATAAGTCAATATAAGATAAATAAATAGTTTGATTGATCCTCAGGAGCTCTTAGAATAATGTTGGGAAACAGAAATGAAAATTGATACTAAAATACAATCAAATTCATAGGAATCCTAAACAGAGGGTCTATGGTAATACGAAGCAGTAACTGGAGCTTTACAGAGGATTTCCTGGTTGAGAGATACCTGAGGTGAGTCCTTAGGGAATGAGTGAATTGTAGTGATGCCAAGTAGAGGAAGAACATCTCTTGCAGACAGAAGAGAATCAGCAAAGGCTGGCAGTTCAGAGAACTGCAAGTACTTAGCATGACTAAAACAGTGTTCTCAGTGGCGGCAGGACCGCCCCCTAGGGGATGCTTTGGAAAAGCAATGGAGATATTTTGGTACCAGGTCCCATTGAGTGGTGGGTACTACTGGCCTATAAATTAGAAAGAGCCGAGGATGCTAGATGTTCTGTAACGGGCAGCCCAATTCTGCATAATGAAAAATTGTCCCAAGTTCTATACAAGTTTGGAATGTCCCTTCAGACATTCATGTCAATGGAAAACTTGTACGTAACTCTCTTGGTTTAGAGCCTAACCTCATGTTACATATAATATGAAAATTTTTTGCATAATTTTAATGTACATTGAATTTGCCAGGAATGTAATCACCACGTAAATCAAAGAAAGATTGTACTTCACCTTTTTGGGAACTTTATCAGGAGTTATTCACCATTTCAGAAAATAACATCGATGATGCCATATATTTCTTGGTATCTGAGTTATCAATCCAGTCACCTGTGTCAATCCATATCTATAGTTATCATAGTCAAGGTGATTCTATTTATAAGCATAAGCGTCTGATGACTTCATTAAGTCCAAGCATTTTATACTATTTTATTATTTATCACTTTTCTTTTAATTTTCCTCCATATTATAATTAAGGCATTTAAAGCATTCTTTGCACAGATAGGTTTAATTTATGAGTTTCATTTCAGGATAGTAAAATTGTGTTACAAAATGCTCAGTGTAACAAAGAGGGCTTTAGATCGTGGAGGAGAGATGGGCTGGTGTGTTGATAGCATCTCTTTCCCTAAAGACCTCAGTCGTTACACATGAACCTCTAATTGCCATGAGATGTTCCCAGTTCTAAGAGTCTGATTATGGTTTAATGCTTGCTGGAAAAATAAATGAGAAAAATCAAGTTAGGGGACCACTTATTTTTCCCTGCATGAAACATTTTAATGTGATTTTGCACTTACATTTCCCTGGCTATTTCAGCAACATAAAAAGCCTATTCCATCTCGGGACCCAAGTGAATAAATTCAAGAGCGGTTTTTATCTTAACTTCCCTAATTGGTCCTTCAGCATTGTTTAGAGATGGTAACAATAATACCAATATTAATAAGCTAGCATTTATTAAGCACCTACTACATCCTAGGTACTATGCTAAGTATTTTTCATAGGTAATTGCTTATTCTTGCAATTAACTTGTAAAGGTATATACTTTTATCATCTGTTTTATAGATAAGCAAACAGAATTAAGTGACTCTTCTGAGGCCACACCAGCTTTAAGTGGTAGAAGCAGGTTCTAAGACCAGATGTGTTGGGATCCAGAACTCATAATCTTTTGAAGATACTAAGCTTTGCATATGCAAAAATAGTCTTTTTCTCTTCTAGGTTTCTATAGTTTCTCAATTTTAGACAGAGAAGATTTCAGATTGACAAACTGTAGCACACAATTCAAATCTACTCCCACTTGAAGTTGTGGTAGAAAAATATTCATATCTAAAAAAGAGAATGTGACTAACTACTCAGTGATTGCTACAGGATGCCATGAGAAAGTGACAGAATTACAGGCTGCTCTCTGAAATGTTATGAAAGCATATCAGATATAAATATATTGGTGTTGGATTTGTCAATGAATAACTAGTATTGCTCCAAATTTGCAATCACTGAATAGATGCTATTTGGCCTACCTCTGACATTGCCCAACATTGACTGAAATATGGAACATGATCATGACATATAGAAAAAAGAAGTAGTGCTTGAGTATGTCATCCTTGAGAAGAAAGTACTTTTTCTTGATCTTTATTAAAAATGTAAAAAGAAGATGCAACAATGAAATCTTCACCATCTGAAGTGAGGGATTCCTTTATACCAGAAATAAGTTACCCATCACAAGTACTATGATAAATAGCTCCCTCTTCTTGTCCAAAACATTTAGAACAAAGATTTCAAGTTAGCGATGAAAGAGATCTGAAAAATATTGCCTTTAAATTTGCTCTAATACACAGAAATGAAACACCTACTAAGTTTTACTTTGATTTCATTTGTTTTTTCACTTAAAAAAAAATACTCTCTGGATTCATCTTCCTTATCATCATCATCACTGTTCACATGTGGAAGCAGTGGCATTGAACAGGAAGATGGCTGGTTTGGGAAGCAGAGAAATTTAGATTGCAATTCTGAGTCTGGATGGGAAGCCTGGAGCAAGTCACTTCTCTTTCCTGCACTTCCTTTTCCTCATCTGTAAAGGGAGGATTGTGCCACATATATAACAAAGCCATGGCAGGCACACAGCATGTGTTCGATAAATGGTAACTATTACTGAACATGGTAAGTGCCAAAGAGGAGAAGAAGTATAAAATACAGCCACTGCCCTTGAGCAAGCTACAATCTACTTGGAATAAAAGGACTCATACATAAAAGATAAATGATAATAGAATGCGGAATATACTAATTGCAAAATGAGTTAGACAAGAATATTTTTATAAATTTATTTTTTAAGTGAATGATAATTGCTTTACAAAATTTTGTTTTTTCTGTCAAACTTCAACATGAATCAGCCATAGGTATATGTATGACATATGTCCCCCCACCTTGTAACTCCCTCCCATCCACCTCCCCTTCCCACCTCTCTAGCTTGATACAGAGCCGCTGCTTGAGTTTCCTGAGACATACAGCTAATTCCCATTGGCTATCTATTTTACATATGGTAAAGTAAATTGAAAAAAAATCCCACAGGGAGGACCAGGGTGGTTTCATGGAGGGGCAGAGCCTGGGTTGGGTCTTTGAACATCACTGGGAAAAACAAGAAGGTGTTTCCAACATCAGGGCTGGCATCCAGTAGGCATAGTGCCTGGAGTCTCAAGTATGTTTAAAGGTCCATGGAATCTTTTCATTTTAATTTCTTTTAAAAATCAGAAGAAAGAGATGAATATAATAACAATGAATAATCAACCCAACCTGGATTATATTTGCCTTTATACTAACACAGTCATAAAATATAGTTGTGATTTTTCTGGTGGAAGAAGGAGCCCATGAAGGCAGATATTCCTGAAGTCCATGTCAGTCATTCTGCAGCCCTGCCAGAGAGGGAACTAGTAAACTTTTTCCAGAATTTCTGTCACTATGCTAATAATTTACTCTTTGATATAAACTAAATGTATCCCCCCAAATTCATATACTGAATTCACATTCATAAGCACAGTGTGACTGTATTAAGAGGTAAGGACTTTGGAGAAGTGCCTGGGTGATGAAGGTGGAGTGCTTTTAAGTCATATTAGTGCCCTTATAAAAGAAACCCCAGGTTTAGCACCTTCCACAATGTGAATTTACAGTCTTCAGGAACGTGGGCCCTCATCACTCACCAAATCTGCCAGCACCATGACATTGAACCTCCCAGCCTCCAGAACTGTAAGAAATAAACATTTCTTATTTATAAACCACCCAATTTACCTGCAGCTAACATAATACTCAAAATACTCAACAATGAAAAGCTGAAAGCCTTCCCACTAGAATCTGGAATAAGACAAGGATGCCCACTCACAACTTTTATACAACATAGTATTGAGTCTTAGCCATGGCAATAAGACAAGAAAAGTAAATAAAAGATGACCAAATTGGAATAGAAAAGGTAAAATTGTCATTTTATGCAAATGACATGATACTATATACAGAAAACTCTAAAGACTCCACATAAAAACTACTAGAACTGATAAATGAATTCAGTAATTTCACATGATACAAGATTAACACACAGAAATCTATTGCATATCTTTACACTAACAATGAAATGTCAGAAAGGGAAAGTTAAAAGAAAAAAAGCAACCCTTTCAAAATTGCATCAAAAAATAAAACAAAATACTTAGGAATAAACTTCATTAAGGAGGTAAAAGACTTATATGCTGAGAACTGTTGATAAAACACTGATAAAGGAAACTGAAGATGATTCAATGAAATGGAAAGATATCCCAAGCTTTTGGATTGACAGAATTAATATTGTTAAAATGCCCATACTACCCAAAGCAATTTACAGATTTAATGTGATCTCTATCAAATTACCATTATCTTTTTAAACAGAACTAGAAGAAATAATGTTAAAATTTGTATGAGACCACAAAGACCCAGAATGCCAAAGCAATCCTGAGAAAAAGAACAAAACTGGAAGCATAACCTTCCAAGACTTTAGAAAACATTACAAAGCTACAAAAATCCAAACAACATGGTATTGGAACAAAAACAGACACATGGATCAATGGTTCAGAACTGACAGTTCAGCAATAAACCTATAGTCAATTAATCTTTGAAAAAGAAGGCATGAATATACAATGCAGAAAAGACAATTTTTTTCAGCAAGTGGTGTTAGGAAAGTTGGACAGCCATAGGCAAATCAATGAAGTTAGAACACACCCTCACAACATGTGCAAAAAACAAACTCAAAATGATTGAAAGACTTAAATATAACACATGATACCATATAATTCCTAGAAGAGAACATAGGCAAAACATTCTCTGACATAAATCTCAGCAATGTTTTCTTAGGTCAATCTCCCAAGACAATAGAAATAAAACCAAAAGTAAAGAAATGAGACCTAATCAAACTCATAAACTTTTGCACAGAAAATGAAACATTAAGCAAAATGAAAAAACAACCTACAGACTGAGAGAAAATATTTGCAAATGTTGTGACTGACAAGGGCTTAATTTCCAAAAATTATAGATAGTTCATATACTTCAATAACAAAAAGATAAAAATGGGCAGAAAACCTAAATAGATATTTCTCCAAAGAAGACATACAGATGGCCAATCGGCACATGAAAAGATGCTCAACATCACTAATTATTAGAGAATGCAAATCAAAACCACTATGAGGTATCACCTCATATTGGTCAGAGTGGCCATCATCAAAAAAATCTATAAACAATAAATGCTGGAAAGGATGTGGAGAAAAGGCAACTCACCTACACTGCTGGTGGGAATGTAAATTTGTACAGCCAAAATGGATACAGTATGGAGGCTCCTTAAAAAACTAAAATTAGAGTTATCACATAATCTTGCAATCTTACTCCTGGACATACCTCTGAACAAAACTATAATTTGAAAAGATACATGCACCCCAATGTTCAGAGCAGCATTATTTATAATAGTCAAGATATGGAAGCAACCTGAATGTCCACTGATAGATAAATGGCTAAAAGGATGTAGTGTATATATAAACAATGGAATACTACTTGGCCATAAAAAAGAATGAAATAATACCATTTGTAACGACATGAATAAACCTAGATGTTATCATACTAAGTTAAGTAAGTCAGAAAGAGAAAAGACAAATACTATACAATATCACTTCTATGTGGAATCTAAAATATGATACAAGTAAACTTATTTATAAAACAGAAACAGACCCACAGAAACAAGCTTATGGTTACCAAAAGGGAAAGGGGAGGAAGTAGGGATAAATTCAGAGTCTGAGATTAGCAGATAACCATATATAAACCAGATAAACAACAAGGTCCTACTGTGTAGCACAGGGAACTATAGTCAATATCTTTTAATAAACCATAATGGAAAAGAATATAAAAAAGCATATATATATATATAACTGAATCATTTTGCTATACTCCAGAAACTAACACAACATTGTAAATCAAATATGCACGCCTGCTTAGTCTCTTCAGTGTGTCCAACTCTTTGTGACCCTATGGACTGTAGACCACCAGGCTCCTCTGTCAATGAGAATCTCCAGGCAAGAATACTGGAGTGGATTGACATTTCCTTCCCCAGGGGATCTTCCTGACCCAGGGATTGAACCCAGGTCTCCGGTGTTGAAGGCAGATTCTTTACCATCTTTACCACTGTTTGTGAATCAAATAGGAAGCAACTGTACATTAGATAACAAAACTGTTATTTTAAAGGAAAATTTTAATAGCACACACGATTCTCTCTCTTTCAGTTTATTGAAACTTACCTGTCAGTTTACCTCATAAAAATCTTCCATGCTTATTCTGGCTTCCCAAGGACTCCAAGGATCCACCCACAGGGGTCCAGAAACATGCGGTCCCTCTTTGTGTCTATGTATCCTTGGGCGTGTCATCAGATGCTGAGTGAGACATGTCATCATTTCCCTTCTGACAGAAAAAGAAAAGGAGCAGTCAGAGCCACTGACTGCAGTCCCTGGTCCCTACCTAGACAATTTACCAGCACTGGAAAAGAGACAGTCATACCATCCACTGGAAAAGGAAGAAAAACCCATATTTCAGAATTCTTCCTGGTTTATGTAAAGAGCTCAAAGTTATCTATCTTGTTTCCTCCTTGGTTTCAAAAAGGAGCATCATGTTTCCTCACTTGCTGTCCCCAAATACAAATAATATGGTAAATTGATAGCTGGGTTACATAAATCAGAGTCTTGTGTCTGAATTCTTTCTAGGTGAGAATCATAGAATTTCAGAGCCAAATGAGATCACAGGCAATATCAAATGCAACCGTTTTATTCTGTTTCTGTCTCTAAGTTTATAACTAACTAAAAAGCCCTCATCAGATTTTCACCTCTTATTCTTCTAGTCAACCTTGTCCTCTTAGGCCATGATGATCTTCCTTAGGCTATTTTGTGTCTTCCCTTCTTTTACTTATCCTGTGATGCTGGTGCTCACCAGGTTTTTAGTTTTATTTTTTATTTTATGACACTACAAGTCAACCTGCAAAAATTGTAAGGACAAATTTTTTTCTCTAAAAATTTTCCTTTCTTCAGCATAATCCTTCCTTCATAATGGAGGGTGAAATTAGGCAAATATTTTATGAGTGGTTGCTCTTCAGCCCAGTCTCAGGAGGCTATTTTACCTTTTCTTTGATGATAGGTTTGGAATTCATCTTCTGATGTAAGATGATCCACACTTTTGCATACTGGAAGAATGCATCCTGAGACTTTGAAAATATCCTTCCACCCAATGAAAGAGAGCATTTGTTATCAATTAAATGTGAAAAGGTGAACTCTTCTGGAATATTTCTAATTCTAATGCCTGCAATGACGGAGACCTGGGTTTGATCCCTAGGTTGGGAAGATCCCCTGGAGACGGGAAGGCTACCCACTCCAGTATTCTGGCCTGGAGGATTCCAGGGACTATATAGTCCAGTCCATGGAGTTGCAAAGATTCAGACACAACTGAGTGGCTTTCACTTTCAGTCTCTTTAAAACTAATTCTAAAGCTCTATTCTCTTTAAAAAATTGCTACCAAATACATAATGGCTACTGAATGAACTGCATGGCTTTAACAGCTTGCAAAATGAAAATAAAATGCAATTCAGAATATACTTCACAGTTATTTAGTAACCTGGTAAGTGGTACAGTAAGATGGTATAACAAAATAATTATGGGATTTGGAGTTAAGAGATCTGGGATCCAGTGTCTACTTCTAAAGACTTGGTCAAAGTATTTATTTAATTCCTTTGAGATTCAGTTTCCTTAGTTGTAATCCTGGAAGGATGATAATAATAATACACCATCAGTTTGCTGAGAGAACATTTTATATATTAAATATAGAATGTTATGCAAATATTTCCCTTCTATCTTACAGTATAAGTATCTCATAATTTTTTTTTAAAGAGCTATGAGTTCTTTGAATATGGGGAGAACACTGAGATAAATGGCCCTAGTCCATTGTGATCATTTCTATTATTTCTGATCTTTATATATATTTACTAGGGAAAAAATTACCTCTGTTCACTTGACTCAGTAAATTAGCTTGTCTCATCTCCACTGCACTGGCACATAAAAGATGCTCAAAAAGTATTTGCCGAATGTTGACACATGTCATGAAATTCCAGGGTAACACCCAGAAAATTTTGTGATGAAAATAAACGCAAGAATTTCATGGTGAAGAAAGTAAATGAAGAGAGGTAGAAAATCTAGGTGAAAATCAAGGCATTCATGAGATTTGGCAATAAGAGGGAGTCACAGCTCCCTAGAGGAGACCCAGGAGTCTCTCCATCCCCAGGAGGAAGTTATCTGATTCTGATTCCCTCCTTCTTCTGACACGAGCATCTCTGGCCAGCTTCTCAGCAGGTCACTGATAGATGGCTTGATTCCCTCTCTCTGTCCTGTTTAGTTTCCACTTCTCATATTTCCTCCTGCCTCTTATCATCGTTCTTCTGCCTTCCTCTATCTGTTCTTCTTCTCTCTTTCTTTCTTTGTCATGAGTGTGTGCATGTTCACCTATATCTGTTGTATGGCAACACACACACACACACACAGAGTCTCAGACAAACTATATTGACAATGAAAACTTCTGAATTCAACACAGCTTTATTTAAATAATAACTAGCTGCTATTTCAATAAGATAATGATTTAATCTACTAACTGATGTTCTTTTGGTTTTAATTTCTGGATACTTCTTCCATCCAAGAGACTGCTTAGGTAGTCTAGACTTCCTGCATTAGGGAAGGCAAAATAGAGCTAATGAGTCAGATTTCTTGGCATAGCTAGTAGATTTTGAAGAATACATAATCGGCCAAATTTGCATTTTTTCCCCATTTCAGAACTGATGAAGGGCTGGGGAAAGAAAAGAGCTTACCAGGGAAAGTAAAAAGCATAAGTTTAGGCAAGGTCCCAATATGATGCCATCAAGGGGACAAGATAACAGAATCTCTTAAGTATTGTGATCTGAGAGCAGAGGAGATCTTTGCACCCCTTTTCTGCATAGGGTTAAAGCAAAGGAGCAAATGGGTAAAGAAAAGCCCCCAGTCAGTATTGGCAGAGGCAAGAAAATAGAAATGGCTGAGTATATTACTTTCATATTGCTGCCTTAATGAGTTACCACAAGTGCAGTTCAGTTCAGTCACTTAGTTGTGTCTGACTCTTTGTGGACCCATGGACAGAAGCACGCCAGGCCTCCCTGTCCATCACCAACTCCTGGAGTTTACTCAAACTCATGTTCATTGAGTCGGTGATGCCATCCAACCATCTCATCCTCTGTCGTCCCCTTCTCCTCCTGCCCTCAATCCCTCCCAGCATCAGGGTCTTTTCAAATGAGTCAGCTCTTTGCATTAGGTGGCCAAAGTATTGGAGTTTCAGCTTCAGCATCAGTCCTTCCAATGAGTCTTCAGGACTGATTTCCTTTAGGATGGACTGGTTGGATCTTCTTGCAGTCCACGGGACTCTCAAGAGTCTTCTCCAACACCACAGTTCAAAAGCATCAATTCTTCGGCGCTCAGCTTTCTTCACAGTCCAACTCTCACATCCACACATGACCACTGGAAAAACCATAGCCTTGACTAGACGGACCTTAGTTGACAAAGTAATGACTCTGCTTTTTAACATGCTGTCTAGGTTGGTCATAACTTTCCTTCCAAGGAGTAAGCATCTTTTAATTTCATGGCTGCAGTCACCATCTGCAGTGATTTTGGAGCCCCCCCAAAAAATAAAGTCTGCCACTGGTTCCACAGTTTCTACATCTATTTGTCATGAAGTGATGGGACCGGATGCCATGATATTTGTTTTCTGAATGTTGAGCTTTAAGCCAATTTTCACTCTCCTCTTTCACTTTCATCAAGAGGCTCTTTAGTTCCTCTTCACTTTCTGCCATGAGGGTGGTGTCATCTGCATATCGGAGGTTATGGATATTTCTCCCAGCAATCTTGATTCCAGCTTGAGCTTCATCCAGCCCAGTGTTTCTCATGGTGTACTCTGCATATGTAAGTTAAATAAGAGGGTGACACTATACAGCCTTGATGTACTCCTTTTCCTATTTGGAACCAGTCTGTTGTTCCATGTCCAGTTCTAACTGTTGCTCCCTGACCTGCATACAGATTTCTGAGGAGGCAGGTCAGGTGGCCTAGTATTCCCGTCTCTTTCAGAATGTTCCACAGTTTGTTGTGATCCACACAGTCAAAGGCTTTGGCATAGTCAATAAAGCAGAAATAGATGTTTTTGTGGAACTCTCTTATTTTTTTGATGATCCAGTGGATGTTAGCAATTTGATCTCTGGTTCCTCTGCCTTTTCTAAAACCATCTTGAACATCTGGAAGTTCACAGTTCACGTATTGCTGAAGCCTGGCTTGGAGAATTTTGAGCAATACTTTACTAGCGTGTGAGATGAATGCAATTGTGAGGTAGTTTGAGCATTCTTTGGCATTGCCTTTCTTTGGGATTGGAATGAAAACTGACTTTTTCCGGCCCTGTAGCCACTGAGTAGTTTTCCAAATTTGCTGGCAGATTGAATACAGCACTTTCAGACAGAGTGCCTGATGAACTATGGACAGAGGTTCATGACGTTGTACAGGAGACAGGGAGCAAGACCATACCCAAGAAAAAGAAATGCAAAAAGCAAAATGGCTATCTGAGAAGGCCTTACAAATAGCTGTGAAAAGAAGAGAAGCAAAAAGCAAAAGAGAAAAAGAAAGATATACCCATTTGAATGCAGAGTTCCAAAGAATAGCAAGGAGAGATAAGAAAGCCTTCCTCAGTGATCAGTGCAAAGAAATAGAGGAAAACAATAGAATGGGAAAGACTAGAGCTCTCTTCAAGAAAATTAGAGATACCAAGGGAACATTTCATGCAAAGATGGACTCAATAAAGGACAGAAATGGTCTGGACCTAACAGAAGCAGAAGATATTAAGAAGAGGTAACAAAAATACACAGAAGAGCTATACAAAAAAATCTTCATGACCCAGAAAACCACAATGGGTTGATCATTCACCTAGAGTCAGACATCCTGGAATGTGAAGTCAAGAAGGCCTTAGGAAGCATCACTATGAAAAAGCTAGTGTAGGTGAGGGAATTCCAGTTGAGCTAATTCAAATCCTAAAAGATGGTGCTGTGAAAGTGCTGAGTTACCACAAAAAGCGACTTATATCCACAAATATTTCTTGTTTTACAGCTACAGATGTCACCATTTCAAATAGCATTGCCATAGGTTAAAACCAAGCTATTTACATGACTTCACTTCTTTCTGAAGGCTCTCAAGGCTTTCCCACTTCCAGAAGTTGCCTGCATCCGTTTACTTGTGGCCCCTTTCCTCCATTTCCAAAGCTAGCAGTGGCCAGTCAAGTCTTTCTCATGCTGAATCACTCTGACAATGACTTTTCTGCCTCCCTCTTTCATATTTAAGGACCCTTATGATTACACAGAGAGGCTTCCCTTGTGGCTCAGCTGGTAAGGAATCTGCTGCAATGTGGGAGGCCTGGGTTCAATCCCTGGATTGGGAAGATCCCCTGGAGAAAGAAAAGGCTACCCACTCCAGTATTCTGGTCTAGAGAATTCCATGCACTGTACAGTCCATCTGGTCACAAAGAGTCAGACACGACCGAGCGACTTTCACTTTCACTTTTATGATTATACTGAGCCCATCTGAATAATCCAGGAGAATCTCCCTATTTTAATTTCAAACTGATTGACAACCTTATTTCTCCTGCAACCTTAATTCCCTTTTGATATGAAACATAACATAAACACAGATTCTGGTGATTTAGACAGGGACATTTGCAGAGAGTCATTATTCTGCCAACTACAGCTGTGCTGTTTGTGATGACCGACACAGCTTCACTGAGTGTCCAAGGTATCACAGGGAACAGCAAAATGTTTCTCAGACAGTTGAGAACAGCATGGACATGCCATGGGGTAGCTACCGGAGGAACCAGAGAGGTTGTACTGTCAGGAGAACATAGCCAGATATTTATATAATGCCCTGGAGACTAGGAATGAAAAACCACATGCTATATACATTTCAATAGCTTCCAGCACAGAAAGATGGCAGCCAAGGACCAGATGGCCTCTTTTATCCTGACTCCGATGACTTTATGATACATAGTGCTTTGATGTTCCCACAATTCCCCTACAAACTTAAATGCAGCCTCAGGGTGACAAATAAATGGCAAACCTCAAATCAACTGAGTTTCCCTGGAATTGACTAATTTCCCACTGTCAATAGACTAGGGGTTCAACATATAAATTAGGTACATTTGTACACTAGGTACATTAGGTACAGTTGGTACACTTGTACATTAGGTACACTTGAGTTTATTGTCTGATATTTAATGTGCATTAAATTTTCAACACTTTTTAAATTAGAATGAGCACTTTTTCTGTCTTGTCTAAACACACGGTGTACAAGCATTCTCACTTGTGCTTGTATGTCTTCTCACGTTCAGAGACAAAGATCCTGGGTGATGGACCCCGGACCAGAACACTGTGCCCCATGGAGTCATCATCTTCCCCGTTTCATTTCAAGATGGGTTACTTTACCAAGGAAGAGATTTCTTTCCTTAAAAGTATATTTCTATTTCTAGTCCCCTTGGGTTATCTTAGAACAGTTAGTTGAGATCTTTCCTCCCAGGGGGAAAAAAAATTTTTAACCCTTACCTTTCCCAGCGCTTATGAGAAACAACTTCTTTAAAGGACCCCATTTTGCCATCCGCATGGAATTTTGACTTAAGAAATGTCAAGGGAGAAGATGATCAGGGCTATAAAGGTTTCTGCTAGGAGTTTTATATATTCTCTTTAATTCCCACAACATTTAAAAATAGTTATTATTACCCCAATTTACTTATGAGAAAATTGAGATCCATGAAGGCACATCACTTTTGCAAGGAGCCTTAGCTGAGGTCCCTCCTGAAGGAGAAACTGATACAAAGGCTTATGTACAGATAGTTTATCTGGGAAGTGAGCCAGGGAGCAGAGCTGAGGGACAGCGGAAGCGGGACAGGGAAGAAGGAAAAACCAATACAAGGATGTGTTATGAAGTTGGCCACCCTTGAAGGGGACAGAGCTTGACTCTGCAGGGCCCTTCCAAGGAGATTTGTGAGCGTGTCACCGAACTGTGCACCTGGGTTTGGAAAGGGAGAAGAATTTACCATTTTTGACCCTGACTGGTCAAGGTGGGCCCATAGGTGCTCACTCTGGAACCCTTCTAGTTTTGCAGGTACAAAGCCAAGAGTATTCCCATAGGGGCCCACATCTAAGCCCTGGGGCAGGACGCTGGAGATAGGGGTGGAATGTGACAGCACATTGCCCTATTTCACCTGTGTACAGTGACCAGGACAGTAATGGCGAAACAAGAAGTGGGGCTGGGAGGATGTGGAATGATACAGAGAAGTGGCTCATACCCAAGGTCATGAGGCTATTAAATACGTGAAGTCAGGCCTGTGTGACTGCAAGACCTGGATGCCTTCCATAATTCAAATGTGTTCCCAAGAAGAGATTTGGCTTTGAGGAACTAAAGCTTGAGTTTATTACCCTTGGCAATTAGACAAGGGTCTGATATTGATTTTACACTGTATCAGAAGTGGACCATTATGCACTCAGTCTTGGTATATCTAAGGGCAGGAATTCTTCCCCCATTAACCTCAAAAATGGGCCTGAAAATAAATGTTACATATAGGACTCCAGAACAGCACTATCAGGCAAAAAATAAGGTGAGCTACATGTGCAATTTTAAATATTTTAGTAGCCAACTGAAAAAATGAACAAAGAAGCAAGTGAAATTAATTTGCATCATCTACTTTATTTAACCCACGGCTTTCGAGGTATTATCATGTCAACATGTAATTAATAAAACAAAATTGTTGAAAAATTTTCCATTCTCTTTTTTGTGATACTAAGTATTCAAAATCTGGTATGCATTTCACACCTACAACTACAGCTGAGTTTAGACTGGCTCTATTTCAAGTGTTCAGTAGCTGCGGTAGCTACTATTACCATTTCGGAGATATGTAGGATATTTTCTACTCATGAACTGAAGGAGTTAATCTGTGAAAGACATTTCCTTAGGATGAGACAGAATAGGGAGGATTTCTATTTAGCCTTCTGACATTATGACTTGTGTCTATATGATTTCTCTCTGAAATAAACAAAATGTCAAATTGACAAGGTTCAGGGCCTAAAGTGGTTAGAAGCGTAATTCAAAAACAAAACCAAGCTATATATGAATCTAATATTTCAGGCTTTATTTCCTCTGTTCACTTGTCTTTAAACTGCAGGACAAGTAACTTTTAACTTAAAATAAAGTTTTGCATATTCAAGGATACTGCATGTGGCAAACAGCATAAGACTGTAATTCTAAAAATGAGTCACAAACAAAATATCCTATGCCACCTGAATTATACATGCAAATTTCTTTGCCTTTACTCCTATAGAAAGTATATTTTATTTTCATGGGTTTATATTTACCAGGCACATATGTAGCTTATATAAAGTCTAATAAGACATTTGGAAGATATGAGTATTATAAATATAGTGGTTAAAAACACAAGATTTCTATCCCTTAAAAGAGAGTTACCATATGATCCACAATCCCACTCTTCAGCATATACCTGGAGAAAACTCTAATTTGAAGATACACGCACCACAATGTTCATAGCAGCTCTATTTATGATAGCCAAGATACGGAAGCAACCTAAATGTTCATCGACAGACGAATGGATAAAGAAGATGTGACATATACATAGAATGGAATACTACTCAGCCATAAAAAAGAATGAAATGATGCCATTTGCAGTAACATGAATGGACCTAAACACTATCATACTAACTGAAGTACGTCAGACAAAGACAAATAGCATATGATATCACTCATATTTTATAAGCTAAAAATAGTCTCACAGACATAGGGAACAAACTTGTTTCCAAAGGGGAAAGGGGGGAGAAATTAGGGATCTAGGATTAACAGATACATTATTGTTTAGTCGCTAAGCTGTGTTTGACTCTTTGCAATCCCATGGACTGTCGCCTGCCAGTCTCCTCTGTCCATGAAATTTTCTAGGTAAGAATACTGGAGTGGGTTGCCACTTCCTTTTCCAGGGCATCTTCCTGACCCAGGGATCAAACTCTCATTTCTTTTATCTCCTGAACTGACAGGTGGTTTCTTTACCACTGCACCACCTAGGTTGTAGTAACAGGTACATACTACTATATATAAAACAGATAGCCAACACGGACCTACTGTGTAGCACAGGGAACTATATTCAATATCCTTGTAATAACCTAAAATGGAAAATAATCTGAAAAAGAATATATATATATGTACATATATATATATATATATATATGTAATTGAATCACTTTACTGTACACACAAAACATTGTAAATCAACTATACTTCAATTTCTTTTTTTTTAAGTACAAGATTTAGAGATGAATCTGGGTTCAAATCCCAGATTTCCCCCTTACTCTGTGTAACTCTGGGGCTTCCCTGGTGGCTCAGATGGTAAAGAATCCACCTGCAATGCAGACCTGGGTTCAGTCCCTGGGTTGGGAAGATCCCCTGGAAGAGGGCATGGCAACCTACTCCAGTATTCTTGCCTAGAGACTCCCATGGACAGAGCCTGGCAGTCCATTGGTCTTCGAGTCCATGAGGTCTCAGAGTCAGACATGACTGAGCGACTCAGCGCACTGTGTAACTCTGAGTCAGTCACTACACCTCTTTGAGCCTCAGTTTTATTGTCTCTGTGATGGAGATCACATCACCTATCTTACAGGGTTATGAAAGTGAAAGTGTTAGTCATTCAGCTGTTTCCAACTCTTTGCAACCCCATGGAATGTAGCCAGCCAGGCTCCAGGAATAGAGTAAGAGTTACATAAAATAGTGTATGTTAACAATAGTACCTGGTGTGTAGTTAACACTCAGTAAATGGCCATTTATACTCTTCGTGAACAATAATCCAATAGTAAGGCAGCCTATAGATTGCTCACCTTGCCATCAACATTTCTCACAGGCTACCAAGTAAACATTTGCAATCCACATATGGAACCATGAATTATTATGCCACTAAACTCTAGGTGTTCAGAAATTTGCCAACAAAAGGGGCATTTTCCATTCAATGTTGGTCAAATAGTTCATAAAAATCCACAGGCTCAAAGCAACTTAGCTGGGAAAAAATTTTTTTCCTATTCTTTTGTCTCTTAATCCCCACACTGTGGCCTGATTCCTATAACAGCTGAAATTAGCACTTTAATTTCCACATTATCTCCTTTATATTACAGATGAATAATGTGCTAGAATAAAAGGGGGGATCTTAGGGGGAATTACCAAAGATGGAAAAAAAAAGTATTATGCTTCTTCTTGAATAGTCTTTTATATCCTGCCCTGAATTATCGCTGGAATATGTCTCCAGCCATTTAGTCTAGAGCCAAATCAGAGGCTATCATTCAGGGAGACAGAAGTCTCCTGAGACAAACTTCCTGCATTACTCGACCCACACCTTCTTTTCACTGCCTACTTCAAGACAAGTGGTTTAAGCACACTTGTCTTTGAACAAAATGCTCTAGATTGCATAGTCCTAAGGATGATAATAGCTAAAATTTCTTCAAGCATTGCTTATGAGCCAAATATTGTGCTAAACATTTCCCATGCATTAGCTCATTTATTCGACTCTATGAGTTACCTGGCAGACACAGAAGTGGAAGTTACAGAACTGTAATAGCTGGTGCCAAATCACACAGCTCGTCAGAGGTAGAAGCGAGATTCCAAGTGAAACCTCTGGATCCCAGCACCCATACCCAGTAACAAAACACAAAGGACACCCAACACTTTCACAGTGTAGCAGCAAGATCTGCTGGCTCTACTTCCAAAACAAGTTGCTGGTCCATTCTCTTCTGCATGTTTACCAGCATCACCGCAGTATAAAGCCACCATCGTATCCTGCCTGGAGAACTGCAAAGCTTCAACTTGTCTCTCTGCTTTAGTTCTTACCTTCCTACAACCTGTGTTCCACACAGTCACCAAGTGAACATTTTAGACTATAAACCAGACTTTACTCTCGTTTTGCTCCAATGCACACAGCTCTCCACTGACTTCTCCATCTTTCCTTGAATAAATCCAAAGTCCCAACCATCGTCTATAAAACCAAATACAGTCTGGACTCTGTCAACCTCCTCACCTCATCTTCTCCTCATTCATCATATTGCCCTTTTTTTTTCCCCCTCAACTACATCAAGTTCATTCTTTTTCTAGGGTCTTTGCACTTGCTGTTCCTTCTGGTTGGCACACCCAGGTCTCACCTCTTTGCTTGATTGAATATTCCTTGTCATCAGGCCATCAGTTCAAAGGTCACTTCCTCCAGGAGACTTTTCCTCGTCTCCCACGCTAAAGCCATCCGCCCTTTCTCCACATCCCCAGATGCTCTCCACTTGACCCTGTCTTACTCTCTTTATAAGTCATCTCTAAACAAAATCATTTGGCATGTATTTGTTAACTTCTTTGTTTCCGACCTCCCCTCTGTCTCTTGCCGAATGTAAAGTTCCATAAAGCAGAAGTTTGTCTGTTTGATTCATTGCTCCATCTGCTGGGCCTATGACCTGGCATATAATGCACATATAATAAATGCACATAATAGGCATTTACTCAATAATGGATACATGTATATGCATGGCTGAGTTACTTCACTGTTCACCTGCAACTATCACAACATTGTTAGTTGGCTATACCCCGATACAAAATAAAAGTTTGGAAAAACAAACATACTGAAGGGATTTCCCTGGCAGTTTAGTGGCTGACTCCATGCGTCACTGCAGGGGGCGCCAGTTCCAACCCTGGTCGGGGAACTCAGCATGCCACATGGTGCTGCCAAAAAGTTATCATATGTGAAATAGATCGCCAGCCCAGGTGGATGCATGAGGCAGGGTGCTCAGGGCTGGTGCACTGGGATGACCCAGAGGGATGGGATGGGGAGGGAGGTGGGCAGGGGGTTCAGGATGGGGAACACATGTACATCCATGGCAGATTCATGTCAATGTATGGCAAAACCACTACAATGTTGTAAAGTAATTAGCCTCCAATTAAAATAAATTTATATTTTAAAACATAATATGAGTTTTAAAATTAATTAAGGAATTTTTAAAAATAAATAACAAATTTAAAGCATATTAAATAAAATATGAATACATTATGTAAATGATTATGTGACAGAAAACACTCACCTTTAAGCACACAGTTAGCTCTCTGGAGTCCTCCTATCAAAATCAATATGGTGGTGAGAAATGTGATATAGACAAAGAAGCTATGAATAATGAACTTCAAAAAGAAATAGAGAGCCAGACAAAATGTGGTTTAGTTGTTGACACTCTTCCCAGGCCTCCTACTGTATCTCTGCCACAGTACTTTATCATTTCTCTTCTTCTCTTTACTTCTCTTGAACAAAAGGTTTTGAGAGCATAACACCAGGTGCTCTGCTAGGTACTTGGCTCTGTAAATACATAAGAGATTCTAAGGCGGGCTCAAGGTGTTTACCCAAAGGACAATGGTTAAAATGCCCTTTTTGCGGTTTGTAAGAAGTGTTTTTGAACAGTGGAACATTAAATAATCATGAAGAAAAATGTAAAGGTTTTAGTAGCCAAGGAGAAACATGTTTTGAAAATTACTACTAGTAATTTTTGATGACTAGAACAAAAATTACTAATTCCCTTTACTACTCCCTCTTCTTCTCCGGGTTCTAAATCAGTCAACTTAGGTTCACTGATGCTTTAAGAAGAAATGATCCCCAAATTTGATCTGTCACTCATCCTCACATCCACCACGGGGTTAGACATAGCACTGCTCCATGTTCTCTTCGTTCTTATCCATTGCTAAAGGATAAGGCTCTACCTGGAACATTCCAGTCTCAGATCAAAACCAATGGCTTTTTTTTAACAATGATACACGCCATTTCCCTCACCTTTGATTGATCTCAGCAAGCCACATGCTTGTGCCCTATGTTCCTGGTGAGCAACTGTACTCCTCCTGTAAGGAGAGGCCTCGGATATTTTTTAAAAAGTCTACTACAAGTTCTCCTGTACTTTCCACATTTTCTGCAAAGAATGTATATCATATTTATTAAAAGAAAAATATCAGAGGTACTTCCCTGGTGGTCCAGTGGTTAAGACTCTGTGCTTCCATGGCAAGGGATAGGTTGGGTTCCATCCCTGGTCAGGGAACTAAGATCCCACATGACACACAGTGAGGCCAGAGAAAAAGAAAAAGAAAAATATCAGAGCCTTTGACTTTTAAGTAATTCCACTTCCATTTAAATAGAAATGCATTTAGCTGCAAATAATGGACAATTTGACTTTCAATGGCTTAAAAAGTAAAAGCTTATTCTCTCACGTAATAAGAAGTATGAGGTTAGGTGGCTTTAAGCATTGGTTCAGCAACTCAATAATATTAGAGCCAACTTCTTGTCAGTTCTCTAGACTTTTCCCTCATGTTTGCAACCCATTTCACACATCGTTGCTGGTACTGTTACAGACCTAACATCTTCAATGAAGAAAAGAGGAGAGGAGGTTAAAAAAAAAAAAAAAAGCAATAATAACCACACAAGCCCCTTTAGTAGGAAAGCAAACTCCTCAGAATTTCATCCAGCAGACATGTCCTCAGAATCTATTGGCCAGAAATGAGCCACATGACTGCTCCCCTCTATAATGAGCTTTGGGAAATCAGGAAACAGTATTGCTGTGATTGGCTTAGAAAAATTATGATCTTTCCTGGGGCTTGGTATATTGCTGATTTAAACAAAGTCTGGCTTATATTAGTGAAGAGGAGCTGGGGGCAGGATACCACTTATGTGTCTGCCACAAAAGCCATGAAAGGGAGTAATTCATTCTGATAAGTGAACTGGGTAGACATTTTTAGCTGGATTTGGAAAGACAGTGGAATTATGCCCCATAAAGTAGAAGAACACGCTTTCAAAAAGAAAAAAAGAGGTGCATCATGAGCCCTATTGGGAAGGTGGTTTGTAAATGTCGACTAGTTCATCTAATATAACCAGAGGATACAATGTAGAAATGTCAAGAGAAAGTAGAAGCTGGGAGATAGGAAAGGGCCAGATGATGGATAATAATGATGGTTTGCATTTATTGGGTGCTTACTAGATCAGGTACTTTTATCCCCATTATTTTATTTAATTTTCTCAACTCCATGAGTGCTACTATTTCCCCCCATTTTACATGTGAAGTTAGATAACCTCATATGGGAAGATTAATACAGAGACTAAATCATCCAAGATGCTTCTCCTTGTCTGCACCTCTCGAATCACAGCAAACGGGACACAACAGTTTTAGTAAGTTCAAAATGTTTGCCCTACCCCCCAGCCAATTCACATTATCTGACACAAACAAGAAAGCGTATGAGCCAATGATTGGGCTATAACTTACCCATTATTACAGAGGAGATGAGCTTAACAATAAGACTTCCCAGAAACATCTTTCAAGCACGAGTTCAGCTGCTTAAAAAGTACTGCCTGAAACACTAATAAATACTACAGATCCAGATAATATACTCCTTCATACCAGCTTTAACCATGATGTAATTTCTTTTGGCTTCTGTTTCTTCATCCAGATCCATAAGTTTTCTTTATAAAACTCTAACTTCTTCTCCTACCACATTTTTTAAAGCAAAATACACATATACATAATTAAAATCCAAAGAAATATATAAATATTCAAATAGTAATTTCTAAAACAAACATTTTCAAGACTTCCCTGGTGGCCCAGTGGTTAAGACTCTGCACTTTCAATGCAGGAGGCATCGGTTCCATCCCTGGTCAGGAAAGCTCCCACATGCCATGTGGCCAAATAAAATAAACATTTTATAAAAAAAATGTTTATAAATTTATGAATTTATTAAAAAAATAAACATTTTCAGTGTTCTACCTTACTTTAGATATGGGTCAGTGTTTCTTAACTGGGCATTATTGTGTTGGCATCCTTGGCCATCAGGAGCACTTTCCAACATGTAACAATCAAATAAATAAGTAAATCAACAACCACACATGTTTTCAATCATCTCCTCTGGAGACATTTTTCCTGCTCTCTCCTTCTACTCTCTTGAGAAACACAGATTGAAATGTGACAAAATTAAGAAAGTATTATGGTTCTATTTACTATTCATGGGAAATGAACTGACTTCCATATCTGTAGGTCTATGTAGCTACCTTACAGTAAAGACCAAATGAAATATGTAAAACACAATGCTTGATACATACGCAAGTACGTAGCCCCATCCAAAATGTTAGCTTGAACTAAGTATAGCATCTAAACAATTTTTCCTGCCTTCCCAGGAAATGCTTACACTGGTGAATAAAGTTTGAATTCACTCTTCCATTTGGTATTGCCATATTCTTGCTCCTGTTCATTTAAGAAATTAGGTAATTTGAAGCAATATTTTCAAAAATTGAATATAGATGTGTGATTGGTGCAAAGTAGGATATATAGAAATAACACTAGAAGAGAGGGAAAAGTCCATTCTGGAAAAGGTGAAAATTACAGATCATTCAGATCAGTCCCAGGAAGGTCTATTTCCTTAATTTACAGATTTATAGATTTAAAAATTATCTTGCAGGATTTCTTATACAGAGCTTCAATGAGTGGGAAGTTAAACCAGATAATCCAAAAGGTTCATCCAATTTCTAAAGTTCTGCTAAAACTTCTGTGATTTGATCAACCTGATTTCTAGTACTAAAGACATGAATGATTTTCAAGTCCTCTACCCTAAAGTGTTCCTTTATGTATTGTGATGATTGTACACAATAGCCAGAAAGTGATTCACTATTTCTAAGTCAATAACTGATTTGGAACAAAATATGACTTCTGTCCACTCAGTTATATCTACATACTCAAAGACAAGTAAACATTTTTGTCATAGAGATTTAACTAAGCAAACAATTAGTAGGGGCATTTACCAAAGCCTAGCTCCCTTCCCAAAGTGAAGAAAATAAAGGGAAAAAAAAAAGGGAAATTTTTAACATATTAAATATGCTAATTTTACTGTAGATGTCAGTTTTGTACAAAACTATACCAGGAGCAAGAAGATTTCCTTAACAGAGAAATTTACTTTGCTGGATATTTCCTGTTACCCTTCCAAGATATTCCCCATCCTGCCCTGGACCCTGGGAGGCAAAGCCTTTTAGATGGTGTCAGATGGGCTCCTGGCTCTCTGTGCTCAATTTGGGTTTAACCAACAGGAGAGAACAGCAGGATATGGGTGGGTGGGAGGAGAATGAGAGGGAAGTATTTCTTCCGGCTCTCTCATTATGTAGTCAGGAAGGATTGGCTGTCTTCCTCAACCAAATGCCACTGATTTTGGCGGCTGGTGGCTGCCATTGGCAGCCCTCTCATTTGGTGGTATCAAGTCTACATCCTAATGACCATTTCCCTCATTTTCCTCCTTTAGGTTGGATTGGTGATAGTTCCACACTGTTACTAGCCCCTTGTTTCTGTCCCCAAACTCAGTAATATGCCCTTTATTCAAACTCCTCAGTTAGCCAGTTTTGAGTATGTCCTCCATCTCCTGCTGGAATTCTGATGCATTCACCTTTGAAACTGGCTACAAAATCATTTTGTAACTACAGTGTTGGGTCACTCGGAGCACAATGGTTCCAAGTGCCAGTGTGAGAATCCAAAAGCCTGGGTTGAAATCATGGCCCAGCCCTTTACCTCCCATGTGATCTTGAATAAATTTATTAACTTCTACATCTCAGCTTCCTCATCTACTCCAGGAGATAGTGAAAGACAAGGAAGTCTGGCATGCTGCAGTCCTTGTGGTCACAAAGAATCAGACATGACTTAGCAACCGAACAACAACAAATATATATACACTGCTATGTGCAAAATGGTAACTAATGAGAACCTATTGTATAGCCCAAGGAACTCTACTCAATGCTCTTTGGTGACATAAATGGGAAGGAAGTTCAAGGAAGAGGGGATATATGCATATACATAGCTGAATCATTTTGTTGTACACCAGAAACTAATACAACATTGTAAACCAAATACACTCCAGTAAAAACTGAAGAAAAAAGAAAACCAGATGGATACTAGTAGAAACTACCCCATGGTGCTATTCTGAGGATTAAAATATCTTAGAAACATGTCTGGCACATAGTTAGTGTTTATAAATGTTGACTATTTTTTTATGTCTTCATATACTCTGTAATACTCTATATTCAGTAATAGACACAACATTGGTACATCACGATTAACTGAACTCCAGACTTCATTTGGACTTTGCCAGTTTTTCCACCAATGTTATTTTCAATTTTTTAAGAAAAAAAATACTAATAAAAGGGGGGGGAAGTTTCGGTAACCAATTGAGGAAAAAATAACACAAATAAACAACAATGTTAATTAAAGATAACTAAAAATAGAGAATTTTTTAAACGCCTAAGATTAATCTTTTTGACAAAGACTCCTGCCCACTACAATTTGTGGCTTCCCTTGCAGTTATGTGTAACCATGTAACCAATTTCTTCCCCTATTCAAAGAGAGTGGTATTGACATACATAATTTTGGGGCCTGGGTGTTAAGATCTTGGGCATCCCCCTCCAAGTCTTTCTTCCCTGTTTTCACAGTGAGAACGATAACCTAAGGAAAGGCAGAGCAGGTGCCTGTCCCTAAATGACCGGGAGGAGCATAATTCAACCACCAGTTTGAACCGTTCACACAGTAAATGTTACATAAGAGAGAAATAAACTCTCTCCCTTTCATTTATAATTTTAAAAATGGATTTGCAGCCCACTAGAAATAACAGGGAACTTTCTTAACCTGATAAGGGAATATCTAACAAAAGCCTATAGCAAACTTCATACTTAATAGTAAAAGTTTAACTATATTTTCATCAATGTAAATAATGAGATAAGGTAACATACTATTTTCATTACTATTCAACTTTGTAATACTAGAGGCTCTGACATTACAACAGGCAAGAAAAAGAAATATAATCTATAAGAGTTAGAAAAGAATACACAAAATTGTCATTATTTGCAATACTATGGGTTTGTTTACACAGAAAGCAGAATAAAATCTATGATTATTAAAATGTATGAGAATGCAGCAATTTTCTGAATACAAAAAATCCATCGCATTCCTGTAACCAACCACTAAATAGTTCCAGACAATTGGATTTCCATATAGAAAAAAAAAGATTTGTAAATTATCCATGCCAAAAAATTAATTTCATATTGATTGATTAGACATCTACAAGGGAAAATAAACTTTGTCTATTAGCAGAAAATATATGAAAATAACTAACTTTATGGACTCATGGTAAAGATGAACATTTTTAGGCAGCATACTAAAGAAATCAAGGAAATGTTTGATAAGCCAACTTTGATCATTTATGTCACTTGTTGTTCTTAAAAAGATGCCCCAAATAAATGGAAATGATAAACTATAGACAGGGAAAAGATACTCACAATGCACATAATTAACCAAAAATTGATATAAGAATATACAAATCACTTCAAGAAAACATGAAAAGATAAATAACCCAATGGAAAAAATGGGAGGCAATTACTAGTAGACAATTCATAGAAGAAATAAAAATGGCAAATAAACTTATGAAAAGATGCTTAATGTAGAAAAATAGGGAGAATAATGTAATCCACCATCAGAATGTTTTAAAAGTTAATCATCTGTCACCATACCTCCATATTTTTTTTAAATATAAAAGACCTAAGCCATTATTGATAAACATAAAGTCCCCTTCGTTCCCTGTCTAGTACTACCTGGTTCCCTTGGAGCAATAACAATCACATATTACATATATACGCTCCAGTCTATGTCTTTATATGCATATTTTAGATATAAGTATTGTTGTGTGGTTTTTAGAATGTACCTAATGGAATTTTTTTTAAAAAGTAAAACTAGAAGTGGTCAGGACCTGACATTCAATCCCTGAAGGGGCCTGCCTTCAAAACCCACACTCTTCCCAACAAGAATGATCCTGTGGTACTTCCGAGACAGTGGAGGTCTCCTTCTGGATGTCAGAACCAGACTATTGTCCTGTATGCCGGAGGTCTAGCATTTCCCTGGCTGGAATGGGTGAAGAGTGAGACAGAGCAGAGCCGTGGGCTAATTAGGGCCTCTAAGAGCTAGAAATAAAATCCTTGTGAAAACTCCTCAGAGAAATCCAAGCTTCAAGACCTGGAAAGACTAACAACAAACCTGCAACTCGTCAGAGGCAGAACATAAGCCTGGGTAGCAAAACAAAGAGTCCAATCTCAGTAGAGATGGTGAAGGAAGGAGGAACTTTCAGCAAAAGAGAATTCAGACCTTTCCAAGAATTGTCTCAGGGCCTCTGGCCTTCGTGAATTATAGATATATGATACCACCAAGTCAAGTTGACTTAAAGGACCTATTCCCTCCTTTTCCCTGCCAAACTAGTGATGGCCGACAAGTCATTCTCTGGATTAAGAAGTAGTGGATAATAGGAACCCAAAACAGAGTAAACGACCATCTCCCATCTTTGCCCTCTCCAAGAAAAAGTCACAATCCCAATGATGGGACCATAAGACTGCCTCAGCCTTTTGATGAATAATGGGATCACAGAAAACCAAGCTCGCCATGGGGCCTGCCAGATAGATGCTTGACTGAGAAAGAAAGACAAGCAGGTGAAAATGGTTCACAAGGAGGTCAAAGAAGTCTATATAAAAAATGAGACAAAGTCTTACAAGCGTAGTAAAACTCTTCAGCTTTCATAACCCCATCACGATTGTGTCAGATTTGCTGGGTCAATTAGCTGCCTACTCTGTCTTCTTCCTCTGTTAATAATGGGCAATATTCTCTCCCTTTAAGGAATGAAAATGAGGGATTTGTGGTTATAGTAAGCTATCATTAAAAGCACATGAATTCCTAAAAGCCTCTGAAAATAAATTAGTCTTCACATTACCATCTGCAACCATTTCACCTCAGCTAGTGATCCCATTAGCCCTTGTGCACTCTAAATAGGAGAGGGCTTGGATATTACTTAAGGAAAGATCTCCAAGGGAAATCAAGTGGTTGTAGAGATCAAAAAGAGAAATTCCAAAGATGGCATCTATACTCTCACATTGCTCCAGAGCCAGGACCCCTGGGCCACATGCGGAACACCTACTGCCATCTCTCAAAGGAGAAGACAGACTCTCCAGTACAAGTCACCAATAAGACCCCAGAATGACTGAAAACAAGAAGAGAATTTGCACATTCAGATTTAGGGATCACCGACTAAAATTTTATCAGCAGATCTCCGCTTTCCAACAAACTAGGATAAGTTTTAAACTATTCTCTGGGCCTCTCTTCTGCAAATATCACAAGTTGCTAACACTGTCTTCTTTTGGAATTTATCTTTTCTCTTTGTATACTGGGTGCAGTTCAGTTCAGTTGCTCAGTCGTGTCTGACTCTGTGCGACCCCATGACACGCAGCATGCCAGGCCTCCCTGTCCATCACAAACTCCTGGAGTTTACCCAAACTCATGTCCATTGAGTCGGTGATGCCATCCAACCATCTCATCCTCTGTCATCCCCTTATCCTGTTCTCAATCTTTCCCAGCATCAGGGTATTTTCAAATGAGTCAGCTCTTTGCATTAGGTGGCCAAAGTATCAGAGTTTCAGCTTCAACATCAGTCTTTCCAATGAACACCCAGGACTGATCTGCTTTAGGATGGACTGGTTGGATCTCCTTGCAGTCCAAGGGACTCTCAAGAACCTTCTCCAACACCACAGTTCAAAAGCATCAATTCTTCAGTGCTCAGCCTTCTTTACAGTCCAACTCTCACATCCATACATGACCACTGGAAAAACCATAGCCTTGACTAGACAGACCTTTGTTGGCAAAGTAATGTCTTTGCTTTTTAATATGCTATCTAGGTTGGTCATAACTTTCCCTCCAAGGAGTAAGCGTCTTTCAATTTCATGGCTGCAATCACCATCTGCAGTGATTTTGGAGCCCAGAAAAATAAAGTCAGCCACTGTTTCCACTGTTTCCCCATCTATTTGCCATGAAGTGATGGGACCGGATGCCATGATCTTAGTTTTCTGAATGTTGAGCTTTAAGCCAACTTTTTCACTCTCCTCTTTCACTTTCATCAAGAGGCTCTTTAGTTCTTCTTCGCTTTCTGCCGTAAGAGTGGTGTCATCTGCATATCTGAAGTTATTGATATTTCTCCTGGCAATCTTGATTCCAGCTTGTGCTTCTTCCAGCCCAGCGTTTCTCATAATATACTCTGCATATAAGTTAAATAAGCAGGGTGAAAATATACAGCCTTGATGTACTCCTTTCCCTATTTGGAACCAGTCTGTTGTTCCATGTCCAGTACTAACTGTTGCTTCCTGACCTGCATACAGGTTTTTCAAGAGGCAGATCAGGTAGTCTGGTATTCCCATCTCTTTCAGAATCTTCCACAGTTTGTTGTGATCCACACAGTCAAAGGCTTTGGCATAGTCAATAAAGCAGAAATAGATGTTTTTCTGGAACTCTCTTGTTTTTTCGATGATCCAGTGGATGTTGGCAATTAGATCTCTGGCTCCTCTGCCTTTTCTAAAACCAGCTTGAACATCTGGAAGTTCACGGGTCATGTAGTCCTCCTAAAATTTATGTCCCCAGGTTGGGAAGATCCCCTGGAGAAGGAAATGCCTCCCCACTTCAGTATTCTTGCCTGGGAAGTCCCATGAACAGAGGAGCCTGGCGGACTATAGTCCATGGGATTGTAAATGAGTTGGACATGACTTAGCCACTAAACAACAACAGAATGTTTGCATGTCCCAAACCTTGAAATGTGGCTTTATTTGAAAATAGGTTCTTTGCAGAAGCAATTCATTAAGGTGAAGCCATACCAAAGTAGAGGGGACCTTTAATCCAGTATGACTGGTGTCTGAATAAGCAGAGACCCAGAGACAGAAACACAGAGGGGAGATTTCCATGTGACAGCAGAAAGAGATAACAGTGATGCATCCCCAAGCCAAGGACCGCCAAGGATTGCAGAAAAACCACAAGCCAAGAAACAGCCATGAACAGATCCTCTGAGTCCCTAAGAAGGAACCAACCATGCTGACACCTTAACTTCAGACCTCTGGTCTCCTGAACTGTGAGAGCATACACTTCTGTGTTTTAAGCCACCCAGTTGCTGGGGTAGCAGTCCTGGGAAAGTAATACACCTGACTTCTATAATGCCGCATTGTTTGGTGTAAAACTGTAAAAACCACTAATACCTGGACCTTAAATGATGGAATTTCTCTAGGGTCTGTCCCAGGCACCTTTTTTTTCTCACTCTAATCTTTCCTTAGCTGACCTGACCCTTTCTCATAACTTCCATTACAACCATCATACAGCTGACTAGTATCGGATGGTGAGTTGTATTAATTCTTTGTCTATTTTGAATATTAACTCCTTATCAGATATACTGTTTGCAAACAGCATCTTCTCCCATTCTAGTAGGTGGACATTTTGTTTTGTTGATAGTTTCCTTCACTGTGCAAGAGCTTTTTTACTTCAATGTAGTTTGTTTATTTTTTTTCTTTTGAGGAGACGCGTCCAGAAAAATATTACTGAGACCCGATGTCAAAGAGTGAACTGCGTTCATTTTTCCTATAAGTATTATGGTTTCAGGTCTTACATTTAAGTCTTGATTTCACCTTAAATTTATTTTTTGTGCATGGTATGACAGAGTAGACCAGTTTGAATCTGTTGGATATCTATCCAAGGAAAATGAAAACACTAATTGGAAAAGATACATGCACCCCTCTGTTCATTGCAGCATTATTTATAATAGCCAAGATATGGAAGCAATCTAAATGCCCATCAAAAGATAAATGGATTAAGATGTGGTGTGTATGTGTGTGTGTGTGTGGTGGAATATTGTTCAGACATAAAAAAGAATGAAATCTTGCCATTTATGACAATATGGATGGGCCTAGAGGATACTATGCTAAGTGAAACAGGTCAGACAGAGAAAGATAGGTACTATATGGTTTCATTTATATGTTGTTGTTGAGTCGCTAAGTTATGTCCAATTCTTTTGTGACCCCATGGACTGTAGCCCACCAGTCCCACCAGAGGAGCCCACCAGGCTCCTCTGTCCATGGGACTTCCCAGGCAAGAATACTGGAGTAGGTTGCCATTTCCTTCTCCAGGGGATCTTCCTAACCCAAGGATTGAACCCACATCTCCTGCATTGGCAGACAGGTTCTTTATCACTGAGCCACCAGAAATAAATATTATATGATTTTACTTATGTATGGAGTCTAAAAATCAAAGTGAATGAACATTATGAAACAGAAACAGTCATAAGTAGAGAATGAACAGATAGTTGCCAAAGGGGCGGGTGTAGAAAAAGGAAAGAAGTGGGTGAGGGAGATTAAGAGATACAGATATCCAGTTGCAAAATGAATGAGTCACAGGTATGAAATGTACAATGTGAGGAATACAGTCAATAATTAAGTAATATCTTTGAATGGTGACAGATCATAACTAGACTAATCATGGTGCTCATTTAGAAATATATAGAAATACCAAACCACAATACTGTGTAACAGGAAATCACATAGTACTATAGGTCAACTATATTTCAAAAACAAACAAACTCATAGAAAAAAGAGATCAGATCTGTGGTTATCAAAGGAATGGGCAGGGGAAGAGGGAATTGGATGCAGGTGGTCAAAAGGTACAAACTTACAATTACAAGATAAATCAGTACTCAGGATAAAATGTACATGATAAATATAATTAACACAGCAGTATGCTATATATGAACATTGTTAGGAGAGTAAATCCTAAGTGTTCTTATCACAAGGAAGAAAATGTTTTCTATCTCTTTAATTTTGCATTTGTGTGAGGTGATGGATGCATACTAAACTTCTTATAATAATCATTTCATGAAGTTTGTTAGTCAAATCATTATGCTGTACACTTTAAACTTACACAGTGCTGTGTCAATTATATCTCAATAAAATTGGGAGGGAAAAAAGAATGTCTAAATATGTTTTACAGCCATGAGCATCAAATTTCTTCACCTCTACAGGGCTTCTGGGTCCAGAGTCAAAACTGAGTCAGCAGACACCCAGGCAGAAATGTCATTTCTACAGAAAGCACCTCTAGTTGAAATTTGAAAATCTCGTATCTTTTGTTCATACCGCAATAGTGTAAATTTTAAATTTCGGATTTTTTTATCTCCTAATTTAATTTTTAAAGGTTTGACAACTTTCATATTAATAAGTTTTTCACATAAGTATCATAGAGATTTTTTTCTGCCCTAAAGGTCAAACGTCTTTCTGGACATTGAATAACATTAGACAGTTGCTAAGAAAAGAGCTCACAAAGTAATTGAAAATAATAACTATCATCTGTCCATGATGAGTTAATTTGTCCACTGTGCTTGCTTTGAAATGTCTATTTTCAGTGTAATGATGAAATTATATGCCTTTCCTCATTAGACTCTGGCATTATATCAAAATTAAATGTGTTGAGCCTGATAAAATAGAGTGGCAACTTCTACTGGAGTTCAGTTTTTACATGAAATGTTATACATTTGGTGATTTTTAAAAATACTTACTCTTTTTTTATATACTTATGAAAAGTTTTAAAATTTCCAAGAGAGAACTCTGACTAGGAATCAAAACACTCAGTTCAGTTTCCACCTTGCCTGTGCCACTAACTAGCTGTTGGCCTTACAACCTCTTTACATATAGTAATGATTAAAAGGGAACATTTCCTACCTTTGTATCTGGAAGGGTTGCTATGACACTCATGTGTGTGGAAAAGCTTAAAGAGTTAAAATTCTATGCTAATGCAAAAAATAATTATAATTACTATTATTTATCAATTCCTTAAGGAGACAAAGCCTTACATGGAGAACAAAAAGAGCAAGGCAGAAACAATCCACAAAATATGTATGACTCATAGTTCATTGATAAATGGTTTCAAGTTATTTACGGATAGGAGTTAATTATTGGTCATCATCACAACTATCAGTGATCACCAATGTGCAAAGTATGGAACATTTCCAAATAACTGAATAATTGCCATGGTAAAGGCAAAATACCCAAGTGTTGGAAACCATCAAGCAAATGATTCAGAATAATTTAGACTTATCTAAAAAGAAATGAAAAACCAAACTAAAAGTGACATTAGCACATCACTGCTGATACAATAAATCAGCATAACCTTTCTGGAGTGAAGTATGACCACGCATGTTAGGAGACTTCAGAATGGACAGAACCTTTTCCACAGGAGTTACATTTTTGGAAACTTCACCTAAACACATAAACAGGGATTTGTTCAGTTACGCACAAAGACTCGAAAAATTGAAACTACAATGAGATTGGCTATCATCCAAAAACAAGCAAAAAACAAGTGTAGTAAGAATTAGTAAGGACATGGAGAAAGTAGAATTCTTGCGTATTCCACAAAGTAAAAAATTAAAATGGTATAACCACTGTGGCAAACAGTATGGAAGTTCTTCAAATACTAAACACAGAATTACTGCACGATGCAGAAATTTCATTTCTAGGCATATACCTTAAAGAATTGAAAGCAGAAACTAGGAACAGGGATTTGTTCATAGCAGCACTATTCATGATAGCCAAGAAGGGAAAACAACTAAAATATTCAGTGAATGAATGGACAAACTGAATGTGGTATAGACATAAAATGGAATAGTATTCATCTTTGAAAAGGAATTAGATTCTGACACACACCACAACTCGGATGAACCAGAAAACACTATGCTAAAGTGAAATAAGACAGACACAAAGGAACAAATATTCGAAGTATGATTCCACACATATGAGGTACCTAGAATAGCAAAATGCACAAAATAGAATACTGGTTATCAGGGGCTGGGGAAGGGAGCTATTGTTTAATGAGTATAGAGTTTCAGTTTGAGATGACAAAAAATTTCTGGAGATAGATAGTGGTGATGTTTGGACAAAAACGTGAATTACTAAAGGTCACAGAACTATACACTTAAAATGGTACATTTTATGTTGTGAATGTTTACCATAATAAAAAAAGAGAGGGTAAAAAACTCACAAAGGTTTACACTGCAACATTCTTTATGATTGTGAAAACAGCAAATAATTTACTGACCAACAGTAGAGGTTGAGTTAATGGCAGTTGTTTATCTAGTATGCTGATTCAATGGGATCCTATACAAGCACTGAAAACCATTTGTATGTTTAACAAAGATTTGAACAAGAAGGTTTCCGGCAACTTTAATCAAAATAGCAAAAAACTGGGAAATAAATGTTCATTAATTGGAGAATGGAAAACCTAATCAAACTGTGGTATATTCATACAATGAAACTTTACTCAGTGATAAAAAAGATAGAACTATGTGCAGCAGCAAGAACAAATTACAAAATCATTTTATGTTGAGGAAAAAATATGGCAAACTTAAGAGACTACATACTGTATGATTCCATTTAAATTAGCTCAAGGACAGGTAAAACTAACTTATCTTTGAGGAGGTAATGTTAATTAAGAACTGACTGGAAGAAGGAATAGTTCTATATTTGAATTGTGTTGGTTACGTGGTTGCATACATTTGTGAAACTCATAAACTGTACCATGTATTGTAAGATGTACTTCAATAAAAGTTGTTGAGAAAGAATGTGCATTTATGTGGAAGCATTTTCATAGTATGTTAATGAAGGTTAAACAGAGACAATAAAAATAATAGATGATTCATGATTCCTGAGAGATGGGAGGTAGGGAGGGAGTGAGGATAAAGGACATAAAAGCATGGTAACGGGGGTAGAAGAAATGAGCCATTTTTCCCTTTTCAATTCTCTGTGTTTTCTAAGTTTTCCACATTAAGCATTGAAACAATATTTGTGAAGAGAATAAAACAAATTTTTTAAAATGTGAAATGACCCCCCAAAAGGTGTGAGTTTAGGAATACCATCAGATTTTTCTTATAGCTCAACTGTATATTCAATATATATTGAATACTGGCTTTTTTCAAGATTGCTTATTGGAACAAAATTCAAAACACGACTTAGCTTACATTTCTGCAATCTTTGGTGTCATAGGGAGAGGGTAAGATTATTCAAGATATGTTAATAAGCTTTAAAAAAAAAAAACTGGGTGTCACCCACTCTACAATTTTCCAACATGATGCATAATTTGGGAAGTGCCACTTTCTGTCAGAACAAAGAAGAGAGATACAGATGATTTTTGAGAGAAGGGTTGGGTTTTTGTGTTTTGAGGAGATCTGGTTTTAAGACTAGATTTGGGTTCTGCTTTAGGAAAAATCCAATGAAACAAAAATAAATTTAAAAAACTGTCATGATATCTTCAAAATGGATTTACAATATGGCATATACGAGAAAGGAAAAAAAGCTCATGAAATTGAATGTTGGCCCCTTGAAATCTGTATATCTGATAAAGTGGTGGTTAGGCATGTCAAAAATCAATTTCTCCTCTGATCTTGAGAAAATTAAATTTAAATGTCTTTTTTGGTTTCCCATGTTTAGAATTTTGAAAAATAGATGAAAGAGAACAAATATCTATATTGACTTTTTTTCCTAGAACTTAAAGTGATTTGACGTGAGTGGCTGGGTTATAATATGCCATCCTTTGTCACATCTCCTAAAGCAGAGATGGAAAGAATCACTGACATTCTTCCACACTAAGCACAATGAATTTTAAAATTCCAAGTGTTATTTGTGATGATTTAGTCTAGGGTAAAGGAACAGATTTTCATCTCAGATGTTACCTCTACTGTATAGATGGATTGCTAGACCAAAAGAGGTTCAAAAAGGACAATGGATTATAACTGATTATCAAACTCTGACCTGGTCATGGAAAGGGAGAGTTAGTAAGCATCCCCCAAATCAGCTGTCCCAGCTTTTAGCCTAACTCACTGATTTTACAAAAGAGGAAAGCAAAGCTCAGAGAGTTGAATTTACTGATTCATAAGATTGATGAAGTACCCAGTGGAGTCCATTCTCCTCAGCATCTTCTGCCACTGTTAATGCCTATTCTACACCAGGTTTATAAGCTTGCAATATTTATCTACCCTTTCCCATTACCCCCATATTATTTCCTTCTTTTTACCTTTACCACCACTTGGGGATTATCACCCCCATCTCTTCCCTGGTAGGCGCTGACATACATCTCTTGACATCTTATCTCTTCAGAAAGCAAGGGTTGATTATTTAACAAAGAAAAGAAATGCATTGCTATCACACAATTGTTAGATTGAGACCCTATTATTATAGACACTATTTAATTACAACCTATTTGAATCAAGCCTTGTTCTTTTTTTTTTTTTTTTTTCCTTGGGTATTTATTTGGGCAAGTTTGGCCCTTGGCAGATTGAGGGGAAGATATTTTTCAGGGAAAATCAAACAGGGAAGTTTGATTACACTGTCTAAACTTGACTATCTTTCCACAGAAGGTTTCCCTCTTGCCTGGTCATCACTTCTGCTGCCAGTCTGAAAAACATTTCAGCTCTTTAAATCAGTCTTGAGACTTGGTCCCACTCCCTTTTACCCTTTCTGTCTCTTTCTCCCTATCCTAATCATTAACGTTAGCTGAAATTTTTAAAATTCTTATTGGAGTCTAGTTGCTTTACAAGGTTATGTTAGTTTCTGCTGTACAGTAAAGAGAATCAGTTACACATATACATACATCCCCTCTTTTTTAGACTTCTTTCCCATTTAGGCCACCAAAGAGTACTGAGTATAGTATATGTGCTGCCTAAGTGAGCACGCGCAATGAGTATAGTTCCCAGTGCTACACAGTATTCACTAGTATCATCAGGTACTCACTAATGAATTAGTATTCATTAGTTATCTATGCTATACATAGTAGTGTGTATATAGAGATAGATAGATAGGTATCAAGCTGTACTTTTTTTAAGATGAAGGTGAAGTTCTTCAAAGATGAAGAAGCCAAATCATGGAATAAAGGACGTCTGTAAAATCTCTACATGGACACTGAAATTCTCAAGGATAGTGATAGAATTTATATATAAAAAGGAAAAGATGATCCAAGTGCCCCACAACCTAGTAGCTAAAAACCACAAATATTTATTATCTAGCTCGTGTTCTGTGAGTTGACTGAGATGACTGGGACAGCCCAAAATGTCTGGCCTGAGTGGAATCCGCTGATCTTTGTAGTTGGCAGCCCTGCTGGGGACAGAAAATCTAGAATGTCCTCATTCATTCATCTGGTGGTTGGATCTCAGTTGGTCTGCTCATTTCTGCTCCACATGGTCTCCATCTCCCATCAGCTCCACTCGGTCTGTTCACAAGTAGAAGTGTTGTGATAGTGACAGAAAGAAAGCTGCAAGACTTCTTAAGATCTCTGTTCAGCAGCAGCTTGATGTCCTTTCTGGCTCATTTGATTGGCCAAAAAACTTACAAGGCCAGCCCAGGGTTAAAGGATGGGGAAATGGACTCCTGATGACAGTTGACAAAGGCTTTATTAACTGTGGAGACTGAATAGGAGATAAGAAGTTGTCAGCAAAGAAGGGAAGAATATGGTAAACACAGAGAGAATGGGCTCTCAGGAGATGAGGAAATTACAATGAGAATGTTCCCTCTGTTTCCACGCTCCATAATTCTTGGGGTAACTCACAGTGTGGTCTCAACTTAAGACAGCTACAAAGGAAGTAAGATCCTCAAGGAAGAGCAAGGTTTCAATTAATAGACAAGATGACTCAAACATTTAGGTAAAGATCACTTTGTCAATTATCACTTTGTCTCCTGGAGACACTGGGAAGAATTGAGCGAAGCAGAGGAAGGGAGTGATTAACTGGGGGTGGGGGTGCGCAGTAGATGGACAGAAGAGTTAGGTATTAGAATACGAAAGAGAAAATATTTGCAGTGGTATCTAAAGATGATACCACGGGGTAAGAGGAAAGGAAAAAAAAAAAACAACTAACCTCACGATTCTTAGAAATCTGACCAAGGGGCAATTTTCAGACTGACATTGATATTGGCCCCATCTTTGGGGAACCTCTGCATGTGCTTGCTCTAAGCTCCTAGTATCACTCTGGGTCAGCTGGGTAGAGTTTCCAGATCTAGCAAAGAAAATACAAAATGTCCAATAAACACAGGATAATTTTTTATTATAAGTATGTCTCAGGCAACTCAGGCCATATTTTTACAAAATTTATTCTTATTTGCCTGACATTTAGATTTAACTGAGAACCCTGGATCTTACCTCTCAACCCTGGGGGGAGGGAAGAAAATGAAGCAGATGCTGAGCAGGACTGATCACAGCCACCTACCCCAGCAGCTAATTAGACTAGAACCCAATCTAGAACCACCAAGTCCTGGGAATTCCAGCTGGGTGCCCTTCGCCATTTCCATTTACGAGAGGTTTTCTTTTTCTCCTCTCCATCTCCACCCCGACCTCAGCTCTCTCCCATCACTCCCACCTTTCTTCCTTCCCATTTCTCAGCCTTCAAATCGCCTGGTGCCAAGCCACAGTTCTCATCTCTTCTCCACCATTCTCTGACCCTGCCAGTCAACTTCATGCTCATTCTAAAATGAGCATTTCTCATTTTTTAATCTATTAAGTGTTGAATTACAGTGTTGTGTTAATTTCTGCTGTACAGCAAAGTGAGTCAGTTATATGTGCATGTGTGTGTATGGACTTCCCAGGTGGTGCTAGTGGTAAAGAACTTGCTGCCAATGCAGGACACGTAAGAGATGTGGGTTCAATACTTGGGTCAGGAAGATCCCATGGAGGAGGGCGTGGCAACCCACTCCAGCATTCGTGCCTGGAGAATCCCACGGACAGATGAGACTGGCAGGTTACACTCCATAAGGTCACAAAGAGTCAGAAATGACTGAACCAACTTAGCAGGCATGCATATATGTGTACATATATGCACATATGTATTCTTTTTCATATTCTTTTCCGTTATGATTTATCACAGGTAAAATGAGCATTCCTACTTCACCATCCTCATTTGCCGATTTTTGTCTCCAGAAGAAGAGGAGGGGTAAAATTGCCATCTGCTATAAATAGGAAGGGAGGGGTGCTCCTTCAATCACATCCTAAATCCCCAACCTTGATGCCAGCGCTGAAAGAATATGTCCTTAACTTTGCAAATCAGGAATGAAGGTGACACCCATTAAGAAACATCAAATAAAATATTTAAATGTATTTAGATTTCATATCCTCAGGTTGAGGAAAGCTATAATATAACTGATTATGGAAACCCTCAGGGTTTGTAGGAAAGACGGCTTCTTTTAGTGAGCAGTGAATAAATAGCAAAATGAAGTACTTAAAATTGGTTTACAATACACCTCAGCACAGAGCCAATAAATTAATAAAATCTGATAAGTTTTCAGATCCCTTGAGGGGTAAAATGCAGCTTGCAACACAGCAAATTTGCAGCCACATCACAGAACAGTGAAAGTTAATTTTTTCATTTCCTATGTGGCAAGGTCCAGCTAATTTTTCACTGCCAACTCCCCTTTTAAAAAAATATATAGTTCTTAGTGTGTAATGGTTAATCGTGATTTTTCACGTCATTCTGTTATTTCAATTGCTTTTAAGGAATTCCAACTTACAAATGAGGTGAACAGCAGCTGAATTTTATCTTTTTTACTCAAGCATTTTCAGTGAACTCAGTAATCAGTGGGGTATACTTATTCTGGTGTTGGGCAGGGAATTGCATACCCAGCTCCTATTACTGTCCATAAATTACTGCCCCCACATGCACCATCCTGAAAATGTATCTCAATGAGCTTTGTTTGAGCTGTGTGCTCCTGCCATCAATGGTGGTAGGAATCTCACCAGAAATCTGGAAAAGACCAATTAAAAGGCAAATCCTCTCTTCTCAATCCAATAATGCTGACCAAAGCAACTGAACATAAGGAGATAAATGTGAATTATTTTCTATGTTTTGCATAATCATTGTTCATTTTAAAATACATTTCAATATTGAACACAACATAATGCCCCCTGAAAAGTTCTGTTTACAAACCTTTTTAAAGACATATCATGCAGACAGCCTACCTACATAATTCTAAAGATCTCAGATATTTTTCATTGAGGCAGTTCTAGTGGTTGGTACTTAAATGGTCACAAAATTAAGTAAAAGCATAAAAACTCCCATCTTTAGGGATAAAACAAACAAAACACTTTGATGCAGATAACAGCCATCAGATAATGCCACAGTAGGACATTGTGTGCTCAGTTGCTCAGTCGTGCCTGACTCTTTGCGACCCCGTGGACCGTCGCCCGCCAGGCTCCTCTGTTCATGGAATTTTCCAGGCAAAAATACTGGGGTGGGTTGCCATTTCCTTTGTTCAGTTCAATCACTTAGTCATGTCCAACTCTTTGCGACCCCACAGACTGTAGCACACCAGGCTTCCCTGTTAATCAACAACTCCCGGAGCTTGCTCAAACTCATGCCCATCGAGTTGGTGATGCCACCCAACCATCTCATCCTCTGTCCTCCCCTTCTCCTCCCACCTTCAATCTTTCCCAGCGTCAGGGTCTTTTCCAATGAGTCAGTTCTTCGCATCAGGTGGCCAAAGTACTGGAATTTCAGCTTCAGCATCAGTCCTTCCAATGACTATTCAGGACTGATCTCCTTTAGGATGGACTGGTTGGATCTCCTTGCAGTCCAAGGGACTCTCAAGAGTCCTCTCCAACACCACAGTTCAAAAGCATCAATTTTTCAACACTCGGCTGTCTTTATAGTCCAACTCTCACATTTATACATGACTCCTGGAAAAATCATAGCTTTGACTAGACAGACCTTAGTTTAATAGTTAACTCCCTTGTCTGATTAAATAACATTACTATATACTTCTTGAAGATTTCTAGAATTTCAACTTGGGAGTGGGTCCCATCTCACAGAGACTCATATGAGCATCTTATAAAGGTCTGTGGAATAAAAGAGTCTTCAATTTATTGGCTTGAGGGTACCTCAGTTGGAGAAGGACACCATTCCTGTCCTTAAGCAGTTCCCAGGCAAGTGAGGGAGCTTGAAAGATGCATCCAGAGCAAAAGGATAAAGATGCCTGACATACAGAGGACTCCAGTAAGTCAGGCACAGGTAATCCAGTTTGTTTTCCTTTTTTCTCTTTTTCCTCTCTTTTAGGAGCACTGATCTTAATCACCAGGGGGAACATATTTCAAACGCTTTTCCTTTTGCTTTATCTGCAAACTTTTCTTTCCTACACAGAGATTTCTTTCATAAGAGGTGTCTTCAGTAAAATAGCTACCACTTCAGTACAAAATAAAATAATCTCACTACACAATAATAAACAATTTTTGGTCAAATTACAGAAAAAAAAAAAAGTATGGACTTCCTTGGTGGTCCAATGGTTAAAACTTCTTCCAATGCAGAGGGTATAGGTTTGACCCCTGATGGGGGAACTAAGATCCCACCTGCCTTGTGGCCAAAAAACAAAACATGAAACAGAAGCAGTATTGTAACAAATTCAATAAAGTCTTTAAAAATAAAAACAAATTTAAAAAATTTTAAGAAACATTCTAACTCAAAAATGAAAGAGTTGTCACTCAGAGGAAAAATGAGATGGTTCTGTAATAGCAGTGAAACCTGATGATCTAAAATATTCTGACAGATTTTTGAGCAGTTTGCTTCTCTCTTCATATCTATTTTATCTTTATTAGGGAAGTTGATGAAGCCTTTGATGTTCCAAAGACATAATATGGGATGAATTAAACATCATTTCCACAGTCATGTGTGCGGATTTGGACTAACGATATTTTTTTAACTCAGCCAACCAGTGTCCAAAGCAGTTTTCCTTATTATTAACATCTTCTCCCACCAATTTCTTTCCCAGCCTGATACCTCATTCTGATTAATGGACTAGTAGCAGGGACTACTTTTTTTAAATGATGTTTTGCTTAAAGCATCTGTTTATGTTTCAGCAAAACAAATAAAGTCAGGCGTATTAAGGAATATGGTGTTTTAGAAACAAAGAAAACAACCAAGATTAGAGAAAAGTTAACTGTTCCCTCGGGAGAAACCCTGGTGGTTAAACTGTTTCATCAGCAACAATACAGAAATTGTTTTAATGGTGTTTTCAGCATCTTATCCTGGAAAAAAAATAAATAATACCCAGGCTCACAAAACACAAAGGTTGAAATCAAGGCTATCTATCTGGAAGACTGACATTTATTGAGAGCAACATTTCATAAAGTCTGTTAAGGCCAGTAGAGTGAGCATATAGACACTAATGATGTACCTTTATCCTTTGAAATATTTTTCATGCTAAACTGGTTACTATCACTGAGAACAATTAACATGATTCAAGAACTGGAGAGGGGTTTACTTTTTAGGGCTGGGTTCTTCCGGCAAAAACCACACGGCAAAGCTTATTTAATAAAAATTGAAGAGAAATCGCACAGGGAACAAAACCAAAGTCTTCTATCTATATAGAAACAGAAGGGCACCTATGGAGTTTATCTTCACATTCTCTTCCCAGTTAAAAATACAACATTCCTTTCTTTATGTTTTTATGTCCCAGGCTCAGTTTAAACAATTTACCTCTCCTAAATATTCTTTTGAAGGTTAGGGAGAGGCCTTTCCCTCATGTAGTGAAAACTGCAGCAGCTTTTCCCTGTCCTCTAAACACCGTCGTCATTAAATGCACACAGCTGTCCATAGACTATCCGGGAGAAACTTCCAGTTTTGTCACAGCAACAAACTCCATCATGAGCATGGGAGGGTATAAGCAGGCAGGGCAAGATCCGCCTCAGGCAGAATATCCACGTTGAAGGCTTTCCATTTTTCGCTCCCTTGGTCCCAAATACAGCACCGTCTCCTTTCATGAAAGGCTTTGGTTTGCCTTGGTAAAGGCTGTTTCTTACAGCCCGTGTTGGGGGCAGAAGTTCTTTAGTAAAACTTGTCATTATTTATGTACCAGAAAGGAAAACCTTGTCTACTAAATTAATTAGAATGCGACCTGAAAAGGAATATTTTTGATCAGTGAAAACAGAAGTCTTCGGGGAAAGGGGGGAAAAAAAGGCAGGAAGGTTCAAAATACAGAACTGCATTGTTTGCAGAAAGCCTGCTGCTTCCTTTATGCCTAGCTGAACCATGCCAGGAGCCCTCTTGAATTTCTACAAGAATACAGTTTCAGATCATCTGCATTCAGGGCCAGAGTCATGGCCCTGGAACCGATAATTGCCTCTGACAGGATTTAATTACCTTCTCTAGGACCTTTTCTCTGTTTGATTGGAGACCACCCCCTGCCTCCGATCAAATCAGACAGTAATAACACGCTGAAGCGCAGCAGCCAATCACGAGTCAAGTCTGAACAGTGACCTTGCTGAGTCGAAGCTGATTGGTGGTGTCAGCCTTGTCAACGGTGTCAGGGAACCGTCAGACGAGAAGGAGCGAGGGGGGAGCGGAGGAGCGCGAGGGGAGATAAGAGAACAACATTAATGCTAATGGAGGCTGTCAGCATTCAGGGCTCCAGGCCGCCTCACAAGCGGCCTTGCACAAAAACAAAAATATGAGAGAAGTCATACAAGTCTGAAATATTCAGAAGGGGAACATTTGCGCGTCTCCAGTTTGGGGAATCTATTCAAGGTGCAATCCACAGGCAATTCAGATCCAGACACATGTGCATGATGTGAGAGAGTAATTTTCATGAGAAGAGAAAGGCCCATAAAACTTAGATAAATTGGGGCTTGGCGGGAGGGGGAGGGAGGATAAACTACTGCTCCATGACTTTGTGTTGTCTGTCTTTTTTTTTTTTTTTTTTTTTTAAACTAGAGCCCTGAGAATGCTGGTACTTAAAGATGCACCACAAAACTCTGCTTTTAATATTAACTTGACTTAGCAGTCACTGTATTATTTATGACCACTTTAGTGTGGGATTTAAGCCCACCTATAATGTTAACAAAGAATAATACATTCATTAAATGGCCAGTCTTTATGTACGTAGAGTTTTAAGATAATTTATAGTAATGGCATAATTCTGGTCATCTGCAAAAAATAGTTTAACTAAGCTATAAAATTTGGTTAACCTCTACTCTATCAAAAAAAAAAAAAAGAGTTCTTTTCTACAGAAAAACAACACTAAGACATCAGTGAGTTATGCAGAAAGTCTGTTACAAAATAGTAATAAATCAAGATTTGGAAGAGAAGTAGAATGCATTATTAAGACTGTACTAATTTGGAGTTTAATTTATTCATTACATTTGTCTATAAATAACCTTCCCCATAGCATTTGTTTTGTTTCTGACTCACTCACCTCTTTACAAATGTAGCAACTAATATGAAAAAAATACATTTACAGAGGTGTGTAGAAGTTGAATGTTTATAGTGATAAACAGTATTTTTCTTAAGACTTTCAGTCATTTACAAAAATTGGTGTAATTTAACTTCTCTGGCAAAGAAAGGGACACTTTGTTACATGATTCCTGGACTTTACCAAAAGGAATACTGTTTTTAAAAACAATACCAGCTGATTCAAGATAAGACAAGCTTCTGCCACATGTATACAAATAAACATTTCTTCAAGTGACTTCCAGCTCCACCAAGGAATTTTACCTAAACAGAATTGCACAAGTGGATTCATTGTTTTTGACTCCTGTTCAACTCTTTACATACCTCTCCCTACAAAAGATGATTTTTAAATAAAGAATGGAATCTTTTCCTATATCTCTACAATTCTTTTCCTTTAATAGTCATGGAATTTAAAAACAGTTAACATATAAATAAATCATATTTTTCTATACCAGATCAAAATTTATAATGGATATGTTAGGATGATCATAGTTATAGCAACTTTTAAAAAAGCTATCTGCAACAACCTACAGGGATGCAGAGTTACTTCGAATAGATTGCATCTTTTCAGAGACTCATGGTTAAAGTAACTCATTTAAGGGGAAAATGTATCTTACACAGAAAATCAGAGGCTTACAGCCTTGTTCCCAGCTTTGCTATTGACAAGCTGTCCAATTTGAGCCAAGTCACTTTGTCCTCATGCCTTTTGGTTTCCTCAACTATAAAAGGCAGTTAACAGGAGGTTACTTAAAGAATTAAAAGTATGTAAAGTACGCCTGTAATTAGAATGTAGACAGGATAACAGTCTTTTCGCTTCCTGGAAACACTATTCAAGGTTGGTTTCTCTGCCTCTACTCCCTCCAGCTCCATTCTGTCACATGCATTCACCCCCACCCAACACAACATATGCTGATAAATATTTTAATAAATATGGGGAGATATGTAATATTTCATCAGTAACAGTATCAGGACCAGAACCCAAATTTGCTAACTCTTATCCCTAGGTTCTTTCTGACTCCACTTTTTTCCCACTTGGAACTAATACATTTTTTTGGTACTCAGATAAGTGCTGATCTTTTACTGTGCTGCGTTTACGTATAGTCCCTTAGTAAACTCCATATGCATCGTGTATTTTCTTGGATAAGGGAGCAGATGCTTAACAAATGCTTTTAAAAGAGACTGTGCAAAAGTAAACAGGTCTAGTCATGTGATCATTATCAACTTGAATTTTTGGCCACTTAGGATTTTATCCCTATCTAGCATGTATGGAACTTTGAAAATAAGGACAAACTTTATTTAGCTATTTTTCAAGTATTAAAGAGAGTATAACAAATGAAAGTGTGTATATTCCAGACCTAACAAGGAAACATAAGGTTTATTATGTCTCAAAGTGAATAGTCAGTAACATTTTATTTCAGTGGAAGATACTATGCTTTTCAAAGACAATCTACCTCCCCTAATTGTGAAGGGAAGGGCAAATTTTCATTCTGTCCTCCTACTATCACATCTTCAGCCAGTTCAGATCAGAGCAACAGCAACAGAAAGAAAGGAAAGGAAAGAAGCCAATAGCATGCCTTATTCATTTCTTTAGCAACGCTATTCTCACCCTGGAAAGGTGAATAATTAATACCCATCTGACTCCACCTAATTAAATCCACATTTGCTTTTTCTGTTCATTTGAAAATGCTTTCCTTTAGAGAAAATAGCTTTTGCTTATCTTCACAGTTTATATTTCTTCACAGTTTAAATGGACACTTTGGAATTAAAGAGATTCTATCTTGGTTTTCAAAAGCCTTTCCCCTTTTTTGTTTTAATCATTAGGAATCAATGACAAAGCTTACTATTTTTTAAAAATGGGAGACAGAATATTAACCAATTGCTAGATTTAGATTTTTATAAAACAGATAGTCAAGCCAGCTGTAATTCTAGATTATGTCCTTTTTATTTTCCTAAAGAGATGGAAAAAAGTCTTTTGCTCCTTTAAAAACTGAACACACAACAAATAGAAATTAAAGAGAAACCATATACCAAATCCTGAATTAAATCTCAGTTGCTGTTTCAGAATGATCTTTGCATAATCTGAATTACACAAAAGAGTGACTCTAATTGCAAATTCAATCACTCCTTGACTGAGGCTCAGAAATCAATTCTCAGTAAAATATGACACTCAATCATTCAAAGCAATAGAATAGTCAATATTTCACCATCAACAGTCTAGTTAGGACCTATTTCAATACAATACAAATTCAATTTTTTACTGTGCCTAGCAAACCTCTTCTCTTCCTCATAACCTTGTCTAACACTCCGAATAATCAAAATCATGATGGAAAGTTAAATAAAATCCTGAGATTTCCAAGACTGGTCAAGAGAATTTCACTCAAAGAATTCTGATCCAGACTTCTGATCTTTTCCTTAATTAGTACTGATTGTCAACTTTACTTGCGTCCTCCTCGCTTGGCAATTTAAATTTAGACAGGGATCATCCCACTGAGGCGGACAGCTCTGTGGATTGAGGGGCAAGGGACAAGGAGGGTGAAGAAGATTCAGGTTCAGGTAGCTGGTCTAGAATCAAATCTGAGACTGTAGGGTCCTGGAATTTACTGAATTTCAGCATATGAATGGAAATTGTAGTACAGTTTCCAATAGACCTCAGCTTGGCATCATTTTCTCTAACTCTGAAAGACAAAGATGAAAGAAAGAACTCAGATATAGAATTAGAAACCAAATCTAGATAGAAAATAGGTAAACAGAGAGTTTTCAGTCAGTCAGTGTTTCCAAGGCTAACATTCCCTGGTTTTGACTGATTGTTACCTCTTACTTGGTGACCTTATCAATTCATCTGATGCCCAAAATTCTATTTCTCTGTCTCAACCCTGGACTCCCAGATACTAACGCAGGATTTTCATTTTGCAGCTTGAAGTTTTACTAAATAAAATACTCAAGGCCTAAATTGTTTTGTCACACTATTGTTGTCACTATTATAACAACATTGGGGTTTGTCTGTATGTTTGGGAAGAGGGTGTTTCTAAAAAGGATACATCTGATTAAGCGCACTGTTTATTTACTTTAGAATCCACATTTTAAAAAACCCGCACACAAAAGGCTTAGAAATGCATCCAAAATGAGAAACTCCAGTCAACTGATTACTCAGCTGGCAAAATGGAAATTTCAAGTTGCATAGACAGCTAATTGTGGCCTGCCTCTGGAATGACAGGTCTATAATTTTTAGTTTTGTGTGCATTGAAAGCCAGTCACCTTGACACTCAGTGCTCCATTATCTGCCGACCACCAACCATATGATGATATTCAAGGAGTGACGGGCACTATCCATTATGGATGGTGAAACACATGGAGTTTTATTTGAATGAAGCTGTCCTGAGAAAAAAAGAAATCCAGGTGTCTACTCCTCCCCATAAGCAACAATGACACTGAAACACCTTTAATTCCAGAGGAGCAATGTCTTTGTTCTTGTATAATAACATCCATCAGTTTTTCTTGGTATTCATTACCAACTTCCCAAAAGTGCTTTAATGTGTCACGATCCTACCCTTTTAAAAACAAATTTTGCGTTTTAATGTCAAGAGCTCTCCCCATTAAATTATATTATCTTAGAAGAACTTGAAACCTAGTTAAAGCCTGCATCCCAGAGAAAGTGTAAAATGTTTGTTCTTTGCACTTTTCTTCCCTCCAACTTATCATTTCAGTTGTTCCAAGGCTTTCACAGGTAGAGGAAATATTGTTGAACTAGGCGCCAGAAGATGAAATTGTAATCCTAGTTATGACAAAATTTTGGCTGTTGACCTTGCAGAAATCTATCACCTCTTTGAGCCTCAAATTAGTAATCTTTAAAATAAAGAGGTTGAACCAAATGTTATCTACAGTTTCTTCTATCTGTGCAAGTCTCTGTTTCTATATTAATATTAAGGCCTATATTATTAAAGTCTGAGCCATATAATATTGAAAAAATATAACACTCCTAGCTACAAAGAGCAGTGAACTTCATTTGTCAAACAGAGCCATGAAGGTGTATTCAGCTGCAAATAACAGTACCTACTAACTGTGGCATCAACAGAAAAGTCAGCTAATTGTCTTCCCTAAAGGAAATTTGGAGGCATATTGTTCAAGGTTCTGTGCAGTGGCTCAACATTGCTATTAAGAACCTACGCTCTCTCTGTCCTTGGTGTGGGGTTTTCATCCTTTGATGTCATTTTGTTGTTGTTGTTTAGTCGCTCTGTTGTGTCCAACTCTTTTGCGATCCCATGGACTGTAGCCCTCAAGACTCTTCTGTCCATGAAATTTCCCAGAAAAGAATACTGGAGTGGATTGCCATTTCCTTCTCCAGGGGATCTTTTTGACCCAGGACTCGAACTCACATCTCCTGTATTGCAGGTGGAGTTTTATCACTGAGCCACCTGGAAAAAAAGCCCTTGATGTCAGTTATAACATGGCTGCAGCATCTCTAAGCATGCAAGCTTCAACAAAGATGAACCAGAAGACATTATATAAGTGATCAAAGCCAAGAGAAAGAAAATTGCTGTATGATCTCACTGATAAATAGAATCTTAAAAAGTCACACTTGCTTCCAATACAGGGGGTGCAGTTTCAATCCCTGGTTGGGAACTAAGATCCCACATGCAGAGGAGTGCAGCCAAAACTTTTTTAAAAAATTAAAATAAATAAGTAAATAAATAAATCACACTCAAAGAACCATAGGGTAGAAAGATGGTTGCCAATGACTGGAGGGTAAGGGAAATGGAGAGCCTCTTGGTCAAAGGGCACAAATGTTCTGTTATATGTTGATTAAGTTCTGGTTATTACAGTGAATAATACTGTAGTCATACTTGAAATAGGCTAAGAGAGTAGATCTTAAGTGTTCTCAACACACACACACACACTCATCAAAAAGTATTAACTTGATTGTGATAATCATTTCACAATATACATGTTTATTAAATCATCATGTCATAGACCTTAAAAATATCACATTGTACAGTCTACACACATACAATTTTTATTTGCTAACCATACCTCAATAAGGCTAGAATAAATTTAGTTTAAAAAATTTAGTTAAAAACCATGGGTACAAAAAAAATGTCTCCCACAAATTCTTAGCAAGGAAGGGAGAAACTGAAGAGAGGGCTCATCAATAATCAGAAAGCCAAAACCTACCCAAAGGCCTGGTCTGTGGACTAATACATACCATATCCTCCTCTTAGCCCTTAGAACCAGTGGGTGTTACTTTATACGACAAAAGAATTTTGTAGATATGATTAAGAATCTTGAGTGGGAGATGATTCTGGATTAACTAGGTGATCTCTGTGTGTAATCAGAGGGTCCTTATGAGAGGGAGGAAGAAAGTTTGACACAGAAGAGAAATAGGTCATAGAATGACCGACAGGAAGTTGGAGTGATATGAAGAAGGAGTCACAAGCCAAGAATGCCAATGGCCCCCAGAAGCTAGAAAAGGCAAGGAAACAGATTGTCTCCTAGAGTTGCCAGAAAGAACAGCCCTGCTAACATCTCAACTTTAGCCCAGTGAGACTGACTTTGGATTTTGGCATTCAGAACTTTAAGAGGATATGTTTGTGGGCTAAGGCACTGAATTTGTAGTAGTTTCTAACAGAAGCAACAGGAAATTCATGCAAGCCCTGAGCATCTGATTGGGCAGATATAGGCCATTCCTTGACACAAGAGAAGCTAGGAGAATAAGTAGCCAGCAAACAGGAAGAAAACAGACATGATCGTCTTAGACGTGCTTTGATTCACTTCCTGGGCTTGGGTATGTTGCGAGCCACAAACAAACTGGAGTTCTGTTATCATGTCAGTAGGGTGTCATATCAAGGTTCAAAACAATATATGAATTTTGAGATTATTTTTCCACTTTGAGATTATTCAGATATTCAGTCATAATATTTAATACGTGCCTAGCCTCTCAGCTTAAAACTTCAGTGACTTGCAAAGTTCTCCTTTGTCTCACCCCTGCTTATCTTCCCATCCTATCTCCCATCATTCTCTAGGGATCTAGTCTTACTGGTTTTTCAGCTTTTGTTACAAATTAGGCTTTCTTCCTCAAAGTCACCCCAGCAGGCAGTTTGCTTTCCATGAAAATCTCCCTAATTCAACTCAACTCCTGTATTTTTACTTAGCTAAGTTCCACTGACTTTTCAACTCTCAATTTACACAGTAATTCTTCAACATCATCTCCCCATCATCTGTCACTAAGTTAGCCTTACTAACTACTAGCAGTAGTGAGCATCTTGAAGTGAAAGTATTAGTCTTACAGTTGTGTCCGATTCTGTGACTCCACTGACTGTAGCCTGCCAGGCTCCCCTGTCATGCAATTCTCCAGGCAAGAATACTGGAGTGGGTAGTCATTCCCTTCTCCAGGGGATTATCCCGACCCAGGGATCAAGCTCCAATCTCCTGCATTGCAGGTAGGTTCTTTACCATCTGAGCCACCAGGGAGGTCTTATGATTACATAAAAGATGCTCGCTTAACTTCTTTTATGTAATCACAAGACTGACAACTACTTCTTTGATGTTGTATCTTCCATTAATCCAGGGTAAACCCTGGTTCTAACAATAAAGGACCATCCTTGAGTCTAGGACAAGAAATTAGGTCAACTCTATTGGCTTGCAAGGGAGCAAAACATAAGGCAACATAATTTTTCCTACCTGTCTCACTGCTATAATCTGAATATTTGTATTCCCCTAGATTTCATAAGGGAGAAGGAAATGGCAACCCACTCCAGTATTCTTGCTTGGAGAATCCTGTGGACAGAGGAGGCTGGTGGGCTGCCGTCTATGGGGTCGCACAGAGTTGGACACGACTAAAGTGACTTAGCAGCAGCAGCAGCAGATTTCACAAGTTGGAACCCTAACATCTGATGTGACAGTATTAGGAGGTAGGGCCTTAGAAAGACACTTAGGTCCTGAGGATGGGGCCCTCCTGAGTGGGATCAGTACCTTTGTTAAAGGCCCTAGAAGGCATGCTAGCTGCTGTGAAGTAATAGTAAATACATCAATTGGTCTCTGCCCTTGGTTCATGGCACGGAGCCCTTAAAACCCTGTAATTTCCTAAATGATAAGAGTATTAGAAGCATGTAGAAGAGTATCTTCTCTTCTAATATTTGGTCTTTCCCAGGAAGGGGAATCACGGGAATCTCTGATTTGTAACCAAGTCAGACAGAAGTTGTGGGTGACTTGGGGACCTACCACTTGCCATTGACATCTTAAGTGGGGAGCAGAGGGAGTAGGCTGTCTCATGGGACTGAGCCCTTCACCTATGGAGTCTGTGCTAACTCCAGCTAATGTCAGAGTTGAATTGAATTGCAGGACACTCAGCAGGTGTCACAAACAACTGTTTGGTGTGGGGAAAAAGAATCTATATGAGTGGTCTCAGAGGTGTTGTGAGTATGGTGGTAGCATGAGAGTTAAGGAGAAACACAGGATGAGTTTTTCTTTTCCATTCCCCTTCCAACATGTGAGGACACATCACTCATTATGAACCAGGGAGAGGGCCCTGACCAGAGCAAAACCATGCTGGTGCCTTGATCTGTGGCTTCTAGACTCCAGAACTGTGAAAAATAAATTTCTGTTGTTTATAAGCCACACAGTCTTTAGAATTCCATGATAGCATCCCAGGCCGACTAAGACACTTACATGAAAGCACTGATGTTTCCGTGGTGGGTTGAACAGTCTCTTAGTTTCAAAGATTTTCTTTGACATATTCTTCATCATAGTCCCCAGCAGCATGTCAATTGTCAAAAAGGAGCCACTTTGAAAGAATATGCTAAGTGAGGTGTTGAAAAATACTCTCTCAGGACTTCCCTGGTAGCCCAGTGGTGAAGACACCATGTTTCCACTGCAGGGGACTCAGGTTCAATCCCTGGTCAGGGAACTAAGATCCCACATGCCATCTGATGTGGCCAAAAAGTAGAAAAAGTAAAAAGATAAGAAAGGAAAAAAAAGAAAAGTGCTCCCTCCACTCACACAGTCAAAGCTCTGTTTGCTTTATTGATAGCTCCATGCACAGACCTAGGCTCAAAGTGTTCTTTGAAGAAATAATACTTACTGAGTGAAGGCATCAAGCTAAGTGCTGGAGCTATGGAAGTGAACAAGACAGGGGCCTGGTCAACATGGTGGTCAAACACATAAACTGCACAAGCTTGTGCTTCTTAAAATTTGGTGCACTAACCACTTGCATCAGAAACTCTTGCAGCACTTATTTTAAAAGAATATTCTTGGACCCCACCTTAGACCAGTTATTCAGATTTTCTTTGGGTATAAATGATTTGAGACCAATCAAAGTTGAACAATCCTTGCCATAAACTGAAAACAAACATAAGCAGTCCTATTTTTTCTAACTCAAGGAATTTTTTGTTCTCATTTGCTTGCCTCACAGAGACACTCACCTGTTTTTCCTCATAGATTTAGCACAATGCTTTGCAAACATTAGCTAGCGCATCAGCTAAGCAATTCCAGAATCTTCATCTATTCCTCTATGCAACCATAGAACTAACACACAATTTATGCCACAGAATAGCTTGCTCTTGGGGAATTGTGTTTCATCTAATTTCTTACAATTAATGAACAAGTTCTATCAGTTTTAATGGTGTTATCTCAGGCCTACATTTTGACATAAATTATTTATCCTACTAATTTAATGGCAAACAGTCACCAAGGTGAGCTTAAGGCAGTAATTTCACACGTATATTGGTTATAGGTTAATTATTTAGGTGCCACAACTAGCTTTGTGATAATGAACTCTCCTGGGCAGACCCCATAAAATACATTCCTCAGCTTTAAAAAAAAAAGGAGGTTTAATGCTTCAAAGTCTCTCATGCTGAGGTTTATGTAACTTCTGAGTTGGACTGAAATTTTATGGAAGAGACAGGAAATGTTTGTACCAAGCAAAAGACAGAGACTGGGATGAAGGCAGAAAGAGCAAGCATATTTGCAAATCTTTATATGAAACTTCTGAAAATTAGTAGTGCCCTTAGTCAAAGAATTATGAGACTTAAAAAATTAAATGCCCACATTTTACAGCATGTCATATTTTTAAAGTCTTTTAAATTCTCATTTTTATTATATAACCTTAATATTTATAATATTTTTGAAATTAATTTTTATTGGAGTATAGTTGATTTACAATCTTGCTCTAGTTTTTGCTGTACAGTAAAGTGGATCAGTTTTATATATATAAGAATTTGATACAACAGTGGTTCTCAAGAGCTATGATGTCACACTGGAATACTCTGAATCTTCTGCAGGCATGTGCCAAAGTTTGATCACTTAAATTTTTATCTATTACAAAATAGGATATATACAATGAGATCCAAGAGGGATTGAACAGTTTACACAATGTGACATATTACAAGATAAAAGCCCTGAAGAGTAAGAGATGCAGTATTAAGTCACAGCTGTTGAGAAATTACTGAAAAGTTTAAGACATTTTTTCCTTGAGTGCATGAATCATCAGGTTAAACATCTCTCAAATAGTAACACAAGGCTGAAGTGCTACCCAATGAACACAGTGACACAGATATATATTAATGTCTTCAAATATTCTGAGCAAAAATTCTATGCTCAAAACCCAAAAGCTGAAAACTGCTTTTATACAGAGTAATAAGGGCTATGGCACAGATATGCACACTATTTAAGGACATAGAAGAGGAACTCGTATTCTGTTTGAGTTTGCAGACAGCAGGTTTGACTTGAGTAGTTGAAATCATGGAAGAACATAATGTAACCTATGTGGGTAATTAATTTCTTTTTCCAAGTAACCAGGGAAATAGTGAACAGAAAGTTAGACAGTTCCCTTGAGAAGAGAATAGACAATGGGTTGGGGAGGAAAAAGTATTTCTACTCAGATGGTCAAAGATCCATCATCCCATCATTTGACTGTCCACATCATCTCCATCTGTTTTCCCTGCATAGTAATTAGCCATATTTCCTCTTGTCTTCTGAAGCTCAGAGACATATTAGACCAGCAGGCCAACATTTCACCTCTGCAAATCTGACGGCATTTAGGCAATGTGAGAAATGCAAACTTTTCAACCGCTGATCCCACTATAAATCCAAAAACTCTCATATCTGTGTCATTTTCTTGACCCATAATCTTCAGGAAATCCTTTTAGTTCTTCTTCCCTGCTGAGTTCATTATTTTCTCCCTCGTCCCTTTGCTCCATTCAACACTTAGAATGAATCTCAAATCTATTAACTCTTTCCTGGAAAAGCCTAGCCATCCTTCATGCTTCTATACCAGTCTCTCATATTCACAGGAGTTTCTGTAAAGGTCTGATATATTCTCAGTTTTCTGAAGAGCAACAGATAAGCTCTGCAGTTTACGTGGAGCTTTAGAGCATTCTATATTATGCCTCATTTTAGTTTTTTGCTTCTTTGTTTTGTGTTTTGCTCATAGGCATATTCATGTTTTTCAGAAATTGTTTAAAGTTTTCTTAAAAAACAAACTATCATTTCAGTTCTCTGTGTTTTCTAAGACTCTCTCCCTGTGACTTACTGTAGAATGAACTATCTATGTAATTATTTCATCCCCTTAAATAACACCATTGTTTTACCTCCTATATGTTAAATATCTTATAATGGGTGGCAGGATCAAATAAGATTTCAGCATTTGTGTAACTTTAGACCTGGAATGAACATAGTCCTTTGATGAACAACTATTGGTCCCAGAGGATAAGTCCTGCCCAGTTTCTTTGTAGGATTTAAGATCTAATTTCAGCATGAATGATTGGAGAAGTGCCTCCAAAAATAAAACCTTTATTTTTTTATTCTTAATTGATTTATAGGATAACTATGTGTTCAGAATAATAGTAGTAACAATGTATTTGATTATGTATGTTCATGTATTTATATATGCTTTTATATAAGTGAAATGAATAACAGCAATGATATAAAGGGTAGGAAGGAGGAATTGGGAACATTTTGTTTTTATAAAGTACTTACACTATATGTGAAGCTATACACTATACTGTGTCATTTGAAAGTGGACTTGGATTAGCTGTAATGTATATTGCAAACTCTAGAGCAACCACTAAAAATGTTAAAAAAAAAAAACTTGATATGAGAAAATAGAATCATATAAAACTTTCAATTAAAACCATAAAAGGCAGAAAAAGTACAGGAAGACAAAACAGGAATAAGGCTAAATGGCAACAAATAGAAAAGAATAGCAAATATGATATTACTCCAACTATATCAATAATCATCTTAAATAGCAATTGTCTAAATACATCAATTAAAAATAGAAATTGTCAGAGTAGATTAAAAAATACCCAAATATATGTTGTCTATAAAAGTTCCCTTTAAATATAGAAACATATAGATTAAAATGAATGGTTGGAGAAAGATATACCATGCTAACGCTAATCAAACAAATCACTATACCACAAATGTTCATATAGTCAAAGCTATGGTTTTTCCAGCAGTCATGTTTGGATGTGAGGGTTGGACCATAAAGAAAGCTGAGCACTGAAGAATTGATGGTTTTGAACTGTACTGTTGGAGAAGGCTCTTGAGAGTCCCTTGGACTTCAAGGAGATCCAACCAATCAATCCTTAAGGAAATCAGTCCTGAATATTCATTGGAAGGACTGACTCTGAAGCTGAGGCTCCAATATTTTAGCCACCTGATTCATTGGAAAAGACCCTGATGCTGGGAGAGATTGAAGGCAGGAGAAGGAGATGACAGAGGATGAGATGGTTGGATGGCATCACCGACTCGATGGACATGAATTTGAGCAAGCTCTGGGAGTTGGTGATTGACAGGGAAGCATTGCATGCTGTAGTCCATGGGGTCACAAAGAGTCAGACACGACTGAGTGACTGAACTGAACTGACCACCAATCAAAAGAAAGCAGGAATAACTAGCAATTTTAGCTAAAGAAAACTTCAGAGCAAGGAAGATTATCATGGATAAAGAAAAGCATTAGATATTGATAGAAAAGCTCATTATTACAAGAAGACATAACAACCCTTAATATGTATGTGCCTGACAACAGAACATCAAAATACATGAGGCAAAAATTGATAGAACTACGAACAGAAATAGATGAATGCACTGTTATATAGCTGAGACGTCAACCCTCTTCTATTAGAAATGGAAAGATTCAACAGGAAAAAAATCACTAAGGACATAGCTAAACTCAACAGCTCCATCAATCAACAGGGTATAATTAATAACTCTAGACTACTTTATGTAACAGCAGAATACAGATTTTTCTCAAACTCTCACAGAACATTCAACAAAGTAAACCACATTCTGGGTCAGAAAACACATCTCAACAAATTTAAAGGAAAGAGAAATCATGCAATTTGTACTCTTAGACAGCAACAGAATTAGACTAGAAGTCAATAACAGGAAGATAGCCAAAGAATTTCAAAGTATTTGCAGATTAAACAACAGACTTCTAATCACACATGTTAAAGAAAAAATCTCAAAAAATTTAAAAAGATATTTTTTACTAAATGCAAAAGTAAAACTTAATAAAGGTTATGTAGAATACAAAGTTTAAACAGACATTTAAAGCATTAAACCTCTATGTTAGAAAGGTAGAAAGATCTAAAATCAATAATAACCTTTCATCATAGGACACTAGATAAAGAAGAGTGAAAAAAAGAAATAACAAAAATTAGAACATAAAGCAGTTGAAAAATGGAAAACAATAAAACAAAGGCTGGCTTTTTGAAAATATTAATAAAATTGCTAAGCCTCTAGACAAGCCAACTAAGAAAAAAGACAAAACATTAATACAGAACCTATGGATATTAAAACAATAAAAAAAGAAATATTATAAACAATTCTATGCCCATAAGACTCACTCCATGAAAGACACAATCTGCAAAAATTCATACTCAGATGAAATAAACTATCTGAATAATCCTTTATCTATTAAAAAATCAAGTCAGTTGTCAATCATTCAATCCAATAATCATGCTCCTTAGTATTTACCGAAAGGTATTTACCCAGACTTACATGTCCACTGAAAACCTGCACATAGGTGTCTATAACAGCTTTGTTCCTAATTGCCAAAAGTTGGAAGCAATCAAGATGTCCTTCAAGTCCATCCTTCCAGATGATGGGCCATTATTTGAAACCTGAAGAAAAGAAGAGCTACCAAGACATGAAAAGACAAGGAAGAAACTTAAATGCGTAATTCCAACTGTATGACCTTCTGGAAAAGGCAAAACTATGGAGACGATAAAAGATGAGTGGTTGCCAGCAGGTGGGAGGAAGGAAAGGATGCACAAGCAGAACACAGAGGATCTGGGTACAGTGAAACTAATCTTTGTTACACTACAGTGGTGGATACACACCGTTATGCATTTTTCAAAATCCATAGAATGTATGACATCAAGAGTTAACCTCAGTGTAAATCAGGGAGGCTGAGTGACAATGAAATGTGAGGGTGCATTTATCGTAATGAATGTAGCTCTCTAGTATGGATGTTGACAGTAAGGGAAGTTGTGCACTGTAGAAACAGCAGGTATACGAGAACTTTGTGTGTTTTCTGCTCAATTTTGTTGTGAACCTAAAAAATAAACTTCATTAATTTGGGGAGCAGGGCAGGGAAAGTAAATGACTTATCCAAGGTCACAGAACCAGGGTGAATATTGAAGCCAGAGCCCCTGGTTTTCAGCCCAACATTTTCCCTTTCCACCAGGCTCCCATTCTTCTACCAGATTTTATTTTTATTTCTTACCTTGAAAAAAATAGAGAAAATATTTATTTGTCATGTGCTCTCTTCTTTATAGAACTAACTTACTCTTTCATAATTTCCCAAACATTCCTCCAGTTACATCCTGATTAAAGTGGTGTCTATTATTTGTAATGAGAAAATGGGGATTGGACTCATTTGTACTTCAGAATTTTCCTAAGGCTGCATCTTAACTTTTCAGGAGTGTACAGTTCAAATACCTCTTTTCTCCTTTCAGAGTATCTGATATTTCTTCTCAGGTGCACATTGCCTTCTGAAGCTTCAAGTAGATCATTCCCATACCAAGAGTTGTTCAGTGTCATAAATTTTAATTTCTTGATTATCTGTTCAAGCATAATCTGTATTTCATTAGTATTACTTATTTCTCCCTAGAGAAAACTCCAGACATCTTACATCTGTTTCTCATAGTCTGATATAAATAATGATGATAAACTGTACATACAAAAAGACAGTGTACTGTTTCACAATATTTTCTACTATAAGTCTTGTCAATTCAAACTCTCTTTTATTGAAGTTAACATTCTATCTTTTATAATCTTAGTTGCAGCAGGCATAGTAGACAAATATTGTGAATGGGCATTATTTCCTACCTTTCATATCCAGCATCTGCAGACTGTTTATCCTCCATCAGGAAGTTAGCTAATATAAATGTCTAGTGATTTGGATAGAGTTCTCCAGAATTCTTTCAACTGAGATTTGAAGAATTAAACTAACCTCTACCTTAAGGCTGGGGCATTATTATGCTGAAACTTGAGATAATGGGCTAAATAGAAATCCTGTCACTTAACATCCTCCTGAACCTAAACACAAAAGGAAGAAATTTGGAGTTGAATTCATATTTCTCTTTCAAAAACGAAGTAAAACACATTTGGAATAATTCCCTTTGAGAAATATGATCTGTATGATTTCACTGTGTCTTTACAGTTGCAGTTTGTAGGAATATGGAGAAAGGGGAGAGGAAATACAAAAGAAAACAAAGAAGAATTCGGTTTGTTTTTAGTCCTCTCAGAAATTATTAGTTTGATCATAAAGCATAATAGGATCATGAAAGGATCTGAAGGAGTGTATTAAGGAAAAAAAGATGAGCAGAGAAAGTCCTGAGGACTGGTCAGTGGTGTATATTAGCCCTTTGTTTCCCGGGACTCAGCAAACCTGGAGAAAATCATAATTTGCCTTGGTTTAAGGAAGGTAAGAGTAGATGAAAGGTTTAGGGTTTTTTTTGCTTTGACTTGTCTTGTTTTGTTAAGAGGGTATAGAATAAGGTGGTTCATCGGAGATAGCACCCAATCTAGAATTAAAATTGCTTCATTCATTCATTCAACAAAATGTCTATTTGAGGAAATGGCAATTAAGCTGAGATCTACAGGATGGACAGCAAAAGTAAAAGACTTCTAGGTAAAGGAAGCATCACATGTGAAGGCTTACAGGTATAAACAGTTTTGAGAAGGGCAAAGATCAATGCAGTTACAGTATAAAGTCTAAACAGAAAATTGGCATGAGATGTGGTTAGAAATACAAACAGCAGCCTTTGCAGGTAAGGTCTTGAAAGGCTTTACAAGGAGTTTGAATAATTGTCTTAGACCCACTAAAGGGCATTCAATGATGGGGGGCTAACGACTTACATACTTTTTAGGTTAAACTTTGTATAATAAATAGATTAGAACAGTGGTTCTCAGTGGAGGGTGATTTAGTCCAGAAGGGACAATTGGCAGTGTGTGCAGACATTTCTGGTGGTCACAACTGACGAGGGAAGGGGGAGATCACCACTAGCATCTAGTGGGTGGAGACCAAGCATCTGCCAAACATTCTGTTATGCACAGGATGGCTCCTCCACCCCCAGCTCCCACAATTCACGACAAAACATTGTCTGGCCTAAAAGGTACATGGTGCTGAGATTGAAAAACGTCAGGCTCAAGGAGGCAGCCAAAAATACAGGAAAATTAAGTTAAATTATTCTTGCATCAGTAGTCTCTGTAAGAGATGATGATGTTTACTCAAATGGAAAGTAGTGAAATGGAGGTAATCAGATGGATTCCAGATACAGTTTAGAGAAAAACTGATGGAACTAGACTTCAGTTTTTGGTAACTGCAGACTTGATCATTTAAATCATCACTGAAGACTACTAATAAAGGTGGAATACATGGCTTTTAAAAAAGTCTTTTCAAGATAATTAAACAGCTAACAAATCAGTGAGACATCAATACATCAAACTTAGTCAACAGATAAACATCCAACGTTTGGATCATATGCTACATTCAAGACACCAGCAAATCAAAAGAAAAGCAATGATAATGTTTTGGATCATAAGAGGGACCCAGTTATGTCCTTGGGGAAAAACAAAACAAAGCAAAACGAAATAAAACGAAACAAGCACATTACAATAAGAGAACAGCGAGAAAGATAATGAAGCCCGGGGAGGTGGGGGGGGGGCGAGTAAAAAATGATCAAATATTCAAAAGTACATTGGCTCCGACCTTCTGCACTGCCAGAGTCCTAGCATAACTAACAAGGTTACCACTTCGTATTAAATAACAAAGGTTTGTGTTTCAGAAATTAGTTTCTATGACAAATATGTATAATCAGAAATAACTTCCCTGATTTAAGAAAATTATAAATGGTGTTTGAGTGCAGCATATGATCCAAACTTTGGTTTCGTGTCACGGAACTTAGCTAGTAGCCGAAATGACACTTGCAACATTTTGCATACCTTAGTAAAGCCAGTAGTGATAATTTAGCCTTTCAATGCCACTTACATACTCTGGATAGTTCTATACTGAAGTAGTGATAAATGAGTCCTGGTTTGATTGTGATAATTTCCTAGACTCTGAGACCAGTGTTTGGGAATTATCTGATATAAAGCTAATCCTATATTTTATCATTCAGTGGACACGAACTTGGGCAAACTCCAGGAGGTGGCGAGGGACAGGGAAGCCTGGCATACTGCAGTCCATGGGGTCTTGAAGAGTCGAACACAACTTGGCAACTGAGCAACAACATATTTTATCAAGTTGTCTGATACAAAACATTCTGTCTTCATTCTGTGTCATCATTAAGGTACTGTCAACTAGTAAAATCTCAGTAAAACTCTGAAAACACAAACTTAAAGGCATAATAAGTGAATTAAATTAGAATTATGCAGCAATTTATATATACTCAGTACATTTTATTATTTTCAAGCATGATACTACATTAATATTAGAAAAATGCTTATACAAATTGCTGTGTTTTGGAATGTAATTCTCCATTTCAGATGCTATTCCATGGTTGGGAGCTTTGTTGTTGCTTTTTTTTTTAAATTGTAAGTTCATACAGTTTTTTTACTTTTTAAATTATGTAATGTGATACATAATTTTTATTTTCTAAAAAAGATATAAAAGTAAACTTTTAGAATTTTTCTTAATATCTTCTTATAAAATTGATGGAGATAGCATGGATTTAGAGCATAGATTTGGGTTTTGGTCTTGATTTTTCTTATGATCTATATGAATTTAAATTTATTATTTTATTTCTCTGGCATTCAGTTTTCTTGCCTGAAAATTGGAAAAAAAATATTTCAAAGAGTTCTGGTGAGGATTAATGACATTATTATCATTAATGTTTATGATAAAAAGGTCAAGTAGAATGTAGGCCCTCAAAGAATAGCCATTTTCTTTGCTTTTTCCTTGGGTATGTTGTAAGCTACTTTATAAGAATTTATTTAATTCCTTAATGTTTGGAACAATGTGGGATATTCAGGGTTTACTAAATTCTCATTAAGGTAAAATATCCAATAGAAATTTTGGAAGTGAATTGAGATTTTTTTTTTCTTATTCATTCCTTCGGTTTCTTAAATACTTCCATGCTTTTGCTTAAGGGATACCTTTTAAAATAAACTTCTTATTTAAAAAAATATATTTATTTATTTATTAGCCCACACTGGGTCTTAGCTGCAGCATGCAAGATCTTTAGTTACAGCATGTGAGCTCTTAATTGTGGCATATAGGATCTAGTTCCCTGACCAAGGGTCAAATCCCAGCCCCCTGCATTGGGAGCACGCAGTCTTAGCCACTGGACCACCAGGGAAGTTCCATTAACTTTTTACTTAAATACTGTAGGACTGGGTTAGATAGCTATGCCTTGTGTTCCCAAAAAGCCTCTAATGTATCTCCATTATAATATTTATCATGAGGCTTTATAATTATCTATGAATTGGTAGTCCTTTTTACTAAACTATGAAGTTTTTGTAACAATATTATTCATTTTTCTTACATCCCTAGAATTTTGCAGAGTACCTGACATGTAGGAGTTTCCAGAAACATTTATTAAATAAAAATATGAACGAACTTATGGTTCAGCATTTAAATCTAGCATTGTATATATCATCGTCTCTCCCTTCGCAGTTAAAACATCAAATGAGGGAAATCCAAAACAGAGTTTTTAAGCACTTGTTCTTATCTCCTTCTATTTAAAAAACAATTGACAACAATGAGGCATACTTAATACATTTTATGATGTAAAGAATATAGTGATAAAAGTATAAAAGATTTTAAATTAAAAAGCAGAGTTTATAATAAGAATACTAGGAACATCACTCATTATCAGAGAAATGCAAATCAAAACCACAATGAGGAACCATTACACGCCAGTCCGAATGGCTGCTATCCAAAAGTCTACAAGCAATAAATGCTGGAGAGGGTGTGGAGAAAAGAGAACCCTCTTACACTGTTGGTGGGAATGCAAACTAGTACAGCCACAATGGAGAACAGTGTGGAGATTCCTTAAAAAACTGGAAATAGAACTGCCATATGACCCAGCAATCCCACTCCTGGGCATACACACCGAGGAAACCAGATCTGAAAGAGACACGTGCACCCCAATGTTCATCGCAGCACTGTTTATAATAGCCAGGACATGGAAGCAACCTAGATGCCCATCAGCAGATGAATGGATAAGGAAGCTGTGGTACATATACACCATGGAATATTACTGAGCTGTTAAAAAGAGTTCATTTGAGTCAGTTCTAATAGATGGATGAAACTGGAGCCCATTATACAGAGTGAAGTAAGCCAGAAAGATAAAGACCAATACAGTATACTAACGCATATATATGGAATTTAAAAAGATGGTAACGATAACCCTATATGCAAGACAGAAAAAGAGACACAGATGTATAGAACAGACTTTTGGACTCTGTGGAAGAAGGCGAGAGTGGGATGATCTGAGAAAATAGCATTGAAACAAGTATATTATCAAGTGTGAAACAGATCACCAGCCCAGGTTGGATGCATGAGACAAATGCTCAGGGCTGGTGCACTGGGAAGACCCAGAGGGATGGGATGGGGAGGGAGGTGGGAGGGGGGATCAGGATGGGGAACACATGTAAATCCATGGCTGATTCGAGTCAATGTATGGCAAAAACCACTACAATATTGTAAAGTAATTAGCCTCCAACCAATAAAAATAAATTTAAAAAAAGAATACTAGGATCATAGAATTAAGCATGAGTACAACGTATTAATAAAGATAGTCAGAAATGTCCCAATATCAATCAGATTCCAATAGAAAAAGAGAATCTCCTCTGAGGATTTCAAACAAGAGAATTTCAAGGCAGGGAATTTTTTTATACTGGTGACAAAGGAGCTGAAAAGCCAAAGAGGGAACAGTGAAGTAACCCAGAAATTGACAACAACCAGGAATGTCCACTCCATGACCCTCAGCCAGAGAGACAAGGGCCAGGGAGCTCAGAAACAGAACCGAGGGGCTGAAATCTCTTGTTGGAATTAGGATCCGTGAGGGGTTTATCACGTGGAAGCTGGAACCATTGGGGAGATACAGCTGCTTCTGGAGGTACCACCCAGACAGACAGACAGAAGCTAGGGAGCTTCTCCCCTCCTCCCACCACCCACCTCCACCCAGTGACTCCCATTAGGCAAAGCCAGCTGACATGGGAGCCTGGGAAACTCTGGCTGCAAGGGATCTAAGAATCCTTACCTCCAAGGAGAGGATTACCTCCAGAATGAAGTAGATAATATAGGAAAAAAACAGAAGTATGCTTTGGCATAAAGCCCACCCTTCAACCTCTATCAACTTACCAAACTGGTCTTCAGTTTCATGTTTGATATTGCAGTAAGCACAGATGTTTAATGTCTAAATGACTGCTTATAGAGCTTCCCATCTTCCTCGCTCCAATCAGAGGAGTATTTACAGTATTTACAATGAAGCTATTGATTCTCAAAGCTCAGGACCCCACCCTTGCTCCTCTCTTCTAGTGCCTTGGAGAAGGGCTTAACTATTTTTAAAAATTTATAATTGTATATTCTTTTCGAAAACAGAGGACCCAAAATGTTGTATAAGCATCTTGCCCCTTACATAAAATCTGCCCATTTCTGTCTGCAGTCCTCCCCCTCCTCTTAGATCTAAGTTAGCTTCCTTTCTCAAGTTTCCTTCTGTAACTCTTAGTCCAACAAATGAAACCAGGACCCTGGATCAGATGAGCATGGGAAATTCTAGTTCCATTCAGCAAGGTGGAAAAAAAATTATTCTGCTTATGGAAACTTTCTTTACAATAAGAATCACAAACTCAAATTCTTTCAGGGATCTAAGCAAGTAACCAATGAAAAAGGATCAGTAAGGGCTAGACTAGCCTCTGTGGCTCATGCACAGGTTGAAAAGAGCAATTGTTCCTTAGCTCCAGCCAATGGTTACGTGAAATTGAGCCGACTATATCCAGATCGTCTCCTTCTTTTCTTTTCAAGAGAAACTGAAAATATAATTTCTTTTTCCCAGTTAAACTGTGAACTCTCTTGATTTTTAAATGTACACTGAAAAAACTTGCATACACTGCCGAGCAAAACAAATCACATTCAAGTGCGATATGGAGCCCTCAGGCTGCCAGTTTATGGCACTAGTTTTATAGGAAATATGTATAACTTGAGAAACTTAGAACCAATCTTTGCAAAAATCTGATTCTGGGAAAGAAAAGGATATCACTACCCCAAGAAGTCTGTCTGAGCTCTAGAATAGGTTATTATTTATTGTAGTAAAAATACAGATTTAACAGAATCAGTTTAGTGTCAAACATATTACTGAATCTGGTATATGTAAGTGAGAGAAAAGTGAAAGTCGCTCAGTCATGTCCAACTCTTTGTGAGCCCATGGACTATATGGTCCATGGAATTCTCCATAATAAGTGAGAGAGATGGGGCCAAAAAATCGAGGGGCCAGCTGATATACAACTAAATAGAATTCTGGTGATAAAACACCTAACAGATATTGAGTACTTACTATGTGCCTGCCATGGTGCTCAGTATTTTGTCAGTCACATAGTCAGTCAACAGAAGTGTTCAGCAACACACTCTTCTATGTACTGGGACAAAGCATTGACAAGACAGAGGAGGCTGTTTTCCAGAAACTTAGAGCCCAGAAGAGGACAAGAGTAAATAAATGTGTAAGAAAGAGATCTGTAGGATGATTACAAGTGTTCTGTGATATAACAAAGAAATGAGAAATAAAGAGAGAGTGGGAGATAGGAGTTTTCAAAACTGGCCCAGAAAAACTTTACTTTGGATAAAGGCATGACTTATGAGAAGAAAGCTGTCATGAAGCCAAAATTGTGAAGGTTGTTCCAAGCATAAAGAAGAGCAAATGCTGAGGATCCTGTAATGGCTACAAGTCTGGCATAACTGAAGGATGAAAAGTAGGCCAATGTGAGTACAGCAAGGGAAGAGTGAGAGAAGGTGAGCTCAAGCCCACATGGCACTGGAGACCATGATCAAGAAGTTGGCTACTCATCTACGATGCAAGGAGACCACCGTGGGTTTTCAGCAGTGCTGGAGGATGTTTTGATGTAAGCATTAAGGTCATTCTGGTTGGTCCATGAAGGATGACGTATTGATGTGAAAGCGGAGTTTATGGAGGGCTGGATTAGACTGTAGCAGTGCCAAGAATGAGATACTGGAAGATTTTTTAAATCTATTTCTTTGTTTTTAATGGACTGAAGGCAAGACCTAAACCAAAAATGATATCTTGGTTTGGCGCTGACAGGAGCTGCACGGGCCACTGCCACTAAAACCTTTAGCAACCACAGTCCACCACCCCTCTTCCCGCCAGCATCATTCCCACGCCCCGTTACTCTCAGTCATAGCTAACGCTATGCTAGATCATTAGGTCTTTATAGAGTCAATACTGTATTACTCTTTACAGCCAGAATGGAAGTATTTTAATATCATAAAATCTGATAACAGGGCCTCTGGTGGCTCCACTGTAAAGAATCAGCGTGCCAACGCAGGAGACACGGATTCCATCCCTGATCCTGGAAGATCCCACATGCCACGGAGCAACTAAGCTCCTCGCCACAGTCATAGTAGCTCAGCTCGTTGCAGCTAGAGAAAAGCCCACACAGCGATAAGGGCACAAGCACAGCCAAAATACATAAATAAAATAGTTTTTAAAATTACTTTTAAAATCATTATTAAAAAAATAAATAAACAAAAGCAATAAAAACTGATACAGCCATGCCAGGCGATTGATACCAGCTAAATATCCATCTGAGACTAAGAAGTTCTAAACTGGTCCTGTTGGACATGGACAACATTGGTAGTTTCTGGCCAGGGGAATGAGACGAGCAAGGTAGAGTTCCCAGAAGGCTCAACTGGCAGCAAGGTGCAGGATGAGTTAGAGAGTGGAGGGAAAAGCTGGAGGCAGGGATCGGTTACCAGGTTATTCCAGAAGAGGCACAAGATCAAGGGAGTAGAACTCTTAAATTCCCCAAGGATTTTGTTGTGAAAATTAGATCCTGCCTTGATAGGAGGAAGGTAATATAATCCCTTCTCCCCTTTAAATTGATTTGTTGGAGCTTTGTTTTGTTGCTGAAGGTCCCCAGTGAATACTCTTTCTCACCCACATGCCCTGTGGGTAAATGATAGAATTACCATTCCAGCTTCCTCTTTCTCCAAGGGATGAACTTTAGAACTCTATGGTATGAAGTGGGTTCGATTAGGCACAAATGCCTGACATAACTTGGTACTTTCCAGAGATAGAATCTCTCTATGAATCTTTAACACATTGGCTAAATTGGGAAAAAAGGAAAGATTCACACTCACAGGAAAAATATTCAAAAATCCTTGAAAATAACCCTAAAACATATCTTTGCTTATTTATGACTGTCAGAATAGATATAAAAATTGAGGGAAAGAGAAAGAGAGAGAGAATAAAATAGTAACAATACAATAATTGGTGAATTTTGGTGAGTATATGAATTATCACAGTACTATTTTGCAAATTTTCTGTAGGTTTAAAATACTTCAAAATAAACATCAGGGGAAATACTTTGCTAGTTTGCTACTTGTTCTTTCTGGGAACTAACTGACCTTTGATTTTTAGTAGTGATGATTTTAATGAGTCACTTTATTTTCACTCTTGGAAAAGTCTCTCTATGGTTTAAATGACAAAGTGAATTCCATTTTTCCAAATAAAGGGATCAAGATCTTAAATATTTCCTAAAGTACAATTGTCTTTTTCTTCTTGTTTTAATTTCCCTAATTATCATTAGAAAAGCAAGGGACCATTTGTATGGCTACAGATTTTCCTAGGAGGAAAACTCTATATTTCCCTCTTTGCCATTTAATACCTATTCAAGTTGACACAGAAAGTACTCAACCCAATAACTAAATGTTGTGCCTTATCTATTTATAATGTTTGCTTGAGTCTGATAGTTTTGAAAATGTCTGGTGGTTTGAACAAATGTGATATAATATTTAAGAATGTCAGAGCATACTAAATTTTACAGTTAGCCCTCTGTATCCACAGGTTCTGAATCTGCAGATATATAGGGCCAATTACACCGTGCCAGCTGATGTAAAGGACTTGAGACCTATGGATTTTGGTGTCCATGAGGGTACCGGAACCAATCCACTGTGGATACCGAGGGACAACTATATTTATTTTTCAGTCCATCTCATCAAAAATACAAAAAAGTTTGAATCTCCACAGCTTCTATAAAGTAGGACAAATTCCAATGTAACTCCAATTATTCTTAGAATCCAAAAAATAATATCATTGCCTGTGGTTTATTTACATCTTAAAATACTAGGTTGAGCCATATAAAATTGACATTTAATAGATCAAAAACAGTCAAATATTAACAACGTCATACAGTTAATCCTGTTAAAATCAGTACATTTTCTGTAATGATGACATCAGATAAAAATATTATTCATACTGCCTATTATATATTATTTCCTCCCCAATGAAAGCTCATAGCTTAACGAAAACATGGAGGCTTAACAGTTTGTAGAATCTCAGAGCATGTGCCCAAACCAAGTGGGCACATAAACTCACATAAATTTACAAATGATAGAGTTCTGTGTGTAGCATCCAGCTTATTATTATTTTGCTCTGTTATGTCCAGGCTGGCAGCAATGGAAGAAAGAAATTTTTGATTAAGGTTAGCTGGGGCTTTTGTATATTTTGCACATATTCTGTACAAATTCTAAAAACTATTTGAATGCCTTTGAAGTCCCCAGATTGTCATCATCAAAGTGTGTCATTTCTTTGGCTCTCAAACCCCACTGAGGAGGTGGAAAGTTCACTAAGTAGTATTAATCTATTGGGCAACCTACATCTTTTCGTTTCATTTTTTTTCCTGAATTACAGCTTCCGATAACCTCTGACAGGTGAAAAACCACTCACAGAATTCTCTTACTCTTACAACAAGTGGATATTTTCAATTAAGCATGTATCATACTTAAATGCCAAATCCTGAACGTACCACATGATGCAATAGAGCATAGATTATCCTAACTGCTCTGGTAAGTGCAATAAAAAAAAAAGTCTGTGAATAATTCTCATAATTTGGCTCACTTACAACACAGGAATATCTTTTCCTTGACATAGAAAATGTATTTTCCCTTCAAATGATGAGTGTTTCCCTTGGATATTCCTCATTAATATCCTTAAATATTGTAGTCCTGAGAACTGCAGTTTTTTTAGAAGCAGAAAGTTATATAGGTTTTTTTTAACCAAACTCTCTTAATAGAAAATAAAATATTGGAGATTCTGTACAACATAGCTGCTCTTTCAATTAATACTTGAAAACTATACTAGCAACATGAAGAAAGAACTAAAATTTGGGCTCCTTTACTTAATGAATTCACACAACACTTTTCTATTCCAGTTGTTCCAAAAGTTCACTATTTCAGTCAATAGAAATTTGTTTTCTTCTTTGGCAGAAAACCTACACACTTTCTAATATTACATAAAGTATCCCAATAGTAAAAAATAAGCAGAGGAGAAAAGGAATCAGAATTTAACAGAACAAAAAGTCAACTGGAGAAGGAGAGGTATGAAGAAAAAATGTATTATGGAAGGAGGCAGCAAAAAGACTCAGGGTATGATAAGGATAAAGAGACTCGATGAAAGTGAAAGACAAGAGTAAAAAAACTGGCTTAAAACTCAACATTCAAAAGACAAAGATTATGGCATCTGGTCCCACCACTTCACAGCAAATAGATGGGAAGACAATGGAAACAGTGAGAGACTATTATCTTGGGCTCCAAAATCACTGCAGCCACAAAATTAAAAGACGCTTGCTCCTTGGAAGAAAAGCTATGACAAACCTAGACAGCATGTTAAAAAGCAGAGACATTGCTTTGCCAACAAAGATTCATATAGTCAAAGCTATGATTTTTCAGCTAGTTGTTTATGGATATGGGAGTTGGACTATAAAGAAAGTTGAGCACCGAAGAATTGATGTCGTGCTGGAGAAGACTCTTGAGAGTCCCTTGGACTACAAGGAGATCAAACCAGTCAATCCTAAAGGAAATCAGTCCTGAATATTCATTGGAAGGACTGATACTGAAGCTGAAGCTCCAAAACTTTGGCCACCTGATGTGAAGAGCTGATTCATTAGAAAAGACTCTGATGCTGGAAAAGATTGAAGGCGGGAGGAGAAGGGGACGACAGAGGATGAGATGGTAGGATGGCATCACTGATTCAATGGATATGAGTTTGAGCAAGCCCTAGGAGATGGTGAAGGATGGGGAAGCCCGGCGTGCTGTCATCCATGGAGTTGCAAAGAGTTGGACATGAGTGAGTGACTGAACAGCAATGATAAGGAAGCTGCTAGAGAAATCCCCAGGTCTGGTACTGACCTATGTGTGGCCTCACAGCAGCACTACTGGCCTGGATTCAGGTGTCACACTGCTGCTGCTGCTGCTGCTAAGTCGCTTCAGTCATGTCCGACTCTGCGACCCCATAGATAGCAGCCCACCAGGCTCCGCTGTCTCTGGGATTCTCCAGGCAAGAACACTGGAGTGGGCTGCCATTTCCTTCTCCAATGCGTGAAAGTGAAAGTGAAGTCGCTCAGTCGTGTCCGACTCTTCGAGACCTCATGGACTGCAGCCTACCAGGCTCCTCCGTCCATGGGATTTTTCAGGCAAGAGTACTGGAGTGGGGTGCCATTGCCTTCTCCCAGGTGTCACACTAAGTGGGGCCTAATCCTAGTTGTACCTGGGTGACCTTGGGTAAGTTGTTTGCCCTTTGTGCCCCAGTTTACTTGTCAACAAAACAGATATAAGAATGGCTTGTGTAGGATTGGATGAAGAAGACTGAGTATAATACTCCAAGCAAAGCACATAGATCCTTAGATCTTGATTCTGATGAACTTCCAACAAATGTTAAGTATAAAAGCCATAGCTCAGATATTGCAACTTCATTATAGATGTGCCTGCAGAAATGCATTGTGCTACATTGGAAAGAACTAGCAAGCTTTTAAACCAGGTAGGGCTGGATTCTATTTTTAGCTATGTGAGGTTGGGCAACTCATTTGATCTTCCCAAGGCTCAGTTTCCTGACCTTTACAACAGGAATAACAGTACCTATGGAAGGTTGATGTGGAATAAGCACTAATAACCAGGCAGATGCTAGGCAGGCCATGAGTTCTCAATAAATGGCAACTCTTTATTCTCAAGGGAGGGCAGCTATTTGATACAATCATACCAGAATATCAGAAACTTTAACACATGACAGAATCAATTCAACAAACCTTCACACTTGCTTTGAGATCCAATTTAGGATGCTTTTGTCATATATTAACCTTTTTAATTTACTCAAACTTTCTTTTGGTTACCCTGTAATTTTTTATTGCCTTAGACATTTCGACTTTCACAGCTCCAAGAAATTTGAAACTGAAATTAAAAAAAAAAAATCCACTCCAAACAACAAAACTCTCCAATGCTCTCATTGATTGAGCTCTTACTATGCATTCTACACTTGGGTCTAGTGTCAGACCTGAACGGGATACATTAGTACTCAGATGATCTTAGATACCATTAAATTAATATGTGAAAGCAACTACTGAATTTCAGAGACATGAAACAAATTACCGATAAAACTAGCTAAATATATTGCTAATATCTTAAGTTCTTTTCTGTGCCACGTACTAAACTGAGTACCATATATGCATTATCTTATTTAATTCTCATACTACCCTCTGAGGCATATGATCCTGATGCTTATTTTATAGATGAGAAAGCTGAGTCTTGGAGCTATACAGTCTAATAAAAAGCCACGAGCTACAGGTTGCTGTCCAAATTAAATAAATTTAAGCAAAATTTAAAATTCTGTCCCCCAGATGTTTTTCAGGCCAATTTTCAGATGCTCGAGAGTGGTTATTGTACTAGATTATATAGAACATGAACAACATCACAGAAAGTTCTATTAGACAGCATTGCCTTCAAGTCTTAATCATCTAAGTTAATACAGGATTGGATTGAGAACCAGGACTCAAATCTAGGTGACCTGACTCCTGAACTTGTCCTTTTAAGCCCTCATTGCCGAAGTCAGAACCAAGATTTCCCAATATCCACACAAACTTTCTTCCCATTGTCCAAACTTTCTTCCCATTGTCCACTCTTTCTTCTTAAGAATATCCCTACCTTGATGAATTATGTGCTTCATGATGGCATAGCACTGATATTCATAAAACTACGGTTTTCTAGACCTCAGGCATTCATTTATCACTTCATGAGTTCTGTACACACAGACTGTGCTAGTATTACTCACTTTTTAAAATTTACCTACATTTTAACTTAAATATATTTTTCAAAATTTTTATGTTACTATAGTAAATGATTTACCTCTATTACTTGCCTGTATTTATATCTATTAGAAGAAACACAAAACAGTAAAATATTTTATCATAGTCTATTCAGATTCTAAGAGATTTTCATTTCTATGTAAGGAGGAGTGTGTTTTATATAGGTATTAAACAGAGACTAGGACAAAAAAGATACTTTTACTTACCCTCATCCCAATTACTGAAAAATAGTCAAAGAAGGAATACATCTCTCACAATGTGATATGATGCTATTCAGGGCTACATCTGTAAAACCATCTAAAACTTCCTCTGTGCCCGACCAGGAGATTGTGTAGGAACTCTGTACCAAATATTTAGGGAAACTCAAAGCAGCATATAATAAAGAGCAAATACAACCATGTGCAAAAACTATCACACAGACAATGGGTAATTCGGAAAGGAAGTGACTTTCAAGGAATAGCATCATGGAAGGATGTAGATGGAAATGGGCTTTAAACCTGGAACAAAACGGGTAAGACGATTTTGGCCAAATATTCACTAGAGTGAGCGGGCACAAGTAGTTTTGGGGACAATAAGACTATCAGCATGACTAGAACACTTTGAAGAACTTTAGGAAATAGACTTAAGTAAGTTTGAGAAGGCTCAATTTAGAGTTTTGATGCTAGATTAATACAAACTGAGAGGAAGTGAAATCAGTCCCGAGGAGTGGCTTCAACTTGTGCACAGAAGGGTCAGGATGGGAGTGGTCTTGCTAACATCATTATGGAAATGATGAGCAATGACGAGCAGGATAACTTCAAAGAATCAGAATATTCCAGGCTTTATCAGCTGTGAGTTGAAATTTAATCCCCAGTGCATGAATATACCAAAATCCCTTCATCAGGCAAATCCTTTTCACTTGATTTAACAAAGTCCAGTTTTCCCAAGAAACTCAGTCCCCCAATATATTTCTAATCCTCAGAGGTCTCATATGTCAGCTTCTACTTCACTAGGCCCAAGTCTGGATGTCTGGCTCTGGGTTAGTTGTGCAAATAAGTCACAGCTACTGTTAACTGGAGGCTGAATGTGTGGAAATCCTACAACAGCCTTTCCGTTTTCACAATGGGTTCCCCATGCAGTAGAGAAGAGAAAGCATCTCCCACTATGGTATAACCTTGACGCAGGTGTGGTTTTCAGAACCAAGTTAGCTCAGAGGGCTCCAGAGTCACACTGCTTGAGTTTAAATCCCAGTCTAACCATTCAATTGTATTTCTTTCTCTTAGTTAAAATAAATTCATAATGATACATATATCATAACTGCTGTTAGTATTAACCAAAATAATTCATAGAAAGTATTCATTCAACTCCAGATTAAATTCATGCCAGATGTCTCCCTGTTATTAACCCCAGACTATTAGAGCTCTAAGTCACTCATACAGGCAAGCAAGCACATATACACACAGACCCACAGTCCCCAGGCAGCTCACATCCCAGCAGGGTGACTATTTTGGCATGCTTCCCAGTATTAGCCAAGTTATTTACCCAAATACATCTTCAACCATCACCACCCTCTGATACCTGAGCCTTGGTACCGTCTTGCTGAGGCAGATTCCTTCACCTACTTGCCTTCTCTCCCCCAATCCCCCTCACACACACACTCCCTACATAGACTAACTTTTGCCACCAAGGTGCCAAGCTCTTTCTTATGTCAGGATCTTTGTTCCTGTTAAACCTCCTCTCTTCAGTGGTACTCTCCCCACTCTTCTTGACTAAGTTTTATTCAACCTTCAGGGCACTGAGAAGCCTTCCCCAAACTTCAATCTAAATGGGCCGCTTCAATTCAGTTCAGTCTCTCAGTCTGGTCCAACTCTGCAACCCCTTGGATTGCAGCACACCAGGCTTCTCTGTCCATCACCATCTCCCAGAACTTGTTCAAACTCATGTCCATCCATCGAGTTGGTGATGCCATCCAACCATCTCATCCCCTGTCAACCCCTTCTCCTTCTGCCTTCAATCTTTCCCAGCATCAGGGTCTTTTCCAATGAGTCAGTTCTTCATATCAGGTGGTCAAAGTATTGGAGCTTCAACTTCAGCATCAGTCCTTCCAATGAATATTCAGGCTTGATTTTCTTTAGTATTGATGGGTTTGATATCCTTATAGTCCAAGGGATTCTCAAGAGTCTTCTCCAACACCACAGTTCAAAAGTATCAATTCTTCAGCACTCAGCTTTCTTTATGATCCAACTCTCACATCGATACACGACTACTGGAAAAACCATAGCCTTGACTAGATGAACCTTTGTTGGCAAAGTAATGTCTCTGCTTTTTAATATGCTGTCTAGGTTGGTAGACATTTAAATGGCCATTTACTTATCTATTTCTACGTATGTATGTCTATCCTTACTTTGTGAAGTTCAGCTTAAGAAATTCATAAATGTGTATATAAACAAAGTTTTACCCTGGAGCAAAGCCAAGTTAATTCTGTTTACCAATGACTGAAGACAGAAGTGGTCATGTACAGTCATTTTAATCTTAGTCATCTTGTTTTCATTTATCTTAGTTCTCTAGAGCTTGCTATGTTTGTGTGTAATTTTGAGGTGTTTTATGAGCATTATTAATCTCATTATGTCCAATGAATGTGCAAGCAGTGAGAATGATGAAAACTACTAATTAGTGGTATAACATTATGATGAAAACAAAATGAAACCTAACATTAATTGATGTGCATATTTTCATCACTTTTATGGCATCATTTTGGATGTACAAACAAATAGATTTATACAGTCTTTGGAAATTTAACACATTTGTACCCAGAGGAATTTCTCTTATTCTTTCTTTCTTTGGCTGTGCTGGGTCTTAGTTATGGCATGTGGAATTTTCCTTGTGGCATGCATGATTTTTAGTTGAGGAATGTGAGATCTTTAGTTGTGGCATTCTGTATCTAGTTTCCTGACCAGGGATCACACCCAGACCCCTTGGATTAGGAGCTCAGAGTCTTAGCCACTGGACCAGCAAGGACATCCTCCCAGAGAAGTTTCTATGTTTGGTTTTCTGGTTATATATTTTTTGTCTCTCTGTCTGTCTGTACTCTAAGCTCCATGAGGCTAGGGATCAATGTTTTGTTCACCATGGTACTGCAGATTTCCTCAGGATGACTGTAAAGACACCAACTACCTAGAGTTAAGCCAAACTTCCCAGCCTAAGGGCAGAGTACTCCACAAGACTGCCCTCCCTTCAGACATCAGTCACAAATTCAGGAGTCCTCAGGCCACATTGACTTCTGACTAGCTGGCTGCAAATTCAAAATTTCCCATCACCTTCTCAGGTTGGATAATTCATTAGAGCAACTCTCTCTACTTAATGATTATAGTTTTATTATAGCAAAAGGATATAAATCAGAGCCAGCCAAAAGGGAAGCACAGAGGATGATGTCTAAGAAGGCCTCAGATGTGAGGCTTTGAGTGCAAGTTACCTTCTGGGTACACAAGTGTGTGCCAGAACACAGAGTGTTTGCCAGCCGTAGAAGCTCATCTGAACTTCAGTATCCAGAGATCTTATTAGGGTTTCATTATGTAGGCAGAGTTGGTTGAATCATTGCCTTTGAGTTGGTAACTCAATCTCCAGCCCCATCCCTCTCCTCAGATGTCAGGCTTATATCAGTTTTGAGGCTCAAAGCCCCAAAATCTAATCAGCTGGTTGGTCTTTGAGGCCCCTCTTGACTCATCTCATTAACATAAGATGTCATAAACACCATGAGCTCCTCATTAGCATAAACTTTCAAGTGTGGTCTGAGGGGTGCATCATAAATAACAAAGATACACCTATCTTTTGGCAAAATTCCAACTGCTTAGAGGTTACTTCCAGGAATCAGAGACAAAAGCCAGTGAAATTCTTTACCACACATTGGTGCATAGTGGTGCTTTAGTTACTAAGTCATATTTGACTCTTTCAACCCAATGGACTCTACCCTGCCAGGCTCCTCTGTCCATGGGATTCTCCAGGCCAGAATACTGGAGTGGGTTGCCATGTTCTTCTCCATTGATGCATAGTAAGTGCAATAATTGTTCGATAAACAACCCCCTGGAGAGTTAGGCCAAATGAAACTGGATATTGCTATGACTATGTCAAGAAGAAAAGTAAGAGAAAACATGATTGAATTTAGCAATTAGGTGATTGCATTCAAAGAAGTTTCAGATGTTAATTGATTAAAGAATAAATGGAAGTCGAAGTTTTATAGATTATTAAGAAGTTTGCTGGCGACTAGAAGGCTTGAAATACAGTAGGCATGAATAGGCAAGACAAGATGGGAAGGATCCAGTGGACTAAAAGGTATTAAGGAGAGAAAAACTGATAGGGAGAGTTCAAGCTGGCCTTATGGGTGATTGACTTACTCTTGGCTTTATGGGGCCAAGCACTTCTCATGGTAAAATATAGGTCTTAGGGATGACGTAGAGATCACTTATTCAACCAGATGGCTTCTAATGTCCCTTCTCAACCTAGAAGTCCATGAATCAACTCAGTGGAAATACAATTGTTCAAAGAAGCTTGCTCCTTTAGATAAGACAAGCAGTCCTTAATTGGGAGTGATTTTGCTCCCCCCCACCCCAGGGACATTTAACAATATCTGGAGACATTTGACTCAGCAATTTCACTTCTGTCCATATGCTCAAAAGAATTAAAAGCAGAAACTCAAACAGATATTTGTATACTCATGTTCATAGCAGTATCATTCAGTCAGTTCAGTCCCTCAGTCATGTCCAACTCTTTGCGACCCCATGGACTTCAGTACACCAGGCTTCCCTGTCCATCACCAACTCCTGGAGCCTACTCAAACTCATGTCTATCGTATTAGTGATGCCATCCAACCATCTCATCCTCTGTCATCCCCTTCTCCTCCCTCATTCAATCTCTCCCAGCATCAGGGTCTTTTCGAATGAGTCAGTTATTTGCATCAGGTGGCCAAAGTATTGGAGTTTCAGCTGCAGCATCAGTCCTTCCAATGAATATTCAGGATTGATTTCCATTAGGATTGACTGTTTGGATTTCCTTGCAGTCCCAGGGACCCATATCATTCATATATAGTTTCATTCATATATATATATATCATCATATATAGTATAGATCATATACTATATACAGAGTATATGTATATACACATATATAATATACATATATAGTATAGATCATATATAGTATCATATATAGCAGTATCATTCATAGTAGTCAAAAAGTAGAACCAACCCAAGTCCAATTGACAGATGAGTGAATAAACAACATGTAGTACAATACTTTGGCCACCTCATGCGAACAGTTGATTCATTGGAAAAGACCGTGATGCTGGGAGGAATTGGGGGCAGGAGGAGAAGGGGACGACAAAGGATGAGATGGCTGGATGGCATCACCGACTCGATGGACATGAGTTTAAGTAAACTCCAGGAGTTTGTGATGGACAGGGAGGCCTGGCGTGCTGCGATTCATGGGGTCGCAAAGAGTCGGACATGACTGAGCGACTGAACTGAACTGAACTGAACTGAGTACATCCATACAATGGAATACTATTCAACCTTAAAAAAGGAAGGAAATATTGACATGCTACAACATGAATAAATCTTAAAGACATTACAACAGTAAAACTGGCTAGTCACAAAAGGACAAATATTGTATGATTCCACTTAAGTGAGATATCATGAGTAGTCAAATTCACAGATATAGAAAATAGGGTGGAGGTAAGCAGGGGTTGGTTGGGGGTGGTGGGAAAGGCAAATTACTGTTCAATAGGTGTGAAGAATCAGTCTGGGAGGACGAAAAATTTCTGGAACTGGATGCTGGTGGTTGCACAAAACAGTGAATGTACTTAATGCCACTGAATTGCACACTTAAAAAATGATTAAAATGGTAAATTTTATGTACCTATATTTTACCACAATTTAAAAACAGACTGAATTGTTACTAGCATCTACTGGGTAGAAGCCAGGCACACATTAAACATGCTATAGTATATAGGTCAGCTCCTGAAGAAAGAACTTTCCAGACTGAACATCGACAGTGCTGAGGTTGAAAATCTCACTTTCACAGAACAGTGAAAGAACAACAGGGAGAGACTTACAGTGATGCTGGTCTTTTCACTTTTATACTGCTTTTCCACACTCAAGCCACTTTCTTTTTAAGAAATATTTAAGAAGACATACAGATGGCTAACAAACACATGAAAAGGTGCTCAACATCACTCATTATTAGAGAAATGCAAATCAAAACCACAATGAGGTACCATTACACACCAGTCAGGATGGCTGCTATCCAAAAGTCTACAAGCAATAAATGCTGGAGAGGGTGTGGAGAAAAGGGAACCCTCTTACACTGTTGGTGGGAATGCAAACTAGTACAGCGACTATGGAAAACAGTGTGGAGATTTCTTAAAAAACTGGAAATAGAACTGCCATATGACCCAGCAATCCCACTTCTGGGCATACACACTGAGGAAACCAGATCTGAAAGAGACACGTGCACCCCAATGTTCATCGCAGCACTGTTTATAATAGCCAGGACATGGAAGCAACCTAGATGCCCATCAGCAGATGAATGGATAAGGAAGCTGTGGTACATATACACCATGGAATATTACTCAGCCATCAAAAAGAATTCATTTGAACCAGTCCTAATGAGATGGATGAAACTGGAGCCCCTTATACAGAGTGAAGTAAGCCAGAAAGATAAAGAACATTACAGCATACTAACACATATATATGGAATTTAGAAAGATGGTAATGATAACCCTATATGCAAAACAGAAAAAGAGACACAAGAAATACAGAACAGACTTTTGAAACTCTGTGGGAGAAGGTGAGGGTGGGATGTTTCAAAAGAACAGCATGTATACTATCTATGTGAACAGATCACCAGCCAGGGTGGGATGCATGAGACAAGTGCTCGGGCCTGGTGCACTGGGAAGACCCAGAGGAATCGGGTGGAGAGGGAGGTGGGGGGGGATCGGGATGGGGAATAAGTGTAAATCTATGGCTGATTCATATCAATGTATGACAAAACCCACTGAAATGTTGTGAAGTAATTAGCCTCCAACTAATAAAAAAATTAAAAAAAAAAAAGAAATATTTATTTGTCTTCTTAGCTGTGGCAGGCCTTAGGTGTGGCACATGGCTCCAGAGCTCCTGGACTCAGGAGTTGCAGCACTCAGATTAGTTGCTGTGGCATGTGGGATCTTTGTTCCCTGACTAGGGATCGAACCTACGTCCCCTGCATTGCAAGGCAGATTCTTAACCACTGGACAACAAGGGAAGCCCCTCAAGCCACTTGCTTTATTTCACCAGATTTCACTGGCCACATCAAGCTTTAAAAGGACAGAAGTAGTAAAAATAAATGAATAAATAAGGAGAAAAAGGATCACTTAAACCTCAAACTTGAATTTTGGAATTCTCTCTTTCTGAGGTACATATATTTCTCTGTCTCTCTTTTTTAACAAGTTTCACCATGAAGTTTGACACTACATAAGGCTCCCAAGTTTGGCTTGAACTCTTCATTTTGTTGTATTTCCAAAACTATTCTTTGCATGTTCAAGGAAAAGGTAATAGAAGCCTTGTCAATGATGTATTATTTCAGTATATATTGTGTCTAAATACATGCAATCTGATTTAAAATCTTGTGAAAATCGTGAGTCCTCTACAGTGAAGAAGGCATCCTGATTTAAAGTATGACTTTATTTCTCCTGTTTAAAGTCTTAAGAGAAATCTCAGTGATTAAGAATAGTTTTTTTACACTGCTTGCATTATCATTTAAAAGGGGACAACGTCCCCTGTTAAATAACTAAAACAAATTAAAACTTGAATGAATCATGACAGGAAGGGAAAATTATCCTTTGTATTTTTCTATCACAGAGCTACTAGATCAATGGCCTTTCAATTCAGTCAAATAAACCTCTGATCCAGTTGAACAATCAGTGAGTCGCACTATTTTCAAGAAATTGAGCAGCTTATTTGACTGAAAATGATTGAGGCAATTGTGTGTGTGCGTGCGCGTGTGTGTGTGTGTGCGTGCGCGCGTGTGTGTGTGTGAGTGGGAAGGTGGGTGGGTGACTCTGCAAGAGTCAGACACAACTTAGCAGCTAAACCACCACTACCAGCTCTCAAAAGAGTACCATCAACATCACGTTGTAGGAAGAATGGGATAGAATATATATTCAGTTCAGTTCAGTCACGCAGTCATGTCTGACTCTTTGAAACCCCATGGACTGCCGCACGCCAGGCTTCCCAGTCCATCACCAACTCCCGGAGCTTACTCAAACTCATGTCCATTGAGTCGGTGATACAACCACCCCATCCTCTGTCGTCCTCGTCTCCTCCCACCTTCATTCTTTCCCAGCATCAGGGTCTTTTCAAAGACTTCTCAAAGAATATATATTAGTGCAATAATTTTCAGAAAATTTAATCTACCACCCTGAGCCTTTGGATTTGATGTAATCCTGTTACTTTTCAATAAACTTCCTGTTGCTGATCTTAGCCAGGGTCAGATTCTATTACTTATAACTAAAGGATCCCAGTCTAATAGAGTAAGGATCTGTTTTATTAATCCCTGGGCAATTAAATGTCACTTTAATGTTGGATATTTAATTAATATCACCATCTAAAGGTTGGTACTTATTCATTAATTAATTACTAGGCACACCTGCGTGACTCAGAAGCCAGCTTTGCTTCACTGGTGAACGATTTCAACTATTTTATCAGGCTTCCCTCCATCGCTGCAAAACAGACACAATTATAAGAAAATAGCTGAGGCAGAGAAAGGTTATTTGGCTTATCACAGATGGCAATGGGAAGTTCAGTGCTTCCAGAAACAGACCCAGAAGTTTTCATTCCCTTGGCCGGGTTGGAATATTAAATCACACAGAAATACCAGGAAAAGATAAGCTACATGAACCAGTGATTGTTGGCACTAAACACTCTATTGAGTTCAAAGAACCCTTAGGGCCTGTTGTTTATTTGGAAAACCAGGGGGAGAAAAAGTAGTGAGAGAATGGCAGGATAGAAGCCTAGCTCCGTATTATCTTACGATTTTATCTTAACCAGCTTGTTTGAAGAATTTACATACTAGGGGTGCATGAGTTTATGTATATATGTGTTTCGAATGTTTAATCTTTTTTTTAAAAAAAGCCTCAGGGCATGCATACACATATAAAATAAAAATATATGTGCCATTACATATTATCAAAATGTTATCCTGAAAAGAACTTTAACATAAGAACGCATAAATGTCAGAAAAGCAAGTTAGAAAAATAACTAATGATATAATTAATGTGTAGACTATGATGCTGCTTTACTAAAGGTGAAAATGTTATGATAAATAAAGAAGTAAGAGAATAAGCATGTTGTTTCTAGGAATATTCCATCCCTCCTTCTGGAACTTATTAGTCAATTTCCCTAAGATGCCTGAAGGGTGTAGAAGATTTTTTTTATGTAATTGTGTAATTGATCACCTATATTTTCAAACTCTTTTATTAATGAAGTTCTTGGAGATAGAAGAGAAAAATATATGCCTGTGATTTCAGCTACTGAAATTTTTTTCAGGGTTTAAATCTTTACCTTTTAGTGTTCAAATATTATATTTTCATCTACTCTTAATCCATCTCTCTCTCTCTCTCTCTCTCTCACACACACACACACACACACACACACACACACACTCTACTTCCACCTCTTTTTCTCTTTGGTTCTCTTCCAGAGGCTGCTGTTTCAGTGACAGGCGTCTCCTGGGCTGTTCTTTGTGACCACCGGCCGCGTTGTAAGAACTGTTTTGGTCTGGCTTTTCTTCATGCCTGTCAAAGGCCATAGGGTGTTGGGGACTGAAAATATAGCCAGCATCAGTGTGGACCCCAGAGACTCCCAACACATCTCAATAAAACTTTCAATGATCTCCATTTTCCTCACAGCACTTTGGTTGTGGATGATACACCTCATCTGCAGAGAATTATATTCACCAGCATCTTAAGTGAAAAGGTGTGTTCAAACAAAGAATTACCTCTAATACCTTGTTTTTTTAAAATTCTCCATTATGAATAAATTCACCACTAAACCCCAAGAAAAATCATAAACATTCCTTTCAGAAGTACAAATGGGGGAAAACCTTTGATTTGAAAACCTCTGTGGCCCCAGCACTTTAAGCTACCTTGCAGAAAATCCTATATGTGTAAAAACACTTGTTAGGACTATTTTCCCAAAGAAATGATTATTAAGGTTTAGTAGAGAAGCACCTTTCTATTGACTAATTTTGGAGTCATCACTTCATTCATTGTGTGTGTTTATCTAATATTATTAGCCACTTGTTGCTGGACTCTAACGTATTAATTCTGTGCAGCAGTTAGGATTTTTTGTGCTGTGTTAGTATGAGGTTCCTTTTAAAATGCTAGGTTTTTACCCCTGTTTAAGCACAGTGCCAAAGAACTAAAGGACATACATAACTCTCGATCTATCATCTGCATTCCCTTTGCATTAGGTGTAACACTGGCACAAAAATCAGAGCCCCAGCTCCAATTTTTCCAGCTGTCTCTGTCGCCCTGTGATCTTTCGGTACAAATTTTCTAGCCTGTTTGAAAAGGCAGCCTCCTACCCTCTTCTTTGATTGTGCTTAGGCATTTGGCCAGCCTGAGACATGGATTAATATGAACAGAATCATAGAGTTTTCTGAACATAAGTCATTTATGTGTATTTAGTGGCAGATACCAAGCAAGGGAAAGGCAGACCGCAGTTGCCTTTGTATAGAGTCTGGGTAGGTTTTGATTTCACTCAGAGTCAAGAACAAAGCAACCTCTGACTTTTCTTCAAACTCAGTCCGTATGGAATGACTTCTAATGACTTCATGAACTGCTAGCCTTCAGATGACTGCCGCGTTTTTTTTGCTTTTTAAGTTTCCTCCTTCTATGACGTTTTATGATTATACCTTATGGTGCAGTTCTATTTTTGTTCTTCATGATTTTCTGCGTGCTTTAAGTCTAGAGGGAATTTTTTTTTTTTTTTAATCATTTGGCCAGCATCAAATGTGCTTTTCAGTTTGGGGATGTTGTGGAGCGAGGCTTTCAGTACTGTGCCAACACCAAACATGGCATTCCCTGTTGAATGAGCCAAATCTGTCCCCGGAGTCTGAATAATTTAGAGGAGACGTGATGTCATTGTCTACTTAGAGATAAATGGAAAGGAGTCTGGGCGTAAACTTTTGGAGTGGCCTTTGTAATAACAGTAATTAAAAAGAGCATTACCTCATATATTTAAACTTTTTGTACATACCATGTGCTTTTCTCATTTCTACTCAATATTACTCAGAAAGGGCTAGTAGTTCTGTTTCATTATTTTTGAAGTACTATTTGATGACACTGGTTTTAACAGTTTCTCACAGTTCACTGCTTCAGTTTTCATCAAATTATATTTCTAGTTACACTAGACATTTTCGTCGTCAATTTCCATATGCCTCAAAGATATGCAAGGACCAGTTAGCTAACAGCAAATTTGGATACCAGATAATAGCTGCTGTAGGACATGTTTTTCTCTTAGCACAGCCTTTTCTAAAATGAAAACCTATACTCCACCAGGCAAACCCCTTGACACCCAAACACACTCATATTTCTTTAACTAAATTAGCTCATGCACATGGGAAAGGTTGAGGATCATCATAGACTATTTAATTTTGATGTGCAAATCTTATAATAAGATAAACACTGGCCATATACATTTTCATACACTTCAGTTCCCAGCTGGTGGAAACGCAGCAGTCATACAATTTGCCAAAGACCTGCCAAGCTCCAAACGATTCTGAGATCCTCCTTCCCTTAAGTTCTACAACTTTCCCATGTTATTGTCATCACGTTTTGAACCTCCTGTTGTCAAATGAATGCTACATATTAGGGCTTATTACATATTCTAGACAGCTCTGAAATATGCAAATAAGTGTCATATCAACAATTGGTGGTAAAGTTAAATATCAATTAGTCATCATTCTCAACAAATGATCAGCTTGTTTTGCTTATGAATTTAAACAGCATAAATAACCAAAACTGATTGCAGCTAGCAAAATATAGAATCCCTAAATTGCTTTTTAAAATATTGCCTTTGCCTCAAAAATTGTTTTTTATTAGTAATATGACAATAAATTAAATGTAAATCTTTTGATCTTTCACAGATCAATCATTCCCTTGAATGTAACTATCAGAAAGATTTTCTTAAAATGTTTTAGGATTACTGAATCCTATATCTTTTAATCTCTATGATCATAATGGGGCTTCCCAGGTGGCGCTAGTGGTAAAGAACCTGCCTGCCAATATAGGAGACATAAGACACAGGTTCGATCCCTGGGTTGGGAAGATCCGCTGGAGGAGGGCAAGGCAACCCACTCCAGTATTCTTACCTGGAGAACCCCGTGGACAGAGGAGCCTGGCAGGCTATGGCCCATAGGGTTGAAAAGAGTCAGACAAGACTGAAGTGACTTAGCATGTGCACATGATTATAATACGTGTGCAGTGTCCTGAAAAGGAACATGAACTGTTGGTATTCTACACTTATAGAATGCATAACACTTCTTTTAATGAAAGTTCTAGTCTACAGAGCCACAGAACGATGTTTAATGACATGAGGAAATATTCACAGTATCTATTTAGTTGAAAGAACTGGTTATATAGGTAACAGGACATGAGGAAGAAAGAGGGGAACTTTTATTTCCTAATGTACTTCAGTCTTTAATTTATTTACAATGGCTGGTATTAATTTTGTATTAAAAAGATTTAGAAATGGATTACAAGACTACAATAATTACTTGATACATATCATGCATTTTGAAAGTTAGTTTTCTTAAAAAAACTAACTCATTTAGTCTTTGTAACAGCTCTATAAAGTAGGGAATAGTAATATCTCCTTTTTACAAATGAGGAAACCCACGGCACAGAGGGTTTAAGCAACTTACCCAGGGTCACACAGGTAGTAAAAGGCAGAGATGGGATTCCAGTCTTGCTCTGCCCTCAACTACTACAATATACACTTAACTACGTTCCCAATTTTACTTCATTTTTTGTAAAATACATTTGACTGAAAACTGTATAACCAAAAGTCAACAGTGGAAAATTCTGAATGATAAAATTGTAGTTATTTAAATTTTTTTTCTTTTTGCTTGTCTGTATTTCCTGTTTTCACAAAATAATAAATAGAAAAAGAAAAAATATTGAAGAGGAAAAAAATATTTTTTTTATAGTTCCTTCTGTAGTAAGCATGATTATAGTGCTGTGATTTTTAAAAAACTGCCCTCCTGTAAACCTTGCCTTTATTTTAGTATCTGGTAAAACCATGTCCTGAAGATCTTGACTATTCATCTGTTTTCTTGTGTACAGATTTTGCTTTGTTTACAGATGGTCACTATGGGGAATCATGAGGACAGAAGAAGAAGCTGATGGAACTTTCAAAATGTAGAAACGCCAAGAAAGGGGCAAATTTAGAAAACATGCTTGCCATTATGAATGTCCTTAAATGTTTGTATATATTTCCATTGCACGCTTTCTTGGCAGTCTGACTTGCTAAGCAGGGCCATAGTGTCTTAGCTTGCAACAATCGGGAACCCACCAACTAGAACACTTTCACAACGGGTTGGTGAAGACTGATTGGGTCCACATGGAATGATCCTGTACCAAAAGAGCAGTATTCTTACTTGTATTTCCTTTGAAAGCATATCTGCTTCTTTGAAGATTTCACTTAAAACACAGTCATATTTTAAGAATCACTTAGAATATTGTTTGGAATATTGAATAGAAATGAACTAGTTCCAATGAGGACAGACCTGGAATTGATGTAGCATCTGCAAACTTTAAAGCAAAAGCAGAAATACACTTACCTCTTGCATTTATATTTCATACAAAACAAGACAAGTCCATATGTGGACCAAAAATAGGTGTGGGACATTGAATGAGGGATAGTTTTAGAATCTGTGTGCTTGAAAAAAAGATTAGTGACATTTTATGCTAGTATTTAATACTGCAGTTCTTCATGACAAGATGGGATACCAAAAGGATGTAGAGAATAGAATGAAGGTGACTTGGGAGACAGGAGAAGTCTGACCTACGAGGGGAATGAGGGGTTTAATAAAAGAAGTCATCAGGTAAGTATAGCTCTCAGCCTCTCTGGCTGGGTATTTCAAGATTTTGGTGATCTTTGTTTTAGGGCTTCACTGGTAGCTCATTGGTAAAGCATCTGCCTGCCAATGCAGATGAAAGTTGATCCCTGAGTCAGGAAGATCCCCTAGAGAAGGAAAAGGCAACCCATTCCATTGAACCCAATCCACTGAAAAATCTCATGGACAGAGGAGCCTGGACGGCTACAGTCCATAGAGTCGCAAAAGAGTCAGACAGGACTTAGAGACTAAACAACAATAAACAACAACAAAACTTTGTTTTTATTACATGAAATGTATTCAGATCTCTTAAATCTATTCACATCTCTTCACGCCTTACCGCCTCCAAACTTTTGCTGGAGGTTACCATCACCTTCAACCTAATGATTGTTAGAGCTTGCAAATGACCTCCCAAAATTGACCCTAGCCCCCTAAAATCCATTCTCCACGCTGGGGCAAGAGTGGCCTTTGCAAAACATAAATCAAATCATGTTAGCCTTTCTACTTAAGATCCTTAAACAGCTTCCAGGAGCCCTCAGAATAAAGTCAAACATCTTCAACAGGGCCTTAGCTGTGACCTTCAAATGTTTTTAACTTGGCCCTTTAGTTCAGGCTTCTGCCTATAGAGCTGTGTACAGATCCCTTTTGAACTCAGCAACCTGCCAGACTGCTTCTCTTTTCTATGACATCCTTGTATTCCTTTCCTCACTCAGAGGAGGAAAAGTACCCCTACTTTAAGTTTTCTTTGTACCCGTTGCCTCTCCTTTTCTTAGATACAACTTTTACTTGTGTGATTATTTAAAGCCAGTCTCTCATCAGGCTCATTAGATTACATACTTCATAGTATGGGAGAAAACTTTTGCTTGTTTGCATCATAAGATCATCAGCATGGTTTTGAGTACTCTGCCTGTCACAGAGCGCAGCCTTTAAAATATTTAATAAATAATCGAACCATAACATTAATAATACTGAGAGAAATGGAGTTTAGAGTCTGCTGGTCTCTCAAAGTCAGTTTTTAAAAAATGTATTCATTTATTTTTGCTGAGAAGGAAAATTACGTTATAGGTTGCTTACTCAAAATATTGATATATCTTATACTAGCTTGTCAAATTGAATTATTAAACTTGAAAACCCCCACATACATTTTCTTTAATCAGGTTATTATGGGTCTTCTACCCTGCCCATCTTTCAAAAGAGATTACTTTGGCTTTTACTTCAATGAGATTGCTCATCTTCCACCATGACAAGCCTATCTCAAGTACCACTAAATTCCACCCCACTTTTCCAGAATTGGGACCATGATATAGGAAGGACCCAGCAAACACTGACAACAGAGATCATGCAAGTTTGTTAGGATGTAAAACATACCAGCATATGCTCAGTATCTTGCTCAGATTTTTTTTAAATTGATTACTAAAATTATCACATAAATAATATTCATTTGATTTGTTGATACATGAGAGGCATTAACTAGTAAATATGGTAAGAATTAGTGAGTGCTTGGCAAAATTTTAAGATTTTCACTTCCTCCATGTTTATTACTTAAGCTGCTGGCAAAGGTGGTTCAGATTCAGTCTTTCTAAGATAATGCCTATAAAATTTATTTATTTATTTTTTAAATTTATTTTGTGATACAAAATTTCACCAGTTCTAGTGTTTCTTGAATCTTAGTCACACACATTTTTATTGGTTAACCAAAAGGAAATTTTAAATAAAAAGGACAAAAACCATTATTTATATATTTATTTTGCCTACTTCAATAAGGATCTATCAGAGAATCAGGTTAAGCACATAGCTGTATTTTGAGACTGTATCTTGGTGTATTCAATATGTAAATTTTAAGATAGAAATTCTTTATTTGTACATCCTACTATATTTAAAAAGAAGGCTGCCTTTAAATGGATGAGATACATAAAAATCATCAGCTTCTCCATGAGAAAATCAACTTATGGGAGAGTCTTAAGTACTATTTCATGTTTCTGAAGATGTTAACAAACCCCTTTAATTGTACTCTCTGAACTTCATAGGAAATCCTTAGCTTTTATCCTCCACACTGGTCTTAGGATGTCACTTCCATTCCTACACATATGATATGGATTTTCATTCATTGTGTAGTTGCTTCAATTACTCCTGAATTATCTTATTCATTTTCTCATTTATTGACTCATAAGGTTGTTTAACAAATATTTCCAAGTTTCTATTAATACTATGTGCATAGCACAAAAGAATGAAAACCAGAAAGCAATAGTGGGCATCATTCTCCAGTTTGAGGGGGTTACAATGAAAACATTTAAAACAAGTTTTAAAAAAAGTAAAAACTGTAGGAATTTAGAATAAGGTAAAGGTGTTAGTTGGCTCAATTTTCTAATTGTGTCGTAATAGTTCTATTAACAGTCACTGATTTCTGATCATATATATCTTAAGTTTTGTTGGAAAATGATTAAAATGCAACCAACTTAAAGAAAAAAAGAGGTAAAATAGTTCATTTTTTTCTGAAGAGGAGCCACAGGGTGGAATTAAGTTTTAAGTTATATGCAAGTATCCCTGAAGTATTAGAAAGCTGTTCTTATACGGAGAATGAAAGCCAACTCCAAATAAAGTACTGAGATTTCAAAGGAAGTAGTATTCACTTTCCAGGCTTCCATCTAAGGTTCTCCCACGCTTCTACCTCTCATTTTCTTCCCTGAATGCATTCTGAAATGATATTTTAAAGGACACTGTGGCAGGCTATTGGGAAGTGTATTTGCCAGTTCCTTCAATGAAATCACTGGAGAAAGAGTCCAGATTTACATTCCATTAAAGGAAAAAATTTGTAATATTTGCATAGAGGCAAGCATAAACTTGGCATTTGACTTTCATCCTTCTTTTGTTTTCCATCAGAAGCAATAAAAATTGAATTTAACAGCAACAACAAAAATGGATCTTATAGGCTTACTTACCTTAAAACAAAACAAAACAAAACCCACAACTCCCAGAATATAACACTTAAAATTTGGTATAATGAGGCTTGATGTTTCAAAGCTGATGTCAAGGGACAGCCATAGTTCGCATCCAATCATTTTAAAACAAGCTTTTAGTGTAGGTAGCTATATTGGTAGAGAATATGATTTCACAAAATGCAGTATGTTCAAATACATGGGATGAGAATTATTTGAAAAGTGAGTTTCTTTTGTTCTTAATTTATTGTTTAAATTCATGTATACTTCCCCAGCTTTTTATTTTGGTAGACAAATGGAAATAAAAATTCATAATCCTAATATAGGTTGGTCACTATCAGTAAGTAACTGATTAGCAGAGACATAGAAAGGTGAACTTCTTCCTATACTACATGTTACAATTTTAAGCTGTTTGCCTCAATTTCTCCCCACTCAATTAAATAATAAGTAATTCTTCATCAACTTTGTAAAGATCACTGTCTTGATTTTTTTTTAATATCATTAAGTGTCCTATAAAATGTGCCGCTAAAGTAGAACAGGTTATTTATTTTTTGTGTGTTATTTTTTGTGTGTGTACATTTATTATTATTTAGATCCGGGATCATGTACAAACTGGTTTTGTTGTTTTGATTAACTATCAAGTTTTTTTTTTTTTTTTTAAAGGAAGGAAACCACAGAAATGATTTGGCTGGTGCAGATTTATATCAGTCAAAATCAGTTGAAAAATTTCAACCATTTAGATAAGGAGTGTACTGCTAACTCACAGAATAAAGAAAAGAAAACCAAGCATTTCTTCAAAAACATGACTCCAGTCAATGTTTGCTGCTGGACTGGCAATCAAAAACAAAATATAAAAGGTCCATCCCCCCGCCCATCTTTGATGTTCTTTCACACCAGTGCTCCTTGCTGTGGTTTATGCTGGGCAAGGAAAGTGACTGTCCTATGGTTCCCAGCACATTTGACAGGGACGGACACTCTGGACATACTGTACAATAAAATAAATACATTAGCAAGACCATCTCCTCTTCATTTCAGCTCGGGCATAAGACATAGCTTACTTCAAGTGCCAGGAAAGTCCATTGTAAAAGGGATATATTTTCAAGTGAATTCCGTTTGATCTTTTTTATAGGGGCTCCTACCAGCCTCTCTCCCTTCCTCCCCTGACCCTGGAAACCAATTAGTCTCAACACAGAGGCCACAGACCAGGTTGCAATGGCTCCTTTTTATTTTTAGGGGATATAATTTCAGCCAGGATGTCTAGTCCGTTGTCACATAGTATACCTAGCACACTTCACTCTCTCACACACATCCACTGGATTTCCCTTTGGAGAATGCCTAGATTTTTGAGTCTGACTCCTGGAAAGGAATTAGAGCTGGTTGGCATCCAAATCCTTCAACTCTGACAATGGCATAACAGCACAGGGTCACCTCGTCTTTCACAGCCAACGCCGTCAACCAAGTTTTCTAAAAGCCTTCTCTTCCTTGTCCTGTCTTCCAGCATCTCAGCGACTTTTCTTTTTCTTATGTTGTTTGCATACAATTCTGAAAATCTTTTCTTCCATAATCCAAAGTAGCAGGGGGAAAAAGGGGGCAAACTGATTTTTACAATGTTTTTGAATTGCTTATCCTTCGGGGGAAATGTGCCCCAAAGACCAAAATGTTAACACTTAGACTCTTTGCCTCTCCTCACCTCCCTAAACTGAATCTGGAGGTGAAAGAAATTGTCAGCTGGGTTGGCCTTTTCTTTCTCAGGAACAACGTTGCAGAAAGAAAGAGGTGTGTGTGCATGCGTGCGTGTGTGTGTGTGTGTGTGTGTGTGTGTGTGTGTAAAGGTGCATAGCTTTACCCCATTAAAGTCTAAGCTCTGAGACAGTAGGAGACCCAGGGTCGCCCTCCCCCGTTTCAGCGCAGTGCCCGAGCCGCTCTCATTGCCCCCAGGCAAGCTCTGCGCCTTGGAGCTGTGCCAGGACTCCAGACCGCGCCTGGCAGGTCGGTGGGTGGGGGGGCCTGGGGCCTGGGTGTTCCCTTTGCAGAAGACGCCCATTTGGAGGGAAAACTCCCTTTATTTTCCTGGGGCTCCGTAGCCCCCCTCCTCAGTCCCCTATCATTTTTACGCTGATCACACTCATGATGATGAAGAACTTGCAGCTCAGCTTCCTGCCGCCTGCTTGACCCGGGAGCACCAGCAGGCTACCGGCCTCGCCCTTAGCTCCCGCCTCCTCTCGCAACCCCGGGGCCTCGGGGCGCCAGTGGGGGCTCCAGCGGGCCGGGGCCGCAGCAGGGGCGCGCGGGGGCGCGGGGTCCCGCCGGGGAGCGCGCACGGAGCGGCGCCTCGGCCGCCCTGCTTCCTGGAGCTCTGCTCCTTTGACCCCAGTGGCAGTCCCTGTCACTGCACCGCTCTCGTTCCCTCCGGCTCGCCGCGCCCTCGCTCCCTCTCCTCGCCCCCACGCTCGCTCTCTCCCCAGATCGAGGCTGCTCGGGTCCTTTCTCCCCCCGCCCCCCGCCTCCCTCTCGCGCCGCGCCCCCCGGCCCCCCGCCCCAGCCCGCGGCGGGACCTTCGGGGTCGAAGGTTCTGGCCCGCCCGCGCCCCTCGCCGCCCCCGCGCGCCCCCCGCGCGCCTCCCGCCGGCTCCGGCTGCTCCGCGATGGATCGCCTGCTCGTCGGGCGCTGAAGGCATCCCCGGGACCCGGAGCGCAGCCCGGGAAAGGTAATCCGCCCCGGGAAGGGAGGCGGAGGGCGGGGGAGGGGGAGGAGGCGGCCGGGCGCCCGGTGCCGCGCGCGAGAGGAAGGGAAAAAAATGCACACACAAAGCGGAGCCCGGGTGAGAGGTGCCTTGTCAGAGGCGCGTGCGAGGGGCTCGGAGGCTGCGGACCGCGGCTGCCCCGGTGCCCCTGACAGTCGCTCGAGTCGGCGCTTTCCGGGCAATTCGGAACCCGAGGAGGGCTTTTTTCAACCCCTGGAGCGAAAGCGAATTCTTTTTTAGGAGCTGTCTCCTTCCCACTCCGCATCTCGCCCCTCTGCCCTTCTCCCTTCCCCCCGCCCCCGTCCTCGGCCCCCGACCTCCCGGGGTCTCCACCGCGCCGCTCCCTCCTCCGCCGGGCTCTTTCAGCAGCGAAGGAGGGGGTGTAGGCGAGGGGCAACGGCGAAAGCCGGGCGGCGGGGATGGGGGTGGGGACGAGGGCACGGCGAGCTGTTTACTAGAAAGTCCGGGGGTTCTGTGTTCGAGCCGCCCCGGCCTAGGCCCGGGTGCATTGTGTTGGCCCGAGCCCTGGGCGCCCGCGGCGGCCGGAGCGAGGTGCCGCGGCCGGGAAGGCGCCGCGCAGCTTTGTGCTGGGTCTGCGCTCCGCGGCCGCCCCCGGGCCGCCTGCGCGCGCGCCGCTCTCGCGCGGGGCCGTTTCTCACCCTCTCCCCGCGCTCCAACCTGGATCTCCCCCGCCGCCTCCGGTCTCCGCGATCGCAGCCTGCAGAGCGGGCCAGCGACCCGGGCTGGGCGGCGGGGAACGAACGGCCAGAAAAAGTAACCGTTGCAGCTCGATTTCTTCCCTCGGGAGGCAGGAGTTTCTTTGCTATTTACATGAAACAGGGTTGTCTTTGCAAAACCTTTGAATTCTGAGGATTTGCGGCCTAGGAGGTGAAGGGGGCATTTTTCCTGGCGATTGGGGAGGGTATTAGAATCCACCAGCAAGGAAAGAAATTAAGGATGCCCCAGTGGGCGGATTTATACCACACCCCTCCCCAGGACACCCCCAATTAAGTGCAAATGCAGGTCTTGAAAAATGTGTAATTGAGATGCTGTAAACACACAAACAGGTCAGGGTGGGGAAAAAACAAAACAAAACTTTAAGTGAAAGAAAAGATTTCCAAAGAGGGGGGTGGAAATCCGTGGCCTCAACACCCCCTTCGAACGCTCGCTGGATCCCTCCCTTTCTTTCTCTGCCGCTCCAAGGATGCAGCCCGGCAGCTCCGGGGCGGAGAGCAGGGAGGCGCCGGCGGCCCCGGGCGCGGGTTCGGCTCTCGGGGTTCGGGGATGCCAACGCGCCCTAGAGGCTGACGTCGGGGGCGTGGGGCTGTGATGCTCGAGCGAGGATGGCGCGGTGTCAGAGCCATTGGCCGCCGGTGGTCATCAATCAATTCGGGGCTGGGGAAGCGGTAGAGAAAGAAGGACAAGCGCCCAGCGGAGCCTGGGGCCGCGAGCGCCAGCGCCAACAGTGCCAGCCGCGGCGGCCGCGGCGGAGACGACGGCGGTGGCAACGAGGGACTGAGCGAGTAAGGCCAGCTGGTGCTCCAGGAAAGAAGGGGGAGCTATAGCTCGGACGAGCCGGCCGTGAGCCGGGAGGGCAGGGCGCGCGCGCGAGTGAGTGAATGAGTGTGTGTGTGTGTGTGTGTGTGTGGTTGCTGACCCCCCCACCCCCAACTGCCCACCGTAGATTTAAAACAAACACACCAATCCAAAGTAGAGAATTCCGCACCCCCCGCCCCACCATATATAGACTCCACGCGTTGCCAGAGGCGCGGGAGAAAAGTCCTGCCCTTTCTCTCCGAAAGAATGTGCCAGCCGGGTGTCCGAAGTGCTGGAGACAAGTTCAGGTGTAAGTGCGTTGGGAGGGAGGGCGCTCTGTGGACAGAGGGCACGTGGGACTTTGTGCATCCGTCTTAAAACCTTGGCGGAGAAACCGCCCGGAAGGCTTCTGGGCATCGCTCCGGGATACAGGGATGAGTAACTGGAGATGGGCATAAGAGAGTAAGGGCGTGAGTTGAGAAAGCACTCCATCCGTGCGGCAGAGGGAGGGGAGAGCGAAATTTGGCGTAGTTGGAGCCAGCGAGTTCCAAAGTCCGGCCAGGAGGTTGGTCGGATGATCTTCTTAGGGGCTAGTGAATAAAATGAGCATCCTTGTTTAAACGAGGAAATCACGGGCTCCTTTCTCATAGGCTGTGCCGTGCGGTGTTCGGGTAGAGAGGTCAGGAGTTGTTGCTTTGAAACTTTTGGTAAATTGGACTTCTGGTGTCTAGGAGGTGGAGACAGTTATTTAATTCCTCAGTTTTTAATCCTTTCATTGCCAGCAGACTTTAAAAGGATTTCCCACTAGATTCCTAAAAAAGAATATTGCAAGTTGCACAGCTTAAGGCACAGGAGAAGTGATTGCTGTCTAGGAAATGCAAAATGTGCTCACATGATTTTTTTTTTAAAGAGAAAATCAAAGTAGCCCCAGCATGAATGTTTGGCAGTGTCAGTCCCCTTTAGATTTTTCTTTAGGATTGCTGGCATGTAGTACTGGGTTCCTTTGTTTTGTAAAGCAAATGTATTGAAGTCTAAAAATGGAAATTAAAAAAAAAAAAAGTACCGCTCTCTAAATATTATATGTAAAAAATAATATGTGTGATGAGGATGAGGTGTTCTAAAATCTGATCATTTGGAGGGTTTTACTGCCTGTGTTAAGCAAGGGGATGCAGGTTCTTAGTAGTTTGAAGGTGTTGTATCATTCTGTCTTGTTTCAAGCTTTTTCCAGGTTTCTCAGATTAGAGGAGGGAATTTACCAAAAAAAAAAAGCCTTTTCCATGTGTTGGTGTTTCATATTCTTGAGATATGATTATCCTGTGATGTGAATGGGGGTGAACATAGCATTTTTAAAAAATAAGCTTTTTCTTGACTTGTCTGTAAAGGTTCCTGTGAAAGTTTTGAAGCTCTCTGCCTCAGTCTGACATTTTCTTCAAAGGACTCCAGATTAAAGAAGATAGACGCTGCAGGTGTACTGTTTCGATAAAACATTTGAAAGAGAACATGGTAAAGATGAATTCAAATGAGGTGCCAGCCACCCATTTACCCTTTTGAGTTACAGGGGTCTATGCTTGCTGATGAAAAGATGTTCTATTTGTCTTACTGGAGCAAAGGTGCAAAGAGGCACAGATCTCACTTGATAGAAAAGGCAATCCCATGTTGACTATAGGATATAGTGGACCATAAAAGAGTGCAAATTGATCACCTTCTAAGTTCCTGCTTTTCTGGACTTCAAATGAGAGGGTCTAATGCTAACTACTGTAGGTCATTACCTAGATATTTACATAATAGGTATGCATCTTTCATTTCTAGGCCATTTTGCTGAGTTTAATTAGTGAGTTTACTCCAGGAACATTTAAACTGTTTCTGGCTCCGGGTGCAGAGATTGTTACAGAGAGGTCACAGTGGTCTAGACATGAATTTTATTTCCTTTGCTTCTTAATGTTCTGTATTTCACACAATAGACATTGATGGCAGGAACATTAAGAATTGCCGTGTAATTTTTACACCACTGTCTAATTTATGCAAACACTAAGTTCTCCAGTCTGAAAATGTGTATTTTTCCCCCTCTGTGCTTTGATGGCTAACATTCTTTTTAATGACAGTCATTTCTATAACAGGAAGATGTTTTCATTTGTATTTACTTTTCAGCATGTCGCAATTATGCAGTTTTGCACTTCATTCGTGTCTCGGTACTTTGTGTCTCAAAAGAGAATTACAGTACTTAGAACAGGACTGCAATTTGAAGCAGGTGTTGTGTTTTACTGTTATGCAAAATAACAGTAAAATATAATTGTGGGGGAAATTAAGGAAACAGCTGCAAACTTGGTATGAAAACTGCTACATTATGATTTGTAAGCAGTTCTTATAGATATCTTACATCAGAGAAGCAGGCAAAGATTTTAATTTCGTTAATCCTACTGGCCTGGTTGTCTGTCAGCAGTCCTTAGAGGACTCATACCTCCCATGAAGTCAGGAAGAAGAAAGAGAACCCAAAATGACACTTTGTTTAAAATGCCAGAGCAGGAGGGGTTCATGTCTTGGCAGCGCCATTATGTGTTAGGAACGCAGGCAAGGTGGGTGTTTTTTAGCTTGCTTTGCTAATATGAAGAAGGCAGTGATTTGAGTAGAAGGCTGTGGAATTTCTTAGCTCAGCTAGCATATGGAGGACTTACACAAGCCCTGGGTTGTAAAATAATAAAATAAATGGCCTATGGCAAGCCATCTGCCTTTTGCCTGATATTTAAGGTGTTTCATGCCAAATTTAAATCTAATCTTATTATTCTAAATATTTTTATTTGAGATAGCATCTAAGATTCGAGAACTTAATGGTGCACATGGTGAAAGTATTGTAATGCAGAGCGCTTAAAGTAAAAGAGGGTGGGTTAACCCAAGGGTATCCAAGGAGCCTACTGTCCCCTTCTTTAAAACTTCCCTGATCAATTGCAACAGCGTAGAAGTAGGGATGGGCTCTGCTCAGTCTTCGCGCACCTGCTATAAAAACAAACATCCTCATTTCTGAACCCAGCACAACAAATAATATAGTGTCTTTTATACAAATAATCAAAATGAGCTGAAAAAAATTTTAAAGGATGAAACCAGCTACTGAGAATATTGCAGCACCAAGCAGGAGTGAGGGCTTCCCTTGTGGCTCAGCTGGTAAAGAATCTGCCTGCAATTCAGGAGACCTGGGTTTGATCCCTGGGTGGGGAAGATCCCCTGGAGAAGGGAAACGCTACCCACTCTAGTATTCTGGCCTGGAGAATTCCATGGACTGTATAGTCCATGGGGTCACAAAGAGTCAGACAGGACTGAGGGACTTTGACTTTTAAGCAGGCATGAAGCAGTAGATTCAATGGCCACCCTCGTTTACTGCTCATAATGAATGCATCCGAAATGGTGATCCAAGCCTGGATGTGTTCAACTTTCCCCTGAATAACTGGACGGTTTTAAGAAACTATGTTACATGTAGCAAGAAGGATTTGCCTTAACATAAAGTTCTTGGCTGGAGTGGAATTCATATGTATGCCATGCTTTGAGTACCTATGTATTTTGAAACCACTGAAAAATTATATGTGATGTGTGCATATATTATGTGTGTATCATAGTTACACACAGGTATCTGTGATGAACAGAGCATTTTAAATTTACATTTGGCATTGTGTTTTATGACTGTGCTAAGCACCGAGGTTTCAAATTATTCTGTGACACCAACTTTGTACAGACCAAACATTCCAATTAGCAGGAAAGGTTTGGAAGACTCTCCACTTCGAGCTCAAACCATTTCTAGTTAGACACCATGGCAACTGTGGATGTGCCCTTCCGTAATTCACGTTAAGTGCCATAATTATAATTAAAGAGGAAATCTTAGTTTGAACACCATTGAAATGATTTGCTAGCAGCCAGCCATGTCATTTGGAGTGTCATGTCCATTCTGAAGTACGTGCTAGGTAGAGAGTTGGGAGAGGTTTTGTCCACGAAGCGACCACACAGATTAAGATTTTTCCTGAACCAATTTCACATCCAGGTGTCACATCTGACATTGTTTAGAACATCCTCTTTTTCTTTGTCCTCATTTTTTGGTTTGTTTTGTTTTTTCCAGAAACGCAGAGCATTATTGATGAATAGATCCTTGGGTTCAGAGGTTGGCTGAAACGCACCATGCCCGCTTCCATCCTTCGCTCCGGAAAGTTGTGAATTGCTCATGCCTATAGAGAGGAAGGATGGCACATGGGATTCCTTCTCAAGGCAAAGTTACCATCACGGTGGATGAGTACAGCTCCAACCCCACCCAGGCATTCACGCACTACAACATCAACCAGAGCAGGTTCCAGCCGCCACACGTACATATGTAAGTATCACTCGTGAACTTAAAAAAAATTAGCCATCAGGGAATTAGAAAGTCGCTAATGACTTGGAGAATAAAAGATGTATGCTTCACCAGACAGATGGGTTATCTGAGGTTCCAAGTACAGCTCAGAGGAATCCTCCGCATCTGGGTAATGCCGAACCTTTCCAGAGTATGTACTGTTGACCATAATTTGCCATTAGATCTTTAGAGCCCCCAAGGGCTTGCCTACATTTTGTGGATAACAACGGAGAGGTTCAGATACTCGTCCAATGTCACACAGCGAATTTTGGCAGATTCACCTGACCCCTTGTTCAGTTTGCATTTACCTTGCATTGCTTGCTTCCCTGATGAAATGTCCTTAAAATTTCTGTAGCTTTTCCCCCCCTATACCTCACCCCACCACCCCTTTACATTCAGCTGGGAAATAGGCCTAGTTGGGACTAACTGTCCAGCCACTACTAAATCTGTTGTCGTGCCTGTTGCTTGTAGGACGAGTGCCGCATGCTGCTGGATTCGAACAATATGGGGAACAAAGGATTAAGGGACAGTGGGACAGTGGGTTCCAGGAATTGTACTTTTCCCTCATTCCCTAATACTTTTTAAGCCCTGTCTCGGTTTAAACTGTTAAAGGAACAAAGTGTGGGAGAAATCCAGAGGCAAGGATTTTTGCAGCACCTGGGTGCACACCAGCTTTTTTTCTGTTCCTCTGCTACAGGATGTGCTGGGCTTTCAGCAGAAGGGGCAAAAGGTCACCGTCTCCCTTGTTTATTCAAGGCCTGGTGCTCATTCTCTATTAGACCCTTCCAATGTCTAACATGAGTCTTTCATGGTAGGACTAAACCCCTTTGAAAAGCATTGTATAGTCAAGAGAGAAAGGAGGTTAGGGATCTGTTGACTGATTTTGCCATTCCTGGCAAAATGGAACTCGGGGCATGTCCAAGTCACAAGCTCTTTTTTTTTTTTTTTAAGTAATTGTTTTATTTGGGCGTTAAAAAAAAAGCCCCAGTAAGTCCACCTCCCTCCCACCACCAACACAGGCACACACACAGATACATGCAACCCCCTCTCCTCAAATTTACAAACACAAAGATCTTTCTCTTGACTGCCTGGGTGTTGTCACAAGTACTAGGATGTTACTTTGCAAGTTTGCATATTCTGTAGAGCTACTCAATTATCTATGATAGGATTTCTGCAAAAAAAAAAAAAGAAGAAATAGAGAAATCCTTGCAAATGGTTAATACTAAACTATTTCTAAGATTTTTATACTCTCTTTAAATCAGGATATGTTCATAATAATGAAGGTTTCCTAACATGGTTTTAAGGAAAAGTTTTTAAGGGGAAGATTTTTCTTTGTTAAAATGGCTTTTCTGAATAGTAACTGTGTGTTCATTTCAAATATTCCTTTTATCCTTCTGCTTCTAATAATTGCTTTTCCTTCAAATATGTTATAGAATGTGTGCAAACTGGACTTAGGAATCCTTGAGCTCTGCTTTGCTGGTGTAATATTTCTGTTAAAGAATGGCACAGCACTTTGTGGATTTTTGTTTCCTTCCAGGCAAAAGAAAGTATGTTTTGCCCCAGATTCCTTGGAAAACGACTGACAGGGAATCTGAGCTTAGTCTTTGCTTGTTTGTAGCCCTAAGATTCCGCTGGTGAACTGTGAATGCACAGTGATATTTTAAAAATCATGTAACCTTAGAACTGATGTACATGATCTAGCCATGAAAAATCTGAAGGATCAAATTATCCCTTTTATGAAAACAAGGCTTGAAAAGCGGAGTTTGCAGTGGCGGCCTGGACAGCTGTGTAGCCCTCTTGCCAGACTTCTGCCCTGGGAGTAGCAGTTCTTCCACGGTTATCTCAGCTGCCCTTTACACCTTCATCACCCGTGAACGAAAGGTGCAGGTGGGGGGCTTCCCACCTGCACCTTTTGTTCCAGCCACGCGTGTTGGCACCCCGTGGGCCTTTCTGTCTTGGTGCCGTTGCCTTCACTGTTTCTCACAGCTGAGACGCTCACATTTCAGGTCTGCTGAGAGTCAATTCTTGTCCCTCTGCATCTAGGAAACCTCTTCTCTCTCTTCCCCAGTCCAGAGTGACTGTGCCCATCCACCCCCCTACCAACATGACATGTCTCATCACTTGATATTTTCCTCCAACCAGACCACCTCCATTTTTATTCTCTTTTTCTGTCTCCCCCGCCCCCGCCCTTCTGCCTACCTTCTCTCTCAAACTATATCATTCATTTCTTCTTTTAAAATATTACAAATTGTTTTATTAAAAAAAGTTTTTAACATTTATTTATTTATTTGCTGTGCTGGGTCTTAGTTGTGTCACGTGGGCTCCTCAGTCTTCATCGAGGCACGTAGAATCTTTAGTTGTGGCCCTGTGACATGTGGAATCTAGTTTCCTGACCAGGGATCGAACCCAGACCCCTGCATTGGGAGCACGGAGTCTTAGCCGCTAGACCACCAGGGGAGTCTTGTATCATTCATTTTTTTAAAGGCAAGGATTGAGCAGGTGACAGGTGTTTAGAAATATTGATTGATCACTTGATCGATCCATGGATTTGATTGTGCATTGTGTTGAAAAATTGTGGTTGAGATTTGGAGATTTTCACTGGGATCTCTCTGACCAGTCTTAACACTCAGTGTTGTTTGAAGGAGTGTACACATTATCAAGATGCTGGCCGACCTTTTCCTTGACCTTTCTTTTCCATGCTTGGTGCCCTAGCACAGTGACCAGCCCATAGTGGGCATTCAGGTTTCTTGGTTAAAGATGGTCATGTTATATCTAAAAAGATTGCCCTGAGTCTAAATAGAAACTTAAATTGGCTGAAAAATACCTATAAAATATTTAGTCTAAGATTTCTTCAGTTTTTAAAAAAATTTTTAGCATGTCATGGTAAGAGCTCTACTCCTCTCCCTAAAGGTATTTTGTCTTTTCTTTTTGAATAGTTGCTCATTTATTTTGCATGAGTTTCTTAAAACATTGGCTTTCCTTTTGCACTTACAACTGACATCTGTGGAGACCCATGACTGATCACCTGGATTGGAGTTACAGTGCTGGTCCGTTAAGTGATCTTTTGCTTTCAGGAAACCTAGTTGAGGTTTATTTAACTTAGTTAAGAAATAGTTTACTTCCCATTTAATTAGTTTGTCGCACCTTAGCTTTGTGACCCATCTTGGACAATTTACTTTCTTTTCTCTCTCGGTAAATGTAAACATTTGCACCAAATGATAGATACGAACCCTTTTAGCTCTGACATACCAAGATTAAGATTGCAGTCAGGACATTTATTTGCAGGATGTGCTGTGAGGGGAACACACATGCAGAAGACCCAGTTCCCATCTTCATAACCTCAGTCATTGATTTCAAAGCTGTCATTTCAACTCGCATTAAGGGTTTACCACGTGGCCCTGGTTTGGTTTCACTTGGGAGTTCTGAACAGGTTGCCACCAAGCTTTCTAGGAATCACTGGTCTGCATCTCTGCCTGTGATGTAGGGAAGTTTTTGGTTTTTGTTTTTTTTTAAAGAAAGCAATCCCGTATGACCTTGGGAAAGAAGATGAAAGCACAGCTGAAGTTGGCAGGACAGAATTGAACCCAGAATTTGTAAGCTCCTCTTATCCAGATTCTTAAAGATACTGATCGATGTGATGGTTGAAAACCAGCAATTAACAGGGCTTCAGTTTTCTACAGCCCTGTCATCTTCCCCAAGCAGAATGCTATTTAGTATTTTTAATGATAAAATTATTTAGTATTTTCAGTGAGGGTGGGAGAAAGGTGCTCAAGGAATCAGTGTAGATCTCAAAACACCAACAAGATTTTGTATGTTTTACATTGTCTGAGGCCTAATTAAGTACTGTAAAACATCTTTAGTAAGGTATCTAACCATATCTGTTTTTGCATCAAAAGTCCCACTTCCTGGGAGACCCTTCAGTCCCCTGCAAACCAGGATGGTTGGCTACCCTATTGAGGTTAATTCCTCACCATTTTCTTTCAAGATTGGTTGCTAGGAAGCTCAAATTAAATTTTATTTTCAGTTTTAGATACTTTCTACTTTATTGTCTATGGCTTTAGTTGTTAGCACCCCTGAAATCTTACTTAACTCTTTCTTTTACATTTATTTTGAGGAGGCAGTATAGTATAGTGGAATTAGATTGTTGGATTTAAAACCTGGTTGCATGATGTACTAGCTGCATAACCTACTGTGGAGGAATGTGTTAACATCTCTTTTTTTCCTAGCTCTAAAATATAGATGATAAAAGTAGCGCCTATCTCCAAAGGTTGTTGTGAAGGTTAAAAACATTATTGTTTGTAAAAGTTTTAGAGGAATGCTTAGTATATAGTCTGTACTCAATAATTGTTAGCTCTTCTCATTGATGATCGTTTTATTGATTCTGCACTTTTTTATTCTGCCTCAGTTCATTTTGAAAATTAGTGGAGTATAGATAAATGAGTAAATAAGAAAATCACTGCTAAGTTTTGTCCTGTCTTCCTCAAGGAGTCATTACTAGCAAACTTGCCCTGTGCTTAGTTGAGGAATCATTGGACTGTAGCCCGACAGGCTCCTCTGTCCGTGGGATTTTTCAGGCAAGAATACTGGAGTGAGTTGCCATTTCCTTTTCCAGGGGATCTTCCCCATCCAGGGATCAAACCCACATCTCCTGTGTCTCCTGCATGGCAGGTGGATTCTTTACCCACTGGGACATGGGGGAAGCCTTAGTAGCAAACTTGGGCTGGGTGTAATTTTCAGCTGTTAGTGTTGGAAGGTGCCCTGACTTCTTTTTAAAAATTTTTTCATTTTTAAAATTTTTTATTGAAATATAGGTGACTTGCAAAATTATATTAGTTTCAGATATACAAAATTGTAATTCTATATTTTTATACTTTATATTCCATATAAAGTTACTATAAAATATTGGCTATACTCCCAGTGCTTTATGTTGCATTCTTGTAGTTTATCTATTTTATACCTGGTAGTTTGTACCTCTTAATCACCCGCACCCTTTTTGCCCCTCCCTCTGCCTCTCACCAGCAGTCTATTCTTTGTGTCTGTGTTTCTGTTTTACTATATTTGTCCTTTTATGTTTTAGATGCCACATGTAAGTGAAAATGTATAGTATTTGTCTTTCTCTGTGCCCTGACTTAGTGCCTGTTGGGATGTCTCACCGATCTCGAGTTACTCATGAGATTGTCAGTCCCAAGGGGACAAGGAATCTGGAGAGCTGAGTGTTGTCACCTGATTTTTCCTTGTAGAATCATAGTGGCCTTCATTCATTTGTGCTAGTCTCAAGCCTTTGTAGCCCTATCAGTGTCTTAGGCTCTGTAGCTATGGCTGTGGTTAAAACAGAAGCATTAAGTCAGTCAGTCAGTCAGTTCAGTCGCTCAGTCGTGTCCAACTCTTTGCAACTCCACGGACCAGACCACAGCACGCCAGGCTTCCCTGTCCATCACCAACTCCAGGAACTTGCTCAAACTCATGTCCACCAAGTCAGTGATGCCATCCAACCATCTCATCCTCTGTCGTCCCCTTCTCCTCCTGCCTTCAGTCTTTCCCAGCATCAGGGTCGTTTCCAGTGAGTCAGTTCTTCACATCGGGTGGCCAGAGTATTAGAGCTTCAGTTTCACCATCAGTCCTTCCAATGAACACCCAGGACTGATCTCCTTTAGGATGGACTGGTTAGATCTCCTTGCAGTCCAAGGGACTCTCAAGAGTCTTCTCCAACACCACAGTTCAAAAGCACCAGTTCTTCGGCATTCAGCTTTCTTTATAATCCAACTCTCCCATCCATACATGACTACCGGAAAAACCATAGCTTTGACTAGGTGGACCTTAGTGGTTATAATAGAAGCCTTAAGAATTAACTGAATTTAACCAGGATTGAGTACAAACAGCATAGCTTGAGCTGGGGAATGAGGACAGTGTTCTCATGGCAGCTGATAATGTGATGTGAAGTCAGAGATCTCTATCCGAAGGCTGATCTCACTAGTTGCTGGCTTGGCTAGGTGATGATGGGCTGGATTACTGAATTTCTGTCTTCTCATCTGTAAAATGGGTTCAGTGACTCTCTAAGATGGTTGTAAGCATTACTTGAGATGATGTATATGACATAGTGCCCAGAAGATAGCATTGGTAAATAAATGCTGTGATCATATTTCTGGTCTTGTCCATTAGCTGGTGAACATGAAGTGTTAACATCTTTTTTTTTCCCTGAACTGCTTGTGTGAAATTTGACAAGTCCAACTTGTCCTTGTTGCTTTGTTGCATTTTACAGCATCTGTCAGTGTTTGCTCAGGCATTGCTAATCAAAAATGGTCTGAAGCTTTTAGGGTATCTAGGTGATCATCCCATGCCAAATTCTTACAAGATTTTGTTTGTCTAATCTGAAGTTTTATTCTTAAGTGGTAGGAAATAAATATTTATTTCAGGTCTGTATTAGTTATCCTTGGCATTTCCGAGGTGGCAAAGTGGTAAAGAATCCACTTGCCAATGCAAGAGATGCTTGGGACACAAGTTTGATCCCCGGATCGGGAAGATTCCCCTCAAGTAGGAAGTACCAACCCCCTCCAGTATTCTTGCCTGAAAAATCCCAGGGACAAAATAGCCTGGTAAGCTACAGTCCATGGAGTCACAAAGAGTCAGACACAACTGAGCAACTAAACACAATAGGTATCCTTATATGTAAAATGAAAGTTACAGAAGAGTGTTAGAGAATGATGCCATTTGGTTAAAAAAAATCTCAAAATGTGTAAAAAGATAAATATCAACATTATTGGGGGATTCTGTAGGGAATAAATTTACAAGTAAATTTAAGGGAGGGAATGATAGGTAAAGATCTTAACACTTTGTATTTTATATACTTTCATCTATTTTATAAGAACTGTATAATGCTTTTATGATAAAAAAAATTTAGTTAAAGAATGATAAACATGTGATTTGTCTGCAGTTCCTTCTGCTTTTAGTTAGCAAGATTTGCATTGAAGGCTCACTCTCATGGAAATCTGCTTTCTTTGGGCCTAGCTTCTTTGGGTGGTACCTTCTTCTGTTCTATGTTGTGATCCAGGTAGAGACCAAAAGCTGTTCCTTGGTTCAGTATCATTCAGCTTGCTCATGTATGTGAAGATGTGAGGCCATAGATGCTGCTGCCTTCTTAGTCCTGTAACTGGAGGGAAATCTATCTAAGAAATGCTGTCAAGTTCATTTTTGGAAGCCAGAAAAGTGTACAGTATTGGTAAATAAAGAGCTTGCTGTTGCAGATGACTTGACAGTATTTCAGGGAACCTGGATTCTGGTCCTGTCTTGGTCACTAATTAGGTCTGTGATCCTGAGCAAGTTGAGCATCTTTGAATTTCAAGTTCCTTACCAGCCATTGGACTCGATGCACTTCAGCATCATTCCTTCCTACTCTGGCCGTCTAGGGTTTCCTCTTTTCTTCTCTTTTCTTTAGTTTGTTTGAAATAAAGAACACAAATCCCTCATCACTAGTGATATTCTGTAGGGAAAGACTACATGGTGAGATACCATGGGGATATGTTGGAGGAGAAGACCAGTGACCCCCCCCCCCACCTCTCGTAGGGAGGAAGAGGATTATCAATGAATGAGTGATTGTCTGGGGCTGTGTAAAATTGCACAGTACTAACAAGGTAGAAATTCATTCTTTGTCACAGAGCTGGGTTGCATTAGCTGTGTGAAGAAAAAAAAATTCTAAACATTTTTCTCTTGGTAAGCCGCTTTCTCATTCTCATTACAAATTTATCACTGGCCTGCACATTAGCATGGCCATAATTTTTGTTAATGTTTTCAATCTGAAATTCATCTTGGAGATGCTGAATGGCTCTTTTGGTTTGTGCTCATGTACAAACACAGAGTGTTTTTTCTTTTCCTCTCTCATTTCTTTTTAAAAATAAGTTCTTTTTCCTGTTACGCTCCCTGAGGGTACTGGTCTCGTGGTCCGTGACAGTTTAGGCTTCATTTTAGAATTGACTTTTTTCTTATTCCGTTGATTTCTTTGTTTGCATTCTGGCTTTAAAAAGGCAACCTAAAATTAGACTTTTTTTTTTTTTTGTCCCATATGGATTTGTTCTTAGAAATTTAGCTGTATGTTGCACAACTGAGTAGACTTATTTGTTTTTGGTTCCTTGACTCTCTGGGAGGGTAAAGAATTTTGACAAAGCCGATTCTTTTTACTATGGTATGCCTGGATTTCAAATCCTGAAACAGTTACCTACGTTTATAGAGAGAAAAGATTCATATGAGAAGTGTGGCTCCAGTCAGTGGATTGGTATATCCTGAAACTGGGCAATTGTTAATCACCTCTCCTTATGGATTAAATTTATCTCCTGATCTGAGTCCAATTTTTAAAAAACATTTCTTTAAGGGAGAAGTTTTGATAAAAATAGACAAAAATGACAAGACCAGCTAACCAGGGAAGGAGTATTATAATAAGGAGTTTGTATCTGAAACATACTTAATTTTAATTCTGAGATTTAGAGCCTGTGAAGATGTAGATTTTAAGATATGAAAACAAAGCTAATAATTAAATCTGCCACCTCTCGTATAACAAGCTCTAGGTAGTTCTGAAGTATTTCCAAAAAGGAGAAACAACTCACCAAGTCTCGGAATGTGTGCATCAGCTTGTTTTTCATCTTTAGTGTTTGCTTCGCTCTCTCCTTCCCGTGTCTCCTTCCCTTTTAGACTTTCCTAGCATCCTGGAATCTGGATGTTTCAGTGGCTATCCTGGCATAATTAGGCTATTATTTCAATATCAGTGTGGACAAAATTGCCACAATTTTCCAGACCACCGTGTTAGTCTGCCTTTTTTTTTTTTTTTTAATGTAAAAAGTACACTTAAAGGCTTTGTCTGTGTAGAAACACTAACTTTGCAAAGAGGAAACGTTGTTGAATTTATTGGCCTTTGCAGTATTTGGGTCTGCATGTTTTTCTTCTATTTTGCTTTGAAGATTTTTTTTTTCTTTCAGTTTGTCCCTGTAAGAGGGTAAAATGTATGCAAATAAGAAAATGTGTTGTTTTGCAGGCTTTTAATTTTTTTTCCCTTTACCACACATCAAGAATATAAACTCCTCTAGTTGGTTTAAATTTTCGTATGTTTTTATATTAAATAGCAAAGCTCTTGATACTAGTTGAAAAAAAAACAGAAAACCACTAGCACCATTTAATAGAGCAAAGAGGTAAATTTTCAGAACTTGATGGTATTGACCCTTAAAATTTCATGTGAGAATTAAACCCTTCTTGAGGTTCATTGGTTGGCAGTGGCTTCCTTAATAGATTATGGTGCCCCACCACCATAACATGAACTCTACTCAAATCCCTTTATTTCTTTGACTAGACAGTCTCTGAAACCTTCCAGCTAAAGGATTTGATAATTCTCCAATTGGAAGAAAAATATCTTTTCTCATCTTTCGGTGGACTATTTTGGCATTTCTGCTGATTGGCTAAGAAAAGCGGTTTACTTGTGGTATTTAGTTTTAGGTATTTGGGCCACAGACCAAGTTTCAAACCGTTTACATATTGTACACTTAGTTTAAAATGTGTTTTGCCCAAAGACTTAAAACTGAAATTAAGGGGAAAAAAAAAAAGGTGAAGTCTCCCACCAGCTAAGCAACCTCAGCATGTTTCTCTAATTTCCTGAGTTAGCCTTTTGCTATGACATAGACCTTCTTCTACCAGCTCTATTTTGGTTCTGAGTTTTGGAAAAATTTCCCCCTTTTGTTTCATTTTGCTTTGCCTTAAGACTTCAGAGATAACCACAGAAGCATGTCAGACTGTATTAGGCATTTTTTAAGAATCACAGATATCATACCCATTGCTGTTAGTTCTGCCTTATATTTAATATTATTCCATTTTTTAAAAAGTACCAACTTTTGTACATTGGTCCTATGAGGGTGTGGAGGAACTATAGTGAGGAGATACACTTTTTATGGAGAAGAGGGAAAGTAGTGGTATATGTGAAGAAGAGAGAGAAAAGGAGAGGGAAGGCCTGGAAGGTATATTATTAGATTCTAACTCTTTCTTGCAGTTATGATGTCCCTGGCCTTGGGCTTGACTTGAATGCCAGGAGTATGTCAGCTCATCCGTAAACATCAGTCAGTAGGGAGAGATAAGACAGATTTCACCTTGGATTTTTGGGGTATACATGCTAACTCTACATACCAATGAATCCAGCATTTGAAAAGATCAGAATTGAAATTTTTGATACACTGACCTGTGTTGATCCCTGAGATGGAGCAATTTGTTAGACTTTTTTGGGTAACTCAGAACTTTAGGTTTGTGTTTCAATATTAAAAAAAAAAAATCCATTTGAGAAATAGTGAACCATGAACTGGTTTTTGAGCAATGTAAAAAATATCTGAAATTTCAGCTGCCCAAGGTCTGCCCTCTGTTAGTCTCTAGGAGACTTACCGTGTGTTGTCCTCCGATTCTGACTTTCACAGTTAACTTGTTTTCACTTTGTTGCTGACCCTCACATTTTGGGCACAGCTGGATGCCCTGAAACCTATTTTGTCTCCACCAGCTTAGAGAAAAGAAGAGTGAGGAGGGGGGAAGTCTTTGGGAAGAACTGACAGACTAGGAAGGCGGTATTAACTCCTGAAGGGTATTAATTCCTAATTCTCCCATAGTGCAGTTCAAAGAAGCATCTCTTCCCCCTCCATGTGAAATAGAAAAGCACAGGTAGGTGTCCTTTTGCTTACAGAAGAGGGAGTCTAGTACCACCCCCTGGTCGGCTGACGCTCTTGAGAATTCAGAAGGGAAATAGTAACAGCGTGGGAGGTGGTTGGCCCCCGTGTCATGCCCTTGGGTGCTGGACGGCTGGCCTATTTTGCATCTCTGCATCTTGACCCCTCCACCACGTTAATGGCAGCCGGCACGCTCCACTGTTTATCTTGGAATTCGATACCATCATCTTGGCAACCAAACTGGGACCTTTACTGCTCACATTGTTGTCATTTGTTGTTAATTATCTGTTACCATAAATTCTGCACTTTGAGAAAAAAAGGAATGTTTTGAAATACTTCCTCCCAACATATAAGTGGAGTTTCATTTTTCTGTGGACAAAAGAAGGGGGAAAAAAATCAGCCCTTTTGGGAACTGGTTTCAGGGAATTCAAATACCCAGGTTTTTCAGACTGCCTGGGTTTGTTCTTGCTAATATGGCCAGGATTTGCAGCAAAGGAATCTTTGCAATTTAGGAATGGCCTGTATTGGTGAGAGGTACCCCCTTTCTAGAAAAAAAAATTAACTTTACATAGGGAGTTGTGCTTTTATTGCAGTCTCTTTGTGCCATAATTGTGTGTTGCGTTCTGTGTGAGAGCCTGTTCCCCACAGTGGATTTCTTGCTTTCATAGGTTATTAAGGCAGAGCAGTCCAAAGTGGAAAGTAGCTTCTGCTTACCTGCCTTTATGAGGTGTTTATTTTGTCAAGTGTAGAACTGAAATGAGCTTTCTGGCCATTAGTGGACTTTAGTCACGCCCCCACACTCTGCAGGGAGGGCTGTGTCACCTTATAAACAAACAGCGCTGCTTTGAAAGGTGCTCTGCCGAGGGCTGCCCGACTCACCGCTGGGCTTAACAAAGCAGTCAGCAGAACAGGAGACCAGAGAATGCACGAGTGTATTTTGGAGAGGAGAGTTTGGGAGTGGAGTGGTTGTTGCTAAGCAGAAATCTAGGCACATTTAAAGATATAAAAACTGCTATCATTTAAGAAGTTCTCCAAAAGTATGTCCATAATCCTGGCTGTCTACCCAGGTGCCCCTTGTGTGTGTTCACTTACAGACTCCGCTCCTAGAATCTCACCTTTACCGTGGTGATCATAATAATATATGCGTCCATAGGTAATGATGGAGGTTATATTAGATGATGCTTAGTACAGAATAAGGCACTTAGCACCGTGTCCCAATACTCAGTGCCTGGTAACTATTGTTACTAGTACTGTTGTTTACCAGGATTGTATCCACAGCGTTAACACTTGAACTTCAGCAGACTTTTCATGGTGCCACGTGGCTCATCCTCACCTTCACTTTTTGGGTTGCCCTTAAGCTGGGTGTGTCTGTTCTATTCTTGTAGAGAAGTTTTTGTTTGTCTCAGCACTTTTAAAGTATTTAGGGCATCGCTGTCTCCCAAGGGATTCCCACCCCGGGAGGGAGGGATTGAGTCTTTGTTAACCTGCTTAATGCGAGGGGCACAGACTTAATGAACAATGATCGCAGCTCCTGTCCGCTTCTTGGGACAGTGTAGCTCTTGGTGATGTGTGTTTTCCTGGAGGTGAGGAATTGGCTTGGGTCTGCTGCCTTTATTTTCTGCAGAACCAGAAAATGTTCTTCCCAGGCTTAGGAGGAAGGTCTCCTGATACTGGTGCTGCCCCTGAAATAAAACCCCCTTTCTACATATTCCACTTCCTTTATTCTTTTATTTCCTCTCTTAGTGGTTTTTAAAGGCAGTACGTATGGTAGGTGCACACGCACTGTTTTAGAACACTGATTACAATCAGAAAAAATGAATATTAACTTGGTGTTTCAGATTTAGGAACAGTTTGGGTATGAGAGTAAAAGACTGGATGGAGAGGAATAGAGGTTGAAAAAAAAGCACCCTCAGATGCTCTGGGGGAGGCTGGGAAAAGGATTTAACACTTTGGATTCTTTAGAAGCCATTAAAACTCTGATGGGATCGGATTACCTGACTGCACATCTGAAACATGAAACTCTTGCCCTAAACCGTGCAATTGAGTTAAGCTCAAAATTCAAGGCCTCCCCCCAAGACTGGCCTCTGGGTAAGCCTCACTGTGGATGGCAAAATGATTTCCTTTGAGAGGAGCAAGACTACAGTGAGGTTTTTATGGCCAATTTAGCCTGTGTATTTGTGCCAGCCAGACATTTGGCAGCTCTTAGTGCCAACTTCGGTGATCTGTCCACCAGTTTTTCCCAAGGTCTTCAGTTCCGTCTGGATTCAGGGCTGACATTGAAGAGAAGATACATTGTAAATCCAGCTTCCTAGGCATGCCTCCTGAATTTTTTATTTTTCCAAGTGGAGAAGTACTGAGAGGTGTGGGGAGAGCAGCAGGGCCCCAACTTGGAGGCTCAGACTGATGCTGACGGTCCTCCTCCCTAAATATACTTTCTTTTCCTCCCTCCACATTTGTCACTGCTTCAAGGGAGCCCCTACCCCTTTCTCTGGACTCCGTGAATTCCTTGTATGTGTGTACTCAGAGCACGTCCTATGAGTAATGCTTTTCTTTGGTCACACGTTTTATGAATATTTTTTTCTGAGTGTTTGTGAAGTGTCTGTCTGGCAACTAGACTTTTAAGTTCTCTGAAGGCAGTGACTCTTTGCATTTTACTTTCTTGCCTTTCTGTACCTGCAGCACCTGTCACGTGCTAGCACGTTCTAGACAGTCTTCAAATACCTGTTGAAGGAATGAGTGGCTGTTGAATTTGCAAGAATTCCATATTCTCTTACTGTGTGCTTCCCCGGGAAGTGTGTGCTCCCTTGGAATCATTCATTCATTTTGAGAGCATGCATATAGACTTGACGCTATACGTGCCTTTAAAAAGGGTAACATGAGTCTCCCGTGTTTTTTTCAGGATGGAGCTGGATGAAGCTCAGAGTGAGTATTTCTGATACTCCTACACTAATGCTATGATCTGTCCTGCCTCCAGTTGACTCTTTCTTTGACAGTAGTAGACTCTCATTTCTAACATAGGAAAAATACCAGTTTCACTTTCATCTTGACCCTAAAGTTTTGGGTTTCCTGTGTCGTTCTCAACCTTAAAAACGGGGGTGTTAGAAAGTATACTGTCTTAACTCCTTGTAAAGTGTTTATTTATTGATCCTGTTTGGCATCAACTATTATTGAATAGAAGCATGAAATTGACTCAGTGGTAAAGAATCCGTCTGCAAATGCAGGAGACACAAGAGACATGGGTTCGATCCCCAGGCTGGGAAGATTCCTTGGAGGAGGAAATGGCAATCCACTCCGGTTTTCTTGCCTGGAGAATCCCGTGGACAGAGGAGCCTGGCAAGCTGCGGTCCACAGGGTCACAGAGTCCAACATGACTGAGCACGCACGCACATATGCACATACCAGGACTCAGACTGATAGCTGTCCCTAATATGTGGAGTTTATCTGAAATGAAGACCATGAAAACGGGTCATCTTAATCATGGGAATCACACATTTTGCATAAAGTGAACCAATTTTATTTTGCATCCTGTTTTCTTAACAACTTCAGTTATTATTTTTTTTAATAGTAAGCGCTTATGTATCTTACCAGATGACTATTTTCACAGAAACCTGTAATTTGGGTTTAATACAGGTAACAACATCATAACAACATTGGTGTTAGGTACTGATTGAAAGTGTTTTAAAATTTTTCCTTTAAAGGTAAAACAAATGAAATTTAAAATAAGCATTTGATGGATTTCTAATTACTGGTGATTTAGCTATAAGCCTCTCAAAAATTAAATGACAAAAAATAAATGCTACTAAAGAGGAGTTTTGCAAGGGGCTTGCAAGGGGCAGACCGTAAAAGAGGGGAGATAATAAGAGAGATTTGCATGGCAAGCACTTTGGGGCAGGAAGTTGTTAATTTAGGTTAATTTGGGGCTTTAGGTTTTCTCCCTGACTGTCTTCTTACTGTGTCTACTGAGAAAGGTGCTGTATAATTAGGCTTTCTGGCGATCTCCTTTGGCTGAGGACCTAATTGAGCTTCAGGGCTAGACTGCTGAGCTGGGCTGGAGTTGACGCAGCCTTTGGCCCTGCAGGTCGAAACCCTGGATGGACCTGCCTCTTTGATAAGTACTTGGAGCGACTGGCAGTGACACTGTTTGGGGAAAGTATAGGTTAGTAGCTGAGGAGTCGGTGTTCCTCATTATATGAAAAACTCTTTTTAACATAGGGAAGACACCAAAATCCACATGTGCAATTTAAATGAGCTTGTATTCTGCATTATAAATATGCACCGGATGCCAAGTAGAAAACCGGAACACTCTCTCAGGATGCTGTTAGGGCCAAGCGGAATCTCATTAGGGACGGCTTCAAAGATCAGTTCCTCGTGTCCATAAAAACAAGTGTAAATTATCTGGTGCGCGCCTGCTGTTAGCAGTTGCGGTGTTGCATTATGCATGATGCCAGACTGCACGGAGGAGACAAACCGCACGGAGCTCCGAAATAGACGTGGGGATTCCTCCACCCATACATAGATAGTTTTTGGTGCTGAGTCCTACCTTTTGGAAATTTATGGGTGCGTTTCAGTTAATGGAGGGCGCCATATATAACCTGCTCCTACATGTTTGATGAATTGGAGTCAGTTCGGAGAGGCATGATAAGACTCTGAATTGTTTATATGAACTACCAGTCTACTCAGATTTATGTATTTTGCTTGTTCACATCTGGAGTCAGATTAGGGGGCGATGAATGCATTCAGTGCTCATAGAATTGGGTGCCTTTGTTTCTACATTTCTCCTTCTCCTTTTGGGCTCTTGGTTAGATTTTTAAAAATAACTGAATCCTCGGAAAATTAAGAGAATGGAGTTGAGTTTAATAAAAAAGCTTTTGGAAAGGAGTTTTGGAATAAATGCCCAAGGGTCTAGAATGTTTTCCTGAGCTTCACTGAACAATAAGGTAGGGATAAATAGTGTTTAAGAACATGGAGTCTAGAACCAGATGGCCAGCGTGTGTCTTTGTCTTTTATTGGTTGTATGATTCGGGGCAAGGTACTTCCCGCCCCCTCCATGTTCTTGTTTATAGATGAGGGAAAACATTTAGTACCTACCTCGTAGACCTGTCATGAGGGTTGAATCTGTTGATTTTTGTATGGTGCCTAGAACACTGCCTGGGACACAGTCCCATCAAAGCGTTTGTTCATATGAGTGTTGTCATCACTAGTGTCGGAGGTAGAAGGCCTTCTCGTGCAGCTGGGGATGAGACGCGAGGCACAGCACACCCAGAGACTGAGCTCATATGCACGTCTGTGCCCGAGTAGATGTGCCCACATTAGGGCAGAGGGCAGGCCAAGGCAGGAAATGATGACCTTTTGTCCACTGGAAGAAGCCATTGGAGATACAAAATACTGAGTAGATGTGTGTCTTTCTGCTCCACATAACGCAAGGGAGAGAATCATGGTATCTTGGGGGAGGCTTAAGATATAGCCAGAGAGAGGCATTTTTTCTCTCAAAGTAGAAGAGACTGTCTGTAATGGTCTCCTTCCCCCAGTTGTTTCTCAGAATAAGGAGCCTAGGACAGGGACTTCCCTGGTAGTCCAGTGGTTAGGACTTCACCTTCCAATGTAGGGATGTGGGTTGGATCCCTGGTCAGAGAGCTAAGATCCCACATACCCTGGGGCCAAAATCTAAACAGAACAGAAGGCATATTGTAAAACATTAGTAAAGACTTTAAAAGTAGTCCACATCCAAAAAAAAACCTTAAAAAAAAAAAGGAAGCATGGGACACAAAGGTCAAAAGATCAGCCTTATACAATGTCATGTGACTTACGTCCACAAGTGGTCCCGCACCAGTTACCTTCATTTGGGAATTTCCATTTGCAAGTGTAATGGGGAGTCACAGATAACCAGCATTGGACTTCCTAGACTGGAAGTTTTGTAAGGGTAGGGCTGATCTTGAATCCTCTGCAGCACTCGTGGGCTCAGTAATTAAATACATCTTTGACCAATCAATAAACAGTCTCCAATATGTATTTATTATGTCATCAGTCCTTACGGTAAACTCCATTACATTTGCTTTTCAGTTTTATTTCCTGATTTTCCACTGTAGGCATATCCCAGGTGAGTCAAAAATGTCTTCAGGTCTGATCCTTTCCCCAGACATGAAAGAAGGAGGACTCCCTGTAGGAGGCATCCCGTGATGGAAAAAAGTTTAAGTGAAACAGGAGTAGCTGTTTTCTGCCCTAGAGGATCACATTTTACTTTCATTTCATAATATCTCCTGTTCTTACCACCCACGTGCCCCTTGGTTCCTCTAAAATCTGGCAGCATTTTTCTGGACCTCAGAGCTCCAGAAACCACTGCCATCTCCTACTCAGAGACTATGCGTATTGGACAGCAGTTGCATTTTTGCTGGGATGTGGGAATGGAGAAGTGTGTGGCCATATGCCGTGAGCTTGGATAGTGGCTCACATTCCAAACAAGTGAAATGGTTTCTGGCCCGCTGCTTGTGCTGTGTGGAAATGAGCAAACCTATACGCTTCTAGGTCTTTTCCACTTGCGGACATGAAGATAGCGAAGGTTGGATGCTTCAACACAATACATTTTCCTAAGTTTCATTTGAGTACAGTTTTGGGACCCGACGTGTTGAATGTGAAGGCTAACTTGAAAGACACCTCCACTTTTGAGAACTTCTCAAAGGTTGCTCTTTGGAAATAATCTCTCTGACTGAAAAGAAGTGGTATTACTACCCAGAAAATTGCTTCTGTGAGCTGTAAGCAGTGTTTTGGCCTCACTTAAGAGACCGTTGAAGTGTGTCTTCTTCATTAAGATTTAGAAACCCTGTGGCCACAAGTCACTCTGCAAGGAGCGTTTCCAGCCATATGCAATTTCCCTCTTGGAAAAAAGCTCTGTGGCAGGTGTGAGGTATGCTATTAAACTTCTTTATGTTTCAGCTGCAGCCAGGCCCAGGTCTGCTTTGGCGATGGTCCTCTCTGCCTAGGGTGCCGCAGATTTAGCTATCAGCCAGACTCGTGCCAAATGCCTCGGATGCGAATGCTGTGGCTGGCAGCTGGGCCTTGGCTCCATTGCTGTTGGTGAGCCCGGAGTACCTGTTTGATCTTTAAAATCGAGCAGCACAGCAAAGTAGGAGAATTCTTCCAGCTCTGTTGCTTTTCTGGGAAGTTCAGAGATGGCATTTGGCAGCAGCTTTTGCATTCAGTTCTAACTTTTGAACTTCGTAATAGGAAAATTATCTAATAAAAGCTCTATTTTGGGGTGGTTAAAATTAGTAGTTCCCGAATGTTCAAGACCTCAACTTACTAGACCGAGAAGCTCATAAAATACGCATTGTGAGGGGTCCAGCTAGTGAATATATTGGTTATAGCAGTCTATAGCTGCCTGTAGAAATGATACATCATATCTCTCCATTGTCTTTATACAAATGTGTAAGTATATGCACACATAGCCACGGATAAATGAAGGTTTAAAATTAAACACAGATGAAAGCATTTTCAGAACATTTCTTATGACCATCTAAAAATCAAAACACTGGACATTGTTTGCATGTTGAGATGAACACCTCAGCTAACAATTGACCTTGTTTTCAATTGAGGGCACCAAGATGTCACATTATTAAGCATATTGGGTCAACCCAGAGTTCATGGTTAACATCATTTTTCTTTCTGTGGAGATGAAAAGGTCTTCAGCCAGATTGTTTTCTTTTGGTTCCACCCCGGGTGCGGGGTGGCATGATTTTTGCATGACTATGGCTCTGCTCTATAAATAAGCAGATTCAGTCTTTTGTTTCAAATGTAATCAGCAAGATTGCATTTGCATTGCTTGTAAGTGAATCACATAAGTGAAATTACATTGCCTGCATCTCATTTGGTATCATAAAATGTTATGGGATGCAGGCTGTTTTTCTGCAACTAAAGTGTCTTGAGTTGGTACTAGGGTGCTTGCTTTCATTTTCCTTTGTGACCAAATTTGTTGCGTTCTACAGAGTTAGGGCTCATATTTTCACTTAGGTTAGTTGCGGGAGAAATGCTCATTCTCCTTCCCTAGAATGAGCTTAAGATATTGGTTCAGTAGGGGGTAAATGGGAGTTTTAAGACCATTCACGTCATGCAGCAAGTGATGGCTAATCACTTTCTGTCATTTGAGACAACTTTTGCTTACTAAGAGTAAACGCCAGTCACTGTGGGTTGGATGTATAATGCAATCTAAAGCTTTTCAGGCAGTTGGCGACAGAAAACAGTTTGCATAAAACAAAAACAAAAGCTTCAGTTAGTCACCATTTTTTAATGACCATTATAAAATACATATCTTAATTGGCTCTTAGGATATCCGTAAGGCAGATAACATAAAAGTCATTTTGAGGTTCTCCTGCTTATTTCCTTGAAAATAAATGATTTAACACAATAGTAATAATCACTGACTTCAAAAGTCAGTAAGTTCAGTGACAAATGAGAATGCCCTGTTTTACAGATCACCTCCCCCTTCCACTGAGGTTTTCTTAATTCATAAATTTTTAAGGTGGAAGTCGAGGGAAGGGTATGCATTCTTAGATAACCTGGAACATGGTGTGGTTATCCACAAAGCCTCTGTTTGTTAACTACATTATTGATAAAACCCCACAAGGCAGTAAGCAGCTATAGTGCTGGGTATGCCCTTTGGTAAATGTGAAAACTGGTTTCAAAAAGAGAAAGGATACCAGTTATAGTGATAGACCAACAAAATGAAAGTGCTGAATAACAAATGATGATCTTCAGTCACTCGGATGGCTATTAGTAGGAAAAAATGGGAAGAATTAAATGTGATGAATAGGACATGTAAATATCAGAGGGTATGTTTTTCCTATCCAAAGAGATGACTTAAGAACACTAATTCCAGAAGAAAAACTAACATTCTAACATAGCTGACAGTTTTGTTTTGTTTTGTTTAACAGTAAGACCTTGTAGGAGATGTGCAGTTTTGTATTCTCATTATTTTTTGAATGTACGTAGGAAAAACATTTCATGTGGAAGGAGAGGATTGAGTATAACTTCTTTTTAATTAGTAAATTTTTAATTGAAGCACAACACACATACAGAGAAGAGTCCGAGTTAACTGTGTTTGACTAAATGAATTCTCACAACGGGAACCTGCTTGTGTGATCAGTATTGGGTATAGTTTTAAAGATGATTTGTTTTAGTCTGCAGAACAACATTCTGAAGGAGTAAGAATTTAAGTATCATAATCTGTGATAAACTTTTATTAATAAAAAATGTAGAGACCTCTGTTACTAGGGCTGTGTGGTTTACAAAGAAGATAATTGTAAACATTGGGATCCCAGTGGCCTCCCTAGGATTCCTCTGCAGCTGAATATTGCAGGGCTGAGAGCATATGTGACTACTGTGACTTCTATCTAAACTGGTCTCCAAGGCCTACTTTCCATTTGTAGTCACTTAAGATTTCCTGAAAGCGCCTTTCTGTGATTTGATAATTCTCTGGATAATATTTCCAAATTGATGACCTTCTTGAGTTAAAATATGTTTTTTTTTTTAGTCTAGCTTTAAAGACATCATTATTTTCTCTTCCATTCATCACCATTTTCTCATTGAAAAAATTAAACATGCCTATCCCACTTCAAATGAGCAGCTGCACTTTGAAACTAGATCCTTCTTTTGGCCGTAATTGTCCAAATGAGGAGGACTAGGTTGGCTAACTATTTTGAAAAGAATTGGTTGTGACTGTAAAGCATTTTTACACTTTCAGTTTTTTTCTCTTCAAATTTTGGTGTGTTCCCAGCTAGGGGGAAAACAAAAAAAAAAAGAAAGGAAACAAGGAGGGAGGGAAGAAATAAGGACAGAAACAAAAGAAAGAAGAAAAAGCGGGAAAAGCAATTCACAAAATACTTAAAACCAAGACAACTCTTACCTGGAAATAGCTTAACTCCAGCTTTGGAGGAAAGAGGGCAACAAATAATTACTCCAGAATCTAGCCAGAGAGAGACTGTTGGGCTTCAAGTATGTCTATAAACTACTGATTCAGGGTTTTTTTTTTTTCCATAAATTTGCCAGAATAAATAAAATAATAAAATGCATACATACATATATACTTGTGTATGTGTATTCATTTTCATCTATTCCTGCAGTGCTTATATTGTTGAATATGGGTCTGAAACTTTCTTTAGGGGTGGTTTTTGGAGGCAGTTCATGTGTATATAAGGAAGGAGTTCTGTTTTCTGGTTACAGACATCATCTTCACACATAGTCCTCATGCCTTCCTAGTGAAGCCCCTGAGGTGCCCAAGGAATAAAACTCATCAGTGAGTTTTCACCTTTGAATTTCTCACTCTGGCCACAGGGCACTTTAGCCTTACCAGGCTAAATGTCTTCTCTGGTTGCTGTGAAGAGTTCATATTATATACATAGTACTACCACAACCTTGGGGCTTCCATGGTGGCTAGCTGGTAAAGAATCTGCCTGCAAGGCAGGAGACCTGGATTTGATCCCTGGGTTGGGCAGGTCCCCTGGAGAAGGGAAAGGCTACCCACTCCAGTATTCTGGTCTGGAGAATTACATGGACTGTATAGTCCATGGGGTCACAAAGAGTCAGACACAACTGAGCGACTTTCACTTTCACAGCAACCTTATACTTGTCTGCAAAAGTATTGGACTGTCTGCTGGAAAGTTGATCCAAATGGTCCTATATGAATGGGAACTATGGTCCATCAGCTTACAGGCTGAAATAATTGCACATTTTGTTTAGGTCACCAAGATGGCTGACTGGAGATGTTTACTGATTGGTTACTTAACAAATAGTCATTTTTTTCAAAGGAAACTAACAATCATAATAGATTAGCTGGCTATAAATGTATGTTAAATCTCATAATAACTAGGGAAGAACACTTCCAAATGAACATGAATTATAGCTCTGCTTATTATGCAATTGTGAAAGCTAATAATTTGTCTTGACATAATAGCTGCTTCAAGCTATCAGGAGTCACGAATAAGTGAAAATATATATAAATTTTCCAAAATATATTTGAATTCTTATATTTTGATTATACAAAATTATACATTATCTCCAACCAAAAGTTTGGACTGGTACCTCTAGTTAAGACAGAAATAGTCTAAAACTTACTTAACCATATAAATAGAATGGCAAATACAACTGTCTTGAGTTTTGATATGTACTTGCTTATTTGGCATGGTCATTCTTTTATTCATACACTAATTAAAATATTTATGGCATTCATGCTGTGTTCTAGGCAAGCAGACTCTCTGAGTATGGGATCATTCAGCAAATAGAAAGAAATGATAATCTCATAAATTTATTATGGGGGAAAGTAGTTCAATGTATTGCCCACTGATGATTTGTATTGGCCTTGATACAAAATTTGTCATAGCCTAGAGTATGAAACTAACCCTCATTATTTTGATTATTTTCCATTTGATGGCCTTTTCATCAATTTGTTGTCTTATTTTCCTTAGTTAAACACTTCTTTGGGGGACCCCTTTCCTCCCGCTCCTTCAAGGCATCTTGGATCTTCTGGACTTCAGCATAAACAGCTTAAGACCAAGTAAACGAGTTAGAATGAGCAAACCAGATAGAAGACAACATCCTCAGAGATAATAACAATAATGATAAAATGGCTACCATCCTTTGGGTGCTTACTGTGTACCCAGTAAAGTGATAACTGCCTTAATACACTGTTTTATTTAATTCATACTATAACCCTCAGAAGTAGATGGTATTCCCGTTTTGCAGATAAGAAAGTCAAGGCTGAAAGAAGCCACTCAGGATGACCTGGGTTTCACAGTTGGTCAGTGAAACATGTTTACCTGAGTCTGTGCATCAGGCTATCTGTCTCAGAGACAGTGACAGATCCATGGATTAAAGATTTGGATTTTGACTGTTTTCTTTTCTAAAACAAATCTCATGATAAAACCATGTGGTACTGAAGTCATGAAGAAGCATGAAATAAATACAATCCAGATCCACAAACATATTTTTGGAATAGTTCCACTGATTGAGGCTCTGTAGAGAAGCATGACCTAGGATGACTTATTCTCTCAGATAGAAACACAAATATGGAGGAATTCATTATTTCAGGATCCATGGAGAAAATCGTATTGGACTGAGACTCAAGCAGTGTGGGCTTCAGTGCCCGCATCTGTAAAACGGAACTAATGCTGGTGAGAGCAGATGGTCGCCAAGAATCCTGGCATTTCGAGTATTCTAAGACTTCAGGCTGATGTTACACAGAATTCCCTGTATTCCTGGACTTTCTACTCAAATGCCACGTGGATTGGAAGATAATGCAAGAGAGAGGTACAGATTGAAACATTACACTCACAAGTCATGGAATTCCAGAAGGAATGCTCAAGACTGTTAACCCATTCAGCTCAACACCCAAAGCTGAGCATAAATATTTAAGAAGGAAAAGACTTTTCTCTACCATGAAGTACATTTAGGAGCCTTTGAAGACAAATTTCCTCAAAGAACACGCTGATAACGGAAGTAAGAGATAGAGATGTGGAGACTGGGCTTTCTACTGACTGGAAAGAAGCATTTCAGATCCCAGAGAAGTGTGTCAAGATTTATTTCTTTCACTGGTTCTTAGATACACTCATCTAAGAATACATCAGCAGCCTGAGTGCGCCTCCAGTTTTAGAATAGCTGTTGACTCAAACTTTGATACTGGACAGGTCTCTCCAGCCTCACTTTTTTATCCGTTAAGATGTGGGGTAGGTCTCCCTAACTGCTGAAACATCTGTGAATCAGTTTATATTTTGATGCCACAAAAAGAGAGTGACAGTGTTGGGATGGTGCTGGGAGTGCCAGGGCTCCCACGTGACTGGAGTTAAGGCTGAAGGAACAATTCAGAGGACCTGAGCTCGGGTTATGTGAGGAGAGGAAGAAGATAAGCCCAGTGTGAAATAAAGGCATTTGCAGTGGAGTGAGAACGGTTTGTCCTTGGAGATGAGTTGCATAGGTGATGCTGATTCTGCTGTTGTACACAGTGGCATCTAGAAGGGTGCTGGAGAAAGCTAGATATTCCAGTCCAGCATTGCTGCGGAGTCCTGGAGACGCCTTGGAGTTGGTGTGAGCTGCAGGTCTGGAAAGAGTGAGAGGGCCCGAGGCTGTGAGGAACTGTGTACTAGTGTAGTCATGTCAGGGAGAGGAGGCTTAAGGGAAGGCAAATGTGAGGGGTCGTCTAGCCCCACAGGTGTGGCAGCTGGTGGCAGACCTCTAGCAAATACTGTTGAGTTTGGGGGAAGAAATTCTAAAATCGGGGCCTTATATCCTGGTTTCTCTTCAGATCATATAAATCGTTCGCCTTTTAAAATAGGAGTCCAACCTTAAAGGAACAGAGTGAGGGCAATTGGCTTGCAAAGCAGGAGATGTAAGAGACGCAGGTTCAGTTCCTGGGTTGGGAAGATTCCCTGGAGGAGGGCATGGCAACCCACTCCAGTATTCTTGCCTGGAGAGCCCCATGGACAGAGGAGCCTGGCGGACTACAGTCATAGGGTTGCAAAGAGTCGGAAACAACTGAAGTGACTTAGCACACATGCACACATAAAAGGCTTATGGCAGGAAGAAGGCAGAAGCCCATTTACTAGACTGAAGTGGGAGGCAAAGCAGAGGGAGATGCCCAAGTGGCTTAGCCCTGAGCTGCTTGAGGAATGGACTGGGATATTTTGGATGCCATCTGTGGTCAAGAGTTGGTCAGGGTCAGCCCAGAAAGCTGGCCTGGGACCAAGCTGAGCGGTGGGCGTGCAGCTGCCTTATCTCTGTGTGGAGAACTGGCCTGGGAGTAGGGAATCCTGCTGTGCAGTTGTTGGGAAATTCACAAAGTGCCTGGAGGACCTTGTGTGTTGGTTAAGGTATCCCAAGACATCTGGGAAGGGTGTGCATTTTCTCTTTAGTTCTTAGCTTGTTTCATAAAGTTAAAAAAAAAAAAAAAAAGAGCAGTAATCCTCCATTTCTTAATCTCTAGGTCTTTGACTTATGTTTCTGATTATTTACAGTCATAAAATGGTCAGTGTAACCTGACTACCTGACAGCTTCCTCCTTGAATCATAGGCTCTTCCTGTTAATATATGGAAATCCCGGCTTCCCTGGTGGCTCTTTGGTAAAGAATCCACCCGCCATGCAGGAGACACATGTTTGATCCCTGGGTCAGGAAGATCCCCTGGAGAAGGAAATGGCAACACACTCTAGTATTCTTGCCTGAGAAATCCCATGGACAGAGGAGCCTGGCAGGCTACAGTTCATAGGGTCGTAAAGAGTCGGACACGACTTAGCAACTACAAAATGTAAAACAGACCTGCCCTGTGTCAGAGGTGGTCCTTGGAATTGTAGATACCATGTTTAACACTCTGAGAACCCTCTGAAGTGGCTGCGGAGGGGTCCCTTCATGAGGCCTGAATTAGAATTTAAACCCAGTTCTTATGACAAAGCCCATTCTTTTCCATGAGGCCATCCTGACTTTCAACTTCCTGGGTCTCAATCTTGTTTTTAACAGCTGACAATGATGATTTTCAAAATTCTGGCTGCTGTGCCTAGAAATCCATCCACAGAAAGATATGCTGTCTTCCCTTTGCTCAAACTTTATTTGCTTCATTAAAAAAAATAATGTGCTTTTTAACTGCTGGAAATGCAAACGTTTAACTCACAAGTTGTTTTTTTGAGACCACACCATCCTTCCCAAATTTGAAAGCCATGAAACTAGATCTTAATGTCATTAGTTTTGAAGCTTAAGATGATATTCGTGGGTGAGCATGGAGGTAGTGAGTGAGCCCTGATTATTGTTTTCTGACTTCAGTGTTACATTCTGTGACTCTAAGCAAGATCTACTTGGTAGTTTACTTTATAAAGTAGGTTTGATGGTGCAGTTGGCAGCAAATGGTGTGGAGTGGTGATGGAATGGTGAATTTTGGAAATAAACTGTGTAGGGGAAGAAGAGGAAAGGAGATACATCTGTGCCCTGTGTTTTCATTGGAGCACGCACTGCATAGGTGGGAGATGTTTGCTCATCCCTGGGCTCACCATGGGTGGCCAGGACCGTCCAAAATATGATTTTATTTATCTTAGAGGAGTTACTGTAATTTTTTGCCCAGAACTATTGGCATTTGGGGTTCACACATCACTGAACTCCTGATCTGTTGGCATTTGAAGAGCAGGACCCACGGTGTTTCTCACTTACGGTGTGAAGTTTGATAGCAAGTGCCCCAAATGGCCCAGTTCATGATCACAGACAGCCCCAGTGTTAGGGCTGTGTGTCTAGAAATCTTGTCTGGGCTTGACAGCTTAAAAGCCTTTTGGGGGAGTTCAACAATGGGAAATGGCTAAGAAAATTATGACAGAACTAACCCATGAAATATCCTGCAGCCAGTGAAAACATTTATAAAGAGTCTGCAGTAACATTGAAAATGCTGACATTGTAATGATTTAAATGGAGCCAAAAAAATCCCTGAAATATGACATGTTGAATGCAGAATGATCCCAATTATGTTTTAAAAATGTATAGTGAAAGGACGAAATGGAAAGAGACCAGAATGTTACTAGTAGCTCTTCTTATGGAGTTGAGGATGGGTTCCTCTTCTTTGCTTTTTATATGCCTGTTCTTAATTTTGTTAATGTTAAGTTATTTGTAATTTTAGTAAGCATATATTCTCTAATTAGGAGGAAAAAGGTTTTTTTTTTTTTTTTTTAAACAGCAGAATACTAATTTCTCGTATTGAGGGGAAATTTACCTTTCTGGATCGGAAATTTGCTTATTACCCTTTGGTGGGTCTGGTCTCTCAGATGACTCTTATTTGACTGAGTTAACATGTTACTTTTGTGTATAATAACACCTATTTGACACTAGTACTGGGGTGACCTAGAAGACTTGGCGATTTTAATACCATCAGGTAGATAATCATTTTAAGTGAGGGTTGAATTTTGAATCACAAAATGGTATGGTCTTTCCTGTGTAGGCTGCTTTATTGTCTGTTCAGAAGAGAATGTGGGAATAATTCGTTAAGAAGACTATCAGGTTTTTGTCATCCTAGTGAAATTGGGCAATCCTGAGAAATTTTGGAGAGACAGAAATAATAACAAAACAATATTGTGTGTGCTGAATCGCTTCAGTTGTGTCCAACCCTGCGCAACCCTGTGGATTGTAGCCCGCCAGGCTCCTCTGTCCATGGGGTTTTCCAGGCAAGAATACTGGAGTGGGCTGCCATGCCCTCCTCCAGGCGGTCTTCCCGACCCAGGGATCCAACCTGTGCGCCCAGTGTCTCCTGCATTGGCAGGCAGGTTCTTTACCACTAGCGCCGCCTGGGAAGCCCCAAAACAATATTCATTTTGATCATTATTGGTTCTTTACACTGTGCTGGGTGTGTTCTCACTGTTTCCTCACAACATCTCTGTGGGGTAAGTGTGTTTACCCTTAATGCAAATATGTGAAAACTGAAGTATGAGGTTCAGAGACTGTCCACTTGTAAATTTGTGATTTGAATCCATTCAGTTTTGAGAACTTATTATGCTCATAAAGTATTCTGAGGGATTCTAGTAAATTTCATGCAGGAATTTATATTAAACCATCTGTTTTTCCTTTAAATGACCTGAGATGAATGTGAATGATATTTGGACCAGTCAAAACACCTGATGAAAGATAGCACTTCATGGTTTTTAGAGTATCTTCTGTTGGGCAATATCAGAGTGGACAAAACTTGAATTTCAGAAGTTTATTAGGTATTAAAAGTAGTACCTAATATTTGAACTGCTCAGATCTGGGAAAAACTTGTACTTCTTCAATTTAACATTGGATTTGTGGAGAAAAGAGTATTGGACTAGGAGGCAATGTAATAGTGACTAGGCCAGGAATCAGATAGACTTCCCTTGTCATTGAAGCTTCACCATTTATGGCATCTCTGACCTTGGGGAGATTATTTAACCTCATCAACTCAGTAATACTCATCTGTAGAATGGGCTGAATGCATTCGTGCTAAAGTCATTTCAGTTGTGTCCGGCTCTTTGTGAGCCTGTGGACTGTAACCCGCCAGGCTTCTCTGTCTTTGGAATTTCCAGGCAAGAATGTTGGAGTGATTTGCCATGCCCTCCTCCAGGGGCTCTTTCTGACCCAGAGATGGAACCTGGGTCTCTCATGTCTCCTGCGTTGGCTGGCAGGTTCTTTACCACTCCTGCCACCTGAGAAGACCATGGGATTAATAGTACTCACCCTACAGGGTTCTTGCAAGGAATAGATGAGGGAAAGTTTATAAAATTCTGGCACAGTGCCTGATGCTTGGCAAACAACTTCATTGATGGAAGTCAATATTTTTGTTCCTGGGAGTTGCAGTAATTTTCTTCCTGTTCTTGGAATGCGGATCCAGTTCTGATGCTAACATTGACCTGAGCAGGTCACTCAACCCGTCTGGATGTGAGGCTCCAATGGCAAAAACAGCATTATCTTTTTTACCTACAAGGTGAGGATGAAATCAGATTATACATGAAGCAGCTTTTTGAAAAAGTCTGAAGGGTTGTACCAACATACGAGTCAAAGAGGAAGGAACTTGTAAGCAGATCAGAAGGGGCAAAGTCGTGGACTTACGTTTAGGTTGTAACTGGAACTTCCCAGAGGAGTCCAGTTTGCAGAGAACAAGTTGAGTGAGTAATACTCAATCTCCTGGGGGGGCGGGGGGTGGAGGAAGCTTTAACCTAGAAACCCTGCAGCCCTATTCAGAGATTTGCCTGTCTTGTGACCTCTTATCAAGAAAAAGCCAGCCCCAAACTGGACCTTGTGGGAAGTCTTACTGCATATTTTCCCAGGTGAGGGCTGTGCCTTTGGTTCCTAGGGAACTCTGTCAGGCCTGGCCAAAGTTTACTCTTTTCCCTTGAGAGTGGTCTCAAGGGAAGTGTCCAAGAAGAATAAGAGTCCATTTATTCAGCCTGGCAAGCTGTGGAAGCATCAAGTGTAGATGTGTGCAAGATTGTCCATACCTCAGAGCACTATATAAAAATTGTCTGTGTGCTAAATTGCCAGCAGCACTCAAGAGAAGTTTTGCTTTGGCAAACTCATATATCAAAATTCCTGGCTATTCTTACATCCCTGCCTGTCCACAGGTCCTGTAACAAACATTTAGATTTCTTTTTATTTGTCCTAACTCTTAAATGCTTGCTGCAGGACAAAGAGAGATTATATTCCAGTCCGACTGCACTGATGGAAGCGGGTTCATAATTTTTACTGTGTTTCCCAATACAGTGACATGCTGCAACATGGGTGGGAAAAAACACAGTAATTTCTTTGGAAGCAGAAGCGGTTTTGTAGTTGGGCATTAGAAATGCTTCCAGTGACTTTCTCAGGCCACCACCCACCCTAGATTCCAGCAGGAATCACATTGTCTTCACAGAACAGTGCCAGCTCCAACGTTAATCAAGTTTAATCTGTCAGCCAAGACCGCTTTCCTACCGTGGGCATTTGGAGGCACTGCCGATGAAAATATCCAAGTCTTTGGCACTTCCTCGAAAGCAAATCTGAAGGCTTGAGTGGGACTGCCATCTTTTAATTATTAATTGTTGTTACTGTTATTTTCAGGAGCAATTGATACAGGAATGAGGGGAGGACTGGCTGGAACTTAACATGTCCCCTTGGCCACCCCTCCCTAAATGATGATTTAAAAACAGGCAGTGAGCCAGAGAATTTTCAAGGCTAACTTTCTCACGTGGATGAGAAAAATTATTGCAATGCCCTTTAGCTAAGTACACTTGCTTCAGCGTTTATGGATGGCAGTGGTCACGTGGTCGCCTCTTCAGGAGGAAGAGAGGTTGAAACAATCACGCAGCCCAGCCTCCGGAGACTGGGGGTGGAGGGGAACTGATGGTAGGGCATAGGCAGTGCTTTTCAGATTTTATTTTCTTTCTTTTTTTCTGAAAAGGCGAAGACTTTTTGAGGAAGTTATCTTCTTGCCAGAAAACTAAAGTAGCCTAACCTCCTTTTCATCTTACCCATCACTGCTCTAGCAAAAATATACTGGCATGCCTGAGTCTTAGCAGACTGGCAGGGCACTACAGTAGGCGATTTTGTGGAATGCACTTCAGAGAACAGCCCTCTACAGTTTAACATTCAAATGGATATATGCCGCATGAACAGGCACAAACAGACTTATGCAATCAAGGTGGATGACGACTTTCTAGCAGACATTTTGCAAATGTTGATAGGGACCTGAGAATTAGCTGCAGTTTATTCCCCTATCCAGAGTTTCCAGGAAAGTCACTGGTTTGAAATAGAACAGGGTAATTTTACATGTGAACTATCATGAGACCAATAAAAGAATGTAGAAGTGACACATAGCCTGGTGCTGAAAGAAATTGGATCTGGCCAAGATAAGGACTAGGGTGTAATTAGATTTGTGTGTTATTTCTGCGGGTGTTCAGGAGATCGTGTGTGTGTGTGTGTGTTTGCACTAAATGTAAGCTCACTGTTAAGTACATTGTAGGAAGTTTGCTGCTGCTGCTAAGTCGCTTCAGTCGTGTCTGACCCTATGCGACCCCACAGACAGCAGCCCACCAGGCTCCTCTGTCCCTGGGATTCTCCAGGCAAGAACACTGGAGTGGGTTGCCATTGCCTTCTCCAATGCATGACAGTGAAAAGTGAAAGCGAAGTCCCTCAGTCGTGTCCGACTCTTCACGACCCCATGGACTGTATGTAGCCTACCAGGCTCCTCCGTCCATGGGATTCTCTAGGCAAGAGTACTGGAGTGGGTTGCCATTTCCTTCTCCATGTAGGAAGTTTGGTCTCTATAAAATGTGATCTGTACTTTGGGCTCAGTCATTCTTGGCTAGTACCATTTGTTGTTTTTATAAAGTTTAAAATAATATAACCACTTATTCCTTTTGGGTACCTGGGCTGGGTGAGATTATAACTGTAGTCATGATGATTTGTTGTCTGCATTTTGTGAATCTGAATAATGCGTTCTGGACTGACTTAGCAGTCTTATACCACTGTGAAGTAGAGAGATACAAGCGTTAACACTTTAGGAAAATTCAGGTCACCTTATAAACACAATGTCCACTGGGGAATAACCTTCCTATAAATTTGGCCCTGTGACTCACTTCCTCACCTTCTTACCTCTCTCTTTTTAAAATAGTGTTCCTTTTATGTTGAATGACATTACCCTAGCTCTCTGCTTGGTGAGCTCCTGCCTCTTCAAGACCCAAATAAAATAAATCCACTTTGTGAAGACCTTCCCATCCCCAAATGTAATTAATTCCTTCCATCAATCTTTTTCTAAGAAGAATCACAGTAATGATTGCTAGCACTTAATGAACACTTAATATGCACCATTTGCTTAGTCATTCAGTCGTGTCTGACTCTGTGAGACCCTCCAGACTGTAGCCCTCCAGGCTCCTCTGGCCATGGGATTCTCCAGGCAAGAATACTGAAGTGGATTGCCATTTCCTTCTCCAGGGGATCTTTCTGAATCCGGGTCTCCTGCATTGCAGGCAGATTCTCTACCGTCTGAGCCACCAGGAAAGCTGTGTGAGAGGAGGTTGTAAAACTCTCAGATGACAGAGCAGACTCTGGATGGTCATCCTGGGGCAGAGCCACCTCCTGGCCTTGTGCCTTTGCTTACTCTGAGTCTCAGGTTCCTCATTTGTAAAATGGGAGAAATAGGGGGCCTACCTGCTGTAGGGATTAAATGAAAGCTGTTCAGATGAAGGGCATCACATAGCACCTGGCTTCAAAATGAAAACGGTTGCTGTTGCTCCCCATCATGACCATCATTATTTTCAGCCGAAAACTTCTACGTCGGTATCCAGATTTCATCCAGATGTCTTAGTCAGCTTGAGTTGCTATCACAAGTGCTACAGACTGAGTGGCTTAAACAGCAAATATTTATTTCTTACAATTACAGAGCCTGGGAAATCCATGATCAAGGTGCCAGCCAATTTAGTTCCTGATGAGATCCCTCTTGCTGGCTTGTTGACGGCTGCTTTCTTGCTCTGTCAAGGTCATCTTTCTTGTGTCTCTTTTTATAAGGCCACTCACTCCATTCATAAGGGTTCCTCCCTCTTGACCTAATTACCTCCCAGAGACTCCACCTTCAAACACAATCATATTAGGGCTTCAACATGAATTTTAGGGGAGGACACAGACACTCGGGCTGTAGCATCAGATCAGTGATAAAAATGGGGACTGGATGGAGCTACAGAAACTATAATCATCTAGGATGTTATAGTTCATTTTTGACGACTTCTCCAATTATCATTTACAGTTTCTATTTTTAATACCTTCAGGTTTCTATTGCTTTTCCTTCTTATCCTCTACTTTCTGTTTTTATTGGGTGTGGCTTTATCAAACATACGCCTAGTTTTTTTGGCAGGTAATTTTGAGTCAGCCTCCTTTTCTTTAGTACCCTCAGCACCATTCCTTCCCTCACATCCTGCAGTGGCCACATCAGTTTTCCTTAAAGCCAGCTTTCTTTATGACCCCTTGCACTCTTCAGTTGAGTGTGGTGGAGGGGGCAGGTTTCCACAGCCTCCAGGACTGGTTCAGGCCCTACGGTCTGGCTCTCTTGGGTGTGGTCCCCAGTCCCACCAGCCTTTCGAACCTTCTGCTGCTCACTGACACAGTGACTCTGCTCTGGCATTTTCTCTTCACTCACAAGTCCCTAAATAAGGGATGTGCTTCCTTGCAGTGTCCACTGTTGCCTGGATAGCTCCTCTTTTCTGCCTGACTTTCCAAGTCCTGTGCTTGTTTAAATCCCAATTCAGATTCCACTCTCACGTCTCTTCTTTCTGAGCCTGAGATCCTTTGTCCCCGGCATTTGAAATTGAATTGACACACCCCGTTGTGTCCGTGTCCATTGTAATGTTCCCTGTCCTTCCTGGCCTACAAGCAGCGTCAGGAATTTTTCTCCTTTATCCCACAGTACCCCACACATCCTGGATTATTCGCGACAACCACCACCACGCAGCTCCTTGATTCTAGCTGTTCGCGAGTTGTTTCATAACTCACTTGTTTACATACCACAGAAACCTTCTGGGGCTTGGCTTTACCTGTCTCCCCAGCACCTAGCGCAATCTGGTCCATAGAAGGTGCTTGATGAATGTCTGGGAGAGAGCTCAGTGACTGAACAGAAATCATATACTTATTGAATGCAGACATACCTAGATTTATTGTGCTTCATTTTACTGTGCTTTACAGATGCTGTATTTTGTTTGTTTTTTACAAACGGATGGTTTGCGGCAATCCCTCTGTTGAACAAATCTTTTGGTACTACTTTTCCAGCCGCATTTGGTGATGTTGTGTCTCTGTGTTACGTTTCGATAATTCTTACAATATTTCAACATTTTTTCATTATTATTATACTTACCATGGTGATTTGCGATCGGTGATCTTTGATGTAACTGTTGTAATTGTTATGGGGCGTTGGATGCCACAAACCATGCCTTGTATAAGACAATGAACTCTAAGTGTTTTGTGTATTTCTGACTGCTCCACTGACCAGCTGTTCCCTGCTGTCTCTCCTCCTCTTTCCTTTCCCTATTCCCTAAAACACACAAAAAATAATGAAATTAGGATAATTAATAAACTTACAGTAGCCTCTAAGGGTCCAAGGAAGAGTTGCACAGCTCTCACTTGAAATCAAGGAAAAGTAGGAATGATTAAGCTTAGTGAGGAAGGCGTGCCAAAAGCCAAGACAGACTGAAAGCTAGATCTCTGACGCTGAATACTTAGCCACGTTATGAATGTAAAGGAAAAGCTCTTGAAAATTGAAAGGACTACTCCACTGAACACGTGGATGATAAGAAAGTGAGACAGCCTTATTGCTGATATGGAGAAATTTTGAGTGGTCTGGAGAGAAGATCCAACCAGTCACACCATTCCCCTAAGCCAGAGCCTGATCTAGAACAAAAGCCTAACTCTCTTCAATTCTGTCAAGCCTGAGAGAGCTGAGAACTGAGAAAGCTGCAGAAGAAATGTTTGACGCTAACAGAGCTGGTTCGTGAGGCTTAAGGAAAGAAGCTGTCTCCAACACATCAAAATGCAGGGTGAAGCAGCAAGTGCCGATGTAGAAGCCCCTTTAAGTTGTCCAGAAGATCTAGCCAAGATAATTAATGAAGATGGCAACACTAAACCAGGGGTCCCCAGCTGCCAGGATCTAATGCCTGATGATGTGAGGTGGAGCTGACATAGTAATAATGGAAATAAAGTGCATGATAAATGTAATGCACTTGAATCATCCTGAAACCATCCCCCTACTGGTCCATGGAAAAATCATCTTCCAGGAAACTAGTCCCTGGTGTCAAAAAGGTCAAAAAGGGGACCACGGCATTAAATAGCTGTTTTTCAATGTGGACAAAAACCCATATGTTGGAAGAAGGTGCCATCTAGGACTTAGATAGCTAGAGAGGAGAAGTCAGTGCCTGGCTTCAAAGCTTCAAAGGACAGGCTGACAATCTTGTTAGGGGCTAATCCAGTTGGTGGCTTTAAGTTGAAGCCCGTGTTCCTTTAGCATTCCAAAAAGCCTAGGACTCCCAAGGATTATACTTAATTAACTCTGCCTGGGATGAGTTAACAGTGATGCTGGGATGACAACAAATCTGTTTACACCATGGTTTACTGAATATTTTAAGCCAACTATTGAGACCTAGTGTTCAGGAAAAAAAAAAAACAACAACTTTCTTTTCAGGATATGACTGTCACAGACAGTGCATGTAATCAGCCAGGAGCTCTGATGGAGATGCTCAACAAGGTGGTGTTGGGGGCTTCCCAGGTGGAGTGGTAAAGAATTCACCTGCCAATGCAGGAGATGCAGGTTTGACCCCTGGATCGGGACAATCCCCTGGAGAAGGGAATGGCAACCCACTCCAGTATTCTTGCCTGGAAAATCCCATGGAAAGAGGAGCCTGGCGGACTACAGTCCACGGGGTCACATGGACTGAGCATGCACGCATGCCACACCAACACACCATCCATTCTGTAGTTGTTGGAACAAGGAGTCATTTTGACTTTGAGGTTTATAATTTAAGAAATATATTCTTATGTCTGTAGCTGCTGTAGATAATGATTCCTCTCACGCATCTGAGCAAAGTAAATTGAAAACCTTGTGTTTTCAAACAGTGAACGATTCACTGTTCTAGACGCCATTAAGAACACTGGTGATTCGTGAGAAGAGGTCAGAATATCCACAGTAACAAGAGTTTGGAAGTTGATTCCAGCCTTCCTGGATGACTTTGAGAGGTTTAAGACTGAAGTGGAGGAAGTTAACCACAAATGAGGAAGTACCAAGAGAACTAGAATTAGAGGTGGTTCCTGAAGATGTGGCTGAATTGTAATCTCATGATAAAACTTTAACAGATGAAGAGTTGATTCTTACGGATGAGCAAAGAAAGTGAGATGGAATCTACTCCTGGTAAAGATGCTGTGAAGACTATTGAAATGACAGCAAAGGATTTAGAATATTAGGTAAACTTACCTGATTAAAGAAGCAGCAGGATTGGAGAGGACTGGTACCAGTTTTGAATGAAGTTCTGTGAATGAAATGCTATCAAACGGCACTGCATACTACAGAGAAATTTTCTGTGAAAGGAAGAATTAGTTGATGTGGCAGACTTCGTTGTTATCTTATTTTAAACAATTACCACAGCCACCCCAACCTTCAGCAACCACCACCCTGATCAGTCAGCCTCCACCAACAGCCAGGCAAGACCCTCCACTAGCAAAAAGTTTGCAACTCGCTGACTGCTCGGATGATAGTTATTTTTAGCAATAATTTTTTAAAGCGTGCACGTTGTTTTTTTTTTAAGATGTAATGCTATTGCACACTTAATAGACTACAGTATAATGTAAATATGACTTGTACATACACTGGGAAACCAAATAATTCTTGTGATAGTCACTTTATTGTGGCAGTCTGGAATCCAACCCACAGTATCTCTGAGGTATGCCTGTAAGGAATTGACAGATCCATTCCAGAATCCTTGTATGTTGCTTCTTTGTCGTCCTAGAGCTTACCATGACTCCTGGCATGCAGGTAGGTGTTTAAGAAATCATTGTTGACTGTGTGGACTGACAGACACTCAGTTCAGTATCATATGCCTTTTTTTTCAAAGGCAAGGCCAGTATCCAGAAGTGTAAGCTAACAAACCCGGTTGTTAAAAGAGCAGGAAACACTTAACCCTGGACAACACATCTCCAGTGGGATATTTATGACCCAACTGTTTGCCATTTGAGAGGCTTCAGTGGCTATCACAGTAGCTAGCCTGATGGGCACCGAAACGCCCCAGTGGAACCAGCAGAAGGACCAGAAATTCCTATCACATGCAGTGCTTGAAGAATTAAATTATTACCACTTAGTATTCATTGGATGTCAGCACTGTACTTCTGTACTAGGAAAAAAATAGATGAAACATGAGACACGCTCTGTGCAGTGGGCTTTTGTTAGCTATAATTAGTTGGTGGTAGAACAGTGTTGATACAGCAGTTCAGAGTTAAAGGAAAGCAGTGCCCTTGGTACAAATGTGAGTATATTTAAACATTTGGCTCTGTTAGGCTTCCTCACTGTGTTTCAGCACCATTACTGTTCTGGGACATGAAGGCTAAATTGGGAGAGTTTCATCAGCTCAGACTTTTAGAAAATGTAGAACAGCCCATTTTTGAAGCAACTAGTTAAATCTCACATCATTTAATTTTTATTTAATTGTGGTAACTGGGATTCTGATTTCTTTGCTCTGTTTTACACTAGAAAGACCTGGCAGCTCCATCTGTGGTCCTAAATTGCAATTTCACTTCTCTTTGCATGTGAAGTCTGGCTAATTCTGATTCTATTTGAAAGAATCTGGACTGCATTTACTTTTGCATTGTCTGGAAAGCAGAAAATACAATTGCAAAGAGAAAGAGTGTGTTTTAAGCTGCTTATGAGACTGACTTGTTTCTAAGGTCTTGCACAGATTTCTGGCGGTGGAGAAACCAGGCAGGTCATCATTGGAGCATCATTTGCTCCTGCCTCTCTTTCACACTTGAAGAACAGAGGTTACAGGAAGGGCAGTGACTTGCCCAGGATCACGTAACTAATTGATGACCAGTGTAGTGGGGGTGCAGGAAGGGCCTGGACTCCACAGCCAGAGCTCTTTTTAATGAGGCTTGTCTGTCAGCTAAAGTGGCCCCTCTAATGCCACCTGTATTTGGAAACATTCACAATCAGTTTGCCCGTGTGACTTGACGTCTCCGGGAATGAGAAGCACTCTTTATTTTTGTTGTTGTTGTTCAGTCACCCAGTCGTGTCCAACTCTTCGCAACCCCATGGACTGCAGCACATCAGGCCTCTCTCCCTCACCATGTCCCGGAATTTACCCAAGTTCATGTCCATTGCGTTGGTGATGCCATCCAGCCATCTCATGCTCCGATGCCCTCTTCTCCTTCTGCCCTCAGTCTTTCCCAGCATCAGGGACTTTATCTTAACCAATACTCAAAAAATTAAATTCTATATTGCTTATTTTCCTAATGAACCCTAATGTGCATTTTCTTGAGGTTTTAAGAGGCTCCATTCAATTGGGTAACAGTCATAAAAAGAGAGGTATCAGTGCACTAAGACTTGGGTATTTTTGAAAATGAACTCCAACAATTTTGAGCAGAGTCTCTAGATATTAATGATTACAAGAGTTTAGGTGGTTTGATTTGATGTCATTTTATTATTTTTAACATCTTTTATTCTCCAAGTCCAGGCATATTTTTAGCTTCCAAAGTTAGGTAAAAAGAGAAGTGAATCAGAAGTTAGAAAACTTGAGTTCTAGTTCTTTAGACTGGGCAAAGCTTAAAAATTTTTATACCTGTGTATATTTTTTAATGTTAGTTGAAAAGTTCAATCACCATATCCACTTCATGCCTACATAGATGAAACTGTTTAGGGCCAAACTAAACAAAATTGTGTAAAAACTGTAATATGCTTCACAAAAATTAAGTAATAGCATACAAAAAAGGCAAAAACCATGAAGCCGATATTCAGAGAAGCGAAACACAGGATTAAATCATCTCTGAAGCCTGTCCAGTTGAAAAATTCTCCACTGTACTAACTTAAGCCTGGTATTTATTTATTTATTGTTTTGCTAGAGGGTTTTGCATATCTTTATCAAACAGTCGATTGGAGAGGGGACTGAATTCTTATGTCTGGGGTGGATGGTGTAACATCACAAACCTAATTTTAACTCGCACGTCAGCTGAATTTTCAGGGTAAAAATGAAAGCTTTAACATTACATTTGAAAACTTGTTAAAGTCACTGGGAGCATAAGCACAGCATTGTGGTTTTCAAGTGGAATGGGAGATAATAAATGCATTGGAATCCTGTTAAAATGCTTTGTAAGAGTTTTAGTCTTGTTTGACAGTGAATTATAATCTAAATGTGTACATAAGGCTTTTACTTCTCATTTGGCCTAAAGAAGAAATTCATGTCATAACAGACCGCATGATTACAGCTCTTCTGAAGATCTGTCAATAGGGCTTGCATCAGTGTATACATTTGCTATTGCAAAAATAACAGATGTGACCAATAGAGCTTTCCAGAGTGGAAGCAATAATATTATCATATTAGTGTTTTATGGTAAAAAACAAAACAAAACAAAGAAACTCTAATGGGTCAGGATGGAGTGAATGAGAATGGTTTATTTGTTTGAGTAGGCAATGGGATATATAAACATTTGACAATCAAGCTTCAAGAACAAGATTTGAGGCTTGGCACAAAACTTGGAGACTTAATTGGAATACTCAGGATGATAGCTGAGGCTTCCCCTAGGAAAATCCTCCAGGGTGTCCGGCTTTGGTGGTTCTCCAGCGCCTGTACTAGCATTTGTCTTGGACAAACAACTCATGGGCTCATGAATCCATATGTGCTTGTGTTAGTCACTCCGTTGTGTCCAACTTTTTGTGACTGCATGGACTGTAGCCCACCAGGCTCCTCTGTCCATGGGATTCTCCAGGCAAGAATACTGGGGTGGATAGCCATTCCCTCCTCCTGGGGATCTTTCCAACCCAGGGATCTAATCTGGGTCTCTTGCATTGAAGGTGGTGTCTGAGCCATCAGGGAAGCCCCCCCTGAATCCATATGGCCCATGAGTTCTGACACTACAGATAGAGGCATTCTGACCATTTGGATTGTATCCAGGAGGTCACCAGTATGCCAAGGGCACTGGACATCCTATCACAAAAGAAAAAGTTGAGGACAGTGTGGCCACTCAGGTGGGTTAGAGATGATTTCAGGAGGTTATGATACATGTCCTCAGATATGTGAAGAACTGTCCAATGGAAAAGGGACTGAATTCTTCTTCTCTGCTGTTTGAGTGCAGAACTAGGATTAAGAAAGAAGTGACAGGAAGGAAATGCATGGTTTTAATTTTTAAAAAGTATTTTTATTTTCGTCTGCATCGGGTCTTAGTTACAGCATGCGGGAGCTTTGTTGTGGCTTTCACGGGCTTCTCTCTAGTTGCAGCACTAGAGTGGGCTCAGTGATTCTGGCATGTGGGCCTCATTGTCCCGTGGTGTGTGGGACCTTATCTTCCTGATCTGGGATAGAACCCTGGTGTGTCCCTTGCCTTGAAAGATGGAATCTTAACCACTGGATCACCAGGGAAGTCCCAAGAAATGAATGTTTTTATTGACTGTGGATTATGTGTCCAGCGCTCTGCTGGCTGTTGTGTGTGTAATCAGCCTTAATTGAACAAAGTTGTGTGCTAGCTGTTACTGTCTCCTTGTAATGGAAGGAGACATGGAGGTCAGAAAAACTTAACTACTGCTACTAATAGTAGTAAAAATATTACTACTGAGTTAAAACAAAACCTAACATTGATAGTCTGCTGTGTGTCAGGCACTGTTCTATGTGCTTTGAGTTATTCTTTGTCATCCTCATGGTGACCCTATGAGTTAGAAACTATTTTTATATTCATTTTATTGGTAAGGAAACCAAGACACAGGAATCAAGCACATTGCTCGGTGTCACACTTTATAAAAGTGAAGTGAGATTCATAGCCAGATAGTCTGGCTTTATAGCTAAACATGACCCCCCACACACACCCCACCTTACATCATTCAGTATCTTTAATTTCGGAGCATGTGTTGCGTGTCAGATCCAGTACTTGACAATTTATTTCCTTATAGTGATAGAGTAGATTAGACAGTGAAAAAGCTGGCTTAAAACTCAACATTCAGAAAACGAAGATCATGGCATCTGATCCCATCACTTCAAGGCAAATAGATGGAGAAACAGTGGAAACAGTGACAGACTTTATTTTCTTGGGCTCCAAAATCACTGCATATGGTGACTGCAGTCATGAAATTAAAAGACGCTTGCTCCTTGGAAGAAAAGCTATGACAAACCTAGACAGCATATTAAAAAGCAGAGATATTACTTTGCCAGCAAAGAGCCACATAGTCGAAGCCGTGGTTTTTCCAGTAGTCATGTATGGATGTGAGAACTGGACCCATAATGAAGGCTGAGTGCTGAAGAATTGATGCCTTGGAACTGTTGGTGTTGGAAAAGACTTTTGAGAGTCCCTTGGACAGCAAGGAGATCAAACTAGTCAATCCTAAAGGAAATCAACCCTGAATATTTATTGGAAGGACTGATGCTGAAGCTGAAGTTCCAGTCCTTTGGCCACCTGATGTGAAGAGCTGACTCACTGGAAAAGACCCTAATGCTGGGAAAGATAGAAGGCAAGAGGAGAAGGGGATGACAGGATGAGATGGTTGGATGACATCACCAACTCAATGGACATGAGTTTGAGCAAACTCTGGGAGATGGTGATGGATAGGGAAGTCTGACATGATGCTGTCCATGGGGTTGCAAAGAGTCAGACATGATTGAGTGACTAAACAAAAACAGCAGAGATTGGGCAGTGTTATTCCCATTTTATAGATGAGAAAATCGAGATGAAAAGAGTGGAATATCTTACCCAAAATGAGTAACTCAGCCAGACTGTTACTCAGTCTTCAGGCTTCTGGCCAAGTCACTTTGGACCATGCTCAGCTTTCTTAGAGTTTCTGGATCGGAAACTTTCTAGCAAGTAGAGCAAGTAACCAGAATTGGCTGCCCTGGTGGAGAGGAGGGGACTCAGGGGCGGGGCTTGCCTTCTCTGGAAAACTTGGAGAGAAAATTTATGTAAGCTAGCCAGGAAACAGATAGAGAAGGCTCAAGCTTCGTATAAAGCACTGAACCCGATGCCCCCTAAGGTTTTGTCCAGCTCTGGGATTTTATGATGCAGTGTTTTCTTCTCATCTTCCCATGTCATCTTGTTTTCCCCTGGGTGTACTCAGATGTACGTGCAAATGTCACTCTGCTGTTTGAATCTGGCTCTGGGGGTTAGATTGCCTTGGTAAGAGACTCACTTGCTAGGATGTTTGACATGATGCCCTAGGGGAAATGTTAGGTCATGTGAGAAGTCAGCAGCATAAACAGTAAGCAGTAAGGTTGTTAACTAAGAGGGAACAGGCAGTGGGAGGGTCTTCCCACAATGTGAACAGGTAGATCTTATGATAGCTGTCAGGGTCTCCCTTAAACACGCTTTTACAGGAAAATGTTTGACTGTCTTGCCTTTTCAAAGTGTTTACCACATGCTCAATTTGGAAATGGTCGTTTCCCTAGGGTTGTCTCAACTTTAATTATATCTGCTGCAACTTGCCTACTCTACTAGGGAGCCTTATTTTCAACTCTGAATATCTCTGGGTGGAAATGCCTTCTTTCCTATGACCCCTAGGTGATACTTGTCCTGTTATCCTGCAGTGTGGCTCTGACAGGCTATGCTGTCTTATGTTCTTGTACTTTGATGGATAGCAAAGGACATCAGTGCCTCTGGGTCAGGGGGTGTATGTAAATTATATTTTTGCATGTTTATAACCCATCCACACCCCAGGCTTTGGGCTTCCACAGTCCTCTTCCTTGAATCAGTCCTCCATATCTTTCCCAGTATCTACTAATTGTTTCTCTTGGATGACATCAAGTTGGTGGTGGTGATGGATACACCTTCTCAGTCATCCTGTGTCCCTCTGATTCATCATTTTATTTCAGCTCAAAGCTGAGAGGACTCATTTTTCTCTCTTCTTCCTGTCTCTTCTATTTTTTTTTATTTCTTGGCCTTTATTTCCCTGTTAATTCTTTTGGACCTTTGAGTGTTTCTCTGGAGGAGGAGGGAAGGTGGGGAAGGACTTGAAACCACTCAGAAATTGACTGATGTTTTAATAGTCATGGAAAATGATTGTCCAGCACAGAGCTAAGAAACCCAACATGTACTGAGCGGTGATTCGCTTCTGTAAACGGAGTAGGTTCCTAGCACAGGGGCCTGTTCACAGGGAAGGATGTTTATCTGTGCTCCTTTCTGTTTTATAAACTGAAAATGATGACTCTGATGTCTCTCTGATAAATTCGTGTAGACTCTTAAAGCTGGTGTCCCCAACCTCTGGAATCGGATGTCTGATGATCTGAGGTGGAGCCGATGAAATAATAATAGAAATACAGTGCACACTAAATTAATGTGCTTGAATCATCCCCACACCATCCCTACTCCCCCTCCGCCAGTCGATGGAAAAATGGTCTTCCATGCACCTTGTCCCTAGTGCCAAAAAAGGTTGGGGACCGCCTTAAAGGATTTTGATGCAATAGTTGTGCCCATAGCTTAGCTGAGTTACAGAAGGGAAGAAATGGGACTGTGTCTGTATTTGACCATTAGGATGAGAACAGAACTGGAAAATAAAGATATATAAATAATGAATTTATGTATACTTTTCAAGTCCAGTGGTTGATGAATTTTCTTGCAGACATTGGTGGTTTCAGCATAGATGTACACAGCCCCTTTCTAGCAAGCATCTTAAATTTGGGTGTAGGAATAGAATATTGTCACTTCCAGAGGGTGACACAGTCTGCTATGGAAGGAAACAGTCCTTCATTGTCTGGGAAAACTACTTTTAGAAAACAGGCAATGTCAACTGATACAATTTAGAACCACTGAGACAGTGTAATAGAGTCTCAGTAATGGAAAGGAAGACAAACATTTTAATATATATTAAAAAAATCAACAGTGGATACTATCAGAAGGGTTTCTAGGTCACTCATGAGATCTCAGTGGATTAGTGAATTTTCTTCATGATGACAGCATTGTTACTTTCTAACCTTTACAGGAAAAATCAGGTGTGTGTGTATATATATATATTTTGTTTGTTTGTTTTTGCAGAAGTTAAACTTTCTTTTTGGGTTTTCAGTGAGCCCCACTGTGTTCACCAGTTCACAGCCCCTGCATCCTTTTTGTCTTCTTCCAGTTCTTTCTTCTTCCTTACTTCTTCTCTGACAAAGGTAAAATAAAATTAAAAGACTAACCATTAAGGAAATGCGGGACTTGGCAGGTTGCATATTGACTGCCTTTGTGCCCCTCACAAACATTGCCATTGTGAAAACAGATTGTTTCTTTTTACAAAAGTGGGGAAAAGAACGAAAAATTAAACAAAGCCTTTGGAGGCAACTGGTACAGAGAATCTTGTGTTGAGCTTTCCCTGTGTTCTCTGCTGCATGTTAATGACCCAGGGTGGGGCGGTGAAATGAAATATTGTTCCTTATTTAACATTTTACGCTCTCATCTCCACATCGCATATTTGCTTCTCTTGTGACCTTCTCTTTGCTTTGATAGCTGCTTCTTTTCACCCATAATCCAACATAAGTGTACATTCCTACAGAGAAATTACAGGAAGCTGTCAGTGTAGAGTTAATATAGTTAAAGCATCCTTAACTCTGCTATAAACCCTTTAAATAATTAAAACTGTATGCTTGAAGAGTCAGATTTGCATTGCTTTACCAAGTTTATTTAGCACACTTTGTTACACTCAATTAAATGAGAGTGTTCTGTTTCATTTTCTTTGCTTCGGGTGGATCATTTTGCCTTTTGATTCTTATGCCTGAGTGTAATTTCACAGTGCTTAGATCTCTAAAACTGTACATATATTAATGCATATGTAGATCTGTACACACCCATTAAACGACTTACTATATTTGTACTGAATAGACTCTTTGCCCAAGGCATGTGAGCATTCCAAGTAACCTAAGGTGTAACTGGGGCCACAGGTGGTGGTAGAGAAGCAGCTGGGCAAAGTTCTTGGAACATCAGTGTTTTATTTAAAAGTCCTTTTACTTTGGCATCACCTTCCCTCCGCACAGTTTGATATGTGAATCTCTGCTTGAAAAACGTGATAGAGGTATTGAATGGTTCTAGAAAGGAAATTACATAGAAGTACTTACCATCTACTATGTCTCTTAACATTTCAGTTGGCAAAGCATGTGTAGAATGTTCTCCATAAATTAGTTCTTTGCTAAAGTTGTGCATGTTTAAGGAGGAATAAATTAGTTATCCATTTCCTAATGAGTAGTAGGATCAATTGGAGCATGAAGAGAGAGAAGATAATATCATTTTGCTTCCCCAGTTGGGGTTCAATATCCCTAAACTTCACCATTAATCACTCTCTCAGTTGCCTGGGTTACTTCTGACTCTACGTGTAAAATTGTCTGGCTTTTTAATTTTCCTACCAGGTAAGTAAGACTTTTTGAATTTGCCCAGTGGGTTTGGAGACGGGTGATGCAGTCTCTTTTGCACCCCAAAGGGTTCCTTGTTATAGTGGGCCCATCTGTCTTTGCATCGGTTTGTCTGGGTGCGTTCACGGATAACAGTCAATATGTATGTGCGATGACAATTACGAGGGTTCTAATATATTTAACTGTTATGGGATCTGTTATGTCTACTTCAGGGTCGACCCCATCCCATATGACACTCCAAAACCAGCGGGCCACACGCGGTTTGTCTGCATCTCAGACACACACTCCAGAACAGATGGTATCCAGATGCCTTATGGGGACATCCTTCTCCACACAGGCGATTTCACCGAGCTGGGACTGCCCTCAGAGGTTAAGAAGTTTAATGACTGGTTAGGTAAGGAATGATTGCGTTCTGGCGCCCCCAATTAACCTTTCCCGTCCGAGTGTCACTCACTGCGTCCTAATTGAATTAGAGCACTTGGAAGCCAGCTCAGCCATTTCTCGTATGATATGCGGTGGTGTCTAGCTTTAATCCAGTTCTGTTAATTAAAGATGAATTTTTAGATATTTAATTTTACTGTGCATCCTTTCAGCGCCTGGCCTCGGCGGCTCTGGGGCAAAGGGATGGAAAGCTTTGAAGCCGATCTCATCTCAGTCATTCTGCTTTAACGAGGGCACTCATTGGCACACATGAGACCTGGAATCATATTTTTAATTCATTGGCTCTGCCATTTTTCCCAGATAGTATGAGCAAAGATGTACCAGTAAGAGAATATTTCTAAAGAATGAGGAGGATGTCAGAGCCCTTATTTAAAGGGAGGGTCTTAGCACAGGGATGCTTGGGGGGCAACTTTCCCAAGTGAACCAGAAGGGTGTCCTGGATGTCCTACTGTAAAGCCCCAAAAATCTGGACTATGAAATCACCCTACACACTACTGTGAAAAAGGTAATGGCAACTTTGTGGTTATTGTAGGGGCACCCAGCGGGTCGGAGTTACTTGAAAAATGCTGACTCCTGGGTCAGGCAGTTGCCAAATATTAGCATTACAAGGGAATCATGGGGTTATTCACAGCAACATTAGATGACAATTCTTTGTAAGAATCCTCTTCAGTGAGGGAAAGAAGTGCCAGCGTTCTGAGATTTTAGAATCTCTAAAGACACTGAGGAATTACACTGAGATTTTAGAATCTCTAAAGACACTGAAGAATTACAGAAAGGGCAGAAATCACTCTGCAAGAATAATGTCATGAATAATGTGTCAGCCAACCAAAATCACTTAGGAGATTTAGGCAGAAACTTGAAAATTCATTTTCCATCGAACTAAAGCAAGGCTTGAGAAATTTTTAAATAATTGATTAAATGATAAGGTGTATGTGTTGATGGAAAACACTATTCATTAAAAATGGTTAAAATATTTAGAAAATAAACAATAAACTAATAACAACTATTTTGAGTTTTCTTGTGACTTGCACTTTATCCATCTTTTATAGAGTTGACACCAGAATACATAAATGCTCTTTTACTATTGTTTATTTTCATTTGATAGTATTGATAACATATTACATGATTTTGCATGATTTTCATATTTATCCTTTTTGATAGCAATATGGCATTTGTATTGTTCTGTATTTTTATTTAATAGGACAGCTCTTTCAAAATGAACTTTCAATTTGGTAACAGTTTTTCCTCTGAAGCTAGCACTGAAATGTGCGTTTTCATGCATATATGTCTTTTTGTTTCCATTGATTTATTTCTTAGGGCAAACTACAGTGTGAGTGAAGTTACTGCGTCAAAGGATATGGAATTATTTACGGTCCTTATTGTTTATTGGCATATTGCTTCCCAAGGGGGTTGTAGCTGTGTCCTGAATATACCAATTTTACCACGATCTTGGAGTTTTGTATTTTGTACTGTTTCAGTAGGTACTCAGTCATCTCACTTAAAATAGCAAGATATATTAAACATCATTCAGCATAATCCCATTTTTACAAGTGACTCTGATGCAGAGAAGTAAAGTGACCCGTGACAGACTATACTATGGTACAGCTGGGCCTGTAATCCCATTCTTTTCACTCCTCTTTCGCATGTTTGCTTTCCAGTACTATTACCTCTTTCTTTTAACAATTTGTATTTATGAACTATTCACAGACAGAATTATTTGGGGTTGAATTTGACAGTTTCAAGCTGTTCTGTGACAACTGAATCAACACAGAAGTGATCTCGCTGCATTGACAATGTTGATTTGTAAGGAAAGAGTAAGCCTGTGGGAAGAAATACAAGACAGGCTGGATCCTGGTTATAATCTTGTTTAGCCACTGACCTTGGGCAACTGAGTTAACCTCACTTTTCCCCTTGGTTTCCCTCTGCAGAACGAAGGATTAATACTACCTGTCTTTCTGGTTTGTTGTGCAGATTAATCAGTAAATGATTGCAGCTAGGAAGTTTTTGTGGGCCATTAATAACTGAATGGGGAATGTGGTGAATGAACCATCAACAGATATTTAAAGGGTAAAAACAAGAAGAGGTCAGAGGAATTATTTAGTGGAATGGAAGTAAACACACGGAGATTTTATAAAGGAATGTACTTCTTAGATGGAAAAGTGCCACAACCAAGGAAATAAAATAATAAAGAAATAAAATGCTGAGGTCCAGTTGCAAGATCAGTTTCTTCTCATCCATTTCGCTTCTGGTGGCCTGACGCAAGAGGAAGGGGACTCAGAAGGGGATGCAGAATGTGAGGCTGAAGGAATACCGCCCCCCCCCCCCCACAGAAGTATAAGGGAAGAGAAGTTGGGAATCCCAGAGGGACAGCCCAGAAGAGTTCCGTTACCCTGGCAACCTCAGGGTGCTCCAAGGGTGAGAGTTAGTATATGATTACACGCTACCACTTGGCTCAGTTGGAAACCTCTTACCTGAAAAAAGCTGCCAGGTGGCCTAGCAGAGTGGAGGCAGGGGTCAGATCAGTCTAGGGCTTTAGCCATAATAGGTCATCCAACCCTCACTGGCATGAATCCACATAGACTTGGCCGGCACTTTGAGTCCAGGGAAACTCTCGCTGATTTCCATCTTTCTCCTTGGGTCTAGACTACCCTGATTCTTGGCAGCAACTGATCATCCCCTGGGCTCCTTTACTTTCCCAAAAGGCTATTTCTGCTTCAGACCAGGCACACCTTCTATCTGTCCCAACCTTCGAAAGTTGCTAATGTTATCCCCATTTTACAGATGAAGAATCTGGAGTTCAGTTGCCCAGGATCTTTTAGCGGAAAAGAAACTCAGAGAGTCTAAGACATGCACCCAAATTCACTCAGTGAGTAAACCTGGTGTTGTCTGAGCCCTTTTCTTTCCATCCTGTGATTTTACCAGTGGGCTTATGGCATCTAGGAAGCTTGCAGACTTGAGCTTGAACTAAAATGTTCCAGCATCTTCATGGAGACTTGAGTTATGCTGTTATTTGAAAAATGTATTTAATCTCACCTTAACCTACCAGTTGCAGGGGCTGAGAATCCCATCACGCGTTCTCTGTTGGTTCAGAGATGTTGGGTCCCTGGTTAATATGTACGTATGCCACCTGGCAGGAGGAACACATAAAGTTATTAATGCAAAGTAATTTATGAGATAAGCAGGCACAGCACAGGCTCATAAGACGATAGGACCCAAACTAGGTACAGCCACAGGTTGGGAAGATAGTGCAGCCTGTAATGAGAAGAGCCTGTGTTGAATTCCTTGCCTTTGTTGCTTAAATTTCTGAGCCTTGATTTTCTCATTTGTAAAATGGGCATGATAATAATACACCCCATGGTTGCTATGAGAATATATTCTGTGATAAAGCTTGTGCCATTCTCAACATGGCTTTTCTGATGGCTCAGCAGTAAAGAATCTGCCTGCAATGCAGGAGACAGTGTGTTTGATCGCTGGGTCGGGAAAATCCCCTGGAGAAGGAAATAGCATCCCACCCCAGTGTTTTTACCTGGAAAATCCTGTGGACTGAAGATCGTGGCAGACTACAGTCCATGAGGTAGCCAAAGAGCTGGACATGACTTAGTGATTAAAACAACAGACAGCAATCTTCCTAACACAGCCCCTGGCCTACAGACAGCTTTCAGCAGATAGTGTAGAGAGAGACAGCAGAGCCAGAGGCATAGAATCCATAAGGCAGAAACTGGAAAGGACTGAATCCACCTGCCAGTTTAGGAGACACAGGACACGCAGGTTCGATCCCTGGGTTGGGAAGATCCAGAGGAGGAAATGGCAGCCCGCTTCAGTAGTCTTGCCTGGGAAATCCCAGGGACAGAGGAGCCTGGCGGGCTACAGTCCAAAGGGTTGCAAAGGGTCAGACACAAATGAGCAACTTAAGCATGCAGAAAGGATTGGCACTTTACTGTTTTTTTAACCTAGAAACTGAATTTATTAACTTGCATAATGTTCCATAGGTTTAAGAGGAATTTAGAGTGAAGAGGGAGTCTGAAGAAGCACAGAATAAAGGCTGAGGACAGGCCCCCCTCTTAACAGTGACACGTGGGACGAAACGTTGAAACTGTAAGAGGACTTGGAGGTCCCACCTCCTCATTTGATGGAAGGGGAAACTGAGGCCAGAGAGATTATATGAACAACTCAAGGTCACTGAGATAATTAATGGTCTCATTGAAACTGGGACTTGGTCCGGGAGAGGGTTGAACTAATATACATTATCTGTGGGTGGTGGGGGCTAGAAGCTGTACCTCCCCCCCCCGCCCCACATTAACATGTATCATTTTATGCAGTCCCCAAAATAACTTGTGAGATAGCTTCTATGATTTATGAGGAAGATATTATTAGCTTGTTTATTACCTGGGAGGAAAACTGAGCCTTGGTGAAGTTAACTTACCTAAGATCACACAACTGGGAGGTGACCTGAGAATTTGATTTTCAGTCTGTCAGACTCCACTTGCCACATGTGTTCTATCTTTTTCTATTCCCAACCTTGAGCTTGGGATCCCTGCCGGGAGGGACCATATTCTGGGTAAAATTGTTTTTTTAAATTAACTACCTGTCTAAACATAGGGCTTCCCAGGTGGCTCAGTGGTAAAGAATCCACCTACCAGAGCGGGAGCCACAGGAGACGCTGGTTCCATCCCTGGGTCAGGAAGATACCCTGGCGGAGGAAATAGCAACCCCCTCCAGTATTCTTGCCTGGGAAATCCCATGGACAGAGAAGCCTGGCAGGCTGTAGTCCAGGGGATCTCTAAACATACACACTCACGCGTATGTAGACTCAGAGCCCAGGATGGCTCTATGGCATTTCTCATATATGAGAGTTGTGGGGACAAGGTGCAGATAGGTCTTTCCTAAAGAAATAATTTTTATAGCCCCATTCATGTGATAGCTCAGATATGCTCCATGGATGTCATGAATGAATAGGCATTGGTGAGCTGAGCTGGGGTCCTAGTCACTCAACCATGATGGCATTTTCTTTTTTATCTTGGCAAAACTGCATCTCATTTACAGACTGGGCTTAAAAATAAACTTGCCGACTATAGATTAACTGCCAGTTAAGATGTTATTGTTTTTATTGCTAGTAAATTCTGAACCACTGAAATGCCTAAAGACAACTTTTGTGAGGCAGTGGGTTGTGTCTGGTCTTCCTTCACTTTGCCCCTATGGTGTTCTGACCTGTGCCACTTTGATGTTCTTTACTGATCCCTCATGTCCTCTCATCTTTGGAATATTTGTGGTAGCCTTCTTCTTGAATATGCATCTTTGCCCTTGGAGGCTACACAAATGGAGATCTCAACATTTGATTGCACACCCACCTTTGTGTTTCCACCTTCCAGTTGCACCCACACTGACTTTCTTCCCACTCCCCGAATGCACATGCCCTTCCACATGGCTTTCCTGTTGCAAGCCTTGTTTCCATTTTCTGAAATGACCAGGAGGCCTCCTTGCTCCTTTATGATGGGTTCTCTTTTCCTTAACACGGGGTCTGGCCTCTGTGCAGCCCTTCGCACGGCTGTTACGTCCTTGTTTCCTTGTCTTTCCGCGCAAGACCACAGAGCATGCCCAGAGAGTGCTCCTTCTGCACCAGTTCTGAGTAGAGCCTGGAACAGTCACTGCACACAGCCGATTCACACTGAGTGAATGAATGAACGTAAGGGGCAGGGCTTTTTGTGTGTTTTTTTTGCACTTTTGGCTGAAACTTTAAAATTATATTGTACTGTATATAAAATGCCGTGCCCTTCCTTTTCCTTTTTGTCCTCAAGATATGTATCCAGTTGGTTGCTGTTAGGGATTCAAGGAGACTTTGAGCAGAAATATTTAAAAGGGGTTTATGGCAGTTGTTTTGTTTCCTCAATTAAAATTAGAAAGACAGGGTTCTTGGGTGGTCTGTTCTTTTAGCTAAAAGTTTATATACAACAATCTAGTCACTCAGAATCCCTTTTAACACAGCATCAGTATCATGAACTTACAATTTTGTATTTTCTCCTGCCTCAGTTGTCATTTAATAGTTCAGAGTGTCCGTTTCTCCAGGCCTAAAAGAAAGATTGAAGAGGCTCCTAAGGAGACTGTCAAGAAGAAGGTTCTTCATATTTGTAGGGTCACTGTATTAGGCAGTTATAACTGAGTGTGACTGTGGCAAACATCCCAGATCCTAGACACCAAAGTTGATTTTGCCCCCTTCAGAATAGTCGTACGGAGAGACTGTGTCCCTTTTCCAGTGATCTTGCTATTGGCCTGAAGTTTTGGAGCTGGTCTTTGGGGAAAGCTTTCACAGCCTGGGCTATTTATTTTATTATTATAATACATGTAGTACATGTTCATTCCTGATAACTTAGAAAATAGAGATAAGTGAAACAAGATAACAAAATTACCCATAGCCAGAGATAAGCACTGTTAACATTTTTATAGAATGTTCTCTATTGAATAGACTAGGGTAATTCTATATAGAATGTTTTCTATTGATACACACGTGAGCACTTTTTACCAAATTAGAGATCTTAGAGTAAGACTGTTGTAAGCTGTTTTTCATCTTAGCAATAGTTTATGAACAACTTTCCACATCAATAAATATGGCTAAAATACTTTTTCCCAAAAAAGAATACTTGCAGTATAAATAAGATACACATACATTATAGAAATTAAAGTTTTTGACATGTGCAAGGTAGAAAATACACATTTCTCCATGTAATCCTGTCTCTGGAGTAATTACTATTTGGTGTGTAGCACTTGAGACATTTTTCTTTTTGATTTTGAATATCCTGAATAGCAGCAAGTCTTTACCCTTTAAGGGTTTTTATTTAAGGAATATTTTGATTCTTTTTCCTTTTCACAATTTGTTGATTTTATTTTAACCATCCTCATCCATGTTCCCTGCTGCTGTAATAGTCAGTCTCTACACATCCAGTAACCATTTCTCAGCAGCCCATTTCTGAAGGTGCACAGCTCATGGTACTGAGACGCCTAGCCCTTGCTCTGTAGTTAGTGGCCACACCACTAATTTCTTGAAGTGGGTTTCTAGGGTTCTTGGTCCTGGTAGAGCTATTTTCATTTTGTTTCTTATTCATCCTGTGATGATAGCTGAAAGCTGTTCTTCTTGTTCCTTTAGACTTCCATGAAAGGATGATGGTTATTGGAGGGACTGTTTTTCCCCCAAACTCCCTCTAAGGGCCCTGTTTAATGTCATGTTGTCTTAACCAAGAAGGGCAACAGAGTAAACCCAGAAGGACGTGGGTTTAGGGGAAGAGGTTGGGGACAGGATGGAAAGCCAGGCTTCACAAGAAGGAGGACCAGGTGAGAATGGTGTTGGTACCACCAAGGGTGAGCAGGAACCTTGGAGGGAAGGGAGCCGATGGGAAAGAAGAAGAGGAGCGTGGCAGGGTCATTTGACCTTGCCACCATCTCTGTTTAAGGAATATTTTGAAAAGTTAATAGAGCTATGCATATTGTCCCGTAACTTAAAAAATTTACAGCACTGTATTTTTCTGTATGGGAGCTGTTCCTGTTGTTAGTCGCTGAGTTTGACTCTTTTGTGACCCTGTGGACAGTAGCCCACTAGGCTCCTCTGTTCATGGGATTCTTCAGGCAAGAATACTGGAGTGAGCTGTCATTTCTTCTTCCAGGGGAATCTTCCCAACCCAGAGATTGAATCTGAGTCTTCTGCATTCCAGGCTGATTCTTTACTGCTGAACCACTAGGGAAGCCCAAGTGTATTGGGGCACTCTGGCTCATTTATCCAGATCTTTACCACTGGGCTTTTGAGCAAACTCTGAGACATAGTGAAGGACAGAGTGCTACAGTCCATGAGGTGGCAAACAGTCAGACAGGACTTAACGACTGAAGAACAACAAAAATTAGTACTGGCCACCTACAATGTTTCCATTTTTTATTATTATCTGCACAGGTGTGATAAATATCTTTCTTGCTCTCTCTTTGCAAACATCCTTAATTTAGAAGATATCTTCCTATAAGTAGAATTATTGCTTCAAATGATGTGTTTTTTAAAAGGGTTTAATACATATTGTCAAATTTCCCTCTGTAAAGATTGTAATTTCTTTCTAATGCTTTCAGTAGTACTGGGGAGTTTGTGTCACATATGTTTGAATATCCTCAGTGGGAGAAAATTCTCACTCTTTAAGGGCTTTTTAAAAATGACTATAAACTCTTTTAATTGTGAAAGCTTACATACTCATTGTGAGAAAATACAAATAGTTGTACAGAAAAAAAATCAAGGAAACTACTACTAACAGCTGGTGTGCATCCTGTCGTGTGGTGTATAAATGCACGTGTGTGTGCTGATCTGTGGAAAGCTAGTATGCTGTCAGGCTAAGGGCGTGCGTGCCAGATCTAGTCTGCCTGTGTTTAAATCTGCCTGGTTTTAATGTTGCTAATTTTGTGATCTTCAATTTATTCATCTGTAAAAAGAGATTTATGAATGCTTAGTGTATCTAACTTAAGAGGGCTGCAGAGAGGTTAAATAGGGGACCTGATAACAGGTGTCCAATGTGTACAGGTAGTGAATGGTCAGTAAATATCACCTACTACCCGAGCTGCCATGACTCCATCTTTCTGTCCTGTTGGTGAATTTCTTTTATTCCTCAGGATGCCGAAACTTCAGGGAGAGTAGCCTTACATTCTCTTGTGCCACAGGGCCCTCTGGCAGGTGGCCCATTCTGCTGGTGGAGTATCGAAAATGATGAGCAACATGGCCTGTCTGGTCCCCCGGAAACCTGGCCCTCTCTCCTTTCCAAGCGCCCCACACCCAGCACACATAGATATCTCTTTGGATTCTAGTTAACTTTTGAACCACAACCTGAAGGGCCAGGCCTCCCCGTTCCCTGTCCCCCTCCTCAGTCTCCTGTCATCTCCCCCTGGTCTGCCTCCTTGAATCTATCTGATCCACTGGCTCCCCCGGCCCCGTCCGCCAGTATCACCATCTCTTTTTGTGAAAAGTCATTTCTGCCCACTAGCTCCTGTCTTCGGAGCTCCAGCACACTAAGCTTTAACCAGGTTATTGATGGCAGGTTTTAATTTATTTTTTGAACTCTTACACATAATGATTTCCACGCATGGTTTGCACATTTTAAGGCTTCTGTTTTTTTTCACCAGTACAAAATTCTTAGGAACTGGAATTTGTGAAGTGAGCAAGTTGAAATGTGCCATTTTGAATAAAAAGCAATGATATGACATAACGGCAACGAAATAAATAAGTCATGGGTTTGTAATGAACAGCGTGGTGACTATAGTTAATGATATATATGCTGTAGTGTAAGTATAGGAGAATATATATTATAGTCATATCCTAGTATAGTATTACATATTTGAAAGTTGCTATAAGAGTAGTTCTTAAAAGTTCTCATCACATGGAAAAAATTTGTAATTTTGTAGAGTTATGATATTAACTAGACTTACTGAGGTGATCATTTTGCAGTGTATACAAATATTGAATATATTATGTCATACACCTGAAACTGATATATATCAATTACACCTTAATAAAAAATAAGAACAAAACAATGATGTGACATATGGCAGTTGCTTTCTAGTAAAGTGCCTAGGAGTTTCCAAAAGAAAATTTCAGGAATAACTTGAGCAGGGGAGCCTCATTGGAATGTTTATAGTGATGTAATTTTATGACCACTTAATAGTCATCTCTAATAATGAGGTCAGGGTAAGAGGCTTTAAGAAAGGGCAAACAAGATGACTTTTCCCGTGATTTATAGAGGAGAGTGTGTGAGAGAGTTCCTTAGAGCCTAGAATTCCATGATTCTTACTGTTTAGAGTTAATATCGGAGAAGGTTCATAATCTTTAGTTTGTTCACAAAAACAGTGTCTCACATGCTGATACTCTTGAACTTTTGATTCATAGTTTGGTTTTCCCACTTATCATGCTAGAGTTATAGTGTATTTGATAGTTTCTCTTTCTATTTAAATTTATTCATAGCTTCTCTTTCTAGGCAATTTATCTAAGTTTTTTCCCTTAATATGAGATTCTAGAATAAAAGTGTCTGCACGTTATCTATATATTCTATCAGGTGGATATAGACATCCTATTTTCCTGTCTGTAATAGTATAGAATGCGTATCTACTTAATCCAAATAACAGTTGATTCATGCTTACTATTTACTTGTCCTGCTTTCTATTGAAGAATCTTTTATCCTCAAGTTAATTACTTCATGATTTAACTCATATGTAAATATGTAAATACATTTTCCCAATAAAGACAAAATTAACATTCAAGTATAGTTCAGTTTGATATAGAATTAAATAAAGTACTTAAAAAAAAAACCCAAACACCAAACAGTTGAATATGTTCAAATAAATAAGATTGGGTTTTGTTCCATTAGAAAGGCTCATCAGTGACCTCAGGATGTAAAGACTGGGTCGTTTGTGATCCGTGTGAACCTAATCCTCTCTGTTATGGCCAGCTATTTTCTTAAATTACATTAATTATCCTGTCTCTAATTTATAGGACACATTTCCTCCAAAGGACCCAAAGTACCTTTGAGTATATTAGATCATTAATGCTTATAATGGTCCAGGAAAGTTGGTATGGGCAGACAGTATTTTCCCTGTCTTGCTGATGGATGGATGGAGATCCAGAAAGTAGAAGGACAGACTGGGGTCATACCGTGAGCCAATCCAGGAGCTGAGACAAGAGCTAAAGTCCCTGGACGTTGTCCCCACTCTTTCAACCTTCAGTACTAAAACTTTTTACTTCCTCCTTTGCTGAAATGTCCCCATCGCCTCAAGAGAAATATGCATGGCCAAGACGTATATAACCATTACTTTAACAGCCAGGTAGACACTTGACTAAAAAGGGGGAGTCTTTTCACATTTTTCCATATGAAAATTGTACCACTATTAAAAATAAATAAATTAAAAATGAGCTCTTCAAAAATAAAAATGCCCTCAACTTTTCCAAATCATCTGGCCCAAGAGGGAAGATTGGAGTCCCTAAATGTTACAGTCCTAAATCCTGGAGCCAGGATCCTTGTATCCCAGGGTGTGAAGGGATTTCCTCCTCCAAAGATTATTTGTGAGCTAAGCGTTGCTCTGGACCAGGTCCTGCTTTGCAGAAGGTGCCGAGAATGCAGAAGGGAACGAGAGCAATGTTGCTGCATTCAGCATCCAGCCTTTGAGTGTCAGTATTATTTCCCTGATTTTATAAATTAGGCAGCTAGAATTCAGGCAGTTTAAACTTTAAACATCTTACCTGATTTTTCACAGGACTAGGGGCTTTATCTTCTGCCTGCGTGTGATGCTGCTTCTCATCATACACTATTTCTACATATCACGACCTGGGGGATTATTCTTATTCTTTGAGGTTTTATTTGTGGATTGGAGTCCTGATTATCTCTTAGTATCTCTCCAGATACTTGCATCTAACTGGAGACGAGGCATTTTGCCACAGAAGGTAGAAGGTACATAAGATTCCTCAAAACCAGTACATCTCAAACTGAATTTCTGTCTCCTCCAAATACTGCTCATTTTCCTCAGTTCTCCTTCTGATTCTCATGACCATTTATCCAGGCGCCTAAACCGCCTCAACCTAAATATGATTATGTTTTGTCAGTTTACTTTCTTGAGTATCTATTGTATCTAAAGAAACTGCCTTGGCTCAGCCTACCATTCATTTTCCTGGAATAGTTTAATAACACTTTCTGAGTACTCATATTTGCTTGACCCACTACAAGAGTTAACCCATTTAATCCTCACAATATCCTGGTGGGTCCATGCTGTTATCACCACTTTCATAGATATAGTGGAGGCACAGGACCCTTTTCCCATGAATTATCCCATCAGACTAATATTTTCTGGAATCATTTTAGGAACCATTAGCTGATGGAATAAAGTTTGTCATGACATTCCAGACTCTTCATGACCTGGTCTGGTCTATCTGCCCAGCTTCCTGCCCCGACATACTTCTCTCCACTCTCTCCTTAGCCCTTTGGGCATATGTCATATCTTTTCGTCTTTGCTTGTCCTCCAACCACAGCAGACATTCTGGTCCAAAGTCATTCCCACCTTATCCATCTCCTGGATCTGTCAGTCTCTGCTCCAATGCCACCTCCTTGGTGAGATCTTATTTTTCCCTATTCTGTGTCTTCTTGTTTATCAGACTGATGATAACCAGTCTCCCTCCTCTGAATGAGAGCTCCGTGAGCGTATGGACTTGCCCCATTTACCACTGTTGTATCCTCTGTATGCCTAAGAGCCCTAACACACAGGAGCCGCTGAGCACAGATGCGCCGAGTGGGTGGTGGTGGGAGGAGAGCAGGGGCATGTCCGCTCCTCGCCGGTGATGAGGACGCAGGCCCGGGGCCGTGTGCGTAGTCAGCGTTCAGCACAGTTTTGCTGCATAACTCAATGTTTGCTCCTGTGGGTCCCGCTGCCTGCCTGCCAGTCTTGTGGCCTTTCTTCTGTGAATTCTGTTCATTCTTTCAGGCCCGATTCAAAGGTTACTAACGCTGTTATGAAATTGGCCCTGCCTTTCCAATTGGTTGTCATCCTTGCCTCCCCTCTGTATGGTGTTCACACTGTTAGCACATGTTACTCTAGGGCTGCTGCTCTCCTCTTAAAAAAAAAAAATGTATATATATATATGTGTGTGTGTGTATTTTTTATTTATTTATTTATTTGGCTGTGTTGTGTCTTAGTTGAGGCATGAGGATCTTTTATGCACACTCTCTGGCTGTGGCGTGCAGGCTCAGTCGTTGCAGCAGGCGGACTCTCTAGCTATGACGCGTGCTTAATTGCTCCAGGGCATGTGGGATCTTAGTCCCCTGATCAGGGATCCAGCCTGAATCACAAGGTGGATTGTTAACCACTGGACCACCAGGGAGATCTCTTATCTCTTCTTTTGATTGTGAGTCTCCTAAGAGCATACTTCCAGAGGAGTCTTTGGCAAATAGGACTCTTCAGTAAAAGGTTTGGTTTCTTCACTGCCTAGTTGGACTTCCATGAAAAAATGTGTTGCTTCCCTGGTGTTTAGCCACCACGTTTCTCCAACAAGGAGAAATTGAGATGTGAGGGTAATGTTTGAGGAATATCCTTAGAAGATGTCAAGAGCCCTGTAAAATGTTAGAGATGATCATTTTATTTTTAACATCACATTGCATCACATTCTTACATCGGAACGCTCCAGATGCCTCATTTCCAGACCCCACCGCAGGTTTCTGGGTGAAGATAGTCATCCTTGTCCCAGAGTGACCCTGGGTTTGAACGTGCTGAGACTGCATAGATCATTTCCATTTCAGCTCTCTCACCTCCTCCCAGCCCGTCTGCATATTGTTTCCTGGAATCTCTCCTCCAGCTGTCCCCTGGGTTTTTGACTGTCATTTTCGTGGCCCTGAAGCTACAGGGAGAGTCAGTTCTGCTTTTAGTCTATCACTCGACTCACTAATTCCTGACATCCTCCGTCTCCCCCTTTGACTGATAAATTTTCATTATTGGTTTTGCGTGAGAGTCTTCAGGGTTTCACTCTGCCTGACCCCTGTGGTCACTTAGTGATTACATGCGCCAGCTGAGGTAATTTATTCACTTTGTTTTGGTGTGAACATGTCCCATGGGTCTTGTAACTGCTGTAATCACTTGACCCTAGTGACTGTTAAATGCTTTAAACACAGTTATTTTAAATTTATAATTGTTTTCATTAAAAATCCCTTATAGTAACTTAGCTGACCTTGCTGTCAATGTGGCATTCTGTGCAGGAGGAAGAAATGAAAATATTATGATGCAAATAATATAGTACTCATCAGAGATAACACAGCAAATCATTAGCTCACCCTACACATGCTCACTTTGAGTCATGCAAGGAAGATGAGAAGAGGACATAATTATAGCATTGTCCACATAATTCAGTTAAGTTACTTCTTCACATGGGGCAGGCCGATAGCCTAGGGAGTGGAAGGTGGAGTGGAGTCCAAGGCGAAGCACCTGAAGGGCCATTAAGGTGCAGACAGCACTTCTCACACCAGTGGGTGGCCCCAGTTGCTTAATCATTTTTTCAATGAATATTTTTACACTTCTTATTTTGAATCAAATTTCAGAAAAGTTGCTTCCCTGGTGGTTCAGCTGGTAAAGAATCTGCCTGCAATGCTGGAAACCTGGGTTCGATCCCTGGGTTGGGAAGATCCCCTGGAGAAGGGAACATCTACCCACTCCAGTATTCTGGCCTGGAGAATCCCATGGACTGTATGTATAGTCCATGGGGATGCAAAGATTTGGACACGACCGAGCAACTTTCACTTTCTTTCGGAAGAGTTGCAAGAATAATACAATGAATTCCCATTTACCCTCCACCCAGATTACCCAATTGTTGGTGTTTTGCCTCATTTGCTTTATCATTCTTTCTCTGTCTGCCCTTTTCTGAAGTATTTGAGAGTGTGCTACAGACATTGGGTCCCTTAAATATATTTCAGTGACTTTCTTGAAAACATGGCTATTCATTTACGATAAGCCACTGCAGTTTTCAAAATCAAATGTAAATTGATACAACTCTATTATTACTCTCAGACTTTTTTTTCCAAATCTTGTCAGTTGTCCTAGCAATGTCCTTTATAGCATTTTTTTTCTATTCGAGAATCCAATCCAGAATCATGCTTTGCAGTTAGTAAAAACCAAGCCAAATCAGACTAAATCAAAATACTGTTTCTCACTTTCTTACCCTAAAAGAGTGAAGAGTTTATAAAGGAAATTTGACCCTATAAAATTACTCTATCTATGCCTGCATTTCTAACTAATATAATAAGGGTTGTATATTAACTAACAAGATGCCATGCGCTGCAGGTGTTTCGCAAGCACATTTATTTCATTTGATCCTCTGAGCAAATGTACGAAGAGGAGACTTTTTTATGTTTTTCACTTTTTCTTTTGTATTGGGGCATAGCTGATTAACAGTGTTGTGACAGTTTCAGGTGACTCAGTCGTACATATGCATGTATCCATTCTCTGCCTAACTCCCCTCCCATCCAGTTTGCCTCATAACATTGAGCAGAGCTCCTAGTGCTATAGTAGGTACTTGTGGTTTATCCGTTTTAAGTATAGCAGAGTGTACATGTCCATTCCAAACTCCCTAACTATCCCTTCCCTCTGTCCTTCCCCCCTGGTAACCATAAGTTCCTTCTCTAAGTCTGTGAGCCTGCTTCTGTTTTGTTAAGTAAGTTCATTTGTATGATTTCTTTTTAGATTCCACGTTTAAGGGATATCATATGATATTTCCTTTTTTCTGTCTGACTGACTTCTCTCAGTATGACAGTCTCTAGGTCCGTCCCTGTAGCTGCAAGTGGCAAAGAAGTTCTTCTTGATCTCAAGCTATAGATGCTGCACCTACCGTAACACAGATCTCCAGATTCTAAGGGGCAGCATCCGTGCCGAATGCTGCTTTCTCCCATGTGTTGGGAGAGGGTGGGCCCCCGGGATCCTAGAGACTCATGGCCGTGGGGAGCTGAGTGATGTTACCTTTCTTCATTTCTAGTTTTTACACTATACTATCAAAGACGGGAAAATATATTTACCTTGGAGAGTTATCTAACAGTTTTGTTTTTGTTTTTTGCTCCAAGAGATGCTGCTTGGTATCTTAATTTTAAAAATTAGTGAGATCCTTAATAAATGTCAAATTGATTAGATTTGTGTGATGGAAGGCTCTTGGACTGCTGGCTAGAATGTGACAGAGTGAACTCAAAAGAGCTTTGATAACCTGGCTAGTGGTACTGGAAGTTTGCACACTCAGGTTCTGTGTGTTTCTGACGTGGCTAAGTTAGTCCTGGTAGAAACTGGAAGGCACAATTCAGAGCCGTCAGTGGAAAGGTTCCTACAAAGATGGTTGATTAGTAATATTCATCATTTAGCCTAAATTAAGGGGGCGGGATTCATTCTGAAACTCAGATCTGAACAACTGGTTTTGTTTTTGTTTATTCTTCTTGTTGTTTTTCTATTTTATTACTTGGAGAAGGAAGTGGGAGTCGTTTGCATTTTCATTTAAAAACTTTTTTCAATTTTTCCAATATGTTATTTCTGATTAGGACTACTGCTTGTCCATAAAGTGCTTTTGCACGAAGTGTGAAGAGGTGTCTCCTGAGCCCAGTAGGTACATGCTTATTGAAGAGCACACAGCTCCCACTTACCCCCGGGGCTGCTGCTCTTTTTCAGTCAGCAACCTTTGCAGCCACATAGAGCCGCCTTTAGTTAGTCTTCTATTTTGACTTGACCCCCGATGAATGTTTTCCTTGTTTGCTTTTTTCACCTTTATTGCCTATCTTTGGTTAATGTTTTTAGACTCGAATTTACTTTTGTCACTTTGTGACCTTTTATAATGTAATATATGCCATTTTTATGTATAGTATTTTGAAATGGAGGATTTAAGGCATTTGATTTTAGCATTTGTAGTGGTTCATAAAACACATGTAATTATAAAAAATATAAAGTTCTTAATCAAAATATCTCTTTCTAATTTTGAAAACTGGAGACTTTTATGATCTTTCAGGTAAGAATTACATTGGGGAGAAACTTTTCTTTTTGATTGCACTATCTGTCCTTTCTAGATCTTTCCACATTTGTTTTAAAACCTATTTGGTTACATCCAAAATGAATAATTAAGCAGCTAACTGTAACATGCATTATTGATCTGCCAGATTTAGATGTTATTGTAGCAAGTGTTGTGTGCATTATGAAATTGAAACAAACCTTTTTATTTTCCTGGTGTTTTTAAAATTCTATTGAAATTTCAAGAGCAGGAAAGAAACAGCACATTTTTTTCTTCTCATTTCAGAATAAAGTGCATTAAACTGTATTGTCTCCCTTCTTTCTGCCATTGATATGAATCTCACTTATTCTCTACTTTGTATTTTTCCCCTTTGTTTGAAAATAAGGTTGGAAGGTAAACTTTTTGTTTTGAGGAGACTAGACTTGCCTGTGAAGACAGACATCTGGTATAAAGTTTATAGCTTCCAAGCTTTGATTTCTCTGAAAATATTGAGAATGAGACTGTTAGTTCTTTCCTTATAGACTGAATTATTTCACATTACACAGTCGTTTGTGATTCAGTGCCTGCCTGTATCAAAGCCCGATGCATTTATTTTCCTTTATCATTTACTTTTGAAATTGTAAAGTCTGTATAACAGTCTTAGTGATGATGATGATGGTGATAGTCATAGTGATTGGACTAGTGTTTGTTGTTGTTATTTAGTTGCTAAGTTGTGTCTGACTCTTTGAGGCCCCATGGACTGCAACACGCCAGGCTTCCTTGTCCTTCACTGTCTCCTGGAGTATGCTCAAACTTATGTCCATTGAGTCAGTGATGCTACCCAACCATTCTCATCCTCTTTAGGCCCCTTCTCCTCCTTCCTCAAACTTTCCCAACATCAGGGTTTTTTCCAGTGAGTCAGCTCTTCACATCAGGTAGCCACAGTATGGGAGCTTCAGCTTCAGCATCAGTTCTTCCAGTAAATATTCAGAGTTGGTTTTCTTTAAGATTGTCTGGTTTGATCTCCTTGCAGTCCAAGGGACTCTCAAGAGTTTTCTCCAGCAGTACAATTTGAAAGAATCAGTTCTTCGGCACTCAGCCTTCTTTATAGTCCAACTCTCACATCCATGAGGAATACTAGGTGAGTTGGCTGTACTTGGTGAGTTTCTTGGGGATTTAGGAAACCAAGCTGATATTTGCATAGATTTATATGCTTCATTTTATGAATCCTTCCTTTGCAGAAGACCTGGATTTACAAATCAGTGTAACACAAAGCCTAAAAATGACTTATATTTGAGTGGACAAATGAACCTTTAAACTTGAATATGTAGAGCTGTGAATATGAGGAAAGTTTGAATTCTTTTTTAAAAATAACTAGAAACCAAAATACATGTATGCCTTCTGTAGTGTAGATATAGGTCTGGATGTTTTGTTCCTTGCAAAGGCCACGTGAGGGTTACGGGTAGAGAAGGGTGTCATTCCCACCTTCATAGCTGTTTGCAAGTACAGTTCCTACTCTAACTAAAGTCCTCTTGTCTAGTGTGATGGAGACTAGAAAGTGTGCAATTAATCACAACGTCAGCTAAAGCGGGAAACTATAGTGGTGATAAGCATGTAGGTAAATACTTTTATTTTAACTGAAACATACAGATGTTCAGGTTTTGCCCAGTCTTCTGATTTCTAATCACCGTGTCCAAAATCTTTTCTTTGAATACAAATATGGTGATTCAAGATCAGCACCGTCTTCCTTGGGTAAATCACACATACAATTTATTACCTTTATCTAAAATGTGTCATATTTATCATGTTTCCATTTTATTTACTGGTGAGTAAGAACGAAAACTTGCTTGCAAAATAGTCTGGGTGCAGAGTACTTCTAGATTATGATGATTCTTTTTGTCTCACTTAAATTTTTTTTTTTCACTTTATTTGTATATTTTTTGGCTGTCCTGTGCAGCAAGCAGGATCTTTGTTCCCCAAGTAGGGATCGAACCCACATCCCCTGCAGTGGAAGCCTGGAATCTTTACCACTGGACTGCCAGGGAAGCCCCTCCCTCACCTTTAGACTGGTGTCACTTGCTCTTTATGCAGTGATAAATTATACAGTCTTTTAAAGTTCATATTTAGTCATTTTAAAGAATATACAATGGCATTAGGTAATTGTGGTAAAAAGTACATAAAAGGTAATTATGGTAAAAAGTATATAAACTAATTTGGGGAGAGAGGCACGTGGCTGTGAGATGCTGTTTGGGGGAGCAGAAGTGACAGGGGTCACCAAGAATAATAGTGACTATCGTCAGCCAGTGTGCTGAGGGCAGCAGCCAGTGTAGGTCTTTCAGGGACTAGGAAGTGTCAGTTATAAGAGTCTAGGGTTTCTAGAAAGATCTAAAACAAACTACGTGCGATTTCTGTTAGTTCGTGAGCTCATCATTTGTTATATGCTTTTTCAGTAGCTCTCAGTTACAGGTTTTTATTCTTACATATGGTCTCTTTGCCTGCCTTGGAAGTGTTGTAAAAAAAAAGTCACAGATGCAGCTCAGTGACAAGGAGCACGCATGTGTTCTCATGTCAGTGTATCTGGGTGTGTCTTTCATTTTATTATACATAAATCAGATGCATCACAGAGTAAGATTGCATAGTTTGGGGTGTCTGGAAAGAGCTAGAGTTTTAAGAAGAGTCAGGTATCCTAGAAAATCCCATGGACAGAGTGGGCTACAGTCCACAGGGTCGAAAAGAATCAGACACGACTGAGCATGCAAGCATGCATGCACGTCTCCTAGAGGTATTTTATATGTGGTTTTAATAAGGTCAGTTTGGAAACTCATTTCCCACGACAGGAAGAAGAAGGATCAAGAAACGTGTTAAGGCAGTTCTTGTCTCCCTCTTTTAGTTTTCTTTGTCAGCATTAGAGCAGGTGACATCTGAAGTTGTCCATGATGATAGAACATGCTCTTTCTCCTCACATAAGCACCCTGCGCCATCACCTAAAGAGTGAGAGAAGCATAGCAAATAAGCAAGAACTCACCACACAGGCAGCCTCAACCTTCAAAAGGGCTAGCACTACTTCTAGACTTGGATAGGTCAGAGTTTCTGAAGTGTGCTTGCTTTATCAGATATGCAGTATGCAGGGTTCTGCGTGTCCTTTTTAAAAATTTAACAAAGCTTCTCGATAGTGTTGGTTTTAAAAATCTCTTCCACCACCTGTGTACATTTGAATCCATCTTTTTTTTTTTAATGTGTGCTTGTGGTATTAGGAAAATAGGCCTGGTGTTTATAATATTGTTTGTATATATTCTGGTGTGAAATATAGATGCACACCAAATAACAATAGCTATAAAAATGAAATCTTGCACAAGCCGTGCCCTGCCTTTGCAGTCAGCAGGAACAATGCTTTTGGGGTTGAAGAGACGCTTTATCATTGAGGAGGTATGTGTGGGGGGCTCTTAGCTCAAGCAGTGGGGAGGGGGAGGTGCCACAAATTTTAGTATAATGCATAATGTTGAAAGAAATTTTATCCCATCATAAAGATTAGCAGGCTGTGTAATTCAATTTAAAATTGGTCGGCGTGTCCTGACTATTATATAGCCTTTCTCTTTTTTTTGTTTTATCGCTATTCCATTATTTTAGGTTGTACACCAATGTATTGTAGAGTGGAACCTACTGCCGAACCATACAGAGTCTCTCACTGTGGTTCCACCCGTTGGAGAAATTGTTGGTGAATGCAAGAGATTATCTTAAAATGAGTTAAGAAAATGCTTGCTCAATTGAATGCCTCCTTGTTTTCTTTCCTACTCTTTTTTAAACATAAAATGAGTTTCTTCTGGGCAAGCAAACATTGGGGGTGAAATTCTTTTAAAAAGCATTTGCTGGATCGAGGGCTTGGTTCTCAAAACTCCAGCGTTAGCACTTAATCTGCAGTATCATAGGCATTACTGTGCCATTGAAAACCAAGATGCAGTAGCTTATGTTAATACAAGACTGACAGACCCACATCTGATGGCAATTACCCATACTGAGGGGTTAATAAATGTTCTTAGAATTACTGTCTTTATTTTCTTTATTACAAGAAAAACGGGCAGCTTCCTAAGCCATGCCTCCTGCTTCTTGCTCCAGTCATGGTGACTTGCTAATTAACTGCTTTGGTTCCAGTGCTTCATGGGCTCTGCTGAGTTTAATATTTGTGTTAGAGAAATGCTAAATCTGTTGGCTGAAGAAGTAGGAAAAAACTAAATTAAATTCAGCAAACATTTATCCAACAAGAAACGAGGAGCTATAATAATAATGAGACTTGGATGCACCAGAAGAGTATATGGGAAATGAACACATAATATTTTCACATCTTGTTTTCTTCTAGCTATAAAAGATCTTAATTTGCATCCATGTTCTTAGGGAGTTTCAGCCCTGAAGCATTTTGTTAAGAAGGATCTTCATGCCACATCCAGACTCAAGACATTGTGATCAATTAGCAATGTTTTTCCATTTCATAGGATGGAAAGACGGTTACACACATACCGTGTGTGTTCAGATCCTGGTTTAGTGTTATTCATCTTTCATCAAACTCATGCTCTCTGACCATGGTAGACAGAAAATTGACATAGTGAAAATGTATGCCTGCTTAGTTTTAACTCTGACGAATCCAGACTTTCAAGTATGTCTATTAGAAAGTCTCTGAAATGACTGTGACTTGGCTTGATGGGATTTTTAACTTTCTTTCACATTTTAGGCAGTTCCATGACTGTTGCAAGAGGTTCTTGGCATATTTGGGGGCAGGCTGGGGCTAGTATGTGAATCAGGCAGTCAGGTAGACAAAACACATAAGACTGTTTGTATTCTGTAGGATTTAGGAAGTAATTTAACTTTGGCTTATGCTTTTAATCTATAAAGAATCAAGGTTATCTAATCACTCTGCTAAGTCACTTCAGTCATGTCCGACTCTGTGCGACCCCATAGACGTCAGCCCACCAGGCTCCCCCGTCCCTGGGATTCTCCAGGCAAGAACACTGGAGTGGGTTGCCATTTCCTTCTCCAGTGCGTGAAAGTGAAGTCGCTCAGTCGTGTCCGACTCTTAGCGACCCCATGGACTGCAGCCTACCAGACTCCTCCATCCATGAGATTTTCCAGGCAAGAGTACTGGAGTGGGGTGCCATTGCCTTCTCCGCTAATCACTCTTAATGGGAGTTAATTTTTTAGCTTTATGCATACTTATCTGTAAAGGAGTTAGATCAATTCAGTTTATCCTATTATGTCTCCCAAATCTTGGGCAGCTCACTTTTCTCTGGTTCCCTGTCTCCTAAAACTAACTGCTTATCAGAATGTCCCAGGTAGGTGGATAAAAACTTAGATTCCTGGAATCTAGTTCAGACCTATGGAATCAGATTCTCTACCAGTGAGTCTGAATGATTGCGGTCTTTTTTTTTTTTTTTTGGTTACACCTTTCAGCATGTGGGATCTTAGTTCCCCCACCAGGGATCAAACCTGTGCTCCCTGCATTGGGAATGTGGAGTCTTAACCACTGGACCACCAGGGAAGTCCCATGAATAACCTCAGTCTTAATAAACTCTTGTATGGCTCTTCAGCCACTCCAGTGCCGCCATTCTTGCTTATGATAGTGTCTTATGGTCAAGTTCAGGGATGTATTCTGCAGGCTCTCATCACCCTTAACAATAGGCCATTCTTTTCCATTGTGATCTCTGTTCCATTCAGTTACCTCATCTGTAAAAGGGGATAATAGCTCTCATTTCATATGGTTGTTGTAAGTGTTCAGTAGGTTAATGTATAAAGTTTTTAGCACGGTACCCAGCAGAGGGTATGTGCTTTGTATGTTCTAAGCCTCATAATGGTCATCATCGTTTGATTTTGTTTATAGGGGCTCTGAGTAACCTTGCCAGAGGCAGCAAATCATGAATCAGGATCTCTTACTAGACTGTTCTTAGAAGGAATGGAAGGTATACAAATAGTATTGTTTGGGAAAATCATTATTCATAGTGAGTTGAATCAGGAGGCTTTTGGCTGCAAGGAATAAAATAGCTTAAACAACAAGGAGTTTGTTAAATCTCATATAGCAAGAAGGCTGGGAGTAAAGTATTTTCAGGATCTGATAGTTCATGAATTCTTTTAATCCTCCTTTCTCTACTTCTCTTTTGTTATTAGTCTTGCTACTAAGTTTGGTGAGTGACTGTTGAAATTGCAGGCCTAGTGTGAAGGCATAAAGTCATGACAATGTTCAGAGGAAAAAGAAGCCATTCCCTTTTTGTATTATCTCTTTGTACAGGTGGTGACCATTTCCCAGCAGTTCATCAGCAGATTGCCCTTCTTATCTCATTGACTAGGACTGGGTGATGCACGCCTGTTTCAACCAATCACTGGCAAGGAAAATAGAATTAATGATTAATCAAGGTCCACTTGCCCGGGTCTTCTAAGAATAGGCCTGCCTTTCTTGACCATGTGGCTTTGGAGAAGTGTAGTTGAGGGGAATGAATATATGAATGAAATTGGATGCCCTGCTATTGTGGGAAGCTAGGGTGAAGATTTGAATAGATCATCAACAGTGTCTGCTTTATGAGACAAATGAAGAAGGAGCTTTGTTTGGCACTTTGAGAGGTCATCTCCTGTCTTCCTAGAATAGAGTTTATTCTGCGTGACTTCTGTAATTCAGGAGGTGGTAGCCATTGTAGATGGCTTGGCTGGTGACTCAGACAGCCCTGCATAACACTTAAAATATCATTCCTATCGCCTGTTTCCTATTTTTATCGTGAAGTGTTTTACTTTTCTCTTTTCCTTTGATTTGTTTCTCTTTTCTTTCTTCTATTTCATCTCTTGCCCTTCCCATCAAGCAGCTATCAGGCCCCATATGATAAACAGGATGATTGACTTCTAGTCATCTGTGCCCCTTTCCAGTAGAAATTATGTCCAGAAGGAAGATTCCTGTTATATTGTCAGATTCCAAAACTTTGTGAGGCTCCACTCATAATTGTGTACTGGGTTTGATGACTGGCTTTTCAGAGTAACTTAATCTTCTTTCCCTCTTACCCATCTAAACTTGGCATGTCAAGCTTCTTAACAGTAGCATAGGAAGCATCCTTTTAATAATCCAAATGAGTTAGTTGTCACCATTGATTGGTCATCAAGAGATGGAAAGACACTTGGTTAGAACCTGAACCTACTAATACAGGCTGACAAGGATGCCTGTTAAATCCTCAGTATAAGAGACCTGCATAGCAGCAGGGCCTGACAGAGGCAACAACAAAAGAAGAAGCAAGAACAAAAACTGAAAGAAACAGAAATAAATTGTATTATTGTTCAATTCTGATGGTTTTGAGCCCAACTCCTTTAGTGGGCTCAGTCATGTCCATTCTTTGAGATCCCATGGACTGTAGCTCCCCTAGGATCCTCTGTCCGTGGGATTTTTCAGGTAAGAATAGTGGAGTAGATTGCCATTTCCTTCTCCAGGAGATCTTCCTGACTCAGAGATTGAACCAAGTCTTTTACATCTGTCTCCTGCATTGGCAGGTGGATTCTTTACCAGGAGTGCCACCTGGGAAGCCTGTCAATCCTTTTGTAGGTGAATTAGCCTGAGCCATGGGTGGGCTAAGGACTCCTCTGCCCCTGGACGAGAACGAAATTAGGACAAGAAGCCTCCATTACCCCTTACGCTGGCCACTGAGATCTTACCTGTTTGCTGGAAGAGGCAAAGAAGAAGTGAATGTGAGGGAAAAAAGAATATCTTTTTCCTTAAGAACATGGCCCACTCAGCCCTAGAGAATCAGAATCTCCCAGGAGGAAACCTGAAATCTGATTTTTTAAAAATTTCCTACATAATTCAGGACATCAGACAGGTTTGGGAGCCACTGGCCTAGAGTGACTATCTCAGACCTTGTAATAATTGAAGGATTTGTACAATCTGACTTTTAGGGCAGTGAGGGGCTAGCATTGGAGGACCGGGTTGGGGTGCAGAACTCTATCTCTCACCCCCACCTTCAAGCTCTCTTCAACCACGACAGATGCATTTTGACTCTTTTTCTTTGATTCACACTTTAATTCACACTTCTGTATTCACACACTTATTTATTTTTGGATATGTTGGTCATTGCTGGGAGGGCTTTTCTATAGTTGTGTTGAGTGGGAGCTATCCCCTAATTGTGATGCATGCCCTTCTCATTGTAGTGACTTCTCTTGTTGCAGAGCATGGGCTCTTAGGACGTGGGCTTCAGTAGTTGCAGTTCCCAGGCTCTAAAGCACAGGCTCAGTAGTTGTGGCTCTTGGGCTTAGTTGCCCCGAGGCATGTGGGATCTTCCCGGATCAGGGAGAGAACCCGTGTCTCCTGTGTTGGCAGATGGATTCTTAACCACTTCACCAAGGAAGTCCCTTATAAACTTCTTTGAACAAAGTTTTCCCTTCCTCCCCTTGCCCTACCACACAGACATACAGGAGCAATCTGCTTCTGGACCAAGACACAGGCTGGTACATCTTCCTGTAAATCCTTGTGCACGGCGTCTTTGCGGGGCTGAGAGAAATCCTATTTTAAGGCCTTGCAGGTCTGAGGTTGCATGAATAGATCACAGAAAGTCAGCGGTGGCCAAGTAGAATGACCGTGGCAGGAGGAGGGAACAGAGTCTCTGTCAGGAGCCAGCCCTAGTCGTCCGCTCCCCCAGGTCAGCACGGTCCTCGGGGGACGCTCTGTCACCTGTTTGACAGCCCCTCAGTTAAGCCGTCATGCTTACCCTCAACTACCCAGAACCCGATTCCCTGTGATAGTAAGAATTCTGAAGAGACAAAGATAAAGCCCAAGAAAATAAGCAGAAACGTCAGCTTAGTTGAGCTGCTCCCGCCCACACCTAGACAGCAGCATCACTGCAGGGTGCGTGCACGTTCAGCCCATCTTGTGCTTTTTCACCTCCTGCATGGCTGCTTCAGCATCAGGCCCTTAGTGGACCTGTCTATTTTAGAAATGTTTTTGATCACAAGAGTAGGTTTAAAAATATTCTCTAGTTAATTTCCAGCTAATTGACAAAAGGAGATAGGTGTTCTCATGAAAATTGAGAACCTGAAGGAATGATGTGCTTGATATACTCTTCTAAGCATCTCTGGTATGTGCATGTGTGTGTGTGTGTGTGTGTGTGTGTGTGTGTGCACTCTTGCATAAATGTGCTTCCTGCTTCTTTAACTTCTGTTAAACAGGATCAGGCAAGTCTATTTCTTTTTTTCTTTTTAATATCTATTTACTCATTTGACTGTGCTGGGTCTTAGTCTTCATCACACCATATTGGACCTTTAGTCGCAGCATGGGAACTCTTTGTTGGGGCATGTGGGATCTAGTTCCCTGCTCAGGGCTTGAACCTGGGCCGCCTACATTGAGAGCTTAGAGTCTTAGCCATAGGACCATCCAGGAAGTCCCAGGAAAGTATATTTCTTATGTATCTTATTATTGATAAAGGGCTGGGCAGACTGAAAATGTTCACCAACTGCCTCAAAGACACCATCCTTGAAAACTGCCATACCTCAGTAGATTTCCTGTTACTCTCTTTCATAGAACCTACTAACTCCCTTTCTAGCACCTACCATAACCTGAGTTATGTTAGTGAGTATTTGCTGCTTAATTGTCTGTTGCTCCCAGCTGAGTATAAGCTCTATAAGGATGGAGATGTTTTCTGTTTTGTGTATCGCTACATCAAGCACAGTGCCTGTCATATCCTAGGACCCCAGGGCATAGTTGTTGAAAGTTGTGGGAAGACTGATCATTCATGGGCATTCGGGACCCTATTTCTTTATCAGATCTCATGCTCACTTTGAGAGGATCAGGTATCTAATGAGATTTAATGGGATCTAATAGGGTTTCTTTCCCCAAGGGCTGCTGGATTAGGAAATTAGGTTGTGACCCGACTTTGCAAGAGCTTTGAAATGAGCCAAAAGAGAAACCACAAAATGGGTAAATCTGAGAATGTGGCATTTAAAGTGAAATGCCATACTACAGAGTTAAAAAGTGAAAGGAGATGAACCCAAAGAATTGAAATCTGGCCAGACCTTCCTAGTAAGGAATCAACTTTATAATCTTCGGATGAGCTTGAATAGAAGTAGTTGGAGTTCTCAGTTGTGGAGAATTACGTTGTTGTTGTTCAGTTGCTAAGTTGTGTCCAACTCTTTGTGACCCCATGGACTGCAGCATGCCAGGTTTCCCTGTCCTTCACCATTTCCCAGAGTTTGTTCAAATTCATGTCCATTGAGTTGGTGATGCCATCCAACCATTTTATCCTCTGTTGCCCCTTTCTCTTCCTGCCCTCAATCTTTCCCAGCATCAGGGTTTTTTCCAATGAATCGGCTCTTTGCATCAGGTGGCCAAAGTATTGGTGCTTCATCTTTAGCATCTATACTTCCAGTGAATATTCAGGGTTGATTTCCTTTAGGATTGACTGGTTTGATCTCCAGTCCACTGGAGGGGGAAATGACAAACCATTCTTGTCGTGAGAACCACATGAACAGTACAAAAAGGGGAATTATGTTAGACCCTGCAAAAATGTCTTTTCCTGCTAGTGTATCTCATCTCCAGTTTCTGGCGCAAACATTCTGAAAGAATTCATTTTTAAAAAAGTAGGCTTTTTTCAAAAAAAATTTGACTGCCATCATCAACATTTAAGATCAATGATACTGCTTTTACCTCCTACTCTGAAGAGAGTAATCCTAATGGAAAGTGTTAGTATTTCAGAGACAGGCAGACATGAAATACCATGGTTGAGACGAGCTTATGTGTTATAAAAATATCAATCTAGAAAATCTTTTGTTCAGAGCTTTGAGAAACCACTTTGGTATTTGATATGAAAAAAGGGTGCTGAATTGACTGAGAGTCAACAAATAAAGCTCCTTAACTATTGAAGGGAAAAAATAAATAAAAATGATGATGTTGCCCCCTTGGAAGATTTTTTGTTTGTTTTACTTTAAAAATTTTTGCAACGTTGTGTTGGTTTCTCTCATACAACAACACGAATCAGCCATAATTATATATACATCCCTTCCCTCCCTAGCCTCTCTCCCCTCCCCATATCCCATCCCTCTAGGTCATCACAGAGTGCCAGACTGGGGTCCCCGCGCTACACAGCAACTTCCCACCAGCTGTCCATCTTACACCTGATAGTGTATATATGTTGATGCCACTTTCTCCATTCGTCCCATTCTGTCCCTCCCCCGCTGTATCCATAAGTCTGTTCTTTACATCTGTGTCTCCATTCCTTCCCTGCAAACTGGTTCATCAATACCATTTTTCTAGATTCCAAATACATGTGTTGATATACTATATTTGTTTTTCTCTTTCTGACTTACTTCACTCTGAATAACAGGCCCTAGGTTCATCCGCCTCACTAGAACTGACTCAAATTCATTCTTTGTTATCATTGAGTAATATTTCCTTGTGTGCATGTAGCACATCTTCTTTATCCATTCATCTGTTGATGGACATCTAGGTTGCTCCCATGTACTAGCTATTGTTATTAGTGCTGCAAAGAACATTGGGGTACATGTGTCTTTTTCAGTTATGGTTTTCTCACGGTATATGCTGATCTTCCATGGAAGATGTTTACTGTTGGACTTCATTAAGGATGCTTCAGAAATAGTGTCAGAGACTGAAGGAAAGTTTGGAAGGATTGTGGTTGGATTCAGAGCTGTCATTTCTATTAAGTTGCTCTCTGATTTAAGCTCATAGTTAAGGTCGCTAAACAGACTCCTTCTATGGGTCAAATGAAAGAAAATGATATTAAACTATAATAGCAGAAGTTTAGAAAAGAGCAGAAAAGAATATCCCAACAATAAACTGAACAGTCCTGAGTGTCTGTGAGATACGAAGAACTTAGTAGCCATATGCCCAGGAGGGTTACTGGTTGGTACCTGCAAATAGTGGCAGATTGATTTAATCAGGATTCATGATTGAAGACACAGCCTTCAGAGAAGTCTCTCCGTTTTTTGAACCTTAGTTTCCTAATTTAAGTGATCTCTCTGAGTCAAAAACTGTGACTCGGTCACCGTATAAAGTGGTGAAGGAAGAGAGGATTGGTCTGCAAAATCAGGAGTTTCACCTTGCAGGAACTCACTGGGTGACCTGAGTCATTTAGCCTTGCTGGGTCTTACTTTCTTGTCCCATGGGAGGAATGACTGATCTCAGAAGACTTGCCTAGGTTGGAATCTCAGTGAGTCTGGAATTAGAGGATAAAAGGTCAGGATCACCCTGCTGCCTCTTGATGTTCTGTTGGAAGCAAAAGGAAAAAGCCAGCCCTGCAAGTATGTTAGCTTGGATTCTTTCATCTGACCCAGTGACTTGGGGGCCTGAGAAGATGCACACACATGTCCTATTTGGCTTGGTCAGTAGACTCATTCCTAAAGAGTGGCCTTTGCAAAGCCAGCTGTCAAAACAGCAGTGATTCGCCTACAATGCCTAGGACTGAAGACGTTCACATGAAGGGATACAGGGAAGAGGAAATACAGGCACCCTCATCAAGTAATAAATGGTTATTGCTTTAACTTCTCTATTATCTCCTCTGAGCACCCTAGTCCTGGGAACAAAGGCTGGAAAATCTTTAAATGTATAGTGTTAATTTTGCAACAGTAGTAATTCCTTTCTCTTTTAAATTGAAATGTTATTTGTCTGAAGTATATAGTGCATTCATTCATTTATTTATCCTCTTATTTACTCACCCACTCAACAAATTTGAATCTTTACTGTGTGCGGATCAGTCTGTTTCCATCTGCTTTCCCCAACAAAAAGCCCCCTTATAATGGATTTTTAAGACCAGATTTGGTGTCTCAATGACAAATGAATAATATATCTTGTGATAGATTTAATTGGTGCTATCTTAGGGATAAAATAAAAACAGGATTTGTTACACTTTAAAGTCATCTGGAATCCAAAACTGAGATACTAGCTACTCATATTCACGTTATTCTTAACCAGAGTAAAATTATTTCTTCACTCCTTCATTCAGTTGGTTAATAATTATTGAAACCCACTGGGAATGCAAAGAGGAATAGAAATAGTCTGACCTTGCTGAGGTCCATAGTCAAGTAGGAAAGAGAACCCTGTAGACAGGCTCTTCATTCTGTGAACTGCAAGTACTGGGCAAGCTCAGAGCCCAAAATATGAGTTGGAAGGGTGGCCAGTGGGCGCCAGCCAGATCATGAAGAGTTGTGCACATCACATAGGAAGTTTAGCTCTTTCGTCTGCAGGCCATAGTTGGGAGTCCAGGGTGATTTTAACATGGGCGAGTTTCTAAGTGAACGGAAGAATATATATTATCAGTTTTCTATTCTAATAAGATCACCTTAGTTTTTAGTGTATAGGATGGATTAAGCCTTCTAAGAAGGCATGTAAGTTTGTTACGGCTGTCAACAAAATACCACCGACTGAGTGGCTTAAACAACAGAAATTTATTATCTCACAGTCAGAAGCCTAGATGTCTGAGATCAAGGTGTCTGTGGGTTTAGATTCCCCTGAGACTTCTCTCCTTGACTTTCAGAAAGCTGTCTTCCTCTGGGCATATACACATTCCTGGTGCCTGTCTGTGTGTCCATGTTTTTTTCTTATAAGGACATCAGTCAGATTGGACTAGAGCCCATCCTATGGTCTCATTTTTGTTTTGTTTTTTTTTTAGTTTATTTTAATTGCAGAATAATATTCAGTAGTATGGAGATCCCAGTTTGTTTATGTATCTCCCATTAATAGGCATTTGAAGTGTGCCCATTTGGGGCTATTATGTTTTTGTTTGTCTTTAGGCTGCACTCTGCGGCATGTGGGAATCTTAGTTCCCCGACCAGGAATTGAACCCATGCTCCCTGGAGTGGAAGTGCAGATGCTTAACCACTGGACCGCCAGGGCAGTCCGCTACGGTCTTGTTTTAATTACCTCTTTAAAGGCTCTGTCTTCAGTCTCATACTTAAGGTATGGTTGGGAGAGGGCTTCACATGAATTTTAGGGGAACACAAGTCAGCCATAAAAGAAGCAAACCAAAAGGAAGAGGAAATCCTTGTCGGAAGGCATGGTTGTGTGCGATAAGAAACAAAAATGGACATGTATTTTTATATTGACAATTTAAGGCTAAAGAAGTGTGTATGCACTTGACTTCAAATGTTCAGTAATAGGGACTCTTCTAGAACAAGACCACCTGTGCTTGCTCCCCCCCCCATTTCACTGTCTTGCTTCTAACATGTTCAACAAACAGAGCATACTCTCCAACTGTGGTCTGATTGTCTGAATTCCTTAAAATACTTAATTGAATTACTTAAAGGAATACTTTAAGAATACCTTATGCTTTAAGTATACTACTTATGAGAAAACAGATTTAGGAAGACACAGTGCAAACTTGTCTTTTGACCTTTATTTTTAAGATGCTGAGGACTAGAGCTCTTGTTGTTGTTCAGTCGTTCAGTCGCTCAGTCGTGTCCAACTCTTTGTGACCCCAGGGACTGCAGCACACCAGGCTTCCCTGTCCTTCACTTTCTCCTGGAGTTTGCTCAAACTCATGTCCTTTGAGTCGGTGATGCCATCCAAACATCTTGTCCTCAGTCATTGTCCTCTTCTCCTCCTGCCATCAGCCTTTCCCAGCATCAGGGTCTTTTCCAGTGGGTCTGCTCTTCACATCAGGTGGCCAAAGTATTGGAGCTTCAGCTTCAGCATCAGTCCTTCCAATGAATATCGAGGGTTGATTTCTTTTAGGATTGACTGGTTTGATCTCCTTGCAGTTTAAGGGACTCTCAAGGGTCTTCTCCAGCACTGCAGTTTGAAGGCATCAATTATTCGGCACTCAGCCTTTTTTATTGTCTAGCTCTCACATCATTTCCAGTACATCAGTAAACCATAGCTTTGACTGTGTGGACCATTGTTGGCAAAGTAATGTCTCTGCTTTTTAATATGCTGTCTAGGTTTGTCATAACTTTTCTTTCAAGGAGCAAACGTCTTTCAAATTCTTGGCTGCAGTCAGCATCTGCAGTGGTTTTGGAGCCCAAGAAAATAAAGTCTGTCACTGTTTCCATTGTTTTCCCATCTATTTGCCATGAAATGATGGGACCGGATGGCATGATCTTTGTTTTTTGAATGTTGAGTTCTAAGCCAGCTTTTTCACTCTCCTCTTCCACCTTCACAAGAGGCTCTTTTCTAGGTCTCTATAAACTAGTAAGCTATAATGTCTTAGTCCCTTCAGTCTGCTATAACAAAATACCACGGACTGAGTGGCTTATACACAACAGAAATCCTCTCACAGTTCACGAGGCTGGCAAGTCCAAAATCAAAGGACCCACATGGTTGAGTTCTGGTGAGGGCCTTCTTTGTGGTTCATATACAATGCCCTCTTTGTGTGTCTTCACATGATGAAAGGAGCAAGGGAGCTCTGTGGCTTCTCTTTTATGAGGGTGCTAATCCCTTTAATGGGGTCCCACCCCCACTCTTATGATCATTTAATCACTTTCCAGAAGTTACCCCTCCAAATACCATCACATTGGGGATTTCACTACATGAATATTAGGGGTGAGGGACAGACCGTCACATATGGGTAAAGAATATAAATGTAGAATATGAAATAGACCTCCAGCTCCACTCCTTGGAACCTTGGGCCCCAGGGGCCATGATGGACTTTCCAGAAATCTTTTCTTCCTGAGAATTCATACTACTTACTTCATAGTGCTTCATCCCAGCAGGGAAGCTTGGTGAAATTAGTCCCCAAGGCTGTTCCCACCAAGAGGTCAGAGACTGTTGGAACTAATATTTCAGTGAAACCAAAACCTTATCAGTAGGAGACTTCAGACTTCCAGACTGATTATCTGGAGTTCTTATTAGTAGAAAATTTTACCAGTTGAGGGGTGGGGAGGAAACAAAAATGGAAGAGGAAATGAATGTGACCTCCATTCTTTCCATTTCATCACTGTCACTATTGATCAAAATAACCTTCCCTGAGAGATTTCTTTTGAATTTTCACCCTTGGTAGGCTTCATTAAAATTTTGAATTATAAAATGGAAAAAGTCAATTTTATTGGATCCTAAATTTTGCTCTATGCGGCTTCCTGTCCAGAGTGCAAATTGTTAAAATTGACATAGGATGTATGTGCAAGGTAATATCTTTTTTTGTAGACTCTTCTAAATTTCACGATATTCCATTGAGTGGATTAGATTGTATAGCAAGTGGGCACTCTGAAAAGAAAATAGAATTGTGTATTGATGCCTTCAGAAATATTATTTGATGGCAATAAAATATTCTCTGAAATTCCCTTCAGAGGGGAGAAAATGGAGTTTGTTTGCAGTAATTGCATTTTCTAGCATTTGCTCTCACACTTTTCAATATAAGCCGATTGGAACCTGTGATTTGGTTTGCTTATTGGCAAAAGTACCATGTAAATTGATCTGTGATGCATTTAAAGAAGATGCTTTTGAAAGTTTGGAAATTGAGATGGTTCTTTCTTATTAGATTTCAAGAGTATTAGGGTTTATTTCTATATTTTAGTCTAATGTAATATTAGCCAAATATGTTCTTTTTCAATTTAGTTTTAATCAAGTTCTAGAAGACCATTTTCATCTAGCCCCAGTGGCACTGTTAAGGCAGAGATTTTATTTCCACTGTCAACCCTCTGTTCTGGCTTCTGTGGACCAGCCGCTTGGAATCACTGCACACTGAAATTCTGCATTTCATCTTGCTGAAGCATTGTTTCAGCATGCAAAAATAATAGTAGCTATTACAAAAAGATTTTTTTTATTACTACTTGTGGGGTAGTGCAAAGGGAATCTAAAAAGCTCTAAAACAGTTATCTTTTAAAGAAGATGGCCTTTATGCTAGCATTACTTTTATTTAATTTGATTTTTCATCATACTTAATGGTTTAAAAGACAGGCATATAGGATTTGTATTTGGTTCTCTAATTATTCAGGAGAATAATCACTACTTGTTTTATAATCACTGCTGGATGGACCACCTTTTCCTTAGTTGGTTTTCTTAACAGTTTTATAGGGATCAAACCCCAATATACTGTTTTTCAGCTCACCATAGACTTTCTCAGTCAGCGCTAGTTTATTACAGATTAGTTTATAAAAGATATTCATTGAACACACTTTCAAGGTGGTAAGAGTAAGAGATGAACCCCTTATCCCAAATGAAGTTACAATGCAGACCAAAGACAGGATAAAAATAATGATAATAATAATTGTTCTTTATGTGTCAGTTTTATATTAGGTTCTTTACCAGTCTCACTCAGTCTGCATGTCCACTCGTGATATAGGTTGTGCAGTTACCATTATTTTTTCTGATGAGTAGTATAAACGTTAAATTGCATGCTTTGAGTTTCACGGATAATAAGTGACAGAAACTTAGTCCCAAATCTGTCTGACTCCAAAGCCCATCAAGCTGTTATTCCTACATCCCAGTATACTCCAGTGGTATAAATATACACACAGCTGGTGGAGATGAGACTTGAGAATACCGTCACCAATTCTTCTTGCGACTGTCCAGTGAAATTCTGATTTGGATTCAGTTTTCTGAAACTTGAGGAAGTTGCTTGAACAGCCTTTAGGAGATAGTCTGATTGTTTCAAATCAGATTTGTTGTATGGCATATCAGTCTTTCTCAGCAAGCCAAGCCTGTCATTTGTAAGAAAGAGGTTGGACAAAATAACAATGAAGAGACTACCCATGGTCAGATGGTTAATAGTCAAGTATAATTGGAACCATGCTTCCTTGGACAGTTCCCACCACGGCTTCACATGTAGAATGTGCTGTGTTGGTCTGGGGGGCAACTTAGAGATAAGCAGTTGGGAAACAAGGAGGATGTTGTCATTCATTTTTACTACCTGTGGTAATAGAATGTCTCTCTGTGTGTGTAAGTCACAGAAAGCTATGTTAAAGTAAGGTTATGGTTGAGACAAGAATGCATGGAAACAAGTTGCTGCTGAGAAAAGGTCAAATCTCTGAGATGTTTTCAGGTCCCTAATAATTATGGGTCCTAATAGCCTGCTCCTTGTGGCTTACACGTCTTACTAGTTATGTTACCTGCCATCAGTGCTATATACTGGTAACCACTTGGGTCCAGAGCAGGGTCTTCTTTCCTGGATGAGGGATGGACTTTTATCTCCTTTATGTAGATTAAGGCTTCTAACATCTCCTATTGCTTCGTGGTTGTTTTTACAGAGGAGGCTGAAGAAGAGGAGGGAGTGTTTCAACTGTGGCTTCTTAGGCTAGCCCTAATTCCTGCAGCAAACCACTGAGCATTCACTCAGCATTCCTTACTTTCTCCTGGGTATCCGGCTCAGCCCTGACATTATTGTAATCTAGTTTTCTGTGTTTAATATTTCTTAGACTTGGTTTCCCATTGCAAGCATGGAAGAAACCCTAATGCATGAGTTTCAGAGGAGAAGGTAGCAGTCTGAACCTGCTGTGTGGCTCCATCAGCAAGTGTGAGTATTAACGTTAGAGCTGTCAGGACTTGTGAAAATTAATGGAGCCTGACGGGGGACAGACTGAGGTCAGAGATGGAGCTTGCCCTGACTGAATGCTTCTGGTGGCTTTGCAACCCAGGCAAGTGAGTGCAAACCGTGGAGCTGAGAGGGGGTGCTGGAGGCCCGTTCATTTGTTTAGGGAATAGACAGTGGGCACTGACTAAGTGCCAAGCATTTTTCTAGGTGCTGGGAGCACAGCAGGAAAAGATGGGTTGTGCCCGCTTCTAGCTTCAGAGCCCTGTTCCTTCAGGCTAGACCCAGCCTTTCTGTGCTCTCAGCCCCCGGTAGTCACCTAGGAAGGAATTTTAATTTATTGCAATATAGTTGATTTATAATGTTGTGTTAATTTCTGCTCTACGGCATAATGATTCAGTTATTTATATATGTGTTATATATATTCAAACATCTATATGTATATATACACACATATATGTGTATGTGTATATACATATAGCTGTTATATGTATATGTATATATAACTGAATATATACCAGGGAAGCCCCATATATATATATATATATATATATATATACACACTGAATATACATATATATATATATACACACACACACATATATAGGCTCAGATGGTAAAGAATCGGCCTGCAATAAAGGAGACCCAGGTTCGATCCCTGGGTCAGGAAGATCCCCCAGGGGAGGACATGCCAACCCACTCCAGTATTCTTGCCTGGAGAATCCCATGGACAGAGGAGCCTGGCGGGCTACAGTTCATAAGGCCACACAGAGTCAGACATAACTGAAGGGGCTTAGCACACACGCATGCATATCTGTATATATACATACACACACACATATGGGGTTTCCCAGGTGTTGTTAGTGGTAAAGAACCCACCTGGCAATGCAGGAGACATAGAAATGCAGGTTCCATCCCTGGGTTGGGAAGATCCCCTGGAGGAGGGCCTGAAAACCCACTCCAGTATTCTTGCCTGGAGAATCCCATGGACAGAGGAGCCTAGCGTGCTATGGTCCACAGGGTCACAAAGAGTTGGACACGACTGAAGCAGCTTAGCATGCGTGCTTCCCTGGTAAAGCGTGCTTCCCTCAGACAGGAAAGAATCTGCCTGCAATCTTAGGAGACCCGGATTCCATTCCTGGGTAGGAAGTGAAGTGAAGTGAAAAGAAAGTTGCTCAGTCGTGTCCAATTCTTTGCAATCCCATGGACTATACAGTCCATGGAATTCTCCAGGCCAGAATACTGGAGTGGGTAGCTGTTCTCTTCTCCAGGGGATCTTCCCAACCCAGTGATTGAACCCGGGTTTCCCACTTGGCAGGTGGATTCTTCACCAACTGAGCCCCCAGGGAAGCCCTGAAAGAGAATGGCAATCTACTGCAGTGTTCTTTCTTGCCTGGTAAATCCCATGGACAGAGGAGCCTGGGAGGCTACAGTCCCTGGACTCACAAAGAGCCAGACATGACTGAGCGACTAACACTTTCACTTTCATATAAATATATATTCCTTTTCACATTCTTTTCCATTATAGTTTATCACAAGATATTGAATACAGTCACCCATGCTGAATAAATAGTAGGACCTTGTTGTTTATCTATTTGCTGTATAATAGTTTGCATCTGCTAAGCCCAAACTCCCAAACAGGGAATGGATTTAAATGACACATCACCTTAGTCCTTCCCACAGCCTCATAGTTCTTCCATCCTCTTAGCCATTGGTATTATTTTTTTTTCCTTCCATCCTCCTGCAAAATTTTCTGCTTGACCAGTTTTCAAGCCAAAGTTATTCTTATTTAGTCCTCAGTGGAATAAAGAACCTTCAAGAGTTTGAACATTTCCCTCTCTGCTGGAGTCATGATATTAAAAATATAATAATAATTTTAAATGGAAAAAAAATGCCTTTTTTAATCCACCTTGGGGATATAACAAGGTCCCTTTATAGCATTGGCATTAGGGAACATCTGCAGTGCCCCACGCAGAAGAGAGATTTCAGCAATGTGATTGAATTGCAAGATACGTCTTTTGTGTGGAAACACTCCCATGATAATAGGACTGAAGTAGTGATAACATGATAACATGACTACATATCTGTTTTATTTTATTCTTTTTAATCTCAGAAAGTTAGTTTCCTTTTCTTCCTCGCACACTGTCGAGGGAAGGTAAGCCTGAAGGTTGTGCCTTGTGAGTTGTATTTTCCTGGGCATCTGGGAGCCATTATAGGTTCTTCTGACTTGTCATCTTGTCTTGTTTTCTTCTTGTAGAGAGCTTTATTTAATATGAATGTTATGCCAGAAACATTTTTGGTTTCCTCATATATTTTCACTTTGGTTTCCTCACATATTTTCAAAGTCTAGAATTTAGGAGTACTGAAGAAAGTGGGCATAGAGATTGGAGAGTTTGAAATTATTTGTCATCTTTGTATAAGTAGGTTTTCTTTTACCCAGGGGTGCTTTGGGGTGCTCTCCTTCACAAAGAACTACCGTCGTATTTTGGGGTTTTTTTGCCCCCTGTGTTCTTAGCAGAAATAAATAGGCGATCCAGGATAAAAATGGGGCATGAGGAAAGTGGTATTTGGTATAAGTCACAACCTGATGGCCATATTGGTTGTCTCTCTTCCCTATACTTCCCATTCATGAAGAATGAAGTGTTTGGGGGCAGGTGCCAACTCCTAGTAGGTGGAGGCAGATTCTCAAGAAAACAAAATATTCTGGAATTAACTTTGCATTTTGATCTGACTGAAACTTTGAGTTGTCAAGAGGAACACATTCTATAATGATTAAAAAAAAAAAAAAGAAGTTGCAGTCGTGTGATAATTTTGAGGGAAATTAATGTTTTTATTGGTTGGGGGGCAAGGAACCTTGTTGGGCCAGAGCAGTGCTTATTTATATTTATGTTATTTTTTTAACTTTTAAAATATTTATTTTTGGCTGCGTCAGGTCTTAGTTGTGGCACAGGGGATCTGTTGCAGTATGTCGGCTTTTCTGTAGTTGCCGCGCGCAGCTTTGGAGTGCGTGGGCTCTGTAGTTGGGGCTTTGGGGCTTAGTTGTTCCACAGCATGTGGGATCTTGGTTCCTGGACCAGGATTGATTCCACATCCCTTGCATTGGAAGGTGGATTCTTAACCACTGGACCACCAGGGAAGTCCTTCTATATGTTTATTTTAAAATACTGATGCATGTGTGCGCTAGTCTTCACCACTCTCTATGACTTCTAACCAGTTCAGCTCACATTTGTGTTTCACTTCTCTGGTCCCCGTAGATGTTTTGATTTATTACTTTGAACTTCTGTTCTCCTGTCAGAGTCTCATTTTATTTCTCATGGTACAGCCTACAAGTTTTTATATTCTGGGACCCTGCATGAAGATGGGCCAGAGGAGTTTCTTTCCCCTTCTCAAGTCTGTGACCTTCCTTTCCTTGGTAGGTGCCCAAATTCTTTGGGGAGCTAGTAGATAAGAAATTATGCCCACAGCTACAGTAGCATTTGGGAAATGGCCTGAATTGAGCCAGTGTGTGTGTGTGTTGTCATAGTGTGAGGCTGACATGGCTTCATGTCCCCTGGAGGAGAAATCCATGACATAGGCAGAGGGTCATGTAGAATGGGGAGTTCTATTTCATGATGCAAACATAAAGATCATAGCTGCCCAGATCTAGAGAAAAGATCACTGCAGATGGAGGAGTGGGATGAAGAGGACTCACGTAAGAGGTAGGTCTTGAGCCAAACCCCGTGAGGCAGTTAAAAATTTGGTCTCACCTGACAGAATACTAGCAAGAGAACCAAAGAGCTTTTCTGTCCCACTTTTGAACCAGCTTGACCTGTGAACTTCGCTTAGAAAGTGACAGCACCTCTCTGGTACTCATTGTCTTCATTAGTAAAATGGAATCGGATATATCTATGATTTTTCTTTTAAATGTTTTTAAGCCCAGGGATGTTGTTGTTTAATTGCTAAGTCATGTCTGACTCTTTTGTGATCCTATAGACTTAGCCTGCCAGACTCCTCTGTCCTTAGAATTCTCCAGTCAAGAATACTGCGGTGGGTTGCCATTTCCTTTTCCAGGGGATCTTCCCGGCCCAGGGATCGAACCCACATCTCTTATGTCTCCTGCTTGGCAGGATAATTCTTTACCACTGAGCCACCTGGGAAGCCAAGCCAGAGATAACTTTCTTCAAATCAAATCTTTTCAGTTCAGTTGAGTCGCTCAGTCATGTCCAACTCTTTGTGACTCCATGAACCACAGCACACCAGGCCTCCCTGTCTATCACCAACTCCCAGAGTCCACCCAAACCCATGTCCATTGAGTCAGTGATGCCATCCAACCATCTCATCCTCTGTCTTCCCCTTCTCCTCCTGCCCTCGATCTTTCCCAGCATCAGGGTTTTTTCAAGAGAGTCAGCTCTTTGCATCAGGTGACCAAAGCATTGGTTTCAGCTTCAACATCAGTCCTTCCAGTGAAGACCCAGGACTGATCTCCTTTAGGATGGACTGGTTGGATCGCCTTGCAGTCCAAGGGACTCTCAAGAGTCTTCTCCAACAGCACAGTTTAAAAGCATCAATTCTTCTGCACTCAGCTTTCTATGTAGTCCAACTCTCACATCCATACATGACTGCTAGAAAAACCCCATAGCCTTGACTAGATGGACCTTTGTTGACAAAGTAATGTCTCTGCTTTTTAATATGCTAAGTTGGTCATAACTTTCCTTCCAAGGAGTAAGCATGTTTTAATTTCATGGCTGCAATCACCATCTTCAGTGATTTTGGAGCCCAGAAAAATTAAGTCAGCCACTGTTTCCACTGTTTCCCCATCTATTTGCCATGAAGTGATGGGACCGGATGCCATGATCTTAGTTTTCTGAATGTTGAGCTTTAAGCCAACTTTTTCACTCTCCTCTTTCACTTTCATCAAGAGGCTCTTTAGTTCTTCACTTTCAGCCATAAGGGTGGTGTCATCTGCGTATCTGCAAATCTTTTACTAAATCATAAAATAAAGGAAAGTAGCACTGCCATGGTGAACATGAGTCCCCTTCCTTCTGCCCTTGTGTGTTTCCTCAAGTTGCTCTGCTCCACCTGAAGGAGGCTTTGTGGAGCACAACTTTCAAATTACTCAGGCTCTCCTGAGGATGCTTCTAGGTTCTTGTGCTGTGATTCATGGGAGCCACTTTCAGTGACACATTAAATACCCAGAGTTTGGGAAGGAAAGGAGGTTGACCTTGACACAATCTACTGTGCATCTGCTTTAAAGTTGTTACAGCTTTGCCAGACATATGTATAGCTGAAGATCTTAGTTTTTCTGTTCTTCTCCATACACTCATAGAAGAGTACCCTATCTGATTCTATGAAAGATGTTAGGCATTATCTTGTCCTTTTTAGGGCTGAGTAATATTCCGTTGTATATATGTACTATATCTTCTGTATCCATTCCTTTGTCAATGGACATTCATTTTTTTTGTTTGTTTTTGTTTTCTCATTTTTTTAAATTAATTTTTATTGGAGTACAGTTGCTTTACAATGTTGTATTACTTTCTACTGTAGAGCAAAATGAATATATATATATATATATATATCACTTCTTTTTTTTGGATTTACTTCCCATTTAGGTCACCACAGAGTATTGAGTAGAGTTCATAGTAGGTACTCATTAGTTATCTATTTTATATATAGTATCAATAGTGTATATGTGTCAATCCCAATCTCCCAATTCATCCCACCCCCTCTTCCCTCTTGGTGTCCGTATATTTAATCTCTATGTCTCCATTCCTGCTTTGCAAATAGATTGTATGTACCATTTTTCTAGATTCCACATATATGTGTTAGTAGATTCATAGATTTTGAATAGATTCATTGATTTTGAAACTTGTGGTTACCAAAGGGGAAACATTGTGTGGAGGGATAAATTAGGAGGTTAGGATTAACATACACACACCACTACATATAAAATAGATAACCAACAAGGACCTACTGCATAACACGGGGAACTCTACTCACTATTCTGTAATAACCTATATGTGTAAAGAATCTGAAAAAGAATGAATATAGTGTAACACTGAATCACTTTGCTATAGACCTGTAACTCACACAAAATTGTAAATCAGATATACTCCAATAAAATTTTTATTAAAAATATATTAAGGATATTCCAAATGAGTAGTCACTCTGGGGGGAAATAGAATCTAAGGTGTTACCTATCACAGGTTATACTATTCATTTGATAATGAGGGGCTGATCCTGGCCCATTTTGGGGCAGTCAATAAATGTTAGAAGAGATGGGTTACTGGGTCATTGAAGGTTAAGGGCACACATTTTCAGGGGTAGAAACATCTTGACAGAGGCAGCTAGGTTCACAGCAGTGTGTACAGGTTGAAAGTCTCATATGTCCACCCACCATCACCTCCAGATCCAGACATTTTAATGACCCTAGTGATATTTTTGTTAACTTGAAGGACACATTGGAACATATTAGTTTCTGCCTTTGGAAAATCAAAGTTTTCCTTTTCATCCTCAGGTGCTTATCTTTGAAGATAGTGACATTGTGCAATGTGACCAGAGGGTGATCCTATTTGTAGACAAACTAGTATTTTCTTGGTTGGCAACTGGGAAGGGCAATCATTATAATAATTATTTGAGCACAGCTAATGCCTGTTGAGAGATGATGAAGTGTTATAAACTGTGCACACCTTTACATGCAGTAGATTATATAATGTGCATCAAACCTTAAGGGTAGTGTGATTATTTTTCCCTCCCCCCCATTTATATTTGAAGAAACTGCAGTTTAAAAAGTATATTGGAGGAATCTCCACACTGTTCTCCATAGTGGCTGTACTAGTTTGCATTTCCTATCAACAGTGTAAGAGGGTTTCCTTTTCTCCACACCCTCTCCAGCATTTATTGCTTGTAGACTTTTGGATAGCAGCCATTCCTTAAAAAACTGGAAATAGAACTGCCATATGACCCAGCAATCCCACTTCTGGGCATACACACTGAGGAAACCAGATCTGAAAGAGACACGTGCACCCCAATGTTCATCGCAGCACTGTTTATAATAGCCAGGACATGGAAGCAACCTAGATGCCCATCAGCAGACGAATGGATAAGGAAGCTGTGGTACATATACACCATGGAATATTACTCAGCCATTAAAAAGATTCATTTGAGTCAGTTCTAATGAGATGGATGAAACTGGAGCCCATTATACAGAGTGAAGTAAGCCAGAAAGATAAAGACCAATACAGTATACTAACGCATATATATGGAATTTAGAAAGATGGTAACAATAACCCTATATGCAAAACAGATAAAGAGACACAGATGTATAGAACAGACTTGTAGACTCTGTGGGAGAAGGTGAGGGTGGGATGTTCTGAGAGAATAGCATTGAAACAAGTATTCTATCAAGGGTGAAACAGATCACCAGCCCAGGCTGGATGCATGAGACAAGTGCTCAGGGCTGGTGCACTGGGAAGACCCAGAGGGATGGGATGGGGAGGGAGGCGGGAGGGGGGATCAGGATGGGGAACACATGTAAATCCCTGGCTGATTCATGTCAATGTATGGCAAAAGCCACTACAATATTGTAAGGTAATTAGCCTCCAACCAATAAAAATAAATGGAAAAAAAAAAGTGTGTTGGAGATTATTTGGCTAGACTGGATTGAAGATGCTTCTTCATTTCACTTCTAAACTTCTGGAAAGAGGATTCCAGAGGCTTGCATCTGGTAGGCCAGATTCAGCTCACAGATGTGTTAGAGTTGGCTCCCAACTGTGTGTGTTTGTTTTTAACCTAGCTAGCAATTCAGGAGGGCTTAAACTTGGAGGACAATCTGATACCGGCTTAAACCTTGTCATGACTCAAGATGACAAGCCCATTCCTGAAATTCTTTATAGGAAGCTCCTGGTGAGTCTTGCAGGGATTCAGTCCTTCCTTCACTTGTTGAACGGATGCTTTTTATGTGCCTGCCATTTGGAAAGTATTGAATTCGTGTGCTCAGTTGCTCAGTCATGTCCGACTCTTTGCGACCCCGTAGACTGTAGCCCACTGGGCTCCTCTGTCCATGGGATTTTTCAAGCAAGAACACTGGAGTAGGTTGCCATTTCCTCCTCCAGGGGATCTTGACAGGCAGATTCTTTACCCCTGAGTCACCTGGGAAGCCCAAGGTACTGAACTAGTTTGGGTCAAACAGGGAACCACAAGCCACAATCCATGCCTTCAAGGACCGTCTTGGAGGAGATAAGTCAGATGCAAAGGGAAAAGCTAAACAAATGGAATATAATAATAATTAATATGCACTGATTATTTACTCCATACCATGCATGTGCTTTAGAAGCTCTGTCTCATTTTATCTTGAACGCAGCTTGTGAGGTGGGTGCAATTATTGTCCTTGTTTTTCTGAGACACCTTAGAGGACATAAGAGCTCTCTGCAGGGTCACACAGTTAATAGGTGGTGAAGCCTGCAGAGTCTCTGCTCTTACCCATGCTGCCGCCACGGTGTAATTTGTAATAAGACTTAAAAATTTAATCGTAGAGTAGAAATGTGATAACATGCAGTAAAAAAATACTAAATAATATTCATAGAAGTAACGATAAAGAGCGGAAGTGTAGCAAGTCAGCTGAGAATGAGATGAGAGGCACAGGGAACTGAGAAAGAAGCGAGGAAGGGGTACCCTGGAGAGGGAGGAGGAGAAGGCAGAGTCCAGCATCACTAATCTAGGGAAAAGATACTTTATCGGACAGATAGGTCACTGCCGTGTGATCCTTGGAGATGAGGATGGAGGGAAAACCTCGGCTTTAGTTTTTAGGAGGTAATTCTGACATTCAGGGAAGCTTTTGGTTGAGTACAGAAACAAAGGGAGGTTGCGATGGGTAAATTGTTTTTTTAAGTTTTATTCATTTATTTATTTTTGGCTGCTCTGGGTCTGTGTTGCTGCGTGCAGACTCCCCAGTTGCGGTGAGTGGCAGCTTCTCTTCGTTGCGGTGCACGGGCGTTCGGCTCAGGGGCTTCAGTAGTTTGGCATCTGGGCTTAGTTGTTGCTCCTCAGCTTGTGGGATCTTCCCAGACCAGGGATCAAACCCATGTCTCCTGCATTGGCAGGTGGATTCTTAACCTGCGGGCCGGCAGGGAAGACCAACATTGGGCAAATTCTGAGTAACCATTTGTGTCTCAGTTGCTGATTCTAATAGTAGGTTAGCCCATCAGGGTACACAGTCCTGATAAGTAGGCCAGGAGTGAGAAGTAACACAGAATGAGGAGGTCTGCAATAGACTGAAGGTCAGAACTGCCTGATTTTTGATCTTCCAAAAGAAGCCAGAAACCCTGAATTTTTAGTGGGATACCTCCAGATTTCTAAATGTTAGTTCAACTAAGAAAATAAAACAGTTGAGGACCAACTATAATACATCTTTGAGCTGAATTTGACCTCCCCAGCTGCAAACTTCTAGAAGCCTCTTTCCAGAAGTTTAGAAATGAAGACCCATCTCAAAGAAGAAATAATTCCAGGGATGGTTTAGGATTGCATTTGAGATGTGTGTGTGGGGTGTGTGTGTGAAGAGCTTCTTGTTTTTATCTTCTTGGGGAGTAAACATAAACTTACTAAGCGGGAGAAATATAATAAAGACATCCAAAACAGTATAGGGAGATGTCTGAAAAATTAAAGTGCCAGTGACAAGAAAAGCATTGAGGCCAATTATTAAAAAGATGAGAAGATGTAAAGGAGCAATTGGGAAATAAAGAGAGCCTACCTTGGGGCTAGAAGATGTGTATTGTAAGCTAAGTGGGGAGTCAAATGGAGCCTGGAACCTGGAAGTTCTGTGACGGCTGCTTAGGGAATAGACAGTGGCAAGAATGTAAGAATAATTAGAATTGTGGAGTAGCAGTGAAGACCTAGCTTACTTCAGCTATCCTTTAGTTTTTAAGTGAGCATCTATTTATATGATATAGTGAGGTAATATAGATACCGCAGGAGACACAGTTTTGAATAAGACTTAATTGCTGCCTCCAAGAACTTGTTGTCTTACTTACAATCTGTAGCTCTAAACTGAACTGATAGATGGGCTAGTTTCCCAAATTTCATTCATTCACTTGGTAGTCAATACTTTGCCAAATCTTTGAATTATCTATATGGTTATTTGCTCAATAGTTTTCTTTAAACTATCTCCTATTTTATATACAAAAATAGAAAAATGAAAATAGAAAAGATGGTAGAAAAATGAAGCCACATATCATTACTTGCATTGGTGTGTTTTTTCAAATGTGCCTTTTAGAACATACAAAGCTACTTGACATTCTCTCAGAAGTTCATCTCTATTTCGCCTAAAATCATCTCGTATCTTACCAGTAAAACATATACCATGTCTGGGGGAAGATAGAACTGGTTAGTGGGTAGAATTCTTTAGGTCATTCAAAGCAAGACTTTTTCCACATTAGAATTTCTGCATATGGCCTTGGTTTTTTATTCAGATCAGGTCAACTTCGATGACCTGATCTGAATAAAATGGATAAAGGCAGGCACCTCTTTGTCTGACAATTTTAAAATCATGCTATTTGAATACCAAGAAGGTTGGAGCTTGCCTGCAGAGCCTTCCAAATTAATCTAGTCTGGGAAAAAAAAAAAAAGAAAATGCCATCAAGTAACAGGAGATTTGTCAGCTGCCCTGCTTACACTTTTCATATAAAACATAAAGGTTGGCAGATTACAGATGAAAGGTCAGTCCAGCAAAAAAGAAAACATGTCAGACAATCTCATAACACAAGTAACAGAGGATGGAAGTTGGAAACTACTATTGGATTCTCATAAAGAGATGAGTTTGTTGGCAGTGTGTAAATATCATGACGATTTCCGCGGCTGTTCATTTTGGTGGCTAGTTCTTTATGCTGAGTCTCCAAAATGTGATTTAAATGATACTGAAGAGGCCTGTCTTCCTGGGAAAGATTTACTTTGCAGCAGTTTTATTTTTTTCTCTTTCACTGATCTGAAGGGGAGAAAAGTACTTCCTTCAGGTCGCCTCGTTTCCCAGTCTCACCCATCCCATCCCTGAAGCAATGCTCTAAAATGGAAAAAGCAAGAAGCCAAGGCCTCTCGCAAGAGCAGTGGTGCATAAAGACAGAGTTTGCAGTGAGTCCATCATCATGAATCATTAAAGGAGAACTGGCAGCTAACGCATGACTCGTACAAATAGGGTTGCTCAAAGATTCAGTCAGGTAGGACCTGCCTTGGAGCAGATTACTGTCCAGGAAAACATTTCATTCTGTTCCAGCCTTGGGAGGAAGGTGGGTCCGGGGAGGTAGTATTGGGCCAGTGGGGTCACAGAGCCATGATGTTGAAGTAATGGGGCATCTCAGAAATTTCTATCATGTACAATGCTGGGAATTTTCAGACTCCTAAATACATCTTTTATCTGTATTTTAAGAGTAGGGAATTGTGCAAAATATCATCATTTTATCTGAGTAACTTGCAACATTCATCACAATCTTATTGCCTTATGCTAGTGCAGATTATAAGCTCTGCATGTGTTTAAGAGAAGTTTCTTACTTTCTTTTTTTAGTCTATTTATTTACTTACTGGCTGTGTTGGGTTTTCATTGCTCTTCCTGGGCTTCCTCTGGTTGCAGTGAGTGGAGTCTACTCTCCAGTTTGCAGTGGGTGGGCTTCTCATTGTGGTGACTTCTCTTATTGTGGACACCAGCTCTAGGGCGTTCGGACTTCAGTGGTTGTGGCACATGGGCTTAGTAGCCCCGCTACATGTGTGATCCTACGGACCAGGGATCGAACCCAAGTCTCCTGCATTGGCAAGCAGATTCTTAACCACTGGGCTACCAGTGGGTCAAGTGTCCTTGAGAGAGGCTTCCTATTTTTTTGGAGCTCTTCACTGCAGCCTTTTGAATAACTGAGGCCAAAGGCATGTCACACAGCTCTGTGGACCAGTAGTCAAGGATATCCATTGATACTTAGCCACCATTTTTATCTTCCTGCAGTATTATTTTCTGCCTGTTTTCATCTCTCTCATAAGTCTCCCCATTAGCCCACATTCTGTGTATCCAATTTTAATACTGTTTACAATTTGCATTGGTGAAATCCAACTGGACCTATGACAAAAACTTGCCCTCCCCCCCAAATATAATTCTGTCTCCAACTGTAAGCTTCATTAATTGATTCATTGACTCTGGCTTGCTGGTAAGGATGAATTCTTACAACAAATATATCCAATTCCTGCTAGTGGTAACTTTCATTCTTCCTGGAATAGCAGGAAACATTAATTTTGCATTGGACCCGGGAGTCTCAGGAAGCTGGAATTATAGGCACTGTCTTCCCACCCTTTTCCTCCTCAAAATAAAAATGAAATAAAATAAAATGAGCAGCTGCCCAGTGGTGAGGCTTGAGGGAAACGTAATGACAAAGAAGAGAAAAGGGCATTAATTTCAGGATGGGGACAGCTGCCGGGCACTATCTCCCTTTGGATTTTGGTTCTTATAGCATCACGATGACTTATTAATATGTATGATCTGCACTTTATTCAAACATTATAAATCTATGCAGAAGTCTGGTGTTTGGGTTTTCCTTTATAGCTTTCATTCTTCTTCCCAGAATTATCTCATTTTGATCGGGAAACTTTTGCATAAAAAGCACACACTGCGAACTCACATTTCCATACCATAAATATTAAAAGGGGGTTAAGCTTTACAGTTTCTTTTCCCATCCCAATGGGAGGAAAGTTAGCCTTCTAATCAGGGGGTCATTATTAATCTTTTTACTCACAAGCCGAAAGGTAAACTTTAACTTGCCATACGAAATTGTACTGTGTGCTTCCTTTGATTTATGCAAATTGTGAAATATGTATGCCATGTCTTTTGTACTAAGGTGATACTAAAAATCTAGCAGTGAGTGAATGGAGTTGTTAGAAACAATTGGTCAGCTTATTTTTTAAGGATTAAAGCCAAATCTAGACCTTTTTTAAGGCTTATGACTAAAGTACTTTTTGTTGGTTGATTCTGAAGTATGGATCACAGTATGGATTTATCACAGTGAATCTGTAGCAAACAGAAAAGGGAAATGGAACTAGAAAACTTAATGTCTCCTTAGTAGCTTTTTAGCTTCTGAGCAGCTTCCTGTCTCCCATTTATTGTCATTTTTGTTAGCATAAAGGAGTAGTCATAAATTTTGGTTCCCATGGAAATATGAAGGAATGTGTGAGCTATTTCATTTGGGGATACTGTCTGGTAATCACGCAGTCTTGGCTGTTGTACTTTGGTGATGGGAAATGAACGTGCTAATTGGTGCTCTTTTTTTGTATTTCAGGAAACCTGCCATACGAATATAAAATAGTGATTGCTGGGAATCATGAACTGACATTTGATAAGGAATTCATGGCAGACCTTGTTAAACAGGACTACTACCGTTTCCCCTCTGTGTCCAAATTGAAACCAGAGGACTTTGACAACGTTCAGTCCCTCCTGACGAACAGTATTTACTTACAAGACTCGGAGGTGACAGTGAAGGGATTCAGGATATATGGTGCACCTTGGTAAGTGTTCATTCCAGCAGTCTTCCCCTCCTTCTTTTTTTAGCTCAACTCTGAGAAAGCATGGTGCCAGCTTAAGTGTCTTAAACCAGAAAAATAAAGGTGAAATGAAGCCTTTACGTTGTATTTCCAACAGAACATGAATTTTGGCGCTGCTGTGAATTGTTCGTTGTAATGCAGATTTCTTTAGGCAAGATCAGTGAGGGCAGAGCTTTGGTACAGTAGATACAAGTCTGTTTGTGTGACTGGGGCTGCACGTGTGTTGGTGGGACACAGAAAAATTTGGGGGAGGGTCACTGTGTTACCCTTCACGCAGATTCAGCCACTCTGAACATTCCATCAGCCTTAGGTGATTCATTTCCTCCTTATGTTTTACATTGGAAACACTCATGAAATATCTTGCTTAGAGTTTCTCAAATCTTGCTACACATGAGAATCACCTGATCACCTCTGAAGAAATACAGATTTTGAAGCCATACCGCCACCCCCCCCCGCCCCCCGCTGCCAAGATGCTGATTCTCCTTCTTAAGGTGGAGCCCAGTGACCTGTATTTTTAAAGCTCCCCAGGCAAGACTGATTAGAGAAGGGAATGGCAACCCACTCCAGTATCCTTGCCTGGAGAATCCCATGGACAGAGGAGTCTGTGAGTTCGCAGAGTCAGACAGGACTGAGCGACTAATACACACATACACACACGCAAGACTAATCCCCAGACAGTTTGCAAGTTATAGGTTAAGAGCTCAGTTCTAGAATTCTTGGTACTGCAGTTCTCAGCTCTAGAAAAGTTGAAGCTGGTACATATTCTTTGGGACAAGATAAGGAAGCATGTTGATCTTGGCTTCGTCAACTGGCACTTGTCTGGTCTTGAAGAGGTTAACTCATAGAGGATGAGTCTCAATTTCTGCATCTCCAAGATGGTGAAAATAACACCTACTTTAGAGGGTTATGGTGAGGATTAAATTGGCTGATGTTTGCAATGAATTGAGAAGAGTGTCTGGTGGTTTGCTTAGAGCAATATTAATAATTACCACTTTTCAGGCCTTAGCTCTGCTACTAAGTATTTATGTGAACTTAAGCGAGTCACTTAGGCTCTAGAGCCAGTTTTTGCATCTTTAAAATGGGAGTGTTAGATCAGAAAATCAATCGCAGAGGGGTCTTGGATTTTTATTTATTTGCTTTCTTACTTTTTGAGAGCCTTATGTGTATAGAGAGCACAAAAACTGGCCTTTACTTATGCAACCTGGAAGAGTATCCTGGTCATGCCCTAGGAGTTGTGAATAAGGCTGGAAAAGGACAGAGTGAATTCAGATTGGCCACCTCACTCAACTTCCCAGGGCTTCCCTGGTGGCACAGTTGTAAAGAATCTGCCTGCCAATGCAGGAGACATAAGAGATGCAAGTTCTATCCCTGAGTGGGAAAGATCCCCTGGAGTAGAAAATGGCATTCCATTCCAGTATTCTTGCCTGGAAAATTCCATGGACAGGGGAGCCTGGTGGGCTACAGTCCATGGGGTCACAAAGAGTCAGACAGGACTGAGCATACACACACCCCTACTCAACAGTTTGGATTGTCCTCTGTAGAATAGAAAGTTGAGACATTTCCTGTAATTTTTTTTTTTTTTCTAGCTTTACTAGTTAGTATCCAGAAGGACTGATTAGTGGATACAGGAAGAATGTTAGTCGTTCAGTCATGTCCAACTCAGTTCGGATCTCACTGAAGATTTTTTTGGTTAAAATTAATATTCCCAGAACCGCTGTAATCTGAACGTCGATTTAGGAATGCTTACATCAGTGTTTCTGTGCAGGGACACCAGATTTCCCGCTTCCACCGCTTCTTCAGCTTTTGGACTTGCACTTTTCCCTGAACACCTCCATGCCTCTGTTTTCTCATCTCTAAAGTGGGAAATAGCAATTTTACTTTTCTCTCATGGTTGTCGTAAGTGAGTTAATGCGTCCACAGCATACAGAAGGCTTTCTGACGTAAGAATAAGCACTTGATACATGTTAGCTGTTACTGGTCTAGTGGGGTTGGTGTTTCCAATCTACTTTGTCCTTTGTCCACCTTTGTACAAAGACGGTCGCTCTGGGAGTCGGATGTGGTGGGGTCTAACCTTAGTTCCGTCTCTGGTGACTGCGTGACAAATCCGTTAGCTTCTCTGTAAAACCAGGGCAATGAGGTCTGCCCCACTTTCTCTCTGATTCCACCCACTTCAGTAGTCACCCAAATTAGAATATTCAAAGAGCATGTATTTGTGGACATGCTTGATTATTTTAATGTTTTGTTCCATTTTATAGCCTCTTTCATTATTAAAAATTTGATTGGAAGCAAATTTGGGGGGATTTATACCAGAGCTATTACTTTTATCCTGTCAGCAAAAAGGATGTTTCCATCCCTGGGATTCACAAGTAGGTGGATGGCTGCTTAGTAACCCATCAGCTATTCCAACCCCAAAATAATGTGAACTGATTTAAGAATTTTTTTAACTTTTTATTTTATGTTAGAATATAGCCAATTAGCAGTGTTGTGATAGTTTTACCCGGACAGCAAAGGGATTCAGCTATACATATGTCTTTTCTCCTCCAAACTATCCTCCTGTTCATTTTGGCACATGACATCGAGCAGAGTTCCATGTGCTATATACTAAGACCTTGTCGGTTATCCATTTTAAATACAGCAGTGTGTGTGTCCATCCCAAACTCCCTAACTGACCCTCCCCCTGGTAACCATAAGTTCCTTCTCTAAGTCTGTGAGTCTGTTTTGTAAGTTAGAACTGATTTAAGTTTGATTTCCATGCTTTCCCAATGACTTTTCCAGAGAAAATATTAAGTTCTGATTTGCTGATATTGCTATTGGTTTTAATTTAAAAACAAATCAAAATGAGAACCTTGATACTAAGGATTTCCATCATGTCACAGATTTCTCAAAAGTAATTGCCATCTGACCAGGGAGAGAGCTATTAACTCGTTTACAAAATGTGAATTGTGACTCAGTTTTGCTTTAAACAAGGTATATTAGTTCATATTCATTCCATGTTTATAACTTGTAGCACCGCTGAAAGCTTCCTAAAGACCAGAGAGAATTAACGCAGTGTCTCCTGACTTACAATTTAGGAGGAATTTGTATGTGGAAAATAGCTTAAAAACAATCCTGAGCCCTCGTGGGTGTTTGCAATTGGAGTGCACTGTGGTGCTTATTACATCTGCAAGGAAGAGGGTTTGGCTGTGATTTGATGGGTCTGGGAAAATCCAGTGACCTACACTGAAGAAGTAAATGGGGTACCTTGTCCTGGAAGAAAGGTGTTTCCTTGGAAGGAAGGCAAGAGTTGACTAGTTCCCGAGGGGAGGTGGGAGGGTGGGAGGGTGGGCGGTGGGAACCTGGCTTGGGAGGCCTTCTGCTGGATTCTGTTGCTTCTGTATATATTTCGTCACCTCATCATTTTTCTAGGAGTCTTAAAGAAAGGAATCAGGCGTGATGTATTGTCACAGGACTGACAGTGCAGTTAAAGCTTTTCTTAATTTCTCCCATTACCTTTTTCTGTCTCTCTCTGGGGGACAGAAGAAGGTATTGTGTGGCCTGGCGGTTAGATCTGCCCAGGACTCTGCACTTGTTCAGCAAAGCTCGTAGATTTCTTGTATCCCTCATGTTGGTTCTTTGCCACTGAGATGGTTCCTAATCTCTTATGGTCACTTTCAGCTCTTGTATGTCTTTTCCAAATGCTGATCAGAGGAAACAAAATTCTCATCTGTCAGCTATCAGCCACTGTGCTAACTCACTCCCTGCTGGTCTGGCCAGGGTGGAGGAGAGGTGGCATTTTGAAGTCATCTTTGTATTTTTGGTTACTGGATCTATAGCCAGCATTTTAGTGCAAGCAGATTTCAATAAATTCACTCGTGGGACTTGGTATTTAAAAGTTGACTAGCCTCTTCTTTTTTCTTTTTAAATTTCAGTTGTTCTTTTGCTACCAAGATGCTTATGTAGAAAAAAAAAAAAGAAAAAAATCTGGGTACAAACGGATCAGTAGCCAAGCTGCAAAGAGTAAGAAGTCCATCTTGCTCTGACCTGAGCATGGCAGTGGTATTGTTCGGCAGTGTACCTCGTTCCCCTCCTGAACAGAAATGCAGAGCTAGTCTCCCGTGGCTTTTAATGAAAATGAGTGGGGCTTTCCAACGTCCAGGAATTTGATCTCTATGCTGACCAAGGGTCAGGAACAAAGAGCACACTTTTTCATGTTAGAGTAGACCCAGGTGTAATTTGTCAGATTTAGTAACTGTGGAGGAAGTGCCTTAACTTCTGCAGCCAGAAAATTAGATGGAGTCCCAGGCAGCAAAATTCTAAAATGGTTGAAACAGCAAGAGACAGCCCATCAAGCTGCATTTTCAAAGGAATTGTGAGCAGGATATATTTTCTCCTTTCTTCTCTCCCCCTCATTTTGGATCATCAATATGTTGAGTTCGTCCATGCCTTTAAATGTAATTTTCTCAGTGTTTTTCAAAGTGGGAGTTAAGTGTTGATTCAACTCTCTGCCGCGTTTATACATAATTGTGTTTGCACACAAACAGCTACAAGGTTGCTCCCATTTCCTTGTTCTGATCAGCCCCATGGTACTTCACCCTGTCAGAAGAGCTTCAGATGTTTTTATTTCCAATTATAAGTTTTGGGATGCATCATGTATTTTGCTGACAGTCTTCAAGTTCTGGCAATAGCGAACAAATTAACAGCAGATATTGAGTGAGAGGATTAGAAAACCAATGGGCAACTCATATGATAGAATTCAGATACGGGGATGAGTGGAATGGGCTCATTTATTTTATTTTCATAGTCATACTTTGTAATTAACTTGGGCCAAAAAAAAAAAGAAAGAAACATCTCTACATTCAAGAGGAAAGTCCGTGGATGCTAAAGAACATCAATGTAGGAACAATATTGTTTCTGTACCAGTCTCAAGGATTCCAGCTTTTATTCAGGAGGGTTCAGGAAGGTCTTGGCACAGAGGAAGGTCTGTGTGTGTGTGTTAAACAAATATGCACTCTGCTTCTACACGATTCTGTTTAAAGGCCCAGGCTAACATTTCATTTTTCTTGGCCCTGGGCCCGTGGACTCTCCCATTCTGAAACCTATGGCGGGTTTGCCTGCTCTAGAGTTTCGGGCTCTGTTTACATTTTCGCCTGCTTCAGAATGCAGCTGACTTGCTCTTAAAGCTGCACGGGATCAGATTCACTTCTGGTTTAACAACCGCCTTGTTTATTTGGAAAAGGAGAAAGCAACACCAGTCCCCTGGCTTCCTACCTCCCATCAGTGGCCCTGCCAGTAAATACCATGGCAGAAGCTGGTGTATGAGAGTTTGGGATGTTGGATCCAACTCGTATCTCTCTGCCCGCTGAGTCCAAACCTTTAAAACCTGTCATGTGCTTTTATTGGTTGTATAAGCGAATGCGGAAGGAGATATGTATGTGTTCTTGGGCAATCATTTATGCTTAATATCGGCATTGGGCATGATTTAAATTTTTACCTGAAAATTCTGAGAGACCAACTCAAATAGCCAACAATGATAAGAAACATATTTGGATGGTATATTTCACTTAGGGAACTTTCATATGTGTTCATTTGGGCTTCGCAACAATTCTAAATAGTTAAAATTTTAAAAAATTCTAAACAATTAAAATGCAAAGAGTGTGTATTAATAATTATTAACAAGAGCCAGCTTTTGCAAGTGCTAGTATGTCATGATGGTGTTGCCTTCATTTGACAAAGAAGCCCAAGACTGAGTTTTTGGCAGAGAAGGTGACGTGCCCAAAGTTAGTCTGGGGAAAGACAGGGCTAGAATCGGGGCTTGCCTGGTGGCTTTGGCAGTAAAGAATCTGCCTGTAATACAGAGGGAACCTGGAGACTCGGGTTCGACCCATGGGTCAAGAAGATCCCCTGAAGAAGGAATGGCAACTCACTGTAGTATTCTTGTCTGGAGAATTCCATGGACAGAGGAGCCTGGTGGGCTCTGGTGTATGGATTGCAAAAAGTTGGACATGATTGAGTGACTAACACACACACACACACAGCACTAGAATCCAGTGTTCCTTTGAGGAGCTTTCGAGGCTGAGGGAGAGTATCCTACTAACTGCAAATGTCACTCTACTCCTTGACCTGAGGCAGCTCAGGAAGTGGCCACATGGAAGTCTTGACTGTTCCCGTCTGGTTGTAAAAAAGGACACACAGAAATCCAGGCCAGTCCTTGCAGAGCTCTCAGCCTTCAGTGGTGAGGTGTTTGAGGGGGGACAATGGGAATGTTGGGGGGACGGAAGAAAAGAATGATCCAGCATCTTTTGCATAATATGCTCCAGAATCTAGGGTTTAAAAAATGGGAACCTATACGTCAGTCCATCCTAAAGGAAATCAGTCCTGAATATTCACTGGAAGGACTGATGTTGAAGCTGAAACTCCAATACTTTGGCCACCTGATGCGAAGAACTGACTCATTAGAAAAGACCGTGATGCTGCGAAAGATGAAGGTGGGAGGAGAAGGGGATGACAGAGGGTGAGATGGTTGGATGGCATCACTGACTCAATGGACATGAGTTTGAGTAAACTCTGGGGGGAGTTGGTGATGGACAGGGAAGCCTGGCATGCTGCAGTCCACGGGGTTGTAAAGAATTGGACACGACTGAGCAACTGAACTGAATACCTCAGTGTGTCAGAAGACGTGGGCCAGTTCCTCTGGTCCTTCTGCTTCATGGGGACAACTTCCATCTCCTTTGCCGAGGAGCTGCTGAGAGAGACGGCAGCCCTGGGCACATGCACCAAGAAGGAAGTGCTGGCTGAGTGTCCCCACTGAAGTCCGGCTCACATGGACCCATGCACTGTGCTCCAGGCAGACTTGGACTTCCACACTGAGACCCCGTCGCTGGCTACTGGGCATTCCTTCATCTTCTCGTGTCACACTGATAGGCTCCTTTTTAACCCAGAGTTGTTGGGGGTGGATGGAAGGAGATGATAAAGTGGCTGTAAGTGCCACAAGAGCAGGGCCTCCATCCCTACCTCGGAGCCTGGCACACAGTGGATGCTCAGTCCATTTCTGCTAAATAAATGAATGAGCATGGCGGTGGTAGAGATGTGTCTGTGGCTCCTGGACTGTAGGTCTACACTTACAAGACACTCAGTTGCAAAAGAAAAGAAAATATTTCTAAGACAAGATCAAGCATTGCCATGAATCTGCAAGGACCACTAGAGATGGTAGAACGAAGTGGAGCCAAAGAAAGGGCTAACCTATGCCCGTGAGCTCTTTACGGACACATCTAAATCCTTCCTGAACATTCGAAAAGTAGAGTGCATGAAATCTCTCCAGGTGAGCCTGGTCTCATGAAGGTGAGGAAGGGGAGTGGTGAGACAGACCTTGAAGGCAGTGAGAACTTTGAAAGACAGGCTCAAACAGTATTTTTAAACTCTCATTGTCAGTTCTTTACTTCATTTGCCTTATCCCCATGCTCTGGGTAGCTACAGAAGTTTCTTTTAGATTTGGAGACTATCTCTTTAAGCTAAAGTAAAAGCAACCGGCGTAAAGTGTGAGTTTGGCCAGAAGCTAAACCAAGTGGGCCTTCAGAATGTCCTTTGGATATTAGAAACCAGGTATTGAACATATGACATTTCTTGATGGTTGTGTTCTCAATGGCTGAATTCTTAGAGTTGAATTAAAGCCATATAGATTCTGTACCATTTACTTTCAAGCTCTGTGACAAACATGTATTTCTTATTTAATCCTTTGAGTTGTAAGTGTACCATGAATTTCTCCAGATGTTACCAGACACTGAGCCCGCTGGGGTCCCTTTGACAGTTAGGACCCATGTTGGCCTGGTTCCATGCTCTGCCTTCCTGCACTTCCTGCATAGCTTTCCCCTGTAGTTCAGGCGTGCCCACGAGTAGGTCCAAGTAACTGTGAGGGTTCCTTTGGTCCTCCTGATGATGAGAGTGAATGGGCTTTGGAGTCCAGCTAGGAAGCTGCCCCTTCTACCCAGTTCTTCCTCTTTGCCAGGCACAGGGGCCTCCCAGGAGGCACTAGTGGTAAAGAACCCGCCTGCCAATGCAGGTTAGACATAAGGGACTCGGTTCGATCTCTGGGACAGGAAGGTCCCCTGGAGGAGGGCATGGCAACCTACTCCAATATTCTTGCCTAGAGAATCTCATGGACAGAGGAGCCTGTCGAGCTATAGTCCATGGGGTCACAAAGAATCCGACATGACTTAATGACTAAGCATTGCTCAGGTGGCCCTTTTGCCCTTTCTAATGCGTCTGCCCCATTGCCAAAGTTGCTTCACAACAGAATCATGGTCATCAAAGCCATGCTGTGTTCTGGGAGAGGCCCTCTGCCTTTTGCATATCCCATTTCACAGGTGAAACTGTGGCTCAGAGATGAAGCAACCTACTTAAGGAGGGAACTGAGATCTGCATGATAAAACTGAGACACAGGTTGTTAGGCTGTGTCTGTAAGAAGGCCGTCAAGGTATGTCATGTAGCCTCCCAAGGAATCACCTGTAAGCCTGTGGGAGCTTGTTGGGGGATAGGCGAAAAGGTGCTGTGTTCAGGGACATCCCTCTGGCAGTGAAGGGTTTGTTGAACCTGGGCTGAGTTCCTCTTGTTGATCCCCTCTTTCCTTAAACCATTAGTCCTTCAGGTTAACAAAACTGCCCGCTGGACCTTCCCATCAGGGAGATATACCCTGAAAGCTACATACCCAGACTGGATGTAGCTTAAACAGCGGCAGCTCTGTTCTGCCTGCTGACGGGAGAAGTGGGGGGCGTGTAGAGGCTGCAGCCTTCGGAAGCAGCTGTCTGCAGCAAGCTTGTGTCTCAGTTTTACCATGTAGAACTCACCTCGTTTCATCCTTGAGCCACAGCTTCATCTGTAAAATGGGTATGCAGACAACAGTAACTACTGTTTCTTCAGCATCACTCACATATAGGTATTTTACATAAAATAGTTTTTAAGCCTCAGCTGTCATCCGGTAAAGAAAGTAATATTACCCCCCATTTGGGAGTTGATAAAAATTGAAGTTTTATGATGAAAATGGATAAGTTAAATACTACAGAAAGATACTCATTTCCTTAACAGCAGAACTGGAAGTCTAACCCCAAAGCCTTTATTATTTTCACTACTCCATGTATGTTTCATGGCATTAAAATTCGATTATGTATGTTATGTTCCTGGCACTCAGTAAATCCACAGTAAATATGATTTTCTTCCCTGGAAGGTAATATCGATAGTTGTGTAGTTTTGTGATGGCTACTTTTGTTTGTTTGTCAGATTTCTTTTCTATTATGATATACTAGAGTAGAAGGGAAGAAGCAAAAAGGGACAGAAATAGTGAATAGGAAACTTAGTCTAGGAAAATAGTCACCCTGTATGTGTGTGTGTGTGAGGCAGGGGAGAGGATTTTTAAAAGCAAACATTGTACAATTTTTTTTGCACAGCAAGTTGCTAATGATCTGGATAAGTGAAAACCATTTAGGAAAGAAACCCCATATATTTGCAGCATGTGGTCAAAGGATGTGGAAGAGTAAATAGATGTCTGTTAAATGAAGACATATGGGGTGTTTTAAGGTCACTTACATGGAGCGTCGTTTTAAATGTATGAGTAACGTTGGGTACTGCGTTTTCACCCAGAAAAAATAAAGGTGATCTTGGATGGGAACTATAAATTGAAAGTGGAATGTTCCGTGAGGGTTCCTGAAACAGGAAGTTAGTGGCACACTTTGAAAGCCTCTGGGTTAGCAGAATGTGTCTGCATTCCATAAAGAGCAGAAAAAATGAGTTGCAAACCTGCTTTAATTCAGAAGGAGATACAGGAGGACTGTTTTGCACGAATATTAGAAAAGATCAGCTTGGTTAAAGTGTAAATACAATTACTGTGTCTAAGGTGTCTAAGTATGAAATTTGCAACAAAAAATGAAAAATAAATGAAGAGAAGCACCTGGTTTATAAAAGCCTAATGTCTGGCATGGTGGATTTTGGATGGATCTCTATTTTTTTTAAGTGGTGCTAAAATTTCTTAGAACACTCCAGTAAATCGGCATTTGAAGACTAAGTAAAACCAATGCTAGGTGTGTAAAGGGGAAAAAAAATCAGAGCTGACAGACTGATTTTCCATTTTCTCCCCTAATTTGTTATCAGCTTCTTTTACATATGATGTACAAAATGATGGCATATAGAAAGAAATGCCTCTGATGCCTGTCTGGCTTCATAAACGGAGATGACTATTTCTCTCACTACATTTCAAGCTGCTGTCCGTATTGAAACGATGGGACGAATCAGTCCTAACTCTGAATCCTCTGAATCCAGTAAGGAGTGCTGACTTTCAATGCCAAACAAGGCTTTTATAAGCAATGCGAAGTAGCGTGGAGCACCATGATTCTAGAGATGGGGTTATCAAAGACAGAAACTAGGGGGAAAATGTTTTTATTGTCTTAATGCTTTAAAAGTCCAGCCTCTCCAGCTTGGATGGCAGGAGAGTTTGGGAGAGAATGGATACATGTATATATATGGCTGAGTCCTTTGCTGCCCACTTGAAACTATCACATTATTAATCAGCTATACGCTGATTAAGGACTTCCCAGGTGACTCATTGGTAAAGAATCTGCCTGCAATGCAGGAGACATGGGTTCAATCACTGGGTCGGGAAGATCCCCTGGAGAAGGAAATGGCAACCCACTCCAGTATTCTTGCCTGGAGAATCCCATGAACAGAGGAACCTGGTAGTCTACAGTCCATAGGGTCACAAAGAGTTGGACATGACTGAAGTGACTGAACGCGCACGCATGCCAGTAGAAAATAAAAAGTTTTTGTAAAAAAAATCAATTGACCAAAAAAAATGAAAAATGGCCAGCTCCTCAAATCACTAGTTGTAACTGGGGCTTCTATTCTGAATCAAGGATCTATAGAAGAAAACCGTCTTGCTTTGATCTTTTCAAAACAAGGTAAAAGATGCTGGATTAAAACCTAATCAGAAATTGTTGGAGGTTAAACTATTAATAGCTGGAAATAAGCTGTTGGGCTATTATCAGCCAATCCCTAGTTTTCTTTTTTCTTTTTGGGTGTTATGACTTAAGGAGAAAAATTGTGGAAAGGACATTTGTTTAAGAAACTCAATCTGTGAGTTTTGTTTTTACATTATTTAAATAAGTTAATACATAAGAAGCTCTTGAGATTGAGAATTTTAAGCTGTATTTGTGATGCCTTTGTTACTAAACATTTTTTAATGCTTACCGTTTTTCCCAGTGAAATAGCCAAGACTAAGTTTTTTGCTTTTTTTTCTTTAACCTTGTCTCTTAAAAAACTGTCATAATTCTGTAAGAAGTACTTACCTGTAGGTCCCACAGAATGAATAAGAAAGACAGGAGACCTAAGTGTGTATGTATAATGTTGGCCCAGACCTTTGTGCTTTTAAATAGCTTTTCCTGGAGGCAAATTTTGTGTGGTTTGCTGGCGAACAGAGCAGCTTCGGAGGCAGGCCCAGGAGAGGTGAGGGAATTTTTAGGGTATTGACTGTCTGCCTACATTCAAACACACCATATGTGCAGTTCAGTACTACTCGTAAACGGAAAACCTGATATTAAGGAGGGTATTGGTTTTTAAGGTTATTTGCTCTAGAAATTACCTCTGTAGAGTTTGAACTGTGTTCTGAAAAGTCTGAAAGGAACAGGATCATTTCTTTGGAAATTTTGGAAGTTTGTCTAGCTTGTAAACTCACAAGCCTTCTCTAAAGTCAGTTCTGAGGTTTTGTAACTGTTGATATTTATGATTTTCATTGTAAGTGTGTTTTTACTTTGTGGATTGTTGAAATAAAATCATTGGATTATTAATAGAACAGAATATGAATATGCCAGAGAAATTTCATTTTCTTTGTCCATTGATTCAAGTATTCTTCTTGTGAATGAGGCCAAAAAACTGGTTTTTCTGGATTTCTACAAGTAAGAACAGAACCAAAAAAAAAAAAAAAAGGGAAAAGGAAAATACTTACTGCAGAATATCAAGGTTAGGAATCATACAAAAAACAGACATCTCAATTCCTAAAAATTATGTTTCTCAAGCTGTGTAAACTGTCTTCAGTTAAGCAGACACGCACATGGATGAAAGCTTTGCAATTCCAGTAAAAAAATTCACCCACTCACCTGGTTTTTCTCATTCAAGAATTAGTATCAGACATCAAGAGGGTCATGGTATGTTTTTCTTCTTAAATTTAGCAGTAAGCTTTTCAAAAGCCATATGCCTGCCAAAAATACACAGAGGTGCATCAATAGCATCATGAAAATGTATATACAGAAAAGGAAAACTGAAAGGTAATAACTACAAGTATAACATTGGTTTTCTCGTATGAATTTTTTTTTCTTTCATTCTGCTTGCCTGAGACTTTATATGTTCTTACAGTGGGTAGGTTTTATTTTTACAGTCAGGAGAAAAGGCCACATTCTCTAGTTGTAAAATGTATGCCGGGGTAATGTGGACATTGACTCTCTTATTTTTTCTAACTTCATGCCGCTGGTGTGTATATGGTTCTTGCGTGACTGTGGGCATGCACGTATGCACGCGCTCCCAGGGTGACCTGGGTGACAGGCCATTGCCCAAGATGGGGAGATGGGTGTGTCTGCTCATCAGCAAAGGCTGTGTGTGCCTGTCTGAAGTGGAAGGGTTCCCTGAAAGCGCTGTACCTCATTCGGCTGAAAATTCTTACTTCCGAAGCTTTTAACTCAGACTCGCCCAAAGAAGGTGGAGCCCAGACGCCTCATTTGGGGCTGGGGTGACTGACAGAACCCCCCTCTCTTTGGTGCTGCGTTTTGATTCATCCCCAAGTGTCATCTGGGTCTGTGGGTCTGGCTGTACGGGATGCGACTTCAGTCAAGGAAAGCCTGGTGCCTACCTTTGCTTATTTGTATTCCGGTGCTGTACCCTCCCCTCCTCTCCTGTGTCTTTGTTCTATTAATCTGCAAAACAGGGCTTGACTTGTGATTAGTCCTTGGAGCTTGTTTCTATTAATCAGCCTGCAAAACAGGTCGACTCGGACGCTTTTGTTCCAGAGCTTAATGTGTTCTCCTTGTCAGGCTGTGGTTTAGACTGCGCGGTTTGCCTTAAATGGGACCAGGCGGAGAAATTTGGTTTTTATATACCGATTGCATTGTGAAGAGAGAAAATACCTTTGGAAAAGACAACAGGAAAATGCTAATGTAGAATTATTGAGATGTGTTTTAGGAAGCAGAAAAGTTTATGGAAAATATAACTTGCGTCGCCCGGTTGTATTGTAGAATGCATTTCAGAGTGCAGTAGACTGGAAGAGAAAGTAAAGCGTTATTTATGTTATAGAGCTGAGAAGTTTGGTGTCCAGCAAAGGTTGCCTATTGGCAATCATTTTATGTGTATTTGAAATGTAATTTTATTTTGATACTTAAAGTGGAAATAGTGTCATTTTAGCTACAATATTGAATAATTATCAAAAGACCCAATACAATTGTGTGAGTTTCTTTGCTTTTTTTCTTTCCACCTTCCTTTGACTGAAAGACCTTGCCACAGATTAAAATTCCTCTACCTGTTAGGTAGGGGGAAACTGTGTGTATCAATTTTGTTATCTTCATTATCAAGGGACAAGCATTGACCTAACTGTGTGAGAGCAAGTATGGGCGAGCTGAGTGATGATTATAAATTGCTTTGTAAAATGCTCATTATCACCATTTAAAACATTCTGCTAACTCTAGTGTGCGAAGGCTAGGATTGCGGAAAAGAATTTTAATGTGTAACTTTTCCCAGTGATAGCAACACTGTGGGACAAACACTGTTTTCTATGGGAAGTCATCTTTTACATCTCTAAAAATTTCTTATGAAATAACACCCCCCCTGCAAATAATAATAAAGAAATCCGTTGAAATATATGCAAGGAGCAAAACTGTCAGAGTCCCAAATTAAATTTGTCATCAGTGATAAATTTAGTGCTGTAAGATCCTTTAATAAGTGCTTCAACTTGATTTATTGGTTTTGTTAGTTAACAAGAGTATATTATGTCTTGTACAGAACTTAGCAGAAGCAATTTCTGACTAGACCTTCCTTGATTAAAAAAAAACGATGTCTCATTTTAGTCACTGTGGTAATTATTTTAGTGCCAAATTGGAAGGTAAGCACACTGCAGTTCTGTCATTAATATACAAAAAAGAAAAAGAAAAATGTCAAAATGCAAAAGGGAAAACGTTTGAGCGGTTCCAGTTCTTTATTTTGTACATACTTTATTTCCTCCGTGTGTATACAGGCTGTCTAGGCTGTTTCCCTGGTTGGGACTAAGTTGCAGCCTCTACATAGAGAGTCACTAATGAGTGTCAGGATTCAGCTGCTAATTTGAAAGGCCTTGTGGCTCTTTCACCCCAGACACTAGCAGCTTCATTAGACTCTGCTTTGTCCAGCCTGACCTTTGCTGGCCTCTAGATCACAGCTAAATACCAGCGCTACACCAACACCCTCCCATTGAAGCAGTCCAGATGTGATTCCTTTGGTGCCTATCTTATCAGAATCTGCTACTGACATAAACCTGGGGCCTCATGCTGCATAATTAGGATTACCATCCCCTGAAGAGGCCCTATATCCTCACACCCATGAGAGTGTTCACTTGATTGGAGCTTTGAATTTTAGAGCAATTAGCATATTTCTCTGTCCTTTTTTTTTTAATGGACTCTTTATAGGCATAACTTTTAAAATGTGTCTTTATATGAAAAGCAACAAAAAGGGTTTCTTTTTCCCCCTTGAATTGGGTAAGGAAAATACATACTATTTATTATTAATGGCATCAAATAAGAAAAAAAGAAAAGAAAATCTAATGGTATTTTTTTTTCTTTAGAGGTTTGTCCTTGGGAGTACACTCTTCTTCAAATCAAACCAGTTAGCAAGCAGGTGGAGAAGAGCTTTCTGTTTGTTTTGCCCTTTTAAATACACTGAGATGTAAAACACTGATATGATTCGTCAAGCTTTAGATTGTTGGGAAGGAGAGCCTTTATTTCTCAGCGTCATTTGTTTGTAGATTCTCCGCCTGCTGTTCCCAGTTCCCAGAGAAATTATTCTATGTAAGTTTAAAATTTACCCTATATTTGCTACAAAGCAGTAGTCAGGTGGAGTAGTCCTTTGGCATGGACTGTGATAATCAGCCAGGAAAATAAATCCTTAGAAATTTCTGTCTCATCAGAACCAGTCTTCCAAGCCAGGTCTCCTCTGGTGATCTTATTTTGAAGTGGTTTGAGTTCTCCTTCCTTTTTTAAGGAGAGTCATAAAACTAGAGATGGGCAGGAGCTCTCTGATTGCATCACTTTTTCCACCCCTTTGGCCAATGGCTCCCCTCCCTCCAGCATATTCCCTGGTGTTCCATTCAGCCTCAGTTAAGATGCTAAGACCAGAGAGGCTTCTTATTCAGGCCCCCTGGGAAAGTGTCCCACGGCCCTTGACATGTGCATATGCTTTCAGGCACGTGAGCTGAAGTTTTCTCTTGTTTTAAAAATTTTCTTACCTTCAGTCACTCTTCCTACTCCTTGACCCACAGGAATGTCTCCTGTCTCAGTCAAACAGAGACACAATCCACACATGTCTGGTTTTGTGTTTTTATCCCCTTCATTCAAAATAACAACATTATTTAGGGAGTTTTCTCTTTATTAACCATGTGTTTGGGGGGGAAAAAAAAAAGGTAAAGTGTTAGTCGCTCAGTGGTGTCTGACTCTTTGTGATCCCATGGACTGTAGCCGACCAGGCTCCTCTGTTCATGGGATTCTCCAGGCAAGAATACTGGAGTGGGTTGCAGATTCCTCTTTCAGGGGATCTTCCTGACCCAGGAATCGAACCTGAGGCTCTTGAGTCTCCTGCATTGGCCGGAAGATTCTTTACCACTGAGCCACCTGGGAAGCCCATAGGATCTAGGTGAAGACTCTGTAAAAGTTTGTTTTTAGATGGACAAAATTAAATGTATCAAAAGTCCTTGGTTCTTGACACACTGTTATCATGAGTTTCTGCAAATCCCTTATTATTCTTGTGTTATTTACCCCTTATTATTTATTGTGTTATGAATACTTTAGTGAACATCCATTGACCCACACCACACAGAAAACTACCTATGACAGTAATTTGTGTTTGCCTGTGTGCTTTCACCTCTGTTGCTGTTATGTCATCCTTCTCCACACATACATTAATTTGAATTTTGTCTTTTCAAATATATACAGGAAAAGCTTTTGAATAATCTCAACATTCATTCATAAAAACTCAGCAGTTAGGGGTAGAAAGGAGCCTCATCATTTTACACAGGGTCACAGCCTACAGTCAGCATCCGAGTTTATGGTAAGCATTGAATGCTTTCAAACTAAGATTAGGAAAATGTAAGCCTTCTTGGACTCATAGTTCTAGTCACCAGTTTTTGGAGGCCCTAAACAGCATAATAATGCACGAAAAAGAAATAGAAAGAATGAAGACTGTAAAGGAAAAAGTAAAATTTTCTCTTTTTTGCACGTGACATGGTTGTTCATTTAGAAAATTGGAAGGAATCTCCAAAACAACAAAATTCTAAGCTGTTTCTAAGAATTAAGAAGTAATAAGTAAATTTAGCAAGGCTAGTATATAAAAAAGTAACTTTATTTATGTACTCAACATAAAATTGAAAATGAATTTTTAAAATGTTAAAATAATAGTAGTACCAGAGCTTCCCAGGTAACACAGTGATAAAGAATTTCCCTGCCAATTCAGGAGACACAGGAGACTCAGGTTTGATCCCTGGGTCAGGACGATCCCCTGAAGGGAAATGGTAACCCACTCCAATGATCTTGCCTAGAGAATCCCATGCAGAGAGGAGCCTGGCGGGCTATAGTCCATAAAGTTGCAAAAAGTCAGACGTGACTGAACACGCATATAGACACAATAGTATCAGAACCATAAAATGCAAAGGGTAAATATATTAACCTTAGAAAATCTGAGTATCTTTTCACTGATAACTAAACAATATTTCTGAAAGGATTAAAGAAGACTTAAACAAGTGAAGATATACTATATTTGTAGACTGTTCTCCCTAGATTGATCTATAGGTGCAAACTTAGTCTATCAGCTGGCTTATGATTTTTGGAAATAAACAAGTTTGATTCTAACTTTTTTTGAAAGTGAAAAAAGATCTAGAATAGCTGAAAGAAATTAAAAAATAAAAGTTGGTGGACTTACATTTTCTAATTTTCGGACTTACTATAAATCTTTTAATAACCAAAACTCTGTGATAATGGTGTTATGGTGTAAAATATAGACATGTAAATCAATGGAAGAGAAAAAGAGTCTGGAAACAGACTCACACATATATGATCAAATGAGGTTTGACACAGTGCCAAGGCAATTTAAAGGGGAAATAGTAGTCTTCAGTCATTGATACTTGGACAAATAAATGTCATATGGAAAACCTTGACCGATACCTCACTCCATATACAAAAATAAATACAAATAGATATTATACTGAAATAGGAAAACTTAATTCTGTAAAACTTCTAGAAGAAAACCTAAAATATTGTGATAGGCAAAGATTTCTTGGGACACACAAAAAGCATGAGTCTAAAAGGAGAAAAATGACAAATTGAACTGTATCAAAAGTAAAAACTTTGATAAAAAACACCATTACAAAAATAAAAAAAGGCAGTCCACAATCTGGATGTATTCTCAGTATATGAAGCTCACAATTATGTAAATCTCTATTCAGAATATCTGAAGGGCTCCTATAACTCAATAATAATAAAAAATAACCCAATAAATGGTTAAAAGTTTAAATTGACTCCTCATAAAGAAATACATACAAATGGCCATTAAGCATATAGAAAGATATACACCATCATTAATCATGATGGACATATGGACTAAAACCACTCAGAGATACCACAACACACTGTGTAGAGTAACTAAAATTTCTTATAATACCGAGAGTTTCAAGTATAGAGCAACAAACAGAGTTATTATATACTGCAGGAATGAATATAAAATGGTACAGTCTCTTTGGAAAACTTTTGGCAATTACTTAAAAAGCTAACCCGCATGTACCAGATAACATAGCCTTCTGCTCCTAGATATTTATCCAAACAAATGAAAACATGTGTTCAAGTAAAGATTTGTACACAAGCATTTATAGAAGCTTTATTCACAATAACAAAACCCAAGAAGCCACCCATACATCCATCAACAGGTAAATGAATAAACAATTTTGATATAGCCATGCATTGGAATACTACTTGGCATCAAAAAAGGAATGAATCATGCAATAATATGGATAAGTCTCAAAATGTTATACTGAATGAAAGAAACCAGACCCAAAATAGTATGTAACATTTGGTTCCATTTGTATAAAATTCTAGAAAACACAAACTAATCTAATTTGACAAAAAGATCATCAGATGCTTACATTAAGCACAGAGGGAAGGGAAGACTGCAAAGGTATGAGGAATCTTCAAGGGGGTGGGTTGTGATGGAGATGTTTGGTGTTGTGACTGTGGCCACGTTTCATCATCACAAATATGTATAAAAAAATTTCATGAAATTGTGCACTTTAAATGGATACAACTTGTATGTAAATTTTGTCCAAATACAGTTGACTATAAAAGGATGTTAGGCTAAATATAGTCATCTGGGACTTTCTTATTTCATTCAACATTTATTGCTAGGTTTAATCAAATATTTGAGGAAGGAAGGAAGGTGTTAATGAGGTATATTTATGTCATTTCTTTCATAGTAGAAAACAGAAGTATGGAAAAAAGCTCAAGTCTTAAACAAAACAACTCAAATTCTAGATTCCATTACCTGTCCATCTTAAATATAAGAGAGTGGCCTTTCTAGAATCAACTTTACCAGTAACTTACAGCGCAGGGCTATTGCTGCTTTTAATAATCAGGAAAAGGTCAATTTGTTTCAACAACATTCTTGGTCAAGTTATACAGTGTTTTTTTAATTTGTTTTTTCATGTTGGAGCAGCAAAGCAGGAGGATGGTATTCATTAAAAGTCTTTGGAGTACATGTAACAGAAATCTATTCAAAATAACTCAAGCAAAAATAGAAAACTATCGACTCATGTAACTTAGAAGTCTGTGGGGATAATGACATCAGGCGTGGCTTGATCCGGATGCCCAGGCATTGTGATAGGAATCCATCTCTATTTCTTGGCTAGATCTTTAGGTGTTGACTTCATCTGTAAACAGACTCTCCCCTTGTGATGGCTGCTGACACTTTCAGCTTCATAGTCAATCGAGACAGTCTAATGATCTCAGCTTGATTTACATGGCCTTCCTAAAACCAGTCATTGTGGGAAGGAAGATGAAACACTCTGATTGGCTTGGCCTAGTCATACACTCTGAGGCAGGCAGGCAGGGGGTGGGGTGGGCCCTACCTGTACCACTTGAATTAACAATGAAACAGAGGTGAGTTTTACAGGGAAAGTTAATGTGCCATTTTGCAGAAGAAGGCGGAGTAAATGTTCCACAGACAAAATGATAGTCCACTCATCCAAACACACACACACACACACACACACACACACACACACAGAAGATACCTGATGTGGTTAAGAAAAGGAATTATCTTCCAGTGATAAAAGTTTTAAAGTTTCTTGTCCTATTTATCTCACGGCCTATTTTTTCAAGAACCATGATCATTTTTTCATCCCAGTGTCTTTGCTTCTGGCACTAGTCACTAGAGGTACTTTGACCAGTGGATGGTGGAAATGATTTGAATTGAAAATTCTGGAATGGCAAATGCCTTTATTTATGTTAGGCTTGGCAATCTGAGATTGTAACCTTGCAGCTGTAGTGATTATCTGTAGCTGTGTAAAAACATCACAGAATTTAGTTGCTTCAAGAATAGACATCTCTTATCTTATAGTTTCTATAGGTGAGGGTCGAGGTACAGCTTAGTTGGGTATTCCGGCCAAGGGTTTATAGACTGTATAATCACAGGGCTGTCCAGAGCTGTGTTCTCATTACAAGAGTGGACTTGGGTAGAATCCACTTCCAAGATCACTTTAGTGGTTGTTGATAGGATTCAGCTCCTTGCAAGTTGTTGGACTGGGAGGCTCCGTTTCCTGTTGTTTCTTGCTAACTGTTGGCCAGTGGCCTTCCTCCGTTCCTTGCCGTGTGGGCCTCTGCAGAGGGGAGCTCACAACTTGGCTTGAATCAGGGGAAGCGAGTGAGAGGGCAGGAGAGGGCCCGCAGGATGGAAGCCGGGGTCTTCTGGTGATCCAGTCTCAGAAGGAACATCCTGTCAGTTCATGGTACTGTTGTGAAGCACATCACTAGGCCCAGGCCATTCCCTTACCTGAGGGGGAAAAGATGACACGTGGGCATGAATGCCAAGAAGCAGGGTCACTGGGAGCATCTTAGAAGCTGCACATCACAGTACCACTGGCAGGGGCTGTAGAGGAAGGGATTTGCCCATCTCCCTTGCCCTTGAAGTTTTCCTTTGAGAGCTCTGAATGGTGGCCTGTGTACACGATGTAGACTAAGGAAATTCCTGTATCAGGGTGAGAACTTTGGCAGGAGGGGTTTCATGTTTATGGTTAGAAGTTGGATTATGGGGTACAAAAATGATGACAGAAACAAACTGAAAAAAATAATTGCATAATGAGGTGAAATAGAGATGCATACAAAGAGGTATGTTTAAGAATGTTCACAGAGAATAAGCAAAAAAAAAAGAAAAAAGAAGGGAAGAACAGAGAGAGGGAGGGAGGGAGGGAGGAAGGAAGGAAATGATTTGAATGTCTAAAAGCAGAAACAGATTTAAAAATAGCAGTGTATCCTTGATAGAATGTCCTATAGTTATTAAAAATAATTTGGGGGAACAGTGGTCTTAAACTTTTTTGACCACAACTCAAAATAAAATATGTATTTATACCAAAATTAAATATACACCAACTTTTACTTGAAAATAAAATTTCATAGAACATGCTTATCTTTTGTATATAAGACATGCTTTTGTATTTTTTACTTTATTTGATTTCATATTTTAAATTGTGGTAAAATATACATAACATACAATTTACCATTTTAACCATTTTTAGTTGTACAGTTAAGCAGCATTAAGTGCCTTCACATTGTTGGACAGTCATCACTGCTACTCATCTTTGGAACATTTTCATCTGCCTTGATTGAACTCTGTAACTGTTAATCATTAACACCCTTTTCCCCATCTCCCAAATCTGGCAACTACCATTCTACATTCTGGCTCCCTCCATGGATTTGACCATTCTTGGTACCTTGTACAAGAGGGATCATAAATATTAAGTGAAATACACCTATATATGTATATACAATACTTACCATTCTGTGACTTCACTTGGCGTCTTCAAATTTTATGTATGTTGTAGCATGTATCAAAAGTTTTTCCTTTCTAAGGCCGAATAATATTCCATTGTATGTATATGCCACATTTTGTTTATTTCTCCATCTGTCAAAGGACATTTGGGTTGATTCCACCTTTTGGCTGTTTATGGGCTTCCTTGGTGGCTCAGACAGTAAAACATCTGCCTGCAATGCGGGAAACCCGGGTTTGATCCCTGAGTTGGGAAGATCCCTGGAGAAGGAAATGGCAACCCACTCCAGTACTCATGCCTGGAAAATCCCATGGACAGAGGAACCGGGTAGGCTACAATCCATGGGGTCACAAAGAGTCAGACACGACTGAGTGACTTCACTTGTGGCTGTTTTGAATAATGCTGCTGTGAACATGAGCGTATAAATGCCTGTTCAAGCCCCTGCTTTCATTTCTTTGAGGTACACAGCCGGAAGTGGAATGCTGGATCATGCTGTATTTAATATTTTGAGGAATTGCCTTACCATTTCCGTGGTGGTTACACCATTTTACATTCCCATCAGCCATGCTCAAGGGTTCCAGTTTATCCACATTATTAATATTATTATTATTGTCATTTTAAAGTCTTTGAATTTGTTGTGCTTCCAAGGTGGCTCAGTGGTAAAGAATCTGCCTGCCAATGGAGGAGACGCAGGAGATGTGGGTTCAATCCCTGGGTCAGAAAGATCCCCAGGAGGAGGAAATGGCAGTCCACTCCAGTATTCTTGCCTGGAGAATCCCATGGACAGAGGAGCCTGGTGGGCTACAGTCCATAGGATTGCAAAGAGTTGGACACAACTGAGCATGTTGAATTTGTTAAAATATTGCTTCTGTTTTATGATGTTTCAGTTATTTGACTTCAAGGCATGTGGAATCTTAGATCCCTGACCAGGGATCAAACCTGCACCCCTAGCATCGGAAGGCAAAGTCTTAACCCCTGGACCCCCAGGCAGTCCCCCTAGTTTTTCCACATTCTTGCTGATACTTTTTTTTTGTCATGATAGTCATCCAAATGGGTGTGAAGTAGTATCTCATTATGTATTTCATTTTCCAAATGCTGGTCACTAAATTCTTTTCATGACCTGCTAATGGGACATAATCCTCAGTTGGAAAAAAAAATTTTCTCATGAGATCGTTTGATGGTAAAAGTCAAATTATGATCCCAACATAGTGGTAAGACCAAAAAAATTATGCAGAATATGAAGACTGTCTCCAACTAGTGGGATTGTCTATGATTTTTTAAATTTTCTTTGTGTTCTTCCAAAATTTTGGAAAGTGAAAATGTATTTCTTTGCTTATATAAAAGAGGGAGAGTTTGTTCCTGTGTGTGATGTGAACTTGTGAAGACACTGTAAGAATTAGAAAATTTAGGAGAACATATAGGAACATGCATATTCCCAAAGAAATGAATCCCAGTGGGTCAGTGAACAAGTATTTAGTGAGTCAAACTCCGAGACTATGATAGTGAGTAAGTGTTGTAGCCCTTGCTCTCAGGAGCTTACAGTCTAATGCACAAAAAATGATGCATTCAAAGTAGGTTAAATATGACTCACTTAGGCTGTTAGAGTGGAGAAGGCAATGGCACCCCACTCCAGTACTCTTGCCTGGAAAATCCCATGGGCGGAGGAGCCTGGTAGGCTGCAGTCCATGGGGTCGCTAAGAGTCGGACACGACTGAGCGACTTCACTTTCACTTTTCACTTTCATGCATTGGAGAAGGACATGGCAACCCACTCCAGTGTTCTTGCCTGGAGAATCCCAGGGACCGGGGAGCCTGGTGGGCTGCTGCCTATGGGGTCACACAGAGTCGGACACGACTGAAGTGACTTAGCAGTAGCAGCAGGCTTTTAGAGACTAGGAAAATGCCCTTGGTGTGCTGAGAGTAGGATTTGGATATGGTGTGAATGTACTGGGAGCGGAAATACGAAGCCTCCCTTTGAGTGTCAGGTTAAAAACCCTTGTTGGCTCATAGTATCCTGAACTGTACCTTGGATTCTTTCCTCCCCTGGCTTTCATGCTTCACCTGAGAAGCTTAAACACAGTCTATACAAGTACCCACAAACAGTCCACAAATAGTGTGCATTGTATCTGGGATTAACAAGCGTCGCGCTTGACCTTACCAGCCTTGGAAAGAAAAATACTTGCTGTCATTTGATTGCATGAAGTTTCTAGAGATTATTCTGAGTCTGTGCTTTAAGTTGATTTGTTGTCCTTTAGAGATCCTTGGATTCTGGGTCCATGAGAGAAATAAAGCAAATTCAAGAAGACGAATATTCTCAGAGGATCCTTCTAGAGTCCGTACTCAGTAGTAAAACATACTTTTATGGTGTCTTGGGTTTTGTTTATTAACTTGGCTAACATTTGTTGAGTTGCCTGGTCTGTGTGAGGCACAGTGCTAGGTACTGGGAATATGAGAATGAACAAAATAAAATAATGACCCTTACTAAAGAGAGGCAAGTTGCTCATTTAATAACCAAGTTTCATAAGCACTACAGCTACTTTTTTAAGATTCCTTTGGAGATAGACATGATGAGCACCCAGTTGAGCTTTGGGTGGGTAAGAAAATCCTTCAGGAAGATTGAGACGAATCTGTAAGAGAATATTTCAGGCAGAAAGAGCCACACATACAATGAATTGAAGCAATTCAGAATTTAGGATCTGGAAGTATTATTATTCTGTGGCGAGAATGCTGGGTGTGGTGGGATAAGAAGGCCATAAAGGGCCAGATGAGCCAGGTGAAAGAGTTTGGACTTTATCTTCTGGTTCTGGTGAGCCATGAGTTCAAAGTGGGAGAATGATTTGACTCTATTGGGAAGAACCCTAACAGCAGTGTAGACGAAAATGAAGCGAGCAAGAAAGGAAATGAGACTAGGAACAGTAGTCAGAAATGTTGTTAATTGTCCAAGAACAAGATTGGGAAGAGAATCTTCCTTCAGGTACTCTCTGGAGGTTGGGGGTGAGGGGCAGAGATGAAAAGGACAGCAAGACTCCAGACATGTTGAGAAGATGGAATTGAAAGATATAGGACTGATGGACCAACAGTAAGGGAGAAATTAAGATTAGATTTTGGCTTGCCAACTAGTATTAAATAATCCCAGTAACCTGATAATAGACCATTAACATTAACTGAGTCTTTTCCCAAGGAGTCTCGTTTTGAGAGATGTTGAATTTTTTGACTCGAATATAGCCAGGTGCCTTCATAACTGGCACATTCTGCAAGTTTTCTTCTTTCATTGTCCTTGGAGGCGTATTCGTGTAGAGTCTTAGAGATCGGAAATCTATTGAGGATGACTCAAGGCAAATAAAGTGGCGGAAGAAGCAAGGAGAGAAACAGCCATTGACAGAGAAGCAAGGAGAGAAACAGACCTTGGGTGCCCAGTGTTGGGCTAAAGTAGTAGCAAAGTGAAGGTGCAGGAAATGAGCTCCCAGGTCCTCAGTTGGGAGGAGTGGGAGATTTTGGGGACGTAGATGCAAGTAGCTCAGAGCATGGGTGATTTAAATAAGACTGTGAATGATTTGAAGATGTAAACACTCTACTTTTAATTGGTGCGTGCTGCTGATCACGGGGACTTGTTGGCTTGAAGGTTCAAGCTGAACCTAGTAGCGTAGGAGATAAATGAAGGGAGAATGTTTTCTGAAGTTTCTTGTGTTCGCATCAGGAACTTTTGTGTTTAAATCACTGTCTTCACACTGACCACTGCATGCTGTACCATTCTACTTATATCTGAAAAGGAAAGTATTAAATGAAGTTAAATAGTCAAGTTACATAAAGAAGCATGCTAAAATAAAAATAGATTGGTTTAAATGAACAGCTGAAAGAATTCAATCACAGGCATAAGAATAACCACTCATAGGCAAGCAAGACTCTTTGAGTTGAAATGACTGCCAACCATACTTTGAATGCTGCTGGTTAAGGGATGTGGTTCTTGATGGGCTCAAGACACTCCCTGTGGAGTTCTCTGGATGCCTTCCAGGGCACCATGACCAGGAGCCCAAGCTTATTTTCTTGGAGAGATCATAGGGGCTAGGCCATGCTCTTTGCACTGAAATTTACTTGATTAATATTATATTTAGAGAGAGAGAGAGAGAAACAGTTATCTTCCTAATCAGTGGAGGATGTGGGAGAAGGAATGATGGTGATGATGGTGATTATGCTTTGCTTTTGAGGGCTTACTCTGTGGCTGGCAGTCTCTGAAGGACTTTACACACCTCTCCTTTAGTACTTGTAGCAACCTGCATCTTAGATATTCTCACAGAGGAGGATGGGAAGAAGCAGTGCTTATGGAGCTTTCCTGCAGACATACATGATGTTTGGAGAAGCAGGGCCGGACTTGGATTTCCCTGCTATGCTATCGTTACACCTCTGATTCTAAGTTTCCTCATCTATAGAAAAGGAGTAAAAGTAACCATGCAAGGACTTTCTTGGTGGTCCAGTGGTTAAGAATCAGCCTTCGAAATCAGGGGACTTGGGTTTCATCCCTGGTCCGGGAACGAGGGGCTTCCCTAGTGGCTCAGTTGGTAAAGAATCTGCCTGCAATGCAGGAGACCCGGGTTCGATCCCCAGGTCGGGAAGATCCCCTGGAGAAGGAAATGGCAACCCACCCCAGTACTCTCGCCTGGAGAATTCCATGGCACAGGGAGCAGGACAGGCTGCAGTCCATGGAGTCGCAGAGTCGGACATGACTGTGTGACTAACTTTCACTTTTCCAGGATGTAAGATCCCTCATGCCAGGGGGCAGCTAAGCCCGCACGCCACATGTAGAGAGCCTGAGTGCCACAAAGTGCAGCGCCCACGTGCCACAGCCAAGACCCGAGGAAGCCTGAAGCAAGTAAATACTAAAAACAAGGAAAAGAAATCTCCGCACTGTTCTCCATGGCGGCTTCTTACGACAGGATCAAGCGTGCTTTCCTTATTGAAGAGCAGAAGATCGTTGTGAAAGTATTGAAAGCACAAGCACAGAGTCAGAAAGCTAAATAAAAAATGAACCATTTTTGAGTAATAAATCAGAACGCCTCATTCTGAAAAAAAAAAAAAAACAAAACTGGAAATAGAACTGCCATGTGACCCAGCAATCCCACTCCTGGACGTACACACCGAGGAAACCAGATCTGAAAGAGACACGTGCACCCCAATGTTCATCGCAGCACTGTTTACAATAGCTGGGACATGGAAGCAACCTAGATGTCCATCAGCAGACGAATGGATAAGAAAGCTGTGGTACATATACACAATGGAATAGTACTCAGCCATTAAAAAGAATACATTTGAATCAGTTCTAATGAGATGGATGAAACTGGAGCCCATTATACAGAGTGAAGTAAGCCAGAAAGATAAAGACCAATACAGTATACTAACACATATATATGGAATTTAGAAAGATGGTAATGATAACCCTATATGCAAAACAGAAAAAGAGACACAGATGTACAGAACAGACTTTTGGACTCTGTGGGAGAAGGCGAGGGTGGGATGTTTCAAGAGAACAGCATTGAAACATGTATATTATCTATAGTGAAACAGATCACCAGCCCAGGTTGGATGCATGAGACAAGTGCTCGGGCCTGGTGCACTGGGAAGACTCAGAGGGATCGGGTAGAGAGGGAGGTGGGAGGGGGGATCGGGATGGAGAATACATGTAAATCCATGGCTGATTCATGTCAATGTATGACAAAAACCACTACAATATTGTAAAGTAATTAGCCTCCAACTAATAAAAATAAATGAAAAAAATAAAAATAAAAACAAAGAAAAGAGGAACTGCATCCCTACTAGGTTATTTGTTGTACAGATTGGATGAGTCGGTACATGTAAACTTCCTAGAACCATGCCTGTCATCTAGTAAGTGCTCACCGAATATTAGCCATTATTTTATATTATTAGGTTGTTGTTATTCTAAGGAACTAAACTAAGGAAATGGCTCAGTCGTGTCCGGACTCTTTGTGACTTCATGGACTGAAGCCCACCAGGCTTGTCTGTCCAAGGCAATTCTCCAGGCAAGAATACTGGAATGAGTAGCCATTCCCTTCTCCAGGGGATCTTCTCGACCCAGGGAATGAACCCAGGTCTCCCGCGTCTCAGGAAGATTCTTTACCATCTGAGCCACCAGGGAGCTTTTAATATTTACAAAAAGGCACATATTTTAAGAAAAAAAAATACATAGTCAGGGAACAGAAATGTACACACACACAGCCAGGGAAAACTCACTCCTTTTCTGCTTCCATCAAAGGCTATTAAAATTGGAGAGCCTGCTATTGTATGTTTATTCAGACATCAATCTTCATCAGCCCCTTTGCTACTTTGGCAGTAAGGGCATTGTAATTCTATTTTTATCGGTTCCTTCCTGTGCACCAGACATTCAAAATAGCATGAGTAAGGATCAAAAATATCTTAATGGATTTGGTTCCCAGAGATATCAGTGACCAGAGGAAGAGTTTTGCAGAAATTTCTTCCTGAGCCGATAAGAGAGGTAAGAAGGGAAGGGTGGAGGGAGGCCGGGCCGTGCAGCCAGCTGGGAGCTTCTGAAGAGGCCAAGATCAAGTGGCCAGGGGAGCTACAGGGTAAGCCTGGAGGATTAGAGCATACATGCTTCCTATTTCCAGGCTTGTGCTTGGGACCAGCATTGTGTAATTGTTCAGGATAACACTGGCCCTTCACGGGGCAACTGTGTTTTTGATAAACAGACTTACTGGTGTGAATGCCTTGTTCACACACACATACACACATAGAGAGGTTCCTAGTCTGTTTTAATTTGGATCTCTTGCCTGAGCATCTTTTGTTTCTGTTTCTTCTTTTTTCTTTCCACTTCTTTCCTCTGAGCATCTTTTATTTCTCTTCTTTTTTCTTTCCGCTTCTTTCCCCTCCTCCTTCTGTCCCCCTTCTTTCTCTCTCGCACTCTCTCTTTCTTCATCCCTTCCTCTCTTTCTTTCTCTCTCTCTCAGTCATCATCAGAAAGATGTCAAAGTCAGGAGACTGGGATTGAAGGGAAGACAAAAATCTGATCAGAATATCCCAAACAACCATACCTCTTACAAACTGGGCCAAGTTATGCCACTGAGGGCTTCCCAGGTGGTGCTAGTGTTAAAGAGCCTGCCTGCCATTGGAGGAGACATGAGAGACATGGATTCAATCCCTGGGTCGGGAATCTCCCCTGGAGGAGGCAATGGCAACCCACTTCTGTGTTCTTGCCTGGAGAATCCCCTGGACAGAGGAGCCTGGCAGGCTACAGTCCACAGAGTCGCAAAGAGTCGGACACGTCTGAAGCGACTTAACACGACACGAAGCATGACATAATCCCAGGCAGCACACAGATGAACGTGTGTCCTTTAGTAATTTTGTATTTATGGCACGCATATTGAAAAGTGAGTGTGTGTGTGTGTACACACCAAACTTGTGATTTAATGGATGTTATTGTTTATGGTGAGGATAAACTTCTTTAAGTATTAAAACTGCGGCCATATGCAGAGAAATATTTAGTAAATATTAGTTCAGGTGGTACGCAGATGTGGAAAATGAATCATGACTCGAGTACATGGGGACTGAAGCTTGGGAAACCCTGTTGTAATAGACAGCATCTTTCACTTGTGTCCGGGGCCATGGGGGAGCTCTGACGCCTTCTCTGGAGAGGTTGTGGGGTCGGTCCTTTCTCATTAGCCTCTGGGACACCCCTGCCGTCTTACCGTAGTTCTGCTGTACCGTCAGCAAGTCTATCTCCGAGGTAAGATTCTGCACAGAACCCACCCCTTCTCACACCCACCAGTTCCACAGCTGCGTGTGCTGATGAAAGCCCAAGGCGTGAGCAATAACTCTGCACCAACCACTTGGAGTTTTTAAACATTTAAACATGTGTAGCAGATGTGAATGTTATTCCACTAGGATACACAGATGCAAGAAATTTCACATCAGCTTATCTGTTTGTTTGCTTTTAGAGTTGAAATAAATCTAAATCTGAGTCCTTAGAGCAGGAAGAAATTAGATCTCGCTCATGACTGAGGCTCCCTTTGCCCTCACTCCCAACCAGGGGCCTTGGAGGGGCCCTCTGGACTTTGGTTCTTTGGTGGCCTTGCATGGTCCCTTGAAAGCAGGTGATGACTGCGTTTTCCCTGACTCAGGCTGGGGGATCTCTGCCCAAGCTGGAGGTGAGGGCATGGGTTGGCCTCCTGACGAACCTCACACAGCAGTTGCTGCTGAGGGCTGGTCCCTCCCCCGCCCACCCTGCCCCTTTGGCAGGAATTGCACCTGAGTCCCCACTGCTCCAGACAGTGAGAACTCATTGTTATTTCATGTAGAGAAGCTCCCTCTCCAACCTGCTGGTAAACCTTCACCGTTGCGTGCGCGCGCACACACACACACACAGGCACACACACACACAGGCACCAAACGCACACACACCCCAGCCCCCAGCCCCAAGGGCACTGACCCTGCTTCCCTCCCCAGGGTGTTGACCTAGCCTCATGCCCTCAGTGAAAACAAAAGCCAGGAAGGGTGGGGGTAAGGGCTGTTTCTGGCAACTTCCACCTAAACCGGTGATATACAAACACCCCTGAGGCAAAGGAACACAAAGACCTTCTTGGAATAAGGGAGAGAAAAACAGAGGAAAACCAAACAGAGATAAATATTTCTGTTAACTATTCTGTCATGTGTGAAGGTAAAAAAATTTGAAATATGTGTATATGCTGAAAGTATTTGTTATAATATTTCTTTCTCTTTCTCTCTTTCTACTCAGAGACTCAGGAGTATTTCAGATAGGTACAGTGTTAAACATGGCTTCCCAGTCTTACCAGTTTGCTCAGGAGAATCAGAAAGACGTGGTCTTAATAATTATCTCTTTCAAATGGAGTTTAGTCCAAAAATTTAGTAGGTTTGAGGCCCGAGAAGTACTGTTTGTGTTCAGTTTGCAAAAGCCTTTAACGTGGGGGCAGATAACAGAACCAGTTCAGTGCCTGGCATGTGATTAGATCCACGCAAGTCATTGCCCCTTTGGTATTAGAAGTCACAGGTCATGCTGATCGTTTGCTGTTTGCATCAGCTCCATTCTCTGCCCTTGGCCTGCTCCTGTCTGGGTCACAGGGCGGACCAACTGCTGCCGGCTGGGATTCCAGATTGCTCTGCCAGGGACGCAGCTTCTGCTGGGTGGGCCATCATGGCCTCGGTTGTTGGGGTGGTCCTGGCCACTGGCAACAGTACCTACTCTTTTTATCACTCCAGCCCCATGGGAGGGCAGTCGCATCCTACAGTTGCTAAATCCAAGTTCCTCTTAAGCAGCTTTGAAACGAACTCTCCATATTGATATTAATCCCTTTATTGAATTACCTGGCTACTGTACATCGATCACTTTGTGGAGTCCTTATTCAGAGGGGAAGATAAATCTGTTAGATTTCAGAAACTAAAATTCCTAATCTGAAAGTAATGATTCTGTGTAGAAATTTGCCGGATCAAATCATAACTTTACTTTAGTCATACAACAAATATTGGTAGAACACCATCTTCTGCTGGGCTCAGGAATAATGTCTGTGGTCTCATAGAACTTTCATTCTAGGAAGAAATCAGCAGATCCAAAATGGAAATAATGTAAGAGAAGAGTATCAGAGACTGTTAAGTGTTGTGCACAGGAATAAAACAGACTGATGTGTTAGCAAGTGGTTACTTTAGGGAAGGCATTATAGTTACTACAAATTTAGGTGTAGCTTTCTAAGATGTTTCATTCACTAAAACATTCTCCTTTTCACTATCTTGTCAGATTCTACCTGCCAAAGATTCGAAACTAGGACTTAGGGCTACATTTGGACTCCAAATGTGATGTTTTCCATGTACGGTATTTTGCTTAAGCAAATAACCAAAAAGTTTAAGGTCTTCTGAGGTCCATGCCATAGGTCCCATCACTTTTTCCAATTGCTCTCATAGTCCAACCTCACCTACTTACCGCACCTACATGAACTATAAATGCAGTGGCAGCCTGAAACATTTGATATCCTTTAATTTGCAGAGTATCACTCTTTCTGTTTGATTGAAAACTTACCATGTGCCAGACATGGTGCTGAACATTTTATTTCATCTTCACAACCTGGTGAGAAAGCTACATTACCCATCACCGTATAGACTCCAGAGCCAAGACCCACAGGTGACTTGCCTAAGGTCATACAGCTCGTGAGGAGCAGAAATAGGAATCAGACTCAGTCTGCTGAATAGCATCACTTAGATCACTTGGTGCTTAACTGAGTGGGATGGTATCAGAGAGTCTGTGAGGTATCAAGATGCCTCGGGGGTGTTCCTGTAGGCTCCCCAACCCAATAACTGCCTTGAAAAAGTGAAGTATCTCAGTCGTGTCTGACTCTTTGCGACTCCATGGACTGTAGCCTACCAGGATCCTCCATCCATGGGATTTTCCAGGCCAGAGAACTGGAGTGGGGTGCCATTTTCTTCTCCAGGGGATCTTCCCGAACCAGGGATCAGACCCGGGTCTCCCACATTGTGGGCAGGTGCTCTGCCATCTGAGCCACCAGGGAGAAGTTAACTTCCTTGAGCACTTACCTAAATTTTTGCACCCTCATGATAGAAAGTGGCACTAGTGGTGAAGAACCCGCCTGCCAAAGCAGGAGACAGAAGAGACAAAGGTTCGATCCCTGGGTTGGGAAGATTCCCTGAAGGAGGGCATGGCAACCCACTCCAGTTTTCTTGCCTGGAGAATCCCACGGACAGAGGAGTCTGGCGGGCTACAGTCCCTGGGGTTGCAAAGAGTCGGACACGACTGAAATAACTTAGCACGCGTGCATGATAGAAACTCAAACATAAAATAAATTATAGGATTGTAATTTTATAAAATTATTAAATCATAAAAGTAAATTGAAGGTGAGCAACAGGAAACAGCTTTGAATATTCATGTGTTTTTCTCTAAACTTGATCAGAGACTCTCCTCGTAGGCAACATAGTCTCAGACTAACAGGTTTCCACCCACTGGCATAGAAGAGACTCAGAAAGTGCTGTTTTTTCAGACAGTTTAGAAAGAGCAGTCTGAATTAGTGAAAAGCCTAAGTTTCAAAATGGTTAATTAGAGTTACGTATATGGAAAAACTAAAGTAAACTTTCATGGGGTTATTATGACAGTGAGAAAGACAAAGTGTTTATATGTGTCATGTTTTATTGTATGTTATCAGCTTTTCTTAAGAAGGACTGTTCTTTATTCTGAAATTATGTTCATCCTACATTTTATTTTCTAATGAAACATAGTAGATGATAGTCAGGTGTGGTGTTTGTGAGTGAGTGTGCATGTTTGTGCTTTAGTATTTTTTCATGCTGGCTTCCCAGGTGACATGGTGGTTAAGAATCTGCTTGCCAGTGCAGGAGGTGCAAGAGACATAGATTCGATCCCTGGGTCACGAAAATCCCCTGGAGGAGGAGATGGTTACCCTCTCCAGTATTCTTGCCTGGAAAATCCCATGGGCAGAGGAGCCTGACAGGCTACCATCCTTGGGATTGCAAAGAGTTGGACACTACTGAGCACGCACACACATCCTTTCATGATAGAATAAAAATTAACAACTTATTAGTACCTTACACATTCCTTGAGATTTTACATGTCTATGAGATCCAAAAGTCTGGTTACTTCTGGCCTTTTGTGATTAAAGATCAAGTCAAAGGGGCAAGTATGTGTTTATCTCATTTCATTTATTTGTCATGAGTATTTGCATACTTGTTAAGATATCCTAAACTTATCAATTTAACTAACCAAATTTTTATTGAATGCTTACTGTATATCTGCTTATAGTCTACTAATTTAAATGTTCTCTTTGAATCCTGTCTCTTTAGACATTGCATGGGTAAATTTCAACCTAGCCCTTCCCTGACTTAATGTTAAAAAAAAATTCGCCAGCATGGGGTACGTGTGAATGATGTTTTAATATATTGAAATATATATTTTAACAGTTCAGGCATAGCAGTGTATCAGTGAGGATTTTAATGTTGCAAGCCAAATTGGCTTGAGCAAATGTATTGGCACACATTTTTTAAAAATTCAAAGTACACGGGGCTTTGATGATGTTGTTGTTTAGTCACTAAGTCATATCTGACTCTTTTGCAACCCCATGGACTGTAGCCCTCCAGGCTCCTCTGTCCATGGGATTATCCAGGCAAGATACTGGAGTACCATTTCCTCTCCAAGGTATCTTCCCAACCCACGGATCAAATCCATTGCAGGCATATTTTTTACCAGCCCAGATATGGCTTTAGAGGAGGTTTTAACATGACCCTAGACATGTGACTGCAGCACGGTCTCTCTCCATTTCCTAGGTTGGCTCTGTTCTCAGGCATACTGTCTCTTCACGCTCTCAGATCAGCTGCTAGTGGCTCTGTGAGACTGAAAGGCAAAGAGACCGCATGTAGGGAAGCCAGACTTGGTAAAATCCGGAAGCGGATCCTGCTGGCTGACTTGGGCCCATAAGCCCGATCACTAGGGCCGGAGCGATGAAAAGCACCCCATCCTTAGCCTAAGCTGCAAGCTCTGTCCTGTGGTCCTGAAGAGGAGTCAGCTTACCCTGGATGTTCAGGTGGAAGCTGGGGCTGTGGGAAAGAGGAGCGGAAGAAGGAGCCTGGGAAAGCAATCAACAGATGTCCACTCGAAGCTGCTTACTGGGGGCAGGAAGTGGACAGCTCCCCTTTGAAGCTCCTTTCCTTTACATAATTACAGTTCTTTGGTGTTTATTTCTTTCAATGGTTCTCAGTTGTGTATTGGAACTGACATTTCAAAATTGGCCTGAATAGATAGCAGAGAAACATTTCTTAACCTCTTCTCTCTCTAAGTTTACCATTTGAATAAAAATGGACAAATTCAATGCCAAAGTCACTTATTTTTTCTTAACTATTGTATTTCCTTTTTTCTAAACCACAGGCTCTTGAAGAAATTCCTTCTTTCCTGCAACAGTTAAAACTCTTTTCTCTAACCAGTTTCCTTTTGTGTGATTCTTTTTTGTTTCCTCCAGATTTAAAATCTCTTCATATGTGCCTTTTTAGATTTTTTATTAAACTTTCCATTCATCAAATAAATGCCAGATGATAGGAGCTGTACCCTTTTCCATACTTTTTGCCATGCGGGTAATAAATACATCTGTTTATTTCAGTTTCCATCAATTAAACATACTACAGTGGCTTTTTATTTAATCAGTTACATGGACATTCGAGTGGATGGGAATGGGATATTATTGGATTCCTTGTTTGCAAGTCCTTGGACGTTAGTAAACTTCTCTTGGAGATCTAGTCCAAGAAAATAGATTGAGGGCCAGAAATAGAAACAGGATTTTTTTTTCCGTGTTAAATGAAGGAAGTCATTGTTTAAAATTATACTTAAAAGAGAGCAACTTCCCTCTTCCTTTTAAAACGTACTTGTGAGCATACTTTTAAAAGATTCTTTGTATCTTTACATTAAAAAAAATAATTTGCATTATTTATGCCGTGATTTTTATGCAGAGCCTACATTGAAGTCTTGTTATTCCTTCATGCCCAGTTGAATCTGTAGGTTGTGGGTGGTTTTTTTTCCTCTCTTTCCAGATTTGCCAAAGAATTCCATAAGTGAGGTGATGCTGGTGGTTGGTGCTTGTCGTTTGTCTTGTTTGCATTCTGCTTTTTGCTGTTTTTGATTTCTTGTTAAGTTAATAGAATGTTTATATCTGTGATTATCCCCTGGTACAGGCGTATCTTTACCCTGGAAAGGGGGGTAATGAAGAACAGGTGTTGCCTGTGTCCTTGGAGTTTTATGTTCTCAAAACGTGCCCAGATCCAGGGCGGAGCTTTCCGAGTTCTTTATTGCGAATCCCTTTGTTGATATCCACAGTATTTCACCCAGCTTCCCCTAACTTCCCCACTTCCAGACTTCTGGGTCTAGCAATACCTGAAAGGAACACATAAACGTTTTGAATTACAGTTGGTAAGTTCATCAGATGAATTTATGCCGGACAGTGAATGCCCGGCATCTCTGCCTGAATGTTTACACAGGATCATCCCCTGAAACACAGCAGAGTTCCTGTTTGTTATAGGAGATGTCTGATGCTTACCTTCAGACTCTGAAATAAGACCTAGGAAAAAAGTTGTAGAGATTAAGTTGTCGAGATGATTTTCACTTACATATGTGAGGGCCAAAAGAATGTTTACTCCTCATAAAGATTTAGCCATTGTGATCAACTCTCAAAGCGTGTTTTCTCATTTTTAAGGTCCTTTTTATCCCATCCCTGCCTCGTGGTGCCAGACTTTGCACCGGTCATCGGTCATTTGTGCATGCTCAGACATCTCTGACTCTCTGCAGCCCCATGAACTGTATAGCCTGCCAGGCTTCCCTGTCAATGGAATTTTCCAGTCCAGGATGCTGAAGCAGCTTGCCATTTCCTACTTCAGGGGATCTTCCCGACTCAGGGATCAAACCCGAGTCTCTTGTGTGTCCTGCCCTGGCAGGCGGATTCTTTACCACTGAGCCACCTGGGAAGCCCTCGGGTCATGTGTCTCCATTTCTTTATCCTGTAGCAACCCTGACAGTCACTGGGGCTTCTCAGGATACTGATACTGGAATATGATTTACGGAAGGTAGAGCATCCTTTCCCCTTGGCGCTAGACTTTGTTGTGGCTCAGATGAAGTGCTGAGTCCCATTCAGTGGTATTACTGGTGCAACATCACGTTTTTTCCTGTCAGAGTGTTTTTTTTTTTTTTTTATTATGTTAGGTTGCATGACATAATTTACTATTTTAACCATTTTTAATGTACAGTTCAGTGGCATTAAGTACATTCATACTGTTATGTAACCATCACCACCACCACCTCCGGAACTTTTTTATTATTTCAAATGGAAACTCTATAACCATTAAATAATTAACTCCCATTTCTCCCTCCCCCCAACCCCTGGCAGCCATTCTACTTTCTGTTTCCATCAGCTTGACTATCTAGGTACCACACCTAAGTGGAATCAAACGGTATGTGTCCTCTTGTGTCTGCCTTATTTCACTTAACATACTGTGTTCAGGGTTCATCCATGTTGTAGTATCAGTTCATCCAGCATGTATCAGAATGTCCTTCCTTGTTAAGGCTGAATAATATTTTGTTTTATGTTTACACCTCATTTTGTTTATTCATCCATTGATGAACACTTGGGTTGCTTCTACCTATTGACTAGTATGAATCATGCTGCTAAGAACATGCGTGTACAGATTTCTGAGTCCCTGCTTTCATTCCTTTGGGGTATATAGCCAGAAGTGGAATTTCTGGACTCTATGATAATTTTATGTTTAATTTTTTGAGGGGAAAAATGTCATTTCCATGGTGGCTGCACTGTTTTACATTGCTGCTAGCAATTTTCAGGTTCTTTTTAGCACACCCTAGTCCCACCCTCCCTACCCCCAAAAAATGTGATATCTGTACACAACTGATTCTTATTAGTAAAGGTTTTCTCCATTTGGGAATGGGCATGGGAATGGGAATTGGACTCCACATTTACATTATGGCCAAGGGAAGCAGTTCAGTTCAGTTCAGTCGCTCAGTCGTGTCCAACTCTTTGTGACCCCATGAATCACACCATGCTAGGCCTCCCTGTCCATCATCAACTCCCGGAGTTTACTCAAACTCATGCCCATCGAGTCAGTGATGCCACCCAACCATCTCATCCTCTGTCGTCCCCTTCTCCTCCTTCCCCCAGTCCCTCCCAGCATCAGGGTCTTTTCTAATGAGTCAGCTCTTCGCATGAGGTGGCCAAAGTATTGGAGTTTCAGCTTCAGCATCAGTCCTTCCAATGAACACCCAGGACTGATCTGCTTTAGGATGGGCTGGTTGGATCTCCTTGCAGTCCAAGGGACTCTCAAGAGTCTTCTCCAACACCATAGTTCAAAAGCATCAATTTTTTGGTGCTCAGCTTTCCTCACAGTCCAACTCTCACATCCATACACGACCACTGGAAAAACCATAGCCTTGACTAGACGGACCTTTGTTGGCAAAGTAATGTCTCTGGTTTTTAATATGCTATCTAGGTTGGTTATAACTTTCCTTCCAAGAAGTAAGTGTCTTTTAATTTCATGGCTGCAGTCACCATCTGCAGTGATTTTGGAGCCCCAAAAAATAAAGTCTGACACTGTTTCCGCTATCTCCCCATCTATTTCCCATGAAGTGATGGGACCAGATGCCATGGTCTTAGTTTTCTGAATGTTGAGGTTTAAGCCAACTTTTTCACTCTCCTCTTTCACTTTCTTCAAGAGGCTTTTTAGTTCCTCTTCACATTCAGCCATAAGGGTGGTGTCATCCTCATATCTGAGGTTATTGATATTTCTCCCGGCAATCTTGATTCCAGCTTGTGCTTCTTCCAGCCCAGCATTTCCATGATGTACTCTGCATAGAAGTTAAATAAGCAGGGTGACAATATACAGCCTTGACGTACTCCTTTTCCTATTTGGAACCAGTCTGTGGTTCCATGTCCAGTTCTCACTGTTGCTTCCTGACCTGCATACAGGTTTCTCAAGAGCAGAGGTGTGTTTAAAACAAAAAGCAAAGAATAGAATGTTAAAACTATGGCATAATAAATGCAGAGAAGCAAAGCCAGCTTTCACAAAGAACACAGGAGCCTCTAGATTTAGACAGAAATGCTGTGAACAGGGTGTGAAGCTGTCATCTGTCCAGCGCGCCTTCATCTCAGGGTGCACGTGGTCTTGAGCGTGTCAGATACAAGGCGCCCTGTGCGCCTCCATAAGGACCGAGCCCGCGGTGTTCTCTCTTCTACCCAAGTGTCCGTGTGGACTGCAAGGTGAAGCAGACCCCAGCCTGACACCCTTGCTGCTGTTTGCCTCCAGACCGTTCAAACCATGTCCTTTCATTTCTGGAAGCAGAGAGTGTCCATCGCTTTCTGAAAGCAGTTTCCACCCTGGGGCAAAACTAATTGTCACAATACACATGTTCTGCTCAGGATTTCCAAAAAGAGAGACACATTTGATGCCGGTTTATATTCAGTCCATCCTAACCAACCACACATCTGGCAGGTCTGGGTTTGGGGATGGGGGTGGTGAGGGAGCAGGAGAACATTACTTCCCATTTCATGTAACTGTTAGCTTGCAGTACATCTTGGAATAATATGACCCGGAGAAAGAGCTTCTGTGTGAAACTTTGTGATCTGAAAGCTGCTCTACTGAATATTTTATGATCTCTTGTCAAGGCCTCATCTTATGACGTGACCTCTGGGCGCTACAACGACTTCTTTCTTATGAAGATGTGAATGTTTCCAATTGCAGAAAAACCTCAAGAGATGCAGCCTTTCCAAAGCCGTGGTTTAGGTTCTATTTTCTCTGCTGGGATGTTTGTGGATTTTCTTATTATAAAATCAAGAGTTGTCATAGCGACTCTACTTCAAACCAGATATTCCCCTGTCCCATAGAAGTCCCACATTAGGTGATTGGGTTTATTTCTGAATGTGCTGACATTGGGCATGGAAAGTAACAGTTCCCTGATAAACAGGCATCTGTGATAGAGTGGTTGTATGTGTGTGTGAGCTCAGTCCCTCAGTCGTATCTGACTCTTTGGTAGTGTGGTAAGTTTAAATTTCTGAGGATTAAACAAAAAGGCTCTTTTATTTCAGTACCTTTTTGGAATTACCCTAGGAATTTTAAGTCAGGGTCATCTAGTGTTTCCAGGTGACCATAATCAACAGAATTTTATTGGTCCCACTCATCTAGGCTCAGAATACATGGTTCCTGAATACAGGTCTCAGCCTTGACCTTGGTTCTCGTTAATCCGGTGGCTAGGTCTTGCCTAGACTTGAATCAGAACCTTTGACAGTGGGACGGAAATCTGCACTTTAGCCCCCAGGGTGATTTTTATGCCCCCGAAAATGTGAGAACAACTGGCTTTGAACTTACACAGTTATTTGAGTTGGCTGTGTATTTATTCCTCGAATTTCTCCTTATGAACCAACTCCCAATTGGGATATATTTTTGCCTCTTTCCTGTAAGAGTGTTAGTTGCTCAGTCATGTCCAACTCTTTGCAACCCCATGGACTGTAGCCCGCCAGGCTCTTCTGACCATGGGATTTCTCAGGCAATATTGCTGGAGTGGGTTGCTATTTCCTCCTCCAGGGGATCTTCCCAGCCCAGGGATCGAAGCCAGATCTCCTGCATTGCAGGTGGATTCTTTACCATCTGAGCCACCAGGAAGAGAGGGCAAAATAAATTAAAATTCAGTTAATTCAGAACTCTGGATTGATTGGGATATGGATAATTGTGCTTTTTATTGACTTTCAAAAAATCTCTTCTTGCTAATTAGATGTTTCAAGCTTGTCCTCCTCTGTGTTACAGCAGAAGGGTTGCTGCTACGACTCAGGGAACCCAGATTAAATACATGGTTTACTTTCTTTGGTAATTTTGGGTGTCACCTGTCCCCTTGGCCCTTACTCCCTTCTTGTAAAATGAAAATATTGCTTGATCTCTAACTGATCTCTGAGTTCCTTTCTATCACTAACATTTTATGGTTCCTAACATGTTATGGTTCCACTAGCATTTTATTTTTTCACTTTTTCTCTCTCAACTGCATAACATTTTCTCATGCATGGAGCTGGAAAGGAACTTTGAGATCATCTAATCTTAATCACTCATTTGGCACCAGAGAAAACAGAGAAGCAGATGGGAGGTGCTGCTTTGGAGGAGCCAGAACCCGATCGCAGGGCTTCTCCCACTGTGACACTATGACATGAATGGTGTGTTACGGGAAAGGCTGTGTTTCTTATGCTCCAGGAACACCTCGCGTGTATTATATTAGGTTCTGCCTCATCAGAGTTTGCCCTGGACATTTGGATAGGAGGAATTGAATGCAGATTGGTTCATTAGTGTCATTTCTTTTAAATTGAAGTACAGTTGATGTACAATGTTATATAAATTACAGGTATGCAACATAGTGATTCACAGTTTTTAAGGGTTATACTCCAATTAGAGTTATTTTAAAATATTGGCTATATTCCCTGAATTGCCCATTATATCTTTGTGGCTTATTTATTTTATACATAATCATTTGTAGTTTTTAATCCCATACTTCTGTCTTGTCCCTCCCTTCATCTTTCTTCCCACTAGTAGCCACTTGTTTGTTCTCTATATTTGTGAGTCTGTTTCTTTTCTTGTTACATTCACTAGTTTTATTTTAAAAATTCCACATGTAAGTGATATCATACAGTACTTGTCTTTCTGTCTCTGAGTTATCTCAGCATGAGGCCCTCCAAGTCCATCCATGTTGTTTCAAGTTGCAAAATTTCATTCTTTTTTTAATGGCTGGGTAGTATCCCATAGTGTGTGTGTACACATCTTCTTTATTTATCTGGTGATGGGCATTTATTTCTCTTCCATATCTTGGCTATTATAAATAATGCTGCTATGAACTATGGACATTGGGGTGCATGTATCTTTAAATCATATATTCACTCTGAGAACCTAGATTCTGGGGAGATTCATGTATGAACGAACACCTAAGTAGGACTATGGCAATCCACAAGTAAACCTGGATGACTTGCCAGGACAGCATAGACTGTACAGTTTATTGGAGCCTCTGGTTCATGGGAAAGAGCATGGCTTTTAGACTTAGAACTGGATCTGAACCCTGGCTCAGTTACTTACTAACTGTGGGATCCTGAGCAGATTACTTAACCTCCCTGGGCCTCCTCAACGTAAAGGTTATGAAATAACTGATTTGCAGATTAAATGCAACCACCTATGTAAAGATTGCTGGAATTTAATGGGCACTGAGTAAATGCTAGCTTTCTCTCATGGACCTTCATTTACCTTTTGGTATCATTGTGTGTGTTAGTTGCCCAGGTGTGTCTGACTCTTTGCGACTCTATGGGCTGTAGCCGGCCAGGCCTCTCTGTCCTTGGGGTTTCCCAGGCCAGAATACTAGAGTGGGTTGCCATTTCCTTTTCCGGGGATCTTCCCAACCCAGGGATCGAACCCAGGTCTCCTGCATTGCAAGCAGACTCTTTACCATCTGAGCCACCAGGAAAGCCTTTTGGTATCATTAGGGTCTGCAACTTTGTAAATTTGGGGCACACATCAACAATTTGAAAATGCCAAGGGGTCATTTTAAGCTTCTCAGGTAACTTAAGGAGGATGTCACTTTTCAGCAATTGGAAAAGAAAGGACCATTTTGAAAACTTAGAAGGTGAAAATGTCAAACCAGTATATGAGTGAGAAACTTCTTTTAAACTGCCCTATGGGTTTGGGGCTTCCCAGATGGTGCTAGTGGCAAAGAGCCCACCTGCCAATGCAGGAGACATAAGAGACACAGCTTCGATCCCTGGGTCGGGAAGATCCCCGGGAGGAGGGCCTGTCACCCCACGCCTATGTTCTTGCCTGGAAAATCCATGGACAGAGGAGCCTGGCAGGGCACAGTGCATGGGGTTGCAAAGAGTCCAATACACCTGAAGCGACTGAGCGTGCATGCATGCACATTATCAGTTTATGTCATCATTAAGGATCCAGCCTCTGTGAGAACCCTGTCCCAGACCAGGGCAAAAAACCTCTCTGTCCTTCCATCCACACCCCCTTTTCCAGTTCTCAACATCTCTTTAGAAGGCGTCCAAGGAGCAGAGCTGGATGAGCCTTCTCAGAACATGGTGGTTTACTCCATAGATACTGATGAACTGTTTTCTCAGAAAGACTGAAACCTTCTGAGTGAGCTCCTTCTTGTTAAAGGACAGAGAATAAAATTTACCAAGCAGAGACTGAAAAGTCTGACCCCACCAGGAATTTTTTTCTACCACTTATTCCTCTCACTGAAGTATTAATTTTTAACAGGAGTATGCTGCTACTGCTAAGTCGCTTCAGTCGTGTCCAACTCTGTGCGACCCCATAGACGGCAGCCCACCAGGCTCCCCTGTCCCTGGGATTCTCCAGGCAGGAACACTGGAGTGGGTTGCCATTTCCTTCTCCAGTGCATGCAAGTGAAAAGTCAAAGTAAAGTCGCTCAGTCGTGTCTGACTCTTAGCGACCCCATGGACTGCAGCCTACCAGGCTCCTCTGACCATGGGATTTTCCAGGCAAGAGTTCTGGAGTGGGGTGCCATTGCCTTCTCCTAACAGAAGTATAGATCACTGTTTTTTCAAGTGCGAGTTAATTCCTATTGCCATATATTTGTCAGTCTAAACAGTTTTTGTTCATGCTGCTAGCTGTGTGGTTGCCTGAATAATTAGTTCTCACAGAGTATTTGAAGAGAAGTAAATGGCAACCCACTCCAGTATTCTTGCCTGGAGAATCCCATGGACCAGAGAAGCCTAGTGGGCTACAGTCTATGGGGTCACAAAAGTGTCCGACACAACTTAGTGACTAAACAACAAACCTTCCTGGAAAGATGGTGCTGGTGTAAATGATCTTAAATATGAGGCCGTTGTGGCATTGTTTAAGCAATTGTCAAGGCCCCATGTAGATACATTGTCCCTATAGAGAAAAGGGGAGCTAAAAAATAGGAAGCTAACCATTTCTTTTCATTCCTCTTTTCATTTGATTTTTAGAATGACAGAATTGCTGGATTGCAACATTCCTTAATGTTTAGGTAGCCATCCAGCACCTTTAAACAGTTCTTAACACAGGAGAGAGAGAGAGAGAGGCTTAAGAATGAGAGAGAATGAGAATGAATGAATTCATCCACTATCAGCTTAATCACCCAAGTAGTATAAAGGTGTGGCCAGGCCACCTGTTACCCTCTGTATGGTCAGGATTGATTTTGCTGGTTGCATGCTGGTCCCCCTTCCCCTTGCACTGCAGCGCGTCTGTTCCTCTCACCTAAGGGTCACTAGTCAGGCAAAGCTATATGTTCTCCTTTGGTTGAATCCATATTTGTCTATGTCTCAGTGCTCACGTCAGTTCCTCAGACAGTCAAAGGAAATTCGGTGTTTTCCTTAAGTGTTGTCTCCTTTCCAGGTGAATTTTCCCCCAGATTCTTGATTTGCCCCTCATTATGGGGGATGACAGCAAAAACAAAAGAAACTGCCTCAGGATTCCCTCCACTACTCGTCCTAGTGCAGGCTTTCTCTGCAGAAACAGTATTTATAAAGAACAACTCAAGTCATGCCTGAAGAGAGTTTTCAAATTTTAGACACTATGTTTGGCTTCACAGGTAAGACATAGAGGCTTTGAGTTCAGGATGAAACATTACCCCAGGTCAGCATCCTGTCTGCATTCGAGTGGGAAAACTGAGTCATTGAGCCTCATGGTTAGGGCATCAGTCAGTCAGTCTCAAAGCGCTGAGTTCTGGATATGTCCAAAGACTATTGTGATCTGGGCAGGACTGTCCAGGTGAGGGATCTTTACCTTGATGAGTGGGGGTCTCCCATATCTCATCATGGTAAGCCAGGCTGATCTGCAGAGGGACAACTTCCTAGAGGAAACAGCGATGCTTACGTGATTTACACTGTTGATGAAGCACACAGCCCTGCTTTCTGATTACCTCCCATCCCATGTGGGGAGGAAGGCGTAGGTTGTGGAAGCTGCCTTTTGGTATTAAAAAGAAGAAGGGGGAGAAAAAAAAGACACTGGAGTCATCTTAGGATATACCCTTAGCTTTTTCATCTTCGTTACACCATGAGAACTAGTTTTATGGAAAACGGGTGTTCTGTTTTAAATGTATATTCTCATAATAAAATTAGAGCTATTGCCAAAACTCAGTTGGATGGGCAGCCTTTTGTTCTTAAAGCACAAAGAGGAAAAGAGACAGAGATCATGTCCTTTATTTTCAGTAATACTTGTTCATAGTCTCTCCTAATTAATTGGCCTGTAGAGAGGGTCACTGTCAAAGCTCTGAGTCCCTTTTGCCAGAGCTGCTTGGTGGGAGGGAACATTCACCGAGTCCCCAGGAGGAGCAGGGAGGAGGATCTTAGGCTGCTTCCCAGGCCTGTTTGCTCTGAGCTCCGGCCAAGCCAGGTTTGGCTTATGCTCACCTGTCACTCCAGCAATAGGTAGTGACATTTCAAACTGCTAGAGTGAAAGCAAGGTAAAAACTGCTTGGGACATCTGGGAAATTTCATTTAGACAGAGTGTCAGACCTTGGTCTCCAGTGTAAATACTAGAGGCTTTGCTCTGTCCAGTTATGCAATAGCACTTGGTGTGAAATTAAATCAGAATCCAGTGAAAACCCGGATGGGATCTAACTGTGTCGCGTGTATTTGAGTTTTTTCTTCACTAGGTTAGGAGACCTTCTGCTTCTCCACCTTTTGGCCCCCTCAGGTATTTGGAAGAGGCCTTCACAGTCTTGAATATGAATGTGGTGATTAGATGCTCTATCCCAGAGAAAAAAGTCCAGAATTTACAGGCCTTCTGATCTTTTAAAATATTGCTTTAGAATCTGGCTTGGCACTAGTCTTTTTTTTTAAATTATTTATTTATTTTAATTAAGGCTAATTTACAATATTGTGGTGGTTTTAATTTGCCCAGCAACCTAACTCATATTCTCAAATAAGCAAGCGAGACTTCAGTTTCTAGAAGGGTGAGCTGTGTATATTCACAAGCCATTCTATTCATTTTCCAGATATAGGATTTTTGAAAAAGAAGAATAGGGTCATTTTGAGTCTATTGCCTACTCTTTTTATCTTTCAGGGATCAGATTATCAAATTTCAGGAAAATTTTTTTAAACTAGGTCATGAATTTCAAAGGTCATCTTTACCCTCCTTAGTAGAAACATTGGACTTGTAAAAAAAAAATTATAAATTTCCCTCTAGTGAGTTTTTTCTTTTTCTTCCTTTTCTTTTTTTTTTTTTTTTTTACCCCCCACACATACAAAAAGCGCTTGGGGAAAATGTTTGCCTTCACTTCCTGCTATTCAGCACTGTGCATTGTTAAACTGATGCTGTGTTTATACACATCGTGGTTATGGCTGAAACCCGGCTATTGTTGAAGGATGTAAGACAGCCATTTATCACCGTGCGCCAGTAAACCCATTGTAAAAATGTCCTACTAGTTAAATGAGGCTTAGATTTAATGAGGCTATAAGAATGGACCGGGTTTTTGTCATACTGTAAATAAGGTTCCTGTAGCAATGTCATGGGATGAAGGTGCAGATTCCTTTTGTTTTCGAGCAACAATAGTCTCCTTGCCAAGGTAAAAAGGAGCCCCTTCCTTTTTTCAAAGGAGTCTTTTGAAGAAGTGGTTGCTTGCTCAAAGGAATGCATGAAACAAAGGTGTGTGGCACAGAGACAAGATCTGGGATGACCTCTTTGGGAAAGAAATGACACTTCCCTGACCTCTTTTGTGTCCTACAGCAGCCGGGAGAGCACCGGAAGTTGCCTTTTGGACACCAGCGCCATGCAAATGCCATTCAGATGCTGCCTTGGTCCCTCCTTGGGGAGGGCAAAGCCAGTCTTACAGAGACCAAGTCTGGGACTCCTGGCAGCCTTGGAGACTCTTGGCAGCAGGAGGGCACCTGCTCCTATGAGCCAAGTGGTGAAGCTCAGGAGAGAAGAAACAGCTTCCTTTGCTTGGTTTTATCCATGCACAATGAAATGTGCCATTTTGAAATCACAGAGCAAACTGTAGAAAATGACCAGAAATTTTGGTGCACTCAATTTTCCCCATGGGAAGGGAAAATCAGTTATTTTCCTAATGCCTGAGGAAAACAAATTCCGTGAGAATGTCGCCACACAGCCGGAAGCGGGTGTGCAGGGTGTGGTGTTACTGGTGGGGCTGAAGTGCACTATTTACAAAAATAGCCAGTCTTGAAATTTCCCTCTTGGAGAGAAATTTGATTGTCTCAGAAATAAAATAAAGTGGTCTCCATCTTCATTTTGCGAGGGCCCCTGCAAAGCCTCAATTCAAAGAGATGGGTTTTCAAGAAGGCTAAATGAAAGGATGCCCAAGGGCCAGTGAGTAATAGAAGCAGGTCCTCCACCTCTGCAGGTCCCAGCTTCTGTCTGGGCCTGGAATGCCTTCCAAGCACGGAACTTCTACACTGGAGCCTGTGGCTGGACCGGATACGCTCCCCTTTGGGTTTGGACCCTAAATCTCTTTCTTGCTCTTTTTTTTTCCATTTTTAGTTCTTTTTTTTTATAGTTTTTATTTCTTTATTTTGTTTTTGACTGTGCTGGGTCTTCTTTGCTTTGCAGGCTTTTCTCTGATTGTGGTGAGCGGGGGTTACTCTTCATTGCGATGGGCTCACTTCTCGTGGTGGTGGCGTCTCTTGTTGCAGATCAACCAGGCTCTAGAGGACGAGGACTTCTGTGGTTGCTGCTGGCGGGCTCTAGAGCACGGGCTCAGTAGCTGTGACCTGTGGGCCTAGCTGCTCCATGGCATGCAGGATTCTCCCAGATCCGGGAATCAAGCCAACGTCTCCTGCATTGGCAGGCGGACTCTACTTCTGAGCCACCAGGAAGCCCTAAATTCTCTTTTCAGTGAAAAAGTCCTAAGGAATCCATTGCTTCTACTTTAGTAGAACGTAACCTCACAAGTGACTACATTTAGGCTGCACATAGTTTTTACCATTTTATATTTATTTTGCCTCTATTTATATGAAATATAAATATATATATATATAAACATCTATGAGGCTTCCCAGGTGGCACTAGTGGTACAGAATCTGTCTGCCAATGCAGGAGACATTAGAGATGCCAGTTCAGTCCCCAGGTCAGGAAGATCCTCTGGAGGATGGCATGGCAACCCACTCCAGTATTCTTGCCTGGAGAATCCCATGGACAGAGGAACCTGGCGGGCTATAGTCCATAGGGTCGCAAGGAGTCGGACACGACTGAAGTGACTTAGTAGCATGCATAAACATCTATAAATTTGTTTTCTATTTTTTTATTTATTTGTTTCTGGGCAGAAAAAAAAGTTCAGAGGGGTGTGTTTCTTCTCGGCACCCACATCACATAACTGAACTCATTGTTCATCCTTGCAGGGAACGCCGACTCCATCCTGGTGCCGACTCCACCAGGGAGTTGCACTTGGACAACAGCCAGTGCGTGCCGGGCATCCTCGACAAGGAGGGTCTCCTCCGCAAGGCTGCCATCTGCAGCGGCTCCCCCAGCCCAAAGTCCTTCTTTCCCAGATTTTGTTTTAAGCTCTTGCCGTCCTTTTTGCAGAGCCATGTAGAACAGTGTCGGCAAAGAAACATGGTCGTGCTATCTGATCTCTTGCATCCTAACAGCCGTTTTTATAGCCCCACCGCTCGACCGAATGTGTTTCTAGAGACATCCTAAGGCAGAACGTCTTCATGCCAAACCCTCAGGACAGGAACTCCGCTTGCCTACATCCTAAGGGCATAAGTGATTTATTCACTCACAAATGTTGATTGAGTGCCTGCTACGTGCCAGGTACCGTGCTGAGTTCTGGAGACGCACAGAGAATTGAGCGTGTTGCCTCCCTCTAGAGAGCTCATGCACTAGCCCAGTGATTCTCAGACTTCACCGAACCCAAAACATACCTGCCTCCAAAGGTGTGATTCATTGAGTTTGAGTGGGACCCAGAAGCCTTTATTTCTAAGGAGCATCCCAGGTAATCCTGATGCAGGGACCACAAAAGAAACACTGATACAGTGAGGGAAGGGAACACAGAAACATCATTAGTTACAAATCCGCAGAAACTGCCTTAATGAAGGTCCTCACAGAGGGTTGTAGGAGCAGAGGAGAAAGAAGGTGGTCGTGCTAAAGATGGGCCTGGGCGGGTTCACAGGCCCAAAGAAAGGGTCGTGTTGAAGCCAGATCTTGGAGGATGGCCCAGCCATGGCCACTCGGCAGTGCTAGAGAGGAAGGGTTCTTGGAACAGAAGATAGGAGAATCAAGGAGACTGAGGTGAAAGAGGGAAGTCGATGCAGGCGAGGATTCTGTGTGGGGAGCTCACGGATCTGAGGTTTATTAGGCAATGAAAAGCCTATAAAGGATTTGAAGCAGAGAAGTGAAACCCTCTTGATTGTGCTTTTCTGCTGCGGTGATCGGTGGTGGTGATTTTAGGCACATGAACATACAGAAAGAGCAGAATGAGAAGAGCAGGAAATGGGAACTGGCTCGTGGCTCCCTTCTGCTTTCACGCTCCTTTGAGGCAGGCTTAATTGGTGTGATTCCATCCTCAATTTAAGAAATCAAGGTTAAATGACTTGCCCATGATTGCGCTGAGTTACAGGGAAAGCGGGAACTGGGGCACAGGCCTCCTGCCTCCAAATCTCCAGCTGGATCCCTCTCTGTGGGCTCTCAGTCAAGGAGATTGGAAAAAAACAAAAAACAAAATCCCACCCCCATCCGTTTAAATTCTGTGATAATGAAGCCCACCGCAAAACCAGTTGTATTCTTTGGAAACTTCCTGTAACATTACAGGCAGACACATGAAAATGGTAAAAGTGGAATCGACGTTTGTAGTAATAGGCTTCTTTTAACATTAAAACTGGAGAGGAAATGGCAACCCTCTCCAGTACTCTTGCCTGGAAAATTCCATGGACAGAGGAGCCTGGCAGGCTACAGTCCATGGGGTCGCAAAGAGGCGGACACGACTGAGCACACAACATTAAAATGACATCTCCCATAGAGTCGTGGGGAGGTTTCTAATAAGATTCTATTTTTTGATTTTTTTATGTATTTATTTTTGGCTGCACCAAGCGATATGTGGAATCCTTGTTCCCCAACCAGGGATCAAACCTACACCCTCTGCATTGAAAGGTGGAATCTTAATCACTGGATCACTGGGGAAGTCCCCTAATAAGACTCTAAACAGACTATAAATTGCTCTCCCTAAAGTAGATTCCTTAGTAGCAAAGTCCATGACTCAGTTCAGTTTTAACATGAGGCACAGGGTATTAGGAATCCCTGTTATCCATCATAACAGTCGCTGCCTGGGGACAAAGACACCGCTCCCCTCTGAGCCCCTACTTACACACCGCCCGAGGGACAGCTCAGCAGTGGCCATTGTGTTTCTGAGACCTAACAGCCAAGGTCCTTAGTCCTGAGGGCCCAGCCTTTGTCACGTGCCATTCCCAAGTGTTATAAAAGCAGCTGGAGATGAAGAAGGGAAGCCGAAAAGGAGAAAGAAACTAGGGGTGAGGTATGGCTTCCTATGTGTCAGAGCTGGAAAGTAGCCTACAGATCACTGTCATCAGGGTCCCCATCCCCGTCTTGCTGGGAAGACGCGGAGCCCAGAGAGGGGAAGGGGTTCATTCAGACCTCACAGCCCGTCAGTGGCGAGGCTGGAATGAAGAGCCCAGGTCGCCCCTGCATCTCACCAAGCTGCTGCTCTCCTCTCTCCTGATCCTGTGCCTGCCACGCAGATTGTTTTCCAGGGATCCCAATTCAGAAGCTACGGGTAGTTTCTGAATCCTTTACATGAAAAAATAAAATGATACTGGGGACCAGAGAGCCACTTCTCTACCTCTTACCAGCTGTGTGACCTTAGCCAGACCTTCCCTGAGCCTGTTACCTCTTCTTGTCAAAAAGGCTAATATTCTCTCTCCTCTTCTGCAGAGTTTCTCTGAGAGTAAAGTGTGTAGCTTTATGTAGATATTCTTTGCAAACTGAAAAACCCCATTAAGACATATGCCATTAAACTCTTGGCTGTAAAACCTGGATGTAGAACAGGAGAGGAAGTTCATGTATGGATCGAGTATTTTTCTGTGTCTGTTTCCTGGGTGTTTTAGAAGTACCTGGGGGTGACCCTGTTTTGCTGATCCTAGGAATCCAGGCTTTGGAGTCTCCCTGGTGTCAAACCCCAGCTTCCCCATTTGCCCCTTGCTGACCATTGGCAGCTTACTTCATCCCTTCAGAGCTCAGATCTTCATCTGTTTTATGGGACTATTAACAGCATTTCATTTATACCATATACATGAGCATCCATGAGATAATATGTGCAAATTACTTTGTGTAACCTGAAATATAGGAACAATTTAACACCTGTTATTACTAATATGGGCTTCCCTGATAGCTCAGCTGGTAAAGAATCTGCCTGCAATGCAGGAGACCTGAGTTCGATCCCTGGGTTGGGAAGATTCCCTGGAGAAGGGATAGGCTACCTGCTCCAGTATTCCTGGGGTTCCCTGGTGGCCCAGCTGGTAAAGAATCTGTCTGCAATGCAGGAGACCTGCGTTCAGTCCCTCAGTTGGGAAGATCCCCTGGAGGAGGACTTGGCAAACCACTCCAGTATTCTTGCCTGGAGAATCCCCATGGACAGAGGAGCCTGGCAGGGTACAGTCCATGGGGTCGCAAAGAGTCGGACCCAACTGAGCGACTAAGTACAGTGCAGCATTACTAATATACTTCCAGTTGTTTTTGTTGTTCAGTCGCCAAGAATGGTCCGACTCTCCGCGACCCCATACGACAATCATATTTATTATTCATTCTGCTCTAGACAAGGAATGAGACTGTAGAGCTTTGTATAGGCCATGTCAAGTCTCTTTTGGTAACTGAGTCCCTAGGTTCTAATAAGGGCTGGCAATATTAGATGTCCAGTGAATATTTTGAAGTGAAGGGATGAGTTCATATTCAAGCAGAGTAGAATTGTAAGATTCATGATACTCTGATTTTATTTTCAGTTGAACTTAGGGACATACACATTCATTCATTCATTCTGCAAACATTTATTGTGCACCTACCAGGCTCTTTGTTTGGCAGTGGACATATATTGGGCATAAAATAAATCACAGATCCTGCTGTGGTGACCTTAAAATCTAGTATGGGAGACTAAAGAACAAGCAAGAAAACAGATAAGTTAAAACAAATACATTCAGTCTTCTTTCTTTCTTTCTTTTTTTGTCTGTGCCGGGTCTTAGTTGGCATGCAGGGGTTTAGCCTCCTGACCAGGGATCGAATCCAGGCCTCCTCCGTTGGGAGCACAGACTCTTAACCACTGGGAAGTCCCTGTGTCCAGTGTTGAATTAGATAAGTGCTGAGAAAGAAGCATAGAGATGGGAGTTAAAAATCAGGAAAATACTTGCAAAAAACAAGAATTAACCCTTTGCATTTCTCCCTTATGGGTGAAAGTTGTCTACAATGGTTTAATCCATGTACTAGTCATACATTAAATTGGATAGCTAGCAGTAGCTTCCCTGAAAGCTGTTGTAAGAATCAGTACCATAGAGCTGTAAACCTTCTGGGCACATTGTGATCATCTGGAGCCCAGGAAACTATCGGAGGCCTTCCCAGGTGGCTCAGTGGTAAAGAATCTGCCTGCCAAGCAGGAGACGTGGGTTCTATCCCAGGGTCAGGAAAATCCCCTGGAGAAGGAAATGGCAGCCCACACCTGTGTTCTTGCTTGGGAAATTCCATGGACAGAGGAGCCTGGTGGGCTACAGTCCATGGGGTTGCAAAGACTTGAATACGACTTAGTGACTAAACCAACAGCAAGCCCTGCCCAGAGGTCAAGAATGGGGCTACCCTGTGGGGGTCTGGCATCTGTGCCAGGCTTACCGAAACTCCTCAAGTGCAACTGCTATGCCCTCAAGTCTCAGAGGTTCCACTTGCTCCAGGAGCTGTTGGTTCCTTTGCTGGCTAATGCCTCTGAATGGGGTTCAATGTGAGTAGTGTGAAGATATTGTCTTTTTCTGATGGAAATCCTGTTATGGAAATGGTGCCCTTGTGGTGTGTCTCCTTCTTCCCACCGAATGATGCTCCTTCGCCTCTGAAAAAATACCCCCTCAGGGACTTCCCTGGTGGTCCAGTGGTTAAAATCCACCTACTAATGCAGGGGACATAGGTTCGATCCCTGATCTAGGGAGGTGCAGCTAAGCCTGTGTGCCACAACTCCTGAGCCCCTAAGTTGCAACTCCTGAAGGCTGATTGTCCTACAGCCCATGGTCTGCAGCAACAGAAGCTACTGCAGTGAGAAGACCGTGCCGCTCAACGAAAGAGTAGCCCCCACTCGCTGCAACTCGAGAAAGCCTGAGCGCAGCAATGAAGACCCAATGCAGCCAAAAATCTGCATATAAATATTTTTAAAAAATAACCCCTCAGTAGGTGGTGACAGCAGACAGGGAACTCTTAAGCTGGAACTCCCCTCTAAAAATGCCCCTGAATGGGCTTCAATTCTGTAAAACCCCTGTAACTGTATATTAGTTCTGTGTCTTTGGTATAAATGTGAATTTTCTCTTCCGAAGATCTGTCACTTTCATCACTTTCTTAAGCGAATCTGCTCTCCAAAATAATAAGCCCTCCTCCAAGGGGTCTTCCTAACCCAGGGATTGGACCCAGGTCTGCCTGCATTGCAGGCAGATTCTTTACCATCTGAGCCACCAGGGAAGCCCAAGAATGGAATGGATACTGGAGTGGGTAGCCTATCCCTTCTCCAGGGAAACTTTCCGACCCAGGAATTGAACCAGGGTCTCCTGCATTGCAGGTGGATTCTTTACTGGCTGAGCGACCAGGGAAGCCCTATGTGTGTGTATGTGAGATATATATATATACACACACACACACACATATATATTCCCTCATATATATGTGAGGAAATGCTACTCAGTCATAAAAAAGAATGAAATTCTGCCATTTGCAGCAATGTGGATGGACATAGAAAATATTATGCTTAGTGAAATTAGAGAAAGGCAAATAATATGTATCACTTATATGTGGAATCTAAAAAATAATACAAGTGAATGCATATGCAAAACAGAAACAGACTCATAGATAAAGAAAATGAAGTTGTGGTTAAAGGGGAGAGGGAGATGGGGAGGGACAATTAGGGGTATGGGACTAAGAGATACAAATTACTATGTATAGATAAGCAACAAGAATATACTGTATCACACAGGGAATTGTAACCATTGTCTAGCACTAATATATAATAGAGTACAATCTGCAAATACTGAATCACTTGTGCTATATACCTGAAACTAATATTGTCAATCAACTATACTTCAACTTAAAAAAAAAAAAAAAGACTCATTTTCAGGCCAGCCCTTTCAGCTCTCAGCAAAAGACAGAATGCGCACTAGGCCTTTTCTCCCTGGCCCCTGCCTAACAGCAAACCCCTCTTGGCTATGCCACCCTCTTTGATATGCCCCTCTGCACCAGGCTTCCTATTTATCAGCTATCAATATCCGCCGAGTGCTGGCTCTTGTCAGTCTAATTTCGACTTGCTGCTGCTGCTTGACACCTCGCACTTTATCAACCACACACTGCTTGGCTCCTATTACCACTGATCTCAGCATTGCTAATAAACAGCAACACCAAGGCCATATTTTCTGGTCCCTGTCAGGCTGCCGCTTTCCTGGGTGAAATACAAGTCCTATTAACATGCTCCTCCTCATTGCCTCTGACAGTTTGATTAATTAGGCCTCCTCTTTGGATGACCTCTGCACTAACACGACAAGGAGGTGAATGTAAAATGAATAGTTTGCCCACATAATGGGCTACTGTGGCTTTGGGATTTTTATCAAATCAGACTGTCAGAAGTTCCGAACTTGTTTGCGATGCCGTGGCAGGTAACAGCCTAAGAAGGTAGCTTCTGGTCCCCTGGGCTGTCCCTTAGAGATGGGACTTCACACCCGGTGCTCCGGGGCAGGAAGACCCCACCTGAACAACTGCAACCTGCGTGACTAGAATGACCCATTGTTTATGCAACCCCGGATGCGGAGTACAAAATCTAAAGTTTTTCAAATGCTATCAGATAAAATGACCTTTTGTTTTCAACAGCTTTTCTCTGCCTCAGTCCCTCCTGACCAGCTAGAAAACATAGTATGTTAAGTTTGTTGGCTGCTTTGCTTTGCAGAACCAATTACAGAAGAGCACTTGAGCTAAATGTCCACGTTTTCATTATAACTCAGGTTGTTTTCAGGGAAATCAGTAACTTGGACAGAAAAAGTCATTTTAGACCAAAGCTTAGTATCTAAGATTGGGGGTGGAGAGCTCTGACAGTCTTGGCAAGTAAATTGGGCTGCTTATTTTCCATCATGGGAGTGTGGAGGGATGTCGACTTGGAGGGATGCTCCTGTGGTGGTAGCCACTTCTTTAGTGAGGGATGACTTGTGAAGCCATTAGCCAGATTGAAATGTACGCGGGGCTCTCTAACTGCTATGCCCAGCAGGCTCCGTAGATGTTTTAAATCCTGCCTGCAAGGAAGAGTGGAGCAACCGGGCAGAGTGTGGAGGCTGCAGGAGGCTGCAAACAGGGACAGAGGCGATGGAAATGTGTTTGTTTCTTCTGCACACTTAGACTGTTTTTCCTTTCCTTTGCAGTGAGTTAATTTATTCCTTTAAAGTCACAACTTGTGACAGCTAGCACTTTTAAAAACATGCATTTCCATTACAGTGTCTTCCGAACAAAAATAGTTTAGTGATGCTGAGATCCAGCCAGTGAATACCTAGCACCAAGCTCGGTGCTTGCTAGGTGCTCAGTAAGCAGTTGTCAAGTGAACTGAATTGAGTCTGCACAGGATAGATTTCTCGTGGGTGAAAAGCTAGGAGCAGAGAGTAGGGGAGGGAACTTACCAGTATTCTCTATCATGTTCACTTTTCTGTACACAGTTGGCATTCCCAGGGCCAGGAAGGAACTTGCCATCTTTGACTTTGCCAAGCTATTCATTCTGTGGCAGTCTAAATTTGGGCTGGGTTAACAGCTCTCTGAAACCAGTTTAGTGAAATACTGGATGGTTCCATAGAGAAATGATTGTACTAGTAGCAAATGGGGCACTCAAGAAAGTACGTATCGTTACACCGTCTTTTTAGGAATGATAATAGTGACAGTTAGAAAGGCAGAGGTTGCTGGGTTAAAGCTTACACGAATTCAAACAGATATCTGTACATCCATGATCATAGCAGCATTATTCACACTAACCAAAAGGAGGAGGCAACCCAAATGTCCATCGACAAATGAGTGAATAAACAGAATGTATATACATAAATGGAAGGACATTAAAATGGAAGGACATTCTGACATCTGCCACAGCATAGATAAACCTTGGAAGGATTATGCCAGTGGAATAAGCCAGATACAAAAGGATAAAGATTCTGTAATTCTATTTAGATGTACCTAGAGTACTCAAATTCATAGAAATAAAAAGTAGAATGGTGATTGTCAGGGGTTGGGGGAGGGGGCATGGGAAGCTGCTAATTGATGGGTACAGACTTCTAGATGGGGAAGATAAAAATGTTCAGAAAGTGGAAGGTGGCGAAGGTTGTACAACAATATGAATGTACTTCATGTCACCAAACTGTTCTCTTAAAACTGGTTAAAATAGCAAATTTTATGTTATGTGCATTTTATCACAATAAAAAAAAGGTTACGTTAATCAGTGGCAGATTGGACTGGAACTCAGGTCCCAGGTCTCCTGATCCCTAGTCCAATAGTGGAATGGAAAGATTTTTGCCTAGGAGTCAGAAAGTGTGGAATCTAGGCCCGTGTATTCATCAAAGACCTTCTAACAAATTACATCAGCCCTTTGAGCCTTATTTCCTATCTATGGTATGCAAGGGCTTCCTTGGTGGCTCAGATGGTAAAGAATCTGCCTGCAGTGCAGGAGACCTGGGTTTGATCCCTGGATTGGGATGATCCCCTGGAGAAGGGAATGGCTACCCACTCCAGTATTCTTGCCTGGAGAATTCCATGAACAGAGGAGCTTGGCAGGGTACATTCCATGGGGTCTCAAAGAGTTGAACACAGCTGTGGGACTAACACACACACACACACACAGAGTATGCAAGGATTGAACAGTATTCCCATTATGCCAGCCTTACACACCCAGGGCACTTCCTCACCTACTGAGTTCTCCTGTTGGATATTTTAATGAGGCCAGCCTGGCTTTTGCTCTGTGTATTTTCTCTTTGTCTCGGGTTACTCAGGCAGTGACCGAACACCTAGACGAGGTGGTGTTGGGAACAGTGAAGAAAAGACAAAAGATTTATAAAGGACTGTTTTGTCTCTCCCCAAACTTAATTTCACAATTTCCAGAGAGAAAAAAAAAAAAAATTTTACATGGTTGCTGTCAAGAAACTGCTATATGTCCTGTTCTTTCATTCCAATGTGGATGATCAACTAACTCCCAGAGATCCTAACAAATCAGTCAGAGGACGTGCTGAAATTTAATTAAGGTGGTCCAGAGGCTGGTTCAATATCATACACAGTTATGAAGATTTAAGAACTTAATGTTGTCATGAGTGCATCTGCGATTGTTTAATGGTTTGGTGCATTACCGAACAATTTAAGCATTTTTTAACAAAGATAAATTAAACAAGTGGGAAAAAATCAAAACAAAAGGGAAAGTAGAATGGAGCAAGATTACAATATATGTTTTTTTTTAAAGTGAGTTACTTTGTTTATGCTTGCTAAATCTTAACTTATAACATTATTTAGGATCACAGTAAATGTGCATTTTATTTCTTCTGTCAACCCTGAGGTGAGTTTATTTGGAATGTTTATCTGGAATGTTTATTTTAAACAGATTTAGCCATCGTGGAAGTTAGGTCATCTTGGAAAAATGTGTTCCATCTTAAAAAAAAAAAAAAAAGATGGCGTGTTGTGTGTTTGAGAGTAATTCAGAAACCACTATTAATTTCCAGTCTTGTTATGGACTACTTCTTCAGAAAGGCAAGTGCATTTGATATGTTTGAAGCACTTTGTGAGACAAGCAAAACAATTTGGAGCAATTGAAAGTGACAGCCCTGGCCCAGCACATGGCTTTATTTTCATTAGGTTGGAATGCAGGTGGAATGCAAATCATGCCTCTCATCGGTTGCCTGTCTCAATTTCATATATTCTGCTTTTCTGTGCTTTGAGGACAGAATTTTCATCTCTCACTGCGATTACACCCTGCTTGCTTTCTTTTTGGCTTTCCCAGCCATTTGGCCTTGTTACTTGTTTTTTTAACTCTTACCAAAAACTTGGGGCTTCTCTGGTGACTCAGTGGTAAAGAATCTACCTGCCAATACAAGAGATGCATGTTCCATTCGCGGGTTGGGAAAATCCCCTGGAGAAGGAAATGGCAACCCACCCCAGTATTCTTGCCTGGGAAATCCCATGGACAGAGGAGCCTGGCAGGCCACAGTCCACTGGGTCACAAAAATAGTCAGACACGACTAAACAACCACCACCAACAGCTTTAATCAATTTCCTTTCCAAATGATTGTTTTTGGTTTAACTCTCAAGAGATGGCAAGAAGACAAGTAGATGTTTATTCCACTTTCAAAGAAGTGCTTCCTCCAGAAAATCTTGTGTCCCTTAGTAGTTTGCATGCGTCCACGTATCAAATGTAGATTGAGAGCTGAGCACCTGGGTGCGAGGGAGAAGCATAAGGCGGGCTCATCCCTGCTTAAGAGGAGAGTTGCCTGTTTATTGTAGTGAGACAGGCTGCCTGCTGGTGAGAAGTGTCACTGATTCGTGGTGTTTTCAAGCAGACAGAATTGCATCCAGCTAGTTACTGATCAGTCTCTTAAGACAAAAGACCCCCAAGAAGGGATCTTGTTTATTACCCCTGACTACATGCAAAGCATAGCATGTGTGTGTGTGTGTGTGTGTGTGTGTGTGTGTGCGTGCGCGCATGTGCATGCCCGCTCACTCATGGTCAATTCTTTGCTACCCCATGGACTGTAGCCTGGTAGGTCCTCTGACCATGGAATTCTCCAGGCAAGAATATTGGAGTGGGTAGCCATTCCCTTCTCTGAGGGATCTTCACCACCCAGGGGTCAAACCCGTGTATCTTGAGTCTTCTGAATTGGCAGGAGAATTCTTTCCCACTGAGTCACCTGGGAAGCCATTACCTCTTCCTTAAATCCATTCTGTAGAGGCAAGATTGGAACTCACATCTCTCTGGCCACAAGTCTGGGCCCCTTCCACTCTCTGCTGCCATCTCTGGGAAACGTCTGACCTCTCTCTCGCCTGTCTCCTTTCATTCTGTCTCTCCTCCAGCTTCTCTCTTTTCCTCCCCACCTTCTGCCTGTTTTCCCTCCTACCCTCCCCTCCTCCCACAATGTGAGAGGAGCTCATTGAGACAGGACACTGACCCTGAAGTCAGGCAGACCAGGGCTTGACTCCCACACAGGCCACGTGACCTTGGACAGGTTATTTAATGTTGCTCAGTCTCAGATGTCTCAGCTGGAAGCAGAGACAATATGGATACTGAAAAGTCGTAATCGTAAGCTCTGGCTTGTAAAGCACTCTGTCTAGTGCCTGACCCAGAGGAAGCTCTCACTAGTGTTAACTGTTTTTTACTGTCTTCTCATCAGAAACGCCGTTTCCGTTTTATGACTTTTTCAAAATATATTATTTCCTGCTAGATCCCCAGCAGAGTGGATGGGGAAGCAGGTGTGGAGGACTGGTTTCAGGAGTCTGTGTGTCTGTGAGCAAAGGGATATATTAATACTGCAACTGAGAAATTTCTTATGTGATGCATCCAAAGCAGATTGGAATCCAAGCTCAATGGTAATAGTTATTAAAAAAAAAAAAAAAGAGCCCCAGTGGATAGTCTGCTGACTTATTCTCTTGCATGTGACTTTCTGAGAGTCTCCCAGTGGAAGTGGTCATTTCAGCCTCTGCACGAGTGTAGAGTGACTGAACGAGTGAAGTATGTGACTTCACTCATTGTTGTGTGACTGAATGAGTGAAATAATGAATGGATGCCAGCACTTTTCACATTGTTTTAAAATATTTTCAGGGATCTCCCTGGTGGCCCAGTGGTTAGGACTCAGCGCTTCCATTGCAGGGGTCCTGAGATCCATTCCTGGTCTGGGAATTAAGATCCTACAAGCTATATGGCTCAGCAAGAAAAATAAGTAAAAATAAAATATTTTCATATTTGGTTCCTTTATCAGACCATGAAATTGGTCACATTCAGAGATGTCTTATCTCTTCCCCTCTCCCTGCCACGCTGGCGTAGCGCGCCATCAGCCCATGTTTCTGTTGATTTTGTAGGCTCTTTTCCTATCACAAACATTCTGCAGACAGCCATGACTTCATTCGACTAAGTTCCCACATCATGCATCTTAATTAGTTGGGCCCTGTTTCTTTTTTTCTCTAAAACACTCCTGAAGTATTTCTGTCAAGAGGCTACTCTTCTGTTTTTCTCCTCTTCCAAAGTGTCAGGATTTTCTTAAGCTGCCATGCTTGATGGTTTGTCTCCTCTTCAGATTCTTCCCGCTTTCTTCCACAACTTCCCAACAACTCTTGTCATTGCTGTTGTTCAGTCTCTTAAGTCATATCTGACTCTGCTACCCCATGGACTGCAGCATGCCAGGCTCCCCTGTCCTTTGCTGTCTCCTGAAGTCTGCTCAGGCTCATGTCCATTGAGTTGATGATGCCATCTAACCATTTCATCCTCTGCCATCTTCTTCTCCTTTTGCCTTCAACCTTTCCCAGCATCAGGTTCTTTTCCAATGAGTTAGTTTTTCATATCAGGGGGCCAAAATACTGGAGCTTCTGCTTCAGCATCAGTCCTTCCAATGAACATTCAGGGTTGATTTTCTTTAGGATTGACTGGTTTGATCTGCTTGCTGTCCAAGGGACTCTCAAGAGTCTTCTTAAGCACCACAATCGAAAAGCATCAATTCTTTGACATTCAGTCTTCTTTATGGTCCAACTCTCACATCTGTACATGACTACTGGAAAAACCATAAACTCTGACAATTCTTATATTTCTACTCAAACTAGATACCTTGAATGTATATAAAATGCTCCCTTCCTGCTCTCTTGGAGTGACTTATTCCAATGAGTCACAGATCAGCAGAAATACTTGTTTAACATCTAGGTGCCAGGCACTGGGCTAGGCTGTGAAGATACAGTGGTAAACAGGATCTGCCTCTTGGGACTTAGACTCTAATAATGAAGCAATTCAAGGGTGATGAGTGTTGCAGAGTGCTAAGCTGAGAATAGGAGGGCAGCCTAGCCTAGCTCGAGGATGGGGTTCTGACGACTGACATGTTCCCATTGGGGCCCAGGAATGGAGAAACATACAAAAAAAATGAAAGGGGACAAAAGAAGAAAGGGGACAAAAAACAATGCAGGCAATAGCATTGTAACAGCATTTGAGGACAAAAGCTTTAGAAATTTTTCCCACTTTCATAGTTGGGCTTGAATTAAAGGACAAAAATGGGAGAGAAATATGAGACTGAACCACAGAATCACAGATCTGTTGCCAGGCTCCTGGAAGGAGGGGGGCATATTTTTTGGAGGCATAATTAAGCTATTACTGCAAGATTGTAGTCAATTGTAAGTACTCATATATTACAGATGTTTCTCAAAGTGATTGGTCTCATAGAGAGGGATTGTGGCAAATGTCGTTTAAAAATATGATCCCTCACTTGTTCCATTTCTGATTTTCCACATGGAACAGATGATCTGGATTGCCTCATGGTCAACCCAGAATTATGAAAGTCTAGGAAGATTAGAAGGGGCATAAACTGCTACTTAAATCTTTTCTCAGCAGCATTGGAAAGCATATGTTTCTAGTAATAACTCCTGGGAACTATTTGGTCAGTAAATGCTTCAGCTGTAATTAAAAGGGCATTTTCTTGGTTTTAATTTCTTTTAATTAATTAAAAAATATGTTGTCTGGGTATGAGGAGGTAGAGTCCCTCCTTAGAAACAGGGAAACAATATCTCTGAGGCCAAATTAAAAAAAGCAGTATTTCCCAGAGAATGTGCTGAAAACCAGCAGTCCTGCTGGGTGACTCATGGGAGGGAGAGGAGGGATTGACTTGGGAAGCGCTTCTCGCTGTGTCCTCGTGGAGCGTCCCAGGGTGCGCTGATACAATGAAGGCTCTTAAGTCCTGCAGTTCAAAGTCCTGCAACTTCTTTAGTTTCACTCAGCTTTTCACAAATGTGCTTGACTATGGTACCTTGCTTTTAACCCAAGACCTGTTGTCATTCCACAGGACCCACTTTGGAAAGCAGGGATGTCGTGGGATCTCTTAGCATCCTCTGGATGCATCCTTGTGATGACTGCTAGCTGGCGGGTCTTACAAGTGGGTGTTCCTCACACAGAACTCGACGGCAGGGCTCAGCCTTGACGGTGTATCGAGTGAAACGAACATGTCAGTAGAATGTAGTGGGAAGACAGTGGACTTGGAGGCAAATGGCCGGGGCCTCCTCTGGGCCCGACACTTACTGGCTTCACTATCTTAAGTCAGGAATGTAACCCTATTGAGTTTTTCTTTTATCTGTGAAATGCTGTAACAGGTACCTGGTCTTCTGCTCTCTGAAGCATTATTCACCCAGTGCTCGAGTCTAGAATGGGGTAGGGAACATTGAGGGCTTATATAGTAAAATATCTTAGACTTTGTGGGCTATATGGGCTCTGCCATGGCTCCTCAAATCTGTCACTGCAGCGTGAAGCAACTACAGACAACATGCAACAGGTATGGGTGTGTCCATGTGAAACTCTGTTTACAAAAACAGTCACCACGCAAGATTTGGCCAGTAGACCAGAGTCTGCTGATCCATGGTCTAGAGTTTGCCGAGGGCTTAACATATGTTGCCTCTAATTAACCCTGTGGGGTTAATTGATTTATACCTGAGGACACTGAGGTGGAGAGATGCTAAGTAACTTTCTTAAGGCAGTTAAATAGTTGATAAGTGGGATTGAGAGTTTTGCTCTTACCTTCCAGGCGAAACTCCTCTCCTTATGACATCACAAAAATAGGTCCTGAATTACAAAGGCATATTCCTTTCAGTCGGATGTGATCGAAACACCTGAGCCCACACACACTCTCTGAGGGGATTTCCTTTTACTTGGCTGTAGGAGCAGCTCACAGGGAAAAGCGTGTATTAAGTCATAAGCGCCCCGTTTCCTCTTTTCTTCTGCTTCTGTGCTGTGTCCTCTGTGCGTGTGTGCGCAGTTGCTCGGTCGTGTTCAGTTCTTTGTGACCCCCATGGACTGTGGCCTGCCTGGCTCCTCTGTCCATGGGGTTCCCAGGCAAGAATACTGGAGTGAGCTGCCATGCCCTCCTCCAGAGGATCTTCCTGACTCAAGGATAGAACCCATGCCTCTTGCATCTCTTGCATCGTCAGGCAGATTCTTTACCAGTGAGCCTCCTGGGAAAACCCAGTGTCCTAGGCCCCGCATACTCCCCTCTTCTCCTTGAGCAGTGACTGGGATTTCTAGGACACCACAGTTGAAAGAGATTGCCTTCTTCTAGAAATTATAGTCTACTGAATGTACTAATAATAGTGACCCTGAAAATGAGCCTGAAACTTCAAATATCAACATATCAGGATGCTAACCAGGATTGTAAACCAAAGTCTACAATAGGAGCTTAGAGTGCCAACAAATTCAGACTATTTCTTAATAAAAAATAACCCCATGTACATTCATTTATATTTCTCTTCCTAAGTGGAGTAAAACTAGCCCTAGAGTCAAGTTTGAAATTATTTCCATAATTTTGGGTAATTAATACACTTCCCAGATCTCATTAGCAAAAGCCCAAAATAGAATAATTGCCATATAATTAGTGATTGGCAAGCCTTTAGAGGTTTAGAGAGTTTGTTCTTCTCTGAATCTGGAAGTGCAAGGGCCTAACCTGAGTTTATCTGAACCCAGGATATTTCTGAAGCAGGAAGTATTCTTTGCCCAGTTTATTTGTTTTAGGCCACTTGAGTTGTTCTACCTAACTTCTCATCCTTCTGTTATTTCTTGGACACATTTTGTCATTTTTTACTTAAATCTTTCTCCCTCACAGGCGCTCTGTGAACAACTGGTTGGTGTGTTCCTTCTCTGTGTCTTGTGTAGTCGCTAAGGCGTGTCTGACTATTTTGCAACTCCATGGACTGTAGCCCACCAGGCTTCTCTGTCCATGGGATTTCCCAGGCAAGAATACTGATGGGTAGCCATTCCCCTCTCCAGGGGATCTTCCCAACCCAGGGATCAAGCCCAGATCTCCTGCATTGCAGGGAGATTCTTTCCCATCTGAGTCCCTGGGGAAGCCCCAAGATTACTGGAGTGGGTTGCCATTTCCTTCTCCAGGGGATCTTCCCAACTCAGGGATCAAACTCATGTCTCCTGCATTGCCAGGCAGATTCTTTCCCACTGAGCCACCTGGGAAGCCCCTGCCTGTATCTAAAAGCAGTCATAATACTGTAGGGTTGCAAGAAAAGGGGAAGATGCTGTGCCTGCCCTTGGGAAGCTTCCCGCCTAGGTCAGGAGGTAGGTCTGCATGGTAGCAACTCAAGAAAGACAGGGTGATAGATCATGCCACCACGGTTGAGCTCTGAGGTTTAGAGCTGGAGTGTCCTACTTTCTCTAGCATCTCAGATGCTTCTCAGGGCTGCCTGGTTATTGCTGTTGATCTCACACTAACTCTACCTGGCAGTGCAGGTGAATCACAGTTGAGCACTGTATTTTACCCGGAGAAGCTGGTGCACATGGGAAATGGTAATTGCTCCAGAGTCACACAGTTATGTATAGATTGGAAAAACAAAAACAAAAAACAATCTTCCACCCTCTGGCTCCACCTGTTTCTCCTGGGATGCAAGGCACATGGCACATAATTTCCTAGCATCTCAACCCTTTATCTTGTCAGGAGAAAGAGCATGAATTTTGAAGTCGGGCAGTTCTGAATCCAAATCCTAGCTCATCCACTTGGTTGTTACTAGTAGGTCAGTGACTTAAACTTTTCCTTAAGTCTCACTCTTCATAAGTAATTTGATACTGTAATTCCTACCTTTTGCAGAACTCTGAGAAGGATTAAAGAGAGGACAGATGTAGAAAGAACCTAATAGGTGCTTAATAAAAGGAAGTTGTTGTATTTATCCTCCAAGTGGAGCTCATCACCCCACACACACTTGCACCACTTACTTCTTCCCAAGTCCGTCTCCTTTAAGAGACCATGAGCTCTTTAAGAATAAGAGCCGTTTCTTGGCCGTCTGTGACGCGTAGCCGGGCTCAATAGATTTTATTCATTTAATCAACAACTCAGAATGTGTGTCAGGCAGCATTCTATTTTACTTTCTTTTTTTTTTTTATTGCTTGGAGACTACATTGAATGACAAGTGCTCGTGAACAAAAAGGGAGAGTCCTCCCAGTGGATTGATCTTAATGAGGGCAAGGAGTTAATTTATTTATTTAAAAAAAAACAACTTTATTTTGTATTGAAATATAGCTGAGTAACAATGTTGTGACAGTTTAGGGTGAACATCGAAGGGACTCATCCATACATACACATGCATCCATTCTCCCCCAAACTCCTCACCCATCCAGGCTGCCCTGTGACGTTGAGCACCGTTCCTTGAGCCGTACAGTAGAACCTTGTTGGTTATCCATTTTAAATACAGCTGTGTGTACGTGTCCACAGTGTATGACATCCCTTAGACGTGGACTCTGAAATGACACAAATGCGCTTACTTACAAAACAGAAGCAGACTTAGAAAATGAACTTACAGTTGCCAGGGAGCAAGGACGGGGGGGAAGGGGAAGTTTGGTATTTTACATGTTTGAACTCGGCTTCCTTAGGTGGAAAAACTATTCTGCTTTTACTGATGAAGAAACTGAGGCGTGATGGGGGTGTGTCAGGGTTCACCCAGCTGACGAATAGGGACCCGAGCTCCAGACCCGGCTGTGTGGCTCTGAGCCCCTGATCCCATCATGTGCTGCTCTGAGATGGACTGGGTGGCCAGGCCCCAGCTCTGTCACATTCCTGCTCCTTGACCCTGGAGGCCCGTTTTGTTAACAAGTCTGAAATTCTCCCATGAGGTCAGATGCCCTCCAACTGCCTCCCTTGTTCTGCTCTTGATCTCTTGGGTCTTGAATAGCAAGTGAAGACGACAGCTGAACCCCGGGCCTAAATTCCAGTGCAGAATCCAGAGGTATTTTGAACAAAGAGGGAAGGCTGTTCAGAGGCCTGCTGGGTGGAGGAAGGCTGGAGACTGGACTCAGTCTAGAATTCGAGTGAGTCTTGATGGAGAAGAGCGCCAGATCATGTAGCCCAGATAACAGGGCAGGTTCTTATTCTTCTGGAAGGAGAAGACTTAGTTGGAAACAGACAACAGCCCCTTTCAAGCACCCTCACCATTCTAGGGTTGGACTGTGATGGAGAAAAAAGGGTTTTTCAGGTCTCACTTAAGAGAAAGTGGCAAAAGAAATTCCATCTGTCGATCTCAATTTGAGCTTCTGTCTCAGGTAAGGTGTGCAGTCATTTGCAAAGATGTGTAATCAGTATAATAGAATCATAGAAAAGCTTGAACAAACAGGGAAAGGAGCATATTAAAGCAAACATAAAATAGTAAAGACAAGATCCATCCTGAGTGTGGATGGGTAACTCAGCATTTAGGCCTAGTTTTTGGTTTTTTTTAATTGCATCATGACGCTGTGAGCCCAGCAACTCTGAGGTAGGCCTGGTGATGACAATATCCATTAAAGTTAATTTCCTGATAGAAGCTGCTTAAATCTGATTGTTGTTTTAATTTGTTTCACTGCTGTTTTCCTTCAGATTAAATAGAGGGAGCTCTCTGCACCTCCCATAGCCAGCCCAGGTGGTCTCAATAAGGTGATATCTATCAGTATCCATCATGGCCTTGACCATCGGACCCTCATGGCCACACTCTCTAGGCAGAAGACTTATCACTGTAACTGGATGTTGGCCTAACTTGGGAAATACAGGTGCTCACTTTAAAAGTCTGAAGGTCTATTGATGTATTAAGTGAGAAATTTTCCATTACTTGGCATAGGTCTAAATCCATATAGATCTTCATGGGGGAAAGCTGGTCCCCAGTCACATGCAGAATCACTATTGAGGTAAGAGCCAGGCTCTCCAAATTGTACATCCTCGTTTTGTTGTTAGAACAACTGATAGAAACACAGGCTGAAAACATCAAAGCAGGAGAGAAAAATCTCCCAATAATAATAGCAAACACAAGGTTTTTGAAATATCAGGTCCTGTTGGAAGTATTCTACACACAGGAATCTTGTGAGGTGGGTTTTTATTGGGATCTGCATTTTCACAAGTGAGAAAGCTGATGTTCAGAGAGATGGAAGAAGTGAACGGCCAGGATTAGAACGAAGGAAGTCTGTCCTGGAAGCTCGCTCTTTACCGTGACACCAGAGGGTCTCAGGATCTGCATCACCAGCAGTGCCTGGGACCTTGTTGGAAGATGCACGCTCTCAAGGCCCACCGCAGACCTCCTGAACTTTTAAAGGGGCCTTTCAGGTGATTCTCATGCACCCTAAAGTGTGAAAGCCGCTTCATAACCATGCTGCCTCTCCAGACTTTGTTCTTGCATTCCAGAAATGTTTTTCAAGTATCTTATAAGGGATGAGCACTGTTGGAAATACAGCAAAGATTAAAAAGTGCCTTCCCTGGGACTTCCCTAGTGGTCCAGTGGTAAAGAATCCGCCTTTTAATGAGGGGGACACAGGTTCGATCCCTGGTCGGGGAACTAAGATCCCACATACTGTGGGGCAACTAAACCCTAGCACCACAACTAGAGAAGCCAGCACGGCACAACCACTGAGGTCGAGCACTCTAGAGCCCATGCTCCACAACAGGAGAAGCCCGCATCCTGCAACTAGAAAAAAGAAAAAGCCTGTGCACTTCAATGGAGACCCAGTGCATTAAAAAAAAATGCCTCCTTTCATAGAACTGACAGCTCAGAGAGTGAGACAGACACTAAAGAAAATTAAGTGATTGATATACCAAGCTCTGTGCTCTCAGGTTGGCAGATTGCTTTGTTAGATAGTGAAAAACATAACTTGCAGAACCTCGGCCCTCTACCCACTGATGGGCAGATGAAGGAACAACTGCATACAAGGGTTTGGCCACAGACCTCGGGTGACACGACTGCTTATCATTAGGAGGCGGGTTTAAGACCCAGGTCTCTTGGTTCCTGCCTGGAGAGTTTTTTTGAAATGCTAAACTGGATGTGCTTTCCTGAGCTCCTCTGTCCTGCATCTTGAAGTTTATAGACAGACTGTTGTTTAGTTGCTAAATCGTGTCTGTCTCTTTTGCGACCCCATTGACTGTAGCCCACCAGGCTCCTCTGTCCAAGGGATTTCCCAGGTAAGAATACTGGAATGGATTGCCATTTCCTTCTCCAGGGGATCTTCCTGGCCCAGGGATTGAACCCACATCTCCTGCATCAGCAGACAGGTTCTTTACCTGCTGAGCCCCCAGGGAAGCCAACAGGCTGACTTGAGACCACATACCCACTCTGCTGCCTATGGATCCTACGTGAATTAACACGGGGACTTTGACAGTTTTTGGTAAAGGCAGAGCTGGAAATTCAAACCCCCAGTTATGTCTCTCTGACAAAACTGGGACTCCAGTCTAGGGGAGAGATTGGAATGATGGGTGGGCAGGCTCTGCTGGCCAGTGGGAGTCACAGCTCCTGGGCTCGAGAATGTCCTGTCCTTCCCGGTTGTGATGGTTTGGGGAAAGACATTTTTCTCTCTTTCACCATGTGGTATGCTTAGCCAGCATCCATGTGTGTATCCCGGGTATTCATCCACATGTGGAGCTGCCGTGAGGGACTGACATTGCTGCTCCTGGCTCAAAGCTTTCTGTTTTAGGGACAGTCAGCAAAACTCTGGGCTTCCCAGATGGTGCTAGTGGTAAAGAACCCTCCTGCCAGTGCCGGAGACATAAAAGACACAGGTTCGATCCCTGCCTCAGGAAGATCCCCTGGGAGAGGACATGGCAACCCACTCCAGGATTCTTGCCTGGAGAATTTCATGAACAGAGAAGCCTGGTGGGCTGCAGTCCTTAAGGCTGCACAGAGTCAGACGCTACTGAAGCAATTTTGCACACACGCACAGCAAAACTCTAATGCTTGAAAATTTCCAGTTATTGAAAAAGTCAGACAGCACCACTTTTATACTGTTTATTAAAAGACTTTGAGAAGATGGGGTTTGACTAAGTAGAGGCTGGGGCCATTTCACACAGGGGATGGTATGTTATCAGAGAGTAGAGTGACCTGGGAAAAGTGTGTGAGGGGGGAGGGGAACACCAGTTCTGCTTCCCTTACTCTCTAAGACGCTGGCACCCACAAGGAAGTACTCAGGAAGCCTTCAAACAAGAGCCCCCGTAGGAACTCACTGGGAAGCTCTATTCACTCTGACTTAGCTTGTGGTTGTGACCTGCTCTGCGGGCCCCGGAGGAATAGGAGCCACAAAGTTGGAGGAGAAATGGAAATGTTGTGACTGTGGACTCTGGAGATAGAGTTGGGGTCCTGACTTTGCCAGTCAGATGTGCAACCCTGTGGAGTGATTTAAACACTGTAGACCTTGCCTCATCTGATTGTTTATAAAACAGAAAAAAAGTGTCATGGCTCATAGGGCGACTGTGAGGCTCCAAGGAGGCGTGTATTGAGAGCACCTGGCAGGTGACTATGCGATTGTTTTGGAACTGGAATAGCAACCAAGCCGAATGGTTACGCTGCACTGAGAGTTTCTACGTGCCAGGCCCTGGTTCAGGCACAGCATAGGTATTAATTTATGTAATTGTCCCTAGTACCATTGAAGGTAGATGGTGTTATGCACTCTGACAACCAGGAAGATTATTAAAGTGTTTTTTTTTTTCAGCAGAACCAAAAATTTGCCTGTACTTGTCATAATATGTAAATAGTGATTTCGATTTTAAAAATCTCAGCATTGCGACTCCCTGGTAGTCCAGCAGTTATGAATCCACCTTCCAATGCAGGAGATGTGGGTTCGATCCCTGTTTGGGGAACTGGGAGCCCACGTGCTCTAGAGTCCAAGCTTCCCAACAGGAGAAGCCTGTGTGCTCCATGGAAGACCCAGTACAGCCAAAATAAAATAATGATAATAAATAAAATAAGATAAAATGTTTTAAAAAAAATTAAAATCCCAACATCTTTAAGGATACGCAGCTCTGCCTTCCTTTTTCATCTCCCCTCTGATGTTCAGGGGCCATGATAGCCAAGCTAATGATGGTGAAGGGGGTAAGTGAGGAAGGGAAAGACCCCGTGGCTTTGTCCCTTCCCCCTTCTCCTGTAGCAGGAACTCAGGGCCCCAAAGGAATCCCCATCTCCTCCCTCCTGGCAACTCCAGGTCCTGCCAGTTCCAGGTCCCCGTTTTCCCCAGCAGCTCAGTGCAGTATTGTAGGCAGATTAAGGGGCCCCCAAAGATGTCCACATCCTAATCTTCAAAACTTGTGAATGTCACCTTACAATAGCAAAATTGATTTTGTAGCTGCGATGATACCAATGGCAATGAGCTGGGGAGATTATCCTGGATTTTCTCAGTGGGTTCAGTGTCATCACAGGGGTCCTCACAAAAGAGAAGCAGGAAGGTCAGGGGGAGCGATGTGGTCACAGAAGCAGAGGTCGGAGTGATACAGGGCTAGGAACCAAACAATGCGGTGGCCTTTAGAAGCAGGAAAACGCCAAGAAATGGCTTCTCCCTTCTTGCTTGCAGAAAAAGCTGCAAGCCCTGCCAATAGCTTGATTTGAGTCAGAGGAGAATGATTATGGACTTCTGACTTTCAATACTGTGAGGTAATAAATGCATGTTGTTTTAAGTTTGTGGTAATTTGTTATAGCAGCAGTGGGAGGCTAATACACCAGGATAAAGTAAACCTGATTTCCTCTGAAGCCTGGATCTCTTTTGTGGATAAAGACCCATTGTTAAACTTTGTTTCCATTGCAAACTTGTAGAGGGAAAGTTGGAACCCTTAGAAAATGTCCAAATCCTGCTTTTTAAAAACTCCAGAGCTGGGACATGTGAGTGAGGAACTAATGTAAGAAAGGGAAGGGCTGATGGGTCATCTTAGGGAGCCTGGACTTGCCCCTTGGACAGTGTTTCCTAAAGAAGGCTTTCCAGGAGATTGGTCTCCAGGGTTGACTAGGCGTGGTCATGAAACACGGGTCTCTGTGTGCCTTTGGGAGTCTGTCACCTCTCTTTGCCTCAATTTCCACATCCATAAAATAAGGTTAATCTTAGCGTCTGCCTCAGAAGGTTGCATGTGTGGGCATTAAGTGAGCTCATGCATGTGAAGTGCTTAGAACAGTACCTTCCACATCATAAGCTTTAAATAAATGTTAGCTGTTAGGAAGATCCACTGGAGAAGGAAATGGCAACCCACTCCAGTCTTCTTGCCTGGAAAATCCCATGGATGGAGAAGCCTGGCGGGCCCCAGTCCACGGGGTCACAAAGAGTCGGGCATGACTGAGTGACTAACACATTATGTATAGGCATCCTAGAAGAAAAGTGGGACAAGATTCACTGGGGCCTGATATGTTTGGAACATGTTCAGTGATACAGGGTAAACATTTGTCTTCCGCTTGGCTTTCTCGGCGCTTTACTATGGCAGCATTCATGCAATTGCCCCCAAGCGGAGGGGAAACGCAAGTAATTTCTCAGACTTGCTTATCCCAGTGTTCTGTGATCCAGAACACTCTGAAACACTCTTAGTGGATCAGCTTTCTTGGACGTAGTATGGTAAATACTGCCCCGGAAAGTTACATCAAGAGATCTCAGTTCACTTCTATCCAACTCACAGTCTCTGCCCCTGGCCCCAGAGTCATCACTGAACTGAAGATTGGGGAGCCCCCATCCCCACCCCGGGCAATGAGAAACGAGTCCCTATAGCATCCAGAACTGAAAAGTGGACTTTCCCCCAAGTTCACATTGTTCTAAGCAGTTGATGGAGCTCTTAGCGTTAGCTTTGTCGTTGTCTGTCAGTCATGAATTAGCTGGGCTGCTGGGGTCTTCCCTGGGAATGTGGCCCTGTTTCCACAGCATGACCCTTCAGTTCCAGCCAGGCAACCTAGAGACGGTTTGGAACAGGGTCCCTTCACAATCCGGGGACCAGTGGGTTCAGCTTCCGAGCAATGCTGTCGGTTTATGAGCAGATAACCTAGAATTTATATTTTGAAATCATTATTGTATCCCTCAAAGGGAGCGATTTTCAAAGAGGAATTGTGAGTACTTTATAGGGTGGAAGTACAACATTCAGTTGTGTTCATTCTGGGGCAGGTGTTTAAAACAAAACAAAACACCATGGTGTCTGAAAATAAAAACCACTTTGGTGTCATTACTTTACATAGCCACACCTTGTATAAACATAGGAAATCTAATTTCTGGGGAATTTCATTTCCAGAAATCAGGCCTGGCTCACATAAAGATGCCTTTTCAAAATAGAAATATAACACATTTACTTAAGCTCAGGCTTTCGTGTTTTGTTTTGAAAGCTATAAAGAAAGAAACTGTAGCCCTCTTTATTTTTAGCAGACACCTCTAGAAAACCTTGAACAATGTTCTATTTATAAAATAGTCTGTTTTCAGGCAAACTTGCTTAGTCTCCTATTAGAGAAAGAACAGGACTGAGTATCAGAAAAATGAAATGTTTCTTTTTCTAGATTTGTTAACTTCCTCAGCAGTTCTTTAAAAAACAACAAAGCAATTGACCTGGTTTTGTTTTTGACTAATAGAAGGTCACCTGGAGATCAATAAATTGTGTTTCATATTCTAAATAAATTGGAGCAAAACAAATAATATACTGGGGAGAAAAAGTGGAATTTGAAATGAGAGTACAGCTTGGCTTTTTTAAGAGTTATGCTGCTGAGTGAGAAACAGCAGACCTAAATAATTTTCTGTTTAAATTATTTCACTATCACATTATATAGAACATTTACAGTCTCATCATCCTTCAAGGCCTTAAAAGAAAAAAGGAAGATGAAACCTTGGCTGAGTAAATTCAACAGCTATAAAAGATTCTAAAAACTGAACAGAAGTGAACGAGTGCAGGCAGAAGAGTGTTACCAGCATGCAGGTTCCATCCTTCCTATATTGCCATCCTGATCAGCTGGGTCATAACTAGTCCTATAACCTTTACAGTAAAAATAGCAAAGTCAGCATTTGTCACTGTTCAGTCACTGTCGTGTCTGTTTTGCAACCCCATGCTTTTCATTTAGTGCTTATTGTGTATAAGGCATCCTGTGAAGAACTTTATGTAGATTATTTTATTTAAATTTCTCAGCCAGGTAGCGATGAGGCAGATACAATCATTGTTTTCCATTCTACAGATGGGCAAACTTAGAGAGGGAGCAGCAAGAGGTATTAACACTGGTGCAGACAGAGGTCTGACTCTAGACACCCGGTTCCTCTTTGAGCCAGAAGTGTATACCTGTCCAGGACCAGAGGCTCACCAGAGAGGCTCGTCTCCCTTCTGTTTTCTTATGGTAAAAAATCCAAGAAAGCTTGGGAACCCATGTAAAAAATCCATACCACTCCAACCAAAAGAATAGCTTGCTTTTTTTTTTCTTCCCATTTTTTCCGGTCATTGCTCATCCCAGGAAATCTTATGACCTCCTTCAGAAGGCCATCTCACCTATTACATATTTTCATACACTGTTGTCTGTTTTTCTTAACTATTATTTTTTTACAGAGTTTTGAATATACTTGCTTCCAATATTTTGCTTTTACAAGTAACACTGTAGTGAAAAACCTTGTGCATGGCATTTCTACTTGCTTTTAGGTTATTTTATTAGGATAGAATCCGTAAATAGGGATTACTGAATCATAGTGTAAACATTTGTGTGGCTTGTGATAGCACTGTCCAATACAAATATAGCATGGCCCAATATAAATATAGCATGAACCACATGTGTAATTTTAAAATTGCTGGTAGCTTCACTAGAAAGTAAATAAAAATTAAATTCATTTAAATAATATATTTTATTGAGCCCAGTACATCCAAAATGTTATCATTTAACATGTAACCAATGTAAAAATTATGGTATTTCTCCATTCTTTTTTTATGTGAAGAATCCAAAATGCAGTGTGTTTCACATTGATGGTACAGCTCGAGTCAGATGACCCACATTTCCAGTGTTTAGTAGCCACATAGTAGCTAGAGTATTTGGCAGCACAGATCTGTAAGATTTATAATCCAGTATTTTTAAATGGCCTTTGTTTTTTAAAAACCTAGACCTTCATCTGTCTTGCCCCAGTCTAACCTCCAGACACACATATTATCTGGATTACTCCCTTGGGCCCTTATTCTAAACTCCTTTTGCTTTTTTCATTATTATGAATATTTTCCTGACATCTGTCATGTACCAGGTACGGTGCTAGATCTTGGGGTTCCCAGTATAAATAGGACAATCCATTGGGGAATACAGAGACCTTCATAGCACAAATTGGATTCACCTGCTTATTGTAAGTAGGAAATAAGTTAAAACACATATGCACACACACAAGCAAGGAATAATGCAGAGTACGAGAAATTCCCCAAATGACGATTAAAGAAAGTGCCGAGGGGATCAGGGCAAGCTTCTTAGGGAAAATACGAGTTGAGCCTTAAGGGCTCAGTAGAATTTTGATGGGCAGAGATGGGAGAACAGTCTTGCCTGTGACTATCTCGTTATCCCAACCAGATGGCAGGTTGGGATGGTCTGGCATTGTATGTAGATCCCTGGAGGCCTTGCCAGAGCCTTGCAGTGGGAGGTGCTGGATAATGCTTGCTGAGCCCAATTAATAATATATGGTTGGCTGGCACACAGTGACAGAGACACCGGGTCTGTCTACTCGCTTTAACCTCTGAATTGAAGGGGCAGCTTAAGCTTCTCACTCATTCCTCTGATTGTGTGTCCTGCCAGTTTGCGGTCACAGTTTTCTCACTTTACTAAATCGGTCTGGATTGAAACCAGTCGTTTAGAGCCAAAATGGTAGATAAATGGAGGCCAGCACTTTAACTTACATCTGACCTACTTGTCACTTACTCTGGTTCCTCTGAGCTTTTCAAACTGCATGAGCAGGCAACATGGACAGCCAGTGACGTGGGAATTCCAAGGCACTTCATCAGAAGGCACTTTTTATGTAGTTGCAACTCGTTTATACAGGCATTTGTGTGACAGGCTTGCAAGTTTCATCAAAGTCGTTATCCCCCTTGCACAGTCACGGACACAGGAGATCGGAGAGGTTTCTTGCTCAAGGTTTTGTAGCAAGTAAGTTGAAGGAGCCCAGACTAGGGTCCAGACACCAAGTCAGTGCCTTCCCGTTCCGTTGTCTAAAGCTGGTTCACCTGTCAGATGCTGTCACTCATCGCTTTACAATAGATCTACTTATTTCTTTGGTACCTATAGTCTAAATCTGAGACATGGAGAGAGAGATACACTTTGTGGGGGTACAAAGAAGGTAAATGAGGAAACAAAAACCAAAGGGTTGGTGATATCAATATTTATAATGATATTAGCTTTCATAATAATGGTTAAGAGCTAACGTTGAATTCTTAATATAGGGCAGACGCACTGCCGAATGCATTACATGTAAGATAACAGTCAGTGCTCACACAAACCTGCGTGGTGGGTCCTGTTATCTCCACTGTATAGATGAGAATGCCGAGATCACACGATGAACTTGAAAATCTTTAGACTATAGAATTGTGTCCTTGCCCCCTCAGCTATAGGTGACCTTGGCAAGTTACTAAAATTCCTGTTTCTGTACACCATTTTCTCTAAAATTAATACCTCGCCCACCACTCGGGGTTGTTGTGAACTAATAAATGTGAGAATGATTTGTAGTGAGTATAGTATATGCAGTTATATATAACGTTACCTATGTGTGTGAATGCATGCTCAAGTCGCTTCAGTCGTGTCTGACTCTTTGCAACCCTGTGGACGGTAGCCCACCAGGCTCCTCTGTCCATGGGATTCTCCAGGCAGGAATAAGTGGATTGCCATTTCCTCCTCCAGGGGATCTTCCCCATCCAGGCGAGGGCTGAATGCTCATCTCCTGCATTGGCAGGCGGGTTCTTTACCGCTAGCGCCGCCGGGGAAGCCCTACAGTCAGACTAAAATCCCTCTGTAAGTTGAACCACCCCCAGCAGACTGGTGCCTGACATGTAACAGATGCTCAGTAAATGTGTATTAAATTCAGTTCAGTTCAGTCACTCAGTCCTGTTCGACTCTTTGCAACCCCATGAATTGCAGCACACCAGACTTCCCTTTCCATCACCATTTCCTGGAGTTTGCTCAAACTCATGTCCATCAAGTCAGTGATCTCATCCTTTGTCATCCCCTTTTCCTCCTACCTTCAATCTTTCCCAGTATCTGGGTCTTTTCCAATGAGTCAGTTCTTCGCATCAGGTGGCCAAAGTATTGGAGCTTAGGTTTCAGCAGCAGTCCTTCCAATGAATATTCAAGACTGATTTCCTTTAGGATGGACTGATTGGATCTCATTGCAGTCCAGCGGACTCTCAAGAGTCTTCTTCAACACCATAGTTCAAAAGCATCAATTCTTCAGTGCTCAGTTTTCTTTATAGTCCAACTCTCACATCCATACACGACTACTGGAAAAACCATAGCTTTGATAGATGGACCTTTGTCAGCAAAGTACTGTCTCTGCTTTTTAAAATGTTGTCTAGGTTGGTCATAGCTTTTCTTCCAAGGAGATTGGCCATAGCTTTTCTTCCAAGGAGCAGTAAATATGTATTAAATTACCTGAATGAATAAAAGACTGCTGCTCAAGACACCTTTCCATCCCTAGAAGTGGCAGTGAGGAGGGCAGAGAAAGAAGGCAAGCCCTGTTCCAGCTCCTGAGCACAAGTCCCCTAAATCCACCAGTTTCTTCACCCCTCTGCAAGAAACTGCTTTGCAGTCTAAGTAGATTATGGATCCTCCAAATCTTTCCATCCATGCTCAACTTGCATTCGACTATATGGATATTTTAGGTTTAGTCGCTAAGTTGTGTCCAACACTTTGTGACCCCATGGTTTATAGCCCACCAGGCTCCTCTGTCAGTGGATTTCCCAGGCAAGAATACTGGAGTGGGTTGCCACTTCCTTCTCCAGGGGATCTTTTTGACCCAGGGATTGAACCCACGTCTCCTACATTGCAGGCAGATTCTTTATCAACTGAGCCACTGAGGAAGCCTGTAGTCATTTCACACTGGATAAAAAAAATTTTCCCCCTAATGATATTCAGTATAGAAAAAGTAGAGAATAATAGACAAATAGAAGGGGAAAAAATCATTCTTGATCCTTCTGTAGCCTCTGAGATCACCATTTAACATGTTGATCTGTTTCTTTTTTCTAAGCATTTTCTTACCTCCTTGGATTCATCCTGATCTGCAAATTGGCTTTTCCGCTGACCCTCAGGGAATGCACATTTTCTCATGAAGTTACAAACACCTCATGAACACTCATTCTTAACTCAGTTCAGCTGACAAATACTTAAGTTTCTGCTCTGTGCCAGGTGCTAGAGACGCGGTGGTGAACTAGGCCAAAGAAGTCATTGAACTTCCAGTCTTCCTTGTTACGTTTAACGAGGGGCTGCCTAGTGGGTTTTGGCCCTCTAATCACTTACCGTCTTCGGGTCTCTTTTTTCAGGGTCAGGCTTTCTTACCAGTGCAGTCCTCCCCCTGGTGCCCTCAAATATGAAATTATTTAAAAAGAAACCAGCAAAAGCAACATGAATATGTGACAACACACACCTAACACAGACATGTTCTAAACAAAACATAATAAAATACTGTTTTATCCTCTGTTTGGGAGCAGAGATTTTATCAGTCCACCCCTGTCTGTTAACATCAATTCTTAAGAGTTCACTATGTAACACGATCATATCCAGCTAAACCCAAAGCCACCTTTCCTCGTCTTCTTATTCTTTGGGGAAACCTACGCTGGATGAAGACTCCCTTCTGACTGGGTGTCTGTGACGTTGTCTGCAGGACAGTGGGGTGGGGGCCGGTGCTGTCTGCATAGTTAGCTGAGTACCTGGCAGTCTTCCCACCTCCTCCCCTGTCTTGTGCTTTAGGGCCAGCCGGGCGTGTGACACCCGCTGCCCTGCCAAGCTCGTTCTCCGGTAGGACGTGGTTCTGTGTTCCCGTGTTTTTGATATTACCCCCGGAGTCTTCCTAAGGGGTAGACGTGGAAGGAGACACCTCTCCCCAAAGTCCTGCCTGCTCTGCCCCAGGTTCCCTCTTGTCCAGTCTGCACTTGAAATTGCTGGATTCATCCTCAGATCATTTTGGTGTTCCCCCAAGTTCTTCAGAAATTAGGTTACTTAGGAAAGAAGATCAGCATTTAAAGACTTCGAGTCCAGGGCAACTTTACCTCTGAAATGGCAAGCCATGGGTTTATCCTGGAAACTGTGTTCAGTTTTGTATTCCCAGCAAGGACCTTGCCAGAACCTGGTTCACTACAGGCACCCAGGCCGTGTCTGCTGAATGATTAAATGCCGCAGAAGGACCATACCAATCCCATCCTCTGAGCTTTTAACACCACTATCTGTGCACTTGCTGCAGAAGGAACTCAGACTTGTCATCCTTGGCGCCTTATGGCCAAGCTTAGTGCCTGGCACACCCTGGACTTTCAGAAACCCTGGATGAAAAAAAAAAAGTGAATGCTGTATACCCGTACAGGGGAATTTTTTCAGCCATAAAAAGGAATGAATTCCTGACACATGCTTCAGCTTGGATGAATCTTGAACATATGATGCTAAGCAAAACAAGCGAGACCCACAAGGACAAATACTGTAAGATTCCACTTACATGGGGCACCTGGAGTGGTCATATTTGTGGACAAAAAGTAGAATGGTGGATGTCAGGGGCCGGGGGTAGCAGAGACAGGAAGGTATTGTCAGTGGGTCACATCTTCTATCAGGGATGTGAAAAAGCTCAGGAGATGGACAGTGGTGATGGTTGTACAACATTGTGAATGTACTTAATGCCGCTGAATTAAACACTCAAAAATGGCTAGAATATTAAATTTTATGCTATATATTTTTATTTTACTACAATAAAACTTACTGGAGAAGAATCCTGCTTTTCTTTTTTCTACTTTTTTTCTCTATCCGTCAAGCCTCCTTTTTCTTTCAAACTTGGCTGTGATGCCCCTCTTTCAGGAATTCTCCCTGCTGGGGATTAGATGTCAATTAATACAGGTCGCATTGGGGGTGCTTGGATCAAGGCCCCACCTGATCAGGCACCCTAGTACCTAGTCTTCTGATTTCCTCGTCAACAAAACCGAGAGCCGTGTCTGGAAGCACCAGGGCATAACCCCAAGGCTGCCTCACCTACCCACCAAGACAGAAGTCCTGCCACGGTCTTTCCTCTCCCGTCAGATTCTTCCCTTGATGGATGGGAATAGTCTCCGTCACAGCCCGATGGGAAGGAAACCGATTGAAAATCTTTCTCTTCCTGCTGTGAACTTGTTTTGAAGATTAAAAGCAGGTATGCTTCGGAGGACCAGGCAGATGCTATAACATTATTTTTAATAATTCAGAGCACACCAAGTTCAAAAACAGGTCAGGGTGGTTTTTTTTTTTTCTTGGCTCCTAAAGCAAACTCTGCTTACATCATGTCCTTTCCATCAAGAGAGGAAAATGGGTAGCAGAGGCTTACTTCTGACACTTGCTCCTTATTATTTACAAAAGAGGACACTGTCAGCCTGTTTGTCAAGACAGAGGTGTGTGCTGCCTGGGATTACAAAACCTCTACTTGTAGCTCATGGGCCTCAGGTGACTCTTGGGTGTGATTTGCTCCTGGCTTGTCTATGGCAACCGACCACGTTATTCATCCAGGCCTGCCCTTTATCAACACAGTATCTCTTTTCATCCCAAGGACCTCATAATGAAAGGCAAAGCTACCAGGCCATAGTGAAGTGATGGGATTAGACAGCTGGCGTGAGAGAGGCCGGCCCTGCCCTTTGGAGGCAGCTGGGCCCGTGGTTTGGGTAAGGCAGGCTTCCCAGGCAGCTGCCCAGGGGTGTCAGTCTCCCCCTCGAAATTCAGCTTTGCGTCTCTCTTCTAGCGACGTCAGTTACCGCGTGCATCTCTTTATTGCACGACCTTCCGTGGGCTAATGCAAGACAGCTTTTTAATTGCATAGGAGAGTAACTTCCAGGCTGCCAAGTGGAGGGACTCGGGGAGGGACAGGGCTGGCTTCTTAAACAAACTCCAGAGCTGCGGAGAGAAAAGGAGGCAAGGAGGGGAGCGGGGCAGGTGTCTGCCTTTCATCTGGATATTCAGGATGACACATCTGGTGCCAGGGAAACTGCTATTTCTAACTGACGGGAAGCTTTGCAGTCAAGGGAGGGCTAAGCTGTCAGGTGAGCCAGAGATCAAGAATTATCATGACAGCTTCATGGCATGTGAAAGGCGCTGTGAAGTGCGGTGTGATTTTAACCAGCGGTGGTTAAATTAGCTTCTCTCGGACCTGATGTGATGTGTAGTCAGAGAGGCCGATGGCGGCCGGGAGTGCCCGGCGTGGAGGAGGTTGCGATTCTGAAGCTCCACCATTTAGAAAAGAAAGGGAATGTGGAAACTGGCTCCTGGTTTCTGAGTTTTGCTTCACAGAGGTGCCAGACGGCCGTGATGGCTTTAATTAGTAGCGTGTCGATTCCTCCACTGAACCTCTCTGAGCCCCCTTATTATAAATATTCCAAGGACTCAGAGCAACCCCCTTCCTTGAACTTCCCCAATTTAAAATGCTGTCAAAATCTAGCCACCTGTACTTGCCGGCTAAGCAGCCTTGACTAACGGTTTTGCCCTGTGCGCTCACATTCCGCGGGATTGTCTATGCAAGAGTGAGCCAGCCAGCAAGCAAGGGAGTGCCTTTCTGAAAAACTTCCACTCAGAAGTGAGCTGAGAAAGTGCCTTTTAATAAGTAATCAGCCAGAGGGAAACAAGGAACTATCTAGCCATCTAGTGATGCTTGCCTGTGCACTGGGGACTTTTCCAGAGTCTGGTACAGTGGGGTCTAGGGTTTGATGAGTCGTAGCTTGGGAAGTTCTAGAGAGAAAAAAATAACATGAGCAATTATGTCTGTACAAATGTGTATATATACATCTCACACACTGTCAGTATATAGCATATATAAATTAGAAGCTGCACATTAATACTCTCTGCAGTTCTCTGTCAAAAGTTTTACATAAATTACATCCTCTCACTTTATCTACTTGGGCAGTTATTCTGTTTCTTTTTGAAAGTTCAGGAAACTAAGAGTCAGAGAAGTCAGTCAGTGAACAGACCTGGGACTTGAATGTGTATTGTACCCACTGCCTTCAAAACAAGAATGGCTAACTTTTACAAAACCCCCAGGTTCTTGTGGTTTTAAGTGGCACAGCCAACCCTCCAGAGCTTTTAATTATTAAATCCGGGTGTTCCGTGAGCTTGCACTTTCCCCCTTTGCGGCTTTTGTGCAGAATCCCAGCAGACCCCACTTAGTGCTTCCAACCCTAATCTCTGCAGGGGGCACCCAGGCGACTGTCTTCATTAAGAATCCCAAGACTTTGTGATGCACCCTGCCCTGGTCCCATGGCCCTTGGGGAATTGTTGGCACTGCCCAACACCAGGGCTGTAAACCTGAGTAGCCATCTGAACTGAACAAGTACCAACTGTTCGTTTCCAAATCCTGCTTTGCTGGGGTGCACCCAGCCCCCACTGAAGTTGGTAGGGGAGTGAACAGCCATTCACCTGTCCAAACCTGGGATTTATGCTCCGGCAGCTCCCTTCCGCCCGCCCCACAGGATTGTGTATGGCAAACACACATGACCTTTGCAGCGATTTCATCTCAGCCTGCTTGCAGAGAACAAACCTGTTTTGTATTGACATTGTTCGGAACAAGTTCTGCCTCTGTGAACTCCCATAGCACCTGCCCCTGGACTCTCAGCCCGGAGAGGCCAAGTGCCTGTAATTCTGAGAACAAGGGGGAGGGTGCCTTGACAACATCTCCAGCGTCCATCCATCTGAGTCTTCGGTCCACTGGCTTCAGGCAGCTGAAGTCCTCCCCTTCCTTCCAGGACTTTCTGATCCCTGTCTAGGAGGGGCGGTCGCAGGCTCGGATTGGCCCATTGGCAGTGGGGTGCTGTGTGGGACATTTTCTTACAAGTCGGCTCCCATGTGGCATTTGTTAGTCACAGCTAATTATTAAGTCCTTGGCTGAGGCAGTAGACGTTGTTCCTGCGGATTCCTCCCTCCTCCTTCTCCTTCCCCCCCTTGCCTCCCCACTGCTACAGAACAAAACTCATTGTGGGCCACTGGAGGTTGGCTGTGCACACATTTTCCAGTGAACCCCTGATGGGCTTACTGCTGGGGTTTCGTGTTTCAGGTTGAAACTCCACTGGATAAAACATTATTCATTGATGCTGACACGGTCAGTCTCCGCTCTGTGCAGCTATTTCTCCCACACTGGACTTGGTCCCTTACAGGCAATTTAGGTAATTCATTGAGAGCAATTTGCAGCATTTATCAGAACATAGATAGGCTGCAGAGAGTGATAGAATTCGGGGGTTTTTAGATCACAGAAAGATCGTCAAATGCCAGGTTTTGCCAGCTGTGCTCAGAAGCGTAGGTCAGAAAAGAGGAGGGGGCTGAGGGAGTGAGCAAGTTTGGAGCCCCTTCCTCCCTGGCAGGAACACCCCTGCATGTACCTGCTTTGGTTCTGGGACCTGTGCATAACATTTATACAGCCTAAAAGCAATGCTGGAGTGGGTAGCCATTCCCTTCTCCAGGAGAAGATCGAACCCAGGTCTCCCGCATGGCAGGCAGATTCTTTTACCATCTGAGCCACCAGGAAAGTCCAAAAGCAATCCTGAACTCCTGTAATGGCATCCACCCACTCATTCTTTGCTCAGATGAAGAAACTGGCCCACTGAGGTCCTTTCTCCTATCTAAAGGTCTTGTGCCTTGGTGAATTGATGCCAGAATGCGAGTGAGCACACGGGTCTCCCACTCCTACATGTCCCATTTATTGTACCATGCTGGGATACTTCTAGAGCCCATCACTGGGCTGCTTTTCCCATTTGCTGGTCACTGTCTTATGGAAAAGGCCTGACCTGGAGGATCCAGAGGAACAGAAGGCACCCAGCACTGTTGAAGTCACGCTGAATTTTCACTAAGAGCCACCTCCGTCACAGTGCCATGGAGCCCTCTGCAGTCACGCAGTGCACAGCCTCAGAGACCGTACTGATCAGCCTTGCTTATATATGTGAAAGCCAAAATGAAAACTGGGCTGCAAGGTTTTAGTTCTGCATTGTGCACAGAAAGAACACAGGCTTTGAAGTCAGCAGGTCTGGGTTAAAATCTTGGTTCTGCCTCTTGCCAACCCTGGGAACATGAATAAATGACTGGGCGTCACTGATCATCAGACTTTTTATCTAAAAACAGAGCTGATAATACCTAAGGATTATTAAGGATTATTTTTTTCAATATCAAGGATTGTTGATACCAATATCAAGGACTGTTTTAAGAAATTATTGATAAATATAATAGTCTATGTAAAGCCAAACCCCTACAGAAAGCATATTTCTTTATGTTCATTCAGTTGTGTCCAACTTTCTGCAACCCCATGGACTCTAGCCCACCAGGCATCTCTGTCCATGGGGTTCTTCAGGCAAGAATACTGGAGTGGGTTGCCATGCCCTTCTTAAGGGGATCTTCCCCACCTGGGGATCGAACCTAGGTCTCCCACATTGCAGATAGATTCTTCACTGTCTGAGCCGCCAGGGAAGCAAGCATATCAGGGACTTGACAAATGTTCGTTTTCATGTAACTTAACCTCTCTCTTGCTCTTGTGCACATACAGGTTTGAGTCAAAAGAAAAGCCAAACATTTTCAAAGTTTACCCTTAACTTGGAACCGTCTGGATTTTGTCATAGGCTTAACGTTAACCAAATAAAATTTAAGGTTTCTCTAGAGCATGGGCCTGTCTTAATCTTCTACAGAGCCCTTGTAAAACTGAGCATTTCCTGGGGGAATAGGGCTGTGGGTTTCTAAGAGAACATTCTATGAGGAAAAACTGGAAAGAGTGTCGTGTTCCTTTGACTCTGAAAGCCGCTGGGATACCCTGGGGGTTCAGGGGCTGACTGCCCTCGGACAGACTCCGGCAGTGAAATCAGAGCCCCTCATTGTACCACCGACTTGGGTGTGCTTGGGACTCTTTCAAACCCTTCTTTATTCACCATTCAGACAGGACCCATCGGCCCAGAAGCTTGTTTCCAAAATCTAGGAAAACAGATGTTTTTGCTTATTTTCCTCTCTCTCATGCCAGAATGCTCACTAAGTCTTCACTGGGTTCTGAACTTGCCTTTTTTTCCCCCTCTCTTTTTACTTTAAAAACAAATCTAGGAAGTGGGTCATTATTGTATAATAAAGGGGAAAGATGAGCATCCCAAAATGGCAAAGCTCTGTTTTAGACTCCAATGAGAATATTGAAGATCCTGAAGACAGGGAGTCCTAAAAGTCAAAAGAGAGCAAGGTTGGCTCATTGAGGTCTGACAGGGTCACAGACAGGGTGGTTGTGGAAGGACTGTTGATTGAACGTACACTGTGTACCAGGTGAGTCTCAGGCCGCTCATAATCCCTGGATTTTTTTCAAGTATATTTTATTTATTTGTTCATTTATTTATTTGACCGTGCTGGGTCTTAGTTGCAGCATATGAACTCTTAGTTGCAGCAAATGGGATCTAGTTCCCTGAACAGGGACCGAAGCCCCCTCCCACCCCCCGCACCTCTCCCCCACATTGGGAGCACAGAGTCTTAGCCACTGGACCACCAAGGAGGTCCCTATTTAGTCCCTAGATTTTATAACCAGACAGTTTGATACTCTGTTAGTTTTCTGTTGCTGCTATAACAGATCATCACAAATTTAGTGGCATAAAACAACAAATATTTATTTTTAATATATTTTAAATTGCAGTATAGTTGTACAATGTCATATGTTACAAGTGTACAATATAGTCACAATTTTTAAAGGTTATACTCCATTTATAGTTATTATAAAATATTGGCTATATTCCCCACATTGTACAATACACCCTGGTAGCTTATGTTATACCTAATAGTTTGTACCTCCTCCTCCCCTCTGTATTGCACCTCCTTCCTCCCCTCTCCCCTCTGGTAACCACTAACTTGTTCTCCCTATCTGGTGAATCTGCTTCTTTTTTTGTTGTTACATTCCCTAGTTTGTGGTATTTGTTAGATTCCACGTATAAGTGGTATCATACAGTATTTGTCTTTCTGTGTCTGACTTATTTCACGTGGCATAAAACCCTCCAAGTCCATCCATGTTACTGCAAATGTGAAACATTTACCCTTTTTCATGGCTGAGTAGTATTCATTGTATATGTATACCACATCATCTTTATCCATTTACCTAAACCAACACATATTTAATACCTCTCCGTCTATTGGTCAGGAATCTGACAGTGGTCACACTGGGCTGAATCCAGGTGTCAACAGGGCTTGTATTCCTTTCTGGAGTCTCTGTGAGAGCCTTTGTTTTCTCTCCTTACCTTCTCCAGCTTCTTGACACAGCCCACATTCCTTAGTTTGTGCTCCTCTTCCTTCCTCTTCAAAGCCAGCCACAGCAAGTTGGTTGTTTCTTACACTCATCACACTCATTTCATCTGCCTGCCTTCTTCACTTTTAAGGACCTGTGATTTCACTGGCCCACCTAGGTAATCCAGGATCACCTCCATAGGTTAAGGTTAGGTCCTGAACTCCATTGGCAGACTTTTAATCCCCCTTTGTCATGAAAGGTAATATATTTATAGCCTCCAGGGATTAGGACATGGATATCCTGGGGTGTGGATAATGAGTGCCAACCACAGATACATAGGTCATTTCTACACTGAATACAAGGCTTCCCTGATAGCCCAATCGGTAAAGAATCCACCTGCAATTCAGGAGACCTGGGTTCGATCTTGGGTTGGGAAGATCCCCTGGAGAAGGAAATGGCAATCCACTCCAGTATTATTGCCTGGGAGATCCCATGGACAGAGGAGCCTGGAGGGCTACAGCCCACGGGGTCACAAAGAGTTGGCCACGACTGAGCAACTAACAATGACTAAACCACCACCGCCATACTAAATACAATAACTGTATATGTTAGAACTTTTTCAGTTGCAAGAAACAGGATCTAACTCGAACTAATAAGAAGAAAAGGATTTTGGTGGCTTATATACTTGGAAGAAAAATGTGCTTTCCTGTGCCAACAAGATCATCAAGGCACTCTGTTTCTTGGCTTGGCGTTCTTTGTGGGGACTTTTTTTTCCAGCATAAGCTACCTGCATGGTGTAAAATAGCTCCCGGGCAATACTAGGCTTCCATACTTCTCAAGTTAGGATCCCAGAGATGAAGCCATGACTTGTCTTTAGGTGGTTGTTGTTTAGTCAGTAAGTCGTGTCTGACTCTTTGTGACCCCATGGACTGTAGCTCGCCAGGCAAGAATGAGTTACTGGAGAAGAAAATGGCAATCCACTTTTTACAGAGAAAAAAGAACCTGCCAGTCAATGCCGGAGACATTTCCTTCTTCAAGGGATCTCCCCAACCCAGGAATCGAAGCCACATCTCCTGCATTGGCCAGTGGCTCCTTTATCACTGAACCACCAGGGAAGCCCTCTCTTTAGGTAGCACCAACAAAATCCTGAGGATGACATTGATAGGCGGAAACCATCACTGTGTACTTTAGCATGGCTGGATTTCCGAACCATGCAGTTGACAGACTGTTCTAGTTCAGAGCTCGTTTGACTTCAAGCAATAAGACACTCAAACTTGAAAGAATACAGAGGGAGGCTTCCTCATGGCAAGAAGTAAATGAATCCAGGTTGTATATGAGAAGGGGAATTGCATGGTGATTACGAGTCTGGGTTTTGGAATCAGACTGCTTGGGTTTTTGTCTAGTTCATTGGCTGTGTTTACCTGACCACTCTGTACCTCAGTTTTCTCATCTGTAAAATGTGGTTACTAACAGCACCTACCTCATGAGCTTGTTGTGAGCTTTCAATGTGTTAATACAAATAAAGTACTTAGAATGCTGCCTTGACATGGAGTGAACACTCACTAAATCGTAGCTTTGATTGTTGTTATTATATAGCTATTGTTACTACAGGTTAGTTTTCTGAGGATGGCTTAGGGACTTGGTTAGGAACCAAGTCAGGCATTCCCTTGGTTTCTCTTTTTCCAGCTGAGGACGCAGCCTGTTGTCTCTGAAGCTTCCTCTCAGCCACCTCAGGTGCGGTTCTCACCTGTAAGGTGGGTCTGCACCAGCCTGTCAGACGCCGTTCTGCCACCTCTGGCCTTGACTGTGTGTGTGTGTGTGTTAAGTCGCTTCAGTCGTGTCCAACTCTTTGTGACCCTGTGGACTGTAGCCCGCCAGGCTCCTCTGTCCACGGGATTCTCCAGACAAGAATACTGGAGTGGATTTCCACACCCTTCTCCAGGGGATCTTCCGGACGCAGGGATCAAACCCACAACTCTTACGCCTCCTGCATTGGCAGGCAGGTTCTTTCCCACTAGCGATACCTGGAAAGCCCCTTGACTCTGCACACCCACCCCCAAAAGAACGATGGTTAAGTGTTTCTGAGTGCAGAGTCTTGAGAGTCACTGATGTCTAACTCATGACTGGCTTTAAGTGTCACTGATGTCTAACTCATGACTGGCTTTAAGTACTAATGCCCCCATTTTGTTAGCTGTGACAAACCGGGTGCCCTTGTACACAGGGTTACCTCTCTCAGTGGGCATGGATGGGGCAGCTTAAGCTGAGGGGAAGAGTTGGGCTTAGCCAGAAAACTGACCAACTTGTCTTTGACGTGTATACCCTAGTAAATTAGAATTTTCCTGCAGCACAAAAGAGAAGTGGTTTTGAAAAATAATGGTCCCATCTAGATGTTTGGGAAAAGGACAGCACTGGGCACTGTTTAGTGCGGATGTGATTTAGCCTGTAGTCTTTATAGAAAAAAATTGATCGTTCTCCTGTTATAAATGATAGAGACATTTTCAGCTCTAGTTAGAAATTCTCATTGGATGGACAAAGACACCATCATTTCTATGTAGAACATCAATCTCAGAAACTCATTCCTGGAGCAGACATCCCTGAGAGGGTGGAATGCATGCATTTGGTATCAGGAGAATGGATTCCAGAGTGACCAAGGGTGTCCCCAGAAGTCTTCCTTTTGGTGATGGGGGAAAATCCCACATTGAGTTTTTGTTCCCTGTGTCCCTTCTCACCGTTCACAGCACCCCGCCTCCCAACTTTTTTCAGCATTCTCAAGTCCAGGATGTTCAAGACATCTCTTAAGTGCACAGGTTTCTGCCTTCAGAGCGCTTGTCTATTTCTCCAAGAGTTTCAGTAAGAATCTTTCTGGTGAAGCCCTTCCATGGTGACGGTGAGGAAGGAGGGAGACTGATGAAATTTCTGAGCCCTGAGGTACTGCAGCAAGAGGGGACAGGCTTCGGATCTGGCTTGGGCATCTTTCCGAAGCACTGAGATTTGGGGGAAGACAAAGCATTCTTAAGATTTTGATAGAGGTCTGCTGGGAAAGTCTCCACCGGAAAGGCTCTTGTGCAGCTTTCTAGTTGAACAATTCGGAGGCTTCACACTTGCTTTCAGATGCATTGGTTTTGAAGCAGTCAACAAAAAAGCACCCTGCTGCCAGGGCCAACCATCAAAAAGAGAAAAGAGAGCAATGCAAACCGTAGGGGAATGAATGTGTGAGAGAGAAGTAGTGTAGAGCGGAAATGTGGCTCTGCTGGCCTGATACCATGTACATTATCTCCCCCAAAGGACCCCGTGGTTTAATGGATGGGGCTTTAACCTGCCCAGAGGTCAGTCTCTGCTGGACAAGTGGAACCTCATCCCCGAGGGCATTGACATACTCATGACACACGGACCTCCTCTAGGTAAGTGAAGCAAAGGTGTCCTTTCGTTATCTGTGATGCCTTTTTTTCCCAAGCATAATGACTAATGCTTCAGGGACATAATCATTTTCCTCCAAAAAAAAAAAAAAAGTGATCGAAAAAAGAAAAGTCAATGTCTTTAAAGAAACCCAGTATGATAATTAAACTCAGCAGTTCTGCTGGGCTTACAGGTGTTCTTGAAATTAAATTTTTTTGATTTTAGTCAAGTCAGGAAAAAATCAAATGAGCATATAGCACAACAGTCCTTTGAGCTTGATCATTTATTTTAAGAACTGTATTCACTTTGGAGTGAGGGGGTGGGGTGGGGAATAGAAGGAAGACACAGACCTCCCAATCACAGGGCTTTTGAATGGTAATGAAATGATGGAATCTTTCATTCAAAGGAACTCATTTTCCTTTTCCATGTAATAGGAGATCTTTAAAAGTTTAGCACTGAGCTAATTATACAGGAAAAGAATCTTTTCTCTCTCTCTCTTTTTAAGCTAAGGTGTTAAGTAAGGACTTATGGTGGCTTGGACAGAAAAGAATTTGCCTGTCATGCGGGAGACCTGGGTTCGATCCCTGGATCTCCTGGGGGAGGGCATGGCAACCCAGTCCAGTATTCTTGCCTGGAGAATCCCCATGGACAGAGGAGCCTGGTGAGCAACAATCCATGGGGTCGCAAAGAGTTGGACACAACTAAGCAGAGCGCAGTATGTTGAACCTTACTTAAAGATGCTGGGTCTTATGGATACAGTGAACAGGCATCCAGGTTTAGATTGCCAGTAGGCACCATAGCTACCTTCAGTTACCCAGACTGTGTGTCAGAAGATGATTATTTGATTTATATAATTATCTTCTAATGATTCATGTGCTCGTTAGTGGTTTGGCTTAGCCACAGAATATTTTTCAAGCAGGTTGTTGTTTAGTCACTAAATCGTGTCTGACTCTTTCTCGACCCCACGGACTATAGCCAACCAGGCTCCTCTACCCGTGGGATTCGTGGGCAAGAATATTGGAGCGGGTTGCCATTTCCTTCTCCAGGGGATCTTCCTGGCCCAGGAATAGAACCCACATCTCCTGCTTGGCAGGCGGCTTCTTTACTGCTGAACCACCTGGGAAGCCCCTTTTCAAACAGGACTACCACCCTGATCCTCCCATCTACTGAGTGTCTATTATGCTGGCACATCCTTGTCCAAACGAAGGCATTCTCAGTCAATCCAGATGTTTCCTTTTTAGTAGGAGAGTTTCCTCTTTAAAAAAAAAATTGTATTAAAAACCAGATAACATGAAATCTATCGTCTTAAATTGTTAAATGTTCAGTGCTAGGAAAGTGTTCTTGATCCTCTTGGTTTGGAGAGAGGGGGAAAACAATGCAAAAATAAATGATTTTTGTAATTTTTTTCCTGTGGTTTGGGGTTACTACCCATGTCACTTCCCTCCTCTGTCAACCTGAAAAATAAAAAATCCCTAACGCACATCCCCTGATGTGAATTTAATCTTCGTAGATGTTACCCCCTCCCCACCCATGCCACTTAGCGCTGCCTTCCTGCCCTGACAAGGGAAGTGCTGTGTGTTTCACAAAGAAACAGCGGAAGGGAGGACCAGGGCATGAGCCACGGTGGCACATTTTCATAAAGAGGAGTGAAGGGAAAACAAGACAAGGAGCCAGTTCTGTTGCAGACAGGGAATTTATACAGATTGGCACAAGATCAGCGCTTCCCGACTTTTCGAAGCTTCAGAATCTCCATCCCTGTGCTTTTTCCCTACCCCACCCCCACCTCCTCCACACTTTACACGGTTATACTTATCAGTAACCTTTATCAAGTCATAAGTAATTAATTTCCCTGTTTTGCAATCATTGGAGACTAAGTCATTAAATTGTTGGCTAAATATTTTGCTCAGCATGAGTTAAATAGAGAGACACTAGAGACCGAATCCTAGCCAACTCGATCCTTTCCCTGAGTAACCTAGTTAGGTCTGGGCTTGATCTTACTCTTAAGGCTGTTTACTGTCAGGGACTTGGGCATCCTCAGCACAGAAATGTTTACCTGCCTGAAGTATGATTTGGAAAATAATTTTGAACAGAACAATTGATGTGTTGTTAACAAAGTCATTAACTTTGGTACAAAAGCAAGTGGCAGTCGGTCTGAATTCTGACCTCCAAAGAATTCATACATTCCAGAAACTCTTTTTGTTTTTTTAATTAATTTTATTGGCGTGTAGTTGCTTTACAGTTCTGTGTTGGTTTCTTCTGTGTAACAAGGTGACTCAGCTACTCATGTACATCTTTCTCTTTTTGCGGGGGAGTCCCTTCGCATTTAGGTCACCACAGAGCATTGAATAGCATTTCCTGTGCTATACAGTAGGTTCTCATTAGTTACCTATTTTATACATAGTGTCAGTAGTGTATATACGTCAATCCTAATCTCCCAATTCATCCCACCCCCATCCGGGAACTCTTAATAGAGAGCCTACCATCCCTCTCTTTGTAGTAAAGATGGAGTAACCCAGACAGCGGCTGTGCATGGAGCAGAGTAAGATCTACATCGGAGAGTTCCAAAATACTAATAAAAGTGAAAGTCGAAAAAAAAAAAAAGTGAAAGTCGATCAGTCATGTCTGACTGTTTGCGACCCCGTGGACTATACAGTCCATGGAATTCTCCAGGCCAGAATACTGGAGTGAGTAGCCTTTCCCTTCTCCAGGGGGATCTTCCCGACCCAGGAATTGAATCGGGGTCTCCTACATTGCTGGCGGATTCTTTACCAACTGAGCTATCAGAGAAGCCCTATTAATAAAAGGTCAAAGTTTTCATTAGTTAAAGCTGAACATTTATCGGTGTAGTTACTGGGAATTCTTGTGAGCATTCTGGACTAGGAGGTAGGAGGTGGATGTGGGGGCCTTGAATCTTTTCCTGTTAAGAAAGGAAGCATGGCACATGGGACTTCATTATTATGGTGCGAGCAAGACACTTTCTCAGGTGATTATATATGAAATGAGATGTTTTCCCTCTTCAAAAAAAAATACATCCATGAGGGAATATCCCAATCACTGTGGATTAAAGTTTTTTTTCCTCTAATTAGCAAAGTTTTTAAATCTCTGATTGAATTTTTTTTTAGGGCCCCTTGCTTGTATTCCATGCTTTTCCACATTCTCTGGCCACTCCCCAGTCAGCATGTCTTTATAGAGATGTTGAAACTTCATTTCTACTGTTTTGCCAAACAAAGTGGAGTGAGCTGGCCTCTCCCTCTCTGCCTGATCAGTTCTGAGTGGTAGAAATCACCTAATGGAGCTATGGCATGTGTTCCCACTGATTATGACAGCCTTTTGGCCTGTCTGCTTTCTTAACACCCCATCCCGCTGAGGCGATGGGATTCCATTCTGGGCCATAATCATTCAGATAGCTGACTTTTGCTATAATTGATGTCAGTTTTTATGGATTTTCTGCATTAGGCGTAGAACTAAGTGGTTTTTACATGAAGGTAGTCCATCAGCCCCAGCTTACTGCATGCTACCATGGGTCACCGTGGCTGCCCAGTTGCTAGAGAGGAGACCAGAGGAAGAGCTTGGCATTCCCAAGCTTGGGCCATCAGGAACCACCAAGGGTTAAGAGTTGATGTGTTTAAGTGAACAAGGACTTCCCTGGTGGTCCAATGGTTAGGACTCTGTACTTCCACTGCAAGGGGGCATGGGTTCAATCCCTGGTCAGGGAACTCTAAGACTCCACATGCCACACTGTGCTGCCAAAGATAAAAAATGATAATAAAAATAAAATAAAGAGAATAAGGTATCTTGTGGCCAGTTTATAGGAAGTCCCTCCCAGCCCTTCTTCTTTAAAGTCTACATCTTGGAAGTAGACTGCTCTAAGAGAGCTATAATTTTTAAAAAAGAAAGCAACTGAATTGAGAAAAAGAGAGAGTATGGGACTGCCGGGAATAAATGTCATTGGGCCCATGAAGAAGATTTGAAGCCTATGGCTGAATAAATCAAATCCCTCACAGGGGGGAAAAATGTTAATTAACGGAAGAAAAAAAATGGAAACCAAAAAAAAAAAAAAAAATCAAGATCCTAAAGAAGACAAAGTAACGAGTGAAAAGTTCCTTAAAAGCCATTGTAAGCTTTAATGGGGAGGCTAGGATTACAGATAATGTAATAAACCTTCTGTGAGTTATGGCTTCCTGAAAGTCTAAATGAAACCTTACCTGAAGACAGAAAATTAAGAGTATTGATTGCCTTTTACCCTTAGGTTTTCGAGACTGGGTTCCAAAGGAGCTTCAGAGAGTGGGCTGCGTGGAGCTTTTAAACACAGTCCAGAGGCGAGTCCGGCCCAAACTCCATGTGTTTGGTGGAATCCATGAAGGTAAGACCAGAAGAAAGGGGTTCACAACATTATGAGTCATTATCCATGAACTCATTTCACAATGGAGACCTTAGTTACTGGGAATAACTGGAGTGGTGGTTTCCAAACTCTTTACCTGTGGAATGCTTTCAATGAGATGAAATGTTATGAGAAACACTTGCATATAAGGCTGAGAAGTATTTTGTGAACTGCTCTCTTTTGAGCAGAATATGTGTGCTCAGTCGCTCAGTCATGTCCAACTCTTTGCGACTCCATAGTCTGTAGCCCACCAGTCTCCTCTGTCCATGGGGGTTGTCCAGGCAATACTGGAGTGGGTTGCCATGCCCTCCTCCATAAAGAGTAAGAAACCAAGTCTGGTCCACCTTTTGGGAAACCCATCACTAACCCCAGATGACTTCTGGAATCTCAGGACTCTGATAAAGAGTGTTTGATAACCATTGTTGCAGAGCAGTACTGACGGAATAAAGGACAGAATTTCTCTTCAAGAGCATTAGAAGAAGTGGCCTGGATTTTAGACTAAATAATGTCCTTGGCCTTTTCCTACCTACAAATATTACAGTTCATATGGAATATACACAAGACAAGACATTCTCCAAAAAATATTAATAACTTTGCCCATGCAATGAAAGAGATAGAAGTGAAGTGGCAGAACCTACACATTTGCAGGTAGACTTTTCCTTACTAAGCTCAGAAAACCATTTCAGACTTCTCAGAAATCATCAATCCTATTAGTTGGGGCTGAGGTTAAACAGCATAATTAAATGTCCCCTACATGGGAACTGGTCAAGTTGCTGTTTTCTGCCTTTCAGGGTAAGCTGTGAAGTCAAGTTCACAGACAGAATCTGAAAGCCTCACTGGAAGCCCTAGATTTTGTCTCTCCTCACTTTTTCAAACCGGGGGTCCCTGGGCCTTGGGACAGACAGGCCTTAGGTTTTGTGGTTGTACCATCATCTCCTGGTTACATATGTTTGTGTGCAATGAGTGTGTGTATGTGGGCAGCCTCATATTCACTCACTTACGGCTGTTACTTTGAAGTTATTTATGAACCTGCAGGTGAGGAGTTTAGGCCTGACGCTGCGAAAAACCAAAGTTTTCTTTGCAAAGTCCTCAATCTAGTGGCTTCCTGGCTAGGTGGGTGATAAACAGCATATTGAAAATCATCCTACTGGGGCCAGAGAAAATCCAGCTTGCTCCGAGTGCAGGCACGAGCTGTGTGGATGGAGAGCAGGGGGCCAGCTCCCTGAGAGCAGATATCATCCTGCCCTGACTTTTAACCACACTCTTTGGAAAGGAGGGCACTTCTCTAAGGCCTGATAGAGGCTGGGAGTAGGGGAAGGATGGAAGATCATGTCTAAATAGCATTTCTGGGGAGCAGTTATGAATTTCTGCATCCTCACCTACAAGTTTGCATTTTATCCTTTTAAAAAAAAGTCATTAATTAGCTTTAAAATAGCCAGACAATTGAGGAATTCCACTGAAGTCCCCAAATAATAAACTTGCTTAAAAGGAAGGCGATCATATTCAAATAAACTTGTCTCGCTTTTATTCGTTTAAGACAGCTGAAGAGGGCAGAGAGAGGGCAAATACCAGCCTCTTGATGGAGAGAGATAACAAGACTTTATGACCCCAGAACTAAACAGTGCACATTTTAAATGCTTCTTTTCTTTTCTTAAGAGATTTTTCCCATTGACCCTCATTAAGCTCTCCACAGGCTTATTTAGAGAAATTTTAGCAAATGGAAGAAAAAAAAGCCTTATCAGTTATTTGTATAAGTCCTGATAAATTTCTTTTTTCACAGATGTAGTCTTGTGTGCCATAAGAACCTGATACCGACATAGAATTACAAACTTAATTACAGAGGCTGTAAGACAAAATATAAGGTATCCAGGGACATGTGCGAATCTGCAAACGTGCTAAAAATTTCAACATGTTGAAATTTATAAAAGATATGAATATATGTACCAAAGACCCAGAGAAACCTGCTTAGCTTTCTTCTCACAGGTCACAAGAGATTTATACTGCTTATGGGAAGTGTTTTCGCTTGAGCCAGTGTCCAGTGGTGTAGGAAGTGTAGGAAGAAGTGTCCTATGGTGGCATCTGTCCAGACCACTTGGACATTTGATGGTTTCTTGTTTAGTTCCTAAGTTATGTCCGACTCTTTGCGACCCCAAGAATGGTAGCCCACCAGCCTCCTTTGTCCATAGGATTTCCCAGACAAGATTACTGGAGTGGGTTGCCATTTCCTTTTTCAGGGGATATTCCTGACCCAGAGGTTGAACCCAAGTCTCCTGCATTGCAGGCAGATTCTTTACTGCTGAGCTCCCCAGGAAGACTTCAGATATTTGATTATTTCCTGATTCTTTGGAATAAAATGGAACTCAGCATCAAAGTCACACAATTCAAGTAAGAAAATGTTGACTAAAAAGATGCACAACGTGAGAGTTTTGACTTAAGTTTTATTTGGGGCAAAATGAAAACTGCAGCCTGGGAGACAGCACCTCAGATAACTGAGAGACTGTTCCAAAGAGGTAGTAGAGGAACGTCAATATATAAGATTTTGGTGAAGGGGGCATTCGGTGCAATCAAGCATTTACTTTATAAAAGCTTTTCTGCTAGTCACGAGGAGCTGATGTCACCATGAAGGGATTTAGTGCTTTTCTAGATATGAAGAGATGCAAGGGTTGGGGTCTGTGTGGTCAAAGCTATGGTTTTTCCAGTAATCATGTACAGACATGAGAGATGGACCATAAAGAAGGCTGAGCACTGAAGAATTGATGCTTTGGCATTGTGCTGCTGGAGAATACTCTTTTGAGAGTCCCTTGGACTGCAAGGAGATCCAACCAATCCATCCTAAAGGAAATCAGTCCTGAGTATTCATTGGAAGGACTGATGCTAAAGCTCTAATACTTTGGCCACCTGATTCGAAGAGCTGACTCATTAGAAAAGACCCTGATGCTGGGAAAGATTGAAGGTGGGAGGAGAAGGGGAAGACAGAGGATGAGATGGTTGGATGGTTGGATCGCATCACCGACTCGATGCACATGAGTTTGAGCAAACTCCCAGAGATGGTGAAGAGCAGGGAAGCCTGAAGCGCTGCAGTCCATGGTTCACAAAGAGTCGGACACGACTGAGCGACTGAACAACAGAGGGTTGGTCATGAAATCAGTTCCTGAAAATATCTTAACTATCTAAAGACCTGTTCCACCAGTTTCCCTGGAGCACAGAGTGCCTCACTCTCCATCCTGACCTGCCTTCAGGGCATGTCAAAAGTCAGCAGCTGCAGCAACACAGGATTCTATTTCCACAGAGGCAGGTGGCAAATGCCCTTGGCAAGCCCCAATTTGTAGTTGACAGTAAGGTCACTTAATGTTGGAATTTCCCTGATGGTCCAGTGGCTAGGATTCCAGCACTCCCAATGCAGGGGGCCCAGGTTTGATTCCTGGTCAGGGAACTAGATCCCACATGCCACAACCAAAGATCCTGCATGCTGCAACTAAGACTCAGCGGAGCCAAATGAATTAATTTTAATAAGTTGACTTATTGTTAACTTTCATTGAGGCAGTTTAGAGCTTATTTTATAGATAAGGAAGCTAGGCATTCATGTCTCCCAAGTCCCAATACAGTACCTTGCCTGAGTCTTGCCTGTCTTGAAGCCCATTTGGGGCTGAGTGAAGGGTGTGTTCGCCCTTGAGGAGTTCACGTTACTCATCTTCTTCCCTGGAACTCAATAGTTAATACAGGGCTTTGAAATGAAAATCATATTTGAAAAAAACAGGGCAAAAATGTTTTTTTCTTTATTCTCACTAGTAAAAAAAATCACAGCCTCTCCTCTACAAATCGAGTGTTGAAATAAATTAAAAAGAATCACTTTTCTTTGAAGTAGAGGATTCCCCCTTTAAAGAAAATAAAATCGGGAGGCAGCTTCTGAAAGCTGTAACATCCAGAGGGGGCTCCACTGAATTTCATCTCACTGCCCACTGGCAAGACTTTTTTGCTTTCCTTGTCTGACAGTCCTGCACTGAGTCACTGTCATTTGTGTATTTCACAGTAAGTGTGACTCTCTCTCTCCACAGGTTATGGCATTATGACCGACGGTTACACAACGTACATCAATGCCTCAGCATGTACAGTCAGCTTTCAACCGACCAACCCTCCAATTATATTTGACCTTCCAAACCCACAGGGTTCCTGAAGCTCCTAACACCCAATTGGAATGTGAGGAAAGGTCTAAAAAAACTGCCATTTTTCTAATTATAAACTTACATTCTCTTCCTTGTTTATTTCCAGATCCTGTGAGTTCTTTTTGTAAATTGCTGGAACACAAATGATGCTAGAGGTTATGCTTCTTCTTCTTTTTTTTTTTAAATGGGGCATCCATTCGAATCAAAAGAGCGTTGTGAATTTGTAAAATGACTTCTGTTTTCTCAAAGGCCACGCCATTGTAAATTGTTAGTGTTCGCCAAAGGACAGCCAAGCTTTCTTTTGAAAAGGTGAAAAAGGTCTTATTTTAATATGCTTTAAGCTGGAAAAAAAAAAAAAGAAATTAAGCAGGTAGGCAGTGTTTTAAAAACCACCCATATTTGCACAACAGTTTAAGAGTATTGTTTGAAGTATTTTATTTTTATGATGTTTGTTGTTGTTGTGTTGTTTTTCTTGGGAATGCTTCTTTTTTGCAGACGTGGCCCAGATTTAGAGCAGTCTTTGCAACAAAAGTAGGCGTGGAAAAGACTTCCCTTCACACTCTCACTATAAAGCGGTGTCAAGGGGAAAAAACAACTCTCGTTTAGAGGATGGCTTAGCTAGTGAGATCCATATTGTGGTTATACAAGGTCTCATCGTCTGTTTGTTTCTTTTAAATTATTTTAGCTTTAAAAATATGGAAATGGAATCTGTCAAGAGCAGGTATTTCATGCAGTTAAAAAAAGAGCGTGCAGACTCCTTTTCAATATGGGTTTATATATATAAATATTTTTTGTGTATTATGACTAAGTTAGGAGTTTAATATTGCCAAGGACAGTACAACTGTAAAGGGGTGCTTGATAGTGGAGCATCAGAAGTCCGAAGGAGATGACGCATGTTCTCAGAACTCAAGGTCTTAAAGAGCTTGAGTTAAATCTAGGTACACTCGCAGGCGTGTATAGATTTAAATGGATGCAATGGAAGCTAACTAAAATAAGGCTTAGTTGTCCTTTATATTTAAATACCCTGAATTGTCTTCTTACATCCTTCTCCCTCCCCACCCCCCCATTTTGCACTGTGTGTTGATGCAATCTTCGCTAGCACAAAATATTGTCGCTAATAGTCATTTCTGTTTTCCCATTGTAAATGCTGTTGAGCTTTATTCTATTTTATGTTATCTTGTTAATGAAATTTAGGAAAGCAGTTGTTTCTTTAAATTTATTGTGATATTCTATATCTAGCGGCCTTTATATGCAAATAAAATTGCAAGATTTTTAAATCTGTGCTGTTTGGAGGGTTGGCTGGTGGGAGGGTGGTAGTTTAGTTCTGGGGAAAGAGGGATTTATTCATATGCAACATTGGTATTCCCTTTCAGAGGAATTAGAATAAGTGAATTTTTTTTTCTAATTTTCAATAAATTTTTATTACCTGCCATTCACGGGCTGGCAGGTAGATCGATAAGGCACTCAGCGTACTCTTTCCTTCCATCATGCTGTCATCTGTCTTGCTGTAGAATTCAGAGGGTGAGGATTTCATCTTTAGCTATTGTGATTTCTATAGGAACAGAGGGACTGTGCAGAAGAGGGACTGTTGTGGACATGTGTGTGGTATTGAGAAGACAAACCAGTGGGTAACAGAGTAACCCTGCATGCATGCTGTCTTAGGTCCTCAGGAGCAGTCACCATCCCCCCCTCACTTTTTATTTTTAAATAAATAATGTCCACCACTAGAATCCCTGGAGGAGGAAATGGCAACCCACTCCAGTATTCTTGCCTGGGAAATCCCATGGACAGAGGAGGCTGGCAGGCTACAGTCCGTGGGGTTGCAAAGAGTCAGACATGACTTAGAGACTAAGCCCGCACGCACCACTAGAATGTATGTGGCAGCCAGGAGGCAGCAGGGGGCCGGGTGGGGAAAACCATATTTCATCTCTTTTATTTTCTCTGGGAGAGCCATTAAAGAAAAGCAGCATGATCTTGAATCTGCAATATATCCCATATGTCTGCATTCCAGTGCCTGTTGGATTGTAGCATTCTGACACATCTTCCTCCCTTCCTACCCACTGGGCATCCTTTGGTATAATCCACAAAAAGAATTCTTTGATTTCAGTACCAACAAATTACAGAGAATGTCCTAGGCCAGAATTCTGGCTCAGATTCATACTGTTACTACTCATGAAGTGTCTTGGGTGGCCACCCAGAGCCAGAAGTGGTCCATGACCTTAGTAGCTGAGATGTGCTGTGGAGGTTAACCATGCTTCCTTGACCTACTGCATCAGCAGAAGACAGTGGTGATTTCAGGCTCATTCCCTGGGTGCTGAGCTGAGCGTTGACCGAATGGGAATTTCAGCTGGTTACAGTGTAGGGAGTTAGGCCCAGACTTTTGGAAAAGCAGGCTCTCCAGAGACAGGTGGATGATCGCGATGACAAGTGTGCGTGCCCAGCCCTTGAGAACACGTCTGGACACTAATTAAGCTAAGCACTTAACTAAAATTGCTTTCCATTGTGTGGGGGCAGGAAGCAGCCCAGTCTGTTAATCTAGGGGGTGGACTGGCTCAGACAGAGCTTCCTTCAGCCAGTCCAGGTTCACCATTCCATATGTGTGAACTGCCTCCGGGGGGGCCCAGGATGACTGTCCCAAGGCCAGACGTTTTCTTTGCTGGGCTTTATAACAAGGAAACATCAGAAATAGCTCTTAGACATCATGCACTTTCTATCCTTCTGTCACCAGGCACTCTGCTGAGTCGGTTTCCTATTTTATTTCTGTTGTTATTCAGTTGCCAATTCGTGTCTGATTCTTTGCGACCCCATGGACTGTAGCACGCCAGGCTTCCCTGTCCTTCACTATATCCTGGAGTTTGCTCAAATTCATGTCCATTGAGTCAGTGAGGGTAGCCAACCATCTCATCCTCTGCCGCCCCCCTCTTCTTTTGCCTTCAGTCTTCCCCAGCATCAGGGTCTCAGAATCCTGGGAGAGGTTACATAAGCCCCACTTTTTAGATAGGAAACTGAGACTCCAAAAGTTAAGTCACTTTCCCTAGGAAAATAGAAGATTGAAAGTCATTCTCTAGGGAAACGGAAGGTCCATTTGACTCTGTAGTCAATATCCTTTTCATCACCCGACCTCTAGGACAGAAAGGAGGATGCCGTCCAAGAGCTGATGGAAGGCTGCTGGGGCCGGGGGCACTCCCGTGTCCCTCACCCAGGGGCCTGCTGACGCGCACTGCACAGGGCTTCATGACTGCATCCAGCTGCACCACGTCCTTCCCACTTGAAGCCTAGCCCGGCGTGGTGCAGAAGAGCACAGAGCCTAGAGCCAGCGCCTGGCTCCCCGGGGCCCGGCTTCCCCTCAAACTGGCGCGATACCTTTGACTGGGTGCTCACCCTTCCTGTAAAAGGGGGGTGATGGTGATGATGACGACGTCATTGTACATTGTTGGCCTACGTTACGTGATGTGCAGATCACTGCCTGGCATCTTAGTAAGTGGTAACACATGCTCATTAAACACCATCTCCTGTGCCGCCTTGAGATTCTCCAGGCAGGACCTGCCTGTCGACTTCTCACCTACAAGAGCATTGTTTCCAAGAAAGCGTGTCTGTTTGCAGTCATTGGAAACCATTAACGAATCTTTCTTTACAAGAATATGTCTTCTTTGGAGAAATGTTCGTTTAGGTCTTCTACCCATTGAGCTGTATGAGCTGCTTATATGTTTTGGAGAGTAATCCTTTGTCAGCTGTTTCATTTGCAATTATTTTCTCCCATTCTGAGGGTTGTCTTTTAATCTTGCTTATTGTTTCCTTTGCTGTACAAAAGCTTTTAGGTTTCATGAAGTCTCATTTATTTATTTTTGTTTTTATTTCCATTATTCTAGACCACCATGTGTAAGCTAGATAGCAGGTAAGAAGTTGCTGTTGTTTAACACAGGGAGGCCAGGCAGGCACTCTGTGATGATCTGCAGAGCTGGGGTGTGGGGAGGGAAGGGAGGTGATATATGTGTAATTATGGCTGATTTGCATTGTTGTATGGCAGAAACCATCACAACATTGTAAAGCAATTTTCCTCCAATTAAAAAATAAATTAAAAAAAAGAACATGAAGAATGCCAAGGGCATTTGCTAGAGGCAGATCAGGGAGACTGATTTTTCAGTTTGGGTATCTTAGTTTGCAAAATCCCATCTAATCTCAGAACAGGAAGGGGGCTGTATTCTTTCAAGTCGCATTAAACGGCACCCATGGATCTTAGCCTCTCTTGCCCTTTGGGTCTTTACATTTCATCTCACCATCTTTTGAAAGCTCAATTAGCGAATTTTTCTCTACATTTTCTCCCCAGCTCCTTTTGTCTTATAAAGATGCTGGGGGATGCCAAAATCCCCTTAAGAGGCAGGTCACTGTTGTTCTGACAGGTGGCCAGCGTTAAGCCTGCCTTCATCTCCATCACTTAAGTAAATAAATACTGTGACCCAGGTCTTAAGTAGGGAGAAACAGAAGCTGGGAGGATTGGGGACTTGTCAATTGCTGATAAAACACTTGCTGTGCCCAGAATAATGTCCCCCTCCCCCAACCCTCATCCAGCAAGAATGTGCTGCTTTGATAGAGTTACCATCCACATAGTATTTTGCTTTTCCAGTGTCTTTTCATGCCCTTCTCATGCCTTCTCATTCCCACTTTCCTAAAAATTTTAAGGTACTTTTTGTTTAATTATTAAACCAAAGTGAGTTCAGAGATTAAGTGAATTTTGAGAATTCGGCTCTGAGCTGAGGCATTTGGAAATACTGCTGGGCATGGGGCAGGAGGTCATTGGAAGTGGGGAGGGGTCCTGGACTGGACAGTCTTCATGAGTGGTTTCATAGAAGGCTCTAAGCCCACTTCTGGCTATCACCTTCTTAACACAAAACGTTTTTTCTCCTACTTTGCAGTGAAGAAGCAGGATTGCTGCATGTATGACTCAGAAGTTTAAAGCTATTTTCTTTTCCTTTGCAAAATGTCACCTCTACCAATCTACTTCTGTCCTTCCTTTCCATGGAAGAGAAAACCATGCTAATTGGAAAGCCTCTCTGAGAAGCCTCTTTGGATGCCTGTATAAAATGACTTCTGCAGCTCGTGAGACGTTCAGAGAGGGTCCGTGGCACCACCGTGTTCACACAGCAAATTCAAAGAGATAGCCCTGCATTGACATTCGAACTCTTAACTTGGAACATAAACCACTCTCTCAACTTGATATTCAGGACTAATCGAAGATGGGGAGATGAGTTTGGCCAGACATAATGTAATTTTGTAGCCAAGAACAAGTGGCCTATATGGGGCTTATTAAACTAGATTACTTGAAAAAAGCTCAGAATCTGACCCCCAAGTGTTCCCATGAGTGTTCACTTTTTCCCCTTCAACTTGTCCACCTACAATTTCTCTGATGGGCAGCCAGTTCCTTCTACTGGAAGAGATGGGTGCCTGGTTTCTGCCTTTGCTACCTCTGAACTTGGACTGCTCTCCATCATGCATTTTGACATGCATATGCATGTCCAGTCTGTAAGACATTGGGTGCGGGTCAGAGCTCCCAGCTTTGGCACCAGACATGGTTGTTTTCAAATCCCAGCTCTGTCATTGGCCATCTGGGTAGCCTTGGATGTGATACTTCACTTCTCTCAGCCTCAGGCTCCACACCTGGGTAATGGGAATACTTCCTACCTGACAGTGGATTTGTCAGAGTTTTATATAACATCAGAGAATCCTGGGCCCAGTGAGCTATTATTTAAAAATGGAAGATTTTATTCTGCCAGCCATCATTCTTTCTTACAGATGCAGAAAGAAACATGAAGCTTATTTTTCTCTGTTAGAGCTCTTGACATGAGCAAGTGAATTCCTTGAACTGGCCTGAGTCAGGGTGAAAGAGCTGCAAGCCCAGCCATAAATCAAGCTCTTTAAATTCCTGTCTCTCTCCCCCTCTCTGAGCTACCTGACAAAACATTTGTGGTAGGTTCTTCTCGACCCCTTCTTATTTCCTTCCTGAATTAGGGATGCCTTACAAGACAAAAATCTTGAGGTAAAAGGCCTTTCATATCCGAGAGCATCTATATCAGGGTAATGGTGAGAGAGAAAAATGCATTTCCATTAGGAAGCGTGGCCACAGTGGTACTAAAAGCACAAGTAGACTAAACATTCAGAGCGGAGAGCCTGCGCCCATCAATCAGCTTTGATTTTTATGAAGCCACAGTTACCATGAGGTGCATCTGAATGCTCTCAGAGCCCACTTACCAAGGGAAGGGGCTGTGATTTCATAGCCTGTTTCTGCCCCAGCCTTAGTGGATGACCTTGGAAATCCAAGGCCGAGCTTTTCAGTAGGAGCTCCAGAAATAGCAAATGACTTGGAACCCGAATGCTCCATGCTTGGGCTCACCAACATGCCCTTGCACATACTGGCAATAATGCTTCAGTAGCAACAACTTAATCCTCATATTTCCTGGAAACTTTTCTGAGTTCCCTTATCCTTACCCAGAATACCCCCCACCCTTGATACCATCATAGCCACCCCCTCACCCTACACACACATCTACCTGTAGGACATTCAGATCACTGCTTGTCTGCCTGTGAGCTTCCTGAGATCAGTGACAAGATCTTCTGTCTCTGCATTCCCAGCATCTAGGTCCAAAGACATGCTTTCTTAATAAATTGTTTGGCAGAAAATAGCCAGGTCTGCAAGAAAGATAGAAGAAATTAATCACAGATCAGATCAATAAATATTTATTGGACACCGTAAGCCCAGTGATGTACCAAAAAGCTTCTTTTGTAAGACCCAGTTCTTGGCATGAAAAGTCATTTTGGTCCTAAAAAGAAAAAAAGATATTGACACATGAAGTTAAACAACAATAAGCGATTTAAATAAGAGTTCAAGACAGCAGTAAAAAAAAATCAGAGTCTGTAATGCAGTTTTCTCCAGTTATATGAGTGGCCATCATTCTGGGGAAGTGCTCACCGGGGTTTAAGCTCCAGACAAGCACGGGCAGCTACCCCAGGAAAGGGAGTCTGATTGATAATGATAATGTCCATCCCATGCAGCTTCATTCCTGGAGGAGAAAAACCAGTCTGGCAATTCCAAGTGTGTCACGTAGCTGGTTTGTTTTCTTAATTTACTCTATGAAATGGTTTTCTCTAATGGCATGCCATTGACAAAATGCACCATAATGTCTTCATCCATCACCTCCAAGTGCTTTTGCATGCATCAGTTGTTGACTTGTTTTCTCCCGTTCAGCACATAAGTGAAAGGAATGATTTATCCAAGGCCACAAGTTACTTTTATATGGAATCTGAAATAGCTCCCTGGAGAAATACTGCCCTGGCACATGTTTCTTTATGCTGCTCTGAACTTGTATTGAAAGGTGACTTTGGCCTGGACTGCACTGATATCCTCCTGACCAGTGTTTCCTGGGGAGCTGATCCAGGGGTCTATTGTGGTTTGTAACTCTCAGATATAAGAGCTCGCATTCCTGTGAGTGTAATCATTTAGGGCTGGGTTGTAGGGGGTGGAAACTGGGACTTGGCCTTTGATGCTATGTAAGGACATTTGAACATGTAATGAGATTCCCCCATGAGCTCTCTTGAACTCACATTCACCAGGAAGAGAAAGGGTATGACATGCATGAATGCCCTTCCCTTCCTTCTTTTAATTTGTCCCACTTCCTTGAACTTCGCTTCCCAGGCTGGAGACAATCTGGCCCTTAACCCTTCAGAGTTTTGCACATCATTGATGCAGAAATGGAAGAAAAACAGGAACATCAAGATAATTCTTATTAGACCTGAATAGACATTTTTCCAAAGAAGACATACAAATTGCCAACAGACAAATGAAAAGGTGCTCAACATCATTTATCACTGGGGAAAGGCAAATCAAAACCACAATGAGATATCACCTCACCTCTGTCAGAATGGTTATCATCAAATAGACAACAAAAAGAAAGTGTTGAGGAGGATGGGGAGAAAAAGGAACCCTTGTACACTGTTGGTGGGAATATAAATTGGTTTGGCCGTTATGTAAAACAGTGGGGAGGTTCCTCAAAAGAGTAAAAAATACAACCACTATACAAGCTAGCAATTCTACATCTTGGCATTTACTTGAAGAAAAAAATACTAATCTGAAAATATACCTACACCTCCATGTTCATAGCAAGCATTGTTTACAATAGTCAAAATATGGTAAGTATTCTGAATGTCCATTGATAGATGAGCGGATAAAAAAGATGTGATACACATACACACATACACACACAATGGAATATTACTCAGCCATAAAAAGAATGAAATATTGCTATTTGTAACAATGTAGATGGGCCTAGAGGATATTATGCTAAGTGAAATAAGAGAAAAAGTCAAATGCTATGTAATTTCACTTACATGTGGAATCTAAAAAACCAAGCAAATGAATAGACATAACAGAAATGGACTTACAGAGAGCAAATTGGCAGTTGCCAGAGGGGAGAGGAGTGAGGAGCTGGGTGAAATACATAAAGCGGATTAAGAGGTACAAACTTCCAATATAAGTCACAGGGATGTAATATGCAGGATAAGGAATATAGTCAATAATACTATTACAATTTTGTTTGGTGAGAGATGGTTACTAGACTTTAATGTATTTAAATATCCAATCACTGTATGTTGTACACCTGAAACCTAGTAACAACTATATGTCGATTAATTAATTTTTTTAACAAAAGATCATTTTTATCTGCCAAAGTTTCCTTGAGAGAAGGCAGAGAATGGCATTCTCAAAATCAGACTTGGTACTGACTCAGACACTGCAAAGCTTTTGTCTGATTGATGGTGACCGTAAAGATGAAACGTTTGAAGTATCTTAAGAGTACAGAGATCCTGGAATGTTGAACACAGTACTACTCCTGTCTGCAGTGCTACTAACTTACGGCAGGATTTGAAATAGCATGTTTACCTTCTTAATTCTTATCTCAAAAAGTTGAAAAGTATAACATGGAGGGTTTCTTTCACCTGAGAAAATGTGTTGGAATCAATTTTACGGCTATAGTGCTAATCGGCTACGGCTATCATCACACTGTGTTTCTGTATTAAAGGAGGGGAAAGATAGAGACTGTATGTCAACAATACTACATCATATATATAACAAATTAACCCTTTTCCTTGACTGGCTATATTTCTGGGTACAAGTGGAATTGAAATAAGGTGTACAGAAGGATAAGAATTCCCTTACATTGTTTTCTAAAGGGCTGAATAACCAAAATAAAAAATCTGGAACTAATCATAAGACCACTGATTGCACTGGGAGCAATGCATTGGTTTCACATCTTATAAGCAAAAGCTGTATGTTCTAGGAAAAGTCAGAAACTATAGTAGATTGGCACTGTATTTCTCTTGCCTTTTTATTGAATAGATCATCTTCCCAAAGAAAGATGAAGTCTCTGTGTACAGCATCCAGAGATAGCAATACAATATGCTTGAGTTCAGAAATTATGCTGAGAAATGTATTCAATATAAAGGTGAAGTAGGGGTGAGGAAATGAGAATAAGGAGAGAAAGCAAGAGGTGTAGGTTCAAAAATCAATCAACTTTGGATTTCTGAGACCAATAGGTGTGACTTGTATATGTCTTTTGCTCTCTTTCTTTAAACTGAATTGATGGATTTATCTTCTCTAATGTTAGGACATCTGGTTGTTGGATTCATATGAAGTCTGCTGGCTTTTGTAAGGAGACAGGGAGAGCTGGACTGCCCCTGCCATCACAGTCCATATGATGGGTTTTTCTAGCATAATCAACACAATGGCACTTGGAAGGCTATTTTGTAAGAATGTTACTTTTAACAAAGATTCTTCCCAAGAGATAAATCATGTATCTCCAGTGAAGTGACAAGATGCAGGCTCTTTCAGCTCTACTTGTAGATTCAGCAGTATCTGATTTACTGATATCAATATTTATATCCATGCCAGTTGTGCTGTGGTTGGTTGGTGGTATTTGCAGTGAATAGCTTGGCTGGGATGCTGAGGACATCACCTACTGTTTTTAAAACTCAGCCTTCTCAAAGCTATTTAAAGAAGCCCTTCATCACCACCTCTTTCCACCAATGTTAAAAGCAATTCAATAGAGGCATTCTCCTTTCATAGTCCCCCAAGTAATTGTTACTGGCCTAGAGGCATTCTGGAGGGAGCCGTATGTTGGCAATTTTTTCCCCTTATATAGTTCCTTTTCCTCTGAAAGTTTTGTAAGATTCTTAAGTGTCACTCTTCAGTTGAATCTATGTATAGTTCTTTCAGTTTGTTAGAAAATGTTTCTACTCTTCACCTAAAGTCAAAAAGATTCTGTTTAAACCGCATTTGAGGAAGGAGGTTTGGAAGTGGCATACCCAGTAGATAACTTTGTGGGTGTTAGTGGCCAGTAACGGGCACTTGGGGGATGTTAGATGGAGGGCAGAAATGCAAATCTGTACCTCTGTAGCCAGGCACCAGGTCCCTAATATTTTCTCATGTGGCCACTCTTCCTCAGGCACCATATTTAGCATAATATTGAGGGAAGAGTTGGGCCAAAGAGAGGCTCCATCTGAAGCCTTAACCACAGTGGTCTAACCTGCATCAGAGCAAATGAGTTTTTCTCCAGGTGACCTGCATCAAATCAGTGGTGCCATTCCCTTTTCTTTAACACACTGTAACACGCAGTCACCATTTTCTGTTGTGATTTTTGCAGACCATGACTTATTTCATCACTTTTATTTTTTAGCCATGATGTCTATAAAGAGGCAAAGGTACCGGTACATTCATTTATTAGTGTTTGATAACAAACATGTTTTATTGGAGAAAGAAATGAATACGAAGTAATTGACCTTTGGACCATGTGGTTAGGAGTGCATGTGTGTAAGCTGGAGTGGTCTGGCTAATGTTAAATCTAGGAAATTAAAGTTTTAGGTCTTTTAAACTTTTGTTGTTTGGATGATACATCTTAAAACAGGCCAATGAGTGCACTCTCTCTTCAAGGATTTAGAACTCCTCTGGTTAATATTAACATTGACGTCTGCAAAGTGAGGTTGAAATGGACACCCAAATAATGAGGAATGGAATATCTCTCTCATGGGCTAGGACTGCTTGAAAGCTTTGGGGGATTTCTGAATGTTCCTACAGTTTTAGGGTGTCTCCCTTTTATTCCAGTAAGTCAGCCAAAAAACTTCTGTCCACAACTTTCTCTGGTGGTGGTTTAGTTGCTAAGTTGTATCTGACTCATTGCTCCTCTGTGGACTGTAGCCCACCAGGCTCCTCTGTCCATGGGATTTCCCAGGTAATTCAGTTAAAGAATTAACTACAAACTCAAGACTCTAAATATTTATCCAGTAAAGTACTGAGTTCTATGACTCCATTTTTTAGGCTGATATGTCGTAGATAGATAGATACATAGATATAGATATCAAGATAGATATATCTGTTTAAAAATATATACCTGTTTAATATATATTCATTTTTGGTAGAAATTGTGCCTGTTCTGTTTAAAAGCAGTATCTAAAGGTTAGAGATTGTGGTCATAATTTGATATCCACAATTTATAATCTCTAACGGGTAGTGCAACCATTTTTTGTTTGAGACTCTGCTGAGGTCTTCACTGCAAATGAAGCCTCTCTAATCTTCACCCATTGTCCATTTACACATGAGTAAATATGTTAAACTGCTCATAAAATGATAAAATAATTCTGAAGATAAATGCAAAATGACTTTAACAAAGACACGAAACAGTACATTACATTCTACTCTGGGGAATGCTTGCCAACATTCCACAGGCCAGAGATTTGATAAAATACCAATTTAAAGGATGGAAAAAAAATGACTCCTTGAGTGAAGAATTTTAGTTCCCCAGGATGGGAGTCTAATTCTTGAAGAAAGGAGAAACATATAATTTTTTCTTACCTATGAAATTCAGCAATTCTTAAGCTAATAAATTAGAGCAAGTGGTTAGTCTGAGACATGGAGAAAATTGGATACACTATGAAAAATTAGCAACAGTGTTAATGAGAAAATGGTTGACATAAGTTCTGTGCTTCAATTTAGTATGCTGGGTGATTAGGTCTTCATAAAGTTGTTTATTAAAAAAAAAAAGAGTATTTGATCCTTTTTTAATGTTTCCAGATCTTGCCAAGGTCAAAGAAGACAGTCTCTGCTCTGTTGCATTATGTTCTAGTGTAAGAGTTGATGGTTTAATGAAATTGTTATAGAAGAGCCAGCAGCCAGTGAACATCAGACTTCTGTGTGTCACAGAGAGAGCATCTTTCACAAACAATTAGCTCTTTATAAGACATATGACAGTCCTCACATTTACCACATATGTCCCATGCCTCCTGAATAAAAACACCATTTACAACCCACCAAAATTAATCTGGGCCCCCCTGAAGAGAAGGGAGTCAACTCCTTAGTTCTTTGCAAGTTAACTCTTTCAAGTCTGAAACATACCATTTTATGCTTTTTAGCTGATGGACCTTTACCCATTTATACTTCCAAAGAGTTGTTTCTGATATTAAAGAAAGTTTAAAACATCTCTCTTGTTCGGATGATGTTTGATTGCAAAGAACCAAAATTCACTCTAATTTACTCAAAAGAAGAGTTTATTATAGGATACAGACATAATAAATAGCAAGAAACTAGTAAGCCTAAGGAAGAAATGAACCAAGAATTTCCAGGCACCTCAGTAGCAGTTGTTCGTGGATCTGCTATCTGATGCTTAGTTAAAAAAAAAAAAAATCATCTAATCAGCTTCTTCCTAGTCAATGTGTCTACCCCAGGTCATGTGTCTGTCTTGATTAGTAGCCAAGGTTGTGCAGAACCCAGAGCGGCCCACTTTGGGTAAGGAGTGCAACAGGTTGAGTTTAAGTCAGAGCAGTATGTTTATGAGGACAAATGTTCATTCTTCTTATTCAAGACACCCAACAATTTCAGCCCTGTCATCTTAACTCATCAACCTGACCATTGACATTGCTTGAAAGTATATAAGTGAATTGAAGCAAACCTGTTTCTGCTACTAAAAGGGGGGAAAAACCTGCAGTAATTCATAGCCCTTGATGTACTGGTAGGAATCAGTATTACCATGTTTATCTGCAAGGACAATGACTTATTAAGAAATCCCAAAGCCTGTTTCCTTTGTTTCCTACAAACTGGAGGAATTAATGGGCCATTCTCAAGGAATGAGTTGGTCAAAATAAGCTATGAAACATCTCTTGTAAGATATTCAGCCCTGCCCACATTAAAGACTCCCAATAGACTGATTTAGTGACACAGTTAAGCTACCTCACAAAGTGTGTGGTTGAAAAGATGAATCTGAGATGGGGAGTAGCTCACATTTTTAGTTTCAAGTTTGGAACATGGGATTTGGAGTAAGGTCTGGTTCAGAACAGAATTCTACCATCTACCTGTGAGATTTTAATCAAATGATTTAATCTCAGAACCTCAGTTCATTAAATGAAAGGGCTAATAGTACTCATCTCACAAGATTGTTGAGAGCGGTGAGAAAAAGGATGTAAAGAGCTTAGCGTGGTGCCTGGCATACATGCACTACCATTATCAAATTGTTTGATTAGACTTTCCATATTAATACATGTTAATTCTTCTTTCATGACTTATCTCCGTTGCAGTTTTTTACACTCTAAATACAATTTTAAAGAATAAGTAAACAAAAAAGGCCATTCAACTAATGACTGAGATGAAGATAATTCTATTCTGGGCCCTCAAATCAAAATATTAAAGTAACAGTAGAAGCTAATCAGATGTTAGGAAGGTGTGAATTTGATCTTGCAAGTAAACCTGGGATTTCCTTCAATAAATATGGTTTCCACTTCCATCTCCTTGTCTTGTTGAGCTGAAATACGGAATTAGAAGGCACATATTCCAGGTCAGGTCTGCCAAGCAAATCACCAACCACTTGCAAGACTTAAATTTATAGCACCTATAAAATATATGGTTATGTACAAGCATAAGGAATAAGCAGTCTAGAAGATAAAGAATTTCATAAAAATTGCAGCTACACAGAGCTAGCTGCTGAAGGTTGAAGTGGGAGTATCTTCTGCAGCAGATGTATGCTGCTCTTGAATGCTTGAATCAATGCAGGTGCTGCTGCTGCTGCTAAGTCACTTCAGTCGTGTCCGATTCTGTGCAACCCCATAGACGGCAGCCCACCAGGCTCCCCGGTCCTTGGGATTCTCCAGGCAAGAACACTGGAGTGGGTTGCCATTTAATTCTCCAGTGCATAAAAGTGAAAGTGACGTCTCTCAGTCATGTCCAACTCTTATCGACCCCATGGACTGCAGCCTACCAGGCTCCTCTGTCCATGGGATTTTCCAGGCAAGGGTACTGGACTGGGGTGCCATTGCCTCCTCCCCAATGCAGGTGGGGCATTCAAAAAGCTTCCTCGGGGTCAGGTTGCTCCAGGTACTTTGTAAGGTTATAGAGTCTGTGATTGAATGATTTTGCAGAGGAGAGTCAGAGGACAGAGTACTCTCTTAGTCCCCAGGGATTCTCATCTGTTGTGACTAACCAAAGCCCCAAGTAGGAGGATGGGTCAGAGGTCTGAAATTCAGAGCCTTGCTGGAACGCGTTGATCCTTAGAAGTAAGCGTCTCGGTATGATAAATACGAACTCCTCAAGCCCGTTAGGGAATGGAAATTTAAGAACCGGTTGGGTCAAAGATCAGGAAATTTATGACGATTATCTGTGGTTACAGTGTAGAGTGTTTGAGGATGGTTTAAGCCAAAGAGTCCAGTGCCTGTAAATCTTGAGTGATATTAATACCTCTGTGAGCATGTGTGTACAACGTTTCTGGAAAGATTAATTGCAAAGGCCAGTTCCCAGGAAAGACAAGCAGGTAATTGGCATTTAATTAATGAGAATAAGTTATATTAAATTAAAGACTTATAATCCTTGATTATTTATCTTCCTGTAGCCAGTGTGACAATCTACTCTTAGATTATTAACTGGGCACTTTTTCGAGAGGCCAAACTAAACCTTCTGTTCAGACTATAAATAAGAATATGCTTGCATATCAACCACGAGAACAGAATGACTTTTGGAAAACCACAGAGGGTTTTTCTTTTTAACATAAATGATATATTAAAAATTCAATCCAGCAGAGCATCCAAGGTCTTCTCGGGCATATTCCACACCTCCAAAATTCAGAAAAGTTGAACGACTGTTGAAGAAAGGGCATGAGCTTGAGGGTTGGTCTGATCGGTTAAGTCCTACCTCTGACTCTATTAACTCTGTGGCCTTGGGCATGTTATTAAAATCTCCGAGGTTCAGTTCTCTTATCTTCATAAATGGGAAAATAATATCTACCTGGAATATATTGTTTTAAAAATTAAATTCCCATGGTCCAGTGCATATGACATGGACAGTGCTCCATAAAAGTTTCTTCTCTTTGTTTTCTCCTTTTCTAGCACAGGGTGACAGGTTAGAAAATTATTCCAAAACAAAATTGAAAGGTTAGTTCTATTTGATGTTGACAATTACCGTTCATGTATGCTAAGTTGCTTCAGTAGTGTCTGACTCTGTGTGACCCCATGGACTGTAGCCCACCAGGCTCCTCTGTCCATGGGATTCTCCAGGCAAGAATACTGGAGTGGGCTGCCATGCCCTACTTCAGAGGATCTTTCAGACCAGGGATCAAACCTGTGTTTCTTACCTCTCCTACATTGGCAGGCTGGCTCTTTACCACTAGAGCTGCCTTGGAAGCCCCAGAATAGACCCACATGAGTACAACCAATTCATTTTTTTTTTTTAAGTGCAAAGGCAATTCAATGAAGAGAGGCAATTCTTTTCATCAAATGGTGTTAGGACAATTGGACTTAATATGCAAAAATAAATAAACTTAGGCCTAAACCCACATATCTTATACAAAAATTAACTTGAAATAGGTTATTGATCTAATTGTACAACATCAGTCTGAAAGGTTTTCAGGAGAAAACATGGGAGAAAATACGCATAACTTGGAATCAAAAAGTTCTTAGAGATGACACCAAAATCACAACTCATAAAAAATTGGTAAGTTGGACTTCACATTAAAAACTTCTGCTCTGTCAAAGACACTATTTGAAAAATGGAAAGACAAGCCACTGGGAGAAAATATTTGCAAATCACATTGTGTCTATGGCTAGAATATATTAGAATCTTAAAATTCAATCGAATTAAAAATGGGTAAAGGATTTGAATAGACACTTGACCAAAAAGGACATACAGATGGTCAATAAGCACAAGAATAGATGGTCAACATTATTAGCCACTAGGAAAAGGAGATACCTCTACTTGTAAATTAAAACTACAGAGATACCACTATATACCTATTAGAGAGACTTAAAAAACAAAGAAACACACAAAATGAAAACCTGATAGTATCACATCATGCATTACTGATAGGATTATAAAATAGTACTGCCATCTGGAAAACAGGTTGGTAGTTTCTTATGAAATTAAGCATACATTTACCATATGACCTAACAATCTTACTCTTGGGTATTTACCCTAGAGCAATGACAATGGAGAAGGCAATGGCAACCCACTCCAGTATTCTTGCCTAGAGAATCCCTTGGACAGAGGAGCCTAGTGGGCTGCTGTCCATGGGGTCGCACAGAGTCGGACACAAATGAAGCGACTCAGCATGCATGCATGCAGTGACAACTTAGATTCACACATACCAAAAAACCCTGTACAAAAATATTGATTGCATCTCTTCATAAGCACCAAAATCTGGAAACAATTCAGATGTCCTTCAGTGGGTGAATGAATAAGCAAACTGTGGTACATTCATACAATGGGATACCACTTGGAAATAGAAAGGAACAAACCATTAAAATACATAACATGACATATGACATGAAGTCGCTTCAGTCGTGTCTGTCTCTGTGATGCTATGGACTGTAGCCTGCCAGGCTCCTCTCTCCATGGGATTCTCCAGGCAAGAATACTGGAGTGGGCTGCCATTTCCTTCTGCAGGGGATCTTCCCCCACCTAGGGATCGAACCTGTGTCTCTTAAGTCCCCCACATTGACAGGCAGGCTCTTTACCACCAGCACTACCTGGGAAGCCCTAATAAAACACATGACAACATGGATGAATCTCAGGGGCGCTATGCTGAGTGAAAGAAGACAGTCTCAAAAGGCTATATTCCATATGATTCCATTTATGTGATACTCTCAAAAAGGCAAAACTATAGTGATCAATGGTTTCCAGGGAGTAGGGTGGAGGTAATATGTGACTCCAAAGGAGCAGCATGGGGTGGGACAGAGTTTGGGGGGATGATGGAATTGTTTTGTGACTGGTGGTGGTGGTGATTGTTACACACATCTACACATGTGCTAAAACTCAGAACTACATGCCAAAAATGTCAAATTGACTGTATTTTTTAAATAGAGTAAAAAGAAAGAAAATGAGTCCATTGAGAAATTGATCTGACTTATGATAAATAAGACATAATATCCAGGAACTCCAAGACTCTTTTTGTAAGTATAATTTATTCATTTATTGGAAAAGTGTTTCTTGAGCACTTCCTATGTGTCCACAGTGTTTTAGGTGCCGGAACTGAAAAGTACTATATGTAACAAAAACTCATGGGAGCTTGAATCACCATAAGTAATAACTATGTGGTATGTCAGATGGTATAAATACTATGATAAGAGAAATAGGAAATGGGGGGAGGTAATGTTGCTATTTGATAGAGGGTGGTGGTGGAGAACAGTTCATAGCCACAAGGAAGAGAAGGAGCAAGCTGTGCAAATATCTTGGGATGAATGTTGCAGACAAAGAGAATAATCTTAGGTAGAGCCCCAATCCAGCACACAAGACTGATCAGAATAGAGCCACTCTTCTTGAAACTAAGCAGGAGGTTCCCAGAGAATCCTTTGCAGAACCCTAGGGTTTGGATGGGGAACACAGTGTGACATTCACTAAGCCAACCCATCCTTGCACAGAGCTTATTTGCCGTGAGGTCAAGAAGAAATCTCTCCTGGGTAAGAAAAATCTCTTCCCTAAGGTCAAGATGGAAATCCTGTCTAAAATCCCATCAGTTGGAAATATGCTTTAGGCCTAGGTGATAAAGCCAAAGTCACCTGAAAAATCACAGACTCTCTCCAGGGTGTGGTGAGAGCAGGAATCAGTTTGTCTAGTAGCAAGGACAGAGGAGAGGAGACTGGCCACTGGTATCTTTCAGTGATGCTGTGAGTACTTGACATGTATGGTGGAGAATCAAGACTCCAGCCCAGATGATTCATAATTAACCTGTGAAAGAGAAACAACCATAGATGGGAGGTGATCCCCAGATTGGCTCCAAATTGAAGGTTCCCAGCTCAAGGTGTAGATGTTCAGAGAGGTGGAGCCTGGGAAGAACCCTAGGGTTGACAGAGGCCAGCAGGAGGGCCAGAGAGCAGACTAGGGCTAAGTCAACAAAGTGCCACGAACCCAGTAGAGACGGCAAGATGGTAGATAATGTGGCTGGAAAGAAGTTAGTAGACATCCTGAAGCCTGTTGGCCAGAAGCCCAGAGCAAAGCTGAAAATATCCCTCAATATTGCTGCTTTTCTCTTCCAAGACTCAACGGCCACTCCGTGAGTTTATCTTGAAGCTGGGCAGACTTTAAGAGAGAAACATGAAAATCCCCTCCCATCAGCCTGCCCATTACTATCTCACAATCTTCCTGGGCTGCAGTTTAGGAAAATCCAAGGGAACCAGTCCCCTTTAAGAACCAATGGCTTACAGGAACTGGCTTCCTGCCAGTGTGGAAAAGTAGAGCAGGAGACATTTAAAGCCCTGTTTGAAAACTGTCATTTTTCCAACGGCCTCAGATGGGGTGATTAATCAAGAAGCAATTCCGGAGAGAAGCCATCTTCTTTACCTACTTAAATCTCCCAGGTTAAGTTGTATTTTAAGCCCTGGCTTATTTTTTAGACAAGTTTGTTGCTGTTGCCTAACCCTATGGTAAAGCAATTATTGTCTGCGAGGGTCATGCAGAGTTCAGTAGAACTGAAAAACTCACAGCCTTTAGTATTAATGGGGTGAGCAGCTTGTTCAGGGTCTTTTCCTTAAAGGGACAGAACAGTGAGTGAGAACAGTCCATAATGAGAAAAAATGCACTTGATGTTTCAAGAGAGGGGAGGCTTCTTTTGGTGGCTTCTGGCAAAAGACCCCAAAATCAAATAAAACAAAAAAATGGTTAGAATCAAGTTCCACCCTCTAAAGACAAGTGGCCCCACCCCAATATTGTTGAATCTGTTATTTGAACTCAAGTGAGGAATCAGAAATTCAAAAAGGAGACAGAAGAGAACTAATGTATTTCAAGCGTCTATTATGTGCTAGTTGTTTCACGTAAGTTCACCTTAATTGTCAAATCTACCCCTTTGATGTATATGATGTAATGTATATGCTACTATTACACGTACTCTGCAGATGAGGAAACCAAGAGAGCTAAATATTTTGCTCCAGATTACGCAGTAACTGGCAGAACCAGGCCAGGAACCCAGATTTATCTAAGTACATGGACCCTTTCTCACTACTCCCTCCCAGTCCATGTTAAATGTCAGGATAACTGGACAGGTTGAATTTTTTCTTTGTTCTTTTAGACTCCCCAAACATATTAAGATGCTCATTTCAGACACCCCTCTTTCCTATGAATTCTGTGTCTTTGAAAAATAATGAGAACTAATATGTAATATTGAAGACAACAAATGCCAGATATTGAAGACAAATGGCATGGTCTAATTAAACCCACACACAACACATATACACACGTGGTTAAAAATAAAAGATTTAATAATCATCCCATTTTACGGAGGAGAAAGTTGAGGCTTAGAGAGTTTATATCTCTTGTTTACGTAGCACAGCTAGTAGTGACAGAGCCAGGTTTCACAGCCAGGCCTTTTGATTTGAGGATCTACTCCTACCTGTGGTTTTGTTCAGGCACTGTGGCTTTTTTTGTCCTCCCCTGACTGACAAAGCTGAGCACCCGGCCCAGATTTCCTTGTGAGGACTCTAGGGGCTGATTAGCAGTCTCACCACAGAGTGTCTGAGCCTTTTGAGAGAAAGTGTAAGATGACCATATGGAAAAATGGTGCCTCTTTAGCCTCTGCGTCTCAAGCAGCTTGGCCATATTGCTACTAAGCTACCCTCCATGGGGCTGCGGCTAAGTCGCTTCAGTCATGTCTGACTCTTAGTGACCCCATGGACTGCAGCCCACCAGGCTCCTCCATCCATTTTCCAGGCAAGAGTACTGGAGTGAGCTGCCATTGCCTTCTCCGCTCCATGGGGCAGCCACTCTCTATAGGGTGGTGGCGGTTTAGTCGCCTAGTCGTGTCTGACTTTTTGCGACCCCATGGACTATAGCCTGCCAGGCTCCTCTGTCCATGGATTCTCCAGGCAAGAATACTGGAGTGGGTTGCCATTTCCTTCTCCAGGGGATCTTCCCAACCCAGGAAACGAACCCGGGTCTCCTGCATTGCAGGCAGATTCTTTACCAGCTGAGCTATGCGGGAAGCGTGGAGCCCAAAACCACAAGGCCTGTGGGTCAGACTCAATGCCCCAGCTTCTTTGAAGGCTCTAGACATTCCCTTCTCCCTCTCTTCTGGAAATGGCAATCCTTCTGTGGCATTTCTGTGGTATGTTGTTTAATGACTGCAAATTCCTTCCATTCCAGTGTCCAGGGCCCTATGCACTGTAATTCCGCACCCTTGCCTGTCCTGGAGGACAGTGTGTTTCTCCACCCTCTTCAGTCTGGGCAGTTAGGACTTGCTCTGACCTATCAGCTTCCACCTTCTTTGAGTGCTGTCCTGAGGCCACCACACAACGAAGCTGATCCAGCCGACTGAATAATGACAGGCCAGAAGGGAGAGAAGTGTGGCACCCCAGCCGACAGCCAGCACCCACTGCCACGGAGGCCAGGGACACCCGCCGTCCTGACCTTGAACCCAGCTGACCCTCCCGCTGAAGGCAGCTGCTTGAGTGAACCCTGGCAAAACAGGCCGTGTAAGCTTACAGCCAATTCAAAGAATCATGGGGCGGGGCGGGGGGGCGGGGGGGAAATACATTGTTTTTAAGCCACATTTGGGGATGGTTTGTCACCCAGCAAAGACTGACTGAAACAGTGCCCCTTTGAAGTTTGGAGCACTGTAAGGGTGCATCGTCGGCTGACACTCTTCTCTGCAACACTTCAGAGGCTGCTGCTGTGTAAACCATGAACATGATCCTCCCGAAACCTGCCTCCACTGCCATAAACTCCTCCAGAGAACACTGGATGTTTCAGGACTCTTATCCTTCGAGGAACACAGTCAGGACACTCACATTACTAAACTGACAATATTTGAGGTCTGAAAAAAATATATATATTGTACCAATATTTTAAAAGAACGCCAAAAATCAAAATTAATATTTCGTTGTGACTTCCCTGGTGGTCCAGTGGTTAGGAATCTGTCTTCCAATACAGAGGACATGGGTTCAATCCCTGGTTGGCGAACTAGGATCCCACAAGCCACTGGGCAACTAAGCCTGTGTGCCACAACTAGAGAAGCTCACACTGCAACGGAGGATCCTGCATGCTGCAGCTAAGACCCAATGCAGCCAATAATAAATAAATAAATTTTAATTAATATTTCATTGAATGCAAATGTAATAATCTGCCAAGTAGTTGCCTACATTTCATGGGATTTTTTTCCAGGCAAGGATACTGGAATGGGTTGCCACTTCCCTCTCCAGGGAATCTTCCCAATTCAGGGATTGACCCATGTCTCCTCCATCTCCTGCTTGGCAGGCAGATTCTTTACCACTGAGCCACCTGGGAAGCCCAATGAGCTTGAGTATCTTGGGTGTTTTGTGTGCCGATGGCCCTGGGTACTCTGTGTATTCACTCTTTAAGTTCTACCCTGATGCCCCAAACTCCAGCTGAGTTATGCTATCCCATCCTTGGGGAGAAGATTAAGTGAGGAGTTCCTAAACCTAAGGGTACCCTGTCTATCCAAATCAGTTAGCAAAAAGACAGTCACCTGCCTCAGCCAATCAGAGACTGTTTTAAGGCACATCACAGCAACTCAATTCATCAGGAAGTTGTAGAAAAGCAATAGAGTGCTTTCTAGAGAAACAGCATTGTGGGGGCACAGTGTATGATGGGGGGTACAGAGATGAAGCCAGCAAGGACAAGTGAATTCTTTATTAGCTAATTGAGAATTATTTCAAGCCTCAGTCCTTCCTGAGAAAAGTAAGTGGGGAGTTCCTGAATTTCTGTCAGAACCATGAGCACAGACACACATTTTAGGAAAACACAGAAGCAAAAGCTGGCATAGCAGCTCAGCAGGGGGATACAAAGAGCTCTTATCAACACATTAGCCCACAGAGAATCGGTGATACCCCGGGTGCCATTCTCAAAAATGTGGATTAGCCACTTCTGCCTGAGTGGAGTTCTCAGTTTGGTTCTGCAAGTGACCACACACCATGTTTATTCTCATCCTCTCTCTCTCATTTGGGAATATACCCAACCTTAATCGAAGTTCTCCAAATCCAGTCTATGTAGCCTAAAGGCTATGTGGGAGGAAGGGGTCAGCCTTACTAGAGGCCATTAGGATCATAAACTAAACTCATGCATCATTCCTGCAAGGCAACCGCTTGGTGGAGAGGCCCCGTTAAAAGCCAAGATTGCTCTTAATTTAATCTAGTGCAGTCAGTCCCCTGGAGAGGTGCCGAGGGATTGTTTATGGGATTGGGGAAGTAATCAATACACCATCAGAGAGGGAGCCAAATAATTTAGGTCGTGTTCATCTGAGGGAGGGCAGACCTTGTAGAGAGGTTATCTATAACTGTAGTTGAGAAAGGGAGAGGAAGAGAGGGGGAAGGAAGAAACAAGGACAGAATACATTAACAAGGAGAATTTGAACATTTTCATCCTCATCAGGACAATGAGGAAAAAAACCCTGGCAGTTTTCTTTAAAGATGTGTCCTGCCAGAGCTCTTATTCCTCCAATAGAGGTTTATTAAATGCCTCCTTGGTTTGTTCACACCCACAACTGTACATTAGGAGCAGGCATTGAATTTGTGTTTTACGTCTTCCAAACTTCTCCTCCACAGCTTCTCAGCTCATTGATGGCAACTGACAAATTCCTGTTCCAGCCCAAAATGTTGGTCCCCATGGAGGGAACTCGTCTGGTACATTTCCTTTTTCTGTTGCAAATGCCTTTGGGCAGACTCATCCCGTGGTTGTAGATCATGGTTGGAGAATAAGAGGAGTGAGAGAAACCTGAGCTTGAGCTGTTTATTTATTCTGGCTTTCAACAAATCTCTTTCCACATGTGCAAGCGTACTTTGCTTCTGTCTTTTTAAAAGGTAATATCACACATGCTAAAATTTTCAGTTTTATGGGGGGGTTTAAAGTGTAAAATCAGTCTCCTTCCCACCTACCATAACCCACTTCCAAGTACTCTGCCCACAGGCAGCTCTTACCACCAGTATTACTTTTTTTTTTTTTTTTAACATAAGTTAACACTCTTGGCAGTGACACCTCGCATTTTTTCTCTTAACAAAATGCTTTTGGATTTCATTCCTTGTGAATACATGTAGATCTGCCTCAGTAGTTTCAACGGCTGCATAGGAGTCCATTTTATGTGCACTTAGGTTGCTTCTAGTCATTTGGAGGGGGGAGGGGGAAATCTTTTGAGCATTTTCAAGAAAACTACTAAAAGAAAAGAGTAACTACTAAACTAACTACTAAAAGATAAGAGTTTTTGGTCCCAGGCCTTGAAGACCCCTAGTCTAGTGGAGGAGGCAAAGTAATTAATGGATGGTTTCATTAATGTTTGGGCTACAATCCTGCCATGAATCCAGGACTAGAGAGGCATACAGAACACATATATCTCCCTGGTGGGGCCGCAAAAGGCATCACAGAGGCAGGGCCAGGGATGCTGGCCAGGTGGAATACAGGTAAGAGGGCAGGAGGAAACAGCCTGTGCCCGAAGTCGGCTTAGGCAGCTACAAGAAGGAGTGGCAGGAGGATGGGAGAGACTGATCAGCCTCGGACCACCAAGATCTGCAGATGGAGCTGGTGCCTCCTCTAAGCTCAGCATCCCCAGCAGACAAATGTTCCCTCCTGCTCCTTCTCTCCCAAGGCCCCCAAACAACTTGATACACAGGCCTCGGAAAGAAATTCCCAGCCCTGAGCCGGGCCTCCCGGACCCCGTGTTTGCAGCCCTTCGTGGGAGCCCTGCCGGCCCCCTGCCCTCGGAGGCGAGGCGGCGGCGCTATGCACCTGCCCCTGAATTGTGCCTGGCCGTCGCCGGCCGGGAGCTGACTGACACAGCAGGTGCCTCCAGCCTGCAGACAATTCCATATTTCAATGGAGCGTCGCCACCAAAGCTTATTATCTAGGGCAATAAAGTTTGGGATTAGGGGGATTCGGAATGATTGTATGATTCTCCACAAAGCTTATCTTCTAATAGACCAGCTGCTTTATTAGGCCGCCCCCATCCGCACCGGGCCCTTCCCAAAGCATCCTGAGTCCCAGGCAGCCGAGGGGGGCCTTCAAGACGGCAGTGGCAGACAGCTGGGGGTATCGTATCACCCCCAGTCTCCATCTGCGAGTGTTAAATTACGGGCGGCTTCCAGCTGGGCACACCCGGGCTCCCACCTTCCTCCCACAAAGAGCCCTCCCCCACGTCAATGTCTGGCATCTGCCGAGAACACGATGTGACCGCCCCTCCCCCGCTGGTCCCCACCTCTGAACTCGGAAAGGCCAAGCTTGGGTATTGGCCTGCTATCAGGGCCTCGCTGTCGCGGGGTGGAGGGCAGTGGAGGGCAGTGGAGGGCAGGGCTGTGGAGAAGAGGGTACCATGAACGTGTCTGCTGCGCATGGGGCTCTGCTGGAAAGGGGATGGGGTTGTGTACCACAGAGTCACAAAGAAGCAGGTATGCTTAGCAAGCTTCTGAATATTTGCCCCTAAACAGGAAATTAATGCACCCTTGATTGTGATGGGGGCCATTCTCACACCTTCCTCCACCCCACTGCTCGGCTCCTTTTTCTGGCTGGAGCTGAGCATGGGGCAGTGTCTCAGTCCCTTGTGATCAGCAGCGGTGGGACTAGCCTCATGCCCTAAGCCTCCCTAAGGGGCTTTTTTGGTGGCTCAGCCAGTAAAGAATCGGCCTGCAATTCGGGAGACCTGGGTTCGATACCTATGTCTGGAAGATCCCCTAGAGAAGGTAATGGCAGCCCACTGCAGTATTCTTGCCTGGAGAATCCCATGGACAGAGGAGCCTGGCCCGACTACAGACCACGGGATCGCAAACAGTCAGACATGACTGAGCGACTCCCACACATCCTTCCCTGAGACCCTCTTTTGTCCTGAGTCCTTGGCAGAATATCTGCTCAGAAGAGGAGGATATTAATAAGCACTGGTAAGCATGCTAAGAGGAACAAAGGAATCTGCAAACACGTTTGAGACATAATGAATATGTGCCCTTGTTTTCTTATTCTGCAAAACAGATTCTGTCACTTACTTTGCAGGACTGTGGTGAGGGTTAAAAACAAACGTGAGACAAGTGTAGCATCCAACATTTGGCACGTGCTCAGCAAGTGTGGTTGTGATGATGGTGATGATGTGGTTTTATTACTGCTTTTGCTGTCATTATGTATGACCTGTAAACACATTTATCAGCATGCCTTCTATAATGATCCTACTGGTATGAATGGGGGCATTCATAATAATTCTTGTGGGCAAGAATTATTGACACGAATCTAGCACACTTAATCCGAAGGGCTTGAATGTTGTGAATGGACTTGATTGCAGGACTAAGTACTTAAGCAGTGATGAGAGTTACTGAAGTTCAACTAATCTGTGTTCTGTTCATTCATTCATTCAACAACCAAATTCTAAGCCCCTTCTCTGTGCTAGACACTGTTTTAGGTTTGGGGAGAACCGCAGTAAATGAGAATTTTAAAGTCTTTGCCCCTATGGCATGCATATTCCTTTGGGGAAGAAAGAAAATAAAATGTACATGTAAGAAGAATGTCAAATTGTGATAGGCCCTATGAAGAAAATAACCAAGTGATGGACTAGAAGTCATTTGGCAGGGTGTGGTGAGCTGGGTGAGTGACATTAAGGAGGGAAGCCATGGGCAAGTCTCTGATGAGAAGACTCTAGTGAAGACCTAAGTGATGAGAATGAGGCAGTCATATGAAGACCTGGGAGAAAAGTTCTTGGGAAGAGGGAACAGTGAAGACAGAGCTTCTAGTAACAGAGAGGCAGGGAAAAAGGCCAGTGTGGTCAGAGCATGTGGGTGGGGAGTGCAGCAATGAATGTGGCAAGTGCAAAATCATGGAAGTGTTTGCAGACCCTGGCAAGACTTAGGATTTCATTCTTTTTTTTTTTTTTTTCAGCTTTATTGAAGTATAATTGACAAATAAAATTGTAAGACATTTAAAGTGTCTATATTGTGACAATTTGATATACATTTACACTATGAAAGGATTCCTCCCAACAAGTTAATTAACACATCCAGATATAAATATAGATAGATATAGATGAGAACATTTAAGTTCTACTTTCTTAACAAATTTCAACATAAGGTTTTATTCTAACTGCCACAGGAAGATAGTGGGAGGTTTTTAGTAGTTGAATGACATGATTTGATTCATACATTGGGAAGGTCCCTCTGGCAACTGTGTTCACTGTCAGTGTGCTTGCATGAATAGCCAGTCACCACAAATGAAATGCCGCAGCCTGTCACAAAAATTCAAAAAGCCAGGACAAGAAAAGACCTGAACAGCAAGAGACCCAGATCGAGAAATTCATATCAACTAGAAGCCCAAGAAAAGCCTGTACTGAGGACAAGTTCATATGAAGTTAAACTGTATTAACACCGCATTTCCTACAGGTTTAAGGCTTTTGCTCCATTTGAGTTAATAATCCAGGGCAAATGTAAAAGCTTAAGATTTCGAGACAAGCGATCACACCTGATTGTCTCTTGAATTGCCTATCATGTCTGTTGCTGTTTTCCTAAGTTCTCATCCCTTACACGCAAATTGAAAAACTGTCTCAACTCTTTGCTCTTCTATGATTTGATATGAGCAGATTCACAAAGGACAGCTGCCTAATACAGAAGAAGGCAAGTGGCTCTCATCCATTATTTTGGAAAGCTCTGGAAATACTACACAGAGATGCATACAAGGCTCACCTGTACGCTTTATCATTCTGTAACAAGTTCTTGTGAGTCTGTGGTCTGGTGAGAAATACATGTAGTCAGCAATCAAGAAAGGGGAATTTTCTTGGCTCTGCTTCAAACTAGCAATGCAAGCTTAGACAAGAAATTTGTTCTTTCAGGCCTCCATTTCATTTCTATCATATGGATAATACCTCCTCTACAAAGAACAAACAAAACTTAGGTTTCCCTAAACATAATTGAGAATCAGATGCAATTTAAAAAATCCTCCATAGGGGCTACCCTGATGGTCCAGTAGTTAAGAATTAGTCTTCCAATGCAGGGGACATGGGTTCAGTCCTTAGTCGGGGAACTAAGATCCCACTTGGTACCAGGCAACTAAGCCCACATGCCCTGGAGCCTGCACACTGAACAAAGATCCCTATTGCCGCAACTGAGTAAATATATGCATTATATATTTTAAAAAATCCTCCATAAACAGGGGACCAGATATCACTTAACCTACATACAAATAGGAGTACAAATGGGAGACTCCTTTCTATACCTGCTTTCTCAACGTGTAAACACATTGCTAGTACACTTCATTATTGATTCCTAAACTTACTATATAGCATTACAGAGCAGCAATATATTCAAAATGAGAAGGATTCCTGTGTACTGTCATCAAAGACATATGATCCTATGATCCCTGTGCATTGAGACTGTGTCATTTTTTTTTTTTGTATCAATACATTAGGCACTCAGTATAGATGTTTGCTGAAATAAAATGATGCTATCAATCGTTGCTATTTTTTTAAGTCAGAAGACTCAAGAAGTTAAACAATTAAATAAATGTCTAGATGAGTTAAGGTAGAGGCAAAGAACCTGATATATCTTGAACTTTAAAATCACAGTAGTAAAATACACAGCTAAGTAATTGTCGATGATACAGTGATGATCTTGTACTCCCAGGAAATATTAATATCTAGATTGTGGACAATACACTCTCTTTACAAAGGCAAGAAAGACTTTTATACATTTCAGTAATAAATTCATTCAGATTTCTAAAAATGCAAACTGCCAATTATCTGGGCTTCCCAAGTAGCATCAGTGGTAAAGAACCCGCCTGCCAATGCAGGAAACTTAAGAGACTCCAGTTTGATCCCTGGGTGGGAAAGATTGCCTAGAGAAGGAAATGGCAACCCACTCCAGTATTCTTGCCTGGAGAATCCCATGGAGAGAGGATTATCCAGAAGATAGAAACATTTAGAATAAATTATTTGTTATTTATGTTTACACATACATTTATTGACAGCTAACAATATACCAGAGAGAATCAGGCACGACATAGACAGGCAGATTCTCTTGCCCTCAAGAAGTTTGCATTCAAATGACAGAACCAGAATATCAGCAAGTAAACACAGAGAAATACACAAGGAATTTACCTTAGGAATCTTAGTGACTCAGGATCTCCTCTAATCTCATAAGTCCATCTAAGGAGCAATTAAGAAATTAAATGTGAATGTGCTATAAAAGTTAAATGCACTCTCAAAATGTAAGTTTTATTAGTAATAAAGGGTATAAAGAAAAGTGTCAGTTATTAATGACCATCTTACTTCTATGCACTCAGATAAAAAAGGAAGTGAAAAATCAAATCGCAGTAGAGTATATATAATGTGTGATTTGACTCATAATTGTGCATTGGAAAAAAATTCTCTTTGAGGGCTTTCATTTTTAAAAACATTTCTATAATGTTTGATTTTATTTTACAAAGGACTTGTATGGCTGTTGTAATTTAAGTGTTTTTAATGCAGAAACAGTCAATGGAATGTTCATGGGCCTCTATAAATAGGCATGTGTGCATTCAAAAGAATCAGAATGTGTGTAAGATGGTTGCCATTAAACATGAAAAGTCTCTGCTGTATCTAGCTTGGGTAATGAGGTAGAGAGAAAAATTCATCAAGATGAACTTGGAGATAATTCCTTTAGCACAGAAGGCAGAAACGTTAATTGATGGATGTGATGCCCACACAGGATAACACTTTTAGCTCCCAAACATGACAGCTTCAGTTGGCCAATGTAAAAATAAAATGAAATGAAAGCCTTTTGAATTGACGTGATGGAGGAGAAGAGGAGAAATGATTTTGCCATGCGCCAGATATCTATTTTTCATTGATACAAGGACTTTGGTCCAATTAGGAGATCTTAGTCCTGATCCTCAGGGATAGGACCATTCTTTTCTTTCCTTTTCCTTTCTTCCTTTCTTTCCTTTTCCTTCCTTTCTTTCTTTCCTTTTCTTTTCTTGCTTTGTACCTTATTTTTCATTAAATAACTACTCAAGATGAAGTATAGAAAGGAAGAAAAACATTTTACTTTTCAAGAGAAACAATTTCCATTGCTTCCAAATCTACGCAAAACTACGCAAATCTATCTCTGTTTTCTTAGGTGGATGGCTGGAGAAACAGGGTCATGATTTTAAAGATCAGAGTCAAGGTGAACAAACATTACACTGAACTCACTCGAGCCTCACATTACTACAGAAGAAAACAAATCTTCCCGATCCTGACAAATCCAAATTGAAGACTGCCTGCCTAGACAAATCCCAGCTTATCAATCAGGCTGCTTCAAGGAAACTAATCCCTAGCCCCGCTGCCTTCTGGGGATTCATTGCTCACTCTTTTGCTTGATTTTCTCCCTTCTGACTACACAGATTATTCAAATGGTGTGGTCACCCAAACAATTGGAAAGCAAACAGGCCAAGGTGCAAAGGATGCCTGGAGTGTTTCTGAGCAAGATTTAAGATTCTCTTGCTCCCAGGAACAACAATTTGCATTTACCTGGGGCTTCAAAAATGACCTTAAAGAAAAGGAGGGAGGCAGAGGCTTGCTGTTCGGCAGAACTGGATTCAACTTCAGACTCAAATGTACACTAGTTTTGCAACCTTGGCCAAGTGACAAATTCCTGAAGCCTCAATTTTCTCTCCTATACCTTGGAGATAATGATACCTACACGTCAGGGGAATTAGGTGAGAACATGCAAGTCAAGTATATGGCACGTAGCCTGTCACACAGGAAGTACCTAATGTTCGAAAGTAGTATTATTACCAAGAGAAAAGCAGTTAAGTTCTGACTTGAGGCTTTGAAGGAAATTGGTGTAACTGGCCAAGGAAAATCCTTGAATATGGAACTGTACCAGAATGGCATGCGTAGGAATGCAAAAATGGGTAGTTTCATCTGGGCTGCTAAATCACAGTTCCACAAATGTTCTGAAAGCTTTGGGTCAATTATGTAATTTTTTTAAGGTCCAATAGCCTTGTCTTTCCATGAGTAATATTCATACCCTAATTTTAATGAATTCAGAGATCTTGTCATTCTACCTCAAAGTAATGTCACATGTAATAATCACTGATTTCAATAGTCTGAAAGTAGTTGAAAAGATATTCTGGGTTTTGCCGGGCTTCTTCAAAGGATGTGACAGAGGATTTACTTGGTTCACAACAATGTTTATTTAATCTTTATGCTCTCCCATCCACTTAATTTATTCTCTGCAGCTGCTCTAAGCCTCTCTCCTCAAACACTCCTGAAAAACTATAGCCTCTCTCACCCCATCACCATCAATAGGCATTTTCCCACCATTCACCCTCCCCTTTCTATCAACATCTTATTAATTAGATCAGTGTTTAGCCCCTCTAGCAGCCAGAAAGACTCCTTCCTCTTTGAGAGGGAGGAATAAGAGGAAAATTGAGATGAAGATCACAGGTGTCCTTTCATTAGTCTAAAAGTTTGTGAACACTAAAAATGTTTTTTTGTTTAATCTGTTTCAAAAGGTTGTGAGAATTGAATGATAATTTATTTAAAACAAAAGGAAAAATGCTTGAATATAATAAGTGTACAACATAAATTGTACTGTTCTTATTACTACTATCTTTGGGCTAACGGTAGTCCATGTTCAGCAAAGAACATAAATTCACAAATCAAGAAACATGCAGCAAAATTAGAATGCACAGATCAGAGTTAAATCTTGTTCACAAGTATAGACCTTATGACACTTATAGTTGACATCTTACCCATTTAGACCTATTGTACCTACTTGCCCTTTCTTAGTTGACCTCCTTAGAAATGACCTTTTGCTTTCCTTGGGAGTCTAGTAGACCTTTAACTTCCCTGGTTTCCCCTGCCTACCCGCCCACCACCACAGCTATCTAATTGTGACTGTCACCCTGGAATTTGACAATGTTCTATATTATATTATCATAGGTTCAACAAAACTCTCTAGTCTTGAGAATATTCACATTGCTTGATAGTCATTAGATTATTCCATCATAAGAATAAAGACTATTGCCTATCAAATCTCCTAGCTAGACTTCTGTTGATCCAGACTTCTATTTTCTACTTTTAACAAAGAAAGTAAGTAAAGCAGCAGATCCAGGCTACTGCCGTCTGAAACAGCATCCACAAGCGGCGAGCTGTCTACATGCAAACCAACCTCAGAGCAAACCAGTATAACATTTACCCATCTGCCATGTTTTTCTCTGAGCCTCTTCGGGTAACATTCCTGGGAACTTCTGGTCCCATAGTAATAGATCGAGTTGATTAGGGAGCCTCCCTCTGTCTGCCCACACACAGACTTTTAAAAATCAAACTTTAATTTTTGCAGAGGCTTATTGATATTGTCCAGCTCTGACAACCCTAGTTCCACTACCAGACCTGTTAGGAGGTGAAATGGACTTAGTAATGCCTTCGACTTTCATTACTCAGCCAGATTGTGGAGTCTATCAATTATCCTAACATTGACAGCCAGTGAATTAATTGGTGCCTTTGACAAGGACAGCTATTACCCTATGTTGTTCTGACAGCTGGTTTTGATATCGGGAATTTGTCAACCTCCCCTTCATGGGAGCAGTGGGAGGATGGTTGAGTGAACCAGGAGAGGACGTTTCAGAATTTTCTCCCCACTCCCAGCAGCTGCAGACTGTCCTCCTCCTAAATGGAGCTGCTGACATTCTGAACCTGAACATCCCAACACATGTCAGACTTGCATGGCACAGACTACAGGCTAACAAAATGAGAAAAAGACCCACAAAAGTTGACCAAGTTAACACTGAACCGGGAACCCTTTAGCAATTTCAGAAGCCATTTATACTCACTGTGCTCCACTCTTCTGGGCTTCTCCATCTGACATGAGTGGAGTTCTCCTCCTGATCAGGAGATAAGGTAGCTTCAGTGGGAGGTCATACATGTGGGAGGTTCTAGTCACCTTTATTTGAGAAGACGTTCAAAGCACAGAGATGCAAATACCAAATAACTTTTAAGGTCCCTTTCAACTTTAATAGTCTATGATTCAGGGATTTCTCTGGTGGTTCTATGGCTAAGACTTCATGCTCCCAGTGCAGGGGGCCTGCGTTTGATCCCTGGTCTGGGAACTAGATCCTACATGACACAACCAAAAGGTCCTGTGTGTTGTGGCATGTGGCAGCTAAGGTCCCACAAGCCACAGCTAAGACCCTGTGCAGCCAAATAAATAAAGTTTTAAAAAGAGACTAGGATTCCAAAGCTTTTTGTAACTTCCACAACTTCTTGGAATTCTCTTAACCAAGTGACTTGGGTTAGTGCAGGGAAAAAAAAAAAAACCAGAGCAAGATAACCTTCTGACTTTCTGTGTGCTCCGCAATGGCTCAGATGGTAAAGAATCTGTCTGCAATGCAGGAGACCCGGGTGTGATCCCTGAGTTAGGAAAATCTTCTGGAGAAGGGAATGGCAACTCATTCTAGTATTCTTGCCTGGAGAATTCCATAGACAGAGGGACTGGCAGGCTACAGCCCATGGGGTTGAAAAGAATTGAACACAACTGAGTGATTAATACACACTTTCACAAAAGTCACACCTTTGTCTGGAATTCTATAACTTGCCTGTAAGATGGGAAAAGTGCCCATTCTACCGCTTTCAAATACAATTCTCCAAGATAAGGCAGCTAGAAAGACTGGGATAGAAATTTGAACTCTTCGGAAGATAAGCAAAGTTAACCCAAACCATTGCCCATTCATTCCTCCCGGGTTTCTGCTGGGTGGAAAAGAAGAACCAAAGTGCTGACTTCACCGGGCCTCGCTAAGGCCAGGTGTTAATGGCACTCTGCTTCAGTCATTTGGTATAACTGCTCTCAGACACTAATGCTGACCATGTGAGTTAACAACTCAGTAGGTCTGCAATTGTCCAGGGTTGAGCAAGAAGTGCTGAGCAGTAAATGTAATCCACAATCCATAAAATTAAGCCTGGTGGAGAAATGCAGCTCAAGGACATTTAAAACAGTTAAGCAAGAGGAAAAGCAAAACTGATGTTCAGTTACATTTTCTGGGTGGCATGTTGGGCGCATGGTGTGGAAGTGACCCCTTGAAAAGGTTAATGGCAAAGCAAATGCCTCCGCCGTTAGTGAGAAGCCGGGCCTTTCCCTTAGGACGTGATTAGGTCTTTGGGAAGCTTGTAGAAGGTGTTTCTAGAAACTGTCTGCGGTGGATTCCCTCTCGATGGCTGAACATGCCAGGCCATTAATCTCACTTCTGAGCTCTCAGTTCCTCTTCATAAAAAGGTTGCTGTGTTCCTCGTTTTCTGTTCTCATTACTCTGGCCTGTCTCACCCCTCTCTAAAATTCTACTGTGAAAGCAGTGTTGGCCTATCAGAAGGGGGCCATTGGTACTATAAACAGGAAGAAGCAGAGAGCCCAGGCATCAAAGTATATCTGAAAATTCATTACGCCTAAACGGCTTTCCAAGTTCAGGTCTCCACTACAATGGCCATGCCAAGTGACTGTGAAAATTTTACTTAAATATCTCCACTGTCATGGAACTCACTATTCCTTGTAACTTCCCTCTTCACATTGAAAGGCTCTAAATATTAAAATATTTTTCTTAAATGACCTGACATCTGACCTCCTGCTCCTCCCACCATCAATTAAAGTTCTGGACATCTGGTACCCATGAAACAAACCATCTTTGTATTACAACACATTGAAAATAAATAAGCCAGCCAGGATGAGTCCAAGTCCAAGTCCAAGTCAAGCTTATACAATTTCAGAGGCCCTCTTTCTTAAAAATGATAGAAAATTATTAACTTAAAGTTAGGTACAAAACTAAATATTTTGAATAAGAAAATAAATCTCAAAAAATTACACATTGAAAAAGCTGATAATAATCCAACCATCACAAAGCCACAAAAAGAACAAGATAATCTTTTAATTAATTGTCTAACCACCTCTGTGACTTTGTAATTTATAATAAGAAGTATATATTTGGTCTACATCCCCATTCCTGGCACAGAGCTCTAAAAGCCTCAGAATTGCCTAAGTGATGAGAACCATAAAGGTGTCTTTTATTATATTATGAGATGACTTTTGGAGCGCACCTAATGATGAGGACGGGGAGCCAAGAGAACCAACCATGTGATTAGAGGGTTGGAGTTTTCAGTCCCCTTTTCCTGCCTCTTGGGTCGGGAGAGGAGTTGGAAGTTGAGTCAGTTGCCAATCACCAGTGATCTAATCTATAATACCAGTGTGACACAGAGAACAGACTTGTGGACCCAACGAGGTTGTTAATGGCAGAAACCAACCAACACTGCAAAGCAATTATCCTTCAATTAAAAAAAAAATAATGCCTGTTTCATAAAGCCTCCACAAAACCCCAAAAAGACAGTGTTCTAAGAGCTTCCAGGTTTGTGAACAGTGGCAATGCAGGGGGAATGTGCACTCTGAGAGGGACGGAAGCTCTGGGCTCTTCCCCGGGCCTTGCCCTGTGCGTCTCTCCCCTCTGGCTGTTTCTGAGTACCATCCTTTCATAACAGTCAGCAATCTAGAAAGTAAAATCTTTCTTTGAGTGCCATGAGCTGCTTAAGCAAATTAATCAAACCCAAGGATGAGGTTTTTGGGAATCTCCAGTCTCCAGCCAGTGGATCTGAAGCCCAAGTGACTGCTTGGACATGGGACTGGTGTCTAAGTGGAAGCGGGCCGGGGACAATCTTGTGGGACTGAGTCCTTAACCTGTGGGATCTGAGGCTGTCTTCAGGTAGGCAGTGTCAGAATTCAGCTTAATTGTAGGATACCCAGGTGGTGTCTGAGAATTACTTGGAAAAACCCTGTCACACACTGAAATTGGGATGCTTAGAATCTTTACCTCTCTAATACTTTTTTGCTCCTTGCATTTTTGGGGATCAATATTCAGAATAACTCTTTATTTGACAACAATTTGGTAATATCACTTTCTAGGGATAAAGGTAATTAAGAGAAATAAAGAGGAGAAAATAATCCAATCTTTCCTTACATCCAAATTTGGCTTTCATTTTGATAGACTAGGAAAGGTCGTTTGCGCGGTCTGCTGCGCTGGGTCTTTGCTGCTCTGGTTGTGGTGAATGGGGGCTACTCTCCAAGGAGCATGGGGACTTCTCACTGCCATCGCTTCTCTTGTGGCGCATGGCCTCTAGGTGACAGAGTTTCTGTAACTGCAGCTCTCAGGCTCCAGAGGACAGACTCAGTAGTTGTGGTACACAGGCTTAACTGCTTGGTGGCGCGTGGGATCTTCCCGTACCAGGGATTGAACCTACGTCCCCTGCATTGGCAGACAGATTCTTTACCACTGGACCACCAGGGAAGTCCTAGGAAAGTTTTTTTTAGCTACACCACTTGAGATGGGTAACATCAGTGATGTTTGAGGATTGGTGTCAAATTTGGAAAAGCCTGCATAAGTCTCTTTTGTATGTAAGCTGTAAAATTTGGAGGAATTTTTCATGGACCAACTCTTGGCTCTTTCATACTTTGCTTCTCTGCCTTACCTATAAATATGTGATATCAGGCTTCCCTGGTGGCTCAGATAGTAAAGAATCTGCCTGCAATGCAGGAGACCCTGGATTCAATCCCTGGATCAGGAAGATCCCCTGGAGAAGGAAATGGCAACCCCACTCCAGTATTCTTGCCTGTAAAATCCCATGGAGAAAGGAGCCTGGTGGGTTACAGTCCATAGGTCACAAAGAATAGGATACACCAGGTACGGTAAGTGTGAGCGTGCCACTCAGCCCCCGGCCGTGTATCTTCATGCCACACTCGATGGGTGAGCCAGCATAAATTAGTGAAAGGGAGATTCTAAGAAGCCACTGCTTCCCAGTACAGCTACTCACACTCAACTGTACTGTATATAGAAGTGGGAGATCATTTTACAGCATAAGCATATGTCAAATCACTGTATCATATACCTGAAACCAATGTAATGTTATATATCTATTATATCCCAATTAAAAATTTTTAAATAAATAAATTAATTAAAAGTAACACACAAAAAAGGAAAGAAGTATGAACTACAAAATATATCCCATTACACCCAAACTAAAGGTATCCTCCTCTCAAGTTCTCCTTAGTCGGAGCTAAAGCTACCCATTGCTACTCTAACACCCTCCTAACAAAGGGGCATGGGAGGGGAGGGGAAGCCCACGTGGAGACTGCAGCCTTAACCAATTATAGTTACAATATCTTACTTTTGCAGGTGTTATAAAAACTTGTGACCATGGGAACATATGATCACCTCCTCCCTGCATTTTAGGAGGCTCCTGTGCAAGTGAGAGGCCCTGAATCTTAAACTTCTTCAGCATTTTCTTTAAGAGAAACCTGCTTCTGGGACCTTCCTGGTGGTCCAGTAGTTAAGAGTCCATGCTCCCAGTGCAGAGGGCCCAGGTTTGATCCCTGGTCAGGGAACTACGGTCCTGCATGTCTCAACTAAGAGCCTGCATGCTGCAACTAAAGATTCTGTGTGCCTCAGCTAAGACCTGGTGTAGCGAAATAAAGAAGAACCTGCCTCAGCCCATGAGTCCTGAAAAGGAAATAACTCCCCTGGATTAAGGAGAGAGGGTCAATGAGCAGGGAGAATGGCAGAAAATCAGTGCCATCAGACAGAAGCAGGACACAAGCCACTCACCCGTCCTGTGGTGGCTGCGGCTTCGGGCCTGGCACAGAGTGCCATGCATTTTCTGGCAACCTGATGGCTCCTTGCTTTTTTGGGCTATGGTACTCTCTTCCAGTGAAAATCCGGGTACCCTCAAGGCATCAGCTCTGGAAAGAAAACTGGCATTTGTGTCTCATGAAGCCAGGTTCCGTGCCAGGATCAGCTCGACTTGGAGGGAAAGCTTGTGTGCCAGTGGCATGAAGTTTTCATTGAGCATATAACTGAAGAGCTTCCCATTTCTTGACTCTGGCGAGAGAAGGGAAAGACCATCTAGAAACCTGGCCCTGCATTTCGACGTAGAGATGACACTGTCCTTCTGCGTTTGTGCTTGATGTACTCAGGGGACCATGCTGTTTGTTTGCTCATTTGTTTTAAACAAAAGTACACTATCTTCCCATCTATGAGTTTCTCAAGGATAGGGTTGTGTCATATACTTTAAAAAACTACTTTTGTATCCTTGGCATTTTATAACATACATTATACATAGCAGACTTCGAACAATACTTCTCATTGAGACCCTTTTACATGTATTTAGATTACTCAACGGAGTTTAACAATTGAAATGAAAATTAATTTGCATCTTTTTTCTCCTCTATACTTTCCCCCCTCTCTTTTTTCCTTTCTCTATCCTTTCTCTTTAATCTGTCCTTCTGTCCTTTATCTTATTTTCTTTAAATTTGGAGCTTCAGGATCAGACAGAAACCATTTGAATCCTGGTTTTTGCCACTTACTGGCTGTGTGGCTTTGGGGAAAAGACTTAGCTGCTCTGACCTCCAACTTTTGCATCTATAAAATGAGGCTCATCAGAGATCCTCTCAACATCATTGTGAGGAACTGATGAAATGACACGGTGAGTCTCAACCCTCTTAGAACAAATGCTATAGTTTTATTGCAAATATTTTACAATGCTTCCTTTAATATCTTGAAATAAAATTCATAAATAGGATAACCCATACACATAAAAATCAATAAATGGTCATATGTAATATAAAGAATATATCAAAGGAAAGTTATTTATAATAAAATAATTTGTAAATGCTGAGGTACAACAATATTAGACAATACAACAAAGTGGTCCAACAATTGCACCTATATTTTTCACCACATATGTGACAAGTACAAACGCAGACCGACACAGGTATGCTGTCCTAGCAACGCAAGTACCGCAGAGAACAAAATGAAGTGCAGCCTTCCCTCAGCTTACTTAGTTGCATTTCTGGAAAGTTCTATTCTTATTTATGTTTGTTAAAAAAACATTGTTTGTAAATAAGATGAAGTCAGGTTCTAGGTGCAGATCATTATAAACAGATTTTTACCAGTGAGCCCTTTGAAAGTCATGTGGGAGGCAGGACAATTCCTCCTTCTCAGAACTGTGCCAGGCATGTCTAGCATGATGCACCTTTGGGCCCCACCTGAGCTGTTTTTTCCTCCGTGAACAACCACTTCTCCAATATCCAGTGTCCATCAAGTCAGTTCAGTTCTGGCACTGACTATTCGGAGTTAATGCAGATTCCACAGGTTAAGGGCTCAGACTGTCCCCACTGCAGATACTAGTCACCATCTGAGTGATCAAGCAACCTACACTTCCACCCCACTGACTACAGACTTGGAAGTCACCACCATCTTCCTACTCCACGTTTGGTAAGTGAGTGACTCACAGAATTCAGGATAGTGCTATACTTACTATTACTGATTTATTATAGAGGATGCAACTTAGAAACAGCCAAATGGAAGATATACATATAGCAAGGCATGGAGTTGTGGAAGGTGCTGAGATCCCATGCCCTTCCTGGGCATACCCTTCTTTTATTAATAGAATGAATTCACTAATGTATTCACTGACTCAGAAGCTTTCCAAATCCCATTGTTTAGGGTGTTTTTGGAGGTTTTATTATGTAGATACCATTAATGTAATCATTGACCATTGATGACTGACGTCAACCTCCAGCCCTCTTCCTTCCACAGAGATGGGATGAAAGTTCCACTTCTGAACTTTCAGTGGGACTGAAAGCTCCAACCCTCTAATGATGACTGGCCTTTCTAGCAACCACCCGCTGTGTTGTTCAGTTGTAAGTCGTGTCTGACTCTTTGCATCCCCATGAACTGCAGCATGCCAGGCTTCCCTGTCCTTCAGTATCTCCCAGAGTTTGCTCAAACTCATGGCCATTGAGTCAGTGATGCCATCCAACCACCCTGTATCCTGAAGCTATCCAGGACTCCATATCTTTTCCCAGACTCCCTAAGAATCATCTCACTAGAATACAAAGGACACTGATCACTTAGGAGATCCCAAGGGTTTTAGGGACTCTGTGCCAGGAAACCTGAACAAAGAACAAATATTTATTTTTTTATTATACCACCCACCCCATAAATGTCAGTAGTACTTTTCAACTATCATGATTATAAAAAGTAGCTCCAGAAATTTTCCAAATGCCACTGGGAGTGGTATCTTCTTGACTAAGAACCACTGAAATACTATACCTCTAAGTAGCTTGGCTAATGCCTGGATTATAATGCAGGTACAATCAAAGTTATTTGCTTTTCATTTGTTACTTCCACCCCCCTTTTTTTTTTCCCTTCCACCAGTTCCATGTACCCTGAGGCACTGAGGAATTGCAAAAGGAAGAACAACTATATTCAAATCACCCCCTTTGGGAATAAGGCCGGGAGCCAAACAAATATCAGTTAGCTAGGAAAAAATCCATTCCCATCTATGGAGCCCTTAGACATCTTTTTGGTCCGGCTAGACATCTGTACTCTATAAAGACACACATCCACCTAATTAACTTATTGGTAGATGTGAACTTCATCATGTTCAAATAATTTGGGGGCAGTTGCCAAAGGATTAGGGGACCCATCATGGCTGTGTTTGCTTTGAACGATATTGAAAACAAAGGTGACATCAGACTTCCTTATGGGCATCTGTTTCACTTCACAGGGACATTGAAAACGAATTGCTTGTGGGGGGAAAGCACATTTGGCAAGAGGAATTCCAGTGAGTACCTTCGTGGTACTGACGATAACCAGTGTCAGCTGAAGATTCCCGGTTCTACAGTATATGTGTCCTTCGGGAATGACCACAAAACTTTGAACTGGGGGCTGGGGGTAGGAAAGGGCTTTGGAGAGATAAGGTGATAATAAACTGGGTTCATTAGAATTCTTTCTGGAATTTATTTTGATGTTCTTATCTGCCAGCTCACTGCGCCTTAAGGATGTTAACTCCTTCATTCTCCTAACATTTCTCTGAATTCATTTTGAACAGAGACATGATAGTATTTCAGAAGATAAAGTATTTCAGAAAGCCAAGAAGAGAAAAATTTTGATGAATGTAGAGGTGAATTGGTTAAAATTTCTCAGGTTCTTCACTCTTATAGAAGTGGTAGAGTTTCGATGACATAACCTTGAGAATAAAGTGTCAGATACATATCTTGAAATGCTATTAAATTGTCAGTTAGAATTAGATGTATTATATGTGTAATAATAAAAAATATCTCCAAGCATTGAAGCAAGCATTTCAAATCCTCATAATGATACATGGTAAGTTTTACCATCCTGTTTTACATATGAGGAAAGCTACACTTTGAGAAGCTTAATACTTTGCCAAAAATCTCACAGCTAAAAAGATAAAAGTGAACTAGTTGAGAATAAAATCCACCTGACTACAGGGTCCTTGAGTTTTCCACTTTCTTACTCTCAGGTTTAAAATATCTCTGAGTAAGTTCTTACTTTTCTTTGCACTGCAGTAGTATCTAAGTCTTTCAGGTATGGCATAGGCAGCACATTAAAAAATATATAATAAAATATAGAAGTTAAAAAAAGGTTTGATAAATGTGATAAAATTAAATTAAAATTTTGTAGGGCAAGAAATACCTATTTAAAAAACTTTTAAAAAAAAGGGACAAATTAACCAACTGGGAAAAAATATTTGCAACATACACCACAAAGGGCAAATCGACTTACTACATAAAGAATTCTTAATAATTAAGTGATAAAGGACCAAAATCATTATAGAAAAATGTAAAAAAGACAGACAATTCACAAAAAAACTATAAATGGCTCTTAAAAATATGTTCAAATCCACTAACCATTACTAGAGAAATAAAAATTAAACTAACACTCAACTTACTTACTTTTTCTCATCTATCAGATTGAGGGAAATTAATCAGCAGACTACATATTCTGTTGGCAAGTATATGGAGTAACAAGCATTCTCATACACTTGCTGATGGGAATGCAAACTGGTACAACCATTCTTGAGGATAATTTTGCAATGCCTAACAAAATAAGTGGGCTTCCCAGGTGGATCAGTGGTAAAGAATCTTCCTGCCAATGCAGGAGACATGGGTACAATCCCTGGGTTGGGAAGACTCCCTGCAGGAGGAAATGGCAACCGACTCTAGTATTCTTGCCTGGGAAAGCCCATGGACAGAGGAGCTTGGTGGGCTACAGTTCATGGGGTCACTAAAGAGTTGGACACGTCTTAGTGACTAAACAACAACAACAAAACAAATACATATGTACTTAGTTTTGACCCAGCAATTTTACTTGGAAACTATTCTGAAGATATGTGTTCAATAATATGTCAATACGCATGTGAGAGGTTATTAATTTCAGTATTGGTTATACTTGCAAAATAGAGAGAACTTAGATGCTCATACATAGGGGAGTGGTTGAATAAACTATGACAGAGTACATTGTAGTCTGTACCATACAGTACTCACCAGAGTACTATGTAACTATTTTTTAAAAAGCTGAAGTGATTTCCAAGATATGCCATTAAACATAAAAAAGCACTGTGTAAGGTGTATTTATAGCATGTTACCCTTCACGTAAGAAAGGAGATAGAGGAAAATATACAGGTATCTTCCCATTTGTGCAAAAGAAATACAGAAAAAATAAACTAGAAGCTAATAGAATTTGTTACTGAGAGGTGGTGGGTGGGAGGAGGATGGACAGATAGGAATGGGTGGGGGTATCAAGGATGAGGGAGAATGACACTTCCCTGAGTTTCTTTTTAAGTATGTAGCTCTGAGTCAGGTATATTTAGTGAATCATTAAAATAAATTTTAAAAAGTAGATCAACCTGTATGTCAGGAGATTTCCCAATGGAGTACAAATGATAAAAATGAACCTAACTCTATTACAGATCAATAGTAAATATACAGTTAGCCCTCCAGATCCAAGAGTTCTGCATCCATGGATATAATCATGTACTAACTTGACTGTCCGTAGTTGGTTGAATCTGCGGTTCAGAATCCAAGATTCTGGATGAATAAGTTCAGTGTGGGATTCTGGGATGGATCCTGAAACAGAAAGAACTGGTCAAATTCAAATGAATATTCCATCAGTGCTTTCAATCACTGCACTGTCATTTTGTAAGATGTCAATACAAGGGGAAGCTGGGTAAGGGATGTCTGACAACTTTCTGTACTATTTTTTGCAACTTTTCTCTGTCTTAGTCTGTTCTGGCTGCTATAACAAAACATCATAAACTGGATGGCTTATAAACAACAGAAATTCATTTCTCACAGTTCTGGAAGCTGGGAAGCCCCAGATCAAGGCACCAGTAAATTCATTGTCTGGTGAGGGCCTGATTCCTGTTTCAGAGAAATGGCTGTGTTAACACAGATATGGCTGTTTTTGCTGTGTCTTCACCTGGCTAAAAGGATGAGGGAGCTCTGTGGGTTTTTTTTATGAGGGCACTAACCCCATTCATGAGGCTTCTACTCTCATGACCCAATCATCTCCCAAAGGTCCTGCCTCCTAATGCTTTCACCTTGAGGATTAGATTTCCACATACGCATATTGGGAAGGTACAAATCAGTCTATAGCAGTAACTCTACAATTATTTGAAAATAAAAAGTTTAAAAATGTTTTCCTTGTAACAAAATCAGTTTCAGCCAGTTCAGTCACTCAGTCGTGTCCGACTCTTTGAGAACCCGTATACTGCAGCACACCAGGCTCCCCTGTCCATCACCAACTCCTGGAGCTTACTCAAACTTATGCCCATTGAGTTGGTGATGCCATCCAACCATCTCATCCTCTGTCATCCCCTTCTCCTCCCGCCTTCAATCTTTCCCAGCATCAGGGTCTTTTCAAATGAGTCAGTTCTTCATATCAGGTGGCCAAAGTATTGGAGTTCCAGCTTCAACATCAGTCCTTCCAATGAATATTCAGGACCGATTTCCTTTAGGATGGACTAGTTGGATCTCCTTGCAGTCCAAGAGACTCTTAAGAGTCTTCTCCAACATCACAGTTCAAAAGCATTAATTCTTCAGTGCTCAGCTTTCTCTATAGTCCAACTCTCACATCCATAAATGACTACTGGAAAAGCCATAGCTTTGACTAGATGGACCTTTGTTGGCAAAGTAATGTCTCTGCTTTTTAATAAGCTGTCTAGGTTGGTCATGGCTTTTCTTCCAAGGAGCAAGCGTCTTTTAATTTCATGGTTGCAGTCACCATCTGCAGTGATTTTGGAGCCCAAGAAAATAAAGTCTCTCACTGTTTCCATTGTTTTCCCATCTATTTGCCATTAAGTGATGGGACCAGATGCCATCACCTTAGTTTTAAGCCAACTTTTTCACTCTCCTCTTTCACTTTCATCAGAGGCTCTTTAGTTCCTCTTCACTTTCTGCCATAACGGTGGTGTCATCTGCATATCTGAGGTTACTGATATTTCTTCCAGTAACCTTCATTCCAGCTTGTGCTTCAACCAGTCAAGCATTTCTCATGGTGTACTCTGCTTATAAGTTAAATAAGCAGGGTGACAATGTACAGCCTTGATGTACTCCTTTTCCTATTTGGAACCTGTCTGTTGTTCCATGTCCAGTTCTAACTGTTGCTTCTTGACCTGCATACAGATTTCTCAGGAAGCAGGTCAGGTGGTCTGGAATTCCCATCTCTTTAAGAATTTTCCACGGTTTATTGTGATCCACACAGTCAAAGGCTTTGGCATAGTCAATAAAGCAGAAATAGATGTTTTTCTGGAACTCTCTTGCGTTTTCGATGATCCAGCAGATGTTGGCAATTTGATCTCTGGTTCCTCTGCCTTTTCTAAATCCAGCTTGAACATCTGGAAGTTCACGGTTCACATACTGTTGAAGCCTGACTTGGAGAATTTTGAGCATTACTTTGCTAGCATGTGAGATGAGTGCAATTGTGCGGTAGTTTGAACATTCTTTGGCATTGCCGTTCTTTAGGATTGGAATGAAAACTGACCTTTTCCAGTCCTGTGGCCACTGCTGAGTTTTCCAAATTTTCTGGCATATTGAGTGCAGCATTTTCACAGCATCGTCTTTTAGGATTTGAAATAGCTTAACTGGAATTCCATCACTTCTACTAGCTTTGTTCGTAGTGAAATCCTAAAGCCCACTTGACTTCGCATTCCAGGATATCTGACTCTAGGTGAGTGATCACACCATTGTGGTTATCTGAGTCATGAAGATCTTTTTTGTATAGTTCTTCTGTGTATTCTTGCCACCTCTTCTTAATATCTACTGCTTCTGTTAGGTCCATACCATTTCAGCCCTTTATTGTGCCCATCTTTGCACGAAATGTTTCCTTGGTATCTCTAATTTTATTGAAGAGATCTCTAGTCTTTCCCACTCTATTGTTTTCTTCTATTTCTTTGCATTGATCACTGAGGAAGGCTTTCTTATCTCTACTTGCTATTCCTTGGACCTCTGCATTCAAATGAGTATATCTTTCCTTTTCTCCTTTGCCTTTCGCTTCTCTTCTAGCATTCCATAATACGGTTATACAAATTTATTTACCTAGTATTTCCTGAAATAGTTTTCAGAGCCCTAGTTCTGGAGTATATTAAGATTATGCAATAAAGGGGTTCCATGGCCAAAAGATTTTGAGAAATATTGAGTTAAACATTGTTAAACAGATTTCTTTATTGCAGGCATTTTTTCAGAGAAGATTCTTGCTCATATGCTTTGTGACTGCTCAAAAGAGGGATATAGTGTGTGTATCTCAAAATTTTTTTATCATGCAATCCTGTGTGTGTGTGTACATATGTTTGGGGATTATTATGAGACCAGTTTGTACAAAAAACATTTTGAGAGATTCCAATTTCCTTTATATTGTTTTCAATATTTCACTATCAAAAATAACATTGTTGTGACTATCTTGTGATATAAATCTAGTCATATAATTTTGCAGATATTTCTGATTTCCCTATGATCAAATCTTAGAAGAACAATTGTTAGGTTAAAGTCTACATGGTTTTTAGAGTTTCTTGATACCCGATAGCCAAATTACGCTCATGAAGGAATGATTTATTTACATTCCCACCAGCAGTATAAGAAAGGAGAGAGAAACTTCCTGGAGAGAAGATAGATTTCAGATGCTGAAGAAGAGTATTATGATCTTGAATTTCACCAGAGGTACTGGAGAATGGGCTGGGTTCATTTTTCTCAAATTTATTCCTGGGAGGGGGATTTCAATATTGAACTAGGCTAGACTTCCAATTTTTCCTTGAGACCGTTCATTATTAGTACAAGAATGGCTAGTTACATAGCAGTGACTGGAATTAGCTTAGTGTTTGCCCATGTATAATCACCAAAAATATGTCACTCGCATATTTCCATTTTTTCTAATTTTTTAAATTTACTTTCTAATTGGAGGATAATTGCTTTACAATGTTGTGCTGGTTTCTGCCGTACAACAACAGGCATCAGCCGTAATTATATATATACATTCCCTCCTTCTTGAGCCTCCCTTGTCCCATCCCACCCTCTAATGTTTTAAATCATTTGATTCTATTAATATTATATCAGAGAATTCTCACATTTATTTATTTATAACTTTATTACAAAACTGTATTGTGTCATGTTTATTTTTAACTTTTGTATTTAAGCTTATTACAAAATTGTGTCATAACAATATCATGATTTTTCGGTAGGAAAAAAGTTACACTCCTGTCCCAAATATTGATAATAATTTCCCAGTCTGAAAGGTTTCTTTCCCCCCATTAGGAGCATTTCTTTTTTTTACTTAGGGTCAAGACTGGTATCAGGGCCTTCCAGTAGTTAAGACGGTGTGGTTCCACTGCAAGGTTCGATCCGTGGTTGAGAAACTAAGTTCCTGCATGCCACATCATGTGACCAACAAATAAAAAGGACTAACATTTGCTGTTGAGGGCCCAAAGGGACAGAGTAGGGCATGGGGGCATGGTTTTCCTCTTGGACAAGAACATCCAATCCTGGGAGGAAGGCCATCCTGTACCAACCAGAGATAGGTGAGAAACCAGAACTTAAAATAATCCCGATGATCTCAGCGTCTGGCCCAGAGGGGATAGTGGTGTCTGGTTCCCTTTAGGAGTCAGAGATTTTTAACTCACTTTTGGTTACTGGTGAGCCCAAGATATCAGGCAGATTTATTATTATTATTATTATTATTATTAAAAATCTGTCTCAGATTTTTTTGTAATAAAATTACAAAAAGGCTATTATATAAATGATGGCATGTCTTTGGGCTATAATTGAATATAGAATGAGACACCAGACTATTTTTCAAGAAAAAGCAAACTTTGGTAAGTTCTATGACCAGTGGGGGAGGCACAGTGGTGTGGAGAAGGAACACAAACCCACAAATGCAGAAGCCAGGGCCTTCTTTTGGGTTCTTCCACTAAGTTAACTTATTAACCAGCAGTGTGACTTTAGGTGAATTACTTAACCTCTCTGAGCCTCATGTTACTCCATCTTATATTAGATCTTGAATTAACTCAACCTGCATACTTAGACTTTTACAAAAACTCAAAATGATTGCAGGGAAATGAAATGCTTGATTTGTAATTACTGCTCATGTTCTATCAGTGAGCTGGGCAGCAGCATAGAGTATCTACATTTCTCCTGGAGAGAGCATATCAGAGTCATCATGACCTCCTTTCTGACCTTTCCAACCAGCAGGTTCTTTTCAGTCTCAGGGCCTTTGCACTTGCTACTATTAAGTGTTTCCTTTGATGTGCAGATGTTCCTCATTTCTCCTGTTTCAGATAAAACCTCCCCAAAGTGGCCTTTCCTGGCCACCGGTCAATCAGTCCCTATTCCATCATTGTACTATTTTAGTTGCTTCCTAATATTTGAAATGATCAAATTTATAAATATATTTAAGTGCCTATTGTCTTTTTCTCTCCACACAATATAAGATCCACAAAAGACAGATGTAATGGCCTCATTCAAACTATACCTAGAGAGTATAGCATCTACCTGCAAACCAGATGTGGGTTTGATCCCTGGGTCTGGAAGATCCTCAGGAGAAGGAAATGGCAACCTGCTCCAGAATTCTTGCCTGGAAAATCCCATGAATAAAGGAGACTGGTGGACTAAGGTCTATGGAGTCACAAAATAGTTGGACACAACTCAGCTACCAGACTGTACCTAGAACATGGAAATGACCCACCCAAGGTTGGAAAGTTGAAAGGAGGCCATGTGGTTGGAGCTTTTGGGGTGAGGAGAAAAGTGGTGAGATTTGACGCCAGGGAGGTAGGGAGAGCTAGATCTCAAATGTCTTATTAGTGATGGTAATGAATGACAGCAAAGCTCTTTATAGGAAAACCTTAGGAATCTTCTTAATTATTTATGCTTCTGAAAAGTAAATCATTCACAAACATCTACACTTTATCTATTGTTAATAACTATTGACTTAAGACACACTTCACAATGAATCACTGCATCCTAGTAAGTCACAACTTTGTAGCTTTATAAGATAATCTCAAAGGCAGTGGCCCTCAACCTGGACACCAGGGAGGGGCTTCAAAGGGTTTGTGAGTCCTTGAACTGAAATGAAAATTCTTGCTTGTAGGTGCAAGCATGCATATGAGCTTCTGGGCAAAAGGTCCTTTGGCTTCAGCATATTCTCAATGGGAGACCTTTATAACCTCATATTTAAGAATTGTTGATCCCCACTCTTAGTTTTCTCTGAACACCTTGACTCTTAAAGAACCATATTCTAAGTTGGTGAATAAGCTTGTTGTCTATTTAAATCACAACTTAAATTTATAAAATATATGTTCTTCAATAGGCAAGTAGGGAAGTAAATATGGGAAACATTTACTTTTTAAAAAGATCAATTAGCAAATGACCACACATGATAAATTAGCGTTCATGTGTTAAGTAACCTGAGTTACTTAACAAGGTGGATTTTCCTCGCAGTGACAGTGGCTGAAATATCCATATACGATGATCTTTAAATATTTGACTGTTGCCTTAAAATAGCTACCCTGATTTTTTTTAAAAGAACATAATTTAAAAACCTTTAGCTTATTTTTAATTTATAGTCCTTGAAAAAAAAATAAGTGGCTGGCCCAATCATTTATATGCCTGGGCAAAAGCAATACATCTATATAAAAGTACAGTGATATATTTCTGTTGCTGGTTTAATGTGCTGCTCCTCGCCCTGTATGTTCTGATTCATTGGAGAGTAGCAATCATGTCGACAGGCGCTGTTCTTCAGTTCCCATCAGCGACAACTAAAGGCCAATTCAAGGTTATGGTGGGGTCATGAATCTAACACAGTCGCTGATAGAACAATTTCCCTTCCACACAGCATTGTCAGTAGGACACACGGGGAATAGCCAGGGAAGCTGTCTGTGTGTATCTCTATCTTCTCACTCTGCCTTTTGTTTCCGAGCCAGTGTTTGCGGTGTGTACCAATCCAGTGCCATCAGGGAATAGAGGGCCAGTCCATAGAAAATTGATAAGGGAGAAAATTTCTAAGGCTTCAAGAAACTGGGGGGAAAAAAAATTCTGTCCCTCTGTGCAAACAACTCATCTAACAATGTGTTACAGGAGGGTCAAGAGCAGAGAGAACAGGAGAAGGAGACATACAGGCTGGCTTGTTGGAAGCAAGAGAGGTCTCGGGGCTTCGCAAGGAAAATGTTTACATTTCAGAAACTCTAAGGGTTCATTAAATAACTGAGTTCTCTGTTCTTTCACTTCCCAAATAGCATCTGAGTGAGGAAGCTGTCTCTGCAACTGCTTTACCTGCACTCCTCACTCATTCTATGCTGCAGCCCAAGGTTGACCAGAAAGCCAAACCTTACCCTCATCAGTTTACAGAATGAAGGCAGGTTTAATTTAAGACAAAGTTCAAAGATACCACATCTTGGATGAGGCTCTCAGAGGTAGTGTCATAACTTTTACAGGCTAAGCCTCAAGTTTTCTTGAGATTAAAAACATCTGGAAAGTAGGATGAAGGATGAAGATGAGGAATTAGGCTGGTTGTGGGACAAATTTTCTCAAGTAAATGGTCCCACATCATAGCATGCAAAGAGCATGCTGAAGTCTGTCAGGCATTAACAGAATTTTGTAGTGGTTTTAAACACAGGCATGGGATACAGGGAGGGCACAGAGAGGTTAAGAGCTCACTCAAGAACACACTGGTGGGACTTTCTTGGTGGTCCTGTGGATAAGACTCTGTCCTCCCAATGCAGGGGTGTCTGGGTTTGATCCCTGGTCAGGGAACTAGATCTCACATGCCATAACTAAGACCCGGTACAGTCAAATAAATAAATATTTAAACAAAATGAAGCACACTGCTGAGTGTGGAGCTGGGATCTGAACCAAGTCCTGTTGAAGTTCATGGCCTGTCCTCTTAGTTGCTGGCCCCCAGTTTGGAAAGTCCACATGAAGGTGGTTAGCCATGCACATCCCCGCCATGTGTCCCCAAACAGCAATTGACCTGACAGCAGTTTTGTGCCTGAAGGTAAGAATCCTTTAATCTAATGGAACTAAATATTTTTAAAACATCAGAAAACAAATTTAAGATGAGCAGGTAAAATGTGTTTGATAGACATAAACTGGCAAAGATGGAGCTAGTTCTAGCTACCACAACAAAACTAAACAAGCCTTTTTTCATACAACAAAGACAGTTCCCTAAAAGGGACAATTATAAACACTAATTAAACTCAATAAATACATGTAAGAGATAAAATCACCACAACAGTTCTGAAGTTCACTTTGCATGCTAAGTCGCTTTAGTCGTGTCTGACTCTTTGTGACCCCATGGCCTATAGCCCACCAGGCTCCTCTGTCCATGCAATTCTTCAGGCGAGAATACTGGAGTGGGTTGCCATGCTCTCCTCCAGGGGATCTTCCTGATCCAGGGATTGAACCTCCATTTCTTGTGCCTCATGCATTGGCAGGCAGGTTCTTTACCTCTAGCGTCACCTAGGAAGCCCCAAAATTCATTTTAGGGACAGATACTTTACTTACTCTTCTTTTTTTCACAGTTCTTATTTCTAATTTTTAGTTCTTAATCTTCTTATTTTTTAAAAGATATTTTTCCTAATTGTAAAATGAACACATTGTTATTATAGAACATTCTGGAAGTCCTGAAAGATAAAATTAACCAGTCATAGTCCAACAACACTATTAATATTTTAATATATTTCTGCTTCACCTCTTTTGTACATATAATTTTGGTCAGTTTTTAAAGAGTCATACTGCACATATAATTTTGAAATCTTATTTTTAAAATTTATCATTTCTATGTAAGCATTTTCCCATCCCTTTATAAATGTTTAATAAATAGAATTTTAATGGCCATCTAATGTCCCAACAAGTAGATATTCCAGAGTTTACTTAATGACTCCTTTATTGCCAGACATTAGGTGGTTTCCAATTTTTTGCTATTACAAATAATGTCATTATAAATATTTGAGGATATTTTCCACATTTCAGATTATTTCCTGAGGCCAGATTTACGGAAATAGGATTTCAGGGTCAAAAGGTATGAAAACAGTTGGCACTCTTGAGACATACTGTCATATTGCTTTATAAAAGGGTTGATGCTGATTTTTACCGCCGCTAGCAACTCATGGAGCAAAACTGCAAAGTGACTAAAACCTGTTTATGGAGTTAGATCAGAGCTTCTCAACCTCGGCACAATTGACTTTCCGTACAGTTCAGTTCAGTCGCTAGGTCGTGTTGGACTCTTTGCAACCCCAAGGACCGCAGCACATCAGGCTTCCCTGTCCATCATTCACTCCTGGCGCTTACTCAAACTCATGTCCATTGAGTCAGTGATGCCCTTCTGGGCTGGATAGTTCTTTATTGGTGGGGAGGGTGCTGTACTGTGCATTGTGGGATGTTTGGTAGCCTCTCTGATATCTACCCATTATAGCCCAGCTGTGACAGTGAAAGGTGTTTGCAGACACTGTAAAATATCCCTTGGGACAGAAGGCAAAATCACCCTCTGGCTGAGACCTACTATGTTAGACGAACTTCAACCTGTATTTGAGCTCCACCTCCTACTTAAATGCTAATGTGAGCAACTTACTTGATCTCCTAGGCTCCTCATCTATTTATTGTAAACCTGAGATGATCACACTCAACATGGAGGTTGGTGGTAGAGATTAAATGAGATAATGCATGTATGGCATTTCACATAATGTTTGGCACATGGTAAGAGCTTAGTAGTCATTTACAATGAAGATCATGGTGTTAAGGCTTCTAGTGCCCACCGAAAGGACCTGGCCTTTATGTGAATAAAGAAGAGGCGGCTATCTCTCTTGGTCAACGGTTGATATTCTTTCATGCATTCATCATCATTTATTCATTCAATGGGTATTCACTCAACCCTTACTACACACCAGACACTGTTCTAGGCACTGAGGACATAGCAGTGAATAGAAAACTTTGCTCGTGGGGCTTATATTCACATGAGGAGACAGATTAAATAAGAATGAAAAAGTGATCTATACGATATGTTAGGAAAGGGGATAGAAATTATTTGGGACATGGGGGAAGATAAAATTTTAGGTAAGGTTTCTCAGGAAGTTTTTATTGAGAAAGCAACATTTGACTTAAGAGCTAATTTCACCATATGTACCCTACAGTTAGAGCTTCCCAGGTAACTCTACTGGTAAAGAAAAGAACCTGCCTGTCAATGCAGGAAACATGAGATGCAGGTTCTATCCCTGGGTCAGGAAGATCCTCTGGAGGAGAGTATGGCAATCCACTCTAGTATTCTGGCCTAGAGAATCCGGTGGACAGAGGAGCCTGGTGGGCCCATAGGGTCACAAGGAATCTGACAGGACTGAAGCAACTTCGCATGCATGCGTGCACACTCAGTTACAGCAATCCAGAGTGAATAGCAAGTATAAAGGCACTGAAGTAGCAACATGCCAGAGTGTTCAGGGATGGGCATGGAGGCTAGTGTGTCTGGAGGAGATTGGGGAAGGAATGATGATGGTGGGTGAGTGATTGGCTGGTGGCTTGATGATAGCCTTGTAGAGGTTGGGCCTTTACTCTCAGTGAAATGAGAAGTCATTAAATACAGTTGTTTTGTACTCTTTAAAATAATTTCTGATAAGAAACCATGGAAGAAAAAAATAAAAAGAAACCATGGAAGGATGACTAGGTAATGAGAGCATCTGTATCCAGGGGATGGAGACTAATAGCTAAGATGGACAAGGGGGAAAAGTGGCTTCTTCTTGTTGACAGGGCTTATCCAGCCAAGCTCCAAATCTTGCTAATTTGGGAATTCCATCATATTTCCACTGAAAGACACAACTTGGCTGAAGGCAAAAGTTCAGGTTTAATCAAGAGAGTTGATTGAAGGAATTTGGGCATCATCCTGTAAGGATGATGGTAAAGAATCTGCCTGCAATACAAGAGACCCAGGTTTTGATCCCTGGGTTGGGAAGATCTCCTGGAGAAGGGCATGGCTACCCATACTAGTAATCTTGTCTGGAGAATTCCATGGACAGAGAAGCCTGGTGAGCAACAGTCCATGGGGTTGCAAAGAGTCAGACATGGCTAACACTTTCACCTTTTTCCCTCTTAAGGGATGGGCTCATTTGATCATCTTGCTTGTGTGTGTGACATCAACTGTCATGGATGTAAAATCCTCATTAGAACATGGAACTCAACTCTCCCTCCTCTCTCTGTATCAGCAAAAGGGGTTTTAGAACATTCATGGAAGGTATGTCTATTCCTCTTTCTTCTTAAAACAATTGGAACATGAAATATTGAAGTGAGAAAATGAGACAATAACTAAAAGAACAAAATGGTGTGAGGAGTGTTGAAGGCGCTCAACTATAGCATGTTCTTATGGCTGCAGAGTGACGGGACAAATTATTGAAATAAATTTCCCTGTCTCTTGGGGGATTTAGATTTCTTGACTCTTGGATTCTTGGTAAGACTGTATCAGTGGCATGCATTTTTCAATAGTCTCCTCTTCCAATATTATGACTCAGATTTAAGGTGTTTCTTTTACGTACGTCAACAAGTATAAACACATGCTTGAATGTTTTTTTTCTCCCTTAGTCCAAGTTGATGTTAATCAGAATTCACTTCAGATAAAAATCTCAACATGCACTTGAACTTGAAGGTGAGAGTGCATTCCATTCTGTTCTCATTTCATGGAGCAACTCTCCTGCCAGCTCTAGTTTGGCAACTTGACTCTCCTGCAAAAGCTGGTTCTCAGGCGTGACTACAGAGTGGGGAGTTTCTCTGACCATATCCCCTCTTGAAGGCAAGAGGGGTTCATTGCTTAGTGTTTCATAAAGTTTGCAGCATTTGAGGCAATGCTGTGGATTTCCAACTTTTAAATATCTCTGTATTTTGTAAAAAGGAAATTGTTTAATCTAGTTCTGCCTTCTGCTATTCATTTCAGAGTTATCACAACAGGATTTGCTAAGGGAAGGAAGACAACTGCCAATCCCTTAAAAGGTAGTTTTTCTGTATAAATGTCACACAAACAGATTGCTTGGGACTGCATTTATTCATTTCCCATCATGCATTATCATACTTCATCTTGGATTGATTTCTTGACAATACCAGCTCATCACTTTGTGAGCGCCATCCAGAAATGGAAACTCAGTCATATGCCTCTGGCTGAGTGGGTAGCCTTCATCTAGTTAGGGTGATGAAGATGTGGGGTTCCTTGATTAAGTCTCTTATTCCTTAGTGTTCCCAGGTGGCCCAGTGGTAAAGAATCCACCTGCCAATGCAGGGGACACGGGTTCAATACCTGGTCAGGGAATATTCCCTGGAGAAAAATATGAGATACCCTTAGATAGAAAAATATCTCCTGGCAACTCACTCCAGCATTCTTGCCTGGAGAACCCCATGGAGCCTGGTGTGCTACGGTCCATGGGGCTGCAAAGAGACACAGCTTAGTGACTGAACAAGAACAAGGCAACCAAGCTTTTTGGAACACTTGGCCAGCCTGTCTGATGACTTTCAAGTCTTACCTTGTTACCTAATGAACCTACCTTTTAAAAAATCTATAACCTTGAATGTGAAGAAAAACTGGCTGTTAGTGTCGCCATAAATGCCTCTTCACCTTTGAACACTTGCCACCCTTGTGGTGAAAGTGAAAGTGAAAATGAAGCCTTGTGGTAGGATGGTGTAAATCTCCACTGTTCACTTCAGTTGTTATCCCTTCACAAGTCGCTCTGTGAGGTGACACAGCAAATCTCCCTGTTGAGTTCTCAACCGCCATGGAGGATTCCAGTGGCTTCAGGAAGCATCCACAACAGTAGTGGTATCATTCTTGGCTTTCACTGGGCAGGGCCTGGTTTGTGATCCTCTGCAATGACAGACCAGACCTTAGCTCTGGAATTGGGGTTATGGAAAATGACATGAAACCACCCCTGCAACAAGAATAAGCAGACATGTGTTCAGCCAGCTCTCTCCCCATTAGATATATCTACCTTCTTGAGAGAAGAAATATTTAGATTTGAACCAACTGAAAACCCCAGAACAAACTATACCAATTTGTTGCATCCTGAAAGGAATGGAATTCAAATATCTTCTTCCACTGAAACCATGACCCAAATCAATATTGCCACCAAGCCTACCCATTGACCAACACACACTCTTGGGAAGGGAGAGAGGGTACAGAAATGCTGAACCTGTGAATAAGGATCAACTGATCAAAATAGGGTCCAGAGGGTAAAGAAAAAAGAATATAAAATTATTTTGCACAGTGAACTGAACTGAAGCAAAATGATATCAATCCTCCTTTTTCATCAACGACAGAGCATTCTGGTGAATAAAGTGAAATGCTTTGGGGAAATGTAATTCACTTTACTAGAAGTACAGTATTCCAACTTTGCAGTAACTTACATAGACTAGGCACGTACCTGAGAGACAGAGGGCCTCAAAGCACTTTTAATCTGTAATAAGCCAAGCATTATATTGAGAGCAGTGTCCAAACAGCTTTCTCCTAAATATCTTATAACATCCTTTACATGCAGTATCTAAAAAGAAATGATGTAAATGAACATATTTACAAAACAGAAACAGACTCACAGACTTAGTGAGCCTCCGGTTGCCAGTGGGGGAAGGGATAGTTAGAGAGTTTGGGATATTTAGGCACACTCTACTATATTTAAAATGGATAACCAACAAGGCCCTACTGTATAGCACAGGGAACTCTGCTCAATGTCATGTGGCAGCCTGGATGCGGGGGGCGTTTGGGGGAGAATGGATGCATGTATGTATTTGGCTGAGTCCCTTTGCCGTTCACCTGAAACTACCACCTTGTTAATTGGCTATACGCTGATATAAAAAGCTACAAAAATAAATAAATAAACAGTCTTCTCCTTCTTGTGGTCCACATAAAAGATGAATAGCTTAGCTTAGCTATAGGGAGGCAGACTCCAAAGCAGGGAGGTGAAAATGTCCTTCCTCTGGGAAGGTGCTAGGGACCTTGTAAACTTTGAGACAGATGTATCCTTTTTTGCTCTTCACATTTGAGAATCTGAAACGTCCCAGCTGCCTCCAAAGTTGGCAGCAGAAAGGTTCACCAGCTGTAAAATAACGGAAAGGGGGGATCTAAAGAAGCAAACGCTTTCGTGCCCTACAGATTCTTTGGCCCCTTGTGAGAGGTTGCCTCCACCCCACACTCTCCCAGCCCGAGGGAAGACTGGTGCTAGAGCCAGTGCTGGGATTCAGAGGTATGTCCTTGACTGCTGCCCAGCTTGTTTTCTGAACAGGTCCAAGTTAGAGACAGATGAAGATCAAGCTCAAATAGAGGATTTTTAGGCACGGGGTAAAATTCAAATTTCCTGATTAGAGAAATGAGAGCTAAGGCAAGAGTGCTAATGAAAGATTCCAGGCAAAGATGTCAGGGCCAGCTGCCAGCTCACAGACTGAGCTTGGCAGACAGACAGAGGAGCTCTGACGGGGAGTTTCTATGTGCATTTTAGAAGACGGCAGCATAGATCTAAATGCAGCCAACCTATTGATTTATTCTCTTTGTACTGGACATGGCTTTTTATTAAAGAAAGCAGATATTCAATAGTGTTAACTAGTAATGGGAATTGACTTTTCACTAATTGCACAGACCTTGGCATTAATACACTTTAATGGAACCTGGGCTCTGCATCCCTCAGATCAATCCCGAAGTTTTTCTCTAACTCTTTCTGGTCAAAGGACATGAACAGCATTGTAACTGAGGGAGACCCTTTTTAATCTTTCCTTTTTTTTAATTCATGGAATGAACAGGCTGAAGAACTTTCTTTGATTCCAGTGGGCCAGAGAGAGGAATAATTTTGTGACCTGTAAAATACATGGGAACTCTGTGGTCTGAACTGACTGCAGAATTTGGTGCTGGCTGTTTAGAATTCAGTTATGAACACTGGGAAAGAATTTGGCTTTCCATGCACCTGGCTGGGTCCTGCCCTCGCTGGATTCCCTGAGGCAGAAGACTCATCACTTATTTATCATTCATTTGTTAGATTTATTAAAAGTAAATAGGATCCCTGACAGCTGCTGGGCTCACATAACCTGGAACTAGGGCCTTGAGAATACATGCTGCTCTCATAAACATCTCATAGAATCTGACCTCACCCAAAGGCGAAGCAGCATAGAATACTGGATCCTGCCAGGAGGGAGGACATTCCTGAAGTTCCCAGGATGGCAAATGTCCCATCTCCAATTCTCTAGGATTCATTACTAGATTCTTCCTCTGCCATGGGAGGCAATGGTGACTGTCAAAGGCAAAGATGCTTCAAACACAGACACGAGATTTTTAGGTATCTTATTCATCTCTGAATCTGACTATGCTTGGTGTTCGGAGCAGCAAACCACATTTAATTCATGACTTACCTCTTTCTAGCTGTGTGGCATTAAGTGGGCCAAGCTCTTTGGTCTGTCTATGTCCTGTATGGGTGGAAGAAAAAAAGAATACTAGAAAAAAATCCTTCGCCGAGTTGTTGTGAGATTAAATGAGATATCATATGTAAAATCTTTAGCTCACTGAGGACGTAAATGTCAATGAATGGTAGTTCTAATTATCATCATCTTTGAATCCTTTGCACTTAGACATTGGGTATTTGGTAAATGTTAAGTTCAGTGAATGGGTTCATTCTCTGATTCAACTATTTCTGTGTTTCCTACGAGTCAGGTATTGTTCTGCAGTGACAGACAGGCACATCTTGTGCCTTTATGGAGTTTACCATTTGCTAGCAATAGAGGCAATAAATAAGTACATGAGTGAATGATTACATTACCTGAAATGTAATTTCAGATAATGCCAGGTGGCACTAGTGGTAAAGAAACTAACTGTCAATGCAGGAGACATAAGAAATGCAGGTTCAATTCCTGGGTTGGGAAGAGCTGCTGGAGGAGGGCATGGCAACCCACTCCAGTATTCTTGCCTGGAGAATCCCATGGACAGAAGAGACTGGAGGGCTGAAGTCCGTGGGGTTGCAAAGAGTAAGACATGACTGAAGCAACTTAGCATGCATGCATGAAAGAAATTAAGCAAGATAAGGGAATAAGGACTTCTCCGGTGGTCCAGTGGTTAAGGCTTCGCCTTCCAATGCCAGGAGTGCAGGTTTTCAATCCCTTATCGGGGAGCTGAGATCCCACATGCCATGGACAAAAAACCAAAATATAAAACAGAAGCAATATTGTAACAGATTCAATAAAGACTTAAAAATGGTTCCCGTAAAAAAAAAACAAAAAAAAAAACACCTTGAAAAAAGATAAGGGAATAGAAAATGACTTCATATATGGAATAAGAGTGTGTGTAAAAGAGAGAGAAAGAGAGACTGACAGAGCAGTGAAGTGATGCTAGGGAGACAAGTAACTAAATAAATGGACAGAGATTTCTTCAGGTTTCTTCTAATGCACCTTGCTCAGCTTGTTTTAACTCCTCTGACCACATGTTAGCTCAGTAACTTCTTTCTTGAGAAGTCTAAATTTTTGTGCTAGAGTTTCTTACTGTATAGTGAGGTAACTCCTAATATCTAACTAAATAATAAATAATAACTCCATTACCCCCATATGCCTTGCCTCCTTTTCCCTCAAGTACGCCCCACCCAAAACCAGGACTTCACCTCAAAAATGAACAGTATGATTTGAAAAATTTTCCTACAACATTTTCACTTGAGGGAGTCAGGAAAATGCCTCTTTTATTTTGTCTCTGACTTCTGTATCTCCAGCTTGCCTTCTGGAAGAGGATAGCTACGTATTTAAGACGTCTAGAAGCTGAAAGGAGCCTTTGCTTTCTATTTGGCTCTCTGAAGTGTTACACAACTAGACTGCCATGTTGAATTATTTTCAGCAGTAGAAATTCTTCGGTGTCCCATCTCCGGCCAGGCTTTAATTTGAAAGTAATAACATTTGGGCAAAGCTCAGAGGCACTACGTTCCTGCCGAGGGCTTGGTGGGTTTTGAGGTAATTGGTTTTCCTCAGTTGCTGATGCTTCTCTTGGACAAATGAGAAATCAAACTGCAGCTCCGTTTGCAGAAAAGCCCACGTCAGCAGTTTAGTCTACTCCTATTTCAGAGCTTGTTATGTTATTGGCCATAAAATGCGACTAATATACTGTTAATTAATATTGCATCCTACAGCTAATTTATCACATTATTAATCAGAGTAATAAAGCCAAGGAAAATGTGGTTCACCTTTAGTGTCTTTTCATCTCTTTTAAACACTTGTATTTATGCACAAATACATGTTTTGGTCAACACTGCCAAGTATTTGGTTGTTCCTGGATGCGTGTATTCTATTTTCAAACAGTAACTTGCCCCTCAGGAATATTTTATTTAGCAAGACAGGACTTAAAGTGAAAGGGTAACCATTTCTGATCGTAACCTTGGCTTTGTGCTTCTAGTAATTATCCTTTAATTGCATTACCCTATTTGAAATAGAGTTGTAATTGGAAAAAAACAATTTGACATTCCCTGATGCTTACTCTGACATGCACTATTTGCTTTTTATTCAAATGTAAATTTTCTCCATAATACTATCAAAGAAAGAAAAAAAATTAAGCAAAATTGAAATGTCAGTAGCAATTTCTGACATGCAGGCAGTGTCATTTACTGGCGCTTGTCTGGAAGGCAAGACTTTTGGTTCAGATGCAAAAAAAAATTAGCAAGCTCTGAGGAGAGGGAGAGATGGATGGCAGTAACAGCATCCCTCTGGGATTCGTGTCCACTTTGCACAAAGGCTTCATAATACCCAAGAAGCTACAAGCTATAATTTTGGGACAAATAATTCTTTTTTTTAAAAATTTGCTTCATAATGAAAATTTTCTTTTCTTAAAAATGGAAAGATAATAAACTTAACTTTAGGGTTATTTTATCTTGGGCATCTGGGAGGTATAATTTTAGTTTGGGGTATGTAATATCTGTTGGGGAGCCTCTAAAAAATGGCTCCAATGATTTTAGATTCCTGATTGTCACACCCTTTGGCAATCTCTCCCCTTTAAGTGTGGGCCAGATCTCTTGACTTATTTCTAATGAGTAGAATATAGCAAAAGCCATGGGATGTCAATTCCAAGGTTGGGTTATACAATGTACTGTGGCTTCTGTCTTGGGCTTCTTTGTCTTGTTTTCTCCTGGGCTCACTATGAGGGAAGCCAGCGGCCATGTTGTGACCTGCTCTCTGGAGAGGCCATGTGGTAACTAAAGAGGGTTTCTGACCAACAGCCCGCTAGGAACTGAGGTCCTCACCCAACAGCCCATGAAGAATCAAATCCTGTCAAAGGTTTGGAAGTGAATCATCCCTCAGCTGAACTTTCAGATGAGCCTGTGGCTCCAGCTGACATTTGATTGTACTCTCAGGAGAGACCTCAAGCTAGCTAGGTGGCAATTGGACTCCCGACCCGCAGAAACTGTGAGGTAATAAATGTTTGTTTTTTAAAGCTGCTAAGTTTCAGGATAATTTGTTATGTAGCTATAGATAACCAACGCAGGACAGGAGAGAATGGTTATTAAGCAAATAATTATAGATGTGTTTGGCACACTTGATATTTTTAAATCTTTATCATGGCTATCATTTATTCACAAAATATCTGCTATCTGGAAATAAAGTAATGGGTACAGGAATAGTCAGAAAAGTTCTAAGTACTGTACATATGTGAAATGATTAGTATTAAAAGCTTCTTGTAGCTTGGACAAAAACTCTCAGCCCAAAATCTCAGTGAAGGATTCATGGTGTACTGGATTGAACACTATGTGTCAGTAGACCTGGATTCCAATCCAGACTTTCTCACTCACTGGCTATAGACTTTGAGAAAACCACTTAAGCTCCATCAGCTTTTGATAAGCCCATAGGACTCTGAGAGGAAGGGAAATAGGACAATAAGTGATCAAAGAGAGCGGCCTAAGACTGTCGATATAGTATTGGGACTCTTTGGTCAAAAGTGACAGAAATCCAACTTGAAATAGATTTTGCCAATAAGGAGTTCAAGATTGGAGCCACAGTCAGCTCTCAGTCTTGTTTTCTCTGACTGTATAGAGCTTCTCCTTCTTTGGCTGCAAAGAATATAATCAGTCTGATTTCAGTATTGACTGTCTGGTGATGTCCATGTGTAGAGTCTTCTCTTGCGTTGTTGGAAGAGGGGTGTTTTCTATGACCGGTGCTTCTCTTGGCAAAACTCTGCTAACCTTTGATCTGCTTCATTTTGTACTCCGAGGCCAAATTTGCCTGTTACTCCAGGTATCTCTTGACTTCCTACTTTTGCATTTCAGTCCCCTATAATGAAAAGGACATCTTTTTTGGGTGTTAGTTCTAGAAGGTCTTATAGGTCTTCATAGAACCGTTCAACTTCAGCTTCTTCAGCATTACTGGTCGGGGCATAGACTTGGATTACTGTGATACTGAATGGTTTTCCTTGGAAATGAGCAGAGATCATTCTGTTGTTTTTGAGATGGCATCCAAGTACTGCATTTCAGACTTTTTTGTTAACTATGATGGCTGGTCCATTTCTTCTAAGGGTTTTTTGCCCACAGTAGTAGATATATTGGTCATCTGAGTTAAATTACCCATTCTAGTTCATTTTAGTTCACTGATTCCTAAAATGTCAACGTTCACTCTTGCGATCTTCTGTTTGACCACTTCCAATTTGCCTTGATTCATGGACCTAACATTTCAGGTTCCTATGTAATAGTGCTGTTTACAGCATTGGTCTTTACTTCCATCATCAGTCGCATCCACAACTGGGTGTTGTTTTTGCTTTGGCTCCGTCTTTTCATTCTTTCTGGAGTTATTTCTCCACTGATCTCCAGTAGCATATTGGGCACCTACTGACCTGGGGAATTAATCTTTCAGTGTCCTATCTTTTTGCTTTTCATGCTATTCATGGGTTCTCAAGGCAAAAATACTGAAGTGGCTTGCCATGCCCTACTCTATCTAGTGGACCACATTTTGTCAGAACTCTCCACCATAACCCATCCATCTTGGGTGGCCCTACACGGCATGGCTCATAGTTTCATTGAGTTAGACAAGGTGGTGGTCCATGTGATCAGTTTGGTTAGTTTTCTGTGATTATGGTTTTCATCCTGTCTGCCCACTGATGGATAAGGACAAGAAGTTTCTGCAAGCTTCCTGATGGGAGAGACTGACTGAAGGGGAAACTGGGTCTTGTTCTGATGGGCGGGGCCATCCTCAGTAAATCTTTAATCCAATTTTCTGTTGATGCTGGGGCTGTGTTCCCTCCCTGTTGTTCGACCTGAGGCCAGACTAGGTGGAGGTAATGAAGATAATGGCCACCTCCTTCAAAAGGTCCCATGCATGCACTGCTGCACTCAGGACCCCCAACCCTGCAGCAGGCCACTATTGACCCACACCTCCGCCAGAGACTCCTGGACACTCACGGGCAAGAAGCTGAAGATATTAAGAAGAGGTGGCAAGAATACCTAGACAGCATATTAAAAAGCAGAGACATTACTTTGCCAACAAAGGTCCATCTAGTCAAAGCTATGGTTTTCCAGTAGTCATGTTTGGATGTGAGAGTTGGACTACAAAGAAACCTGAGCACGAAAGAATTGATGCTTTAGAACTGTGGTGTTGGAGAAGACCCTTGAGAGTCTCTTGGACTGCAAAGGGATCCAACCAGTCAATCCTAAAGGAAATCAGTCCTGAATATTCATTGGAAAGACTGATGCTGAAGCTGAAACTCCAACACTTTGGCCACCTGATGCAAAGAGCTGACTCATTTGAAAAGACCCTAATGCTGGGAAAGATTGAAGGCAGGAGGAGAAGGGGACGACAGAGGATGAGATGGTTGATTGTCATCACTGACTCGATGGACATGAGTTTGAGTAAGCTCTGGGAGTCGGTGATGGACAGGGAAGCCTAGCGTGCTGCAGTCCATGGAGTCACAAAGAGTCGGACACGACTGAGTGAACTGAACTGAACTGAGGATCAACTTTAGGCTTAAAAAGATTGATCTTTAGTATTGGTTTGGCTTTTACTAGGTTTCCAACAGAATGTGATTGTAATTTTGCTTCACCAAAGAGTCTACTTTTAAGGGCATTTGTGTATCAGGGTTAAGTGGGAAAAGAAATCAGCTGAGCCCTCTGAGTCCTGCCTAATAGACTGCAAGTCTTCATCTTTTCTTCTAAGTGTCTAGAAGAGGTGGTTTTTTGTTTTTAAAATTTTTTAAAATTTCAGGTGGTGTTTCACATATCCCTGTAGTTTGAATTTTGCGGCTATGACCTTAATGATGTTACAGGAGGCCAAGCCTTTGCATGACCCTGAGAGTAGGCACCTCCTTAAATTGTTTCTTTTGGCACCTGACTTGCCTCACCCTAGTAGTGACCCTGTGTCATTTCCTTTGGTACCATCAACTGAATTAATAGGACCACAGTCTTCCTTGCAGGCAGAACAGAGAGCTGCATCACCTGAGAGTTATAAGAATCCTATGAAGTCCCCTTGGACCACACTATCTTCCTCATTGGCCTGTATCAATAGTCCAAAGTCTAAGCATTGGATCACTTTCTAAGGCAGGAAGTTATTTGGAAAAGTGTACAGGATTTGGAAGAAAAAAAATGCAAGTTGAAATTCAGGTTCTGGCAGAAAATAACTGAGGGAACTAGGGAAAGTCAATTAATTGAGCTGGCCTAACTTTTTTGTAAAATGAGAAAGACAAGTGTGCCCTGTTTTTCTGCATATGTTACGTGGGTCAAGTAAAATACTAATGGAAAAATTATTTTGAAATCTATAAAGCAGTATGTTAGTGCTGACTGGTTATTAAGGGTTAATACACAGTTCTGTCTTCAGCAGTAGTGATGTCATCTGCTCAACCCTTAAGACATTGAGAAGAAGGGAAACAGAGTAAGCTTACACTCCTGAGGACCAGTGTGAGAGCACGGGTTTATGTATCAGGACTCTTTGATCAAAAGTGAAAGAAATCTAACTCAAAATAGTTTAGGAAAAAGACAAAGCAACTTTCTGAAAGGGCATCACGCTTAACCTAGAGTAGAATAAGGGTGGAGTTGACCCTCCGGGAAAGTTGGAAAAGGGATTCAAATTCAACCAGGACTTCATCTTCTCCCGGGGAGCATCTTTCTCTCTCCTGTAGATTGTCTCCTTCCATACCCTGGGATCCTGGCTGACCCATGCTCCCAGTATTCAAATCCTGTTGCTCCCACCAGAAGAGGCTGATCCTCTCCTTAGTTTTGTTTTCTAAACATTCCAGGGAAGGTTGCTGATTGTCTTGGCTGATGTCAGATGCCCACCCCTGGGCCAACTGAGGCCAGGGAGGCAGAATCCCCAGGGGACACATCCCAATTACCTTGCCCGGAGGTGTGGAAACACCTGGAAGTGGCCCTCCCAATGCTCTCTGTCATCAGACCCTGACCGAGTGGCTGGGCTGCCACCCACTAGTTTAGGGTATGCCGTGTGCTGTGGACAGTGGCCCCAATGCCTGGGGAGAGAGCTAAATGCCAGGCAACTCACGGGAGCACTTCAGTTCTGAAGGAAGCGCAGTCCTAATGAGAGGGGATGGGAGAGGTTTCCACTGGGAGAAAGGCTCTGTCCATGCCAGAGAAGCCTTCCAGTCAGAGCCCCTGAGGGCAAGGCCCTGCACTGGGAAGGGTGACCACTCCATCCTCTGGCAGGCAGAAACCCCTCCTCCTTTTGTTCTGATGGAATGGAATGGGAATCTCAACTCATATGAACAGGAAAAATGCAAAAGTCACAAACTAGGAGTTCTCTCTTTAGACTTTAAAGAGTTCATTGTCCTTCCCAATGTTGTCGGAGGCATATTTCAAACTGGACTGTAAATGTAGAAGGACCTCCAGTCGCTGTCATGACCTATTGCCCGGATGTTTAGCTGGTACTGAATCCACTCCATCCGTCCTGTTGAATGCTGCTGGGTTAACCTTTCTCAAACCCACGTGCTCTAAACCCCTCTCTACTGCCTGCCGTTCCTCATCCAGGCACCCAAGACCCCCCATCCTGTGGCCCCAGCCCCTTTCCAGTTTCACCTCCTATTTCCCTTCTAGACTAGAATATGTCCAACCAGGTCTCACCTCCAAGCCTGCACATGGGCTATTTCCGCTGCCTGGAATGCGCTGCCTTTTCAAACCTTCCCGATTTGTCCTTTATGAAGCCTTTCCCCACAACCCCAAGTAGATATGACTTCTCTTCTCAAGAACTCATGGTTTATACTTCCTTTCAGAACTCACCACACTCCATTTCAAGTAATATTTGCATTTGTTATGTTGCATCTTTTCAGGTGAAAAGATCCTTGAAAGGAGATGAAAAAAAAAATAATGATAAATACAAAAATTTCTTACTATGTGTAGGTACTGCTGTGTATTTTACATTATTTAATCCTCAAAACAATCCTTTTAACAGAGAGGTTTAGCAACTTGCCCAAGGTCACACAGCCAAACCAGGATTCAAACCCATGTAGTGGGCCTCCCTGAGTACATGCTCCTGATAACTATGACACCACTGCTTGTGGAGGCAGAGACACATTTACTCTGAAGCCAACAAATTCCTTTCCAAGGGAATGTACTCAATTTATAATTTTGTGATTTTTTTCCTTAAAGAGACCCTCAAGATTGTATTAACTTCAAGTTCTATAAAACTGGATGGAAATACAATGTCTTGTTCATTTGAAATTCTCTTAAATCTTGTTTAGTAATGATGATTGTCACATCATCATAGTGATGATGGTTCCAAGCCTTACATGGAGCATTTACAAGGCATTTTCAGCCATCTCACTGGATCCTTAAAAAGTCTAAAAATTAGGTGTGGCCATTGAAACTTTGTAAACAGATGACAAAACTGACCTCAGAGACACTGAGCAATTTTGTCTAAAGCCACCCAGCTATAAATGACCGAGCCAGAGCTGAAGGCTTCTGATCCCATCTGTCAAGATTCCTTCATTTAGGTCTTTGCTGCCTGTGGGTTCTGAGAGCCTTTCAATCACTTAGCGGATGGTGGTCCTCCCATCCCCCGCCCCACGCACACCCATTTGAAGAGCACTCCATCACATCCAACAATTATCTAAATTGAAGTTGTCCATCCTGCCTTTTAAATTCTTCTCCAGATAATGAACCTTTTCAACCAATAGGGTGCTTGATGTTAATCACACAGAGAAATGCAAACTTAATCTATTCACCTTCAAATAGATAGAGCCTAAAAGGCACAGGAATTGCATTTACCTTCCAAGCCCTAATCTTGATCATTTCTTTAGGGAAACTTCTTCAACTGCTTGTCTTCAAGAGACTTTTAAAGCTCTCAAGCAACTGCTAAGTGATCCTAGAAATACATTTGCCTGTAGCTAGAGATTTTTGATAAGTAGCCTATAATTTATCACTGTATTACAGAAAGCCTGGAGAAAGCCTTCTATATTATGCTGAAGCCTTCAGCTTTCACAGCTGATATGTAAACATATTCCCAAACTAGAGGAGCCCTGGATCATTTGTAATGGCTAAACACTGACCCTAGAGATATCATCACTGTATGTTCAGTCGTTCCCAAGGACGTGGCAGCTCTAAATATCAAGCACGCATGCATGCTAAGTCGCTTCAGTTGTGTCCGACTCTTTGCGACCCCATGGACTATATATCCCACCACATTCCTCTGTCCACGGGGGTTCGTCAGGCAAGAGTACTGGAGTGGGTTGCCATGCCCTCCTCCAGGGGATCTTCCCGACCCAGGGACTGAACCCACGTCTCTTATGTCTCCTGCATTGGCAGGCGGGTTCTTTACTGCTAGCACCACTTGGGAAGCTCTACCATACAGGGAAGTGTCTTCACCTGCAGGCCCTGTTCTTTGGACTTAAGCAGGTGGTGGAAAAGAGGAAACAGAGGCAGAAGCCAAGAACTCAGTCTCTGGAGTTAGGCCAGCCTGGGTGTGACCCCTCTCCCCCCTGCTCCACCTCTAACCAGCTGGGTAGCCTATGCACATTGCTTAATTTCATTCATTGATTCAACAACTACTTGCTGAGCACTTAATAAATGACAGTGAATGCTGTAGGTAGTGAGACAATGGAATGAACAAAACTATCTCAGGGAGCTGGAGTTTCCATTTGCAAAATAGAAATAACTGAAGCACCTAGCTCACAAGGCTGGTTAGGGATGGATGATAAGTCAGCCTGGGGCTGGCTCAGACTTACACTATTAAAAAAACAACAAAACAGTCTAACTCTGATTCTAGATTTTTAAAACATTCAGGGTGGTTTGTTTATATTTTGAGCCACTCCAAACTCTGCTTTTCAGAACATTTTCGAGGGACTTCCCTTAATGGGGAATGTAACAGAAAGAGTTTCTAGAGCTTTGAGACAGGAATTCCCTGGTGGTCCAGTGGTTATGAAGGAGGAAACAGACAGAGCTGGACCCCATCTTAGGTAAGGCTATGAACATTAGGCTACACGTAGCATCGTCACCGTCCCAATGGACTCTGAACTTTGTGCCTGGTGTCTATAGAAATGGCATACCAATGGGAAACCAGGACCCCCCCCCCCCCCCAAAAAGAGCCTCAGGACTTGGACTCTCCGTTGCCTAAAAGAATATGCTAATTATCTCTGTAACAGAACAAAGTGGCAAATTCCATTATGTTTATCAGGATATGACCGCAGGCCTATTGATAAATATCCACTGTTTATCTAGTCTTGTGACACATGAATCATGGGTTAACTTTGATCGTATCTCTCTTTTTACCTTGTCCAGACTAGTTTCAAGGAATCTGGGGAGGTGGGTTTGAGCAAGTACACTTAGCGTATATAAGGTTTTCACAAAAACTGGTCCGGGTCCTTGGCTAAGAGGAGACTCTGCCTTGGGCCCGCCGGTGTAACAAACTGCATTCCACTATCTGCATTGTCCTTCTGAGTGAGTTTGTTTCCCAGAACGCGTGGCTACAACAGTTAGAACTTCATACTTTCACTGCCCAGGGTCTGAGTTTGATCCCTGGTCAGGGAACTAATATTGGTGAAGAAAATAGTCAATTAAATCTCATCTATAAAAGGCAAATTGGAGAAGGCAATGGCACCCCACTCCAGTACTCTTGCCTGGAAAATCCCATGGACGGAGGAGCCTGGTAGGCTGCAGTCCATGGGGTCGCTAAGAGTCGAACACAACAGAGCGACTTCACTTTCACTTTTCACTTTCATGCATTGGAGAAGGAAATGGCAACCCAGTGTTGTTGCCTGGAGAATCCCAGGGACGGGGGAGCCTGGTGGGCTGCCGTCTATGGGGTCTCACAAAGTTGGACACGACTGAAGTGACTTAGCAGCATACAAGGCAATATTCATATATTATTTATCCCAAGATTTTTAATCATGTCTTGCTTCTTTTTCCTTTCTCCCTGAGTTAGGATTGGACTTGAATCGCTATTAACTAAGTATTTTTGGCAATGAGTCAGATGATTCAGGAGACATATTTGGTGTATACTAATATGCCTTTGCAGCTTCTTTGGTGGCTCAGACAGTGAGGAATCTGCCTGCAGTGAGGGAGACCTGGGTTCGATCCCTGGGTTGGGAAGATCCCCTGGAGAAGGGAATGGCAACCCACTCCAGTACTCTTGCCTGGAGAATCCCATGGACAGAGGAGCCTGGTGGGCTACAGTCCATGGGGTCATAGAGTCGGACAGGACTGAGTGACTAACACACACACACAGGAACTAAGATCCCCTGTCATGGAGTGCAGCCAAAAAGAAGAGCTTTGGGCCATATGGGTGGGAACTGGGAGGCTGCAGGAAGGTTAAACACACTTGGTAAACCCAGACACGGTCAGAACTTGCTCATGTGGCCTTTGCATAGATATTCTTGTGCTGTGCTTAGTCATTCAGTTGTGTCTGACTCTTTGGAACCTCATGGTCTGTAGCCTGTCAGGCCCCTCTGTCCATGGGATTTTCCAGGCAACAATACTGGAGTGGGTTGTCATGCCCTCCTCCAGGGGATCTTCCCAACCCAGGGATCAAACCCAGGTCTCCCGCATCGCAGGCGGATTCTTTACCGTCTGAGCTACCAGGAAAGCCTATGCATGGCCTTTGCATAGATATCCTTAGGGGCTCTTCATTTCCAGTTTCATGTGGAAGGGTTTCTGCTGATACTATTTTTATGTCTGGAGATTCTGTCTGCCTCAAGCACAGTTTAAAATTTCAAATGAAGCATTTACGTAAATCCCTGACGTTGTGGCTCACATTCATTTCCTTTTCTCTGGTGAGGGTTGAGTCGGGTGGCCCAACCAAGAGATCCTCACTCCTACCTACGTCTGGTACCTGTGCTCTTCCTTGGGCCTCTCTGTGATCTACCAGAACCCAAAGACCATGTGCTGGCTCATTCCTCCTCAGTGCACAGACAGAGGCTCAGAATCACTGTGTCCCTGACAGCCAAATGGGCTGTCCTTTTCTCCCACTCACAAAGAACCACACATTTCTTCCTTTGTCTTTTTATCACTGGGAACCCATTTCTCAGTATGGTCTGGGGTCCATTTTCTAGCTCCAAATTTTTGACATGGGGTGAAACACGAAGCAAAATCAAATGTTATGAGATTGTCAATATCAACTATTATTTCACCTGGAGGAAGGAAGGAAGGAGAGAAAGAAAGAAGGAAGGAAGGAAAGAGGGAAGGAAGGAAAGAAGGAAAGAAAGAAAGAAAGAAGCAAAGCTTAAAAAAGTTAAGGCTAGAATTAGGTAACTACACATCTATTCTGCTACTATAGTTGATGGACTGCTTCCTCTTCACCAAGCACTGGGCTAAGCAAAGTTTTACATACATTATCTCATTCAATCATCATAGTAACTGCAAGAAGTCTCATACAAACCCCACTCCATTCAATTATTTCCATTCTAAAGATGCAAAAACCGAGGGTCAGAGTTCTCAAGAGACTTGCCCAAAGTCCTTCTCCTCTGACCACAAAAGCTACGAGCGAGATATTGTACCTTTTATGTAACATGGATGGGTTAAAAATCATTAGCCTCAATGACTTCGACCATCTTTTTGCATCATTGTAAGAGTAACAGTATCCAATGTAGGAAATCTGAGAATTGTACAACATATGATTAAAAAAAAAATTTGGAGTCTCTTTAATTGTGTTTTTCTGCTCTATTCTGCTTTTTAACAAATGGAATTGTCCTTCTTATCTTGTTTTGTACCCTGCCTAAAAAAAGCAATTAATACAGTGTCATGAGTATTGCCCCAAATCATTCAAAATTCTCCAAAAAAACTTACTTGGTTGCATTATACTGACATAAATATTATATCACTAATTGTTCAACTGTTTTCTCATTATTAGAAAATTAGTTCACAAATTTTGTTGTCGTGTGACAAAGATCTTTGTACAACATCTCTATTTTTAGGCCCCAGTAGCAGCCATGTTCGTCATTTAGAGGTGATTTCCCTTTGACAAGTGTCATCATTTACATTTTCTAGTTGTTTAGTCATGATGCCCTCCATAGGTTGATGTAACAGATAGATGGTACCTGCTGGGAGCTGACACAGCTCTGCCTGGGGTGCGACTGCGCTTCAGCCGTGCCCTATGGACCATAGCTGGCCAGGCTCCTCGGCCCACGGGGATTCTTCAGGCAAGAATACTGACGTGGTGGCCAAGCCCTCCTCTAGGAGATCTTCCCTACCCAGGGCTCCAAACTGCGTCTCTTACGTCTCTTGCATTGGCAGGCAGATTCTTTACCGCTAGCGCCTCCTGGAAAGCGCCCTGGGGTGCGAGGGCCCTCACCAGAGGCCAAGAGCTGGCAGAGTGGCTGGACCTGCAGCTCCTGCTCTGGGCCCAGCCTGGTGCAGGTTTCTAGGGGAAGCCAGGAGAAGCAGAGTGGAGAGAGCAGGGAGCCTGCACGTGTGGGTGCTTCCCGCCCCTCTCAGAGCTCACCCCGGCACCCTTGGCTATCCCCTTCCCCTTGGCTATCCCCTTCCCCTGGGCCGGGGGGGGGGGGGTGTCCTGGTTCTGGACACGCACTTCCTGCAGCCCCCAGGCCTTTGCCTTCCTTCTTCTGCAGCAGACTTCTTACCCACCAAAGAGAAAACAGAGGACAGTGAGCAATAGACTTCCTTTCATTTCTTTTCCCTTTCTTTCACTCCCCAAACCTATCCTTACATGGTCAAATACCCTTTCCTCACTCAGGAAAGAAAGGAGGGGGCCGACTTCTTTCACTAAAAGCAGGAGGAAGAAAAGAAAGGGGAGAAGGTAGAAACACAGCTATTAGACCACATCACTAGCTTTATCTCTGGCTTCATGCTTTTTTTAAAGTCTACCTTTTTTTATATTTTAAAATATTTTACTCGAAAAGATTTATTGATTGTGTAGGATGTGCCAAGCACTGTACTTAATGCAATGGAGAATGGAAATGACCACGTATCATCTTAAAAAAAAAGTCATAAAACTTTGCTCAGATTGGCTACTTATTCAAAAATTTAGATTATTGCCTATATTAATTTTCCTAGATACTAGAAATGTCAAGCCACTCACTAATAGAGTTCTAAAAGTCTTAGAAAAAGTCTCTAGCTATTTTTATTTTATTTTTTGCCCCTTTGTGCCAGAGTTTTCTGTTTCTGATTGCCAAATTTAACAAATAAAAACACAGAACACCCCATTAAATTTTAATTTCAGATAACCAATGTCTTTTAATACATTTTATGCAGTAGTTCTAGGTATCTCCCAAATATTGCATGAGGCATACTTATACTAAAAAGTGATTTGTTGCTTATCTAAAATTCAAATTACTGGGGCTTCCTGTATTCTATCAGGCACCTCTATTTCTACTGAATAAGAGATGCCATTTATTGTGTATCTGTATTAACTTGGCACATTTCATCCTCACAACATCTCTGTCATGTGCTTACCGCTGTTCACATTTCACAAGCAAGGAAATTGAGGCCTCTAGAAACAAGTAACTTGTCTGAAGTCACAACACCAGAAAGTGTTAATAGTAAAGTCAGCATTCAGACAGGTTTGTCTGACACCACAGCTCATGTTCTTTTCTCTGGACTGTTGTTGTTCAGTCTCGGAGCTGTGTCAGACTCTTTGCAAGCCCAGGGACTGCAGCATGCCAGGCTCCCCTGTCCTCTATCGTTTCCTGGAGTTTGCTCAACTTCATGTCCACTGAGTCCGTGAAGCTACTTAACCATCTCATCCTCTGCCGGCCCCTTCTCCTTTTGGATTTCTTTCTCTGGATTATCTATAATTTAAATATGGACTGGGCCTGGAATGTTCCATTACAATCTGTATTTCAATAGAATGTTCAATTTCCAGTTGAAAGAACAATTTATATAAAATGAGGTGGAAAATTTTCTCTTCTCCACCTATTTAGAAGAAACATTTTTGCCCTAAACCACTTAAGCAAATGGCACCTCAAGGCTACCTGAAGAAATTATGTTTGAATGTAGACCTTATCCAAAGCAAGTGAACGCTTCACAGTAAGTTTGTAGTAAAACATCGCCCTCTTCTGGACATTTAGGCACCATGCAACAGAGACGGCTAGAAAGGGTTTAAAAGTTGAAACAGAAGTACGGTTCAATTATGTGCCCAACTACACAGTGAAAAGCTGTTGTTATCACTTATCAGGTGTATATCTTACTCTTCAAAGAGACTCCTCAGAATTGAAGCAGAAAGACATTTTGGAACTGGCCAGGTAATAATTTTCTATCCATTTTTATGAAGGTGGCTGAGTGTTCGGCATAGAAATAGGTAAAATCTTTAATTTCAGGACACATCTTAAATACCCTGTAAAAACACCTAACTATAATAATAATCATAATAATACTTAAACCATCGAATCAAAAGTTCCAATAAATCCTGAATAGACAGAACTTCACAAGCATAAAATGAATGGAAAAAGAATACAGTGAATATAGGTGAGCATTTGCACTTTGGTGTCAAATAGACTGCATTAGATTCCCTCTCTTCCATTGATAAGCTATGTGACTTCAGACAACTTATTAAATTTTTTAAGCCTCAGTTTCCTCATCTGTTAAATCATAATTATAAGAGAAGCAACTTAAGTGAAATAAATCAGACAGAGAAAAACAAACACTGCACAGTATCACTTAAATGTGGAAACTAAAAAAGTCAAACAGAAAGTAGAAAAGTAGTTGTCAGGGGTTAGGGTGGAGGACTATGGGGGGGAAATAAGGAGAGGTGGGTTAAAGGGTACAAACTTTAAGATGAATAAGGATCTAACGTAAAACATGGTGACCATGGTTAGATCTGAGAATCTAACATAAAACATGGTGACCATGGTTAATAACAGTATATTGTATAGTTGAAAAAAAATAGCAGCTAAGTAGGCCAGGTGGAAAGATGAAATAATATCTAACAGAGACAGCTTACTGCTAAGAATCAGACTCTTATATATGAGCTGATATTTTATGATTACTGCCCCATTTATTAATTGTATAGAATCAGCTGTTTTAAGTTTTGAAGCAGAAAAAGCCAACAATGTAAAAGAATAAAACCAGTTTTTTTTTTAAGTGTCTTTATTTTTAATACTGAAGCTTTGGCTAACAGCAAAGAATTAATAAATCAGATATTTTTCTAAATTATCCAAATTTTAGAGCTGTATACTTTTTCAAGGATATTCAGACAAAGATGTTTTGGAACAGAAGCCTCAAAAATATGTGAACCTCTACAGTTCATTGCAAAGACAATCTATACTTTGTTTTTAATTTCAAAACTAAAAAATATGTTAAAATACATCAATACAGTAGAATATAAAAGAGGAAGGCATCTAAATATTGCTATCATAAGTGATTAAGAATATCCAATTATCTAAAATACTATCAAGGGCTTCCCTGGTGGCTCAGTGGTAAAAGAATTTACATGCTGATTCAGGAGACACAGGTTCAATCCCTGATCCAGGAAGATCCCACATGCCTTGGAGCGACTAAGCACGTTCACCACAACTATTGAGCCTGTGCTCCAGAGCCCGGGATTTGCAACTGTTGAGTCCACCTGCTGAAACTACAAAGTCCACGTGCCCTAGAGCCCTGCCCGACTAGAGAAAAGCCCACCCAGTAATGAAGATCCAGCACAGTCAACAAATAGATTTTAAAAATAATAATAAAATAAAATACTATCGAATATCAGAAAGTCAGTATACATTTAATTTTTTGGGCACTATTATCATTGGAAGTGACATATAGATGACGCTAAACTATATCAAGTTCCCTTTTGTCTGGTGGAACCACTGTCTCACATTCTGCCTTCCTTCAACCACAGAAAATTAAATGGCCTATAAGGGCACAAGAGAGGAAGAACTGGAGCTGTTAACACTTAAATCTAACTTTGCTAGCAGTGTCTTATAAATCACAAATTTGAGGCAATGATATACTTTTAATTGCCTGGCAAGTTAATTAATTCAGACCCAGCTATTAAAATTTTCTATCATTTAACTTAGAATCGAATTCCAACTATGAAGCATGGTATTCCAGAGAGAAGGCTTCCATGTAATTTTCAAACACTTAAGAGCCTTAAAAGCAAGTAATACCAACTAAAATACCAGTTATCTTAACTATGTCTCTTAGTTTTACTACAGAATTTCAGACCCTACTGGCAAATTACCATAGTTTATGCTACATTTGTCTTTTAAAGGAGGTTGAGTCCATGAGAACCATAGAATGAGAAGATTCTGCAGGGATTCGGAAGAGGAATAAAGATATGGCTGTAGGTCACAGCTGCTTGCTCTCCTTTTAAATATATATTACATATTTATGTTCGAAGGGCCTGAGTTTAAATAGGCTGTTTTACCCTTGAGCTCTGATGGTTTTTATCCTCAGATGAAAAGAGTTAACTCTCCTTCTGGTCACCACCTCGTATTCTTTTAATGTCCAATCATGGGCAAGACAAAATGATTGCCTCATGAAACTGAAAAGTCCTGGGTTGACTTCAGACGTAGCTGGATCCAAGGGCTCCAATCCTGTGTGTCTTGGTCTTTGGCTTCTGCTTTCACCCTTGTTGTTTGCATTCTAAGGCAGATTCTAGTTAGGTGGTGTCCAGATTAACTACCAATAGGTCCAGTCTTAAATCCACAAGCTGAGCAACGCTCATCAAAAAACCCTTTTTCTTTAATCCTCGCAAAGCTGATCTTTATTGACTTTGCCTGGCCCTGGTAATCACGTACATGTGCATGCTCGGTTGTGTCCGGCTCTTTTTGTGACCCCATAGACTGTAGCCTGCCAGGCTCCTCTGTCCATGAAATTTTCCAGGCAAGAATACTGGAGTGGGTTGCCATTTCCTACTCCAGGAGATCTTCCTGACCCAAAGATAGAACCTGAGTCTCTTGCTTCTCCTGCATTGGCAAGTGGATTCTTTACCAACTGCGCCACCTGGGAAGCCCTTGCTAATCATGTATCCACACTTAAAACATTCATTAAGGCTACAGAGGGCAGGAGGAGAAGGGGGTGACAGAGGATGAGATGGTTGGATGGTATCACCGACTCAATGGACATGAGTTTGAGCAAATTCCGGAGGGAGTGAAAAACAGGGAAGCCTGTTGTGCTGCAGTCCATGGGGTTGCAAAGAGTCAGACAGACTTAGTGCCTGAACGACAAAGGCTACAGAGACACTGCTCTCTCAAAGGCCGGAGGTGGTGATGCACCCTCCCCTGGAATCAAAAAGCAAGGTCTATTCCACCTGAATTCCATAGGCTGAGAGTATAAGGGTAATGGCTCAAAGGCAAATTTCAGTCTAACATTGAAAGGGAGAACTGATACTGGGATTCAGAGCATGTGAGCTTTAACTGGAGCAGTAGAAACAAAATAAAAATGAAGAAAAAACCCAAAGCAGACTGAAGATTATTCCAAGGAGGAACCAAATGGATTTAATAATATGAACAGGAGAATGGAGTAGAATCGGACTGAGCTATATAGTCACTGAATCTTCCAAGGCCAGATATAGGAAAAAAAAGATTAGTGATAGGTTTATGCTCTTTGATTTAGAGCCAGGATCTTTCTGGGAACCAATTTGGAATGGGCAGAAATTAGGCTGTTGTATTAACCAGGGTTCTCCAGAGATCTGGAAATAAGGGGATGTGTATAAACATGTGGTGGGGGGTTAGTCACTAAGTCATGTCCAACTTTTCGGATCCTATGGACTATAGCTCACCAAGCTCCTCTGTCCGTGGGATTTTCCAGGCAAGGATACTAGAGTGGGTTGCCATTTCCTTCTGCAGGGGATCTTCCCAACCTAGGGATCGAACCTGCAACTTTTATGTCATTGACAGGTGGGTTCTTTACCAGTAGTGCCACCTGGGAAGCCTCAGTTCAGTCTATTGAGTTTTGTTTTTAAATTGGGGTGTCGTTGCTTTATGACGCTGTGTTAGTTTCTGCTGTACAATGAAGTGAATCAGCTGTGTGTATACATCTATCCCCTCCCGCTTGGATCTCCTTCCCACCATTGCCGTGCACATAGGTCAATTCCAGTCGCCCAATTCATTCCATCCTCGCCCCTCTGTGTCTACCTGTCCATTCTGTATGTCCGTGTCTCTATTCCTGCCCTGCAAATAGATTCATCTGTACCATTTTTCTGGATAAAGTTTAATCACATCTAAAAAATACTTTCACAGCAGCATCTAGAGTATAATCTTTGACCAAAAACTGGATGCTATCACCTAGCCAAAGTTGACACATAATATCAGCCCACTTGAATTCTGAGTGATTCTCACACTGAGCCAGAAGGCTTGGCCCCCTCCCCAATGCTCAGGCCAAACCTCAGACCAATTAAATCAAGTGCTACCTATAAATGAGGCTCAGGTAAAAGTATTTTTTGATAGAGCAGTTGTTCTTTGAGCATGGTTTCCGGACCAGTGACTTCAACCTCACCTGCAAACTCTCTACTCCAGACTGAGTCAATTACAGACTATGTATTTATCCCTGGCCCCGCAGTCCATGGTTTTAATAAGCCCTCCAAGTGATCCTGATACATGCTCAAATTTGAGCACCACTGGTCTGGCGTTCTCCAGCAATACAAGGCCAAGAGGTAGCTCCTCATTGAGGATCTCAATAATGGTGTTTGTTGCAAGGATACATATGAGAATAAGAGGGTCTTGGCTGAATGTGGCCAAGTTGCACTGAGATGGGGTGTTTGCAAGATACAACAGATGGACTCTTCTGACCAGTTCTGGTGACTGAATGAAGCTTAAGCAGTTGTTGAAAGTGTAGTGTGTGCATATAGAACCCTCCTCTTCTATCATAGTGCCTCAGCTATTCTGTCATTTCATCTCTCCTTATACAAACAGAATTTTTCGCCTTTATTTTCTGTTTAAACTTCTGAGAGAAACTGATTGGCTGAATTAATCATTTTCACCATTTGGACGGTGTTTCCTTAACATTTGCCCAACTTATAAGCTCTGCTGTCCAGTATGAAGACTGGCTTTCCTTGGGTCAGGACCAGGGGGAAACAAAATGTTAATGTTAAGAGGATGTTAAACAGCCTCTCCTAAGGCCACTTCCCTTAAAAGGCCTGAGCCCACTAACATGGGTTGTGGGTACGTCACACTGGAAGGCTTGGTCTGTTAAGGATATATAGTTGTCTCTGACTGCTAAATCTACATGTAGTTCTTTGACACAAAAAGACATCAAAGAGAAATTAAATATTTGTTCAACTATACATTTTGAGAATGAGTTGGAAACGTTAACTAAAAACCTTTGGAAATGTTTCCCTTTCAATATTTCCTATAGGAGTCTTCTTGTGGCCTAATTTAGGAACGCCATGAGCCATAATATTTTGGAAAAAAATGAATCTTATTTGCATGCACCAGATTGTGGGGCCTGTATCTTATGTAGAAATTCTCTTTGCATAGTCTCATTCCTTAAGCCAGAAATGATTAGAAGCTTGCTGGTATTTTTAAAAAACCTCATGTAATGAAAAGAAAAAGAAAAGCTCATGTGATAGTTTTCTCCAAATCATTTCAGATCGGTTCTCTAGGCCAATCTTTTTTCTTTTTAGTGCAATGGAATTTTGAATTGTGGGCAATAGGAAAAAGATACTATAGCAACAAATAATTCGTGATCAAATTACTATGAATTATACCAATTTAAATTTCCCTTTCATGGTGTGGGGTGACTTTTTGTTTTGGCTGCACCGCATGGCATGAGATCTTAATTCTTCGACCAGGGGTCAATCCCACACCCCCTGCAGTGGAAGTGTGGGGCCCTAACCACTGGACTGCTAGGGAAGTCTTTGGGGTGACTTTTTTTTTTTCAAGGGGATGACTTTTTAATTGAACTATAGTTGACTTACAATATTGTATTCATTTCAGGTATACATGCATATTCTTGCAGATTTTTTTCCATCATAGGCTGTTACAATATACTGAATATTGTTCCCTGTGTTATTCATTTGCCTATTTTTTTATATAGTGTGTACCTCTTAATCCCATACTCCTAATTTATCCTAATTTGTCCCTTTCCCTCTGTTTGGTAACAATACATTTGTTTTCTGTTTGTAGACACTCTTAATAAACTGATCTCATTTCACTACACTAAGCTGAGATGGGAAAATAAGTCCAATCCAAATCAAAAAGCTAAATAAACTTTGAGGAAGGCATGCGATTGTTACTTAAAAACCTTAAGGATACCACAATTCACTGAACATCCCCGAATCATTTTACCTCTCTTAATGCCAAAATTAAATTTGTACTTTACACAGAACCTCGTAGAAACCACTTACATGGTACCAGTATTACCACTATTGGTAACTTTATCTTATCCCACCAAATAACAAGCTTATTATTTTTTTTCAAAAAAATATTATTTTTGCTTATGCTAGATCTTCGTTGCTGCACGTGAGCTTCCTCTAGTTTTGGAGAGTGTAGGGCTACTGTGGTGCATGGGCTGCTCACTGCGGAAACTTCTTTTGTGGGTTTCCCTGGTGGCTTAGATGGTAAAGAATCTGCCGGCAATGCGGGAGAGCCGGGTTTGATCCCTGGGTCGGGAAGATCCCCTAGAGAAGGAAACGGCAACCCACTCCAGTATTCTTGCCTGGAGAAGTTCATGGAGAGAGAAGCCTGGTGGGCTACAGTCCATGGGGTCGCAGGGTCGGACGTGACTGGATGACCAGCACTTGACACTTCACTTCTCTTGTTAAGGAGCACAGGTTCTGGTGGGTGGGCTCCGTAGCTGTGGCTCACAGGCTTAGCGGCATGTGGGATCCTCCCGGACCAGGGATTGAACCAGTGTCCCCTACAATGCAAGAAGGATTCTTAACCACTGGACCACCAGGGAAGCACACAAATTTAATTTTTAAAATAACTGTGATATTACCATGAGGCCCAAATCATAAATGTGGGCCACCAGAATTTAGGATAATTAAAACCAACATTTAATTTGTATTTATCAAATTGTTCGATATAACTGATTGGATGTTGACAACAAAGGAATAATTAGAGAGCTAAATTTACATTTTGAATTGTTTTAGGTCTCCTTTTAAAAGGTCAAGTTCTTCAATCTTGGTTGTAGATATTAATGAAAAAGTGAAAGTGAAGTCGTTTTGTCCTGTCTGACTCTTTGCGAGCCCATGGACTGTAGCCCACCAGGCTCCTCCATCCATGGAATTTTCTAGGCAAGCGTACTGGAGTCGGTTGCCATTTCCTTCTCCAGGGGATCTTTCCGACCCAGGGATCGAACCTGGGTCTCCCTCATTGCAGGCAGATGGTTTACTGTCTGAGCTACCAGGGAATCCTAATAATTAGATATTAATAAGTTCTCTCAGTAAGACAAAGATCCCACAACTCTGAGCTGAGGTTTGGTTTTTCCTTTATTTCATTAAAGTAAAATGTGTCTCTGAAAAGAACCAAGTTAAAAAAAATCAGCCTGTTTACAGCAAAAATCATGAGCCCCAAACTTCTTTTGTATTTCCATGTATTAGCTGTTACAACTGGGAGTACTGGAAGGTTTTGGCTATTTCAGCGATATTTGCAAACATTTTATTTGTAATAAGTCCACTTATTCCAAAATCACAGTCTAGGAAGATTACAGCAACTTTGAACAAACTTTTATTTGCTTGTAGTGATATGAAACGAGAAAACTGAAGTTTCAATGTTTGTTTCACCAAGAAATTATTCCCTCATGATTTCAAGGGGGAAAAAATTAATAAATTTTAGTTGTGCCACTTCAATGGGGCTGTAATAACTTTCAAATTGCATTTAAAGATGGAAAATTATCAACCCAACTGAGTTAACAATCTGTTTTATCTAATAAATCTCCTTTATCTTCTAGAAGTTAAGTTATCTTGGTAAGATTAGTCAATCTGCCTAACTATGCAGCTACGTATAATCTACAAATTGGGGTATATACTTTACAGAAGTCTATTACACCTTTAAGTGTTCAATTAAGTATTTGATGATTTTTAAAAAACAGATAAAAGCATTATTTCCCCAAGTTTCTCTAACTTTATAAAAATGAAAAGAAATCCAGAAGTGTCCATGTATATTTTCCTATTCCCACTTATATTCTTAAAAATCTGGTGACCACTGCTGGGTAAGACCTAAGAATGCTGAAAAGCCATTCTACTTTGAGAATTTTCAAAAATATCTCACATCAATGTAATGACCAGTGTTCATACTTTAATTTATAAGCAAAGAGATTAAGCATAAAGTAGTAGCAGAGTTTATTTTCGTGAAAATACCAGCAGATGTCAGCAGAAACTAAGGCAGTGTCACATGAATCTATACAAAGACAGTAAGTGATTTCCAACAGCATAATCATAAGAAAATCTCTAATTACAAAAGCTCAATTCATGTAAGATATGTTGGTTTTTTTATGTTGCTATTTTGACTTGTAAATAACCTTTTTGGAGGTGGGGAAGGTGGGCCACAGTGGTATCCAGCTTTTTGAAGGTAGCAAGAGCTCTTTTAAGGAACTGAACTGCTCTGATTTTGTTTAATAAAACTCATCCACAACACTACATAACAAACCAAATTACACTTTAGACAGCCATTCTCAAAAGAAAAAATCAAATGGTTTACAGAAAAGACCTATTACCCAGGTACTTCAATAAATGTTCAGGGGTTCAGAATGTGGAATATTTATGAGTACTCAAATGTATTTTTCTGGGGAGTTCATACTTTTCATCAGCTTTTCACAGGGGTCCAAGACCTCCATAAAGTTAAGAACCATGCTAGAGCTTACTATAAGTTATATTCTCTGCATTAATATATCATCCTCCATATGTATATATACATATATGTATGTATTTCAAAATACATCTGTTAAAAATTACTTAGCTGAACCCATGCCAGGAAAGCAGTTTTAGAATAGACTGTCAGGTTGTAGAACAGATTGTTATATAGAAATAGACATAATATTTTAAAAAATAGAAGAATCTCATGTATAATATTCCAAAGATAAGAAGCTATTTTCTTATACTTGTAAAAGACAAATGGGGAAAAGATCACTGGAATGTCAGTCATTTTATTCAAATATGTACATGCATTTTTAAAACTCTGTGACAAATACTGTGTTAAGACCAATGTTTGTAGTCTTTCATTAACTTTTCAACCAGGACCCATATTTAGCCAAAGTTATGTGTTTATGCAACTTTTATTTTTGTTTTTAAGATTCTAAAATAACTTAGACATGTTGAATCATGTGTGTGTGTGCTCAGTCATGTCCAACTCTGCAACCCCATGAACTGTAGCCATGATACTTAAGCAAAATACAAAAGGGATCTAGATGATTTCATTGTATTCTGTATTTCTGTAATTTTATGTTAAAACCGTAAGTGGACTTGTGATGTCACATAATGAACAAATATTTGTAGAACTGTTCAAAAAAGTTTCCCTTAAAAAATTTATCTTTGAAAAATAACAGAAATGTTCTACTAAACAAAGTTGAAATATAGCAATTTGAGTTTTGGAGAACAAGATGGCGGAGGAGTAGATGGACGTGGAGTACATCTCTCTCCACAGATACATCAGGAATACACCTTCAGACACAGAAGTGCATGCAGAACGCCAGCTGAGTGCAGACATGAGGACCTGACCAGAGGAAAAGAATATATAGAACCACGCAAAACTCGATAGGGGGAAAAACAGGAGTGTTAGTAAGACTGGACCTGCCTTCGGAGGGTGAAGGAACTGAAGCGGGGTCCAATCCTCACATGGGGGGCAATTGTCTGAGTCAGAGGAGAAACATTTAAGGTTGAGAGTGAAACAGCTGATCTGTGGCAGCCTAAACAGAATGAGAATCAGACAGTCCTTGCTGCAGCCATACATACCCTGGATAGGGACACGGGTCCCATGGAAGGGGCAGTGGCTGGGATTTAGAGTTTAGGGATTGTGGAGCGATCCCAGGGCGATGGCTGTTGTTGACTGCGGAGAGATGGATCGAAGGGATGTGAAGGAGGAGATTGTGGTGGGAAACGCCTGTGGAGGAAAGCCGGGCAGCCCTGGAAGCAAGGTGATACTGCTGAGTCATGCATAGAGGTGGAGCCATCACCAGAGCCTCTCTCCCCCCACACCTCAGCACCGGCAGCTGAACAGTCAAGAGGCAGGCCCATCAAATGCCCGATGCACTGAACTACAGAGTAGGACCCCAGCCAGGGGGGCCCCTCTATGTGCCTAATGCGCTGAACAATAGCGGAGGACCCTAGGCAAGGGAGCCCTCTTTGTGCCTGAACTGGGTGGAGCTACAGAGATAGACTGGCTAAAGAGGCCTTCTGATCACCAGCTCTAAGAGGCTCAAAAAGAGACTCTGATAGGGCTATAACTCCTGTGGCGGAGGGTGAACCAAGCAGCTGCGCCACCTTCACACTCAACTCTCACGGGGGCAGAGCTGCCACAGGCAAAAAAGTCTTTCGTCTATGTGGACAGGGTCGCTTTGGTAGTGTCCGACTCTTCGTGACTCTGTAGACTGTGGCCTACCAGGCTTCTCTGTCAGGGAGGCATAGTTTAGGCAAGAACACTGGAGCATATTGACCCATACTGGTCGCCATCCCCTTCTAGAGCACTGCATTTCCTGCTGCCCTAGCCGCCAACCCCCTGAGCACCTGGTGCTGTCAGAACCCCTCCAACCAAGCAGCTGCACCACCTCCACACCTGGCCCTCACAGGGGCAAACCCAAGTCCTCCAGGGCAGCCTCAGGAGCAAACCCCAGTGGATGACCCACATGCAGAGGTGGAAGTAAAACCACAACTGAAACCCAGGGGTGGTGTTACTAAAGAAGACCCAAAACCTTCCCACCAGCTGTGCAAGCTGCAGATTAAATCCACACGATCAACTAGGCAGACTCTGTGTCTATGGAATATATAAAAGGTCACTGAGCGCTCCCACAAAAGAAAATGCACTAACTGTGGACACTGAAGGCAAGAACACACAGGAGTATGACCAGGATAGAATCTGAGCTGCCCCCACAGCAGGTCCAAAGCTCAGCAGTGTTGGAGGGCATCCTAGGAAGGTATGGGGGACTGTGACTCCCAGTGAGGGAAAGGACTTTGACAGCAGTGACTCAAGAAAAACATTTATTATTCTAATTTTTTGACTCGTTCTGTAGAATCTTTTGGATTTTTTTCCCTCTGCCCCCCCACCCCCGTTGTTGTCAACTTTATTGGCACTATGAAATCCAATTAAGCTTTTGAACTTTTTTTCCTCAATCACATTTTTTATTGTTATAAACATCTACCTCTACCCTGGGCTCTTGCAGTTCTGTGGAGTTTTTCTCTTTTTTTTAAAACCTATTATTATTTTTTCTACATTTATTCCTTTGCTTTTCCTACTGCTCTTTTCCCATGGCAGTTACTCTTTAAAGAATATAAATCTTCTTTATCTACTTCTATATAACTTTGCATATCTATTCTTTCTTTTCTCTCCTTTCCTCTGAACCTATTTGTTAGTTTTATTTTCATTGCTTTACTCCCCAGTTGGCACCTTGCTTTAGTTTTGTTTTCCAGTTTGTGCTTTAGTTAGTATTGTTCTGGTAGATGTACTTTTTGGTTTCCTTTGTTTGCCGGGTCAATATATTGCACTCTATTTTTGTTGAACTGTTTTGATTTTGCTTATAGGTGTATATTTATATGTGTATATTCAGTCACTTTTTACTGTTTTTATAAACCTCTGCCTCTACGTTGGGATTTGCAGTTCTGTGGGGTTTTCCCTTCTTTCTTCTTCCTTTTTTCTTTTCTTTTTTGTAATTTTAATTTTTAAAAACCTATTATATTTTTTCTACATTTATTCCTTTGTTTGCCTTTCCTACTGTTCTTTTTCCCTTGCAGTTAATCTTTAATGTATATAAATCTCCTTCATCTACCTCTATTTTACTTTGCATATCTATTCTTTGTTTTCCTTCTTTACTTTCCTCTCAACATATTTGTTAGTTTTGTTTTCATTGCTTTATTCCCCACTTGGCACTTTGCCTTAGTTTTATTTTCCACTTTGTGCTTTAGTTTTGTTCTTTAACTGGTAAATATAATTTTTAATTTCCTTTGTTTGCCGGGTCAATCTACTGTACTCTATTTTTGTTGGACTGTTTTAATTTTGCTCATGGGTGTATATGTGTATATTCCATTATTTTAATTATTATTTGCCTGATCTTGTAAGTGCCACTTGTCTGGGGTTCAGCTTTGGTTTCTTGTTTTTGGATATTTGTTTTAATCTCACTGAATGCCTTAACAAACTACTTGTGGAATCTTTGTTCCTGACCAGAGATCAAGCCCTGAGCCTTTGGAGTGGGAGCACAGATTCCAAGACCCTAGACTAACAGAGAACTAACCCAAAGTCACTGCAGATGGTGACTGCAGCCATGAAATTAAAAGACGCTTACTCCTTGGAAGGAAAGTCATGACCAACCTAGACAGCATATTAAAAAGCAGAGACATTACTTTGCCCACAAAGGTGCATCTAGTCAAGGTTATGGTTTTTCCAGTAGTCATGTATGGATGTGAGTTGGACAATAAAGAAAGCTGAGTGCTGAAGAATTGATGCTTTTGAACTGTGGTGTTGGAGAAGACTCTTGAAGAGTCGCTTGGACTGCAAGGAGATCCAACCAGTCCATCCTAAAGATCAGTCCTGGGTGTTCATTGGAAGGACTGATGTTGAAGCTGAAACTCCAACACTTTGGCCACCTGATGCGAACAGCTGACTCATTTGAAAAATCCCTGATGCTGGGAAGGATTGAAGGTGGGAGGAGAAGGGGATGACAGAGGATGAGATGGTTGGATGGCATCACTGACTCAATGGACATGGGTTTGGGTAGACTCCAGCAGTGGGTGATGGACAGGGAGGCCTGGCGTGCTGCAGTTCATGGGGTTGCAAAGAGTTGGACATGACTGAGTGACTGAACTTAACTGAACTGAATCCTAGGGAGCATCAAATAGTGAGAACTCACACAAAGGAAACCACTTGAATACAAGACCAGGCATCACCCAACCACTGGTCGCCCCTTGTGCAGACGCCTCATCTAAACAACAAACAAAACAAAAATATAAACCCTATCATCAGCAGACAGGATTACCACTTCACTCAGACTTGCCTTCAGAGGAAAAACAAAAAAAACAAAAACTCATGACAAATCTCACCCTATATGAAGCTTACACAAACCACTGGACCAAGCTTAGGAGGGCAGAAACCAAAAGGAAGAAAGAATTCAACCCTCTTCAAGGAAAGAATTCAACTTTCCTTGAAACCTGGGAAAAGCAGACCTCAAACGCAGTAAGTTTAAAAAAAGAAAAGAAAAGAAAAGGCAGAGAAATACTACACAAATGAAGGAACAAACTAGAAACACAGAAGTCCAAATAAATGAAGAGGAAACAGGCAAACCACCTGAGAAAGAATTCAGAATAATGACAGTGAAGATGGTCAAGAGCCTTGAAAGCAAAATGGAGAAAATGCAAGAATCAATTTAAAAAGACCTACAAGAATTAAAGAATAAATATACACAGACAACACAATTACTGAAATTAAAAATACTGTAGAAGGAATCAATAGCAGAGTATCTGAAGCAGAAGAACGAATCAGTGAGTTGGAAGATAAAATGGTAGAAATAACTTCTGAAGAGTAGAATAAAGTAAGAATGAAAAGAACTGAGGATAGACTCAGAGAAAATGCACCAACATTCGAATTATAGGGGTCCCAGAAGAAGAGAAAAAGAAAGCATATGAGAACATTTTTGAAGAGATTATAGTTGAAAATTTCCCCAACATGGAAAAGGAAATAGTCAATCATGTTTAAGAGGCACAAAGAGTTCCATACAGGATAAACCCAAGGAGAAACACACCAAGACACATACTAATCAAACAAAGACTAAACACAAAGAAAGAATATTAGAAGCAGCAAGAGAGAAGCAACAAGTAACATACAAGGGAAACCCCCATATGCTTAACAGCTGATCTTTCAGCAGAAACTCTGCAGGCCAGAAGGGGATGGCAGGATATATTTAAAGTACTGAAAGGGAAAAATCTATAACCAAGATTACCGTACCCAGCAAGGATTTCATTCAAAATTAATGGAGAAATAAAATGCTTTTCAGACAAGCAAAAGTTAAGAGAATTCAGTACCACCAAATCAGCTTTACAACAAAGGTTAAAGGGACTTATGTAGTCAAGAAATACAAGAGAAGAAAAAAGATCTACAAAATCAACCCCAATTAAGAAAATGGTAATATATATCAATAATTACTTTAAATGTAAATGGATTAAATGCACCAACCAAAAGACACAGACTGGCTGAATGGATACAAGAACAAAACCCATATATATGCTGTCTACAAGAAACGCACTTCAGACCTAAAGACACATTTAGACTGAAAGTGAGAGGATGGAAAAATATATTCTATGCAAATGGGAAGCAAAAGCAAGCTGTAGTAGCAATCCTCATATCAGACAAAATAGACCTTAAAATTTTTAGGAAGATTACAAAAGGAAGGACAGTACATAACTGCCGGGGTCCAGCCCCAGCAGGATCCAGGGGAACCCTCAGGATGAACGGTGTTGGCGAATGAGAGAGAGAGTGAGACAAAGCTCGGGGCTAAGTCTGAAGTTTATTTTTGCACGGCCCCTTTATGCCCTTAACAACATCTTTTTTGGGGGAAGTGCATATTGCTTACACACAGGTCATCTCAAAACACTACAGCAACTTGACCTTCAACAGAAACAGGATGTCACCCACATACTTTTTTGTTCACAAGAGTCTTTCTTATCATTTGGCCTTCAGGCCTGCTAACATTTTATGGCTTGCACCTGGTGTGACTTAAGCAACTTCAGTAGCCGACCCTGTTTTTCTTATAATTAATCTATTTTCTTTCTAATAGGCATCATCTCTATGGGAACTAGATAGGATTACATTTTTACAGAACAGAAATGCAAAGGACTGCAAAAACAGCAGATATGGCACAAAACAGGCTCTTAGTCTAAAAGTTAACTACCTGCAAGAAGTCGCCAGCTAATCTCTATCTGAACTATTTTCTATTAGGCACATTTGTGGCTATCATATTTGTGGAGCTTTTCTCACCCCGTGAAGAGGCCTATGCTTAATAGTTTCTTTTGTAAGCGTACTGTGCTTAGGATGTTTAGAACAATCAAGAGCATTTTTTGCAATGAGAGCAGATATTTATCACACAAGCCAGAATGCCAGCAAAAGGGTTTGAATTGAAGCATTTCCTTCATCCCTGGCCCCTTCATAGGGTACCAGCGTCCAGGAGATTTATTAATTAGGGTTTTAAGTTGGTCTTTATTCAGTGAAAGAGGAGCAGGAGAGCTCTCGGCAGGCAACACAAGAATTTGCAGCAGGGCAAATAAGAACAGCAGCAGAAAAGGGGGGAGGATACAGGGTGGGGTAGAGGCCGAGGCCAACCTGCAGGGTCCCTTATCCTAGACGGCCTTGTCTGTCAGGTATTTTCCTCATGACCTCATCACGGGCGGACCTCCCATAATGGCTCCCGACACATAATGATCAAGGGATCAATCCAAGAGGAAGACATAACAATTGTAAATATCTATGCACCCAACATAGGAGCACCTCAATGCATAACACAAACCCTAACAGACATAAAAGGAGAAACTGACAGTAACACAATAATAGTAGGAGACTTTAACACCTCACTCACATCAAAGGACAGATCATCAAAAACAGAAAATTAATAAGGAAACACAAATCTTAAATGATACATTAGATGAAATGGAGCTCATTGCTATCTTCAGGACAGTTCATCCAAATGCAGAATACACCTTCTCAAGTGCACATGGAACATTCAATATTTAATATTATCAGATTCTTTTTTTGAAGAATCAATATTGTGAAAGACTATATTACCAAACACAATCTATAGATTTAATGCAATCCCTATCAAATTACCAACAGCATTTTTCACAGAACTAGAACAAAAAATTTCACAATTCATATGGAAACACAAGACCCCAAATAGCCAAAGCAGTCTTGAGAAAGAAGAATGGGCCTGGAAGAATCAACCTTCCCGACGTCAGGCTCTACTACAAAGCCACAGTCATCAAGACAGTATGGTACTGGCACAAAGACAGAAATATAGATCAATGGAACAAAATAGAAAGCCCAGAGATAAATCCACGTACCTATGGACACCTTATTTTTGACAAAGGAGGCAAGAATATACAATAGAAAAAAGACAACCTCTTTAACAAGTGGTGCTGGGAAAACTGGTCAACCACTTGTAAAATAATGAAACTAGAACACTTTCTAACACCATACACAAAAATAAACTCAAAATGGATTAAAGATCTAAATGTAAGACCAGAAACTATAAAACTCCTAGAGGAGAACATAGGCAAAACACTCTCCGACATAAATCACAGCAAGATCCTCTACAACCCACCTCCCAGAATATTGGAAATAAAAGCAAAAATAAACAAATGGGACCTAACGAAACTTAAAAGTTTTTTCACAACAAAGGAAACTATAAGCAAGGTGAAAAGACAGCCTTCAGAATGGGGGAAAATAATAGCAAATGAAGAAACAGACAAAGGATTAATCTCAAAAATATACAAGCAACTCCTGCAGCTCAATTCCAGAAAAATAAATGACCCAATCAAAAAATGGGCCAAAGATCTAAACAGACGTCTCTCCAAAGAAGACATACAGATGGCTAACAAACACATGAAAAGATGCTCAACATCACTTATTATCAGAGAAATGCAAATCAAAACCTCAATGAGGTACCATTACACGCCAGTCAGAACGGCTGCTATCCAAGTCTACAAGCAGTAAATGCTGGACAAGGTGTGGAGAAAAGGGAACCCTCTTACACTGTTGGTGGGAATGCAAACTAGTACAGCCACTATGGAGAACAGTGTGGAGATTCCTTAAAAAACTGGAAACAGAACTGCCATATGACCCAGTAATCCCACTCCTGGGCATACACACCGAGGAAACCAGATCTGAGACACGTGTACCCCAATGTTCATCACAGCACTGTTTATAATAGCCAGGACATGGAAGCAACCTAGATGCCCATCAGCAGATGAATGGATAAGGAAGCTGTGGTACATATACACTATGGAATATTACTCAGCCATTAAAAAGAATTCATTTGAATCAGTTCTAATGAGATGGATGAAACTGGAGCCCATTATACAGAGTGAAGTAAGCCAGAAAGATAAAGACCACTACAGTATACTAACACATACATATGGAATTTAAAAAGATGGTAACGATAACCCTATATGCAAAACAGAAAAAGAGACACAGACGTACAGAACAGACTTTTGGACTCTGTGGGACAAGGTGAGGGTGGGATGTTCTCAGAGAATAGCATTGAAACAAGTATACTATCAAGAGTGAAACAGATCACCAGCCCAGGTTGGATGCATGAGGCAAGTGCTCGGGGCTGGTGCACTGGGAAGACCCAGAGGAATCGGATGGAGAGGGAGGTGGGAGGGGGGATCAGGATGGGGAACACATGTAAATCCATGGCTGATTCATGTCAATGTATGGCAAAAACCACTAAAATATTGTAAAGTAATTAGCCTCCAACTAATAAAAATAAATGGGGGAAAAAAAAGACAGTATGGTACTGGCACAAAAACAGAAGTAAACAAGATCCTCTATGACCCACCTCCTAGAGTAATTTAAATAAAAACAAAAGTAAACAAGTTGGACCTGATTAAACTTAAAAGCTTTTGCACAGCAAAGGAAACTATAAGCAAGGTGAAAAGACAACCCTCAGTATGGGAGAAAATAATAGCAAGTGAAATAACTGACAAAGGATTAATTTCCAAAATATACAAGCAGCTTATACAACTCATTGCCACAAAAGCAAACAACCCAATCAAAAAGTTAGAAAGACCTAAACAGACATTTCTCCAAAGAGGACATACAGATGGCTAACAAACACATGAAAAGATGCTCAACATTGTTCATTACTAGAGAAATGCAAATCAAAACTACAATGAGATATCACCTCACACTGATCCAAACAGCCATCATCAAGAAGTCCACAAACAATAAATGCTCGAAAGGGTGTGGAGAAAAGGGAACGTTCTTACACTGTTGGTGGGAATGTAAACTGATACAGCTACTATGGAAGACGGTATGGACAGTCCTTAAAATACTAGGAATAAAACCACCATATGACCCAGCAATCCCTCTCCTAGGCATATACCCTGAGGAAACCAAAATGGAAAAAGACACATGTATTCTATTGTTCACTGCAGCACTATTTACAACAGCTAGAACATGGAAGCAACCTGGATGTCCATTGACAGATGAATGCATAAAGAAGTTGTGGTACATATACACAATGGAATATTACTCAGCCATAAAAGGGACACATTTGAGCCAGTTTTAATGAGGTGGATGAACCTAGAATCTATTATACAGAGTGAAGTGAGTCAGAAAGAGAAAGATAAATACCATATTCTAATGCACATATATGGAATCTAGAAAAATGGTACTGAAAAATTCACTTAGAGAAATAATAAACAGACATAAAGAATAGACTTATGGACATGGGGAGAGGGGATGAGAGGGTGAGATGTATGGAAAGAGTAACAGGGAAACTTACATTACCATGTGTAAAATAGACAGCCAATGGGAATTTGCTGTGTGGCTCAGGAAACTCCAACAGGGGCTCTGTATCAAGCTAGAGGGGTGGGATGGGGTTGGAGATTCAAAAGGGAGGGGGTATATGTATACCTATGGATGATTCATACATTTGTGTGGGCTCCCCTGGTGGCTCAGAGGTTAAAGCGTCTGCCTGCAATACGGGAGACTGGGTCGGGAAGATTCCCCTGGAGGAGGAAATGGCAACCCACTCCAGTATTCTTGCTTGGAGAATCCCCATGGACGGAGGAGCCTGGTAGGCTACAGTCCATGGGGTCATAAAGAGTCGGACATGACTGAGCGACTTCAATTATGGTTGATTCATGTTGAGGTTTGACAGAAAACAGAATTCTGTAAAGCAATTATCCTTCAATAAAAAAATGAATCCAGCATCTGACCTAAGTATATGAAAGAGTTAGTCGTTCAGTCGTGTCCGACTCTTTGCAACCCCATGGACTAGCTCGCCAGGCTCCTCTGTCCATGGAATTCTCCAGGCAAGAATACTGGAGTGGGTTGCCATTTCCTTTTCCAGGGGAACTTCGTATCTCAGGGATCAAACCCACGCCTCCTGCATTACAGGCATATCTTTACTATCTGAGCCACCGGGGAAGCCCACCATGGGTTTAAGTATAGAAAGCCAAAATATTCTGCCAGTGCTCTGTCAAAAACATAGTGGTCAAGAAATTGATAACGTGTATTCCTGATAACTAGGTCAGTGAACAATTATAACTTAAAAATGACATTTCCATGGTTGAAAATGCCATTCCATCAAAGTAAAATCATTCATTTAAAAGATAGCAAAAGTATACAGGAGTAAAAATAAACCTCTATTGGTCAATTCAATCAAACTGGCTGTATAAATCTACTTTCAACAGCTAAAAAGTATTTTCGTATTTATTGCTAAAAAGCTAATTTGATTAAAACAAAGTACTATATTTAGGGAAAATAAAACAAAAACCTAGTTTAGAAGACATGCCTAGACAATAAGATTTTAGACAGATTGACAGGTAGATGTCTTATATTCTGTATTTCAACCAGTGTTTCTCCACCTTTCTTCATGAGTACTCCACATGGAGCTGTTTTTAGTCCTTTTAATCCTAGTCAACACCCTATTAAACACCAGATATAATATATGTGCCTGTGCATGCATGCTCAGTCATGTCCGCCTCTTTGTGACCCCATGGAATGTAGCCTGATAGGCTCCTCAGTGGAATTTTCCAGGCAAGAATACTGGAGTGGGTTGCCATTCCCTCCTCCAGGGGGTCTTCTCAACCCAGCGACTGAATTCAAGTCTCTTGCAACTCCTGCACTGGCAGGCGGATTCTTTACCACTTATATCTGTTTAAATGTTGCATATATATCCATGCTTTACACACAGAAATAGATTTTTGCCACCAAGAACAAATTTCCACCAAGAACACAGTCTAAGTAATTAAAGCTTTACAGTATTAAAACGTTTTTAAAAAGAGTAAGTGGGGAGAAGAAATGATGTATTTTAGCACTTACGGAGTTTATGGAATGGAGATTATTTCTAAAATAGTTCAACTACCCAGTTGATTTTTCCTGAAGTAGGTACTATTCTCACCTATGGGCAGTCTTTGCCTTGCATGGGTGCTAGTGTCAATCAAAATAATCTTAATAATTAATGGAGAGACTTACTATTGTGTGACCTTGAAAAAAAGTCTAAATATTAAAAGGTGTCAGTTATAAATGTAAAAGAATGAAAATAATGTAACTTAGTACACTGTAACTTAAAACACCAGGAACAATGAGAATTAAAGTGCTATTTCATTGTAAAAAAACTAATCAAGAATAATCATACTTGCCTTCTTGTCAAGTAACTCATGACACTGGGTAAGCACCTTTTCTGTACCACTGCAAATTTTCCTACTTCTATGTGAAGTTTAGATTAGCTTCCACGATGTTACTGTTTGTGTTTTCAACGTTGTAAACGGCCTCTAATTTCCTTTAATGTGAAGTTTGTTACCATCATTTCCTCTGGGACATTTTCATCCTTTTCATCACAACCTTCCTCATTTGTGATGAGTCTGCTTGCACTAAGTTCCTCTAGCTGTGTATCTAGAGGCTTTAGCATAGCAGCACTGGCAACATTCCCATGATCAGTGATTCCTTCTCTAACCCCATCTATTCATGTCTCACCTCTAGCTTTATCATTTTCATTTCTTGACTGCAATTTTATCTCTGTTGGTCATTTCTGATTACCCGCTTTGTAAAAGGTCACATGGGTGACAAGGATACAACACAACTATGTGCTTTGCTGTCTGAACAAACTGAGTAATAGATGTGCAGTGATGAATCATTAGCAGGATCTGAGAGGTAGTTTGACTAGTCACTGATCTTGAAGTACATGTGTCACATACTGACTGGAGAGCTTAACAGCTAGCAGGAAGTTTGTACTTTGTGGAACTACTCACAGTTAACATACCACAGTAACTGAACTTAAATTTCAACTGTTGCTGTGAAGGAACTGGTTTATTTAACTGTATCAGTGTCATGGAAATTTATGGACATGCAAACTGTATAAACAGAGGACTGCCTATACACTACTTCTTTACATTGACTCAGACAGGCTTGAAGAGCTGACTGCTGAGTAATAAACAGTCCATCTAAATTTACATCAAATAACTTAAGGTACCCAAAAGGCAGTGTTAGTGCACTGAGTACATATGCGTCAATTGGCAAAACCAACTTTAACATGTATCTTAGAATTACAAAACTTTAGAAATACAGAAAGGGTCACAAGCGGACACCACAAATTATCCAGCATGTTTGTTATGAATTATTTCTCCTCCTTCGATTTCAATTTGCTCATACAGCCACTTTCGATCACAGCGGCATTCGGCACCACATTTGGTAGACCCGCAGGAAGGACAGGCATAGAAGCAGCCCAAGCAGTCTTCATCAAGGCAGTCACAGAGGTCCATTCCGCTGAAAATCAGGAGGCCCTGGCTATCGTAGACCTTACTCTTAGCCGGGATCACTTGTCTGTGATACAAACACAAGGCAAGTTATACACTTCATGCATATTTTATTTCTAAATATTTAGTTGACAATAAGGTAATGAAAAAAAGTTTAAGGGTGATAAAATGTTTTGGATTATGGATGAAACACTGCCAAACTGATATATGGCTTACCTGACTCAAAGTTACTCTACAAATAAGTTAACAAACTGCTTGTGAGAAGGCGGCCCTCTCTTGTAAAGGGCTGAAATATATCCAAAGGAATGCAGGTGAAATGTGTCCAAAACTAATAATATAGTTGCTAAAACTATTCATCCCTTACCAAAAAGAAAAGAATACATAATAGTGGTACATTTTATTAGCAACCAATCTCTTTACCGCTTTGTGAACATAGCTCTATTTTTATCACAGTATACTATCCAGCTGTTTTTTATACTGCAATTAATCTGTTTCTTGTTCTTTGACAGACTAGCAAATCTGGCCTAAAAGCACCTAATGACTCAATGGAAAACCTTCACAGATGGAATAATGGCCTGTGTAAAAAATAATTCTGAATGATTACACTAACATTTGTCAATTTGTATTTTAGAAATGTTCCATTTAAAAAGTCATATTCTAAACAATTTAGCTTTCTTGTTTGTTCTATTAACTACACCAAAATTGTTTCTATTTTGCTGTGCTTAGAAGTTTAGTCATGTCTGTCTCTCTGTGACCCCATGGACTGCAGCCCACCAGGCTCCTCTGTCCATGGGGATTCTCTAGCCAAGAATACTGGAGTGGGTTGCCATGCCCTCCTCCAGGGGATCTTCCCAACCCAGGGGTTGAACCCAGGACTCCTGCATGGCAGGCAGATTCTTTACCATCTGAGCCACTAGGGAAGCATAAGTAATTCTTGCTTGAGGACATTCTATATATAAGGACTCTTACTCTTAGAAAATACATGCTAAGTCATTCAGTCATGTCCAGCTCTTATGTCAGCCCATGGACTACAGTCTGCCAGGCTCCTCTGTCCATGGGATTCTCCAGGCAAGAATACTGGAGTGGGTTGCCATGCCCTCCTCCAGGAAATCTTCCCAACTCAGGGATCAAACCCTTGTCTCCTGTGGTTCCTGCACTGCAGGCAGATTCTTTACCACTGAACCACTGGGGATTCCATTTCTATTTTAGACATTAAAAAATAAAAAACAACCTTGCATTCTCATAAAATTTAGGTTTTAGTTGCCACCTATAGAGCAGAGACATACAAACGATGTATTAATGCTTTTCAAATAATTATTTTAGTTACAAGAAGTATAGTATGCTTAAATTATTTTAATTACTGTGCCAAAAAGATTATCTTATTCACTTCATTGAGACTTTCTCAGAAACAAAATTTTTAGAGTGGAAAGAACACCTTAATTTTCTATGAGACCCTTGGGGGTTCTTACTAATTCCAGATTACCAAATTTAAACTATCTAACCAGAAAATTCAAAACTTGGAAGAGAAAGATAGGAAAACAGTACAGATGTGAGGCAAGTTAACATACGACTTAAACAACACATAGTGTACCTGTCTGAACCAGCTGTTGCATTTTTGGTAAGCCTTCTTTTTTCTCTTTTACCAGTTTCTGGAGCAAATTCAGTTTGTTTTCCTGGGTTTGCAAATTGTAATGACCTCAAAGCTTTAGCAGTTCTTCCCTGAATAAAGGTTAAGAAATTAGTAACTCAAATCTTAATATCAAACCATACATAGATATTTCACTTAACATTAAACCCAGATTATTTCTTAGCCGGGAAGACAGTCTGGAACTTGCAAAAAAAGAAAGAAAAAAGTTTTAGTGCCCAAATGTAACAAAATTTATACTGGGTCCTGGAGCTATGCCTTTGAGGGGATAACAAAGGAAAAGCACTATATATAATTTAAAATTTTAATTATCTTTTAATTTGGTTTATTAATAGAAAGGAGAAAATTGAGAAAAATATGCCAGCAGCAAGAATTATAAATTGCTTATAAATAGAAAATTTGAGAAGTCCTCCTTTGACATACCAGTCCTTGTTCTACACCAGACAGCTTTATGAAATCTTAAAACTGTTCTGATAACGGTTAAATATCTAAATGTAGGCATGTGAATAAGGAAGAGAGTTATAAGATATTTAATACTTGCAATGTAAAAATGTATGCTTTTTGACAGTAGGGAGTCCTAAAATTAGCCTTGACAATAATAAGAATGAATTCAGAGCTAGACGCAAAGGAAACTCACAAGCATCTTAAAAACCCAGATAAGAATGGGATAGTGCCAAAGTCAAAAGAAAGGCTGAAATAAGAAACAATTATTTCAAGTCACTTCTGAAGTTCCTTTTAAAGCAGCAGTTTTCAAGTCTTTCATAAAAAAGGGAATTCATTCTGCTGTATTTCAAACCCTTGCTGGCAGGCATAACCTACTAAGTTACTTCAGTATCAGAAAAGGAGCTAAGATTGTTAAGCTCTGGCAATGCCAGAATGTCTTAGCACTAGGAGTTGCAGCTTGAAAGTCTAGGGAATATTATATTATTCTTTCCCTAAGCCAACACTCTTTACCATACAATCTGGGTTTACACAAATATTTAGAAAACATCATCTATTTTTACCTCCCCAACTTTATATTCACTGCATTCAAGTCCATCCCTTGATATTCTAGTGGAATTGGTTCCACGATCAGTTGTGGAGACCAAAATGCCAGGCTGCTGCTCAAGTCCCAGAGTTGGGCCTCTGCATCTTTGGATTCAACCAACCACAGATTGTAATAGTATGGTATTGACTGAAAGAAGTCCACATATAAGTGGACCTGCACAGTTCAAATCTACGTTGTTTAAGGGCCAACTGTAATAAGTGATATAAATGACTTCTTTATAATTAAACAAAACCCTACATTGTAGAAGTAACGGAGAAAAAACTGACTCTACATACATCTGAGTCAGGTTTTCTTCTCTGCCGGTCTTCAGAATCAACATCCACACTTCCATTGATTATCTGTGTACATTTTGGACAAAGCTTCCAACCAGGTACAAGTTGTCTTCCAAATTTTGCACTCAGAAAAGTGGCATCATCTAAATCAATTACATGTAAATTTTTTTTGGCTAGCTTTTTGTGTATGTTAAATGGGTCACAACATGACTTCTGCAAATCCTCAAATCTGTCGATGTAAATTTTTGCATGATGGAAGCAAATTGTATTGTTCCCAGAAAGTGTCATTCCAGTTCTCAGTTGAAGTAGAAGCATGTCATTTGATGACAATTCTTGCAAAGTCTTGAAACCTGTATGACGAGTATAATAGGTTTTATGGCACTCATTTGTGGTACGGAGCTGGACTCCAACTGAACATGGATCCATCATGCTTGATTCTAGTGAGTTTCCTCTTTCTGATTTTTGCCTAGAGAACACTCTCTAGCAGATCACCCTAGAGAAAACATTAAAGACAGTCAGATTTGTGCTGCAAAATTTTTATCTGGGAAGCTGAAAAAGCATTTGATAAAATTCAAAGCCTGCATAAGAAAAAGAAAACCCTTAGCAAGCAAGGAGTAGAAAGACATTTACCAAAAGCCTACAAAAACATTAGAAAATAATCATGGCTAGTTTGACTACAGTAAATATGTCAATTCTACAGGAATTTATCTATAAATTCAGTATGATTACAATCAAAGTTTCACCAGGTATTCCACAAATCCCCCACCACCCAGAATTTAGCAAGCTGGTCTATGGAAGAGTAAAGGTTCAAGAAAGCCAAGATAATCTTGAAGGAAATCAAAATAAGAAATTTATTTACTATAAAGCTATTATAATTAGAACAATGTGTGGGATCTCTCAGGTATCACTGTTAGGGTAGAATTATTTATTACTGGAGTTGCCAGATAAAATACAGGATGCTCAGTTAAATTTGAATTTTAGATAATGCATAAACAATTTAAATCATATCCCAAATATTGCTAAAAAGTCATTTGTTGCTTCTCTGAAGTTAAAATTAAACTGGGTTTCCTATATTTTATTTGCTAAATTTAGCAGCCTCGTTTACTGTGCCTTTCCCTCACCATCTTCCAGTAAGTAGAGATCTTTCTTTGGTGCCAGTTTCACATTATCTCCCACCTCTTCTGTGCTGCTAAAAGAAAGCTGAACTACCGATGAACAAATTACAGGACCTCCTCAGTTAAAAATTAAAGTGCCCCGGCCAGCTGTAGTACAAAATGTATTTTTCACACTGCTTAAAGCTCAATGGCATACTGGAACCATTCACTTGAGTGAAACTGTCATGATAAAAGTGTACACACCTGTATCAAAGCAGTTTTACATTCAAACATTGCTTTAAAAAAGAAAAAAAAAAAAAAGCCAGGCTAGCTCAAGAAGCACAAAATTTCAGGCAGTGATTTCAGTGGCTGCTGCCTGCTTTCTAAAACTTACCCCTCTGGTACTCCTCCCCTGTAGTTAACTCCCAACGCCCTCCCTTAGGCTAAGGTTCCACTATAGAGTTCTCTGAATTTGTTTCCAAGCAACTGTTTCTTTTGCTCACTTAGGCCTGTGCTCTGGCAATGTGCCCCAGAATTAGCATTTTTTTTTCCTTCAAATGGTAGTCTAGTAGCCTCATGTTGCTCTCTTCACTTGCCGCATGGTGCTATGTTCGCCAAGGCTTCCCAGGTGGCACGAGTGGTAAAGAACCTGCCCACCAATACAGTAGACGTAAGAGAAATGGGTTCCATCCCTGGACTGGGAAGACCCCTGGAGGAGGGCATGGCAACCCACTCCAGTATTCTTGCCTGGAGAATCCTGTGGACAGAGGATCCCGTCGGGCTACGACCCAAAGGGTCGCAGAGAGTCAGACACGACTGAAGCAACAGCACAGCCAGCACAACGTCTTCCTTAAGTACACTGCTACTCACTGTCCATGAACCAGCGCTAGCAGCAGCTGGGACCTATTAGAAAAGAGAGCTCTCACAAGGCCCGTGCACTCACTGAATTAGAATCGCATTCACTCACTTCACTGTAGATAATTCAATTAACAGAACAGTAACCAAGCACCTTCTATATTTACAGAGTACATCAAAAAAGAATAAGAAACACACAGACCAGAGTGAAGTAAGCCAGAAAGATAAAGAACATTACAGCATACTAACACATGTATATGGAATTTAGAAAGATGGTAACGATAACCCTATATGCAAAACAGAAAAAGAGACACAGAAGTACAGAACAGACTTTTGGACTCTGTGGGAGAAGGTGAGGGTGGGATGTTTCGAGAGAACAGCATGTATATTATCTATGGTGAAACAGGTCACCAGCCCAGGTGGGATGCATGAGACAAGTGCTTGGGCCTGGTGCACTGGGAAGACCCAGAGGAATCGGGTGGAGAGGGAGGTGGGAGGGGGGATTGGGATGGGGAATACGTGTAACTCTATGGCTGATTCATATCAATGTATGACAAAACCCACTGAAATGTTGTGAAGTAATTAGCCTCCAACTAATAAAAAAAAAAAAAAAGAATAAGAAACACACAGACATGCACTTGCCTTCTAGGAAGTCTGATACTTAAGGGAAGATTATTTGAGAGGGGGAGAGGGAGCTGTAAATTTCATAAACTAGGTTTGGAGAAAAATACCTGGCTTCAATGGAAAACTGTGCTGTTGAGAGTACAACCTTTAGGTTACCACATTCCGATTATGTGGGAGCTCTGAGTCTTCATTGCCTTTGAGCTATTTTACACTGGACAAGAGTATATAACTAACAGCAATGCAGAGCAATTCTTGTCCATATTCTTGTAAATTCTGTCTGTCAGAGGTACAACTGACTCCCCTGGCTCACTGTGGAAGAAGACAGTTTTGCCTCTATTTGCTCATTTATTTCAATATTCCTGATCAATAAATGTGTCTGTTCTGTTATTTGAACTGGTTATAACATCTTACCAATCCCCTTGTTAATAAGGAAAATAAAAACCAGGTACTACTGATTTTATATCAGTGTCACAGTCACAATTTTACTTCCTCTTTTATTTTTTATGGAAAATACGTTAAACACAGGAAAAGTCACTTGGACCAGCACAGTATCTAGTATTTCTCACAGAAGGGGGAAAAAAAAAATCAGCTTCTTACGGGACTAGATAAAAACCATATAACAAACAAGCCCTAAATGTGTTCATTTAGACCTGATTAATTTAGATTGGTTTTCCACTCTCCCCTCCCTACCCCACTTTTAGGAAAATTTCACTATGGTACAATTGAGATCGGTTTGTAAGTATTTCCAAACTAAGTGATGCAGGATTCATTAATTCCTGAATGTCAATGAGTATCCTAAAGGCCTTCCTATATAAACGTTTCAATGAATTTTATCTGTACATTTAATTATTTTCCACTTCAAATAGCAAAGTGCCTTTTAACAAGTTAAATTCTACCTGAGACCTGTACTCCTGGTTCTTGAACAGGCTCGCCTAAAGAAACCCTCCTACTCTCTGTATGGCTTCTGTAAGACTCAAGAACATCCCACTGTTCACCTACAACCAGAACAAAGGACCTCCAAATCCCCATTGTCTCATTTATAAATTTATGAGTATTCAGCTGAACTGCTCACTGAAATAATCAATTGAAACAAAATTGGAAAAATATAGCTAACCATATTTTAAGTTTCTCTCCTTCCTCTAGGCCCCTGAACTTTGGTATAACCTCAGCCAGAGCCAGCAAAGGATCCCTCCAGAGAAAGAGCTGGCTGGCCTCAGGCTAAAACAATCTGGGATCTATAATCAGACCAAGCAGTTCTGTTCCAAGCACTGTTTACTCTTCCCCTGAGAAGCTGGTAAATCTTTTGGTCCGAGAATTCGCTTCACTGCAATAATCTCTTTTCCCCTCTGGCAACAGTGCTTTCAATAAAGTCTCTCCCTACTAACTCTGGATTTTATTATTTGACACTTTCTTTAAAAAGTTCTGCATTCTCAATTTTCTCTTGCTTTAGAATTGCCAATACTTTCCCTCAATAACTAAACAGAGTATGTTTTGTGATTCTAAGATTAACTTTCAATATTTTTATAACACTCCCAGAAGAGTTGAGAGAGAAAGAAGTAAATATAGATTTGTTAGACTTCACTTCATTCTTCTATACTTGAGGTAGTAAACACAAGTACTGGATATCTGCTCCTCATATGACGTCAACACTGACAGCTCAGGGAATGTGAACATTGACAGCTCACTTTAAAAAGGAATATGCCTTTTTAAAAAATTGAGGTACTGACACAACATTATATTAGTTTCGGATGTACAATGAAACAATACAATATTTGTATATATTGCAAAATGATCAGCACAGTAAGTTTAGTTAACATCTGCCCCCACAGTTACAAATTTCTTTCTTTGATTTTTCTTTTTTTAAAGTCTACTCCCTCAGCAACTTTCAAATATGCAGTACAGAATTATTAATTAGTCATCAAGCTGGATGTCACATCCCCATTACTTATTTACAGCTGAAGTCCGTACCTTTTGACTCCCTTTTCACCCACTTTGCCCACCCTGACTTTTTGCAATGGCAATTTCCAATCTGTTCTTTTAATTCCAGTTTGGTTTTTAAACACTACAATTTAAATTTATTTTTTCTAGATCCCTTCAAGTTAAGTTTTAAGCATTTTTTCTTGCTATCCATTACCCAACTCTAAGGTAAGTAGGTTAGGTGCACTTAAGAAGTGACCTCAAACAAGGCCATGATGCTAGCAGGTTTTCCTAATAACATGAGCTCTAAGACCCGATCGCAGGCCTCCTACAGGGGTTAAAGCAGAACCACTTTGTTACCACTCTTAAAGTTAGTAGGAAAAAAATCACATTAAGAGGAACTTCAACCAAACAAAAAACTTACTGTATTTTTAGGTCAACTTTTAAGAATCTCTCCCTTTCATGAAGAAAGTCTTTTTTCAGTATAGGGACATTTTATATAAGGCATTTTCACATTTACCTTTTATTTAATAAAAAAATAATAGTAATTCCATTCACCCCTCCTATGCAAATCAGCAGTTTCAGGCATGGGTGCGTGCACACACATGTCATGCCTCTTGCAACTGTCAATTTTTTGGGCCTATTATTTTCAAATACTACCTACAGGACATGTGAATGGGCACCAAGAGAAAGGTTAAACGGCTAAGTGAAACAGTCTTAAGCCTCAAGACCCAGGCACCATAATGTGAACTTCAGACAATAATACAGTCCACAGTATCATTTAAAATATTTGGGAGGTTCCAGTCAAAGATGACAGTGTAGAAGACCCTGAACTTATCTCTTCACATGAACATGCTGAATTTGTACCTACATACAGATCAACTCCTGCTGAAGAAATACTGAGGGCTGCAGAACAAGTGATAGAGGGGTCATATAGAGGATGGGTAAAAGAGACAGAGACATGGTATCAATGGGAAACCCACCCCCAACAAGGGTCTTCAGAAGGGCGGAATATCACTGAGGAGCCTGTACACAGACTTGCCCATCCTGGGACAGAACAAAAAAGCAGCTGTTTAAAGGGCACCTACACTATGATGAAGGAAATCCATTTACTAACCCTAAAGCGTCTGCCAAATGAGCAGAGAGTTTCTGAAACTGTCTCTGTGTTAGTCTAAGATACAAGAGATGTGGGTTTGATCCCTGGGTCAGGAAGATCCCCTGGAAGAGGGCATGGCAACCCACTCCAGTGTTTCTGCGTGCAGTATCCCATGGACAGAGAAGCCTGGTGGGCTACAGTCCATATGGTTGTACAGAGTCAGATATGACTGAAGCAACTTAGTATGCAAGCTCGTGAATTTATATATATATATATAAAATGATGTATATATAAAATATATATATGTGCACACATACATCATTATTATATGTCAATATATATGAACCTATGGTAACCACAAACCTACAACAGATACACACACAAAAAAGAAAGAAATCCAAAAGTAACAGTGAAAAAATAAATCATCAAACCACTAGGGAAGAGACCAAGAGAAGAACTACAAAAACAACCAGAAACAATCAACAAAATGGCAATAGGTACATGGAAAAGGTCAGATTTCATTCCAATCCCTAAAAAAGGCAATGCCAAAGAGTGTTCAAATTACCACACAATTGCACTCATCTCACACGCTAGTTAGGTAATGCTCAAAATTCTCCAAGCCAGGATTCAACAATACATGAACCGTGAACTTCCAGATGTTCAAGCTGGATTTAGAAAAGATAGAGGAACCAGAGATCAAATTGCCAACATCCGCTGGATCATCGAAAAAGCAAGAGAATTCCAGAAAAACATCCATTTCTGCTTTACTGACTATGCCAAAGCCTTTGACTGTGGGGATCACAATAAACTGTGAAACATTCTGAAAGAGATGGGAATACCAGACCACCTGACCTGCCTCTTGAGAAATCTGTATGCAGGTCAGGAAGCAACAGTTAGAACTGGACATGGAACAACAGACTGGTTCCAAATAGGGAAAGGAGTACGTCAAGGCTGTATATTGTCACCCTGCCTATGCAGAATACATCATGAGAAACGCTGGGCTGGAAGAAGCACAAGCTGGAATCAAGATTGCCAGGAGAAGTATCAATAACCTCAGATATGCGGATCTACCCTTATGGCACAAAGTGAAGAAGAACTGAAGAGCCTCTTGATGAAAGTGAAAGAGAGTAAAAAAGTTGGCTTAAGGCTCTACATTCAGAAAACTAAGATCATGGCATCTGGTCCCATCACTTCATGGCAAACAGATGGGGAAATAGTGGAAACAGTGAGAGACTATTTTTCTGGGGCTCCAAAATCACTGCAGATGGTGACTGCAGCCATGAAATTAAAAGACGCTTGCTCCTTGGAAGGAAAGTGATGACCAACCTAGACAGCATATTAGAAAGCAGAGACATTACTTTCCCAACAAAGGTCCGTCTAGTCAAGGTTATGGTTTTTCTAGTAGTCATGTATGGATGGGAGAGTTGGACTATAAATAAAGCTGAGTGTCGAAGAATTGATGCTTTTGAACTGTGGTGTTGGAGAAGACTCTTGAGAGTCCCTTGGAGTGCAAGGAGATCCAACCAGTCCATCCTAAAGGAGATCAGTCCTGAGTGTTCATTGGAAGGATTGATGCTGAAGCTGAAACTCCAATACTTTGGCCACCTCATGCAAAGAGCTGACTCATTTGAAAAGACCCTCATGCTGGGAAAGACTGAAGGTGGGAGAAGAAGGGGATGACAGAGGATGAGATGGTTGGATGGCATCACCGATTCAATAGACATGAGTATGGATAAACTCTGGGAGTTGGTGATGGACAGGGAGGCCTGGTGTGCTGCAGTTCGCAGAGAGTCAGACACGACTGAGTGACTGAACTGCACTGCACTGAACACACATACCTATCAATAATCACTTTAAATGTAAAGAGATTAAATGCGCCACATAGGGTGGGTGACTGGATTAAAATAGTAAGTCCCATCTATATACTGCACAATAATGTTTCCCTGGTGGCTCAGGTGGTAAAGATTCTGCCTATAATGTGAGAGACCCAGGTTCAATCCATGGGTCCAGAAGATCCCCTGGAGAAGTAAATGGCAACCCACTCCAGTATTGTCTGGAAAATCCCATGGACAAAGGAGCCTGGCAGGCTGTAGTTCAAGGGGTTGCAAAGAGTTGGATATGACTAACACTTTGTCCCAATAACGACTAACACTTTAATATACTGCACAGTGTTCGTATTTGCAACAATTCAGCAAACCTTTCAGGTCTCCAAACTCCATTTGTGATTTGTCTCTATTTCTAGGGTCCTTAAAGGCCAAAGAGAACAGAACCCCTCAAATTCAACAACTGAGGGATTCTTTACAGACCAAGACGAATGAGTAAAGCTCTCTTTATTTCACCTGAATTGTGGATGTGGTCAAAACTGTCAAACAGTACTAACTACTCCTGGAGATGAACAGTACTTTAATTTTTTAACAGTGCTTCAATTTTTTTTTAAACAGATTAATTAACAGTACTTAATACTACTTATAATACTATGGAGAAGGAAATGGCAACCTACTCCAGTATTCTCGCCTGGGAAAGCCCATGGACAGAGGAGCCGGGCAGGCTAGAGTCCATGGGGTTGCAGAAGAGTCAGACAAGACTTAGCAACTGAATAACAACCACAATTAACTTAATACTCAATACAGATGTTGCGTAAGTGATTGTGATCTTAAACTGTGTGGAAAACACCCATCTCTTCCTAGAAAACAAAAGTCTGGACACTTAGTATGGCATTATTTGTTCAAACATCACACATTGCAGGTCAAAAAACACTACCTGAAAGTTTCTGTTACATTTTAAGTCTTCATATTGGGGCTTCCCTGGTGGCTCAGCTGGTAAAGAATCCTCCTGCAATGTGGGAGACATGGGTTCCATCCCTGGGTTGGGAAGATCCCCTGAAGAAGGTGGACAGGGCTTCACGACTCACTGTTCTCTTGCTCAGAAAGCCAGGCAATGCTAACTTATCCTTCAAGATAGTGTCCCCGTCTTCACCTTTCTGGCATGCCTTACCCACATTCTATTGTTACAGATCCTTTTTTTTCTCTGTTTGAAAATTTGCCTCTATTACTTCTTAGCTGTTGGAAGGCAGGAGCTATATAGTGTTATTTTCTGTATCACTTAAGCCAAAAGAAGAACGAAGTTAAAGGACTTCCCTTTTCCTAGCACTCATCACAGGCTTTCTTCTTTGCTGTTAGTTTTTCTCATTATATACTAAGCTCCATGAGGGCCAGGAATCATCTGGGTCCTGTTACAGCTGTAGCTTCTCTACCCCTGGCACACAGTAGGTAACATCTTCCGAATGAATACATCTTCCTCAACTGCCAGAATCTCACACAGAGAAGGCTGAATCTCCCCCAAATCAGTATAACCAGATGCTCAGGATCCTGCAACTATCCCTCCCTACCTCAATCCTGTGGTTACATGCGTTCCTCCCACACAAGCCCTTTCCTAGGGGCTTCTTCTCACTGGAGCAGTTAAAAGTCCTTAACACTTTCTTCGTTGTTAGTCACATCCAGACTCTTTTGTGACCTTGTGGACTGTAGCTCAACAGGCTGCTCTGTCTATGGGATCTTCCAGGCAAGAATACCGGAGTGGGTTGCCATTTTCTTCTCCCAGGGATCTTTCCAACCCAGAGACCAACCCGCATCTCCTGCATTGGCGGGCGGGGTTTTTTTTTTTTTTTTTTTTTTTTACCACTGAGCCATCTGCGAAGCAACACTTTCTTTAGCCTGATTAGAATCCCAACCTCCTTCCTTCCAAAAAATGAGCCTGGGAATACCTACTCCAGAATTACTCAACTTAAAAGTTTCATCTTTTTTATTTTTCAGTAAATGATTCCCCTCTGGGAAACTAATACATTTTAGGAATGACAAAGTATGGGAAGCCTTGCTAAGGACAAGATTGTAAAGGTAAAAGTATAGTTTTAAAAAGTTAAAGTTGCTCAGTCGTGTCAGACTCTTTGCGACCCCATTGACTATACAGGCCATGGAATTCTCCAAGTCAGAATACTGGAGTGGGTAGCCTTTCCCTTCTTCAGGGGATCTTCCCAATCCAGGGATCCAACCAGGGTTTCTCGCATTGCTGGAAGATTCTTTACCAGCTGAGCCACAAGGGAAGCCGAAGAATACTGGAGTGGGTAGCTTATCCCTTCTCCAGGGGATCTTCCCGACCCAGGAATCGAAGCGGGGTCTCCTGCATTGCATGCAAAACTACCCTACTTTTCACCGGCCGTTTAACAGATACAGCATATGACCCCTATTATGTTCATGCTACCTGGACGGAGAAAAGAATACTATTCGACCTCCAGCCTCAACCAAACAGCTAGGACTGGGAAGGTTCTGATTTAAAAAATAAAACCCACAGAGCGGACCGATAAGCAGTAAATGGGGTTCTAGGCCACAAAAGCTCTCCTCTAAATAAGACAAACCTTAAGTCAAAATTAGGAGGGCTCCAGGTCTCCCCAAGGGAGGCGACAACCGGCAGAGTCGGCAGGAACTGTGCTTGACTTCGACACAAGAGGCCGCAGATCGACCGGAGGGAGAAGGGGTCGGGGCAGGGCGGCAGGCCGCGGAAGGCCCCAGGACGTAGCTGAAAATTCCCCTCACGTGTCCAACGTGCTCCCCCTCCTCCGCTCGGGGACCCCCTTCAGCCGACCCGGGCCCCCCTCCCACTCAGAAACCCGTCTCCACGCCCCGAACCTTCCCTTCTACCCCCTGTTTACCTTTAGCTTGAACTCCCCAACAACCGAGTGCGCACCACACCCGCCGCCTCAGAGCGCGGCCTGGGTACGCGCTTTTCAGCGCTTCCTGGAGTTTACCACCGAGAGAACGGCAAGCGAGGCTAGAGAGGCTCAGCGCTACCATAAAGAGAGGCCCGAAAGAAGCCTAGAGGGGAACCGAGCCTGGCCGCCTCCGGGGCGGAAAGGGCGGGGCTTCATGAATTGGCGAATGATTCAAGGTGAGGCAATAGTTGCTTCAGAGCCTGACTGAATTTTTTTTTTCTTTGACATTAGGAAATTGGGCGGTGCCTAGGGTCACCTTTACCAAGATGCAAGTTCCGCTAACTTGAGTTGTGTTCGCGAGTTTCTACGTCTGTGCGTGATGCCGAATCTTTGCACCTCAAGCCTCCTAATCCCTGAAGAAGTGAATGAATTCAAAACACTTTAAGAAGGCCCTCTGTCTGAGGTCTCCCATTTTATGATTTACTTCATTCAAGCGAAATATATTCCAAAATGCATCCCCTTTGTTATAAACTCTAAGAATGTGTGTGCTCACTGGCTCAGTCGTGTCCTCTGTCCATGGGATTCTCCAGGCAAGAACAGGAGTGGGTTGCCATTTTTCCTCCAGGGGATCTTCCTGAACGAAGGATCGAACCCTTATCCCTTCTGTTTCTTTACCACTAGCGCCACCTGGGGATCCCATTATGAACTATGAGAATAGCTGTTTATTACTTCGAGCGAAATAGGAGGCCTCCCTAGGAGGCCTACCAGGCGCAGTGGTAAAGAGCCTGCCTACCAATGCAGGAGACATAAAAGATGCGGGTTCGAGCCCTGAGATAGGAACATCGTCTGGAAAAGGCATGGCAACCCGCTCGAGTATTCTTGCCTGGAGAATCTCATGGACAGAAGAGCCTGGCGGGCTGCTATCCATTGTGTCCCAGACGGTTGGACACGACTGAAGGGACTAAGCATGCACGCACAAAGTGTAGGAACCAGGAAGACACTTGCAAATTTTCTGAGGGAACAAATCATCGTCTTTCTTGTATGCTTATTGTCTGTACCAATTAGGAGCTCATTAATTTTTAAAGCCTGGCTTGGAGAATTTTGAGCATCACCTTGCTAGCTGTGAGATGAGTGCAATTGTGCAGTAGTTTGAGCATTCTTTGGCATTGCCTTTCTTTGGGATTGGAATGAAAACTGACCTTTTCCAGTCCTGTGGCCACTGCTGAGTTTCCCAAATTTGGTGGTATATTGAGTGCAGCACTTTAACAGCATCATCTTTTAGGATTTTGCAATAGTTCAACCGGAATTCCATCATCTCCAGTAGCTTCATAAGGCCCACTTGACTTCGAATTCCAGGATGTCTGGCTCTAGGTGAGTGATCACACAATTGTGGTTATCTGGGTCATGAAGATCTTTTTTGTATAGTTCTGTGTATTCTTGCCACCTCTTCTTAATATCTTCTGCTGCTGTTAGGTCCATACCATTTCTGTCCTTAATTGTGCCCCATTTTTGCATGAAATGTTGGTACCTCTGATTTTCTTGAAGAGATCTCTAGTCTTTCCCATTCTATTGTTTTCCTCTATTTCTTGTCGTTGATCACTGACGACCGATGCTGAAGCTGAAACTCCAACACTTTGGCCACCTAATGTGAAGAACTGACTCATTGGAAAAGACACTGATGCTGGGAAAGGTTGAAGGTGGGAGGAGGAGATGACAGAGGATGAGATGGTTGGGTGGCATCACCGACTCGATGGACATGAGTTTGAGTAAGCTCCGAGTGTTGGTGATGGACAGGGAAGCCTGGTGTGCTGTAGTCCATGGGGTTGCAGAGAGTTGGACACAGATGAGCGACTGAACTGAACTGAATTTGTTCAGCAGATTTATTCACTTGGAATTTTTGAGAACCCTCCATCTCTTAGCTGAAGGGGCTGAGCCTTCAAATATTTTCAGGTGGGGATAGGAGGACCCCCGTCCCACCCTTCCCTGCCCCACTAACCAGCCTATGAGGTAAGCGCAGTGAAAAAGAGAGCGAGCAAGGCAGTCAGGCAGAGAAAGATTTATTATAGAAAGAAAGAGACTGGCCTTAGAGAAAAACCAGTGCCCTCTTTTTACAGCCAATGCTTCTTATACCCTATTGATGGGAAATTGAGCCCTGGAGGGTGGGGGGCCTCAGTTCATCTTTAGCCCGCAGCTGGGATCTTGTGGTCATGTAGTTGAAGGGGTCTCACTGTCGGGGTGGTCAGGTAGTCTTGAGAAACTGGTACCAGCAGGGAAAAACAGGATATTGCCATACGGGAAAACCAAGTGCCGACCAGGGCAATGTGGCCACTATGACTTTATTCCTTGTTCGTCAGGTCACCACAATGGGCCATATTTTAACTGTACGCTATGAGCCCCTTGTGAACCCTAACACAGCCAAGGGAAAAACTGGGTCAGGGAAATAAGAGCCACCAAAGCCAAAATGTTCTTGATTGTTGTTCTAGTTGCTAAGTTGTGTCCCACTCTTTGGTGACCCCACAGACTCTAGCCCACCAGGCTCCTCTGTCCATGAGATTATCCCAGCAAGAATACTGGAGTGGGTTGCCATTTCCTTCTCCAGGGGATTTTCTGGATCCAGGGATGAAACCCTTAGCTCCTGCTACATCTCCTGTATGACAGGCAGATTTTTTCCCATTTTTTTCTTTTTCTTTCTTTCTTTTTTTTTTTTTTTTTAACCACTCAGCCACCAGAGAACACCTACTATCAGCTGTTTTCTGCAGTGAATCTGTTGTCCTTCCTAACACCTCCTTACTGCTTTGAACCTAAGCAGGGTTTTGCCACTCCCTGATTTATACCAATCTTAGAAACTAAGAATGGGTAACCTCCTCAACTGTGTCTGTAGAAGGTGAGTTAAGTGGTTCTTTTAGTAGTTACTTTGTGGTTGGCACTTTCTAAGTTATAATGAGAGAAAAAGGATGAAATTTGATTCTTGTTCTCAAAGAGCTCATAGACTAATAAGACAGATAAATAGCTAACACCACAACTGTAGAAACAAAAGGATATCAACAGGATAAAATGAAAGGTGCTAAAGCACAAAAAAAAAAAAAAAAAAAAAAGAAAGGTGCTAAAGCAGGAGTATTCTGGAAGGAGATTATAGCCTGAATTAAATATCCAGCGAAAAGCAAGGGGAAAGATTTGGGGTAAATTGACACACTTAGACTAGGGTGCAAGCAAGTGGAAGGGCAGCATCAGCTGAGTCATGAGCTATGCAGTATTCATGTGTTGGCCACATCAGCCGTTGCCACTGATGATATGCTTATGAGGACTGGGGTTAAGGTTATAGCAAGGAGGCCCACAGGTAGAAGGTGCTTTGGGGTAATGACACACACCTGCTCTGTTTGTTATTTCGTTGCTTAGTCATGTCTGACTTTTTGACCCCATGGACTGTGGCCTGCCAAGTTCCTCTGTCCATGGGATTTCCCAGGCAAAATTACTGCAGTGGGTTGCCATTTCCTTCTGCAGGGGTCTTCTCGACCCAGGGATCAAACCCAACTCTGCTGCACTGGCAGGTGAATTCTTTACCGCTAAGCCACCAGGGAAGCCCAGTAGCAGTGAATACTGTGACTAAAAATGAAATAAGATCATGAATGTAAAATTCATAGCAGTGTGCACCATGGTAAAAAACTGCTGCTCTAATGACACTTTCATTAATGGAAATAGAACTTAAGTTGGTCCATTTTGCTAATTACTATTAATTCTGAAAAGAACTAGTGAGAAGAAACTCAGCTGCTGGATTATCTTTGCATTTGGTTTGCCATGTGCTTCGAGTTCTCTAGGCTTCAAGTTCATAGCAGGTCATGTCCAGGTAACTCTGTGGTTAACCCACTTCCACCGTGTGTGCTCTGTTGGATAGATGAAGGGAAACATGCTTGGTCACAGCCAGAGCTTACTAATTAGTCTGAGGAGCAGACATGGGTTTTATTTGCATTTCTTGGATAGTGCATGTATGAGACCATACTAGGTATTGCCTGGGGCTGATTGATTTAGGGGTGACATAGCTGTCATCCTAGAGATGGCATAATTATTCATATCTTTGTTTTTCCCTTCCTATTTGATTGTAAATGATGCTCTGTTCCATATTTTTTATTTATTTTAACTTTGGTATGCCTTATAGTTTACTAACTTACTATGTATATTTAACACAATTCTGTCTGTGTTTCACAAAGTACGTGCTTACTCATATTCTATATATAAAACATTCTATGAGTTTTGCTTTTATCTTTTAAACTGCTAGTGTACTTAACACTTCTGACTAACACTTCTTCTAACTTTCATCCATCCTTCAGACAACTGCAAGGAATTCAGTATAGCTGGAGGTAGGAAGCTGGAGAGGTAAATAGAGGAAAGATAATACCATTTTTAAGCCACATTAGAGATAACTAGATTTTATCCTGGAGAAAACTAAAACTGTAAGGACTGTGAAGGATAGGGAAGAGGTATTGTCCTGGGTGGGGCTTCCTTGGTGACTCAGACAGTAAAGAATCTGCCTTCAGTGGAGACCCGGGTTCAGTCCCTGGGTTGGGAAGATCCCCTGGAGAAGGGAATTGCTATCTACTCTAGTATTCTTGTCTAAAGAATTCCATGGACAGAGGAGGGCTACAGTCCATGGGGTCACAAAGAGTCAGACACAACTGAATAACTAGTACTTTCACGTCTTCACTTCACCATCCTGGGCAGGAGGTTCAGGTGGGATCTCTTGCCCTAATACAGGTGATTAATAGTAAGGACATCGATTAACTAAGGCAATGGCTCTGTGGAGTGAGAGGTGATTCCTTTGCCTTCAAGACATTTGGTAATGTCTGGAGACATTTTTGGTTATTCCAACTAGAGGGTGCTATTGATAATCTAATGGGGTGAGGACGTGGAAACTGTTAAACATCCTACAGTGCACAAGAGAACCCATCACAGCCAAGAACTACCTGGCTCAAAATTGCAGTATTGCCAAGGTTGAGAAACCCTGAACTCAGGGGATTAAGAAAGCATAGACAGGCTAGAAGTTAAGCAAGCAGATTTGGTTGGGTTTTGTAACAGATTAGATGTATATGTATATGTGAGGAAGAAGGTAGTATGCAAAAAGAACCACACATAGGAAACACATGAAGCATTAATATGAAATGGGTCCCAAGTTTGGGATGAGATGACCTAGCACCCCAAAAGAGATTATGGAATATGAACAAGGATGGATTCTTAGTCACTATTTTCCTCCTCCTCCTCTTCTCCTTTTGTAAGCTTTCATATTGAATTTTGACATGTCAGACAGGAATACGCAAGTCATAGCTTGATGAATTTTTATATCTGAATAACCACTACCCAGGTCAAGAAATTCCACTATTCCAGAAGATTTTTTTATGCCCCCACCCCTAGTTGTTGTCACGTGTTGCCAAAGGAAATAAGCATTCCAAAACTTCTTTTACCACAGACTAGTTTTTCCTGTTTTTGGAATTTGGAATTGTACTGAATGTATGCTTTTGTGTCTGTCTTCCATGACACAACATTATATCTATCCCTATTGTGTGTAGCAGTAGTTCTTTGTCATTGTTGAATCATATTTCTGTTACATGAAGGTGAGAAACTTTTATTTTATCCATTTCATGGTTGATGTACATTGGATTGATTTTATCTGTGGCTTTTACAAATGATGCTGCTGTTCACTTTCTGTCTTTTGGTATGCATATATTCTGCACTATGTGTGAACATGTGTAGTGGACATATAGTGAAAAGTGGAATTGTTGGATCATAGGCAGTGTGTATATTCAGTCTGAGTGGATACTGCCCAGGGGTTTCCAAAGTGGTTGCATCAATTTATACTCCTTCCAGCTCCAATTTACACTCCTAAACATGTTCCTAGCACTTGGGATTATCAGTCGTTATTGTGGTTTGTCATTTTAGTTATTCTGGAAGCTGCATAAGTATTTTTTTTTTAATACTAAGTTGGGGTTTCCCTGATGGCTCAGTGGGTAAAGAATCCACCTGCAATGCAGAAGACGTGGGTTCAATTCCTGGATCAGGAAATTCCCTGAAGGAGGAAATGGCAATCCATTCCAGTATTCTTGCCTGGAAAATCCCATGGACAGAGGAACATGGCGGGCTATAGTCCATTGCGTCGAAAAGAGTCAGACACGACTGAACACAAGCACTGGTGGGGGTGGGGGACACTAAGTTGTTTCAGTGTACCACTGGGGGCTCAAGACAACTCTGGATGGACTCTAGAATTAGATGCCTGGTTTAAACCCTAGATCAGCCACTTATTAGCGGGTTAACCTATGGAAGTCACTATGGTAACTTAAGCTTCAACTTCTCATCTGTAAAATAGGGATAATATCATCTGCCTTGTATGGCTGTGGGAAAAAAATAAATATATGTGTGTGTGTATGTGTATGTGTGTGTGTACCTAGCATAAATACACGTTTGTGTATATATGTATAATATATAATATGTTAAAGTATCAGTTTGAGCTTGAGATGAAATTGCTTATGCTAAGTAAGGCCCATGTCAGCAAACTATAACTTAACCAAGTTTTGATTTTTGATTTCCCAAAAGAGGAAGGCAGAGGTCAACCAATCAGAATCAGTGCGTGCCTGCTCAGCATCAGTTACCTAACAAGGCTCTAAGATTTCCTTTTGCTCATTTTAAGGAAAGTGCCCTTAGTTTAGGGCTTTCCTAGTGACTCAGTGGTAAAGAATCTGCCAGCCAATGCAGTAAAGGCGGGTTTGATCCCTGGGTTGGGAAGATCCCTGGAGAAGGAAATGGCAAGCCACTCCAGTATTCTTGCCTGGGAAATCCCATGGAGAGAAGAGCCTGGCAGGCTAGTTCATGGGGGTTGCAAAAGAATCAGAGAGGACTTAGTGAACTTACTTAGTGAACTTACAGAGAGGACTTACTGAACAACAGCCCTTGTTTTAACTGGCCAGCAGATGCCTAGTATGACTTCCCTGTTCTTGTTCCTTTCTACCTGTAAAAGCTTTTTTTCCCTTCTTTTTTGGCTGTGCCACATAGAGTGAAGAATCTTAGTTCCCAGACCAGGGATCTATGCCCCCTGAGGTGCAAGCTTGGAGTCCTAACCACTGGACCACCAGGAAATTCCCAAGTCTTTCATTTTGCAAGGCTCCTGAAAACTGCTTTCTATCTGTTAATCCATTCATGATTTGCTGAATAAAGACAATAAAATCTTTAAAATGAACTCAGTTGAATTTTGTTCTTTGACAAATATATATGCTATTGAGGTAGAAATTGCTAGTCAGTGTTGGACTCTAAGACCTTGTTTTCAATAAACATCTAGATCCATTAGCCTAAAGCTACACCCTTTGTCACAAATTCCTAGAATGTGTCCTTGATCTGATAAATTATCAGCACTCAGATCCAGGGAAGGGCAGTAGTTAACTTCTGTTAAGCCATAAATATATTTAGTTAAGCATCTTGACCTTTAAACTGATTGGTTAAAAATGATGTATTTTTAAGGACAGGAGCCAACCAAAAATGTACAGATGAATACTGATAAAGATATAAAACTGCTGCAATCCCTGCCTTTTTGAGGATGAGAGCTTTGTACTTTCATTCTATTTAATAAATCCTGTTCAATTGCTCCCATGAGTATTTGCTTGTTCATCATATGAAATGCTGGGCTGGATGAAGCACAACCCAGAATCAAGATTTCCGGGAGAAATATCAATAACCTCAGATATGCAGATGACACCACCCTTATGGCAGAAAGTGAAGAGGAACTGAAGAACCTCTTGATGAAAGTGAAAGAGGAGAGTGAAAAAGCTGGCTTAATACAACATTCAAAAAACAAAGATCATGGCATCCAGTCCCATCACTTCATGGCAAATAAATGGGAAAACTATGGAAACAGTGAGACTTTATTTTTTGGGGTTCCAAAATCACTGCAGATGGTGATTGCAGCCATGAAATTAAAAGATGCTTGCTTCTTGGAAGAAAAGCTATGACCAACCTAGACAGTAGACTAAAAAGCAGAGGCATTACTTTGGCGACAGATGTCTGTCTTGTCAAAGCTATGGGTTTGCAGTAGTCACATATGGATGTGAGAGTTTGACCATAAAGGAAGCTGAGCACCGAAGAATTGATGCTTTTGAACTGTGGTGTTGGGGAAGACTCTTGAGAGTCCCTTGGACTGCAAGGAGATCCAACCAGTCGATCCTAAAGGAAATCAGTCCTGAATATTCATTGGAAGGACCAATGCTGAAGCTGAAACTCCAGTACTTTGGCCACCTAATGCAAAGAGCTGACTCATTTGTAAAGACCCTGATGCAGGGAAAGATTGAAGGTGGGAGGAGAAGGGGACGACAGAGGATGAGATGGTTGGATGGCATCACCGACTCAATGGACTTGAGTTTGGATAAACTCCCGGAGTTAGTGATGGACAGGGAGACCTGGCGTGCTGCAGTCCATAGGATCACAAAGAGTTGGACACGACTGAGTGACTGAACTGGATAATTGTGTTTGCTACTATTTCTGAACTGCCAATTATGTTGTATATGGAAGCACTGGAGTGATCAGTCCACACATGTTCTCTCATTCATGACATGCTATGTTATAGTCTTAAAAGATGGATGTTAAACTGAGAAGTAGAAGTGTTATTTGATACTATGTCTCCTGACTTCCCTCTCACCACTTTGTACTCATCTTCCTTGAAACAATATTTAAGAGTTAACTGATATAAAGAAATGTGACTTAGGGAATTCAGCTAATGACTGGACAGTAGAACAGATTGAAAGTGCATTTTTAGCTGCTTCTGATTTTTCTCATTTCAAGCAAAGATTTCAGACTGTTGTGGGGGTGGCGTGGGGAAGGAAATACAGATCTGTTCACAGCTGCTACTCAAAATTCTAGCCATATAACCAGGAGAGAATTTGCCTCAAATTAAAACCCTAGGGCTTTTCATTGCCATCATAATCACTAATATATCAATTAAGATTCATTTGGGTATCCACAGTGTGTTTGGCACTATATCAAGAAAAGAAGCTGATGGTGACAGGAAAGATTTCAACCATTTTGCTTATGTCTGAGAATGACTCAAATGGTGTAAAGAAAAAGCAGAAATCATTAAAATTTTGTAATTCAACAGCACTTAAAATCATAAAATATTAGAACAAGAAAAATCAAACAGAACTCAGAACAAACAAACAAACAAAAAAAGATCCAACCGTTCTGTAGCATAGCTTCTTCATTTAGAAGTTGATGAAACTGAGTTCCAGAAATGGTGATGTTAAAAAACCAATGTAAAAGTGACAATTAGTAAAGGTTACACAGCCAGCAGAAATAGGGAAAGCCAAGAAACCTACCTAGGTCTTATAACTCAAAATGCAATGCTTTCCCCATTCTGTCAGGTTGCGTCTTGATCTATTAGTGAGGATCATATTCTAAGAAAACCAGAAAATATAATATTACATATACCTCTCTTGAAAAATTAGGAGTCAAGCCATTAGCATCTACTTATTCTCTCTTCTATATTAGCCATTATTTTTGTTTTTGTTTTAAACTTAATTTTTTATTGAAGTGCAGTTGATTTACAATGTTAGTTTCAGTTGTACAGCCAAGTAATTCAGTTGTATACAGATACATATCTATTCTTTCTTCAGATAATTAGCCATTATTAATGATAGCAAGAGAAGATACTGATGGCATGGGGGGATGCTTTGGCTTGAGGGGGACTTATTTAGATGAACAATTCTGAGGAACAATTCTGAATATTTTGCAGATTCCATGAGAGAGCCCTCCTTCAGGCTTTTGGGCAGATCTTTGAAGGGCAGTACTACCTGGGAGCCAGCAGAGGGAGAGCAGAACATTGTTTTGACAATTTCTCATCAAGTTTCTTCTCACTGTTTTACCTTTTGTTCTTTTTTGCACATATTTGATAAATTCCTTCACAGTGGTTAGCAAAATACTACTCTTTCCTCTACTTTTAGGAAGAGCAGAGAATGCCTTTGTTGGCAAACTGGAGTTTTTATTTAACTTATTGTCTATCATGTGAGCTGGGTTTGGAAAGTTCTTAAGCATAGTGAGAGGGTTTTTTTTTTTTGTGTGTATGTGTCTGCTTTCCTTCAGAATACTGGGTTAATTAAGTGACTTTAAATGTATACAACCGAATGAATTATATAGATTCTCTCACTGTTAATAATTACTTTAGAAAAGTAACAATTAATAAGGTTTGGAATTATGTCACTGGAGTTTGCTATGTAGGAGGATACATGTGTACTGATTTCAAAGAAAGTTTGAAATTATGACTTTTCATTGCTAGAGTTTTAGAAATAGAATTCATGTGTCAGTTCAAATAATCAACTACTCATTTTTCCATAAACATTTCATAAATTTACACATTCATTATTGATTTTTTTTTTTTTTTTGGTATCCTCAGAGTCTGAGGAATCAAACTGAATATGATACACACTTGTCTTTAAGGAGTTCATGAGAGACTGACACAGAAATCGATCACTGAACATTTTAATGGCATATTAGACAATTAGACATACATGTAGGGCAGTAAGGGTGCATAGAATACAGACATTCAACCCAATAAAGGGGATCTGGAGAGCTTCCTGGAGGAGGACCACCTGAGCTGTCAAAATGAATGAGTAGGAATGTGCTTTATTCAATGTATTCCTTAGTCTGCCCTGTTCTTTTTCCTCAGCTTTTCTAGGTGCTTTCCTCCCACATCCACGTGCTTATGGCAAGAACAGCCTTTCAACTCACTGTTACGCTGTGTCCCAAGGCCACAAGTTTTTGTCCATGAGGCCACAGTTGAAATGTGCTGGGCTAATCAGTGTCCCTCCCTAGGAGTTTTCAACATAGGTCCGAGTGAAGCTTGAGAACTGTCAGCTGCTTTGTTTTCTGCCTTTTGGTAGAGGAAAAACAATGACAATCTGAGTTACATTGACGATGCACAAGGAGAAGCAGAGAGAAGCTGTGAAGAGAATGCATGTTCCCAGCGTTCATGCCTCTGATTCTGTTGTTACCTACAGTAGCTGTGTAGTCACATCCCTGTTCTTCTGTTTCATGAGACACCCCAGTCTTCTTATAATACATTTCTCTTTTTCCTCAAGCTAGTTTGAGTTGGCTTGCTTTCCTTTGCAGCCATAAGAATCCCAGCTGGTATAAAGAGTTATCAATGCAGAGAGATGGTGAAGGATGGTTCAGGGGCTTTGGGAATAAAGGTATAAAAACATAGAAAAGAATGGCATGTATACAGAAATAGAAATAGTTCAGTATTAGTGAAACATATCTTAGCACTTTCTGTCTCTCATTTTAAGAGATAAAGTGGGTTATCTGTCATTTTATGGAGTTTAATTTTACTCTGAAGGCAGTGAAAAACCATAGCATGATTTACACAGTGGGTGACGTGGTCAGATTTGTGGTCCAGGTAGATCACTTCAGCTTCTCTAGTGGCTCAGCAGTAAAGAATCCACCTGCCAATGCAGGAAATGTGGGTTCAATCCCTGGGTCAGGAGGACCCCCTGGAGAAGGAAATGGCAACCCCCCCCCCACCACCAAACTGTTTGCCTGGGAAATCCCATGGACAGAAGAACCTGGAGGGCTACAGGCGATAGGGTCACAAAGAGCTGGACATGACTTAGGGACTAAACAACAACAGGTCACTCTGGCAGGAGTTTCTTCAGCAGTTCTCTCATGTTGCCTGTTTCCTCACCCAGGATCCTAGTGGGTGGGGATGAGACCCAGCAAATATACCATCACTACCCAGAGCAAACCCTAGGGTCATGACTTTTTATGACTTCATGTAATAGCTACTTAGCAGGTTGTTCTTCCATCCATTCTGAAAGTACCACTAGAGCAGGGGCAATGTCTACTTTGTTTATTATGAATTCCCAAAGCCCAACTTAGTATCTGGAACATGTGACTATTCAATAAACATTTGCTAGTGAATGGGTAAATAAATACTGATGAGGTAGAGGAGATAATGTCAAGATATATTTTGGAAGTTGGCAGTCAAGGCTTGATGAGTTTTATGAGGATTTATTATGTACGAAGCAGGAGACTGAGTGCTTTGTACACATTACCTTCTTTAATCTTCACAACAATCTTCTGTATGATGTGTAGCATACCTTTTCCAGTTTTTCAAGTGGGAGAAAAATAAGCTGAAAGAGACTGAGTACTAGGTTGAACTTATGAAATTCCATCTAATAATGTCCAACTGTAGTTAATAAATCTGGAGCAGGGACCTGTCTAGTGCTAATCTCTGGGTCACCATGCTCTACTACTGCAAAGAGATGTGAAGAGTAAGGAAGAGGGGGGAGTCAAGAATGATTCTCAGCTTTCTATCTTAGGTAAATGATGGTGTCTCCAACTAAAGAAGAGAACACAGGACAGGAGTACTTCTATCAATGGAGATGATGGATTTGATTTGGGACATGTACAGCAGGAGTCCCCAACCTCTGGGATCTAATACCTGATGATCTGAGGTAGAGCTGATATGAGAATAATATAAATAAAGTGTACAATAAATATAAGGCACTTGAATCATGTTGAAACCATCTCCCCCAATCCCAGTTTGTGGAAAAATTGTCTTCCATAAAACCAGTCTCTGGTTGCAAAAAGGTTCGGGACTGCAAATATAGAGGATGAGGCCTGTGGGATGACCACAAGACAATGTCTGTCTACAAGTTAATGTTTATGGGCTTGAAAACACCTTTGCTAGAGAATTGGATTCATTGGTTGTTGTGCTTAGTCGCTCTGTGGTGTCACACTCTTTGTAACCACATGGACTGTAGCCCACCAGGCTCCTCTGTCCATGGAGATTCTCCAGGCAAGAATCCTGGAGTGGGTTGCCATGCCCTCCTTCAGGGGATCTTCCCAACCCAGGATCGAACCCAGGTCTCCTGCATTGCAGATACTTTACTGTATGAGTCACCATTATTAAGTTGTCAATAAAACAAGCATATTAAGTGAGGAAAGTATGTTGTGTAAAGAGAACTCCTCAGGAAATATTATGTTTTACAGAAGTGATTGACAGAATATAGTGCCATGGGAGCAAAAGGAAATAGAGAATTTGGGAAGGAGGAAATAGGGAGGAGGGAATGATCCATGGTGCTATATGCAGTGGAGAGGACTTGTTAGTGGACATATATTGAAAACTGTTCATTAGATTTGTCAACCAGAAGTTTATTGCCAACCTAAGTAAGGACAATATCAATAAAGTAGTTGGACAGAAGCCAGACTACTCGTGGTAGAAAAGTGATTGGAAAGTACAGCCAAGAAGAATAAATAATCTTTCAAGTGTTTTCAGTGAGAAGAAGAAAGAGGCAAGACATTAGTTAAATAAGGAGTCTGAAAGAAAAGACTATTTTTATATATTTTTATTTTAGTCTTTTAGAAAGAGAGAGGCAATTGAGTATGTTTGTCAGGTGTGAGAAAGAAGCTGGTTGAGAGGAAAAGATATTGGAGAGAAGACCTCACAGAGGAGAGAGGAAATGAAATGAAGCTCAGAGTGGAGGCGTACACCTTGAATTGGAGTTGGGACACCAAACTTCTGAGCTAGAGGAAAGTAGGTTGAGCCATATGTGAATGTCTTCATGGAAGAAGAATGCTGAGAGACATCCTGCTTGATGGGTCTGACTCTGTTGAAGTAACAGGACATCAGATTATATGCTTTAAGTAGGAGTTTTAGAAGAAAGTACAGTACTTCCTCAGTATCTGGGAGATTGGTCCCAAGACCTTCACAGATACCCAAATCTGCAGATGCACAAGTCCCTTCTATAAAATGGTATAGTTCAGTCAGCCCTTCCTACTGTGGGTTTCACATCCTCAGATTCAGCCAACTGAGGATACGGAAACCTCAGATACCGAGGGCCCACTATAAGATTGTCATCATGTGGTTTGGGAGAGCAAACTGATCAAAGATCACCTTGAAACTCTGAATGAGGGTTCAGCCACCGTGAGACGTTAAATTGGGTAAGGCTAACAATTAGTATGATTTTGAGATGTTCTTCTTAGTGTTCAGCTTTCTAGTTGACTGAGCAGTGAACTCAAGACCATCACATTAATCCAAACGTTGGTTTTTACTGGATCAGATGTACATGAAAGATAGTTGTACAAATGAATCAGAGATGCTCTGTTGACTGCTTATAGCCTCTAGAAGCTGGCAGCTGTAGTTTCAAAGCTCTCCTGGGTACAAAAGACTGGCTTTGACTTGGGTGAGGCAGACAGAAAGTTTTAACTCAGGTCCCTGCATAAAAGCAGGACCTTCGGATTGCTGCCTTTCAATAAAAGGGTAATTAGAAAAACTAAATGTTAAAACCAAAAATTAAATAAAATTCTTCTGAGAAATAAACACTCTAAGCTTTTGCCATATGCAAATGTAAAGTCTCATTTGACAATCTTCCTAGGATTTTAATATGAACGTTAATCTATCACACCAATGGAATCTCTGGGTGTCTAGCCAAAGCAGGACTCTTTGTAGCAGCACTTCTAGCAGTCCTGGGCAATAAAAAATATCCATGAAGAGTTAGTGATTAAAATGTATAAATCATAGAAGAAAATAATTCAAGAGAGAGAATAATTAGACATGATGAAGAGGAATATTAGAACTTTAAGAACTTGGAAAAGTACAACAATCTGATAGATACGCTAGAGTAACTGTGCTTAATATTATTAAAGTGATAAAAGGTGTGAAAACCAAAAGTAAAGAGTAAGATATTATGATATTAGAATAGGATACATGAATTCAAAAAATAGTTGAAAAGAACTGTCAAAAATAAAATCATTGAAATAAAAGAACTCAATAGGAGGGAGGAGAGGTCACAGGGAAAAATGAAAATTCCTGAAGTGGAAGGAAGAGTTGAGAAAATTAACTAAAATGCTACAAAGGTAAGTAAAGAAATGAAAAATAGGAAAAAAGGTCAAGACACAGAGAACCATCTGGTGACCATATGTCTAATATGATGAGAGTTCTAGAAGAGAAGAGAGCGGGAAGGAGAGGCAGTATATGAAGAAATTTTCATAATTGAATGTGTGACTGTTGTAAGCAGCATATAGTATTGTGTCTTTTTTTTAGCCTGACAGTTTTTGTTTTTCTATTGCAGTATATATTCTTTGTGTATTTACCATAATTACTAACATAATTGGATATATATTGACCATTATACTATCTCTTTTCTATTTGTCTCGTTTGTTTCATGTTCCTTCTTCCCTTCTTTGTTGGATTAATCAGATTTTTAAAAAAAATTATATTTCCCTTTATCAGCATGAAAATTATGCAAGTGTTATTAGGTCCATGTGGCTATTTAAATTCAAATAGGAATGTAAATTATTTAAAATAAAATAAATTCAGTTCTTCCTATCAGGTACTCAGTAGCCACCTACGTGTAGTCACTACTATATTGGATGGCACACATGAAACATTTCCATCATTGCAGAAAATTCTGTTGGACAGCAGTGATCCAGATAATCTGAAAGTTTGTTTATATCATCTGAATTTTCTCTTTTTCTTATTTCTTGGTAGACCTTGTCACCTTTCATGAAACAATGGGTATTGTATATGGAAAAACTGCATTGGTTCCAGATGCTTTTATCTTCCCTCAGAAAGGATACACCTTGTTCTCTGTCACAAAGCTAGGTTGGGGGTCAGATCATTTTAATTTGATCAACAACTGAGTTGTCATGAATCATCAGTGATTCAATTTTTACTAAGACAAATATACAACTCTTTGCCCCATCTTGTGGACACAGCCATCCAGAGGTCTTAACTGAGAGGCCGTGGATGTTTACTAAGGCCTCTTCTTTTTGCTGGGTCATATACTCTTATTTCCTTGGCACTGTCAGACCATTGTAAACTCTGGTGCTTTCATTGGCATTTTCCTTACATTCTTACCCTCTTGCTTTGTGTACCTTAAAAATTCAACTATGTGTCAAGCTTGTCTCTCCCCATCCCTGCTGTCTTTGTGATTCTGGAATCCACTTTTGGTCTTTTCTGTCCTGGCGCTATTGGTAAAGAACCCACCTGCCAATGCAGGAGACTTAAGATATGCAGGTTTGATCCCTGGGTCAGGAAGATCCCCTGGAGAAGGAAATGGCAACCCACTCCAGTATTCTTACCTGAAGAAGCCCCTGGACAGAGGAGTCTGGCGGGCTACAGTCCATAGGGTTGCAAAGGAGTTGGACACAACTAGAGACAGCACAGTCCTGTATGATTACCAGAAACTCCTTCTACTGCTTTGCTTATTAGGAACTCCCTGCCTGCATGCATGCTAAGTCACTTCAGTTGTGTCTGACTCTTTGCGACCCTCTGAACTGTAGCCAGCCAGGTTCCTATGTCCATCGGATCCTCCAGGCATGAATACTGGACTGGGTTGCCATGCCCTCCTCCAGGAGATCTTCCCCACCCAGGGGTGGAACCCACATCTCTTTCTCTTAGGTCTCCTGCATTGGCTGGTGAGTTCTTTACCACTAGTGCTACCTGGGAAGCCCATTAGGAACTACACCTCACCCAAATTAGCCTTTTAGCCAGCTAAATTAGCCTTTTGGAGAAGGAAATGGCAACCCACTCCAGTATTCTTGCCCGGAGAATCCCACGGACAGAGGAGCCTGGCGGGCTACAGTCCATGGGGTCACAAAGAGTCGGACTTGACTGAGCGACTAACACACATTAGCCTTTTAGCCTTTTATTAGGGCTTCCCTAGCAGCTTAGTTGATAAAGAACCCACCTGCAATGCAGGAGACCCCGGTTCAGTTCCTAGGTTGGGAAGATTCACTGGGGATGGGATAGGCTACCTACTCCAGCATTCTTGGGCTTCACTGGTGGCTCAGCTGGTAAAGAATCCACCTGCAATGTGGGAGACCTGGGTTCAATCCCTGGGTTGGGAGGATCCCCTGGAGAAGGGAAGGGCTACTCACTCCAGTATTCTGACCTGGAGAATCCCACAGTCCATGGGGTCACAAAGAGTCTGACATGACTGAGTGACTTTCACTTTCAAGAATTAGGAAATTAATTCCCCAAGGGGGAATTTACTGGCTTACCTTTCTCTCTTCACTTTTCTTCAGGATCTTGGCCCTTTCAGTCCTGGTTGCCTCAGCAGCTCTTAGTGCTTTCAAATAGAGATTTTTTTTTTTAAATTCTTGTTCTTTTTAGTTTTACTTAATACTTTTGTTTTACCTACTGACTTGGAAGAAATTTCATGACCCCAACCCTTGAGAAGCAGATGTGACCTGAAAATTTTTCTTCCCACTTCCTTGCTTATCTGCAGATTCAATTTCCCCATTGCTTGCTTCTTACTTCCCAGCCTACTTCTTCAGTATTCTGCAAGGTAATCCTGTTCTTTGTGATGTTTAATCTGAAATAAAATGTTGGAAGTTAAATTCTGGTTGTGGATACACTGTAGTTTCTAAGTTTCCCATGTTACCAAAACGATAGTTGAGAAGCGATTCTTTCTCATTGAGAACCAGAGTGTTTTAGTCTATAACTCCATCTAAAAACATTTGGAAATGGGTGAGTCCAGGTATTACAAGAAAGAAACTGACCTTGTGAATGGCTTATTTCAAACATGTTCATAGTTTAGAGAACGACCTAGCATGTTTTCCTATTGCTGTTGAATTACCTTTCTGGCCAGAGTAATCAGGGAATTCCCTAGCAGTCCAGTGGTTAGGGCTCTGTGCTTTCACTGCCAAGGTTGTTGTCATTGTCGTTTGGTTGCTAAGTCGTGTCTGTGACTCCATGGACTGCAGCATGCCAGGCTTCCCTGTCCTTCACCATCTCCAGGAATTCGCTCAAACTCATCTCCTTTGAGTCAATGATGCCATCCAACTGTCTTATCCTCCATCACCTCTTTTCCTCCTGCCCTCAATCTTTCCTAGCATCAGGGTCTTTCCCAGTGAGTTGGGACTTCACATCAGGTGGTGAAAGTATTGGAGCTTCAGCTTCAGTATTAGTCCTTTCAATGAATATTCAGGACTGATTTCCTTTAGGATGGACTGTTTGGATCTCCTTGCTCCAAGGTACTCACAAAAGTCTTCTCCAGCACCACAGTTCGAAAGCATCAATTCTTCAGTGCTCAGCCTTCTTTATGGTGCAATTCTCACATCCATACATGACTGTTGGAAAAACCATAGCTTTGACAGTCCAGACCTTTGTTGGCAATGTGATGTCTCTGCTTTTTAATATGCTGTCTAGGTTTGTCATAGCTTTTCTTCTAAGGAGCAAATGTCTTTTAATTTCATGATTGCAGTCACTGTCTGCAGTGATTTTGGAGTCCAAGAAAATAAAGTCTGTCACTGTTTCCAGTTTACCCTACTGCCAAGGGTTTAAGTTCAATCCCTAATTGGGAAACTGAGATCCCACAAACCACGGCTATGGCCGAACAAACAGAGTAATCATCTGATGGGTACCGAGAAGCACCCTGTTTTTCAGTCTGTTGCCCTCTGTCCTTTTATTACCTTGGTTTCCTCCCTTTACCCAACCCCCTGCTGGGTTCTGATAAATTTTGCTGCTCCAGAAAACCTATTTTAGGCTCTATCTCTGGATGGCAATGATGGACCCTTATTTTCTTAAATGGATCACCCATAAGGCAAACTTTATCTTTAGAATCACAAGTCAATCTTAGAGCACTTACATAATTGCATTTTTATGGAAGAAGGTCCTCTGTGCATCAGAGATGAGAGTAGACAGTGGTGACATAAAGGAGACAGAGGCCCCTGTGCTGTGGGATTATGAATAAAGGGAGTAGGATGTCATGACTAATGAGAGAAGTTCTAAGATACTCAGCTTTTACCAACTTGCTATTCTTTTTCATTATATTTGCTCTTTGACCAACTGTGTGGTATCTTAGAATTTAGTGAATACTTGTGACCCTGATGCAGCTTTCTGGCATTCTTTCTCTGCTTAGTTCCCTTCTCTCTGGTGTTCTGCTATAGAGATTTCTGCTGCTCAACCTCCTAAGTTCTGATCTCTGTCTCCCCGGCTCTGTAAATGAGCCTTTTTCTGCCCTGCTTATACCTTCCTTCTTTGCAGGCTGGACACTTCTTTTGGGCAGAAATTTGGAGTAAACATAAGGGGGTCAGAGTCCTTCACTACCTGTTGTATGAAGTCTGAACACAGATCTTTCACAAAGTTTGTCCAGTTTTCTGTTTGTTTATGGTGAAAATGTCTAGCATCAGTTAGTTACTCCATCAGGAGCAGAAGATGATAACCATGCTTTCCCAGAAGTTTATAGTAATTCAGTCCTAGGCCAGGATTAGATTTTCATATTCAGGTTCAATCCCCAGGTCAGGAAGATCCCCTGGAGGAGGAAATGGCTCCAGTATTCTTGCCTGGAGGATCCCATGGACAGAGGTGCCTGGTGGGCTGTAGTCCGTGGGGTCACGAAGAGTTTGACACTACCAAAGCGACTTAGCATGCACGCATTCATTCCTGAAACAGTTACTAGCCAAAGGTTTGTGATTATCATCTTTTAAAAACCAATTTTATTGTTTATTTTTATTTTTGGTTGTGCTGGGTCTTTGTTGTAGTGTGTGGGCTTTCTCGAGTTACATTGAGCAGGTACTACTCTCTAGTTACAGTGCTCGGGCTTCTCATTGAAGTGGCTTGTCTTGTTGTGGAGCGTGGGCTCTCAAGATCTGGTTCAGTGGTTGTGGCACACAGGATTAGTTGCTCCATGGCCATGTAGTATCTTCCTGGACCAGGGATCAAACTCATGCCCTGCATGGGCAGGTAGATTCTTAACCACTAGGCCACCAGAGGAGTTCTGTGATTATCACCTTTGATGCAATCTATTGAGAATTTATTAAAAGATGCTTGCTCCTTTGAAGAAAAGCTATGACAAACCTAGACAACATATTAAAAAGCAGAGACATTACTTTGCCAACAAAGGTCTGTAGGGTCAAAGCTATAGTTTTTCCAGTAGTCATGTATGGATGTGAGAATTGGACCATAAAGCTGAGCACTGAAGAATTGATGCTTTTGAACTGTGATGTTGAAGACTCTTGAGAGTCCCTTGGACTTCAAGGAGATCAAACCAGTCCATCCTAAAGGACTGGTTATTCATTGGAAGGACTGATGCTGAAACTGAAGCTCCAGTACTTTGGCCACCTGATCTGAAGAACTGACTCGTTGGAAAAGACCCTGATGCAGGGAAGGATTGAAGGCAGGAGTAGAAGGGGATGGCAGAGGATGAGATGGTTGGATGGCATCACTGAGTCAAAAGACATGTGTTTGATCAAGTTTCAGGAGTTGGTGATGGACAGGGAGGCCTGGTGTGCTGCAGTCCATGGGGTCGCAAAGAGTCAGACATGACTGAGTAACTGAACTGACTGACAGTCCGCTCATGGAAATGAGGTTGGCAAACTTTCTTAAGGCCGAATTTAAAAATGAATATATATCAAAGGAATAAGAGAGAACTTTTTTGGATGAATTAAATGTTTTATATTTTGATAGTAATGCTTCTTACACAGCTTAAAACTCATCAAACTGTAAACCTAAAATTAGTCAATTTTACTGTAGTTAAATTAGCCTCTATAAAATCAATTTAAGAATGATTATTGCTTGCTTTTGTTGCAATATACACAAGAGCTGTATTTTAAAAAGTACAAATATCAACAGAAAAAGAAGTCTGAACCCCAGTCTCTCAACCTTACAGGCAGCATTGTACAAGATAATATTTTAACTATAGTATTACTGACAGCCAAAAATAGAGAATCTTCTTAGGTCAGAATTCTTGACAGCTTTTTTTTCCCTTGCAATCTTTCCCTTATCTTTTCCTGGTCACTGTCATCTCTCAGGTAGCCAGGTTCTTTCTCTCTCATACCCCACTTGAAGAGAAAGTACTTTTCGCTCTGTTTAATGGAATGGCCTCTTTTTCCTTATAAGAGTCTATCCTCCTTAGCCTCCCTTAATAACCTGTAGACTAAAACAACGCAAAACAATGTCTCTGTTTATCTTCTCATAGAAATCATCTTTTCTTTAGTACCAGAGTATCCTATTGTTATTTCATTTGGGGCCATTGGTGAGAGAAGCCATTATAACTTTGGAATTGTTGCCCTGTGGCAGATACTAACAGTTGTCTACAGAGCATTCATCTCTCTTTCTCCCACTTAGAACTCTGAACCTGTTCCAGTATCTACCACATGCTCCTGCAGCCATGTGACTCAGGGGAAGTCGATCTTATCCTCTTTCCATGTAGCATGAGCTCAGTAAATCTCTGCTGAATGAATTGCATTGAACTTCTCATTTGATCATCTGTTTCCCCTAGTAGACTTAGGACTGTTTCATTTACTAGGTAGTGTTGGCATGGTGTCTTAGACCTGGAGGCAGGGTCTCTGAAAATGTAAGAGACCTGAAAAAAAAAAATACCAAAAATATAAAAATGGGGCTTTGTATTAGTCAGCATTGGTTAGACTATACTGAAACAACAGATATTTCCCAGGTCTTTAGCAGCTTAATACAAAAGCTTTATTTCTAGCTTGTGTTTCATGCTCATTTCAGGTTAATGGTAAGGGAATGGGCATTCTGGGCTCTAGAAAGTCACTGAAGAACCCATGCTGATACAACCTCCACAATCCCTTAGCTGCACCACCTAGAAAACCCAGGCTTCCTGATTGCCAAGGTAGAGAGAAAGAGAATCTAAAGAACTGAGGCTCTTCTTTGTCCATCATTCTCCTTTCATTGGGCAGGTCTAATCATATGGCTTTGCACAACTATAGCAATTGAGAAATATAGCTTTCTATTTGCCCAGAGGTGAGGAAGGCCAGATATTGGTATTAGAGCATGTCTCCAAAAATTCCAAAATGTGAAAATAAAACTGAAAATCTGAATTCATAAATTTAAGTTAATAAAAAAACCCAAAATTTAAAAATGAAGAAAATCTACATTAATAATTAAATGTTGATTTCATTGTTGAGTATTCATAAATACTTCAGTGCTTTTGAAAATTTTATTTCTTAATTTCAAAGTCCTCAATAAGTATAACTGATATAAAGTCATAATTGATGAATTATATGTGCTATTTGTATCTAAAGATTCACACAATAAATTGTAAGACTGCTTTCACGACTTTTACTGGTACATATAAAATGCTTGAGAAAAAAAAATGCTTGAGGAACTTCCCTGGTAGTCCAGTGGCTAAGGCTCTGCACTCCCAATGCAGGGGGCCTGGGTTCAATCCCTAGTCAGAGAACTAGATCCCACATACCACAACTAAGTGTTTGTATGTTGCAACTAAAAAGATCCTGTGTAATGCAATGAAGATCAAGGATCCAAGACCCAACGCAGCCAGATAAATAAATAAACATATTTAAAAATCAATATGTAAAAATGCTTGAAATGATGTGTGGTCTCTAAAATCAAGAAATCCTAAGAAAGCATTTTAATAGCCCTTCCATGAGGGTATGGTCTTTCTTGCTTGCCATTTTTTTCTCTGGATCCCTAACAGTGGAAGAACTTGCAAATACTTGTTAAACTACTGAACAAATAGATAAAATAATTGTTTGCATTTTTGAGGTGGTATATGCTTAGTGAAGAAACTGATTAGTAAAAATATTCAATACATTTCTGTAAACGTTGCCAGTCAGAGTCCCAGTTGGAAACAGCTGGAACACACAAAATTGGATAATGTGAGGAGAACTTAATGGAGATATGGCACAAAGGAAGGCGGAAGAAGCAGTAGCTGGAGAAAGGGACACCTAAAGAAAGGTGACTTTAGGTCAAGAGATTCAGTTAGCCTGAAGCAACCTTCTCTGGATCAGATAGAAAAAGTGAGTTGGAAAAGTCCATGCTAGGCAGAGGGAATAATATTTGGCAAGACACAGGGGTGTGAAAAGTCCTCTGTGTTGAAGCAGTGGTGAGAAGCACAGCATGTTGAGAGCAGGCAGGGAAGGAAGGATCTGGACTTGATGGAGCTAGAGAGCAATGGGAGCTGTTCCATGAAGGGCCCATGGAAACAGGATGTTCCTCTGTTGACATGGTACATAGGAAACCAGTCCCTCCAAAACACTCCTCGAGTCCCTGGACCCGGCATCCTGGGCCTAGAGACACCGTTTCTCACATGCTCCCACTAAGCTGCCAGAGCTGCCTTGGCACAGCAGTGCTTTGGCTGCTTTAAGGCTTTGACTCACCACTGTGCTTTGTCAGGATGGGCTTCCCAGGAATTGCTGCCAGTTGACTGTGGCGCCCACTCCAGTCAGGTGCAGGTGGTTGTCAGTTCTGTCGACAGGTGCAAAGGCAGTGGTGGGGTGTTTGAGTTTGCTCCCCAGGATCCATCCAAAGGCTAGGAAGCCAGCCACAGGCATCCTAGATGTGGGTAGGTGATGGGAGAGTAGTTGTGCTGATGAACCTACAGATGCCTCTTTTAGTGCCTGCAGACTTCAGCTCTGACCTCTCGTCTTGCATTCCTGCACTGTCCACATGCCCAGATATCTCATTCAGAGCCTTCCTAGTTCTTCCACACTCCTCCTGGTCTGCTTCATGGTTGATTTCCAGCTCATTGTCTCTTGAACTCCTTGTGTGATCACCACCTGGGAAGTATTCTCTGGTTCAATTAAATTACCATAGGCCACACTTGCACTAAGCTTTACTTAGGAGGATATAGGTCAGTAAAATAGATAATTAATAAGGACCTAGCACAGGGAACCCTGCTCAGTACTCTGAAATGACTTACATAGTGTGTCTACTAAGTCTCTTCAGTCGTGTTGGACTCTTTGCGACCCCATGGACTGTAGCCATGTAGGCTTCTTTGTCCGTGGGATTCTCTAGGCAAGAATACTGGAGTGGGTTGCCATTTCCTTCTCCATTCTATTGTCAGAATAGAATCTAAAGAGGTGGATATATGTATATGTGTAACTGATATACTTTGTTGTACAGCAGAAACTAACACTGTAAATCAGCTATACTCCAATAAACATTAATTACAAAACAAAAGGATACATGTCAGGAAAAGCAGCATGCCAGTAGTGCAGGCATGCGTTTCTTTTCAGTGGGAGTAGTCTTCGCAGCAATCCCTACAGTCATCCAGGAGCCAGTCTCTTTTGCACCCCCCACCAAAGTTATAGTGTAAAAACAGATGGTCCGTTTGGGTAAGTACAACATGCACCCTGGCTTAGAAACCCTGTTTCTCAAGTATAACCTAGTGTCTCATGTTACAATCTCAGGCATGGGAACATGTTCCTGCAAGGGACATGTTTAGTTACAAGAGTTATCACTTTCAAGGATTCCAAAGCTGTAGATTCCAACCAAGAATCTATGGTTCACATATGTAACTTTTGATCTGGATGTTACTTATGAATCCAGGGTTGTTTTTACCAAAAGTGCTGTTGCTTAATGACACAATTGCTCTTCTACCCTTATCAACTTTTCAGGGAAACAATACTAAAATGTTAACCCAATGGCAATTTTGTAGGAAAGGGTGTTGTTAACCATTTATCCAGAGGAATTTTCATTGAGAAGATATGATTTGAACAAAGACTTGAAGGAGGTGAAGGAGTCAGCATTGTGACTATCTGGTGAAAAGCTCTCCAGGCAGAGGGAACAATCAGTACAAATACTTGAGTGGAGGCATGTCTGGAATGAGTGAGTAACATCAGGGATGTCAATATACCTGGAATAGAGTGAGTTAGTCCAAGAGTAGTAGGAACTAGTCAGAGGTAAGTGACGGGGCTATAGCTCAGGTGGTATGCCCTAGGACACCGTCAGGACTCCGGGTATTTCTTTGAGTAAAATAGATAGATATTAGAGAGTTTTGAAAGTTGTCTTGCATTTATGAGAATCATTCTGACTGTTGGATTAGTCAGTTCTTGGGAATAGACTGAGAGCAAGTGTGGGAACACAATGACTTGCCAGGAGGCTGATGCAGTAATTCAATATGGACAGTAATGTGGGCTCATGTAGTACCAGTTGAAAGTGGGGGGTATTAGTCACATTCCTGATACATTATAGACAAAATGTGCAGTTCCATGTTTAGGTTTGCATTTGTCTATAAAATATAACTTATTAAGCTTATTCAGATATCTATGTATATGAATATAGAACATAAAGAGCTATAGCAAAGTGTCCTGAGAAATTTGAAATATGACCAGTAAGTGTTCAGTCTTTGACAGTGAAGCAAGTCAAAGAATAATAAGATTTTCAAGCTCAAATAAACTTCATTTGAGTTCATTCAGGAGTATTTTGAATGTGATTAGTGAAAAGCCAGACTTCTCAAGTCAAATCTGCTCACAGAGTTTAATACTGGGCAGAGTAAGGACTAGATTCTGGGCTATGGTAACTTCTTCAAAGTAATACCACCGTGAGAGGGCTCATTTTACTATTAACTCTTTTCCATTGGTGTTAGAATAGTATATTTCCTAATAAAAATGGATAAACTGGCTTTTGATTAACAAATCAGATTTTATCAGTAAAATTTGTAACCTTCAGGGTGAGTTGGTTCTCTGGAACGTGAACATTTCTGCATGAACTGATAAAATAGAGGCCATCAAAACAGAAGACCTTATTCCATTCACCAACATATAATAAAGAGAACTTCATCAGTGGCTATCCAGTACCTCTCCTTGATATCTGAAAATAAAAATGAAACAAACAAAAATGTATATATTTTCCTGCTTTCAGGATGTGTATAAACAAGAAATACAAGTTGTAATAAAATTTAGTGAAACTTTTTGGAAGATCACCCAAGAACTCATGGTTGCAAGATACATGGTCTGTCCTCTTACCTCTTAGTGTCTTCCCACAAATGTGATCTCTTTCTTGAAAGACTTTTTGTGGCTTCCAGGGTACTTTGTTTTCATGATGTTTCTTCTACTTGGAATACTTTTGGCTTTCATTTGCTTTTATGGGATCATCCATCATTCCTGACCTCTAAATGTTGGGATTCCTCCTGTTCAATTCTCATACCTCTTCTATTCTGTCTGTACTCATTCCCTTAGTGATGTAATTCAGTTCCTTAAATTTAAATACCACCTATATAAATTTTAAATTCACATTTCCAATTCTGACCTCTTTTCTGAACTCTAGGCTTTTATGTGAAAACTATTGACATCGCCACTTGGGTATCTAATAAACTTCTTAACTCTTAACATGTCTTAAACCAAATTCTTGATTTCTATTTTATTATTACCTCCTCCCACCAAAAAGGAAAGTAAATAAGAAAAGCTGCTATTAGTGCAGTAGTGTTATGAGTACATTTTCATTGACTAACTGTATAAGCTTGGACAGGTTACTAAAAATTCTTTTGCCTCAGTGTTTTTTTTATTAGTGAAGGTTAAATGAAATAATGTATGTGAGGACTAAGTGAATTAATATGTATAAAGTATTTGGAAAAGTGCCTGGTACCTACTAAGAATCATTTCAGAGTTAACTATTAGTTATTATTAATGTTGTTGTTGTTATCTTGGTAAATGGCATCTCCATTTAGCTGCTTGCTCAGGCCAAATACTTTGGAGTCATCCTTGATTCTTCCTTCTCACACCCTGTATGAAATTGAGCAGCAATTTCCTTTGGCTTCACTTTCAAGTAAAGAACCCAAATCCTGCCTTTTTCCATCACTTCGGTGGCTGCAACCCAAGTCCAAGACATCCTCATCTCTTGTCTGGTAAATGACAACAACCTTCTCATAGTCTTCCTGCCTCCTCTCTTCTTGCCTGTGTGTTGATTAATTTTATGTATTACCTTAAGTGGGCCAGGGGTGCCCAGATATTTAGTCAAATATTATTATGGGTATATCTGTGAGGGTGTTTTGGATGAGACTAACATTTGATTTGGTAGACTGAGTAAAGCAGATCGCTCTGCATAATGTTGGTGATCCATATCCAGTTAGTTAAAGGCCTGATTAGAATAAAAAGTAGACCCTCCTGTGAGTAACTGGGAACTCCCGCTGACTGTCTTGAACTGGGACATCTGCTTTTTTCCTGCTTTCAGATTTGAACTGACCAGTCATCTCTTCTTGAGTCTTGAGCCTGCCAACGTTTAGACTAGGATTTACACCTTCAGCCCTTTTGGTTTTCATGGCCTTCAGACTTAAACTGGAACTGTACTATCTGCTCTGCTGGGTCTCCATTCTACCTGCTGACTGCACATCTTGAGACTTCTCAGCCTCTGTAATCGTGTAAGTTCCTTATAATAAATGAATCTCTTTCCTATCTATCTGTCTATCTAATCTTTTACTGGTTCTGTTTCTCTAGAGAACCCTGACTGGTACACTCTATAAGTCTATCCTCTCAAAGCAGCCAGAGGAATACTTTAAGAAAATAAATTTGATCACATTAGTTTCCTGCTCAAAATACTCCAGTGGTTTCCCCTCATGCGTGGAGTAAAATTCTAAGTTATTTCCTTGAGGGCCCTGTATGATCTGGCCTGCCTTGTTCCCTGATGCCACCTTGTGTCTCATTTACTGCTCTCTGTGTTGCCCCCACAGTGTTAGGCTGTCTTCCTTGCTGTCCCTTGAACACACAAATCTAACTTCCATGTCAGAGTTTTTAAACATGCCATTCCCTCAGCCTAGAATTCTCTTCTTCAGTTTATCTTGGCTTATTCCTAATGAGTTCAAGAATCTACCTAAACATTAATTATCAGGAAGTCTTTCCCTAATAACCACTCTTTCAATCTCTTTCTTGGGCTCTTGCTTGACATTTTGTTAGTTACACATTTATTTAGTCTTCATCTTTATTCAGTCTCTATCTGTCTCTTCTGGTTAGAATATAAGATCCATGAGGTCAAGATTTTGTTTTACTAAATGCTTTTGACTTCTCTGTATGTGGTAGATAATCAATGTTTGTTGTTGAAATGCCTGGAATATAAATAACTGCACTTTCTTTGCTTAAACATCAGATATGTGTTGTTGACTCTTGCTGTTGCCTGGGGCAGTCTTTTAACCTGATCATAACTCACCCACTTGCTTTGTGCAGAGGCCTTTTTGAATGCTAGAGCTGGGCCTCGCTTAGTTCTCCAAAGATTTCTTAATTTAGGAAATTCTACAGGTAAATTCATAGGTATATGCTTGTGTTTTTAGATATCTTAATTAACAGAAAGAGAGAACTATTTTCATTATTAACAGAAATACTATCTGTCTACGTCCTTTTTTCCTTCAATAGTCAGCTGAAAATAGGAACTAGAACATGTGATCACGTGTGACCAGATGGAAGTTTCTTAGCCTCATCTTGCTAAGTGGATGATCTACCCTGAGTTCCAGATAATTGACTTAAAATTTTTAAAATGTTAAATAACTATTTATTTTTAAAGATAGGTGAAATGTATTTTAGGAAATTGACCATAATGTCTATGACATTAAAAAAAATAAAGACCTACTCATAGTAAACCTAGTTCAAACAGTATAGAAAGGTTCTAAATGATTCCCAGTCTCTCATCCAAAAGCACTAACTATAAATATATTTTTGCGCTTCTTTCCAGAAAAGAAATTATGTCTACACTAGCATCTAGAAATATTTCCGGTTTTTATTCACAGAAAAGGATCATACTTTACATTTTATTCTACACTTGCTTTTGTAACTCAGTAATACAGCTTGGCCATCTTTCCATTATCAGATAATGTAAGTTTCCCCGCATATATCATGGGTTGTATGGTATTCCATAGTATAGATGTCATATTTTGTTTAATAAGAACTGTAATACTAAAAGGATTTGTTGTTTCCATTTTTGGCTACAGTAAGCACCCTATATCATATCTTGCAAGTGTGGCTGTAGATAAATTCCTTGCAATGAATTGCTGGATCAAATGAATCAAATTCTTCAGATTTTGAAAGACAGGGTTTAATTGTCTTCAAAATATTGTATAAATCTACACTGCTACCAACAGTGTCAGTCTTGGTCCAATTGTTAAATTTGAAAAATTATGACCAATTTTGTGAGCAGTACTAATTAATGTCTTATTTTGGTTGGCATTTCTTTAATTATGAAATATGAATTTTTTCCATGCATACTGGTCATTTGTTTTTTCTATAAATTATTTTTTCACATATTTTGCTTAATTTTATTAGATTGTCTTAATCTTGATTCATAAAACTTTTCTATATGTTAAAGAAATTATTCCTTTCATATATGTATTACAAATATCCTCCCCAGTCTTGAATATAATTTTTAATGACTAATTTTTTTAATGTAGTCACATGATTTCTGAATTGTTTCTTATTTAGAAAGGCCTTTGCCATTCTGAGATTTTGAATGCATTCATTGGTTCTTTTAGAACACTCATGGTTTCATTTTTTAAGTGTTTAAATCTTAGATATTTCTGGAAATTATTTAATTGTTGCATATCAAATAGAGATCTGACTTAATTTTCTCTTTAATGGATCATCTAGTTGTCTCAAATCATTTATTGAATAATCTATTCTTTTTGATCACTTATTTGAAATACTCACTTAGCAAATGGAGTTTACATCAACTTTTGAATTCTGTCTTTATTCTATTGACCCGTATGCTGCTTCTTCAGTCATAAACTGTAGCTTCTCACCATGTTTAACTATCGGGGTGAGCTTGTCCTTCTCATTTGCTTTTTCAGAATATCCCTGGCTTTTGGTATATGTTCTTTTCCTCCAGTTGAACTTTAAAATTCAGTCTTTGTAAAGCTTTAGTCTGTATAGAGAGGAGTCTAAAGAAATCTTTGCAATGCTCAGAATGATAGATGGTGGAAATTGGGGAAAATTGATTCCAATACTTGTAGCCCTAAACAGGGAATAGCAAAACTCTTTAGATGGAATTCTAGAGGCATGGATGCTCCTGTGTAAGTTGTCAAAATCACGTGATTCTTGTTTTTACAGTGACAAAGTCAACCAGTAAGTGTGAAAAATAAGGGATCCAGTAAAAATATTTAAGAAGAACTCTGATTTATTGACTAGATATTTTCCTGCCTTCTTCCCCAACTCCCATAGTATACTTGGTATAAGCAAGTATCATTTTTTAATTTTGTGTGTTTTTTATTTGACATTTTCTCAACCTTTTTTTAAAATATTCTACTGTGTTGGCACTAAACTTAGAACAAATCTCTTTGGGAATCTGGTGCCCTTTCCATTCACTCTTTAAAAGTTCTTAAATATTGACAACCATCAGTTAAACTCCTAAAAATCTCTTCCCCCATGGATTTTCCACTAGATTTGATTTCTTTTATTTGTACTTCCCATTATAGTGGAAGTAACAGCTAACATGTTTCCCTAAATACTTATGCTCTACAACCCACCCCCCTCCACCCTTACCTTTTAATGTAAGTTGATATTTTAGCAGCTGGGCTGAGCAGCTGGAGAGATTTCAAAATCAATGAGTATTTTTTGGAACTCTAATTAAAACTCTTAATCTTAGTAATGTTCTGGTATATATTAGTATTCTCATTTAACAGAAGTGTAAACAAGCTAAAAGAAGCTGAGAGAGAGGAAAAATGTAAATTATATTTATTGCACACTTACTGTGTGTTAAGAGTTGCTGGGTGCGTTATTCCATGAGGGCGGTGACCATGTTTGTTTGGTTCGCCAGTTCATCCTCAGTATCTTGTGTGCTGCTTGGGCCATAATCCCCACTGAATATTATTTGGTAGAAAGCTTGAATGAACATTCATGTTGTCCCTGTCTTGGTGAGTGTATTTATGGAACAGACCAGTTCGTATCCCTATAAAAGCTTCGGTAAACCTGGATTATTTTATTCTGTTTTATCAGAGTGTCTCAGTGACTATGGGAAACCTTAGTAGATTTTTTAAAATTTCCAATAATTAAGTTTTCACCTCTTTATGTTAAAGGCTAGGGGATAGGCGTGGGAGTGGAGGGCAATACAGAGAAAACTGTGCTTATTCTAGATAGTATGTATCTAGACTGTATTTCCCTTTATCAAATGTTGTTACTCTAACTTCTATAACACTGTAAAGCTTTATTCTTTTGAAGATATTATTCAGTTAAATTATCGACCCATCCCCATGGATAACAGTTCCGTGGGAGGAAAATGTGTTTCGTATCTTGAAATTTCAGTTTATATTTTTGGGACAAAGTCAGGCTGGTTTTCGTTTGGCATTTAATTATGTTTGTGTTATCCACAACACTCTTTTCCATTAGCAAAATTAATCAAGGAATGGTTACACCTCCTCCACAAAGCCACTTGTTTTTTTCAGGTTTTCCATCTTCATCGCTTCCTATGCCTATGACACAGCTTGTGATTAATCACTCATTTTAAATACTTTGAACAATAGGACTTCTGCCTTTCTCAACCCTGGAGAGCCTGGGGAACACTCTCATCACTTACAGCACACATGAAGAGATACATTACAGTAGCCTCAGGGTCTCCTGCCACCCCAGGGTCATTTTTCACAGAAATGTATTTTAAAATTCAAGAGCAGTTGTGTGCCTTTTCTGCTAAATTGTTGAGCTGTTTAATGTCTTTTTAATGTAAGAAGCCATTTGCATTGTCCTGAAGTGTTACAGCCTTTAAATGAATCACAAGATGGTATGAAGCTCCATTTGCTCCCAGATTTCATGTGCTATAGTAATAGTGAAGGAAAAATCATACTCATTTCTCAAACACTGTTGGCAGTTTCTGTTGCTCCTAATGCAAAGGTTTGGTTTTTAATTTGTTGGTTTCTGCAAAGCACAGATCATATTATTGGTCTTAAATGATGATAGATGCTATTACTTTAGGTATGAGGGGAAACAAAACAGGATTGTGGTGTGAAAACTCAATTTTAAATTGCTTGATTAATTTATTTTAGTGGCATGTAGCAAAGACTATTCTTTATTATGTTGGAATAATCCAATTTACTGTAAACTAGTCTAACAAATGAAATGCCTGGAGGTACCTTATAAATTGCAGTAGTGTTTTTGTTGTAGTGAATATAAATGAATCAAATACAAATTCCTAAGACAGTTTAAAAATATGTTTAGCAACATATGTATTTAAATCATTGACCTCAATTTCATTGTTGACTACATTCAGCTTAGGTTTTGTTTGTTTATATCTGCTCAATCCTGGCAGAAATTTGAAATTGCCAATCATTTTGAATTACAGATTTCCTTTTATTTGGTTGGTGAGGAAGTTTCTTCATGCTCCCTTCTCACTGGTCATGCTATAGACTGAATGTGCCACCTCCACTCCCTCCTCAATTCACAAGTTGAAACCTAATTCCCAATGTGATGGTATTTGGAAGTGAGACATTTGGGGGTGATTAGATCAAGAGAGCAAAGCCCTCATGAATAGATTGGTGCTCTTATATTAATAAAAGACCCCAGAGAGAGCTCCTTCCTCCACCTCCTTCCGCCATGTGATGCAGGCAAGCACACTCAATGGTGTCTGACTCTTTGCCACCCCATGGACTGTAGTCTATCAGACTCGTCTGTCCATGGAATTTTCCAGGCAAGAATACTGGAGAGGGTTGCCATTTCCTTCTCCAAGCGATCTTCTTGGCCCAGGGATCGAGCCTTGGCTTCCTGCGTTGCAGGCAGATTCTTCACCATCTGAGCTACCAGGGACGCCCCTCCACCATGTGAGGACATAAGAAAAAGACTGTTGTCTATGAAATAGGAAGCAGGCTCTCTCTAGACTCCAAATCTTCTGGCACCTTGATCTTAGACTTGTTAGCCTCTAGAACCTAAGAAATAAATTCCTGTTGTTTATAAGCCACCCAGTCTATGGTGTTCTGTTATTACAGCCTGGACTGACCAAGCCAAGAAGATAACTTAAATGAGAGGGTGGTAAAACTTTCATAAAAGTCTGAGTTGACAACAGGTAATAATGTAGCCAATAAACACAACATGAATTAATATAATACTTAGAGGACTCTTCATAGATTCCACTGGGTGAGAAAAGTGATATGTGGAAAATCATGTAAAGAGGGTTATTGCATGTGCACATAGGTGGGTCATATGTGTATATACCTACATGTCTAAATATTTTGACATGAGCTTTGCTGTGCTTAGTCGTTCAGTCATGTCTGACTCTTTGCAACTCCATGGACTGTAGCCTGCCAGGCTCCTCTGTCCATGGGGATTCTCCAGGCAAGAATACTGGAGTGGGTTGCCATGCCCTCCTCCAGGGGAATCTTCTCAACCCAGGGATAGAACCCAGGTCTCCTGCATTGCAGGCAGATTCTTTACCATCTGAGCCACCAGGGAAGCCCATTTTGACATGTAGAGATATGTAAAGATGCAAACACACTAGTTGTTAAATCTGGGTTTCCCAGGGAGTGAAATGGGTGGGAATAGAATCAATAAACAAATTAAAAGGTAGTAAATACTTCCCTAAAATGCAAATTTTATACTTATTAAAATGGGCATGTTTGTACCAATTGACTTTGTCTTTAGAGGAGACAGAATTCAGGTACAGTGGAAGTTCTTCTTCATTTATTGAGTGGTGAGTAAATTAGATTTCTCCATACTTAATACCTTCAGTATTGGACAGTAAATAAGGGAAACTGGAAATCTGATTCTTTTGTTTGGAAAAGGAGTATGATTTTAATAACATGAAATAATCAACTCCTATTAATTATCGGTAAGCCAAAACGCCAAAGTGAGAGTGACTATTCATATAGGGCTGTCTCTTTCCTTTAGTCAATAAGAATTATTTAGCACATACCACAGGCCAGGCTCTATGGGAGGTGTTGGGCAGCCTATAAGTTTACAAACTGCAAACTTTAACGAACCTATACTATAGCTGGACCTCCAAAATAATTTTCTTGGGCTCCAAAATCACTGCAGATGGTGACTGCAGCCATGAAATTAAAAGACACTTGCTCCTTGGAAGAAAAGCTATGACCAACCTAGACAGCATATTAAAAGGCAGAGACATCACTTTGCTGAGAAAGGTCCGTATAGTCAGATCTACAGTTTTTCCAGTAGGCACGTATGGATGTGAGAGTTGGACTATAAAGAAAGCTGAGTGCTGGAGAATTGATGCTTTTGAACTGTGGTGTTGGAGAAGACTCTTGAGTATCCCTTGGACAGCAAGCATATCAAATCAGTCAATCCTAAAGGAAATCAGCCCTGAATATTCATTGGAAGGACTGATGCTGAAGCTGAAGTTCCAGAGCTTTGGCCACCTGATGCGAAGAACTGATGCATTGGAAAAGACCCTGATGCTGGGAAAGATTGAAAGCAGGAGGAGAAGGGGACGACAGAGAAAGGGATGGTTGGATGGCATCACTGACTCGATGGACATGAGTTTGAGCAAGTTCTGGGAGTTGGTGATGGACAGGGAAGCCTGGCATGCTGCAGTCCATGGGGTCAGACACGACTGAGTGATTGAACTGAACTGAACTATAGTTGGGGAGACCAACAAGCTATTAATTAACAGCTTGTTTGCCAAGTGAAAAGGGGAAGGAGGGAAAAATTTCCAGGTAGAACAGTGTGTGCAAGGCCTCAGATGTGAGAAAGAGCATAGCATATATAGGGATTGTGGAACAGAATGTGCCTGGGCTATACAGGGGAGGAAGGATGGTTGGGCAGAGGAGGGTTAGAGTCTACCAGGAGATAAGACTAAGGTGCGTTTGGATGAGATTGTTTAGTGGCTTAGTAGGGGTGCTCTGAGGAGCTTGGCTATCTGCTCCAAGTGATGAGGAGCTCTAGGAAGTGTGAGTGTAGAAGTGATATGATTGGGTTTGTGTTTTTAGAAAGGTAACTCTAGCAGCAAGGTAGAAGATATAGTTGAAGAGTAGGAGATTTGAGGCAGTGGAACCATTTAGGAAACCTGCTGAAGATAAGCAAGAGTAAATAAGGGGAGTCAGAAGAGGAAGGAGATCTTGTGGGGGATGGTATAAAAGTAGAATTAATAGAATATAGTGATTGGTCTCAGAGATTGGCTGAGAAAGAGAGGAGTTAAACATGCCTCCAGAGTTTCTAAGAATAAAGTCAGTGTAATAACCAATTCTCTCCCATTAACTTGGTGAGAAGGGAGAGGGCTTAGATTTATAAAATGCTTATACTCAGACTAGCTCTAAACACAAAACTAATTTTTATTGAGTGTTTATTATACATCAGGCTAAAATATTACATATGCTGTCTCTTTATTAATATTCATTCTACAAATACATAGTACCAACTGTATATCTAATAATGTATGAAATATTATTATTATCATTATTTCCATGCTATAAATGAGGAAACTGCACTTTTAAGTGGTTAAGGAACTTGCCCATTGTATCAAAGAGTTTGAGTAAACTCCAGGAGTTGGTAATGGACAGGCAGGCCTGGTGTGCTGCAGTCCATGGGGTTGCAGAGAGTTGGACATGACTGAGCGACTGAACTGAACTGTATAGATAGTGGAGCCAAGACTAGAATTCAGGTTTGTTCACCTCTCAAATCTTTCCAACAACTGTGCTGTGTTGCCTTTTTGACATCATATGGAGTGGGTAGGCTCCATATTTTCCATCTAAGCTGGAGACACACAACTTACTTCATTTCACATTTACTTCAGTACCTGCGAGTGTCTCTAACTAATATGATTTCATTGATATATTCTCATTTATCCAAGCTATTGTTTCTGTCTGTGAAAGTTAAGGATATAATTCTTTTCTTTCTCTGCCTCACTATACACATGCAGCTTTATCTCCTATACTTCCAATACAGTGAGGATCTAATTTTGGTTTAATATATTCATTATTCTTAAATTAAAATCATATTTCTGGAACTTCCCTGGTGGTCCAGTGGCTGAGCCTCCTCACTCTCAGTGCCCTTTATAATACCCTTTATAATAAGCAGGTAAATTAAGCAAATGTTCCTCTGAGTTCTGTGGGTGCCTTTAGCAATCTAAATGAAACCAAGGAGTGGGTTGTGGGAACCTCTGATCTACAGTCATTTGGTCAGAAGCACAGGTGACAACCAGGATGACTGGAGTCTGAAACGAAAGGGTTGAGTCCTTAAGGTGGAGGATCCCATGCTTTTCAGGTAGATGGGGCTAGCATTGAGTTAAATTGTAGGACACCCCGTCAGCGTCCACTGAGAGTTGGACAGTTGCTCCGTGGTGCTGGAAAAAACACATTATAGGAGAAGTTTTCCTTAGATGTGTAGCTGATGGGTAGCTTTCTTCTCAGTTTTCAAAGGGAATTAAAAAGCCAGTTGAAAATGTGAAAATACAAGTGCAAATTGTCAACTCCCTTGCAGGTTCCTCCGACTAGGCATTTGGAGTGGGGGACATCTGATGTTTATATCCTCTGGGGCTGATGAGATTCTGCAGAGGAGAATCTTCAGTCTCCTTCCTGGAGGGTGATGGCTGGCTGACAGCATTCTGTAAGCCCAGTGGGGTAGTGATTTCCTCTATTTTTAGTAAGCTATTTTTAGTAGCTGACCCTTGAGCTATTTTCAGTGATATCAGTCCAGAAGAGAGGTACCTCTGTGTTACATTTCTTAAGGAAAAGACCTCCAATCTTTTGCTGCTGCATTCTGAGACTTTCAGATGCCCAATTAGACTTTCAAATAATTTTCTTTTTAAAAGTCTTCTCTTTACCCACATTCCCAAAGATACCTGTTGTTGTTTACTTGCTCAGTCGTGTCCGACTCTTTGTGATCCCATGGACTGCAGCACATCAGGCTTCCCTGTCCTTCACTGTTTCCTGGAATTTGCTCAAACTCATGTACATTGAGCTGTCCAACCATCTCATCTTCTGTCGCCCCCTTCTCCTCCTGCCCTCAATTTCCAGGGTTTATTGCTGCCAGCTAAGGATTCAGTTTTCTTATCTCTGCTAAGTCATAATTTCTTTTCCTTTTGTTTTATATTCTCTTAGAATTTGTTTTTGTTTTATTTCCTGTTCTCCATGTTTTTGTGGGTTTGTGCCTTTAAAAAAATCCTTTACTATTTTAATGGATTTTTGATAGGTGCTGAAAATAAATATGTTTATTCAGTTTTCTGTCTTTATCCAGAAGTCCAGAAAATGCCAGAAAATGCTTTCTGGAGACTTTTGTGATGCTGCTGTGCTTTTGATTTTACTTATTAAAGCAGTTTCCTTGGTGGCATCTATTATGGAGATCAAATATTATGCCAAAATACCCTTGATTGGATTGGAACAGGTTTTTTTTCTGTTTGTTTTGGTCTCTGTCTTCGACTGGCTTTGTGATTGAAGTCAAATCCCTTAAACTCTGCTTCTTAGTCTTTGTCTTATAAAATATAAATAATACCTTATGCTCACAGGTTATTACGAAGAAGAAATCAGATAATCTGGCAGTGTTTTATGAAAGAGTTTTAATGTGCTTCATAAATGGAAACGCATCTGTATGTGAAGACAACTTAGTGTTCTTCACAGTATAAACAATGTCAGTTTTAAGCCCTTTTCCCTACAGATCTTTTTTTTTCCCATTGCCTAATTATTTTTGTTGCTTTTCCCTGAAACTTTACTCCCTTTTCCAAGAGCAGTCAACTGCTCTACCCTATGCCAAGAGAAGGGAAATCAGTATCCTCAGCTCTTCCTTGTCAGATTTGTGCCAACACCTCCCATGGCATTTCTTCCATAAGACAAAAACAATGAGGGAATAAATTCATCTTCAGCTCATTATGTCTTCTCTGTTTCTCTGTCTCTGGGTATCCCATCTGCTTACCCTAGATGAAGGATTTTCCCCTGTGCCATCACCCAAGTTGCAAATGAAATGACAGTGCTTGTCAGCAGCTTACCCCAGCTGCCAAACTGTGGGCTATACTTGCTCTACTGACTGAAGAAAAATACTGACAAATGGCCTGGATTCAGTGACCTAAGCCAAAAATAGTTACAGGCTAAAAAAACAAAAACAAAAACAAAAAACCCCAAACAAAAAGCAATTGTTTATGATTCCCTGGTAGTAGCAAAGAACTCCAAAATAGCTGTTATTCTTCTGAACTTTCTTTAAAAGATTGTCTTATGATTCTGTAGCATTAGTTCCTGAAATTCATGTGCCAGAGATGCAATTTTTTTTTTTTTTGACTGCACCATGTGGAATCTTCTTTACCCGGTCAGGGATCAAACCCAGGTGCCCTGTGGTAGAAGTGTGGAGTCTCAACTGCTGGACCACCAGAGAAGTCCCCAGAGGTACATTTCTTATGTACCTTTACTTGGAAGATTTTCTCGAGGTTGTTGATGGCTGGAAACTATGTGTTTTGTAGTATTTGTAAAAAGAAATATTTGTAATATTTGTAAAAAGAAAATAAGATGAATTCTGACTTCTAGATTTGATGGAGTAATTAGAACTAGCCTAGCTCTCCAACTTTAAGCATCTAGAAAACTGGACAACGTTTATGGAACAACATTTATTTTTTAAACAGTGGATAATAGGCATTCCCGAACTCTCATCCCTGAGAAGGGAAACAAATATGATGAATCCTAAAATCACTTTGATTTTCTGCCAGAGAAACAGAGATGGAGATCCCAGGATGAGCAAAATGATTCTGCCGATTTCAGGAGACAGAGATCACAGTGTGGAGCTGAGGTAGCTGGAGTTTGCAGGATAGAGTACAGGACAGGAGAGAGCTGTGCAGAAAAAAAGCTCCAGAAGTCTGCTTATGAGTCCCTTGGGTGTGATGCTGAATACAAATCCAGAGATTTATAGGGTAGAAACCAATAAGGCTGGGGAAAGATAATTGGAAAGTTATTAGCCGAAAACTCCCATAGCTCACTCAGGGCTGGGAGATGTTAATATTTCTAACCACTAGAATGCAGAGTGCTCATTTAACACCTATGACATTTCTGTAGTGATTCCAGAAAGGTCATACTTTAGAAGTATTATGAAACTAGCCATAATGTAAAGGCTACTCTAGACTTTTCATAACAATGCTGAAAAAGAAGTTTTGAAAAGATCAACCTTATAGGCAAGCAGATTTACCACCTGGCAGAAAAATGTCCAACACAATTTAAAAGCTGAAACAAAATCTAGCATTCGAGAATGTAAAATTAACAATGGCCAATGTCCAATAAAAGATACTAAATCAGTAAAGAACCTTAAAGCAGCTATTATGAATTTGCTTAAAGATGTAATGGAAACCATGACAATAATGATTCAACTATAAAAAAGAACAAAATGTAGCTTTTGGAGAAGAATGATACAATATTTAGTATGTTTTTTGGATGAGATTAATAGCACATTTGATATTGCAAAATAAAAAAAATAGTGAACTTTAAGATGTATGAGTAAGTCTGTACAAAGTGAAACTCTGAGAGAAAAAAGTCTGGAAAAAAAAATCCACAGAGCCCCAGTAACCTGTGGAAAATATTCATTCATTTGGAGTTCTAGAAAAGGGAATAGAGGGCAAGAAAATACTTGAAGAAATAGTGGCTGAAAAATGTTCGTATTTGAACAGTCCCAGGAAGCTCAAGAACCCCGGGAGTTAGACGCAAAGAAAACCACAGAGAGGCGCTTGGTTTTTGTTGCGTTTGTACTCAGTCGTGTCTGACGCTCGCGACCCCACGGACGGTAGCCCGCCAGGCTCCTCTCTTTGTGGGCTTCTCCAGACAAGAACACTGGGGTGGGCGGCCATTGCCTTCGCCAGGGAATCTACCGAACCCAGGGACTGAACCCACGCCTCCTGTGTCTCCTGCATTGGCAGGCGGATTCTTCACCACTGAGCCACCTGGGAAGTCCATCATAATCAAAGAGCTAAAATTAAATGACGTTTTAAAATTTCTCAGGAGCTGTTGGGGTGTGTATAAGGAGATATGTTCTGTACAGGGGAACATACTTAAGAAAGACTGAAGTCGTTTACACACACAGACACACACACACATGCAATGTAGAAGATAATGGAATGATTTCTCTAAAGTGCTGAAAGAAAAACTCCCAACTTAAGTACTATACTTAGGTACTATACCCAAACTATTCTTCCAAAATAGGGGAAGACATTTTTTTTTTCCAGACAAACTAAAGCTGAGAAAATTTGCTACCAGACTTCCATTATAAAATATAAAAAACACTGAAGAAAAATGTCACAGATGAAAATTTGTATGTGGATAAAAGCAGTGAATAGTGCCAGAAGTAGTAAATAAGAGGGTAGAGATCAAATTTTTTTTCCTAATTGAAATATCTTTAAAAGAAAATTGAATGTTAAAAATATGAATGTAGTGAGGTTTATAAACTTTATAAAAAAGTAAAACGTATAAAAACAAGGATGGAAGGGTGATATGGAAGTATATATTGTTGATAATTCTTATAAGTAAAGTGATATAATATTTGAAGTAAGACTGATAAATTAAAGATGTATATTTACAAACTCTCATATGACCACTGAAACAATAATACAAAAATGTATAGCCAATAATCCAATAGTGGAAATAAAATGGTAAACTAAAATATACTCAGTAAATCTAGAAGAATGATGGAAAAGATAAAGAGGAAAAAACTCAGAAAATAAATTACAAGGGAAATGAGAAAATAACATAAATAGAATGAAAATGAGAACATAACATTGAAATTGGTGAAATGGAGCTATAGTAGTCTTTTTTTTTTTTTAATTTTTTTATTAGTTGGAGGCTAATTACTTCACAACATTTCAGTGGGTTTTGTCATACATTGATATGAATCAGCCATAGATTTACACGTATTCCCCATCCCGATCCCCCCTCCCACCTCCCTCTCCACCCGATTCCTCTGGGTCTTCCCAGTGCACCAGGCCCGAGCACTTGTCTCATGCATCCCACCTGGGCTGGTGATCTGTTTCACCATAGATAGTATACATGCTGTTTCTTTTGAAAACATCCCACCCTCACACATTTCTCCCACAGAGTTCAAAAGTCTGTTCTGTATTTCTGTGTCTCTTTTTCTGTTTTGCATATAGGGTTATCGTTACCATCTTTCTAAATTCCATATATATGTGTTAGTATGCTGTAATGTTCTTTATCTTTCTGGCTTACTTCACTCTGTATAATGGGCTCCAGTTTCATCCATCTCATTAGAACTGATTCAAATGAATTCTTTTTAATGGCTGAGTAATATTCCATGGTGTATATGTACCACAGCTTCCTTATCCATTCATCTGCTGATGGGCATCTAGGTTGCTTCCATGTCCTGGCTATTATAAACAGTGCTGCGATGAACATTGGGGTGCACGTGTCTCTTTCAGATCTGGTTTCCTCAGTGTGTATGCCCAGAAGTGGGATTGCTGGGTCATATGGCAGTTCTATTTCCAGTTTTTTAAGAAATCTCCACACTGTTTTCCATAGTGGCTGTACTAGTTTGCATTCCCACCAACAGTGTAAGAGGGTTCCCTTTTCTCCACACCCTCTCCAGCATTTATTGCTTGTAGACTTTTGGATAGCAGCCATCCTGACTTGGCGTGTAATGGTACCTCATTGTGGTTTTGATTTGCATTTCTCTAATAATGAGTGATGTTGAGCACCTTTTCATGTGTTTGTTAGCCATCTGTATGTCTTCTTTGGAGAAATGTCTGTTTAGTTCTTTGGCCCATTTTTTGATTGGGTCATTTATTTTTCTGGAATTGAGCTTCAGGAGTTGCTTGTATATTTTTGAGATTAATCCTTTGTCTGTTTCTTCATTTGCTATTATTTTCTCCCAATCTGACGGCTGTCTTTTCACCTTACTTATAGTTTCCTTTGTAGTGCAAAAGCTTTTAAGTTTCATTAGATCCCATTTGTTTAGTTTTGCTTTTATTTCCAATATTGGAAATATAGTAGTCTTTAGAGGGAAATTTTTAGCTTTACATGCATTTATTTGAGAATAAACAAGGTTTAATCAATAATCTAGGCTTCCAGTTTGATAAGTTAGAAAAAAAATGTTAAATCCACTAAGCAGAGGTATGGAAACAATAAAGATAAATATAGAAAACAATATAATATTAAATGGGAAAACAATAGAAAAAAATCGCTGGTACCAAAAGCTAGTTTAAAAAAATAGCAAAAGTGATAGACATCTAGCTAGACTGATCAGGAAATTGAGGACACAAATTGCCAATTACTAGATAATGTAAATATTTAAGGAATAATTAGGTAATATTATAGACAACTCTGAGGCCATAAAAATTAGCAAGTGAATGCATTTTATTGTATGTAAATTATATCTCAGTAAAAGTGATTGAAAAAAACAAAATGAATAATTTCAGTTGCTATGATTGAGTTTTCGTCTAGTTACAAGCTATGTCATTTAATCTAACAATAAAATGGTGATATAAGTTAGTGATTTGGAGTTTATACTTTACACAGAGACTACCATCTTTGAATTATGGTTCAGTCAATTAGTAAGTATATGACTAGGTAAATTATTTAACTACTACTATGTAAACTGTTAGGTCTCCCAGGCGGCTCAGTGGTAAAGATCCTGCCTACCAATGCAAGAGACACAGGAGATACGAGTTCGATCCTTGGGTTGGGAAGATCCCCTGGAGGAGAAAATGGCAACTCATTCCAATATTCTTGCCTGGGAAACCTCAAGGACAGAGGAGCCTGGCCAGCTGCAGTCCATGGTGTTGCAGAGTTGCACATGACTTAGCAACTAAACAACAACAACGGCAATGTAAACGCACACAGACTCGGAATTTGTTTTGTTCACTTAGATGATTTCTTGACATATGGTAGGCAACCAGTAAATATTTGTTCTTAAATCCTAGTTGACAGATGAAATTGGCAAGGAAGAGATTTACCTGACTTTTAAAGGTTATCAGGAAGGGAGAAACTCAGAATCTGACTTAAGTCTGCCAGATTCCAAAATTAGTGTCTTTCTCCTGCTGCTATGTCAGACAAGTAAGAAACCTTAAAAAGAGTAAGTCAAAAGAGCCTGATAGGTAACTATGCATGTGTCTTTGAAAGCCCTTATAAGAAAAGGAAATTATACTTCTTTTGATTACCAAATTAATCCTTGAAACTGTGACCTCTCTCACTTTAAATAGAACTGCTGTGCAGAATGGAAAGAAAGCAGGGATCATTTTTCTTTTTTCAATGCTTTCATTTACTGCTGCTGCTTAAATTGTAAAGTTGAGAGCTCAGATGCAAGTACTCAGGGTTGTGTAGTCAGTTGGGCCTGCTGGCTAGGCTGTGTTTTTAAGCAGATTGCTGGGTAGTGTGTGTGGGTCGGGCAGGGCTGTAGCCTGGGATCCAAGGCTGCCCAGGGTACTGTTCAGCCTCCCTGGTTAAGCAGGACCAGAAGCTTCACTTCACAGCTGGGCAGGGCTGCTGGCTTAGATCTTTGCCGGAGCTGGGCTACAGGATGAGCTCTGTTTCTTGGCCATGCCTGCTGGATAGATGGGCTGGAGGTTATGCTCAACAACTGGGCGGGTGTGCAAATGCGCTTCCCAGCCCTTGCAGGTTGGTAGAATGGGCTGTACTCTTGAATGGGCCTGTTATCTGGGCACCCAAATCAGGCAAAACTGCCCATTAACCTAAAAAAAGAGGTAAGCTGAGGTAAACTCAAATGACCAGAAATTGTATTCGGAAACAGCAGAGGACTTCTTCCCAGGTGACGCTAGTGGTAAAGAACTGGCCTGCCATTGCAGGACACCTCGATCCCTGGGTTGGGAAAGATCCCCTGGAGGAGGGTGAGGCAACCCACTCCAGTATTCTTGCCTGGAGAATCCCCTGGACAGAGGAGCCTGGCGGGCTACGGTGCACAGAGTTGCAACGTGTCGGACATGACTGAAACGACCTAGCACAGAACAGCAGAGGAATTGCAATTCGGAAAACAAACTGTAGCAAGCTACAGGTGGGTCTGCTGAAGGTTTGGGGTGGCCTGTGTTAATGAGGAAGGCATGCAGAGTCAGGGGCGTGCAAGCATCAAATTCATTGGCTTGAGTGCAGGGTGAGATTCTTGTGGATGCTCATTGGTCGGGAGATAAGTTACGGGTTTCTGTAAGTCAGGTATTTGGGAGAAACCATTGTTTTGGTTAAGTTTCGTTTTCTTGTGGGCGCATACTTGAGATTCTCCGTTTCTTATGTCCGGTTCCATTTTAGATTGAAGTCCCTTTGCATGCCGGATTAGCTTGCTGACCAGACGGGGCCACCAGCTTGACTTTGCAGATAGGCAGAGCCACTGGCTAAAATTTCTGCTCTGATGCCACTTCAAGTGGGAGTGTGGTCCACCAAGGTCTGACAGATGTAAGTCCCGCCCTTTCCCCCATCTTTATCAGATCCCTGAAGCTGAGCCCTGCAGATAAGTCCAGTAGTTCCTGAGAGGTGAGACCTGAGTGCCCCTCTTGGGAACTCCCCTGCAGTGCTGGAGGGTCTGAGGGGGTCCTCCTTGGTCTCTCATTTCCCCCGCAGAAACAGTAAGCCCACGGGGGCCCTCTCAGGTCGGCACTGTGTCAGCCTGGGGGAGCGGTGATGTGGTCGGAGTGTAGCCTCTCTTCTCACCCTTTTAATGCTGTCCTTCTTGATCTGTGTGGTCCAGGCGGGTGCTTCAGGCTCACCTCTGGGTTTTGGGGTTTCACAGTGGTGTTTTGTCTACAAATAATTGCTAGTTCTTGCAAGAGGAACAGGAGTCAGGATCAATTGATAGCACTATCTTGATATCTCCAAACTTATTTTGAAAAGACACTGTCAAGTAAAGGAAAAAGAAACCCATAGGCTGAGAGAAAATATTTTTAAAATGGATAGCTGATAAATTGTATCCAGAATAAAGAGGAAACTTCACAACCCAATAATAAGATAACTCAGGTTTTTTTTTTAATGGAATAAGATATTAATGGATGTTTCATCAAAAACGTGTACAAATGGCAAAAACACATGTGAAAAGAGGCTCAATATCATTAATCATCAGGGGAATACAGTGAGGTGCCACTGCCCACCTAGTGGAATGACTAAAATTTAAAATGTCTAAAATAACAAGCGTTGGTGAGGATGAGGAGCAACTATAACACTCATACACTGCTGTGGAAATGCAAGCTGGTGCAGCCATAGTGCACAGTGTCCTGCTCTTCCACGGCGCCCTGCCATGCATCTGCTGAGCATCCAAAGTACTATTTCTCAGGTTATTGAGAAATGAATCATAAAAAGTGATTTGGGACAAAACCCCATGTCCTTTACATTATTCAGAATGTTGCAAGGACAATAAACTTGGATTACAAAGGAGCGCCAGTCTCCAAAGCACCAGGCATCCAAAGCCCAACTTGAAGAGTCCCGTTGTATAGGTCTCATGGGCTCCCTACCGGGGGATTCCACATGCTATTTTACTTTGAGCTTTATTTATGCAGGGGATACACACAGCAGGGAAGCTCTGGGGGTTTATCCTGATATTCTCCTGTTACTCCTTTTTCTGTAAGTAACTTTTAGTATATTAAAAGCATGGGTTTTGTATAGCACTAGAAGAAGTGTGGGCCCCCTACACCTTGAATGTGTAGCTCAACATCCATCCAATTATGGTTTTCAGAGGTATCTCCTCTTCTGAATTGGCTTTAACCACTCAGAGGGCAGTGGTTATTCCTATTATATTTCTTGGTAACTTTTGTAGTACCAAGCCTAGTACCATACTATAGTAGAGACTAAACTATATGTTTAAGAGATAATTTAAAGATGAAGTTGAGAGACTGTCAAAGGCATGAATATATTTCCCAGAGTCCACCTTACTACCTGGTTCAGTGAGAGTCTGAGGTGGAAGACGAGACGCTCCAGAGCAGTTGAGGGCAGGTATGTAGGCCAGTAGAGGGTCCAGCTGCTTTTAGGCAAGCTTCTGGATGATCCCTTTAGTCCTGCAGACTGAGCTGGTCTGTGGGAGATTACATGAGGTTCCTAAGATATTTAATAGCTTCAGAGTGAACTCTTGAGACTCACCTCTTGATTGTGAGCAGACGGAACAAGTTTGTGTTGGGAGCTTCCCAGAGGCTCTTATGTCTCCTGCATTGGCAGATAGGTTCTTTACCACTAGTGCCACTGTAGAAATGCACAAAAATAAAGAGGGATTTAAAAAATTTAGCCAATTATTTATGCATTTATTTATTTTCTCAATGTGAGATATTCCCTGTCTATGGATGTTTCTTTTTATCTGTCTGTCTGTCTATCTATCTATCTACCTACGTACCAACCTGTCAGGAGAGAGATCAATAAGAGAACTAGAAGGCATTTACTGGAATGCAAGATTGAAGTGTGTCTGTGGAGAGAAGATTGTTCAAGGTTCTTAGGACAATATAGAGAGGAAGCGGCTAAATGGAGATGCAGGGAAACCTGAAAGTTAAAAGACCATTTTAAATAATCTTTCAAAGTTCAGGATAGATCAAAATAATAATTAAAAATGACTATGGAATAAAGTTGAATTAACTCGGATACCTTATGATGATGAAAGAGAGGAAATAACCAGGATATCCCATGTTGGGGGACTAATTAAATTAGCAATAGTATATATTACAATAGGATTTTGTGCATCTATTAAAATGAGCTTAATAATGAGTTTTTAATAATATAAGAAATTATTGACATAGTGATGACTGGAACATTAGGATTCAGAATTATCAATAAACTTATCAACTCAACTGTATTTGATACATGCAAAGAACAAAGAAAATTTGCCAAAATTATGCTAGTATTTGTCACTTCATGGCAAATAGATGGAGAAACAATGGAAACAGTGACAGACTTTATTTTCTCGGGCTCCAAAATCACTGCAGATGGTGACTGCAGCCACGAAATTAAAAGATACTTGCTCCTTGGAAGAAAAGCTATGACAAATCTAGTCAGTGTATTAAAAAGCAGAGACATTACTTTGCCAACAAAGGTCTGTCTAGTCAAAGCTATAGTTTTTCCAGTAGTCATGTATGGATGTGAGAGTTGGACCAAAAAGAAAGCTGAGCACTGAAGAATTGATGCCTTCAAACTGTGGTGTTGGAGAAGACTCTTGAGAGTCCCTTGGACTTCAAGGAGATCCAACCAGTCCATCCTAAAGGAAATCAGTCCTGAATATTCATTGTAAGGACTGAAGCTGAAACTCCAATACTTTGGCCACCTGATGTGAAGAGCTGACTCATTAGAAAAGACCCTGATGCAGGGAAAGATTGAAGGCAGGAGTAGAAGGGGATGGCAGAGGATGAGATAGTTGGACAGCATCACTGACACAAAAGATGTGTTTGAGCAAGGTCAGGGAGTTGGTGATGGACAGGGAGACCTGGTGTGCTGAAGTCTACGGGGTCGCAAAGAGGCAGACATGACTGAGCGACTGAACAACAACGTTAGTATTTGCTTGGGGAGTGGGATTGTAGGAAAATGGTTTTTGCATTTATTGATATGTTCTTGCCTAAAGTGTCTAATTTTTCTACACTGACCATATTATTTATCATTAGAGTTAAAATTAAAGGAGAAGAAACTCATGGTTTCAAGAAGTAAAAAAAAATAGAATAGTTAATCAAGGATAAGGTGAAGTTTTTTCCTGAAGAAAATATCAGCTATATTTTTTTCTCTTTGTGAACTGCTCAGTGTCTCATAGTAGAATATTTGCAATAAAACCTTAATGCCTGACTGACTGGGTAACTGGCAGTTTTTAAAAGGTTCTGTCATGCTGTCAGAGAAGTGTGCACTTTCTTCCAGCATGACACGTTGTAAATGAGGATGGATGGCTATTTTCTTAAATGATTCTGAGATAGGTTTGGCTCTTAATTTTTTCTTTTAATCAAACTTTGAATTTTTCACATATACCATGAGAAATCTTTTAGGCCCTTAGAATATTCACAAAAAATCATCCTGAGTAAAACAATCTCTTCCTTAGAAGAAAACATGCTGCTTACCCACACCGATTCCCTTTTAAACTCCACAAATATTCATGACCACCACTGAAGCATCTCTTTACAGAGTTCTCAACCATCATTTTGTAGGTTAATAAAACTCTAGGGTTGATATTTGATTTTGATTTATTTTGTAGAAAGATTCAAAAGGATGGAGCCAGTGCCTCCTGTTTCTTGTATTATGTGGCTTGTTGACATTTGAAATTTCAAAGCATCAAGGATTTCTCCAATGTGACTCATTTGAATCAATTGTTTTTTTTTCCTTTCTGAATGATGGGCTGCTGATTCAGAATGATACGATAAAATTAGAATTGCCAATATTTTATTTCCTACTTTTAAAAAAGCTGTTCTTTCATTTTTGACATCAGTTGCAAACTAATTTGATTATTCAGTTTATTTCAGAACTTTTATTTGTGTTTTAATTTTATTCTTACGAACAAATAGCCTGAAGCACATTGATGAAATATGTGTTGGAAATGGTACCATTCAGGGACTCTGGCTATGTTGGTCATAGTATTTTCTGTATCACTGATTTTCTAGGTAGGCTGGGCTCTAAGGTTGGGTCTTGGTTTTTGTACCAGTAACATGAGAAGTGTTGGACTATCCTATAGTCAGGATAGGCTAAGTTATGCTATAGTAATAAAGAACACTCATATCACAAGGCTTGAAACAATCAGAATTTATATCTTGCTTCTATGATTGGTAACCATCATGAATCAATTGGATCTCTCCAAGTTATCATCATTCTCAGACTGATAGAACAGCCACCACCTGAAACATTGGTGTGGCCATGCAGTAGAAGAGAAGATGGTGAAGCATGGATCGGCTCTTAAAGCCTTTGCCCCAAAATGACACATTTCACTTTCTTTCATATTGTATTGATCAAAACTAGTATTATGGCCAAGTGTTACTTCAAGGAAGGGAAATTAGGTATTGGTAAAACTGAGTGTAATCTATAGGTAATCTGTAAAAGTCCTTTAACTCCTAGGAGCCTATGTTTTTAAAGTGCATTGAGAGTGGTTATGACACACTTTTGTTTTGAGAACAAATAAGTGCTTTGCAGCAAAGATGGATAATATTTTGGGAGAAATTTTTATTGAGATAATTGTAGATTCAAATGTAAGGATAAGCGATAATACAAAGAGATCTGTGTATATTTCATACAGTTTCCCCTAGGAGTAATATTTTACAAAACTATAGTATGCTATCACAGCTAGGATTCTGAAGATGATGCAATCCATCTATTTTATTAAGATTTTCCAGTTTCACTTGTACTCATATTTTTAAATGTGTATTTAGTTCTCTGCAGTTTTATCAAATGCATCAGTTCAGGTATTCTCCACCATAGTCAGAGTACTAGGTTCCAATGTCACAAGAAACCTTCGTATTGACTTTTTATAACCATACCCATCTCTTCCTACCATCATTATCTTTACCACTCGTGTTCTCCATTTCAAAAATTTTGTCATTTCAATAATTCTATTTGTTAGAAAATGTTTTCATTTCTCTGAGGTAAATACTCAAGAGTGAAGTTGCTGTGTAAAATGGTAATTGCATGTTTAGTTTTATAAGAAACTGCCAAAATGTTTTCTAGAATAGCTATACCATTTTACATTCCCACCAGCAATGTATACAAGAGCCACCAAATGCTTGCCTGCATCTGGTATTGTCATTATCCTTTATTTATCAGCCATTCTGACAGATGAGTAGTGATATCACACTGTGGTTTTAATTTGAATTTCCTTCATAGCTAACGATATTGAAAATCTTTCCAAGTGCTTATTTACCATTTGCATATCTACATTTGTGCAGTATCTATTGAAGTCTTTTGCCCATTCTTTATTGAATTTTTTTTTCTTACTGTTGAGTTTTGAGAATTATTTGCATATTCCAGATACAAGCTTTTCGTCAGGTATGTTCTCCCAATCTATTACTTGATTTTTAATTTTCACTACAGTCTTTTGCAAAACAAAAATTTTAATTTTGATGACACCTAGTTTATTATTTTTTTCCCTTCTGTGGATTATGCTTTTGGTGTCATCTGAGAAACCTTTGCCTGTCCCTACATCTAAAAGACTATCTCCTCTGTTCTAATGAGTCTGACTCCAGGACAAAATCCCATGTGTGGTCTTTTAGACCCAACCATTGACAATTACAGGGTTGTGTGTGACTGGCAGCCTACATGGGGAGGAAATTGCTGTCCCTACAGCAGCTGGCACGCAGCCAGTGCACTCTAGTTTTCTTGAGGGAGTTGCTGTCAAGGCCCTCATTGGTTAGCTATGCTCATTTGAATTTCTGCATTTCTAGCCCAGGCATCTCCAGTCAAGGCGTCTTTAATGGGCAGCTTGGCTGAGACCCTTCCCAGACACCTCTGCTGAGACCTCTTTATTGAGCTCCTTGGCTGAGTTACATTTCTCCACTTTGCCTCAGTAACTTTCCACTCCTAGACTTTCTCTTCTCTCTCCAGCCCAATGAATCTGTAAAAAGGCAGGAACTTGTTGTTGTTCAGGGTTCCTGTGCAGTGACATGATTTTCTCAGGCTAAGCAGGATGCGCCTGACCCTCACCTTGGGCCATTTCATGGATGAAAATATGGCACTAGGGAACCAGCACCTTTTGATTATGTTGTCACATTAAGTAAATAAAAGATTGATTTTTACTTTTGGTTTGGTTCATTATCCTATTTGAGCACCTCAATGTCTGATTTCTTGACATTTTCTTTCTTTCTTAAAGATCACATGATTAGTATTTATATTTAATTGTGTGATTCTTTTGAGTTGTGTAGTATAAGGTGGGAATTCTCTCTTTTTTTGTGTCTATATGTATCCAGTTGCCTCAGTACCATATTTTGTAAAAATCTGTTCTTCCTCCTTTGAATTGCTTTTGCACTTAAGCGAAAAATTGGTTGAGCATATTTGTTATTTCTGTGAGTCTATTTCTGGATTTTTTATTTTGTTGCGTTGATCTGTGTTCCATTGATCTGTGTATCCTTCTGCCAAGACTACACTGTCTTGGTTACTTGTAGCTATATAGTCAGCTTTAATATCAGGTAAATTCTTTCACTGTATTCTTTGCCAACAATATTTTAACTATTCTAGTGCCTGTGTTCTTTTATATACTTGTTAGAATAATCTTGTCTGTCTACATAAAAATATTACTGGTGTTTTGATATGAATTGTATTATACATATAAGTCACTTTGGTAGAGAATTGATACCTTTATGTTGAATCTTCCAATTCATGAATATAGTATGTCTCTCCATTTATTTAGGTCTTCTTTGATTTCATGAGCATTTTGTAATTCTCTGCATACAGGTCCTATACATGTTTTGTTAATTCTGTACCTAAAAAATAATTTCCTTCAGAGTGACTATAAAATATTGTTTTAAAATTCTGTATTCTGTATATTCACTGTTAATGTTTAAAAATGCAGTTGATTTTTTGTGTGTTGATCTTATATCATTCAACCTTGATAATTTTCAAAGATTTTTTTGTAGATTACTTGAGATTTTCTATGTAGACAATATGTCATCTGTCAAAAAAATGTTTATGTTTTATTCCTTCCTTTCCAATCTATATGCCATTTCTTTCTTTTTCTTACTGCACTGGATGGAACATCCAGTATTATGTTGAATAAAAGTGGTTAAGTGTGAACATTCTTGCCTTGTTCCTGATTTCAGGGAGAGACATACAAATTTTACCAGTAAGTCTAACATTAGTATAGGTTTTTTTTATCTTTATCAAATTAAGATATCTACAATTATCAAATTGTAGCTACTCTTTATCAAATTAAGATAATTCCCCTCTATTCCTAAATTGCTGGTTTTGTTTTTACTCTGAATGGTTGTTGGATTTTGTCAGGTGACTTTTTTTCTTGTGTAAGTTAATATGGTCATATGATTTTTTTCTTTAGTCTATTGATACAGTGAATTACATTGAATGTTGAGCCAACCTTACATAGCAATAAATCTTACTTGGTTGTGGTGTATAAATATTTCTATACCTTGTTTGGAATTGATTTACTAATATTTTAAAGACTTTTGCTTCTATGTTGATGAGAATCATTGGTCTGTAGTGTTTTTTGTTTTTTTTTTTCTTTAAGCTATCTTTGTCTCATTTGGTATACTGGCCTAATAAAGCAAGTTTGAGAGTATTCCTTTCTCTTCTGTTTTCTGGAATAGATTGTGTAAAATTAATGTTAATTTATTAGATATTTGGTAGACTTCTCTAGTGAAACAATCTTGGCCTAGAAATTTGGTTTTGGGGAGCTTTTAAATTATAAATTCAATCTTTTAATGGTTATAGAGTTATTCATAAGAGATAGTTCATCTTGGTTGAGTTTTGGTAGTTTGCTGGTTTTAAGGAATTGATTGATATCTTTTAATTTGTAGACTGTATGAACATAAAGTTGTTTGTTGTATTTCCTTATCTTTTTAGTGTCAGTTGGATTTGTAGAGACATCCTCAGTTTAATTCTGGATATTAGTTGTTTGTATTTTCTCTCTTTATTTTTTCAGTCTTGCTAGAAGTTTATCAACTTACTGATTTGTTTTTCAAAGAATCAGTTTCATTGATTTTTTTCAATTTTCCTATTTTAAATTTCATTGATTTTTATCTGATGTTATTATATTTCTAATTTTTTTCAGTTTGTTTCATCATCTTTTTCTAGTTTCTTGAGGTGAGAACTTAGATTATTGATTTTAGACTTTCTCCATTTCAAATGCAAGCATTTAGTGATTAAAAAAAATAGGCCTCTTAGCTTTGGTTGTACCCCACAAATTTTGATGTGTCAAACTTTCATTTTCATTCAGTCCAATGTACTTTGCATTTTCTTGAGATTTCTTCTCTCTTTGACTCAGCTGTTATTTAGAAGTTTTCTGTTTAATTTTCATGTGTTGAGATTTTCCTGTTGTCTTTTTTTATTTTTGGTAATTGATTTCTTGCTTGATTCCATTATGGTGAGAAACATTCTCTGAATGATTTCAATTGTTTTAAATTTGCTGAGGTTTGTTTTATAGCCCATGATATAGTCTGTCTTGGTGAATGTTCCCTAGGCATTTGAAAAAAAGGATATATTCAGCTGTTAGTGGTAGAATGTTCTGTATAAGTCAATTAGATTCTCTTAGTCGATTGTGTTATGAAGATCTTTTAAATTCTTGCTGCTCTCTTTCTAGTAATTCTAATACTTGCCGAGAAGAGAGTGTTGAGGTACTCAGTATAGTTGTAAATGTGTCATTATGTCACCCCCCCTTGTCTCTAAGTAATTTTCTTTGTTTTGAAGCCTGCTTTATTACATATTAATGTAGTCTTTCCTGCTTAACATTTTTTTAAAAAATTACTGTTTTCATGGAATACTATTTAACATCCTGTTACTTTCAAACTACCTATTTTGTTGAATTTAAAATGAGTGTCTTATAAATGGTTCGGTCATTTCTTAGCATATTCTTGAAGAAGGGGTGTAGGGGTGGTGGAGGGCTCTGGCCAGTTTTTGCCATCAGGGCTCCTGATCACCCCCGTAGTGTTGAGCTTGCCTGATGCCAGAGGGACCCAAGTTTAATCATGGGGAGGAATGAGCCTCCCTAGGTTGGGGGCTGGTAAACACAGATCTGGGTTGCCTTCTTCTCTTAGGTGGATGTCTTACTGCTGTGTGGTTCCTCCAGTTGGGATTCCACATGTTTACTTTCTTCTTACCATCTTTCAGAATTCTCCTTTGGTTGCCTTTTATGTTATTTCCAGGGTTCATAGTTATGCTCAGTGGGGAAAAGCAGTGAGAAATGAATCGATGCCATCTTGTCCAGGCCAAAAGTCAACATATTTTGTATGTCATAATTACTAGGATATAAATTCACTAAATGCAAGATCTGTCTTATACATCTCAGTGTCCTTCACAGTCCATAGTACAGTTTCTTGTGTATTATAGCTTTTCAATAAATATTTGCAACTTTAAGTGGGAATATTTAAAGTTGTGAACTTTTGGTTATTTCTAGACCCAATAACTGTGGGTTTAAAATGTCCATTTGTAATTGTTTTAATACAGAAAACAATCATCCTTATTGGTTATTAACTGAATGCTTCTGTGTCATTTTGGCAAAATGTTGTCACCACCACTGGGACATTGCTTATCCTACAGTGTTTCCAGATTTCTGTGTGTTGAATCTAGTGACTTCAACCTCAGGATTTTTCAGATTACTTTGTAGATCCTATAAGCAAAGGTCATAATGGTAAACTGTTAATATGGAAAAAGGATCCTGCTAAACTAAATTTACTTTCTGAAATAGATGAAATATTTACTTTAGAGTCAGCTATAGGAAGACAGAGGAAAAGATCTAGAGATTTTGAAAATAAAGCATAAAAACTTGGCTTTTAAAGCACTATTTTCAACTAAAAGTTGATTAGCATGTGGGTTGGTTTAACATCATTGAATGCACTTGACTTGATCTCTGCTGGAGTTGAGTGAGATACGCTGGTTTGCTTTTCTGACCTTACCTCACAAATTATAACTTGTCACATATAATTACCTTTCCCATAACAATTTCAGTAGTTCATTTGCCTGTCATGTTTCAGAGAACTCTAAACCTTTCTTAATGTATTTTTCAAGTGGGCCAAAATGCTTCTCCCCCATTCTACCCTGGCAGCTAGTATATACTTGCTTATTATGATCAGTGACTGTATATTACAGTTGCCACATTTCTTTCATAAATACATTTCCTTTAAATGATTTAACTTTTGGATCTGCTGAAGTAATTTTGATGGTGGCTCTGTTCCAAGTGAGTAGGATGAAAAGTCATTTAGATAAAGGAGATTAGGGGTCAGATTTTTGCTTAACAAGTATGCCAGTTACTGAAAAGACCAGAATGCTCAGATGAATGGATGTGAAAAGAGAAAATGTATAAAATCACTCAGAACTTAAATGGAAGTTAACACGAACCATCTGAAGTGGACATGTGTTTCTTCTTTCTTCTGTGGCTTTCATCATCTGTACTACCTAGCTCAGTGGTAGGAAGTGCTGTACCACTTGGCACCTGATTTTATTGATTTTGTGTTCTAGTGCTTATTATTTTCTCTGGTTAAGTATTATTTTACTTGACATTGTGTACAAGCTGCTTATAAATCAGAATTAAGTCATGAAATAACTTATCTGCTTTCTCCTTTATCCCTTCAACTCTTCCTTTTGATAAATCTTATATTCCAGACTTTCTGGCCAGTCATACTTTTAAATGTTCTTCCATGCTATCCCACAAACCATCAACATGTCTCAAAGTTCCAACACTACAGAGTTTAAACTAGATCCAATGAATTGGATATCATAATTTAAGTAAAACTGCAGTTCTTTGGCAAAATGAACTTTATTAGTATTTGCAAGAATACTGCTTTTGCTCTAATTATGGAGCTAACAAAGATAATCATAGACATATTTTAGACCAATTTTTAATTCAGAAAATATAGTCATCATATCCACAGTTCCTAGTTTAGTACTAGTTTAGTTTACATTTAATAACTTATAGGATGTTTACTAGTTTAGTAACATTATAGGATGTTAGGGAATAAAATATTGTTATATTTTTGTTGTTTCCATTTCCATTGTTATATTTTCATTGTTGCTAAAACATAGGGGAGAGGAAAGAAGGGAGATAATTTCACCTATAGCATATTCAAATTTGTACTATAATCTTAAAGATGATATAATTATCTCAAATAATTTTCTGTATCTGTTGACTTTAAGTGTGGGAAATTAATATCTTTAAGAATGGATATGATAAATTCTGTTTTCTGTCTTTGGAGTGTCTGTTGGTGTATCTTTGGAGATGTCTCTTATGTAAATGGAAATACATTTTAAATGTTTTCTCTGGGTAAGTGACATTCTCTTATGAAATATTAATCTATTAGAACAGGAAGGAATCATTAGGATTACCTAGTTTAATGATCTATATTTAAATTTTTCAAGTTTAGTAATGGAACCATTTTTCAAACAAGGGAGAGAAAGAGTGTTGCCTCCAGAGCTATTAGAAAATAAATTTCTGTTGTTTAAACTGTTAGGGAACTGTTGACTGAAACCCTCCTTCCCCACTTGGCCAGGCATGATAAAAATCATTTGCATGAGTTGTCCCACAACAGGAAGTCCTGACAAGGAATATGGTCCTGCCCCTGAAAACTAACCTGGAGAAATTTAGGAGAGGCCAAAAGAGGGAGGAAATGACCACCTTCCCAGAATCCTTTGTACTGGAATCATCTTGGATGAGCGATGCATGTACCACCAGGAAGGACCCTGAGTCAGCCTATAGGCTAAATGATTGGCCAGAGACAACCCGGAAACTAACCCCATTAACCATTAAATGTGAGGCTGAGTCATGTGGCGGAGCAGTTCTCCTAGGTCCCCTTACCCTGCTGCTCTCTACCTGGGCACCCTTCCCAGTACTGTCCTTTTCTTTGTCAGCAAGACAATTCATTTCCAAATGTTAGACAAGAGGCCACTCTCAGGCCCTGGAAGAGATCACCTTTCCTGCAACAAAATCACACAGTCTGTGGTGATTGTTTTATGGCAGCCTGAACTAAGGCAGTTTCCCACACTGCTTTGATTTCTTCTTACTTTTTCACTCACTGGCCTATGTGTCTCCTTGCAGCTTCTGCCCATTTGTCTTTGTCCCAACTTTTATTTAAGAGAATAAAAAAGGACATAAAACATGTTCAAGCCTGGATGAGAATGTAACATTTTGCCCAAAGGAAAATTAAATTGGGAAACAGCATTCTGCAGGTGCATATTAAGTGAACTGGTGGGGAAAATATAATTTAGGAGATGGATAAATTGCTTTTGAGTGAAGATGTAGCCATCTCACAGTGCCTGTGTCAATCTAGAGATAGTTTTCATTTTAGTTGCTTGCATGTGTTGTATACCAGCACTCCCCACTGTATTTCTTTTGGGATCATCAACAATAGATTACTCAGGAGTGGTTTGCAGATGACTATGCAGTTAGGAGAAGGTTCCTGCATTGAACTAAAGATAGGGCAAAAATAAAAATCATGAGCACAATATTTCATTTTCATTTTTAATCAGTTGATTTTTCACAATGTTCAATTCAGTTCAGTTCAGTTGCTCAGTCATGTCTGACTCTTTGCCACCCCATGGACTGCAGCACGCCAGGCTTCCCTGCCCATCACCAACTCCTGGAGCTTACTTAAACTCATGTCCATCAAGTCAGTGATGCCATCCAGCCATCTCATCCTCAGTTGTCCCCTTCTCCTCCCACCTTCAATCTTTCCCAGCATCAGGGTCTTTTCTAGTGAGTCAGCTTTTCACATCAGGTGACCAAAGTATTGGGAGTTTCAGTTTCAGCATCAGTCCTTCTAATGAATATTTGGGACTGATTTCCTTTAAGATTGACTGGTTGGATCTCCTTGCAGTTTAAGGGACTCTCAAGAGTCTTCCCCAACACCACAGTTCAAAAACATCAATTCTTCAGCACTCAGCTTTCTTTATGGTCCAACTCTCACATCCATACTGACTACTGGAAAAACCATAGCTTTGACTAGATGGACCTTTGTTGGCAAAGTAATGTCTCTGCTTTTTAATATGCTGTCTAGGTTGTTCATAGCTTTCCTTCCAAGGAACAAGCGTCTTTCAATTTCATGGCTGCATACAGTCCATAAAAGCTAACCATGCCACATTTCAAGGCTGCACTTGCCCTCTGCGATGGCCCACACTCTGTCTATGGAATGCATTTCTCTCTGAATAAATCCACATCTTACCTATCACTTTGTCTCTCACTGAATTCTTTCTGCAATGAGACGTCAAGAACCTGAGCTTCATTAGGTCCTGAAACCAGGTCTGTGATCTTAGTTGGAAGTCATGGGTTTTGGCTGGGTTCAAATCCTTGTCACGTGGGTTTGAGTCCCAATCTGAGGTAAACAGTTTCATGATCATCTTTTTTGTCCTATTTTTTTTGCTACTACTCTGCATTTCAATCCAGAGGGGTGAGTAACCTGTGGGTGAAATCCCAGATGGAGGGGGAGTTAAGAATCCTGCCTCCCCTCCTCTAAGAATGGGAAAATAATATAAACTCCCATTGATGTTTTCAATAGCTGGAACTGGAGATTTGGGGTTGCTGTTTTAATAATGGAGATTTTATAGCTCAAGAGTGATCAGTGAAGCTCTGTAGCCTGATAAAAATCTTCATGCAAAGGATGAGGCAGGACAGCTACTTCTGAGCAAATTCAAAAGGACAGGGAGGAACAAAATAAAGTTGCTTGTAGGAATACACTCCATGAATCCTGCTTGTTTGGTATATGTGTACTGATGACAGTAGCATATAATATTCATCTTTCCTGGCTGTTTTTTTTTTTTTTTTTAACTTTTAATTCAATTCAGTTCGAACCAGAGATCGAATACACACACCCTGAAGTGAAAGCTGAGTCTTAACCACTGGACCACCAGGGAAGTCCAATAGCATGTAATATTCATACCCTGGAGCCAATGTACAGAAAATAGACTGAATTTAGATCAATATGTCTCTCTTCAAAAGGATGAAGCATATATATATATATATATTTCTTTTGGCAAACATAGAACAACAACTTAGAGCTTTTCAATGCTATTAAAATTGTTGGGTCTGACTTTAGATAAATATTTATTTGAGATAGAGCAGTCAATGTGGCTGCCATGTTCAACTTCCCCTTCCAGATTCAATTGCTTTTTTACTACCCCCTTACTCAAGAAAACAGCATTAGGCTGTTCTTTGCTGATAAGAGGCCACTGAAGGAACAAAGGTTATAATTTAAACATCTTATTAGACGTTGTAGTCCTAATTTCAACATGTCAAAATATTGTAGAGAATATAGCTATCAGGCACACTCAGTACCAGATTGGAATGGACATAGGTGATTACCAGTATCCGCAGTTTTGCATCATTCCTTGCCAAAATGGCATAATATGACAGATTATCATAGAAGAGCTGGGCTAAGAGATGGGAATCCAGGGTTCTTATCCTGCCTGCATATACAGTCTTTGTGATCTAAGTTGGGTCACTTGACATCCTTGGCCTCCAATTTTTCATCTCAAAAATCCAAAGAATGAGCTAGAGACTCTCTAGTGTCCCCATCCACTGTGTGATTCTCTCTTTGCTTCCCCCCACCCCCACTGTATCAGAAAAAGTGTTCAAAAAGTTACCCAAAATTTAAATGAGGAAATACTTTTAGAAATGTAACAAATTTAATATTTCCAAAGGTCAGTATAAGTAAATATTACAGAAGCACTAGGGATTTTTTGGTAAGATTTATTTTATTAACGTCGTAAACATACAGACATTTTAGTCATCTGGTTACATGTGAAAAAAAATCCAAACCTATGACTCTGGTGGCTAGCATCTTTATTTAAAAAAATAAGATTTAAATAAATTAGTTAATATGAGTATGAAACAAGTACATAACTGAGAGGTAACATCTCGAAATCAACTCGTGAAATAGTCTCAATATTCATCCTCTTGAAAGAAACAAATCTGGGAGAACATGGATAGACAAAAAAGAGTACTGACTCAGGACTTTAGGAAACAGCAGTGAGTTTTTTTGTTATGGCTAATTCTTTCTAAAAGAGCATTTTCTTTACATATATGTATTTGAAGATAAGATAAATGTACTCATTAAGTTGTCAAAATTGCTTTCAAACCTGCTCTCAAATCCACCTCTTTCCAAAGGAGTAGATCCTACATTCAAGGGCAGGGTGATATAGTTCTGTGTACTTCCCGAAGGGAATTTTGCAGGAGCCTGACAGCATTTGTTCCATTTATTTAAATGATGGAATAGATGCGGCTAATTTCCACAAGCACATATTAACATTTCTTGCTTTTGCCCTTAACTAGAGGACTTGGCAGTAATAGCTTGGGAATCCTGAGCTTGGTAACTGCCACCTGCCTGAATGATTCAGAGAGTTTTATCCTGCCTCCATCCTGCATGTGCCAGAGGAGAGGTGAGACAGAGCTGAAGCTGACGCCCCCCCTTCCGTGGAGCGCAGCCTCATCAGATAGCCTCTAACATCTTCTCTCAGTGTTCTCCTATCCCTAACTTTATGATCTTACTTTCTTTAAGGAAGCCATTATTGAGTTTCTTACTAAATTCTATGTGGAGTGCTAGGCATTGAGGCTACAATCATGAAGAAGAGGTTGGCCCTGCTCTTGAGGGCTCTTGAGTCTGGCAGGAGAATGCTGCATTTAGGACTTTCACCTACTTTTAGCTGATTTCCTTCCTCTGGGACCGTATCCCTATCTTTAAGAGGAAGGGATTGCCTGAGAGGATTTCTAAGACTATTAAACGGGAAAGCACCCTCATGTCTGTAAGTTAAGTGAGCGTGAATAAGACTCTTGGAACCAGATGTAGAATACAGGTCTGAGTGGCGACAGGCCCCAGCCGTCTCCAGTCCTGGAGCGCCCCCTCTCGGGAGAGCAGAGATGAGCAGGGTCTCCCGCGGTGGTTTGCAGCCCAGGCCCGTGTGCACGCAGACACCTTGGATGCCTGGGCCTGTGAGGGTGGGCAGCTCAGAGCGCCGCCGCCCCTTACTCTCTGACGTCGCTGAAGGAGCAGTAGCTGGGCCCCAGGCCCCGCACGGTGCAGTCGGTGCTGCCGCTGTCACACTTGCCGCAGTGACACGCGGTGGCCACCGGGTACGTGTGCAGGGAGTCTGCGCGGTGAGCGCAGCCGGGCACTCTCACCGTCTCGTAGACCAGCTCCTTGAAGGCACATGTCTTCTGGATGTTGGGCCTCGCTGGGTCCCTGTACACCAAGTCCTGAGTGGTTTAGGAGACACAGAGAGAGAGAGATGAGTTACAGTAGTCTGGAAGTTTCTGTGTAGCGTAATCAAAATGAGACAGGGATTGAATATTTACTTGCTCTAATATTGACACTTTAAAACTCTTTTATGAAATTCCTAATCAAGGAAACATGATCTCATAAATGACCTATATGCTATACATGTTTCCTGATTATTCTACAGATATTTCAGAAAATACAAGTTATTTCTTTTCTTACTCCTTATGTCTATGTCAAAATGTTAATTATTTTTTCAACTATCAAGAAATTTGAATTTCAATAGAGGAAAATGATTAAAAGAGAAATTGACAGAAATTAAATTTGACCCTTTTACTTAGTTAAAAGCTGTATTAATGACAACTTGAACCACAAATCAGTGAAGTTTAATTCCTCAGAAATTTTTTCCAAATGCATTGTCCCTGAGTGTTTATAAAAAGTCAAAAAGTATATAATATGGAACGATAATGCTTAGATTAGCCTGACTATGAAAGCTTATGTAAGATTTTAAATATTTCACTGTCTTGTAGACATCTCTTCACCTTGAAGGCTATATATTTTGTACAAGTCACAGTTTTTAAGGCTACATGGTTTGTACATAAGAACTTTAATCCTGGCATAATAGGTTTTTTTGTAGCATTTTCTAGTAAAAAATATATATATATATATGTATATATATATATTTGCACTGAGGGAAGAAGTTATTACTTCTGTTTAATTTATTTCAATATCATGTCACTAAGTCTATATCCCAAGAAGATGTGATAAGTAGATTTTGGTCAAACTCATTTACCACCCCATAAAGTATATTTCATTAAAAAGTTGATATTTTCAATTTCAATTTATAGAATGAAATTCTGCATAGATAGCCAGGTGTTAGAGGGGAAAAAAGAGAAAGTAGAAACTGCTCCTTGGATTAATTCAAAGAAGCTGTGTGAATACAAACTGTTTTTTGCCTCTGTGCTTTGATTTTCTCAACAGTATAAACAAGTGAGTGGGTTTGCTAATTCATTTTGGTTGTAACAGTCTATAAGGATTGATTGTGTTCTCAGGCTGCTTGTTGGCATTTGTATTCAGCAGGCCAGTAAGACAATTTTTATAACGTGGCTGTGCTTTTATGTGGCTTGCAAACATATTTTGGTACTATCTCTGTTGTAAAGATGTGGCCTCAAGTACAGAAATTGGCTTTTGGACTATTGTAGCTGTTCTATTATTAAATGTATGTATGTTTATATTTTTAATCTCTCCATGTGTAAAATCTAATGTAGAACTATTTTTTGAAATAAAAAATAAAAAAATAGAGTGGTAAATTACTAAATTGATCAGATCAAACCTGACCCTTCTTTACATTTACTGTAATCAAATCTAAGCCCAAACATTTAGTTGATATCATGGTAAAAAAGCCAGTCATAAAACAGTATTGGCTAAAGGACTCATGGCTATTCCTTGGGAAACTTAAAATATTGACAGGTGGGAATCAGTGAAGCCTGCCTTGTCCAGACCCTCAGCACCCTCACTTCCAGCAAAGCAAAGTGCCTACCCGGGTGTAGCAGTAGCCCGCACACCACGTGGTGTTGATGCTTATGCAGAAGCTGCATTCCTCTTTCTCCACCGTGATGGTGATGTTGGTCAGCTCGCAGCTTCTGCAGCAGATTGCTCTCCAGCAACAGAAAAGGAAGCAGAACTGGATGGACTTCATCCTGGGCTGGGAAGCAAACAATTAAGGCCTATGAGAAACTGAAAACCAAAGAATTATAATCGTTTATATATGCTGACCAAACCAAAAATAATTTTTCTATCCATTCTCTCCCATCATATTTTGCTCCAGCAATATTTTTTCCTTCCTTTTCCTTTGCTTTACTTCTTTGTTTCTTGAATAAGCATTTCTAATTATGCTCCTCAATCTTTTTTGGTGTTGTTAAAGTAGAAACATATTACAGATCAAAACTCCAATATAATGATTTAAGCAGAGCAGTGTTTGGTTTAGAACATTACTGCTGTCTATTTTAGAGTGTTTACTCTGAAGCAAGTAATCATGATCATTGTATTTGTCCTTTTACTACCATTTAAAAGACTAAAGAGAAACTTCTATATTACAAACTTAGTTAATAATTTTTAGCATCTCATAAATGTTATCATTTGCTTTTGCCCCCCTTTGTTTAAAATAAGACTCTTTCAGAGGCCAGATGAATTGGTCTATATAAAGTCAATTGCTTGCTAACATTGATTACCATGTATTTAAGAAGCCAGGTTGACAAGCACAGATTCCCTATACAATAGAAGTTAAAAAGCTCTAAATTTGTTCTCTAGATCCTCAAAAATCTGTGAATTGCAGAAGTAACTCACCACTTGATAACTGTGGATGCGGAGGCTTCTGTAGACAGCTGCCTTGTCTGGGGAAAGCTGTAGCTGAGTCCAGTCTCAGTTCACCTTTTATACAAAATTGTGTGAAACTAAACTAAACCTTGTGGATTTGTTGGGTATTAGTAAGAGCAATGTTAGCCTGCAGCTTGCTGTAAGTGAATCAGTGTTTGGACAGACAGGGAGATCAAGCCTTACTAAAGTAGTCTAAACGCAGTAGATCAGGACAAATAATGTTACCAGAGATGATCTTGTACAGATTAAATTTGATATAGTAGAACACCCACTCCTTTACCTTGTCAAATTAAATTTGACTTTGGGTTTTTCTTTTGTACCTTTAACTTGGGGAATTCAGAATCCTTTTCAAGTATTGCTTTGACTCTGTTAAGGTGTATCAAAAAGATATGGTTCATAAATTACTCCGAGGGAAGATTGAAAACTATCAGGGGAAAAACAAATAGAAAGTCTTTCATGATCTGACTCCTGTCTAAAATATAGACTGTATTTCTCTTTACATCCAGATCCTCTAATTTCAAATGTTCTTCTTTGATGCTTTACTTGTAATTCTTTAAACGTTCTGCTGTTCTGCTGATTCGTTTCTCTAGCTCTTTGCATATGCAGTGTTTGTCTTGCCTGAAATGTCCTTGCTTCCCCACTATGTCTCTTATAGCACTGCCACCCCAGGCAAATCCTCAACCTTCAGCACTCATTTGACAGCATTTACAATGGGAAGAAGAGGAGAGCTTTAACTACCAACTTCTTTTTTTTTTCAATTATCTTTATTAGTTGGAGGCCAATTACTTCGCAACATTGCAGTGGGTTTTGTCATACATTGACATGAATCAGCCATGGAGTTACATGTATTCCCCATCCGGATCCCCCCTCCCACCTCCCCCCCCCTCAATTCCCCTGGGTCTTCCCAGTGCACCAGGCCCGAGCACCTGTCTCATGCATCCCACCTGGGCCGGTGATCTGTTTCACCATAGATAATATACATGCTGTTCTCTCAAAACATCCCACCCTCGCCTTCTCCCACAGAGTCCAAAAGTCTGTTCTGTACATCTGTGTCTCTTTTTCTGTTTTGCATATAGGGTTATCATTACCATCTTTCTAAATTCCATATATATGTGTTAGTATGCTGTAATGATCTTTATCTTTCTTCTTTTTAATCCTTTATCTTTGTTTCTTCCAACAGACTAAGAGCTCCATGGATACTGGGACTGAGTTGTTTAATAAATATTTACTAATTAAGCAGTGTGACTGGAGCAAAGGAACAATGGTGAAAATATTCGGATATGATGTCAGAGATGTAACAGAAGCCAAGTCCTGTAGGACATTTTAGGCCGATATAAAGACTTTGATTTTTACTGTCGACTGGGGACCAATTGCAGGGTTTTGAGTAGAGGAGTAACATCATCTGATTTAGGTCTGAAGGGATCCCTTTGACTGCCGTGTTGCTAATGTCGGGATAAAAAGGTAGAAACAGGAAGTCCCATTAGATGCTATTCCATCAACCTGGGTAAGAAATGATATTTATTCAGACTAGTATGGTAGCAATGATGGTAACGAGACATAATTTGACTCTGGATATATTGTGAAGGTAGAGCAAACAGAATTTTTTGATGGATGAATGTTGAGTGTGAGGGGAAGAGTCTAGGATGACTTTAAGGATTATGGCCTGAGAAACTTGGATAAATATGCCATCAGCTGAAACGGGATGGCTAGAGATACAGTAAGTTTTTTGAAAAGATAAGGAATTTAGTATGGACATGTTGAACTTGAGGTATCTTTAAGACGTCTATGTAGAATGCTGAATCTGGATTTGGGGAGGAATACATTGGCTGAGGTGTAAATTTGGGAGTCATTGACATGAGCCTTGAAAAGATTACCGAGGGATTGGGTGTGTGTTAATAGAGAAGATAAAAGGACCAAGGGTAGAACCTGGTGTATTCTAGCACTAAGAGGTCAAGGATAAGATGAAGTTTCTTTCTTCCTTTATCCAAAGGAAACACAAGGGTCATTGAGGAAAGAAAGGAATGAAGAGAATGTGGTATCCCAGAAGTCAAGTAAAGTGTGTGTGTCAGGAGGAGCGAGTGACAACTGTACCCGACACTGCTCACAGGTTAAGTTAGGGGAAATTGCACAATAATCTGGCATTTGTAAAGATCACTAATACCCTTGACTAGAGAAGTTCCTTTGGAGTTAGGGGAACAAAATCCTGACTGGTGTGTGTTTTAGTGATTGGCAAGAGATGAATAAAAATGAAATGAATGTCACATGTGCTGTCGCTTCAGTCCGTGTCCGACTCTTTGTGACCCCACAGACTGTAGCCCGCCAGGCTCTTCTGTCCATAGGATTCTCCAGGCAAGAATGCTGGATGGGTTGCCATGCCCTCCTCCAGCAGATCTTCTCAACCCAGGGATTGAACCCACATCTCTTTACATCTCCTGTATTGGCAGGTAGGTTCTTTACCATTAATGCCACTGGGAAGCCCAAAGAAAGATAAATATATATAGATAGCTTTTTTCCAGGTATTTTGATTCAAAGATGAGGAGAAAAGCAGGTGATAAATTGGAAGTGGGATAAAGATAATTTTCTTTTCATTTTTATGTTTTAAGATGGGAGAAATAACTGCTTGTTTGTATGCTGATGCAAATGATTGAGTATAGAGTGAAAAATAATGGTATTGGAGGAAGAGATGGATTTCAGACACAGCTGGAGGGATGGCTTTAGACAGGAGGATGGAGAGCTCGTATCCTGTATCAGGCAGAGTTGTGAGTATAGATGCTGCTGGGCTGGGAGGTGTGGTGGGGGCAGACGGTGGTGATGGGGAGATGTGGTGACAGTCTCTGTACAAGCTCTCCTGTGATGAATGTCATCTTCTCAATAAAGTAGGAAGTAAGGTTAGCATTTGAGAATAAGGATGGTGGATGAATTTGCTGAGGATCGAGAGATGAAAAGAAGTCTCCCAGACCTTTCTCCTGTCAAGCCTCTTATAGCCTGGTTTATCTGATTAGTGTCTTTCCTAATTAGGTGTTATTGTTTTCACAAAGGTTGTTGGAAATATTTTATTGATGAAAATTTAGAGGTCTTTCTTATTCACCTTTGTATTCCCAATAGGAAAAGAGTTTCTAATCCACAGTAGGCACAGATTCACTTTTGTTGAACAAATTGAAACACAAATCACTCATACTTTCCCTTACGCTCTGCTGGTCCATAACCTGTTTGCTAGCTGATGCATTTCTTGTTCTTGCTCTGTTCTGCTCTCGGAAGCCTCTGGGGAGGGAGACTGGAGCATAGAAGGAGAAGGAAGAAAGAGCATCTGTCTCCCTTTTCTTTCTTTGGCCACTCTGCATGGCTTGCGGGATCTTAGTTCCCTGTTGAGGGATCAAACCTAGGCCCTTTACATTTTTCTTTTCTGGTTAGTAGCTGCATTTTCTCTGAGTCCAGGTCACACAGGAAGCTTTTCTCTTAGTTTTCCCAGCTTTCGTGAGGAAAACCCTCTTGTGGTTTGAGTTTCTGCCAAGTGGTCTCATGTTTTGGCTCTGGAAACCCCACCTGTGTCCTTCTAATCCTGAAGATGAGTGATTGCTGACCTTTGAGTCCTATCCTTTCTCCTGTCTGGTTTCTCTGTAATTCTAACACTTGGACAAGGCATTCCCTGGATTAAATTCCCTCTGTTTTACACATTAGGAGTGGTTTCAGTTTTCCTGGTTGGAGACTGAGTGATAACACCCATCTTTATTTCTAGCCCTGTTATTATATTAACTCAATATTTAACAGAATGTTGACTAAGGAGACTTTATGTCAGATTCTTACTTTCTCCACTTGAGACACCTCCCCATTTCCCAAAATCACATGTATTTTTTTCCTCTCTTATTTGAAAGAAAAATAAGAGCCTGAGATACATTTCTCATCTTTTCATCTAAGCTATTCAATATTTAATACTCCTCCCAGTACTTTGTTTTGTTTCCTTAGTTCTCAATACGTTTCTCAATGTTAACACTCATCACTTTGTATTTTAAATGAACAGCAGGCTTCTCTCATGAATTCTGGTGAACCACTGTCCACAACTGTACGAGCATCCTTAGAATTTCTACCTCTGTATAGACTCAATGACTACATCCTTTTTTCCCTTATGCAGATTTTTTTTTCCAAGCCATTCCTTTATGGTTGTGTTTAAAAATAGGAAATTAAGTACCTTCCTCATATCCTTTTTTAAAAAATGTTTTATTTATTTTGGGTCCTAGTTGTGGCATGCAGACTCTGTAGTTGTGGTGCACAGGCTTAGTTGCCCTGTGGCATGTGGGATCTTAGTTCCCTGACCAGGAATTGAACCCATGTTCCCTGTATTTCAAGGCAGATGCATAACTACTGGGCCACCAGGGAAGTACCTTTGTGCTCATATCTCAACTTGCTCCTTCTATGGTCTAGTGTTCTTTTCCTCCTTCTCTTCTGGCCACGTGATAAATGATTTATAACGTAAAATTTTTAAAAATGTTTAATATATTAAAATTTTAATCTAAATTTGTTTTAGCCATTTGAATTTGTTTCCTTTATTTAAATTACAAAGTAATATATATGATGTAATAATTCCATATATAGTGCTAAATTTTTATTAAGTTTTTATCCTAGCAGATTACTCAACAATAGTATAGCACTGAACTGTCCAGAATTGATGCTTTTGAACTGTGGTATTGGAGAAGACTCTTGAGAGTCCCTTCGACTGCAAGATAAATCAGTCCTGAATATTCATTGGAAGCACTGATGCTGAAGCTCCAATACTTTGGCCTCCTGATACAAAGAACTGACTCATTGGAAAAGAGTCTGATGCTGGGAAAGATAGAAGGCAGGAGGAGAAGGGGACGACAGAGGATGAGATGGTTGGATGGTATCACCGACTCGATGGACATGAGTTTGAGTAAGCTTCAGGAGTTGGTGATGGACAGAGAAGCCCAGCATGCTGCAGTCCATGGGTCGCAAAGAGCTGGACACGACTGAGGTGAACTGCACTGTCTAAGTATAGCAGCCACCAGCCATGTGTGGCCATTAAGCAGTTGAAATGCAGGTGGTTCAAATTAAGATATACTGTAAGTGGAAAATGCCCACTGGATTTCAGAGACAAAATAAGAGTGCATGCAAGCTATCTCAATGGTTTTTTTATTGATTACATTGAAATGACATTATTTTAGCTAAATATGTCATTAAGTCAATCTCACCTATTTCTTTTACTTTAAAAGTACTTTGTTGTAAGATGTGGTTACTAGAAAATTTTAAATCATGTGAGTGAATCACATATTTCTATTGCATAGCACTAGTATAGAACTTGCTGACTAATGAGTAAATTTTCAGAGGTCACAAGACTTGCTTACTGGTCTCATGCCTGGCCCTTGTACATTAAATATTGCCAGGCTAGATCAATTGGAAAAACTCTGAAAAAATAATAAACTGAAATCCACTGGTTGCCAATGTTTATTAATATAAAGACACAACAATGTATATTTTATATTTTTCAGCAAAGGGGTTAGTAGGGTCAGTCTTCATATTAGCAGGTAAACTTCTTGTTCTCATCCACAGGAGCAGTCAGATGGAAATCTAATTCATTTCATCAAACAAGATAGTACCATACTGTGAACAACAAAACAAAATCTAATGTTCATCTCTGTTGCATTTTCTTTTCCTCAGCAAAACAGAACAAAATAGTATAGAGCTCTCCTGATAGGAACTCTTTTAAAAACAGAAATGACACTCACTATTCCATGATAATGTTCCAGTAAGAAGTCAGTACCTTTGGTATCAGTCAACTGATAATGCATGAAGCTAAAAATATTTCATCAGCTTTACAGCAGTCGTATCTTGCATAGAGTAAGCATCCAGTAAATACTTATGCATTTTATTTTTGTTTTGATGATAGTTGGCAGCTTTCTAGAAACTAAAGCATAATGCACTAAGAATGGGATGTACATCTCAGTAAGTAACAATATATGATGCTTGATGAGACCTGTGCTGAAAGGATAGTAATCTAGTGATGGGTCAGCAGTTACCCCTAGCACAAAATGCTGATTCTAGCTGTTTTCGCATCTTTTTGTTTTGGGAAAGAGCACCTTTGTATGCATACATATATGTGTGCATACAAACACACATATAAATATAGACATGCATAGAAAACACTGACATGATAGTTTATGTTCTCACAGCTTCCTTAAGCTCATGCATGTCCTTTAAGTCCTGTTGTCCTCTTTTACAGAGCACATTTATTGAGCACTTATTCTATACCAATCGCTGTACTAAATGCATATATCAGCAGCTTAATGAATTACATATTAATATTATATGTACATTTATAAATAAAGAAATGAGGGTCAGAGCAGTGTATTAAGACATCCAATGTCACAGTAAATAAGCAACAGAGCTTCAAGTGCAGACCAGGCAAGGAGACTTCGGGGTTCCTGGTGTCCTTCCTTCAGTCACAGAACTGTTTGCCAGACAGATTGGGCCAGTGGAGGAGAAGCACGGGAACTAAAAGGCATTGTCACTGCTCTGCATTAACACTGTGTGTGTGTATTAATTTTAGAGAGGTGCCATTTGATACGGGAGAAAAGAGAACCAGCAACTGGGGAGATTAGAAAAAGCAGAGACTTAGAAAGAAGAGAGAGGAGAAAGGTATGGAAACTGTACAATGAATCATTAATCCAAGGAGACATGTTAGGAGACTAGAGCCTGAAACTGAATCGATGAAATAAGAAGCCAGGACACTAAACAATGAGTTAAATTTCACTGAACATGTACTAAGCTTGGTGGTAAATATTTTATATACACCAGTTTAATTAATTTAATCTTTACAGGAACCACAAAATAAATGCTATAATCATCTTTATTTTAGAGATGAGAAAACTTTCTATTTGACATAGAAGTTCAGATATCTTTACCAAGTTCAGTTCAGTTCATTTCAGTCGCTCAGTCGTGTCTGACTCTTTGTAACCCTATGGACTGCAGCATGCCAGGCCGCCCTGTCTATCACCAACTCCCAGAGTTTACTCAAACTCATGTCTATTGAGTTGGTGATGCCATCCAACCATCTCATCCTCTGTCGTCCCTTTCTCCCACCTTCACTCTTTCCCAGCATGAGGGTCTTTTCAAATGAGTCAGTTCTTTGCATCAGGTAGTCAAAGTATTGGAGTTTCATGTGGCTGGTAAATGGGGGAAATGAAATTCAAACCCAAGTTGTCTAGGGCCTGTGCTTTTGCCTATTATATTGTTCTATCAGCCACTCTTATTGGAACACACTTCAGACTTAAATATACGTGTACCTTCATGACCTTTAGAATAAATTTTTATGCCTTCACTGTGTGTGCATAGAGGGAATCATATTGGAAGGCCAAGATATTGTCTTACCTTCTACAAAAGAAGAAAGTTCTTCAAAATAAAACCTGTCATTTATAGAAAGCATGAAGAATAAACGAGGCAGGAAGTATTTCAACCATTACCATGGCATAGAAAAATAGCCAATATTCCATGTACTTGCTCACATTATCTGGCTTCTTTTCACTTAGTTTGGGGCCATGTGACCAATTCTGTTCAGTGGACTATGAGCAGAAGTGAATTGTATTATTTGTGGGCTGAGGTGGTAAAAATCTCTTGGATGACTCTCCAGTGCTCTCTCTCCTTTCTGTGGGTACAACAGAGGCTTTCTCTTCCTGGTAATGTACCCAGAAGTTACTAGAGACTCTGACAGCCTGTGTCCTTGGACAGATGTGTAGAGCACAGTCTCTTCTAATTTACGCTAGATCCGTAGCATGGGAAAGAAATTAACCTTTATTGTGTGACATCATTGAGAATTTGAGGTTCTTTTGTTGGTGCACCGTAACTCACCCTGGGGTTTCCCAGGTGGTGCAGTGGTAAAGAATCCACCTGCCAATGCAGGATGCCCAAGAGATACAGACTTGATCCCAGGGTTGGGAAGATCCCCTGGAGTAGGAAACGCAACCCATCCAGTATTCTTGCCTGGAAAATTCCATGGACAGAGGAATCTGGTGGGCTACGCTCCATGGGGTCACAGAGTCAGACATGACTGAGCAAACATACACACAACCCAGTCTTTTCTGACTAGGAAGTATTTTACCAGGTTACCTAGAAGGTATAACAGTCAGCTTGACTTTGTATGATGCCAAACCAAAGGAAGAGGATAAAAACATAGAGCTGAAGTCTGGAATCTGTTCTAACATGATTTTCAGAATTGTCCTTGCTTTCCCAAAACTTTCAACAACACCCTCCTCGTCCCCCATGCTCTGTTTCTCCAGCAGAGTGGGGCAAAACCATAGCGTCTATCTAAGTTACCGCTAACAAGGCTCCCTTTGCCTTCGTTTGTTTCCTTCTTTGAAGGAGTTTAGAATTCCTAGGTGCTTTCCAGGCAGTCCGTCTCCATCGCTTTTCAACAAACAACAACAGAAATAACAACAGTATCAGCAAAACTAAACCCTTTAGAAAAGTATTTTAAAAACACCAGCTGATTTTATAGCCTATTTGTTCTAAATGTCTAGGGTAGCTTCCTTGGCAAGGCAGATTGCTAGAACCTAGTATTTGTCTGAGGAATAATAACTTCTGTATGATAGATCCAATACCATATCTAATAATAAGTAAATATAGGTAGGCAGTTGAGAGAGGCTTTCCTGGTAGCTCAGCTGGTAAAGAATCTGCTGGCAGTGCAGGAGACCCCAGTTCGATTCCTGGGTCGGGAAGATCCCCTGGAGAAGGGATAGCTACGCACTCCAGTATTCTTGGGCTTCCCTGGTGGCTCAGACAGTGAAGAATCTGCCTGCAATGTGGGAGACCTGGGTTCAATCACTGGGTTGGGAAGATCCCCTGGAAGAGGGCATGGCAACCCACTCCAGTATTCTTGCCTGGAGCATCCCCATGGACAGAGGAGCCTGGTGGGGGCTACAATCCATGGGGTCGCAAGGAGTCAGACACGACTGAGCCACTAAGCATGCATCCATGCACAAAGTTGAGAGACCAGGTTAATGGTGTGAGTTTTCATAAATATTGGCAATTTCTGGAGAATTTCCTTTTCTTTCTCAGTATACAAATGACCCTATCTGAATCACTTGGTATCAAAGCAACATGCCTTTGTTTCTGGTCCTTTGCTCTCTTGACATCTATCTGCTACATTTCATTAAGAAACCTAAACGAAGAATGGAGATAATTTGAATGAGAGACATATGTTTAAAGAATACAAAAGATAATTTATTGCTTGAATCCTACTTTGCCTTGAGTTATTTATATCACATTTCAAAAATTACTTTCACCTTTATTTTCTCAGTTTATTCCCACTCATTCCTCAGAATAACAATCTTTTAAGGTGAAAGGGAAAGAAACTGCTGAGTGACTTACCTACAGTTACACTGAGTGGCAGAATTTGGACTCATAGGTCAACTTTTTATAAAAACAGGGACTACAAAGCATTCTATTTTAAGTGACTCCGGGTTTATTTTTAGCACAGAGAAAGAGTGATTTCAGGAGCACACTATGACAAGGACTTCTATTTGTCCCTGATATCCATCCCCTTTCTGGTCTCCCACATGAATAGATTTGGTAGCTGGGTATGTGTCTGCCTAGAACAAAGAATAGAGTGCCTGTTGCAGCCAGGATTGGCCATGTTCTGAACAAAAAGATACACAAGTAAAATGTGTGGCAGTCTTCAGTAACTTCAGGTGACAGGTAGCAAGCAGCTTTTCCTCCTTCTGTTTTTTCATCCTTCCTCCATCCAGTTCCTTATAATTTGGGTCATTTTGGAGTAAGAGTGCAAAGGCTATACTTTAGAGTTGGTGGTACAGTGACCCAGAAACGTATGAGTTGCTGAGGACTTCCAGAACAGTTCCAGCCCTAGACTACCAAACTTCAAAATTTTACAAAGAAGGGAATACAATCTCTGTCTTGTTTAGGCCACTATTATTTTGGGTCTTCATTGCCTGAAACTGAATGCATCTCACTAATACCTGTAGTCAGAGTCATTATCTCAGGACAGAGCTCCCATTCTTAGCCAAATGCTGAGGAAACCTGCTTTTATAGAGTCTGAAGAGGGTGGGGGATGCCTCTGGTACCTGGAGATGAACCTGAGATTAAGTCTTGGCCCTAAGATCGCAGAAACCTCAAAACTGGGGAAGTTGCGATTTTAAAACTACAGGTTATTGTCTTCTAGAAAGATGGAGATTTTAATTCATTTTTGGGGCAGAACCTTTTAGTTTGACAAACATACACGTGATGTGAGGGATTTCCCGTTTCCATTTCCCTAATTTTCCTTCTTGATGCTGGTAGGAAAAGGGTCTTTTGGCATAATGTGTCAGTGTGAGGCTGTCAGAGACAAGAAAGGAATGTTTGGCTTACAATTTGAAAATCTGTAAAATTTTAAATTTGAAAACACCAAAATATAACTATGGAGGAGCCATGGAAAAAAGATATGTTTGGCCTTGATCTGGGAGAGAGTGGGGAAACCAGTAAAATGGGAACTTGAGGATGTATGTTTTTAAATGACTAGATTTTAGACTGTCCTGAGGAGGAAGAACTGTTGCATATTGTTGGAGAAAGAAGTATGAGTTCTTGTTTGGGGACTTGTTCCAGAAAGATGGAGGCTTCCCTGATGGCTTGGCGGTAAAGAATCTGCCTGCAATGCAGGAGACACAGGACATGGGGATTCAATCTTCCTGGGTTGGGAAGATCCCCTGGAGGAGGAATTTGCAACCCACCCCAGTATTCTTGCCTGGGAAATCTCATGGACACAGGAGCCTGATGGGTAAGGGGTCGCAAAGAGCCGGACACAATTGAGTGACTGAGTGTGCACATAGTATGCCAGGAAGATGACAGATATTTTCTTTGGTGCCACATGACAAAGTGTGGTGTAGAGTTAGAGGAAGAGGAGCATTTAAGGGAAGCCAGCATCCCTGTCTTTCCCATTTTAGCAGGTTCAGCAACAGTATCCTTGGCTAGAACTTTAGCATTCATACAATTGGCATCACCTGCAGTGGGAACTGCTCTCAAGCCCTAGACACAGGGATCCAGAGCCTGAGAAAACATGGCAGACACTAGGTAAAGGATGAAGCTGGATGCCCATTCTATGGGCATGTGAGGCACCCCTTTGTGCCTAAACTTCCTAAAAAGTTGGGGGCACTTTGGAGGGGGTGAGGGTTAGGAGTCTTCCTGAGGTGGTAGGTAAGGGAGGAGGATATGGGCCATTAAAATCCTGGCACATGGTGAGTCCTAAGGTAGTAAAATGAGGATTAATCAAAACATTGGATTTAAGGCTTTGCAAATAAAGGGACGAGTCTGTGCATAGCCCAGAGACAAGTTGGGGTACAGTGCCTACTAAGAGCTCTGGTGTGAGTAGCTCTGAAAGGGGTATGAGGGAGATTGACATGGTTGACAACTGTGTAGTAGACACTGACTTTAGAGACTAGTATATGTGCCGGCTAACTAACTTAAGGGGTTAGCTCTAAGCTTCATTTAGGGATCAGAATTCTGGGGCAGATTCAGAAATGGCTATTATTTTTAAAAACAAAAAGAAACTGGTTATAGTCAGAGAATCTTCTCATTTAGATTTTAAAATATGAGGTGGGATTTTTTTTTAATATAAAAAATCTCCCTTTGGCACCATGATATTTTTATTCAGTATCAGTCCTTTTTCCTTTCTTAGGCCAGCAGATTTCTTCCAATATTCTAATAAAAGCAGTTTCAGTTAAGTGCTTCTACCTCTGGCAGTTTCTTTTGATGTGACATTTCTGCAGACACTACTATTTTAAAAGGCACAAGCCTGAAAGAATAGTTTTTTTTAAAAGAGAGACAGTACCTTTGTGTGTGTGGGTTGGCACATTTAAGGGTTTGCTTTTTTCTTAATGGGTCATAGGGCTTTTGAAGTGGGTGGAAAGAGCATATATTATAGGCATATGTACCATTCTGGAAGACGACAGGCAGTTTAATTTTAATAAACTAAGTTGACCCTAAAGTGATGAAAGACACAGAGGCCCATTTTTATTTGTAACTCAGGCATGTAGGTAATCAAGAGGTAACCATGAGAGTGTTCATAGCATTGGAAAAAGCCTGGTTTTCATTCGTGCAACACCCCTTCCACCTCACATTCTTCCAGATATACTAAAAACAACCCTGACTTTCCCAGCTTTCACACAAGAAGTTCTTTGAAAATCCTATTGCTTCCCCAGAATCTTTTGGTTCCATATTGAAGAAACTTGATAACAAATGCTCTTATGTGTGCTCTGTTGCCCAGTCGTATCAGACTCTGTGCGACCCATGGACTGTAGCCCTCCAGGCTCCTCTGTCTGTGGAATTTTCCAGGCAAGAATACTAGAGTGGGTTGCCCTTTCCTCCTCCAGGGGATCTTCCTGATTCAGGGATTGAACCCCCATCTCTTACATCTCCTGCATTTGGCAGATAGATTCTTTACCACTGCGCCACCTGGGAAGCCCAAAAAACACTCTTAGGAACTAATAGTAATAGCAAATACCAGTTCTCAAAGAATTTTCTTGCGGTTGTTGTTAAAGTGGAAAATGGCATGGTAGAAGTAGAGAATGATAAATGAGTATACTCAAGTAAATCAATATTCTGCAGTTGCAGGATAGTATTAATATAAGAAAAACAGTTTCACTGTGGTCTATACCGATGTCAGTAGTCTTTTCAGTAAAAGGGCCGGGTAGTCAATATTTTAGGTTTGTGGATGTCAGTCCATTTGGGCTGCTGTGACAAAATATGACAGATTGAGTAGCTTATAAACAGATTTCTCAGTTTGGGAGGCTCCTAGAAATGCAGGACTAAGGAATCAGTAGATTTGGTGTCTGGTGAGAACCTGCTTTCTGGTTCATAGACAGCTATCTTCTCTCTGTGTTCTGATATGGCAGAAGGGGTAAGGAAGCTCTGTGAGGTTTTTATAAGTGGCATTATAATTGCACTAATTCCATTCATGAGGGCTCCACTCTCATGACCAAAAGATCGCCCAAAGGCCTCGCCTCCTAATACCACGACTTTGGTGATTATATCAACATATAAGTTTGTATAGAGAGTATTACAAGTGCCACCCAACCAGTTTAGTGGATTAGCCCTAAACTAATGTACAAACGTTCAGTCCATAGCACTAGGCCATATGGTTTCTATTGCAGTGATTCAACTCTGCCTTTGTCATGAGGAAGCAGCCATAGATGCTAAGAGACGGCTATGTCCCAAAGTTCCAATAAAGCTTTATTTGTGAAAACTAGCAGTGGGTCGGAATTGGCCCACGGGTGATGGTTTGCAGGCTCCTGTCTGAATTGAACTGTATAGCAGTGGAGAGCTTCTAACAGTGGAATTGTAACCTGGTGGCTCTCAAATGTGCTCTCAGGGTCAGCGAGCATCAGCACTGCTGGGGGAACTTGTCAGAAATGCAAATTATTTTGCTTCACCCTTGCCCTTCTAACTAAAAAACCCTCGGGGGTGAGCCCTGGCAATTTGTTTTAAGCAGCCCTTCAGGTAATTCCGATGCACTCTTGTTTGAGAACCACTGTTGTGGGGAAAGTTTTGGTTGCAAAAACCAAATCTACCCAAGCTAGCCCGGATATCTTACTGAAAATCAGGGTCATTAGGAGTAGTTGCTGCAAGAGGCAGTCTCCCAAATCTTGGTGCCTTAACTCAGATTTTTTTTTTTTTAACTTATGTTGTGCTTTTGACCTCTGTTTTGTAGCTTTGTGACCTGAAATTTTTGGCCTCTGAAGTCACTGCAGTGGAGAAGAGACAGCTGGAGGACTGAATTTTGTACAGTAAGTTTAAGTGCCAGAATGGGAAGTGGCCTGTATCAGTGCTTCTCAAACTTTAATGTGAATCAGAATCACTTGGAATCTGGTTGAGAATTCTCCCTCGGGTGGAGCCTGAACTTCTCCATTTCTAACAGGCTCCAAGATGGGCAGACCTCAAGGTGAGGTTCCACCAGTTTAAGGGATCACTAGGCCTGTAGGGGAGAAAAGCTCTGCAGAAGCTCCCAGCCATGCCCAGCCTGACCGTGGGCTGGCATGCCTGAGAAGCCTGTGATAAGTTGCTACAGTAAACTATAGTCACTCTTCTTTCTTTTCATGTCTGCTGCTCCTCTTCTCTCTTAATGGGCTTTCAACAGTTCTCAGCTTCAAGTCTATATTCTGATGTTTTAGCTCCACTTCTTTCCAATGATAGCTCCTCTTCCAATTACTGAAACTTTCCCCTATTATTTGGATTTTCAGATGAGAAATTTTGATTGAATCTTATTTGTTTATAAATGAGTTTCCTTCAGGATCAGTTAGCCTGTCAACTATGGTCAAGGATTAGTTTCACCTGGTTGATAGCCAGTTAGCAGAAACTGTGGGACAGATAACTATAAATAGATTTTAATATGCAAGAAATGGAAATGAAAAGATTATCAGTATTTGCTAGTTACTCTGCTAGATAGACTCTTTACAACTATTATGCTCATTTTAAAGATAAGAAAACTGAGGATCAAAGTTTAAGTATTGGCTTCAGGGTCTCATATGTAATGTGTGGTGGAATTGAGACCTTAAACCCATATCTGACTCCATCATTGTGCATTTTCTTCTGCTGCTAGCTCTCAGAGAGCCCAAGAGCTGGTTAAATTAAACACTCAGAAAAGCAACTGGCTGTTTTTAAAGATATAGACAAAGAAATACTTTTGCTGAGAATAAATTTGACTTAAGTTGCCAAAGCAATATGCTATTAATATTCACTTTATCTTCCATGACATTTGTATATCATTTTTCCTGTTGACTGCTCTCCTCTTTTTAAAATAATGTTTTTTTTTCCTGTAGTTTCCCCTTAGTACTTTATCATTTGCTTTCATTCATGTCATTAGATATCCTTATGAAATTTGTTTTCAATTGTTGGATGAACTTGGTTGATCTAACAACCACTTTGCTACAGAAACTTGGATAAGCCACTTCCATTGTTTTTTTTCACTGTTACAAGCAATACTTCCAGTATATCATAGTATTATTCATCTGTATCTGATTTTTTTTCTAAGGTCAGATTTCTAGAGGTAGGATTAGGAGAATAGGGGACATATATATGTATATATATATTGTTGCGTGACACCCCACAGGCCTGCATGCCTTATAGTTGCCCAGCCTGGAAACCGAAGAAAGAACCTAGACAGTGACAGAGACACCAGTGGTTTAGTGGACAGGGAATCTCATCAGTGTGAAGCAAGGGCCTGGAGCGACACCCTCACTGTGTGCAGCAGAGAGTGAGCAAGACATGACAGTAGCCTTCACTATTCTGGGGGAGAGGAAGGCTACCATTTATAGGGGGAATGGACATCAGGTGGGCTAATCACTTATCAGTCACTAATGAAGCCCTATAATTAAGAGGATGGATAGTCATGTGAGTGAAGCAGGGCCTGGTCAAGTAGGGGGATGTACAGAGAGCAAGACAACAGCCATGTTGGAGGGCCTGACTCTCTATAGTGAGGAGGTGAGGGAGGCCTATGGACTAGTTCAGATTGACTTGAGCTTCAGTTTCACTGGTATAAGCTATAAAGTAGCCTAAAGAGGCATCTCTGTTCCTTCCTGCATTACAACCCTTAGGGAGCAGGGCCTTGGTTCTTCCTCAGAACATAGGTTTGGGGAGGAAGGGCCTGTGGCAGAAACCAGCCCTGAGTTGTTAGTACACATTGGGCAAATGGCTGATGTCACTTCTCAGGTACTGCCCATTAGGTCTGGGCACAGTCATTGGAATATGCAACTGCTTCTAGGCCTGAGACTGCTGACACTTGACCCTGAGGTTGCCATTTAGGACAGAGTACTCATCGGTGACTTGAGCACAGAAGCAAGGCCTGAGGTGGGAACCAATACTCAGGTGCCCGCAGCGTCCTCACTATTGACAGCTTGTAACGAACATACTTAAAGAAACTGATTTCAATTGCAAATTAAAGGGCAAATGTTCTCAAACATGATATACACATACACACACATGTATATAAATACACATACATACACACACAAAGTTGATGAGGTTATAGTAACAAGAACCTTACGCTGCTGGCAACTTATATTGAAAATCCTAAAAGAAGATTTGTGTGTGTGTGGGGTGGGGGTGGTATATTTGACGGCTTGCAACTCAGAAAATTGTAATTTGTTTATATTTTCTTAACTACTAGTAAGGTTGAACTTTTTCTTATTTGCATTTCTTTGGCTCATCTGATTTCCTTATTTTAAAATGTGAGTAAAAGGATATCTGTTTTAATGAAGAAATCTTTAGATTTTTAATATTCAACTAGCTTCCTATGTGCTAGGTAAAGATGAGTAATCCTTGGTGCCTTACTTTAGGGATCTTACAGTCTATCAAGATAGATCAATATATGGATCATAGGCAATACTGCAGTATGATTTGGGCTACAGTATGTTGCAATAAGATAACAGAAAAGGGAGCAACTAGTCCCAGCTAGAGTCATAGGACCCTTCTCAGATGCTCACAGATATTTCCTGATAGGTACATGGTTATATGGGCTTCTCAGGTGGCTCATGGTAAAGAGTCTGCGTGCCAAGCAGGAGACACAGGCTCAGTTCCTGGGTTGTGAAGATTCCCCTGGAGGAGGAAATGGCAACCCACTCCAGTATTCTTGCCAGGATAATCCCACAGACAAAGAAGCCTGGTGGGCTACAGTCTATGGGGTCACAAAGAGTCAGATATGACTGCGTGCGTGCACACATGCACACATACACACACACCCTCATGGTTATATAAGTTAGGGGAAAGTTGCAGTATGATAATCAGCAGCATCACAGAGCAAGAGGATTGTTACAAAATCAAACTGGAGAGCCTTAAAGCTAACTTTCTGATATCAAAATTGGCTGAAGGCCAACCCTATGTTTCTTTAGGAGGTTCTTAAGAGCTATGACTGTAATTTTCTTTTCTCCTGGCATTTGACTATGAAAAATTCTGTCAAATAAATGAGAAAAGACAGACCCCCACCTCTTCAGCCTGCAGAACTCAGTGCCCTTGAAACAGCTGTTGAGGATGAGTCACGGAGTATTCTCTGGGACTTTGTTTCCTGGAAATGAGAAAGGTGTCTCTGGCCATGGCTGTGGCATTTTGGAGGAATCGCATTCCCAATCCAGTTGGAATGGTCCCAAGGTTCACCTCTGGATCACTTACATTCTTGACTTTCAAAATGAGTTGCAGTCTAAATTCCAAGGTGAGGTGAAAGATGAAGCTCCAACCAGGGGTCCTGGTGAGTGTTTCTGTTGAACTTCTGGTAACAAGGATCAAGGGCTGATGTTGTCGAAGCTGATGATGTTAAGGGAGATGGGAGTGGTGGTTAAGTAGGAAATGAGTGATGATTCCATGATTTGGAATCACAGAGAGGACATTAAAACCAACATGTAGTGTGTGAGGACTGTAGGTCTTAAACTTGATAAATCTGCTTTGTGAACTTCCAGGATGGAAGACAGCTTTGCCTTATTTTCTGCATTTATGAAACAGAGAAATCAGTTCCATTCTAGGCCCTGTTCATGACCACCAACTATGCTTCATGAAGAAATATTTTTAAAAATTTGAAAATGTTTTAAATCCCAAATTCAGGTATCAACATCAGAGGTTGTTTTAGTTTTTTGTGCACTTAGAGTTCTGAAGTTTAAGACTTTGAAGTTGCAACTGAGACTTTTAGTTTCTTCCTAGGAGATTTACCCCCCTGCAGGTGGCTGCCACCAGGTGAGAGATGGAGCTGGCTGTTGCCATCAGCTGTTCAGCTTTCCTGCTCTCTGCCAGGTGCAGCTGAACACACACCTGGATCCTCACTGTGCTCAACCATAAGTGAAATACGATGGACAGCAAAAATGAGCCCTATTACTAAATCACAGATTCCCCCCTACTGAAAGCACAATTCAAAAACAACAAGAAAACATTTAAGTGCTAAAAGATCCATTACCTGTTTGAGCTGATAACTCTGATTTTCTTCACTGATAGCATTTTGCTTTCATCCAGAGTCCCCCTTTTCCAGAAACTTTCTCTACAGTTATACTCTATCTATATTCTGTTTCCCTTACAAGTGCATCATTAATTTAGATAAAGCCTTGATTAGAAGAAATAGTCTATTGATATTGTTTTTGAAGATTCTGTAAATCCATTTTGGAATAGGATTGGGGTGTAAATAATTAGTGGTGCTCTAAGTCAGACTGTCATTCTTTCAGACCTAGTCTGAATGCATTTGAGAAACTCTTGGCCTTGGGAGAGGTTCTGAGAAGGAAACACAGAGCCCGAGCTAAGGGTGCCCACTAGTGCTGTATGATTCTGGGAATCTGGAGCTTCTGGATACTTGGCAGATTTCCCTCCCTTAAAAGAGCATGGCTTAATTAGTACTATGTTAGGGAACAGCAGAGACCTGGGGCCAGGGTCTTCTGGCATCTTTGGGGTCTAAAAGAAACTGCTGAAGAAGGAATTTTGTCAGAGGTGTAGGAGCCTTTTGAAATAATCGATTTGAGTAGGACAGATTCCTGGTGGGTGGGCCTCTCCTTGCTCAAGACCCACGGCTCAAGCCTTAATCAGTTGTGATTTACCACTTGCCTTTGCCCATTAAATTCTAACACTTTTCTGAATCCTTCTGAGTCAACACCTCAAACTGACTGCTGTGGCCAATGTTAAAATACCTGCCCAGGTCTCCCTTTAGGAAAGGACTTTCTGTCCAGCTGCTGAGATTACGGTTAGTTAACAACCTAGACTAGCGTATTAAAAAGCAGAGACATCACTTTGCTGACAGAGATCTGCATAGTCAAAGCTACAGTTTTTCAGTAATCATGTATGGTTGTGAGAGTTGGACCATCAAGAAGGCTGAGTGCTGAAGAACTGATGCTTTCAAACTGTCATGCTGGAGAAGACTCTTGAGAGTCCCTTGAACAGCAAGAAGATCAAACCAGTCAACCCTAAAGGAAGTCAACTCTGAATACTCATTGGAAGGGCTGATGCTGAAGTTCCAATACTTTGGCCACCTGATGCAAAGAGTTGACTAATTGGAAAAGCCCCTGATGCTGAGAAAGATTGAGAGCAGGAGGAGAAGGGGACGACAGAGGATGAAATGGTTGGATAGCATCATCGACCTGATGGACATGAGTTTGAACAAACTCTGGGAGATAGTAAAGGACAGGGAAGCCTGGTGTGCTGTAGTCCATGAGGTTGCAGAGTTGGACACGACTGAGAGATTGAACAAGAGGCCTTCTGCTGTTTGGTCTTTCAGTGTCTGTCTCAGCTTTAGAGCTGAGGCTGTAGTCTTTTAATCCCTGAGCAAGGCTGTGGTATAAGGGCCCAACCATTTGTGTGCACTGTGGGACATTTCTAAGGGGCAGTCTGTGCTCTAGAGCCCCTAGATGGGCATTCAGATGGCTCCCCCTGTTCCATCCTGCTTCCTTTTACAGGTGTTAGTCACTAATATACCTTTTGCATTCTTAACTTCGTATCACGGCTACATCCAAATAACCCCAACCAACCTAACTACTAATCAGCTTGGTGAGAAAGACACACCAATATTTATTGAGTGCCAATCATGTGCCAGGGATTGTTCTAGATAATATCCACTTTCTTTTAAAATCATCTTGCAGTGTTATGTACTAGGAATTATCATTATTTTTAAGATGGAGAAACTGTGGCACAGAGGACACAAATGACTTGCAAGGTCAAACAACTAAAAGTGGAATCAAGAATTGAATGTTGACTCTAGTGCTCCTAATTATTTTCCTTACCTAGCTTATTTGCCATTCCTGGGCTAATTCAACCATTTCAGCTACCTTTTGCTACCACCACTTAAGCAGGTATGTTTGCTCAAGCGGTAAACTGTTAGTATATATGTGGGAGAAGATGGGATCCTTTATGCTGTTTCTGTTATTTCCAGCCCACAGTGTTGCCTGGCACGTAATAGAAGCCTGATAAAGGTTTGATGATGAATAAACAAGGAGGGTTGAACATCCCAGTGCCCCAGCTCAGGTAAAGGAACGTGGCACAAAGGATAGTGATTGTAGGGAGGACATAATGACTGTGGATGGTGTCAGTGTGACAAGGAAAGAATTTCTAGATGTGAAAACTATATGTGAGCTTTTATATTTTGAACTCACTCTAGTTTCAACATAGCTTTAACCCCCTTAGTCTAGCTCATGGCTGGTGCGCTGATGTGGGAAAGGGTATAAAGCAATTAGCTCTAATATGTTTGACATTGTTGTGTGGATCTTTACTTTCCTTTAACCAAAACAGAACAGTGTCCTTTAAAATTTAACTGGGATATTGTAAGTTAATACATATCTCTGACAGAGGAGTTGATTTTTTAAGTTGTAGAATCATTCAGTTCCCTTCCTTCTCATTCTTCTCATCCTCATGCTGAAATCCATACCAGGTTGAGAACTCTGGAGGTTTTGATTAAAATTCAGAACTATCTCTGGAGATCAGCCCTGGGTGTCTGCTTGGGGATTGGACCACTAAGGTCCTGCTAGTGGAATTAAATCTTGATATGCTCACAGTGTGTATACTTGTAAACCTGTATACTGTATTATGTGCTTCTTTAAAAATGCAACTTCCCTGAGACCTGTAATGAGAGAGTAGATCTAAGTTAGTAACCCCCCTTTTTCTTCCTTTTTCCACTTTTCTTATTGCTGTCTTAGCACATTTGTTTATCTCTCTTCCAGGACTATAAAGTCACAGCAGGTTGGAACTATGTCTCATTCACCACTCTTTCTCCATCTGATTCCTAGTCAACTTAAAATCATATAGTTCCATAAACTTTTGCTGAATACATGAAAAAGAACAGTCTGACCCAGCTGAGGGGTCTTAGGTTCTGGGACTTGAATCTACTTTTATATTTCACCAGCTATGTGACCACAAGCTACTCACTTCTTTGTCTCTGCACAATTTTATGTTGATAGGAATAATATCCCTTTGTTATAAGGTTGCGTAAAGAAAACTTGATAGTATGTGTGTATATTTGCCTCATGTTGTTTAGTTGCTAAGTCGTGTGCGACTCTTTGTGACCCCATGGACTAACTCACCAGGCTCCTCTGTCCATGGGATTCTGCAGGCACGAATACTGGAGTGGGTTGCCATTTCTTTCTCCATACTTGCCTTATTGTAGGGATTTAATATTTATTCCTTCAGTCTTTAATAGAAACATTATCTTAAAGCTTTTCTTTATTGTATTCTTAATAGCCAAAGAAGTGCTTTTCTCTTTTTAAGAGCACACAGGAAATCCGCTGTCTTTGACTGTCATGGTTTGCTTTTCTCTGGTTTGTCGATTTCCAACACTGATTCTGAAGCTTTTGTGCTAATGCTCATCTTACAATGCAAGTAACGGGGAATATTGCAGCCGAATCCAATGGGAGCTAACCAAAAGGAAATTTTCTAATTTAAGATTTGACAGTCATTGCAGCTGAGAATAAGGTTTGCTAAATATTTAACTGGATTAACACTTCTTAAGAGGAATTCTGTTGAATTTTATAAAGAAAGATCAAAGTTTTGAGGTTTAAGTTCTGGTTCTATGTATTTTCTACTTAGAGTGAAAAAGCTCTGAATCTTTTTAGTCTATAGGAAAGTTTTAATAAATCCTTGGTGAACTATTTCCACCAGAGAATTTGTCTGTATTATAGTCAAGAGACCATGTATTTTAATTCATGGTTGAATTCCGGTTTCAGGGCATCAGAATGCTCTGTCTTCATGATACAAATGAACTTACAAAACAGAGACTCACAGACTTAGAAAACAAACTTATGGATTCCAAGGGGGGAAGAATGGGGGGGAAGGGGTAGTTAGAGAGTTTGGGGTGGACATGTATACACTGCTATATTTAAAATGGGTGAGCAACAAGGACCTACTGAATAGCACATGGAACTCTGCTCAGTGTTATGTGGCAGCCTGGATGGGAGGGCACTTTGGGGGAGAATGGATACATGTATATATGTATGGCTCTGAGTCCCTTTGCTGTTCATCTGAAACTGTCACAACATTGTTAATCAATATACTTCCACATAGAACAATAAGTTTTTTTTAACTAACAGCTAAAAGGAAAAAATACTCTGTATTCTATAACATGAATGATCAGTTGGCTAGCTATATTTCATGACCCTGGTTTATATAAAATTCATAGAGGGAAGATGTTTAACTAGTTTATTCTTAATATCCTTAAGATGTAGTTCTAAAAGTAAAAATATATCCTTAAATTTAATAATGGTGATAATAATAACAGCAACATCAATTATAGCATCTAGTGTTTATTGAGAGCTTATTATGTCCTAAGCACTTTGTTAAGGACTTTATAGATATTATTTCATTGCAGCTTCATAATAACTCTGGAAAGTAAGTACTATTATTATCCCTAAATTACAGATGAGAAAAATGAAATTCAGAAAAATTATATAAATTGACTAAAGTATCATTATAATTGTTCTAGCTGGACCATTATGATTCTGATTCATTTCAGATCACTGGCTCTTAACCATTAAGCACTACAGCTAATAAAAAACAAAGGTTGGTATATGAAGGACTATTTAAAGAAATATGCTTATCTGTGGGCTCATAGAATCTCAGAATTAGAAGAGACCTTAAAGGTCATTTAATTCAATATCAAATTATTTGAAGTTTATATAGTCTTTGGCAAGTACAAGGGATTGAGGAAAAGAGGTATGTTTCTTTCATGGGTCTGAAAACTTGCTCTATATTCTAAATCTCTTTATGTCCTTTTTAAAAATGTCCTTTATTTTTAAATAAAATGGTGGTGGTAGCACTGGCCAGATTATCTCAAAGTGTTGTTACTTGAGTTGATGGGTTTGGAAATATTTTAAATAGCAACATATGTAAGGAATTAACAGTAATAAATGCCTTAATATCCTTAATCCACAATAAAATTACAATTTGACTTTAATAAAGTTCTTGAAGGAAGCAGTACCTTATCTTATCTGTACATATAACTACAATAAAACATTGAGAAAAATTTTCTAATACAAGCCTACAGCTTTATGTATATATTATCCTCAATATTCAGAGACTCACAAAATGTTAAGAATGTTAACATGTTAAGAAGATTAAAATATTAATAAATAATTATCACATATTAATACATTTGGAAAATATTTACTGTATCAAAAAAAGATCACTCCCAGGTTTTCAAAATAATCAGTGTGTACCAACTCTAGTCCTCTTGCTAAGTGATTACATTGAACATGAGAGTGAGGGTGGTTACATTTCTACTGACCCTGAAGTAAATATCAAAGGACAGAACAATATTAATTTCCAGACATCATAATCCAACTGTACAAAAATACCAGAATCCTGAATACCTGTTTCTCCTTGTAATAAGTGATCACCTTAAAGAGAATACAACACATCTGACAGATATGAAAGCCGCTAAGTCTTCAAAGAAGACTCATCCCTTCCCCAAACAGGTGAGTCAATAGCATCAACATTTTAAAATGTCAACTGCTGGATTCTATCTTGTTTGGTACAAAACAGCAACAGTTCATTCATTTGAAAAGCCCTTGTTTGAGCACCTGCTATATACAAGGCACCATGGCATGCTTCAAGGGGTGCCAGGGATAAATCATAGACAAGAGTTCCCTAAAGAGCCCACAGTCCCAGTGTAACTGATTAGACATACGCAGTAATCAACTTTGTATGGAGAAATTGCTAAGGGTGGAGTTGTCTTTGAAGGATGGTAGAATTAGAGTGAGCAAAATAATGGAAACCTTATTCCTGGGTGTGAAGGTAACATGCAAGAAGGGACAGAGCCCACTGCATTTTGGGCAAAATTTATGTAAGGACAATTCTGTATCATTAATGCTGAATGATTTGGAAGGCTGCTAAAGGGAGATAACATGTAAAAGTGAGTAGAATCCTGTTGTGTGGGCTTCCCTGATGGCTCTGCAGGTAAAGAATCTGGCTGCAATGCAGGAGTCACAAGGAGACAGGTGTTTGATCCCTGGGTTGGGAAAAGTTCCTGGAGGAGGAAAATGATAACCCACTCCAGTATTCTTACCTGAAAAATCCCACATAGCCTGGTGGCTACATCCCAAAAATGCCGAACGAGTCGGACACAACTGAGCAACTATGCACGCAGAATCATATTGTGCAGAGCCTTAAATGATGGATTAATTATTTTATTGCCAGTGGGAGCCACGGTAATGACCTTGAGCTAACAGTAGAGGTGCAGTCCATGAGGGGTCCTGAAAGGATTATTTGTAGGATGTGGTTTCAGAACCTACAGTTGGACACTGCTGACCACTCTCCTTCTTGAAACTTGCATGCCTCAGTCCCTCCTTGTTGTCCTCCTACTTCTTGGATCAGGCCTTCCCTCTATCTCTCACAGGCTGTTTCCCTGTTGCACCTTTGTCTGTCATGGACTCTTCTGATGCTACAGGCTCTCCTAGGGTGAGTGTGATGATACTTATACAGGAAAGACCCCCAAATCTTTACCTACAGGCCAATGTGCTCTGCTCAGCTGCAGAGCCACATTCCTTACATCCTCTGAAAATCTCGCCCTGGATGGACATTGTCCTGAGTTGAATTTTTCCCCTTTTCCCCTACCTCCCAAATTCATATATGGAATCCTAGACCCCATTATCTCCACATGTGACAGTATTTGAAGATAGGTTCTTTAAAAAAGTAATGAAGTTCAAATGAAGTTGTTAGGGTGAGCCCTAGTCTAACATATCTGGTGTTCTAATAAGGGGAGGTGAAGGACATAGTCACACACAAACGAATCACTTATATGAAGACACAAAGAGAAGATGATCATCTACAAGCCAAGGAGGGACCTCAGAAGGAACCAACCCTGCCGACACCTTGATGACTTTTAGCCTCCAGAATTGTGAGAAAATTAGCATATGTTGTTTAAGCCACTCAGTCTGTGGTCCTTTGTTATGGCTGTCCTAACAAATATAAACATCTCACACCTGAAATACTTAAAATGAAACCCTACCATCACCTCTCTCCCAGGTCCCCAGATCAGACACTTATAGAGAATGACCCAAAGTTAGCCTGAGGGCCAGTAGAACTCTCTCTAAAACATCTATCAGGACAACCAGATATGGGAAGGATATTATGATTCACCAGAAAGAAAATCTAACCCAGTACTGGGTTAGAAGCCAGCATTAGAGTCTGGGCAATGAAACAAAAGGAAGAACATATAGAACATTTAGATAGAAAAATCTAATCAGGTCATCTGAAATCCCACTTCATTTAAATAAATGTTTCCCAACTTTCTTCCATGCAGACAATGTGCATTTTGGGGACAAACATGACATGTTACTATCATAGTGTTCTTTGATATGCTTTTTGTACTTGTCAGTATACTGTAATATATTTTATATGTATCATATAAATATATATAAAATACATTATATATATATAAATATATATAATATATTTATAAATATAAATATATATCATAAACATATTTTAAATAGTATATATATTATATATAATAAATACAATATAGTACATTATATAATATTTATAATACATTATTATAATAATAATATATATAACACAATATGTATAATAATATATAATAAAATAATATATAAAAATTTTATATATATATATATATACATATATATATATAGTCTACAGGTTTTATCTCCAAACCAGTATCATCTCCTGCTTAAATTACTGTAGGCTATTACCAAGTTTCTCTATTTTTTCCCATGCTTTTCTGCAATCATTAGCCATTTAGCAATCTGAATACTAGTTAGCCATGATGATAATATAATAATGTTCTAGGTTATCTGTGCCCTTCCTTAAACTGTCTCTCTCAGCCGTCCATCCGCTGGCTGCCCATTGCACTTCTGGCCATGACTGTAAAGCCCTCCTGCCTACCTTTCTGACCGCATCTGTCACCACATTGCTTACTCTGCCTTAACAAGCCTGGGCTGCTCCTGGTTCTTAGAATGCTGTAAGGCTTCAGGGCCTTTACATGTCCTGACTGCTCTTCATGAAGTACTCTTTCCCTTATTTTTTGAATGACTTGTTTTTATTATTCATGTTCTAGATCAAATGCCAGCTCCTCAGCGATGTTCCTCTTCTGTCCACCTCATGAGAATCAACAGTTTCTAGGTCTCTCTTTATCATAATCCTCTCTTTTGTTCCTGTAACACACAATGCTCACTGCAGCACCCTTATTTGATTCCTGTCTTCCCTGATTAGGATGTCGTCTCCATGGAGGCATGACTTTCGTGGGTCTTGTTTGTATTGTCTTGAAGAGTAACTAGCACATAGCCACCATTTAACTCACATACAGTTAATGAATGTTGAATAAAATCCACTTTCACTGTGGAGATAAAATTATTAATTTTAAAAATGTTTTTTAATTGGGAAGTATTTCATGTATTTAAAGAAAAAATAGGTACTGTAACAAGCACTTTTATCCCCATCAGCTAAGTTGTATACTCTTAATTGTGCCATTTTGGTTTTTATTCAAATCTTCATATTTCCAAGAGATTAAACATTATGGTTTTAGTTGAAAGTCCCTGTCTACCTCTTTTGATCCCCATTCCCTTTCTTTCTTTTTCAGAGGTAACCACTATTATGAAATCACTCTTTGGTGCAAGCCAAGGGAATAATTTTTTTTGAAGTTATGTAAAACAATTTCTTCAGACAGAAGAAGAATCATATTCTGTCTCAAGAGTTCCAGAGGCAAAAAAAGAAAACCTGTACCTCCTTCTAAGCTTTCCTTCCTCATTCCTGAGACCTGCTCATGTTTGGTGGCTTTCTAGTTATAACAGTTTGGCTACTTCTTTTCCTGTGCCCTTCTAGATAGATCTGTGAAGTTCCTAACTACCAGCATTTAATTAGCATCAATCACTAACTACCCTTTACTCTTTCAACTAGGGAAGCACAGAATGAGAACCTGGACTTAGACTATTGTGCACTAGGTAGGTTTGGGTCCATCACTTAACCTACTTAAGCTAAGAGAGTTTTCTATCTCTTACCCTGGATCAGTGACTTTTGTCTTCTATACCTACTGAAAGAGCTTCTTAGGTTGCTCAAACAGTAAAGAATCCTGCAATGCAGGAGACCCAGGTTCCATCCCTGTGTCAGGAAGACCCGCTGGAGAAGGGATGGCAACCCACTCCAGTATTCTTGCCTGGAGAATTCCTCAGACAGAGGAGCCTGGTGGTCTACAGTCCATGGGGTCATAAAGAGTCAGATAGATTGAGTGACCAACACTTCACTTCACAGTGACTTAACACCCAATCATCACAAACCTGATGGCCATGTCTTTGAGGCTTCCCTGGTGGCTCAGACGGTAAAGAATCCACCAGCAATGCAGAAGGCCTGTGTTTAATCCCTGGGTTGGGAAGATCCTCTGGAGGAGGGCTTGGCAACCCACTCCAGTATTCTTGCCTGGAGAATCCCCATGGACAGAGGAGCCTGGTGGGCTACAGTCCATGGGGTTGCAGAGTCGGACATGACTGAGTGACTAGGCAAGCAAGCATGTACCCATTGAAAGTCCTAATTCTTACACATGGTGCACCCAAACCTCCTCTGTATGTTTTATGTCTCTGACTGGGTGCATCTGGTTGTAAGTGCCTTATTTGGGTTTTTAGATTTTTATATAAATGAGCAGTTGTCCCAACATTTGTGAATTTTAAGCTTCTCAGAATCAGACAGATGCTAGATTATGTCTTTGCCAAAGGTTATTTACCTCCCTAATACCTGCTTCACTGCATTTACCAATTTGCTTTAGGGCAGCGATACTCCCAGCTGGAAGCTGGTGAATCATAAACTTGTCTTATCTAGTCTTGATAATGCTGTTACTCTTATCCAGATATTAGATTTCTCACCTTCCCTTGCAACTATGTATTTCTGTATAACCCAGTTTGGACCAATAAGATATGTGATTAGAAGATGCTTGCTCCTTAGAAGAAAAGCTATGACAAACCTATACATCATAGTAAAAAGCAGAGACATCACTTTGTTGACAAAGATCCCTATAGTCAAAGGTATGGTTTTTCCAGTGGTCTTGTATGGATGTGAGAGTTGAACTGTAAAGAAGGCTGAGTTCCAAAAAATTGATGCTTTTGAACTGTGGTGCTCTTGAGAGTCCCTTGGGTAGCAAGGAAATCAAATCAGTCTATCCTAAAGGAAATCAACCTTGAATATTCATTGGAAGGACTGATGCTGAAGCTGAAACTCCAGTACTTTGGCCACCTGATGCGAAGAGCTGACTCACTGGAAAAGACCCTGATGCTGGGAAAGATTGAGGGCAGAAGGAGAAGGGGACGGCAGAAGATGAGATGGTTGGATGGCATCACCAATGCAATGTACATGAGTTTAAGCAAACTCTGGGAGATAGTGAAGGACAGGGAAGCCTTTTGTGCTGCAGTCCGTGGGGTCACAAAGATTCGGACACAACTGAGTGACTGAACAACAGCAAGAGTATTATTGGTGGAGTTGTGAGGAGGCCTCTGATAAGAGGGAAGCTGAATCTTTCATGATCTCACTGAGTACCTGAACCACCCTACTATTGCTAACTCCAAACTTCTTGTTATTGAGCATAGAATCTTCCTCAGAGTGTCTGTATTAGTTTTCTATTGCTACTATAACAAACCCCCACAAAATTAGAAGCTTAAACAATACACATATACTAATTATCTCTCTGTTCTGGAGGTCAGAAATCCAAAATGGGATCTTACTGGGCTAAAGTCAAGGAGTTGGAAGGACTGTGTTCCTCTCTGGAGGTTCTAAGGAAGGATATTCCCTTTCTTTCTCCTGCTTCTAGAAGCCACCCACATTCTTTTACTAGTGGTCCCCATTCTCCATCTTCAAGAAGCCAATGATGATTCCTCTCTCTGTGCTTTTCTTTTGTGGTCACATCTTTCTCTGGCACATTTTGCCTTTCCCTTTCTACTTTTAAGGGGCCTCATGATTACATTCCACACATTTGACTAGTCCAGGATAATCTGCTTATCTCAAAGTCAATTGATTTGCAATATTAATTTCAATTGCAACCTGATTTCCCTTTGACCTATAACATAATTTATTCACAGGTTCTACAGATTAAAATGTGTACATCTTTCTGATTATATTTCAATGAAAAAAAAACACTACTTTTCCAAATTCCTGCTCACCTATACCCATTTGAATATTCCACAGATATTTCAAACATCTCAGACTGAATCCACTCATTTTCCAACAGGTATACTGGCTTACCCACTGTTTTTCTCTCTCATGCAATGCCATAGTCAAACACCCAAGGCACAGTTGGAAATGTAGGATTTTTTTTTAGAATTCTTCCTGCTCATAAAATGTTACCAATTTTTTCCCTTAAATTATTCCTTGAAATACTTTTTCCCCTAGGTATTTCTGGAATTCCTTCCCTTAATCCTCATCTCCAGCTTTACCATATATTTCTTATTACTATACTTATCTATTACTTTTAGGAGAGTTATTTAATGATTTTCTATCTCAGTTTCTTTATCTGTAAAATGGAGATAGTCATAGGTCTTACTTTATAAGAGTTTTGTATTAAATGAATTAATATTTATTAATTGCTTAAGAGGGTGCCTGAAACAAAGCAAGTACCACAATATGTTAAAGCTATTATCATTCTAATTGTCATGTCATACTACCAACACAATTATGTTAAGGTTCTGATCAGTCGCTCTCTGGATTATTTAATCAGCCTCCTAACTCTCCTTCTGCATCTCTTATTGTTGTCAAGCTGACTTCAGCAGCACCTTCAGGCCACTCTGTCTAAGTCGTAAACTGGATCTTTTGGCCATGCTGCTTAAGATCCTCTGATGTTATGCAGAGGATCAAGTTCATGTTTCTTATCCCAGCATATATTGATACAAGGCCTTCCATGAATTGTCCTGTTCCACTGTACCTCAGACCTCACCATGGTGTGTCTCAACTTTCTTTCTCCAGAAATTTGGACCTGCTAGAATAGCCTGCCCCCACATACTGTCACAGGGCCTTTGCTGATGCTGCCTGTGCTCCTGGGATGATCTCTTGTCTCTTCACATTTTTCCCACTTGCTTTGCCTAAATCAGCTAGGAAGGTTGACCAGATGACTTTATTCCTCCCCTGGGCCTTTCCATAATCCTCCCATGTAGCTTGGTCTAGGGCTATACCTCTGAGTTTCCTTGTCCTTGGACAAGGAACAAGTCTTCTAAAAATCTTTGTTTCTCTCTCTATGTATATCATATCTCTCTCTTGCTTAAAACCCTCCTATAGCTTCTCTTTGTCTATATCATGTTTCTCAGAGGTCTGCAGTCTTGGCCTCTGAATCTATTGCCTGTGATTCTTTACCAGAGTCACTAGTACCCACCCCAGCTACTCTCATCATCCAGCCACACTTGCCTTCTTTTTTCCCTTAGACATAAAGAGCTTTTCTACCTCAGCGTCTTTGCCATGCTATTCTCTCTGCTTGGATACTCATTCCTCAGGTAGTCACATGACTGCTTTCTTCTCATTTAGATCTCAGTTTAAATGTTACATACCACAGACCCTGGTTACAGTGCTCTTCCAGACCTCTTTTTTTTTTTTTTTTTTTAAATGTAGTTACACTCTCTCCTATCACCACTTTTTTCTTTTTCTTTTTTTGTGGCTACATGCAACTTTTCATTTAATACAGAGCTTATTTATGAGAACCCAGCCTTGATAATAAACAACAAGAGGGATTAAGAGAAAAATATGTACTGGGAACAATATATTGCAAATAAGAGAACCCCAGGCACCCTCTTGCCTTTTCAACAGAGTGTGTAAGAGCTGGGAAGTTGGGGTTGCTGTAGGAGGCATCACCCTCAGTTTGGTGATGCACCAGTTAGTCAGGCCAGAGGCAAAGCAGAATTGGCCTGCTGTTTTCTTTTTGATTGATGTCTTTCTAAAAAATTATTTTTAGTTAGAGGATAATTGCTTTATAATGTTGTGTTGGTTTCTGCCATACAGCAATGTGGATCAACCATAGGTATACATATATCCCCTCTCTCTTGAGCCATGGCCACTTTAAAAAACTTGGCACAATTTGAAACTCTTACATAGTAATTTGATGACAAGATTACTGACTCTTTCCCACTAGGATGTAAGCTTCAGTGAGGGCAGGAATTTATGAGTCTTATTCACTTCTTAATCCTCAGTTTTTAGAAATAATAGGCTTCTAATAAACAGCTGGTGAAAAGATTCAGTGGATGTACCAATGGATAAAAATGTTTCAAGATATCTGTGTAGCAGAGTTTCAATATGTGGGCTTTGAATTATGATTAAGTGACTGAAAAACTTTAAAATGTGGGCATCTTTGGGGGAGGCATTATTCTGCCTACCGCAGTGCCCAGCAGCACAACGGGAGGAGCAGCAGCAATGGAACTGCTGCCTTGGGTGGTGTTGCCGTGTAAGGGAAGGAGCGGCGATCTGTGTTGAGGCCTGTTCTTGGTTCTGTCACTAATTTGGGCCATCTACTTTCTATCTCTGGGATTCATTGTCTTCATCTCTTAAAGGAGAAGATTGGCCTAGACAAAAAAATATGTGTGTGTATATACATATATATATATACACACATATATATATCGGTTCAGTTCAGTCGCTCAGTTGTATCCGACTCTTTGCCACCCCATGGACTACAGCACGCCAGGCCTCCCTGTCCATCACCAACTCCCGGAGCTTGCTCAAACTCATGTCCATCGAGTCAGTGATGCCATCCAGCCATCTCATCCTCTGTCATCCCTTTCTTCTCCTATCTTCAGTCTTTCTCAGCATTGGGGTCTTTTCCAGTGAGTCAGTTCTTCACATCAGGTGGCCAAAGTACTGGAGTTTCGGCTTTAGCATCAGTCCCTCCAGTGAATATTCAGGACTGATTTCCTTTAGGATCGACTGCTTTGTTCTCCTTGCAGTCCAAGGGACTCTCAAGAGTCTTCTCCAACACCACAAATATATATGTACACACATATATATTTATATATTGGTAGCAAATTTTTTTCTTTAAATAAAATAGAAAAACATAAAGGCTTCATAGTTGCAGTGATAATGCAGTTTATGAAGAAATGGATCAATTGCTTATCCTTCCCTGTATCCAAATACTGTAATTATACTAGGTTGAATAGTGTCTTCTCCAAATTCATGTCCACCCAAAAGCTCCGAATGTGACCTAGTTTGGAAATAGAGTCTTTACAGATGCAGTTAGTTAAAATGAGGTCAAACTGGGGAACCCTAACCCAATGACTTGTGTTCTTATAATAAGAGGAAACACAGATGCAGACACACGGGAGAACACACCAGTGATGGAGGCAGGGATCAGAGTGATGCATCCCCAAGCTGAGGAATCTCAGGGCTTGTCAGAAGCTATCATGAGCTAGGAGAGAGGCGTGGAACAGGTTCTCCTTCAGAGTACCCAGGAGGAACCAACCCTTCTGATGCCTTCATTTTAGATTCCTAGCCTCTAGGACTGTGAGATAATAAATTTCTGTTGTTTTAAGCCACCCAGTTTGTGGTACTTGTTACAACTCATATCATACATTTTTGAACTGCTAATCCAGCTTCATTTAGACAAAGTCCAGGAGCTTTTTGCTATATGGTTTGCCTCTTCTAGATTTTCAGGTGCTAACCAGTAGATGTCTTTGAAGTAAAGCTGAAGATATTGTATTTTCAGTTCAGTTCAGTCGCTCAGTTATGTCCAACCCTTTGCGACCCATGGACTGCAGCACGCCAGGCTTCCCTATCTGTCACGAACTCCAAGAGCTGGCTCAAACTCATGTCCTTCAAATCGGTGATGTCATCCAACCATCTCATCCTCTGTCATCCCCTTCTCCTCCTGCCCTCAATCTTTCCCAGCATCAGGGTCTTTTCAGATGACTCTGTTCTTCGCATCAGGTGGTCAAAGTATTGGAGCTTCAGCTTCAGCATCAGTCCTTCCAATGAATATTCAGGACTGATTTCCTTTCGAATTGGTTGGTTGGATCTCCTTGCTGTTCAAGGCATTCTCAAGTGTCTTCTCCAACATCACAGTTCAAAAGCATTAATTCTTCGGTGCTCAGCTTTCTTTATGGTTCAACTCTCACATCCTGGAAAAACCATAGCTTTGACTAGTTGGAACTTTGCTGGCAAAGTAATGCCTCTGCTTTTTAATATGCTGTCTAGGTTGGTTATAACTTTTCTTCCAAGGAGTATCTTTTAATTTCATGGCTGCAGTCACCATCTGCACTGATTTTGGAGGCCCCCCCCCCCACTGTTTCCATTATTTCCCCATCTGTTTGCCACAAAGTGATGGGACTGGATACCATGATCTTCATTTTTTGAATGTTGAGTTTTAAGCCAGCTTTTTCACTCTTCTCTTTCACTTTCATCAAGAGGCTTTTTAGTTCTTCTTCGCTTTCTGCCATAAGGGTAGCTTCATCTGCATATCTGAGGTTATTGATATTTCTCCTGGCAATCTTGATTCCAGCTTGTGCTTCATCCAGCCTGGCATTTTGCATGATATACTCTGCATATAAGTTAAATAATCAGGGTGACGATATACAGCCTTGTCATACTCCTTTCCCAATTTGGAACCAGTCTGTTGTTCCACGTCTGGTTCTAGCTGTTTCTTCTTGACCTGCATTCAGATTTCTCAGGAGGCAGCTAAGGTGGTCTGGTAGTCCCATCACTTTAAGAATTTTCCAATTTGTTGTGCTCTACACAGTCAAAGGTGTTAGTGTAGTCAACAAAGCAGAAATAGATGTTTTTGTAGAACTCTCTTGCTTTTTCTATGTTCCAGTGGATGTTTGCAATTTGATCTCTGGTTCCTCTGCCGTTTCTATATCCAGCTTGAACATCTGGAAGTTCTTGGTTCACGCACTGTTGAAGCCTGGCTTGGAGAATTTTGAGCATTATTTTGCTAATATGTGAAATGAGTGCGATTGTGCTGTAGTGTGAACATTCTTTGGCATTTCCTTTCTTTGGGATTGGAATGAAAACTGACCTTTTCCAGTCCTGTAGCCACTGCTGAATTTTCCAAATTTGCTGGCATATTGAGTGCAGCACTTTCACAGCATCATCTTTTAGGACTGTACTTTGCTTTGTCTTTTTTGATCTGGAGAATCTCATCTCCTTCCAAGTTTGAGCAATCCAGACTGTTCAAAGTTAAAAAATATGCTTTGGAAAGAAGGCCACTAGGTGGCGGTGGCATTCACCCATGGCCCAGGTAACCTGCTGCGAGGCACGTGGCTGGAGGTGATAGATAACCTTGTGTCCTATCCTGCCTCTCATCAGCATCAAATCACACTGAAAGAGCAAGGCTCTGGTGTTTTGATGCAGAACATTAGCAACATACATGCATGGGAAACCTGAGAGCTGAAAATGCCACCTAAGCCTCAAGCCCCAGGCATGAGACAGACTCGCTGATTCCAAGGATCCTATCACCGTGTGAACAACCAAGATTAACTGTTCTGGACCATGTGAGGATCACTTTCCCACTCTGGACTGTGAATCCTGTTTATTTTGAGATAAAAAGAAGCCATGTAGAAAAAACAAGGTTTTTTTTTTTTTTTTTTTACTGCTTGGAAATAGTCTCCCATTGAGCAGGTGTCTCCCTGTTCCCCCGTCCGTCCTTTTCTTGAACATGTTCAGACCCGTCACTCTTTGCCAGGGAGCTCCCATTAGCACAGCTGAGGCTGGGGCCTGCACAGCCTATGCAGGTTATGGATGCCCGGGGGCTTATCAAATGCCTTTCCCTCCGCACCCCGCTACCTCTCAGGGGCTGATTTCCTCTAAGAACTGCTGAGGGGAGGCACAGTGTGCTAGCTGAGACTTCCAGTCACAACCTGACCGCTCTATGCTTCACATTTAAGGCTGCCCCTCCTGAGTAACAAACTAAGATTATTCCAGGTGACCAGTGTTTGGGATAGTTTGATTCAGTGAATTTAAGTTCATGTAACCCAGTGTTTTGGGCTATTCTACAAACTGTAGCTTTGCATGTGATGACAAAGAGTCCATTTTTAAATATATTTGGGGAATATTATGTTGACAGTGGTGTGTATGTGCTTTGGCTTGTTGCTTCTGGAGTTTAAAATCATTTTGTAACTTTTGTGCAATGGAAATTTTTAAGAAGGAGATATGAGTGACAGATGAACTATCACTCTCACCCCTACTTTTTTTCCTCAGAAAACTTACTGAAACCTCCCAGAATTTCTTTTAAAGTGGTACAATAAAGGTCACCCTACCTTATTGCATATTGTATCAGTTTTCTTTTGCTGCATAATATATATATTTCACTTAGCAGTGAAAGTGCAGAGTTCTTACCACTGGACAGCCAGGGAAGTCCCCAATCAGTATACTTTTCTCAAGACTGAACCAGGAACTTATAAAGGGCCCAGTAGGGATAGGCTGTTTCTGTTCCATGATGTTGGTGGGAAAGCTTCCAAGGCTCAGGGTACCTTAAAGGCTGATATCATCTGCAGCCTCTTTAACAAGTCTGGAGTGGCTGGAACCTCAGCTGTAGCTGTTGGCAGGCACACTTACATATGATGGCTCCATGTCGATGTTGGGCTTCCTTACAGCATGGTGACTGCTTTCCATGAGTGAGCATCCCCAGCAGTCCCAGACAGAGACCTTTTATGGTCTTGCTTTGCAAGTCATATAATGGCACTTTTTTCAGAGTTACAAACCCACCCAGATTCAAGGGGAAGGAACATGTCTCACATTTCAGTGGGCAAAGAGTCAACATCTATTGTAAGCAGACCATGAGGGAAGGGAGCTGTTGTAGCAATTTTTGGAATATGCCATCTGAATATTCATTGGAAGGACTGATGCTGAAGCTGTAGCTCTAATACATTGACCACCTGATACAAAGAGCTGACTCATTAGAAAAGACACTAATGCTGGGAAAGATGGAAGGCCAAAGAAGAAAGCAGCAGAGGATGAGATGGTTAGATAGCACTACCGACTTAGGGCTTCCCTCAAAGCTCAGTTGGTAAATCATCTGCCTGCAATGCAGGAGACCTGGGTTCAATTCCTGGGTCAGGAAGATCCCTTGGAGAAGGAAATGGCAACCCACTCCAGTATTCTTGCCTGGAGAATCCCATGGACAGAGGAGCCTGGCGGGCTACAGTCCATGGGATGGCAAGAGTCAGACACGACTTAGTGACTAAACCACCACCAAACCACCACCACCACTGACTCAAAGGACATGAATTTGAGCAAACTTTGGGAGATAGTAATGGACAGGGGAGCCTGGTGTACTGCAGTCGATGGGGTCAGAAAGAGTCGGAAACTAGGTGACTGAAAAACAACAGCAGCAATCAGGCACACATCAGTACCTTATCTTCAGATAGCCATTGATGGATGACTGGAAGGATGACTGAGATTCATATCTGTATAGTATCAAGCAGTCCCTGTATATAGTTAGGTCTTGAAAGCTATTATATTATAGAATACTGGAACTAGAAGGGAGTTTATGTATCCCCACTCTCCATGGAGTATAACTTTCATTTCTGAAAGCAGCTATATAGCCAGGACCTGAAGATATCAAGATGTATAAAGTTTTAAACTTGATTTTAAGGAGCTCACTGTCTGTCAGGGGACAAAAACTTGTAAAGAACTTTGGAGTTGGATAAAGGAGGTTTCAAAGACATAGTGAAGTGTGAACTGAGATTTGAAAGGGAAAAGGAGTACAAGAGCCAACATGGAGCTGGGAAAGGCATTGCACTCTGCAGATACTTTCTGGAGGCAGTGGGGCGGGGGTGGATCAGCAGTGTGCTGTGTCTCAGAGCATCAGTGGTTTGTAAAGAAAGTGCAAGGTGGAAAGTGGAAGGAATAGCTGAAGGGTGCTGGTCTATCATCATATGAGGGAATTTGAATTTTATCATGTAGTCCACAGAAAACCATGCAAGAAATTTTGAACAGAAAAGTGACAAGATCAGGTTTCAGCATTAGAAAGGTTCTTTATCCCAATGTAGAAGAGACACCAGGGGGCTGAGGTGGCCACAGTGAGAGACACCAATTAGGAAGCAATGTGATCCAGGGGAGAAATGACAAGTCCTGAATCAGGAAGCTGGTGGTAAGAATGGAGTGGAAGGGAAGGGCATTGAGTAATTTTTAAGGCCATTCATGAATTAATGTACATAAAGCACTCAGGATAAGGACCAGCACATAGAAACTCTCAAAAGTGTAAGCTGCTCATATTATTATTATTGTTTTTTTAGGAGCTAGATTTTATGAGTTACCAGTTGTAGGGATGAGGAAAAGAGACTTAAGATGACACCACACACCTGGTTTTGTGACTGAGAGCTGTTGGCACCGTTTCTTAGCAGAGGCAACAGAGGAGAAACAGCTGGTCTGAGGAGATAGATAATAAGTCCTGTTTTGGACATGAGAATTTTTAGGTGTTTCTGTAATCCTGCAGAGGTAAGTTTTAGAAGTTTGTTGGAAATGGAGCACAACAGCAAGGTCTTGGCTTGATATAGGATTTGGTGATCATTATTGAATGCCAATGGAAATTATAATAAAGCACACTTCATTATTCAGATGTTTTAGGACACTTGTCTTATCTCCCCTCATTTTTTCCACCATTCCTCATGTGCAACAAAGGCACTTTAATTTCTCAATCATCTTTCTAAAAACACCTTTAATATATCTCTTAAAATACAATAATATTTAGAAGGGACTTTGGCATAATTGTAACCTTAATAGACTTTCATGTGGAGGACACTAAGCTTAATTTTAATAGAATCCCACTGTCCTTTGCAAAAGGGAAATATAAAACAACTCCTGGATTTCCTGTTTTCATAATTTGTTTTAATTCCTGGTTCTGATGACTTTGATTATATTGCTTTGATTTTAAGGCAGTTTTATTAAACTGTTGCTTTTGCTTTGTTAATATAAATTGCACTTTGCTAAAGAAATTCTACTATAACTAATCAGTGAAACTCTGGGGGGGCTAGTGCTAGGGATTGAGTGGATTAAGTGGCAGCAAGCCTAAAAAGTTCCCAAATTATCTTTGACCCCAAATGTCTGCAGGGCCTGTCACTGGATTGGGTAGAGGAAGAGAATTAGGCTATGCTTTAGGATAAGGCCAAATCTGCAAATATATGACATAGACCACAACTCTTTTTCTTTCTGAATCTGTGGCAAATACATGGGACCCAGAGGTGGGCCAAACCTATCTTAAAGCATGCCCCCTGTAGCTACCAATTAATCAGTAAGTACTTGTTGAAAAACTCAGTTTTTCACTCCATCAAACTTAATGTCTTCAGCCAGACTCCTATCAAAACACTTCGAAGAATATTTTGTCTTAATATTTGTTACCACCAAGATATTAGTGAGAATTATTTTCAGGGTTGTTAGATATCACTGACACAGACAGAGAACAATCGCAAGCAGACTGGCACTGTCCTTGGGCAGAATTTCCTTGATATTTTTGCCAAATGCCTGGAGGAAGACAAAACAAATCATGCTGATAAATTTTCTGGGAGACAAACCGGAATGCATACTTGATCATAAGATTCGCCCCGAATCTTGGTAAGCTAAAATAAAAGACAGAAGCTAACAAGATAAGATGGAACTGATTAGAAAGAATGTAAAGTTCTGCCAAAAGTTTAAATAAATCAATAGTACAAGTACAAGCACAAGATGGGGGTGAGGGGAGGAAGCTTAACAGATGTTTCTGAGGGAAAGAACAGCTAATGACTGCTTTCACAAACTGATGTCTTTAAAGACACTGTGCTCATAGGCAGGCAGCATTGACCAAAGCCTGTTCTCAAGGAGGGGCTGTTCAATGAAAAATGTCCACATCAAATAACTTTGGGAAATGCTTGGTTAAAGTCAAGTCAACAGGTTTCTTTATTGTCGGACTTCTCAGAATCCCAGATTTTCTAATGTGTATTCTAACTCTAGAAAGAAGGCAACATTTTCCTAACTGACTTAATCATAACCCATTCCCCCTAGAGAGGAAATGTGCCATCCAGGTGGCACATTCTGGGAGATGCTGATCTAGCTATTTTTCAGTTTACTAAAGTTCAATTTTATTTTATTATTTATTTATTTGACCACACTGGGTCTTAGTTGCAGCATGTGGGATCTAGTTCCTTGACCAGGGATCAAACCCAGACCCCCTGCATTGGGAGCATGAAGTCTTAGCCACTGGACCACCAGGGAAGTTCCATCAAGTTCAATTTTAGCTAATGATATGGTAGACTGAACTTGCTGCTCTCTCATCCCATGAGAAGCACAAAGTATGGATAAAGTTTGAAGAGAATAATAGTACATTTTGCACTGATGAGGCTGTTGTTTTTTTTTTTTTCATTTATTTTTATTAGTTGGAGGCTAATTACTTCACAACATTGCAGTGGGTTTTGTCATACATTGACATGAATCAGCCATGGAGTTACATGTATTCCTCATCCCGATCCCCCCTCCCACCTCCCTCTCCACCCGATTCCTCTGGGTCTTCCCAGTGCACCAGGCCCGAGCACTTGTCTCATGCATCGCACCTGGGCTGGTGATCTGTTTCACTATAGATAATATACATGCTGTTCTTTTGAAACATCCCACCCTCGCCTTCTCCCACAGAGTTCAAAAGTCTGTTCTGTACTTCTGTGTCTCTTTTTCTGTTTTGCATATAGGGTTATTATTACCATCTTTCTAAATTCCATATATATGTGTTAGTATGCTGTAATGTTCTTTATCTTTCTGGCTTACTTCACTCTGTATAATGGGCTCCAGTTTCATCCATCTCATTAGGACTGATTCAAATGAATTCTTTTTAATGGCTGAGTAATATTCCATGGTGTATATGTACCACAGCTTCCTTATCCATTCATCTGCTGATGGGCATCTAGGTTGCTTCCATGTCCTGGCTATAATAAACAGTGCTGCGATGAACATTGGGGTGCACGCGTCTCTTTCAGATCTGGTTTCCTCAGTGTGTATGCCCAGAAGTGGTGTTGCTGGGTAATGCTGGAGAGGGTGTGGAGAAAAGGGAACCCTCTTACACTGTTGGTGGGAATGCAAACTAGTACAGCCGCTATGGAAAACAGTGTGGAGATTTCCTTAAAAACTGGAAATAGAACTGATGAGGCTGTTTATCAAACAGTTACATAGTGTTTATATGGAGTAGACATGTAAGAACATGCTCTTAATTATCACATTTTATGGATGAGGAAACTGAAAGAAGAAAGGCTTCTTAACATAGCAACAAGTCATGCAGCCAAGTGGCAGAGTGAGGATCCAGACGTGGGCAGTTTGTCTCTAGAGTCTTAGTTAGCACTCTCCTGCCACAGCTGGAAAAGTACTTCCAGTGCCTTCCATTTTGGAAGACAGCCTTAGCAACCCTAGTGAGACCAAAGTATGAACATATCACATATGATGTGGCAGGAGATGCCAAACAGAGAGTGAGATACACCAATAGCAAAACATCATATTTAGCCTAAGTTTACTACCCAACTGCCAGCGAGAAACATTCCAGTCGTTTCTATGAGAATAACTTGATACTCTAAAGGAACACTAGAAATATTCCTGGGGTGTGCATGAAAAAGAGCAATAGCTTCCAGGAGACATGTTTGTGTGACTGCAATCAACAAACTCCCAGGAATCCTTAGCATATTAATGAACTGCTCACATTTGGCCTTTTTGCTTTTCCATAAGCTTTCTGGAAAGAAGGAAATTCATTCTGAATTATTCTCCACCTTCAGACAAGTAGGAAGGCTGGACATGATCCAAGCCAGGGTTCTCTTTCTAACTGACAATACCTCTCAGTAGTGTGAAACATGTGTGTGCCCTTTGATTCTGTAAGTCGTCCCAAGAATTTAAGACAGTTTGAAGGTACTCAGGGATATTCAGTGTATAATTGGCTGTAATGAAAAAAGTTTGGGAGAATCTGTATCCAACATCTCACTAAGTTATAGTAAGGATGTCTAGCATCTGTCCTACAGAGTGAAGTAAGTAGGAAAGAGAAAAACAAATATTGTACATTAATGCATGTATATGGAATCTAGAAAAATGGTACAGATTAACTTATCCAGGGCAAGAATAGAGATGCAGACATAGAGATGGAACATGTGACACTGGGGGAGAAGGAGAAGGTGGGATGAAGTGGGAGAGTAGCACTGACATGTGTACATTACCATTTGTAAAATAGATAGCTGCTGGGAATTTGCAGTGTAACCCAGGAAGCTCAGACCATTGCTCTGTGATGGCCTACAGGGCTGGGATGGGGGTGGGAGGGAGGGAGGCTCCAACGGGAGGGGATATATGTATACATAAAGCTGATTTACTTCATTGTACAGCAGAAACTAACAGTACTATAAAGCAATTCTACTCCAATCAAATAAATAAATATATTTTAAAAGAAGTTATAGCAGAGAAATCAAAACAGAAAAATAATTTGCAGAGCCACCAACAATGATATTACATAAGTGTGGAATATGAATATATATGTGCATTTATGTTCATATAAATATATATTTAATATAGAAGGCCATATTAAATCCCAAGTTTTCTCTAGTGCAGTCTATGCAAGAAACTTTCCTATGATGATGGAAACGTTCTTCTCCTTTGTTGCCTGATACAGTAGCCCCTAGCCACATGTAGCTACTGAATACTTGGAATTGGGCTAGTATGACTGTGCAACTTGATTTTAATTTAATTATAATTAACTTCAATTTAAATAGCCATGTAGGGCAAGTGTCTATCTTATTGGTATAGTTGATGCATAGTTTTGAGGGTAGAAGAATAAATAATGTTAATATTCTTTCTTTTTTGTGCATTTATATTTTCAAAAACTTTGTAATAATACTTTAAAAATAAAATTTTTGGCTATCTATAAACATGAGTTCTTGATCTATTGGCCATAGGAAGAGAGAAGCAAGGATTTACAAAGTCAAGGAATAGAGTTAGGAAACCCACAGGATAGATGTTTGGGAAGTATTTGATTGAGGCAGTTCAAGCAATAACAGCCTTCCACATTTGAATTCTGAACCGAATGAGAATAGATTCAGCAAATAGAGGCAAAATTTTACCTTTATTATGAATTAAGCTGATATTGCAGCATGTGGCTTTTATCTATGGGTTAGTGGGCTTCCTAATAGTAAACCCCTGGGTACACACAGGCAGTGCTGGCCACCCTTCCCCCTCCCTCCCTCTCTTCCTAGTGGTGGGGCCTTTACACCATGTTTACTGCATGGCTGAGGACAAGTGGGAACACATATTCTCTGCTGTCTTCCAAGGAAGGAGGAGATGAGGGGCAGATTACACGTGTGCAACTAGATACCTCTTTTTTTCTTCCCCTGGGGCAGAAGGAGTTCAGAGATGTTAAGCTAGAGGATCTCTCATCAAATGAAAGGAATTATTAGGAGTAGGAAGAACATTCCTTACCCCTTGCCCTTACTCCCAACATCTAGAAGATTTAGGGTGGAGGGTATGAAGAAGCTTCAGGATGCATTTCATAGTGTGAACAAAGCCGTGACTAGCAATAACACAGTTTTGGCCAAGATGTCATGATTGAAAAATAGATAGCTTTCTCCTTTTTCAGATTACCTATTATTTGTATGACAAAAACTTTAACCTACTGAATCTAAACTTCTTAAAATAAGCAGAGGTGACCCTCTAGTGAGATCTGGCAGTACATAAAATTCTGCCAAAAAAATGGATCACGGATTAAAATGTAATAGTTATAAAATTTCTGGAAGCAAATACAGAGGAAAATTTTCTTGATTTTGTGTTAGGCAGAGATTTCTTACCTAGGACACAAAATCAAACTATACAAAAATTAAAAAATTGGATTTCACCAGGATTAGAAATGCTTCCTCTTCAAAAGATTCCATTAAGAAAATAAACAATGGCAAGTCATAGACTAGGAGAGAATATTTTCAAAGCATATATTTGATAAAGAACATGTATCCAGAATATATAAAGAATTATTATAAAAATAAGCAAAGGTTTGAGTAGCTATTTCTCCAAAGAAGCACATTAAAGCAAATAGGATCTACATTATTAGTTAATAGGAAAATGCAATTTATAGACACAATAAAATACCACAGCATACTACTTGGAATGGCCAAAATGAAAAAGGTAGACAACACTAGGTATTGATGAGTATGTGTAGAAGCTAGAGCTCTTATCTACTGCTGCCAAGAATGTCAAATGGTGTAGTCACTTTGGAAAATAGTTTATTGCTTCTCAGATAGCTCAGTTGGTAAAGAATCCGCCTGCAATGCAGGAGACCTGGGTTTGATCCCTGGGTTGGGAAGATCCCCTGGACAAGGGAAAGGCTACCCACTCCAGTATCTGGCCTGGAGAATTCCATGGACTGTATAGTCCATGGGATCACAAAGAGTTGTACACGACTTAGTGACTTTCACTTTCCATAAGCATGTACTTATCTAGATATTTATATAGAAGAAATGAAAATGTGTGTCCACTCAATGAGTTATATGCAGATATTTGTAGTAGAATTATCCATATTAGCCCCCAAATACTCCAAATGCCTATCAACTGGTGAACAGATAAAATATGACATATGCATATAATGGAATCCTATCTAGGCATAAAAGGAAGAAAGTGATACACAGAGCAATATGCATGAATCTCAAAAACATGCCAAATGAAGGAAACCAGAACACAAAAGATTGCATTTTGTATGATTGCATTTATATAAAATTTCTAGGAATGACAAAACCATAATTATACACAGCAACCAGAATGATATTTTAAAAATGAAATCAGTTTATATCATTTTTTTGCTCAAAAATCTCCAGTGGTTTTCCACTGGCTTAAAAGTAAATCTAAACTCCTAACTGTGGCTTACAGGTCCTCCTAGGATCTAGCCCTTCCCTCTCTGAGTCAGTTTTTCTCATCTTGCAGTAATATCAAGGCTGCCAGTTTTTTCTCAAGTTCACGAGGTTTACCGTCATTCCAGGGCTTTGTACTTCCTATGTTTTCTGCCTGGAATGCTCTGCCACCAGAGTCTCCAACTGGATCCTTCTTTTCACTCAGTTCAAACAACACCTTCTCATAAGTCTGTCCCAGACCATCAGTCTAAACAATCTTGCTGTCAAAATCTGTCTCTATTTTAGCATCTACTTCTGTGTAACCAGCCACCGCAAAATACCGTGACTTAAAGCAGCACTATTACTGTGGGTTTACTGGGCTTGGCTGGGGATTCTACTGCTTCCAATTGCGTAGGCAGTTGCATTTGGTGGGAAGCTGCTAGGAGCTGGAGTGTCCGAGAGGACTTCTTGTTTGGCAGGGCCTTCTCCACTGGACCTCTCTCAGGCTTGGGCTTGGCCTGCACTTTTTCACAGCATGGCAGCTAGATTCCAAGAGATGGTCTCTTAAGACCTGGTTGGAAAATCTCAGAGTGCCTCTTTTGCTTCACTCTATTGGTCAAAGCAAGTCACAAGGCCTGCCCAGATCAAGGGGAAAGAGAATAGATCCACTACTTGTTCTGAAGCGATTTATAAGTACTTGGAATTATTAGCCCATTAGCTGGTATCTTTTCAATCGACCCAGCATAGTCTCCCTCACAATGTGTTTGATGCTTTACTATCATTTTCTCCCACTGCAGTTGGTGGCTATATATAAATTACCTTATTGCTCACAAGTATTTAATGATCACCAAGCTGAGTATTACATTGAGTGGTTTGGTGATCCACAGTCTGTTGGAGAAGGAGAGAACTAACTCAATGCATTTTCTTTCTTTCTGTTCCTTGGGTTAGCTTCTATAATAATGCATAAAAACTAAAAGTTAAAGATAAACCAACATACTTCCTCTCCTGTGTATTCTGAACTTGGGCAACTTGGCTCACTAGTGCTGATTAACTTAATAGGCCCCTGAAGTCTCACAAAGATCACTAGTCATTTTCACATTACTCATAAGGCTTTAGTGTTGTAATTATGAAAATCAGTTACATTTATTTATGAGTGGACATGCTAAAAATTGTTTCTCTCATCAATTTCATTAACAAATCTTTGTCTAGTATTTCTTCCCCAAAAGAACAACAACTATACATATATATATACATATGTATATATATATATAAAATGACTCTATGGTTGGTTGGATCCTGGGTGAATAGGAGTTTACAGTAAACCTTAATTTGATCATTACCATTTTATATTGTATATTTCCTTTACTCTTCAATGAATAAATCACTTCAGGCACACATAATTAAAGCCCTTAATTCATATTAGAGATGCTTCTTTTCAAAATGCCAATCCATGAATATGCAAATAAAGAGTACACACTGTTTTATTTTAAAATGTTAGTGATGGCAAGGTATACCTTAATGTGGTCCCCAAAGCCCAAAGATTGGCAATTTTCTTCTGTGGGGGGTGGAAAAAAAGATAGGACAGCATGAATCTATTTGGAGCTACTCTAATTCTTTGATTTGGTTTAGGGGTGGGAGTGGCCAGACTTTTTCTGTGAAGGGACAGATGGTAAGTGTTTTAGTCTTTGTGGGCAACCTGGTCTCTGTTGTGACTAGTCAGCTCAGTCATTGTTGCAGGGAAGCGTATGCAGACAACACATAAACAAATGAGTGTGACCATGTTCCAGTAAAACTGCAATTCCAGAAACAGGTAGCAGGGCAAGTCTGATCTTTGGACTGTTGTTTTCTCACCCCTGGTTAGAATTTTAGGGGCGGGAGAGAAGGTACTGTCTCGCATAACGCGAAGAACACCAGCAAACAAAGTCAAGCGACTTGGTTTTCAGTCCTGGGTCTGCTAATGTGGTTTAACTCAATGAATATTTATAGAGCACTTACTATAGGGATGGAAATGTGGACCACTGGGTGGCCTTTCTCCTCTCCCTTACTTTCAGCAGGCAGCACTGTTCCATCATAGCACTTATTCAGAGTCCAGATGCATCCCTGGAATCCTTGTCAACAGTGTTGGAGGCAGGCAGTATCAGTGGGCTGGAGTGGCTGTGTAAGATGAAATGACTTGTCACTCCTGAAACACAATGTATCATTTTCTATGCAGGGTAATTAGCATTGATACTTCTCCTAATATGCTAATCACCCTGCAGAGAAAATAACAAGACTTAATATATGGGCTTTCCAAGTACTGCTAGTGGTAAAGAACCTGCCTGCCAATGCAGGAGATGCAGGAGACATGGGTTTGATTCCTGGGTCAGGAAGAGCCCCTGGAGGAGGGCACGGCAACCCAGTCCAGTATTCTTGCCTGGAGAATCTCATGGACAGAGGAGTCTGGCAGGCTGCAGTCCCTAGGGTTGCAAAGAGTGAGGCATGATGGAAGCGACTGAGCACAGACTTGGTTCTTACCCCTTAGGGGCTTAGAATCCAATGCCATCTCCCTAGGTCTTAGCATTCAGAACCGCTAAAATCTCTAAAATGGGGATATCTGATCTCTCCCTGGACTGTTGTGAAGATCAAAGAGACCCTGTGAGTGAAGATATTCTGTAAATGGCTGAACACTGGGTAATCTGTCTTTACGTACTTAAATACTTGTTTAGTAAGTGAAAGCATTAAACAGGCATCTATCGAACTTCTTTTCATTCCTTAAAATTTGGACAGTGCCTGGGATGAGGATCAAATTCTTGTAAACTTTTAAAGTTTACATGAAACCCTTCAGCAAGTGGGGCATGAGAAATTTCACCACCCATAAAAATGACTTTATTTTGAGAAATTAGGCCAAACATTTCACTTCTGCAAAAGTGATGTGTGAATTGTATTGCCTAAGGTGTCCTTTATTCTCAAATCTTATAGATGCCAGGTGCCAAATCCTTCTGAAATAGTTCCTAAAGGACAGAGATCCAAATGCAATAATAGTGGGAAACATTTTCAGCAGAGACATCATGAGTGGGAGCCTTCAGGGGAAGCTCTTTGAGAGAACTCAGGGGACTGTAATACTTTTTTAGTTTCAAAGGACAGAAGCCAACTTGGTCTCACCTAAGGAAAGATGGAATTTATTTAAAGAAATAGAGTTATCTTTTGGAACTCAAAGCAATAATGCAGCCAAATCAAAGAAATGACTAGAAGCAGAAATGTAAAAGGAATGAGCCTTCTCTGGATATCACTTTAGTCTCTCTGTGTGTGATTGTTTCATGCCTTGCTGGCTCTCTTTGTGTAGAGTAGTTCTCTCTAACCCCAGTCTGTAATGGAGAAAAATAGTAATTCTTCATCTTCCAAATTTCTATGTTAGAGGCCTCAAGCAAATAATCTCTTTGTTTTAATTCCAAATATCTAGAGATGGAACTGTATGCATCAAATGCCTACTGGTTCAAGCACATGGAGTCAGTGATTGCAAAGATGACATTTTAATGAGTTACAGGGAGATATATTTCCCAGAGGAAGGGTGTAGGGTCATTGACTTCTGTATGGGTCAGACACTCCAAAAGATGTCCATTGTAGAGTTCCAGTGAGAAGATGCCCTTTCTACTCAAGAGTTGATGGCTGTAGTATTTGGATATAAAGCTTTGTTCAGGGGAAAAAGGTGGCCATCTCCTCCAAGAATTTCATCTCAGAGATGTTTACCTTTCTCATGCCCTTCATCCTGGGTCTGTGTTTTCACAGACAGCCTGTGTCCTCTCTAGTATGGATTTTTGAAGTTCATGTGTGGAGATGGTGACTCATGGCTGCTCTGTCAAGTATCAGTATTTGGATAGTGATGATACATACTTATGTAGTATTCTCCTGAAAAATGTGTATATCCTTAATGCTTTCATCTAGATCTAATGAAAATTTTCATAGTAAAATGAGTTTTCTAGAGCGCTGTATCTTCTCTAGATTCTTGTCCTTTACCAAGTATATCAGACATTTTTGGAATAGAGGATAATACGTGTCTCTGTGTATTTACTTCTTCCCTCTGTCCCTGGCATGCTGCTAGGCTTATGACAGCTGCACCCCATATATTTGCTAAAGTGGTTTCTCTGATCAGAGGCCAAGAAAGATGGAATCATAAGAAAGAAGATGGCATCCTAAGAAAGTGATCTGAGAGCGATTCCTTAAATACAACAACTGGAAGGGAACTTCGCCTCTAAACTAACATGGTGGACTAGATATTGGTGCTTCCCTGATGGCTCAGTGGTAAAGAATACGTCTGCTGATGCAGGAGATGTGGGTTGGATCCCTGGGTCAGGAAGATCCCTTGGAGAAGAAAATGGCAACCTGCTCCATTATTCTTGTGTGGGAAATCCTGTGGACAGTGGAGCCTGCCGTGCTACAGTCCGTGGGACCACAAGGATTCGGACACGGTTTAGTGACCGAAACCGTAAGACTGGATATTGACCCCCCCACTTATGTCCATCCTGGAGGAGGGCATGGTGACCCACTCCGGTATTCTTGCCTGGAGAATCCCAAGGACAGAGGAACCTGGCGGGCTACAGTCCATGGGTCGCAAGGAGTTGGACACAACTGAGGTGACTTAGCACACATGTACTTATGTCCATGTCTTAGTCTTTTAGAACCCATGAATGTTACCTTATATCGCAAAAATAAATTTTCAGATGTCCTGAAGTTAAGGATCTTGAGATGGGGAGATTATCCTGGTTTATGTGTATGGGCCTGAAATCATCATGACACTTCTGATAAGGGAGATGCAGGAGCAGAGTTATCAGAGAAGGCCATGTGATGGCAGGGGCAGAACTGGAGTGATGTGCTTTGGAGATGTAGCAAGCGTCCATAAGCCAAGGAAAACAGGTGGCCACTGGAAGCTGGAAGAGGAAATAAACCCTCTCCTCAAAGCCTCTGAAAGGAACCAGTCCTGCTGCCACTTGACATTGGTCAAGTGAAACTAATACAACTAGAGATCCCCAACTGAAAACCATAGGCCAGTTAGTGTACCTGTTTTATTTGGCCAGCATAGTATTCTGAGAAAAAGAAATGAGATGACCTTTATCATTTTAAAAATTGATAAGTTTGACATAAAAAATATAGATTTTTGGCTTATTTGAAAAACAAAGAGATAAAACTCAGAGACCTAGAAATACAGGCTCTGCATTCCCACGTGGCATCCACCCCCTGAATCTGCCCTGCAGCTTCTCCCGTCCCTGGGATTTGTGCCTGTTGACAGTCCCCTCCTCCGCTCCCTTTGTGTGTGCATGCACAGTCAGTCGTGTCCGACTCTTTGAGACACTATGAACTGTAGCCCGCCAGGCTCCTCTGTCCATGGGATTCTCCACGCAAGAATACTGGAGTGGGTTGCCATGCCCTCCTCCAGGGGATCTTCCCAAAGCAGGGATCGAACCCACAGTCTCTTATGTCTCCTGAATTGGCAGGCAGGTTCTTTACCACTAGCACCACCTGGGAAGCCCACTCCACTCCCCACTGTATCTCTAGTTTAGGTTGAATTATCAAGACAAAATTGCCTTTGTTCTTCCTCAGTAGAAATATATTTTTCTGTATTCATATTTGTAGATAGGCTGAGAAGGCTGTATATTTTAAGAAAAAATAGTTGTAAGATGCTCACATAAGATATTAACAAAAGGGGAAACTGGGTGTGGGGTATATTGGAACCCTACTATTTTTGCAACTTCTCTGTGAGCCTTAAACTGTCCTAAAATTAAAAGTCTACTAAATGAAATTGGCATATTTATTTATGAAAATGGAGAGTGTTATTATGTATTAAACATGCAAGCAAAGTGTTTCTCTGTTGAATGATTTTTAGTCTGTTTCACTCATTGCTTTGCTCTCTTGGGTCTCTCTGAGCATGCATTTGTGACCTGCAGATGTCTGCCTTTTTCACATGAGGATGCTGAAGATGTGGAAGGTAAAGTGACTTGCCCAGAGCTATTCTGGCAATTGCTGTGCATGGAACTCATGCCCCCCGACTGACTTCCAGCCCAGTGTTCTCTTCTTTCCTGCTACTGTGGGAAGTAATGGCAAAAGGGAGGGCATAGTAAGGTCAACATTCTAGAATGCAGTGGGAATCTCACTTACCTTTCGAGAATCCTTTGTTGGAGGAGAAGCAGCAGCACCAGAATCAGAGCAGCCTGTTTGCTTGCCTTTTGCTTTTTTTTTTTTAAACTTTTCTCATTTCTATTTTAAATCTGGTGCATAGGGAAAACATTTGACATTTGTCCAAGTGCCAAATGTACTTTGGATTTCATCTTTTACATATTAGCAAACTCCATCTATACATGAGAACATTTCCTCTAGAAATAGAAACCTCTGAGTTTGAGATGGTCAGAGCAGAGTAGGTGGGACTGGGCTTAGGTCTTTGTGGAAGCTGTTGGGTAAAGGCTGAGAGGCAGGTATTCAGTGTGAGCTCCTGTCGTGCTGGGAGGTGGGGATTAGGGGATTTAGTGGATTTGGGAGGTTATGACTACTTGTGGAACACTGTTTCACAGCTTTGGGTCTGAAGAGCTGTTGCTGTGGCTGGCTCAGAGCTAGCCAGAAAGTCAAGGCCAGCTGTGAGAAGACTAAATAGTCTCAGAAATGGGCTGGTTCCTGGCCTTCCCCTGGCCTTTTCTCTGCAAGAATAACTTTCTCTGGGATCTGAAATGTTGAGGGTAACTGAGAGGCATAGTTTTTCTCTTTTCCTAAGGTTGAACACTCTGGAGGCATGACGGCAGGAAGGGAAAGGGAAAAGTTATAATAATGGGTGCAGTTGTATTGAGCACTTCCCTATGTGTTCATGTATTTACGTATTACATAGGCAAGCAAAGTGTTTCTCTATGGAAAGAGTACACCTTAATCTGTTTCATTCATCTCTTTACTCTTTGGGCATCTCTAAACATGAATTCATGACCCCTGACACTTGCATTTTACACATGAGGATTCTGAGGCCCACAGAGAGAAAATAACTTGCTCAGAGTCATAGAGGTAGTCAGGGAAGAATTGTGAGTGGAATCCAGGCCTCCTGACTTATTTCTAGCCCAATTCTCTCTTTTCTTTCCTTCTACTGTGAGGGGAATGACAGTAATAGGAGAGAATATTCTGGAATTTATGCTTATGATCTAGACAGTATGGTGTAATGGCTAGAAGCAGAAACTCCGGAGCTGATTGTTGCTGTTGTCCGTCACTCAGTCATGTTCGACTCTTTGCGCCCCATGGACTGCAACACACCAGGCTTCCCTGCCCTTCACCATCTCCTAGAGCTTGCTTAAACTCATGTCTGTTAAGTTGGTGATACCAGTCAACTCTCTCATCCTCTGTCATCCCCTTCTCCTGCCTTCAATTTTCCCCAGCATCAGGGTCTTTTCTAATGAGTCAGTTCTTCACATCAGGTGGCCAAAGTATTGGAGCTTCAACTTCAGGGTCAGTCCTTCCAGTGAATATCCAGGATTGATTTCCTTTAGGACTGAATGATCACCTGGGATTGAATCTCAGTTTTGCCACTTATCGACTGTGTGACTTGTGCAAATTATTTAATTTTTCTGAACTTATTTCTTTTTCTGTAAAATATAGTAATAATAATACCTACTTCAGAGGAATATATAAGGATTAAATGAGTTAGTTAAAAAAATAGCACCTGGCTCATAGTAGCTTCCATATACATGTTAGCTATAAATATTATTGGTGGTGGTGGTTTGGTGGTTTAGTCACTAAGTCGTGTCTGACTCTTGCAACCCCATGGCCTGTAGCTAGCCAGGCTCCTCTGCCCATGAGATTCTCCAAGCAAGAATACTGGAGTGGGTTGCCATTTCCTTCTCAATATAAATATTATTACTGTTTTGAAAGTGAGGACACAAGCTCAGAGAGGTTACATAGTTTAACCAACAGCACACAGAAAGGAGCCAAGCTGGCATTTGAACTCATATTCCTGCTATCAGTCATCTGTTATATTGCCTGTTAGCAACTTGAGTTTATTCAGACCAATATTCCTGGATTACTTCCCTGGGCAACCCATGGTATGTAAACACAGTTTCTGTGTTAATATTGGTAAAAGGTTGTTTTATTAATAGGTCTTAGGTTTTTCACATCTTACTTTTAAGTTCTTGCCTTGAATATTTTTTTTCCTGATTTTCTTTGTGAAGAGAAATAGAAGTAATGATAAAAATTCAAACTCAATAGGCTGACTGAAGTGCTAGTAACACTGAGTACAGAAAAGAATGCCTGCCTTTGAAATGGGCAAAAGGCTTTGCCTTAACAGTTTCAGATGGAGCCGTAAGACAGTGCTGATCAGAGGGCCAGGTCATTTAGACGTGGTCACTGGAGTCTAGTATGTGTCAGGTGCTGGGTGAGGTGCTCAGGACATGTTTGTAATGCGTTCATTGTCTTCAAAGACCTTCCATTTGGATCTGTTGTCTGCAGTTATTTAATGTCTTCAGTCTGAGCCCATTCTGCCCTTTATGAATCTCCATGCTTTATTTTATATAAACCCACCGCACATAAAAGATTGTTGATCAAGATTATGGAAGGGCCTATTTGAACCCTGGATTATTCAAAGAATAGAAGAGTTGAACACGCTGCTAATCTTTAGGCTGGAAGCAAGAGTGTAGCTGCTCTCCTTTCTTCAATGCTGTTCAAGCGGAAATGAGATTAATTTTGTTTTGGACGGTTCCAGAAGAGAAAACTGGATGGAAATTATAGGCAAAGAGATTCTCGGTTCAGTTTGAGTCAATCCTTTCAGACCACCACGGTACCTACTAAGTGCCAAGGAATTACCCCAAAAGCAGACAAGGGCAGACAGAATCCCTACATTCACAGAGTTATTTATTTATTTTTTTAATCACCAGAGCTTCAGTCTAGTCTTGGCATAAAAATGTTATTATAGAGAATATAGATGTCTGTGATAGTCTACATTTTGCAGATAGCCATATTTGAATGATCTAATTTGGTTGGTAAAGTATTTTGATGGCATAATGGGAAATATTCTGAAGAGAGACTAAAAATAAGGACTGTGTGTGTATGTGTGTTAGTCACTCAGTTGTGTCAACTCTTTGCAACCCCATAGACTGTGGCCTGCCAGGCTCCTCTGTTCATGGGATTCTCCAGGAAAGAATACTGGAGTGGGTTGCCATCCCCTTCTCTAGGTCATCTTCCCGACCCAGGGATCAAATCCACGCCTCCTGCATTTCAGGCAGATTCTTTATCAGCTGAGCCACCAGCAAAGCCCCAAAATAAGGAGTACAGAATTCTAATTCTGATCATATGACAGCCCATGTGATCCCAGGCCTCAGTGTTAGCACATACTAAATGGCAATATAGAACTAGATGGCCTTCAGTTCTCTCTCCATTCCATGATTCTATTCAGCTTTCTTTTTGTTTGTTCTCAGATCTTTGTACAGTCCAAAAATATAATCACATCTGCTCTTGAAGAACAGGGCAGATGATTATTATGAGAGGCCCACTGATTTAAAATGTACTCATTTTCAATTCGAAAATTTCACACTGAATGGAAAAGAAAGTCATTTGGAAAGAATAATTGTTTTTCTTTGGGAAGTTAATTTTATTTTTTCCAGTTTTATTAAGATATAATAAACTTTCACACCATTAAATTTAAGGTGTGAAATGTGGTGATTTGATATATGCATATATTGTGAAATGATTACCAAAGTAAAGTTTGTCAGCACATCTATCACCTCATATAGTTACCTTTTTATTTATTTATTGTGGTGAGAACTTTGAAGATATCTTTAAGCAACTTTCAGGTATATAGTACAGTGTTAACAATAGTCACAGATCCCCAGAATTTACTCATCTTATAACTGGAACTTTTTATCCTTTTAACATCTTTACCCATATTTTGCCACTTGACCACCCATCCCTGGCAACCACCAATAATTTCTGTTTCTATGAGTTTGATTTATTTTAGATTCCATATATAAGTGAGATCAAGCAATATTTGCCTTCCTCTGACTTATTTCAGTTAGTGTAATGCCCTCAAGCTTCATCTATGTTGTTACAGAGAGATTTCCTTCTTCTTTATGGCTGAATAATATTCAATTGTGTATACATACTACACTTTCTTTATTCATCCATCACTTAAGTTGTCATCAACTCAAGTTATTTAAAAATCCTGGCTATTATAAATAATTTTACAATGAACATGGGTGTGTAGGTATCTCTTTGAGACAGTGACTTTATTTCCTTCTCCTATATACCCAGAAATGGAATTGCTGGATAATATGGTAGTTCAGTTTTTACTTTTTCTGAGGAGCTTCTATACTGTTTTTAGTAGGGGCTACACCAACTTACATTCCCACTAATGGTACATGGGTTCTCTTTGCCCCACATACCTGTCAATACTTGTTATCTCTTATCTTTTTGATAAAGTCCTTTCACAACTGTTAGAAGGTTTTCTTTTTTTTTTTTTTGATAAAATAAGTTTTTATTTATAGTTTTATAGTAAAGGGGAAAGCCTTAACTTGCAAGACAATTCTTCAGCAGTATGTACAACATACTTTTTATTTCCATGGAATGGAATCAAACACGGACTGAGACTACAGAGTATACACTAGAAATCAGCAAATGCCGGGAACAGAGTAGGAAAAAGACAAAGAAATGAGGCCTAAACACACAAAACCCTTCACTGGGATCTGCTGACCGCAGCCAGAACCAGGGCTGGATCACATAATGGGGACAGGTTCCAGGACAGTCGGAAGGGGAGGGCGGGTGAGGGTGGGGAGGGGTCCGCACTGGGGTGCGGGTTTAGTAAGAGGTGAACCGCTCTTGGTATTTACATACAAAATCAGTTGGCTCTATTTCTTAGAAATACACACGGAAAGAAAGGAAGATTTGATCATTACTTTATGAATCTGTCGCTTTGCAATACCGACATCATCAGAAATAGGGACAATTCACTCAGGTTCAAATTTCAGCAGCAGGAAATAAATATCAAAACATCATCACTGGCCCTCAATACAAAACCTCTACCCCGCCCAATCCTCCCTCCTTGGCCCACCCACCCTCTACCACCCCCTGGCGGCTACCGCTCCACTGCTGCCGTCCCCTCACGCCACACAAGCGTCACACGGCCTCCCTAAGGCTAGCTGAGAGAAGCAGGAGTGAAACAGGCCAAGACTCCGCGCTGCAAATGTGTCCCCACTTCCTTTTATACCACAAACTTCTTCAAGGATCTGGTCTTTCAACAGGAGCGATAAATAGCCTTTTAGCAGGGGGAAAAAAAATCCTTAAAAAGAAGGGGGAATAATTCTGCTTACTCCAAACTGGTCATCTTCTGAAAGTAGAGCAGTCCACAGATTCACAAAGTCTATCAAACAGAGGTGAGGATGGCCCGGAAGGAGAGGCCTGGGTGGGGCAGGAGTCCCCCGGGCACGTGCCCGGCGGGGCTGGAGGAGCTGGTGGGTGGTCAGGACACCATGTGCTCAGAGGTCTGGCCGGCCGTCTGTCCTCCACAGAAAAAGCTGCCAAGTTGGGGTGTTTTGGTTTAAAAATTCCTGTTGGGGACAGGGAATCCCTGAAGGGAAACGTTTAAAAAAAACAACAAAAAAAAAACGTGGAAATGGGGAAGGAGAATGAGAGCTGTTGTCCAAGAGCTTCTACGTAAAAATAAAATTAAAAAAAAAAGGAGAAAGAGGAAAAAAAAAAAAGTCTCTTAAATGGTTCTGAGGGTTCTAAAGATGAACTGAAAGGAGGATAAGACGACGGAGGAGACAGACAGTTTTTATTGCTGGCCTGCCCCGCGGAGCTTAGCTGGCCTCCATCCGGAGCTTCTTCCTGCTTTGGGGCTCTTCGGGCTCTGACTCCGAGCTGGAGTCCGAGCCCCCATCGAAGGCAGAGATGGTGCTGCCCTTGGCGTTGGTGTAGAGGCTGCTGTCTGAGGAGGGGTAGTTGGTCTGCAGTTGGGCACTCGACCTCGCCTTCTCCAGTGCACGGACTTGCTGCTCCAGGAGAGCATTCTGCCGCTTGAGGTCATCAATATCTTGCTGGTGTGTGTGGTTTTTCCTTCGCATATACTGGATATACTCTGTGGCTTTGTCTAGGATTTGGGCCCGGGATGCCTTCTCTCCTTGGAGTGATGGGACTGAGTCCCGCAAACTGTGAAAGCTGTCTTTGATGTGGTCCCTACGTTTCCGTTCCAGTGCATTATGATGAGCCCGTTTGTCAGCCGCAGATTGAAACCTCGGTTGCTCTTCGTCGCTCTCCACCTCGATGTCATCGTTATCGCTCATTTCCTACGGCCCAGGGAGCGGCCACTGCAGCGGCGGCGGGGAAGGGGGAGGGGTGGAGGGGAGGGGGAAGTCACCGACAGCAACAAGCCGAGTCCCCCCCCCCCCCCCCCACACACACTCCAGAAGGTTTTCTTATAGTGGTTTTTATTTGCATTTCTCTGTTGATTAGAACTTTTCATGTACCTGTTGGCCATCTATATGTCTTGTTTGGGAAAATGTCTATTTAGGTCATTTGCCCATTTTAAAAATAAGGTTATGGTTTTTGCTAATAAGTTATATTTTGAATATTAACCCCTTATTAGACATATGGTTTGCAAATATTTCTCCCATCCCCTGGGGTGCCTCTTCAACAGGTGATTAATTATTTTGCTGTGCACAACATTTTTAGTTTAATGTAGTCTCACTTATTTATTTTTGCTTTTGTTGTTTGCATTATAGGTGTATCCAAAAAATCACTGTCAAGATCAATGTCAAGCAGCTTACCCCCAAATTGTCTTCTAGAAGTTTAATGGTTCCAGGTTTTACTTCAGATTTTTAATTCACTTTGTGTTAATATTTGTAAGTAGTATAAAGTAGGGGTCCAGTTTCATTATTTTTGTATGTGGATATCCAGTTTTCCCAATACCATTTAATGAAGAGACTATCTTTAGCCCATTGAATATTCTTGGCTCCCTCATCAAATACTAATTTACTATATATGCATAGGTTTATTTGATATATTTCTAGGCTCTTGATTCTGTTCTATTGATCTATTTGTCTTTTTAATGCCAGTGTCATACTGTTTTAATTACTATAGTTTTGCAGTATAGTTTGAAATCAGGAACTCTTATGCCTCTAGCTTTGTTCTCCCTCAAGATTGCTTTGGCTATTCAGGGTCTTTTGTGGCTCCATACAAATCTTAGAATTGTTTTTCCTATTTCTATAAAAATGAATTTTGATATTGAATCTATAGATGACTTTGAGTAGTCTGGACATTTTAAAAATATTGATTCTTCTGACCCATAAACATGGGATACTTTTCCATTTATTTGTGTCTTCTTCAGTTTCTTTCATCATTGTCCTATTTTTTAGTGTGCAGATTTTTCACTTCCTGGTTAACTTTATTCATAGCTATTTTATTATTTTTGATGCTATTGTGAATAAAATTATTTTCATTATATTGTTTTCATTGCTATTGTGAATGAGATTATTTCTTTTATTTCTTTTTCAGATGGTTTTGTTGTTAGTATATAGAAATATCAGTTCAATTCAGTTCAGTCACTCAGTCGTGTCCGACTCTTTGCGACCCCATGAATCGCAGCACACCAGGCCTCCCTGTCCATGACCAACTCCCAGAGTTCACTCAAACTCATGTCCATCAAGTCAGTGATGCCATCCAGCCATCTCATCCTCTGTCGTCCCCTTCTCCTCCTGCCTACAATTCCTCCCAGCATCAGGGTTTTTCCAATGAGTCAACTCTTTGCATGAGGTGGCCAAAGTACTGGAGTTTCAGCTTCAGCACCAGTCCTTCCAATGAACACCCAGGAATGATCTCCTTTAGGATGGACTGGTTGGATCTCCTTGCAATCCAAGGGACTCTCAAGAGTCTTCTCCAACACCGTAGTTCAAAAGCATCAATTTTTCGGCACTCAGCTTTCTTCACAGTCCAATTCTCACATCCATACATGACCAATGGAAAAACTATTGCCTTGACTAGATGGACTTTTGTTGGCAAAGTGATGTCTCTGCTTTTTAATATGCTGTCTAGGTTGGTCATAACTTTCCTTCCAAAGAGTAAGCATCTTTTAATTTCATGGCTGCAATCACCATCTGCAGTGATTTTGGAGCCCAGAAAAATAAAGTCTGACACTGTTTCCACTGCCTCCCCATCTATTTGCCATGAAGTGATGGGACCAGATGTCATGATCTTAGTTTTCTGAAGGTTGAGTTTTAAACCAACTTTTTCACTCTCCTCTTTCACTTTCATCAAGAGGCTTTTTAGTTCCTCTTTGCTTTCTGCCATAAGGGTGGTGTCATCTGCATATCTGAGGTTATTGATATTTCTGCCAGCAATCTTGATTCCAGCTTGTGCTTCCTCCAGCTCAGCGTTTCTCATGATGTACTCTGCATATAAGTTAAGTAAGCAGGGTGACAATCTACAGCCTTGATGTACTCCTTTTCCTATTTGGAACCAGTCTGCTGTTCCATGTGCAGTTCTAACTGTTGCTTCCTGACCTGCATGCAGGTTTCTCAAGAGGCAGGTCAGGTGGTCTGTTATTCCCATCTCTTTCAGAATTTTCCACAACCAACTTTATACATTGATTTGGTATCCTGAAACTTTACTGATTTTATTTATTAGTTCTAACAGTTTTTGAGTGAAGTCTTTAGGACTACATCAGAGATTATGTCATCAGCAAACAGAGACAGTTTTACTTCTTCCTTTCTGATTTGGAAAGACTTCTAGTTCTCTTTCTTGCCTGATTGATATGTCTGAGACTTCTAGCAATATTTGAATATTCTCTGGTGAGAACAGTCATCCTTCTCTTGTTTCTGCTCCTACAGGAAGAACGTTCAGTCTTTCACTGTTGAATAGGAAGTTAACTGTGGGCTTGTCAAATAAAACCTTTATTATATTGAGGTACCTTCTATATCCAATTTGTTGAGAGTTTGTATCATGAAAGGATGTTGAATTTTGTCAAATACTTTTTCTGCATCTCCTGAGGGGACTAATCCTTGATTGATATCCATGTGCTGGACAGTATATTAATTCTAATATTAACTAGATTTCAAAGATTATGAGGAAAACTCTCCACCAGCTCTGAGTTTCAAATAAGACATGCTAAGAGCTTTCTGAGAACAAATCAATTTTAGTGTAGACTGGGGGCTAAGGAGCAGTAGGGATAAATTAAGAAAATGATGATGTAAGAAATAATAGAAGTCTGTTTTAGGGAAAAAAGAACACCTAAATTCAGCAACATTCTTATTGATATTTCCACATGAACAGTGAGTACAGGTGATATTTATAGAAGGGCTTAAAAAAGATTTCTAGTAATGTTACCACTAAAATTATGAAAATACACATTTATGTGTCATGAACAAATAGTTCAAGAGCATGGAAAAGTCCAAAGTTGTGCCTTTGGTAGGTAACATTTTTGATTTTTAAGTGTGTTTAAATATTCAGGTTAAAAAAGGAGTTAATATCTTTAAAAGTAATTTAAGTCATAAAGCATTTTTAGCATACACCATTTTGAAAGAAATCATAGATTTGGGAGTACATGTAGTCAAGTGATAAAGCAAATATAGAGACAGTCCAGAAAATACAGCTTTTCTCTCTAGACGGACAATGCTTTTTAAGGGAGGTATTTCTCTGAAAGCTCTTCCAGGTGGTTCAGTGGTAAAGAGCCAGTGTAGGAGACATAGGAGATGTGGGTTTGATACCTAGGTTGGGAAGGTCCCCTGGAGGAGGAAGTGGTAATCTGCTCCAGTATTCTTGTCTGGAAAATCCCATGGACAGAGGAGCCTGAAAGGGGATTGCAGAGTCAGTCATGACTGAGGGACTTAGCAGGCATGCATTTCTCTGAAAAATTAAGTGGAAAGCAAATTAAATATAGCCTGTTAAGTTGCCCTAAGTGCTGTCATGTGGACTTCAGGGTTCTTATCCCAGCAGTGGAGGAGAATTCTGGTACAAGTGGCATAGCAACAACAACAGGTGATATGTCTTATTGCCTGAGGGATAGCTCTACAGAAGGCTGGATGTTCTTGATCAAATTTATTTCAGTGACATAGTATGTAAGGGTAGCAACTTAGGAAAAGACATTCATTGGTCTTGTAATTGAATTTACACAGACCCAAATTCATTGTTCTTGTCTTGGAGCTAAATTCAAATTTGAAATAAAAATTAAGATGCTGTATTTAAAGCTGCAGATTGTAAATGGATGCACTGTTTCCCTTCTGTGCCTACTCCCACCCTCTTAGGTCAACAACTTCTCTGCCTGGAAAACACAGGTGAGGTGGAACTGATGACAGTACTTCCATGGATGAGCAATAAAGTGGACAGTCTCAGCTTAGTAACCCTACCTTCCTGACTCTCCGCTTAATAGTGAAACAACTAGACATAGAGTTAGGTACCTGCACCATGACACTAGAGCAGTACTGGCTCTCTTCTTGCTGGCCATGTATCTCACAGGAGATTATGTTCCGTTTAGTTCTCCTACTCCATCATCTTGAGACCTCCTTCTCCAAAGTCTAGATTTTGTTATCTGTAAAATAACAAGGTTGATCTTGAAGACCTCTAAGTCTATTAAAAATGGGAAACAGCTTATAGATCCTAAATTCAAGTTAAATGAAACCAACAGAGTCCAGACCTAGGTTGAGTGGCGACAGGCCCCAGCCGTCTCCAGTCTTGGAGCGCCCCCTCTCGGGAGAGCAGAGATGAGCAGGGTCTCCCGCGGTGGTTTGCAGCCCAGGCCCGTGTGCACGCAGACATCTTGGATGCCTGGGCCTGTGAGGGTGGGCAGCTCAGAGCGCCGCCGCCCCTTACTCTCTGACGTCGCTGAAGGAGCAGTAGCTGGGCCCCAGGCCCCACACGGTGCAGTCGGAGCTGCCGCTGTCACACTTGCCGCAGTGACACGCGGTGGCCACCGGGTACGTGTGCAGGGAGTCTGCGCGGTGAGCGCAGCCGGGCACTCTCACCGTCTGGTAGACCAGCTCCTTGAAGGCACATGTCTTCTGGATGTTGGGCCTCGCTGGGTCCCTGTACACCAAGTCCTGAGTGGTTTAGGAGTTGCGTTACATTATTCTGCAAGTTTCTGTTTGGTTTAGTAAATAAGGGACAGGGATTTAATACTGCTTGCTCTAATATTTCCTTTCAGAAGACCAGTTTCCAGGAAACTTAAGCACAGAAAACTTGATCTCATAAAGGAACTCATGTTGTTTTTGTTCAGTCACTAAGTCATGTCCCACTTTGCGACCCCATGGACTGCAGCATGCCAGTCTTCCCTGCCCATCACTATTTCCTGGAGTTTGCCAAACCCATGACCATTGACTCGGTGATACCATCCAACCATCTCATCCTCTGCCATCCCCTTCTCCTCCTACCTTCAATCTTTCCCATTATCAGGGTCTTTTCTATTGAGTTGACTCTTCACATCAGGTAGCCAAAGTATTGGAGCTTCAGTTTTAGCATTAGTCCTTCCAGTGAATATTCAGGGTTGATTTCCTTTAGGATAGACTGGTTGGATCTCCTCGCAGTCCAAGGGACTCTCAAGAGTCTTCTCCAACAACACAGTTCAAAAGCATCCATTCCTCGGCACTCAACTTCCTTTATGGTCCAACTCTCACATCCACACATGATTACTGGAAAAACCATAGCTTTGACTGTACAGACCTTTGTCGGCAAGTGATATCTTTGCTTTTTAATACACTGTCTAGGATTGTCATGGCTTTTCTTCCAAGGAGCAAGCATCTTTTAATGTCATGGCTGCAGTTACCATCTGCAGTGATTTTAGAGCCCAAGAAAATAAAGTCTGCCACTGTTTCCACTTTCCCCCCATCTATTTGCCACGAAATGATAGAAGTGGATGCTTTGATCTTAGTTTTTTGAATGTTGAGTTTTAAGCCAGCTTTTCACTCTCCTCATTCACCTTCATTAAGAGGCTCTTTAGTTCCTCTTCACTTTCTGCCATTATGGTGGTGTCATCTGCGTATCTGAGGTTGCTGATATTTCTCCTGGAAATCTTGATTCCAGCTGTGGTTCATTGGCATTTCACATGATGTACTCTGAATAAAAATAAGCAGGGTGACAATATACAGTCTTGACATACTCCTTTTCCAATTTTGAACCAGTCTGTTGTTCCATGCCTTGTTCTGTTACTTCTTGACCTGCATACAAGTTTCTCAGGAATGAGGTAAGGTATTTCCATATCTTAAGAATTTTCCACAGTTTGTTGTGATCCAGTCAAAGGCTTTAGCATAGTCAATGAAGCAGAAGTAGATATTTTCCTGGAGTTCCCTTGCTTTTTCTATGATTCAATGGATGTTGGCAATTTGATTTCTGGTTCCTCTCCATTTCTAAATCCAGCTTGTATATCTGGAAGCTCAGTCTCTTGTGGGGTCACTGCTCCTTTCCCTTGGGTTCTGGAAATCAAGATGGTGGTGTAGAAGGACATGGGCACATCTTCTCATAATTGAAGTCTCTGGGATGAGCAGAGCAGTTAAAAACAGGTGAGAAAATGGCTTGAAGGAGCAAGGAAGGAACTCATATTATACCACTGTTCTTAAGTGTCCTGGGAATGTTACAGAAAGTGTAGTTATCTCTTTTCTCTCTACCACGAATATACCCATATATTTAATATTTTTAAAACTCTATAAAAACTTTGAATTTGTATAGCATAAAAACATGCAAAGATAAAGGAATACAGAAGATATGACCTTTGCAATCTAAAGATGGTTTTTTTTTTTTTTTTTTGTACTTAGTAATCTTAAGCTTTCTTAATGACAGGTAAAGACATAGCATTTGGGTTTAATTGCTTAGAAAAATATTTCCAACTTTTTATATGTATATTTAATCTTTTCTATGTATATTTAAAAGAGGAATAGGGACCATAAGCTCAATTATTTATATTTTGTCTAAAATGTTTGGGAAATCACATACTGGATTCTGATATTCTGTGGCCTTTTAGGTTCTTCCTTGCCATTGCCTTAAATTCTGTACCTGTGTATCATTCTTAATCCAAAAGATATATGATACAGTTTCAGTACCAGAACATTGAAATTAGGTCAAACATATTTCACTCCTCTACATGCCCACTAAGAAAATAATTGGCTTTGAGGGAGAAAGGGGGCTGCTGGATAGTTTATTTTCCCAGCTGGCTATCAGGCCTACATCTCACCCAAAGTGTGGTAAGTTGAGTTTTATTGATCAGTTCATTTAATATTAAATAAATAAAGTATTTTCATTAAGATGCAGCACTTTCAATTTCAATTTATCAAACTTCTAAATAGCCAGATGTGTAGAAAAGTGGCAAAGAACATTTTTCCCCTTTAGCTGGTTTGTTTTGAAGAAGCTGTGAGAATGTAGACAAATGGCTTAATACCTTTATTCCTTGATTTTCTTAACAGCATAAAGAAGGGTGTAGGTTTGCTGACTCATTTTGGCTTTTCTCCAGGGATTGATTGCTCTCAGGCTGCTTTTGGTATTGTATTAAAAATGGGCCAATAAAATGAATTTTATAATTGGCTGCTTGCATTTTTTATTTGGCTGTAAAATCAATGTTATTACTATCCCTGTTGCAGAGGTATGCCTTTTATTATTGCAATTGCTATTTTAAAGACTATTGACAATATTCCATGTTTAATTATAGATATGTACTCATGCCCATGTTTATCCCTCAATAGGTAAAGCTAGCAGAAAAATGCTCTTTTAAAATGCAGAGTTGGCACATTACTGAAGCACTCATTTACATCAGTCTGAGCTGTCCTGAATTTGTTTTATCCAAATTAAATCCAAATCCAAACATCTAAATGATATCATGGTAATTTACCTCAATTACAACACAGACAGTGTTGGCTAAGGGACTCATGGCTATAATTTAGAAGAGACAAAATATTGACAGAGTGATAATCAGTGAAACCTGCCTTGTCCAGACCCTCAGCACCTTCACTTCCAGCAAAGCAAAGTGCCCACCCGGGTGTAGCAGTAGCCCGCACACCACGTGGTGTTGATGCTTATGCAGAAGCGGCATTCCTCTTTCTCCACCGTGATGGTGATGTTGGTCAGCTCGCAGCTTCTGCAGCAGATTGCTCTCCAGCAACAGAAAAGGAAGCAGAACTGGACGGACTTCATCCTGGACTGGGAAGCAAGCAATTAGAAATCCCAAAGTATTTTCACATTCATGGACTTTGACCCATCCAAATTGAACTGAAATCAACCTGCTTCCCAAACTCTGCCATCTCATTCAAGTTCAACAGGCACTCTTTGACAAAAGAGAGACATAGTAACACGTCAGAAATTCTCATAGAGTTCTTTAAGTGGAGGTGTAGTCTTTCTAAGGATTAAAATGTCACAGGTTATGCATCTGAAAAAAAAAAAAACCCAGAAAAACACTAATTTGAAAAGATATATGCACCCATATGTTGGCAGTTTACTACTGCTAAGATATGGTAGTAACCTCAGTGTCCATCCAGAGACAGATGGATAAAGATACACACACACATACACACAAACACACATGGAATATTACTCAGACATAAAAAGAATGAAATTTTGCCATTTGCAGCAACATAGATGGACTTGGAGGGCACTATGCTAAGTGAAATAAGTCAGATAGTGAAAGACAATTACTGTATGATATCACTTATATGTGGGATCTAAAAAATACAACATAGTGAATATAATAATAAAAGAGAAGCAGACTCACAGATACAGAGAATAAATTAGTAGCTACCCGTGGAAAGAGGGAAGAGGGGAGGGGCAATATAAGGTGGGGCATTAACAGGTACAAAGTATTAGATATAAAATAAGCTACAAGGATATATTGCATAACACAGGGAATATAGCCAATATTTTATAGTAAGTGGAGTATAACCTTTATAATTTGTGAGTCACTGTATTTTACATCTGAAACATATAATATTGTGGAGCAACTATATATCAATTTAAAAAATGTCACAGGGGATTGCCTTAATATAAACATTAAGTTGTTGTCCAGTGGCTAAGACTGTGCTCCTAGTGCAGGGGACACAAGTTCCACCCCTGGTCAGGAAACTAAGATCCTGCATGCCAAGTGGTGCAGCATTCCCCAAAATAAACACATTTAAAGTGACAAATTTCCCTGTAAGTATTGCTTTAGCTTCCCTGTAAGTATTGCTTTAGCTTCATCCGCAAATCTTAATTCATGTTGATTTGTCATTATTCAGTTAAATATATTTTCTAATTTCTCTTTTGCTTTCTTCATTGATCCATAGGTCATTTGGAAGCATGTTGTTTTAAGTTCCATATTTGGAGGGATTTTCATGATTTTTTTGTTATTGATTATTTAATTCCCTTGTGTTTAGAAAACAACACTTTGTGTACTTTCTGTCATTTTAAACCTTTTGAGATATTCTGCTGGTTTGGGGTGAAATGTTGTAAGGGTCTTGATAGTGTTGTTTGACTCTTCTATATATTTTCTAACTTTCTGTCTGCTTGTTCTATTGATTACCGAGAGAAGAATGTTGAATATGGTCAGTCTACCTGGATAATTAGTGTTTTCAAAATATATCTTTTCCATCCTGTGTCTTTGTATTTAAAGTGCATTTCATCTGGGAAGCATATAGTTGAGTCTTGCTTTTTAAAACAGTCTAGTCTAATGATCTTTGTCTTTTAATTGAAGTGCTCAGAATTTTTAAATTGAATATAATTTTGATAGTCATGGGTTTATTTAGTCATCATATTGTTTTTTGTTTCATTTATTCTTTGTTCATTTTTCCATATACTCTGCATTCTTTTGAATTGGTTATTTTTTAGTATTTGTTTCATTGCCACTATTGGCTTAGCAGCTTGATTTATTTATTTGTTTGTTCATTTTCAAGTTTAAAATGCATCCTTTACCTCAAGTGATAATATTCCACTTGACACATAATGAAAATATGTACTTACAACATTCCATTTTTCTGCACCCTCATCCTTTGTGCAATTGTTATTTATTTTACTTCAACATTATTCTAATCCCTAACTATGTTGTTGTTATCTTTGTTCTAAATAGTCAATTATATTTTTAAGATTTTAAACAATGAGAAAAGTCTTTTGTATTTACTTACATGTTATCTTTTTCAACACATATTATTTTCCTCCTGTCTAATGAGCGTTCTTTAGAATTCTTTGTCATGTACATTATCTGGCAATGCATTCTCTCAATCTTAAATTTACTAAAAATATCCTATTTCAACTTAGTTTTTGAAGGAATTTTCTTTCTAGTTACAGAATTTCTACCTAGACTTCTCAGTTAGCAAGTCTGTTTTTGGTAGTTTCATTTCAGTACTTCATGTTCTTTATTTGCCTTGTTTCAGATGAGGATTCTGCAGTCTTATATATTTATCCCCTCTATGTAGTATGTCTTATTTCCCTTTGGCTAGTTTAAAGATTTTATCTTTATCACTAATTTTTCAGCCTGCCTTGCTGAATTTATACTTGCTGGCAAGGCAACTGCTCCAGTACTCTTGCCTGGAGAATCCCATGGACAGAGGAGCCTGGTGGGCTACAGTCTATGGGGTCACAAAGACTCAGACATGACTGAAGTGACAGCGCACAGATGCGTGATATGCCTTGGTGTGGTTTTCTTTGGGTTTTTGCTACTTGGATTTCAGTGAGCTTTTGGTTTATAGCTTTTATTAAACTAGAGAAAATTTACAGAAAATTGCCAAATATTGCTTATCATTGCTTTGAATGCAGAATAAGTAAAACAATACAGTTTCCTTCGACTTCTATCTCTTGGTGTTCTGAGGTATCTATCTCATTGCTTATTTTTGAAAAGAATCAGAGTAAAGCTTCGAGCAGAGAAGAGCATCAGTCTCAAGTTGGATAGGGCTCTAAGACAATCATTTTTAGTATAGCTGTCATAATTCTCAATGTAATAATTTTATTGACATCATGCTCCTCTGCTAGACTCCATGAGAGACTAGTGGCAACAAAGAAGGAGCTCAGTATTTTTTTCAGTGAATGAATGAATAACATGTGGCCAGTGAGGTGATATTGATTTCTCAGAAACATGAAGACAGCTAAGGAGATAGTCAAGCCAGGGGAAGGTGGGAAGGAAGCCACACTAGACATGTTGTCTCCACAACCTCAGTCCGCAGTTCAGTAAAGGTTGGTCCAGGGTATCTAACCAGATGGGTTGGTTCAAGAGCAGCAAGAAACTCTGCCCACCTAGCATGACCCAGAAGAAAGGCACAGATCTGGGGGACCCAACTATATTAGTTTGCTAGAGCTGCCATAACAAAGTACCACAAACAAGGTGACTTACACAAGAGAATTTATTGTTTCATAGTTCTGGAGGCTAGAAGTCCAAAATCAATAGATTTGATTCTTTCTGAGGGCTGTGAGCAAGAATCTGTTCCATTTTTCTTCCCTAGCTTGTGATTTGCTGGCAGTCTTTGGAGTTTCTTGGTTTATCACTCTGATCTCTGCCTTCATCTTCACACAGCAGTACTTCTATGTGCATAGAAAAGTGAAAGTGAAGCCACTCAGTCGTATCTGACTCTTTGCGACCCCGTGGACTATAGCCCACCAGGCTTCTCTGTCCATGGGATTCTCCAGGCAAGAATACTGGAATGGGTTGCCATTTCCTTCTCTATGTGCATATTTCTGTCCAAATCCTCTCTCTTTATAAGCACACCAGACATATGGGATTAGGGACCCACTCTACTCCAGGATAACCCTATCTTAACTTCATTAATTATATCTCCATTATTGTCAAATAAGGTCACATTCTGAGTTACAGGGCTTAGAAGTTCAATATATGAGTTTTGATAGGGGGCACAATTCAACCCATAACACCAACCAATCTAAATTTGAATCCTGTCTCTTTCTTTTACTGACTTGGCATTTTCACATCTCAAAATGGGGGTAACAGTGCTTATCCTTCAGGGAAATTATGAAGATTGAATAAGATAATGTTGGCAAAGCACTTAGCTTGAACCTGACACATGGTAAACACTCAGTACATCGTGGCTTTTACTGTCCTGAGCTAAATGCCCATTGATTTACTGAATAATTGTGCTCCTCCTGAATATAACTAAGAAATAGGTCCATTTTTCATTAGATTCATTTGTCCATTAGAAATAGATCTGGTTTCTTTGAAATGTTTGCCAATTTTCTTCTCAAATTGTTTCTGGGGAGGCGGGAAGATAACTACTGAATTTCAAGTGCTTAAATAATTAAGCCAAAACAAGAGAACACTGATAATAAACACTTTTCTGTGCATTATAATTGTGGAGCAATATCTTCTGGATAGTTAACCCTAGAGGCTTTATCGATTTAACTGAAATCTAATCATCTAACAACCCATAAATACTGTTGGAAGCACTTCTCCAGAGAGACCCTGTAATTAGCAGCTGGCCCCCTTCTGGGCAGTGGGGCTCCCACCCTACTTGTATTTGGTCAAGTAATTTTTCAGCTGAGTGATCATCCCAGAGGACATCGTTTCTCTTGATATAGCTCCCTCAGTTTTGCTGGCCACAGCAAATTAGCTGCAGCCTTGCTCCTCAAAATGGTCAGGACTTTAATCTGAGCCTCCCTTCTCTTTGGAAGTGAAGGGCACATATTTAGAACTTTTGACAGCTTGACATGGAGATCTGATCATCTTGGCTACGTTTGTGTGGTCAAGTTAGGGCTTCAGTTGCCTGAATCCACTTCTACCCTTTCTCCATAGTGTATCTGAGACTGGTGTTTAGTTTGTTTCTTCAATTATTTCTTCTATGATATTCTGGATGCATGGTTTCTCATGAATGAGGAAAATGCCTTTTTCCCATTCCCAGTTTTCAAATGAAGGGATTTTCCTTAAGAGCTGTCCTAGCCTCTTGAAAAGACCCTGATGCTGGAAAAGATTGAGGGCAGGCAGGGAAAGAGGCAACAGAGGATGAGATGGTTGGATGACATCACTGACTCAATGGACATGAGTTTGAGAAAGCTCAGGGAGATAGTGAAGGACAGGGAAGCCTAGTGTGCTGCAGTCGGTGGGGTCGTAAGAAGTTGGACACGACTGAGTGACTGAACTGAACTGAACTGAGCCTCTCGAAAAATTTATTGCCCCCTCCTTGGAATGATGGAGAGTTTTACCTCATTGTAAACTTGGAAGTAGATGCTGGGTTTGCTTGACCTTGCCCTGCCCTCCCTTCTCTTAGACAGGTAGTTGCCCACAGAGAACATTCTTCCCCTGCTACTCCTCCTTTCTAGGGGGAGCCAGCGCCTGCCTCAGTGGGTATCCACCTAATTTCGGAGAGGAGTTGGTAAGCTAGAGTTGCTTTTCCAACCATGCAGTTTATTTCAACTTAGCCTCTGTCAATAATGAGGGGGACCTGTAGGGCTCCTTCTGATATACTCCTGGTTCTACTTCTCAAAATTCTGGGGACTCGGGAATGGAGTCTCCAGATAAAGAGCTATTTTGTAAAGAGCTATAAATAACTATAAGCTATAAGCTTATAACTTATAAGCTATAAAGAGCTATAAATAACCCAAAGAGTTATTTGGGTCTTGTAGGAAACAACGTTGGGCTAGCCTCTGAGAGTCATCAACAGAGTTGGTCTTTTTATGTCTGATGAGAAACAGTTTTCATGTATCAACCAGGCACCAGAAAATCTCTATTTAGAAAACACGAGGCAATTGAATATTAGACACCCAAAGCCCTTAGAGGAAGCAGAAGTCATTTTTATGAGGAGCCATTTAAGAAGTTCAGAGCCTGTGGTGAGCATGTTATTCACATAATTTCATTTAATTTTGAAAAAGATGTGGAACCAGGTCAAAATTCAGAGAGGATGTCATTTTGCCTTGGTCAATCTTGTGAGTAAAAAGTGGAGAGTTAATCCTCTGTCATTAAACAAACAATGGTATGGTGCCTCTTAGTGGATCATGTTTAGGAACAGAACCAAGGGTTTTTCTAGTTTCTTTCTTAGGTGAATGGCTCATCTAATACTAATCCTGAATTTGGCCTGGTGAGTCGCTCTTGGTTTACAGACAGAAAAGATGTCAGATGATGAAGTCCTAGTACTGAATTCTTTTTTCAGCGGAGGAACAGAGCCAGAGAGGTTAAGGAGCTTGCTCAAAATCACACTGCTATGCAATAAGAGAGCTGGAATGAGAGGTGCAGTTGTGGAGACCTCGGTTAGTGTTCATTCTGCTCTGTCCTGCCATCCCGGTACTTGGGAGTTGTTGACAGCAACCAACCCTTTCCATTGGCTTCCCAGGTGGCTCAGTGGTGAAGAATCCTGCAGTGCAGGAGACTCAGGTTCGATCCCTAGACCAGGAAGACACTCTGGAGAAAGAAATGGAACCCTCGCCAGTATTCTTGTCTGGAAAATCCCATGGACAGAGGAGCCTAGTGGGCTACAGATCACGAGGTTGCAAAAGAGTTGGACATGACTTAGCGACTGAACAACAACAACCCCTTCCACCACCAACTCTGTTTTTAAAGCTGTCCACTGCTAGTGAATTGGAAAACAGTCTTAACCCAAAAGCAGCAGTTTAAGGTGAGCCCTTCACTTTCTATTTTTTTCTCAGTAGCTTATGCTGTTCTTACCATTCTAGGAACTAGCATCCACTTCTTTTCCTTTAGGAGTGGGGCAGCACACAGCCACCCAGTGGCAGATACAACTTGTCTCTTTGACAAGACAGATAGTATTTCAGCAGAATTATATTCTGTAGCATCGATCACCATGACAGGATGTATGATAATATATAATTGGGACGCGCACCAGGTGCCCCAGTAACAGTTTTGAGTGGCTCACTGAGATTTATGTTTTTCCTGTTACCCTGTCTTGTTGGCAATTTGTTGAAATTCTCCAATGGTGTAATCATTTCTTAAGTGCTTTGCCTCTGGTATATTTAAGTCAGTGTATGTAGTGGCTGACTTAGTTATTTTGGAATGATTTGAGAATCATTTGGGATTAAGCCTCAGCTCATATGCCACCTTTGGGATCTGTTGAAAAGCTGTTATTAATATTCCCAGTCTGAACCAGGGGCTCACCTTTGGAATACTATGTGCCTTGCATATTCCGCTATCAGAGCTTTTCTCATCCTGCACTGTCATTGTTGGTTTGAGTTTTTCTCCTTTGCTAGAAGGTGGTGCTTTTGTGTTTGGTTTGTTTTTTTGTTTTTTCTTTAAGGTGAGGGTTTTTAGAGTCAGATGGACCTGGGTTCAGGTCCTGATTCTTCCACTTAACAGCAGTGTACTTTGGGCAAAGTACTTAACTTTGCCCAAATCTCAGCCCACTCATCTGTAAAATGGGTCTAATAACGTCCTTCACAGAAAGTTTTTGAATATTAAATGAAGACATGTATGTCAAGGGCAGAGCATAGAAGTGTACAATGGAAGCATTTAATAAGTGCAGGTTTACAACAAGCATAACAAGCTTTTGTTGTTGTGCTGGTGTATTTATTAATAGCTCCCCAGATTATCTCCAGATTATCCTCATTTGAATAAGTTATGTGGTTCCCTTTTACTACTTAATCTATTAAGGAAATAAACATCATTACTATTGAAGAAAAGTATATGACTAAATGTACAGGCCATAAATAAAAAATCTTCATATACCTGATCAGTAAATAATTTCTTCCAAATTAATTTATTTGGCTGTTGACGTTTTTGCCCATACAATGTTTTATCCCTAATTTGAGGTAAAGATGTATGTTGTGACTTGTTTTGGTAGCCATACTCCTAGGAAACTCCCTCCATGCCCAGAAAATTGTACATATAGGTGGCGCTAGTGGTAAAGGATCCGCCCACCAATGCAGTAGATGCTGGAGATACAGGTTTGATACCTGGGTTGCAGAGATGCCCTGGAGGAGGAAATGGCAACCTGCTCCAGTATTCTTGCCTAGAAAATCCCAAGGACAGAGGAGCCTGGCGAGCTACAGTCCTTGGGGTCGCAAAGAGTCTGACACAACAAAGCGAGTGCACACACACACACACACACACACACACACAAGTCTAGAGTATGATGAACAAAGTAGGAAAAATAGGTGGCAAGCTTTCATGCATTTAAATTCTACATCATGGAGTTCTCCTTAGCACAGAGGGAAAGTCAGAATAAGCATTGCAATAATCACAGGATCGAAAGGGAATTAATTTTGTCTGTCTTCCTGCACAGAGGAAAAATGATAATTATTATAGCTGCAGATTGATGGTTATCCTGGCTCTTCTTTTTCTTGCCAAGCCAGGCAGTACAAAGTGCTTCCCAAGAAAAATGAGTATGGCTCACTTTGGAATCTTGCAAGATAAAGTTTGTTTTTTTTTAATAGAGTTTATTTTTTAGCATATATATAAGTATAGGTATATATGTATTCTATATATATAGTCAATATTTTGAGTATGGTTCAAAAATCAGTATGTCTATTTTATATCAAGTGCATTTTAAAAAATGAAATACTTTTTTATATTTTAGTATTAGTATTTTAGTATATTAGCATTTTAATATTTAAAGAAAATACTTTAAAAATACATTTGTTTATTATTATTCTCCGATAAAGCACAATGCCTGTCACATGGTAGGTGCTAAAAATGAATGCATGATGAATAAACAAATGGCCTTCAAATTGCTTAAACTCTTCCACGCTGATATTATTTCCCATGTTTACCTGATATGATTGTCGTGTTTACTTAACTCAGTATTTCCTCCTGGAGCTTCTAGTCCAGGAGATGTTGCTTTCATCCTCACCAAAAGGGGAGATGGATTTGAGATCGGTGATGCAGGTATAATGCATACTTGGTCTGGCCTCTATCGCAGCCTCTGCCCTAGTTCCAGAAAATGCCAGATTACTGTCACAGAGTCAGCTCAGCCACCCTCCACAGATGTTAATCATCAGGACGACCAGGCTACAACCAGCAAGGCTCAGAATAAGAGCCAGAGCCTGTTCCCGAGCCTTGTGAATACACTGCCCCTTCTGAGAACTGACTGGGGCGGGTCTTCCATTCTGTGAGGTGCAGTGAAACAGCTATGTTAGTTGTTAAAATACAGAAATACTTTTTTCCTCTAGGAATAAATAGTTCTTCCCTTGGCACCCTGATTACCCCCCACCCCCAGAGGCACTCTGGCCCCTTAGACTCTCTCCAAGACCTCCCTATGTCCAGCAACTGCAGAGTTAATGCCTGGCATGGCAGAGCGAACCCAGGGTCACCTTTTCTAATTGCTCTGGTGCCTGCTTCTCAGCTGCTAAATGAGTAGCACTCATTTTCAGGGGATAACTGAGCTGCTCCCTGAGCTCCTTCTCGGTCCTGAAGGTTTCTCCTTCTTTCCCAGCCTGCGGATGTTTTGTCTTGGCCTTGCCAGCTCCAAGTCGGGAACCTGGTCCCACCCTTCCTCACTGTGTTCATGCCTCTGCAGTGCTCTGTGCAGCCTGACCTTAGTCCCTCTGAATGCAGCAGGTCTGCCAGTGGTTGAAGGATCCTCCCTTGATCCAAGCTCCTCTCAAGCCTCACGTTAATGGGTAGAATTTGGCCTTTAATTATGGGCTCTTACCCTTGGGGCAAGTTTGCCAGGCATCCTGTAGTGACAAGACATGTCTATTTTCTGACTTGGGTCCTATGTTGACTTTGTCAGGGCATCCTGATTTGAGGTCTTTTTAGGAAAACTACAAGAATATGACAAAGCTATTTTTTCAAATTAGCTGGAAATCCTGATTTTTCCCCCTTAAAATTTGACAACCCTACTTTTCCAGCTTGATGACCACAATTTTATCCTAATTTTCTTGTATTCCTATGAATTTCTGCTATTCTTTTTTTTCTCTCGGAGCTAAGGTTTCAACCGTCTGTCTATAATGCTGTGTGGTCTAGTCGTGTCCAACTCTTTGCAACCTCATGGACTGTAGCCTGCCAGGCTCCTCTGTCCATGGAATTTTCCAGGCAAGAATACTGGAGCAAGTTGCCATTTCCTCCTCCAGGGGATCTTCCTGACCCAGGGATCAAACCTACATCTCCTGCATTACAGACCACTTGGGAAGCCCCATAGAAACCAACTGGTTTGCACCAACTCCCTGCTAACCAGGACATAACCAATATTTATTGAATGAATGAATGAAAAGATGAATGGATAAAAGAGTTTGCTCCATAGGATTCTCTTTCTCTTTAGGACCCCTTTCAGAATATGATAGGGCCTTGAGTCAGAAAAATAAGTAAATATGACAGAAACTTAACCCTGCTCTGGGGAGCCAGGCAACCTTATACTGCCGCTACTCTCTGTATTTAATTACCTTTCATTTTTCCCTTGGCAATTAGTAAAGTGCCAGTCTGTCTCAGATGTGCTAAGGAGAACCAAGAGAAGATGTTTTTGTCCACACTTGAGCCAAAGTGTTAAAGGAACAGTAGCACACTTGGGGTGGGGGCTGGGGAAAGTGGAGATGGAAAGTAATTAATATTTATTGAGCAACCATCATGTACTTTTTTAGACATGATCTCATTTTGTCCTCACAGTAACCCTGCAAAGTATATTCTAGACAACGAATCATGTTTAGCCAGGCCACATAAGTTACTCAAATCCTAGAGTTATTAAATAGCACAGCTTGGATTTAAACCTAGGTCTTTTCACACAATACCAGCCTGCCTTCTATTGCTAGAAGCATCATGGTGTGGCAGTGGCAGGGATCAAAGACAGAGAATGCTAGAGGAAGGTGACAGTCTAAGACAGAGCCAAGCCCACTCATTCCCTGTCTCCTTCTCTCCCTTCTGCCTCCCATTCATTCTAGAACATTCCTGGCATAGTTCTGTCTTCTCAGGATACTGATGAACTGATGAATAGGATAAACACAGTCCCTGACCTCACATGGGTCATATTTCAGGGCAGGTTATAGAGACTGAAAAAGTGATTTCAAGCATGATTAATTATTGAAGCTATGTTGGAAGCATATAAGGAGATGGTGGAAGAGTGGCAGTTGTTGGAGGGGTGGGGATCAGCAAAGGCTTCATGAAGATAGTAATATGTGGGTTGAAATGTGAGGGATAAGAATAATTTAGCTTTGCTGAGAGTTGGGAGAACAGTTGTTTCAGGCAGAAGAAACTGCTCTAGGACAAAGAAAGTGTGATGAGATTGGCTTATCCTTCTGAAGAGAAAGCTGTAGGATCCCAGTTTTATTTCATATAGGGAAGCAGCCTGTTACCATAGGGAGAGGTCATGAGTCCTGAGTGCTCAGGAAAGGATCTCATGTGGAGCAATATTTGAATAGAAATGAGGCAGTCATGCAGGCTGGTTTGGTTACAAGCAGTTGAAGGAGACAGAGGCAAAAAGCAGAGATAATGACACAAGCAAATGAAGAACCAGGAGAGGACATTTAAGGTTGAATTATTTGATAAAGAATATCTCCAACTGCAGTGGCAGCTCTGCCTTTGCTGGTTTTGAAATTGCATTTGGAATGAGGAGACAGCAAAATTGTAAAAAGCCACTCCGCACTGGCAGTGAGTATGCTGGGTGGCAGTTGGGGTTGTGATCAAAGCCAGTCTCCCCAGTTCCCCAGTTATAGTGTTTTCCAAAAGTGTAGGTAGGTAGGCTGATTAAAGCACATGCTCTAAAATAGCCAAATGCTTCCTCCAAATGTTTAAAATCCAAGCAGGTCCTTCATCACAGAACACTTTCTGTATTAAATATTAATCAAAATAATTTCATTTTGCAGATTCAATACTTAAAATATCAATTTAGATGATGGATCATGGACTTTAAACCTGGAAGAAATGTTAAACCCATCTCTCCCTCTACCCCATGCATTTACAGATGAGTGAGCTGGGATCCAGAGAGGATAAGGGAATGCTCAGAATCCTTAAGCTAGATTATGGGAGTTAAACCAGAATATTGCATTTTTCCTAATGAAAGAAAGAAAATCAGGTTGATACCAAGCTTCAGCTTTAACTGAGCTGTCCATTGATGATATATCAAATTTCTCTGATACTTTATTGCTTGGCAAATATTTATTTTTCTGGCTTTTACTTCTGATGAGATCTCCATACTAAAGTGGTTGTTGCTATTAGAAATCTGGATGGAATGGCATTAAATGTGGAGAGGGGAGTGTTTATCAGTATGGCAAATGAAGTTGGCTGTGGATATAGCAGATATTTCAGAATCATTGTGCTCTCCTTTGTGTCATAACAAAATGCCCCTTAAGCTTCAAATTCATAAAGTAGTAGCCTGCTTCCTTTCTTTTTCATTCAACCTGTACTAAGTACCTGCTTTGACCTCAGTTCTATACTGTGTATATTGCTAAGTGCTATGGTGGGGGTAGTGTTTAGAGACACACTCTGAAAGTGTTAGTCACTCAGTCATGTCTGACTCTTTGTGGCCCCATGGACTGCAGCCTGCCAGGGTCTTCTGTCCATGGAATTCTCCAGGCAAAAATACTAGAGTGGGTAGCCATTCCCTTTTCCAAGGGATCTTCCTGACCCAGGAATTGAACCCAGGTCTCCTGCATTACAGGCAGATTCCTTACCATCTGAGCCACCAGGGAAGCCCTAGGAATACACTCTAGTCTTAGGATATTTACCATTTGGATGATTTTGGTAATGACTAGGCAAAAATAAGTTAGGGGATAAAAGGGACAAAGAAACTTGCCAGTAGAGCTGGAATCGATATTTCTGCAACACAGCCTTGAAGGTAGAGAAGAGTGAAACAATTAACACCTGGTACCTACAGGTATTTTTCTCTCTTTGTCAGGGAAGAAAGAGCTAAAGAGTGGACGGATGAAGCCAGGTCAGAGGCTTCTGTTGGGCTCTGACTTGAAGTTAGGAGGAGACTGGAGGGGATATTCAAACTTTTCCTATCTTCAGGGTTTGAGTTACACCATGTTTTTTTCACTAAGGAAAGACTAAGTGGAATAGGGAAGACTAAGTGATAGGGCTGTATCAGCCACACACAGACATTATAGGGAACCAATGCCCAGGAACCCACTAGCTGAGTAGATCCTTCTCCCTCTGCCAGGGCCCACTGGCCAATACCGCCAATCAATCACAGCTTTCCTTTCCCTTCTGAGGCTCAGAATCCTTCTCAACACCATGTTTCAGACAGACAAACAAATGTATATTGTTTTTTTTTTTTTTTTTTCATTTTCAGAATGAGTATTCCACAAAGCAGGAAAATTGCTCTATTCATTGCTTTTTGTTTTTTATTCCTGCCTTTAAACAGGGCCTGGAACATGGTAGAACTCAACTGCTGAATTGATGAAAGAGTGTGAAATGGATGGCGTTCAGCTGCTTGGTTGAACCTGTAGTCAGAAGTTGCAAACTCGAGGCTAAGTTTTCCTAACCCTGTAGAGTCATGATCATATCCCAGGGTAGTGGCATCTTCAGTTTTTTCAACTCTTCCCCCTCTTGCCTGAATGTGCACATATTCCTGTGTTCTAAGAAACACTGAGATTGCCTTTCTCTTAAGCTCTAGTGGAGCAATCTGTGTTTCTACCTGAGCCTTTTTAATATATGGCTTCTCTGGCAAGTTTACTATAGTTACAAATGAACCTCTTTTTAGCTCTTTCATGAATTTTTTTCAAGTCAGATTAAGAAGCATTTCCTCAGAGTCCTATGGAAGCCAGCATAGCCTTGTCAACTTCTTTGCCTCATTCCTCACCATTCTACTTCATGCCTCTTACACTGGAGAAGAAAGGAATACCCTGATTTTTCATACCATTCTGTATTTCAATACTGTGCCCATCCTGGATACTTTTGGCAACTTCTGGCCACAACAGTTGCCACTGTTAATGCTTTTTCCCTTGGTGAGGACATATAAGGGCAGCAATGAGTCAGGTTCAAAGACAGAACAAGTGCAGAGAATACTGGATTCAAGCTTTCCCTGGGTCCCTCAAGGCTCCCCTTGGAGCTTTCTGGTTTCAGTACATCAGAGCTGGGCACTCTTCCAGGTGTCAGGCCAGATAGAAGGTACCTTCAGCTAAGGAGCTGGGGAACTTCCTTCAGCCTGGCCTGGTTCACATACAGAGCTGGGCTGTTTCTGGTCAGCTATAGGAAGCCCATGTGTCTTAGGGAGAAGCTGAAGCATTTTGAGAGCATCCTTTATGCATTCTTTAGTTCCTGCTCTAAAGCAGCAGAGGCAAACTCATTTATGCATGTGGAAAAATACAGCATTTCTGCTCTCTGCAAGGCTGAAAAGAAGGAAGGTATGAAAGCCTTTTTTTAACACATTACAAGGTTGTAGCTCATGAGGTTTATCCAAAGCTCTGCAATTTCTGACAATAAATTCTAAACTTAGACTGGGGGTGCGTGTTCCCAGGTGTAACAGCTTATGTATTAACCCTTCATGATCTACTTCTGCAGCAATCTGCTTTTTCTAACTACTCTGGTCAGACATCTCCAGGTTTGAAATTCAGTGACTTTTTCTCAGTTCTCAGTTTCCTGGCTTGGGCTGCCTAATTTTTTCTCTCATTTGAACTTCTCCTTTGAAAAATGATCATGCACCTTGTCTTAAAGCTGTTGTTTGCTTTTCTTAATCAGTTATTTGCAGGTGGGAATATGTCTAACTTGTCTTCCTAACCTGTCACAGTAACTTCCATGTACAAATGTTTGAACTGATGGATAGCTTTGCTCTTTACATATGAGTCAAGGAGTTCTAGAATGAATTAGGTCGCCTTGTCTTTCTAATTTACACTGTTCACAAATTTCTGATGGACCTCTTTCTTTTCTAAGCCTGAGCCAGTGCCTTTAATTACTTTCATTATCGACATAGAAAATGCTTATGACCACAAGCTCATCCAAAAGTTTGGAAGAGCAATTCTGAGCCATCAGGAATTACAGAGTCGAATGAGAGTTTTGCAGCATCTATATATCAGGAGCCAATAAAATTGCAATCTCACATCAGCTGAGTGACTTTAGGCAGGTCATTTATTTTCCCAGTATTTGAGATGAGCAAGCAGAGCACAGGAGATATTTGTCTGAGAGGTTTGTCCCAAAGGTTAAATGAAGAAATATTTGTGAAAACGTTTCTGCTGTTTAGACATGGATTGAACCCATGTCTGCTGCATTGGAAAGTGGCTTCTTTACTGCTGAACCACCAGAGAATCCCTGTAATGTTTACAGTGCTATTTATAAATTGCTTTGACGTTGACCTTGCTAGGGTCCCATGCTAGACTGTCTTAAGCTGGATAAATTCAGTAGAGAAAATGCAGAAACATAAACCCATTCAAAAAGTATTTGAACATAAATAAACATGTATACTATTTTTGTTAAATAGGACTTGTCCTTTTTGGGCAGTCATATTGTTAGCTCCAATCAGCAACATCTGAAGTGTTTTCTGATGGTTTGTGAATGGGTATTACACAAAGAAAGCACTCCTTGTATCAATCTAAAAAGCAATGAGTTAAAGTTCACCAAGATTTTATACTCATAACTTCTTAGACCTTTTGATGGCTAATTTTTTGAGAAGTTTCAAAAAAATTTGCATATGTATGTTTGTGTGTGTATATTTTGGTTAGTGTTGTGTGTGTAGTATATCTTGCTATATTTCCTAAATATATATGAATATGGAGTCCCCAGTCCCTCTTTTTTTCTACAGAGTATTTTAGGCCTAGAATTCCATAGAATACATTTTAGAAAATGCTGTTTCATGGGGTAGCCAGAACTTTTCTGTGACCTGCATATTTAGCTAGAAGATAGACCTAGAATAACAGTTTGATAATCACAGGTATAAAACCTGTCAAAGATTCTATATATTCTTGTGATAATGACCAAGAATCTTGGTCACAAGCCTCCATTTGATTTGGCAGAGGAAGTCATCACCTTGGCATTCATTATTCTCAAGCAAATATACAAGCTGAAAGGGAGGGCCCAATGGTTAAGCTAGGATGTGGATTGTTGTTCAGTTGCTCAGTTATGTCTGACTCTTTGGACTGATTAGAAAGAATTTCTAGACTTCTCAGTAACTCCATTGCAACCATAGAGATCAACTCTGCTAATTGCCCAGGGTCTTACTTCTCAACTTTTGACCTTCTCCATTAGACTTAAAGATGACTTAAAAGATGAACATACTTTTATAGAATTCTATTTGGGCAATACTTCCTTGTCGTTCACTTTTACTGTAAGAATTTACAAGATCTATGGACCAATGGAAGTCACAAGTGTTGGGTTCTGAAAGGCCATGAGTTAAAACTTGGGTTGGGCTGGCTTTTGCCATACATTTGATAGGATGGCTTCCCTACCACGACAAGGTGAGAGTAATGAAAAATTAGAAGGGGGCCACTATGCCTGCTCATACCATTTCTCTAGGGCAGGGGGAAAAATAAATTCCCAGCCCCCTGGGCCTGACTGGATGTAATCACAGGCATCCACTCTAAACCACCTTGAACTTTATGGCTCCCATGAAATTAAAGAGGCATCAACATAAAATACATTCAGAGTGCTCCATTAGTGTTGCTTGACTAAGAAAAAACACATTGGTGGGCAAGCCAAGAAGGCCAACAGGATTGTCTCCCATGAACACAATATGTCATTATCCTTCAGGCAGCCTGCTGAGCTAGCTGTCTTCTAGCCCCTTGCTTCACATTCTGGAGTAGGTGTTTCCTGACACTTGATACAAAAGGTGTTGGTATTGGACCTTTTAGAGAGCAAAATTGTGGATGCTGGGTCATCTTGTTTCCTTCATGGCCATTTCCTGGTGTTGGAACCTAAAATTTCTTGATAAAAACAGCATTTATTCTATGTACTGAGAATTCCAACAACTAGTCTTATTGACTAAAGAGTGAAACAGTAAGGATCTCAGCAATAACCATAAAAGTGCCTTAGTAATGTCAACGATAACATACTTTTATCTCTGTCCTTTAACACAGAATATGAAAACTCAGGTCCTAGAATTAGGCTGGGGTTGAATTTTAAACTTTTCATTTATTAGCTGTGTGATACATGACCTTTCTAAGCACTGTTTTCCTTAAAATGGGAATCATTTTTATAAAAATTATTTAGAATAATTCATATAAGCTTAGCAAAATGCCTGGCACGTATTAAATATTAGGACATATTGTAAGGGATTTCCAGGTGGCGCCATGGTAAAGAACTACCTGCCAATGCAAGATCCCAGGGTCTGGAAGATCCCCTGGAGTAGGAAATGGCAACCCACTCCAGTATTCTTGCCTGGGAAGTTCCATGAACAGAGGAGCCTGGCAGACTATAGTCCATGGGGTTGCAAAGAGTCAGGCACAGCAGCGACTGGACATGCATAGCACACACAACAGTGTATCATGTTTATATCTCAGTGTGTGCCCACACAGACCTATAAATGTATAAATACATACAATACACACATTTATGTAGACATTTTGAAATGATTATGACACAAAATTGTAAATAACCTTATGTCTCAATGAAGAATATTTTCTTATTAAAAATAATAATGATTGATTCTGATTTAAATATTATTTAAAAAATTTGTCTTTTTGTTTTCCTGTATATTATTACAGCGATATATGTTACCAGACTTACAAGGCAATGTTCCATTGTTTGCCTGAAACAATTCTGTGTAAAGAAGTTGAGGGAAAATAGTTTTTAAAAAGTATTTACCAAGATCACTATTTTCTGATCTCTTCTTAAGGATTGAAAAAATCTGAGATTCCAACTAGTCTCATTTCCTTTCAGCCTGAAGAACTTCCTTTAGCATTTCTTATAGTGCTTATCTGTTGGCAGCAAATTCTAGTAGTTACTAATATCAATTATTTGAAAGGAAATTAGTCCTGAATATTCACTGGAAGGACTGATGCTGAAGCTGAAGCTCCAATACTTTGGCCACCTGATGCAAAGAACTGACCCTTTGGAAAAGACCCTAATGCTGGGAAAGATTGAAGGCAGGAGGAGAAGGTAATGACAGAGGATGAGATGGTTGGATGGCATTACCAACTTGATGGACATGGGTTTGAGCAAGCTCCAGGAGTTGGAGACAGACAGGGAGGCCTAGTGTGCTACAGTCTATGGGGTCGCAGAGTCAGACACGACTGAGTGACTGAACTGATTGACTGACAGGTCTTGAGTTTTAAAAAATACTTCAAAGGTGTTATGTCATTGTCTTCAGGCCTTAATTTTCTTTTTATAATGAGAACTTGAGTCACTTAAATTGTTGTTCCACTGAATATAGCCGGACATTTTTTCTCTGGATGTTCTAAATATTTTCACTTTATCTTTTGTTTCTAGCCTTTGTACTCCTCTAAGCTCTTTCTTGTTAAGTCAGATAGACTGAGACTTTTTATTCCTCTATAGAATTCACTCTCCAGATCCTTCTTTTTTTCTTTTCTTTTTTAGAGTTTATATTATTGTCTCCAGGAAGATCAATTTAGTAGGAGCTTCTTGCCTGCATTGGAAGTGAGAATTTTCCCTGTGTATCTTTATTTCCAGTCAGTCATGACATTCTGAGACTCTCCACCTATTGAATCAGTAATAGCCTTGCTTCCAGGTCAGGGCAGAGAGGCCCTAAAATATAGGAACCATTGAGCTACAAATTAGGTTTTTGCTTAGTCCCTGGCAAGTCACTAGTCTTGACTGGAGTTAATAAAAGAATAAAGATTTACAAAGTTCCCAAAGTTTCCATTTACATATCAAAAGCTAAGCTGGAAATGTGAGCACAGAGTTTTCCAAAAAGCCATGATGTAAAGAGATGTATGGTATATGATGACCAAAGCTTTCCCAAACTGTGAAAAGAAATAAAGTAAAAGAAGTAGAGGAAAACAGAGAAAATGAGGGGGAATTACTGAGGCTCTGCTATAACCTGGCACCCTGAGAATGGAAATAGAATTCCTGTGACCAGTTATGTTGTCCATCTTTGCCCCAAAGAAACCAAAGATAGGTGAAGGGAGGATCCAGGTTTATGCCGGTTGGTGCTCTGCCTCCTGCCATGCGCAGAATAGTCCAAGAGCTGCAGAACGACCTTGGGGAGAGGATCATGTGGATGTCCATGAGCCTGAGATGGTACTCCCAGTTGTCCCCAGTCTAGGCATGGCACTTGGGAAACTCAGAAAATACTTTGTCCCTTAATCAAGAAGCATAGAATTGCTTTATAAGAAAAGTGGACTGAAAAAATCTGGAGTTAGGACAGGAGTTCATGGCCAGAGGCAACGGTAAAGTCCATGGTTGTTAGAAGTGGATCTGCAAATGCTCAAAACCTGGTGCAGGTCAGTCAGTCTTACCAGGTGTCAGGGAAGAAAGTCAAGAGACAAAACTAAGCCAGCCAGACCTCAGTGGCATCAGGAGGGCTCAGGAGGACAACACTCGGATTGGAGGCCTCTCCCATCATTATGATGTTATCTAAGATATTCCCGTCCACTTTGGCAGGGAGAAGGAAAGAAAAGCAGAGATGGAGAAGAGCTAAGACAAACTAACTAACTAACCAAAAACCTGAAGAGGTTTTCTAAATGGAGAGAACTTAAAGTGGCAAGATCCATGTGATTATAATCTACGTTGCATGGATTTTTAATTCCATCAGTCTCCCAGAAAGATTGGACCAGATATACTCAGGACTTAGCATCTGCTTGTCAATCTGACTTGCAAACATATCAGTTGCACCTTCTCTCTTGCCCCTCTTATAATTTTTGGCCAACAATTCCACTGCTCAAATATATCAGGCAGTTTTACCCATCTAAAAATATAAAGATAGATTTTGAAGGCTGTTCTTTGAAGCACAGTTTGTAATTGTTATTTGCTAAAATTTCTGAAAAAATCAATCAGGGATTGGGTAAGTAAATTATAATATATGCATGTGTGGCTACTTAAACATGAGGTAGATTTCTAAGTGTTGGTATAAAAATATCTCTAAAGTATATTATTTGGCAGAAGATGGATAATAGGATTTTTGTTTATGTATATACCTAAATACTTACACACACAGAACTCTATATACAGATTATATCTGGGGATAGAAGTAGGGGAAGACTTACTTTTCATCTTAAATTCTTCTCGACTTTTTATGTTGTTTTTTTTTAAACCAGTATGTGCTTTGATTTTTTAATGAAAAAGTAAAATTCATGTCTTAAGCCTCTTTCTCTATGTTCCAAAGGGAAGAAAAAGGAATGTGAAAAAATTGAGTCTTCAATAGTTATTTTATGGTAACTTTCACTTTCACTAAATGTATCTGTAGAATCATTTTTGGAGAGCTTTTTGAAAAAACTGAAGCGTTAAAATAATAAAGCATTTAACTTGTACCTGTTACAAGGATGCCTTTGTGTTATTCCGTATCTATAGTTTTCTGTCTCAAAGGTCTGGGTGAGGACTGCTTTCAGCAAAGAAGACAGAATTTATTTATTTATTTTTTAACATATGAAGGCTTACAATCTTCTCTGTTACAGAAACCCACAGCAAAGAGATGACAAAATGATTTGGTGAAGGTGATCATCCTGAGAAGATAAATAGACTCTAAAATTGTTTTGGCTTGAAAAATCAATTCAGTTGTCCACAGGTTTCACAGGAGGAAAATAACCTGTGCTAAGGAAAATGTTCTTTCTGTCTCCAAGAGGGACAAACCAGTATCAGAGAGAAGCCTTTTTTGAAGTGATGGCATGTCCCTCTGACTAAGAATGAACCTTTACATAGAAATAGGGAACATACCCTTATTTTTCTCAGTGTTGAATTAAAACCTCATCCTTTATTGTTCTCCCAGATCCAAGGCATTAGTCACTTAGATATATAGGATAGAGAGGCAAAAAGCTGTCTTTTACTGTGAGGGCAATAGACTAATTGTCCAATGAATTAAAAATGAAAAATTGGAAGGTGAGAGAAGAATGGGGGGAAATATGCAGAAAAAAGTATCAACTGAGCAAATTATCTATCTGTGGGGTCAAAAGTCAGCAGTCTGCTGCAGCTTTCTTCTCTGTGTTGGGGGACCAATGGGAAGAACAATTACTATAGATTTTCTGTGAAGAGCAGATGGAAGTATGAATAGCCTTCCAGCAACTTCTGGGAAAAGACTAGTTAGAAATGTCTGACTTGTGATGGACAGTCTGATTGGAACTGATTGCTTCCTTGGGGTAAAGAGTGTCAGAAAAGAAAGTTTGGGGGAAGGGATTAAAAGGATTTGTGTGCATGTGTGCTAAGTCTTTTCAGTCGTGTCCAATTCTTTGCAACCCTATAGACCATAGCCCACCAGACTTTTTTGAAGAGGGTTACCATTTCCTCTTCCAGGGATCTTCCCGACTCAGAGATTGAATCTGCATCTCTTGCATCTTTGGTGGGTACTTTACCCATTGTGTCACCTGGGAAGCCCTAAGAAGATTTGGAAGAGGCAAAACCTTAGTTCAAGTGATACAATAGAAAAGGATGAGTTATTTGAGCCCTAAAACCAGCTGAGAGTTTGATGCAGAAAGTGGGAAGGGAATTGACATCCATAAGCATTTTCTCTTTGGCTGTGCTTTCTCTTAATCTTATCATTGTGAGGTAGGTATAGATACCACTTTTTATAGGTGAAGGGACAGATTCAGAAAGGATAGCCTCTTTCCTGTTGCTGCACCACTAGTAAGTCATGGAACCAGCTTTTTATCCACCCTTATTCTGTGCTTTCCCTTTTACAGTAGGCCATCTCTTGGTTACATTAGGACATCCATAGGAAGCTCCTGACTAGCTCATCTTTAACATTTACTATCTTTACTCTTTACCTTTGCAAGAATTTCCCTTCTCCTCTCTGCCATTATTCTCCATTAACCAGGTACTATGACTCCAGCATTTGAAAATACTTTGTTCGGGTAACAACGCTGAGAGGTAACTGTTGTTTCTCTTCATATTATAGATAAAGGAGACTTACAGGTTATTGTACTGGCAAAAATGATGTTTGCTATTAGTTACTGAACAAGGGTGTTCAGGGACTGGCATAGACTTTCTAGTTTGAGTTAAGTGTCAGAGAGGGCTTCCCAAGTGGCTCTAGTGGTAATGAACCTGCTTGCCTATGCAAGAGATAAGAGAAGTGGGTTTGGTCCCTGGGTTGGGAAGATCCCCTAGAGTAGGAAATGGCAGCCCACTCCAGTATTCTTGCCTGGAAAAATTCCATGGACAGAGGAGCCTGCCAGGCTACAGTCCATGGGGCCACAAAGAGTTGGACATGACCAAGTGCGCACGTGCATGCGTACACACACACACATGCACGCACACACACACAACACACACACACACATTCAATGTCAGAAGGACTAGAATGTGTGTTGGAATTGTTGTGCAGTGATCTAATGTCCACTAGATGGCATTGTAAAAAATGCTTTCCACAGTGCTGTGGCTTCCTCTGGAGAGCTGTATCTCCTACTCAGCCAAAGCCTTACTCACAGGGGAGCCCTGGGGCCTAGTTCTCCTGAAAGACTGGCCTCCCAGCTTCTGCTCAGAGCTCTTTGTTCTGATGCATCCCTCCATCCATCACTGTCGGGAAGGGGATCGTGAATGATTTATCACTAATGACTCATCATTAATGAAAATTACCAGTGATTACTCTTTAAAACCTCTCTGTGGGAACTTTGCTTCTCCCACAGAGTCTATTCCCCATGAAAAGTACCCATCTGTCCTGCTTAACTCTTCTTCACTTTTGTCCTGCATAAACTCTTCTTAACCTATGGGGCGTGCCCCTGACCTGGATTCATTTTGGGAATTTGGAAAATTGTCCCAACGTCAATAATTGGACATCGACTCAGCTTTAAGTGAGGGGGATTTACTCCTTACTCTCCAGAGACATGCCCTCTGTCAAGAGTCAGGTTGGCTCTGGAACCAAATTGCCAAGCCTGACATACCCAGAGCTCAGTTAAAACTGTTGTCACAACTGCAGGTAGTAACTATGACTATTTTGCTTAGTTCTCAATCATGAGTGAAGATAGGTTCATCTTGTGTATTTTCTGTTTTCGTGATTTGATCTTACCATTAAAGTCAGCTTTCTTACCTTGGAGACTCTGCCTGCAGATCCCTTGCTTTACCCCTTTACTTAGATCAGGGAGCAGAATATGCAAATTTCTAAGCCCAGTTCAGATCTCAGCTTCGCTATTGCTTCTTTCTACACCCTCGCGTCAGGTTAGAGCCCACTGTTATAGTCTCCCATAACAACCTGTGTTCTACCTTCCAAGCATTTTGCACATGAATTAATTATCTGTAAAGTTTAACAATATCTATTTTCCCTAGTGAATCTGAAGAACCATTAGAGCATTAATCCTCTTGGTCCTGTTCACTGCTGATTCCTTAGAGCCAGGCATATACCTTACATACAGTTAGTAGTAGGTAGACAAGAGACTCGCTAGAAGATAGTTTGGTGGAAGTCTAGGACAAGTTGGATATTTTCATTGTCTCTTAGATTAATATTAGGAAAGTAGCACCAGATTTTCTTCCCTTTGAGGCTGGCCTTGATTTCAGTCTCTTGATTCCTATTGACTTCACTTTGTAGGTTTCAACTATGTAAGAATCTAATATGACATTTATTCATTTTCTCTGGAGAATGACCCTGGGAGAGAAATTCTTTTTACAGAAATAAATTCATATCTCAAGGTGATAAGCAAATATTTGAAATGGTATTTCAGACATATTAATCAGGGTAAATCCTATGCCTTCCAGAAACTAGAGAGAGGACACACCAAACAGTTAGTAGGCACTGTTCCTCATTCCTCAGATCTTTTAACTGAGTCAGCAGGGTTATTTGGGTTTGTCTCTACATCCTTTCCAGGTCTGGTCTCTTTCTCAACTAAAGGTAACCACAGGTTACTTGGTGCTGTCAAAAAGAAAAGTGAAAGTGAAGTCGCTCAGTCATGTCTGACTCTTTACGATTGCATGGACTATAGCCTACCAAGCTCCTCTGTCCATGGGATTTTCCAGGCAAGAATACTGGAGTGGGTTGCCATGTCCTCCAGATCTTCCCAACCCAGGGATTGAACCTGGGTCTCCCACATTGTAGGCAGATGCTTTACCGTCTGAGCCACATAAGTATACAGTTAGAATTTACTCTGAGCTCAGCCACATGTTGCACATTATCAGAATTATTGCAATGTGTGTGTGTGTGTGTGTGTGTGCGCGTACACATACGTGTATACACTCCTTTCTGTCTTCTCCCCCTCCTCTCCTCCATAACAGTACTAGACACTGTTTCAATCTCATTGCAAATCTTGTCTCATAGTTATCCTGTCAGGAAGGTACAGGAAGTTACTATTGTGATTTTGCAAATGAAGAAAACGTGGTACAATGAAGTTAAAAGTATCTTGCTTTTTTTAACTCACAGTGATGAGTTAGGATGCAAGCCTAGGCAATCTGACTCCAAATTCAAGGCTTTTAACTATTATTTTAAGTATGAATCTAACTAGACCAGAATTTGGAAACTCTGATTGGGTGTTATTTAACAGTGGGTGCGATCACTCAGTATAGTTTAGCAATCTATGAACTCGCCCGTGTGATTCTCTCAGTCTCTTTGTTTCCATGCAGCAGAAATTCAAGATAAGACTACATGGCAGAATGCTTGGTATATCTCCCCTGCAACTTTCTATAACCCCCTTCCCTTGGAAGAAAAGCTATGAGAAACCTGGACAGCATATTAAAAATCAGAGACATCACTTTGCTGACAAAGGTCCATATAGTTAAAGCTATGGTTTTTCCAGTAGTCATGTATGGATGTGAGAGTTGGACCATGGAGAATGCTGAGCACCAAATAATTGAAGCTTTCAAATTATTGACCCCTTGAGGGTCCCTTGAGTCAAACCAGTCAATCCTAAAGGTAATCAATCTTGAATATTCAGTGGAAGGACTGATGCTGAAATTGAAGTTCCAGCACTTTGGCCACCTGATGTGAAGAGCTAACTCATCGGAAAAGACTCTGATGCTGGGAAAGATTGAAGGCAGGAAGAGAAGGGGAAGCAGAGGATGAGATGGTTACACATCATTCACTCCATGGACATGAATTTGAGCAAACTCCAGGAGAGAGTGGAGGACAGAGGAACCTGGCGTGCTGCAGTCTTTGGCGTCACAGAGTCGAACATGACATAGGGACGGAACAACAGAAACAGTGGCATCATTAGCACCTGTATTTCTACTAACAGTCTGTTCAAGGAAATGTATTAATATATATTTTCTATCGCTCTGTTCAAAAATTTTCCAGCCTCTATTTCCTAATTCCAAAGTCACTTCCACATTTTGTGTGTGTGTGTTACACCAGTACTCCAGTGATAGATATCATAATCTACATGAGTTAGGCTTAAACCAAAGAACTGAATTAGTCGCAGATATGTTTCAAGATATTTATTTCAATAAATTTTCTTAAGCAACTATGGGGACTGACTAGACAAGTCCAAAATCCAGAGAGCCTGCTGTCAGGATGGAAGCTGGAACTCTTAGGCATAGGTTGAAGCTGGTGTCCACAGCTGGAATGTCTTCTCTGGGAAACCTCAGCTCTGCTCCCAAGGCCTTTCAAATGGTTCCATTAGGCCTACCCAGATTGTCTATGATAACGCCCCCTTATTTAAAGCATACTGAATGATTATGGACTTTAATTACATCTACAATGTATCTTCGTAGCAGCGCCTAGATTAGTGTTTGATTGAATAATGGGGGGGGGGGCGGTGTGTGTGGTGGTTATAGCCAAGCCAAACTGACAGATAAACCTGACTATCACAGGATAGTCAGTACATTTGTCACTGTCCCTTGTTAGCAATGTGACTTTTAGAGTCTTGAAGAAAAGGAACAATAGCTGGACCACAAGCTAGATGGGAACATTTCCTAGGTCCTGTGGTCATGATATCATCAATAAACTCCCACCACTAACACTGAGCAATTGATTTAGTGCAAATATATTTGAAGCAATTAGAAAATAGCATAAGACAATGTATATTTAATGGTTATAGTGTATGGAAGAGACTAAACATTTCATATGAGTTCACAGGTAAAGTCAAGTATTGGTTAAGAAGGAAAGGATAGAGAAAGAATATAAGTTACAGGGAGAAGAATATAATATGGCATATCAAGCAAGGGAACAGCTTGGAGATAGAAACAAACATGTTATGTAGATGAAACACTGAGAAGACTCTGCTCTCTTCCACTCTTATTGTCAGGACAATTGAGATTAACTGAACATTTTATGTGGAACATTGAAACCTGTCCCATGGGATTTATATTTGAACTAGTATGTAATAGAGTTCTGGTGGAAACATTCTACAAAAAAAGGACACTCAGAAAGAGATGGGCAGGATGCATGGGAAAAGGCAGAGGTTCTTGTACTGGATTGGTGTGATGATGGATCAGGGACCAAGATAAATATAGTAGAGGCAAGAATGCAGAACAGGAGACAGAAATGAGTGACATTTTGAAACCAGAAGCAAAGAACACCATGAGCACTTGAGATAAAGAATTGGGATGAGTAAAATTTGATGTCAAATATTTCATGTTGAAATAGGGCTTTCCTGGTGGCTCAGATGGTATAGCATCTGCCTGCAATGTGGGAGACCTGGGTTCAATCCCTGGGTTGGGAGGATCCTCTGGAGAAGGAGATGGCAACCTACTCCAGTACTCTTTCCTGGAGAATTCCATGGGTGGAGGAGCCTGGTAGGCTACAGTCCATGGGATCACAAAGAGTCAGACATGACTGGGATACTTCACTTACTTTATTCATGTTGATTATATGTTGCATTGAAATTTCATACTTGTATAATCAGGGATCAACAAATTCTGCCTTAGTTCATCAAGCCTCCTGCTTCTGAGGCCACTAAGGAAGAGACCTGAAAACAATTTGAGAGAAAGCAGAGTAATACCACTATTAGCAGAGACTTCTGTTTGCACTTTCAGTCAAAATAGCAGTAAGCTGGGGTGAACCATATGGAAAACTTTGCAAGACACCAGAAGAAGCATATATATATATATGGCTTAGAGGCAAAGCAGTCAAACGACTTTCTTTGTTTATGAAGTTCATCCTGGTTAGGAGATCTTCCACTGATGGCATGGAAACGTCAATTCAGAGTGTGCCCAGCACCAGGGGAGAAGTGCTGGTGGCCCCAGGCATGAATGAGGATAAAATATTCACAAGGGAGGGACAGAGGGTTGCACAGAGCACCCCTGAGCCTTTACCTTTTTACCTGTTTAAATAAAGGGAGAAAATTATAGCCACAAAAGCAGTAAACATTATTCCGTTTGAAACTCCTCTCCCAGAAAATGTGGCTAACTCATTTTCCTTGAGCTTAACCAGCTCTTGAACTTGCCCTTCTCTTTGATGGATGAGATTTTTTTTGCCTTTTTTCCTGGCTTATCTGTAGGGATGAGTTAGGCCTGAAAGCAGCATGAGAACCTTCTTTTCTACTGGAAGAACTTCAGTTTTTTCTTCTTTCAAGATGTATTTTTCTTTAAATTGCAGAATAATTGCTTTATAACGTTGTGTGGGTTTCTGCTGTATAGCAATGTAAATCAGCCGTAAGTATTCGTATATCCTCTCCCTCTTGGATCTCACTCCACCCCACCCATCTCATGCCTCCAGGCTGTCACAGAGCACAGGCTTGAGCTCTCTGTGTCATACAACGACTTCCCGCTAGCTGTCTACTTTACATATGGTGATATACATGCTCAGTGCTACTCCCTCAGCTGGTCCCCCTCTCTCCTCCCTCTGGGCTTCTCCGATAGCTCAGTTGGTAAAGAATCTACCTGCAATGCAGGAGACCCCGATTCAATTCCTGGGTTGGGAAGATCCCCTGGAGAAGGGATAGGCTACCCACTCCAGTATTCTTGGACTTCCCTGGTGGCTCAGCTGGTAAAGAATCCACCTGCAATGTAGGAGACCTGGGTTTGACCCCTGGGTTGGGAAGATCCCCTGGAGAAGGGAAAGGCTACCCACTCCAGTATTCTGGCCTGGAAAATTCCATGGACTGTATAGACCATGGGGTCGCAAAGAGTCGGACACAACTAAGCGACTTTCACTTTCTCCTTCCTCCACTGTGTCCCCAAGTCTCTTCACTATGTCTGCATCTCTATTTCTGCCCTGCAAATAGGTTCATCAGTACCATTTTTCTAGATTCCATATATATATGTTAAGCTATGATAACTGTTTCTCTCTTTCTGATTACTTCACTATGTATAACAGGCTCTAGCTTCACCCACCTCAGTTCAGTTGACTCAAATGTGTTCCTTTTTGTGGCTAAATAATATTCCATTGCTTATATGTACTACAGTTTCTTCACCCACCCATCTGTCAGTGGCCATCTAGGTTGTTTCTGTGTCTCAGCTGTTGTAAATAGTGCTGAATGAATGTTGGGATACATGTGTTTTTTTGAATTATGATTTGCTCAGGATATATGTCCAGTAGTGGGATTGCTGGGTCATATGGCAGTTCTATTCCTAGTTTTTGTTTTTGTTTTTAAAGGAATCACCGTACTGTTCTCCATAGTGGATGTATCAGGGAACATCATTTTGAGGCTGGTTAATTGGTACGATACTGGCCCTGTGATTGATAAAGGGAACAAGGAAAGAAATTCTATTTGGAGTAAGAGCTTGACACATTAGACAATGTCAATGCACTGGATGACATGGCACACTCAAATTGAATGAGTGTTTTAAGGGAGTGGACAAGTTTTAAAAGAACATGAGAGCTATTATCACCTCTCATCCTGAAGAGTCAACAGGAGAAAATGGTTAATGGAACCCAAAGATGGTGGTTAGCTCTCTGGAGAAAGCAACCTAAAGAGAGCGATGCTTTTGGCCACACTCAGTCCTGGTGACTGAGAGGTAGGGAACTGGGGGAATACATACATCAACTTCACTCTTCTCCCACCTTGAGTCTTTCTTTTTGTTGATGTTTGCATTGGCCAATGACAAAAGAACCCTGTTCATGAAGTTCACATAAGTCAGCCTTTCTGGGCACAAACTGAGCTGGAAAAAAGTTGAAGGAGGCTTGGGAGGGGCAGCCAGAAGTTTCCAACACAGGATAGACTGTGAACTCAATGCTGAGTGAGCTAGTAGCTGGACTTGAAGGAGGAAATGGTTCTTAACTGATCAGAAGAGTGGGCCTTGTGGTAGAGATTTGGTATACAAGTTGTGTGTGTTAGTCACTCAGTCATGTCTGACTCTCTGTGACCACATGGACTGCAGCCTGCCAGGCTCCTCTGTCCATGGAATTCTCCAGGCAAGAATACTGGAGTGGGTTGCCGTTTCCTCCTCCAGGTACACAAGTTATAGAATGCTTAATCTAGAAGAAAAGACAGAATTTTTACTTAGTATTCATTATGCACCAGGCATAGTGCTAGGCATTTTTGCATATTACCTTGTTTATTCTTTATAAATAACTCTGTGTAAGCATTCTGAGAGGTTTGCAAGTTCATGGTTCTCAAACTGGCACCTCAAGGGCTGAGAATCTGTACTTTTTTGTCTTACATTATGCTGCAAAAGTCAGAAGATTTCACATAAAAATTCAGGCTTCTCTTTTCTATGGAAAAATCAGAAGCTCTGTCAGCTGCAAGCTTATATTCCTGCAACTTAGAATTGAGTGGTACCTTTCATCTTTAGACTGGACATGAACTTTGGCACAATTCTCACCACTCTCTATTGTATTGTAACTTCCAGATTAATTGATCAAAATTATTTGCCAAGTATTTTAATTTTGCAACCCTGATATCCTTCTTATTTTGCAGATGAATAAATTAAGGCATGGAGAAATTGGGTGACTTGTCCAAAATTCCACAGCCAGTTAATGCCAAAGTCAGCCCTAGAATTTAGGTCTTAGACCCCAGAATCAGGCTCTCTGTAAAATATAAAAGGATTTCTATATGTTTTACAATAATCAAGACAGTGCAATGATGGCTTAAAAATAGACAAATACATCGTCAGAACAAAGTACAATCCAGAAATAAACCCACACATATAAGGTCAACTGATTTTCAAGAAGGGTGCCAAGGCAATTCAGTGGGGAAAGGAAAATCTTTTCAACCCATGGTGCTTGAATAACTGGGCTAAACACATGGAAAAAAATAACGTCTACCACTGCCTCTCATTACACAAACAAATTAATTCAAGATGGATTGTGAGTTATAAAAGCTAAAATTATAAAGCTTCTAGAAGAAAACATGGGAGCGTGTCTTTGTGACTTGAAAAAAGCAAATATTTCTTGGAGAGGACACAAAATGCACTAGCCTCTAAGTAAAACAAGTTTTTAAAGGAATGGAGACACATCTTAAATGAAATAATACATAGAGTGTCAGGAGTGTTTAGTATGGGAGTGTAAGAGTAGAAACACTGAAGAAGCAGCTGCAAGAGATAAATAAGAGGCATTGGCAGAAATACGGGAATGAAATATTCTGAGTGTGTCCCAAGGTTCTAACAGCTTATTTAATTTGGGTCTATAGTTTATTTGGAAACTTAATGCTGCTTCTCTTAGTAGGCATCAATAAACTAATAATTCAAATTGCCTAAAGCTATTTCTTTTTGAAATGTTGAGCCATCTCCAAAGCTTTGTTTAGTCCTCTGTCGATGACATGCTCTGAAACTTAATATTTTTCTCCCTAGTCTGAGTCATTGCAGGGTTTCTAGCCTTAGCCATCAGACTCTATTAAGGCAATAGCTCCACACAGCGTTGGTTTGAAACAACCCTGTGTTTATTAGGAAGTGAGATCTGGACTCCAGAATACCCATAGTCCTTTCTCCTGATTGGGTCAATGTGTAGGGTGCAAAAAAGGTGAGTATGACATTGGATAAGGTTGCTTTTCGTTTCTCCTTGCTACTTGGACACCGGGTCTCTTCAGCTGCAAGGCAGACAGTTTTCTTATGGTGAACATTCCCTCTCTTCCTTCCTAAAATATTCATTTTAGAAAATTATTGTACCCTTAATTCCTTTGGGGGCAGCATTCACTTTTCTGTGTCATATATGAGGTTAATAATAGAGTTCTTTTTGGATTATGGTGCTCAGCTTCTGAAAAAGTGTCATAATGAAAACTTCTTTATTTTTGTTCTCCTGTTGCTTCTAGAATATACTGGCATTTTTCAATAGAACAAATTTATCATTTCTACCTATCAGTCATCTTCTGTTTTCTTAATATAGTCTCTTGTTCTTATCCTAAATTTGCCCTCACTCTCCTCCGCTCTTTAGATATTATCATTTCTGTGTTTATTATGCCCTGAAGAGCTTTCCCAGGTCTTTTATGCCCTGAAGATTAATGGATATTTGAATTTGGGCAGCAAGATGACGATCACCATCTAATCTCCTTTTCAATTTCATTTCCTTTTTTAATTACTTCTTTGAAGATGAAACTTACCTTAGTTTTTTGAAGAAACTGGAACAGATAAATGGGAGTTCAGCTCCGTAGGGAAAAGAATGGAGGAACACAGGACAGTGCCCTTGGCAGATGCTCCCACACGGCCTGTCCACAGCCCACCTGTTGTCTTCACAAAATAGATCAAAGTGGCGGTCATGCAAAATATGTCTTCTGGTGAAGAGCTAGAAGGTGTAAAACCAGCTGTATTCTGTTAGCCTTGTCACACTGTAGGGCAGACTGGATAAAACAAGCACTGTATAGGCAAGGATTATGGATTCAACATAGTGACATTTAAATGCTGGAACTTTCTATGGTAGCAGTTTAGTTGCTTCTGTCACGTCCAACTCTTTGTGACCCTATGGACTGTAGCCTGCCAGACTGCTCTGTCCATGGGATTCTCCAGGCAGGAATACCGGACTGGGTTGCCATGCCCCCTTCCAGGGGATCTTCCCGAGCCAGGGATAGAACTCAAGACCTCTATGTCTCCTGCATTGGCACGTGGTCCCTTTACCAATAGCGCCATCTGGGAAGCCACGGTACTTTCCATAGGATGGGCTTTTATGTCTGTTGAGGCTTGTGTCTTCTAGAGCCCTCCTACAGAGCTGCCATTACTGTTGTCATTTGAAGTCACAGAATAGTTTAGATGTCATGGAAAATGAGGATGACAGGATGAGTTTGTGTAGTACTTTGCAAACAAAAAGGGACCAAAAAAAAAAAAAGCAGCAAACAGAGCTGCTACCTACTTTCAGAACTTTTCCAAGCTGTATCCTTTCTCATTGGAATCTGACTGGTATTCCTAAGACACATTTTAGTGTTCCCTCATCTTGATAAGACTAGGTTTCTTTTTTTATTATGCATTTATAAATGTTAAAGTACAAACAGCAAGTTACAATTTGAAAAACAGAAAGTGAAAGTCACTCAGTCGTGTCTGACTCTTTGTGACCCCGTGGACTGTACAGTCCACGGAATTCTCCAGGCCAGACTTGAGTGGGTAACCTTTTCCTTCTGCAGGGGATCTTCCCAGCCCAGGGATTGGACCCAGGTGTCGCACATTGCAGGCGGATTCTTTACCAGCTGAGCCACAAGGGGAAGCCAGAGAAACAGAAAATGATTAATAAGCAAAAAATATTATCAATGAATTTTCAGAGTGTTACAGGCTCTGTAGTACTGGACACTTTAGACACATGTTTCCATTTTGTCATGATAACTACTGAAAGGTTTGGTATTATCCTTGGTTTATAGTTGGGGTTGAGAAAATCAAATGACATGAATGAAACCTGCCATGGATCAAGTGCAGGGCTGGCACTGAAAACAAGTCTGTTGGACACCAAAGCACAGGTCCTTTCTGCTCTTGCTGGGCCTTCTCATGACTTGTTGGGCCAGATGTAAGTAAATATCTCGACTTGAGCCAACTTCTGTGCTGAGGAATGAGGACACTTAAATATATGATGCTAACTTTCTGAGAGTTAGAGCAAGGATGCATTTAACTTTCCTGGGCAAAGGATCATAATGTGACAGAAGGAAAGTTTGGGGAAGGTGAATGTCTCATCATTTTATAGGAAAGACTGGGGGAAGGGTAACTAGAAGCAAGGGCCATGGGCTGGGAGTCCATTGTTGTGATCCAAGTGGGACTCCATAAGGGTCTCAGTTGAGCATATTTTCAACTTCTCCTGTTTTCACTTTCTCTTAGAGGTTGCTGCAATTTTCACAAGGATAACATTGCTCTAAGACATACCATTTGGTATCTATTTTAGTCCTAATTTCTTTTTTTCCTAATATGTTCTCTGGCCTCAGGGTGACTGCAGGTGAAATGCAGTCCCTTAGCCACTGTTTTTTAAATTCCCTGATCCCAGTCATCCTGTAAGCTTGTTCAGTTCACTAATTAGAACACAGGAGACTCCTCTTTTACATAGGCTGATCCCCCAGTCCTCAGCCTGATGAGCCCCTTGTAGTTGGGGGTGGGGGCATTTGAGGACTGCTAAGGAGGTTACTTCTATTCAGGCTGAGACCTGGTATTTATCCTGCCTCAGAAGTTTTAAAACAGAACCCAGCTTCTTTCACCAGGGGGTTGGGCCTCTGGCAGCCTCTCTGCCATCCCCAGCCACTCTTCTCAGCGTCTCTATACAGTGTCAGCCAGATGCCTTTCATAGCTCAGGGCTGCAGCAGGCTGGCAGCATCATAGCCTTTCTTCTCTCTTTCCCAGCCAGTACTTCAGGAGCCACATTCACCTGAAGAGAATGGTGAACCGTCTGTCAGCTGTCAGCCTAGAGCTATACTTTTTCTGTCTGATTCCATCGGTACTCATTATTTACTGTTCTGTTTAGCTGAGTATTACATGGAAACTTTGAGATGTTTCACAGAATCAACCAAGTCTTAACGAAATACCTAAGAACTGCAGATCCCCTCATAACTATTTCCCAGCATCATGTTGGTTAGAGCCCAGGAATGCAAATGTGTCTCAGAGTAAGCTTAAATGTTAAGTTGCAAATGCCCTGTAAATTTGGTAAAGTATGAAGGTTGAGTCAGACTGTGCATTTCCTCTTTGCTCTCGTGTAGGCTTCTTTTGCTACCACTGTATCTACCAGTGTTTTACTGAGGTAAAATTAGATATATTAAAGTAAATTTGAAGAGGAAATTTGAAGGGAAAAACAGTATCCCTTTGAAATGGATTTGGAAAAGCAAATGAGGCCATTACTTTTTCCTGTACTTGCCTCTATTTTCTACAGGTAGGCATCTCCTCACCTTCAGAACCACATAACTGCCTTCTGGCATCATTATAGAGTTCCCTAAAAGTGTGGGAACAAGGGAGAATGCCCTAATTTATCAAATCCTGGGGACCCTGAAAAATCCCATAGTTGATTGTTCCTTGCTTATTACATTATGAAGTAAGACAGTGAAGTTAGCTCCCTCTTGAGGTGGCCTCTTTCAAAAAACGAAGATCATGACATCCAGTCCCATCACTTCATGACAAATAGATGGGGAAACAGTGGAAACAGTGACTTTATTTTCTTGGGCTCCAAAATCACTGTGGATGGTGACTGCAATCATGAAATTAAAAGACTTTTGCTCCTTAGAAGAAAAACAATGACAAACCTAGACAGCATTTTAAAAAGCAGAGACACTACTTTGCTTACCAAAAAAAAAAAAAAAAAAAATAGCAGAGACATTACTTTGCCTACAACGGTCCATATAATCAAAGCTATGCTTTTTCCAGTAGTCATGTACCAGTGTGAGAGCTGGACAATAAAAAAGGCTGAGTGCTGAAGAATTGATGCTTTCAGCAACTGTGGTACTGGAGAAGACTCTTGAGAGTCCCTTGGACTTCAAGATCAAACCAGTCCATCCTAAAGGAAATAAACTCTGAATGTTCATTGGAAGGACTGATGCTGAAGCCGAAGCTCCAATAGTTTGGCCACCTGATGCGAAGAGCTGACTCATTAGAAAAGACCCTGATGCTGGGAAAGATTGAAGGCAGGAGGGGAAGGGGATGACAGAGGATGAGATGAGATGGTTGGATGGCATCACCATCTAAATGGACATGAGTTTGAGCAAGCTCCAGGAGATGGTGAAGGACAGGGAAGCCTGGTATGCTTCAGCCTATGGGGTCACAAAGAGTCAGACATGATTGAGTGACTGAAAAACAAACTAGCAAATGTTGAGCAGCAGGGTGATCTGGGGATTGGAAGCTACTCTCATTGGAGCCTCTGAAGGCAGAGTCCTCATCCCCACCTCCTTTGGGGGATCCCATGGGGATGTTTGATGGCCATGGATTCAAAAGTCAAGTCATCAGAGAGAAGTAAAGCCAAAAGGAAAATAATATGCATGGTCAGCCCATTGCAATACTTAAGGAAAAATACCACTCATTCCCTATCAGTTTCTGTGGTCAGGTTTCCCTTCCTCTATCAATGCCTCCATATGCACAATTAACCCCAGGGGGAGGAATTATGGAGAAGCTTTTGGAAAATAGTCATGTTGTCCTTATGGAAGTTTCCCTCATTATTTGCTTTAAAATATGGTTTGACTTCTTATCAGGAGAAGGAAATTCAGTGTGGTTGGATTGTAGACAGACAGGCCCATCCATCAGGTGCTCATTTGGTCTGCTGCTGGCCTCTAAGAGACTCGAAGTCAAATCATGGCCACCTTGCTGGCCACTGACCTTATACTGTGCCTCCCACAGGGATGAAAATAGGTCTTACTCTATTTTTTGACTATGATTGACTAGAAATGGCTACCTGCTATGATATTGGGGGGAAAATTCTGAACCTGCATCCAGACTCAAAGAGGATGAATTTCATAATTGATGTGAAAAATCTGCCATAGGCACAGGCGGGGGTACAGGAAACATAGCTTTGCCACCCTAGAGCATCTTGTCCTTCTCTGAAGTGACCTCCAGTGCATGCCCCATCTAGTTCCACACCCAGATTCTTCATCCTGTTTGTCTACCAAACTTTCTGGGAACCCCCCACTCCTCACCCACCTCCCACCAAGCCATTTAGTGCTTATTATGCATCAGGCATTGATCTAAACGATTTATATACATTCACTCTTCACCACAACCCTTGAGCTTCATTTATTGCATCTATTTTTGAAGGTGAGGAAACTGAGGCACAGAAAGGTGAAGAAAATTGCCTGAGATCAAGATTAGTGAGTTGCATGCTTGGTGTTTAAACCTGGATATTATGGATCTAGAGCTCTTACCTATAACCAGTATGCTATACTGCTTCTCTAATTGGGCAGAAGGTATTCTGGTCTCTCCAGGGGACATATCCCCTCATACAAATATCAAAGACCCAATTAATAACTCTCTCTTAGTCTCTCTTTCTCTTTATTTTCCTCACTCTCTCCCTTTTCTTTTTAGAGATAAGCAAAAAGACAAACTACATCATCTCAATAATTGATTTCATTTTTTTCCTATTAGACAGAATCCCATTAACACTACTTTCTAAGGCTCATGTTGTTTTAATACTAAAGTACTTAATAATATGTTTATAAATTATATAAGAGTGAAAGAGGAAATGGTTTAGAACTGATAGATTCAGAATCCTGGGTAGAAAGAGAAGGAAAAAAAGATAGGAGTAAGATAAAATAGCAGAGTCAAAGCAAAGTAATTGGGGAAAGAGAAGAATCTTACTATTTCTAGAACTAGAAAAAGATCATAATAATTAATCAGCAATCAAGTATTTTGCATCTACTGTGTATCAGGCATAGAACTGAGCACTGGAAATAAAAAAAGATGACTAAGGTACAGTCCCTTTATCCAAGAATTTTACATTTATCACAGGGAGATATATATGTGGAAACAAACTAAATTTGATGAGTTAGACTCTTAGTCCTGGCTTCTCTCTACCCTCTGACCACTCTTCCCAGAGGGGAGTGGCTTTTTCACTTGAAAGTGCATGTGTGTGGCTTAGCCCCTTTTAGGATCTTCTTGGCCTTTGTTGCCTGGAAAGAACATGCATTCTGAGCTGCTCTCTGGGCCATATCTAGGTTTACTGGTGTTGGCCCTGTCCTGTGATCTAGGGCTGTAGTTCCCAGATCTTCTTATGACGAATTTTGTAGGATGACTTCTTGGGTGCAATATTACTGAGACCATTTTTGCCACACACCTAAGCCACATGTTCCTAACCAACTTTATAGAGTAACAAAGCTAATATTTTGGTCACCATTTGTATTCTGTCCATTCCTGGTCCAGAAGTATTATCATTACCAAAGAGAAACAAATAATAGTTGTGATTCATGGACCAACTGGCAATCACTATCAGCATTACCAGAAATTCATCTGAAATGTTTTGTAAAATTCAAAAAATATCTCTAGCATATGTCTCACTGCTCTTGGTAACTTGTCAACACCCTAGAAACTGAGGTTCTAGCTGACAAAACTCTGAGGGTGAGTGTGTACTGAATTAGGGTAACACCTGGAGAGTGGATAACAGGATACTTCATGTGGGAGGGAAGGGCTGTCATGGCTTTTCTCAATGACTTATCTTCTCTTTGTAAGTGTACTGTTATTTGAAATATTCTTTGGGCTTCTTTACCGCTGAGAAGTCCTCCCTGCCCTCCCCCTCACTTCTTATTTCACAGCGCTCTGTGGTATATACTGCTATGGTACAGTATCAGAATTGTGTGTTTTCTTGTCTACATCATGGGAGGGTAAACTCCCGAAGGGCAGGAATTGTGACATATTTACCTTTAGATTGGCTCTTAAGATATAATTGTGGACAGGAAGAGGGTTATGTGTAGTTTGAAGCTTCCTCAACCAAGATGGAAGAGGGTATCTAAAGGAGATAGGAACAGAAAAAAAGATAACCAGAACTTTGGAAAATAGACTTCAAAAGACAAAGGATGAAATTTATGGGCAGATGTGTGGAATGAAATAAAAATCTAATTGATTTTCTTTTTCAGTTTGGTCCTGGTGTTTGATGTATTGAGTACAGTCTTGCACAATGAGAGGACTGTGGTTGGTAAAAAGTAAGATAAAATCCATGAGTGGTTATTCATTGACTTAATTCCAGAAACAGTATAAACAGTGATGAAGTCAGCTAACTAATCATATGATAACAAGAAACTCCAGGAACACCAGCTACAGGTTTGGATAGGGGGACATGGCTGTGGGATGCTGGGAACTCGCAAGAGTTTTCAAGGGTGGATATCAGACCTGTAGAGATGGATGAAAAACAGACTGTCTTAGCATGAAGAAAATAGGGCTGAGAAGTAATTCAATCATGACTCTAAGATATATGAAATTTTATTCTGTGGGACTGCACTTTGAATCTGTAATATATACAGGGCTTGATATGTTGATTCTCTACACAAATCTCAACATTTGCCCTTAAGAAGGTTTAAGTATTAATATTTTTACATCTTTTTTGTAATACACATTATTAACTAAGCCAAAGAAGGGAGTGGAAACATGTGGTGTATGGAATTTGATTTTCTGAGTTGAGACGATTGGCTTTAGAGAAAGGACATAATTTAGCTTGGTTGCTGGGTGAGCCATGACCCAGACAGATGGTAAATGTTTGATGCAGGTGGTAAAAAGGATTAAGTTGTTATGAAGACTTTAAAGAAAAAAATCACTCAGAATGAAAATGAAAAAATAACCAGAAAATGAAAAGGTAAAATTTAAACTGCACCCCTCCACAGAAGTCTGTATTATTAACATACAAAGGACAACATAGCTTAGAAATTAATGTTTTTAATGGTCATCAGTAATTGCCTATGATGTCATAGATCCCATAAGTTTATTAATCTTGTGAATTATTCCCCCATTCCCCAAATCAATAATTTCGCTATCTCCAAAGTCCAGTTATCAGGAAGTTCAGCCCTTGTTCCCGATTTTATTTACTTAAGACCTTGAGAAGCCATTATTTCTTTGGTTATAGATTGTTGAGGCCTTTTTTCAGCCCTCTGACAATGCTCCCTCATCAGTGTCTCAGCCTGTTCCCTAATGGTCAGCATTTATTGGGTGTGTGCAAAATATAGACCTATGCTAAGCATTTGTGCTTGTGAGCGCTTTAGTCTTCATTTATCCTATTGTTAATGCATTTTACAGATTCAAGGAAGTGAAGCTCAGAGAGGATAAGAATTCATGCAAGGAGACAGACTTAGCAAAGAGCTGAGCTGGATTCAAACCTACATCTATTTTGCCCAGAATCTGTAGTCCTATACATGAAATGGTGCCACTCCCACACTTGCCCTCACATCAGCATCTAACCTGGTTGATTTATCTGACTGCTTTCCTCCTACCTTAACTAGCTTCTGGGGAAGTCAAAGGAGATGGACAGGCATGATAGTGTCTGTTACGCTAAGCATCTGGGCTAACACTTGGCACTATCAGAGTTTTTATGTCTTGCCAATCTATTGGGTGTAAAATGATACCTTATTGTGGTTTTCATTTTCATTTCTCTGGTAACTAATGAAGTTAAGATCTCTGGGTACATTTGTTGGCTATTTATGTCTCATGTATTCATGTCTCTGCTTGTCTTTTGCCCACTTTTTATTAGGTTGTTTTTAGGCTTTTCTTATTCATTTGTAGGAATTCTTTATATATTCTGTGTATATGGTAGATAAAGGCTAGCTGTGGATTGTTGATCAAATTATTTTCCTTGCATTCTGGACATACATGTAGACTGTTTTCATTCTTCCTTGGAGTTAAATAAGATCATATGACTGACTTCTGATGAATGGTATGTAAAAAGAAGCAAGACACATCAATGTTCAGACCCAGAAAAGCTTTCCCTGTGCTCTGCTAATATTTCCCTTACCCCCTCTGACAATTAGCTACTAATAGTCAGGGAGATCTTGGAAGCCAAGAACTGAAGACAGCAGAGTTTCCTATATCTTGGAGTCCTGAATTACTGAGGTAGGGAAAGCCTTCTTAAGCCCAGACTGGAATTTACATGAGTAAGAAACTAACTGCTTTTGTGTTATGCTACCTTGATTTCAAGATTTACCAGTTAAAATAGTAGCTGATCTTCACAGAGGGTAAATTGTCTTTTTTCAGATTTCATGAGATATGCACATCCTGGATGTGGCCAATGTGTATGGCAAAACTGGACTTACTAATATTGCACCTAAAAGGTCACCTTATCTACTCAGTCCTGGACAGAACTGGAAAACTACAGGCCTAATTGATAGAGGTAGGGCTTGCCCCACTAAACTTTTCTGGCCCAGAGTATAGGTCAGAATACATGCTTTTCCAGGCAACAGATGCCAAGAAGATCCTAGATGGAGCTAAACCATGCACATGAAGTTCCAAATTGAAAAGTCACTCCTCCATCTTGGAAGAGCAGTCTGTGGGTAGAGGTCATGACCAGAAATGTAGCTAATTAGGATCTTAGAACATGGAACGTGGATGGGTTGAACATGAACATGAATAATGGGTCTTCTAGTGCTGCCAGTACCACTGTAGTTGTGGAAAGTATGCTTGACCAAGTAGCTGGTAGAAGTTCCACTTCTCATTTTAAAAGTTCTCAATTAACTCTTTATTATCCCAGGACTCATGATCCTATATAAGTGATTGCATTCTAGCATGACTTGATGTTGCTTTTGGTGTGGACTACAAAGAACTTAAAGATCTTGAGCCATCAATGCAAAGAGCTCAGATCCCTAATTTGGGGCATGAACAGAAAAAGACATCTACTACATGACTTTGGTTTACTTGTTTTCTTCTAATACTACACGCTCAAACAGAGGTGTCTAGAGTCCATCTAGGGCCTCATCTGGGGCCATGATTATAAATATTATTCTTATTCTATCTCTAGCATCTATCCCAGTGCCAAGGAAATGATGAGTCAACAGTAATTTAAACAGATAAGTCATGTATTCACTTTGATTGGATGCCTTGTTTCTTAGACACCCCTAGAACAGCCCTGAGTTGCCAGGGTATAGGTAACAGAGAAAAGCATTAGACCCTAGAGACCTGCCATTTCAACAGGCCAGTGACCAAGGGTTAGGTGCATACCATGGTGAGAAAAAGAGGTATTCTAAAATTGAATTGGCTACCATACATGAGAGTGAGCTGCAGACAGAGGATGGAAGGGAGATGGGGGTAGGTGGGCATCAAGTTGAAACTTCATGACCATCTAAGGGTGATGCAGTAGATCACTCTTTAATCTTTTAAGTGTTTTTGTACAAAAATGTGTATTTTTTACATTTTTTAAAAACACTAGTGTGTGTGTGGAAAGTAAACAAGTAATTAGAAAGATGCTTTTATAGCATTATTTTCCCCGTTTAGAAAGGAAAAAAAATCTTTCCAATAGTATTTAAAAGTCCGAAGATGAAATAATTTTATTTTCTTCTCTCAAGGCTAAAAAAGGCCCCTGCCTATTGATTCTATCCTCTTGTGTCCGTGTTTTTCTCCAATGGCCCACACTTGACTAAATCAGACCTAGCTGTAGATGTGATTTAAAAATCAAGCTCATTCATAGGACCTTTTCCCAAAAATTTTGATTTAATACAACTGAATTGGGTTCAGGTATCTGTGAGTTTTAACTGACATACAATAAGTGCACCCAAGTAACATGCAATTTGATGAGTTTTGACATGCTTATATCTACAACCAAGACAAAATATTTACATAACTCTAAAAATTTACCTTGGACTCTTTGTGGTCAATTGGCCCCCTCCCAGTTGCAGACCTAAACTGATCTGCTTTTTGTCACCATAAATGAGTGTTGCTTGCTCTAGAAATTGATATGTGGCATCTAGAGTATGAACTGTTACGGATATGGCTTCTTTTCTTTAGCATAGTGTTCTTGAGGATCATCCATATTTCCAGGTGTATCACTGGTTTATTTTCTTTATTGCTGTGTAATATCCTGTTGTATGGATATTCCACAGTTTGCTTATACATTCACTGTTTGGCAAGGATGTGGGTTGTTTTGAATTTTTACCTATTATGAATAAAACTGCCATGAACATATTATGGGGGCTTCTCAGGTGGCACAGTGGTAAAGAATGTGCTTGCCAATGCAGGAGATGCAAGAGACACAGGTTTAATCCCTGAGTTGGGATGATCTGGAGAAGGAAATGGCAAGCCACTCCAGTGTTTTTGCCTGGAAAATTCCTTGGACTGGCAGGCTACAGTCCATGGAGTTGCAAAGAGTCGGACATGATTGAGTGACTACGCACACATGCACCAACATATATACACGTATCTTTGTGTGGACATTTTCATTCCACTTGGTTACATATTAGGAGTGGAATTGTCACATTATATGGTAATATTTTCCTTATGACTAATGATGTTGAATGTCTTTTATGTGCTTATTGGCCACTTGCGTATTTTCTTTTCTGATGTGTCTGTTTAATCTTTTGCCCATTTTTTGAGTTGTCTTCCTGTTAAGTTTTAAAAGTTCTTTATATATTCTGGATACAAATCCTTTGTCAGATGTAGATATATATGTATATATATGTCTATATATACAGATGTAGACGTATATATGTCATGTCAGATTAATATATTTATCCCAGTCAGTGTCTTGCCTTTTAAATTTTCTTAACAAATTCTGTTATGGGGTGAATCACTTCCTCCTAATATTTATATCTTGAAGTTAACTCCCAGTACCTTAGAGTGTGACAGTATTTAGAGACAGGATCTTTAACGAGGAGATAAAGTTAAAATGAAGCCTTTAGGGTGGTTCCTAATAGAATCTGCCTGGTGTCTTTATAAAAAGAGGAAATTGGGACTTGCAAAGGAACACCAGGGACATGTGAACATGAAAGAAAGACCATGTGAGGACACAGCAAAAAGGCAGTCATATACCAGTCAAGGAGAGAGGTCTCAGGAGAAATCACACATACCAACACTCTGATCTTGGTCTTCTTATTCCAAGAATTGTTAAAAAATAAATTTCTGTTGTTTCAGCCACCTAATCTATGGTATTTTGTTATTACAGTTCTAACAAACTAATAGAGTATTTTTCAAAGAGTACTTGTTTTAAATTTTAATGAAGTCGAATTTATCGCTTTTTTCTTTATGTTTTGTGTTCACTGTGCCCTATCTGAGAGACCTTTCCCTACCCTTAACTTGTACAGATTTTCTCTTGTGTTGCTTTCTAAGAGTTTCATACTTTTAGCTTCTGCATTTTAGATTCATAATCCATTTCAACTACGTTGAGGTTCATTTTCTGTTTCAAGTGGATACACAGTTGTTTCAGCACTATTTGTTGTAAAGACTACCCTTTCCCTGTTCTATTACTGAGGAGGTAAAATTGACCATACACTTATAGGTTTATTTCTTGGCTCTTTATTCTGGCCCACTGATCTATACCCAATTGTCTGTTTTTTTTTTAATAACCATAGGTGATTCTAATGCATAGTCAAGGTTTGAAACCCCTGTGATAGATGATCTCTAAGAAACCTAACTTCTTAATTCTATGAGCCCTCTCTTGACAAGTTACCACCTTTATGAATCAACATAAGAAAGGCAGGGACTGGTAAAATAGATGATCTCTAAGAATCCAAGAGTATTTGTCCTCTCCCTTGGCACTTGAAGTCACTCAGAATTCAAAACAGGTATGGATCAAAAGAGATTCTCATGGAGAGAAATGTTGCCTAATTGTTGAAAGGCAAATTGGGAGTACTTTTTCTCAAAAGCACGTGTTAAATGGCATTAACATTCATTCATAAGCATCTGTTAAGTTGTGCTATGTCTATACAAGGTAAAATGGATGTTACTTAGATATAGAAAGTTTTTTTTTAAAAAACCCTTTAATGTAATAAGAAGAACAAAAGGTATCTTGGAGATGGAATCAGTTGAACAGAGGAAATAGGAGAAATCCTGGCTCAGTGTTTATCATAAAGTATACTTTAGACATCTTTTTTTAAATTATTTTTTTATTGAGGGATATTGCTTTACAGAATTTATTTTCTGTCAAACCTTAAAATGAATCAGCCATGAGTATACATATATCCCCTCCCTTTTGAAACTCCCTCCCATCTCCCTCCCCATCCCACCCCCACTAGGTTTATACAGAGCCCCTGTTTGAGTTTCTTGAGCCATACAGCAAATTCCCATTGGCTATCTATTTTACATATGGTAATGTAAGTTTCCATGTTACTCTTTCCATACATCTTATCCCCCGCTCCCCCTCCCCATGTCCATAAGTCTATTCTCTATGTCTGTTTCTCCACTGTTGCCCTGTAAATAAGTTCTTCAGTACCATTCTTCTAGATTCTGTATATATGTGTTAGAACATGATATTTATCTTTCTCTTTCTGATTCACTTTACTATGCAAAATAGGTTCTAGGTTCATCTATCTCATCAGAACTGACTTAAATGTGTTCCCTTTTATGGATGAGTAATATTCCATTGTGTATATATGCCACAACTTCTTTATCCATTCATCTGTCAATGGACATCTAGGTTGCTTCCATGTTCTAGCTATTGTAAATGGTGCTACAATGAACAATGGGATACATGTGTCTTTTTCAGTTTTGGTCCCCTCAGGGTATATGCCTAGGAGTGGGATTGCTGGGTCATATGGTGGTTTTATTCCTAGTTTTTTAAGGAATCTCCATACCGTCTTCCATAGTGGCTGTATCAATTTACATTCCCACCAACAGTGCAAGAGTGTTCCCTTTTCTCCACACCCTTTCCAGCATTTATTGTTTATAGACTTTCTGATGATGGCCTTTCTGACTGGTGTGAGGTGATATCTCATTGTACTTTTGATTTGTATTTCTCTAATAATGAGCAATGCTGAGCATCTTTTCATGTGTTTGTTAGCCATCTGTATGTCCTCTTTGGAGAAATATCTGTTTAGGTATTTTTCCTACTTGTTAATTGGGTTAGTTTTTCTGGCATTGAGTTGTATGAGCTGCTTGTATATTTTGGAAATTAATCCTTTGTCAGTTGTTTCATCTACTATTATTTTCTTCCATTCTGAGGGTTGTCTTTTCACCGTGCTTATAGTCTCCTTTGCTGTGCAAAAGCTTTTAAGTTTAATCAGGTCCCACTTGTTTACTTTTGCTTTTATTTCCATTACTCTAGGAGGTGGGTCATAGAGGATGTTGCTTTGATTTATGTCACTGAGTGTTCTGCCTATGTTTTCCTCTAAGAGTTTTATAGTTTCTGATGCTACATTTAGATCTTTAATCCATTTTGAGTTTATCTTTGTGTGTGGTGTTAGGAAGTGTTCTGATTTCATTCTTTTACATGTAGCTGTACAGTTTTCCCAGCACCATTTATTGAAGAGGCTGTCTTTGCCCCATTGTATATTCTTGGCTTCTTTGTAAAAAATAAGGTACCCATAGGTGCATGGGTTTATTTCTGGGCTGTCTATCTTGTTCCATCAGTCTATATTTCTTTTGTGCCAGTACCATACTGTCTTGATAACTGCAGCTTTGTAGTACAATCTGAAGTCAGGGAGGTTGATTCCTCCAGCTCCATTCTTCTTTCTCAAGACTATTTTGGCTATTTGGGGTCTTTTGTGTTTCCATATGAATTGTGAAATTTTTTATTGTAGTTCGGTGAAAAATGCTCTTGGTAATTTGATAGGGATCACACTAAATCTGTAGATTGCATTTGGTAGTATAGTCATTTTCACAATATTGATTCTTCCTACCCAGGAACATGGATTATATCTCCATTTGTTTATATCATCTTTGATTTCTTTCATTAGTGTCTTATAATTTTCTGTGTTCAGTTCTTCTGTCTCTGTAGGTAAGTTTATTCCTAGATATTTAATTCTTTTTGTTGCAGTGGTGAATGGGATTGATTCCTTAATTTCTCTTTCTGATTTTTCATTGTTAGTATATAGAAATGCAAGTGATTTCTGTGTATTGATTTTGTATCCTACAACTTTGCTAAATTTGCTGATTAGCTCTAGTAATTTTCTGATAGTATCTATAGGGTTTTCTATGTATATTATATACACTATGTACAGGTCATCTGCAAACAGTGAGAGCTTTACTTCTTTTTTTCTGATCTGGATTCCAGTTTTTTCTTCTTCTTCTCTGATTGCTGTAGCTAGGACTTTCAGAACTATGTTGAATAACAGTGGCAAAAATGCACACCCTTGTCTTGTTCCTAATCTTAGGGGGAATGCTTTCAGTTTTCAACCATTGAGAATAATGTTTGCTGTAGGCTTATCATATATGGCCTTTACTATGTTGAGGTAGGTTCCTTCTATGCCAATTTTTTGAAGAGTTTTAATCATAAATAGGTGCTGAATGTTGTCAAAGGCTTTTTCTGCATCTATTGAGATTATCTTATGATTTTTATCTTTCAATTTTTTAATATGATGTATCATATTAATTGATTTGCATATGTTGAAGAATCCTTGCATTCCTGGAATAAACCCAACTTGATCATGGTGTATGAGCTTTTTGATGTGTTGCTGAATTCTGTTTGCTAAAATTTTGTTGAGGATTTTTGCATCTATGTTCATCAGTGATACTGGCCTGTAGTTTTTTTGTGTGTGTGTTGTCTTTGGTTTTGGTATCAGAGAGATGGTGGCTTCATAGAATGAGTTTGGAAGTTTCCCTTCCTCTGCAATTTTTGAAAAAGTTTTCAAAGGATAGGCATTAGCTCTACTCTGAATGTTAGATAGAATTCTCCTGAGAAGCCATCTGGTCCTGGGCTTTTGTTTTCTGGGAAATTTTTGATCATAGCTTCAATTTCACTGCTTGTAATTGGGTTGTTCATAATTTCTATTTCTTCCTGGTTCATCTTGGAAGATTGAACTTTTCTAAGAATCTGTCCATTTCTTCCAGGTTATCCAATTTATTGCCATATATAGTTGTTCATAATAGTCTGTTATAATTCTTTGTATTTCTGCATTGTCTGTTGTAACCTCTCCTTTTTCATTTCTAATTTTGTTGATTTGATTTTTCTTTTTTCCTTGAGGAGTCTGGCTAAAGGTTTGTCCATTTTTTTTTATCTTCTCAAAGAACCAGCTTTTAGTTTTATTAATCTTTACTTTTGTTTCTTTCATTTCTTTTTCATTTATTTCTGCTCAGATCCTTATGATTTCTTTCCTTCTACTAATTTTGGGTTTCCTTTATTCTTCTTTTTCCAGTTGTTTTAGGTGTAAAGTTAGATCGTCTATTTGATGTTTTTCTTATTTCTTGAGGTGGGATTGTATTGCTATAAACTTCCCTCTTAGAACTGCTTTTGCTGAGTCCCATAGATTTTGAGTTGTTGTGTTTTCATTACCATTTGTTCCTAGAAATTTTTTAATTTCCCTTTTGATTTCTTCAGTAACCTGTTGGGTTATTTAGAAACGTGTTGTTTTATCTCTATGTGCTTGTGTTTCTTACAGTTCTTTCTTGTAGTTGATATCTAGTCTCATAGCATTGTGGTCAGGGAAGATGCTTGATACAATTTCAATTTTCTTAAATTTCTGAGGTTTGATTTGTGAACCAAGATGTGGTCTATCCTGGAGAATGTTCCATGTGCATTTGAGAAGAAGGTGTATTCTTCTGCATTTGGATGGAATGTCCTGAAGATATCAACAAGATCCATCTCATCTAATGTATCATTTAAGACTTGTGTTTCCTTATTAATTTTCTGTTTTGATGATCTGTCCATTGGTGTGAGTTGGGTTTTAAAGTCCCCTACTAGTGTTGTGTTATTGTCAGTTTCTCCCTTTATGTCTGTTAGTGTTTGTCTTATGCATTGAGGTGCTCCTATGTTGGGTCATCAGTCAGTTCAGGACAGTCACTCAGTCGTGTCTGACTCTTTGTGACCCCACGGATTGCAGCACACCATGCCTCCCTGTCCATCACGAATTCCTGGAGTTTACTCAAACTCATGTCCCTTGAGTCAGTGATGCCATCCAACCATCTCATCCTCTGTTGTCCCCTTCTCTTCCCATCTTCAATCTTTCCCAGCATCAGGGGCTTTTCAAATGAATCAGTTCTTCACATCAGGTGGCCAAAGTACTGGGGTTTCAGCTTCAGCATCAGTCCTTCCAATGAATATTCAGGACCGATTTCCTTTAGGATGGACTGGGTGGATCTCCTTGCAGTCCAAGAGACTCTCAAGAGTCTTCTCCAACACCACAGTTCAAAAGCATCAATTCTTTGGCTCTCAGCTTTCCTTATAGTCCAACTCTCACATCCATACATGACCACTGGAAAAACCATAGTTTTGACTAAATGGACCTTTGTAGCCAAAGTAATGTCTCTACTTTTTAATATGCTGTCTAGGTTGATCATAACTTTCCTTCCGAGGAGTAAGTGTCTTTTAATTTCATGGCTGCAGTCAACATCTGCAGTGATTTTGGAGCCCAAGAAAATAAAGTCTGTCACTGTTTCCATTGTTTTCCCATCTATTTGCCATGAAGTGATGGGGCTGGATGCCATCACCTTAGTTTTCTGAATGTTGAGTTTTAAGCCAACTTTTCCACTCTCCTCTTTCACTTTTATCAAGAGGCTCCTTAGTTCTTCTTTACTTTCTGCCATAAGGGTGGGTTCATCTGCATATCTGAAGTTATTGATATTTCTCCTCACAATCTTGATTCCTGCTTGTACTTCATCCAGTCCAGCATTTCTCATGATGTACTCTGCATATAAGTTAAATAAGCCAGGGTGACAATGGCAAAAGGATAGGACACTAAAAGATGAAATCCCCAGGTCAGTAGGTGCCCAGTATGCTATTGGAGAAGAGTGGAAAAATAACTCCAGAAAGAATGAAGAGATGGAGTCAAAGCAAAAACAACACCCAGTTGTGGATGCGACTGGTGATGGAAGTAAAGTCTGATGCTGTAAGAGCAATATTGCATAGGAACCTGGAATGTTAAGTCCATGAATCAAGGCAAATTGGAAGTAGTCAAACAGGGGATGGCAAGAGTGAACATTGACATTTTAGGAATCAGTGAACTAAAATGGACTGGAATGGGTGAATTTAACTCAGATGACCATTATATCTACTACTGTGGGCAAGAATCCCTTAGAAGAAATGGAGTAGCCATCATGGTCAATAAAAGAGTCCAAAATGCAGTACTTGATGCAATCTCAAAAATGACAGAATGATCTCTGTTCGTTTCCAAGGCAAACCACTCCATATGTTGGGCACATAGATATTTTCAATTGTTATGTCTTCCTCTTGAATTGATCCCTTGATCATTATGTAGTGTCCTTCCTTACCTCCTGTAATCATCTTTATTTTAAGGTCTATTTTGTCTGATATAAGGATTGCTACTCCACCTTTCATGTGCTTCCCATTTGCATGGAATCTATTTTTGCATCCTCTCACTTTCAGTCTATATGAGTCTTTAGGTCTGAAGTGAGTTTCTTGTAGACAGCATATATATGGGTCTTGTTTTTGTATCCAGTCATCCAGTCTGTGTCTTTTAGTTGGAGCATTTAATCCATTTATATTTAAAGTAATTATTGATATTTGTTCGTAGTGATGCTTTCTAAGGCCCACTTGACTTCACATTCCAGGATGTCTGGCTCTAGGTGATGATCACACCCCTGTGATTATCTGGATCATGAAGATCTTTTTTTGTACAGTTCTTCTGTGTATTCTTGCCACCTCTTCTTAATATCTTCTGCTTCTGTTAGGTCCATACCATTCCTGTCCTTTATTGAGCCCATTTTTGTATGAAATGTTCCCTTGGTATCTCTGATTTTCTTGAAGAGATCTCTAGTCTTTCCCATTCTGTTGTTTTCCTCTATTTCTTTGCATTGATCACTGAGGAAGTCTTTGTTATCTCTTCTGGCTGTTCTTTGGAACTCTGATTATATTCTTTGCAGCCAAAGATGGAGAAGCTCTATACAGTCAGCAAAAACAAGACCGGGAACTGACTGTGGCTCAGATCGTGAACTCCTTATTGCCAAATTCAGACTTAAACTGAAAAAAGTAGGGATAACCTCTAGACCATTCAGGTATGACCTAAATCAAATCCCTTATGACTATACAGTGGAAGTGAGAAATAGGTTTAAGGGACTAGATCTGATAGAGAGCCTGATGATCTATGGATGGAGGTTCGTGACATTGTACAGGAGACAGGGATCAAGACCATCCCCATGGAAAAGAAATGGAAAAAGGCAAAATGGTTGTCTGAGGAGGCCTTACAAATAGCTGTGAAATGAAGAGAAGTGAAAAGCAAAGGGAAAAGGAAAGATACACGCTAGTAAAGTAGTGCTCAAAATTCTCCAAGCCAGGCTTCAGCAATACGTGAACCGAGAACTTCCAGATGTTCAAGCTGGTTTTAGAAAAGGCAAAGAAACCAGAGATCAAATTGCCAATATCCGCTGGATCATCGAAAAAGCAAGAGAGTTCCAGAAAAACATCTATTTCTGCTTTATTGACTGTGCCAAAGCCTTTGACTCTGTGGATCACAATAACTGGAAAATTCTGAAAGAGATGGGAATACCAGACCACCTGACCTGCCTCTTGAGAAACCTACATGCAGGTCAGGAAGCAACAGTTAGAACTGGACATGGAACAACAGACCGGTTCCAAATAGGAAAAGGAGTACATCAAGGCTGTATATTGTCACCCTGCTTATTTAACATATGCAGAATACATCATGAGAAACGCTGGGCTGGAAGAAGCACAAGCTGGAATCAAGATTGCCTGGGGAAATATCAATAACCTCAGATATGCAGATGACTCACCCTTATGGCAGAAAGTGAAGAGCAACTAAAAAGCCTCTTGATGAAAGTGAAAGAGGAGAGTGAAAAAGTTGGCTTAAAGCTTAACATTCAGAAAACTGAGATCATGGCATTTGGTCCCATCACCTCATGGGAAATAGATGGGGAGACAGTGGAAACAATGTCTGACTTTAATTTTTGGGCTCCAGAATCACTGCAGATGGTGACTGCAGCCATGAAATTAAAAGACGCTTACTCCTTGGAAGGAAAGTTATGACCAACCTAGATAGTATATTTAAAAGCAGAGACATTACTTTGCCAACAAAGGTCTGTCTGGTCAAGGCTATGGTTTTTCCAGTGGTCATGTATGGATGTGAGAGTTGGACTGTGAAGAAATCTGAGCGCTGAAAAATTGATGCTTTTGAACTATGGTGTTGGAGAAGACTCTTAAGAGTCCCTTGGACTGCAAGGAGATCCAACCAGTCCATCCTAAAGGAGATCAGTCCTGGGTGTTCATTGGAAGGACTGATGCTGAAGCTGAAACTCCAATACTTTTGCCACCTCATGCGAAGAGTTGACTTGTTGGAAAAGACCCTGATGCTGGGAGGAATTGGAGGCAGGAGGAGAAGGGGATGACAGAGGATGAGATGGCTGGATGGCATCACCGACTTGATGGGCATGAGTTTGAGCAAATGCCTGGAGTTTGTGATGGACAGGGAGGCCTGGTGTGCTGTGATTCTTGGGGTCGCAAAGAGTCGGACACGACTGAGTGACTGAACTGAACTGAGGGTTAGTACTCTGGTAGTTTAGGGTCCAGGAATCAGTGCTCCCACACCAGGGGCTCAGGGCTTGATCTCTGGTCAGGAATGAAGATTCCACAAGAGGTTTGTTATGGCATTAAGTGATATTAAAACAAATATCCCCAAGTAAGAAACCAAAGATGAACCCCAAACAAATGGCAGTTACAAAATCAGGCAAATAATAATTAAAATAATGGACTATGCACAAATACATATACACCCATGAGCAAAATCAAAACAGTCCAATAAAAATAAAGGATAGTAGAAGGACCCTATGAACAAATCAAAAATTATACTTATCAGTTAAGAACAAAACTAACTAAAGCCTAAACTGGAAAACAAAACTAAAGCAAGGTGCTAAGTGAGGAATAAATCAATGAAAACAAAACAAACAAATGTGCTGAGAGGAAAGGAAAGGAAAAAATAAAGAGTAGATATGCAAAATTAAATAAAGGTAGGTGAAGACGATTTATGTACATTAAAGATTAACTGCAAGAGAAGAACAGTAGGAAAAGCAAACAAAGGAATAAATGTAGAAAAAATAATTAAAGGTTTAAAAAATTAGAAGTAAAGAAAGAGAAAAGAAAAAAGAAAGAAAGAAAAAGAAAGTTTCACAGGACTGCAAAAGCCCAACATAAAGGCAGAGGTTTATAACAACAATAAAAAATGTGACTGAGGGAAAAAAAAGCTCAGAAGCTTAATTAGTTTTCATAGTGCCAGTAAAATTGACAGCTACAACAGAGGGGTGGGGGGAAGGAAAAGAATAAAGAAAAAAGTCCAAAAGAATCTACAGAATAAGTCAAAACATAAGAATAATGTTTTTCTTGAGTCACTGCTGTTAGAGACTTCTCCCTCGCTGGGAGTCACAGTCCCCCTCACCTCCTTAGGATGCCCTCCAACACTGTGCTGATCTCTGGGTTGAGCTGAGTGCGTCACAGTGCCCCCCTCCTCTGGGGGCAGCTCAGATTCTAATTTGTTCCTTCTCCTGTGTGTTCTTGCCCACAACGTCCACAGCTATCAGAACTATTGCGTTTTCTTTTGTGGGAGCTCTCAGTGACCTCTTATATATTCCATAGACACAGAGTCTGTTTAGTTGATCATGTGGATTTAATCTGCAGCTTGTACAGCTTGTGGGAAGGTTTTGGGTCTTCTTCCTTAGCCACACTGCCCCTGGGTTTCAATTGTGGTTTTATTTCCACCTCTGCATGTGGGTCATCCACTAGGGTTTGCTCCTGAGGCTGCCCTGGAGGACTTGGGATTGCCTCTGTGAGGGCCAGGTGTGGAGGTGGTGCAGCTGCTTGGGTCGCAGGGGTTCTGGCAGCACCAGGTACTCGGCGGGGGGGGCGGGGGGGGGTGGTGGTTGGCAGCTGGAGCAGCAGGAAATATAGTGCTCCAGAAGGGTATGGCGACCAGTGTGGGCCAGAACGCTCCAGTATTCTTGCCTGGAGACCCCGCTCCGGGACAGAGAATCCTGGCATGCCACAGTCTACAATGTTGCAGAGAGTTGGACTACTCAAGCATCGACACAAGACCTTTTTGCCTGTGGCAGCTCTGCCCCAGTGAGATCTGAGCCTGAAGGTGGCGCAGCTGCTTGGCTTGTGGGGACCCTGGTGGCGCCAAGTGTGCAGGGACACCGACTGCCTCCACTGCAGGAGCTATGGCCCTATCAGAGCCTTTTTTCGAGGCTCTTGTAGCTGGTGATCAGAAGGCCTCTTTGGCCAGTCTTTTTCTGTAGCTCCACCCATTCAGGCACTTAGAGGGCTCCCTTGCCTGGGGTCCTTCTCTGTTGTTCTGCACATCAGGCACATAGTGGGGTCCCCCTGGCTGGGGTCCTACTCTGTAGCTCGGTACATTAGTCACTTAAAGGAGTACCTTGGGTGGGGTTCTATTCTGTAGTTGAGTGAGTCAGGCATTTGATGGACTCTATCTCTATTGTTTAATTGCCGATGCTGGCGTGTGGGAAGAGAGAGGTTATGGTGATGGCTCCACCCCACTATGTTGACTCAGCAGTATCACCTTGTTTCCATGGCTGCCTGGCTTTCCTCCACCGGCATTTCCCACCACAATTTTCTCCCTCACATCCCCTCAATCAGTCTCTGTGCAGGCAATAGCAGCCCTCACCCTGGGATTGCTCCACAATCCCTAAACTCCAGCTCCCAGCCACGGTGCCTTCCAGGGGACCTGCGTTCCTGTCTGGGGTATGTATGGTTGTGGCAAGGATTGTCTGATTCTCCTTCCTTTTAGGCTGCTACAGATCAGCTGTTTCACTCTCAGTCTGAAATGTTTCTCCTCTGACTCAGCCAATTGCCCTGATGTGAGGATTGGACCCCTGCTTCAGTTCCCCCACCCACCAAGGGTAGGTCCAGTCCTACTAATACTCCTAGTTCCTTCATCCTACCAAGTTTTGCGTGGTTCTATATATTCTTTTCCACTGGTCAGGTCCTCCTGTCTGCCCTCAGCTGGTGTTCTGCAAGCACTTCTGTATCTGAAGGTGTATTTCTGATGCATCCATGGAGAGAGATGTACTCCACGTCCACCTATTCCTCTGCCGTCTTGTTCTCTCTCCATAAAGTATACTCTTAAGATGTGTTATCCCCAGTGCCTAGAATAATACTCAATACATATTTACTGTTGGCTGGTTAAATGAATGTGCAAGGGGAACAGAGAAAAAGAGTTTAGAAAATATGTAACAGAATCAGGGTCGTAAGGCATCCAGTCAATGACACAACTATGTAAAGTTTACCAATATAATGACGTAGTTAGAAGCAAAATCATTTGAGTCAGAAGATTCTAAGTTCAAATCCTGACTCTGATTACCAGTGGTGACCTTGGAAAGATATTTAACTCTTCTAAACATTGCTTTCTTCTTCTGTAAACATTGGGATAATGAACATTGTTCATTGTTTTGAACATTAAGTGAGCTGAGAACCATGTATTTATTTCTCTTTCTACTGTAAATTCTACTCCTCAAGTGTAAAGACTTGTTATAGGTAACTCCTTAAGGGTGAGGGTAAGGTGTCTTGTTATGAACTTGTTTTGGAGCATACAAAAATGCTAGATACTTACTCCATATGTATTTTATGAATGAATGATAATGTATAACATACTGAATTCTGTGTTTTTCATGTAATTTGCCCATAGTTAATAGTGACCATGATATTTTTTATTGTTATTCTATCTTAGGAAGGACAATGTTATAGTCAGTTAATTCCCCAGTGAGGACACCAGGTATTTGTTTTAAAAACAAACAATCCAATTAGGTCTGGTGTATTCAATGTAGATACAATTCATTAATGGTCTACCCTTTGATGGATGTTCATAGGGTCACAGGCTATAACTATGTCAGATGCAGTTTTCCATGCTGATGTTTGAAATGGTCAATTATTGGTTCAAATGATATTTCTTTCAACAAGACACATTTTCACAGATGGCTAAGCACTGATGAGTGCATTCCAAATAGAATGAGTACATCTTGGTTGTCTCTATTATGAAATGAATGTGGATAGACATCTAAGTCTCTTCCTTAATGTATATATGGTGCTGGTTTCCACAGTCATTAACCGAATTTGGAGCAAACAGCCCATTCCAAAGTGCTAATTGGAAAGAAGGATGCTTGTGATTAGTAACTGGTGAATTATAAAGTCTGGACAAGTGCTTGGACAATCTTGGTTCTGGCTTTGTAATTGTTCATTGTTGCTGACGAGTCAGACCACAGATGGAGTTCAGAGGCTTTGTAAACTCACTTGGTAAAGTGAGTTTTTTGAGAGTACAAAGAAAGAGTCAGTATTTGTATTTTCTTTGCCAAGGGAAGACAAATATTATTTTTGGAGAAATCAAAGTATTGGCATTCCATTCATTTTTTTTTAGTTAAATATTTGAGGATTAGCAGTCCAAGTAGGGCCAAAATGTCAGGTTCCATTATTCCAGCAATTTGCCGTATAGTATTTGCTATCACATACAATGTTTTTGAAAGAGGGGGTTAAGTCTACTGATGGAGTAACGTTAGATTGAGCAGACTCAGAATACTGTTCAAATAGGTCCAAATGCTGTGATTTTAGGGCTGACAGAAGATCTCGGAAAAACCTCAACTTGCTGACTTCCCTTTCTCTCATCTACTGTTATCGTTTTGGCTCAGGCATCTGAAATCCCCAACTTTATCCCCATTGGCCTCAAGCTATTGAAATCTACTAAAAGAGGCTGTTATTTTTTAAATCAGAAATTCTTTAATCACTCAAAACACAATTTAGTTTTTAAAAACACATAGGCTTTGGAACCTGAAAGATCTAGATTCAGATCCTAAATTTGCTACTTTCAAACTGGGTACAATTATCAAGAGATTCACATTTTCCACTGACAAAAATACTGAAATTGAGCTATTCCTGAAAGAGGAAACTTAGGTCTTTACTGAGTGATCAAAGTCTCTTTTGATTACTGATTCCAAAAGCTAGTCATACTTCATACCGGGGAACATTTGAGAGTCTTGGAAAATTTGAAACATGACCTTCAGTAGCCTCCTAAGAATTGCCTTCATGAAATGGTGTTCTCATACTATATTTTTGGTTCTTGTAGTATGCTACATACTAAAGCCAGCTGTCAGGTTGACTTGGGAAAATGCTATCTGCCATGTCACTTCCTGTTTCCTGTAAGAGGTATCCACATAATGTCTTTCAGAATCCAGTACAAGAGGCATTTTGTCTCTTCTAAGGAAAAGATGTGCTTACTTTCTGTTGATATTGAGAATTATATACTTGCTTGTCATTTGGTTTTTGGAGGTCTTTGAGACAAAGATCAATTCTATCTACTACATAGCCCTTTATGATCAATATGTTTGTATTCCTTACTTGGTCTTGTCATTTCCCCTCTTATTTTTACTGTTTACCTGATTCAATTGCTTTTTTTTTCATTTTATAATTGTTATATTTTTAGAATTCTAGTATAAGTTGCTTGAACTTCTTTATGAGATGAGCCAGACAATAAATAAATATAACATAAATAAACATATATAGTAAAGCGATTATAGTTCATGCTGTGTATAACGATTAAAATCTTGTAACAGTTATAGGAGATGGCTGTCAAACAAAAAGTATTAGTTATCTGTTGCTGTGTAACAGACTACTCCAACATGTGATGGCTTAAAATGTTATTGCTCATGAGTTTATGTATTAGCCAAGCAGTTCTGCAGTCAGTTACTGAGTCAGCTAAGATCTGATGGTCTAGGATGCCCTTTCTTGTGGGACTGGCTGTTTTCAGACTAGTTGGGCTAGTTGGCCTCAGCTGGGCTACCTCTTTTTGCTTCACTTGATTTCTTCACCTTGGGAGACTAGCTTGGGCTTCATCACAGGTTGTCTCAAGGTATTAGGAGAGGATACGTTACATTAAGCAAGTACTTCTCCTGCCTCTGCCTATGTCACATTTTCTAATATCCTTTTGACCAAAGCAAATTGCGTACTGAAGGTCAGCTTTAAGGGGTGGAGAGATAGATTCTATTTCTTTGTGAATCACATTGCAGAGTGGCCAATTGCAATTCATCACACAAATCAAGATTAAATAGACAAATGGGTCTTTAATAAATAACAAATGGGGAAAAAAGGACAAATGGGAATCAGCCATTAGTGTTTATTGAGCATAGATAGTGTACAAGGTAGTATTTATAGAGCATTAGGTCTAGAGGAAGGAGATTTTTTTTCAGCTACAGTATCTGAGAATCAATGACAGAGGATTTTCCATGACACTGTCTGGGCAGGGTTCCACATATCTGCTTTATAAATTCATCAACTCCAGTTTCTCCTTCTTTGTTTCAAGAAGGGTCTCGGCATCTGAGCAACTGAGAGATGCTAGAAGAGTAAATAGTTAGAGTAACAGACCGTGAAGGTCTCAGGATCCTATAAATATGAGGAATCTGTTATGATTTCAGGAAGTTGCAGCTATACTTTTGCTTTGTGGATGGTTGAAAGATCTGCCAATTTAAGGATGTGGGGAATTAAAATTACATGAATAATTTCTGGTCTTCTCCCCTTTGGGGCCTCAAGGATCGAGGAGTTATAGTATCTCACACCTAGAAAGTCATACAGCCCTGTCCTGTTGCCCGTTTGGTGTTCTGACTCCCACTTAAGCACTTGTTTCTTCTTGGTGGACAGCATGCCCCTGGCTTGATCTCTCATCCTCACTCAGCTCTCTCTCCCTGACTTTGAATTTGTGTGTGCTGCCATGCTTCCAGACTATTTTGAGGGCTTTCACTCCCATTGTACAGGATGAACTTGGGGTTCTGCCAATGAGAGTTTAGTGACTGAGGGAGGAGGATGGGAGGGTAAGAAGGATAACCTTTTGCTCAGGTACTGGGTCAGTTGAGAACTTCAGATTCTGATCCAATGTTTATTGAACATTTACTCTATATAAGAAACTATGCCATATATCTTCTAGTTTAATCCCACGGAATCTCTGGTCAAGACCAGACCCAAGACTCCAAAAATTCCAGAGACTAAGACTAAGCTTGTCATTTTCAAATTGGCATACAAAGAAAAAAAAATTAAAAATCAGTTTCACCTAACACTTCACATTTTAAAAATGATTGAAAATGCAACCATTTTCTCCTCAAACACCTTGGATTCTTCTTTCGGGGAGATGTGGCGAGGTCTTTGCAGTCTACCGTAGGGTGGAGAGAGGTGTAAGTTGGGTATAAGCTGTGAGCCAGGCTTCTTTAGGCTGTCTTCAGTGCAGACAAAATGTAACTTAGGTGGTTCTGTCAAACACAGGAACCTTGATGGATGAATGTTCAAAATTCATTGACTAGTTCTGTACCCTCTTTTAAAGATAAGTGCCAAGCCCTTCCCTTAATTAGACTCTGAACAAAGTAAGATACGTAGAAGAAAAGAATGCATTTTGAATTTCTATTCACTCTCATCCGTTCTTCTAATTACACAAAGCATCTTTTATATCTGAAATCCAGAGACAATTTTCTGCTTGAGAATGAGGGCAGACTTTCTTTTACAAGTTGATAGCACAGTTGTTATGTTGTTGGGAAGAGACAAAAATGACATTATGCAGTGGCGCGTTTCTTTACTCCACGGCTGAGAAATTCAAAGTCTCCTATCAGCTTCAAAAATGTAAAAGGGGAGCTATGTTCATCTGTATGGACTTACAGGGAGAGGGGGGCAGATGCTGATGATGGGGATTAATGAAGGCCGGAGAATCGAAGAGACCTTTTAAGGATTGTCAAGTAGAAGAAAGAGCTCTAGAAAGTAGACTCCAACAACCCCTTGAACAGCTGATGGAGTAAAAGCTCAGTGGCTCCAGTAACCAGCCATTTTCCCGCTGGTAGCAGAGGCTCTTAAACACCAGACTAAATTTCTGGGAGTAGTGGGGCAGGAGAGGGGCATAGGAACAAACTGTTAAACAGTCTTGATTAGAGCGTCTATGGCAAGTAAGAAAGAGATATAAAACAGAGAAAATGGCCTGATGCAGGAAACAACAGGGCAAGAATATAAAGAATTAGATCTTTGGCAACAAGAATATGAAAGTGTTGGGGAAAATCAAGGTTACTGTCTGGACTCCACTGCAGGCGTGTCTGTACACAGTTAGGACCATCAATACTTGGAGGTGATGTAAGTCACCTTTAACACATTAGCAAGCAGGAAGTGTCAAGCAAAGAGGGAAAACATGGGCAGTAAACTGAGAAGTGAAGCCAAGAACCCAGATGGGTACTCTAGTGGGTCATAAGTGGACAGCAGAGCAGGCAAAAATAGGAAAAATGATATGAGTTTCAAAACAGAAAGAGGATGGGGGAGAAGATGGTTCAGTACCAGCTAGAGAAAGCAGACCATTGTTTATCTGGCAGTTATTGGATGCTTACTGTGGGCTAGGTTGTGTCATAAGCAGTATACACTCACCTATTCCTCATAATACCTTGAGGTAGGTACAGTTCTGATTCCCTGTTTACAATTCAGGAAACTAAGATATAATGCGGGTAAGTAACCAGCCCAGGGTTACTTGGCTAGCAGGTGGCAAGGAGCCTGGGTCTGGAGTCTGTGTACTTTCCCACCTTGCTGCTCTGCTACTGGTAAAACTGCTGTTGATCACCATGCTGTTCATTTCTGCATGGCCCGACAACTCAGGCGAGCCAGGGACTTGTCCTGAAAACAACCTCATACCATTGGACAGATGCAATGTGGCATCTAATACCTTACAATTTGCTTTATAGGCTGTATTTTTAAATTTTTGTTGGAGTAAATTTGATTATAATATTGTGTTAGTTTCAGATATACAGCAAAGTGAATCAGTTACACATATACATATACCCACTCATTTTTAGATCCTTTTCCCATATAGGTCATTACAGAGTATTGAGTAGAGTTCCCTGTGCTGTACAGTAAGTCCTTATTAGTTATCTATTTTATGTATAAGTGAAAGTTGCTCAGTCGTGTCTGACTCTGTGACCCCATGGTCTGTAGCCTGCCAGGTTCCTCTGTCCATGGAATTCTCCAGGCCAGAATACTGGAGTGGGTAGCTGTTCCTGTCTCTAAGGGATCTTCCCAACCCAGGGATCAAACCCAGGTCTCCTGCATTGCAGGCATATTCTTTACCATATGAGCCACCATGGAAGCCCAGGAATACTGGAGTGGATAGCCTAACCCTTGTCCAGGGGATCTGTCTGACCCAGGAATTGAACCAGGATCTCCTGCATTGTAGGTGGGTTCTTTACCAACTGAGCTACCAGAGAAGTAGTGTGTATATGTTAATCCCAGTCTCCCAATTTACCCCTCCCTCCTCTTTCCTCTCTAGTAACCGTAAATTTGTTTTCTCCATCTGTAACTCTATTCCTATTTTTGTAAATAAGTTCGTTTGTGCTATTTCTTTTTTTAGATTATACATATAGGCGGTATCATGTGATATTTGTCTTTCTGTGCCTGACTTACTTCACTCGGTATGACAGTCTCTAGGACCATCCATGTTGCTGATTAGAGAAACTGTTCAAGTCAGTGTTGGATTTTTCACGACACTGGTAGCAGAACTGAAGGAGAACTGGCAGCAGTCTGATTATTTTAATTTACTACATCCTTCACTTAGCTTGGTTTTGAAATGATCATTAATTGACTGTGGCCTTTATCTTTAGAGTTCAGAAATCTATAAACTACTTCTGGGTTGAAGAGGTAACGATCTATAATAGGAGCACTTAAATAACACCCAAAGGGTTTTTTAAAGAAGGATTTGATTAATTGCTTTGTAGTGCAGAATAACAACCCCAGATATCTATTTCATTCATTAGGTTTATTGACATTCATGAGGGTGTCTTTGAGGCAGAGCCTTCACGCTGGGGGAGCACTAGAGGGAGGAGGCATGACTTGGGACCTGTGGGGCCAGGGCTTAGGAAACAATGTGGGAGTTCTACCTTTTTCTTCCAGAAAGGGTCAGCTGCCCACAACTCCACGTCAGAAGGAAGTGTGTTTGTGTTGGCTGTATGCTTTGTTCAGCATCTGTGGATTCCAGTCAAGGAGGTTAGAGTCTCTGAGTAGTGTCAGGGCAGCCCATTTGGGTTTACGCAGAAGCTAAGCCAACCCACCGAATATGTAGGGTTTGAGGAGCGTAGCCTGCTAAGAAGTGGCCAGCTGAAAGATAAAACGCACACATTATAAAATCAGAGCTGGATTTGAATTCTGGCTTTACTCCTTATTAGCAAACAACTCAACTACTTACAGCCTCAATTTCCACATCTCTAAAATAGGCATAATAATATCTGTGTTGGAGATATGTCATGAATATTGGAAAAAGAAATGACATGTGCAAAGCATTCAGTTCCTGACACACAGAAGATGGTCAGTCAGCTAGTTATTATTATTACCATGGTGATGACCATAATGATAATGATGCTGATCATTATGATTCAAAGCTGTGTACCATTCTTAGTGAAAAATACAGTGCAAACCAGGAATAGAAGTGGGATAGCAGTGGAGGAGGGTGTGCATAAACTCAGCTGTTCTAGTTGGGCACCCATGGAGGGGCTTAGCAGGGAGGTCGGTCAGAAACACAGCCCAATATTCAAACTGTAGGCCCTGCACATCCAGCTCAGAGTAGCAGCTCAATTTTTGCCTTATGTTTTCCCTTCTGCGTTGTAAAGGCTCTCTTCTGTGATAGCACCGGCTCTGGTTTCCATCCGCTCAGAAGTGGACAGGCAGTGGCTGCAGGTGGCAGGGCCTTAGTGCCCACAGTCCATCAAGGCAAGGCCAGGAGCAGACAGGGACTGAGACGTTTGCCCACCCCACCCCTTGTTGTAAGGCAGGCCCTCCACTAGAGAACATGCTGTCACTTAATAAGTAATGAAGAACAGTATCTCAAGTAGCATCTCTTATGTGGCATTGTCTTTTAAATAACTTGAGGGACTCACTGAAGGTTGTATGCTGGCCTGAGATAATTGCCAGCAGCAGGCTTATATATCTTATCACTTCCTTAGTTCACAAATAAAAGTTCCTCTTCAGGATGGATGATGTTGGTTAATGTTGATATAAAAAGATTGTTACTAGAGGGATACAGTGGAAGCAAAAGTAAAAACGAGAGAGAGATGGCTTGTATGATGATCTTGGTAAAAAATGTGGATAATTAAATAATAATAGCACTAGAAATAACAGTACTATATGTTTCCAATGCTAAGAAACCATGAATTGTGAGATTCATTATCAGTTGAAGAATAGCTTATTCTAGACATGGCTGGCAAAGGAAGGAGTTCTGTATATCAATTTCAGCAGCAGTGAAAGGAAATATGACTATATTAGTATATATAGAGGGCTTCCCTGATAGCTCAGTTGGTAAAGAATCCACCTGCAATGCAGGAGACCCCGCTTCGATTCCTGGGTCGGGAAGATCCACTGGAGAAGGGATAGGCTACCCACTCCAGTATTCTTGGGCTTCCCTTGTGTTTCAGCTGGTAAAGAATCCGCCTGCAATGCTGGAGACCTGGGTTCGATCCCTGGATTGGGAAGATCCCCTGGAGATGGGAATGACAACTCACTCCAGTTTTCTTGTCTGGGGAATCCCCATGGACAGAGGAGCCTGGCAGGGTACAGTCCATGGGGTCACAAAGAGTCGGACATGACTGAGCGGCTTTCACTTCACTTAACTAGTATATATAGTAGCTTATATTTTTTGAGTCCTTACTAGATTCCAGGAATTTTCTAAGTGCTTATAAGTTATGGTAAAGAATCCACCTGCAATGTAGGAGACCTCAGTTTGATCTGTGGGTTGGGAAGATCCCCTGGAGAAGGGAATGGCTACTCACTCCAGTTTTCAGTTTATTTAATTATCTCAACAACTTTTAATAGCTACTAAAATTATTCCCATTTTAATGATGAAGAAGAGGCTTAAAACTTGTGATTAGTTAAGGTAATGATAGATAGATAAAGCATGGAATCTCAATGGTTTCCAACAGTCAGATTTTACTTTTTAAATTTTACTTCAGTGTCTGGGAAAGAAGGTGGCGGTGGTGGTGATAGTGGGGTGCCATTCAGAGATCTAGGTTGAGAGATCCTTTACTATGCGGATGCCATGGTGGTGCTGGGTATTCTGTCAGAGATGGGGAAAGAGAGACTGTAGAGGGGGGCTTTATGGGTCAGGACAGGGAGTTGCATCTATCACTCCAACTCACATTGTCTGGGCCAGACTCATTTGCATGGCCCTTTCTAGATTTAATAAAGGTTTGAAAGCGCAGTTGCTGGCTGTGCAGCTGCTTCTCAATGGCAACTCTACTATATGAAAAAATAGGATGCATTTTTGATGGACAGCAGCCGTCCCTGCCACATGACAGTTAAGTAGGTTGTGAAAGGTCACACGATTCACAAGTGACAGGTCTGGATCTAAATACTTATCTGTCTGAGATCAGAATCTACAGTCTTTGTAGTCCAGCTACTCTAGGGTGAGAATAGTTCATACAGAGAGAAGCATGTAGGTTTTTCAGGTTGCCTTTATTCTCTGCCACAACTTGAGGAGCTTAGAGGAAAACACTATGCCCAGCTGCCTCTTTCTGAAGAAGATAAAATTGCCTGGATGATGCATTGTTTTTTTGCAGTGACTCACCCAAGATTGCTTTAGTTTAGCAAATTGCATCACCTCGTGGAACAGAGAATGACATCTTTGGAGCAAGAGCTTAGTGCTTCTCAAAGTGACACACCAGAAATGTAAAATGAACTTTGCTTTCTAAAGGAGCAGAGAAAACCATTTTAAAAACAAGACAAACTTAAATGAAAGTTTTCTTAAGGCGTATTCTATTCAGTCATCGCTACCCTCACTACTTGAGGTTCAGTGAATTCTGTGGAACTCATTCTTCAGACTGATCATGCGGCTGTGCTCTGAGTGAATTTTTCACATATTACTTTGGTAAGTGGGATATTAGGAATAATAATATTAGCAGGAAATAGTGAGTGTCTGCTCTGTACCAGAATCTTGCCTAATTGCTTCTCATACATCATCCCACTTAATACTTTATCAACTACAGTAAACTCTGGGTTTCCCTGGCAGCTCAGATGGTAAAGAATCCACCTGCAATGTAGGAGACCTCAGTTTGATCTGTGGGTTGGGAAGATCCCCTGGAGAAGGGAATGGCTACTCACTCCAGTTTTCTTACCTGGTGAAGTAACTATGGTAAACTTTCTCTCAAATTAGTTTGTGAGTTAGGTTTCAATCTTGCAGATGAAAACACTGAGGCCCAATACTGTTAAATAACTGCTTAAGGTCACAAATTAGGAGACAGAACCAGGATCCGAACCCAGATGGTGTGACTGTAGAGTCTATATTGCAAGTTACCACTCTATTCAGGGCCCTTCCTGCTACTGGTAGATTGTACTCAATGATCAAGGTGAAGAGATGGGGGAAGTAGAGAGCTAACAACAGAGAGCCCACTAGTTTCTGGGCATTTTGGACATGTAAATAGTTACTTTATTTACTCCATAGTCTTATAGTCTAACTTTTAATGTACTTCTAATGATTTTCAAAATTTATACCCTCACAAGCTTCCATGAGAAATCAAATAAGCCCCCAGATTTATTTGCCCAGAGAAAAATATTACATTGCATGTGAAAAACCCACACTAGGAAGCTCCCTGGCCCACCCTACTTCCTACTGTATCTTTTTATTCAGAAGCACTAGGCCTTTCTTCTGACTGACTTCTGGGTACCACAACTTTATCGAGCAGCGTCTTCTCAACAAAGCAATCTTCTTCTTACACTGTGATTCTTCTCTTACCAGCTGCAATAAAGATAAAATTTTCTCCAAATCCTCACATATATGTTATCTCATTCAATTCTTACATCTCCTTAAAGGTAAGAATTGCTCTTTCCATTCTGTAGATAAGAGAACTGAAACTTCGTGAGGTTAAAGAACCTGCTCAGACCACATAATGGAAAAAGTGTTAGTTACTCAGTCATATCTGACTCTTTGTGACTCATGGACTATATTGCCCGCCAGGCTCCCTCTGTCTGTAGAATTCTCCAGGCAAGAATACTGGAGTGGGTAGCTATTTCCTTCTCCAGGGGATTTTCCTGATCCAGGGACTGAACCACATCTCCTGCATTGGCAGGTGCATTCTTTACATTCTGGGCCACCAGAGCTGGTAGGTAAAACTCCACAAGGTTAAAGAACCTGCTTCAGATCACACGGCTGGTAAGTAAAGTGGCAGCTTGAAGTCTGCCCACTCCAGAATTCAAGGCAGCTTGAATTCTCATAGTTCTGACTTCAAATCCCAAACTCTTCTCCTTCCACCATCCATTCAGTATTTGGATCTAGGCTATAACTTGGCCTGACTGCAGAACAAACGCAACCTGGGGGGCAGTCTTGGTTAGAACAGGACCAAATTCTCTGGAAGTCAGTTAAGGGCTAAAAGAATTCAATTGAGGAAGAAAACACTTTTGCCTCCACTAAGGAAGTTTGGGAGTCAGAAGAGGTCAGTATTAGAGAGCTGCAGTAAAGGACAGAGGGAAATCTTAGGAAAGAAGTTGGACAGAAAAATCAAATGAGGTCAGACAAGAGGGGCTGGGCCTAGAAGCAGAGCAGGAGTTGACTAGACTTGGCAGGTTGAGATCTGAGCCTGCATCATTCCACAGTGGTGAGGCAAATGTCAGTTTTCTAAGGCCAGGTGTGAGACTGCTAACCATGGTGGATGCGTGCCTGCTAAGTTGCTTCATTCATGTCCCACTTTTTTTGGCCCCGTGGATCATAGCCCTCCAGGCTCCTCTGTCCATGGGACTCTCCAGGCAAGAATACTGGAGTGGGTTGCTATGCCCTCCTCCAGGGGATCTTCCCAACCCAGGTGCAGTCAGTGAAACTTTTCTATTCAAGTGATTTCTGTAAAGCATGCTCCAGCCCAGAGGGCAGTAGATATGCCTCTGTTCTTTAGCCTTTAGAAAATTTCCTCAAATTCATGGGTTTTTTTCCTACGTTGACTCTCCTCTGCCCAACCTTAGAAATAAATTTCCCCTATTTTATAGCATATTATAATGCTGAAAGTGAAAAATGAAAGTGAAAGTCACTCAGTCGTGTTCAACTCTTTGCGACCCCATAGACTATATAGTCCATGGAATTCTCCAGGCCAGAATACTGGGGTGTGTAGTCTTTCTGTTCTCCAGGGGCTTTTCCCAACCCATGGATCGAACCCAGGTCTCCAGCATTGCAGGCAGATTCGTTACCAGCTGAGCCACAAGGGAAGCCCAAGAATATTGGAGTGGGTAGCCTATCCCCTTCTCCAGTGGATCTTCCCAACTCAGGAATCGAAGTGGGGTCTCCTGCATTGCAGGCAGATTCTTTACCAACTAAGCTATCATGCTAGACTCTCATAATCATACCATAATCATACATATATGCTGTTTTCAATTTCTCTTATTCTCTCTTAACCCCTCTTCAGTTAGTATTTCATCTTCACCATTCCACTAAAAGTGCTCTTGTCAAGATCAACCATAGCCTCTACACAGACAGATCTAAGGGTCAGTCCTCAGTGCTCATTGTACTTGATCTCCCAGGGGGAGTTGCTATACCTAGTTTCTCCTTTCTTCCTTAAACACTGAACACTTCTTGCTTTGGCTTTCAAGACTCTGCCCTCTCCCAGTTCATCTCCTGTGACTGGCATTTTCTTGGTTTCCCTTACTGGTTTTCTCCTCCTGTCAGTGACCTCTAATCATACCATCATCAGAGCACTGTCCTTGAAAGTCATCTTGTCTTTAATTAGATCAGGCTCCTCGGTGATCTCATGTCTTCTCCTGGCTTTAAATACCATACTATATTTAGAAAACTTACTAATCTGCATCCGCAGCCTTAACCTCTCCCCTGAACTCCAGCCCAATATTTAATTTCCTCCTTGGGATGTCTACCAGGGATATTAAACATAAATGTCCCTAACCCTACTGACCAATGCCTTGTCCATCCTCCTCATTTCTCAAGCCTGGAAACCTGCAGTCGTCCATGGCAGTTTCTTTCACACATGAAATCCAAAATCTTGGCAAATCCTTCTGCTTTGACATCAAATGTATGCAGACTCTGACCATTTTTCACTATTTCCATCATTGCCATCCTGGTCTAAGCCAAAGCTACTTTGTGTGTTAGTCACTCAGTCGTGTCCAACCCTTTGTGACCTCATGGATTGTAGCTCACCACACCCCCCTGTCTGTGGAATTCTCCAGGCAAGAATACTGGAGTGGGTTGCCTTTCTCTTCTCCAGGTGATCTTCTTAACTTAGGGATTGAACCTGGGTCTCCCACATTGCTGGCAGATTCTTTACTGTCTGAACCACTGGGGAAGCCCAAGCTACTTTACCTGGATTTTTAGGAGTGTCCTATGTGATATACTTGTTTCCATGCTTCACCATCTAGTCTCCATATAGAGCCAACGTAGTCAGCTTAAAACTAAAAGCTAAATCACACCACAGTTCTATTCAAACCCTCCAGTGGTTTTCTATCAAAGTATTGTAGCTAAGTAGCCTGATACATCTTGATTCTCTGCTAGCCTGATACATCTTGATTCTCTGCTATTTCTATCTCTCTGACCTCACCTGGTCCTCTCTCCCTCACTTCCTCTACTATAGGCATGCTGACCTCCTTGTCATTTCTCAGACACAGGAATCAAGATCTACTTCAGACTCTATCACATGCATTCCTCTCTTCCTGGGATGCTCTTCACACAGATATCTACATGACTAGCTTCCCTGGTAGCTCAGCTGGTAAAGAATCCACCTGCAATGCAGGTAACTCTAGTTCAATTCCTGGGTCAGGAAGATCCCCTGGAGAAGGAATAGACTACACTCGCCAGTATTCTTGGGCTTCCCTGGTGGCTCAGATGGTAAAGAATCCTCCGGCAATGCAGGAGACCTGAGTTCAGTCCCTGGGTTGAGAAGATCTCCTGGAGAAGGGAATGACTGCCCACTCCAGTAGAATTGCCTGGCGAATTCTAGGACAGAGAAGCCTGGCAGGCTACAGTCCATGGTGTTGCAAAGAGTTGGACCCAATGGAGTGACTTTCACTTCACATGACTAGCTCCCATTTTTATTTTAAGTATTTATTCAAATATTATTTTCTCAGCAGTTCTCCCTCTATCTGTTATCAAGTAGTTCTTTTTAAAAAAAAAAATCCTACTGTAGATGTCAAGTAAAACTTTTAATATATTTTGGGCACTGGAAAATGACTAAAAGCAGGTGGATACTGAAGAAAGTCAATGCTTGGAAGAAGAGAAGTGTTGAGTGACTTTCTAGTTATTAGAGGTTTAATCTCAGGCCCTAGTCTGCCCTGTTTAGATTTATTAAAACTCTGATACCAGGCCCAGAGTCTTACTGGTTTGAGATAATCACAGACTTTTTGGAAAAATCCCAGAAAGACAACAACATCAGCAATGGAGCCAGAGGATAGCCCAGAATTCTGTCTGTGGATAAACTTTGTCAAAATCTCCAATAGGCCTCTGTAACATGCAAGTGTGGGTCAGATTTCAAGCAGCCCAGTTCGCTCTGAAAGAGCTGAATGGGATGTGAGCTGCAGAGGAGGCAAACATACAGTTTGCACACAGCCCAAGTGTTCTTCCCACTTAAAAACAAATCAATACTCTTCACAGGAAAATGTCAAAATCTCAACAACATATTTCTAATACCCAGGTCATAATCCAAAATTATTGGACATATGAAGTAATAGGAAAAATGGGACTTACTCTAAAATGAAAAGAAAATCAATGGAGATTGACACCAAGATGACCCAAATGTTGTAATTAGTAGATAAGGATTTTAAACCAGCCATTATAAAAATGTCCAAGGTTGCAAATAGAAAACCAGGTGCATGATGAAAAGACAGAAAGCAAATTATAAATTTTTATTTAGGAATAGAACAGTTTTCTACAGAGATACAGAACTTAATAAAAAAGAAACAATTCTAGAATGTAAAAATACAGTATCTGAAATTTAAAAGTTGACTGGCCGCACTTCACAGTTGAATGGGTATGACAAAAGTGTCAATGAACTTCAATAAAGATTAATAGAAATTATCTAATCTGTAGAGCAGAGAGAAAAATGATTTAAAAATCTAACGTATGTATAATAGTAGTCCCAGGGAAAGAACAGAGGGAGAATGGAGCAGAAAAAATTTTTTGAAAAAACAGTGACTGAAATTTCCCCAAATATAGTGAAAGACAGCTATCATCTTCTCAGTGAGACCTTCTCAGACTAGATTTTAAAAATGAAACCTCTTATCCCTCCAGTATTTCATATCATCATTTCTGCTTAATTTTTTCTATGTCACTTACCTCCATCTAAATATGAGATATGATACAGGGTTTAAGTTTCATGAGGACAAGCATTTTTATGTACATTTTCATTGCTGTATGCTCAGTGCCTACACCAACACCCATCATATGGCAGGGATCAAGAAAATTACTGAATGCTGAAAAAAATGAAGCTTATTGGTGTTTCCAACTTAGAATACAAAATTTCTAAGCATCATCCCTGAGTGTATGGTCCTTATGTTCAAATGACATTAGGTCTATGAGTATGACATGACAGGGGAGTATGGATAGTGTTTTTTTCTCTCTGAATTCCCAAGTTGCTTTTTGGAACTCATCACACTGAAGTCAGTAAGCTGGGGACCCTTTCCTGAATTCTGCCATTGTAGTTTGAAAGTAGATTGAAGAATTCACCTGAATTCTTGTCTGCTCTTGTTTATGTATCTCCCAAGTTGTTCCCTGGGGTGGACACTGAAATCTCTTAAGGCACGTATACAGATTTCGTATTCAGAAGCATATTCCTAATACTGTGTTACACGTGTCAGAATTCATCAAGCATCAGATGAATCCTGGGAAGCAGATGAACATGTCCTGTCCCTGACACCTTCCTGCTGTGGCACCACCCCCGTCCCTTCCTCAGATATCTGAGTCGGAATGAAAACACTTAGGTGATGCTGAGTTCCCTGTGTGCCATCCCTCTGGGTGAAGGCAGACACATGACTGGGCTTGTCTACCTGGATGCTGTGAAGCACTCTCCCGGAGACGCTGGGAAGGAGCAGCCTGTTCACTCGGGCGCATGTCCTCTCTGTGTCAGGTTGACCTGAAGCTGCCCCAGCCCTGATCTTCATAAAAAAAGACAAGTAATTCCTAAGGCACCCAGGAGTATGATCAACACAACCAAACAGTCTCTCAGCTTTTCTATTCCTTTGTTTCTTCCACCAAAAAATGTACTAATTGTTTGCCTCAGCCAGGCACTGTGCTAGACGGGAGCCATCCCTGCTCTCATGGAGCTTCCAGTTGAAAGGGTATCTAGGAAAAGAAATGGCTGATCAAGATACAATGTAGTTAGTTATCTTAAGGCAGGGGTCCCCAACCTCTGGGATCTAATGCCTGATGATCTGAGGTGGAACTGATATAATAATAATAGAAATATTTCTCTGCAATGACGTTTGATAGCATTTTACCCACAGTAGAACTTTTTTCAAAATTGGAGTCAGTGCTCTTAAACCCTGCCACTGCTCTATCAACTAAGTTTATGGAATATTTAAATCCTTAGTTGTCATTTTGATAATTTTCACAGCATCTTCACCAGGAGTAGATTCCATCTACACAAACCACTTTCTTTGCTCATTCAAAAGAACTCTTCATCTGTTAAAGTTTTCTTGTGAGACTGCGGCAATTGAGTCACACCTTCAAACTTCACTTCTAAATCCAGTTCTCTTCAACTACTTCCTCCACTAAAATCTTGAACCCCTCAGAGTCATCTGTGAAGGTTGGAATCAACATCTTCCAAAGTCCTGTCATTGTTGATATTTTTACTTTATCCCATGAATAATGGTTGTTCTTAATGGTATCTAGATTGGTGAGTCCTTCCCAGAAGGCTTTTCACTGTGCCCAGATCTATCAGAGGAATCACCATGTATGGTGGCTATAGCCTTAAAAAAATGTATTTCTTAAATAATAAAACTTGAAAGTTGAAAATACTCTTTGATCACGGGCTACAGGATGGCTCTTGTGTTAGCAGGCACAAAAACAACGTGAATCTCATTGTAATCTCTGGCAGGGGAACCCCTGGTGGCTCAGTGGTAAAGAATATGCCTACAGTGTAGGAGATGTGGATTCAATCCCTGGGTCAGGAAGATCCCCTGGAGAAGGGAATGGCAACCCACTCCAGTATTCTTGCCTGAAAAATCCCATGGGCAGAAGTGCCTGATGGGCTACAGTCCATGCGGTCGCAAGTCAGACAAGACTTAGCAACTAAACCACCACCACCACCCAGTCTCCAGCAGAGATCTTATGTGACCAGGTGCATCGTCAACGAGCAGTGTGACAAATTTCCTTGTGTTGTTGTAAGAAATTGCCACAGCTTCCCAATCTTTAGCAACCACCACCCACAAACATCGAGGCAGAGCCCTCCACAAAAAGATATCAGCAAAAAGATAATGACTTGCTGAAGGCTTAGATGATGGTTAGCATTTTTATGAGACCAGTGCTCTAACCCCTGAGCTACAGAGCCTGCTAGCATTTTTAAACAATAAAATTTATAAAATCCCTATCCTTCCTTCCGCAACTTCTCCCCAACTTCTCCCACCTACCTGTAAAGATTAGTGGTGAAGGACAGATGAATGGATAAAACACACACACACACACAGAATTTACTCAGCCACAAAAAAGGATGAAAGGATGAAATAATGCCATTTGCAGCAACATGGGATGGGCCTAGAGATTATCATACTAAGGGAAATAAGTCAGACAGAGAAAGGCAAATATCATCTGATATCACTTATATGTATGGAGCCTAAAATTTGATGCAAATTAACTTGTTTATAGAACAGAGTCACAGACATGGAATACAAACTTATGGTTACCAAAGGGGAAAGGGGGGCAAAGCACAAATTAGGAGCTTGGGATTCATAGATATATACTACTACATATAAAGTAGGTAACAACAAAGACTTCCTGTATAGCACAGGGAACTATATTCAGTATCTCATAATAGCCTATAAGGAAAAAGAATGTATATATACACACATACATATATGTATATATGTATATATATTTATATATGTATATATATGTATTTATATATATGAATCACTTTGCTGTATACCAGAAACTAGCCAAACATTGTAAACCAACTATACTTTAATTTTTAAAAATTGATGGTCAAAGTTAAATGAACATTACTGAGAAGACTCTGCCTTTAGGAAGAATGATCTACATGCAGTAATACAGAAAAATATCCAAGATGTAGTGTTACATTAAAAAAAGAAGTTGCACGATCATTCGTATGGTTTGATCTTATTTTAAAAACTTATGGAAAAGCATTACATTCACAAATGTACATTTATTTTAAAAAAATTTGAAATACCCCCAAGTACTGTCAAATAGCCCTAACTGAACACACCACCCACCTGTCCTTTTTCACTCCCTTAAGAGACACTGAACATCATGGAAACTCAAGGAGATCATAAACATAATCAATAGAAAAGAGAACGTGGGTTGATGTATGAATAAATGTTGGAAATGCCAAGCATTTCATGTTGTTTTAACTCTGTTGTTAACAATAAATAACAATAATTGGACGGAAAAAAAAATAATAATAGAAATAAAGTGCACAAAAAATGTAACACACTTGAATTATCCCCAAACCATTTCCCTCCCTGCTGTCTGTGGAAAAATTGTTTTCCCCTAACTGGTCCCTGGTGTCAAAAATGTTCGGGACCTCTGTCATAAGAGATCCAGGAACAAAATGCATAAGAACACATAACGGACTACCTGACCTACTTTTGTGGGAACAGAGAAGGCTTTCTGGAGGAGGCTGACACCTGCAGAAATTCACCAGCTGAAGGAAGGAGAATAAGAAAGAGGAGGCAAGGAGGAAAGGTCTAGCACATAGAAATGCACAAAAGCAGAGGGTGCCAGGTGTCTCCAGAACATGGGTTTGGTTTGGTTTGGCTAGAGATTGCAATATTGGAGTGAGGAAGAGCAGGAAGAGAAAATGCTAAATAAATAGAGGGGATCCCTGTCTGAAAGGATGGGACAGCATTAGCAAAATATCTATACAGACTTTGTTCTCAGAGCAAGGGAAGTAATTGAGGAATCTTTGGCAGAGTGATGAGGCGGTCAGGTTTTATTTTAGGAAAGTTTTCTCACCATGTTGTGTGAAATGTATTTGTGTGTGCTGTGCAAAACTGGAGGAGGGAAGAAAAGATGGGTGGGAGCTGTTGGACTAATAAAGGCAAGATATTCTGGGGTTTGAACTGTAGTTCAAGTTGGGCAGAGGAACAGAGAATAAATTTGAGAGATGTCTAGGTGGGTACCTTAACCGTGCTGATCAGTGGAATCTGGAAATTAATTTTGGCTGCTCCTGTTAAAAAGATTTAAGGTGCAAACCCTTTAAGGGCATTGATAAAAGACTGTCCACTGGCCAATCCTACTTGTGGTCAGGACTAGTTGAAGAGGCGGATATAAACCAAGGAGGATTGAATCAACCCTAAGAGCTTGAGCCTGGAGTGATGCTAGAGGGGGAGGTAAAACTGCACTTGACAGACTGTGGTAGATGGAGACAGAACTGTCAGAAAGCATAGTGCTCCAGGAGTAGGGATCAGGAGCCAAGGGGGTGAAGCAGGAAGTTGAAGATGCTAAGAGCAAGCAAGCATAGAGCTGCTTTTCTAAAGAGGTAAGACATAGGCATGCCGTGGAATGAGTTTCAGAGATATGTAAGGAAGACTGTAGCTGGCCTTTTATGAAGAGACAACCTCTTGTCCTTTTCCTTTCAGCTGGTCTCCCTTGAACTTCTTCCATTGGCTTTTTAGGACACTGGAACCCGGGGTAAAATCCTACCCTTTATTTCAGTCAGCCAGGAGGTGCTCTGCCCTCTGCTTCAGCTGACTGAGGGGTTCTCTGCCTGAAACTTAGCTAATGCAGGCTGCTCTGCCCTCTCTTCAGGCAGACAAGAGTAACTGTTTCCTTGTTTTCATCCTGCTGGTGTGAATTCCAGGCCTCATGCCTGCCCTCTTCGCAGGTGTCTCAGTGGATAAAGAATCCACCGGCAATGCAGGAGACACAGGAGATGCGGGTTCAATCCCCTGGAGGAGGGCATGGCAACCCACTCCAGTATTCTTGCCTGGAGAATCCCATGGACGGAGGAGCCTGGCGGGCTACAGTCCATAGGGTCACAAAGAGTCGGTCACAGCTGAAGTGGCCAGGCACACATGCCTGCCCTACCTTGCCTTGTCTTCAGATAGATTTTTCTGAAGGACCCAGCCGGCTCTGGTATTCCTACTCTGTGTTAAGCCTATGCACTGTCATTGCTGAGCCCTCATTCACCTTCTGTGAGAACACTTGTTTGTTTGGAGCTGAACTGCCTGGCCATGCCCTTCTCCAGGTGGAGCGTTAAGTGTTGTTTCATCAGTATTGTGATCCATATTCTGCCCCTTCTCTCTTCATTCCTCGGTCCTCACTCACACCTTGCTCTGTGATATATATCTGCCAGGGAGCTAGTATTGTTGCTCTCTTTTTCCACCCTCTCGAACTTGCTTTTTATTTTCTCTGGGTCAGAAAATACAGACATTCTGGCCTGCTGGAGAAGAAAGAGAGGCAATTTTTTTTTTTTTTCACAGCTTTCCTTTTATTACTTTCTGATTGGACAGAGGTCTAAATAATTGAATTTATTTCTTAAGATGCTTCTAAACACCTAATTAAGTATGGAGATAGGATGGATGATTTGGAGCTGGTGATTCTAAGATAATCCTTACACAAGAAAAATGAGAAAATATGAAATTCACTTGAAAAATTTGTGATTCTCTTAAATGCCACGAAGAAATACATAGCTTGTACCCCAAGGGACCATGACCCAATACCATACCCAATTCTGTTTCTCACAGCCTAATAATACTTTTCCCTTCAGAGGCCTCTCTGCAAGGACCCTGGGATGTTGGTGAGTTATAAGACTGGTGTGTGTGTGTGTGTGTGTGTGTGTGTGTGTGTGTGTGCACACTTAGTTGCTCAGTCATGTCTGACTCTGTGACCTCGTGGACTGTAGCCCACCAGACTCTTTTGTCCATGGGAATTCTCTAGGCAAGAATACTGGAGAGGGCTGCCATGCCCTCCTCCAGGGATCTTCTCAACCCAAGGGTGGAACCCACGTCTCCTGCATTGTAGGCAGATTCTTTCCTCTCTGAGCCACCTGGGCCCCAATCAGTGTGAGGTTGCTATTTATTAGTCTAGCTTCAGCCCATTCTGGACTTCAGAGAAGGACAATAGGCCATGTCGCTCTTTCCTTAACTGTCTTCTGTTTCTGGATAGGAACAAGGTAAATCAACTCAAGCTTGTCATAAACTTCGTTTTGCTTTTGTCATTTTCGCTCCCTCTCGTTTTTACCTTCCAGCTCTCCATACATTGCTTCTCAGAGTAGAGGTTGAAATTTTCCCAGGAATGTGGTTCGAGGCCAAGAAGAGGCATTTTATTGCTCTAATGAAGGCACCAAGGCACCTTCTGAAGATGAAGAGATGAACCGTGAAAATCTAGAGTAGAGCCAAATTGGCCAGGCCAAGAGAAAAATATTCTTTAAAACGTCCTGAGATAACAAGTCTAGGATATATCTGTATTTATATTCATATCACTGTCAATTCCCATGTTCACCCAATTGCTTATTTTTCTCTGGGTAAATTGTCAATTTACATAAGAAGTTATGATAAGATCAAATTCATTTCTCTGGGGCATTTTGAAATTTTATTGAAAAACATAGCTTTCTTTTTTCTTTTTTATTTGTGTTTTAATGTTCCACATAGCTTAATGGTATGAACATGACAGGAAAGAGATGTAATTTTTATACCTAAGAGCTTTGTTTTGGTAGAATTTGATGCATTATAATGTATTGAGAATCATTTAACTGCATACTTCAGTAGCAATATGAAACATTCGAAAAATGAATTTCCTGACACAAAATGCTACATTACAGGAAAATTACTCTTCTGAAAGATAACATTTTCGCTTCCCTAAATGAAAAATATATAAATAACTTGTTCCAGTTTGTTGAGAGGTAAAACAAATATTTGTTTTAAATTGGGACCATTTAGGAACAAATTGGGTAATTGCGATATTTTCTGAGTATAATGACTTTTCAGCCTTCTACTGGTATTTTAACTCCTTTTTTAAAAAAAAACCCTCTTTTTACTTCTCTATATTTCAAAATGTTAAAAAAGATCCAGGGAAACTAGGAAATAGGATAAATTCAAACTAATAATTTATACTTTTCTTTTATTTCTAGCTATTTCTTTCTATACTTTGACGTGATAGAAGAGGGAAAAGAATTTACGTTTGTTGATAGACTATATCTGCAGGTGGGTCTGTGCTAACCATTCCCATGTTATCCCATTTTAGGGTCAGGAATTGTTCACTAGTTCTGATTATTCCCATTTTTCATGGGAAGAACTGAAGCACAAATTCACACAGCTACTTGATGAAGAGCTAGTTTTTGAAACCAGAACTCTGATTTCAAAATGTGTTTTCTGGACAGCTACTTGTAAAAGAATGAAATTAGAACACTCCCTGATACCATAGGAAAAAAATCAACTCAAAGTGGATTGCAGACCAAAAAGTAAGGCTGGATATTATAAAACTCTTAGAGGAAAACATATGCAGAACGCTCTCTGACATAAATTGAAGCGAGATCATTTTTGATCTACCTTCTAAAATAATGAAAATAAAAACAAAAATAAACAAATGAGACCTTATTAAACTTAAAAGCTTTTATACAGCAAAGGAAACTATAAACAAAATAAGAATACAACCCACAGAATGGGAGAAAATATTTGCAAATAAAACAAAGGACCCGGAACCCAGGTCTTTCACACTGCAGGCAGGTTGTTTATCGTCTGAGCCCCCAGGGAAGCCCAAGAATACTGGAGTGTGTAGCCTATTCTTCCTCCAGTGGATCTTCCCCACCCAGGAATCGAGCTGGGGTCTCCTGCATTGCAGGCAGATTCTTTACCAACTGAGCTGCGAGGGTCAGTTTTTTATATTCCTCTGGGCAAACTTGATTCCAGCTTGTGCTTCATCCAGCCCAGCATTTTGCATGATGTACTTTACATATAAGTTAAATAAGCAGGGTGACAGTATACAGCCTTGATGTACTCCTTTCCCAATTTGAAACCAGTCTGTTGTTCCATGCCCAGTTCTAACTGTTGCTTTTTGACCTGCACACGGGTTCCTCAGGAATCAGGTAAGGTGGTCTGGTATTCCCATCTCTAAGAATTTCCAGTTTGTTGTGATCCACATAGGCAAAGGCTTTGGTATAGTCAATGAAGCAGAAGTAGATGGTTTTCTGGAATTCTCTTACTTTTTCTATGATCCAACGGATTTTGGCAATTTGATCTCTGGTTCCTCTGCCTTCTCCGAATCCAGTTGAACATCTGAAAGTTCTCGGTTCAAATACTGTTTAAGCCTAGCTTGGAGGATTTTGATCATGACCTTGCTAGCATGCATTCAGTTCAGTTCAGTTCAGTTCAGTTCAGTTCAGTCGCTCAGTCATGTCTGACTCTTTGCGACCTCATGGACTGCAGCACACCAGGCTTCCCTGTCCATCACCAACTCCTGGAGTATAGTCAAACTCATTAAGTTGAGTGATTGAGTCGACTCATGTCCATTGAGTTGGTGATGCCATGCAACCATCTCATCCTCTGTTGTGCCCTTCTCCTCCAACCTTCAATCTTTCCCAGCATCAGGGTCTTTTCAAATGAGTCAGTTCTTCGCATCAGGTAGCCAGAGTATTAGAGTTTCAGCTTCAGCATCAGTCCTTCCAATGAACATTCAGGACTGATTTCCTTTAGGATGAACTGATTGGATCTCCTTGCAGTCCAAGGGACTCTCAAGAGTCTTCTCCAACACCACAGTTCAAAAGCATCAATTCTTCAGCACTCAGCTTTTTTTATGGTCCAACTCTCACGTCCATGACTACTGGAAAAACCATAACCCTGACTAGATGGACCTTTGTTGGCAAAGTAATGTCTCTTTTTAATATGCTGTCTAGGTTGGTCATAACTTTTCTTCCAAGGAGCAAGTGTCTTTTAATTTCATGGCTGCAGTCACCATCTGCAGTGATTTTGGAGCCCCCCAAAATAAAGTTTGTCACTGTTTCCGCTGTTTCCCATCTATTTGCCATGAAGTGATGGGACCAGATGCCATGATCTTAATTTTCTGAATGTTGAGTTTTAAGCCAACTTTTTCACTCTCCGCTTTCATCAAGAGGCACTTTACTTCACTTTCTACATAATGGTAGTGTCATCTGCATATCTGACGTTATTGATATTTCTCCTGGCAATCTTGATTCCAGCTTGTGCTTCATCCAGCCCAGCATTTCTCTCTCTCTCTCTTTTTTTTTTTCATATTTTATTTTTATTTATTTATGTTTTTGGGGGGTTTTGTCATACATTGATATGAATCAGCCATAGATTTACACGTATTCCCCATCCCGATCCCCCCTCCCAGCTCCCTCTCCACCCGATTCCTCTGGGTCTTCCCAGTGCACCAGGCCCGAGCACTTGTCTCATGCATCCCACCTGGGCTGGTGATCTGTTTCACCATAGATAGTATACATGCTGTTCTTTTGAAAAATCCCACCCTCACCTTCTCCCACAGAGTTCAAAAGTCTGTTCTGTATTTCTGTGTCTCTTTTTCTGTTTTGCATATAGGGTTATCATTACCATCTTTCTAAATTCCATATATATTTGTTAGTATGCTGTAATGTTCTTTATCTTTCTGGCTTACTTCACTCTGTATAATGGGCTCCAGTTTCATCCATCTCATTAGGACTGATTCAAATGAATTCTTTTTAACGGCTGAGTAATATTCCATGGTGTATATGTACCACAGCTTCCTTATCCATTCATCTGCTGATGGGCATCTACAGCCCAGCATTTCTCATGATGTACTTTGCATATAAGTTAAATAAGCAGGGTGACAATATACAGCCTTGATGTACTCCTTTTCCTATTTGGAACCAGTCTGTTGTTTCAGGTCCACTTCTAACTGTTTCTTCCTGACCTGCATACAGATTTCTCAAGAGGCAGGTCAGGTGGTCTGGTATTTCCATCTCTTGAAGAATTTTCCGCAGTTTGTTGTGGTCCACATAGTCAAAGGCTTTGGCATAGTCAATAAAGCAGAAGTATATATTTTTCTGGAACTCTCTTGCTTTTCGATGATCCAGTGGATGCTGACAATTTGATCTCTGGTTCCTCTGCCTTTTCTAAATCCAGGTTGAACATCTGGAAGGTCATGGTTCACATAGTGTTGAAGCCTGGCTTGGAGAATTTTGAGCATTACCTTACTAGAGTGTGAGATGAGTGCAATTGTGCAGTAGTTTGAGCATTCTTTGGCATTGCCTTTCTTTGGGATTGGAAAGAAAACTGACCTTTTCCAGTCCTGTGACCACTGTTGAGTTTTCCAAATTTGCTGATATATTGAGTGCAGCACTTTAACAGCATCATTGTTTAGGATTTGAAATAACTCAGTAGAATTCCATTACCTCCACTAGCTTTGTTCATAGTGATGTTTCCTAAGGCTCATTTGACTTCACATTCCAAGATTTCTGGCTCTAAGTGAGTGATCACACCATTGTGGTTATCTGGGTCATTAAGATCTTTTTTGTACAGTTCTGTGTATTCTTGCAACCTTTTTTTAAAGTATATTCTGCTTCTGTTAGGTCCATACCATTTCTGTCCTTTATTGAGCCCATCTTTGCATGAAATGTTCCCTTGGTATCTCTAATTTTCTTGAAGAGATCTCTAGTCTTTTCCATTGTATTGTTTCTCTCTATTTCTTTGTATTGATCACTGAGGAAGGCTTTCTTATCTCTCCTTGCTATTCTTTGGAACTCTGCATTCAGATGCGTATATCTTCCCTTTTCTTCTTTGCCTTTCACGTCTCTTCCTTTCACAGCTATTTGTAAGGCCTCCTCAGACAACCATTTTGCCTTTTATGCATTTCTTTTTCTTGGGGATAGTTTCAATCACCACCTCCTGTACAGTGTTATGAACCTCCATCCATAGTTCTTCAGGCACTCTGTCTATCAGATCTAATCCCTTGAATCTATTTGTCACTTCCACTGTATAATCAGAAGGGATTTGATTTAGGTTATACCTGAGTGGCCTAGTGGTATTCCCTACTTTCTTCAATTTAAGTCTGAATTTTGCAACAAGGAGTTCATGATCTGAACCATATACAGCTCCTGTCTTGTTTTTGCTGGCTGTATAGAGCTTTTCCATCTTTGGCTGAAAAGAATATAATCAATCTTATTTCAGTATTGACTGTCTGGTGATATCCATGTGTAGAGTCATCTCTTGTGTTGTTGGAAGAGGGTGCTTTTATGACCAGTGTGTTCTTTTGGCAAAACTCTATCAGCCTTTGCCTTGCTTCATTTTGTATTCCAAGGCCAAACTTGCCTGTTACTCCAGATATCTCTTGACTTCATACTTTTGCATTCCAGTCCCCCATGATGAAAAGGACATCTTTTGTGTGTGTGTGTGTTAGTTCTATAAGTTCTTGTAGATCTTTATAGAACTCTTCAGCTTCTTTTGCATTAGTGGTTGAGGCATAGACTAAAGTGGTGTTAATATATATATACATTTGAATATTACTCAGCCAAAATGAATGATATAATGCCATTTGCAGCAACATGGATAAACCTAGAGATTGTCATACTGAGTGAAGTAAGTCAGAAAGAGAAAGACATATCATATAATATTGCTTATATGTGGAATCCTAAACAAAAAGTGAGGTACAAGTGGATTTATTTACGAAACAGAAATAGAGTCACAGATGGAGAAAACACACTTATTGCTACTGGGGAGGGAGGGATAAATTGGGAGATTTGGATTGACATATACAGACTACTATGTATAAAACAGATAGCTTATAAGGACCAACTGTATAGCATAGGAAACTCTTCTCAGTATTCTGTAATGGCCTATATGGGAAAAGAACCTAAAAAAGAGTGGATATATGTATATGTATAACCGATTCACTTTACTATAAACCTGAAACTAACACAGCATAGTAGATCAACTGCACTTCAATAAAATCTTTTTAAAATGTGCTCTCAAGAATAGCATTGAAACATGTGTATTACCATAGGTAAAACAGATCGCCAGTCCAGGTTTGATGCATGAGACAGGGTGTTCAGGGCTGGTGCACTGGGATGACCCAGAGGGATGGGATTGGGAGGGAGGTGGGAGGGGGGTTCGGGATGGGGAACACATGTACACGCATGGCTGATTCATGTCAATGTATGGCAAAAAACCACTACAATATTGTAAAGTAATTAGCCTCCAATTAAAATGAATTAATTAATTTTTTAAAAGTAAAAAAAAAATGTGCTCTCAATACTGTGCTAGTTTTATCCTTTATTCTGAGTCAACATTCACTGAAAGCTACTTTGCTATTCAAGTAGAATTCCAATTTAATGAGCTCTAATTGACATAAAAAATCATTCCTCATAAAAATGGAAGTTTAATGTAAAATGATGCAGAGGAAAATTTCTCTTTGTTTATTAATTTGTTTTTTAACATGGAGAAAATGTTTAATATCACTAGTAGTTTGAAGTAAATTAACAGAAGAAAGGCTATGGTATAAAAAATAGTGATTTGTTGCTTCCCTTGCAGTGGTGCCTGTATAAATAAATCAACTGTTAGATTACTTCTCTTTTCCTTATTCAACAATTGTTATGCCATTATGGCTCAAAAATATGTCTTCATAGTAGAAAAATTATGCTGATAAACTACCACCCAGAGGTAACTAATGCTAACATTTTCTTCTAGATTTGTGTGAATATATGTAATTTGTTTATAGAAATTAGATATTAATTTTTCCCACTTAAGAATTTTTCCTACTTAAGAATCCCTCCAATATTCTTTCTATGCTATAAAGTGACATCTAATGTACTTTAGAAATTAATTAGTATTCCGTAATAAGAATGGTACATAAATTATTCAGCCTATTTTGGATATCCATTGTTGTTTCTAGTGTTTTTATTTACAAACTGCTGTTAAAAGTGTCCATGTCCATGTATCTTTACATACATCCCTGATTAACCATTAGTATAGATTACCAAGTACAGTTCTTTTAGACACAACAGGGAACTCTCTCATTTTTAAATGCTACAGGAAAAGTATATTTTGGTGGCAATTATGTTCAAGATTCAAGTTGGTCTATATAAAGACAAGGCATTGTTGTCTCAGGATGGAAATAGATCTTTGAGAGTAACAATTTTTTGGAAACATTATTGAAATGTTCCAAGTCTGAATTTTTAATCACTGACTTGTTGAGCTATAAGGAACATTCTTATCTTACAGATGAGGACATTATTATTCATTTAACATCTCTGTCATTCCTTGGTATATGAAGTCCTTGAGAACCAAAACTGTGTACATCTTTTCAGATTTATGTCCTAGCATCTAGCACTATGCTTTTCTTAGAGCACATGTCCAATAAATGTTTATGTAGATATGAAGAAAAATTAGGCGTTGAGTAGCTAAAGAATTTACTGAAGGTCAAACAGCTAATTCAAGGTGGAGCTCACACTTGAACCCGTAACTCTTAACTTCTAACTCTGTGCTTCTCACTTTTACCAGTGCTCCAGCCTGGGTTAGGCTGAGGCAATAATTTGGGTGCTCCTAGTTTATGGGGAAGTTCTATCTCTGGGAATCAGAAAAGAGGAGAAGGGGAATGAGGCAAGAAAGGTGGAAGCATAATTATGGGGATACATTATCAAGGACCCCACTTTTGGTGTCTAGGGTACCTGACTGCTTGATGTCATGAGATCATTTTCTGGGAAGGCAGCAGCAATGCAGGATGGTCCATTGGGGGAGGTAGGGAGACAACTGTACCCACCAGCTGCAGTTTGCTCTGGAGCGTTAATCTCTAGGTGTGCATGGGTGGGTGCTGAATAGACTCCTCTGCAGTGGGCAGTGGCGGGGGGCGGCAGGGCACACTGTTGGGTTGTGCCCACTAAAGTCAGTTGCTTTGGGAGCTGGGGCAGAACAAGTGGCAGAAGTCTCCCGAGACAAGTGGCTGAGAGTATCTAATTAGAGTCTTCAAGGTGTCTGATACAACCCAAATTACATGCAGATTCACTTAGTACATAAATATGAAAAATCTTGGACGTAGTGCTGAGTTCATGGTGGATATATCCTGGAAAACAAGACCTCATTCCTGTCCCCCAGGAGCTTACAACTTTAAGTAAAATGCAGTTCTCTGGCTGATCAGCTAAATCCCTTTTTATTCTCACATCTGTTCTCAACCCTTCTCTTATCCTAGTCTGTTTTCCAGTTGTTGTTTAGTAACTAAGTTGAGTCTGAATCTTTGTGACCCCATGGACTGTAGCCCACCAGGCACCTCTGTCCATGGGATTATCCAGGCAAGAATGCTGGAGTGGGTTGCCATTTCCTTCTCCAGGGGATCTTCCCGACCTGGGGATCAAACCCGGGTCTTCTGCATTTCAGGCAGATTCTTTACCACTGAGCCACTAGGGAAACTTCCTGCTTTCAAGGAACTGCATTTTCCTAGCATGGTAGGTTTGGCCAATGAAGACACTAGGGAGTTTGAAGAGTGGGAGGAAGAGGGTAGCCTCCTCTCGCCTTTGCCACACCTGCTTCTGGTGACATCTCCAGCAGCAACTGAATCTTTTCTGGAGTGCCAGCTCAAGGCATTCTTTGCTGTGGTTCTGGCCTCAAGGTTGGGCCTGCCTCTTGCAATCCACTTATCGCCAGTGTCCCTCCAGTCCCAAGAGCGGTAGTGGCTTCCTGCTGTTGCTAATTTACAGTTTGTCTCATTGACCCCTAATTGGTTTACAAGCTCATTTATCACCAGGTAACCAGTTCCTGGTATCAGTTCTATCTGTTTATGAGACTCAAGTGGTATCCTTTTTCCTAACTGGACCTCAGTGAAAACAGTTTTCCCCAAGGAAATCAATCCATAATCCTTAATAGTTTCATTGATCATGCAGCAAATAATAATCAGTTAGAATAACAGTAACAAGGGTGAATATTAACTGTTCACAGCCAGTTAATGAAAATCATTAGAGCAATAGGTTTTTAAATGCAGATCAAAGCAATTTTATTTGAAGCCATGAGGGGTTAATATAAAACCATGATCTAGAGGGATGAGCATAATCTCATCAGGATGAACATTTTTCTTTATGGACAGAGAACATTAGAATTCAAACATGTATTTTGAATGCTGACTCTTTAATTTTGAAAGAATGCTACATGTGTAAAACGGATAACAGAAAAAAAAAAAAACTTATTTTCTCTTTGACATTCCAATACTTTCATTTCCTTCTTCTGAATATGAGGCTGGACTTGGAGGGTGAGATATGGAAAAGCTTTTTAGGGAGGTCAGCTCTCTTTCTCCACCTATTGTGCAGCCTCAGATGATCTGTATGAATAATGCTATGCAAACATTTGCACAGCTGAAGTACGGTCTTAGAAAAAAAATGATGGTATTTGGAGTTTTTATAAACTCTAAGGAATATTATTGTTAACACTGTAATCTATAGTGATATCTGTCATGTAGTCTACTAGATGCTTTATATATGTTATCTCATGAATCTTCATAATATCCTCTAAACTTGGTATCATTTGACCTATTTTACAGATGTGTAAAGCAAGGGAGGCAAAATAATATGCCCCATGTTTCACAGAGAGTAAATATTAGAGCTGGATATCAAATCCATGTCTATTGGATCAGACCACACTGTGTCACAACTCTCCCTACATAAAACTAAATTCCTATTTTAATACAGGACCTGAAAATAAAAATGGTGATAGAATAGATAGTATATAGACAGATATTTCTAAAATCTATTATAGTTTAAATTTTTCTATGTCCCTTGGAAGTGGAGAATGTGAATTATTTTTCCTGACTGTTTTCTTCTGAAAGTAGGAGTTTTAAGAATTGTGAGATAGAGTCTATAGAGGATAATGGTCAGACCTCCTAGTTTTATGGTGAGAAATCTTCAGTCCAGAGATAGAAAATGATTCCGGCAAAGAAGTTATTACCTCTCAGAATCTCCGTTCGAGGATAGGTATTAGGTATTCAATGAGACTTCAACAGGGGAGAGGAGAATAGAGTTTAAGTGAAACACTTGGACAGGACTGCTCACTAAATGCAGCAGATGGACATTTCCTGTTACATTTAGCAAGGGTCCCCAGTGTGGACTGCTCCTGCATGTTCCTCTGAAAATTCTAAGAAATAAGGACTCTTGGGAGGAAGGAGACAGTTGAGGGTTCTAGGTATCTGAAGGTACTGATAGGCTTCCTCTTAGGAAAACCAGCATCTCTGATCAACATATGAGGAGAAGCGATACCCTGTAACTTCCTGAAGGCGATCTTGGATTGAGAGGACAATTACCACAAATTGGGAGAAAATCAAAGCATAGCTCCCAGTTTAGTCTTGGGAACCTGATCAAGAAATAAGGGTGATTTTTAAAAGTCATTGTGTGTAATATCCTTTTATGAATTATCTCATAAGAAATTTTTCTGAAGAACTGAAAGTAGGAGTCAAATATATATTCCAATCCCAAGAAAGTGAGTACCCAGGACAAAGGTAATGTTTCTATGCAGCCTCAGAAATGTCTAAGAGTTGAAACCAGCTATAAATCTTATTTATACTTAAGTATGCTATAAACCAATCCATCAGATTCTGGGTATAGTGATTATGGGCTGAGATTAGGGTTAAACAGACATGAATTGTGAAATTGCTCTTTATTCTTTTGTATGACCTTGGGTCTGTGACCTACTTAACTGATATTAGTCTCAGTTTTTTAAATCTCTAAAATGGGAGATAATAATACCCTTTGCTTGGCTAATGTCATTAGAGGTGTCTAGTCCAACTAACAAAAGCTGTATCGTTTCCTCTGTAATTACATGATGTAGTTGCTCTGAGAAAAAGGTTACAGTGTCTCCCCCATCAATTAAGGCAATCTGTCACACTTGATTAATTCAGCCCACTCCAGTGCACTCAGCAACTTGATACACTTACAAAGGGACACCTACATACCAAGGGAATGTGCTGCCTTGGGTAATAGTTAAAGAAATCAGCCACTGGCTGTCAGTATTTGAAGGCTCTGTTATCCAATTAAATGTCTGTGGCTAATGGGGTACTTGATAAGCTACATAAATAGACAATGATTTTTCTCTTTGTTAATGAGTAACAGTGAAATACTTTTGCAACATACTCATTACAAAAGTGACCACAGTTAGAAAGTATGAAAAGGGCAGAAAATTTGAATTAGTTTATGATAAACAGAAAATTGAGAGACTTTGCATGTGGTATTTTGCTTCATGGATAACTTTGCCTGGCTTTAGCCCTTAGTTGGAGAAGGAAATGGCAACCCACTCCAGTATTCTTGCCTAGAGAATCCTGTGGACAGAGGACCCTGGTGGGCTGCTGTCCATAGGGTCGCACAGAGTCAGACACGACTGAAGTGACTTAGCATGCGTGCATGCATTGGAGAAGGAAATGGCAACCCACTCCAGTATTCTTGCCTGGAGTATCCCAGGGACAGAGGAGGCTGGTGGGCTGCCGTCTATGGGGTCGCACAGAGTCAGACACGACTGAAGCGACTTAACAGCAGCAGCAGCCCTTAGTTGGGCTTCCCTGATGGCCTAGCAGTAGCAAATCTGCCTACAATACAGGGGAGGCAGGCTCATTCCCCAGCTTGGTAAGATCTCCTGGAAGAGGAACTAACAACCCACTGCAGTATTCTTGCCTGGAGAATCCCGTGGATAGCGGAACCTGGTAGACTACAGGCCATGGGGTCGCAAAAGAGTCAAACACAACTTAGCGACCAAACAGCAACAACAAAGCCCTTAGTTGCGTCTTTAATTCTCAAGACCATCCTGTGGCAATTTGCTTCTGTTCAGCTGTCTTTCCCTTTCCCATCCCAAGAGAATGGGGACCTGTCGTTGGGGACCTGTCATTGTCTGTTAGATGAGTCCCTGCTTTAAACAGAGTGGCAATAAAGATACAAGGTAGTTGTGTCATAAAACTCAATGTAATGACATTTCCCCCTGATGCTATTTTAATACGTAAAAGTAATACATACACAGCACATAATATTTAGAATCGAGAATCATGTAACAAAGGAAATAAAATCATTCATAACCAGCTCTGCTCATTTTTAAAACAAAAAATGATTTGACTTCCAAGCTTAGAAGCATTAAACAAAGGAATGATGGTCTCAGACTGCTTGATGAATTGTAGTATGGCTCTAAGTGATAGTCACAGTAAAAGAAAAGAAGGGGAATCAATCAGTCTGAAGAAAAATATCTGTAGGCAAGATACGTACCCAGTTTTGTTAAAAATCAAAGCTACTTTAATTTGTGCTTTTTAGTCAGAAATAGGAATAGCCTCATCATGATTAAATGAAATGTTATAAGGATTAAAATAAGCATAGAACCAGAGTATGGAAATCAGATCACTATTTTTTTAAATTGGGGTGTAGTTGCTTTACAATGTTGTATTCATTTCTGCTATACAATTAAGTGAATCAGCTGTATATATACATATATCCCCTCCCTTTTGGACCCCTCCTACCCCCTACCTGCATTGCATCCATCTCTGTCATCACAGAACCCCGAGCTGAGCTCCCGGCAGATGACTTATTGTTTGTATAGCAACATAATTATTCCGATTAGAAGTAGAAAAAACATCAAGTACATTAAATTAAAAGTATAACCATTTCCTTGTACAGTGTTCTTCAGGTTAAAAAGTTTAAATTTGTTAAGATTATCCCTTATTATAATTATGATGTGCAATTATTGGCATTATTTATTAGATGTGATTTTTCCCACTTTAGACATGAGGAAAATGAGGTTTAGTCAACTACTCATGTCCTAAAATGAGTTACTATCCTGTGTTGCATATTATGTTGCACCTTATGACAGATTGCAATATTTCCTTAGAGTAGCTCAGATGAATACATCTTGTAATTGAATGTTATCCAACTTTTGTAACTTTAAGAATATTTTTTTAAATTTGTAGGAAAAACTCAAAAGCTTAGAGAGAGCCATATTGATAAAATGGAAAAAAAAAATAAACATGAGTTGGGGCTAATTGGTCCATCCATCACTGTGCCAATCTCTGAAGCCTCTCAACAGAACCCTGAGAACTGTTTAAAAACTGTTCCCACAATTCGATTTGCTGTTATTGTTATTTATGGTGTTTGTTTGAAGTGAAAGACGAAAGATATAAATGAACAATGGATAGATATTTTAAAAAATAAAATTCTGACCCACAATGTGTAGTAACCAGCCTGGAAACCAACCCATTTTTTAGGTTAACCAGCTTAGGAAGACACCCTACTGTCTGGAAGTCAGACTTAACAGGAATTCAGACCATTGTCTTCAGCTGGTTAACTCAGAATGCCACTAGAAAACTCCTGGAATGATCAGCCCCCAGATGGCCAGGACTTGATTAATAATGGATGGCTTCCCTAATTTTTGTCGCTGCTTCCAACTTAGGGCCCACCAGAGAAAGCCAAGCATGGGCCCCTAATCAATCACGCAGGATGCCTCCCTTCTAGTTAGCCCACCTCCAACTTTCCCATGCTTAAAACTCCCGATCAGAGGGCACCTGAGACTTCTTTTCTTTCCACTTTAAAGCTTTATCATTCTTCTGCCTGCCTCTGAGCCTCTGCCAAAACACAAGTAAATGCTTGCTGACATTCTTGCTATCTGAAGCTTTGAATAAACACGTTGCTTTTCTCATTTGGGTGATCTTTTAAAAATTTTCCACACAAGAAGAGCTTTGTTATTTTTATTAAAACAATGCATAATCATTATCAAAAAGCTCAAGCAATAGAAGAGAGGAAAATATAATCTCATCAGCCAGAAATAATCACCATCACCTTTAGACGAATGTAAGAGCAGATATTTCTTTGTGTCTATAGACAGACAAATAAGTATCAATAGATAGATTGATAGAAGACTAGGTGCTGAGATGGATGAATGGGAATGATTTTCATAAAATGGCATCACAGAATACATTCTATTTTAAATTAAATTTAATAAATTATTTTCTTGTAAGAAATGAAAATAAACAGAAGTGAGCTGAGCATCCAATAACTGTTTCTTCCCCAAACATATACTAGTTCCTCATAGATTATCTTAAAGATAGGTAAAAATGGTGTGGAAAAGTAAGATATGCAAGTCACATTTTGAATTCTGGATCTCAAGTTTAATGGTATCAAATGCCTGCCTTTATGAAAAATAGGACAAATTCAGATTAACATTTCTTCCCCCCCCATTTCCCCTCACATCTGTAAATCAGTTATTCATATTAGTATATTTGCTTTGTCAAAATTGGTAATATTTACATTATTTTCTATACAAATATCAGGGGCTGACTTCTGTTGAAATCTGTAGATTCCATGACTGTTCTAAACCTGCTGTCTTTTGTCAGCCTTTATGATTCCCTCTCTCTCTCTTCTTTTCTTTTTTTTGCTTTAGAGTAGGGGCAGAGGCAAGATTAGGGGAAGCATTCATAAACTCCTGACTTATAGTTTTCTTTGACAAAGAATTGAAACACTGATTTGTCCTATTCTGAATTATTGTCAAATATCCTCTATTATGTATAATATTTATACTATGTATAATATTTCACCTGGTTGGAGGAATATCTTGTTTTTCTGGTAGAATACACTAGGCCTTCAGTTAATTCACTGAATATGTAGGTTTGGGAAATTGTATCCCTGCTAGCATTTTCTTGTTCTGGCTCACTCATCACATGGCATGACACTTATGAATTTGCCTTTTTTTTTTTTTTTTTTTTTTGCATTCCTCCTTACTCTTTTAGTCTACTTCTCTGAAAATTAAAGATATTAATGAAAATCTCTAGTAGTCATGTACAGACTTGAGAGTTGGACCATAAAGAAGGCTGAGCACTGAAGAATTGATGCTTTCAAACTGTAGTGCTGGAGAAGACCCTTGAGAGTCCCTTGGACTGCAAGGAGATCCAACCAGTCAGTCCTAAAGGCGATCATCCCTGAATATTCATTGGAAGGACTGATGCTGAAGCTGAAGCTCCAATACTTTGGTCACCTGATGCAAAAAGCTGACTCATTGGAAAAGACCCTGATGTTGGGAAAGAGTGAGGGCAGAAGGAGAAGGGGATCACATTGGATGCCATCACTGATTCAATGGACATGAGTTTGAGCAAACTCCAGGAGACAGTGAAAGACAGGGAAGCCTGGCGTGCTGCAGTCTATGGGGTCACAAAGAGTTGGATACGACTTAGCGACTGAACAGTAACAACAAATGAAAATCTCAAGATTTGGAGGGCTCACCTTCTTTCCCCAAGGTGGTTCTCAGGAGCCAATAATAGTAGTAAAAATGTTAGAATCTGCACCAAGTCATACTCAGATTTCCTACATCTTCCCTCAATCTACCACTTTTCAAAGTTGATAACTTTTGCAACTTTTGAACTTTCCCCCATTTTCCTGCTTTCTGCTCCTGTTTTTCCAGTGTTGGAAGGGAAAGTCAGTAAACTTAAACATCAGGAGCACTGGATGGGAGTGGTATATAAATTCTTTATGTCGATGGTCACTAGCCTTTGAGTGAGGAGCAGAGAATCATGAAAGGTACAGAGTTTTTGAAGGAGGTTTTCAAATGCATTTGCATTCCAAAAATTGTCTGCAGGCTGAATAAAAACAGTACTTATGTATTAGTATATTTCAAATGAATTCAGGTGCTGTTTTATGGTGAATAAAATGGAAAGTAATTTAAATGCATTACTGAATTCTTTATAGCTCTTTGTCATTATGTATTTAGGTGAGGCAATATAGCAGTACTAAGCCGCTGCAGCCAGAAAGCCATGTCACCATGTAACCTTGAGAAAGTTATTTAACTACTGTGAACCCCACCATAAAGTGAGTTGATGATAGTGTCTGTCTTACAGGGTTGTTATAAGCCTAAAGGAAATAATCCATGCAAAGCATTTGTCATGATGCCAGTTACCTCATGGGCACTCAATGTCAGTGATTACAGCTGCAATCAATGGATACTATCATATAAAAATCTAATAATTGTTTGGAAGAGGATATTCTTATTTTAATGTTGAGAATCACAGCAGGGCCAGGTAAGCCTCTTGACTCTTTGGACATGGCTTATCTACTTCCATTAGATTAAATTATATAAGTGCTTCAGCTGCAAGAAAATGTATTGAGCATGCTTCCAAAGAAACAAGGCTGATGGCAGTTTAGCATGTAGCATGTGGCATCTATTTGAATGCATGAGATGATCCAGCTTGATTTCCACAAGAAGCAGACACTGACTTGAAGGTTAGCATGAGGAATTTTATTTGGAGGGCTCTCAGGACCAATACAGAGGAAGGAAAGGGAAGAAAATAAGATTGGGCAGAAGGAAAAGTAAGGTATTGATTCAGTTTTTAAAAAAATTTCTTTTGATGTGAACCATGTTTTAAAGTTCTTATTGAATTTGTTTCCAATATTGCTTCTGTTTCATGTTTTGATTTTTTGGGCCCTGAGGCACATGGGATCTTAGTTCGCGGACCAGGATTTGAACCCACACCCCTTGCAACCACTGGACCACCATGGAAGTCCCTGATTCAATTTCAAGGAAGGCCATAGCTGACTCCCACAGAGAGCTCTGAAGTTATGATGGCCCACCAAAGTGGTCTCAAGCTGTGACAAGGAGGGCTGTACCTTTATATTCTCACATTGACCAGTGCTTGCATGCCAGATACCTCTGCTTGAGGCAACTGTCCTCAGTTGAGGGTAATTTCTGGTGAGGGCTCAGCTTGAAGGACTGACAGCTGGTAGTCTTCTGGCAGGTAGGGGCAAAAGTTCTTCAGGTCTGAAGGGAGGTTTGAGTGGATACAACAGAATCCTGTCCATTAGCTACAGCCTGCTCTTGAAAAGTCATGTGTTCTCGTCTCAAAATAGTTCTGAAATGGTATTCAAAATAAATTTCAGAGCTAGTTTACTCACTGCTTTAAAACATGTATCTAATTACCATTTTTATTGTATATTCTGATGATGATATGAAATAGATAATGAAAAATATCAATGTATTCTTTAGTGGAAATGCATTTTAATATGTGATTAACATGGTTTGGGATGTTGACTGTAGATACTGCATTGAATCTGATTGAACCTGGCTATCCATCTATATTTTAAAGACTATATATACATATGTGTGTATTTGCACACATATATTCAGATCTGTTTTGTGAGCAAGCTTGAACATGATTTTTACATGTTCATGTAAGAGCAGCATTTTTTTTCAGGTCAGTGTCAGGCACTGTAGGAAACATAAAGAATCAGAAGCATCCCAGTCCTCAGGGAACTAAGAGGAGATAAAACATCTGCACAGTGATTATTTGTAGCAGACCACTTTCAAAAAGACTTAAGAGGCCTGACATGGACATGACAGGATAGACAGAAGAGCAGCTTATTCAGGAGGAGGCTGTGTGTAGCCAGGTTCAAGTCCCAGCTCTGTTACCTCCTAGCTCTGTGACATTAGCAAAGTACTTGACTGTCTGTGCCTCACTTTCCTTATCTGTGAAAGGGGTTTAATAGTACCAGTACTACAGGGTTGTTAGGAGGGTTACCTAAGTTAACATACAGGTGTGAGTTTTGTCTATGATCCAGTGCAAGAAACATGATCCTTTTTTCTTTAAAATAATCAGATTAATGTACTCAAAACTCCTTCTTACCTGAGTCAGAATTGAAATTTAGGTTTTTGCAGTGAATCTAGAGTTGTATGAGAATCACAATATTTTGCTGTTGTTAAATCTGCAAAGAATCTCCTTTTCCCTTTTAAACTGAACGATAGTTAATTTACAACAGTGTGTTAGTTATAGATATACAGCAAAGCAATTCAGTTATATGTGTGTGTATATATGTAGTATAGTCTTTTTCAGATTCTTTTACATTATAGATTATTATAAGATAATGAACATAACCTGTGCTATACAATAAATCCTTTGGCTTATCTCTTATATGTAGTGGTATGTATCTGCTTTTCTCTGCCTGACTTACTTCAATTAGCATAATATCCACTAAGTCCATCTATTTTGTACAAATGGCAATATTTCATTCTTTTTTTATGGTGAGTGATATTCCACTGTGTATATATCTATTCACAGATTCACAGGGAAACCTGGCCATGATACAGTCCACGGGGTCATGAAGAGTCAGACACAACTTGGTGACTGAACAACAACTTCTTTATCCATTCATCTGTTAGTAGACATTTAGATTGCTTCCATATCTTGGGTGTTGTGAATAATGCTGCTATGAACATTATATACATTAACATCTTTTCAAATTAGAGTTTATGTCTTTTTCAGATAAATGCCTGGGAGTGGGGTTGCTGGATCATATGGCAACTATATTTGTAGTTTTTTTTAAAAGGAAGCTCCACATAATTTTCCATAGTGGTTGTACCAATTTACATTCCCACCCACAATGTAGGAGTGTTCCCTTTTATCCATACTCTCTCTAACAAATTGAGAATCACAATATTGAAAAATATTTGAAGAATAGCCTTCTGGTCTGCAGTGCACACTTGTCATCACTGTTACATGAACTTCCTCTGCTCCCCATCAAAGGGGAATTTGGATTTTTTTTTTCTGAGGCTAAAAACTACATACTCTAGTCTCTGACCTTCTCAGGTACACCTTGCTGTCATCTCATCTGAGACTGGCATCTTCCTGGTTGTAGACCATGGAGCAGCACATCATTCTCCATCACTTCTGAACTTTCCAGACTACTACTCCCCATTCTCCAGAAAAAGTCTCTCAAAACCTTTCTTATCTAAGGGCTAATTCATTACCTTTCCCAACCCTGGGGTATTAGGAGGTTCAGATATGCTTCTGTCAAAATGATGCTGTCCCATTCCCAGAGAAAGACCATTGGGCAGGCTGAAGGTGAACTCAAAGAAGGCAAGTGTTTTGTTGAGTGGTGGGAAGGGAGGTTCCCTGTAAAGCAATGTTTTGAAGAGTTATAACATCAAATGAAATCTTGGACTATTCAGATACAACTCAAGTGGAAGTAAGTTGGAAAATGAAGAAATTTAGAAATAGAAGAGAGGAATATTATTAGAAGAAAAGAAATAATGGAATCCTAAATATTTAGCCATCCTTTACATTATGATTGTCACATCAAATACCTTGATGAGCATCTGAAAAGCTGTATGAAAATAAAATGCTTTTGTACATTTACTTTTTTTATTGGAAGACATCCATTAATGTGTATTTTTGATTTATTAACATTGAACTCATGGCTAACAATATTACAACTCATGATGGAACAAAGCTTATTTAACACACATGTTTTCTCCATAAGATACTTCACGGCCTTCTTGGACTTGAGAACAGCAGCACTATTCTTGGGGGCCATTTGAAACAGAGAAATCACCAACAAAATGTAGAAAAGAAATGCAAATAATATGACACCAAAAAGACTGAGAAAAAGGCACTTTATAGTAGAATAGCTGAAACAGAGAGAACTTTACCTTATTGACCTCAGCTGGAACTATGTGCATTGTGTGACTCAAATTTTTCACTGCATTGAGAAGAACCAGAGATCAAATTGCCTACATCCACTGGATCATCAAAAAACAAGAGAGTTCCAGAAAAATATACACTTCTGCTTTATTGACTATGCTAAAGCCTTTGACTGTGTGGATCACAACTAACTGTGGAAAATTCTTCAAGAGATGGGAATACCAGACCACCTGACCTGCCTTTTGAGAAATCTGTATGCAGGTCAGGAAGCAACAGTTAGAACTGGACATGGAACAACAGACTGGTTCCAAATAGGAAAAGGAGTACATCAAGGCTGTATATTGTTACCCTGCTTATTTAACTTATATGCCGAGTACACTGGGCTGGATGAAGCACAAGCTGGAATCAAGATTGCCGGGAGAAATATCAATAGCCGCAGATAGGCAGATGACACTACCCTTATGGCAGAAAGTGAAGAAGAACTAAAGAGCCTCTTGATGAAAATGAAAGAGGACAGTGAAAAAGTTGACTTAAAACTCAACCTTCAGAAAACTAAGATCATGGCATTTGGTCCCATCACTTCATGGCAAATAAATGGGGAAACAATGGAAACAGTGACAGACTTTATTTTGGGGGGCTCCAAAATCACTGCAGATGGTGGCTGTGGCCATGAAATTAAAAGATGCTTACCCCTTGGAAGAAAAGTTATGACCAACCTAGGTAGCATATTAAGAAGCAGAGACATTACTTTGCCAACAAGGATGCATCTAGTCAAGGCTATGGTTTTTCCAGTAGTCGTGTGTGGATTGTGAGAGTTGGACTATTAAAGAAAGCTGAGTGCCAAAGAATTGATGCTTTTGAATTGTGGTGTTGGAGAAGACTCTTGAGAGTCCCTTGGACTGCAAGGAGATCCAACTAGTCCATCCTAAAGGAAGTCAGTCCTGAATATTCATTGGAAGGACTGAGCCTGAAGCTGAAACTCCAATACTTTGGCCACCTGATGTGAAGAACTGACTCATTTGAAAAGACCCTGATGCTGGGAAAGATTGAAGGTTGGAGGAGAAGGGGATGACAGAGGATGAGATATTTGGATGGCATCAGTGACTCAATGGACATGAGTTTGAGTAAACTCTGGGAGTTGGTGATGGATAGGGAGGCCTGGCATGCTACAGTCCTTGGGGTTGCAAAGAGTTGGACATGATTGAGTGACTGAATTGAACTGAACTGAGCATATCCATGAATGCCCACAAAAGTGATGAGCATTGATGTTGGGGTTACAAATAAGTTTTAGTGAATAGGCAGATTCACAAATACAGAGTATGTGAATCATGATGATCCATTTTACTTGGAAATAAATATTTACTGGGTGCCCCCAAAGGAGCAATATAGCTGTATTTTCTAAATTCAGTTATTTGAATATTTTAAGGCACTTTAGATTGGGTTGTAATTATTCAGTCTAGAGTATTAATATTGGGAGGAATCTTAAAGATCAATCTTCTCACTTTATAGATAAAGATAAATACCAGAGAGAAAAGGCAACTTTCCTAAAGTTGCATTGTAAATCACAGTGTCAAAATAGGACTAAAATCTATTATCCCTGATCCTAAGCCCTTTTCTTTTTTTTAATACTCTACTCCATACAATGTAGCATGTGTTTTTCAAAATGAATGTTAAAACTGAGATTATATCAATTATTTGATACAATTCCTGATTTGACTTCATCCCCCCTCCCCCCCCAAAAAGTGAGTTTGGCTTAGCAAAAGCAGTAAGCATTGATAGTCAGTCTTGATGATCTGTATTATCATTGGCAGATATTCTCTAATTTTTTAAAAATTAATTTACTTATTTTTGGCTGCCCTGGGTCTTCACTGCAGCACGGCAGCTTTTCCTAGGTCAGCAGGGAGCTCCTCTCTGTTTTTAGTGTGCAGGTTTCTTGTGGTCATGGCTTCTTTTTTTGCAGAGCACAGGCTCTGTTGCATGGGCTCAGTAGCTGTGGCACATGGACTTAGTTGCCCTGGGGCATGTGGAATCTTCCCAGACTAGAGATCAAACCTGTGTCCCCTGCACTGGCAGGCAGATTCTTAAACACTAGATCATCCAGGAAGTCCTAATGTTTAAGTTTAACCATATCATGTATTACACCCATGGAGATGCATTCTCTTTACATAGAAACAAACCAGTTTTAGTCTTCAGCATATACTGTGAGTAAAGTCAACTAGGAAGGATCTTAAATGTTGGTTAAAATGATAAAACAAAACTTAAGAAAAATTTTATTGTATATACAGTATCAAAAATTAAATTTATTTTCAACATTTTTATACTGTATACTCATAAAGCCTTAAGTAAGTAAGTGTTAGTCGCTCAGTCGTGCCCGATTCTTTGTGACCCTGTGGACTGCAGCCCACCAGGCTCCTCTGTCCATGAGATTTTCCAGGCAAGGATACTGGTGTGGGTTTCCGTTTCTGTCTCCAGGGGATCTTCCCAACCCAGGGTTCCAACCCGGGTCTCCTGCACTGCAGGTGGATTCTTTACTGGCTGAGCCAAAAGGGAAATTATAAAGCCTTAAACATTCAAATAACTCACCTTCTAAAAGACTATGAATACATCACTCTTTTAGGGAACTAATGACCCAAGAAGCATTTATTGTCTGTTTTGGAATTGGGAATAATTTAAATGTTGAGAGGCTGATTATAACATAGATGATATATAGATAAATTGATAGATAAGCAGATAGAAATAATGATATCTGAAACAAAAATATATTTAATTACTTTTATAACATATTCTACTGGAATGCTTAGGTACTCAAGACATTTTTGCTTCTGAATTAGTGATTTTCATTTTGTTCTCAATTTGCTATAGTAACAAGAGATCAAAATTTAATATTCCATTGAGTTGAAGTTACTAATTACTTCAGGAAGTCAGAGGGAAGGGGTTCTGTCAAGGAATTGGTTTGTGAAGCCTGAACTATATTCTGAAGTCATAAATATCTTTTCTTTAATGTTCTTAAAATTTGACAACAAATTTAAATATGTCCTATAGCTTTTTCTGGAGGTTCCCAGGTGGTTCAGTGGTAAAAGAATCTGCCTGCAGTGCAGTAGACACAAGAGATGCAAGTTCAGTCCCTGGGTTGATAAGGTCCCCTTGAAGGAGGAAATGGCAACCCATTTCAGTATTCTTGCCTAAAGAATCCCATGGACTGAGGAGCCTGGTAGGTATAGTCCATAGGATTGCAAAGAGTCAGATATGACTGAGTACAGAGCACATAGCTTTTTCTAATGGTTTGGCATGGGTCATTAACTATCCCAGGACTCTTAAGTATTTCCTGTGCTAGGAAATCAAGGATGGAACTGACAGATTGCTGGACCAAGAATCAAAGAGGCCGGGGTCAAGAGACCACTGACTTACTAAGGAAATTTTATTTGAGAAATGGGAGTCAATAGGTGATAGAATAATTATCCCTTAATGCTATTAGTAAATTTTAATGTTAATGATTTTTTAAAAGGACTGTATTCCCTTAATCAAGGAGATAAAAGACCTATATATTGAAAACTGCAATACATTAGTGAAAAAAATTGAAATATACACAAATGGAAAGATACTCCTTGCTCATGGACTGGAAGAATCAATACTGTTAAAATGTCAGTACTACTCAACACAATATACAGGATGAATGCAATCTCTATCAAAATTCCAATGACATTTTTTAAATAAGATAAAACAAATAATCCTAAGATTTGTATAGAACTAAAAATCCTGAATAGTCAAGGCAATCTTTAGAAAGGAGGTACGATGCTTCCTGATTTCAAACTATTGGTTTGGCCAAAAAGTTGGTTTTTTCCATAACATCTTACAGAAGAATCCAAAAGAACTTTTTGGCCAATCTGATATATTTCAAAGCTATAGTAATGGAAACAATATGATATTGGAATAAAACCAGACACATAGATCAATGAAACAAAACAGAGAGCCCAGAAATAAATCCATGCACATGGGTCAACTAATTTGCAGCAAAGGAGCCAAGACAATACAATGGGGGAAAGGACAGTTTCTTGAATAAATGTTGTTGGAAAAACTGGACAACCACATGCAAAAGAATGAAACTGCACTCTAAAAATGGGGAGATATAAGTCAAAGGACACAAATTTTCAGTTATAATCTAATGTATAATATGGGGTGACTATAGATATTAATATCATATTGTATACTTGAAATTGGCTAAGAAAGTAGATCTTAAGTTGTTGTTCAGTTGCTTAAGTCATGTCCGACTCTTTGTGACCATGGATTTCAGCACGCCAAGCTTCCCTGTCTTTCACGATCTCCTGGAGTTTGCTCGAACTCATGCCCATTGTGTCAATGATGCCATCCAACTGTCTTGTTCTCTGTCACCCACTTCTCCTCTTGCCCTCAGTCTTTCCCAGCATCACAGTCTTTTCCAATGAGTCACTTTGCACATCAGGTGGCCAAAGTATTGGAGCTTCAGCTTGAGCATCAGTCCTTCCAATGAATATTCAGGGTTGATTTCCTTAGATGTTATCACCAAAAGATCTTAAGTGTTCTTACCAAAAAAAAAGTAGCTATACGAGGTGATGGATGTTTTAATTAACTCAATTGTGGGAATCATTTCAAAATATTTATGTATATCAAATCATCCCATTGTATACTTTAAATATATTACACTTTTATTTGTTAATTATACCTCAAGGAAGCTAAAGGAAAAAAAGCCATCACATGTGGTGTTAAGAGAGTTGACAATGGACTCAGGCTGTCTAGGTTGAAATTCTGACCCTAGCACATTTTGTCTGTATGGCCTTAAGCAAGTTTCCTCAACTCCTTTATCCCTGCTTGGTCATCTGTAATGGGGCTAATAAAAGTACTAACTAACCACATAGAATTGTGATGTGGGTTAAGTGAGCTTGTATGATAAATATTTAGAACAGTGCTTGGCACATATTAGATGTTCAGTAAATATGAATTGGTATTATATTTGTAGGACTTGAAATCTCCCCATATCTCATTTTAATACCTATAAAGTAGGAACATTAGTACATTTTCTTTCTTTTTAGAATTATAATACATCTCCAAGTTGAGTGGAGAATGTTTTAAACTGTAAGTGCTATGGATCAACAAAGGGTAACCGTTGTTCCACTTTTAAAAAGGAGAAGATAATTACTATGTGGTCTTTTTTCAGGAGCATTAGTCAACAAACTTTTTTTTTGCACCCACGGAGTTGCAAGCTACTGTGTGATGATTCAAATAATGTAGAAAGCTCAATTATGGACTGAAGTAGAATGTTTTTCTCATGTCAGAATTTTTGTAACTGCAGTATCAGGGCAAGAGAATGACAGTTTTCATGTGGAAAAGAAACCCTTTCCTCAGAAACACACAGTATTTTACAAAGAGTAAATAAGGAAGGAATCTATTTTTAAACTGCCTCTCCTCTTAAGAAAAACAAAGTCAAATATTCTTCTTTGCATATTATGTCTATGTCTTCCTTTTGCTTCATTAGAAGTACAAAGGTATTCCAGACACCTAGCAGGTCAGCCTCCCCCAGGTGCATTTCTGTTTTTGTTCCCTTGTTGGAAACAACAAAACTCACAGTTTATTTTAGATTAGCATTTGTTTCCCTGTCACCACTGGGCATTAACTGAGCCTTCCCATTGTCAAACCCCCTACCTAATGGTGCTGATAGAGACTGGCCCAAAGGAAAAGTCAATTTAAGTGTATGAAATAAATATCTGTTAGTGAAAGATAGTGACTAATCAGATCCTGTCATTAGGAAGACTCATTTAATTAGAGGAGAAGAATATCATGGACTCACTCTGAGGATCATAAAATCTTCTCCAGGAGCAACTCCACCCCAAGCATCTCAACGTTAAAATCAAATGGAAAAGGATGCTTACTTTTTTTTTCTAGTTGAGCACAACTGAACTTTGAGCCTGTTTAATGAAATTTCCTGAGAAGTTATGCCATCCTCAGGTGAACATTAGGAAATATATGCATATTAGGATATATATTGAGACAAATGAAAAAAGAATTGGAGAAGCACTGTGATATCCTGAACACAGACTGTATCCAGCCTATTGGTGAATGAAGGTGAAACAGGAAATGTCCCCATCTGCCTGAGCGAATGTGAAACGCAGAAGCGTTGAGAACCAAGCTGCCTGCCACATGTCTGTTGTGGGTCCAGACCTCCTGGCTGAGATGAAGGGGAGACCTCCAAGGGTACACTGGGCATTAGCGTTCAGTGACGCCAATGAGAACAGAGCCATGGCCCAAGTCAGCAAGCATGGGGATGGGAGACTGAAAATTTTTCTCAAGTGAAATTAATGCCTCTATCCATTAAAATAGACAATGTACCTAACAGCTATGAATTGCAGCAGAATTATGGACTACTCATTTTTGGATGATAAGTAATTCCCCTAGGAAATTAGACAACCCCCAAGAGAAAGGGGGAATTGGAAAAACCTGAAATTTGACCACCAAGAAGGAAATAAGCTACCATTGGACATGTTTAAGTGCTGTTTAATGGGGTTGATGGAGTTTGCGCCTCCTACACACAAGAGGCAAAAATAATTATATTTATACATCTGTTCAGTTCGGTTCAGTCACTCAGTCATGTCCAACTCTTTGCGACCCAATGGACTGCCCGGCACCACGCCTCCCTATCCATTACCAACTCCCGGAGTTTACTCAAATTCATGTCCATTGAATCAGTGATGCCATCCAACCATCTCATTCTCTGTCATCCCCTTCTCCTCCTGCCTTCAATCTTTCCCAGCATCAGAGTCTTTTCAAATGAGTCAGTTCTTCGCATCAGATGGCCAAAGTATTGGGTTTCAGCTTCAACATCAGTCCTTCCAATGGATATTCAGGACCGATTTCCTTTAGGATGGACTGGTTGGATCTCTTTGCAGTCCAAGGGACTCTCAAGAGTCTTCTCCAACACCACAGTTCAAAAGCATCAATTCTTTGGTGCTCAGCTTTCTTCACAGTCCAACTCTCACATCCATACATGACTACTGGAAAAACCATAGCCTTGAGTAGATGGACATTTGTGGGCAAAGTAATGTCTCTGCTTTTTAATATTCCATCTAGGTTAGTCATAACTTTCCTTCCAAGGAGTAAGCATCTTTTAATTTCATGGCTTCAGTCACCATCTGCAGTGACTTTGGAGCCCTCAAAAATAAAGTCAGCCACCGTTTCCCCTGTTTCCCCATCTATTTGCCATGAAGTGATGGGACCAGATGCCATGATCTTAGTTTTCTGAATGTTGAGCTTTAAGTCAACTTTTTCACTCCCCTCTTTCACTCTCATCAAAAGGCTCTTTAGTTCCTCTTCACTTTCTGCCATAAGGGTGGTGTCATCTGCATATCTGCGGCTATTGATATTTCTCCCGGCAATCTTGATTCCAGCTTGTGCTTCATCCAGCCCAGCATTTCTCATGATGTGCTCTGCATATAAGTTAAATAGGCATGATGACAACATACAGCCTTGATGTACTCCTTTTCCTATTTGGAACCAGTCTGTTGGTCCATGTCCAGCTCTAACTGTAGCTTCCTGACCTGCATACAGGTTTCTCAAGAGGCAGGTCAGGTGGTCTGGGATTCCCATCTCTTTCAGAATTTTCCTGTTTGTGGTGAGCCACACAGTCAAAGGCTTTGGCATCGTCAATAAAGCAGATATAGATGTTTTTCTGGAACTCTCTTGCTTTTTCAATAATCCAATGGATGTTGGCAATTTGATCTCTGGTTCCTCTGTCTTTTCTAAATCCAGCTTGAAGATCTGGAAGTTCACAGTTCATGTACTGTTGAAGCCTGGCTTGGAGAATTTTGAGGATTACTTTGCTAGCGTGTGAGATGAGTGCAATTGTGTGGTAGTTTGAGCATTCTTTGGCTTTGCCTTTCTCTGGGATTGAAACGAAAACTTATGTTTTCCAGTCCTGTGGCCACTGCTGAGTTTTCCAAATTTGCTGGCATATTGGGTGCAGGTCTTTCACAGCATCATCTTTCAGGATTTGAAATAGCTCAGTGGAATTCCATTACCTCCACTAGCTTTGTTTGTTGTGATGCTTCCTAAGACCCACTTGACTTTGCATTCCAGGATGCCTGGCTCTAGGTGAGTGATTACACCATCGTGATTATCTGTGTCATGAAGATCTTTTTTGTATAGTTCTTCTGTGTATTCTTGCCACTTCTTCTTAATATCTTCTCCTTCTGTCAGGTCCATACCATTTCTGTCCTTTATTGGGCCCATCTTTGCATGAAATGTTCCCTTGGTATCTTTAATTTTTTTGAAGAGATTTCTAGTCTTTTCCATTCTATTGTTTTCCTCTATTTCTTTGCACTGATCACCAAGGAAGGCTTTCTTATCGCTCCTTGCTATTCTTTGGAACTCTGCATTCAGATGTGTATGTCTTTCCTTTTCTCCTTTGCCTTTCACTTCTTTTCTTTTCACAGCTATTTGTAAGGCCTCCTTAGACAGTCATTTTGATTTTTTGCATTCCTTTTTCTTGGGCATGGTCTTGATCCCTGTCTCCTGTACAGTGTCATGAACCTCCATCCATAGTTCATCAGGCACTCTGCCCCCCAGATCTAACCACTTGAATCTATTTGTCACTTCCACTGTATAATCGTAAGGAATTTGATTTAGGTCATATCTGAATGGTCTAGTGGTTTTCCCTACTTTCTTCAATTTCAGTCTGAATTTTGCAGTAAGGAGTTCATGATCTAAGTCACAGTCAGTCCCTGGTCTTGTTTTTGCTGACTGTATACAGCTTCTCCATCTTTGGCTGCAAAGAATATAATCAACCTGATCAGTATTGACCATCAGGTGATGTCCATGTGTAGAGTCTTCTCTTGTGTTGTTGTTGCACATCTGAGTTGGGTCCTATAGACTCCATCATAGAGGATGAAAACAAAGGAGTGTCCAACCTAACGTGGGGAGGACCAAGGTAGAGAGAAAGGAATTCTGGAATTAATACACCGAAGGTTATCACTGTCAAAAGCCTGACTTTCGCTCAGATCTCCTCTTTACTTTGGAGGGGACTTGGAAAACAGTTACTGGGGGTAGTTAGTTCAGGAAGCTTTGTTTATAGTTTTGCAAGGTTTGGACCTGACTGCCCATTTTCATGGTTTCCATCCAATTCTATGCATTGACTGTACTTTTCATGTTTAAGATATGTAGTCAAATAGCATAACTTTATTTCAAAATCTGCATGCTACAAGTAGTTGGATAGAGATCCTCTCTGACTGAGAATGGTACTTCAAAGTTTTTAAAGCATTGAACTTCTTTGATTTTTTTTTTTTTTTTGCTTTTTTCTTTTTTGTTACCCCATGGCTAGCTTCCAAGGCAACAACTGAAATGAAACCAATATAGTTCCCAGAAATGAGGTCTGCTATATTTTCCCTGGCAAGCCAGGGTTACATTGTGTGAAATCAAATGTTGGAATGCATCTTAAGATTGATTGACTCAGACCATTGCTTGTTTTATACATTACAATATACATCAACTGATAAATCTAACTTTTCTGTGTCTGGAGCCAACTACTAAGCTTAAGAAAAAAAAGTAAGAAGCATTAAGAAATAGAATAAGAATAGTAATGTAACAAGCTCAATTTCTATTATGATTTGACAATCTAGACATTAAAGAGAAGTCCTAATTTTAAAATACAGAAAGAGTAGGTAAACCAGTGCTGTCAAGTATCAGGAGAAAGTTGAAAGACCAGAAGATTATAGTAAATGGAGCCTAGCATGGGAGGCCAGAACAGGTTTCTATGTATTAATTAATTAGACAAATACTGGTTGAATATTTACCTTGTATCATACACCGTGCTTCCCTTGTGGTTCAGCTGGTAAAGAATATGCCTGCAATGCAGGACACCTGGGTTCGATCCCTGGGTTGGGAAGATCCCCTGAAGAAGGAAACACCTACCCACTTCAGTATTCCGGCCTGGAGAATTCCATGGACTGTATAGCCCATGGGGTCACAAAGAGACACAACTGAGTGAGTTTCACTTTCGTACACTGTGCTAGGCACTCGGAGATAAAAAGTGCTGCTCTCATGGTGAGAAGAAGAGACAAGAAAGTGATATACACATATCAAATGGTACCCTGTTTATAACTGGTAGTGGCTGGGTTTTTGTTGTTGTTTAGTCACTAAGTCATGTCTGACTCTTGTGACCCCACAGACTATAGACCAGCAGGCTCCTCTATCCAGGGGATTTCCCACGCCAGAATACTGGAGTGGATTGCCATTTCCTTCTCCAGGAGATCTTCCCAATGCAGGGACTGAACCCATGTCTTCTGCATTGCAGGCGGATTCTTTACAGCTGAGCCACTGGGGAAGGTGTTTGGGTAAAGTGCCTTTTTAATAGGTACTTTCTGCAATGTCCGCTTGTCCCAGAGAAAATCACATATACTTGCCAGTCCAGTGGCAGGGGAAGAGGTTGTTCTAGTGCCACTCCTACTCTCTGTTCTGCCCTCTTGTGCAGTCCTGTTTGCCCTCGTGTCCAAATTGGGCAGAGAGCAGAACAGTCATCCCACTGTATCTAATTGGGAGGAAGATGCCTTTCTCCCGCTCTAGCAGGTTTGCCCAATCTCTTAGTTTTATTAGAGCCCTGCTTCCTCCCACCCTATGCCCTGCGTGCGCACGCGCATGCACACACACACACACACACACACACACACACACAATTGTTTTGGGCATAGGAGTATACACCTGTCACCTCTCTCATGGGAAGTTAAGGAGAAAGCCTCAGCACTTAACTTTAGATGGATTTCTTGCAGTCTCACACCCCTGCAATTCTTGTAGTCGGTTCTTATACAAGTTGGGAGACACCAGGTGGCCTGGGGCTTCAGGAGGCCTCAGATGGACCATTGTGGGTATCCGATCCAGTTAGACTGCTTCCTAATAAAATTTGAAGGGGATATCTTGTCTGCTCTTGCTTTGCATCACTTGACAGGGATTCTTATAATCTATTTTCAGAAATTTATGTTCTGGTAATTCATTTAGGAACAACTAAGTCCCACTTACTATCCTACTGCAAATTATCTATGAAAAGAAGAGGGTTGTCTACTTTAAAAACTTTTCTCATGGAGTAAAATTAAATGATAGGTGACAGGCACTTAGGGAAACTCACTGAAAACATAGGCAATAATACCAAAAGAGCCTCATAGTAGCTGCTAATAGCAGCTTCTTCTGAACTCGGTTGAGGGTGCTGAACTGTGGGATTGCAATCGCCCTTTTGAACTGACTGCAATACATGTGGATTGTATTAAATTTGGTTTTCACAAACCCTTCCAAGATGAATCTTCAAGCCAGGGACCTGATTGTGATAAGGGTAAAAATAATAATTGAAAATAATGCAATTTAAACATTTAAAAAAAACACAAAAAATACAAAAAAAGCAAAAAAAAGTAAAACCAAAAAGAAATTAAAACTGAATTTAAACATTAAAACAAAAAAATGAAAGTAAGAATAACGTGTAACCAACATGTAAACAATGATAACATATCTTGAATTTAAATGTTTTAGCATTTTACCAAATACTATTATACCTATGTAATTTGATTTTAATGAAAACCCTACTGTGATGGAGAGAATACACTGGCTTTGTAGAGGCGAGATGATTCCTCTCGCTTGAGGTTATGTGCCTTACACAGAATCACCTGAGAGAGGGATCTGGAATGCAGGACATCTAACTTCCTCTCTCCTCACAGCCAGCGATCAGTTTCAGTTCTACAGTGCTCAGCAACATCTTATCATGTGGGGATGAGGGTTAAAATTTAGGATTATGGCAGAAATTGAGTAAGGCCAAAATGACATTGAAAAATCCTCTATTGTTACCAGCAGAATCTGGCTTCTTTGATTTTTAAAAACCAAAAACTAACTTTAAAATATATTGTTTTTTCCTACATCCAATTCCAGTAAATTAAATGCATAAATGATGTGATTCTATTGAATTTCTGTAATAATATTTGGAACAAAAGCCATTATCATTTATTTTGCAGAGAATATATTGTCTATGTCTCTATAAACATCTCTAATTTCTCCTCTAGGGTTGTTATTCTCTGCTTAAACAGAACATCCATTGCTCTTAGGACTTCAGAAAAATTCTAAGGATTCTAAGATTCAGTGCTTGTGGTCATCAGGCAAGCCCACTATTTTAAAGTTTATTTTAAAGAATAAACTTAAGACAATAGAGATTGTCTTAAGTTTGTTGCTAAGCGATTTTAGACAGCACAGTTGTCTCTTCCCATAGGTATTTGGACTTTAGCTAACCTGTGTACTCTCTGGGAGCTTTCCCAGATCTTTGAACATATATAGTAAAAGCAGATCATTCACATATTGATTCATTATTACTATAGATTTAATTGTGGGAGATCTGATGTCTTATGAGTAAGGCAGCCAGGGACATCAGTTACAAATGAAAGAAGACACCCAAATCCTGCTTTGCTATCAAGTGATTATAAGAGACAGGAGTTCAAGGATTTTATTTTTTGATTCCTCTGTTTTTACTAATATTCTAATATTTTCCCCATTTTGAATCCTAAGCTATACCATGGTAACTGGAAACTTTCAGCTCTAAGAGACATTGTAACAGATGACTAAGGCCTTAAAATAAAACATATTTCTGAAAAACCCATGGCTATTTCTAAAGCAATCATCAATAAAATTGAAGAAATGCACAACCAGAAGAAAAAATAAAATTGATTACAAACTTTAATTTTTGAGCTTAATTTTTTAAATGTTTCAAATTGAATGATGTGACAGGTTAGGATAGGTTTGCAAAAGGCCTTGGATAAAAAATACCTAGATTCTACCACTTACTGGCAGAAGGATTTTGGGAATTTACTTACACTTTCTAAACTTTTGCTTCTGTCTCTTCCTCTTCTTTCTTTCCATCCCCTTTTAAAGAAATGGGATGAATGACCTAGCAATAAATACGATTGTTTTTGTCTTTGGTTATCCCCTTGCCCCTTTTTTAAGGTAGTAACTATGCTTTGTAATTTCTTATCTTTGGAATACTTGTAATGTATTGTGTGGAAAGAAGATGATGGGGACGTGCTCTTTGTGTTCTGTTAAACTTTATTTTTTATCATCTTAAGTGCATGAGGGATGATACCAGTGTCCTGGAAGGCAGAGAGTTGGGAGCAGGTGTGTGAGTCAGAAGTTAGCTGAGCAGGGAGGGGAGCTACTGAGAAACTGGGAGGACAGAGAACTTTATGCCTCCAGAGAAGAGAAGGCATCCATTCTCAGGGATTTCATTCCCTTTGAGAAGATGGCAAGATTGCAGAGGGAAATGACTGCCATCTCCTAGGCCTCCCAACCTTGCATAAGTGTCACATGCTTCAGGTCTCACAGGAAAGCGACAGAGCCACCTATCCTGAAGTGACCATGTGGTCTGGGATAATTGTGGGTGTCTGGGAGGGCACTGGTGTGGATGGGTGACTGAAGATCACTGAGCCTTCCCAAAATCTTAGTGAATCCTAGTGATTTGCACAACTTTGAATTAATGGATGGGGAATATTCCAGCAATAACTGGTTAGATTAGCCTTCAACCCAGTGAACGGGGGACCAAAGTCCACATTAGGTTGACTGAAAACAAATGTAAATGTGATATTTCTTGCACTCCTGACATGAGCTGAGAATCTAACACATAGCTCGATACTCATTCACTTTTCTTCCTCCTTCCCTTCCCTTTCCTTCCTCCCTGCCTTCATTCATTCCATCATTGTATCCTCCTTCAGTCAATTTGAATCATAATTATTGCTGACTTTCTGGACTGATTAGCTCAGTGGCTTGAGTGCTGGTATTAATGGAGTAGTGGTCGTAGTTTTATTCATTCATTGTCCAGAAAACTTTGAACAGGAGGAAAAAAAAAAGAGACTACCAACAACCTAACCCTAGCCAACCCTGTTATTCTCCATCAGGCACAAACTCCTCTAATAGGAGTTAATTGGTCAAAGGGAATTTTAGAAGATAATTTGGTGCATAACCATAACTAAAAGTTCAGTTCATAACTAAAAGAAGTATGTCCCTATGAACATGAGTTAGCCCTACTAGTAACACATGTCCCTGTAGAGAGCAGATCTTAACATTGTACTGGAGGCAAAACATGGATTTTAAGTTTCAGACATGACTTCTTAATGTAAGTAGAAACAGTACTTCTCCCTTAATAGTCATAATGTTAACTAAAATAGAATTAACTGTTGTGGATCACGGGAGCCAAAATTTTTATCCCCGAAAACGTTGGTACCTCATCATCACTCCTTTCTGCTGACAGAATCCTCTTTCTCTTGGAAAATCCATTTTCACATATTTTGGTGCTGAAGGCTGACCACAGAGTTGATCACGAGACTCAACTAATCAATACAGTGTATCTGTTCACTATAGTGACTGGTTTCAGGGTGACCTTAAGACCCAAGTGGCGGTAGTGGTAAAGAACCCACCTGTCAGTGCAGGAGACATAGAGCTGGGGATTTGATCCCTGGGTCAGGAAGATCTCCTAGAGGAGGGCATGGCAGTCCACTCCAGTATTCTTGCCTGGAGACTCCCATGAACAAAGGAGCCTGGAGAGCTACAGTCCATGGGGTCACAAAGAGTCAATACAACTGAGCGACTTTCATTTTCACTTTCAAGACCCAGGACGTTGATTGGAACATTCAAGAAAGAACTTTTCAGTGACATCTTTCATCTAAAGGTCATGTAAACCTTGAATTGACAGTTGTCATTTTGCCACCAAATGAGGAAAATTTATCTAAAAATGAAGACATTTTAGTCTTTGGATCCAACTTAGCTTAAGCTTTATAATCTCCTGGACTTCTTAGTTATATTCATTAATATAAATATTCTCTTCCCCCTTTTCCCCTTAAATTCTTTGGAGATGGACTTCTGTCATGTGTTTTCAAAAGTGCCTGATTAATACAGAAATCACAAGTCAGAGAACAACTGTAGTCTATAAGGGAAAACACAGGCTTCCTTGAAAGCAGTTAAAACTATTTATAGCAAAAGGGGTGGTCATGGTAACAGCATATTTTTAATAATATAAATGTTAACTCTATCTCTCAGTAGCATGTGTAATATTTTTGCTTATAAAAACTTCCAGTTAGGGATCATTCTGTAAGAATAGAATGGAGTTTGCTCCTTTGCAAGTTTTGTAATTCCTAAAACAGGAATTATTTCTATGAAGAATGCTACTGTGAACCCATAATGGCTTTTATGGAAGTTAATAACTATGAATCAATTTACAGTTTTAACCAGAAAATTTTTTGCCTATGAAAGAGGATACATTAAGTAATAGCACAGGAAGCCTAGATAATACAAAGTTATATTTTCTGCCTTAAAAATGTTGCCAGTGCTCTGGATTCTTTCACTTGAAAGAGATGATGCTTGGTTCATTTACTGGCCTTATTGGGTGAGTGATTGCATGAAATCATCATTTGCAGATAGATCACCAAAACTTATTTCTTGCTGCTGGGTAACAGAAGAGGTGACATATTCGATTTGAAGGCAGAATTTTGACAGGACCTTCTTCTTGAAAGAGCTAGGAAACTAACAGATTTACCCTGTCCTCTTTTTGGTTTAGGCTTCCCAGGTGACTCAGACAGTGAAGAATCTGCTTGCAATTCAGGATACACAGGTTCCCTGAGTTGGGAAGATCCCCTTGAAAAGGAAATGGCAACAGGCTTCAGTATTCTTGCCTGGAGAATTCTGTGGGCAGAGGAGCCTGGTGGGCTACAGTCCATGGGGGTCACAGAGGGGTTGGACACAACTGATCATGTAACTCTTTTTCTTTTAAACAAGGAAGATATTCCACTTGCCTAGTGGAAAATGAAAATTATTTTTTAAACTGTTTTTTTTTTTTTGCTTTTTGCTTTTCTATTTGCTTTTCCATTTCAGACAAAATCTAGGTCAAGCTAGCTTAAGCAGAAAAGGAGAACTCATCAGAAGATTTATGGACATCATCAGAAGAATGGACAACCAAACTGCAAGAAAGTCAGGGAATCTGTTGGACCCCAGAGAGAGCACAGAGAAGGCAATGGCACCCCACGCCAGTACTCTTGCCTGGAGAATCCCATAGACGGAGGAGCCTGGTAGGCTGCAGTCCATGGGGTCACTAAGAGTTGGACACGACTGAATGACTTCACTTTCACTTTTCACTTTCTTGCATTGGAAAAGGCAATGGCAACCCACTCCAGTACTCTTGCCTGGAGATCATGGAGCCTGGTGGGCTGCCATCTATGGGGGTCGCACAGAGTTGGACACGACTGAAGTGACTTAGCAGCAGTAGCCAGAAAGAGCTGAGCCAAAGATTACAATTTGAATTTTATCAAATGCTTCTACAAGAATTTATTTTTATATTTTATTCTTGTATACTTTATACAAGAATTTATTATACTTGTGTCTTTTTTCTTGTCATCTATATGACTTCTATTAATATATTATTGGTTAGAGTAGGATAACTTCTGTATGAAATAGAATCAAAGAATATAATAGTTCAAATGAAAGTTTTTTTTGTGGATAGAACTAGAGGGATGGATAAATTAAGGCAGTCCTCTTCCACATACTCATTGAGAGACTCAGATTGACAAATACTTTACCATCATCAAAATATAGCTTCCTAGGTTCTAGAATTGTTCCTAGTCCAACTACCCAACTGGGAAGGAATGAGAGCATGGAGCAGTGATTTATAAGAGGTACCTGGAACTGGCACAAAGCACTTTTGTTCATATTCCATTGGTTAACATTCCATCATGTCAGTTCAGTTCAGGTCACTTCAGTCACTCAGATGTGTCTGACTCCCTGCAACCCCATGGACTGCAGCACGCCAGGCTTCCCTGTGCATCACCAACTCCCAGAGCTTGCTCAAACTCATGTCCAACGAGTCAGTAATGCCATCCAACCATCTCATCCTCTGTCATCCCCTTCTCCTCCTGCCTTCAATCTTTCCCAGCATCAGGGTCTTTTCAAATGAGTCAGTTCTTCACATCACGTGGCCAAAGTATTGGAGTTTCAGCTTCAGCATCAGTCCTTCCAATGAATATTCAGGACTGATTTCCTTTAGGATGGACTGATTGGATCTCCTTGCAGTCCAAGGGACTCTCAAGAGTCTTCTCCAACACCACAGTTCAAAAGCATCAATTCTTTGGCACTCAGCTTTCTTTATAGTCCATCTCTCACATCCATGCATGACTACTGGAAAAACCATAGCCTTGACTAGACGGACATTTGTTGGCAAAGTAATGTCTCTGCTTTTTAATATGCTGTCTAGGTTGGTCATAGCTTTTCTTCCAAGGAGCAAGTATCTTTAAATTTCATGGCTGCAGTCACCATCTGCAGTGATTTTGGAGCCCCAAAAAATAAAGTCTGTCACTGTTTCCATTGTTTCCCCATCTATTTGCCATGAAGTGAATGGACCGGATGCCATGATCTTAGTTTTCTGAATGTTGAGTTTTAAGCCAACTTTTTCACTCTCCATCATATGGCAACACCTAATTGCAAGGATGGTTGGGAAATATAGTCCCAGTTTAGGCAGCTAATTTATATCAATAAATATAAACCATGATTGAATGAGAAATTTTAGTGGATAGCTGGTCATCTCTGTCATAGTGTCTTAATATAGGGTTATCTTTGACTTTTTGGAATTAACCACACTGGTAATAAAGTGTTATTCTTTTAAGAATATATATACATATATATGAAAATTGACATTTCTTTTAATAAGTGAGCAGCATTATAGTTTTGTTTTTCTGTGCTAAATAGGTTATTTTCATTAGTGTGCTTTTGATTTTATATTAAGTATTTTGGGGAACACAGGGAAAGTGTGAGATTATTTAAGTTTTATAAAGATTCATTCATAAAATATCTTGCCTAAGTGCTTAAGAGAAATTTTTCCAGTTTTGAGATATAATTGACATAAAGCATGTCAATTGTAAGGTGTACAACATAATGATTTGATAAATGTAAATTTACAAAATAAATTTGTAAAATGGTTATAGCAATATGCTGAGTTAACATCTGCTGCTGCTGCTAAGTCGCTTCAGTCGTGTCCAACTCTGTGCGACCCCATAGACAGCAGCCCACCAGGCTCCCCCGTCCCTGGGATTCTCCAGGCAAGAACACTGGAGTGGGTTGCCATTGCCTTCTCCAATGCAGGAAAGTGAAAAGTGAAAGTGAAATCCCTCAGTCGTGTCCGACTCTTAGCGGCCCCATGGAATGCAGCCCACCAGGCTCCTTCATCAATGGGATTCTCCAGGCAAGAGTACTGGAGTGGGTTGCCATTGCCTTCTCCGAGTTAACATCTATAACCTCACATACTTACAATTTTTTTCCTTGTGATGAGAACTTTTAAGATGTCCACTGTAAGCAACTTTCAAAAATACAATAGAGCATTGTTAGCTATACTTACCATGTTGTACACCCCTAGAACTTATCTTGCACTGAAAATTTGTACCTTTTGACTACCTTCACTCATTTCCCTCACCCTTTCTTACCTACCTCTGGCAACCACAAATCTGTTTTGTGTTTTATGCATTGCTTTTTTAGATTTCACATATAAGTGAGCTCAGACAATATTTGTTTCTCTCTGTCTGACTTATTTCATTTAGCATACTGCCCTTATGGTCTACAAATGTTGCAAATGCCAGGATTTTCTTCTTTTTCATAGGTGAATAATATTCATATAAAAGTATAAATGCTATATATTATATAATATATAGGTATCAGATTTTCTTTATCCATTTATCCATTGATAGACATGGGTTGTTTGCATATCTTAGCTACTGTAAATAATGATGCAGTTAACATGGGGGTGCAAATATCTCTTTGAGATAGTGACATCTTTTCCTTTGGATATATACCTAGAAGTGGAAGTGCTGGGTCATGTGGTAGTTCTGTTTTTATTTGTTGAGGATGTTCCATACTATTTTTCATAGTGGTCACACCAAATTACATTCCCACTGGCACTGTACAAGGATTCCCTTTCCTCCACATCCTCACTAACAATTTATTTCTCGTGTTTTGATGAGAGCTATTCTAACAAGTGTGAGATGATATCTTATTGTGGTTTTGATTTGCATTTCCCTGATGATTAGTGATGCTGAGCATCTTTTCATGTGTCTGTCAGTCACCTACATGTGTTCTTCAGAAAAATGTCTATTCATTTCCTATGCCAGTTAAGATCAGGGTTTTCATTTTTATTACTATTGTTATTGAGTTTTGCAAGTTTATATATTTTGGATATTAACTATTTGGCTGATATATGATTTGCAAATATTTTATCCCATTCTGTATGTTGCCTCTTCATTTTGTTGAGGGTTTCCATTGCTGTGCAGAAGCTTTTAGTTGGATGTAGTTCTACTTGTTTATTTTTGCTTTTATGCCTTTTTTTATGCCTTAGTTTTTGGTGTCAAACTCTGCCCCACCCCCAAGATCATTTCAAGCGTAAGCTTTTAAAAACAAAGTTCTTTATTTCTTCCTATTTTTCTCCCTCTGCAGATATGTTTATTCATTTCCTTTTATCTTGCTAAAAAAACATTCGTGTCATTCACAGAATTGTGAAGATAGTCTTTTTTACTATATGCAATTATTTTAATTTATTTGGTATTCGATTTTTTTCATTTATTATTTCTTATTCTGTGTGTCATTTGTCTCTACGTTTTCAAATTAGTCTAGTTATTTATCTATTTCATTTTTCCTGGCTCCGCTGGCCTTCTGTACCTCCCTAACCCTATCCCCAGCTTCCCACTTCTGCCAAAGAAGCTGCTCTTGGAATTGTTTATACATTTTCTTTTTTTCTAACTTATCCTAAATTATTTCTACTTTTTTTTTCCTCAGCAAAGTGTTGTTCAGTTGCTCAGTTGTGTCTGACTCTTTGAAACCCCATGGACTGCAGCACACCAGACTTTCCTGTCCACCATCTCCCGAAGTTTGCTCAAACTCATGTCCATTGAGTCAGTGATGCCATCCAGCCATCTCATCCTCTGTCGTCCCCTTCTCCTCCTGCCTTCAATCTTTCCCAGCATCAGGGTCTTTTCAAATGAGTCAGTTCTTTGCCTCAGGTGGCCAAAGTATTGGAGTTTCAGCTTCAGCATCAGTCCTTCCGATGAATATTCAGGGTTGATTTCCTTTAGGATTGGGCTTCCCTGATATCTCAGTTGGTAAAGAATCCACCTGCAATGCAGGAGACCCTGATTCAATTCCTGGGTTGGGAAGATTCCCTGGAGAAGGGATAGGATACCTACTCCAGTATTCTTGGGCTTCCCTTGTGGCTCAGCTGGTAAAGAATCCACCTGCAATGCAGGAGACCTCGGTTTGATCCCTGGGTTGGGAGGATCCCCTGGAGAAGGGAAAGGCTACCCATTCCAGTATTCTGGTCCAGAGAATTCCATGGACTTTATAGTCCATGGGGTTGCAAAGAGTGGGAGACAACTGAGCAACTTTCACTTTCCTTTAGGACTGACTGGTTTGATTTCCTTGCAGTCTAAGGGACTGTAAAGTGTCCTCCGTAATACCATAGTCCAAAGCATTAATTCTTTGGCACTCAGCCATTTTTATTGTCCAACTCTCACATCCATACATGATTTCTGGAAAAACCATAGCTTTGATTATTTGGACCTTTGTCAGCAAAGTAATATCTCTTCTTTTTAACATCCTGTCTAGGTTTGTCATAGCTTTCCTTCCAAGGAGCAAGAGTCTTTTAATTTCATGGTTGCAGTCACTGTCCATGGTGGTTTTGGAGAAATCTGTCATGGTTTCCCCATCTATCTGCCATAAAGTGATGGGACCAGATGCCATGATCTTCATTTTTGAATGTTGAGTTTTAATACAGTTTTTTCACTCTCCTCTTTCACTTTCATCAAGAGGCTCTTTAGTTCCTCTTCACTTTCTGCCATTAGGATGGTGTCATCTGCATATCTGAGGTTACTGATATTTCTCCTGGCAATTTTGATTTCAGCTTGTGCTTCATCCAGCCCAGTATTTCACATGATGTACTGTGCATATAAGTTAAATCAGCAGAGTGACAATATACAGCCATGATGTACTCACTTCCTAATTTTGAACCAGTTTGTTGTTCTATGTCCGGTTCTAACTGTTGCTTCTTGACCTGCGTACAGGTTCATTAATGGTAATGAGACTCCATTTGATGTCAGTTTCCCCTGTTGTCACTTCCCCAATGTACCTGCCTCCAGAAAGTTTGCTTTGCCTAACTAACCTTCCTCTCAGTCTTCCATATTATCATTTCTCACTCCTCCACTGCCTTCTTGGCTTCCCAGGTGGCTCAGTGGTAAAGAATCCACCTGTAATGCAGAAGGCACAAGAGATGTGGGTTAGATCCCTGGGTCAGGAAGATCCCCTGGAATAGGAAATGGCAACCCGCTCCAGTATTCTTGCCTGGAAAAGCTAATGGACAGAGAAGCCTGGCAGTCTCCAGTCCATGAGGTGGCAGAGCTGGACGTGACTGAGCACAGTATATCCATTGCCTCCTTACTGGAACATCTTTCAAGAGCCCAAGTGGGAGTATGGTGGTGTCAGATGTCCTAGTGAGGCTGAGAAGCAGGTGAAGGACAAGTGTTGTATTCTTGTACTTGTGTAGCCCTCTTCTGATACGGGTTGAAACTAGTGCCTTATTTCTAAGAAATACGGCAGAAGTGATGGGCTTTCACTCCCTTTGACTTTCATCTTACTAGTACTCTCATTCCTGCTCTCTCTCACTGGCTCTGATGAAGCCAGCTGCATGAGCCTTCTATGGAGAGACCCTTGTGGCAAACAATCCAGGGAGGCAGGCAGCCAATAGGTCCTGAAGAGCTGAGGCCTTCAGTCCAAACTTCTGTGAGAAAATGGATCCTGTCAACAACTGTTGGAGTGGGCTTGGAAACGGATGCATCCCCAATTGGGCCTTAGGTTGACTGCAGTCTTGTCAAAGCATCTAACTAAGCTGCAGTACATTCTAGGCCCTGGAAAACTATGAGGTAATAAATGTGAATTGTTATAAGTCACTAAAAAATTGCTTAAGGTGTTCCCCTGTACAAGGGTACCCCTGCTAGTAATCTACTACTATTCAAAGTTGACGATTAAAGGAAATTTCCTTTTTAGATTTCAGGCTTTGGACTGTGGTCGAGATTTATGTATACTTTTGTTTGGATCATCCTGCATTTGGAGAAGAAAAAATGCTATTACATAATTTATACACACGGAATAAATCCAGTACTGGCTAAGGTTATTCATTTGTAACTACATGAAAACCCCAATTAGTTGCTTGCTCCCATGAATTCTGAGCCTAAAATCCCTTGAACAAATCTCCGACTCTTTCTAGTTGTTTCTACAAGTAGCTTATTCATTTATTGATTGATTGTGTATTACATGGAAGAACTTGGGCCAGAGATTATAAAGATTAAGAGAAAGTTTAAGTAGGTACACAGATAAATAAGGACAGCCCTATTTTGAGGGTTGTTAAATGCTGTTGGGAGTAGGACAAACAATCATGATAGATAGAATGTGGATTACTGATAGAAATGTGGATTCATCTAGGACTCAAGTTAGGGAAGACTTCCTGAAGGTGGCAGCATGTGAGTGGAATTCTGAGTCTCAACTAGGATTTTAAAATATATTTACTCATTTGGCTATGCCAGGTCTTAGCTGCAGTACATGGCCGGCCCTTTAGCTGTGGCAAGCAGGCTCTTTTAGTTGTGGGATCTTTCATTTGTGACATGTGGGGTCTAGTTCCTTGACCAGGGGTTGAACCCAGGCTCTCTGCATTGGGAAGGCAGACTCCCAGCCACTGGACCACGAGGGAAATCCCTTAACAAAGATTTAATGGCTGGCGATAAAGATCGGAAAACAGGAAAGACCAGTGAATTTCCAGGTGGAGAGAGGAGCACGTGCCAAATAGAAGTTATTCTAGGGGGACGGTGAGAGTCTAAGTTAGCAAAATAAAGTTAGAGCCAAAGCTGAAAATGTAAGAAATGATAACTTTTAGGGGAAGCTAAACCATTTGAACCTCACTGGCCACAGTTCAAAAACAGAAATACTTGAAGAGGCTAGGCAAGTCTTGGGGATAACTAAGCCGGCCAAATGTAAGCACAAAAGCCCCCACTGGAAGGAGGGCTGTGAAAAACCAACCTTTGCTCATGGCTTAAATTTTGTATCCAGTTCTAGTTGATTATGACCATGCTTGAAAGTGAGCTCAGGCAGAGTTGCCAGTTCTTGTGGTTTTTCAAGAAAAAAATAATCTAGATGTATGTAAAATTGACTAATTTTTCATTACTGGCTTAAATTTTTTAAAAAATGTGATGGCCAAATAAAACACTTTTGTTTTGTTTATAGTCCAAGGATTATCAATAGTGGAAGAGAATGCTGTGTAAATCAACTGTTACCTTAGGAAGATTAGGGAGATTCACTGTTTGTTACAGACTGGAGAGGTTAAAGGTGTCAAAAATTGAACCAGGACAGTTAAACAGGAAAGAAAGATTTTGTTCAAGTCTAACAGCATTGGGAAGCGAGACTATTATAGCAGAGGGAGAGATTGAACTCAATTCCACTGTAACAAAAGGCAAGAGAATATTTAAGTGCTAGAGGGTGCGAACAGAAAAATACTGAAGGAAGTTAGTAGGGACATTGATCGTGGTGTTTAAGCTGCCTGTATTTGGTAATTAGTTCTTGTCAAAATTAGGCTCCCACCCTTCCATGTAGAGGTATTCTATCTTTGATAATTATATTTCAAAGAGATGGCTCTTAGGTCCTCAAGAAATCTATTCCTTTATTATAGAAGATTTGCATCTTAAAGAGTCTGAGAAAGACCTTATAATTGCAAGTTTTCTAAAGTAAGCTGCTCCAAAAAAAGGGATGTCAAGGGCCCATAATCAAGAAGAAAGTTGTCAAAAGTTTATTCAAGCTGAGGGAAATGTTAAAGCCCTCTTGGTCAAAAGATAAGTGCAGGGTGATGAGTTAAAAGCTATGGTAATAGTCTGTGTATTAGGTTCTAAAATCTAAAGTGAAGGACTAATGCCTGAGTTGGGAAAATTTGTGAAAAACTTTGAAATGGGCCAAAAAGATTACTAAGCACTTTCAGTAGTAAAGTATGTGTTTTTTAATACACACTCTACCTGGCTACCTGGTTCTGTGGGGTTTGTGCCTTTCATTGTCTATGAGAAATTTTTCAATGTTTTATAATAGGAATTGTAGTTAACTGGCAGCAATTCAAATGAATCTTTTTCATAGACCTGCAAATGAGATCTGTCAGTGACAATCCATTTTCCTGCTCCCTCCACTCATATAGTAAGCCTGTTTTATATCTACATATAAATTATTTACACCTTTTTATAAATTGATTTCAGTATTTCTTATTGCTTATATATGTGAGGTCCTTTGAATAATTGGAACATTTTACTGGTTCCCTATTAACGAATGAGTTGATATAATATTTGACACATGTTCATTTTAATGTGATGGTTTTGATTTTATCTTTAAAAATTGTTTTTTAATACCTGTAATAGAAAAGAAATTCATGACCCAATGATGAGTGTGGGGCTTAAGGAGAAGGGAAAAGATGAAGATGCTGTTGAATTGTGAACCAAGGTGCCTGGATGGCTAATTTATCATAACCAGATATAGGGGAAGCAGGATGAAGACAAGTTCTTGTGTTATAGGGGGAAGAAAGGCTTTCTTTTCTTTTATTCCTTTCATTTTTCCTTCCTTATTCCCGTCTTTCCTTTCTTTCTTTTTTTAAAACAAATACTGAGTTTGAGAGGAAGTTATAATATCCTGGCCAATGTCTTGCCCGTTGGAAAGGTGTGATTGGAGCTCTTGAGACAGGTCAAGGCGAGAGGCATCAATCTGGGAATTGTTTGCGTAGAAGTGGCTGCGGAGTGATAATCTCCCTGAGGAAGGAAGTAAAGAGAGGAGATGAAGGCAGAGTCTTGAAGATCTCCCAGATTTAGGGACAAGATGAAAAGTTGAGACAGCAGAGCAAGATAGATCAAAAACGATAAAATGTTCACTATTTTGAGAGGGCGGGCGCTAGTGACCTTTTTAACCCTTCATTTATTTTTTTCCCCTGAGAATTTTGTTTTAAACCTCATAGCCTTATTTCTATCATATAACCTGCATTCACACAACCTGGCCTCCATGTCTTCAATATTCATCTCTCTCCCTTGATAGCTCGGGGTCTGTCTGTCACTTGGAACCCAAGAACCAAGGTGTACAACTCAGCACAAGTGGATTCATGTCTCTGAGGATCAGTTTTCTCACATGACAAAAGGGGACAATTATGCTTTCTCCATACAGTAATTGTGAGAAATAAGTGTGATAACACAAGACATTGTCTAGCACAGCACTTGGCAAACAGTAAATGTTCTTTGGCTCTGAGGCTGAATTGCCAAATAAGCTACCCCATGATGGCATGATTCATCTGTAACTTGTGCCTACAGCTGAAAGATTTATAATTATACTGCATTTATTGGGGGAGAGCTATTTATCACAATGAAAAATTGTTTTTTGTATTCCAAGAGAATTAGCTTTCCTCTAAATTTCATTTTCTTATTTCTTTTTTCCTTTTCTTTTCTTGACTTTAGTGTATCCTGGGAAACATTTTTTTTCCTTGCCTGTGTGTCATTTCATGATAGACTGTCATGAGCTTATACACAGAGACTACAAAAATATCAGGAAAATATGGAATTGTAAAACTAGAGTTCAATCAAATACAGAACTTTAGTTTAATATGAACCTTTATATTTTTTTTCTCCATGGGCATTCCATATTGTAGGGAGCATGGAGGTGGCTTGCTCTAAGCATTCAGGAGTAATTAGGTAATTTGATCTCTGCTAGCATCTACTTTTTGTGTTACATTTTATTCATAAGCTTTTCTTAAACACATATTTATAATTGAAAGGCTTGGGGGCCCATTATATGCTTTTTTTGGATTGTTGCATTCACATGAAACTTTCTCTAGGAATCAATCTGAAAATAATGCTTTTTTATTTTTAACTTCATCATACCCAACCCTGCTTTATGGAAGGGAAAAAGAAGAAAGTCTTCAGGTTCCTGTTGAATTTCTATCCCTCTCCTATAGTTTCAAAAAGATCAGACAGATTCCACATATTGGCAGCCACATAAAGCAAAAACCAAATCAGATGCATATGTGAAGCTGTGATAAAAGAAAGCTTTACAGAAAGGAAATAAAAGGCAAGCAGGCATACCTGGGTGTCAGCTGAAGAAAGTCCTACTGTCATAATTAAAGGCTCAGGGAAAATAGTATCAATCATTGCCTGTGGACCCACTGTTGAGGACTCATTTGTTTGGTTCTTCTGTAAATGGGAGACCCAAGTGCCTATTTAGAAAATCTGTTGATATGGTGAAATATGAAACACTTTAATAACTGTTGTGATTTGTCAGATCCTTAGTCTGTGCAAGAACTATGTTAAACGACCTGGCATCCATTTATCTAATCCTAGTGGTAGTACTATGAAGGGGGGAACCAGCATTAGCTTCATTTTATAGGTGAGAAAACTGAGGCCAGAAAGGTTAGATAAACCACCCCAAGTTTATACCTGGTAAATTCCAGAGCCAGAATGTGAACTTAGGCTCTTTGGAGTCAAAGACTATCCCCAATTATTCTGCTAAAAAGTTCATGCTACATTTTAAAGTATCCAATTAATCTACTTAAGAATGAGTCTATCTAGGATATAATGTTGAAGGAAGCCAGTGCAACCATCAAAAATAGTTTATGTTCTCAATTATTAAATCATGTGTTTAAAAAAATTACTTTAGGTATTTATTTCATTGTCCCATGTGTGCTCAGTTGCATGGTCATGTCCGACTCTTTGTGATCCCATGGACTGTAGCCTGCCACGTTCCTTTGTATGTGAAATTTTTCCAGGCAAGCATACTGGAGTGGGTTGCCATTTCCCACTCCAGGGGATCTTCCTAACCCAGGTTTTTGACGTGTATCTCTTGTGCCTCCTGCATTGGCAGGTGGATTCTTTTACCACTACACCTGCATTGCTGGCTTGAAATGCAACATTCAAAAAACTGAGATCATGACATCCGGTCCCATCATTTCCTGGCAAATAGAAGGGAAACAATGGAAGCAGTGACAGATTTTATTTTCCTGGGATCCAAAATTACTGCAGTTGGTGACTGCAGCCATGAAATTAAAAGACACTTGCTTCTTGGAAGAAATGCTATGGCAAACCTAGACAGTTGTATTAAAAAGCAAAGACATCACTTTGCCAACAAAAGTCCATATAGTCAAAGCTATGGTTTTACAGAAATCATGTGTGAATGGTATGAATGTGAGAATTGGACCAAAAAGAAGATTGAGCACTGAAGAATTGATGCTTTCAAACTGTAGTGTTGGAGAAGATTCTTGAGAGTCCGTTGGACTGACAGGAGATCAAACCAGTCAGCTCTAAAGGAAATCCATACTGAATATTCATTGGAAGGACTGATGCTGAAGCTGAAGCTCCAGTAGTTTGGCTACCTGATGCAAAAAGTTAACTCACTGAAAAAGAAGCTGATGTTGGGAAAGACTGATGGCAAGAAGAGGACACAACAGAGGACGAGATGGTTTGATGGTATCACTGACTCAATGGACATGAATTTGAGCAAACTCCAAGAGATATTGAAGGACAAGATAGCCTGGTGTGCTGCAGTCTATGGGGCTGCAAAGAATTGGACATGACTTAGCAACTAAACAACAACTCCTCTTCCTCACCCAGATTTCAGAACTATGTCTCTCGCAACTCCTGCATTCTCAGGCAGATTCTTTTACCACTACACCACCTGGGAAGCCCATTTCATTATATGTTTAAGGTAATAATCTAATTCCATGTTCCTCACCTAGTGGGCCTGGTAGGTCTAACAGTGTATATTGATTGCTTATGGATCAAGAAGAGTAAGAAGTACTAACTAGATCTTTTTGTTCCCCTGCCCCCTTCCTTCTTTTTTTTTTTTTTTGAACAAGTGGTTATTGAGCAGTTATTAAACTCTTGGACTGGAGCAATGAGAAACTTCCTACATTTACAATGCTTTCATTCCAGAAAATTTAAGAAATAATAAGTAAATATGAGTATTTCTGATAATGATCAATGGCATGGAAAACATAAAATAGAAGGCAATGATGATAACTGGGTAGTAGGTTCCTTTAGGTAGAATCGTCCTGAGGTATTCAGCTAGTGACCTGAGGGATAAGAAACCAACCACCCAAAGAACTGAAATTAAGCCTCCCAGGAATTAAAAAACAAACAAAAAACAGCAAGGACAGAAGCCCTGTGGATGGAAAGACTTTGGTATATTTAAAGAACCAACAAACCAATGTGATTGGCCCATGATAACAGTGACAGGAGTTGAGGCCAGAGTTAAGGGGGTTGGAATAGTCACTTAGGACCTTGCGGGTTCTTGTAAGGAGATTGGACGTTGTTCTCAATAGAGAAATCATTTAAATGGGGGTGGTGCTACGATCTAAGTTTTAAAAGCTAACTCTGTTGTGAAGAGAAAGAACTTAGGGGTCAGGCGGAGAAGCAGAGGGACACTTCAGGAGGCATTTAGAGTGAGGTAGAATAAGGATGATGGCAGCCAATCAACCAAGGGTGCTGTTTCTTAGAGGGAAAGGGGTAAATGATGGTAGGTGAGCAACTACAAGGTCTACTGTAGATGAGATAATAAAGGATGAGATTAAGAGAAGAATCAGATTTAAGAAGTAAGGAAGTATAGAAGCTGGTTTATCCTATGTAATTTGTGGAGATTGTGATTTATCATAACAAAAAGGAGGTTTCTTTGTGGATATATACATCTACCTACATCCATATTTTGTTTTCCTTCAAGTTCTTCACAGTTCACAGCTGAGGCCAATGACTTGTCTTCCTTCTCCTGCCCTCTCCCTCAGCGCTTTTGTAGCCTCAACAGCACCTCAGGGTCTAGGGCCACTTAGGAGGATCTAGTGAGATCTAGATCTGAGACTCAGTGTTAAAGCACATTTTGAAAAAGTGAGGCTCATACTTCCTTTAGAGACTGGAAAAGATTGATGTTTAAAAATGAACTATCATCCAGGCAATGGAATATTATTCAGTGCTAAAACAAAAGAAGCTATCAAGCCATGAAAATATTTAGTGGAAACTTAAATGCATATTACTAAGTGAAAGAAGCTAATCTGCAAAGGCTCCATACTTTTTGGTTCCAACTTTATGACACTCTGAGCTTTCACATTGGCTCCACAGTAAAGAATCCACCTACAATACGGGAGCCACAGGAGATGTGGGTTTGATCCCTGGGTTGAGAAGATTCCCTGGAGGAGGGCGTGGCAACCATCTCCAATATTCTTGCCTGGGGAATCCCATGGACAGAGAAGCCTGGCAGCCTACAGTCCATAGGGTTGGAAAGAGTCGGACACCACTGAAGCGACTTAGTATGCATGCACATATGACACTTTGGAAAATGTAAAGCAATAGAGATAATAGAAAGAATAGTGCTAGGGATAGAAGGAGGGAGAGAGATAAATAGGCAGAGCGCAGAAGATTCTTATGGTAGCAAAAATCCTCTATGCCGTATTACAATAATGGATATATATCATGATAAATTTGTCCAAATCCATAAAATGTACAGCAATGAGAGTTAACCCTAAGGTAAATTGTGGACTTTCAGTGATTATGAACTATCAGTGTAGACTCACTTGTGGTAAAAAAAAAAAAAAAAAGTACTATTCTGATGAGTAATGTTGCTAATGAAGGAGTCTATGCATGCGCAGGGACTTGGGTCATATAAGAAATCTCCCTCTCAACTTTGTTGTAAACCTAAAACTACTCTTTCAAAAGTCTTAAAAAATGAACTACAATGACTTTACATATTTTTTAATTAATTAATTTTTTACTGAAGGATACTTGCTTTACAGAATTTTGCTGTTTTCTGTCAAACATCAACATGAAACAGCCATATGTACACATATATCCCCTCCCTTTTGAAACCCCCTCCCATCTCCCTTCCCATCCCACCCCTCTAGGTTGATACAGAGCACCTGTTGGAATTTCCTCAGCCATGGAGCAAAGTTCCGTTGGCTATCTATTTTACATATGGTAATGTAAGTTTCCATGTTACTCTTTCCATACATCTCACCCTCTCTTCCACTCTCCGCACATCCATAAGTCTATTCTCTATGTCTGTTTCTCCTTTGTTGCTCTGTAAATAAATTCTTTGGTATCATTTTTCTAGATTCTGAATATATGTGTTAGAATACAGTATTTATCTTTCTCTTTCTGAGTCACTTCACTCTATATAATAGATTCTAGATCCATCCACCTCATCAGTACTAACCCAAATGTGTTCCTTTTTATGGCTGAATAATATCCCATTGTGTATATATGCCACTACTTATTTATCCATTCATCTGTCAATGGACATCTAGGTTGCTTTCATGTTCCAGCTATTATAAATGGTGCTACAATGAAAAATGAGATACATGTGTCTCTTTGAATTTTGGTTTCCTCAGGGTATATGTCTAGGAGTGGGATTGCTGGGTCATATGGTGGTTTTATTCCTAGTTTTTTAAGGAATCTCCATACTGTTTTCCATAGTGTCTGTATCAATTTACATTTCCACCAACAGTGTGAGAGCGTTCCCTTTTCTCCACACCCTCTCCAGCATTTATTGTTTACAGACATTTTGATGAGGGCCATTCTGACCGATGTGAGGTGATATCTCATTGTACTTTTGATTTGCATTACTCTAGTAATGAGCAATGTTGAGCATCTTTTCGTGTGTTTGTTAGCCATCTGTATGTGCTCTTTGGAGAAATGCCTGTTTAGGTGTTTTTCTCACTTTTTGATTGGGTTGTTTGTTTTTCTGGTATTTAGTTGTATGAGCTGCTTGTATATTTTGGAAATTAATCCTTTGTCAGTTGTTTCATCTGCTATTATTTTCTTTCATTCTGAGGATTGTCTTTTCACCATGCTCATAGTCTCCTTTGCTGTGCAAAAGCTTTTAAGTTTAATCAGGTCCCACTTGTTTACTTTTGCTTTTATTTCCATTACTCAAGGAGGTGGGTCATAGAGGATCTTGCTTTGATTTATGTCATTGAGTGTTCTGCCTATGTTTCCTCTAAGAGTTTTATAATTTCAGGTGTTACATTTAGATCTTTAATCCATTTTGTGTTTATCTTTGTATATTGTGTTAGGAAGTATTTTAATTTCATTCTTTTACATCTAGCTGTTCAGTTTTCCCAGCACCATTTATGGAAGAGGCTGTCTTTGCCCCATTGTAAATTCTTTCCTTCTTTGTCAAAAATAAGGTACCCATAGGTGCATGGGTTTATTTCTGGGCTGTCTATCTTGTTCCATCAGTTTATATTTCTTTTGTGCCAGCACCATACTGTCTTGATAACTGCAGCTTTGTAGTACAATCTGAAGTCAGGGAGGTTGATTCCTCCAGCTCCATTCTTCTTTCTCAAGACTGTTTTGGCTATTGAGGGTCTTCAGTGTTTCCATATGAATTGTGAAATTTCTTGGTCTAGTTCTGTGAAAAATGCTGTTGGTAATTTGATAGGGATCGCATTGAATCTGTAGATTGTATTTGGTAGTATAGTCATTTTCACAATATTGATTCTTCCTACCCAGGAACATGGAATATATCTCCATTCGTTTATATCATCTTTGATTTCTTTCATTAGTGTCTTATAATTTTCTGTGTACAGTTCTTCTGTCTCCATAGGTAAGTTTATTCCTGGATATTTAATTCTTTTTGTTGCAGTGGTGAATAGGATTGATTCCTTAATTTCTCTTTCTGATTTTTCATTGTTAGTATATAGAAATGCAACTGATTTCTGTGTATTGATTTTGTATCCTGCAACTTTGCTAAATTCACTGATTAGCTCGAATAATTTTCTGATACTATCTTTAGGGTTTACTATGCACAGTATCAGGTCATCTGCAAACAGTGAGAGTTTTACTTCTTCTTTTCAAATCTGGATTCCTTTTATTTATTTTTCTTCTCTGATTGCTGTAGCAACAACTTCCAGAACTGTGTTAAATAACAGTGGTAAAAGTGGACCTGCTTGTCCTGCTCCTGACCTTAGGGAGAATGCTTTCAGTTTTTCACCATTGAGAATAATGTTTGCTGTATGCTTATCATATATGGCCTTTACTATGTTGAGGTAGCTTCCTTCTATGCCCATGTTTTGAAAGTTTTAATCATACATAGGTGCTGAACGTTGTCAGAGGCTTTTTCTGCTTCTATTGAGATTATCATATGATTTTTATCTTTCAATTTGTTAATACGGTGTATGACATTGATTGATTTCCATATATTGAAGAATCCTTGCATCCCTGGAATAAACCCAACTTGATCATGGTGTATGAGCTTTTTGATGTGTTGCTGAATTCTGTTTGCTAAAATTTTGTTGAAGATTTTTGCATCTATGTTCATCAGTGATATTGGCCTGTAGTTTTATTTTTATGTGTTGTCTTCAGTTTTGGTATCCGCGAGATGGTGGCCTCGTAGAATAAGTTTGGAAGTGTTCCTTCCTTTGAAATTTTTTGAAAGAGTTTTTGAAGGATAGGCATTTGCTCTTCTCTGAATGTTAGACAGAATTCTCCTGTGAAGCCATCTGGTCCTGGGCTTTTGTTTTTTGGGAGATTTTTTTTTTTTTTTTAATCACATCTTCAATTTCAGTGCTTGTAATTAGGTTGTTCATAATTTCTATTTCTTCCTGGTTCAGTCTTGGAAGATTGAACTTTTCTAAGAATCTGTCCATTTCTTCCAGGTTATCCAATTTACTGCCATATAGTTGTTCATAATAGTCTCTTATAGTCCTTGGCATTTTCTACATTTTTTGTTGTAACCTCTCCTTTTTCATTTATAATTTTGTTGATTTGATTCTTCTTTCTTTTTTTCTTGATGAGTCTGGCTAAGGGTTTGTCCATTTTGTTTATCTTCTCAAAGAACCAGCTTTTAGTTTTATTAATCTTTACTATTTTTTCTTTCATTTCTTTTTCATTTTTTTCTGCTCAGATCTTTATGATTTCTTTCCTTCTACTAATTTTGGAGTTTTTTTCTTCTTTTTTTTAGGTGTAAAGTTAGGCTGTCTATTTGATGTTTTCCTTGTTTCTTGAGGTAGGATTGTGTTGCTATAAACTTCTCTCTTAGAACTGCCTTTTCCGCATCCCATAGGTTTTGAGTTGTTGTATTTTCATTGTCATTTGTATCTAGAAATTTTTTTCTTTCCCTTTAGATTTCTTCAGTAACCTGTTGGTTATTTAGAAACATCTTGTTTAGTCTCCATGTGCTTGGCATTTCTTATAGTTTTTTTCCTTGTAACTGATATCTAGTCTCATAGCATGGTGGTCGGAGGAGACGGTGGATACAATTTCAATTTTCTTAAATTTCCTGAGGTTTTATTTGTGACCTAGGATGTGGTCCATCCTGGAGAATGTTCCATGTGCACTTGAGAAGGTATATTCTTCTGCATTTGGATGGAAACTCCTGAAAGTATCAATGAGGTCTATCTCATCCAATGTGTCATTTAAGACTTGTTTTTCCTTATTAATTTTCTGTTTTGATGATCTGTCCACTGGTGTGAGTGGGGTGTTAAAGTATCCTGCTATTATTGGGTTACTGTCAATTTCTCCTTTTATGTCTGTTAGTATTTGTCTTATGTATTGAGGTGCTCCTATGTTGGGTGCATAGATATTTACAATTGTTATGTCTTCCTCTTGGATTGATCCTTTTATCATTATGTGGTATCCTTCCTTACCTCTTGTAATCTTTATTTTAAGGTCTATTTTTTCTGATATGATGATTGTTATATCATCATAACAATCTTTTGTTATGCTTTCTTTTGCTTCCCATTTGTATAGAACATATTTTTCCATCCTCTCACTTTCAGTCTATACGTGTCTTGAGGTCTGTAGTGGGTTTCTTATAGACAGCATCTATATCGGTCTTGTTTTTGTATCCATGCAACCAGTCTCTTTTAGTTGGAGCATTTAATCCATTTACATTTAAAGTAATTATTGATATATATGCTTCTATTGCCATTTTCTAATTGTTTAGAGTTGATTTTGTATATCTTTTTTCTTCTATTGTATTTCTTGACTATATAAGTCCATTTAACATTTGTTGTAAAGCTGGTTTGATGGTACTGAATTCTCTTCACTTTTGCTTGTCTGAAAAGCTGTTTATTTCTCCATCAATTTTGAATGAGATCCTTACTGGGTACAGTAATCTTGGTTGTAGACTTTTCCCTTTCAGTACTTTAAATATATTCTGCTATTTCCTTCTGGCCTGCAGAGTTTCTGCTGAAAAACATATGGGGTTTCCCTTGTATGTTACTTGTTGCTTCTTCCTTACTGCTTTTAATATTCTTTTTTTGTGTGTTTAGTCTTTTTTAGTTTGATTAGTATGTGTCTTGGCATGTTTCTCCTTGGGTTTATCCTGTATGGGACTCTTTGTGCCTCTTGGATTTGACTGACTATTTCCTTTTCCTTGTTGGGGAAATTTTCAACTATAGTCACTTCAAAAATTTTCTCATACCCTTTCTTTTTCTCTTCTTCTTCTGGGACCCCTATAATTTGAATGTTGTTGCATTTGATATGGTCCCAGAGGTCTGTGAGACTGTCTTCAGCTCTTTTCATTCTTTTAACTTTATTCTGCTCCTCAGAAGTTATTTCCACCTGTTTATCTTCCAGCTCACTGATTCATTTTTCTGCTTCAGATATTCTGCTATTGATTCCTTCTAGAGTATTTTTAATTTCAGTAATTGTGCTGTTTGTCTCTGTATGTTTATTCTTTAATTCTTTTAGGTCTTTGTTAATTGACTCTTGCATTTCCTCTGTTTTGTTTTCAAGATTTTTGATCATCTTTACTATCATTATTCTGAATTATTTTTCAGGTAATTTTCCTATTACCTCTTCATTTATTTGGACTTCTGTGTTTGTAACTTATTCCTTCATTTGTGCAGATTTCTCTGCCTTTTCATTTTTTTTTTAAAGTTATTGTGTTTGAGGTCTCCTTTTCCTAGGCTTCAAGGAAAGTTGAATCTTTCCTTGAAGAAGGTTGAATTCTTTCTTGCTTTTAGTTTTTGCCCTACTAAGGTTGGCCCAGTAGCTCATGTGAGCTTCGTATAGGGTGAGATTTGTGCTGAGTTTTTGTTTGTTTGTCTGTTTTTCCTCTGATTGGCAAGGCTGAGTGAGGCGGTACTCCTGTCTGCTGATGATTGGGTTTGTATTTTTGTCTTGTTTGCTGTTGAGGTGAGGTATCCTGCGCAGCCTGCTACTGGTGGTTGGGTGATGCCAGGTCTTGTATTGAAGTGGTTTCCTTTGTGTGAGTTCTCACTATTTGCTACCCACTAGGGTTAGTTCTCTGGTAGTCTAGGGTCTTGGAGTCAGTGCTCCCACTCCAAAGGCTCAGAGTTTGATCTCTGGTCAGGAACAAAGATTCCACAAGTGGTTTGTTATGGCATTAAGGGAGAGTAAAGCAAATATCCAAAATCAAGAAATCAAAGATGAACCCCAGACAAATGGCAGTTACAAAATCAGGCAAATAGTAATTAAAATAATGGAATATACACCCATGAGCAAAGTGAAAACAGTCCAAAAAAATAATGTACAGTAGATTGATCTGGCAAACAGAGGTAATCAAAAATGTTATTTACCAGTTAAGAACAAAACTAACTTTAGCACAAACTGGAAAACAAAACTAAAGCAAGGTGCCAAGTGGGAATAAAGCAATGAAAACAAAACTAACAAATATGTTGAAAGGAAAGAAAAGAAAGAAAGAGTAGATATGCAAAGTTAAGTAGAGGTAGATGAAGATTTATATAGATTAAAGACATTAAAAATTAACTGCAAGGGGAAAAGAACAGTAGGAAAGGCAATTGAAGAAATAACTGTAGAAAAAATATAATAGGTTTAAAAAATTAAAAATTAAAATTATAAAAAAGAGAAAAAATGGACAAAGAAAGAAAAATGTGGGAAAAAAAGGAAAACTCCACAGAATTGCAAAAGCCCAATGTAGAGGCAGAGGTCTATAACAACAATAGAAAGTGTGACTGACTATACACATGTGCATATACACCCGTAAGCAAAATCAAAACAGTCCAACAAAAAATAAGTACAATAGATTGACCCGGTAAACAAACGAAACCAAAAATTATATCTACCAGAACAAAACTAATTAAAGCACAAATTGGAAAGCAAAACTAAAGCAAGATGCCAATTGGGGAATAAAGGAATGAAAATAAAACTAACAAATATGTTGAGAGGAAAGGAGGAAAAGAAAAGAAAGAAAGAATAGATATGCAAAGTTAAATAGAGGTAGATAAAGAAGATTTATGTACATTAAAGATCAACTGCAAGGGGAAAAGAATAGTAGGAAAAGCAAACAAAGGAATAAATGTAGAAAAAATAATAGGTTTAAAAAATTAAAAATTAAAATTAAAAAAATAGAAAAGAAAAAAAAGAGGAAAACTCCACAGAACTGCAAAAGCCCAATGTAGAGGCAGAGGTTTATGATAACAATAAAAAAATGTGAAAAAAAAACAAACAAACTCAAAAGCTTAACTGGATTTCATAGTGCTAATTAAATCGACAACTACAACAGAGGGGGAAAAAATGAAAAAAAAAAAAGAAAGAAAAAATCCAAAGGAATCTACAGAACAAGTCAAAAAGTAAGAATAATAAATGTTTTTCTTGAGTCACTGCCATCAGAGTCCTTTTCTGCGCTGGGAGTCACAGTCCACCTCACCTCCCGAGGATGCCCTCCAACACTGTACTGATCTCTGAACCTGCTGTGGGGGCAGCTCAGATTCTAAGCTGGCCCTACTCCTGTGTGTTCTTGCCTGCAGTGTCCACAGCTATCAGAGTTAGTGCATTTTCTTTTGTGGGAGCTCTCAGTGGCCTTTTTATATCCCATAGACAGAGTCTGCCTAGTTAATCGTGTGGATTTAATCTGCAGCTTGAACAGCTGGTGGGAAGGTTTTGGGTCTTCTTCCTTAGCCACACTGCGCCTGGGTTTCAATTGTGGTTTTATTTCCACCTCTACACCTCGTCCACTGAGGTTTAGCTCCTGAGGCTGCCCTGGAGGGCTTGGGTTTGCCCTTGTGAGGGCCAGGTGTGTAAGTGGTGCACCTGCTTTGGGTCGCAGGGGTTCTGGCAGCACCAGGTACTCAGGGTAGTTGGCAGCTAGGGCAGCAGTAGGCTCTAGGAGGGTATGGCAACCAGCATTGGCCAATACGCTCCAGTATTCTTGCCTGGAGAGCCCCCACTCCCTGACAGATAAGCCTGGGAGGCCACAGTCCACAGGGTTGCAAAGAGCCAGAGAGGACCGACATGACCCTGCGCGCATAAACACAAAACTTTTTTTTTTTTCGCCTGTGGCAGCTCAGCCCCATTGAGAGTTGAGCGTGAAGGTGGTGCAGCTGCTTGGCTTGCGGGGACCCTGGCAGCGCCAAGTGTTCAGGGACACAGACTGCCTCCACCATAGGAGTTATGGCCCTTTCAGAGTCTTTTTTCAAGCCTCTTGTAGCTGACAATCAGAAGGCCTCTTTGGTCAGTCTTTCTCCATAGCTCCGCCCATTCAGGCACTTAGAGGGCTCCCTTGCCTGGGGTTTTTCTCTGTTGTTCCGCAAGTCAGGTACAAAGAGGGGGCCCCCTTGACTGGGGTCCTACTCTGCAAATCAGTGCCTCAGGCACTTAAAGGGGCACCCTGGGTGGGGTCCTACTCTGCAATTCAGTGCCTCAGGCATTAGATGGGCCAGCCTCTTTATAATTCAGCTGCCAATGCTGGTGTGTGGAGAGAGAGCGAGGCTATGGTGATGGCTCCACCCCGTATGCGTGACTCAGCCTTGCTTCCATGGCTGCCTGGCTTTCTGCCAGAGGCATTTCCCACCACGATCTCCTCCCTCACATCCCCTCAATCTGTCCCTCCGCAGTCAACAGCAGCCCTCACACTGGGATTGCTCCACAATCCCTAAACTCCAGCTCCCAGCCACTACCCCTTCTAGGACACCCGCGTTCCTGCCCAGCGTATGTATGGCTGCAGCAAGGACTGTCTAATTCTCATTCCATTTAGGTTGCCATAGATCAGCTGTTTCACTCTCAGCCTTGAATGTTCCTCCTCTGACTCAGACAGTTGCTCCACTGTGGGGATCGGACCCCTGCTTCAGTTCCCCCACCTGCTGAGGGCAGGTCCAGTCCTACTAACACTTCTGTTTTCCCCCCTAGTTCCTTACGCGTGCTGAGTTTTGCGTGGTTCTGTATATTCTTTTCCTCTGGTCAGGTCCTCCTGTCCATGCTCAGCTGGTGTTCTGCATGCGCTTCTGTGTCTGAAGGTGTATTCCTGATTTATCCATGGAGAGAGATGCACTCCACGTCCACCTCCTCCTCCATCATCTTGTACCTACTGACTTTATATATTTTAATGATACAAATACTTAGTATTTTTAGTATTTTAGGTTTGATACTAACCAAAATACTAAAACATACTCATTCTACTGAAGAATGGATATTAGGAAGAATTTTATATTGTCTGAGGAATTACATGTGGAAGATGATTTGAAGAACATTTTTAACCATGTGCCTACAACATGCATGGTGTAACATTCAATATTTAGGAAGGCACAAAAGTGAAATGAGATGTTTTTTCTTCTAATCAATGTTAACCTCACTAGCACAATGTCTTAAAGTTGACTATAAGCATTATTTTTGCAAGTTAAGTTCCACTTGACAGGTCAATCAAACTTTTTTCTACACCTTCTATGTATGCTGCTTACACTGAAGCTAATATTGCTTCCAGATTTCAGTATTATTGTGCCTACAGGAGCATGGCTGAGTTTATTTCATAATCCCTTCCAAATTCAGTTAATTAAATGGAAAAATGTTAGTAAAATCAAACATTTGTCACTACAGTAAAAAGTTTATTCAAACTGCATTTTTCTCTTTTTTGGACTGGTGGTTTTGGCATTGTAAATCTGCTTTCCAAATTCACCCACAAACATGTTTCTGTGGAAACAGAGCTACAAATAGAAGCAGTGGTTATTGATTTTCTTTGGGGGCTACCACCTGGTTTCTGCAAAACCCTGGATAGCATATGCCAACTTCCATGCGTATTTTATCTCCCTTCTCTTTCCCTATCCCTCCCATACCCTCATAGGTTTAAAATAATCCAGGCCTATCAATTATTTATCAAAGAGTAGTAGACTAGCTGATTAAACAAAGAGAATCTGACCTCTGCTTGTTCTTAGGGTGTTGGAGGTGTGACCTCTTCTATAGCCAGCCTCTTATTGTTTTTAGAGAACACTATTCAAGCTGGCTTGAAAATTGACATTAAAAAAACTAAGATCAAGGCATCTGGTCCTGTCACTTCATGGCAAATAGAGGGGAAAAATTGGAAGCAGTGACAGATTTTATTTTCTTGGGCTCCAAAATCACTCTGGATGATGACTGCAGCCATGAAATTAAGACACTTGCTTCTTGGAAGGAAAGCTATGACCAACCTAGACAGTGTATTAAAAAGCAGAGGCATCACTTTGCTGACAAAGGTCCATATAATCAAAGCGATGGTTTTTCCAGTAGTCATGTATGGATGTGAGAATTGTACCAAAAAAAAGGCTGAGCACTGAAGAATTGATGCTTTTGAATTGTGGAGCTGGAGAAGACTCTTGAGAGTCCCTTGGACAGCAAGGAGATCAAATCAATCAATCCTAAAGGAAATCAACCCTGAAAATTCATTGGAAGGACTGATGCTGAAGCTGAAGCTCCAGTAGTTTGGCCACCTGATGCAAAGAGACAACTCATTTGAAAAGACCCTAATGCTGGGAAAGACTGAAGACAAAAGAAGAAAGGGGTGGCAGAGGATGAGATGGTTAGATAAGATCACCAACTCAATGGATGAATTTGAGCAAACTTTGGGAGATAGTGGAGAACAGAGAAGCCTGGCATGCTACCATCCATGGGGTCTCAAAGAGTCAGACACAACCTAGTGACTGGACAACAACAATAACTCAAGCCCAGGATGATCCTCCACCATTCTTTAGACCTTTGTTATGCTCCCTAGTGCTCCCCAGCCTCTCCAAACTTTATTTAGCCCCTTATCCTTTGACCTAGGACCTCCATGTACTTAACTCCCCTCTCAGCTCTGTCTCAGCTAACTCCTACCTACCCAACAGATTGCAGTCTAGACACTTCTTCCTTTAAGAAGTCTCTGCTGACCTTCCCTTTAGACTAGGTTAGACACGCCTGTTAAACACTGCTGTAGCACTTGTAAATGGTAATCATAACATCTATATTGTTATAGATGACTGTAGAAAATAATAGAAAGCTTTAATTAAATAATGAAAAAGTTTGGCATAGTGTCTTAGTTTTCTGCAGCAACTGAAAGAAAATATCACAATGGTGATGGTTAAATAAAGAAATAGAAATTTATTTTTTCCACTGTTTTAGAGGCCAGAAATTCAAAATCAACATGGCAGCATTGCTCTGTCTCTAAGGGAGATTCTGTTCCTTGCCTCTCCCAGCTTTTGGTGGCTGTTGGGAATTCTTGGCTTGTGGCTGCCTTATTCCAGTCTCTGCCCCTGGGATCATGTTGTCTTCTCTTATCTGTGGATCTTTCGTAAGGATGCTTGTCATCAGATTTAGGGCCCACCTGGATAAACGAGCATGATCTCTTCATCTCAAGATCTGAGTTACATCTGCAAAGACCTTTTTTTCCAAATAAGATAATATTTACAGATTCTGGGAATTAGGATACGGAGAACATATCTTCTTGTTGTCCATCGTTCAGCTCAGTGCATATAGTCACTGGCACCAAACACCATAAGGAAGAGCAGCTCTTAATAATGAAGAAAGTAATGATAATGACTTGGTAGAAAAATCAGAACATATCCCCACTGGTTCTTGTTAGAGTAGTGTTTTGACTTTGGTGAACTGTGTCATGGTAAAACCCACATCAGTGACTTCACTCCTGCTATTGTCTCCACAGGAGAGATCCTTGATAGCCTTATCTTACCCAATTTTAAAGTTCAGCTCAAGTTTAACCCCCCCCCACACACAAAACCTATTAAATCAGTAGCAGTGGTAATAAAACACCTAACATATATTCAGTTCAGTTCAGTCATTCAGTCATGTCCGACTCTTTGCAACCCCATGAATCGCAGCACGCCAGGCCTCCCTGTCCATCACCAACTCCCAGAGTTTACTCAAACCCATGTCCATCGAGTCAGTGATGCCATCCAACCATCTCATCCTCTGTCGTCTTAAGTCCTTACTATTAATACTTGCCTGGTGGCTCAGACAGTAAAGAATCTGCCTACAATGCAGGAGACCTGGGTTTGATCCCTTTGCTGGGAAAATCCCCTGGAGGAGGGATGGCAACCCACCCCAGTATTCTTGCCTGGATAACCCCCATGGACAAAGGAGCCTGGTGGGCTACAGTCCATGGGGTCACAAGGAGTCAGACATGACTAAGTGACTGAGCACAGCACAGCACATTATACTTGCCAGGCATGGTACCAAGAGCATTAATTTCCTTTCTGATACCCCCACTGTTCTTCCTTCCTTTGACTTGGTTTAACATTTATATCTGTACCACCATAAACACTATTTAATTATACACTGTCAGATAAATTAATTGTAGGCTATGCAAGTGGCCTATATATAAATTCCTTATAATATACACTACTTATATACTGTTTTACTACACCATATTACTGTGGCTAACAGTCACTAGAGTACTTACAATGGACCTGGAACTGAGTATGTAAATTCTCTCTTTTAATCCTCAAAGCAATTCCACATTGTGTGTACTTCCTTTATTTTCTTTTCAGATGAAGAAAATAAATTTTTGTTAATTGCCCATGGTCAAGTGATGGTCCACAAATGATTCCATGAATCAGAATTTGAGTCAAAGCTGTCTAACTTCAGAGACTTCTCACAAAGACTTGTATGTTATCTTATTTATTTGCCACTACACCATGTAAGTGGAGAAGGCAATGGCAACCCACTCCAGTACTCTTGCCTGGAAAATCCCATGGACCGAGGAGCCTGGTGGGCTGCAGTCCATGGGGTCACGAAGAGTCGGACGCGACTGAGCGACTTCACTTTCACTTCTCACTTTCATGCATTGGAGAAGGAAATGGCAACCCACTCCAGTGTTCCTACCTGGAGAATCCCAGGGATGGCAGAGCCTGGTGGGCTGCCGTCTATGGGGTCGCACAGAGTTGGACACGACTGAAGTGACTTAGCAGCAGCAGCAGCAGCATACCATGTAAGATTTGGTTTCACCTTCCCAAGCATCTAGGTGGATTCAAAGCTTCTTAAGCATACTTGCGCTTTCTATGATGGTCTATTATGATGCTGAGTTCTTGAAATGAATCTTTTTCTGTTTGTTTGTTTTTCGGTCCTGAACTGGATGACTTAAAGAGTTCTTTAGCCGATAGCTATAATTTTGCTCCCATCAGCCATGCAGATGTAAACCAGTTGAGAGACTGCTCAAAATAACCCAAACTGCTCCCTCATTTCATCCCTTTCACCCTTTTAAGCTAGTCTTCCTCAAAGGTAGGGAGTCAAGGAAATCAGCATAAATTGTTTTCCTTCTCAGTATTTTAAAGGTCATAATGTAAGCAGCATTAATACCATCAGTCAAAGGTTGAGAACGGTTAGAGATAGACTCGGAACCCTGTGCCAAAGCTCTCTGCTCTAGAGGCAGAAAATTACATGTCTGTTCCAGAATGTCTAAGGCTGGGACTTCCCTGGTGGTCCAGTGGTTGAAGCTCCACTATTCCAGTGCAGAGGTCGAAGGCTCAATCCCTGATTGGAAAACTAAGATCCCGTGTGCTTCGTAGTGAAGCCAATAAATAAACTTAAAGAAAAAAAAAAAAAAAGGGAAGCAGAAGAAGAACATCTAGGACTACTTTATTTGGTATTCTTAAACAGGAAAACCTTTTATCTTCCCAGAAACATATTCACATGAACAATGATCTGGTAAGATTTCTATACCATAAATTTTACTCATGAAAAGGAAAGATGACAAGAGTTTTTTAAAAAAGATTTTCTCAAACCATCCTCTATGAGTTTTCCAGTTTACATCAGCTCAGCTTGAAATACAGCAGAATTATGGATTTTAACACAACACAGACAAATGCTAGATAGTTTTCTCCAACTTTGATTTTAATATTTGGTCAATTATTTCAGGGCAACTTATTTCCAGTTTCCTTTATTATATCAGAACTTTTCAAAGAAATAAATTCAAAATGTCTATCCCAATGCTTGAGAAATTCCATGGACAGAGGAGCACAGTCCATGTGATCTCAAAGAGTTGGACATGACTGAGCAACCAAACACATATACACACACACAGCCCAATGAAGTATTAAAAATTTTAAATATTATGTTAACAAGTATTAAGTTTCTGTTAAAATTACCAAGCTGATCTGGCAAATAAAAAAATTGAATCCTTGTGCTCTAGAAATGTTTACTTTTTCAAGTGGGTTTTAGAAATAAGAAACGGAAGTACTTTCCAATAGATTCATTAAGTTCTAAATAGTGATGATAACAGTTAACCATTGTTTATGAGAGCTCACCAGGTGAGAATCTAGTTTTAGAATTTTTTTATCTTTGATCTATTTGATCTTCACAATAGCTTTATGAAGAAGACAATGTTTTTATGCCCAATGAACTGATGAGAAAATTAAAAATCAGAGAAATCATGTAATTTCCCCAAAGTCAGAGAGCTAGTAAAGAATAGTGGGTATTTTACTCTACACAGAATACAAAAGGTGTACTGTTGAACACACTGCCCTCTCCAACAATAATTGCCAACACGTTGTTCATGAGTAAACATTTTACAAAGTTGACGATGTAATAATGCTGAACTTTATGTCTGAGCCCTTTGCTCCTGAAAAGCAATAATAGTTAAGATATCTTCCTGCCCTCTAAGGGCTCCCCTTAGGCTCCCCTGTGCTGGTGTATTTTGAGTGAAGACTCACTTGCCTCCTTTTCAAGGACTTCCATAAACTCTCGGATGACCTTCTTGCTTATTTATCCCTAAGAAATTCCAAGTTCCCTCCTGTTTTGTTGAGACCTTCCCCATTTATGACTGTTCTTCCTATTGTAACTGTGTACATAAAATAATCTCCCTTTCTGCATTTGTCTTTCACAGTTTGGCACTGTAACTCTGATATGACGTCGCTTTTGGATCCCTGTGTGCTCTGCCCAGGGAAGGATTTCTGCAACCCTTTGTCCTCTGCTCCTGGCTAGTGATTTGTGACCCAATGGTAAGTCTACCTCCTGGTCCTGTGCTATGGACTTATGTATAGTCTATTCGGTAGCATGGTTAGGATTTGATCTGAATTCTTTTTGAACACATGCCTGATTTCTAATGCTAGCTTCTTCGGGTTTTGTGGTCTGACCATTTGGTAGTCTCTGTAAAGGAATGATTGGTTTATAGAGATCTTACCTCTGTCGGATGAAAGATGACTGAGATTCTGCTTTGTTAGTCTTGCCTGTTTGTCTGTTTGGAGTCCAAATCAATTTAGAATAGTTCTTTGATATGGAAAAGTGAGTTTTTCTTTTCTGGGTTTGTATATACTTGACCTGTGGCCAAAATTTTTAGAACTGAAGCTATAAACATCTCTCTCTCTTTGTATGTCTATGTCTGTGACTCAAGAAGGTCTTTACCTCTCAATATGTGAGTGTGTAATATTTCCTACCTCCAGATGAAATTACCAAATTTGATTATACCTGAAAGAACTATTTAAGGACTTCTATTTTGATTGGCTGACAGGTAAATTATTGCATATGTAAATTGAATATTCCTAAAATATCCAGAAATTAAGGAAATTAAACTACTAAGATTTTCTTTTTAAAACGTTTTTTATTTTCTGTGGTTATTTACTTTTGTCTGCACTGGGTATTCATTACTCTGTGCTGGTTTTTTCTAGTTGTGACAAGCAAGGGCTATTCTCTAGCTATGGTGTGCGAGCTTCTCATTGCAGTGACTTCATTTGTTGTGGAGCACAGGCTCATTAGCTGTGGCACGTAGGTTTAGTTGCTCAGTGGCATGTGGGATCTTCCTGGACCAGATATCAAACCCACGTCCCATGCATGGCAGGCAGATTCTTAACCGCTAGACCACCAGGGGAGTTTCGTGAACTACTAGGATTTTCAATATGCCAAATTTTGAAAATATTCTTACAGAAACCAAATGAGAAAAGTTTTATTATTTCAAACTTACATGCTTTATGTAAATCTTTGGCAAATGAGAGTTGTTTAATATTTTTTGTGTAATAAAAACAGCAATGTTTTCTCTGATTTATCAGCATTGAGTATGATAAACACATAGACTTTTATTCTATTTCCATGTTCTGGGGTAAGACTCACCTCCGTCTTTTCTTATGACCCCCGTATGATTCAAGGATGAGTCCTTTTTTATCTGCTTCTATAAAGCCCCCACCCCCTTTCCTTTTATCTGAAACTTTCCTCATTAGTGAATAATCTACACATTGTAATGGCTCAAATAAAATCAGTTCCTCTGTTGTCTTGTGCATTTTGTCTTTCACATACTTTATTTTATCTCCTCCAATTCTTACAACAACCTTACCAAGCAGGAATCATCATTCTCACTTTGTCGATGAGAACATTCCATTTAGAAAACTCAAGAAAACTAATCAAGGTCATATATCTATCTAGTAGTGGATAGAGATTTGCTGGTTTTAGAGACTGTGCTCTTGACCTGTAATCTATATATCATCATAAACAAGTAAAATTATTCTTTGTATACAGCACATTCAACTTAGCAATGAAATATTCAGTAGCTTCCCATGAGTTAAAGAGGAGTTGTTGTTCAGTCTTTAAGCCATGTCCCACTGTTTGAGACCCTGTGGACTGCAGCACGCCAGGCTCTCCTGTCCTTCACTATCTCCCAGAGTGTGCTCAAATTCATTTCCATTGAGTCAGTGATGCCATCCAACCATCTCATCTTATGTTGTCCCCTTCTCCTCTTGCCCTCAATTTTCCCCAGCATCAGGATCTTTTTCAGTTAGTTGACTATTTGCATCAGGTGGCCAAATTATTGGAGTTTCAACTTCAGCATCAGTCCTTTCTTTAAGCTTCAAACCAGAGCCAAAGTTCATCACTTGAAGGAAATGCTCTGTCTTGAGCAGGAAAATTAATAGTGCTATTAAATATATTATTAGTATGGGGACTCTGTTGAGCTAAGTTTGAGGGACATGACTAGACCACTAACTGCATATACATTAGTGGTGGCAGAAGACTGTATGAACAGAGCTCTCTTGAAAGAAGGCACCAAATACTTTTGTCCCAGATGGAAGAAACCATCTCAGACTATCACACATCAAGTCCACTCTTCTTTAAGTTGGTTTTAAATTTTGGCTATTATTAAATATTATTTTGTTTATAAATCTTGGTATGTCACCCCTGCTGAGAAACTCCCAATTCTCGTGCATTTTTTACTAAGTCTCTTGCTGCAGATTCTGCATCTTTGTAACCTAAATATTTCTGCAGCATATTCCTTGACCATAATGAACTTTTACATTCTAGTTTAGTCTCCTTTTAAAGATTTTTCTTCTGAGTGACTCTGAACAATTAAAAGGCTAAGCAATCAAGACAGTATTTTTCAGAGTGACCCTTACATTTTTGACAATGTAGTATTCTAAAATATTTACTGGAATGCTCTGCCTCTCAGAAATGACTCTCTTGGTGCTTTTAACTAACACAGAAGAATATGCATGGGTGAATCTATTCTAAGATGAAAGCAGTGGTTTGATATTGTCCTAAAAATAACTTTAATTTGGATCCAGTCAGTTTTTTCACATCCTTATTCAAATGATCTGTCTTTAAGTATGGAAGATTTAGTACACCTAGTAAAACATCAGGAAAAATTCTGTAATGTCTTAAGGAAACCTGCTGTTGTTTAGAAAGCTGCATAAAAAATTCCCATCTGCAAATGGCTATTTATTACTTAGTTATTTTTAGATTGTTTTTTTTTTTTGGATGCATCGCTCAAAGTAGCCTCTGGGTACATTTGCAGAGTTTAATAATTAGCTTTCCCACTATAGCTTACACACCACATAGAAGACCACATAAACATAGGATACATTCACATACATCAGCATGTATTCACATGAAGATGAATAAACAGGTAAGTGAGGATGTCTTTCAATCAGAATTTGTCGGCCAAAAATATGATTATTTAATAATACCTTAAAAGTCAAGATTCTTAAGTACTTGACAGTTATCAAGGAGCTATTTCTTTGTTCAGGGATTGTGGTTTGTTTCTGGGCCATGCCTATGTGCCTATATGCTTTCCAGGAGGCTGCAAAATGTCTACATTCTTAAAATGAATTCATTATCTCTGAAGTACAGAAAAAAACTGAACATACTGCAAAATTTCAGTGTAATGCTATCTACTAGTGAGCTGCAACTCCACTGTAAAATAGTTTACATAATCCCTAACCTGGAAAGTGTAAGCATTTAAAATATGCTAGATATGATGCCAGGAAGATCCTCTATAAGTAAGAGTAGCAAAGGTTTCCCAAGATCTTAAAACAACCTGGCATGCTGTTGTTAGAATTAATGAGCTGGACTTGTATTGGCCCTCTGTTCAGAAAATCTCATTCCAGGCACAGACTCAGATGAGTGAACTTCCCTTTGGGACACTGGTGATTTGACCTGTTAAGCCAGTAATTTGTGACTTGAATGACTTGGTTAAAAAGTTGAGCTCAATCAATCAGATTTCTTCTTTTAGAAATTTTAAAGCATGCGAAGGACCTTTAAATTGAAAGACTGTGTAACGATGGACTAAGAGGCCATGTGGGACCACGCGCATGGAGATGTTATGGAAAAGCAGACTCATTCCTGAGAATCTCTATCTATCTGTCTGTCTATATTTGCGACCCCACGTACTATAGCCTGCCAGGTTCCTTTGTCTATGGAATTCTCTAGGCAAGAATACTGGAGTAGGTAGCCATTCCCTTCTCCTGGGGATCTTTCTGACCCAGGGATTAAACCTGGGTCTGCTGCAGATTCTTTATCATCTGAGCCACTGGAGAAGCCTATAGGGTTCACCAAAAGTTCATTTCTCCTGAGAAATCTGTATGCAGGTCAAGAAGCAACAGTTAGAACTGGACATGGAACAACAGACTGGTTCCAAATAGGAAAAAGAGTACATCAAGGCTGTATATTGTCACCCTGCTTATTTAAGTTACATGCAGAGTACATCATGAGAAACGCTGGGCTGGAGGAAGCACAAGCTGGAATCAAGATTGCTGGGAGAAATAAAAATTACGTCAGACAAGCAGATGACACCACCCTTACGGCAGATAGTGAAGAAGAACTAAAGAGTCTCTTGATGAAAATAAAAGAGGAGAGTGAAAACGTTGGCTTAAAGCTCAACATTCAGAAAACTAAGATCATGGCATCTGGTTCCATCACTTCATGGCAAATAGATGGGGAAACAGTGGAAACAATGAGAGACTTTATTTTTGGGGGCTCCAAAATCACTGCAGATAGTGACTGAAGCCATGAAATTAAAAGATGCTTACTCCTTGGAAGAAAGTTATGACCAACCTAGACAGCTAAAAAGCAGAGACATTACTTTGCCAACAAAGGTCCATCTAGTCAAGGCTATGGTTTTTCTAGCAGTCATGTATGGATGTGAGAGTTGGACCATAAAGAAAGCTGAGTGCTGAAGAACTGAGGCTTTTGAACTGTGGTGTTGGAGAAGACTCTTGAGAGTCCCTTGGACAGCAAGGAGATCCAACCAGTCCATCCTAAAGGAAATCGGTCCTGAATATTCATTGGAAGAACTGATGCTGAAGCTGAAACTCCAATGCTTTGGCTGTCTGATACACAAAACTGACTCATTGGAAAAGACCCTGATGCTGGGAAAGATTGAAGGTGGGAGGAGAAGGAGATGACAGAGGATGAGATGGTTGGATGGTATCACTGATTCAATGGACATGAGTTTGGGTAGGCTCCAGGAACTGGTGATGGACAGGGAGGCCTGGTGTACTGCAGTCCATGGGGTTGCAAAGAGTTGGACACTACTGAGCGACTGAACTCAACTTGAGAAGTTCATTTGGGTTTTTGGTAAAATGTTACAGAAAAATATGACATCTTACCAAAAGGTGGACTCCCCTTGTGACTCAGCTGGTAAAGAATCTGCCTGCAGTGCGGGAGACCTGGGTTCGATCCCTGGGTTGGGAAGATCCCCTAGAGAAGGGAAAGGCTACCCACTCCAGTATTCTGGCCTGGAGAATTTCATGGACTGTATAGTCCATGGAGTCTCAAAGAGTTGGACATGACTGAGTGACTTTCACTTCACTTCACTACAGAAAAATGTGAATGACTTTTAGGTTGTCTCAATATATACCTCTGTTTTTCTTAAATCTTAGTTCTTCAGCTCTTTTGTGGACTCCTGTGAGATCTGACAGTATCTTTACTGTAAGCTGATATCTTATGAGCTAGTTTGAACTGCTTTCTATTCCTTTCTGTGAAAAGAACTATTAATAAAAAAGAAGCTGTAACAGAGACAGCACATCATTTAGAGACTAGGTAGCACCAGATCAGGTATATAAATCTGGAAACTAATTTACCAATCAGAACACCTGGGGAGAGCAATCACTCTTCTTTCATAAATGTGAGTGGGTTTTCTGATGTAGAGCTATGAACCCTTCTTTCCACCCAGGACTACCTGTCTAACCCCCTAGGAAGGCCCCTTTCCCTCCATTCTCAGGTACTTAGAAGAGTGATTAAGCCTGAAATTGGGGGCTGAGGAAGGAAGGCGGAAGATGCATTTCCACAATCCCCACTTAGAATGATTAGGTGGTGGTTGTAGAATTAGATCATATTAGGACTCGTGTGCATTTAGGTGTTGTCTGTTCACTAGACTCCTTTTGGGGAAGTCTTTGCTTTCTAGCTATCCTTGTCTGACATTTTCAATTCTTGGACCACATCTCATACCTTTGCTAACAGTTTTTCTCTTCTCTGCCCTTAATCTTCACATGGCAAGTTTTCTTGTCTTGTAGGCCTCAAATGTCACTTTCTCAGAAGGCTTTCTACAGTTATTCAACTGAAGTTGAAACTCTTTTTCCTGACACTCTATTACTTTATAATATTTTCCTCATAACAGTTATTGTTATCTGAAATAACTTTGTTTTGTTTTTATTTTTATTTTTTTTTTAAAGCAGGGACTTTATCATTACTGCTTCATGCTTAGATAAATGCTGGAGACAAAGGAAATGCTCAATAAAATTTTGTTGACTTGATAAACAGTTGAAGTGCTTCCCTGTGGCTCAGATGGTGAAGAATCCACTTGCAATGCAGGAGACTGGGGTTTGATCCCTGGGTTGGGAAGGTCCCCTGGAAAAGGGAATGGCAGCACACTCCAATATTCTTGCCTGGAGAATCTCATGAACAGAGGAGCCTGGCAGGCTACAGTCCATGAGTTCGCAAAGAGTTGGACACGACTGAAGCTTTCGCAATGAACAGTTAATACTGTTAACAATACTCAGAATAGTCAAGCTAACATCATCTATAGTCATTTTACAAGAAAAACTGCCAAAAATTACAAATTGGTTTAGAGTGAGTTTTAGGTTATGAAGACTTGATAAAATTTTACTACCGTGTTAACAATTTGCAAGTTGATTACAAACCTTTCCATTCCTTGAAAGAAAACCTGTAGTGACCATTTCTTACCCAACACATGCTAAGTGTCAGGTACCAGTTTCCAACACCATAGCAAAGTCTGCTAGTAAAGACAAGATAAATGTCTGTTATCAAGTTTTGATGATGTCTTAATCAGTTCAGGCTGCCATGGAAAATACCATAGACCGAGTGGCTTAAACAATAGGAGTTTATTTTCTTAAGTCTGGGTGCTGGAAAATCTAAGATCAAGGTACTGGTAAGGTTGGTTTCATTCTGAGGCCTCTTCTCTGGGCTTTTAGGCAGCCACCGTCTTTCTAAGAGAGAGAAGGTGGGGGTAGATTGAGAGAGATAAATCTCTCTCTGGTGTCTCTTTTTTATAAGGACATCAATCCCTTCATACGGGCCCCATCCTTATGACCTCACCTAACTTTAAGTACATCCCAAAAGCCTCATTTCCAAACACCATCACACTGTTGTTTTGGGATTCAACATAAGAATTTGGAGGGTGGGAGGTGCACAAAAATTCAGTCCATAACAGATGATTGCTACTTTAAAATAACAATGTCTCCTATTTGTATTGTACTTCTATGATTGTAGAGCAGTTTTCCTCCATTTTCTTGTATGATTCCACTCTCAGGACCTTGTAAATTGGGACTGATGGTACAGTTTGTTTTTTTATAGATAAGGAAACTAAGGTTCACAAAAGTTAAGTAGCTTGTTGGAGGTTTTGCACCCAGGAGGCTACAGAGAGACAATCCTATAACCTCAGCATCGGATCTCTGCTCCAGCCCTGAAAACAATCCAAGAGTAATTGCTTTAGTCTAATGTTTATTTTTTTCCCCTGAAGGCTGTTGTAAATCATTAGAATTTCACTGTAATTTCGTTTCAAGTTCAAATGAATCCAGAAAAGGACTCTTTTTGAAAAACCATCTAAAGAAGACTGTCAGTTTTTGCACTCTGGTGTGACCTTTGGGGCTGTCAGCCTATGTTCTCTGTGTCTATTCAGAATAAGAGCTGATTTGTGAGTTTGACTGAGATGTAAATCAGAGGGACTTCTAGTGCATATAAAACCTAATGACTGATGTGCTGTTCTCAGCAACCATGATGAGAAACCATAAGTTAACAACCTATGAGACTCATATTCTCAGCATTGTTTATTTGTGGTTTTGGTTCTAAAATACAGTTGATCCTTAAACAACATGGGTTTGAATTGTGCAGATCCACTTACATAGAATTTTTTTCAGATACACTGTAGTTGGTTGATTAAATCCACGAACAGCCAACTGCAGAAAGGGAGAAATTATACTCAGATTTTTGACTGCACAGAGGGTTGGTGCCCCTAACCCCGACAGTGTATCAGTTGACTAACCTGCAGAACTGTGTTTCTATCTCCAGCCAGGAGTGAAGAAAGTGAGCAATGAGCAGAAATAATTTGGGGTAGACTTCTTAACTGATGTGTACCTACTAGAAATTTCTTCTACATCCTTCTTACAACATTAGCCCTTCTTTTGGAAAGCATATGCTGAATAAAGTCTTTGTATACTTATCCAAATCAGAAGTAATGTTAGTCTGATGAAGGAGAGGTGATCAGGGTTGTGACAGGTACTGGAAGCCTGGAGAAGGTGAATAAATGTTCTTATGCTATAGAGAAAAGGCCTGTTTCAAACCTCGGTGATATCTTTTCTAGGGGGCGAGAGGTATTGATCACAATCAAAATGGAGGAGATGGGAAAGGAGCCAACTAATAAAAGACTGGAATCCAGCCTGTTCTGTAGCCACTGACCATATTTAAAGGGACCTTCAAAGAGATTGGAACACATTCTTGGCAGGAAGTATACCATGACCTCTTATTTTTATAAAAAGTCCCACCTTCAGTTATATGGGCAAAGCTCCTTGACATAAATTTTCAGGAGTTAATATGGAAGGCACAGTGGTGATAATGTCTGTACAAACTAAAAACACTTTTATACCTAAATCGTCTTCCTTTCACCTCTGCTCCAGGTTTGCTCCTGATTGATGGGATAGCAAAATGCTGTTGGTGAATTTTATCTGTATTAAGGTGGATAGTTCTTGTAAGCGAGTCCCCATAACCACCCTATTTTCTAAACTACATGTAAGGAAAGCATAATGAAGAGCTAAAATGATGAATCTGCTTCACCCTGTTATAGTGTACAGTTGGCCCTCAGTACCTACCAGTTCTGCATCCGTGCAGCCCACCAAACCAATCTGCTGATGGAAAGCCGGCAGAAATGGAGGGCTGATGGTGCTATGCCATTTTATATTAAGGGCTTTGAGTATCTGTGGGGTTTGGTATCCACAGGGGATCCTGGATCAGAGAAATGACTGGATCTGACCAGGGGGGATCTCAACTGCAGTGTCTCCCCATAATGGTAGATTACTCTTAAAGGTGAAGTACATCACAAATTCTTAGTTACTTCAGTTAAAGAAGAACATTTTTGATTGATTTACGCTCAGAAATCTAAGTCTGAGATGATTTAAGGTTCTGCCAACTCTTTCTCTCACTTGGCTTCTCAGATGCATTCATCGATGGAAGAAAAGGATGCTACGGTAGCCAGGAAGCCTGGAAATGTCTGTGACACAGTTTCTTTAGTGGATTCTGCAGCTGCTGATCTGGGTTTGCCCAGGGGAGTGTGTCATCCATATGAACCACATCTGCCCTGTGTGTAAAGGTGGAAGGAGGGTTGAGAGGGAATTCTGTCCCCCAGAATTCTTTCCCCATCACATCCCTTCAGAACTCTAAAAAGGCTGATAGCTGCAAGGCTGGGGCAAGCAGGTAAAAAAGCAATCTTCTTTGGGTTTTCTCCCAACACATTCACTGAGCTTTCTTGGCAAATGAAAGCCTCTTCCATTATTCATTCATTTTAGTACATTCTTATCAAGTGCCTACTCTGAGTCAGGTATTGCGCTGTTGCTTGGGATACAGTGCCTGTATTCAGGGAGGTGTTGCGGGCTTCTTGGGGAGAGAGAGGAGGAATGAACAGAACACTGCAATTCCCTGAAGACCATGGTCCCCAAAGAGAACAAAAGCTTTTATAATGGACGTAGTTTGTATCACACGGAGCCTCCTGTCTGCTTTGTACAAAGGAAGATCTGCTACCCTTTGCCCTTTTTTTTTTTATATAAGCATAGGCTTCATAGTGTGGTCTGGAATATCTGTATTACCACTGAGAGAATTCAAAGCCAGGGAGAAATTATTTGTGGTAATAGGTATATTTGGATGTGTTTGAAGAATTTTGACTAGCTGGTAGCTAAAAAAGGCAAGAAAATAATTTTCTCCTCTCCAAAGAAAATACAATTTTGAAACTGAGACAGGGTCAATTTTGTTGGTCACGACAAAGAATCTTTCTGCTACTATTTATCTGTGGGAGTTTCTAGGAATCTTTAAGAGAATTTCAGGAAGACAAATGGAATGTTTCTTGTTTTCTTTATAAAGAAAATTCTTTTAAAGTTCAAGGAGGGGTGTGTGTGTGTGTGTGTGTTTGGGAATGGGGGGATGCCTGAGTGAGAATGCTCTTCTCAGTTGGGCCCCAACTACCTTTTAGGTTCCAGTTACTCCGTCCACCTCAGTGCCACGTGCCCCTGTATTCTGTATGGCAAACACTCCAGTTCTCACCATTTTTCAGACACATTTCCCCTTTCTTTGTCAATCCTTGCTTGCTGCCCCCAAACTAGATACTACTCCATTGAGGCTTCCCTGGTGGCTCAGATGGTAAAGAATCTGCTTGCAATTCAGGAGACTGGGGTTCCATCTCTGGGTTGGGAAGATTCTCTGGAGAAGGAAATGGCAACCCACTCTAGTAAGTATTCTTGCCTGGAGAATTCCATGGACAGAGGAGCCTGACAGCCTACAGTCTATGGGGTCGCAAAGAGTCGGACACGACTGAGCAACTAACACACACACACACCATTTGTTGCATCTCAGGAACACCATTCTCATATTCCATGGACAGAGGAGCCTGGCAGTTGCAGTCCATGGGGCTGCAAAAACTCGGACAGGACTAAGCAACTATTGGGCGTTTTAAATTTTAAAATTCTCTGGGCAGTGATAGGAACCAACAGTAAATGGCTTGTGGAAGCATGATACATAAGTTTTAATGTGATCCAATTAAAATATCCAAGCTTCAGTATACATATTCTCTTTTGTGTATTGTTCAATCTCAGTTTTCATCTCCCTGAAAATATTCCACAGTTGCTTTTTTTGATCTCAAGATCCTGTGCTCTCAGCCCTGCCTTCTACCATCCCAAGAAATATCCTTTTGATGAGATGATAAACTTAACCATCTGCTTTTGGCACAGTAACTACTCCACATTGTGGAGTAGAGAGGGGGTCTGGGGCTGGTACCCTGGATGGTTTTGAGCTTTTGGAGGAATCCACCTTCCTTACTTTCTGAAATGGATGATAGTGGGTCATGAATGGAGACACAGCTTTTCTATCGGGGGAGGAAGCACCATTTTCTCAATTCTTCCACCTGCGGTTGAGGCCAGAGGATCAGGGTACATTTGTTCACGACATAGGTTCTAATTTTTGTCACTAACTGGAAGAAGTTAGGAAAATCAGACCTCATATCAGTTAAATTTGTTTGTTTTTTTCCTTTCTACCGAATACAATGTGAATTTTTTTAGTAATTTAAAAAGATCCAAAAAATTAAATAGCAACGAAATGCAGTCCTGCTAGTGTCCTTCGCCAGGCTAGCAGCGGTTAGGTGAGTGAGCAAGGGCATATCTATAATTCAGCTCGGGAATATTTCTCTTAATAATTAATAGAGTGCCACAAAAGGAGGAGGCCAAATAGGGCCCTCGAACAAAGCTGCCAGCTGAGGACGACAGTGGTCGCCTCGGAGCCAACTGACCCGCCCAAGGTCGGAATTGCTCCAGCAGTCCGGGCGCGCGCCACCACCGCCAGCTTGGCCACAGGCGGAGCCGGGAGAGGTGCCCGGAGCCCCGCCGCCACTGAGCGCGGGCGCGCGCGCGCGTATATGTGTGTGTAAATTCTCACTTTCCACCGCTAATCTTTCTTTTGACATATTTATGAGAATTGCGTGTTAACATCCACGTCCAGGGGGCACTTCAGAAGGCAGCCACCAAATAAGCAATCCGGAGTCCATAGGGGGTGAGGAGCCGCTGCTGGCGCACTCGCGGGTCCATGGGGTGTCGGTGTATGTTGGGGGGGGGGGGAGTGCGTTTTTTGTTGTTCAGTGGAGGTGGGTGGCATTGGAGATCCGACCACTGGGACAGACACCCCCGGGAGCCAAACCTCTCGCCAAACCGTATTTCTTTTTGCAGCAACAGGTTCCCCGAGGGCTGCCCCCCGCCGCCGCGGGGCGGACTGGCAAGCCTGTTCCTAGCCCTTTGACTCTCCTAACTCGGACCTCAGCCTCCCTTTCGTAGCCCTTAGCCTCGGCCCGATTCTAATTTCAGTAATCCTTCCCTTCTCCGAGTCTAACACCTGTGTAAAGTCGGTCTCCTCCGAGCCGGAGACGTCCGACCCCAGAGCTGAGGCCAACAAACTCTCCACAAGGGAGGCGGAGACCGAGGGGTCTGGGCGCGCTTGCGGGCGACTGGACAGCTCCGGGCTGGCGGCCTCGCCAGGGATGCCCCCGGGGGTCCCAGTCCCACAAACTCGTTATGATGCCGGGGTGGGGGGTGCGGGTGGGGGGTGCTGTGTGGTGGGGTGGGGTGCCGGGGGAGATGCAGAGAAAACGCGTCAGGAAGAGAAGACACCCAGAAGCACCTTGCAGTCGAGCCTGGACCTGCCGTCGAAGTCACGTCTTCCAGCCTCTCCTGACCTTTCTGCCCTGCCGTCGGGACCGCATTTCAGCTCCAAAGGGGACACCTCTCCCTCTGCGATTAGCTCCTCGCCTCTGGGGGCGCCATCTAGGGGACCCTGGAATGCTGCCCAGTGGCTCCCGGGAGCTTCGGCGTCTGGGGGCCGGGCCGGGGGGCGGGCAGCCGCGGCATCGTGACTGTGCCCGCCCCGCCGCGCCTGAAGGCGCCCCTGGCGACCGCGGTGAACGCCCCACCCTCGGACGGCCCTGGCCCCGCCCCCGGCCGGCGCGCGCTCCCGGCCAGGGGAGGCGTGTGCTGCTTCTGCAGCCAGCGAGAGAGCGAGAGGGATGGATATTGGAGGAGGAATTCGGGCTTAACAAGTGATCGCTGCTGTCTAGGATTTTGTTGTTGTTGTTGTTTTTTTCTGGGGAACCTTGACTTCTTTTCCCCGTCGAGCCCTTCTGTGCTGAACTCCAGAGGAAGCAGGAGTCTTGGGGTCTTCCCTGGGGCAGCCCTGATCCTCACCCCCTGGCTCCAGCAGCGAGAACTCTGTGCCCCCCCCCCCATCCCCCACCCCCGACCAGGCAGTAGAACTTGTTCCGTGGATATTTGGGAGCTCCCACCTGCCACACCGGAGCGATTCCTTCCACCCCCAAGATCCTTCTTCCCCTCCTACAGCTGTTGCAGCTTGAGGGGGGGAAAACAAGCCAACCGGGGATTTTCTTTATTTTTATTTTGCACCCCGCCTGGGAATGGTAAGTATGACACCTCTCTTACCTTTCCTCTACTCTCCTCTGGCTATTAAGAAACAGTGGACATTTGAGGGATAAATAATGTCGAGAATGTGACAGAAGGGCATGAATGGAAGACGGTTAAAAATAAAACAGGAGGTGGGAGAAGGGAGGTGCAGATGCTGCGCGGCGCTCCGGGGGGCCAACAGTTGTTATTTTCCCAACCCCGGGGATGGGGTGCGTGCGCCCTGGTTAATGTGCCCGAGCGGGAACCTAGGTCTGGAGGCGAGGGCGCGATTAAAGATGTCGTTTCCCAACGAGGTGGGGTTTAGATTTAGCATCGTTTTGCCTCATCTCAGACTCACCGGTTCTATTTCTTTGAGAACAGCTGGTGAAGGGGTTTGAATTGCTGCTTCTCCCAACATTTGGGGTTGAGTGCATTTTCTGAGCATTTGAGCAATACATAGAGACTGTATAAATGGCGTGCGTTGAAGTATCTATTTCTCACGGTATTGGCCCTTGGAATTCTCTCAATCTCTTTCTCCTTTTCTCTTCCTGATAAGGTTCAGGTACCACCCTACAGTTGCAGGAATTAGCACTGAGAGAGGAAAACAGCCTTGATGTTGGGGGTGGGGTGGGAGGAGGAGGGGCGCGATGCTTGACTCTTGTTTGGGGGCGCAGGGATTGGGGAATAGGTAGTCAGCAAAATTCTATTAGTTCGTGGTGTTAAAAGAGGAAAGGATATTCCCCTGCAAGGTCTCTCCATAAAATCTCCTGCAAGGTCTCCCCCATAAAGTCTCCTGAGAGTCAGCTTCAATAGATTCTGCTAACATGAATACCTTGAGTGGAGAAGGGAGAGAAATTTTAAACTAGTCTGATTTGCTGGTTGGAAGGATTTTTTTTTTCTCTTTTTTCTTTTTCTTTTTCTCCCCACTCTTTCCCTTTTTATAGACTCTTCTTCCTCTTCTGAGAATAGTGAGGTGACTGGTAACAAATTAGAAGGAAGATAATTTGCTCTATGTACAGCTGGGGGAGGGAGTTAGGTAAACAAAAATTAACAAACCCAAGTAAAGAAGTAAGTAAATAAGAAACTATTTGGTATAAAGAGGGCAAGTCTAGCTCTCCTGCAGAGTTGATTGTGAATTAGAAGACCCTCTAACTCCTGACCTTCCGGGAGTCAGTTCAGTTTGTTGGAAGAGGGGGTGTGAGTAGTATAAGAATTCACAGGCACTTTGGTTACACTGGGGCTGTATTTAACTAGTGTATTATAACTGCTTTGAGGGGGTTGGGCAAGAAACTGAGGAGACTCTCAGGCTGTTTGGCTTGTGACAGTCTTTAAAGGATATTGGCCTGACCCTCCACAGAGAAGATAGATATTTGGAGACCTTGTGAGAGTGAGCATTTCAGAGTAGGAGATGATCTTGGGAGTCAGGCAAAGGAGGAGACCATTCCAGAAAGCTTCAGAGGTGTGTTTTCTGGGTTCTGCATCCCAGTCAAGCTCACCTCTTGCCCTGGGAGAATGTGATTGATCCGGAAGGGATGTGTGATTGGGAAGACCTTTGTTTGCTACTTCCACGACTGTCACTTGATAAAACCTGGGTGTGTTTAGTCTTCTAGGCCGACAGGATTCAGCAGCAGGTGGTCAAGAGGTGGGTCCTGTTAATGGCTCCAGGAAGCCATTTCTCTTATGCTCCCCAAGAGCTTCCAGTAACAGAGGTTGGTAGCTGCCTTGAATCCTGGCTGTTGTTAGCCTCCCCAATTCTCTGGGTCACTCTGCATTCTTGGAAGTCTTGTTGGACCCAGGGAAGGGAAGATGCAAGAGGAGACAGGAGAAGCGAGATTAGGACAGGCACATTTACAGGTTCTGGCAGAGGAGATGAGTTAGTTGGACCTACAGAGAACAAACTAAGGAAGAATGAAGGTCAGGAATACCAGGTGATGGGGGAACAGAAGAGGGCAGCAGGGAAGATGTGATCAGGAAGTGGCAGACTGGAAATAAACGGAAGGAGGGAGGGAGGGAAAAGAGAGGGGGATTTGGGCCATGGAAACTATGGTTAAATTATAGGGAAGAAAGTATCATAGGCTGAAAACAAAGTGCACACAAACTGGGATTTGAAACATAAGGAGACAGTCCTTGAGCAAAGTGTAGGAGGAAGCATCAAGGTGAACATGGGGGAACTGCAAGGAGAGAAGATGATTATTAGAGAAGTGGAAACTGGGATTAGCTCCTAGGCTGTGGGTGGTAGGGAGTGTTCTGGAGTCTGGGGAACAGAAAAACAACAACAGGGACATGCTTCAGGGAGTCAGGGAATGCCAACTTTATACAGACCACTTGCGAGCCTCAAAATGTCCTGGATGTCTTCACATTCTGTCCTTCCCCCACTTAGACAGTGGTATAAGGACATACGCATTTGGGGGTGGGGAGATTGACCATAAAGTATTATTATGTTATTAATAACTGCAAGCCTTTGTTGATATTCCTCATGTACAAGGCACTGTGGTGTTCTGTCAACATCAATTATCTCATTTAATCCTTACACAAGTGGGATGGGAGAGGTTGTATTATTATCTGCACTTTGTAGATGAGGTGACTGATGCCTGTTCGAGTGGTGGAACCTGGATTAAAGAAAACTGGTTTTTCCAACTCCTCTAATCCTGAATCAAGTCAGAGGGGTGGAAGGCCACTGAATTCAGAAATACTTGATGAGTGGAAATTTGAAAAAAATGCCTTGAGATGAATGAATGATGCAAGCAGCTGTAAAGTGACAACATTGTTATTGTGGAATGAAGAGGGTGACAGTGAGAATTAAGACCTAGCATTAGTGGAAAGGTGGACTGAAAGAAGAACCATGTGGGTCGAGAGTGGAGAGAGGAAAAATAATTAAGTTACGATGAAAGTAGACAGTGCTGAAATGATAGCCAAAGAAAAAGGATAGAAGGATCTTTAGTGAGAAGGAGATTTAACAACCTGCCCCATGACTTCTCCTTGGAAATTTATAGTCGCTTTGGTGCTTTATATAATGGCTGGCTTGCTTGAGGACAAGAGAAAGTGTATGTAAAGGAAATACTCAGTTTGCTCTTTATTATTTGATTCTTTTTATTTTTCTCCCATGCTTGTTTCCCTTCCTTTTTCCAGGTGAAGTGGCTTCTTCTGCATGATTTTAGCTGAAGGATGCTCTGCATTTCCTTGATTTCTATGGAGACCTCAGAGCTGGGCTTGCCCCCCCACTGACACCTCATCTTGCATCTACTCTACCTCTCAAGGTCTTTGCCTCTACAGCTAGCTCAACATTGCCCCTAGGTCCAGGAAGCCTGTGATGAACTTCAGGGGAGAGCCGGGAGAGTCATCCTAGGTTTTGAGTGGCAATGCCTGGACATACTTCAAGTCACATGTTAACATGGGTCAGGCTGTCACTAGAAGGCAAGTGCTAAGACTTAAAGGCTTATTTGCATTTTATTTAAATTTCATGGACTGAGCTTTGGACAATTTCCATGGCAGAAAAAATATATTCCATTCTCTAGGCACAACTGCCGGCGGTCGGCTACTTGCTGTCGTTGAAACTTGCAGCATCAAGACCAATGACATCCTAGTTGTATTTCCAGATTTGAACATCCACCCCAAAACAGGTGTTTTGGAGACCCCGACATTTTCTGACTTTTACTTGAAAGTGCCAGGCCATCTCTCCAGAGGAGCCACGCTCTGGAGAGCAACGTTGAGTCCCCGAGAAGAGAGAGCATGGGGCGTGCTGATTTAAAAACAGAAAATGCAAAGTTGGACTGAAAATATCCTTCGTCTTCCAAGCAATCTGCTTAAGGGTTCCAAACTTACCTTAATTTGGTGAGAAAAGAATCTGCCCTATTTTTCTTTCTTCTTCTCCAACTGGAACCAGCCATTTCCCCAAACCGCCACCATGGAGGTGGCAATGGTGAGTGCCGAGAGCTCAGGGTGCAACAGTCACATGCCTTATGGTTACGCGGCTCAGGCCCGGGCGCGGGAGCGCGAGAGGCTGGCTCATTCGAGGGCGGCTGCGGCTGCGGCGGTGGCCGCGGCCACCGCTGCGGTGGAAGGCGGCGGGGGGTCTGGAGGGGGCGCCCACCACCACCACCCATCGCGCGGGGTCTGCACCTCCCACGAGCCCCAGAGCGGCCGGGGAAGTCGGAGGAGGCGGCGACCGCGCGCGGAGAAGAAGAAAGTCCACCACCGGCAGAGCAGCTTCCCTCACTGCTCTGACCTGATGCCCAGTGGCTCGGAGGAGAAGATCCTGCGGGATCTGAGTGAGGAGGACGAAGAGGAGGACGACGAGGAGGACGAGGAAGAGGAGGGAAGGTTTTATTACAGCGAGGAGGACCACGGCGAGGAGTGTTCCTACACCGACCTGCTGGCCCAGGACGATGGAGGCGGCGGCGGCGGCGGCGGCGGCGGCGGCGGCGGCTACAGTTCGGTCCGCTACAGCGACTGCTGTGAACGCGTGGTGATCAATGTCTCGGGTCTGCGTTTCGAGACCCAGATGAAAACCCTGGCCCAGTTTCCCGAGACTTTGCTGGGGGACCCTGAGAAGAGGACTCAGTATTTCGACCCTCTGCGCAACGAGTATTTTTTCGACAGGAACAGGCCTAGCTTTGATGCCATCTTATATTATTACCAGTCAGGGGGCCGCCTGAAGAGGCCAGTCAACGTCCCCTTTGATATCTTCACCGAGGAGGTGAAGTTCTACCAGTTGGGGGAGGAGGCTCTGCTCAAATTTCGGGAGGACGAGGGCTTTGTGAGAGAGGAGGAGGACAGGGCCTTGCCGGAGAACGAATTTAAGAAGCAGATCTGGCTGCTCTTCGAGTACCCGGAGAGTTCCAGTCCAGCGAGGGGCATAGCCATCGTCTCCGTGCTGGTCATCCTCATCTCCATCGTCATCTTCTGCCTGGAAACCTTGCCGGAGTTTAGGGACGACAGGGATCTCATCATGGCCCTGAGCACGGGCGGGCACGGTGGGTTGTTGAACGACACGTCGGTCCCCCACCCGGAGAGCTCAGGGCACACGATCTTCAACGACCCCTTCTTCATCGTGGAGACAGTGTGCATCGTCTGGTTTTCCTTCGAGTTTGTGGTTCGCTGCTTTGCTTGTCCCAGCCAAGCCCTCTTCTTCAAAAACATCATGAACATCATTGACATCGTCTCCATTTTGCCTTACTTCATCACGCTGGGCACGGATCTGGCCCAGCAGCAGGGGGGTGGCAACGGGCAGCAGCAGCAGGCCATGTCCTTTGCCATCCTCAGGATCATCCGTCTGGTCCGCGTATTCCGGATCTTCAAGCTCTCCAGACACTCCAAAGGCCTGCAGATCCTGGGCCACACGCTCCGAGCCAGCATGCGCGAACTAGGCCTCCTGATCTTCTTCCTCTTCATCGGGGTCATCCTCTTCTCCAGCGCTGTGTATTTCGCGGAGGCAGATGAGCCGACCACCCACTTCCAAAGCATCCCCGATGCATTTTGGTGGGCCGTGGTGACCATGACAACCGTGGGCTATGGGGACATGAAGCCCATCACGGTGGGGGGCAAGATCGTAGGGTCTCTGTGTGCCATTGCAGGTGTCTTAACCATCGCTCTGCCGGTGCCGGTGATTGTCTCTAACTTTAACTATTTCTACCACAGAGAGACGGAAAACGAGGAACAGACGCAGCTCACACAGAATGCAGTCAGTTGCCCATACCTCCCTTCTAATTTGCTGAAGAAATTTCGGAGCTCTACTTCTTCTTCCCTGGGGGACAAGTCAGAGTATCTAGAGATGGAAGAAGGAGTTAAGGAATCTCTCTGTGCAAAGGAGAAGTGTCAGGGGAAGGGGGATGACAGTGAGACAGATAAAAACAACTGTTCTAATGCGAAGGCTGTGGAGACCGACGTGTGAATCTCGCTCTCCACCCGCCACTGCTCGCTCCCCCCAATCCCAGCATCTCCAAATATATTTATGCATAGAGAGTGCAGTTATGAAAATGATATATGCAAATGAATCCAATGCATACAGTAGTACACCATTTAATGGTTATACATGGCATAATTGTTACTAAACTTGTATTACATATCAAATAAATGATACATCTTGGAGAAGAGGGAGGCTTAAGTAGGAGCAAATCTATCTTTATATTTTTATTAGAATGCAAGAATTTTGCACATTAACTGGAAGAGATGTTAAAAGTAAAGACAGTTCCGTAGAGAGAGAGTGTGTGTGTGTGTGTGTGTGTGTGTTTGTGTGTGTGCTGCGCGTGCGCATATGTGTGTATGTACAAGTAAATTGTCAACGTTGTTAGTATTCGTGCAGTGATGGGAAAAGTTGGCATTTTGAAGTATTTACTATGTAAGAACTAATGAATTTGAGCAGTTGTTTATCAGTGCTTTAATAGCATTTCATGTCTTTGGATTCCATAGCTGTTGTTTTTTAAAAATTGTAAGAATTACTATGTAGAAAAAAAGAAAGTGAATTATTTAATAGAGTATAGGTCACAATTTTATCTCGGATTTAATTAAAGTTTATTTTTAACTGGAAATTAACTTTTAAAAAGGCTGCAGGGGCCTTTAGAAATTGATTATATTTTATTATTAATTTTGGGAAGATGTGACATCAAATGCCTAACAATAATGGAAGAAATGGAATCAGAGAAACTGCAACAAATTTTGTTCACAGTTAACAGGACTGGAATTTTCTTTACTTTTTTTTTTCCTTTGCACTACTTTATATGCTGGAGATTGAGAGAGACTTCATACTGTGAATGTTTACAAATGTAACAGTTCAATGACAATCATTGGAAGAATGATTTCTTAGTCTTATTTTATTGTTCTCTTATTTTCTTTGTGTAAGACAAATGGTCACACAGATAGCAGCACATGATTCCCTTCTTTTTTTAAATCTCAATAATTGATCTGCAAAGGGACTATGAAGTCAAATTTAGCAACTGAATCTTTTGAAATTGGTCTGTTAACAATGATGCTTCTGAAACCATACTATTTTATATATTCTTCTGCCTTTAAAGCCAGAATAATTTAACCAAAGTTAATGCATGCACTGAAAGAATTCTTGAAGAAATAAGATGCCCAGCAGCTACAGTGATTATGGCTTAAGAGCTTTGTATTAAATGTGTGACATAAATGCTAGATTTACTAAGTTTATTTATTTGTGTAGCGACTTAAGGGACAGAATGTGGGGATTCACCTCAGAATTCAGCATTCTATTTGCTCAAATTGATATAACAGAACTGGTGTCAAAACATTTGCTTTCCACATCACCATCATTATCATTTTTATGAAAGGAATTTATGACACTTAATAACTGAATTTAACTCACGACAAGGTGTTCTAGAATGTGAGGTAACAGCTAGTGATGTGACTTACATTGTTAAGTCATCAAGAGATGTAGCTTAGCAAACTCAGAATGCATAAGAGGGCTTATTCTCCAATATTTTAACTTCTGTTCTTTATAAAATGGTTGTTCTGAGGTCTGGGGGGAAAATGCTATGAAAGTTATCTCAGCACATAATGAACTCTGACAACTGTGAACTTTAAAAAAAAAAAAAGCTGGAGTAGCTTTTCTCAAGCCTCATAACCCCAGGCCATCATTTGCTAATAACATAAATCTTATCTCTCCTTTAATGGTACTTAAAATTCAAAGTAAATGCAATGTTGGATTTAAAACCCAAGTTTTATCCCCTTCTCTTCACCCCTTCTCCACCACTATAGAGGTACACCTCTCAGGAACACCTTTGGGAGAATGAAAAACAGCGGCAGTAGGGTCTATGGGGGTCGATTGTGCAGACCAGAAATCTCTAGTGGACAACAGAGAGTGACAGAACAAGGAAATGCCATCTTGTAACAAGACTTCCAAGGTGGCATTTTAATATATTTTGGATTTAGAGCAAAAAACGTAGCAAACATTAGACTAGGGTAACACTGTTCAGGTTGGTCACCGTGCACTTGGGCAGGTTTCTCTGTGCATCTCTGCCCCTCCAGTTTCCTCTTACTGAAAAAGAGGGCACACAGTGCATTTGTTAATGTCACAGAGATTTTACAGAAGGCAAATGAGAACATGTGAAAACTCTGAAATGCCAAGTTCCGTATAAATACCTGATGTTACATCTACAGTGCTTCATGCTCCTCTGGGAGAAAAAGAGGTTTAGAACCCTTGAGTTACATGCTTTATTAGGATATTGTAAAAATCATGGATAGGTTCTGTAATTTTGAGCTCCTTACAAGCAGTTGATTTGCAGACACAAGATAGCTTGTCATTGAATGATTAACTTTAGTTTCTTCTCTTGGGGGAGGATCCCAGGCTTGTTGTGGTATAAAAAATTGGCTCTGTGGACAAGACACCATGTATCTTTTGCTGTACCCAACTAGGTCAGATTATTTCTTAAAATAGTTTAAATGTTCTGTGGCATTGGTTGTTTATTGACCATGCTATAATAGCAATAGCAATGATTTGGCTGTTGAGAAAATGTATTTTGTTGGTTCTACAGCATCTCCTTTTTAAATCTGAAAAGTTACATTAAATTGTATTGATATATATTTGAGTTGGTAATTCTGAGAATCCAGAATTTAGGAAATTCTGTAATATAGTCATTTAGGGACCTTAGGGGTTGTTTATCTTACATGGTTTTCTTAAGGGTCAAGAAGTGACAGCAGGGGCTTCCAAACCAAATATTACTAGGTTATCACTAAATGTTTGTTTGTGCTTTTTTCCCTGCAAGACGCATTTATTTTTGGATGTCTGGATCTTGATTCCACACTAGGAAGGAAGCATTTTAGCCCTCAAGACTTGTATAGGAACACTTCTGTGTGGAACAGTTCCCTTATAGAGAATGTGTGAAGGTAGATTCCTCAGTGCAGCTGAGTATTTTCTTTCCAAATCACAGCTAGACAAAGTTCTTTAGTACCATTTGTGAATGTTCTATACTAAAATATGCTTCTAGGGGTTATTTGTAACTGATTTAGCAAACGATATATTCTTCAAGGCCACCATACATATTTGATTGTAACATAAAAGAAAGATGACCCTATTTAGAGATTTGAATTCTTGGGATCTGGGATTCTTTTGTTGCTTTTTAGATGATAATAAATGTTACCAAAAGTAGAATGTTTGAGGGTTATCCTAATCAGAGTCTTTTCAAGGGTAGATGCATTGTTCTCTTTTGCAAATCCTTGGGAAGGAAACAGTTATGCATAACAGTTATGGGAGAGACGGGGGATTTAAATACTCCTTTGATCTTCTGTGAAAAGGGAGCTTGTGGGTTCCTGGGGTGTGACAGCTGGTTTAGGGGTCCAGAGTCAACTTGTTGACGGTAGGCACATCATTTCTAGTCCCTGATTCTCAGGTTTTTGTTTTTAAATGTACAGTCAGCTGACTAGGCTACATATCAAGCTAATTTAGTGTTTTCGTCAATTCCACAGAATGTTGGTGCTGGAAGGAATTAAATGATAATGTAGCCCAATCAAATGATAGTGTAGCCATCAACTCATACCAGCCTTGGTTTTATAGTTAAGTAGGAAGAACAAAACAGTTTTAAAATCTCCCTGTTAGGTTAAATGCAGAACCAGGAGTTTCAAATTTAGCTTTAGAGTGTGAATTAAACCAAATAAATTGGGTTTATGTTGAAGCTATTTATTCTAGCAACTTCTAAAGCAAAGAGATTCACTTATTAAAAAATAACTCCTCAGTCTCCAGTTGAATACACATGGTGAAAGTTGGTAAGTAAACATTTTGATTTCTTGCTTTGTTATAGTACAGTCTTGTCAGTAAACAGTGTGCAAACCTGTGCTGGGGATCTCATTTTATGCTTAGACACATGTAGTGTTTCACAAGTGTTGCTGCTTTCCTTGTCAAATTTGTTTTCAACAGGATCGCTGAAGCTCTGGAAATCTTTTCTTTAAGCATGTATTGAAATAGAATTCAATATAGGATTAAGAAATACCTAAGGAAAATACTGAGTTAAATACATACATATATACTTTTTTCCCCGTTTTTTTCGAAGTCAACGTTAACCAGTGGAAAATTATTTTTAATTGCATCGGAATCATAAACATTAGCACCTCCATGTCCTAAGAGAATCAGGCAGGGTTGTTGATTTTCAGATTGTGATACATTTTCAGCACTAACATTGCAGCTATTCCTTGGTAAAGTGGGAAGTAAATACACCTCAGTTCAGTTCACATTTGTAAGTGAACGTGTGATGTTCTTATGCGCACGATGCAGAGTGTAACATCCCTCTTTATATGTTTTTTTTATTGATACAGTTTAGAATGATTACGGGTTGTCATTCAGTGACAAAGGGGCCTGTTCCAGGAAATCTTCCTGACCCAAAAGCCATTTTGAATTCTGCAAGGGACATTTGGTGTGAACAAAAGGTACCTCTTGGTTTTCCTGCCTGAAAAGAAGCTTGACTCAAAACACAGAATTCCTCAGGCCAATGTTTCCACCACTACAGGTTAGAAGACAGTCCTACTTTCTAGTACGGAGATCCAAAAGATCTGTTTGAAAGAAGGTTGATGGAGTGGTTTGTGTTTAAGGTTGAAGGGACCAGACCTGTTTACTCAGTAAATGGGAATATGTACTTTTGAAATGTGAATTAAGATTAAGATTGTGATATGAGTGTTATTTCTGACTTGGTTTTCTGTTTCCATAGCCTCCCTAATTTCTCATAGTGTCTTCCCAAAGTACGCTAATACATATTAGACCATATGACCCAATTTGAGGTTCAGAAAATATGTTTACTTTATTTATGGGTAAATAACTTAATCCCAGAGTATGAATTAGGTGATTTGAAAAACAGCACATACTGAATAAGTGGCAGCTCTAAGTGAGACCCTAGCACATCCCCTTTCAGGCCTGTTGGTAATACTATGTGGAATTGATGTATAAGGCAAGTGATGTGCTAAATAAGAAGTTTTGCTGTCATCTAGGAAAGAATAGTTCCATATTCCTTTGTCATGGTGTTGCTGATCTGAGATTCAGTTTTTAATCCATTTTCTATCATTGGTATCTTTGAAGGAGAATTTCTATCTTGAGTACTAGGAACTAAGTGATAGTTGACCCACAGATATTCAACTTTTGCTTCCTGACCTGCAAGTTATCTATTGTATAGATTTTCCATAGCTAGTTTCTCATTTGAGGCTGGCTTTCAGACTCAGAACCACTGTCTCCCGTTTAACAGCCAGTCTAGAAATGCAAAATCATAAAAAGAAAACAATGCAGTCCAAAGAATAAAAAAGTATACAGAATTCAGAAAGCCAAGAAAAACCTAACTGGGAAGCCAAGTCTTTTGTTCAGATCAATGTGTCACATACGTTAGAGTGAAATACGAAGGATTTAGGGGTATCCTTTGTCATGGCTTCTCACCACTAGCAGAGATAACTAAGTGGTGACTGTCATGGTGGATGACCTAAAGCAGAGATAAGTTGCTGGAAGAATATACATTGTGAACATTTTCTGCGAAGACAGTGGAAATCCCAACATACGTTTGTTGTTGTTCAGTCACTAAGTCATGTCCAACTCTTGGCGACGTTATGGACTGCAGCCCGCCAGGCTTCTCTCTCCCTCACTACTCCCGAAGTTTGCCCAACTTCATGTCCACTGAATTGGTGATACTATCCAACCAGCTTATCCTTTGCTGCCCTCTTCTCCTCTTGCCTTCAGTCTTTCTCAGCATCAGGGTCTTTTCCAATGAGTCAGCTGTTTGCATCAGGTGGCCAAAGTATTGGAGCTTCTTTAACAACTTACTTTAACAATAATCTTAATAGTAATTTGTAGGAATAATTAATAACCATGGAAAATATGCTGTCTTTTTCCAGTTTTTGGTATTATGTGGAAACACACTTGGATTGTTTTTGATGATTCTGTAGACCAGAGACATATTTTTAAAGCCAAAGAGCATGAAGGCATTTTTACCCACAGTAGGCTACTTGCTATTGAGGGGTTGATCAGTCACCTCTTAAATCAGTCAAAGTACTTAAATAAATAGCCCCTGTGGATATCACCTAAAGTTGTGTCAATGCTGAGCCAAAGAATTATGTTCGTTTTAGCATAATTAGATTAATATATTCATATGTTTATATATATCACATGTTTCATTTTCTGCCTTTATTCTGGCAAAAGATATAAGCAAATGAATGGGCTGAGGCACTAAAGGAAACTTCTTAATGTGAAATGACAATGTGTAAATATCATGTGTTAGGGAAATGGTAACACTTAAAGATGGAAGAGTCTTCATACTCTACGTTGGATTTTTATGCCATACAACCACTGTAGTATTAGGGTTAAACTCTGAGACATTCCACTGGGTAAGATGTGGAGTTCATTGTCAGGCAAGGTGTTTATATTTTATGGAACATTGTAAAATGTTTATTTTACTCTTCATGGACATTATATAAAGGATGTATATAAACTGGACTATGTGGAAACTGGACTATATGGCTCCATAGATCTACTCTGTGCTCTCTAGAAATAGATTGACTTGAAGCTATTATCTTTCTGCATTTTTGTTGTACCTGTTGTTCGTCCGTAATTCTCTTAGGTTCAATTATAGGAATAAAAGTGTCAGATTATTGTTTTTTGTTTTTGCTTTGGTGAATGTTCCAGTATCTTTCAGCCTCTGAGGGCACACACATATAAAACTGGAAAGTGGAAAGTTCTGTATCTCTTGGAGACCAGGCCTATATTCTCTGAACTCTCTCAGTGATAGAGGCCACGTTTGTTAACATGGACGAGGCATGCTATTCTGTTTATAAACTTAGTTCACTCATATCTGAATAGACTGGTGATTCTCCTCCCTGGAGAGCGCTAACGGTGTTGATGGCACCTGAGTGAGTCTTTTTTTCTCCTTCAGTTGGTAGGGATCATGAATCAAATGAGGCTTTCATTTGCTATCAGACATGGTAGGAAATAATTAATGAAGCTCCCCCTGGACTGAAATCTATCGAGAGGTGGTGGAATCTCTAGGGATGTAGTAAGATTTTATATTTATGTGTTTTTTGTTTTTTTTTTGCAATTTCTTGTCAGTGTCTTATTGGCATTACTATTGGAAGATAGATTTTAGTTTCTTTTGATAAGAAAATAGAGACTGTGAGTTCTACATTATTTTTATTAGCTTCAAAAGTATCTCTGATTAAATACTTTTAGAAATTAATTTGAGATTTGGAGATTGCAGTATCTATTTAGAGCCATTTATTTGGAGGGAGAATTATCCTATCAATAATGATTCATTTATTCAGATTTTGTGGGAGGATAATGTTTTTCTTCCCTTTATTGTGTCTTTTCCACACTTTATTTAAATTTATGATTATAGTTAAATTGGTGGATATAAATGTTTATCTTCCAGCAGACCAGGTGAAATGGTTATGAGTGACTAGAGAATGACAAGAATGTTTGATGATCTGTTTTGCAGCTTTGGCTATTAAATGATCTAGAAACTGATTTCAGTATATTTGAAACATGACATAGGGAAGTGTATATATAACATAAAACCATCTAGATGACAGAGAAGGAGTGCTAGGAATAAATTTTCCTTCTGAGTTTAGAAATCTCAGAGTTCTTGACCTGTTTCTTCCAGATCTGATGCAGCCAATGAGAAGCTAGTAAACTGCTTTTTTTTTTTTTCTTCTTGCTGTAGCAGCAGGATATAAGAAGGATGGGAACGAAGTGGGAGCTAAGGGAGTGAGAGGGAGGGGGGCAAGGGACAAAGAGTTATGCCTAAATGAAGTCATTAATTGGATGGCAAAAATAGCTAGGTCAGTCTAAACATCACTTTGTTTGATAGTGCTGCCTACTAATATGTGTTAACCCAAGATGTACAGAAAAGTGAATTTATCACTTGGTATTGGTACCAGACTTAGTAGGCATGTGTTTGTATAGGTCGCAATACCCTAATTTCCTTTGCTCCTAGTCTTTGAGAGCACTCACATTCAAAACCATAAATCTGTTGCTGAGAATTAAAGCTATCTGTCTTATTAAAGATTAAACTCACCTTTCCCTTCAGAGCAAGGGATTCTTTCACGTCCTCAGACGATTACCACTTGGGCAATTACTATATTTCACAGGGAATAATTCCCTCCTCTCATCTCACTCCCTCATCCTAATACAGAATGTTATTGTGGTAGGGTATTAAAACCAGTACAGAATTAAGCAACCAATTGAAGCCCTGGGAGTGAATGTCACTAATACAGAGCTGAATGATGTGTTTATGTTGGTTATTGCCGGTGTGCAATTCTTAGAGGAATGGAAAAAAAAATCATAAAATCTGTGCAGCAACAAAATTAGAACTCCTTGCTGCTGTCATATGCTCCTTGCTGATTTAGCTGCTGCTCATCCTCAGAGAAGAGGTGTTATTTCACTACTAGAATTCACATACTTCACAAGCTGCAAGGCAGTGTGACAAACAGTGGAGAAAGGGTTAGATTAGACAGATGAAGATGAAGTAATGTACAGTATTTTAAGGTGAGAATCGTCTTGTGTCACCAGAGTATATTTACGCACTCAAGGGACTAAATTGACTCTTTGGAGGGGAAAGCTTGCTTAGAATTACCGTTTCTTTTTTGTTTGTCCATGGTATCACTGTTGGAGATCAGTCTAGCATGGGATAAATCCTGCTGTCATTGCTAAAATAAGCTGAAAATAACATGCTGGAAACACTTTTTTTTGTTTGTTTCTGTTATGAAAAGCTGTAGTTACGTTATAAGCTTTGCAAGAGAGATTAGAAAGTCATTCAACTTTCAAAAATTTTACCACATTCCTAAAGAATTTGAAAAGGAAATAGAAGATTCTAATATAAGTTCTAACCAAATATAAACTGGTTCTGGATAAAGTGTTCAAAGCTTTCCTTTTTAGTTTCCTCTTTGAGTTTTCCCCCTCAGTTATTAGGCCTGTTGCTTTTAAACAGCAGAGATCCAACATGTAAAATGCTTGCCACCCCCACTCACCTTTGTTTCAACAAAAGCCCAAATTGGGAATGCTTCTGCCACCCCAGGTTCACAGATTTCTCAGGGAAAGCTTTTTTTTGTGTGTGATCCAGGTAGATGTCTTCCCATTTTATAAATCAGGTCATGCCAGTGCATACCCAGAAAGCTTCTATGATCACCTGCAATGTGAGACTATTAGGTTCAGTTATTATGGTAGGTTATTTTCTGCCTATTACTGAACAGCTGGGATTTTAGAAACAGCTGGATGATTAGTTGTGTATTTTTCTTTTTTTTTCACCCAGATGCTTTATTACTGTGTAGAAACAGCCCCAGTGTGGAATGAGCTGGGAGTATAATAGCAAAAATCTTGATTTGATGCCACTGTTGTTATTAGGAACATAATCAAGAAAATTAAGGGCAAACAGTTTTGACTGTTGTTTACTTTAAAAGCATGTTGTTAGAGGCAATGCACTCATTTCCATTCCTGGACAAAGCAACTGATTTACCAACTTTTTAAATGGCTCTCGCAATAGTCCTCAGGCTACTGAAGCTCTGCTTTGGCTGTTACATTTTACTTGCTTAAGGGGAAATGTCTACACAGGAGGAGACATCACCTGAGTTTTCCATTCACTGTTGGCAAGGGGAGCTGACAGAGCAGGCAGGCTCCGTCCTCTCACTCACCAGGGTCTATTTTTAGGTTGGTCCCTTTGTGACTAACTTCAGCCCTGACTAGAGGGGTTGAAATTCGAAGACAACACAATGTTTTATTATGAGCATTTGCAGGTTTATAAAACTGTTTCGAATTGTGAAAGGGACACATTTAATTCAGGCGCTGTTTGTTGGTTCCTCATCCAGGGCTAAAATTAGAATAACTTCTTTTCTTTCACCAATTATTTTTTTTCAAAAGAGGTTTGTTAAGCTCGCATTAAGTGACTGGGCTGTGCTTGCATTCCAGTCTCTAAATGGACTAACACTTCAGAGAATCACAGTCTACGTAGAAAGATTTTTGAATTATGGAAAGATTTGTTTTTCTAAATAACAGGATTCTTGCTTATTATTACTATTACCCCATCTCTTCCCGCTAGAATCTATATGCGTGACTTGGTCTGGTTTCTCTTTAGAGAATAAATTCCCAGGGTATCATATTTTATTAATACTTTTTATAAATTATATCTAGTGTCTATAAAGTGCTTCCATTTCTATAATAGCTTCTGTTTAAACTGCATAGTAAATGGGACCAGATTCAACTTGCCAATTTTTCAGGATTCTTGCTCATATAATAACAATTTTCAGTGCTTTCGAACTGTAATCACCTCTACAAAGAGTATTTACTTATTTTAATTCCCAGAATTTATATTTCTTCTATTTGATAACATGTGATTATTATAACTCAGGAGGAGAAAGACAAAGATTTGATGGAAATAATAAACATCTGTGAAACAGTAAACAATAATTGTATTTTTTAAATTCCAAAGTAGATTTTTTTTCTAGGACCATGGTTCTTTTGTTGCACAAAAAACAGTTGTTAGGCACATCTGTATCTTCCTTTTTCCTTGGGAATAATATGAGTGTCACTGATGGTGCATTTTCAAATTTTGACTTGAGTAAAGACCTGAGTTCTTTGAATAAATATAAAAAAGATTGTGCTTCTTGTGGACTAGCTACCTAGACAAGCCAGATGAGACTGCGTCAATTACATATCTAAGTCAGGGCAGTTGAGGCCGCTGTTCGGAATTTTTCTGAGATGCCTTCTGTCTGCATTGCTTAGATCACGTAAGTGTTTGCTCAAATGTCTATTTGCTTTCAAGATGCTGTCTTGATTTCTTTCTCTTGGAATTAAGGCTGTCACATTTGAAATCCGGTTGTAGTAACATGTTTAGCTTTCTATATCTAGCTTTAACTTCTTCAGAACAACTCAAACTTCTATGAGATTTATCTTCAGGAACATCCTTTTTTATTTTCTGAGTGTTTCAGAACATACGGTAGAGACCCTGGATTTTAGTCTTCATTCAAGTCAAACAACCATTATCTTTAATTGAAGCTGCTTCTGATTTGAAGCCAAAACAACTGGTTGGTCAGTGAAAGGAAGGAAAAAAAAAGAAGCCAAGTTGATGTCTGGCATTGTGAAGTCACTGATTCAATTCTGCCTCTTAAAAGTCATTAGTATGAAACGCATCCTAGATTCTTTTTAAATTTGGGGAGTTTTCAAGTACTCCCTTCACAATTTTTCCTGAAAGCATTTGCAAACTTTTAAAAGGTATAGTTTAGCCTAAATAAGCAAATACTCAGCTAATATTTGACGATTTTTAGCCAAATAGCTGAGTTGCTCATTATTTACTGTGACGAAGGAGAGGACTGTTACAATTTATTTTAAACACATTAGGTATTGGAAATGAAAATACATATATTTATTTATAATTTCTGAAAGAGACTGAAGGTAACAGCAAAATGTTTTGTCTGGTTCATTCAGAAGTCCTTAAACAGAAGCCAATTGCACTGAAAATATATCAGATTTATCTATACCTAACTAGAGAATGTAATTTAGAAATAAGTAGATTGTATTTCTGAAATTTTAAAATAAATTCATATTATACAACATTACCTATATTTAGGGCCTTTGAAAAAACACACTAAATAGTCTTAATGGGTGTGTGTGAAAGTTCTCAGAATAGAGTTTGACAATTTAAAAGCCTATTTCCCTGGAAGAGCTATATGTTTGCAGAAGAAAAGTTGCTTTATGTACACATTTGAATATAAATATATGACTCTAATTTTAACTTTTATTTTAGATCTTTATCTTAAATTTGGTTTCATTTTTTCAGGTATCAACTGGCTGGTTTCTGTGACATTAAATGATCATTAATTATTTGTTTCTGTTAGAATAAAACTTTACCTTAAAAATAAGAGGGACTAATAATTTGTACAGATTGACCCCTAGAGAATTAGTACATAAAACAAACATTTCTTTTTTCACTGCTCATGTAGAGGCATTTCTCAGTAATTGTGTTTTTCTGCTTTTAAAAAATTTGAGATTCACATTATTTAACGAAGTATTTATTGCAATCTACTCATGCTCTTTATCAAAACCTTACTATTTGCCATAGGAGAAATAAACCTCTTGGCCCCCATAGAGTAGTTTTAAAAGCATCTTGTAATAAAACTCTCACCAGAAAGATGGTTCCACGGTAGATATTCAAGGACAGTATTATAGGCAGCTCTAAGGTCATTTAATGGAAAGTACAACCTAAGTGATTCAGTTTCGCTTAAAAAAAAAAAAAAGGAGCCTATATTCTTATCAAGTTGACTGTTACCATAGCTCCAATGTTTTAAATCAGTGGATGGTCAAGTGAAAAATTGGGGGTGAGGTATAGATAGTTTTGCTATTAAATGAAATAACATTTTAATTTTAGTTCCATTCTTACCTCTGAAAACAAATTCTAATTATAGGAGATGCTTAGTTTTCTAACTGGCAGATAACAAGAGCAAGAAGTTCAAGTAAGATTAATCAGAGTAAGCAGAATTTGCTTTTTGTGGTGTTTATGCTTGTGGCTATAACACAAACTGATTATCTTATAATGTGTATCATTTGCATGTTAATATCATCATATTTTAATAACTTCCAGGGGAAGTTATAATTAATAATTTCCAGGGAAGCCTAGGTGGTAAATTTAGGCTGTGTGCATTGCAGCCAACTACCATTTAGCAGATGCACAGACGTGGTCATAGAGTTTGCCACTGTCCACATCACTATTAGTACTGTAAACATATTTGTGCTGAAAGCTTATTTTTCATTTCTTCCTTAGGTTCTCGGAGAAGAGTGTTTGATTTTTATTTAATTTAAGAAAATCTTTATTTTTTTAGGAGAATGTATTGACTCTGTCCGTGAAATGGAGATCATGTGGCAATAGAGTGTGGGAGAAGTAGTTGTGTGTTTTTCATAGTTTTGGCCACTTAGGTTGTCTGTTCATTTCCAAATCAAAACTTACATATGTTTTTCCTTGATTGGATAAAGTGGTTGATGTCTGCTTCTTATCCGTGTGAAGTGGTTTAAAAGAAAGTCATACACAGCTGAGAAAAGAGTCATCATTTGTGTTCATACTAGTGGAAGATAAACTTCATACTTAAGCCTGGCTTGTGCTACTACTTAATGACATGGGAAACTCAAGGGGGTGTGGTGTGCCCCATGCAGTCCAGCAAATTGTAAGAGGTTCTGGAATCATTTGAATTGTGCCTCTATGTTGATGAGGTTGGCCAAAGTATTTATTCATTGCTTTTGTAGAGGCTATGCAGATGCTTTCATGTATTTTTTAAAAGTACTATTGAAGTCTGTTTATTTCATGCTTATATTTCAGAGTATAATATGATGATCACATGTAACCACGAGGGCATATGATCAATAACAAAAAGAATAGTAGTTACATAGTTAAGGCCTGGGGAGTTACTTAAAATATTTTTTTAAACTAAAATAATATAACCCTGTTATATTCTCAGTATATAGAATAGAGAAAAGGTGAGGGGGTATTTTGTTATTCTAACTCTAACTCCTTTTTTCCTATGCATTGTTATCCTACCTCATTATAATTATAATATAATTATAATCTGAGTTGTGTTTTTTCCTGATCATAATATCATTACCTTTTCCTTAGTGTCACTACATAGTTTTTTAGTATTCTTTTATATTTTGCATGATTTTGTGTCTGCACCATAATCTGTCAAATCATTGTGCATAGTTTTCTTGTTCATTTCAGTATGATGGCTATTTTTTAGATTGCTTTATTTCATTTTAAATAAAACTAATATCTTCCTGGATATAATATTTTTTAAAAAATGTTGCTATTTTTTAAAACTAGCTTCACAATAGTAGTTGTTTTTAAATAAAGATATTTTAATTTTAAATTCTATTGCAGTCTTTTCCAATATAATATGTTAATAATGAATCTAGTGGGGTAAGAAATTTTGAAGATAATTTATTTGCTGTTCTCTGCAGTTTAGCAAACATTAATCATTTAACTATTATCAATAATGTATTGGCTATACACTGACCTTAGCTTTGCCTATTCATATAGCAAATTGTTTTAGATAATAAATATTGCTTGAGCAGCTCATGACAAAGTGGTGCACATTAGTTCTCTGCTCTCCTTTTGTAAGCAGACTCCTGTACCTTTTCATTTGGTTTTTGGTGATCAAGATAATTATATATTTACCCCCTAGTATCCACGAGAAATTGGTTCCAGGACTCATATCAGACACCAAATCCAAGAATTCTTAAGTCTCTTATATAAAATGGTGTAGTATTTGCATATAATCTACACACGCCCTCTTACATACTTTAAATCATTCCTTGATTACTTATAATACCTAATACAATGTAAATGTTGTGGACAGAGTTGTACATACAATATAAGTGCCATGTTAATAGTTGCCAGCATGTGGCAATTTCAAGTTTTGCTTTTTTGGAATTTCCTAGAATTTTTTTTTCCCAAATATTTTTGACCCATGATTGGTTGAATCCAAGGATGTGGAACCCACGGATATGGAGGCCCAACTGTATCTCTTTCTCTCTGTTTATTACCTGAAGGGCTTGCCTTCAGCTTTCCAATCTCTCTTAACCCTACCATCATTCAAGCCTTTCATCTGTCCTTAAAACAACATACTCTCCTGAACTCCTGGTCTCTGTGGTTTGTGAATGATTTCATGGTAATGTCATCATGGGATATTTAATAACAGGGGATGGGTTTTATCTCCAGCTTCATTTCTCCTCTTTCTCTTCTCTTTTTTCTTCTTTTCATTCAATTCCTTTCTTCTCTCTCTTTCTTTCTCCATTGAATATTTAGCTTTTGAGATGAAAACAGTTTGAAAACTTGAGATTCAAGCCAAGCAGTCTGTCTCTGTAAGAGAACTGAGCTATGTAGACTATTGAATTTTACAGAGATTAAATGTTATATTCTTATGGTACTTGTCTCTGGAAATAATACAGGTTATTCCTGGGAATATTAATTCCTGCTCTTGAGGAATAATCTCTGTTTGCTGAACTTCTTGGACTCAGTATTTTAATGAAAAAAACTAGGGGTGGGGAAGAGGAATGGATAATTTTTTTTCTTCTTTTCCTTGGCAGTTAAAAGCACATTTTTAGCTACTTTTTCCAGGACTCCTAAATGGATTTATGAAAATTTTGAAAACTGCTGATTTTAAGCTCTGAGCTCATAACGCTTGTTTCTTATTATCTGCTTATCTTTGGAAATACTGGTTTCGGAGAATTGAGCTGTTTCCACTTATTCCTGGAGCCCCCTCTTGCTTTAGGAAGAAATAGTAGAAATAAGCAAGTTTTTTTTTTTTTTTTTTTAAAGTTTGAAACAACTTAGAGTATCCTGTGGACAGCTTACTTACTACATTTCTTCTATTGTACCTTTCTTTTCGGAGAGAGACGTCTTCGTATCTTAAACCATAACTATGGGGTTTAAGGGTCAGTTGTTCCAATAAAAAGGCAGTAAAGCCAGGAGCCAAATCTCAGTTTCTAGAACAAACAAGTAAACAAAGAAATTAGAACATTTTAATTCACTAAGTGAAACAGTGAGATTATGAATAATGCTTACATTTTTGAATATTTACTAGTTGTGTTTGGGGATAATTTCTGTGCACTGGCATGGTTGTACCAGTTGTTTAAATGCTGAAATATTGTTTGTACTGATTGGTACCCAGCAGACTCTCTGGAGCTTACCAAATGCCCCAAAGTCTTGGCTCCTCCCTTTAAATCTCTTCAAGATCCATGAATTAAACTCCTGGCATGTCAGGGGCCCTCTAAAACTCAGCCCCACTGCTAAGGCTATGATTTATCTTCATTGTTCATGCTTTCACAGTTCTAAGTATATTTTAAATATTATTCCTGATATGAGACCAGTCTTCAGGTGATCCTGTAGTTCTAGCATTTCTAGATTTTGTTTCTAGTTCTGACAACAACTTTAGCTTCAGGTATTGTAGATCTACTTCTCCTATGCCTTAGTCTATCCATTTGCACCAGGGTCTGAGGAAACCAGACTCATAGAAAGGATGGACAAATACCAGTTGGAATTTGTCTAGTGATCAGAGGTTTTAATTATACCTTGGTTTACATGTTAGTATGTAGATCAATTAGCATTTTCTGTGTATCTGGCCAAAACCTAGTGGCTTAAAACAACAGACAGTTATTAGGCATGATTTTTTTTTTCCTTTATTTATTTATTTTTTTTCCAGTGGGTTTTGTCATACATTGATATGAATCAGCCATAGATTTACACGTATTCCCCATCCCGATCCCCCCTCCCACCTCCCTCTCCACCTGATTCCTCTGGGTCTTCCCAGTGCACCAGGCCCGAGCACTTGTCTCATGCATCCCACCTGGGCTGGTGATCTGTTTCACCATAGATAATATACATGCTGTTCTTTCGAAACATCCCACCCTCACCTTCTCCCACAGAGTTCAAAAGTCTGTTCTGTACTTCTGTGTCTCTTTTTCTGTTTTGCATATAGGGTTATTAGGCATGATTTTGTAGGGTGACAATTTGGATTAGGTTCTGCTGGTTGGTTTTTATTTTGGTCATACAATAGATCCCACATATGAGTAGTTAGCTGAGTGGACTGCTTCTGGCTGATTGATCCCAGATGGCCTCAAACACATATTTTAAATTAATGGGGGTGATCAATCCATATGCCTCCAGCATTTATTAGTAGCAGGACAGTCTGTGCTTCACATGGCAGCTGGGTTCCAAAAGCAGCAAAAGAGGGCAAACATGAGGTAAGCACTTCTCAAATCTCTGCTTACATCTTCTTTGCCAACATCCCATTAGCCAAACAAGATACATGGCCAAGCCCAGATTCAAGGGAGTGGAGAAACAGAGTTCTCTTTGTGATTAGAGAAGTTATAAAATATTTGTGGCCATTTTTCTGTTGATGACAACATGACAAAATTTCTTCTGATAGAGAATCTATCCCACATGGGAATTCCCTGGTGGTCCAGTTGTTAGGATTCCCTGCTTTCTCTCTGGGGTGCTGGTTCAATCCCTGGTTGGGGAACTAAGATCCTGCAAGCTATGTGGCACAGCTGCCCGCACCCCCCCAAAAGCAACAACAACAAGAAAAATTTATCCCAGAACAAAGAGATATCCCTGTCTATAGAAAGAATGCATGGGAAAAAGAATATTTTAATTTAGCTCACTTTTAAAACTCTCTTCTGCCTAGTGTACTTTGGGACATTTATGGACTCTGGATCATATGTGCTTGTGAAGGAAGTAGTTATTTTTTATCTCTTACTTTTTAAAAAAATTTCTTTCTGAGAAAATTATAAGCTTCAAGAGAAAAAGAATTGATTGCTTCTTTTGGTATTCTTTCCCAGTCTAGTAGCCAACACATAACATTATTGTCTAATCCATAGTCTCTACTGACTAGACATAGACAAGAATTTCATGTTAAGTGTAATTATCATTTTATTATGTTTACTTGTGGCTCAGTGCTTTTTAGCAGTTGTTTAAAAGAATTATTTGAAAAATTAATTTTCGCATTAGCTTGAGCTACTTATTTGTGCCTTGAATTTTGAGCCAAGAACACTGGTTTCTACTGTGAATGTAAAGTTTATTTCTTGTGAAATCCGATAAGGAGTGTCCAACTTTGGATCTGTTCTACATGCAGCACATGTGAATTTCAATTCTGTCAGTTGCCAATGAAACATCTGGTATTAAAATGTGTTCAATTTGATATTTGTTGAGTGAAGTATTAATCTTGCAATAAGTTTTCAAGTGATTTCAGAGTATTCTTTCTGGCTATTTACTGATACCAGAAATAGTTCTGTTAAACTTGGTACCTTTCTTGCCATGTTATAGTAGATGTCTAGCAGCCACAGAACAAGGAAGCTAATATTTTTTCTAATGTACCTGTGAGAAGATGACTTAAGAATGACTATATTTTTTCCCCCTCCCTATGGTATTAAGATGCTTTTCCAAATGTGTTTGATAGCCTTTCTATCAACAAATCATATAATGTTACAGAGACTTTGGAAAGTACTGTTGGTGGAACAGATAAATCCATGTATTTGGAAAAGTTCTCATCACTACCCATAGTCATATAATAATCAGTTCAGTTCAGTTTCTCAGTGGTGTCCACTCTTTGTGACCCCATGGACTACAGCATGAGGAAGATCACAAAAATTATAAGTGTATATTTAATGAAAGAAGATAGTAGTAGTCCAAAGTTATTTCCTAAATTTATGTTGTTTCATTTTATAACATTTATCTTGCTTTTCATAAAAGGAACACATACTGTTTTTATAGGTCATTTTTTTGTGTGTGCTCTTTGCCCAGTGATATGATGGCTAATATTTCAAAGCCAAAGAAAAAATATTCAGGATCCAGAGGTGACAGGAACCAGGATCAAAAGATCTGGAAGAACTTTCAATTTGGCATATTTGTCAAAAATGGCTGGGCAGACTTAACTTCTGTGTCCTTTAACATGCTGCTGGTACTTTCAGACATCTTTTAATATCACTGTAAAATGTGAAAAGTCACAATCCAAAAGCAAGAGTGGAGTCAGAAGCTGTTTTATGGGACCACATATTGCTGCAGTGCAGTCATCAACGCTGACTGTCCAACTCACGTCCATGCCTCAGTCTTTTCCCTTCTGATGGAGGAGACCATTGAATTTTGATCCTCTCACTTATCCAATAGTTGTGAAAGCGCTGAACCAATCAATAAGTGAAGCACTCAGGAAATAGGCCCCACCGTGAAAATCCAACTTATTAATTCTGTTATGGCAAATGTTAAATGCTTGCTAACTTATCTTGGAAAATATGGCAAAATTAAACCCATATCTATTTTTTCTATTATTTTTAAAAAATCATCTCTATTGAGGTATATATAGCTTTTGTAAAATAAGTAGTGCCTACTTAAAAGAAGTCAATGAATTTTGACAAATGTATATACTCGTGAATCCACCACTACAGTCAAGATGCAGACATCTGATCCTTGACTCCGGCACCAAGGAAATATGCATTTTGTCACTATAGATTGGTTTTGCAGTTTCTAGAATTTTGTATAAATGGAATCATACACTACAGACTCTTGTTTTTGGCTACTTTTACTTAGCCTCATGTTTTTGATTCATCCGTGTTGTTGCATGTATTAGTCAGCAGTTGGTTTCTTTTTATTGCTGAGTACAATTTCATTGTATGGACGTACCACATTTTGTTTAATCCATTCACCTCTTGAAGGATGTTTAGTTTTTTTAAACTGTGTTTTGTTGACTTTTTCCAGCAAGTCTTGTTCTTAGTGTCATCTGCTAATAGTTTCATGTCCTTAAACCTAAATTTATTCATCCTTTGTTATTTACTCTACTAATTAGATTTATATTTTATACACTATAAGAAACCAACCTATGATTAAAAATTTATATAATGTAAGTGGAATTGCTTAATATTTTTAAAAAATTAGTTCTTAATGATTTCTTTCCTGAATGAATTTGCTTCTAATCAAGAAGGTATAGTCATTTTTTTCAGAGGTCACTTTTATCTCTGGGCCCTTTCTGTCACTTTGCTGGCAGCAATGGTGAGGATTTCCCTAGAAATAATATGCTGACATGTAAGTAGACCAGCAGTCTGCTGACAGTGCCTTCCTTGCTTCAAAGAAACAGTATATGACAATTAGAGTGATTTCAGTTATAAAGGTTGATAAATGAAATGTAGTGTTTTCTATATTCCCCACTTGAAATACAAATACAAACTCTGAGCTTTCCATAAGTTTTTTTTTTTTTTTTTTTAAAGTAACAGCCTTCTTCTGGAAATTACACTCATAGAGGGAACTGTAGCCTCTCCACTAAGAATTTAAATTTAAAATTCACATTTTAATTCCTATTCTCTCTTTCCTTCCAGTTCTCTTTCTTCTCTATTTTCCTTCTGCATTTATTTATTTATTTATTTTTTTGAGTATTTTCCTTCTGCATTTATAGTTCTCTCTTTTTCTTCCTTTTCCCCTTTAGCCACAGATTCTCCAAGGAAGGACTGAGCCCCACAAGAGAAACTCTGCTTTGTTTTGACCATTTGAAATTTTGCTTTCCTAACTCAGAATTCTCAAAGATGTTGCCAGAGTGAGCTCTGTATCTTATACCCTGGCAAAGCTCCTAGAACTGGTCGCAGTGGGATTTCTGTTTTAGAAACTGCCTTAAGATCTTTGTAGCATCATTCAGTTTGCTTTCCTAAAAGAATTTCAGCCAAATTCATTTCCTTGAAATGTTTTGCCAAAGTACATGACCGCTTCATCAGTGTAAAGATTATGTATATAAAATGCAAACGTGTGTATGTATATACTTGAATATATATATACACTCACACAACTCTAAACATATTATATCTAAACCACTAATTAAGCCACTGAAGCACCTTCCTCTTACACCCCCAAACCACTTCCTTTTCCCCACTCAGTTGCTTTGACAGCACTGACTGTAAGGCTCCTGTGACTCTCATGACATTTCATGTTCAAATAATCATGTATTTTTTACCTTAGTCATAATGACATATTAGGCAGTTGTACTTCTTTTTTAAAAATTTTAATTTATTTTATTGAAGTATAGTTGATTTGCAGTGTTGTGTTCAAATGGAATATAATTGCTTTATGCTATTGCATTAGTTTCTTCTGTATGACAGGCAGCTGCACTTCTGATTCCAACGGCAGATCAGAACTGTGGTGAACCAGTTGGTTAAGTGGATGGAGGGGTGAATGGAGTGGTGGGAGAGGTATGGGAAAGACATTCTTATAGGTCAGGGTGGGTTGTCTATGAGCATTAATAAAAGAAAATCGCCAGTTTTAATTTGATTTACAACCACGTTAGCAATGGCTCTTCCAGCAGGGAGAAAATACATCAGACTTTGCATGTGGACATTTAAGGGTCTTATAAAATTGTTATAATTTGACAAGTGTCACTGATTTTAAAATTTAAGAAGACCACTCATAGTGTATGGTATAATCGTTCATTAATCCAGTCGTCAGCTAATATTTAGTGAGCATTTACTATATGAAGACTCCTGTGCTGGGTCAGTGGCATGGGTGAAACATACTCTTCTTCTTTGGTATTAAAAAAAGATGTGTTCAGAAGTAGCACCACAACACTTGACTTTCTTCAAAAGGTCACATCTGACATCCATTTAAATCTTTGTTTTTCTTATCATCTTCTGCAAGTCTCTCTTTATTATTAATAGACTGTGGCTTAAGTTTCAATGAGGCATACACTTGAATTCACTATATATTCAGATCAAACTCTTCATCATTAATTCATTAATTTATCATTCAAAAAACTCTTAGTGAGTACCTATAGGCGTTCATTATTAGCCAACAAATATTTGATGTTCTGGAGATGCACAGAGATCAGTAAGATACTCATTCTTACCCTTGAGCTTACAGTCTTGTGAGAGAGACAGATTTGGGAACAAATCATGTTGGTCACTGTGACATGTAAATGGGAGTATGTATTCAGTGCTGTGGAAATCTTAAATTCTTCCTTGACTTTGTTGACTTGGCATTTCTTTTATACCAGATCTTTATGAAAACTAATGGGGGGAGGAAAACTGATTTTGTCAGCTAAACACAGTCTGCTGCTTTAGGAACATTTCTGTTCAGAGGAAAGCACAAACTTTGCTATTTTTATTTTAGGCTGTTGCATATATGTATTTGGATTTAATAATTTTTAAATTTTGTAGATTTAATATTTTTAAAATTTTGTAGCTTATTTTTGAAATAATGGTCCTATTGAAAAGAAGCATTTTATATTTCATGTTTAGAGAGATGTTGGGAGAAATTGATTGGAATTAAGTGAAAGCAGGGATATTCTCACATATGAGGAAATATTTTCTTTGCAGAAAATTCTAAAATTGGATATTGACATTTACAATTTTGGGGGGGGTCATCTTTTTCCATGATTTCTTCATGTCTCTCTAACTTGATATTTTGTTAGCTGATTATTATATTGCTCCTAGAGATATAACTTTGGTTGTCTCTCAGCATCTATTAGCATCTGTCTCTTGCAACAGTAGAATTTCACTTATGGCCTTTTGCTCTTCTAAGTAATTGAATTAAATGAGAAAGCATCTAATCAATTGCTGTGTCTTATCTCCCTTCTCTCTTTCTCTCTTTCTCACACCCACATCCACACACACACATGCACAAAATATAATATGAGCTTCAGTCAAGTAATAGTAATACAATTCTTCTCGTAGGAAATATCTATGTAAATGGATCAATTAAGCCTTTGTTTTTAAGTTGGTTCTCTTGGCTTCTGGGTGATGGCTTTAACACAGGTATTGTCTGTTTGAGTCTCAAATGGAACAGAGGTTGTCTGATACATTGTAGACTGTGGCTGACTGCTCTAATGTGGTGTCTAATGAGAAGGCTGACCTCATACTTCATGATCGTAGCATGAATTTGTCTCTGAATTAAATCAGAAAAATGACCTCAGTTCCTCTTTCTGAAGAATAGTATGTAATACTAACTAATCTTACCTTGCCTTCCTCCTCCATGGTTTCCCACCTTTGGGTCTTGTGGAAGAGGTAAGACGGCAGAAGACAGAGTCAGTGAAATCAGAACATGCCACAAGGTAACACACAGAAAGTGACTAAATGCTCAGTATTTGTTTATTGTTGTGATTATTATTCTCATTACTCCACTTTCTTTTACATGAACATCTCATGATTATAGAATTGAGTAATTTAAGTATTGATATCATTCCTCATAATCATAAGCAATAGAAAAATTTTCATTTTTGAATATATCAATTGACAAATGTAAGAAAGATAACATAGTATTTTGATATTTTTGTGGTATATCTGATATAAATGTTACTGAAGCATATTCAGGTCTGTGTTAGTTTTCTATTGCCACAGATTTGTGTCTTGAAACAACACAAATTTATTATCTTATAATTATGGAGATCAGAGTTTCTAAAATCAAGAAATCAGCAGAGTTGCATTCCTTCTAGAGGCTCCAGTGGAGGACCTACTTGCTTGCCTCTTTCAGCTTTTAGGGGCTTCCCACATCCCTAGGCTCCTGGCCCTCTTCCATCTTCACAGCCAGCAGTTGCATCACTCCAGCCTCCACTTCACATCTTCTCTGACTCTGACCCTTTCAACTCATGCTTACATGGATCCTTGTGATTGCATTGAGTCCATCTGGATAATCTCCCATCTCAAAATCTTTTACTGCATCACATCCACAAAGTTTCTCACACATTCTGGGAATAAGGATGTGAATATATTGGGGGCTCATGATTGTTCCTGAGAGGTCTTCCCTGGTGGCTCAGATGGTAAAGAATCTGCCTGCAATGCAGGAGACCCAAGTTCAGTCCATGGGTTAGGAAGATCCCCTGGAGAATGGACTGGCAACCCACTCCAGTATTGCCTGGAAAATTCCATGGACAGAGGAGCCTGGTGGGCTACAGTCCATGGAGTTGCAAAGAATCAGACATGACTGAGCGACTGACACTTCACACTCATTTTGCCTGATGGAAGTTCTGATGAAAACCATGACCATTGCTTGTTGAGGAGAATCACAGGACTTTAGATCTAAAAGTGACATTAGATCAGTCATTTTAGAGATGAGGTAACTAAAACTTTGGAGAAGGCTATGGCAACCCAGTCTAGTACTCTCGCCTGGAAAATCCCATGGGCGGAGGAGCCTGGTAGGCTGCAGTCCATGGGGTCATTAAGAGTCGGACATGACAAAGCGGCTTCACGTTCACTTTTCCTTTCATGCACTGGAGAAGGAAATGGCCACCCACTCCAGTGTTCTTGCCTGGAGAATCCCAGGGATAGGGGAGCCTGGTGGGCAGCCGTCTATGGGGTCACACAGAGTCGGACACGACTGAAGCGACTTAGCAGCAGCAGCAGCAGCAGCAACTAAAACTTAGTAGATAAGGATTATACTACCTGGGGCTAAACCTAGGTCTTATATCTCTAATCAGATGACTTTTCCAGTTTGTATGCAGTATTTCTTAGCTCTGTGCCCTTTGTCCAATTAATTACTTTTTTTAAATTAAGAAGCCATATTATAAAATTCCAAATAATTTTAGACTGAATTTGAAGCCACTTTCAAATCTGAAGGCAGTTTATCCTCTAGGACTTCATTTTGACACACTTAAGAAAAGAGCTGGCAATTTCTAAATGAGTGTAGTGACTTGTGTCTTAAAGGGAAAAATACTTAAGGCACTCCCAAGAAGCTTATAAAATTTATAACTGTGGCTCAAGCTGAAATTGTGAAACTCAGACTTCTTCCTCTTTAGAGGGGAAAAATATGATCTTTGTGAATGATTCTCCCCATTCAGGCCACAATTAGGAAGCTTCCATATAAAAAAAGGTAAACAATTGATTTTTATGAAAAGTGGGCCTGATTAGAGCAGTGCTATTGCTTGTTTTGATAGACTCTTTAATGGACTGTTGAGAAAACTCCCAGTACCATTTAATTTCCTATGTTTCATCTGTGTAGTGTGTCAGGATGCTATAGTCAATCAGAACAGTGTGTTCTTATGTACAACATATATGGTTTTTATGGAGCTCACCCAAGGATAAATTAGAAACTGGCTCGCTGCCTCTATTTCATTTTTCTTTTTTACTCTTTTTGAAGTTTGAATTTTTACAGTCTACAGAGGATACATTTAGTCATTTTGATGCTATTTTATTTTCTGGGCAGGATTTTAGAAGATGACCTGAAAGATAGACAATTGATCTTGTCATTTGTATTCAGTAGACATTACCTAACCAAATAAGCAAGAGTGTATTGAGCATCTCCTATGTTCAGAAGACCACGCTGGGGATATCAAGATGAATTAGACATAATTCTTTATAATGGGATAGCCATCAACTTCAGATTCAACCTAAGTTCCTATTTTCTATCTGTTGTTTAGACACTAAGTCGTGCCTGACTCTTGCGACCTCATGATCTGTAGCCCACCAGGCTTCTCTGTCCAGGGGATTTCCCAGGCAAGAATTCTGGAATAGGTTACCATTTCCTGCTCTGGGGGATCTTCCCAACCCAGAGATTGAACCCACGTCTCTTGCTTGGCGGGCAGATTCTTTACCACTGATCCACCACTGAGCAAAGGCTTCTTTGAACTTCCAGAAGTGTGAAAATGAGACCTATCTCCCAGGGGGGTTTGCAAGGATTAAATTGTGGTAACGCATGTGAAAACACCAAATACCGTACCTTGGGCAGAGCAAGTGATTTACCAAATGTTAGTTTCCATCTTCAAAGAGCTCACAGCCTAGTAGGAAAGATAAGCTATTTATAAATAACTGTAATATAAGGCAGAAGTGAGAAGTGGCACGAGAGAGGTCCAGCCAGATAAGGAGCTGTTGGAGGTCAGACATGAATTTTGTTATGGGGATGAGAGAAGGTTTCTTGGAGTATTTTCATGGCATCTTAGCTAGCCCTTAAAAAGGGAAGAAAATTTAGACATGTCAAGATACAGGCCCTGTGATTTGTGCTTTTATCTCCTGGTTGATCTTCTACTAGCTTGCTTTCTGTGCATTATCCGGTGCTCGGGTTTTCTCTGATTTCTGACTGTGCTCGTATATCATTCAGGATTAATATATTTTCCTGCAATGGCCCGCTGTCTGGTCTGATGCTTTTACACTTTTTAGAATTATATGTTATGTAAATAAAATAACTTTATCTGTTTCTAGGAGTCAAGTCATTTTTTCCCCTGAAATAATTTCTGACAGCAAGATGGATCCAATTAGAGTAATTTCATGTGGTTGGTTGGCAAAGAACTACGCTAGTTTTGGGGGAAGCCCTTGAAGGGAATTATTTATGACCCTTGCAATTCAAGTTTTCTTTCAGAGAGAAAGCAATGGTTAGATTTGTTTTTCTTTTCGGTGTGTGATTCTGGATACCCTTGCTATTGTTGCCCACACAACATGTATGACGCTGCGTTGTAGTCCCTCATTATAGCAGTGCAACCTCCATTGACCTCTGCACTTCACTGAAGACCTGATTTAGAAAATTGCATAAGCCGTGGATCAGCTGTTTGGAGTTACTCCTTTCTAGTGACTTACAAATTTGTACTAGATTAAGAGTCCCAGATGTGGCTTTTCCTTCTTATTTACCTCCAAAGTCATGTAGCCTTTACCAAATTGATTCAAGAGAGCTTGCATACCTTTACTCTTGTGAATGTTTGAGTGATCATATTTTCTGAATCAAAAGTTGCAATATATTATATAGAATCCAATTTAAGGGCCAATTTTATCATATGTGTGTGTGTGTGTGTGTGTGTGTGTGTGTGTGTGTGTGTTGTGTGCATAGCTCAAACCTGGTTGGTTGCTATACTTTTTTTTTTTTTTTGGTTGCTATACTTTTTTCTTTACTATTAAGTGTACCCTTTTCTCTTCAGATGTCAGTTAAAGAAAATTAGTTTCCTTTAAATTGCAACACTGAATTTTGGCCCCAAAGTGGATAACTTTGATTAGAATATAAGGTATTAAGAGTTCTTAATTATTGATAGCTGTTAATAATAATCATGATATAAGAGGATGTATTTAGATTTGGGGGACTGTTCAGATAAGTGACTGTATGGTTGTTTATTCCTGGTTCATAACAAGGCATATCTGAGGGCTGTATTCATTTTGATTTGGGATCAAACAATTGTTTGCTGATGGGCTTGACCTTCCTTCCTTTTTTTTTTCATGATGTCAATTTTTATTTTTTTAGTTCTACCTGTTTATTGCTACCAACCCATCTCCCTCCAACCCCTCATGAGAGCATGCTCTGGTCATGTGACACCATGGACTGCAGCCCACCAGGCTCTTTTGTCTGTGGAATTTTCCAGGCAAGAATACTAGAGTGGGTTGCCATTTCCTTCTCCCTTGGCCTTCCTTTCTTGACTGGAGATCCTCTGCCATTAAAAAGAATCACAGTCTCTGAGATCTTAGTGGTAAGGATTCAAAGGGGCAACATCTGCCTCCCCAGATGGGAGCCTGTCATATTTTGTTCTTCTCTTCACATCTGGGATCCAACAAGTAGGGTTTTGTGGAGAGAGAACGGACTCTACCTTTAATCCTAACATCAGGTGTTGCTTATCTGAGTGAGTAGATTAGTGGTGTCTGGGTTATAGAGTAGGTTTCTCTGAAGGACCTGGCTGCTCTCAACTACTGGTTGAAGTTTTGCCTTTGGCTAACCGTCCAGAAGGTAAAAGTAAAAATCAGTGAAGATTGGGGCTTTGTGAAATTTTAGAATCCACTTCAAATGTCTTTTGGGAGAGACGGAAATTTGGAAACTTGCTAAGAAAATGTGTAAAGCCACATAACCAGGTTGTGACATGTTCAAGGGTAGAAGACTTGGGTGATGAGTACAAGGGCTGAAAGTGGTTTTCTTCATCCTTTTATCACCCTGCTTTCTCATTCAGGTGTTGTTTCACCCTGTCTCAAGTTCTGCTTTCTTTAAATGTACAGATTTGGGTGGTACAGAATTGTTGTCCCCTTGAGTGTTGGGTAGTACCCTACATTTGACTGGCTTTCTGATTACAGTTTTCAGGGAGCAATGATGATTTTATTGTGAACCTGCAAAGATACTCATAAAGATAAGGACAGAACTCAGTATTTGTGAATCATCTTGAGCAGTAAGATCACTCTGAGAACTAATTCTAAAGCATGGAGCAGAGAACATCAAAATCTTTTATTATTATGTTTTTAGGATGTGGTTACTTTTTTGACATGGTTCAGTTTCCAACTCTAGATCTTTATCTGTACTTTGATTCCAGACAAATATATAGGAGCTTGTGAATACAGTTTTACATAGCAAAAATTCACTTTGATATGGGTTATTCTGGAGCCTTAGCCAAGATTTTCATTTTTCTTTTATTTTAAGCTTTCAGATATACCAAAAGGACTTCACTATACCTTTGTCTTTGAATAATATAGATCCAAAGATGAAGTAGGAGGCTTTCATGTGCTGCAGAGTTTTGTGGGCTGCAGGAAATTAGTTTTTAGCAGTTTTCCCAAAGGGGCTCATAAACAGTTAATAATCATTTTTTGAAAGAGTAAGTTAAAGAGAAACTAGTTTCTTTGTGATGGTACTTTTTAGAGCCTACACCATGCTAATGTATATAGTGAATTTCCAAAAGGTTCATGTATCGACTTTCATGTTTTTAAACATAACTGTCCCCCTTTCTATCTCTTATTTCTTTTCAGATCATCTCATTGGATTTTTTTGTTCCACAGAGCAGAATTTGGTCTACACTGTTTGTAGAATCTAGAAAAGAAAAGTTTTGAAAATTTGTATTAAAATTCTGTAACATCTCTCTTGGGTCTGGGCATCTGCAAGCCTAGATAAGTGCTTCTAAAACTTTAATGTGCATGCAAATTTGTTCAATAGCCTGTTAATATGCAGAATTTGATTCAGTTGATTCAGTTGCCCCCATTGAGATGGGGGCAGTGATTTTTGCATTTCTAACAAGCTCCCAGGTGATGCTAATGTTACTGCTCTCTGAAACACACTTTGAGTGATTCAGGGTATTCCCAGGTGAAAAAAGTTGAAATGGACTTTGCTACCTGGGCCTTCGGAGGTGAGCTGTTTAGAAAGGCATTTCCTCTATGGGACTGGAAGTTTGAACTAAGTAGTTATTGTGCAAGTCAGATAATGCACTTATATATGACTTACATGCTCTTTATTTTTTCTTATAATTTTTTTTTTCTGGCTATGAGGGGATATACACATTCATAGATTTACAATGAAGTAGCAAGTAGCTCTGTGCTTTGACACTTGTTGTGTGTGTCCAAAGTATTCCATGGCATATTTGAGAAGTCCAGAGTGGGAGAGTTTGGGTCTCTGTTCGGTAAATAATAACTTTGAATGGTAAAGACACATCTAGAGTTCTTAGTTAGACCTACTCATGTAAACCCCATCCCATTTCGACACTTGTGCACCCTGCCTGGAACAGAGTTTATTGAGTCTCTGTATGAAAGCTTATCAGCAATTCAGAACGGGTTATCATGATTTAATCTTAAGATGGAAGTAGCAAATAAGGTTCATCTCTTCGACTAACTCCATTCTTTTCTTCTTCAACAGATGTCTATAGAGGTTCCGAGACTATAGTCTGAGCTTGATGGAAAAGAGTGACACAGTTGATTAGTGATGTGCATTATGCTGGGCATGGGAAGGGAAATACCCTCACTGTAGTGGAGCTGATAAGGCATTGGGTTACTGTGGTCTGGTTAGAATTCACTGTCAAATACTTAAATACTGGTTAAAGCTTTTATAAAAATGATTTGCCTCAAATGCCATTTTATTATTATTTTCCTAAGTACTAAAATTGATTTTTAGGCTTTGTACTCAGAGTAACTGGGCCGAGATTCCAGCAAAATATCTAGATTGTGCTAAAAATAAATGCAATGTTGTTCCTTTAGTTCCCTTCTCAGTGCTTAGATTGACTACTCCTCAAATTCCTTGCTAACAAATTCTTTGTAGTAGAGGGCCTGTTACAGTAAATTATTTCAGGTTTATTTGTAATTAGAAACTCCTATTTGCAAACAAGTGATGGAGTCACTAAAAGTTTTCAGTAGATTAGACATATTTTTTTGCAGTTTTGATTACACTTTATTCATGATTGTGACAAAGTTTATCTTTAGTCTACTCCTTAGTCATGTCAAAAATTTTAAATTAATTGAATCTGAATCACAGTTTTATTCCTAGAATAATATAATATTATTTTATTATATTATTATATCTAATATATATATTATATAATAAAGCACTAATAATAATAACAATCAAGATGCTTCTTTCATGTATTACTCTCAGTTTGTTGAAGCAGAAGAGATTCAACATAATATAGACATCCACTGTGGGGAGAAAAAACAGATGCAAAATTATCTAGTGATTTATTCAACTATAAACTACAATTTTTAGAGTGACATAAAATATCCTGGGTACTTGTGCATTTTCTAGGACATATGTTCTTGTGTTGGTGGTAGTGTATATTATTGTTTTACTTTGTTTAGTTTTCTTGTTCCCCATATAAATCCAAATAAGAGCTTTTCTGACTTGGTAGTAGAAAGTCAGGATAGAGAGCTGGATGAGCTGTCTCCAGTTTCTGAGTTGTATATAATCTGTTGGGCTACTCTGTGTCCACCTCTTCGAAAGTTTAGATGGCTGGTTCTGGCTGCTCTAAGAAGGTATGTATCATAGCTCTATAATATAAGAATGCAAAATTTATCATAGCTGTACTACTGTAAATTCAGTGCCTGTTGCTGTATGATTACCACACTGCTTTTGAAGAAAATAAAAAAAGCTAATTCAAATGTGTGTACAGAATATTGTTTTCTCATTTATATATTACAAAAGATGAGAATGTAGGTTACCAGGCAGAATAAATAGAGAAATTTATTTCATGTGACTTTATACAAAGCTTCCCTGATGGCTCAGATGGTAGAACATCTGCCTGCAATGCAGGAGACCAGGGTTCGATCCCTGGGTTGGGAAGATCCCCTGGAGAAGGAAATGGCAACCCACTCCAGTACTCTTGTCTGTAAAATCCCATGGACAGAGGAGCCTGGTAGGTTACGGTCCATGGGGATGCAAAGAGTCAGACATGACTGAGCAGCTTCACATGGTCAGTGCATAGGGAAGACGAGATCATAGCATGACGGATAATTTTCTTGGAGAGCAGGACCATGTCTTTCATATTTCTCTTTCTGAATACCCCACACGGGGCTCTCTGCAGAGCAAGTGTATTAATTGTGGAATCCCCAGTCATGTCTGTTTTTCTTCAGGCTGTAAGGAGGCATAAAATCTGACAAAGGCCATAAGCAAAGTCTAGAACATAAAACAATTCAAAGGACTATCTCAAAAAAAAAATTATATATGGGGAGGAGAGGGAGAAGAAAGAATCAAAAGCTTCAACTCAGTCAAAACAAGTTTTACATCAATTATTGAAATAAAGTGCTGGTTATTTGAGTTTGCTCAAATTTTTAAATCTTTTAAAATATAAATACAATTCCATTCTTCTTTAATTTGTCAGATACAGATACATAATTTCCTTGACTACGTTTTCTCAGCAGCACTGAGAATGAGAGTTAAGACAGATGTATTACTCACATTTAGAAATCAGCTTTCAGTTATCCAGACGCCATTACCACTCGTGAACAAAAGGGGAGTGTTTTGCTTTAAAGAGAAGTGAAAATTTAAGTATCATTATATAATACTTTATATAAACAGGAAAATGTTTTCACAGTATAACCTGATGCCAGGCAGTTTATCATGCACATTTAATTGGTGCCTGTGGTCAACCCATAATATGATAGTCTTCTGTTTGTTGCAAAAGTATGATGGGAAAGTAACATTAGAGCATGGAACTTTAGCCATAATCTTAATTGAGTTTGCTAAAGTGCTAGTTTAAAAAAATGCAGCAGATTTGAAGCAGTGCCACTGTGTTAATTGAAACACAAAACTCAGTCATGCAAAAATCTTTTACCAAGGTCAGAGAAGGACTTTAACAAGTTAAAGTATGCTATGATTCCTCAGCAAGGATTATGTATTTTGCTCTACACACAAAATAAAGATAATGGATATGGTGATTAAGTGCCATGAGATAGAGTCCTGGTCATTTACGATGGACCTAAATTCATCTAATGTAGATTTTTCTTCTTGGTTAGCCATTCAACTCCATTTTCTAGGGTGAGAAATAAGGGTTTTAGGAGACTTCATTAATTTGTTCCAACTCAGTGAGTGGATCCACATTCTGAGTTCTGTGCTTGGATTAAGCTTCTCCTAATGTGTGGCCCTCAACTTCCTAAAAATAGTTTATGTATATTAGTGCTTATAATGCCAGAGTCTGTCAAGCACTTTATGTACCTTACATCATTTTATTCTCAGAACAATATAATGAGGAATATATTATCATTACTGCGTTTAAATAATATCATAGACTGAGGTTCAGAACTTAAGTTTATATGGGTGGGAAATGGTGAAGATGAGATATGACCCCAGTTATCTGGGCCTTCAGGGTCTTTTCTCTTCAGTGGTATGTTATACTTCCTCCAGTGTATTAATATGAAGCTAGTAAAAAAATTAGATGTTCTAAATGGAAACAAAAGTCTTCATTTCAACTGCATTGGGATTCAGTTCTTTCATAAGGTAATACATGGGACATAAAATAGAAAATATTGCATCTATTAGTATATTAGATTAGACAATTTTTCAATTACTTTTAGTCCTGAAAGTCTATGAATTAGTAAAAACAGTTTAGTTGAAACTATTTCCTCTTAGAGCACATTTCAAAACACTTTTCACATAGAAAAGCAAATTCAGCTCCAAATTCAATTCATATCCAAATTTATCTTTTAAGAGCAATACCTAATTTTCTCTCCAAATGAGCTTATATAGAATATATACTCAAAAGGAACAGACACTGTCTTTTAAAAAATTTTCGCTATTTTCTCCTGAAGTCCTAAAAATGACTAAATTTGTGGTTTTTTTTCCTCCATTTTCTTTTTCTTATGTAAACAGAAGTCCTTGGTGGGCAAAGGGGGCCTAATTAATTTGGGAAAACATGCTGCAGCACATTTCCTGAGATGCTATCGTAAGTAATTAAAACAAAATTGCTCTTGTCAAAATAAATGAATAAATTTGATGAGATATTTTCCTTTATTTTACAGATTTGTTCCACTTTATCACTAATTCATAAAATCCACAAAGGCTCTCTAGTCATCAGTGTGATTGGTTAAATTCTATTGTTGTTGCCCTGTTATGAATGGGAAGTAAAAGTGAGAAGTGTATACCAGGCCAAGTGAATGGAGTGAGAGCACATTCTTACAAATGAGAATATATAAGCCCATGGACCATCCCAGGCCAAGGCAGGAGTCGTCAACGATGTTCAACATTTGTGGGAACACACTGACCATAATATTCTTCCCTGGTAGCTCAATCAGTAAAGAATCTGCCTGCAATGCTGGTGACCGGGGTTCGGTCTCTCGGTTGGGAAGATCCTCTAGAGAAGGAAATGGCAATCCACTCCAGTATTCCTGCCTGGAAAATCCCATGGACAGGGGAGCCTGGCAGGCTGCAGTCTGTGGGATTGCAAGAGGCAGACATGACTTTGCAACTAAACCACTAACTGTAATGGAGGCTTCACAAGTAGCGTGGTAGTAAAGAATCCGCTTGCCAATGCAAGAGGCACAAGAGATACAAATTCAATCCCTGGGTCAGGAAGATCCCCTGGTTCAGGAAATAGCAACCCACTCCAGTATTCTCGCTTGAAAAATTACATGGACAGAGGAGCTTGGCAGGTCAGTCTATGAGGTTGCAAAGAGCAGATTGCAACTCAGCACACGTAACAATGACTGTAACAGCAATTTTTCAACGTAAGGGACATGCAGAAAGTACTGAAAATAATACTTTCATAATTGGGAGACAAAACTAAGTTGTCTCATATAATACAAACTATAGAAATTAAAACTTAATCCTATGTTCTATTCTTGAGTATTGAGAGGTGTTAGAATACCATGGTGAGTGTTGAGTAAAGGAATATCATATTGCATGTGACATATCAGATTTGCACCTATCAAAGAGGGCTTAGGTTAAGAGTGATTGAGAAACACAGAAGTGATTCATCCAAAAATGATGTTAATGTTCCTGGATATGTAAAGCAAAGAAGGTAATTTTGGGAGAGGTCACACGGTAGCTTGAGTTTCTCTTAGAGGAGCTGGATGGGCTATAGTCCATGGGGTCACAAAGCGTTTGACAGGACTGAGCCACTAAGCATGAATGCATAAATACTGTAGCTAGTATTCCTGATTTAAGCCACTCAAAAAAAAGTTCTCAGTTTGTTGAGTACCTACTGTTTTCAAGACAGTTTTAGATAGTATGAAAAAATAAAAGTGTAGTCCCTCAGTTGTGTCTGACTCTCTATGACTCCGTGGACTGTAGCCCTCCAGGCTCTTTTGTCCATGGAATTCTCCAGGCAAGAATACTAGAGTGGGTAGCCATTCCTTTCTCCAGGGGATCTTCCCAACCCAGGGATCAAACCCAAGTCTCTTTCATTGCTGGCAAATTCTTTACTGTCTCAGCCACCAGGGAAGCCCCTTAGATAGTATGGGGGGACCAAAATGAAACATTCATGAGCCTACCTTATAGGATCTTGTATCCTCATATGGGAGAAAACAGATTTGAATAATTATAATAGCGTAAAGCAATATCTGTTGTGGGAGGTTAGAATAAGAAGAGTTTACCTCTGGCTTTGGGGATCAGGGTGGCACTAGGCTGGACCATGAGTAATTGTTAGGTTTTAGATATATGGACATATAATTAATTATAGGCTGAGGGAATTATAAAAATCCAGAGGTGCAGAATCATTCCTAAGTTTGTGGGACATTATATTCTTTCTTTCGTCTGAAGAATAGTTACAAGATAGAGTATAAACTAGAATACAGGCTTAGAACATGAACTTGGAGGATCTTAGGCCCAGGATGGGAATTCTAATTTGTAAGAGAGCTGGCAGGGAGAAGGGAGAGGTTGTTATTGAACAGACGAGGGACATTATAACTTTAGTACTTCAAAAAGAACAATTGGACAGTGAAATAAAATGCAGGAATTTAGAGTTGGGGAGAGTGGGGAAAAGCTATGGCAATAGTTCAGGCAAAAAGCATTGAAGTTCTGAAATAAAGTAGTGAGATAGGAATGATGAGGTGGTGGGGTAGATGGGAGAGAGATCAGGAAACAAAATTGATAAGATTTTACATATGATTTATTGGGCTTGCTGGGTGAGGGATCACATAAAATTTCAGGTTCAAATCAGAATTATTAGGAGCACATTCAGGCTACTGGCTAGAGGAGGAAACTGGGGGAAATATAACATGTGAGGAGGAAGGAAGATGGTGAATGTCTTTTGAACATACTGAATTTGAAGTACCCGGGGATATTTGGTGGCTCAAACGGTAAAGAATCCGCCTGTAACGCAGGAGGTTCTATCCCTGGTTTGGGAAGATCTGCTAGAGAAGGAAATGGCAACCCACTCCAGTATTCCTGCCTAGAGAATTCCATGGACAGAGGATTCTGGCAGGCTACAGTTCATGGGACACGACTGAGTAACTAACTTTCACTTTCACTTTGGGCTTCCCAGGTGACCCAGCAGTTAAGAGCCCTCCTGCCAATGCAGGAGACCTAAGAGATGCAGGTTTGATCCCTGGGTGGGGAAGATTCCCTGGAAGAGGAAATGGCAACTCACTTCAGTACTCTTGCCTGGAGAATCCCATGGACAGAGGAGTTGCAAAGAGTCAGACATGATTGAAATGACTTAGCACACAGCACTAGCATGACTGTAGCCCATCAGGCTCCTCTGTCCATGGGATTATCCTGGCAAGAATACTGGAGTGGGTTGCACTCCCTTCTCCAGGGGATCTTTCCAACTCAGTGAATTGAATCCACATCTCTTGCATTGTCAGTCAGATTCTTTACCACTGAGCCACCAGGGAAGCCCTCCCTAGGTTTATACTCATCCATAAGAGGGCTGATAGCACCTGTTCTACCTTCCCTGCAGGCTGGTTGGAAAGTTGAAGTCACGTGATAGATGGCAATATGTGGCCTAAACTGTGAAGCAAAGATAAGGAGAGGTTGCTTTTATGCTTTCTAAGACTTTTAATTACAATTTTTTTGCAGAGGTCATACATGTTAATGGTTAAAAATCCAAAACACAAAAATATATACTAATGGTATAAGGTTTTTTCCTCATCTATTCCAATTTAATTCCAATTCAGTTTCCCAGAGCTATCAACCATTAACATTCGGTGTGTGTTCCTTCAGGTTGTGCATGCAGGCATACGAGTTTGTGTTGTATGAGTGTGATTATGTGTATTTGTATGCATATTTGTGTGTGTATTATTATGTGTATTTGTGTGTGTATCATATTAAGCATTTGTTCTAAAATTTTCCTATTTTCGCTACTCCATGTTAGTGCCACATGTCCACTTTATATTTTACATGGCTCCATACTATTCCATAATATGAATGCTTTGTGATGTCTTTCACCAGTCTTCTATTAATGGATGTTTTGGATATTTCTGTTTTCTCATTATTATAAATAGTGCTCCAGCAAACATTCTTGCATGTAAGCTTTTGAGAACGTGTTCAAACATTTCTGTTGGAAAGATTCTGAGGACTGGAATGGGTAGTCAAAGACTCTACCCATTTAAAGTTTGATGAGTACTGTCAAATTATCCTCCAAAAGTGTTAGAATGATTTATTCACACTAAAAAAGTGTAAGAGTATATTTCCCTTTATAACTTCTCTAACACTAGATATCAATCTTTCAAAATTTTGCCTGTGTGAAAACCGAAAATCTTTTTTACACATTATTTTAATTTGCTTGAATCCCTTTTCACATCTATTAGTACTCTGTAGTTTTCTCACTGGGTGTTAGAAAAGAGACTTTGTCTTCATTTTTTTCTAGGGTTACTGTCATTTTCATTGTTTGTTGATTGGGTACTTGGGAGCCCAATCAGCACAGAAACAGATCTTTGAATCTGGTGGCAATAACAGTGATGCTATTTAGCAATAATAATTCCCTAGATAATAGTAGTGATTTCTGGCTGGTAGTTTCTTATGATGTTGAGTTAAAGTCTAGGTTCCACAATTTTTCTGGTGGAAAACCTTGGACAATAATAGCCTTAGGTTTTGAATAACAGTTTATTCATCTTTATTTTTGGAGAAGGCAGTGGCAACCCACTCCAGTACTCTTGCCTGGGAAATCCCATGGATGGAGGAGCCTGGTAGGCTGCAGTCCATGGGGTTGTGAAGAGTCAGACACGGCTGAGAGACTTCACTTTCACTTTTTGCTTTCATGCATTGGAGAAGGAACTGGCAACCCACTCCAGTGTTCTTGCCTGGAGAATCCCAGGGACGGGGGAGCCTGGTGGGCTGCCATCTATGGGGTCACACAGAGTCGGACACGACTGAAGTGACTTAGCAGCAGCAGCATCTTTATTTTGATTATTTATGTTCAACCATACCACATGGTGTGTGGGATCTTAGTTCCTCCACCAAGGATTGAACCTGTGCCCTGTGTAGTGGAAGCGCAGGGTCCTAACCACTGGACTGCCAGGGAATTTCCTCATCTTTAAAATAAAGATAATGCTCTAACCCTCGCAGAATTGTGAATAATAAACTTCAACAACATAGAGCATCATGTGAGGTTCTTATTAAATCTGTCAATGCCATTGAGAATGACTGTCAAGCTGAAGGATGCTTTATGTTGAAATTATTTGAAATGGAACTTGAGACTTTCTATCGATGCCTTCATTGTGGCTTGCAGTGTTCCCTCTTACTTTCACCAACCTTCATGAATACAGGCCCAGTATAGTGATGTCTCATGAATTCAGAGGCAATGTTCTAGAATCATTTATCTCTGCTCATCACAAAGTCAAATGACCCTGGAATGATATGGCCAAAAAGATACAGTAAGTGCGAACAATTCACAAACCAGTAAACATCTAGAAGAATAGGCTCTTTGAAAAGAGGCTTGTGTTTCAAGGGGTCACTAATCTTCCAAGCTAAACATAATTTATTTTCAAGTACAGAAACTCGTCCATCAGTTCTCGGGATAACTTGTTTCGGTTATCAGTCACAAGAAATCAATCAATTTGATCTGGGTTCCTCATAGCCAATACAATATTTTAGAAACCCCATCAAGTGATGTCTTTAAACTCTTTAGGTTTAAGCTTATAATGTGAGCATTAGGAAACATGAGAAAAACAAACATGGTGAAAACCCTGTATCATATACTGTGACTTAAGCAATTATTTATTCAGTCAAGTCATAATTTTGAACACCCTGCTAGGTGGTAGGTGCACTGTTGAGTATTAGTCTGAAGATAAAGAAGGCCACTCACTTTAGACCTAAGGAATAAGAAGACAAGTGATTAAACATAGTTGATAAGTGATAAAATAGAGGTGTTAAATATCATGGGAGTGGCAAGGAGTAACTAATGCATAAAGCTTCCTGGAAGTTATGATAGTGATTTAGGTTTAATGGGCAGGCAGTTCACCAAGGAGTGAAGAAGGCAGAGGAGGGGTTCGGATGAAGGGCATAACTGATATAAAGGCATGAGGAAGCCCAGCATGTTCAGGGAAAATTTTGAGATGCCTGGATTATAAGGCACATAAAGGTGGATAACAGAAATGAGAGAAGTGTTTTGAAGATAGCTCTGTAATTAATCTCATCTCTGCTTCTCTTTCCAAACCACAATCATTGTAGTTCAGATACTATTCTCTCCAAAAGACAATGTTATATAGAAGAGCATAAATAGTTTACTCCAAAAGCTGACACTATCTCAGTGAATATAAACTACTCTTTCCTTTTAACTTTCCTACACTCAGTATTGATTTTAGTTTGGATCTATTTTCTTCTTCACTAGTGCCTAAAGTCTGGCTTGATAATTTGCTCAGGTCAAATGGTTGAATATGAGATGTGGAAGAGCAAATAAAAACAGCAAAATACAGGATGAAGATTCAAGCTTCACATTTCATTCAGTGAGATTGGAGTGGCTTTTTGGAATATTGTGTTGAGATGGCATTTGGAATCATGCAGAATAGGTGGGGATGGACTCTAGTGATTAATTATGAAATTCTGCCTTGGACAAGGAAGGAGGGAAGGCCATCCTGTGCTATTCTTTTCAACACTTCCCATCCCACCCCTTGCTTCCCACCAGGCTCCGGTAGATTTATGAGTCAGTGATTTTATGCCAGGTATATGCTGGAGACAATGACAGTGGTACACCGTTGCCCATAAATTTAAGCATAAAATATTTACTGTAGCAATCAAAGCTTTCCAATTACTGGCCCTTGTATGCATTTCTGTCTCTTGTGTCATTTCTCATGTTAGCAACTATATTAGTTTTATCCTTCCCAAATCTATGAAAAATCTTCTATCCTTCTATATGAACCCCATTTGCTACTTAATTTGGTGACCATCTCCAATCACCTAAATTGATCACTGATTCATATCTCCTATAAACTTTACTGTCTGTATTATTATCATGGGATACAGTTCGATTGACCTTTTAATGTTTATTTATACATTTATTTGCCCTATCCCTAGTCCTCACTGTAAGTTCCTTGGGATCTTGAAATCCATGCAGCATACATTTTGTATTTTGCCTTATTGTTGATCATAGTACTGACACATAGAAATGCTCAGGAGGTATTTGTTGGATAAATGAATGCATGAATAATTTTTCATACTTTTGTTTCTTTCCATTATACATACAATTTTAAGTTATGTCTGCTTCGTTGACATCTTATATTTTTTTTCTGTGTGGATAAAAAGATTTTTTTATAAAAATTAAAATACCTGGGATATTTTTCTCAGAAAAAGCAATACTACTTTTTACTCATGATGTGAGAATTCCTGTCATATGATGATAATGAACTGAGTTATTCCTCCCTCATTTTAAAAGTTAGATTCTAATTAACCCAATTCATCTATTTGATCTTTTAAGAGCCTGATTTAATTTTAAAATATGCATTATATTTGCTTTAAGATACTGGGTATATTTTAAATTTTAATATTTGTCTTCATTAATTCAACTGTTTTTCAAAATCTTGATTTTCCTGGCAGCCTGTTAACAAAGAGAAATGTATTTCTGAAGGGATAATTCCAGCAGAGTTTTTAGATTTTATGAACAGAAGTTCACAAAAAGGGAAGTTTCTGAGCATAATCTGCCTCCTAGCAATTATTGATATTCTTGTCCATCTTCCTATGTATATTTTCTATTTGGAGGAAATTTATCTTTCAATATTTAATACTTATCCCAGGTCACCATCACTATTATGATGATCATTTGGGTTTAGGCAATGTTTAACATTTTAATCCCACTACCTTTGCTCATTCTTCTAAGCCAGAGTCATTTATTCTCTTTTATTTTCCATTCTTGTCATTATGTCCATCATTAAAGAGAACTCTATTTCCTTCAAATGTAACTTTTCAATTACATTCTAAATCTGTTCGCATTCATATGCACTGTTTGGTCATCATAATAGAAGCAATTATCCTTTACTTTTTACTCCAAGATATTACTACATATAATGTTGTAAAAATCCCAAACCTTACCATTTTATGGGGAAAAAAATCAGGCTTTTAGTAAGTATGTTTTGATTTATATAATAAAATAGGGATAAATTGAAACTATATATCCTGCTTTCAGTTTAGTCTATTGTTTGCTCATTGTTTGTTGTTTAGTCACTAAGTCATGTTTAACTCCTTTGTGACCGCTTAAACTGTAGCCCGTCAGGCTCCTTCTGTCCACGGGATTTCCCAAGCAAGAATATTGGAGTGGATTGCCATTTCCTACTCCAGGCGATCTTCCTGACCCAAGAATTGAACCCGCATCTCCTGCATTGCAGCTGGATTCTTATGGTCTTACAATTAGATTAGAGTCCCTTTGAGGGCACGGATGATGTTTTCATATTTTGTATAACTTTCTCTGCCCATGCTGAGATGAATGCCAAATAAGCACTTATGATAAATGCCAAATAAGCACTTATGAAATTCAGAATCACAAGTACTGAGGCCCTGAGATGATATAACAGACTCTGGGCTTCAACTCCTCCATTGTATGGGTGAGAAATCTGTCATTCTCATGTTCTTTCCAAATATCCACAGCTTTCTGTTGAATGTAGAAACATGCTAGAATTAATTTTTTTAGTATGCCAACTTTATTTTTGATGATGTTGTATTACATTTTTTTTCCTAATTAAGGTGTGAGAAACAAAACACACATCTCTCTTGGTGTTTAAATTGAATTTGAATTCAGTTCTTTTTCACTCATTTCTCTATTAACTCAAATATATTCCTGAATCTTTCTATCTCAACCCTACCACTACCACTTTAATACCAGCTAGTAAGTCCTCTTGCCTGTCAGCATTAATTTTAAATTCCCTACACTCAAAACACAATATTCTGATCTCTTATTATCTATCAAGGAAAGTTTTCAGAAAGCACAGTTCCTGGCAATCAATATCATGCCAAAACGTATTTTTTTTCTGTTTTTATTGAAGTTTAGTGGACTTGAAATATTATTTTAGTTTCAGGTGTACAACGTAACAATTTGATATTTTTATAGATTACATTCCATATGAAGTTATTATAAAATCTATGTGTAAGGCTTGAAACCATAAAACTTGTAGAAGAAAATATAGGCAGTATACCCTTTGACATCAGTTTTAGTAATATTTTTTTGATCTATCTCCTTAGGCAAGGGAAGCAAAAACAAAAATAAATAAATGGGACCTAATCAAACTTAAAAGTTTTGCACTGCAAAAGAAACCCTCAACAAAATGAAAAGGCAACCTATTGAATGGGAGAGGATATTTGCCAAAGGGGGATATATCAGATAAGGGTTTAATATTAAAAATATATAAAGAACTCATATTAGTGTAAAAAAAAAAAGTGTGATTAAAATATGGGCAGAGGGCCTGGATAGGCATTTCTCCAAAGAAGATATACAGATGGCTAACAGACATAGGAAAAGTTGCCCAACACCACTAATCATTAGACAAATGCAAATTAAAACCATGATGAGATATTACCTCACACCAGTCAAAATGGCTATCATCAAAAAGAAAAGAATAGCAAGTGTTGACCAGAATACTTGTTCTATGAGGCCTTTTCTTAAACCTGATGGCTGATCTCTAGGTTTTATATATCTCCAAGTTGTACATTTAGTCCCAACTCCTCCTTGGACAGGTGAAGCATCTGAGATCATGTAAGAGAGAGAAGAGATCTTATCACCATCGTAGAAGTAGTGAAGAGGAGGGGTCTGATTCTAGTGTCTTTGACTCTGCCCCTTTCCTTTCCAGGCTATCATGGCTGTTTCTCAGGAATGACCCCCAGAGAGCATATCTGAGTCACACTGGTTACTTGGAATGTTGAAAAAGATATTTGAAAATCATCTATCATAACATTTCCAGAACTTGCCATTTTAATACACTTTTCTCCATTGGAATAACTAAATCCATCAAATACTCATTTTATTCAATTGTAAAATGGGGCTGATACTAATCTATTGGGATTTTGTGAGGTTTAAAACTACACCTACCCATGTCTAGACACAGCAAGTTGGTGTTCAAATAAGCTTCGGTGATTATTACCTATAAATTAGACTGCCACAAAATTTCATATGCTTTTGACTTGAAGGTCCTGGAGGTAAGATTGAAGAGACTTATAGGCTAGAGACAAAATAAAAGCTTTCTCCAGAGCTGCCATTCATTTATTGCTCAAATATTTATAGAATATTCATCATGTAGTTGCCACTGTAGTAGGCCCTAGGGATATACCTGTGACCAAAATTGAGATAGTTTTTGCTTTTACAGGACTCATATCCCAGTATAGTAGCTAAGCACAGAACAGACAAATTGGGGTATAAATAAAATGGATGCAACTGTAAAGTTCAAAAACACTAAGGTAACAAACATAAGGAACAGAGCTAAAAAATAACAGAAGGGACCTACTTTAAATCAAGTTTTCAGGGAAAGTCTTTATGTAAGCCTATTTCTAAAGGATGGGTAAGAACTACTCATGAGGTAGGTTGGGCGGCAGCATTCCAGACAGAGAGTAATGTGCAGGGGTCCTGAGGTAGAAAAGAGCTTGGAATATCCAAGGAACTGCCCAGAGATCAGGGGACTGCAGTGTGGTGAACAAGGGCAAGAGAGGCAAGGAGTTAGATGGGAGAAAGAGGCAGTGAGTTGACCAGGTGGGATTTTGTTGTTCCTGATAAGGAGTTTGTTTTTCACTCTGCAAGTTTCATGGAAAGGCATTGGATGATTTCTAAACACCCTGACTAATAAAGCGTGATATAAGAGAGAATTTCTGTTCTGTGTTTCACAATACCTTCACATCAGTTTTGTTTTCTGAGCAAAGCTCATACTCTGTCCTTTCCCTCCCCGTTCTCTCCCTTTTGTCTCTGTTGACATCTTTTTTCTTCTTTGCTGGGAGGGAGAATAGCTTCTTGAATAAAAGTTCTTCTCACAGGTTGCTTGCAGAATATATCCCTGTATGACACAAAGAGAATGTTAAAATGTCCATCCAAGAGATATTTTTAAGTATTTTTCATTGTGAAATTATATTCATTTTGTAACAATTTAAAACTATCTACCTCATATTGCACATTTTCAGGTTTAACTGAGATTTATTCCCTTGAGCAAAGAGGTATTTTGTTTTAGCATGTATTTTTTTTTCTTGCCTGTTGTAAATGTGACTCACTTCAGATGAGAGTTCTTTAAAAATGGCATTCAATGTGTTGGGCCATCCAGGCTTATGTTCTTAGATCCTCACAGACTTTTTCTATATTTTTCTTCTTCACTATACAGAGAAATATGGGCCTCTTCTCATGTGCTAACTGATCATTTGGAAGTTGTTGACTGTGCTGAGAAGGATCCAGTTAGTATCTGTTCTTAGCAAGAAAAGGAACCGTTGGGTTAAGCAAGTGGGGTCCCCTGTATTGCCAAACATTCTTTAAAATGTTAAACTTTTCATAGGGTGAAGATGAACTGCACACGGCAGGTATATGAACTGAAATACTGTACTTAAGTATTTATTAAAAGACGGAGTCTATGCTAGCCTAGATTTATATTAAGAAAACATGATTAAAGTTGTCTGAGAAGTTAGAAATACTGCTGAATATTTGGAGGGGTCATTCTCAATTAAATTATAGAATGATTAGAGACAAGACATGTTTGTGGTGTAATAGAGAAGAAATCATAGTCAGTGCTAACTTTGTCACCGAAGAGTTTATGGTTAAAAAAAAACAAACTCTGGAATGTGAAATACATTGTGATCAAGAACATAGATTGTGCCATCAGGTATCTGGATCATTCTGTCTCTGCACCAGTTAACTGTGGCAGACAACTTCAGTTTGTCCCTTCAGATCCACTCTCTGCTCTTCTCCATCCTACTGTTTGCTCCAGGAGGCTAATCTAAATGGAATACATGGATAGGCCCCCTATTGTTTGATTTCTAGTTAGTTCAGCCACTGGTCGCCCTAGCAGGAGATCAGGAAGAAAGAAGAGAATAAAGATGGTATATATGTTCCTCTAGTTCTGTCCTCAAAGAGTTGCCTAAGGATAGCTGTGCCTTTCAAATATAGATTGCGTCTCCTCTTAGGTGACCTTTTCTACATGATTCTCTCCTTACAAGTTCATGTAACTATTTCCTCTCCTTCCCTTTTCAGACCTGAATTACCAACTCCAGGAGACTGCAGTATCCCTTATTTGTTTAGAAACCCTGCCTGTACCTTTGTAAATAGTCCCTGTATTAACTCCTCTTTAATTATCCAAAGTTGGCTGTGCCATCTGTTTTCTAAAGGGACTCTGATGCACTGTCTATATAATCTTTATAAGTGATTTTAAACTGTGCTTCAGTATCCTTATCTATAAAGTGGAGGTCAAGTTGTTTCTCTTCTCATAGATCATTTGTATATGTAAAATCAGGAAGTGGATTAGAATCCTTGTATTCCAATACTACATTCTGAAGCTCTAAAGATTCTGCCTCAATTGCCTTCCATATGCTTTCCTCAGCAATAACTTTTACTTACTCAGTTATACTAAAAGTCTGAACAATTTTATTTGAAGCAAGGACTCCATGACTAAAACAGCTTGAACACGGCTGTCCTTAGATGATTGTAGGGCTCTTTCCAGTTCTAAAATCCACTACTTTTTTTTTCTGGTGGTTATTTTATGGAGAGAAACTACCATTCTTTGCATCACAGCCTCTGACTATGGCTGGAAATTCAGTAGGCTGCAGGCTGTCTAGTCTCATGATTTACTATCTGGGCAGAAGGAAGAGTCCAGTTAATTCCCCAGGATCATATTCTCTTTTACAAAATGTTTTCATGGCTTAGGATAGAAAGCCGTGGGGGCCAATAAATAGAGAGTGAGTAGGAAATCAGAAAGCTCCTGCAGTGGTTTCATTGTGGCCTCCTTGGCACTTAGAGCCTCAGGCAGTAATTGCTTGGCTGTGTTCTGAGCACTGAACCCAGCCTATAGTGGCTGTTAAACTTTGTAAGTTGTACAAGGCAAGGCATACTTTTGGAACACTCCATCCCTTGGTGTGTTGCTTCAAACCCCATCATTAACATCTTTGACTTCCTTTTCTGTGTAAAGGAGTAGAGGAAAGGTGTGAGCAATTTTCTTGGGAGTACTGTAAACTCGGCATGTCCAGAGATTTATTGCAGCAGTGACTGGGATGATGAAGTGCTATGAAGCACGGCCAACACTTCCTGTCAAAGAAAAGCTCTAGAAAACTATTGATGACAATGAGTTAGATTTGCTCTTCACAGCCATGTTAGTGCCTGTTTGTTCTTTTATTTAACATGTATTCAGCAAATATATCTGAGGACCTCCCAGGAGTGTGTTAGATATTGTGTAAGATGAAATGAATTTGTTAAGGCCCCTGGGCTCAAGAAGCCTAAGTCTGGGACGTATTCAGATACCTGAGGTAGGACTGGCTGGCTAGAGGCAGCTTCCTAATTATCTTGTCCCCTAGAGCAGGGGTCCCCAACCCTCTGTGAGGAACCAAGCTGCACAGAAGGAGGTGAGCAGCGGGTGAGCAAAGCTTAATCTGTCATTCCCTATCACTCCCCATTGGTCCCTATTGTTCTCCATTGCTTGCATTACTGCCTGGACCATCACCTCTTTTCCCCACCCTCCTGGAGTGTGTGGAAAAATTGTCTTCCAAGGAACCAGTCACTGATGCAGAGAAGGTTGGAAACTGCTGCCCCATGGACTACAGCCCACCAAGCTCCTCTGTTCATGGGATTATCCTGGCAAGAATACTGGAGTGGGTTTCCATTTCCTCCTCCAGGGGGTCTTCCCAACCCAGAGATTGAACCAGTGTCTCTTGCACCTCCTGTATTGGCAGGGGGATTCTTTACCACTACACTACCTAGGAAGCCCTTCAGTACATCCCTGGCTATATCTTAAGGCAGGGGTTTACCGCCGTGTGCCTTCTTTTTCCTGTACCTTTCATTGCTACAGTCCAGTTTATTTCACTTCGGGCAGCTTTGTTGTCACAATACACGCATACCCTTTTTAGTGCTTTTTCCTCGGCTGTTCATACCAAGACATCTTCTATGGCCTTTCCCCCTTCTCCTTCCATTTGTGAGCCGATGAAAGACCCTAGTCCTAGACAAGTGTATATAAGGAAAGGAAAGTCAGTAAAATTAGTTAGAAGGAATCATAACTGCAACCACTTGGGATCTTGTAAATCACCATCAGAACTTTGGCAAATTTATTTTCTGATTCTCTTACCTCTTGAGCATGGACATTCAAGATGTTAAAACAAAAAGTGAAATATACATTTTTGATTTATTTATTAGGAATTTTCACTATAATTTTGGAGGGGGCACTCACCAAAAAGGGGAAGAATCATATCCAGATGATTATGAGCAAGATTTCATGAAGGAAATGGCGTTTGAACTTAATTCTCTGGGATATATTGGTTTGGCCAAAAAGTTTGTTCGGGTTCTTCCGTAACATCCGACAGAAAAATCCAAATGAACTCTTTGGCCAACCAAAATAGTTATAGGAAAATGAAAGTATAGGTTGTGGGAGGCATATCAGCAAAAAGGCAAAACACAAAAAATCCACAATTATAAACTGAAAACTCAGAGCTTGTCTTGGTTCCCACTGTACTTTGACCAGCTTTAGTTAGGCAATCCATTTCCTTGACTGAAATCACTTGCTTACATGACTGTATGTCCAAGCTTCTTTAAGAAAATGGGGAGTCTCTTTCATGCTTGTATTTTCAGTGTTTAACACAATGTCAGGCACATAGGTACTCAGTAAGTGGTGAAGAATGAAGTAAAAATGGTTAAGTGTATATGGAGGACAGGAAATTACCTAGTTTGACAGGAGCAGGGATTTGTGAGAAAAGAAGTGGGATCTTATGTTAGAAAGGTATATTAGAACAGATTATGGAGGTTTTATGTACCAAGGCATTAAATAGACTGTGGGGAGTCACAGAAGGTTGTGGAGTGAGGTCAAAGCACAGAGCAATTAGTCTTCAGGAAGGTGAATATGGTGGCACTGAACAAATAGGGAGACAGGAAATGTGGAGAACAGAGATGGTGAATAAAGCAGAGCACGTGTCAGAGTGATCCAAAGGATATGAAAAAGTTACTTGATTGTTTAATACCCTAAACAACCTGCTTCAGTCTTTTTCTCCCTCCAGAGTCCTGTCAGTCTCCTCAGGCCTGAATCCTAATCTGACACTTAGTGGTCACATGACCTTGACAAGTTACCTAAATTCTTAAGCTCATTTCTAATGTGAATTTACTATGTAGATCAATGAGGAAAAAACACAAACTATAAAATATCTGGCATTGTGCTTGATAAGTGGGAAATAGTCAATACATGATAATTATTAGTATTATTGCCATTATTATTTGTGAAGACTTCAGGTAATAGTTTAATGCTGTAGGAGGGAATGAATCTTCTGTATGAGTTTTTTCCTTGTGCATTATAAGTAAAAAAATTGTGATTCACAAGATTTGATTGATTTGATGAAAAAGATTCCTTCCCTTTTGCCTATTAGCAAAAGAAGAATAAGCTTTCAAGCAATTAGTACTCATGAAGGAATTATAGATGACAGGGTGTCATGGAAAATTCTAGTCCAAAATTTGTCTCAGAGGAGCAATGTGACCTTGGGCAAGTCTCTTCATCAATCTGTATCTCCATTTTTCTAGCTAGAAAAATGAAGGGATTGGATTCAATGATCTTTAGGTTCCTTCCCAACCAAATATTAAATGATTTTTCAAGTTGCTCATTAAATTTCCAAGCTCCATCAAACAGCTCATTATGCCTACTTGCTCATTTGATGCCTTTGTATATATTTCACCCCATTTTTCAGTCTGGATTTCCATTTGGTACATTTTCCTTGATGCTACAGTTTTTTTGAACAGTGCTTTCTATAGATATAGTTGTGTGAGTTTGTGTGAAGTTGTGTGCATGTATTTTAGCACATATTGCCTAGGTCTAGGGCTCAAATTGTATGTGAGATGATTGCTTTATCAGTTTTCTCAAACTGATTTGAGAAATATCTATTAACTTTTAGCTTGGAGGCTGTAAGGTGGGTAGCATCAATTTTGCTTGAATGTATTTGCATCTACTAATTTACATGAGAGGGAAGAGCTTATAGAGAAGAGATTTGGCCTGGCTCCTCTTTCTTTAAGGCTGAAAGATATTGAAATATGGCTGATGGATTAGGATGACCTTGATAAAGGCGAAATTATGGGAAAGAGTGATGAAGTGCTTGAAAGGCAACTCATCCTGCAGGCATAGAAAATCAAGGGAGCGTTTCTTTCATCAGCGGGTTAAGCTTTGGAGGAGAAGGAGTCCTGATTCCATGCCCAGGAATGAATATTCCATGCCCTCAATACCTTGGATATGCCTTGGGGAAAGCATTTGTATATGTTTGAACTGAAAGAACTTCTCTACTAAAACATGGAAACTCTTAGGCCTCAGGCAGCTTTTCTTTAAGACTCTTGACTAAGTATAGCTGAAAGCTAGCAATGTTATTCCTCTACCACACATCATGGAACCATCTTTGTCTGGGAAATCTGTGGAACTCTCTCTTAAAAGCATTGTGAGAATATATGCAGCACCACCACGATGAGGGATAGACGCCCAGCCTCTTCACCAGACACTCAGTGACAGTGATGGTAACTACAACTAACTAGGAGACCATAGGGGGCCAGCAAATATCAATGCTAATTTCAGTGGGTATCAAGTTTAATATTATCAACTGTGTTCTCTTCAGACAGGAAGCAGCAGAGAAGCAATGGCCCTTGGACCCATGAGCATGCCTGAAGATCCTTAGAGATCTTTGGGTGAGGATACTTGTAGAATGTTTTAGAATTATTACTCAAAGAGTAAGTTAGAATGCGGTGCAACTGAAAATACTGTATAAAATCTGTGACTACTTCATTTGACTACAGACCCATATTATATTAATATACATGCACTCACCAAGCACAGAGAAATGTTTTGAGAGTGAGGTATACTTATTAATGTAAAATAGAAACAGGGCAATCAGTCAATCCTAAAGGAAATCAACCCTGGATATTCATTGGAAAGACTGATGCTGAAGATTAAGCTCCAATACTTTGACCACCTGATGTGAATAGCTGAGTCTTTGGAAAAGACTCTGATGCTGGGAATGATTTAGGGCTGGAGGAGAAGTGGGTGACAGAGGATGAGATGGTTGAATGGCATCATCGACTCAATGGACATGAGTTTGAGCAAACTCCAGGAGATGGTGAAGGACAGGGAAGCCTGGCATGGCGTGCTGCTGTCCATTTGGTCGCAAAGGTCTGACATGATTTAGCGACTGAAAAACAACAAATCTGGAATTACTAATGGTTAATATGAGGCCACAAGGGATAGATCCCCTTTTAGTATACTAACAGGCCAGATTTTTAGTATAGACTTTTGAGTAAGGCTGAGCAAAGTGCCTTACAGATTTGTCCAAGTGGCTAGCCTATCTGTATCAGGTGATACCCCAAATCCCTGTATACTTTTTATCTTTTATCTGTGTATCAATGGTCATCTAAAAATCTTTATGAGTTGGAAGTATATGTAATATTATTATTATTTTTTTGTAATATTATTTTTAAATGGACTTGAACAAGTGCTCAGTAAAGACCTAGAGTTTGCCCAAAGTCACCTTGGGATTAATGGTGGAATGTGGACTCAAATTTGATCTTCAGACTCTAAGCGCTATGCTTTTTGATCTCATTGTCTTCGAGCCTGAAGCCTGGAAGTATAGGTGAAAAGTGTGGAGGGAAGTCTCTTTTTTCATTGGAAAAGGGGCAGTAATTTTAGACACATTGTTGAAACTAGAGTTAAGCCTTTAAAAGAAATCCCCTTTTTTTTGTCATCCTGGAAGTCTGGTTGTGTGTGTGTGTGTGTGTGTGTGTGTGTGTGTGTGTGTGTGTGTGTGTGTTGGGATGGGCAAGGGATTCTGGGATTGTTTCTGTGATTAACTCACTGTATTTTACAAGTAGCTCTGGCAAGCATGGTGGGATAATAATAATTTGTCCCATGTTGATTTCAGTCACAAAGGAGAATTAATAAAAGTCTGGGTCATTTAGTTTTCTCCTGAAGCTTGGAAATTTAATTATCTTATTTTTTCCCTTTCTGTTTTAATCCAAGTAATCCAAGTAGTTTATTATTAATTTTCCAATGTATTTACTTTTTTCTCTTTGCAACATTTTTGGGTTACATATGAATTTAACCATCAGACTGGAATCAAATTATGGCTGAATTTGGATATTCTCTGCCCAATGCCTGAGAAACAATATTTGGATCAACATCTTCGACAATAAGAAATGTAGAATTTTTCTCTCTCTCTCTGTCTCACACACACACAGACACACACCTGTGTCTTCTTAAATTTCACTTATTTTAATGAGTCTTTTTGTGGTTAAGGGAGTATATGCTTGTTTGACTTCCTGTTGAAAATAAATACCCCAGAGAAGGAAAATGCATGGATTGTCTATCAGTCTTGTATTCCATGGGACTTGGCTTTTTGAATTAGTGATAATTTTAGGAGATTTTGAGGAATCAGACATAAAAAAACACATTTCCCTGGGGGGGGGTTAGATCCAGAATATAGGTAATACCTCAGGCAAGAGTCAGCATGGCAGATGAAAGAGTGTGTGTTGAAGTCAGAAGAACTGGGTTTAAATTGTGATGTTGTGTTACATACTGAATATTATACTTTGAATGATAGAATTAAATAATCTGAGCCTTCATTCTCTGTAAAACAAGACTGATAGTATTTCTCCTCCCAACTTCGAAGGACTTTTCTGGAGCCAAGTAAAAGAAATGAATCTGAAACTGCTTTATAAAAGCTTGTATCATTTAGGATTCTTTGGATATAAGCAGCAGATTCTAACTTAAGTTAAAAAAAAAAAATATGCTAAGGCCTTAATGTAAGGCACGGGCTCCCCAGGGTGGTGTTGGTGGTAAAGAACCCGCCTGCCAATGCAAGCGACCTAAAAGACATGGGTTCGATCACTGGGTCAGGCAGATTCCCTGGAGGAGAGCATGGCAACCTACTCCAGTATTCCTGCTTGGACAATCTCATGGACAGAGGAACTTGGAGGGCTACAGTCCATAGGGTTGCAGAGTCAGACACGACTGAAGCGGCTTAGCATGCACACAAAGGATAAGTCACTAAGTGAAAAGACACAACTGGGGTACTAGGAGCAGCAGCACAGTAACCCTGGTGCTGGGCCAGGCATCTAAACTACAGCAACTAATGGGTGGTCCTGCCAGGATACTTTCACCAGGATGAATCAGTTCTTTCTCTCTTTGAGTTCTTCTGCTCAAGATTTAGAATCTCTGGAGAGAGAGAGGCCAAGACCAAGCATCCCCGTCTTGGAATAGAAGCCTTCTACTTTGATCAGCTGGGGCAAGGCACCTTGATTAACAGACCATGAAGACTGCCAACACTGAAGGACAGAAAATGCTATCAGGAAAAAGCCGGGAATAGAGGCTGGGTGGCAAAACCACTATAGTCACTGTCATGGCTATACAAGTATTTGTTCCAGTGGGAGGGCAGGATGCTGAGAGGATGCAATGATGACAGTAGGGCAAAGGGGTGGAAGGGGAGCTCTGGTTAGCTAAGGCCTCTCCTATAGGGGTGCTCGCTTTGGTGAAAAGGGGGAGGGAGTATTAAGGAAGGGGGAGGGGGTGTGTTTAAGGAAATAGAGGTGGGAGGACACTTTCACCTATACCAGTTGTTTGTGCCCAAATGGATTTCATATAACATTACAAGGTAAACATAAGACATCATCAGTTCATGTTTTGGAGTTGGTTTTCCTAGTTTTTCAAAAGTGGAAAAATGTATCTTGCATGCATCCTAGGGTTGCAGGAAGCAAAGTGTCTGAGAGGACTCAGAAGGGGTATTTGGAATGGCTTGGCCCCTGCCACATGTCAGACAGAAATGCTTCTATTTATATCTTTTATGAATTGGGTTTTCATGTGTGAATCTCTTTAGGGTAGGGTAAAAAAAAAAGAGTTCGCTGCTAAAAATAGCACCAGAAAACCAGTGTGTGCTAAAGGAAAATATGAAGAATGTTTTTGAATAACCCGTTTAGGCTCTTCAAACTGTCTCAGTCTCTATCGACAGCTGGGCAGCTGGGTACACAAATACAATATTGCTTTATTGTTTGATTCATATCAATATTACCCCAGCATTGTTCATACAATTTATTTTGCAATAGCCAGAAAGAGCTGCAGTCTGCAGAAAATGTTTACCTGCCAAGAGGGTTTATTGAAATAAGCCTGAATTGTGCTTGATCTGTTTGGTCAACAGGGAAATTAATAGGTTCAGACAGATTGGACTTCTTTGTTGAAAAAAATCTTCTTGCTTAGCGTGTACCCATGAAAGTTGGAGCTCAGCTGCCCTGGAATTCTCATTCCTCCTTGAAATCTGGGGATTCTTTTTGCTCATTCATTTGCCCTCAATAGCCATTAGCACTTTGCAGAGTGAATGAATCTGTCTGGCGAACTAAGGTGAGTTTGAGAAGTATGTACTGGAGGGGAGGGTGGCTGACTTCAGGAAATGCATATTCTTAGCTTTGCCCCCAAGCAAAACAAATTGTGTGAATATTCTTAGACTGCTCAAAATTAACTGAGCAGAGAATTTCATGTAAGGTCAAACCAGTAACTCAAACAATGATACCTTAGACATACAACAACCTACCGTTTGGCTTTCAAGATGTTATATAACATACTTTTGAATTGTACATTTACTTTAATTATGTAACTACATCCTCAGGATCAGAGTGGAAGTAATGTTATATCTGTCTATCTCCCTGACTATTATATCTACCTATCATAGCTGTCTACTATCTACCTACCTCTTTCCCAAATATACTACTATAATTGTTTTAGTCTGTTAGCCTTGCAGAATTCTTTCTTTGAATTTTAACCAAGAATATCAAAATACAGTATATGCAGATGCGTCTGGAAGGGGGTTAAAAAGGTCTGTGCCTTATGATTTCTACTTCCTTGATAGAGGTTGTCTAGTGGAGAAGAGGAGAGACCAAACAAATTAACAGAGGAGGATAATGAAAAAGGGAAGACTAGGAAAATTTTAGGATGAAGATTGTAGGATATAGAATACTACTTATATTAGATATTTTTCTTCTCTTTTAAATATGTTAAATCTGAAATACATGCTCATTTTTGAAAATGTTGAAAATATTAAAAAACATGAAAATATTAAAGGAGCAGAAAAACATGGCATGACTCCCACCAACCTCAACACAACTGATGGCATTTCTGTATATTTCTTTCCAGACTTTAATCTCTTTTTTCTTTAATTTTCACATAGTTGTGTTGATATTCAACATATGCAGTTTTGTTGTTTGCTTTGTCCAATAAATAATATAACATAGAATCAGTGTCTTTGTGAATAAATATTTTTTTAGTATTTTAGATTATATTGAAATCTAGATTTTTTAGTAGTGAAGTTAATAGGTTAAATATGTATGCATTTTTAGATTCTTAACCTCTAGAAGATTCTGCTAATTTACATTTCCATTTTATATTTCAATTTACACTCATTTGCAAGTTCTAAAGCCCCCAATGGGACTTCATGTCCTACTGAGTAGCATAATCGACTTTCATCAACACTGAATTGATCATTTTTATTTAATTTGTGAATTTAACATAAATTGATAAAAATGTATGCTTTACTTTTCCATTTTTCATTTTTTTTATTATTAGTAATGCTGTTTTGCTTTTTATGTGCTTATTGGCCATCAGTATTATACTTTTTGTGAATTATCTAAGCATATGTTTGTATCTTTTAATTCTCATATTTTAATATTTAAATTCATATATTTTAATTTTTTATGGATTATAAAGATTTTTACACTTTGTTAAATTAATTATATATATGTTTTCAAAGCTTGTCACAGGTTTTTTAATTTTATTGTTAAAGCTTTATCATTATTTTTGTTTTTTAAGACTGATTTTATTGAAAAATAGTTGATTTATAATGTTGTAGTGTGCTTTTTAATGCATGAGCATTTTAAGGTGCCGTGTGTTCACATGCATCTACTTATTCCTTTATGCTTTCTGCCTTTAATTTTATTAAGAAGGTTTTCATCATTCCTGAATCAGATAATTCCCCATGTTGTCTTGTGTGTTTCATGCTTTATATTCAATCCTTTGATCTCTCGGGAACTTATCTGGGTGTAAGGCCATGATGCAGGGATTTGCTTTGATTTATTCCCCTCTGATCTCCTTGTCCTAGCCCTTAAGGCCCCACATGACCTGGCCTCCACCTATCTCACTAAACTCCATCATCTCTGTCATGGTCTGGGTACAGGTTGGAAAATAATTTCCAGACATGAGACAGAATGAGAGGGAAATAAAGTTTATTAGAGTGGGAGATGCTGTTAAAACAGTGAGCCAGCTCAAGGGAGAACTGACGTTGAATAGGGGTCTTTAGTTCATTTTTATACCCAGAGTACAAGGAGTGGGATAGGGCTCTTGCAGGTCATTTGCTGATTGGATGAGGCTAAAGTTTATTAGAGTGGGAGATGCTGTTAAAACAGTGAGCCAGCTCAAGGGAGAACTGATGTTGAATAGGGGTCTTTAGTTCATTTTTATACCCAGAGTACAAGGAGTGGGATAGGGCTCTTGCAGGTCATTTGCTGATTGGATGAGGCATGTATACTGGGTGGGGGAAGAGTAGGGCAAATACCTTCTCCCTATGAGGTAGGAGGGGAGACAGGTTATACTGGTCCATTAATAGTTACAACATGGGGGAGGGAAGGATGATAAGGGTCTGGTTTTTCTGTTCCTGCATTCCAAGACCCTCCTTGGTTTCATCTGCTCTTTTGTCCTTGGCTAACCACATTCCTCCCTCTATTTTTAGGGCCAATTCTTTGGCCCCTTTTGATGCCCTGCTTGATACCTCTACCTATTTCCCTTCTCAGGCATTTGGGAACCCAGTTTCAGGGGAAAAGGGGCGATGACCACTCTGGCTTCTTCAGGCTGTACGGGGGTGTCATGGGGCTCTGGGTTTCCTTTGCCTGCTCTCTGTCAAGGTGCATTTATGGAGGGAGATGAGAGTCCATGGAATGATAAGGTGGCTTGTTTCAGCATTGTCTGGGTGTTGGCCAGGAAATATTCTTGTCAGATTATCACTTGGAGATTTGTTGTATTCTAGAAGAAACAAACTTAACAAGAAATTTAAAGATACATGGCCCAAATATTAATAGAAGTAGAAAAGCTTCTGAGAAGATAGCCAGGAGAACCAGGACTAGACATTGGTTCGTGACATTAGTGTTCCTCTAGGTGCAAGAAGATGCAAGAATTTGGGCTCATTAAATCTTTACCTGAAAACATCTGACTGTCTGAAGGCTGGTTCTTCTGTTTTTTTGTTTTTTTTCCCAGAGCACAGAGTGCCTTATTTCTGATCTCCACCCTAAACTCCTTTCAGGGAGTATTGAAGGTCAGCAGCTTACAGTGGTCATGATGTAATCTTTGTAGAGACAGCTTGGAAGTGCCAGCTTCCAATCAGTAGGGTCCCTTCATAGCCACATATTTGACCATGCTTTGGGGGCATTTCATGGCTGTTGTGTCCCATGGTGCTGGGAAGGCTCATTCCCAGGTCTAACGAAGATTCCATTGGCAGGCCACTCGTGCTGTTACTAAACCAGACCTTGCAAGTAGCAAAAGTCTCTGGACCACCTGTCTTACTAGCCTCTTGGTCCAGGAAAATATTCCCTCTTGTTGCTTCTTCCCATATCTAGAGTTACATTATTACAATCACTGATTGCATATGGAACTGCATATCAGCATTTTATCACAGGCTCAGTCACACATTTAGTAACGTAAGAAACAGTCTTCTGAAACAAGCAACATAGACAATAATATAGCTAGCAGTTATTAGTAAGGTCACAAGCAAGAATTTAAGTCAAGAACTTTCATTAGATAAATAGCCCAGTATACCCAGGTCATCTGACTTAGTTAAATGATTATAGCCAGGTGTTAATCTCCTGGTCCTACATCATGGAGCATCTGACCTTTACCCAAAGATTGGTTACTGAGATAAGCTTTAGAAACAGACTTAGAGTGTCCTCTTTAATAACTTAATTAAATCTTTTAGCAATATAACATGACAACAAGGAACTATCTCAGAAGTGAGTCTTAGTAAACAGTAGACCTTAATTAACAAAACTAGAAACTTAGTTTAACAATTAACAAAACTTAATATTCAGTGAAACATAAATTTTTCATTATGAGGGCATTAACCCTGTAGCCAGGGAAGGCTTTAACCCATCAAAAAAAAAAAAAAAAAAAAAAAAGAAATGAGGTTTGTCAAGGAGCTGGGAAAATCCAAGCAGCAGTCTTTGGATTTCCCATAGCCATGACTCTTTGATTTATAGCTATCGTTCACCCATTTTAAATTCCCTGATTTAGAAGTAGACTGTTGCCACATTTTAAGGACATCAGGACAGCAAAAGTCTAACCATGAGAGCTTACTTTTTATAGAAGCAGAATGAGCTTTGTCCACATGTACCATAATCTTAAATAATGTTTATTTACTTTACCAAAGTAACAAAGGATTTTTAAAAACAAATATAAATCACTTAAAGGCCAAGAAATTCATGATCTGTTATCAAAAGCTTTATTCTAAGAAAGCTTTGTTCTCTTAACATAGAGGGTAGACTAAATTCCAGTCTGGTACCAGTTTACCAGATAACAAACAAACAAAATTTGTTTATCAGTTAATTTTAGAAAAATCTTTTCCATAAATCTTGAACTAGCAGTATTTTTCTAAAGGCATGAGAGTGAAACCATAGAAGGCATGTTTAAAATCTAATTAAATTGCAGTTGACAAAGTAGCCTGGTCATTTTTGTGACTTGTAACACTTTAACATGATAACTAGAATTATAACTGACAACATTTTACCAGGACATATCAGATTTTCATGAATTTCACATAATTTCTAGGATATCTATATTAGTAACATCAACCATACAATTTAACCTGAGAAGATTCATCACTCCTCTAACAATATTTCCCATGTAATTTAACATGTTAAATGAACTCAGGTAGTTAAATAGCTCTTTGGGATGTCTCAGGGGCCCTCTGAAGCATCTGAAAGTTACCTAGAAGTCATTATTTAGGGAGTTTTGTTGATAAATATCAAAAGGGTTTATAACACTCAGTCAGATAGAATCATATAGGTCACTGTGAAACAGTATATTCACTTAGCCAAAGTAACAAAGAAGATTTCAAAGGTAAACATAGAACAGATCACTTCAGAGGTAAAGAAACTTAAAATCCATTATCAAAGGCAGTTCAACATCTCAAGAAAACTTGTATTTATACACAAAACTCTTCAGTTGGGGAGCACTTTCCATCAAACCTTCCTATCACTTTTTGTACCCATTACTTTGTTCTCCCATCCTGAAAGAGCCACCTATCAGTTCAGTTCTGTTCAGTCGCTCAGTCGTGTCCAACTCTTTGCAACCCCATGAATTGCAGCAAACCAGGTCTCCCTGTCCATCACCAACTCCCGAGGTCTACTCAAACCCACATCTATCGAGTCAGTGATGGCCATCTAACCATCTCATCCTCTGTCGTCCCCTTCTCCTCCTGCCCCCAATCCCCCCAGCATCAGGGTCTTTTCCAATGAGTCAACTCTTCACATGAGGTGGCCAAAGTACTGGAGTTTCAGCTTCAACATCAGTCCTTCCAATGAACACCTAGGACTGATCTTTAGGATGGACTGGTTGTATCTCCTTGCAGTCCAAGGGACTCTCAAGAGTCTTTTCCAACACCATAATTCAAAAGCATTGATTTTTTGGTGCTCAGTGTTCTTCACAGTCCAACTCTCACATCCATACATGACCACTGGAAAAACCATAGCCTTGACCAGACGGACCTTTGTTGGCAAAGTAATGTCTCTGCTTTTTAATATGCTATCTAGGTTGGTCATAACTTTCCTTCCAAGGAGTAAGTGTCTTTTAATTTCATGGCTGCAATCACCATCTGTAGTGATTTTGGAGCCCAGAAAAATAAAGTCAGCCACTGTTTCCACTGTTTCCCCATCTATTTCCCATGAAGTGATGGGACCAGATGCCATGATCTTAGTTTTCCGAATGTTGAGTTTTAAGCCAACTTTTTCACTCTTCTCTTTCACTTTCATCAAGAGGCTTTTTAGTTCCTCTTCACTTTCTGCCATAAGGGTGGTGTCATCTGCATATCTGAGGTTATTGATACTTCTCCTGGCAATCTTGATTCCAGCTTGTGCTTCTTCCAGCCCAGCGTTTCTCATGATGTACTTTGCATATAAGTTAAATAAGCAAGGTGACAATATACAGCCTTGATGTACTCCTTTTCCTATTTGGAACCAGTCTGTTGTTCCATGTCCAGTTCTGACTGTTGCTTCCTGACCTGCATACAGGTTTCTCAAGAGGCAGGTCAGGTGGTCTGGTATTCCCATTTCTTAAAGAATTTTCCACAATTTATTGTGATCCACACAGTCAAAGCCTTTGACATAATCAATAAAGCAGAAATAGATGTTTTTCTGGAACTCTCTTGCTTTTTTGATGATCCAGCAGATGTTAGCAATTTGATCTCTGGTTCCTCTGCCTTTTCTAAAACCAGCTTGAACATCTGGAAGTTCACGGTTCACGTATTGCTGAAGCCTGGCTTGGAGAATTTTGAGCATTACTTTACTAGCGTGTGAGAAGAGTGCAATTGTGTGGTAGTTTGAGCATTCTTTGGGATTACCTTTCTTAGGGATTGGAATGAAAACTGACCTTTTCCCATCCTGGGCCACTGCTGGGTTTTCCAAATTTGCTGGCATATTGAGTGCAGCACTTTCACAGCATCATCTTTCAGGATTTGAAATAACTCAACTGGAATTCCGTCACCTCTACTAGCTTTGTTAGTAGTGATGCTCTTCAAGGCCCACTTGACTTCACATTCCAGGATGACTGGCTGTAGGTGAGTGATCACACCATTGTGATTATCTGGGTCATGAAAATCTTTTTTTGTACAGTTCTTCTATGTATTCTCGCCACCTCTTCTTAATATTTTCTGCTTCTGTTAGGTCCATACCATTTCTGTCCTTTATCGAACCCATCTTTGTGTGAAATGTTCCCTTGGTATCTCTAATTTTCTTGAAGAGATCTCTAGTCTTTCCCATTCTGTTGTTTTCCTCTATTTCTTTGCATTGATCACCGAGGAAGGCTTTCTTATCTCTCCTGGCTATTCTCTGGAACTCTGCATTCAAATGGGAATATCTTTCCTTTTCTTCTTTGCTTTTCTCTTCTCTTCATTTCACAGCCTTTTGTGAGGCCTCCTCAGACAACCATGTTGCTTTTCTGCATTTCTTTTCCATGGGGATGGTCTTGATCCCTGTCTCCTGTACAATGTCACAAACCTCCGTCCATAATTCATCAGGCTCTCTGTCTATCAGATCTAGTCCCTTAAATCTATTTCTCACTTCCACTGTATAGTCATAAGGGATTTGATTTAGGTCATACCTGAAAGGTCTAGTGGTTTTCCCTACTTTCTTCAATTTAAGTCTGAATTTGGCAATAAGGAGTTCATGATCTGAGCCACAGTCAGCTCCCAGTCTTGTTTTTGCTGACTGTATAGAGCTTCTCCATCTTTGGCTGCAAAGAACATAATCAATCTGATTTTGGTGTTGACCATCTGGTGATGTCCATGTGTAGTGTTCTCTTGCGTTGTTGGAAGAGGGTGTTTGCTATGACCAGTGCGTTCTCTTGGCAAAACTCTATTAGCCTTTGCCCTGCTTCATTCCATACTCCAAGGCCAATTTTGCCTGTTACTCCAGGTGTTTCTTGACTTCCTACTTTTGCATTCCAGTCCCCTATAATGAAAAGGACATCTTTTTACGGTGTTAGATCTAAAAGGTCTTGCAGGTCTTCATAGAACAGTTCAACTTCAGCTTCTCAGTGTTACTGGTTGGGGCAAGGCTTGGGTTACCGTGATATTGAATGGTTTTCAGTGGAAACGAACAGAGATCATTCTGTCGTTTTTGAGATTGCATCCAAGTACTGCATTTCGGACTCATTTGTTGACCATGATGGCTACTACATTTCTTCTAAGGGATTCCTGCCCACAGTAGTAGATTTAGTGGTCATCTGAGTTAAATTCACCCATTCCAGTCCATTTTAGTTTGCTGATTCATAGAATGTCGACATTCACTCTTGCCATCTCCTATTTGACCACTTCCAATTTGCCTTGATTCATGGACCTAACATTCCAGGTTCCTATGCAATATTGCTCTTTACAGCATCAGACCTTGCTTCTATCCCCAGTCCCATCCACAACTGGGTATTGTTTTTGCTTTGGCTCCATCCCTTCATTCTTTCTGGAGTCATTTCTCCACTGATCTCCAGTAGCATATTGGGCACCTACTGACCTGGGGGGTTCTTCTTTCAGTATCCTATCATTTTGCCTTCTCATACTGTTCATGGGGTTCTCAAGGCAAGAATACTGAAGTGGTTTGCCATTCCTTTCTCGAGTGGACCACATTCTGTCAGACCTCTCCTCTATAAGTCAGACCTATTTCCTTTTCCTTTCATAAAATGTAATTTCATTCTTCATACCTTCTTTACTGAAAACACACATCCTACTTTCCTTAAGCAACCAAGAACGGACCTTTATGTTAGCATTCTATAGATTGGTGAACATAAATACCAGTGATAATTAAAAAAAAAAAAAATTCTAGAGATCATCTCAGGATGGCACCAAACATTATTCATTAATAGTCCAAAATCTCTTTAGTTTCTGGGTAAGAGGAAGTTAGTGTTAAGTAGCAAATGTTTCAGAATCTTATTTTATTTGGAAATGACCTAGCTATTCAATAAACTTCCGTCACTTAGTTTAGCACAACCCTAGAAATTCAGGTCACCAAAATCTAGAGAGACTGTTTTAGAGAGACATTTCTAAAGTAAAATTATTCTTAATAGTTTATCTTAAAGCTCTTGTCTCATTTATATTTTTCTTTTTTTAAAAGTTTCTTCACTCGAGTTACTTTCCTTGCTGACAAACTTGTACCAGATACAACAATATAACAATATCTAGCTTATAATAAACCTAGGCACAATGAAAATATTATGCTTAATGTTAATGACTCTTAGACATGTCTATATTAGATTAGCAAACAAACATTAATACTAGATATTTACTATTGATTATTTCCCAGTTCATGTGAATCTGATATTCACTTAGGTTAATTTCTCTTGTGTTTAGAATTGTCTGATTTGTAAGCACTTACTTTTCTTTAGGTCAATTAAATTAGAACTCATTTACAACTTCAACAATATTATCAAAAAGACTTAATGACATACACTGAGACATATATAAATTCAGACAGACAGAGATTTCATCGTTTTCCGCTTGAGATTTAAAATGTCTCTTTGAATCCCCGCCCCCCTCTTTTTTTTTTGGCTTGGAGTTCTAATTTGCCCATAGCCGAGGTCTCAGACAAAGTGGGCTGTGTGTTTCAAGGACATGGAAAGGGTTAATTTCAAGTTTTCCCCTAGGCAGGCCTTTAAACAAGCTAGTTGTTTTTTAATTGCATATACAAAAAGAACTGGTTTTGCAGTTTCCAAGAAAAAAAATTCATTTTAACCAGTTTTCTCTGGAGTCTAAAGAATATTATGGCCACCTTGTATCAAAAAGTCATATTTCCTTTCTGTAGTTGTAGTTTTATAGCAAAAATATAGACCAAAAGTGCTCAAATTGACTCTGGTATCAGGGGCAGATCAGCTGATAAAAATTTTAGATTGTCCCTCTGGTGACAATTGAGTCTTTGTCCCATCAGAAGAATCTGAAGGGTTAAGGGAATTTGTAGGAATGGGGAAGCTTGGTCCGTCCCCACCCTGAAAAACTGGAGTAGTTAGAAGGGAATTCTTTAGGATGTTCAGGAGAGAGGGAAACTTTGTTCCCTCTCCACTTGATAGAGAAGCGTAGTTAGAAGGGGATTCTTTTTGATCCTTCAGGCTTTGAATATAGGAGAAAGACTTGGACCAAAGGGGACCTCAGAATCCTTTCCTAGCGATCATGTGGATATGAAAGGTTGAGTAGGGGTCATCTAGGAAATCTGATGGAGAGAGACAGAGGGGGACAGGAGATAGGGAAGCAACAGAACATAAGGAAATTCTGAGTCTTCTCCCTGCTTTTGGCAAAAATTAGTGTGCCATTCAGAGGCCATTTTTTTTGGGTCCCACAGTTTGTATTGTGGCCAGGCCTTTTGCAGGGTCAAAATTTTCCAGTTTCTGAAAATGCAGCCAAGGGGTGAGTCTGAGAGAGACTCCTGAGACATTTTGTTGCAGGAAGGGGGACCCCTTCCAGGACCCGAAACTGGGCTCTTGTCTAACACTCAGAAATGAATTGTCCGAGGAGACACATATGCTGACATAGCAAGAGATTTTATTGGGAAAGGGTGCCCAGGTGGAGAGCAGGAGGGTGAGGGAACCCAGGAGAACAGCTCTGTCACATGGCTTGCAGTCTCAGGGTTTTATGGTGATGGGATTAGTTTCTGGGTTGTCTTTAGCCAATCATCTGACTCAGAGTCCTTCCTGGTGGTGCACGCCTAGTTCAGCCAAGATGGATGCCAGAGAGAAGGACTCTGGGAGGTGGGCAGACATGTGGTGTCTCCTTTTGACCTTTCCCGAACTCTTCTGGTTGGTGGAGTCTTATTAGTTCCGTGTTCCTTACCAGGACCTCCTGTCATAAAACAACTCATGCAAATGCTTGCTATGGTGCCTGGAAGGGTGGGCAGTTTCAAACAGTGTGCTTCCCCTAAGGATATCAGAACCCACCCTTAGCCTATATGCTGGAGAATGGGGGTACTGAGAATCACCAACTGGCAAAAGTCATCCCTTTTTTGTCTCAGTGGTGTCTCTGCACAACTAATGGCACAAAATGGCCAACCGTCCCAACAGGAGCATCCGACAGTGAGAGGTGACCCCTGAGAACTGTGTGGCTAAGGCACCTGTGACCCGGGCAGAGAAAGACAGAAATTCCTGGGAGCAACCGGGTGACTCAGCTTTTGGCGATTCCCTGAAACGTGGAAGGCACTCTTGGGATGGCTCAGAGGCAACATCTAGGTTCCTGTAAATCAATCCAGACCGAAAGGGAAAGAAGTGAAAGTGACAGGGAAGAGGACTGAGGAATCCGCCTTACAATTCTTTTGGGGAGGTGGTGGCCAGGGACGATGGCCTCTGGTTTGTTTCAACCACTCTGGGCCTGACACGGTGCACGGAAGTTGTCTTGCTGGGGGCGGATGTCCTTGTGGAATGATCCGTTCCATGTCCCCCTTATCCTCACACGAAAGTCTTCATGTGGCAGGCGCCCTAATGGCTTTTAAGTGCCTGACCTGTGCCCACACACTATTGCTTGGCCTAATCCTCAGCTGGAAAGGAGAGAAAGCAGAGACCTTCACCCGTTTGGGCGCACGGGTACTGGGGTGCAGTGAGCAGTGGGGCCTTTGGAACACACCAGAGGGAAACCCTGGCCAGAGTTCCTCAGTTGCCTCCACAACACTTGCCTGTTTGCGTAGGGTCCCTATGAAAAAGGAGAAGTGAGGAGGTGGGGGAAGAGACCCTAAGTTCCCTGTACGGGCCACCAAAGATGTCGTGGTCTGGGCGTGGGTTGGAAAAGAATTTCCAGACATGAGACAGAATGAGAGGGAAATAAAATTTATTAGAGTGGGAGACACTGTTAGAACAGTGAGCCAGCTCAAGGGAGAACCGATGTTGAATAGGGGTCCTTTTATACCCAGGGTACAAGGCGTGGGATAGGGGTCTTGCAGGTCATTTGCTGGTTGGATGAGGCATGTATACTGGGTGGGGGAAGAGTAGGGCAAATACCTTCTCCCTATGGGGTAGGAGGGGAGACAGGTTATACTGGTCCATTAATAGTTATGACATGGGGGAGGGAAGGATGATAAGGGTCTGGTTTTTCTGTTCCTGCGTTCCAAGACCCTCCTTGGTTTCATCTGCTCTTTTGTCCCTGGTTCACCACCATCTCCACTCTTCCCTGGTCACTTCTCTCCATCCACACTGTCCTTTTTACTCTTCCTTTACACCCCAAGTTTGTTCCTCTTTCAGTTTTGATTCCTTTGCTTGGAAAGCCCCTCCTTAGATCACTATATGGCTTTTTCCTTATCTCTTTCAAAAAGTCCTACTGACCCCTATGTCTTTTTTAAAATGAATTTTTATTGGAGTTATATAGTTATATGGTTGCTTTACAGTGTCGTGGTAGTTTCTACTGTAGAGCAAGATGAATCTGTTATATATATCCCCTCTTTTTTTAATTTCCTTCCTATTTAGGTCACTACAGAGCCCTGAGTAGAGTTCTTGTGCGATACAGGTTCTCATTATTAGTTATTTATTTTATACATAGTATCAACAGTGTGGGGCTTCCCTGGCAGCTCAGCTGGTAAAGACTCTGCCTGCAAAGCGGGAGACCTGGGTTCGATCGGTGGGTTAGGAAGATCCCCTGGTGAAGGGAAAGGCTACCCACTCCAGTATCCTGGCCTGGAGAATTCTGTGAACTGTATAGTCCATGGGGTCACAAAGAGTCGGAAACGACTGAGTGACTTTCTCTTGACCACTTGACTTGACTTGATCAATAGTGTGTATATGTCAATCCCAATGTCTCAGTTCATTCCATTCCCTCCTTTCCCCCTTGGTATTCATATATTTGATCTCTACATCTGTGTCTCTATTTCTGCTTTGCAGATAAGATCATCTATACCATTTTTTTCTATATTCCACATATACAATATTTACTTTTATCAAAAAATATACAAACAATAAAATGCTGGAGAGGATGTGGGAAAAAAGGAATCCTTTTGCACTGTTGGTAGGAATGTAAATTGTTACAAACACTATGGAGAACAGTATGGAGATTCCTTAAAAAACTAAAAACAGAACTACCATATGACCCAGCAATCCATCTACGGGGCATATATTCAGAGAAAAACATAATTCAAAAAGATACGTGCACCCCAATGTTCATTGACCACTCTGTCTTAAAGACTGCTCCCCTATCACTGCTAGGCTTCCCTTGTGGCTCAGCTGGTGAAGTATCTGCCTGCAATGTGGGAGACCTGATTTGATCCCTGGGTTGGGAACATCCCCTGGAGAAGGGAAACGCTACCCACTCCAGTATTCTGACCTAGAGAATTCCATAGACTGGATAGTTCATGGGGTTGTAAAGAGTCAGACACAACTGAACGACTTTCACTTTCACTTTCTATTGCTACTGGGCCTGTGACTTTATTGTATTTTCTCCCCAGGACTTAGTCATGTCCAAAATTACTTGTCTGTTTGCTTTCTGAAATGAAAATATCTCCTGACGTATTAATAAACAAGAAATGTCAAGGCCATTAGCGATTTCTGGCCTTCAAATGTGAATGAAAGTGAAACTGTTAATAGCTCAGTCCGACTCTTTGCGACCCCATCGAATGTAGCCTGCCAGGCTCTTCTGTCCGTGGGAATTTCCAGGCAAGAAATGTGAATGAGGGCTCCCAAAACTGATCCATTCAGTGGATGCTGCCACCCCCTGCGGTGATCGCTGAGGTGCAGGGGGAATATAAGAAGCAGGATGAACAAAGAAACGGGATTGGCCCCAGATAGGTGAGATGCATATGAAAGGAATGAATTTAGTGAGCCCAGAGGCTTGCATCTTGCCATACATAGAATGCTAAATTCCTTCTCTTGGTGACTGATCTTTGGACTTCAGACTGCCTGCTCCCTTGGTTGCAAACTTGTGTACACCTTGACTTCCCTCCTGCCTCCTTGGAGCAGTTTTCTCAGAGCTGCTGAGATGCTGTCTCCCTGGCTTGAAGTTCTAAACATTCCCACCAAATAAAATAACTCTTTACTTTTAGGTTGTGGCTATATATTTTAGTGGACAGTTGGTATACTTGTTAATTATCTCCCACATAGAAGGTAAGCTCTATGTAAGCCTTGCCTCTGCTTCACTTCCATTTCCCCAACATTTAGAATTAGATTGGGCTGGTATGCCCTACCTATTCAATTAACATTTTCCTTGGTCAAATGAATGAATAGATTTGGCATGTGTTATTAGCAACTATCATAATATAAAAATTATGACAATAGCAGCTAACATTTACTGAGTGCTTATTCTGTGATACTCAAATTGCTAAGTGCTTTACAAGTGTTATTTCACATAATCCACCAAATGTGCATGCTTGATAAATTGCTTTTTTCAGTAGTGTCTGACTCTGTGCAACACTTTGGACTGTAGCCTGCCAGGCTCCTCTGTCCATGAGATTCTCCAGGCAAGAATACTAGAGTGGGTCCTCCTCCAGGGGATCTTCCTGACCCAGGGATTGAACCTGTGTCTCTTAATCCTGCATTGGCAATCAGGTTCTTTACCACTAGTGCCACCTGGAGAGCCCAATCCACCAAATAGAATTTACTTGTTGAGGACATACTGTGCTTTATTACCGCAAACAGCACTTAATAATAGTGGGTGCTATTATATCACCCACTTACAGGTAAGAAAACCAGAGGCACTGAGAGTTTAAGTAAATGCTTAAGGTTAAACAGGTAGCAAGGGAGTATGTTGAAGCTTTTTATGTTGCCTATTTCTCTGCCCAGTTCCTCTGGGGAAACTTTTAAATTTTGTTTTTATTAGTTTATTCTACCAGATGAACTCCTGGATCTTTCTTTTAGTCTATTTTACTGCTTTTTGGATAATCTTACTGGACTTTTGATTACAATTGCATGAAATCTCTTCATTAATTTGGAAAGAGTATAACGTTTCAAAATGAAGTCACTCTCTTCTAGGAACATTGTCTCTATCTCTATTATGTTATGCTGCTGCTGCTAAGTCGCTTCAGTCGTGTCCAACTCTGTGCAACCCCATAGACGGCAGCCCACCAGGGTCCCCCGTCCCTGGGATTCTCCAGGCAAGAACACTGGAGTGGGTTGCCATTTCCTTCTCCAATGCATGAAAGTGAAAAGTGCAAGTGAAGTCGCTCAGCCTACCAGGCTCCTCCATCCATGGGATTTTCCAGGCAAGAGTGCTGGAGTGGGTTGCCATTGCCTTCTCCATTATGTTATGACCTTTAGGAAAAGAAAGTTTGGGAATTTTTTTTTAACAGATCCTCCTTATTTAAAATTAAGTTTATAATTAGCCATTTATATTTTTGGTCACTCTTACAAATAGCATGTTTTATGTCACATTTTGAGTTATTTATTGTAAATTCTCATCATTAAGTGATTGTGCAAAGCCCTATATTTGAAAGGATTGGGTATTTGTTTGAGTCATTGTGTGCTATGTTAGCATATTTGGAGAAAAATACTCACTGCCCTGACAGATGGGTAAAAACAAATATTAAAATCAGAAAACTACCAATAGAATGACTGTTAAAAGTATGGGATTAGAGCAGGGCAGACCTGGGCTCAAGTCCTAGCTTTTGACTCTGAATATGTTACTTAGCCTCTCTAAACTTACTTTCATCTGTAAAGTAAGTGCAATGATACCTTCCACCCACAAGATTGTTGTAATACTCTGTCAAAGGTTTAGCATGCTGAAAGATACACACTAAATGTTTAATAAGCATTGGCTATTGTTAATAGGGCTACCAGTTCTTAAGTGATTTCCAAAGCTTTTCCTCCAGATTAATTAAACTATAAAGGGCTCATCATATTATGAAGTTTCACGTTCCCTGGTGGAAGATGATGCAGAGAAGCCTCAAAAAAACCAGTGTTGCTAGATTCACTTTTACTGTGATGTCTTTGCTTGTAAAAATGAATGGAGATATAAGACTTTGTTTGCATTTTAAGCTCCTTCTGTGTTTATGACCATAAATATGTAGATACACATACATCATTCATTTAACTATTTTTTTTGCTAAAGTGTTGCATGGCAGAATTTTTTCATCTCATAAAATTTCTGTTGCTCCCTAGAGACCACTCACCTCTTCATGATGATTATCCATGTCTCCTTATGCTAACTCTGAGAAATGTACCCAGTGCTACTCCACCCAAAAAAAGAAATAAGTAAGAAAGAATGGGATATCAAAAAGTTTTCCTATTTAATTTGAGTCTGACCCTGTTTCATCTCATTGAGTATGTCTTAGTTCTTTTCAAACCTCTATTACTGTGACCATAACCACTTGCCTGTTGGTGGGGAGGGCTGTCTTGGGGTTTAGAATAAGGTTCACTTAGTTGGAACCAAAACTCCTTCCTCTGGTTTTGATCTTTTTGTTGTAGCTTTCATTAGAATACCATTCTATTTTCTATATTAAATGGGTCAGTCTACCCTTTTCTCTGAATAAATAATATGTAATGGCCATAATTTACTCTTGGAATGTTGAAGTCACTGCTATGCCTGGAAAGGTCCTCTCCAATATATACTATATATATAGTTTGTTTTGCTCCTCCAAGGGCTCATTTTTATTTTTTAAATTAATAAATTTATTTTAATTGGAGGCTAATTACTTTACAATATTGTAGTGGTTTTTGCCATACATGGACATGAATCAGCCATGAGTGTACATGTGTCCCCCATCCTGAACCCCCCTGCCACCTCCCTCCCCATCCCATCCCTCAGGGTTGTCCCACTGCACCGGCTTTGAGTGCCCTGTTTCATGCATGGAACTTGGACTGGTGATCTATTTTACATATGGTAGTATGCATGTTTCAATGCTGTTCTCTCAAATCATCCCATCCTCGCCTTCTCCCACAGAGTCCAAAAGTCTGTTCTTTATATCTGTGTCTCTTTCGCTGTCTCACATATAGGGTCATCATTACCATCTTTCTAAATTCCCTGTGATGGTGATCTAGTCGCTAAGTCATATCCGACTCTTGCAACCTCAAGGACTGTAGCCTGTCAGGCTCCTCTGTCCTTGGGATTCTCCAGGCAAGAATACTGGAGTGGGTTGCCATTTCCTTCTTCAGGGAAATTCCATATATATGTGTTAATATACTGTATTTGTGTTTTTCTTTCTGATTTACTTTACTCTGTATAATAGGCTCCAGTTTCATCTACCTCGTTAGAACTGATTCAAATGTGTTCTTTTTAATAGCTGAGTAATACTCCATTGTGTATATGTACCACAAATTTCTTATCCATTCATCTAGGTTGCTTCTGTGTCCTGGCTATTGTAAACAGTGCTGCAATGAACATTGGGGTACACGTGTCTCTTTCAATTCTGGTTTCCTCAGTGTGTATGCCCAGCAGTGGGCTTGCTGGGTCTTACGGAAGTTCTATTTCCAGATTTTTAAGGAATCTCCACACTGTTTTCCATAGTGGCTGTACTAGTTTGCATTCCCACCAACAGTGTAAGAGGGTTCCCTTTTCTCCACACCCTCTCCAGCATTTATTGCTTGTAGACTTTTTGATAGCAGTCATTCTGACCGGCGTGAGATGGTACCTCATTGTGGTTTTGATTTGCATTTCCCTGATAATGAGTGATGTTGAGCATCTTTTCATGTGTTTGTTAGCCATCTGTATGTCTTCTTTGGAGAAATGTCTGTTTAGTTCTTTGGCCCATTTTTGATTGGGTCGTTTATTTTTCTGGTATTGAGCTACATGAGCTGCTTGTATATTTTTGAGATTAATTCTTTGTCAGTTGCTTCATTTACTATTATTTTCTCCCATTCTGAAGGCTGTCTTTTCACCTTGCTTATGGTTTCCTTCATTGTGCAAAAACTTTTAAGTTTAATTAGGCCCCATTTGTTTATTTTTGCTTTTATTTCCAATATTCTGGGAGGTGGGTCAAGAGGATCCTGCTGTGTCTTTTTGTTATGCAGCCACAACTCAGACTTAGAGAAGCTGATAGGGTAGGGCTGTACTATTTGTGATGACGAGTCCTTGGAGAGCCCTGCATTGAGGTAAAGTAGATTCTAGTGAATGGATGATCAGCTTAGCCCCGAGAAACAGAGTCAGACAGCCCTTGACAAAAATTCTGTCACTAGCACTTATCAGCTCTGTTATCTTAAGTAACTGAACCTTCCTAAGCTTTAATTTCTACAGCTACTATTTGGGAAAGAATAGTACTCACCCATGTGCTTGCCCTAGGGATTAAACAAGACCTTGCATGTAAATGTAAAGTGCTTAGCACAGCACCTGACACTTGCAATGTCAAAGACATCATGACACTGACAATTATCATGTACATTCAGGTCAGGTACAGGGAAGGAAATAATCAGGGTCTGATGAAGAGATGTAGTTTGGTAGTAAAATGTGCTCTGTAGTAGGACCATTTTCGTCAAACAGAGATGAATCTCTCTCCAAATTGTGAATCTACAGTGTGTGGAAAAGGCAAGGTGACTTTCAGCCTCCCTATATTTTGATAGCTTTGCTTATGAATGGTGACTGGTAAATGTTTTCTAGAATTTGCTTTCACACTGACATTTGATGGTTTCTTAATAATTTTCCATTTCTTCATCGTGTTAAATCATAAACTATAGCTATTTTGTTGGTCCGTGGCAGGCCTATCTGTGATGTTGAGTAATGGCTTGGCACATAGGAAAGATTGCCTTCTATATTTAAACATGTTTATCAATCATGCCTTCCAGACACCATCTGCCCAAGGAGGGACACAAGAAGTGGAGGTCCACAGAAGGATGACTTTGGGAGGAAGCCTTTCCCAGGAGCATAGAACAGAACCTGTCTGGCTCTAATGATTGTTCAAGGTGGATAAGGAGAGGGGAAGGGGAATGTGCACTCAGATAAAACCCTTACTTGCTTATTAATCGAACAAGGCAGGTGCCAGGCTGCTTTGAATTCTGCTGGCAGGCTGCAAAATATGCCATTTTCCCTGCTAATAAATCCTTCAACACAGGAGACATCTCTAGCAATCTTTACAGCAACCAATAAAGGAAAAATTCAATTAATATGAACCCTGAGGTTAACTTTAAAAATCTCATAGCCTGTTCTCCTATAGGGCAGAAGGCCGAAAGGAAAGCGAAAAGGGAGCCCACTGTTATTAGGGGTTAATTCAAGAGCACATTGGCAAGATTTAGTCCAGATCCCTCTGCCTGGCCTTCAAGGTCACTTTTATGTCCATAGTACCCTACCTTGGCCACTGCCTCTGAAGTCTTGGTACCAAAGGCATCTGGGCCCTGAGAGTGATACTGGAGGAGGACAGAAGCTTACTTTCCATTTATTTTGTGACAGTTTCCACATTCATCCTCAGAGATTTTCTCATTTCTATTTATTAGCTAAGATTCAAAGAAAGTTTGGGGAACTTGCTCGAGGAATACAGGTGGTGAATGATTAAAGTGGGACTTAGTTCTACTAACATCATCACTATTTGCTTTCATGTCTTTTCCCTCCTGATTATCTGAAGGTTCCTTGAGGGCAAGGTTGATTATATAGCATTTTCAGTTTACTCTTTAATATTAATAATAATATATGTTCTACTCGGAAAACCTGGTAACAATGAAAAGCCAAAGAGAGTTAAGCACTTAAACTTGAATGGATTTTCATTAATAATTTGATTTGCATGCTTTCACTCATTCATCTGTGCGTGCATGTATGTAAGTGCTTGTACATAATGATACCATTTAGAAACCTGCATAATGGCTAAGAGTGAATAGAATAAATTCACACAAATCTAGACTGGGGTCTGAATCCGTTACTGTTGTATTACACTGGATAAATTTCATCACCTTTTTGACCCTCAGTTTTCTCATCTGGGGAAAAGAAAAGCCTTTCTAAATTTCCATTTCCTCATTTTTAAAGTGGGCATAATAACACCTATCTCATAAGTCCTTTCTGAGAATTAAACCACATTGTTTACGTTAAAGCACATAACATGGGGCTCATTTGATTAGCTATTGTTATAAAAACAGCACCAAAGATTACTGTGATTATTATAATTATTTATCAGGAATATTTTCTTTGTCAACAGATTTTCTTCCACAGTATCATTTCTCAAGCTTTGCTCCATTATGGTCCTGCAAAGAAGCTTTTTAAGACATTTCCCCTACGAATTTCTCCCCCTATATGATCTTAATACCACAGATGTACTGTATATCTGTTTATGTACTGTGTATACCCTTGTGTTTTATACATACAAAGAACAAGATTTGTTTCAGCCCTGCAAAGCAGCAGTTTTAAGCCCCACTGGAAATGCATGTGTAGCTCTGTGCTGTGTGCTGTGCTTGGCCACTCTGTTGTGTCCGATTCTTTGCAACACTTTGGACTGTAGCCCACCAGGTTCCTCTGTCCACGGGATTTTCCAGCCAAGAATACTGGAGTGAGTTGCCATTTCCTCCTCCAGGGGATCTTCCCGACCAGGGATCGAACTCTCATCTCTTGCATCTCCTGTATTGGTAGGCAAATCTCTATCACTGGGCCACCTGGGAAGCCCCTTATAATAGCACATCACATTCTATTACATTGATAAATTGTAATTCAGATCTTTAAGATGGTTAATAAATATTTTGGTTATTTTGAATGTTTTCCTATTTTTAGTTACATTATAATGAATACATTATACATACATAGATCCTTGTATATACGAACATATCTTTCTGTATATGTCTATATTTTTTCTTAGAATAAGTACCTCACAATGAAATATCTTGACCAAAGGTTATGGATTGTTAAAGTAATTTTGATATATTTTGTTGAGTGACTCTTCAGAAATCTTGATATCATACCGTACTTTGAGTAGCAGTGTATGAATGCGCCTACCTTGCTAAATCTAACTAAATTGGGTATTAAAATGTAAAAGTCTTGAAGAAGGTTTGGTTTTGAGTCAGTTTTGCATTCCTACTACACCTAGGGCTGAGCCTAACTCCATGGCGTGTCTCACATGGCCCAACAGCTTCAGCTCCAGGCTTTCCCTTCAGACTTTCTTTGCCTACCTCCTACATAATCCTCCATATGCCAGCATAATGAATGCTATGCAACTCTGAACCAATCCATGTGTTTCTTTTCTTTCCTGTTCTTGTATATTTCACTCAGTAGTGGGTTGTCCACAAGGGTGAGGTTAAGTCAGACACTAAGAATTCTAACTGCTTCAATATAAGTATCCATGTTTCTGCACAATGGTGAAGTTTTTAGTTTGGACTCTAATTCAGAAGCACTTCTTCCAGCTCTACTGAAAGTACATTAAGAGGCACAAACTAGCAGACTATATAGACATAGAAATAAATTTGGGGAAAAGGATCTGGTTTGTTTTTTTCGCGGGAAAGTATGTGGTTTGTTTAAGGGCTTCCCTGGTGGCTCAGATGGTAAAGAATCTGCCTGCATGGCAGGAGACCCAGGTTTGATCTGTGGGTCGAAAAATTTCCTAGAGAAGTGAATGGCTACCCACTCCAGTATTTTTGCCTGTAGAATTGCATGGACAGAGCAGCCTGGCATTCTACAGTCTATGGGGTCGCAAAGAGTCAGACATGACTGAGCTGCTAACACACACTTACGGTTTGTTTATACATCAAATGTTTATTGAGAACCTACTATGTGCCAAGCACATTAAAGTTTTAGTTTCTTCAAATATGACAGTGAAAAGACAAATGGTGTCACGGTCACAGAGATGGAAAATATCTAGCAATAGTAGGAACAATCCCAGTTCAAGAAAGTAATATCACCTTAGTCTGGCAAACCAAAAGAACCATATGCAACAGAAAAACGTGGAAAATGCAAGAAGAGAAATCAAAACAGTGCTAAAATATTGGCCTGCTAAGGATTTTCATCAATTCCTTAGAGAGGAGAGAAGTGAAACTTCTTGGAATCACACTGTTAATCTTTTAGTTTGTTTTATTAGTTTTCCTCGTTCAGCTCTTGAGTGAAATGTAGGTCATTCTCATTTCACAGGGAGAGCTCACTCATTCTTAGAGAAACCTTTTGTGAATTTTATAAAGCTCTAAATTAAAGGACTTTTTTTTGAGTTGAGGACTAACTTGAGAATCTGACTTTGAAAATTCTTGTGCTTCATGGGCCAGTTCAGGAAAGTATTTTCCCATGTACACATGGCTTTAGGAAGGCTTATTTAAGATTGAGGGTGTTATGTGTTGTATTTGCATACTCTTTGAATATCCTTGTATTTTGCCCAGGCTTGGTCTATCCATCACTGCTCACAAGACTATCCTCAGCCTCCCATTCTGATTCAGCAATAACCTAGAAAACACATGTCATAACCCTGATTTCCCAGTTCACAACTGATATTTTACTTCTCTCTTTTCTGCAGTAGACTATGACTATGACTTTCCTGAAGCATGAACTGTGTTTTACTTTCTTTACCACAAACACATGGCGTAGCCTAATCGCAGCATAGCTGTTCAATGTAGATCTGTTGTGGGAAAGAAGGAAGGAGGTAATGAGGGAAAGGAGAAAGAGCAGTAGTTCTGACTACATGTCCAGTCCAGTGTCTAATCCTTTGATACTTATAGCTCTGTCTTGGTTTGATAACTCTGAGAACTTGCTAGATCACAAATCACTACTTGCTAAGGCAGAAGAGGGAATGAAAAGATTTTAGAAATCTTTTCCATATTATATTTGCTCACTTATTTCCTTTCATAAAATCAACATTTATTGAACACTGATTACGTACTAGGCACTAGACCCTAGATGCTATGATACCACCATCTCAGCTTAACTCATAGTAATTCTGTAAGATAGTATTGTCTTTGTTTTACCAAAGAGAAATTGGAGGTTTATAGAAGAGAAATAGTTAGCTTAAGTGCACATGGCTATTAAGTATTAGGGTAGAAATGTAACAGCTGTCCTACTTTGAAAGTTCACTTAGACACTAAATGTGAGGCTCTATTTCTTTTCCCATAGACATTCCATTCAATCAGTGTTTCATGAGCTTCGCAAAAACAAGGGCTTTGGGAGCATCATACAGGTGTATGACTTCTAGACAAGCAGCTTTAGGTCTTGTCTCACCTTGAGACCTTTTGGGTAGCTGTGTATGACTTTTATTATTTGTTCTCAGGAAAAATAGATATATGAAGTAAGTATGTCGTCTGTGTGTCTAGGACAGAGACATGAAGGAGGGAGAAAGAGAGATGGAGGATGGGACATCTCACTTTTCTCTCTGGGAACATTTACCTAAAATGAGCTGTAAAAACTCCTTTCCTACATTTCCTCCTGCTGCATTTATAGTAAATATAATGGATTATGGCTCTGAATAAATGAGTCAGCAGTAGGAGTCCAGCCGGCGCTAGATGACTGCAGTAGAAGACCTTCTGGCCCCTAAGGGGAGGACGGCCACACTGTGGGAGTGTCTGTGCTCCATACATTGTCTTACTCTCAGTGGGAATAATTCTGTCCTCAACATTTTCCTGCCTTATAAGATCACAGACATGGGGGTCAGATATTTTAAAACCCTGTGTTCTACTCAAAGGTACTGTATTTCTCCTTTACTACCAAAATCCTTTGTGGATAGATACATTCTCTCTTGTACTTTTAATGGAAATTCTGCAGGCAAATGTAATGGAATATATTTAGCCTGCTTTTGGTTGGTACCCAGTGTATTATTTCATCATTTATAAGGGTGATAAAATTGACTTAACCTTTCTGCCTTTCCCAGAAGCTACCTTATATATATTGTGTGTAGTTCTTCCAACTGGGAATTCAATCAATGAAGAAACAGAATTCTAAAATACAAGTTTATGGCTTTTCTTCTTCCACTCTGGTTTTATGTATAGTTCCTTGTATGCAGAGTCCACATTCAAATTTGAATTTCTCATACAATTTACAAGGTCCTTTCTCATAGTAGGTTCTCATATGTTTTTAAAAAATAATTTAGAATGATGATTTATTAAAAAATTTAAATGATGTGGTAATTAGAGAAAATGTATATATCTATTAGAAGGAAGGATGCCATGAAAGGAATTGTTTCATTTTATAGTATGTGATGTTTATTTCCTCCAAATTGGAATGATTTGGGCTTCTATAGCTAGCTCTAAGTTTTCTAGAATTTTATATTACGTATGTTTTTGTATAACATACTTTTTCTGTAATATAAATAGAATATTCTTCAAATGGAGAAAAAAAAAAAAAGGATTTGCTGTTCTGCAAAGGTTTAGCACTATAGCAATGTTAAGCCCTGAGTTTTTCTTTCGTCAGTAGAGAAAAGGGTGGAGAGTTTTACATGATCTAGCATTTTAGTATGTTGGCAAAGTGTGGTGATAAACTCTCCCGTGTTACCTGTGATGACACTGAAGCCTTGATGGGTACTTTCCTTGGCGGATGATGATCACACTGGGTAACAGGAAATAGAGCCACAGATAAAATCCTGTTTAGAAAAAAAGTTTTAGAACTGGGCTAACTGAACAATTAATTCAATTCAGAAAAGTGCATGAAAACAGCATTAGGAATATGAGTCAATCAAGTGAAGCTGAAGAAGGTCAAAGTATGACACACAATATCTGTGAAAGTAGAATTCCTCAGGTATCAGGAAGCATTTTTGTCAGTGAAAGACTTTCTGGGCTAGAGTGTGGCAGAGAATCAAATGATTAGCTTCAAGTCCCTGTTTTACTCCTTGGAAGAAAAGCTATGACAAAACTAGACGGGGTATTAAAAGGTAGATACATCACTTCGCTGACGAAGGTTCATGTAGTCAAAGCTATCATTTTTCCAATAGTCATGTACAGATGTGAGTGTTGGACCATAAAGAAGGCTGAGAGCTGAAGAATTGATACTTTCAAATTGTGGTGCTGGAGAAGACTCTTGAAAGTCTCTTGGACAGCAAGGAGATCAAACCAGTCAATCCTAAAGGAAATCAACCCTGAATATTCATTGGAAGGACTAATGCTGAAGCTGACACTACAATATTTTGGCCACCTGATGCAAAGAGCCGATTCATTGGCAAAGACCCTGATGTTGGGAAAGATTGAGGGCAGGAAGAGAAGGGGGCAACAGAGGATGAAATGGTTAGATGGTATCACCGACTCAATGAATATGAATTTGAGCAAACACCAGGAGATAGTGAAGGACAGGGGAACCTGGTGTGCTGCAGTCCATGGGGTTGCAATGGACATGACTTAGTGACTGAAAAACAACAGGTAACGTTATTTTGGTGATTGATTTGAGACTCATTCTCCCTGCATCTTTTCTTTTTAATAAAATTGTATGTATTTCGAGTGTACAACATGATGATTTAACACATATGTGTACTGAAATGGTTACTACTATAGTCAAACTAATTAACATAACCATCTCCTTATGTAGTTATCTTTTTATTTTTTGTTTATGAGAGCAATCTAATCTCAACAAATTTCCAGTATTTAATAGTTTATTTATCATTCTGTGCATTATGCCTCTAGATTTATTTATTGTACATAACTTTAACTTTGTAGCTTTTTACCAACATCTCACTGTGCCCCATCCCACCTCCATTACCAAGGTTCTACTTTTTGCTTCTACACATTAGACTTTTTTAGATGTCACATATAAGTGAGATTGCATGCACCTGTTTTGATTCATAGTACTCTGTGTGTGTCTGTGTATATGTGTGTGTGAGACCTACAGATATTCAGGATCAGAGGTGTTTTCATATTTCATTTTTATTCTGACAGCTAAGTTGATGTGACAGTGAAGACTGCTTTAGTGAGGATAACATATAAAACTCAACTCACAGCAAAGGAGCCTTGAAATGAATTAAGAAAATGTGTCATTGAAATAATTCAAGAAGAAAACCCGAAATTCTAACCCAGAGGGTTTCTATTTTGAAGTGCAGAATTTTATGTTTGTATATTTCCCAAGAAGAGTACCATTGTGTTTTACTATTTGACTGGAAACGAAGGCTCTTTAGTTCCTCTTCACTTTCTGCCATAAGGGTGGTGTCATCCGCATATCTGAGGTTATTGATATTTCTCCCTGCAATCTTAACTCCAGCTTGTGCTTCCTCCAGCCTAGCTGTGCTCATATATGTGTATACATTTTTGCAAGCTATACATCCTAGTAGATAGCAAAGCAAACATTTGAACTCTAGTTAGACAATTTCCAAACTCTGTCAAAATGGAGATTATTGAATTAAGGGCAAATAATTTTAGACTATATCATTTAAGTGCTGAATTACATCATAGAGGCAAAAGATTGAGATAAAGGAATGTGTATTTGGACTGGAATATTGATTTGGATGTTTCAGAGAAGAGATTGCTTTTGGCAGGGTCTAGAAGGATGGTGGAGAAGGCAATGGCAACCCACTCCAGTACTCTCGCCTGGAGAGTCCCATGGGCAGAGGAGCCTGGTGGGCTGCCGTCTATGGGGTCGCACAGAGTTGGACACGACTGAAGCGACTTAGCAGCAGCAGCAGCAGCAGAAGGATAGTAAAATTTCATTAGGCAGAGGGACAGAACAGCAGATTAACAGGCAAAAGTGAGTTTGGCCAAGTAAGTGGACAGTGATGTGATTAACTGGGTAGTGGAATGTAAAGTACACCCTATGAAACAGTAACTTAACTAGGAATGAAACCCAGAAGGACTCTGTGAGGCCTCCTTAGCTCACCAGAGATTTATGACTCAGATAATGTTCCAACCACAAGTGAGATCTGATAGCCTCTTGAAACTGTGTGATTGAGATAATCATCTCTCAAAATAGAAGATTACCTTCTCCCTAGCACATAGAACTTCCTCTTTTCCCTATATAACCTTTGAGCAAAACCTGGAGAGTTGAGTGTTGGTTCTTTGGAACACGAGTCCATCTTCTCCCCAGGATGGCCAGTTTCTTTGAAAAAGCTATATTTACTTTTGCGCAACACTTATCTCTCAGTATTGGATTCTTGAGGGAGGAGCGCCAAACCTGAGTTCTGTAACAGAAAGAGTGGATTCAAATTACATCAAATCTAAAATCCAGATACAAAAAGTTCAGATTTGATTTAGTAGGCAGTAAGGAATAATGGGCATGGAACAACAGACTGGTTCCAAATAGGAAAAGGAGTACGTCAAGGCTGTATATTGTCACCCTGCTTATTTAACTTATATGCAAAGTACATCATGAGAAACACTGGGCTGGAAGAAGCACAAGCTGGAATCAAGATTGCCGGGAGAAATATCAATTACCTCAGATATGCAGATGACACCACCCTTATGGCAGAAAGTGAAGAGGAACTAAAAAGCCTCTTGATGAAAGTAAAAGAGGAGAGTGAAAAGTTGGCTTAAAGCTCAACATTCAGAAAACTAGGATCATGGCATCCAGTCCCATCACCTCATGGGAAATAGATGGGGAAACAGTGGAAACAGTGGGTGACTTTATTTTTTTGGGCTCCAAAATCACTGCGGATGTTGATTGCAGCCATGAAATTAAAACATGCTTACTCCTTGGAAGAAAAATTATGACCAAACTAGATAGCATATTAAAAAGCAGAGACATTACTTTGCCAACAAAGGTCCGTCTGGTCAAGGCTATGGTTTTTCCAGTGGTCATGAATGCATGTGAGAGTTGGACTCTTAAGAAAGCTGAGTGCTGAAAAATTGATGCTTTTAAACTGTGGTGTTGGAGAAGACTCTTGAGCATCCCTTGGACTGCAAGGAGATCAGTCCTGGGTGTTCATTGGAAGGACTGATGCTGAAGCTGAAACTCCAATACTTTGGCCACCTCATGCAAAGAGCTGGCTCATTGGAAAAGACCCTGATTCTGGGAGGGATTGGGGGCAGGAGGAGAAGGGGACAACAGAGGATGAGATGGCTGGATGGCATCATCGACTTGATGGACATGAGTTTGAGTAAACTCCGGGAGTTGGTGATGGACAGGGAGGCCTGGCGTGCTGCGATTCATGGGGTTGCAAGGAGTCGGACACGACTGAGCGACTGAACTGAACTGAAGGAATAATGGATTTACTTGAGTTTTCATGAAAGATTTATGCTGTTCATTTCCGATAATAATTTTATTTTAAAATAGGGCTTATAGATTTCAAGAACTACACTATTAAAGCTTGATCTTTCAGCAGTTTGTAGGAAAGACTGAAATCAGGGAAACTAAACTAAGACCATTGAGGTAATCCAACAGTGACATGGTGAGGACCCAAGTGAGGGTGATGTCAGTTCAAACTCAGGGGAAGTTTATAGATGTCATATCGAAAGGACAAACAACAGATAAATCAGAGATGAATCAGTGATATTGAGCCTAATTTCTTAGGCAAATAGTTGGGTCAGTGAAAATGTTGCAGAGATGAAGGGAAGCCTGATGAATCATATTTGAAAATATTGAGCTTTTAATGAAAGCAAGACATGTGAATGAAAATGTTCACTAGGTTTCTAGATAAGACATTTTAAGACTCAGCTCAGAGGATATAAGTGGAAGTATAATTTGGAAGGTCACAGGTAAGCTGGCTTTTCAGGGGCAGGGCTGTAAACAGATAAGGAATAGGATAATGTATTAAGTCTTAGGGAACACCACAGTTTAGATGTAGAAGAAGAAAGGAGTGATTCACAGAGGAGCTGATTAAGATAAAGAGTAGGAATCAGATTGTATGTGGCATAGACACCAAGGGTGAGGAGTTTCTTTCTCTCTTTCTTTTTTTTAATGAATTAATTTTTTTTTTTTGAGGAGTTTCGAAAACAATGGGTTAAGTAGTGTCGTCAACTATAGCAGAAGCTTCTTGACAAAGAGGTTTGAAAAAATACCACTGGACTTTGGGATTCTGTACAAATGGGTTGAATAATATATGAAAAATTTGAGAAAATTGGTATATTTTTCACTTCACAGGTGAAACAAAGACAATAGTAATGAGAAAGAGTAGCAGAGGTCATCCCAAGGAGTCTCTCTCCTCCTTCTTTCTCCCCACCCTCTGTGTGTGTGTGTACTTGTGTGTATATATACATAAACATATGTATATGTATGTTGATATGCATTTGTCTGTGGGTGTTTATGTGCACATATATATACATGAAGATATTCATACGTATATATACACACACACATAAACACTCATAGACATACATATACCAAGGAGCAGTTAGGGCTATAGAAGAAGTTGGAGAAGAGAGGAAACTGGAAATGAGGTTAAGTAACAGTAGAAATAGCAGAAATGCCCATTGGAGCATGGGACTCCTTTGGAGAATACATTCCTAAGGAACTTTCATGCTCCAGAAGGCAATCTGTTAGATTCATCTCTCTCTCTCTCTTTCTTTTTCACTGCATTTCCTGGGGTTAGAGACTTAGTATTGTAATTCTAGGGGTCTCCTGCAGTGCTTTGTACATTTAATGCTCATTAAAAATTAGTGATCTACATGAATAAGTGAATCCTATTTATTTCAAATATTGCTCCAAAGGGATAATAAAAACACATTTTCTGAAAAAGAAGAAAACCTTAACTGGTGCTCACATAGTTTTATAGAAGAACATTGAGAAGTCGGAGAGTGCTTTTAATTTAATGAAAAGGCCCATGAACAGGCCAGGACTTCTCTAGTTGAAACACTGGATTTATTTCTCATCAAGACAAGAAACTTTGAGACTCATGATTCCTCTAAGCTTCTTTTTTTCCAATGTGAATTAACACAGAAATGATCTAAAAATATGTGTACCAGTCTCTAAAATATCAGGGAAAAAGAGTTGGGGTGAGTTTACAGTTGCATTTGTCAGATGCTTTTTGGTGCTTGATAATTTTATCTAATTAAATCTTTAAGAATTGGTGTGTGTGTGTATGTGTGTATGTATGTTATAATGAAATTTACCATTTAAACCATTTTGAGTATACAATTCAATGGTATTAGATATATTTGCAGTGTTATACAAACATCACCATTATTCATTTCCAGAACTTTTCCGTCACCCCAAACAAAACCTCTGTACCTACTAAACAAGAATGCCCCATGCAACCCTCCCTCCCTCTTTCAGCCCCTGTTCTACTCTCTGTATCTATGGATCTGCCCATTCTAGGTACCTCATAAAAGTGGAATTGTACAATATTTGTCCTTTTGTGTTTGACTTATTTCACTTTGTATAATGTTTTCAAGTTTCACTCAAGCTGTAACTTGTATCAGAATTTCATTCCTTTTATGGCTGAATAATATCTATTGTCTGTGTATATTACATTTTGTTAATCTGTTCATCTGTTGATAGATACTTGGCTTGTTTCCACCTTCTGTTTATTTGAATTACCTTGCTATGAACAATATTGTACAAGTATCTGAATCCCTGCTTTAAATTCTTTTGGGTATATGCCTAGAAATGGAATTTCTGGAAGCAAATGCTTTTATATCTATTTTTTTCTGATAAAAAATTGAGACTCAAAAATATTAATTTTCTGAAAGTCATATATAAGTGGCTGAGCTGGGATTCCAACCTGACCAGGTATGTCTGATTCTAAAACCCATATGCTCTTTTTTTAATATCATGTTGACTTATGAGTTTTAATATACTTTCACTCTGATATTATGAGAAGCTTTTATTTTCCCATAGGGCACTTCTGCTTTTCAAATAACCCAGAATATGAAAAAATGATTTTATTAAAGTGGTAGTTATTGATGTTATCATCATTGTTTTTATCCTGTTTTGAAAGTATCATGTATTCCAAAAGTAGAAAGGAAACATAAAACTATGAAGAGCAACATTCCATGAATCTGTTCTTTTAAGTTTTATACTAGATTTATTCCCAACTCATTCAGATTTCATATTGTACTTTCCTGAGGGAGATTGCTTGACATTACTATTTTTCTGTACATATATAAATAATTAAATAGGATTACCTTTTAATCCTATAATTTGCATTTCTTAGTATTAATCACTGAATTATTTATATGTAAGAAGAAACTTAGACAAGGAAAACAAATGCTGGTGAATAAAATGGAAAAGGACAAAAATGAATATTGCCCAGGAGACCAGTCAAACATCAAAGTATATTATCACATACAATGATACCTGCTCTCATGAAATGCATTTTTTTTTTCAAATACTCCTACAGTCTTCCAACAGTGACAGTAAGTTGATGGGTGTCATGCTTGTACAGTACATGTACTAATGCTTAGAACAGAAAATGACATTCACTCCTACTATTCTGAATTACAAGAAGTCAAATTTGGAAACCTGCCCCCCCCTCCCATAAAGTAAACTTTCTCTCTGCTAATCCTGGGCTTAATTTCCTTCCATAAACTGCTAGAAAAACATATATTTATTTTCTGAATAACAACCCTTGTGGATTATGTATTTTTAAAATACAGATTAGATGAACCTAATCCAGGAAAATCCAAAAGATATGAACATAATGGAAAATTGAATTTTGATTGTGGAATTAGTATCCTATTATACATTATTCTTTTGTAAAGTATAATAATTCTGACCAACTTTTGAATGGTTGTAACATTTTTATTTTATTGTTCCTATTATTTCCCAATAGACATAGGAAATTTAAGTGTCTTTGGCGGTGCATCCTATCACATTTGGAGCTCAGAAATTGATAAAGCATAAGGGAGACTTATCTCCAGTCACAGCAACTTTGTTATAAGTAAAAACAGTTACTGGTCGGTCTGAGATGCTTCAGGGACAGTTGTCAGTACTTTCACAAACTGTCAATAACTTCACATTTTCTTTTTGGCTTGATTTCAAGGCTTCTTGTTCCATATGGAGTGATTGGTGATAATATATTTTATCTGAGTGTTTTTGCCTAAATTTTGAGCAGCCTCATTTTTGCAACCTTTCTGTAGAAACACTAAAGATAAAGATTATCCTCAATTTAGCTGTGATTCTCTCTCTTTCATATTGTACTCAGAGAGGATACCAGCTGATTCTATTTTATTTAAACATATTTCTCACATCCTGGGATAAAGTTTTCTGGAATCCTTAAGTACACTTATATGAAAAAAGCATTTTATCTCTCCCTATGGGATGTGTCAAGCATCTTCACATGAAATATGAAATATATTCCTTTATTTTCTTACTTAATTTAACTTCCCTGCAATAGTGGCTTGCATCTTCTATATTTTATATATCATAATATTTCTAATGCTTTTTATAGATTTTAGCTCACAAAATTCTTTATGTTATTTATGATTACTGTCTTTAAATGTTTATCACAGGACTATAGTAGGTGCCAGTCTACTCTCCTCCTAATTAAATATACTTGCTGAGCATCAAGATGATCAAAGGAAGTCTGTTCTATGAGTTTTTTGGGGAATGTACTCATGACAAGGTAAGACAAATGTACTGTATTTAGGGCATTAGCATCACCCTTACATTCACATATACTGGGTTCCTTCTGTGTCTTGGTACCAGACTAAGTTACTAGTATCATCTTTTTCATTATTCCTCTTGCCAACAAAGTTGGCAAGAAATTTATTACTATCCTGATTTTACAAATTAGAAAAAATGAGGCTTAGAAAAATTCAGTAACTTGCTCAAAGATCACACAGCTAATTACAGAAACAGGATTTGAAACTATATAACTGTATCTTTTTTTTTACTTCAGAGAATGATGTTAACCATTAGATTCCTCTCCCTAAAGTTCTGATGGACATTGAAAAATGTAGAATGGTTGGCCAGGTTAGAGCCCAGTGATTAGTCTCAGGACTGAGACATAAACATTTCAGGTTAAAAACTTCTGTGTTTGCATAATATACCAAGAAGGAGGGAAGTGTTCTTTGCTAGAACAGAGTCCACTATCAGTATGGACATAAGCTGGATTTTGAGATTGGAGGAAGATCATTTTGAGTATCTCTCTTTTAGAGTCTTACTGGCTTTGTCTTTGACCTCATTCATCAGGAAACATCCCTCTCTTCATGAGAGAAACAACTGAGAAATGACAAGGACAAAGCAATTAGCTAACTTGAAACACCAGGGACAGAATCTGAAAGATGGAAACTTTTTTGTTTGGGGTCTCATATGAGTCACAGAAATGTTGGGGAAACCCTTTCCTTTCTCATGGAGATAAGAATTGGTTGCCTTGGGGATGATGACTTCAGTATCAGAACCACAGGAGCCATGGGTTTAGAGCAGGGGATGAAAGAAGAAGTAATACCTTGAGGGGACACAAAGCTCCCAAGTCCTGACAAAGGGCAACTGGTGTCATAAAGAGAGAAGCACCGAGGTTGCTAACTCCCAAGATGTGTCTCAGTCTGCCTGGGGCTGCTCTAACAAAGTACCACGTACCAGCTGGCTAACAGACAATAGAACTTTCTTTCTTGTGGTTCTGGAGGCTGGAAGCCTGAATTTAGGGTAGTGGTATGGTCGAGGGACAGCTTCCAAGGGGCACAGTAGTAAAGAATCTTCTTCCAGTGCAGAAGATGCAAGAGATGTGAGTTCGATCCCTGGCTTGGGAAGATCCCCTGGAGTAGGAAATGTCAACCTGTTCCAATATTCTTGCCTGGAAAATTCCATGGACTGATGAGACTGGCTACAGTCCCTGGAGTAGCAAAGAGTCGGACTTGACTGTGTGACTGAGCACATGTGTGGGCAAGTACACACGCATGCACACACACACACACACACACACACACACACACGATTGAGTGAAGGCCTGATTCTGGCTTGCAGACTTCTCATTGTGTTCTCACATACTATAAGAGGCTAGGAGTCTCAGTGAAACCTCTTTAATAAGAGCATTAATCCCATTCAAGAGGGCTCCACTTTCATGATCTAATACCCTCCCAAATGCCCCACTTCCTAATACTATCACATTGTGTGCTAAGATTTAACGTATGAATTTTTGGAGGAATAGGCATTCAGACAAGGAATGCAGGAATAGCCAGGAGGAATGCAAAGAGAGACAACTTCATCTCCAAAGGTCTACTTTATTAAGTTGTCTTGGGGTCCTATCAGGGGAAAGCCTGGACTTGAAAGAATTTGAGTTTAAAGAGTATCCTGCTGGAAACAGACAGAAACTGCTTTTAATTCTCTCTTGTTATAGCCAGATTATAATCATACATTGCAAATGTTAATATTATTATCCTGGTACATAACTCTAATATCTCCTTTTCTGTTTGATATGCATTATTCATCTTAATTTAAGAGTTAAACTTTTCCTCAATTTTGATACTTGATGGATTGCCGTTTAGTGGGTGGAATTCATTAATTCCTTCAGTATCTCTCCAAGTTTTGCTTTCAAATTAACCGGGTCTGTTCTGGAACAAATCAAGTCAGAAATACTTGTTGTACACCTTTCCCTGATGCCCACTGGACTACCTAATGGATATTACTTGCTTATTTTATGATTTGAGTTGAAGCCACTTTTCTGAGTACTATCTAGGTGTAGATACTTTTTGTATTCTTCTTGACTCTGTTTAATTATATCTTCCAAAGCCGGATGATTTTAGAGCATGGACTTACTTTGCCAAATTTTCTATTCTTTCCTTTGCCACCATCCCCCACCCCTTGCCCCATTACATCAAGTGACAAGTTTATTCTGAGTCTTCTGTATTTACATATTGCTATTATCATTACTGCCCTTAATCCTTCATATTTACTCCTTCAGCTCACACATAACCACAGAATGATCAATTGTTCATTGTAAATGCTCACACAACTGCATTTTCCTTGATTAACCACTTAGTAAACTTCATACATGGCACTGTAACTTCTATTTTGATTGTAAAATCTTGTGCTTGAAATCTGAGACTTCTGAGACTCAGGTTTCAGCAATGTTTTGATAAAAATTTCTTCAGATCACCCAGGAAAGAAATGACTATGATGGATTCCTTCAGTCCTGATACAAGTAGCTGAAAAGAGACAGTTTAAAACATGAGTGTGCATGAATGTACAAGGGAACAATGCCAGGAAGGGGGATTGTCTGATTAACTTTAGTTTTCAGCATTCCAAATCTTATTTCTCTCTTAATCAACTCAGGACCTCACTACAAAATACCATACACTGAGCAGATTAAATGACAGAAACTTATTTTCTCACAATTCTGGAGGCTACAAGTCCAAGAGCAAGGTCAAGATCAAGACCAAGATCATAGTCAGTTTCTGGCAAGAGTTCCCTTCCTGGCTCTGCTTCCACCAGATGGCTGTCCATCTTCCATGGGGGACGGAGGGAGAGAAAACTGATGTCTCTTTTCATAAGGACATCAATCTCATCCTGAGGGTTCCACCTCATGATATCATCTAAACCTGACAGTCTTCCAAAGGCTCCATCTCCAATTGCCAGCATGTTGAGGTGTAGGGTTTCAACACATGAATTTTGGAGGTACACAGTTGAATCTATAGCACCTCTTTGCAGTAGCAAATGACTCAAAACAATCAATAAATATTCACTGAGGGACTGAAATGAGCCCAGGACTATGCCGGGTTTTGTGGGCACTGTAAAGAAGGAAGAAAAGGTTAAAATTTTGATTTAGGTTTTTATAAATTTGGGTATCTTGTAGTATGAAAACATAGAGACAGAGACAGAACTTCTTTTCCAGGATTTTTTTAAATAGCAGAATGCTTTTTAGCATTATTGATTGAGAAAGGAAACTTTGAGTATCAGATGTATAAGAAAACATGATGGGAAAATACAAGAGTTCTTCATGTAAGACATTTTCTTTACCATTGTTTAGAATTATCAGAACATGGACCAAAGCAGCTTTGAGAAGTATACCCATCTTTCTTTTACTCTGTGCTCTTTAAGATATTTACATAGCTGTATAGTTAGGGTTAGAATGCCTGGAATTTAAATTCATATGTTCTTGTCCAGTTCATATGGGACCATTGTTTAATCCATAACAATACAAAATTGTTTAAGTGAAGAATTAGAGTAACTTAACCAGAAAGGAAACATATTTAGTTATTTTATGTCTGTAATGTGTTAGGCACTATACCTGATTTCATTTTCAAAACCACTCCTACAAGGTATTAATAGCTATTTTTATCCCTATTTTACATACAAAGACACTTTTTGCATTCCTCACAACTGAGACCCAGGGAGATGAAGTAATTTTCTTTAAACCAGTTTTATAAAGAAGCACTTGTTCTTTAAAGTGGTAGAAATAGAATTTTAGTCATACCCTGTTCTCTCTGAAGCTCATAATCTTTTTATCATATCATACTATTCCCCAGAAGTAACTACACTGAATTTGTGTTTGGTAACTGAGTATCTGTCCAACTTGATATGTTTTCTCTGCAAACTCTTCTGCATACTGATAACATTTAATTTCTTCCATCATTCCTCTTCTCCAGTGATCATGCTTGAATAAGATATTTAAGCATGTTGAAAAGGCTCAAAACATCCTTTCATCATCCTACCAATTGATCTAAATCAATAATTCTATGCAAAGAAATAAGAATGGTGTTTATCCTGATGTATTGCTTGAAGGACGATATTCTACAAGAAACATAATAGATACTGTATGAAGATAAGGATCTGTGGTAAAATAATTTGGAAAATTCTGGTTTAAGCAGATTTGTACTTTGTAAGATTTTCTACATCATTAAATACTAATGTGCAGTATAGATTTCCAAGACAGTAAAATAAGTGGCTGTGTTTTCCTAAATTATTTGACCACAAAACCCTAATCTTATTGAATAACTATTAGTCTTACAGAACTTAGAATTCTCTAGAGCATAGTTTGAAGCACCGGCTTCTGGTAATGAATGACCCCTCTTTCATCGAAGTGGCTTTTCCCATGGTCTCTAGGAGAGGGTGCATTTGTCTTGTGAGTTAATATTCAGAAGCCCAAAATGCATATGTGGACAAGCTAGTTCTCTTCTTTCAATTGGTAAAGCAGTTTGGGGAAGATGATACACAAACCACACAAATGCATGCACTGCATTCCACTTGTCTGTGTATTTCGAGCAAGGTGACTCTAAGATTTAATAGCACTGATGGAGTGAGACTGTGGGTAGGGCGGGGGCGTGGGTGGGTGGCATTCATTTTCAGCCGCCATTATAACAGGAGAACTTGCTTTTACTATCAGCACAGTATGTGCCTTTGTAAACAGGACACAATCTGGAACCCGATTCCTGTACTAAATACACTTCTCTGTAGCTCATTTTTAGAATATTGAGCTTAGCTTCCTCATGCTGCTATAGAGCAGACTTAATTTGTACCTACAGAAGGCTATTCTCTTGGAGTCTGGGGTTACTATGGGAAAATCATAAATGAATTGGCATTGGTGGGGACAGAGAAAAACTGACTGTCACAGATCACTCTTTTGAGTTTCCAACCATCTGGAGGATGCCACATGGAAGAAGGAAGAGTTCAGAGAGGACCAGCATTTAAACCAGAACCCACTTAGTCTCCATTGGACTAGATTTGATCATAAAGAACTGTCTCCCTTATGACTAGTGGTCTCACACAACACTAGGTTATAAAATAGTAGATTCACACTTTACTATCTGTATGCCTATTTTCAAATTATTTAATTTTTCTAAATATTATATTAATCATCAGTAACATGAGGCTACTACTCACTTAATGAATCTTTTGTTATTTTCAATATTACTAATCAAAATAAAACCACCTATGTTTTGCCTTACTCATAACTGAAAAAAAAAAAAAAAAAGAGTGCCATTTTCCTTTTGATCTCGTGGTTTTAGATAGGTTTGGAGAAGAGAAACTTGGTAATTGGGACAAGAAGTATCCAGGTAGAGGGAATATATGCTGATTCTTTCCTATATTTGACACTGCTTTTGTTTTAAGAAAGTTAGTCAGTTTTACATCCTAGACAAGAAAAGACACATGCATTTAATTTCCAGGAACCTTTGTTTAATACTCATTCTACATTTCCTCTACAACCCTTGATAATGGTGAATACTTTCTCTTTCTTGAATTTCTTCCTTTGGCTTCCACAGGACTCTACCATCTTAGTTTTGCCTAATCATGTGACTGCACTAATTCCTCTAACTTTAGGAAAAAACATGTGCTCTGGTTATCCATTGCCACAAAATAAACTATCTCCAGACTTCTTGGCTTAAAATGAGAAATATCATTTTATTTTTATTCCCTATGGTTCTGGACGTTGATTGCTTAATTGGTGGTTCTCACATTCTCTCACGCAGGTGGAATCAGGAACGCGGGACTGGAATCTTCTGAGGACTTATTCAGGCATGTCTGGCTCCTGAGAAGGAGGAGATTTGAATAGTTAGGGGTGGGGCTGCAGCAGCTAGGGATCTTTGGACATCTTGCTGTATCTGTGTGAGTCCTATTCATAGTCTTTTTAGTGTACAACTTGCAGGGTAACCATGCTTACATGGTTTCAAAGATATATTTCTGAGAAAGAGAGAAAGCAATCATGTTTCATGATCTCACCTCCAAAGTCATGAATTATCACTTCTGAAACATTTTGCCCATAAAGAAGATGTGGTAAGCATACACGATGGACTATTACTCAGTCATAAAAAGGAACAGAATTGGGTAATTTGTAGTGATGTGGATGGATGAACCTAGAGCCTCTTATACAGAGTGAAGTCAGAAAGAGAAAAACAAATATCATATGTTAATGCATATATATATATGCCAAAAAACGGTACTGATGAGCCTATTTTCAGGACAGGGATAGAGATTCAGACATAGAGAATGGACTAGCGGACACTGGGGGAGGATGAATTGAGAGAGTAGCATTGATGTATATACATTACCATGTGCAAAATATATAACTAGTGGGCAGCTGCTATGTAACACAGGGAGCTCAGCCCAGTACTCTGGGAAGACCTAAAGGAGGTAGGATGGGGAACCTGGGAGGCAGGCTCAAGAGGGAGGCAATATATGTATACTTATAGCTGATTCATGTTGTTGTAGGGCAGAAACTAACATAATTATACTCCAATTTAAAAAGTCCAAAAAAAAAAAAAAAAGACAGTTACAAGGGCTTGTGTAGGTTTGAGGGGAGGAGAAATAGACTCCAGTATCAATAAGGATGAGATAAGATTCTGAAAGACCATGTGGAACCAGAAATATTTTTGTGGCCACATTGGGAAGATGAAATGTACCACAGTCTGTTCTCTGGTGCCGTGATATGTCACTGGGTCAGGGCAGGCACACAGATTTAGCGCGAGACTGGTGCTGGGGGCAGAGGTCCCACTCCACCAATGGTCAGCCTACATGATCCTCACAGGAGAGAGGGCGGTGAGAGTGGATCCTGCCTTCTCCCGGGGCCCTCTGGTCTTGGGCCAGTATGTGAGCTGGCGGCCGGGGCTAGCCGGAGGGCTGTGTCCTGCCGAGCTCCAGGGCCCTTGCCGTGGCTGCCACTGCAAGCCCAGACCTTGAAGATCTCCTAATGGTCTCCAGGGTCGCAGTCCGTGGAGATCTGTCAGCACCTGGACTATATAGCCACTGACATTAAGGTAAGAGCTTCAACCAGCCTCAGTCTTTCTGTTGAAGTTTCACAAAAGGGTCCAGGTGGGATCAGTTGTTTATCCCTAGGAGGTGGCAGGAGGTCAAGTTAAGTCGCAGGGACGTTGCACAGCATTATTTCAGGTCCAGCTCTTTGGTTGAGGATGCTCTCAAGAGAGGGGCAGTTGTAAGCTGGGGATTAACCTGACTGGTATTTCCTACAACATGTATTCCTCATGCTGCTATTGTTGTTCAGTTGCTAAGTTGTGTCTGACTCTTTGCAACCTCATGGACTACAGCCTGCCAGGCTTCCCTGTCCTTCACTGTCTCCCAGAGTTTGGTCAGATTCATTTTCACTGAGTTGGCACTGCTATCTATTCCTTCTCTCCAGTTTAAATGAAAAGTGTGAGGTGGTCTGGGTTCTGGTGCCTGGTTCCCTCAATGATGGTGGCTGGCAGGGTCTGGGGACCTGGGCCTGTGGGCACCTCCTGCTGAGATCTCCCTCTTCAGCTGGGGCGGGACAGTGGAGGGAGGAGCTAGGCTGGGTGCCGGATAAACGTTTGCTCCTGGGTTGGTTTACCCATCCTCGCAGGGATCCCCTCCTCTTAGTCAGGACCTAGACCTCAGAGGGCAAAAGTTGAGCCTTGGGATCTAACATTTGCTTTGGTGACAGTTTCCAGGAAAATTGTGACCTGACCTCAGGAAGCAATGATCTGACACCAAGAAGTTTGCAACAATTAACCATGTCCTTCGCTTCCCTTTCCTATAAAAGCGTTTTGCTGAAAACTTCCAGAGTGTTCAGGTTTTTAAGGCATGAGCTGGTCTTCTTGCATGACCCTACAGTAAACCATCGTCTGCTCCAAACTCTGATTTCTTGCTAATGTTTGCCCTCACTATGTATTGAGCACACGGACTTGTGTTTGATAACAAGCCTCTTCTACGTGCAAAATAGCCTCACTCTGTCCCTAAGACCACCTCCTCTCAAAGCTTCATTCCTTTGTGACAATGGGCCAGGATCTCAGCATTATGTCAGTCGGGTCTAGGTGTGGATGAGCAGTGTGGATCCTTGGGAATAGGTTCTTGAGTATCTTTCTTTTTGATCTAAGACCTGTAAAGGAAAGTGACAAGCTGTCTACCTCTCCCCACCATACCCAGCGTACATGATGGGAGAGACTCAGAAAAGCCACAGTAAATACTCCTATTTTAAAAGGGGGAAACAGGAAGCACAAAAGTCATTGGTCCATAGCACTGAAAAAAAAAATAGCCTAGCATATATTGCCAATTCCCTGATGAAGGTTTAATCATGCTGTCTGGGAATGATTTTTCACAGCTCTTGGCTTTGCCTTTCCCATAAAATGCAAACTGTGTTTGTAGCTCAGTAATTTTTTCAGTCTGTTTCCTGCTAGTAGGAGCTCTATTTGGTATTTTTATTTGGTACTTTTTTTGGGTACTTTATTTGGTACATTTTTATTTTTTGGTCCTTTTCAGTTTAAGCTAATACAATTCCCTAAAAAAAAAAACTCTATTTTAAAAAGTTTTCTTATTTCGTATTGGTTGGAATATAGTTGATTTAGTGTTCTGTTAGTTTGAAGATACAGCACAGTGATTCAGTTATACATATACATCTATCTATTCTTTTTCAGATTCTTTTCTCACATAGGTTATTACAGAGTACTGAGTAGTTCTGTGTGATACGCAATAGGTTCTTATTGACTGTCTCATTTATATATAGAGGTGTGTATATAAAATTTTGCATTTTTTAATGTACCAATCTCTAATCCATCACATTGGACAAAAGCCACACCCATGAATCTCTTCAGGGCAAACTCTGGGCTACACTGAGCTTCCTTTGAAATTGTTATGGGACAATGCACTTCCAATTCTTAGAAGCCCCATTGTGTAAAAGAATCAGTGAGACATACCTTAATATTCCTACAGGTTTTTTGTCTGTTTGAGGTACCCCTTAACATGGGTTTTTGCAGTCCTACTCGTTGCTTTATCTTTAGACCATGTTTCCTGATTGTAGGCTAGACTTTGTCTCTATCCTGAAGTCATTTCTTAATTGTAAAATGATTTTTCTTTCAGGGAGGCTGGGAATAAAAATGGTTTATTTATTCAGTGAATTCTGACTCCTTTATATTTGACGATTCTTTTGTTAGTTTTTCTCTCTCCTCTTGCTCTTTCCTATAGGTAGCTAGAAGGCAGGCAGCGACTTCAGTGCTCTGTCTGGAAATCTCCTTACTTATATCATCTGGTTTACTACGTACATTTTTCTTTTTATCCAGATTAGAGTAGGCAATAGTGTTGTTAACACTGCCTTCAGGACTGCAGGACATTTTATCAGGCAATTCATGGAGCCAAGATACCTGTCTCAAGATAGAGGACCAGGCTTTTATCACTTTTCTTGGAAACCATATATTCTCATGCATTCCACCCTGAATGCACTGAATCTTGTCTGATCTCGGGAGTTAAGCAGGGTTTGGCCTGGTTAGTACTTGGCTGGGAGACCGCCTGGGAATACCAGGTGCTGTAGGCTTATTTGGGGGCCTTTTCTGGTGATTCATCTAGTAGAGAATCTGCCTGCAATGCAGGAGACCTGGGTTTGATCCCTGGGTCAGGAAGATCCCCTTGAGAAGGGAATGGCTACCCACTCCAGTATTTTTGCCTGGAGAATCCATGGACAGAGGAGCCTGGCAGGCAACAGTCCTTGGGGTCACAAAGAGTCAGACACAACTGAGCAACTAATGCTTTCACTTTTTTTTTTTTCCTCTCACTTCAACTGATCACAAAGACCTACTCAATTTGAGGAGGAAGGGGAATAGTCTCTACTTCTTAATGAGGGGAAGTGGTAAGGATCATAAAAGCATGTAGGAGCAGAAATATTGTTATGGCCATTTATGTAGAATATAACCTAACACATTCAGAATATAATTGTTTCCAAAGATTCTGTTCTTCTCCCTCTCCATTTTTCTTTTATTAATTTTTCTTTTGTGCTATATTCTATACTCACGGCTTCAAATAACATATTATGTATATGACTCCCCCAAATTAGCTTCATTATTCTAGTCATCACTATCATCCAATAGCTAAAACATTTAAAACACCTATAGTGATCCAGATACTGTATTAAGGGTTCATATGAACTGTCTTATTAATATATAGTGCCAGCATGACCCTATGATATTATTTTTGTTTTATAGGGGAGTTTTGGGCCCCTATGTACTTAACCACAGACATATAGCTCTTAGGTAGAGCAATGTATATTTTATTTAGTTTCTCAAGCCTGATGGTCTAAAAATGACAAATCAATATATTGTACTTAAAAGTCTGGTTTCAGAACGTTTAATTTTTGCTTTGGATTAGGCAGGGAAACACATAAGTAGTTTTCTTTGCCCTGAAGAAAAAGTATTAAAATTTGAACATTGTGCCTTTTAAGCAAAATCAATACAGTTGTTAGAATATTTCACCCTTTCTCCTCAAAAACACCATTAGAACCTCAACACTCACAAATTATAAAACTTCAAAGTGATAATTTTGCTAAGTATTAAATATATAAGAAATTGGGACCCAGGAATTAGGTGGCCTCTAGAAGCTGTGCATTCTGTTCTGGGAGAAATGAAACTAGAGCCCAGATGGTTTGAGGCAAGAGTGTATGTAGAGCTGATTTTTTAAAAAATTTTAATTATATTGAAATATAGTTGGTTTACAATATTGTGTTAGTTTCAGGTGTTCAGCAAAGTGATTCAGTTATACATGTATGTATATATATGTGTGTGTGTGTGTGGGTATATTCTTTTTTAGATTCTTTTCTCATGTAGGTTATCACAGAATTTTTTTTGATTTATTTATTTATTTATTTTTATTATTATTTTTTTTTTTCCAGTGGGTTTTGTCATACACTGATATGAATCAGCCATGGATTTACATGTATTCCCAATCCCGATCCCCCCTCCCACCTCCCTCTCCACCCGATTCCTCTGGGTCTTCCCAGTGCACCAGGCCGGAGCACTTGTCTCATGCATCCCACCTGGGCTGGTGATCTGTTTCACCATAGATAGTATACATGCTGTTCTTTTGAAATATCCCACCCTCACATTCTCCCACAAAGTTCAAAAGTCTGTTCTGTATTTCTGTGTCTCTTTTTCTGTTTTGCATATAGGGTTATCGTTATCACCTTTCTAAATTCCATAATTGGAGGATAGCTGTGTTGCAGTGTTGTGTTGGCTTCTGCTGTACCACGGTGTGGACCAACCACAAGTGTGCCTATATCTCCTCCCTCTCGAGTCTCACTCACATCTCCCCGTCTCACCCCTCTGGGTAGTCCCAGAGCACCAGACTGAGATCCCTGTTCTACAGTGACTTCTTTCTACTAGCTACCTATTTTATACACAGTAGTGCATCTGCGCTCCTGACTAGGTTATTGGTTATCTCTCTTTTATGTAGTAGTGTGTGTATGTTCATCCCAAGTTCCTGATTTATCCCTCCCTACCACATTTTCCCTTTGGTAGCCATAAGCTTGCTTTTGATATCTGTAGATCTGTTTCTGTTTTACAAATAAATTCATTTGTATCATTTAAAAAATTAGATTCCACATATGAATAATATCATGTGATATTTGTCTTTCTTTCTTTGACTTACTTCACTTGGTATGATAATTTCTAGGTCCATCCATGTTGCTAAAAATGTTGCATTTCACTATTTTTTATGGCTGAGTAATATTCCACTGTATATGTGTACCACATCTTTATCTGTTCCTGTTCCTTGTCCTGGCTATTATAAATAGTGCTTCAATGAACACGGAGGTGCATGAATCATTTCAATTTATGATTTTATCCAGATATATGCCTAGGGATGGGATTGCTGGATAATATGGCAGCTCCATTTTTAGTGTTTCAAGAAACCCCTATACTGTTCTCCCTAGTGGTTGTACCAATTTACATTCCCACCAATAGTGCTAGGGAGTTCCCTTTTCTCCACACTCTCTCCAGCACTTATTGTTTATAGACTTTTTGATTATGGGGTGAGGTGATACTTCTTTGATTTGTATTTATCTGATAATTATGCCAGCAAATTTGGAAAATTCAACAGTGGCCACAGGACTGGAAAAGGTCAGTTTTCATTCCAATCTCAAAGAAAGGCAATGTCAAAGAATGTTCAAACTACTGCACAATTGCACACATCTCACATGCTAGCAAAGTAATACTCAAAATTCTCCAAGCCTGGCTTCAACAGTACGTGAACTGTGAACTTCTAGATATTCAAGCTGGATTTAGAAAAGGGAGGGAAACAAGAGATCAAATTGCCAATGTTCGTTGGATCATTGAAAAAGCAAGAGTTCCAGAAAAACATCTACTTCTGCTTCATTGACTAGGATGAGATGGTTGGATGACATCACCGACTCAATGGACATGTATTTGAGTAAGCGCCAGGAGTTGGTGATGGACAGGGAAGCCTGGCGTGCTGCAGTCCATGGGGTCACAGAGTCGGACACGACTCTGAACTGAACTGAACTGAAACGTCTTTTCAATGTGCTTTTTGGCCATCTGTATGTCTATTTGGAGAAATGTCTATTTAGATTTTCTGCCCATTTTTTGGTTGACTGTGAGGTGATTTTTGATTGTAGCTCTTTTACCTCCAAAGTCCACTTAATTAACCACCAAATCAGGTTATCCACTAGGCTTATCTCTCTGGTTCTGAGTCCTTTTCCAAGATTGTCCAACTGCTTCCTGGTTAAAGTCAACTTTTTGAATCTTCTCTCTGGAAAAGAAGATGGGGAAAGACGGAGGCCTACAGACTTAGCTGGTGTGTATTGAACAGACAGTAGTGAAAGCAATACCCTTCACCTATAGCTGTGAACTTCAAAGACGAGGCAATGTGAGACTCACTCTGGGAGCTGAGCAGAGGATACTGTGTTTTATAAATTAGAGAAGCAGGAGAGAAGTAGGTTCCAATGTCTCATAAAATCAAAGTATTCTGGGACAGATTATCAGGAATGACAGTCAAGCATTTGACTAGGGAATTATTGAGCTGGCAAATGGGAGAGAATCTCAGCAAAACATTGCTTATTTGTAATAAGTGGCCAAAGTGGCTCAATTTGTGTTTAGCCATGGAGTAGATGGGCTTCCTTGGAGGCTCAGATGGTAAAGAATTGGCCTGCAGTGTAGGATACTTGGGTTTGATCCCTGGGTTGGGAAGATCCCTTGTGTGGAGAATCCCCATGGACAGAGGAGCCTGGCAGGCTACAAGTCCATGGGGTTGCAAAGAGTTGGACATGACTGAGTGACTAAGCACACACACAGATGCTATTATATTTCTCATCATCCCCTTATTGTCTCAAATACATTATCTTCTCCATCAGTTCAGTTCAGTTGCTCAGTCGTGTCCTACTCTTTGTGACCCCATGAACCGCAGCATACCAGGCCTCCCTGTCCATCACCAACTCCTGGAGTTTACCCAAATTCATGTCCATTGAGTCAGTGATGCCATCTAACCATCTCATCCTCTGTCATCCCCTTCTCCTCCTGCCTTCAATCTTTCCCAACATCAGGGTCTTTTCAAATGAGTCAGCTCTTTGCATCAGGTGGCCAAAGTATTGGAGTTTCAGCTTCAACATCAGTCCTTCCAATGAACACCCAGGACTGATTTCCTTTAGGATGGACTGGTTGGATCTCCTTGCAGTCCAAGGGACTCTCAAGAGTCTTTTCCAAAACCACAGTTCAAAAGCATCAATTCTTTGGTGCTCAGCTTTCTTTATAGTCCAACTCTCACATATACACATGACTACTGGAAAAACCATAGCCTTGACTAGATGGACCTTTGCTGACAAAGTAATGTCTCTGCTTTTTAATATGCTGTCTAGGTTGGTCATAACTTTCCTTCCAAGGAGTAAGCATCTTTTAATTTCATGGCTGCAGTCACTATCTGCAGTGATTTTGGAGCCCCCCAAAATAAAGTCAGCTACTGTTTCCACTGTTTCCCTATCTATCTTCTCCATATAAAGATGAAAAAAAGCTACTTTCAAAATTGAGAAGCTGTTTAAAAGCAATTTGTGCTTCCCAGGTGGCACAGTGTTAAAGAATCTGCCTGCCAGTGTAGGAGAGGCAAGAGACTTGGGGTTCAATCCCTGGGTTGGGAAGATCCCCGAGAATAGGAAATAGCAACCTGCTCCAGTATTGTTGCCTGGAAAATTCCATGAACAAAGAGTCTGGCAGTTTATAGTTCTTGGGGTCATAGTCAGACATGACTGAGCACACAGCAGCATGTTAAAAGCAATTTATGTGAAAAGAGTGTGGCGGTTTTCATTGACTAATACCTCAGCATGAATCTCCATTGTCCTAACTTTTTTTTACTGCTGAGGTGAAAATAGGTTGCCTTCAAAGATTCTGCAGTGAAAGAAGTGATAATTCCATGCTGCTCTGAATATGTACAACCACTGCTAAAGCATATACTGTCTTTTGATCAAGGGGTTCTCTTGGAGAGATCAAATTCTAAAGGAAATCAATCCTGAATATTCATTGGAAAGACTAATGCTGAAGCTCCAATACTTTGGCTACCTAATGTGAAAAGCCTACTCATTAGAAAAGGCCCTGATGCTGGGAAAGATTGAAGGCGGGAGGAGAAGGGGATGGCAGAGTACTAGATGGTTGGATGGCATCCCTGACTCAATGAACATGAGTTTGAGCAGGCTCCACTATTCCATGGGGTCACAAAGGGTCAGACATGACTGAAATAACAACAGATTTTGCCTAAATATATAATCTAACTAGGTGGCTATATGCATGATTTTATATATTTTATAACCACAATGCCATATGTAACCAAAACTTTATAAAATTATAGATGCACACACACATATACAATATAGAAGGGTGGTGTGATTTTTATGCATTTGAATGGCCATATGCATCTGAATATCTTCAGTGAGCAAAAATAGGACCAGTGATTAGAAGAACCAGGAAGAAAGGATCACTTAGTTAGGGTTGTTTTTTTTTTTAATTTCTTGGTACATATCATATTCTTCCTTTAGACTTTTATTAATCATCTTATAGGAAGGTATAATCCCATTTACAGATGGGAATATAGAGAATCAGAGTTGTGCCTTTAGGAAGTGGTAGAATTGGGATGTAAACCTAGGGATGACTGGCTCTCTTTCTCTGAAAGCATCCAATTTTAGGGGGTGGGTTAACTCTACCTGCTGAATTTTGACTCAGCATAAAGATGGTAAGATAGAATAAGTGTAAACTTTGAAGTCCTTGGAAGTAGTTCCTTCAGACATCAGCTGCTATTGTTGGAGGGACATAAGCACTGAACGGGGTGGTGTGTATGAGGTGGAGTTGAATAAAAATCAAATCTCTATTCTAGTATGAAATTCTATTAGGTATTGCTGGAATTTTATAATTTCCTAAGGAGTTTCCATCTACCATCTCTAGTTCTTGTAAGAGACCTGAGATCATGGTACAAAATGGCTTAAGTTTAAATTCCAGCTTCTCTACTTCCTAACCCTGAAGCCATTGGGATACTGTGCATACTCTCTTAATTTTGGACTTCTCAACTGTAAGAGAGGCAAAACAATAACTCAAATTTTTAAAGGTGAAATGGAGATTAACTAATGCAAGTAAAAACCTCATCACAGTATCTGGGCATACGTAAACACAGAAATTTTTGTCAATTTTTATTGTTGCTGGGTTATCTTACATAAAATATGCATCTCTAAAGCAGCGCTCCACCATGTGATTTTCCTAAACATTAAGCTTTAGTATGTGCATGCTAAGTCACTTCAGTCATGTCTGACTCTTTGCGACCCTATGGACTATAGCCTGCCAGTATCCTCTGTCCATGGGATTCTCTAGGCAAGAAGACAGGAGTGGGTTGCCGTGCCTTCCTTGGGATCTTTCCAACCCAGAAATTGAACGCTGCATCTCTTATGTTTCCTGCATTCAGGTGGCTTCTTGACACTAGTGCCACCTGGAAAGTCCCAACATTTAGTGACCCTCACTCCAAGTACTTAAGGAATAAAAAGGCAAGAAGCCTTAGCCTCACCTGCAGGATCTTCTAGATATGTCTTCAACTAGCAAAATCTCCCCTTTGCTTTCAAACCCATACAGTCCAGACCTACTCATTTTCCTTGTACCTGAATATGTATTAATACATGCCACTGGTTTTCCTGTTTAATATCCTTCTGTCACAATTCACTTATTCTAGAACGGCCCTCAATCAGACTTCCAAAATCTAAACCATTCTTTAAGAATAAGCACAAAAATTGTCATCACCATGACTTTTCTGTCATCCCCAATAATAAGTGAATTCTTTTTCCTGTTGTAAAGTTATTATATGTACATATATGTAAGGTGAGATTTTATATATGTATATAGTAGAGTAAGTATATATTTGCCTTATAGTTCCTCTTATACATAATTTAGAACAGAGTCATGTCTTAATTATTGTTTTATCCTTAATATGCTTTATATGTTTGGCTCAATGGCTACATAAAAAAGTATATCCAACAAATCTGAATAAATGAGTGAGTGAAAGAAATGAAAATTACTTATTTTTCAGTCTAATTTCCAGTTACAACATTTGTATATGACTTCCAGCACTGAAATCAATAATAATCATGAATTTTCACACTTGTCTTGGTTCTTCCTTTCAGGCAAAAATCCAATATGTGAAGTTTAATAAATCAATGGATATTAATTAAGTTCCTAATATGTGGTCAATTGACTCCTTTGGTCTCTTATGTTGACAATCAGTGGGCCTGACAATTCTAAGACTTTGAAGGTTGATTGTGTAAACAAATTGTGTTGTAAAACATTCACATATAACAGAAGATGCAATAGTAAATGGTGTGGCATGATGGACTCAAGACCCAGAAAGACTGGGCTTGAGTCCTGATTCTACTACTTACTTGCTGTGGATCTTGGGCAAGACTCTGTCCCTCTCTGATTCTCATTTTTTCACTTGTAAAACAATAATGATGATAATAATAAGATAATAATGGAAGCGGCAATAATATCTATCTCATGTAGTCGTGAAGAACTAGAAAGAAATGGTCATGGCAAAAAGAAGTTAGTCACCCCAAAATCTCTCTCTCTCCCCATCTCGAGGTCAGTGCAAATAGGTCATGCAGTCTAAATAAAATTAATCACTGCCTTATTATCAGTTTCAAGAACCCTGGCACCACTACAAGTTATACTTTGACTTAATTGCCAATCATTATTCCCACATATAGAAATGCTTGATAACTTCAATAGACAGATTATGTATATAGTATCAATCAAGATGTCTAGTGCATGATGAATGTTTAGTGAATCCTCAGTGTGTTTCTTTCCCTGGCAAGAATCCAGGTTTATATTAAGCATCATAGAACATTAAAGGGGGAGAGAATGCAATGATACCAGGGGGATCTTAGATGCTATCCAGTGATGCAGAATGTTTTACTTGTTGCTCTCTAGAAACTTTTTGAAAGAGGAGAGTGAAGAAGTTGGCTTAAAACTCAACATTCAGAAAACAAAGATTGCGGCATCCGGTCCCATCACTTCTTGGCAAATAGATGGGGAAACAGTGGAAACAGTGAAAGACTTTATTTTTTTGGGCTCCAAAATCACTGCAGATGGTGACTGCAGCCATGAAATTAAAAGATGCTTACTCCTTGGAAGGAAAATTATAACCAACCTAGACAGCATATTAAAAAGCAGAGACATTGCTTTGACAACAAAGGTCCATCTAGTCAAAGCTATGGTTTTTCCAGTAGTCATGTATGGATGTGAGAGTTGGACTACAAAGAAAGCTGAGTGATGAAGAACTGATGCTTTTGAACTGTGGTGTTGGAGAAGACTCTTGAAGAGTTCCTTGGACTGCAAGGCGATCTAACCAGTTCATCCTAAAGGAAATCAGCAGTCTTGAATGTTCATTGGAAGTACTGATGTTGAAGCTGAAACTCCAATATTTTGGCCGCCTGATGTGAAAAGCTGACTCTTTTGAAAAGACCCTGATGCTGGGAAAGATTGAGGGTGGGAAAGGAAGGGGACAACAGATGAGATGGTGGGATGGCATCTCCAACTCAATGGACATGAGTTTGGGTAAACTCCGGGAGTTGGTGATGGGCAGGGAGGCCTGGCGTTCTCCAGTCCATGGGGTCGCAAAGAGTCAGACACAACTGAGTGACTGAACTGAACTGAGAAACTTGAGGTCTCCAGATAGATGTCTCATCTGAGACACTCCGCCAAAACTTCAACCTGAACAAGTCTTTTGCTTGTTTTACAAGCGAGAATTCCTGTCCAGATTTTCTTTGGTGATAGGTAGCTTTGCTATTAGAAAAAATAATAAATGGAAAAATAAAAAATAATACCCTCCCTCTTTTAAAGATGAAGAAACTGAAACACAGAAAATTGACCTTCTCATAGGCACATACATAATAAGAAACAAGAAGCAGCACCATTATTAAAGTTCATATCTGATTTGTGTAGAGTATTCTCTTGGTACTGGATCATAATCTCCTGGCCTCACCAAATCAGGGTTCCAAGAACAGACTCCCAGTTACCTGAACGGGCATGTCTTTGCATGCAGATTTTCAACTCAGAGGCTGCTCTGCCATCTTGAAATGGCTGAGGAACTAATACCCCTCAAGTTTCAACCAATGAGTGACAGAAGTTGGTATATAAATACCTGAACTCTCTTGTTCCTCACAAGAGGTAAGTCTGAGGTATATGTTCTGTATTGTTTTTCTAGGATTTGCCTTCTGGAATTAAGTTGTGGTTATCCATAGGGATTTACTTGATGATATGCCCCTTATATAATATAATCGTTTCTTTCTTTATATAATGTACCCTCTGTAAGAGGTTCTTACTTTCGCTGGAATCCTTGTCTCAGGATCTGTGTCTGGGAAACACGTTGTCTGCTGACTCACCATACAGTGTTGGGACTTGAGTTAACCATGACAGATATATCAGTTGTACAAAGACAGATTGAGTGAAGGACTGGATGGAAGGTGGAAGGTGAACAGCTCCGTTATTTCCTATAGATCATAGAGGACTCTGCCATGTTGGTGTGGGTGGTGGTGGCTTAGTCACTAAGTCTTGTCTGATTCTTGCAACTGTATGGACTGTAGCCTGCCAGGCTACTCTGTCCATGGAATTCTCCAGGCAATAATATTGGAATGGGTTGACATTTCCTTCTTCAACCACATTGGTATAAGATCTTTCTAACCTGTGCAACCTTCTTTGCTAGCATTCTGATTTATACTCCTATTGCAGTTTATGTTCACTTAAGGATCATAATTCCACACCAATAGTCTAATTGTGTTCTGTCTTCCCTGGTTAATCATGACAGCCGTAAAACCAGTGGCCTTTCATACAAGGAACCTATTGTACAGTGTTTGGCACAGAGAGTTGACTTTATTCTTAGGAGCTCAGTGAATCCCCTTCCTTGTGTGTTGGTGAAATGGGTCAGAAGCTCATCAAACTGGAGAAACAAGTGGAAAATAAGGTGCCTACATGGAATCAGAGAGAAGAGTTTAGCTGTGAAGTTGTAAGAACTCACAAACTACAAGAGAGTCTTGAGTACAGGAGCAACCTTATAAAGTTCTATTTAAGGAAGAAATGATTTGAAGCTGCACTTAAAATAGATCAGATCAAGCAAGCTGAAAGTCAAGGAGGCTGACAAGAGACCTCTTCTGTAATCTTACAGTGAGGGAATAGTTTGGGGGGGTAGGAGGAAGTCTGTGTCCAGGAGAATGGACAGAAAGAGACAGACAAGAAGAAAAATACTATGCACAAAATTTCAACAGGAATTGCTAAATGTTTGTAGGTTAAAATATACTGTGTTATAACTATGCAGTTCTTTCTTTCTTTTTTTTTTTTTATAATACTTGATTCAAAAGTTTGGAGCCCCTGGATATATGATGTTTTTATTGACAAAGGCGAGGATATCGAGGGCAGGGACTGCTGTTGGAGGAGGTTAACAAGTTCAGGTTAGTGACTTTAAATCTGTGGTGACAGCAAATTCTTCAGGTAGGAATATGCTATTCAAATTCAGAGGAAACCAGGACTCCTTAGCTGCTGAAAGCTCTACTAGTTACTGTTTTAGAAACATATAGAGACTTTCCTGGAAGTCCAGTGGACTCCTTGCTTCCATTTTAGGGGGCATGAGTTCAATCCCTGGTCAGGGAACTAAGATCCCACAAGCTACAAGGCAAAGAGAAAAGAGAAGCCAAATCCCACAAGCCAAAAGAGAAAAAAAGAAACATATAGATGTGTCAGCTAATTTTAATGAGGAAAACAAATATATAAAAATGACTATACTAAAATATTTCTTGTTTTCTTTTTATAGTATTCATTAAAAATTCAGTAGTGCTATTATCAGTTTATCCAAAAGTAAGCTTTCACATAAAATACTAATTTTTAAAATCCATGAAAATCATTTAAAAGTTATTGTCAACATTCCCAATTTTTACTTATCATGTGAGGTAGCAAGCATATAATTGTAAAATCTAGGTTGAAGGGTGAGATAAATTTTATGCTTTCATTTCACTTTATTGTATATTAGGCATTCACCATGTACATTACTTTGGGGAAACACAAAATAAATAACATTTGTGCTCTCAACAAATTATGATCTAAAGCAGTTTTTGTTGAGACCAAGTAAAAATGGTCACATTGAAATGTCGAGTGTGCATACACAATATTGATGGGCTTGTAGAGTCTTGTGGGAGTGGAGGTTAATGAGAAGAGTCATTTGTATCTGACTAGGCTCATCTGGAAAGACTTTGCTGGGAAGGTGCCATTTGAGTTGGTCCTGGGATGGCTGGGCTGTCAGTAGTCAGGAGAGGATGTTGCAGGTGGTGGGTAAGCTGGATTGTCTCACTGTAGTAAAAAGTTTCAAGATGTCTTTGAGCGGAGCAGTGGACATATGGGCATGGAGTCTGAAGGCACTTCAAACATCGGTGAACATCAGTGCTTGCAGGCTGCAGCACTGCGGTGACTCAGACCCCAGAGTTTCACAGCTTCCCCTAGCACGCACCCATTCTGTTTCAGAGCAACGCGTGAGTCATCACAGCGAACAGTTGGCGTATTGTCACCAGTACACCCCACAGCAATTACAGAATAGTTATGCCTGTTAGCAAAGGCAGATCAGTTGTGGGGGCTCAGGATCCACTCCTATGGAAAGGAATAAGCCTGAAGTCTGTTTGCCCCTTGAGCCTTTCTTACCAGAAAGGTAGCAAACTTGAGAGATGAGAATTGATGTAAGAATATTAACAGGTCATCAGTGCTTCCCTTTATGGAATGTCCTGTGCCCTTTTCAAAGAGTGGAGACATGTTGAATCATTGAAGTAAGTCTTTCACAGCCACCCTGCTGTCAGGAGTCCCAGTTTATGGGTATGGGACAAAGACTTAGGAAGTTGAATTAGCCTTCCCGTGGTCATACAGCCCCATTATCAGTTGGGATTTGAATCTAGCTGTTCTGACTCAAATTTCATTCTTGTTAAGCATCACTGCTTCTCATGAGTAGCCAAAAGCCATAAGTATTCTTGTACGTGGGTCAGGAAGAAATTGCTCATATTGGCACAGTTCTTTAGTTTTGTTAGTGTGCCAAAATTATTGTCATAATAGTGAGTTAAAAGAGCTTCTCCTGAATGCCAGGTTTGTTTCTTATAATAACCCTGTCAGGCTGAGTTGCAGTTAACATTCAGAGCAAGCAGTGGGCATGACCAAGTATGCAAGGTAATCCTATGAGGTTATTGGTGTCTTGAATCCTAAATAGATACTCAGTCTACAAGTGGTTTTCAAATTTTTCAAAACAAGAAAGCTACTCCTTCAAATGAAATATTATGGAGATGCCCAATATGTGATGAAACCAAAGAGAATGAGGCTGCTGAGGCTAAGTTTGGGATTTAGAAACTTGGAAACCCTGCTTGTACAGATTTATCCTCCTCGACTTACTGACTACTCCAAGGTGCCTCTGTAGAAATCTAGGGCTCCAAAGGCTGAAGTTATAGATATCATGGGGCTTCCCTGGTAGCGGTAAACAATCTGCCATCAACATAGGAGACCTGGGTTCTGTCCCTAGGTGGGAAAAATCCCCTGGAGAAGAGAATGGCTACCCACTTCAGTATTCTTGCCTGGAGAATCCTATGGACAGAGGAGCCTGGCAAGCTATGGTCCATGGATCTCAAAGAGTTAGACATGACTGAGCGACTAAGCGCACACACATATAGATATCATATCAGGAGTGAGAACCTCTGTCTCTTTCCTAAGGGGATATAAGGCATCTTTGTCTTGCATTTTAATTATTATTACCAAGAAGACACAGATTCTGGTATCATATTGCACAGGCTGAGAGTCTAGATTTTTTTTTTTAAGGATTCTAGCTCTTTGAACAGACTCTGTATGACTTCAATAACTTTAGATAATGAAATTTTTGCACCTTGTTTTATGCCCCTGAATTTGTTCCAGTGTCTCCTATTTTATAGTCTATGGGAACTTGAATAGAATTTATATCCTCCTGCTGTGTGAAAATTGTATAAATCTTAGTTATGTTGAATTGGCTCATAGTGATCTTCAGGTGTACTATATCCTTCTACTTTTTGATGTATTCATTCTATTAATTTTTGAGAGTTCAATATTATAACTCCAACTGAAAATCTCAATTTATCTACTTAAAAATTAATTGTATTGTGGAACTATGTGTAATTTTGTTCTGTATTTTCCAAGTCTCCTGAAAATGCATTATCATGATTTCATAATTTTTAAAAAAAGAAAGAAAGTTAAAAAGAAAAGATTCTATTTCTTTAACTTAAGTTGAAAAATAACCTCCCTCTGTGTTAGCCTTTTTATCCCTAAAATGGGGATAACAATGGTAACTGCCACTTTGGACTGCTTTGATAATTAAATTAATACTTCCTATAGAGGACTAAGGACAGTGAATGACACATAAAAAGTGCTTGATAAATACTAGATAATATCATGCATTGAAAAGTCCGCGAGGTTGTTTTTTTGTCTCAGTGAGTCATTGTGACTCAGTGGACACACACATACATGCCTGTTGATCTGATCTAAAACATTATATTAAAAATGAATCTTAGTCTTTCCTATTCAGGAGCAACCATGCTTGAGTATGGAGAGGAGCATTTGCTGCCCCACTTTAGGATGTTCATTGAAAAATTATAATGTATCTATAGGGGACGTGATAATAGTATACTATGGGATAATGAGCAGGCTTCAGGACAGGAGTGAAAAACGTTTGAAATAGAATGATTGAACTGGAGAGGAGAGCAGATACTTAATTGGGGTTATCATGAAGCTTAAGTGACACCATCAATAGGTGGAGACTAGAAGGAAGGCAGGAAATACTTATTTAGTACCCATGATATGTTAATGGAGTAGGGAATGGCACCTCACTCCAATATTCTTGCCTGGAAAATCCCATAGACAGAAGAGCCTGGTAGACTGCAGTCCATGTGTTCTCAGAGAGTTGGACATGAGTGAGAGACTGAGCATAATGTGTTAAACATATGCTCTCACTTATGGCATTTAACTTTTATATCTAATAAAATAAGAATTATTGTCCTTATTTTACACAGAAGGGAAGCTGGAGTTAAGGACCATCACCTGTTCAAGTCAATCGGAGAAGCTAGGATTTCAACCTAGGTCCCTTGGACTGCAAATTCCTTGTTTTCTCTGCTGTATCCTTTTCTATGAGTTGGAAATATCCAATAAGAGATAGGCTGCATATGTGTCTTGTTGTGTACACAGAATGTTGTGGGTAGGTTTCTTCTCTTGATTCTAGTCCTCAGTACATGTCAAGACATTTCAGTGTCAGTTTTCTTTTAAGTTACATTTCATTGTCCGTATTGATTTTTCTTCTACTTTTCTTTCTTGTTTTATTTGAGGTTTTCATTTTCAGGAAATCTGTCAGGTTGCCATTGAGTTCCACTTAGATGTCTGTATTAATTTCATTGCAGGGCAAATTTCAAGACAGGGCAGTTACTAAGAGTTTTGTCTTTCTAGACACTGACTTCACAGATGAGAATGAAACATTTGATGATGGCTTTGGCCATTAGGGCAACTATAATATACTGGTGGAAATCCTCCAGGCCTTCTAGCAGGGAATAAAGACTACAAAATAAGTCCAGAATTTTGCCAGCTTTTCTAAGTGACTCCTTCTGTATTTGTTTCTTTGTTACCTGAATCTGCAACTTGCTGAAACACCAGGGGCTTTCTCCCTCCTTCTGACTTCAATTTTCTCATCTATATGATGAAGTCAAACTAAACATCCTTGAAAATTAATCCCCATAGCATTATTTGTGATTTGAGGGTTAAACTAAAATGAATTTCCTGTGTTTCCTTTCTTCCCTCTTGTTTTCTTTTTTCTTTGGTTCATTTATGTATTGACTTGGCAACTTATTTGATAAGACTTTAGTTTAAATTTAGAGGCTTAATTTTTCAGTCGATAACCTCCAAGTGTGGAGTTCCTAAAACAAGCTGATGCTCTACAAAGAAAAGAGACAATTCTCACTTAAGCAAAACAGCAAAGTTACAGATTGCAGCTATCATCACTAATTAGCTGTCCCAGATGGAGATCTGCCCCGCCCCAAAGTAAGAGCTGGATGGCTTCCTACAGATAACTGGGACATAAATAACTTGCTTCACTGTCTGACTATAAGAACTATACTGTAGTTCTTCTCTTGTGAGAGATGTACAGTTGGTTCATTTTAGAACTGAGGAAAAGAGACTTGTTTTTTTAATTAGTTTAAATAGCATTTTTAGGTATAAAAATGTGTAGGTAGTTTTTAGGCATATAAATACTATTTTAGAATGTTTAGATGATGTAAAAGACACAAATAAGAAGTCATCTGCCATTCTACTATTCAACTATAACTACTGTTAATATATTGGTATATATCTTTCCACTCCTACTTTGATACCTGTATATGAAGTATAAGTTTACACTGTTCATACTGTTTTGTAAGGTTTTTAACTTAACACTCATCATAAAATTTTCTATGTCATTAATATTCTTTCACCATGTCATTTTTGACTGAAGGGTAGTATTCTGCTATTTGGATATTTCTTATTTTAACCATCTTTAATTTTTTATTTTTAAGTTGTTTTCATTTTTCACTGTTATAAGCAATGTTATAATTTTCTTATAGGTAAATCTTAGCATATATTCACAATTATTTCTTTGGGATAAAATCTTAGTTCTAAAGTTTCTGGGACAAAAGATAGGCAATTTTTAAGAACAAATCTCTTCAAAAAACAAGGAACACTTTACATCCTCATGGATTATGAAATGTTGACATTTTCCTTACACCCTGGCCAACACTATATTGTTGTTTGTAAAAATTTTGCCAATATGCTTGGTAAAACTTATATATATATATATATATATATATATACACATGCACACAACATATATACACACATATAAAAATATATATACATATAGTTAAAATCTCTTTACTCATTTAAGGGGAAATTTTGTATATGCTTTTATTTTGTATTGGAAAATAGCCATACATACACATGTATCCATTCTCCTCCAAGCTCTCATCCCATCCAGGCTGTCACGTAACATTGAGTGGTATAATCTTTGCTATGTTTATTAGCTTTTACAATTCTGTCCTAAATTGTCTCTTGCCCACCTTTTTATCTCTATAAACTCAGACGTAATATAGTGAAAATATTGTCTCCCAATTTGTTATTGCCTTTTAATTATACCTATTATATACTTAGCATAGTATTTAAGAGCACAGACTCTATATTCAAACTGTCTGGGTGCAAATCTGGAACCCAGCCCTTTTGGCTATATGACCTCAAGTGAGTTCCTGAATGCCTCAGGTCACTTGCCTATAAAATGAAGGTTATAATAGTATGTACCTTATATGGGTGCAGAATTAAATGGGATGACACTTGAAGAGTGCTTAACACAATCTCTGGAAAGTCATGAGTACCAATAATTATGGAAAAAAAAATATTGCCATTAGCCATATTTGTGTTATTGGTTAGTCGATCAAACTTGCATCTCTTAATGCCTCCTGCATCGGCACTCAGGTTCTTTACCACTAACACCAGCTGGGAAGTCCATTGGTTAGTCAGGAGGGTACAGAATGAGACAGAAACTTCACTTTATGACTTTCTTGGATTGGCACAGAGATTGAAAATCTCAAGTGGATGGGAGGATGGATGTGTATCGCCAGAAAGCTCAGCAAGTTGTGCTTGTATCCTTCTTAGCCTTAAGTCAGTGTTAAAAATCGGTGAAGCATACCTGTACTGTGTGTGTTCAGTTGTGTCCAGATCTTTTGCAACCCCACGGACTGTGGCCTGCCATGCTCCTCTGTCCATGGGATTTCCCAGGCAAGAATACTGGAGTGGGTTGCCATTTCCTTCTCCAGGGGGTCTTCCTAATCCAGGGATTAAACCCGTGTCTCTTGGGTCTCCTGCATTGACAGGTGGATTCTTTATCAACTGGGCCACCTGGGAAACTATGTGTTACTGCAAAAGACCCCTGCTGCAGAAGAGCTCAGAAAGGCTGTGAGATGAGGTCCTAGCGAAGCAGATGAATCTAACAAGTTCTTGGACTTCTCTATGCTGCCAACTGTTGAAGCTTAATCAGTTTGCATGTTTTATGATAAAAGATGTTGGCCCTGAGTGGAGAGACAGTCAACCAAGATTTGAAAATTATTGTGACAGTTAAAAGAGGAAAGTGGATTAGCAACAAAACAATAAATGGTCTAAACAGTAAAAAGTCACTGATGCGTAGATACCAAGTCAAGGCAGGGCAATTCGATAAAAGCGAGAATTAGCACAACTTAGAGTGTGTTGCATAGAGTGGCATTTGAGTTTTCAGAGCATTTTAAAGTTCCCGGAGATGATAATGATACACCAGTAGGATTGCTTTTAAAAAGCCATGAAGTCTGAATTGTCTTTAATCAGGTTTAGGGATTAGATCACAAAAATGATCAAAATGGCTGAATTGTTAGGCTGAATAAGAGGCTAATTTATTCTTAGGAATGCCTATTGGTATTTGAAACTTGATTTAATAGTATTGGTTCCTAATATTTGAACAGCACCTGTATCTGAAAAACTCAGGGTCATAGTAATGCTAGTTTATGCTTCCACTCTATGCAAGGAGACAGTAAGTTCTTATTTCTTAAATAAAGCTGTAGGAATGCAAAAATTATGTCATTTAGATTTAGATAATGGATGTGTCCATGGTGTTACCAGCAAGAACACCCACAATATTGCTTTAAACATAAAGAATTTGGCAGTAGCAGGTATGCTGGCTAGCTTTCTAACAATAGAACCAAACCAGTGTGGCAATATTTTTTTCTGGGAATCTTTTTATTAATAGAGTTGCCAGTAAAGACATGCACATTTCTTACAATGTGTAATGTACAGAGCACAGGAAGAATGATTTTTTTAGCTGGCTGGAAGGCAGATGCTATGTGAGTACAAAAAAATCCAAACTAGCTAGTTTTAAAAAATAATTAAAGAGCTCTTGTAAATCAGCTAAAAACATGAGTTTTCCAATTAAAATATGCACTAAGAATATGAACAGTCAAACCATAAATGAAGCAACATAAATGAATATAGTCATATGAAAAGATGAACAGTCTCATTAATAATAAAATTATTTTAATATAAAATAAATTCCTTTTATAACTTTAAAGATTGGCATTAAAATGATACAGTTACCTTTTGGCAGGATGGTGATGAAAATAATGTAAATTTTAGAAAGTAAACCATTTAAAGAGGGCAACATGGTAATATTATGTGAAAAATCTTAAAATAGATTTTCCTTTTAATTTAGCAATTTCATTTCTTGGAGTCTATTCTAGTTTTTTTTTTTTTTTTTTAATTATAGTTTCTTAGGTTCATACAGAAACAATCTCAAAGACAAAAATTCAAGTACAGTCATTTATAAGATAGCCAATAAAGGATATATTAGCTATAGTGAGCTGCTGGAGCTTTATCCTGTGGGGAAATTCTTGGAAATTGTATAATATATGCCTCAGAACTATCTCACCTAAGGGGAGAGGGAGTTGTATTTATAATACACCAACTCTCAAAAGTCATTGGTGGAGAGCTGCTTCTAAGAAAGTTAATTCCCTAGATTTCCAGCCTGCTATGGACTTGAGTTGAATGCCTTCCATAGTTCTGTAGGGAGCACTTATCCATAAAATGCAGAGAGTAATGGTTGGAAACAGGTTATATCCTCCTTAAGATATGGACAAGCCAGTGATGATGTCTGCTATATTAAGAAAACAACCAAATGATTTGCAAATATATAGATGCAAGTCTATTTATTATTTATTGTTGTTCAGTCTCTAAGTCACATCTGACTCTTTGTGACCCCATGGACTGCAGTATGCCAGGCTTCCCTGTCCTTCACTATATCTTGGAGTTTGCTTTTAAATTTATGCCCATTGAATTGGTGATGCTTTCTAACCATCTCATCCTCTGCTGCCCCTCCACCTTCTCCTTTTGCCTTCAGTCTTTCCCAGCATGAGGGCTTTTTCCTATGGTTGGTCCTTCTTTGTGGTCCAGCTCTCATATCTGTACATGACTACTGGAAAAACCATAGCTTTGACTATATGGGCCTTTGTTAGAAAAGTGAGGTCTCCGCTTTTTAATACGCTATCTAAGTTTGTCATAACTTTCCCTCCAAGGAGCAAGTGTCTTTTAATTTCATGGCTGCAGTCATTTTGGAGCCCAAAAAATAAAATCTGTCACTGTTATTTATTATATTACTATATAGACATATACTTAATCACTAAAACATATGTTGTAGAGTAGTTATTGACATGACAGTACTTTATTCAGGGAGGTAGACAGGTTACAAAGCAGCATTTATTGAATGAGCATATTTTAGTTTGAAAAAAGGACCCATCATTTAAAAAAACTTGGAAGGATACAAAGTAAGATATTAATAGTAACTTTCTCTGGTTACTGTGATAGTGAATGTCTTTTCTCCATCTTCCTCTTCTTCCTTTTTAAAAAATTAATTGTACTATGAAACATATATTGCTTCTACAATAACAAAAGAATAACTTGTAAATTTAGAATTGGGTCACGAATGAATTAAAAAAAATGATGAAAAGCCCTTCACTAAGCCCAGAAAATTAAATTTTAAAGGAATTAATTACTGTTTACTTTCGTGAACTCAGTTAAGATTATTTCCACAAACATAATTATTTTTTCCTTTGCAGTTTGGCTGGTCGTGCCTGTCAATTAACAGATATGGTGCATGAAAACAGGCTGGATTTCATCGTGTGCACTTCAAAATCAGCGTTGCTTATTTAATTTATTATGTTGACAATACAAAATTTGAATTCTACTTACAGATGTTCAAATCTGGGCACAGAGAATAATATTAAAAAGCAAAAGCACTCTGACAAGAAATAACTAAGAATAAAAGATAATGTTGAGGAGTGAAAAATCTCTCAGTGTCCTTCAAAAGATAGAGGTGCTGGACTGTAAAATTCTTTCCTGGGAGGAATTTATACCTTTCCAGTTTGAGGTACTAATAAGTAAGTTCTTATTTGCCCTGTACTACTAAGACTAGTTTAGGGCACATTTTTCTTTTTTCACAGCCTGAGAGTGCTAGTCAAGAGATGCTAGTATAAATCTAATTAAATGTCAAATAAGTCAACTGTCTGTGCTGTGCTGGGCTTAATTGCTCAGCCGTGTCTGACTTTTTGCGAACCATGGACTGTAGCCTGCCATGCACATCTGTCCAAGGGGATTCTCCAGGCAAGCATTCTGGAGTGGGTTGCCATGCCCTCCTCCAGGGGATCTTCCCACCCCAGGGATCAAACCCAGGTCTCCAGCATTGCAGGCGGATTCTTTACCATCTGAGCCACCAGGGAAAACCAACTGTCTAGCATACTGCTATATACACAGTAGGTCCTCAAGTACACTTATCTAATAAGCTAATATTAGTTTTGGAGAAGGAGATGGCAACCCACTCCAGTATTCTTGCCTGGAGAATCCCAGGGACAGAGGAGCCTGGTGGGCTGCCGTCTATGGGGTCGCACAGAGTTAGACACAACTGAAGCGACTTAGCTGAATATTAGTTTTGGCAAAAGTCTGCCATAAATAGGATTTACTGATTTGTTGGATGGTTCTTGTTAGTCAAAATTACCAGTTCATTTTTGTGTCAAAGTTTTTTTTTTTTTTCCAGAAAGAGAGTGGGAGATTGTTCTAATCTCTTTTAAGAGCTCATCAATAATGCACCAGATCAAAATTTAGAACAGGCTGTGTAACGATTGGCATATGGGGGATGAAGAAAATTAATTTGGTACAAGAGAACAACCAGACAACTTTCCCTCAATAATCCTTCTACTTCTGTGAAGGGAAGATTTGGGAGGTGGTGAGAAGTGGTAAGAAGCAGATTTTTAAAACCTGCCTCAATTTTTTAACCACATAAAGAACAAACTGCTATAAATAAAATGTATGTTTTCCATCTTCCTCCATATTTATAGTGAATAAGGTGTTCTTGATGTCAGCCTTTCAATTTTACTAAATTTATCCTCTCTCCTCCATTTTGGTGACTCTCTCCTGTTCGGGTTTTCTTCATCTCTCTGTGGTTATCCAAGTGGACCGTATCAAGTGCCCCAGTCATTCCCTAATTCAAATCTATTTTTCTTAGTATCATTGTCAAGTTAATCTGGAACAGCACAATTCTTCAGCCTATTGTTTGGTAGCATTTCACATTTCATTTTGTATTGAAATCATTTGCAATCATTGTGTTCGCTCTATATTTCAGAGATCAAGGCTAAATTTATGGGTGTCTGTGTTCAGAATATTAAGGCCAATATTGGAAGGACAGTGCCAAGTACTGCAAAAACCCACATAAACAAAATGTCCAGTATCCTTTGGGCAGTACCTTAAAACATCAGAGCAAGTGAGATGAGATCCTTAAGGAAAAGCCCCACTGTTCTGTAGACTTTTTCTGGCTTGACCTGAAGTTTCACAGTCAGTTCAGTTCAGTTCAGCTCAGCCACGTCCGATTCTTTGTGACTCCAAAGAATCACAAAGACTTTGATGACTGCAGCACATCAGGCTTCCCTGTCCATCGTGGTATGACCATGCTAACTGCAGAGAGACCTCAGGTACTGGTAACAGACTAAGAATCTTGGGTTTTACTACCAATCACTTTTCACAGTAACCACAAGAGCTTGGAAGATGAAAGAATTCATTCAGTAGTTCATTCATCCTCGTGCTCAGGACTGAGCGACTAAGCACAGCACAGTGCTCCTTAGTGTTAGTCACTCAGTCCTGCCTGCCTCTTTGCAACCCTATGGACTGTAGCCCAGCAGGCTTTGTCCTTGGAAGTCTCCAGACCAGAATACGGGAATGGGTAGCCATGCCCTTCTCCAGGGGATCTTTCCAGTCCAGGGATCGAACTCAGGTCTCCAGCATTGCAGGCAGATTCTTTACCATCTGAGACACCAGGGAAGCTTACACGTCTACTGAGTATCTCCCTGTTCTGGGAATCTTGTTAGTATTTAATAGACTCTTAATAAAGATTAAGCAGAGAGTTTAAAGCTTATTTGTCCACTTCCTTCATTTTAGAAGGAGATCAATTTTGTGAACTTATTAAGATTATATAACTCCTAAAATAATTTTTATTTATAGAGAACAGAAAGTTCCTTCAATTCTCTGTCATAGGACTATTGTAATTTGTGATTATCTCTCCTTTAGAGCCCTGTGCACACGTATTTAGTTGCTCAGTCACGTCTGACTCTTTGTGACCCCATGGACTGTAGCCTGCCAGGCTCCTCTGTCCATGGGATTCTCCAGGTAAGAATGCTGGAGTGGGTAGCCGTTTCCCTTCTGCAGGAACTAGAACTCCTGCATAACTTGCTGTTCCATTTCAACACTGAAAAAATTAAGGTTCAGAGAGATAAAGTAATTTGTTCAAGATTATGCAGCTAGTAAGAAGCCTAGTTAGAATTTAAATTAAAATGTTTGGGGATTCAACACTGTATTAGTCCACTGAGGTTGCTATAACAAAATAACATAAACTGCAATGTAAACAACAGGCATTATTTCTTATAGTCCCGGAGGCTGGAGAGTCCAATATCGAGGTATCAGTCAGTGTGGTTCCTAGTGAGGACCCTCTTCCTGACTTGCAAACGACTGTTTTGTAATGTGTTCTGATACAGTGGGGCAGGGTGGAGGGGTTGGGGAGAGAATGAATCTGTGTCTCTTATAAAAGCTTCGATCCTTTCATGAAAGCTCCGTCTTATAAATTACTGCCCAATGGCTCCATCTCCAGACAGTGTCACATTTAAGGTTACAGCATTAACGTGAATTTTGGGGATGCACAAGTCAATCCATAGCAATTGCCACTGTTGTTTCTATGAGGTTACGTTGCCTTCTACAAGGTTAAGTTGCAGGAAAGAACACTCCTGCTTTAATATTTTGCCAAAACTAGGCCCTGGATGAACTACCTGTGAGTCTAGGCCTACCTGTGAGTCTACCTGTGAACTACCTGTGAGTCTAGAATTCATCCCCTTTAATTAAGTCAACTCCTAAATTCTTTAGTTAAGACCTAGGAATTTTCTTTAACAAACTTCTGTGAAAGAAGTTCTGATAAAGAAAGTCTGAATGAGCCCTTTTACTTTCAGTTCTCTGAAAAGTTAAAGGTTGTTCTAATGCATTTCTTTTCTTCCAGCTAGTTATAACAGGAATATCTGAATGCCAAACTCCTCTGTTTGAGTTTTTGGTACAGCTTTTGTATATGATAATAAAAGCCAAGATTTATATTGTTGAGTAGAAATATTCAGCTGTTGTCCCCATACATCAAATGGACCAAGGGGGCATTTTCTATTACATAAAGACTAATTTGGTTACAATTTCCATCTCTTCCATACAAAGGTACAGGTCATGGATAATTTAGATTTTTTTAAAGCTCCTGATGAGAGAATCATGGGTCTAATCTATTCCCAAAATACTGATCATGAATCTAAGTAAGGGACTCAGTTTTTTTAAAAGAAAAGTCACATTTCCTCCCCAGATTTCCTTTGGCGGGCTTAGATTTCCCATTAATTTGTTTTAATTGTGAAAACACCTCTTTCTCTTACGGCTATGAAGATTATCTATCAGTACAGATGACATGAAGTGACAGTTTATTTGCAATTGAAATGTCTTTACCCACAAATTCTTGTAGCTTATGGCAGTGTGTATACACACATACACACACACACACATACATATATATATATATTTTTACTTTCTAGTGGCATTTTAGTTTATTTATTTTTGGCTGCGTTGGATCTTCATTGCTTTGCACAGGCTTTCTCTATTTGAGCTGAGCAGGGGCTGCCCTTCGTTGTGGGGCACCGGCTTCTCTCTGCGGGAGCGCCTCCTGTTGTCCAGCACAGGCTCTCGGCGCACAGGCTTCAGTAGCTGCAGGTCGCAGGCTCAGTAGTTGTGGCTCTCAGACTCTACTGGGTCAGTGCTGGTGTATGGGCTTATTTGCTCAACAGCATGTGGAATCTTCCCAGACCTGGGATCGTACCTGTGTCCCCTGAATTGGCAGATGGATTCTAATCCACTGTGCCATCAGGGAAGTCCTAGTGACTCTATTATTTTTGTATTTTTTTAATTTAATTTAGTTTCCATTGGAGTGTAGTTGATTAACAATGTTGTGTTGTACAGCAAAGTGATTCAGTTATACATATACATGTATCTATTCTTTTTCAAATTCTTTTCCCATTTAGATTATTATAAAATATTGAGCAGAGTACTATACAGTAGGTCCTTGTTGGTTATCTAGTTTAAATATAGCAATGTGTATATGTCAATTCCAAGCTCTCATACTTTAAAGAAGCACATATTAAAATAACTTTAAGGAGGCATCCTTTCCCCCCAAATTCTGTTTTATTTGTCAGGGCACCTAGGATCCAATTGGGAAAAACTGTTACCTGTCTATGGATGTGCTAAGTCAGGCTTATAAATTTTTTTATTTTTTTAATTTTTTTTTGAAAAATCAATTTATGTTGGGTAACATTCTGGAATCCATCATCAAAAGTCTAAATTTTCCAGGCCTTGAATGAGATAATGTTATACAGAATCCCACTGCTTATATAATATTATGTTTGAGAATGCTGTCTTCTTGACCTGAAAAGATGAGTAGTATAAACTTTCACATGTGAGAATGTGGAGCCATTCAGAATTGTTAGAGTTAATGCATTGTTGGAAATAGTTGTCTTTGTTTTTGTGCCAATTTTAATCGCCTATTTGAGCAGAAATGCACTTTGAGTTATTTTTAGTCCTGTATGTTGGATTCAGAATTCAATGGATTTACTTTTCACCAACACAAATAAAAAGCCTGTAACAGTGGCAGCAAGTAGAGGGTGCAACACTCTATTTTTAACCCTATAGATTCCTCAAAATGATTCATGGGGCTGATTTAAGAGCAACCAGTCAAGGAAACACAGTTTATGAAAGTACACTCCAAGGAAACACATTCCACTTCTTCAAGAAATCATCAGAACCCGGCACTTGTAAAATTTTAGTTAGATAAATGTTTTCATTGTTGTTAAATCTGGGAGGAGTTAAATGCCTTTTTTGGAAAATGGCTATTGTCATCTTGCTAATCTCAGTATTTCTTTGCATGATAAAGGCTTCCCCTCCTGTGGATGTCATAGTCTTTGCCTGTCAGATAGGTTTAGACAGTTGTGGGCTGCAGTTAAACACTGCCACCCTGCAGGATATTTTTTAGTACTTCATTTATATAATTCTCATTTGTTTAAAAAAAAAAAATAAGAAAATGACTTGTCAGAGCAGGTCTCTCCCAACTGCTTCAATTCAACATTTATGCTTCAAGGAATTCTATTTTGTTATTATTGTTTGTTTGTTTTTGTTAAAAAAAAAAAAAGGCTTAGCTACAAATCTTGGGCACCTGGGAAGTTACTATGAGCATGATTCAGTAATGTAGTTGAGTGGCTAGACCATCACTATGCCATTGGCAATGGTTGGATTTGATTACACATATGGAACAAATACCAAACATTGTTGGAAATTTTTCTTCTGGAGTGATACCATGAGGAGCTCCGTGAACTTGCTCTCACATGAGACAACCACAGCTGGTGAAAATTATTTTGAAAACAGCCACTTATTCAAGAAAATTTTTGTAGGGACAGTCATAGTCTGTGGCACTTGAGCCATGGCATGCTTCCTCTCACACATTCCCCCAGTTAAGCTTGATGGCAGCCTCACTGGGAATAGGTATGACCAAGGAGATGAGACTAAGAGGTTGGAGACTCTCTTATTCCACCCAGTTCTTGTTCATAAGGCAGAGGTTCTAACCCATGGGGCAGGCTGAGGATACTAGAGCCCTGAGCACCTTTACCCAGCTTGCTTATAGAGCAGAGGTTCCACACTGGGAGAATCAACACAGAGGCTACTTTCTCCACCTAAAACTCTGTGGTAAAGCACAAATGTCACGTAGGAGTAGGTGGCCATTGTTCCTGTTCCTAGCTCCAGAGCAATGGCTCAGAGATTTTGCCCAGTTTGAGACAAAGACTGTAAGAATAGACATCTAACTCTAAAACTCTCCGTGAAAGAGCTGACTTTATTTGGAACAGAAATTTGGGAAATATGGTAAAGGACAGGGAAGCCTGGCATGCTGCACTCCATGGGGTCGCAAAGAGTCAGACACAACTGAGTGATTTAACAACAAAGCCTAAAGTTACTCTAGAAAACAATGGATATTTTGATGATAAACTGTTAGAAAGTGGATGGTTTCACAAAAGCAAAAAGCTAAACTGTGGTCCAACTAATTTATCAGAGAGAACTGAGAAGAGTTATAACTGCCTCAAAAACTGTGGCTGAAAAATGCTCCAAATTTAATCAGATTAGACTGTAGACCAAGTTATATCCAGAGCATTGTTGAAACCAGTAAAGTAATTGTTTGGCAACTAGCAGGGCCAAAGAGGTGGATAGGATGCCACTGGAGACAAACAGCTTCACAGAGAGGTCAGGAAAAGAGACAGTCAAAGAAGACTGTGATAAAACCACTGTTAACCTAGGACAACTGTATTCATGCTCAAGGCTGTGCTCTCTGAGCAGTGACAGGGAGTCTTCAAACTGTGGAGGAAATAGACATCACTCAATTAGCTAGTTCAATATTTCCCTGGTGGCTCAGACAATAAAGCATCTGCCTACAATGCAGGAGACCTGGGTTCGATCCCTGGGTCAGGCAGATCTCCTGGAGAAGGAAATGGCAACCCACTCCAGTACTCTTGCCTGGAAAATCCTATGGACAGAGGAGCCTGGTAGGCTACAGTCTATGGGGTGATGAAGAGTCGAACATGACTGAATGACTTCACTTTCAATTAACTAGTTCAGTCAATTCATTAAATAAGAAATAAGAAAATAACAAATCCTGGAAGCATTTGCTTGTGTATGGGGATATATTCAGTTTGTGCAATATTACTTAAAGTGTCCAATTATTAACCAAAAATTATAAGACATGTAATGAAATAGGAATAAGAACAAAAGAAAACAAAAAGTAAAATGGCAGATGTAATTCCAACTATATCAATAACAACAATAATAGTGAATGGATTAAATAATACAATCATAAAAGCAAAGATTGTTAGACTTTGAAAAAAATGATCATATCACATCCTAGATAAGAGATATATATCTGAAATAAAGAAATTTTACATCTCAATAGTAAAAGGACAATCCAATAAGAAATGAACAAATAACATTTGTTCAGAGAAGATATTCAAGTGGCCAACAAGCACATGAAAAAATGCTCGACATCATTAATCATTGGGGAAATTCCAATCAAAAGCACAATAGGATATCATTTGACATCCAGTGGGGTGACTATAATAAAAAAGATGGACAATAAGAAATGTTGGTGAAAATGTGGAGAAATTGTAACCCCTATACACTGCTGCTCGTCAGAATGTAAAGTAGTGTATTGACTTTGGAAAACAGTGCAGTGATTCTTTAAAAGGTTAATTATACAATTTCCATATTACAATTCATATACATGATAGAGGCAATTTCATATATTTGATAGGCATATGAAATCATGTGTATAGCGGCATTATTCACAATCAACTCATTTGTTGAGTCAGTGACGGGATGAGCAAACTATGGTATATATGAACAATAGATAAATAATACAGCAATAAAACAAGGAAAGGAATGAATGCTGCAAAATGGGTGCAATGGCAACAGTATTCCAAGAAATCATTCATGAAAGATCACATATTGCGTGATTCTGTTTGTATGAAATGTCTAGAACAGGCAAGTGCTGTGGTGTGCTGAGTCGCTTCAGTTGTATCTGACTCTTTGTGACCCTACGGACAGCAGCCCCACCAGGGAAGTCTCCAGGCACGAATACTGGGGTGGGTTGCCATGACTTCCTCCAAGGGATCTTCCCCACCCAGGGATAGAACCTGCATCTCCTGCTGTGCTGCGTTTGCTTTGCAAGCAGATTCTTTTCCACTGAGCCACTTGGGAAGCCCAGAACAGGCAAGTATACAGACAATAAGAAGTAGATTATTCTTTCCCCAGACCTGAGGGGATTGAAAGTAATGGGAATGATCTCTAATTTGTCCAAATTTCTTTTCTGAAATTTTGAAAGTGTAAAGTTGATTGTGTCTATGGTCGCACAACAGTGAATATTCTGAAAACCATTGAATACCTTAAGTGGGTGAATTGCATTGTATGTGAAATATATTTCAACAAAGCATACCATTTTATGGATTGGTTGGCCAAAAACTTCATTAAGGTTTTCCTATGACATCGCCTGAATGAACTTTTTGACCAACTCCATATCTATATGTTTTGTATCACCTTTTGGTTTAAATTCACTTCCATACTCACAGATTTCCATAGAATAAAAAATTATATCTTATAAAGTATTTTATCCCCTTAGCCTAATTCCCAATAAACTATTTTTTCTTTGTTTTAGTTGCTGATTCCAAAATAAAAAATTTAGTTTATAATTACTGATTTATTCCTCAAAGATGAATATGTTGAAGCTAAAATTCCCTAGTAGAACACATTAATTGCACATCTTTTATTAGCACTTCGAGGAAAGGGTTTAAATAATTTGTTAATTAAATCAATTGTTTAGTTTGTATAAAAGGCACATTTCATAATTGTTTATTAATGATGATGGCAAGGTTATATTATTATAAACTTTACTTTTGAGATGTGGTATATTATTTTTATGGAGTTCTTCTCTCTCTTTCTCACTCTCTCTGTCTCACACACATGCACACACCCCATCCATGTTGTTGTTAGCAATATTAGAACCCTAATATTTGAAGTCAGAATTGTCAAGATTCTTGAGCCCCAACTCTGTGGAACATTAGTTCAGTAGCTGGCCATCCAAGTAAGAGAGGCATAAGATTCCAGTTTCTAGATGAAATTCAATTTAGAAATACCTTTGGAGAACAGGTCCAATTGCATTACAGTAATTAAATCTGTTAAATGTTTGAAAAATAGCTTTGTACCATATGTATATCAAAGTTCCATTCAACCTACATGATAGACACGCAATAGAAGTTTGAACTGCATCAGAAATATCATCAAGATTTGAGATATCAGCAACCTAATTTTTCAGAATGATAAGAGATTATTTCAGCTCAAGAATTATCTCTTAACCTGAAATATTGGCAGTGTCATAAGTCCATATAGAGCCATTGGGAATGTCAGCATAGAAGGGATGTATTATTTCCATCAAAGGAAAGAAAGGAAAATTGTACTTGTTAATAATGCTCTAATGGCTTGGAAGTTTCCTATGCCTAGATTTTCTTTTCCTTTAGCTTTGTATTTTCTCTGAAAATCACCAGACTATGTGAAGTTTCTGTAAATAATAGTAGACAACTCAGGAACAATATGCAAATAATAGAAACTCTGTTAGCATATTCTTGAAACTAAGATATATCTTTTAAATATAGTGAACAACACTTGGGCAAAAGCAAGTAAAACTGAAAATTACATCATGTAACAATTCCTTTTTGAAAAATGAGTTGACAAAACTTGTTTTTGTCTGTGTCTTATTCTTGTAACTACTGAGGTCCTACTAAGAGGCTAGCAAATTTTGATTTATAAGAACCTAGGGCAATCCCATTGATCATTCAGACCACATTTATATCTGTCACTTATAAAGATTACTGTCAATCAAAATGCATTAAAGGAATGAATTTTGCATTAATACACATTAGAATGTCATAAGTAAAATTGAAACACTGTTTGAATATATAGTCTCCAACTTAGTTATTTTCCACCAAATACCCACTTCTAAACACAGCTTTAATATTGCTAGCTTTTATTTCTTGATCCCTCATTGAGTATAATGAGTTACATTGTAATGCATCCTGCTTAGCCTTGCTAATGTAGAGCACATAGTATTTAAAATCAGTCAGCAGTGATTTCACACTGGCAACAGAGTGGTCCATTCTTCATGCTTGCCTTTTTTGACTTTGAAGATTGAAGACTGAAGACATTTAGTTTTGTTTTAGAGTCAAATAGAAAATGTAATGCTCAAGGCAGTAAGACAAAAATGGGGAAATCAGTATTGGTTATTTTGCAGAACATTTAGAATCATGGTAAAAGAATTAACCCAAATTGATTACTGCATCTATCATGAATATTTCTGAATGAGGCTTTAGGTATATCAGGAGTAATTTTTTATGCATTTTATTTATTTCCAATTGAAGGATAATTATAATGTTGTGTTCATTTCTGCCATATATCAACATGGATCAGCCATAGGTATACATATGTTCCCTTCCTCTTGAGCCTCCCACCCTATCCCACTCCTCTAGGTTGTCACAGACCCCTGAATCATGCAGCAATAGTTTTAATTGAAACTCTGCACCAGCTCTTCAGAATAGTGACATCTATGGAAACTGCCTGTGCCACATGTGCAAAATACTTAGAGCTGTATGGTGTCTTTTCTGATGATTTATACCTACGAAACTATCAGTTCAGTGACTCAGTCATGTCTGACTCTTTGTTACCCCCTGGACAGCAGCACAACAGACTTCCCTGTCCTTCACCAGCTCCCGGAGCTTGCTCAAACTCATGTCCATTGAGTCGGTGATGCCATCCAAACATCTCATCCTCTGTTGTTCCCTTCTCCTCTTGCCTTCAATCTTTCCCAGCATCAGGGTGTTTTCAAATGAGTTAGTTCTCATCAGGTGGCCAAAGTACCAAAGTATTGGAGCTTCAGCTTCAACATCAGTCCTTCCAATGAACATTCAGGACTGATTTCCTTTAGGATTGACTGGTTTGATCTCCTGGCAGTCCAAGGGACTCTCAAGAGTCTTCTCTAACACCACAGTTCAAAAGAATCAATCCTTCAGCGCTCAGTTTTCTTTATGGTCCAACTCTCACATCCATACATGACTAATGGAAAAACCATAGCCTTGACTAGATGGACCTTTGTTGTCAAAGTAATGTCTCTGCTTTTTAATATGCTGCCTAGGTTGGTCATAGTTTATCTTGTAAGGAGCAGGAGCCTTTTAATATCATGGCTAAGAAGTTACCATCTGCAGTGATTGTGGAGCCCAAGAAAGAAAGTCTGTCATTGTTTCCATTGTTTCCCCAACTATCTGTCGTGAAGTGATGGGAACAGGTGCTATGATCTTCATTTTTTGACTGTTGAGTTTTAAGCCAGCTTTTTCACTCTCCTCTTTCACTTTCATCAAGAGACTCTTTAGTTCCTCTTCACATTCTGCCATAAGAGTGGTGTCATCTGCATATCTGAGATTATTGATACTTCTCCCATCAATCTTGATTCCAGGATGGGCTTCATCCAGCCTGGCATTGTGCTTGATGTACTCTGCATATAAATTAAATAAGCAGGGTAACAATATACAGCCTTGATGTACTTCTCTCCCAGTTTGGAAGCAGGCCATTGTTCCAAAGCAATGGTTCTAACTGTTGCTTCTTGATCTGCATATAGATTTCTCAGGAGGCAGGTAAGGTGGTCTGGTATTCCCATCTCTTTCAGAATTTTCCACAGTGTGTTGTGATCCACACAGTCAAAGCCTTTGGCATAGTCAATGAAGCAGATGTTTTTCTGGAACTCTTTTGCTTTTTTGATGATCCAATGGATGTTGGCAATTTGATTTCTGGTTCCTCTGCCTTTTCTAAATTCAGTTTGAACAATGAAAGCTCTCAGTTCATGGATTGTTCAAGCCTCACTTGGAGAATTTTTAGCATTACTTTGCTACCGCGTGAGATGAGTGCAATTTTGTGGTAGTTTGAGTATTCTTTGGCATTGCCTTTCATTGGGATTGAAATGAAAAATAACCCTTTCCAGTCCTGTGGCCACTGCTGAGTTTTCCAAATTTGCTGGCATATTGAATGCAACACTTTCACAGCATCATCCTTTGGGATTTGAAATAGCTCAACTGGAATTTCATGAGAAATGCTAGGCTGGATGAAGCACAAGCTGGAATCAAGATTGCCGGGAGAAGTATCAATAACCTCAGATATGCAGATGACACCACCCTTATGGCCGAAAGTGAAGAAGAACTAAAGAGCCTCTTGATGAAAGTGAAAGAGGAGAGTGTAAAAGTTGGCTTAAAGCTCAACATTCAGAAAACTAAGATCATGGCATCCAACCCCATCACCTCGTGGCAAATAGATGGGGAAACAGTGGGAACAGTGGCAGACTTTATTTTTTGGGGCTCCAAAATCACTGCAGATGGTGACTGCAGCCATGAAATTAAAAGATGCTTACTCCTTGGAAGGAAAGTTATGACCAATCTAGACAGGATATTGAAAAGCAGAGACATTAGTTTGCCAACAAAGGTCCATCTAGTCAAGGCTATGGTTTTTCCAGTGGTCATGTATGGATGTAAGAGTTGGACTATAAAGAAAGCTGAGTACCAAAGAATTGATGCTTTTGAACTGTGGTATTGGAGAAGACCCTTGAGAGTTTGCAAGGAGATCCAACCAGTCCATCCTAAAGGAAATCAGTCCTGAGTGTTCACTGGAAGGACTGATGCCGAAGCTGAAACTCCAATAATTTGGCCACCTGATGCAAAAAGCTGACTCTTTTGAAAAGACCTGATGCTGGGAAAGATTGAAGGTGGGAAAGGAAGGGGACGACAGAAGATGAGATGGTTGGGTGGCATCACCTACTCAATGGACATGAGTTTGGGTAAACTCCGGGAGTTGGTGATGGACAGGGAGGCCTGGCATTCTCCAGTCCATGGGGTCGCAAAGAGTCAGACATGACTGAGCGACTGAACTGAACTGAACTGGAATTCCATCACCTCTACTAGCTTTGTTCATAGTGATGCTTCCTAAGGCCCACCTTACTTTGCATTCCAAGATTCTGGCTCTAGGTGAGTGACCACACCATTATGGTTATCTGGGTCTTTAAGATCTTTTTTGTATAGCTCAAAATTATACATTCTATTATGTAATTAACAATACTTATTACCTTTCCAGTTTATTTACAAAGCATAACTGCTCATATAAACAAATGTTCTATGAACTGTTATATATTAAAAATGATATCTTATTATAGGCAATTTCAGTGTCGTTGTTTAAGTTTAGCAAACTTCTATAATGAAAACCATCAACTGTTCTTTCCTGCAGTAAAATTTGAGATTCTCAAAATGAAATATTTCAGTTTTGTATAGCTAGCTAACACCTTTTATGTTTTAATTTTAGTTATTTGGCTCAAAATATAAAGAATTCATTAAAATTAATTTGTCATTTACATGTGGATCATTAAAAATGAGACCAAAGGGAACCTGTCTGAATGAAGTTTCTGAAGTAAAATGTGCTTACACAGAAACCATAACATAATCTGCTATTTTTGCAAAGGAACATATACTCTATTTTCTTTTTTTTTTTTTACATTTTCTTTTTTTCCTTCTTTGATTTGTCTTGCAGACAAAGGGAAACTAATATTTATTGAATGCCTTCTTTATGCCAGTATTTCATAAAACACCCCAGAAAAACTTGATTATCAATCACATCCACTTTACTTAATAGTTACCAACATCTAAATGAGATTAAGTAAAAGCTAAATTGAATCTCCCAAAATTTCACATAATAAGGTTAAATGGTTCTCACTACCATCAACATATGTTTAAAATTATTAAATGGGCAAAAAGTGAGAATACAAACCATGCAAAAAGGAGAAGGTGGTATTTTACAGGAAAATCATATTTGAACAAAAATCCTAGTAGAATTTCTAAAATGTAAACTTATTTAAATTTAAAATGTGAAGAATGGAAAATAAATTAATTAAAAGCAGTAAAAAAGTGAAGAATGGATTACACAGTATATAAGACACTGTTGAAGAGAGATTGATTATACCTTAAGAAAATGATGAAAAATGAAGTGACATAAATAAATGAAAATTATAAATTAATTGTTGAAAAATATTCAGCACTTATTACCTTCAAATTCATTTTAAAAATGATTAAGACATTATTTAAAATGAAGATTGAAAGAATAAAATATGTTGAACAGGAGTTCTAGGAGAAGACAATAGAGAATGAAAGAGAAAATACGGGCAAAGACATCAGCTAATATTCTAAAACTATGAATACTTAACCCCATAAATTACAATAATTTTTTACCAATTACATTTTAAACACACTTCAGACACTTTAAACAGCACTGAAGAAAAAAAAAAAAAATCAAATAGTCCTGCAATTGCAGACCTTGCATTTCAGTGAGTGGAGGCAGAAAATAAATATATTTTAGGAAGTAGCATATATTGTTAACTTCATTGGTGGTAAGTTCTCCCAGAAAAAAAGAGTGATTGTAAGTGAAAGTGGTGTATGTACTATTAAAATTATAACTTTGGGTAATGTGATTAGGCAAGGTGTCAATAATGAGGTGACATTTAAGCAAACACATTTGTCTTGAAGTATTTTCTGATCTCCTCTGATTTCTTCATTGACCCATTTGTTTTGTGTGTGTGTGACAAGCTGCATAGTCTCTATGTATTTGTGTTTTCCCCATTTTTCTTTCTGTAATTAATTTCATTTTTATACCATTGCTGTCAAAAAGATTATTGATATAATTGCTGTCCTCTTAAATTAGTTGAGGTCTGTTTTGTGGTCTAGCATGTGATGTATCCTATAGGATATTTCCTGAGCACTTGAGAAGAATGTGTATTCTGCTCTTTGGGGATGGAAAGTCCTGTAGGTATCTATTATGTCCAACTAGTCTAATGTGTCATTTAAAATCACTGTTTCTTTATTGATTTTCTGTCTGGACTATCTGTCCATTGATGGAAATGGGATGTTAGTGTTTCTCAGTAATTTTATATTATTGTCAATTTCTCTATGTCTGTTAGTATTTGCTTTATATATTTAGATGCTCCTATATTGGGTGCACATACGTTAATGAATTCTTTATCTGGTAAATTATTTATTTTTGTTTCATTAGTTTTTTTTTGTTTGTTTTTTTTTCAGGAGGTGTCTTTTGTTCTGTCAATTGAAAGAAATCCCTGTCTTTTTATTTTGCTTAACTCTCTCTGTCTCTATGAAATTAGGTAAAACAATGACCTTTTGTGGTCTTGAAGGGATATTCTTGTGCAGAATATTTCTTATACAGTCTGTCTGTGCTCAGTGGCTTTAGTGGGAAAGCTAGATATGATGTGGGCATGATTCATCTTTCCCCAGGATATCCTGGCAGCTATCACCTTGGTAGTAGGTGGGGCTAGAGATAGAAGGGCTAGAGCCAGAGCTAGGTGTGACCCGGGTCTTCTCCCTGCTCAGTGGCTTGCACTGCTGTAGTGGGGGCAGGTCCCAATTTGTTGGAGCAGAACAAATTGGGTCAGGTCTGAGTCGGCTCCAGAACCTCTAAGGGTGCACATTCCCTCTCAGAGCACTGGCATCCTTGCCCCAGGGCTGTGACGGCTCTGGCCCCAGTCATAGTCCCAGACTGCTTCAGATGTGCTGCCTCTATAAGTGCTAGTGATGGCTGCCCCTGCCTTCATCAGATGCCATTCCCGGTCTGCACTGACTCTCTCCCTCACAACGAAGCACTGCCCTTGGCCTCAGCATCCCTTTCCTTAGTGTGGAGCTACATTGTGAAGTATCAGGGGCCTGAGTGGGTGTTCAGCTTAGGCTGAGACGCATGCTGGGGTCGCTGTAGGAAACTTGTCACAGTCCGGTGCAGTTTTGATCTGCTTTCTCTACCTTGTTTCAAGAATAATCAAGTATATGTGTGCTCTCCATGAGTAGAGTCTAGGTTTCTTATAGCACTCCTATAAGTCCCACTGGTTTTCCAAACAGCTAAGGGCACTTGTTTTCCCATTGTTGGACCCAGGGCTAGGGCAGTCAGGTCAGTTCAGTTCAGTTGCTCAGTCGTGTCCAACTCTTCATGATCCCATGTACTGCAGCACGCCAGGCCTCCCTGTCCATCACCAACTCCCAGAGTTTACTCAAACTCATGTCCACTGAGTCGGTAATGCTATCCAATCATCTCATCCTCTGTGGTCCCCTTCTCTGCCCACCTTCAATCTTTCCCAGCATCAGGGTCTTTTCCATGAGTCAGTTCTTCGCATCTTCATGGCCAAAGATTTGGATTTTCAGCTTCAGAATTTGTCCTTCCAATGAATATTCAGGACTGATTTCCTTTAGGATGGACTGGTTGGATCTCCTTGCAGTCCAAGGGACTCTCAAAACTCTTCTCCAACACCACAGTTCAAAAGCATCAATTTTTTGGTGCTCAGCTTTCTTAAGAGTTCAACTCTCACATCCATTCATGACTACTGGAAAAGCCACAGCTTGGACTAGATGAACTTCGTTGTCAAAGTAATGTCTCTGTTTTTTAATGTGCTGTCTAGGTCATAACTTTTCTTCCAAGGAGCAAGCATCTTTTAATTTCATGGTTGCAGTCACCATCTGCAGTGATTTTGGAGCGCCAAAAAATAAAGTCAGCCACTGTTTCCCCTGTTTCCCCATCTATTTGACATGAAGTGATGGGGCTGAATGCCACGAACTTAGTTTTCTGAATTTGAGTTTTAAGACAGTTTTTCACCCTCCTCTTTCACTTTCATCAAGAGGCTCTTTAGTTCCTCTTCATTTTCTATTATAAGGGTAGTGTCATCTGCTTATCTTAGGTTATTGGTATTTCTCCCAGCAATCTTGATTCCAGCTTGTGCTTCTTCCAGCCCAGTGTTTCTCATGATGTACTCTGCATATAAGTTAAATAAGCAGGGTGACAATATACAGCCTTGACATACTCCTTTTATGACTTGGAACCTGTCTGTTGTTTCATGTACAGTTCTAACTGTTGCTTCCTGACCTGCATACAGATTTCTGGGGAGGCGGGTCAGGTGGTCTGGTATTTCCGTCTCTTGAGTAATTTTCCACATTTTGTTGTGATCTGCACAGTCAAAGGCTTTGGCATAATCAATAAAGCTGAAGTAGATTTTTTCTGGAACTCTCTCGCTTTTTTGATGATCCAACGGAAGTTGGCAATTTGATCTATGATTCTTCTGTCTTTTCTCAAACCAGCTTGAACATCTCGAAGTTCGTGGTTCACGTACTGTTAAAGCCTGGCTTGGAGAATTTTGAGCATCACTTTATTAGTGTGTAAGATGAGTGCAATTGTGCGATACTTTGAGCATTCTTTGGCATTGCCTTTCTTTGGGATTGGATTGAAAACTGAGTTTTTCCAGTCCTGTGGCCACTGCTGAGTTTTCCAAATTTGCTGGCATATTGAGTGCAGCACTTTCACAGGATCATCCTTTAGGATTTGAAATAGCTCAACTGGAATTCCATCACCTCCACTAGCTTTGTTCGTAGTGATACTTCCTAAGGCCCACTTGACTTCACATTCCAGGATGTCTGGCTCTAGGTGAGTGATCACACCATTGTGATTATCTGGGTCGTGAAGATCTTTTTTGTATAGTTCCTCTGTGTATTCTTGCCACCTCTTCTTAATACCATCTGCTTCTGTTAGATCCATACCATTTGTTTCCTTTACCAAACTCAACTTTACATGAAATGTTCCCTTGGTATCTCTAATTTTCTTGAAGAGATATCTGGTCTTTCCTTTTCTATGTTTTGCTCTATTTCTTTGCATTGATCACCGAGGAAGGCTTTCTTATCTCTCCTTGCTATTCTTTGGAACTCCGCATTCAAATGGGTATAACTTTCCTTTTCTCCTTTGCCATTCATTTCTTTTCTTTTCATAGCTATTTGTAAGGCCTCCTCAGACAACCATTTTGCCTTTTTGCGTTTCTTTTTCTTGGGGATGGTCTTGATCCCTGCCTCCTGTACAGTGTCACGAACCTTCATCCATAGTTCCTCAGGCTCTCTATCTCTAAGATCTAATCCCTTGAATCTCTTTGTCACTTCCACTGTATAATTGTAAGGGATTTGATTTATATCATACCTGAATGGTCTAGTGTTTTTCACTACTTTCTTTAATTTTGGTTGAATTCAGCAATAAGGAGTTCATAATTTGAGCCACAGTCAGCTATCGGTCTTGTTTTTGCTGACTGTATAGAGCTTCTCCATCTTTTACTACAAAGAATATAATCAGTCTGATTTCGGTATTGATCGTTTGGTAATGTCCATGTGTAGAGTCTTCTCCTGTGTTGTTGGAAGAGGGTGTTTGCTATTACCAGTGTGTTCTATTGACAAAAGTCTATCAGTCTTTGCCCTGCTTCATTCTGTAATTCAAGGCCAAATTTGCCAGTTACTCTAGCTATTTCTTGAATTCCTACTTTTGCATTCCAGTCCCTTATGATGGAAAGGACATCTCTTTTGGGTGTTAGTTCTAGAAAGTCTTGTAGGTCTTCATAGAACCATTCAATTTCAGCTTCTTCAGCATTATTGGTTGGGATATAGACTTGGATTATTGTGATACTGAATGATTTGCCTTGGAAAGGAACAGAGATCATTCTGTCATTTTTAAGATTGCACCTAAGTACTGCATTTAGGACTCTTGTTGATTATGAGAGCTACTCCATTTCTCCTAAGGGATTCTTGCCCACAGTAGTACCATAATGCTCATCTGAGTTAAAATCAACCATTCCAATCCATTTTAGTTCGCTGATTCCTAGAATGTCGATGTTCACTCTTGCCATCTCCTGTTTGACCACTTCCAATTTGCCTTGATTCCTGGGCCTAACATTCCAGGTTCCTATGCAGTATTGTTCTTTACAGCATCAGACTTTACTTCCATCACCAGTCACATCCACAATTAGGTGGTGTTTTTGCTTTGGCTCCATCCCTGAATTCTTTCTGTAGCTATTTTTTCACTCTGCTCCAGTAGCATATTGGGCACCTACTGACCTGGGGAGTTCATCTGTCATTGTCATCTCTTTTTGCTTTTTCATACTATTCATAGGGTTCTCAATGCAAGAATACTGACATGGTTTGCCATTCCCTTCTTCAGTGGACCATGTTTTGTCAGAACTCTCCATCATGACCTGTCTGTCTTGGGTGGCCCTACATGGCATGGCTCATAGTTTCATTGAGTTAGACAAGGCTGTGGTCCATGTGGTCAGATTGGTTAGTTTTCTCTGATTGTGGTTTTCAGTCTGTCTGCCCTCTGATGGAGAAGGATAAGAGGCTTATAGAAGCTTCCTGATGGGAGAGGCTGACTGAGGGGGAAACTGGGTCTCGTTTGATGGGCAGGGCCATGCTCAGTAAATCTTTAATCCAATTTTCTGTTGATGTGCAGGGCTGTGTTCCCTCCCTGTTATTTAACTTAAGGCCAAACTATGGTGGAGTTAATGAAGATAATGGCGACCTCCTTCAAAAGGTCCCATGCATGCACCGCTACACTCAATGCCCCCAACTACAGCAGGCCACTGCGAACCAACACCTCTGCCAGAGACTCCTGGAGACTCATGGGCAAGTCTGAGTCAGTCTCTTGTGGGGTCACTGCTCCTTTCTCCTGGGTCCTGGTGCACACAAGGTTTTGTTTCTGCCCTCGCAGAGTCTGTTTCCCCAGTCCTGTGTAAGTTCTGGCGGCTCTGTGGTGGGGTTAATGGCGACCTTCTCCATGAGGGCTTATGCCATACCCAGGTCTACTACACCCAGAGCCGCCGCCTCTGCAGCATCCTGCTACTGACCTGCACCACCTCAGGGCACTCAATATGTGGCTCAAATTGCTCAGTCCCAGGAAGGCCCTCTTTTTCTTTTGTGTACCCTCCCAGCAGTACAGGTCCTGACCCGATCACTTCTCTTCCCTTCCTACCCACTTCCATGAGTATCTTTTTCACAGTCTTGGTTGTATAAGAGTCTTTGCCAGTCTCTAGTTCAATTTCAGTGTGATGTACCACATGTAGATGTATTTTTGATGTGTTTGTGGGTAGAGGTGAGTTACACGTCCTCCTACTCTGCCATCTTGATCTGAATCCTCAATTCAGTATTTTAAAATGCCTAATATAGGTTTGGTTTCTGTAACTGGACTCTAACTGATACACTCTAAATATGCAATACAGACCTATCACAGTATGAAACAACTATACTCTTTTTCATTGTTCTTAAAATTTGTCTTCAATTTTACTCCATTTGCTATTCACCAACAGACAGTTTGCATAAAGGGCACACGGCATTCTATACAAGTTGTATAAAAGCTGTTGAAGTATTTTGGGCCATAACGGAGTAACTATGTTGAAATAAGTAGAAACTTAAATTGAACTTTTACCTTTTTTTCTTCTTGTAAATTGTAGCATATGAACTGTCTTAACATAGGATAGGGCTCACATTTTCCCACAGACACACTAGGTATTTTTGAACAGTTCTCAAGAATTGAAATGCTACATGGTTTTATATTTAAATGTAGACTTCTGTGGGGGAAGGCATTGCTCCCTGCTGTAGAACTAAGCAACTGTTTTATTTCTCTGAGGATGATTAAACGTTCTTTCATTTAACCAAATCAGATGTTCTTTTCTATGCAAGTTTCAGGGAAAGTGTTCTTAAAGTTTCTATTAATCTACATTCTCAAGTAATACGTCCCATTAAATCCTGATAATGAGGGAATTGTTCCTACTGAAAGTGTTATCTCTCTGGATGATATACAAGTATGTAAATTGTACTAATGACTGTTTTGGGCCCTTGTAGAAATATTGCATTAAACAAACAAAATCTCACAGTCTAGAAGGAATGTCTATGGCTGAACAAGAGAGAAATTTGTAATAGGTTTCCAAGTTAATTATAGATAGGACCTCACTAAAATCCTCCAGATAGTGATCTAAACTGCTTTTAGCATCCTTTTATTACTCAGGATAATTTTACTTTTAACATTATAAAAATTGATCATGACTGAAAGAATTAATCCACTAAATTGTTTTTTCTCTTTCTGACATCAAATTTACCATTTCTTGTGGCTCTCAATGAATTAAAACAATTAATTCAATATTTTGTCATATAAACTCAGCCAAAAATCTAGATTTTGCTAATTTGACACATTCTATATATCATTTTCAAAAAGGAATTATGATCCTGTTTTAAATATCTCTGTGACCTTCATCATCTTAAGTACATGGACGATAGTCTTTTTCTCACAGTCCTTACCCCTTGTCCAAAATTAGATCCTTTAGGTCCCAGACATTGAAAACTGCTTGGTAATAAGGATACAATTTAGTCACATTGGTTATAGCAGGTAGCTTCAGTTGCCTATTCAGCCATCATTCACACCATTTTCCTTGCTAACCACACCTGATTTTTATATATTTCTGGCAACAAAGTTGTCCACTGAAAAAGGGTATGTGAGGCAACACTTACAAGAATGTGAGCGCTGGAGATGTGGCAGTGATTTTGTGAGCATGAAGAGAACAAGTCAACATGATGAGGGATGAAATTAACATGATGAGGCTTGTTGTGGATGGGGGAGTAGAAAGGAAAGGGGCTTTGGCTTTGATGGTATTTCAGAGCCAATTATGGACTTCTTCTACCTTCAGAGCTTTTAGTATCTAAGGTAATTAATGGCTAATATTTAAACTGCTTTTCAATGGATCTTCTATGTTATAATCAACTCTTACAGATTTTGTAATTAATGATTTGTCGTCCACTGGTCACAGGGCTTAAATTAGGTTCCTGGACCCAATTCCAACATGTGTGTGTAAAGGTGTCCCCACATCAATGAACAATTCAGTCCCCACTATTCAACAAAATCATGACACTGTCTAGCTGGAGAGATTCAGATCCTACAGATTAAGGGCTTAGTCCCACAAGACTGTTATTACCCTGTTCCACTCCCCTCTTCAGATGTCAGCCATAAGTCCGGGTAGTCACTTGTACATCTGACACTGGCTGTTGATCAGAGATTCCCACCTCTTCCTTCTGCTCAACTGATTTTCTAGAGGAGCTCAGAAAACTCAGAGAAAATATATAGAGAGATATGTATATCCATATGTATACTTTTATGTGTAAGTTGGGAGCAGCCTAATGGAAGAGATGCATAGGGCCAGGCACGGGGAAAGGATGAGGACCTTCCACACTCTGTTATTGGCATGCTGCTCCTCCAGCAACCCCATGTGTTCACCAAACCAGAAGCTCTCTGAACCCCATTCTCTGGGGATATTATGGAGGCTTCATTAATAGGCAAGATTGATTACATCCTTGGCTATTGGCAGCTGGTCAGCCTCCATCCTTTCTCTCCTCCCATGAGGTCAAGGTTTCCAGTCCTCTAATCACTTGTTTTGCTCCAGCTCTCATTTGGAGGTGCTTCCCCAATGGTCACTTAATTTACATAAGAAAAGATGTATTTATCACTCTTAACATAGGAAATTCCCTGGATTTTGGAAGCTGTGAGCCAGTAACTGTGGAAAAAGACCAAATATATATGAGAAATATATGTTGGTCATCTGAATTACCAAATATGTGTTTCTTATAAATTACAACGTTGCAGGGCCAGAGTGTTAAAGTTGTTCACATCTTCTTTATGGTCCATACTTAAAAATCATTTTATAAATCATTTAATAAATCCTCCAGTCATCAACCTTAACATTTGTATTTTACTTCCTGCCCAGTAGAGAATGTCCTCCCCTGACAACTTTTCACCACTAGTAATAAGAAGGGCTCTGGACCAAGCTCTCCTTTTACTCTATTTCCTGACCAAAACTGATGCTTCTTCATGTGGCCCTTCATGATGTGCATACCTTCTCTTCTTAAACTGTAAGTAATAAACTCGTCTTTCAGTGTTATTGACCTCTGCAATTGAGACAGTGGTGCAATGGGCAGGGTGACTTGCTGTTTAGTGAAGGTGCCCCTAGCTTGCTCTTGGTTTATTAACTGTATTCACCAGAAAATGCTCCCTAGGAGGGCATGGCTGATGCTTGTTCTTTAGTTGTAGTGGTTTTATCTGTGCCATTTGTTGCATTAGTGTTCCAACCTAAATCGTAAGAGGACCTCTAAAGTATATGCCTCTATGATATACCTGGTTTAATTTAGATTTATGGAAGGACTAGCCACCTTCTGGGATATATAACTGGCTCCACTGGTACTGTTGGTTGCTTTAACCTGTGCCCGGGAAGGGGTGGTTAGGTTGATTGACTAAACTGCAAGGCAAAAGGTCCTTGAAAGGAGTGAGGAGAGGCTTCTTCCAGAAGGATTGTGTTGGAGGCAAGTCTGATTCACTGACTCAATAACACTGAAATCAGTGGAAGAGTCAGATTAAGTTCTTTTCTCTGAGAAAGGGGCAAAAAAATTTGATAGTCATAAATTGCATGGAGAAAAATATGTGGAGTAAAGGGACAGTGAGTGTTCTGAGGATAGAAGTATTGCTGTAAATGGTGCTTTAAAAAGGTGCAACAACCATGTATGTGAATGAAGTAAAGACAGGAGCTATACATTTACCTGGAAAAACATTCCAGGTCGAGGAATTAGCAGATGCAAAGTTCTGAAGATGTTTAGTTTGGCTGGGGTCATGCAATGAGGGGGCAAGTCAGAGAAGAGTGTAACTGATTGGTATAAGAATTAAGTGATAAATACAGAACACAGCACAGTGATATGCAGGTAGTAAACAATGAATAACTATTATTTATCCATTCCATTTTATTGCAATTCAGAATACACACAATCTTGGTATGTTTTTTAATTTACAACTTTGTTCCTTGGTTCACATTTTCTGTACAAGGTAGCTCATTATGGCCTAGAAACACAGTTCAATTCAGTAGCTCAGTCATGTCTGACTCTTTGCGACCCCAAGAATCGCAGCACGCCAGGCCTCTCTGTCCATCACCAACTCCCCGAGTTTACTCAAACTCATGTCCATCGAGTCGGTGATGCCATCCAGCCATCTCATCCTCTGTCTTCCCCTTCTCCTCCTGCCCCCAACCCCTCGCAGCATCAGGGTCTTTTCCAAAGAGTCAACTCTTCGCATGAGGTGGCCAAAGTATTGGAGTTTCAGCTTCAGCATCAGTCCTTCCAATGAACAACCAGGACTGATCTCCTTTAGGATGGACTGGTTGGATCTCCTTGCAGTCCAAGGGACTCTCAAGGGTCTTCTCCAACACCACAGTTCAAAAGCATCAATTTTTCGGCACTCAGATTTCTTCACAGTTGTCTTAGATTCAACTTTTTATAACTTTTTCCCCATGTCACTCATATGATAATCCTGACATTCACACTTAATAACTGAGCTTTTAATCTCACCAATGACATTTATGGCACTCATGAAAAATGAAAAGTCCTGAAGTCTGCAGAATTTTCTATTGATTTCTCTTATTTATGAACCAGAGTGGTATATGTAATTTTGACACCCCAAAGCTATTATTATATTGTGCCTAAAATTGTTGACCAAAAGTAATGTGAAATATGGAAAGTTATCAAAGACATGTTAATTGAAAAGGACAGGTTGCAGAACCATAGGTAGAGTATCCATTACTTTAAAAACAAGTGATGTGACTGAGGAAACCAGATCTGAAAGAGACACGTGCACCCCAATGTTCATCGCAGCACTGTTTATAATAGCCAGGACATGGAAGCAACCTAGATGCCCATCAGCAGATGAATGGATAAGGAAGCTGTGGTACATATACACCATGGAATATTACTCAGCCGTCAAAAAGAATTCATTTGAACCAGTCCTAATGAGATGGATGAAACTGGAGCCCCTTATACAGAGTGAAGTAAGCCAGAAAGATAAAGAACATTACAGCATACTAACACATATATATGGAATTTAGAAAGATGGTAACGATAACCCTATATGCAAAACAGAAAAAGAGACACAGAAATACAGAACAGACTTTTGAACTCTGTGGGAGAAGGTGAGGGTGGGATGTTTCAAAAGAACAGCATGTATACTATCTATGGTGAAACAGATCACCAGCCCAGGTGGGATGCATGAGACAAGTGCTCGGGCCTGGTACACTGGGAAGAGCCAGAGGAATCGGGTGGAGAGGGAGGTGGGAGGGGGGATCGGGATGGGGAATAAGTGTAAATCTATGGCTGATTCATATCAATGTATGACAAAACCCACTGAAATGTTGTGAAGTAATTAGCCTCCAACTAATAAAAAAATTTAAAAAAAAAAAAAGAACCAAAAAAAAAAAAAAAAACAAGTGATGTGTGTTTAGGCATTCAAGAAGGGGTGCTAAAATGGTTTTGTCTTGAATGTTAACTGAGTTCTCAGAAATAAGGAGAATAGATGTTAAATTGTAAATACAACCGCATCTTCATTGAAATGCTTGACTATCAATGTAGGATATGCATTGGGAGTGAAAAAAAATTCCTCCCAGGATTAGCTTTTTGCCCATATCAAGGCTAGATTGTGTAATAGACTCTCAGAGAGCTAAGAATTCTTGAGAGCAGTCAGAATGTGACTATTTTGGGAGAGACTTGTAAGTGTATGGAGTGATTCCTGCATCTGTTTGAGAAGGAGTGATAAATAGGCTTTCCTAACCTTGAAGCCAGGTGGAGGGCCCTCAGAAGAATCATTTAGTTAGCCTAGCTTGTGTCCTCTGGGGTTTTATGGCTGTAAGGCCTGGCATGTGACTCCTGCCTGAAGTGATCTGTAGCAACAAAGAAAGAAATATTCCTGCACTTGCTGAGTTTGGTGGGAAATAGATGTGTACTTATGTAGACCCCAGAGGAAGCAAGAGGAGGGGCTTGTCCAGAGACAGAGAATACATGAAGAGACCACAGAACAATGGGGCATTTGAAGCTGGGAAACAAGCAAAGATGTCATTCACATCTAGGAAACTGCAGTCAGAAATTCCTGGATGAGGATCTTGGAGGATCCCTGGAATGTCTCAGTATAAAGCTTGCAATTGACCACCTCTGAGAGCCCTGATACAGACAGTAACCATATCAGTCAAGTAAAGTCTTTCCTGACCTTAACTTCTCCCTTCCCTGCTTTACTTCTTGTGGAACCAGAAAAGTCCTGGTGGATAAGGAGGTAGAAGTGAGGAACAAGATAAGCAAATAATGAAGAGGCCATTATGCCCTCAACTCCTTCCCCACAGCCACTTTCTTAACCCATGGCGGGTTCCAAGCAGGAGCAAAGGAGAAGCTTTAGTGTACTAAAGAGGTACTGGGTTTTATATCACGTTAAAGGATGCTTTTAGAAAGGTAAAATTATGCTCTCATGCAAATGTAAAATGAACTTGTGCCTAAGATTATACTTAATTTATAAGTTAATGGGGGAAATAGTATAAGCAGATGCACGTTTTGTTATTGTTTTTATCAATCACTAAGTCATGTCTGACTTTTTGTGATCCCATGGACTGTAGCCAACCAGACTCATCTATCCATGGGATTTCCCAGGCAAGAATACTGGAGTACATTGCCATTTCCTTCTACAGAGGATCTTCCTGACCCAGGGATTGAACCTACGTCCCTGATAGCTCAGTTGGTAAAGAATCTGCCTGTAATGCAGGAGATCCTCGTTGGATTCCTGGGTGAGGAAGATCCCCTGGAGAAGGGATAGGCTACCCACTCCAGTATTCTTGGGCTTCCCTTGTGGCTCAGCTGGTAAAGAATCCACCTGCAATGTGGGAGACCTGGGTTCAATCCCTGGGTTAGGAAGATCCCTTGAGAAGGGAAAGGCTACCCACTCCAGTATTCTGGCCTGGAGAATTCCATGGACTGTATAGTCCATGGGGTCACAAAGAGTCAGACATGACTGAGAGACTTTCACTTTCACTTTTTCACTCCAACATTGGTAGGTGGATTCTTTATTGCTGAGCCGCTAGGGAAGCCCAGGTGCAAGTCTTAAGAATATATGTAACAAATGCTTCAGTGTAAAGCATCTGTCTTTGCCAGGTTAGTGTGCACACAGTAAGGGTCGGATGAAAGCTAAGGACACTGAGTACAGTAAAAATTCAGAGCAAGAAAATAGTACATGGAAGCTGACAAATCTGGTCAGACTCTGGAAGTACATATTAGGAGCAGAGAATGACCTTACGATAAGCAGAGGGAAGACAGGGAGTGGTTCTTAGCAGAAACACTTAAAATAGAGTCTGGAGATCATGTTTCCTGGGGCTGAAGAATCATTTAACTGAAATGGGCTGAAGATTTTAGGAGTAACATGAGAGAATATTAACAGTGTAGGTGAGACAGATGACATCTGCTTTGCTCAGCATTTTAGCTCTAGCCCCAGGCTGGGGTGCTTGATATTTAATATAGGATTAATAGTTTTTTTTTTTTGCATGAATGACTGTTTACATTATTATAAAGTGAAAAAGGCCATGAAGCTTTGGATCAGCAAAATGAGCTGGATATTTTAGAAATGTGATGAGTAGTGGTAGAGGCGTTGGAGTAAGAAAGATCAGGCATAGGGACTTCCCAGGTGATCCAGTGGTTAGTTCAACTTAGTCCAACTAAGACTCCAAGTTTCCAATGCAGAGGACTTGGATTTGTTCCCTAGCTGGGGAACTAAGATCCCACATGCTGGGGTGGCTGAAAAGTAAATAAAGAAAAAAAAAATAGAAAACCAAGATCAGGTATAAAATGCTGACAGCCTGAAATGAGGGTGGGGGCTTTTGGAAAAGTAAAGGAAGAAGTAGGTGTGAACTCTATTATAAGGATAGGATTTGTGGGCAGGGTTTGTATATATGAGGGACTTCCCTATAACTCAGATAGTAAAGAATCTGCCTGCAATGCAGGGGACCCAGGTTCGATCCCTGGGTCAGGAAGATCTCCTGGAGAAGGAAATGGTAATCCACTCCAGTATTCTTGCCTGGAGAATCCCATGGACAGAGGAGCCTGGCAGGCTACAGTCCATGGGGGTCACAAAGAGTTGGACACAACTGTATGTGTATATACTAATATATGAAGAGGGCCAAGGGAATAGAGAGAAAAAATATTACAGGTTATTTCCATATATTTAGTTTATATTGAGGAAATCTGTGCTTAGAGCAACATTTCCATTAAATTTGCCAATGTTTAGACATGGAAGACCTTTGTTTTTTTTTTTTTTCTGTAGATATACAAATATGGTCATAGGACATCCCAAAGCAAAATTTGAAAGTCGGGGAAATACATTTTCCCTCCTTTTCACACATTATCACCATTTTATTCTTGACCTCTTCCCTTTCATTTGAATGGGCCCGTCTACCCTCTTCATGAACTTCTCTCCGTAACCTGGAAAAGCAACACTTGCTCCTTGGACAAAAAGCTATGACCAACTTAGACAGCATATTAAAAAGCACAGACATTGCTTTGCCAACAAAGGTCTGTCTTCTAGTCAAAGCTATGGTTTTCCTGGTGGTCATGTATGGATGTGAGAGTTGGACTATAAAGAAAGCTGAGCTCAAAGAATGGATGCTTTTGAACTGTGGTGTTGGAGAAGACTCTTCAGAGCCCCTTGGACTGCAAGGAGATCCAACCAGTCCATCCTAAAGGAAATCAGTCCTGAATGTTCATTGGAAGGACTGATGCTGAAGCTGAAACTCCAATAGTTTCGCCACCTGTTGCAAAGAAACGACTCATTGGAAAAGATATTGATGCTGGGAAAGAGTGAAGACGGGAGGAGAAGGGGACAACTGAGGATGGGATGGTTGCATGGCATCACCGACGTGATGGACATGAGTTTGAGTAAACTACAGGAGCTGGTGATGGACGGGGAATCCTGGCGTGCTGCAGTCCATAGGGTCCCAAAGAGTCAGATGTGACTGAACTGAACTGAACTGAACTTAGTCTAGATTCCTCCAAAAAGCAGAGCCCAAACACAGGCTTCTGTAATGGTTATTTATTTTAGGGAGTGGCCCTAAAGATTAGGACTAGGGGAAGGGGAAGAGTGACAGAGTGAAGTAGAATAGAAAGCCCCTTTAAGGAGGTCCTATTACCTGGTATCTGCTGTGGACAGCAGGGCCTTGATCTTGCTGGAGACTTTTTGAGTTATGTAGCATGCCTGTCAGAATTGTCTGTGAGCCAGAAGAAAAAAGTATTTATCCATAGGCTCCTTTAGCCCCTGGATCAAGACTTGCCTCAGAGTGTATTAACTCTTTCTCACTGAGTTTTGCACGTCAGAATAGGTGAGAGGGATCCTTCAGGCAGTGGAGGTTGTCAGTTTAAAGAAGTTCCAAGATAAAAATCAGAAATTATGTGCCACAGTTGAGGCATCATGAAATCAGATTAACCTAACCTACTTATAGCTGAGTGCCCAGAGTGCCCTAGCAAGAACAGCTGGAGTGAAAATGTGGGTGAGAAGGGTGTGAGCTGGGCAAAAGATGTGTCTGGTACAGTTCATGCCTTGAACTTGTGCCCTTAATTCAACAAGTTATCCTAATTAAATCATCATACAGCATTCAAAGCTGGTGACAACACTTAAAAAGATATCCTATACAAAATTAGGATAACCTGCTCTGTGGATATCAGTTTTGTCCTTAGCCATCCCAGAACTTGCTTAATGAGTCTATGAACAGAGAATCCAGGTAACAGGTGGAGGCAATGCTTGAGTATACCATTATAAGCTTCTTTTTTTTTTCAAGGATATCTAACTACAGCTTCTCCTCGAAGGCCAGGATGCCAGTATCAGAGATCAGTGCTAATTGATATGTCACTGTTCCTCAAGGAAACTAACCAGTCCTTTGGTGACAGATTAATTATATCAGACCCTTTCCACATTGAAGGAGGCCAAAATTCACTGCTGTGGAAATTAATGCATGCTCTGAATGGTTTCACCTTCCATGCCTATAGATCTGCCATCTTTGCCACCATATATGACCTTTAAAATGCCATATTATGAGACAAGTCTTTGGTAAGCAGCTCAAATTATAGATGACTTTGCCTAGGCTGAGAAATTGATGCTGATTTATTTTGGCCAGTGAGCGAGTGTAATTCAGGGGGCTTCCACATGGTACTTGCGACCACAACGTTTCTTATTTTTATTTCAGGGAACCGCTGTGAAAATTCTGCCAGTTGTTAAGTACACTAATACCAATTATGTACTCAGGAACTAGGGAAGTAACCACAGGGTGAGTCCATGGATTCTTAAGAGCCACTGTGAGATGGACTTGGGCCAGGATTTGATTTATGATTTGGCCTCCATAAAGCACCTAATATAACCAAAGTTCATGTTTATGTTTCTGGTTCCAGATATTAGTAAAAGTTCAGACCCTGTGAAGGTCTGTGTATTTTCCCTTCGCAGGGTATAGATATTATGATAAATATCTGTGAATCCCTTTGTGGGAGAAATGGGAGAATGTTTATTCTGTACTTGACTTGGTTCCAGACTTTCTCCTCCAGAGAACATGACCTCTACTGCAATCAATGGACTCTGGCGTGAGAATTTACTCAGATGTGGGATGTAAGTGAGAAATCCTGACTTTTCATTTGTAGCAGCTGACTTCAGCCTTCAGCTTGTCAATTCTTGACTTTATTTGATTAAACAAGTACACTTAGACTTTGTGCCTCTTTTTTCATCCTAAGAACACCATGGTCTTATCCCTTCTACCATGGCCCCTCTGTTTATGAACTGACTGAGTTTGAGTTAATAGTTGTGTAAATTGCTTTCTGCTTATGGTCACCTCTAATGTTCATTCATTCAGCTGACAGTACTGATGGAATGTGGACTGTGTGCCAGCCACTGTTCCAGACATTGAGGGTGCTGTCAGGAACCAAAGAATAAAGTCCTGTTCTCACAGAGCTTACATTATAGTTGGACATTCACATTGTCCAACAATCACTAAATATACTTAGAATTTGTTAGCGTGACTATAATTTGGTGGCAATAGTAAACATTTTAAATGCTGTTTAAGTATCAAATAGAGTGCTGTGAACTCACAATTTATAAATAGTAAAGAACTGCTATAAGTTGTGAAGGTATAAGTTGTATTTAGTTATGTACTTCCTATTTTTTCCTTTTCCACTTCTTGTAGACATTAGAACCATCTTTATGGTAACTGATATGCATAGATGTTGAAAATCCTAGACCATATCTATAGTATTTATAATACATATGTAGTATTATGTTGTTAAAAGGCAAAAAAAAAAGTGTATTTTTAAATTTTAGTGCTGGGAGTTGAGCTGTGGTAGAAGGATGTTGAATCTACAAACCACAACTTCAGAGTATTGCCTGGAAAATATGCTTGGTTGACCTAGAAATTTAGGTTGGCACATTTGCATGTATAATATGTAAGAGGAGATTAATGTATTATGCACACAGTAAATATCTACTCAGTAATATTAAAGATGAGTTAAATATGTATCATACCAGAGTAGTGATGCTTAACTAGGAGAATGGACAGAATTAATTGAGGGTCTTAAAGACCTTAAAAGCCTGTAATATGAATTCCAACCATACTGGAACTGGAGGTTCTGATGTTCTGTTGGTTTGTGGTAGAGTCTGGGCATCTGTATTTGTTAGTAGCTCCACAGGTGATTGGGATGTACAACAAGCATGTATAAACAGTGTGTAAGAGGTACAGAAAGTCTGGTTTTAATTCAGTGCAAAAGAACTCTCTTACAACTATTTTATCTGTTAAGAGTCGGCATAAGTAGGATATCAAAATAAAATGGAGAAAGTTAGTACTAATATTCAGACATATGCTTATATACATACTATTATTGGCCAAAGTAAACTGTGCTAAACAATTTCTTTTTATTTTCATCATGAACCAAATGTTTCCACTTCATATGATATTGTTTATATTAGTGTAAGTCAAAGACATCCCCATATTTCTTTCTAGACTACTTTTGCTATAACCTCTACAGCAAAGGCAATACAACCGAGTAAGTTCAGATTACTTATACTTCCCATCTTTACCATCCACCTGTATTCTCATTAATTTTTTTATTCATGTATATAAATGGGTGTGGTTGTGATGCCTATTCTTGGACATTATCTTTTTCTCTTGTTTTCTTTCTTTGTGGAGATATCTCCACTGGAAAGCCACCATGAGTCTCTCACCTGATGAATGCCGTGTTGTTCTGTCCAAATTTCCCCCATTAGAACCAAGTCATTCTTTTTTTTTTTTTTTTGTCTGCAAGGATGTTGACTGCCCACAGGCCACAGCTGAGTCACACTGTAAGGATGGCCTGTATCTGAAGGAATGGCCTTGCCCAAGTATGTCATCTCCCGGGCACAGCTTTCATCCATTGACTAGTCAATATAGGAGACAAAGGCCTGTCCTTCTTGCTTTAACACAGCTCTGCAAAGCCTCTCCTCCAGAGGTCTTGGAGGATCTGCAGGGGCCTTGGTTGCAATTACATTGCAGTTCAACTTCTCCTGCTGCCCATTCCTGCTTCCGTCAACCCCCACCGGTGTTGAACCCCAGGGAATTCCCCAATAAACCTCCTGCAGTTAAATCTCTATCTCCAAGTCTCTATCCAGGGGACAGACCTAAGATAGGCATCTTCTGTGATTGGTGAATATGCAAGATGGAGGCCTGCATGCATTTCTCAGCCCTCTGAGGGTTTTTCTTGTAGATCTCTTATTTTCCGTGAGCGTATGCTTAGGCCAGGTCATGGTCTTGTCACTGAAGGATCCTGGCCTTCCAGGAGACAACCGTGGTGTATTGCCACCTGAGACAGGGTGGAGTCACTTGCTCCATATCTAAAGTCATGTTCTTTGATCAGCCTTATATATAATAATCATCTTTTGATCTCCATCTAATTGTTTCATCTATCTTCTAGTTAGGAACTCAGGCATGGTAAGACATCTATGTGACTTATTGAGCCATCTAAAACTCCATTGAATATTACCTCATTGGGTTATCATGACAATTAAATGAAATATGTTTAAATTGCTTAGCATAGCATCTGTGCATGCATGCTAAGTTGCTTCAGTTGTGTCTGACTCTTTGCGAGCCTATGGACTGTAACCCACCAGGCTCCTCTGTCCGTAGGATTCTCAAGGCAAGAATTTGGGAGTGGGTTGCCTTGCCCTCCTCCAGGTGATCTTCCTGACCCAGGGATCAAATGCACATTTCTTATGTTTCCTGCATTGGTGGGTGGGTTCTTTACCACTCGTGACACCTGGAAAGACCCCAGCGTAACATCTAGTATTAAGTAAGTACTTGAAAAATGTTGCTTTTAATTATTTAAAATAATGTGACTCAACATTATGTGTATTTTTAAATGTATTCAATTTATCCAGATTCAGATCCCTCTGAGTAGTTTTTGGAAGTTTTGATACTGGTATGAAAAATGAAGATCAAGGGGAATTTATGTATTAAATTTTGGTTTTTGGTCAATAACCATCAAACCGACCTATATCTACCACCTCAAAGTTCAGTTGCCTGTTTGCGATCTTCAAAGTTTGCACAAAGATGGTTTTAGTTCTCCTCCCCTCTCTCTGATTAGTAGCATGTATGTTTATAAATCTTTCTAGGCAACAGAAGAAGCATCCAAATGACAATTCTCTGAGTCTTGGACTCTCATTCATTCATTCAACTAGCATTCATTGGTCACTTACTCTGCACTAAGCTTTGAGTTAATAAAGCTCACATGTGCTATTTTATTTAATCTCCCAGGAAGAGAACTCCTGTGCTATCATCATTTCCTAGTAGCTTAACTGAAATTTCTTTTCTAGAGGACTTTATAAAGCATTGCACATCTTGACACAATTTAAAAATGATTATGTGCAAAGGTAGGAAAACAAGTTGCATTTATTTTCAGTGAGCATCCTTCTGCTTAGAATTAAATAACAGGAATGATGCGAAGAGTGAACTGTGAAGAGGGCCATTTTAAAGACTTATCCATGTGTAGAAATATGGATCATCACATGAACATGAGATGATTTGGGTTTTGGGGTCATGCAGGCCTTGGTGGTAGTGGTGCTTTAGTCACTGAGTTGTATCCAACTGTTTGCAGGCCCATGGATTGTAGCCAGACAGGCTCCTCTGTCCATGGGATTTCCAGGCAATAATAGTGGAATGGGTTGCCATTTCCTTCTCCAGGGGACCTTCTCAACCCAGGAGTCGAACCCGCGTCTCCTACATTGCAGGCGATCTTCTGCACTGCAGGTGGATTCACTACCGGCTGAGACACCAGGGAAGCCCCCATGCAGACCTTAGATGAAGTCAAACCCTAACTAAATAAATTATATTGGCCTTTTCAGTCCTTGAAGCTCATTGTATAAATTAAACAAAATACCACAAGAATTACTACAGTGAATTTCCTGGAAAGGAGTACTCCTTCAATAAAAGATAATGGTGCTACTAGTAATAGTACTAGTAATAATGGTCATACTATTAAGTCAGCAAAATAAAATCCAGTTATGGCAGATGCCATTCAACAGCTATCACCTTTCAGTTCCTTAAGAGAACCCTCATTTTGTACAAGTGCTAGACAGTTCTAGAGCTCAGGGAAGTTGGTCTTTCCTACCCCACCAACTCATGAGGATAAGTCATAATTAGTCTGAAGAAGACATTTAGATCTCATTCCCCTTGAGCTGTTTCGTGTATGACTGTCTCAAGCTCTCTAGGACAGAAGGAAATTTTCTGAGGAGCTTTTGGGAAATGTTTTTCATTCCTAATGAAAAGGAGAAAGGTGCACAGGAATATCTCTTGTCATTACGGCCTCAGCACAGGAATATCTCTTGTCATTACGGCCTCAGCCCCTTCCTCCTCCCTTGCTTCTTTACTCCTGGCTGGGTGATGCTCAGAATGCTACAGTGACTCCAAGGTGACAGGCATAAGGAAGAGCAGCTACCCTTTTGAGGAAGCCAGAGCAGAAAAACTGCAAAAGCAAAACCTCTTGAAGGTGCCTAAGCTATTGGTTGTTGAATATTCCACTACTTGAAATCACGGTTGGCATTCACAAAATAGTCATCAATAGGCACATGTTGGCATGCTTCTTAATCTGTTGGCAATAATGATTATGATAAGGAGAGAAATTAGTTCAAGATGGTCATCACAGGATATTGCAGTGATCATTGATATTGCAATGGCCGTCTTCCTTATTAAGGTAATGTCTGAAGAACTACTGAAGCACTTTCTGCCAGTTCTGTCTTTGGTGGGGAAAGTAGCACAGCTGTATTCTGGAGTTTTCCCAGTGTACTCTGTACTTTTGGAGGATCACACATGGTTTAAGTAATTTTGCATCTGTAGGTCATATCTGCCTGGAGTTGAAGAGGACTCTATGCAGGGCACGTCCCAGTTTACTCTGGAGTAGGAATCAGAGGTGCTGAAGTCCAAGCATTATCTCCCTTCCCTGACTTCTCCTCTCCTGGTTAATCTCTGCTGAGACTGGCTTGGTGACGCTGAGCACTGAGAGTGCTCAATGATGGCTGGGACTGTCTTACAACAGGGGGCTAGAACACAAATATTGGCGTCCCACTAGTTTTTCAGTGCTACTCATCACAGGGCAGGGCCAGGCACTGCTTATACCACGTCACCAACCCAGCTACTGAATGGGGGCCTTCTTTTCCTTCATCTTCTTTTCTCCAGCTTAAATTTCTGGGGCTGCAGAGAACAGTGATCTAAGGTCTACAGGGAAACTATGAAATAACAGTATTGGAGAGTTTATAGGAATTCTCTGCTTATCAAGACCACAAGTCATAGAATGACTATCAATTAATTGGGGAGGTAGTTGGGAGAGTGAATGTGGTTTACCACAATACATTATGGCTCAGACGGGGACATCACTTAGCTAGTGACAGCTCTGTCAAACAAAATCATATCAATGATTCATAAAAATCAACAAATGACTTGGAAATAATTGGAAGACGATGGATAATGCATTTCACATAGAAAACAGTTCACTTTCAGCAGAAAAGGAAATGTATATTAACTTTTTGAGTCACACATTTATTTGTGTGTTTACTATATTACTGTTATGGTTGGTATTTATTTGAAACATCACTTTTGCTTGCAGTTAAGTGCTTCTAACGGAGGGATCTCGATGGAGAGAAGGAAGAGCTGTTTCATCCAGGAATCAATATGAAGAGTTGACTCTCCAGTGGAAGTTTTAGTCTGGCAACAGAGAAATAAAAGACAAATTCTACCAACATTGGTAAACTCCAGCATCTTTTGAAAATCTCCTTGGCACTACTCTCCTTGTTGTGCCTATGTCAGGGTTATTTGAAGTTGTCTCTTGCTCAGTCCAACGTGAATGAGAAGACACAGAACCACATTTTTTATTAAATGTGAAGCCCAGACTTTGGTACATTTCAGCTGTGAAAAAAAGAGACAGGGAAATAGTCCATGTTCCACTCACACTTTAATGAAAGACTTTCCATCACAAGTATTTCCTCCTTTGTGAGTAGGCTGTACCTAGAATACTGAGACTAACAAGCTCGGTTTTCACTTGTGAAAACATTACAGGCAGTACATGGATCTTTAACATCACTCCACAGTTTTTCAAAAAATAACCTCTCTGATGTTAATTATACTTTTATAAAGGCTAATTATCATATTGAAGATAAATATGGAAATGATGAAATTAAAATAAGTAAATTTTCTTTAAGGCCATTCCTTTAAATAGGTACTGTGAAGTGTCAGTTTTCATTTTTTATTCCATTGAGTCCTAGTTATCCTTCATGGCTTCTTAAAGGGCACTGTGTAATGGGAAATTCCACTGGGTGAGTCGGCAAGACTTCTATGACTATATCAGACATTGAATCTTTACTTCTTTTCTTTTTATATGTTGGGGTTCCACATGAGGTTAAACAATATTTTTGTTAATAATCAAATACAAGGGACTTCCCTGGTGGTCCATGGCTAAGACTCTGAACTCCCAATGTAGGACACTGCATTCCATCCCTGGTCAGTGAGCTAGATCCTACATCCCTCAAGTAAGAGTTCACATCCACAACTAAAGATCCTGCATGGTGCAACTAAGACCTAGCACAACCAAATAACTAAATAAATAAAAATTAGAAAATAATCAAATACATACTCACACTCAGTAAAATACATCTATTTTAAATGTACAGTCTGAGGCTTTTGACAAATGTGTTTATCCATGGACATTAGTGTTGTGTATAGTGTTTAGCTATTATAAGTAAAGTTGTAATGAACATTTGTGTAAAAGTTTTAAATTTGGGGGCTTTTTTCATTTTTATTGGGTAAATACTTAGGAATATAATGGCTGGGTAGCATAATTATAGGTTTAATTCTATAAAGATTTGCTGAACTGTTTTCCAGAATGGTTGTGCTATTTTGTACTTTTATATTCCTACCAGTTCTAGTTGTCCCAAATCCTCACCAAAACTTGAAATAATGTCTTGTTAATTTTAGTCATTCTAGTGGATATGTAGAGCTATTTTATTGTGGTTTTGTTTTTCCCTGATGACCAATGATACTGAGCATCTTTTGATGGATTTAATGGTCATCTGTATATCAAGTCTTATGAAGCACCTTTTAAAATCTTTCATCCACTTTTTAACTTTTAGCTTTTTAACTGAGTTGTTTTTCTTTGTATAGAGTAGTGTGGATACTCTCTATATTTTGAATTTAAGTCTCTTGTTACATATATATATATATATATATATATATATATATATAATAAAAGTATTCCCCCATCTATGGTTGACTGTTCATTTTCTGAAAGGTGACTTTTAAAGAACAGAGTTTCAGGTAGATTCCCTATCTCCTCTTGAAACTCTGCTCTTTAAAAGTCACCTTTCAGAAAATGAACAGTCAACCATAGATGGGGGAATAGTATATTTTCTATGGTGAAACAGATCACCAGCCCAGGCGGGATGCATGAGACAAGTGCTCGGGCCTGGTGCACTGGGAAGACCCAGAGGAACTGGGTGGAGAGGGAGGTGGGAGGGGGGATCGGGATGGGGAATACGTGTAAATCTATGGCTGATTCATATCAATGTATGACAAAACCCACTGAAAAAAAAATAAATGAAATAAAAAAAAAATAAAGAGCAGAGTTGTTTAATGTTGAAAACATCTAGTTTATCTTTTTTTTTTTTTTCTGTTTAATGTATTTTATTTTCTGAGAAATGTTTGCCTGCCCCAAGGTGGTGAAATTTTAGTTTTAATTTTAAGTCAATGATTTCCTTCAAGTTAATTTTAGGATGTTATGTTGGGTAAAGGTCAAGTTGTTTTTTCCAAATAGATATCCAGTTCTCCAGGACCATCCTTACCATGTATGTGTGGGTATATTTTTTGGATTTTCTATTGTTTTCTCTTTCATCTACATATTTATTCTTTCACCGGTCCCTCATTCTCTTGATTGCTGTAGCTTTATAGTAAGGTAAATTGAGTATAGTCCTCCATGTTTATTTTTCAAAGTTCATTTGACTGGTCTAGATTCTTTTTATCTCTATGTAGATTTTAGAATCAGCATGTCAATTTCTATGAAAAGCCTGCTGGAATTCTTACTAGGATTGTACCCCACCCATAAATAATTCTTTTACTTCCCACATATTTCTCATTCTGATTACTACTGCTTTCTTTCAATAGATTCCAGTTCCGATATGGTGTCATTTTCCTTCTGCTGGGAGATTTTCTTTTACTATTTTTCTTAGCACAGATCTACTGGTAATGAGTCCTATTGGCTTTAATCTGTCTGTCAAAATCTTTGTTTTAATTTTATTTTGAAGGATATGTTTTATACATGTGTACCTTACAGTTTACGTTTATTTTTTCAGATATAATGTCAACCATTCTTATTGATGCTGCCCTGTTTATAATGTTACTTTTTTTAGAGCTGCTTCTAAGATTTCCCCCTGTTTTTTTCATTGAGAGCCTTGCAACTATGGGTTTACAGTTTTTACCAAATATCGAAAACTTTCAGGTATTATCGCCTCAAATATTTTTTTTTCATCTCCTTTCTTTTCTGAGACTCCAATTTCATGGCTGTTACACTGTTGATGTTTTCCCTCAGGTCACTGAAGATTTAATCATTTTTTTTAACCTTAAATAAAAATGCTTTAACTTGAATAGTTTCTATTTCTATGTATCCAGATTGCTATTTTTATGTAGTCTCTAATTTGATGTTAAGCCAATTGAATACATTTTTTCAAATATTTTATTTTTCATCTCTAGGAATTCCATTTGGTTCTTTTTTATGTCTTCTATTTCTCTCCTAGTGTGACAAGCAGTATAGTTACTTGCTAATCAGTTTTATCCTTTCAAGTTTAATTTTTAAACTTTGTTATGGCAGGTTTGGGCTTCCTGGGTGGCTCGGCAGTAAAGAACCTGCCTGCAGTGCAGAAGATGCAGGAGACCTGGGTTTGACCCCTGGGTCAGGTTGATCCCCTGGAGGAGGGCATGCAACCCACTCCAGTATTCTTGCCTGGAGAATCCCATGGACAGAGGAGCCTGGCGGGCTGCAGTCCATGGGTCACACAGAGTTGGACACAACTGAAGCAACTTAGCACGCGTGCATGTATGGCAGGTTTATAGAAAGGATAGTTTATTCTAAGGATGGTTTAGTCCTAATACTTAAGTGTGAGTTTCCGGAGTCTTCACTATGTGTTCTGTGTGTTCAGTGAGGAATTCCCACTCTTGATTGCTGGAAACTCAAGTGTCCTGTACCCCTGTGTGAGCTTTGGGAATGAGTGAGATGCGGTTTCCTGGTGCTTCTTCCTTTTCTGGTAACTGTTCTGTGCCCAGCATTATGGAGGACCAGTGTAAGCTTTTACAGGTTAGCAGTAAGCCAAATTTTCGAGGGGACTTGTCTGGAGTGTCTAGCAGTCATTCTTTGTGAAGCACTCTCTTTACTGGTACTCTGCTTCATACATTTCAGCCACCTTTACCCCACAACTTGGATTTCTGTCTCCTCATCTCAATGAGAATGCAGAATTCTTCCCTGAGAAATGGAATAGAAAGGGCCTATAGGCAGAAAGCCTAGATGATTCTAGAATTCATCTTATTTTCCTTTATTTTGTGACTGCAAAATTCTGTCCTTGTTTTGCTATATTGGAATATGGATATTTTGTCTAATTTCCTGGCTGTTTATGGCAAGAGGACAAGTCCTGTACCAGTCAATCATTGTGACAAAAAACAATAATCTAATTTTTAAGGGCATTTTTCCAACTGAAATTATCTGAAAACCATCCCCATATATCTGTTTCTAAACTGTATACACATAAATACTAGGTTGAATTACATAAATGAACAGAATTATGTAAATAAAACATTATTTTCTTAAAGAAGTAGTTTGAACTATAAACAAGTCATGGCCATATGTCCAGATATTCTAGAAAAGAAAGTTTTGAATATGTCCCACTTTGGATCTCCATGTCACAATCCTGGTTCTATCACATCCTGTGTCTATAATCTGGGAAGGACTTATGCAATAAAGAAGGCGTTATGAAACAAAAAGATTTGTAGGTAAAGAACCACCCAGAAATAAATACAAAAGCCATGTGTGTGTGTGTTGTGGGGATTCAGTGCTAAGGGAAGGTGTTGCAAATCTGGTAGCATCTGGAGTTACTGTGCAGAATTAGTTAAGTATTCTGGGAACTGAACATTAGTGGGGCTATCTTGAGAATAAAATCCATTAATGAATTTGCTTCTGGACTCTTTGTTCTATAATTTTAAGTGATTCTGTCAGTTGGAAACTCATTTGGTGATGTAGTTGACCTTTAGTAAACCTCAGTGTACTCACTAATGTATCAAAAGAATTACTGGTAATGCATTCTGATGATAGATTAACACCATAATATGCCCCTGGAGTGGAGCTTTCATACTATATTCCTCCAAAGGACTGTCCAGGGAAGGATAGATCCCAAAGATGATTCCATTCAATTAGCCGGGGAAGTGCAGTGATATCATGACCTGTTCTACTTCTTTAGATATAGGATCATTCGGAGATGGGCCTAGCATGGTGGGAGTTTCCCTGGTGGCTCAGCTGGTAAAGAATCCGCCTGCAATGCGGGAGACCTGGGTTTGATCCCTGGGGTGGGAAGATCCCCTGGAGAAGGGAAAGGCTACCTACTCCAGTATTCTGACCTGGAGAATTCCATGGACTGTATAGTCCATGGAGTTGCAAAGAGTCGGACACGACTGAGCGACCTTCACTAGCATGGAGAAGTTGATCCCTGTGTCTCCTAGAAAGAGACTGTTCTGTTTTCTAGAATTTTCCTACAGGAAAATTTCCATTTTGGAGTTTCTTAGCTTTGTACGTTCTCAGTAATCAATTTGAATATGTTCTATGCCTGGAACTAGATTGTAAGCATATATCAGAGGTGCTGTTAAGCAGCTATGTTTTTAATGGTGCCTGGCCAGGCAAACACATATATCAGCTATGGTGCAGCGTTAATTTCTTTCTCTCTGTTAGTGTGGAGTGGAGAGGCAGGACTGACAATTTGAGAGTGAAGACTGAGGGTAATGAGCAGATTTCATTTTGTGCATTATTTCTGAGAATACGGTAGCAGTTACCTAAAAGATTGTTTCGAGAGAGATTCTGAGGCAATAGTCAGGCACTGCAGGAAAGTATGCCATGATCAATTAATGGTGACTGTGCTCCAAGTCTGGGTAGAAGAGGAGAAAGTGGAAGCACTATTTTTTTTTTTCGGCATCCCTTGCAAGTGGAAACTAAGATTGCTATAAACTATATTTTAAGAAAAGAGAAGCAGGGGCCCCACAAGTACAGAGTGAGGTTGCAGGGCTATACTGCAATGTGCTTGAAAGTTAAGCTCTAGAATTTCAGTAGAGGCTGGGTAAGGAAGGTGATATATGTGCAATAGTGAGTGAATATTAGAGAGAGTATGAATGGCTTTACTGAATGGAAAACATCAGAGTGAATTTTAGATTTCCTTGGAGATGATTTTCATGCATAGAAAAGGCTATTTTTGGTTATTTTAAAGTAATATTCTATTTATTCAACTTATAAATTCAGAAACTTTGTTTTTCCTTTAGTCTTGGTTCATCTTATTATTCTATTCTTAAATGGAGCAAATTTTGATGATTATTTTGACTAGTTTGGTTTAATTTACAAACTTGGTCTATTAAGTTGCTTCAAATCTTTTAAACTTCATTTAACCTACTTCTTTTTTAAACAGTTCAAAGGTACAACTAATTGTCAAAATCATCCGAAATACTTAAACATTTCCAGAAATTCTAATACATTCCATATGGTGAATCAAAAAGTATTCAGCAAGATTAAATACCATTATATTTTTCAAACAGAAAAAGCTTAAGAATAGTTGCTCAGTGAACACAAGGCTAATCTGTTAGATCCTTTGAAGTGTCAAATTATTTTAGAGTTAATTTAAATATAAAACGCAGACTCCTAAGTTCAAATTAAGTCCTTAGCTTATCATCTTGTAACCTCTTTGATTTAAAAACAGGTAAAGATTGTTTGCTTTATTATAGAATTTTTAAAAATCCCCATATCAAAACCCAACAGAAGACAGATATTAAATCTTTCATGGGATATCAAGGTATAAAGTAAGAAAGATAGTTATCCCAGGATTCCAAAGGTCCATGGAAAACTCTAGATTTCCATGAAATATATTTTTCAAAAATTACTTCTGTTGCAAACTTGGGCTACAATTATTCAAAACCAAGAAGGTTCCTGGCTTCTGGGACTCCCACTTTTTTTTTTCGAAGTGAGGTAAGACTCATTATAACACAGAATTAACCATTTAAAGTATGCAAACCAATGGCATTTGACATGTTCACAGTGTCACACAATCATCACCTCTACTCATTATCAAAATTTTTTCATCACCCAAAAAGGCAACCTTATACCCATTCATCAGTCATTCCCTAGCCCTTTCCCAGGTGGCACTAATAGTAAAGAACCCACCTGCGAATGCAGGAGACGTGAGGTGAGGGTTTGATCCCCAGGTCGGGAAGATCCCTGGGAGAAGGACATGACAAACCACGCCAGTATTCTTGCCTGGAGGATCCCATGGACAGAGGAGCATAGAGGCTACCGTCCATAGGATTGCAGAGTTGGACACGACTGACGCAACTTACCATGCTTGCAGGTGTCAGCCCTTGGCATCTGCTATTCTGCCTTCTGTCTCTGTGGATTTACCTCTTCTGAATATTTCTTATAAATTAAACCATATCGTATATGGCCTTTCATGTCTGGCTTCCCTAAACTAGCACAGTATCTTCAAGGCTCACTCATGTTGTAGTAGGGATCAGCACTTCACTCCTTTTCTGGCTGACTAATATTCCATTTGTGTAGATGCACCAGGTTTTGTTTATCCTGTCCAAAAACTGATGGACATTTGGGTTATTTTTACTTTCTGGCTATTGTGTATAATAGTGCTTCTATGAACATTCATGTACAAGTTTTTGTTTAAATACCTGTTTTCAACTCCTCATTTTGAGGAGCTAAGAAACTTACCCACATTCAACAGCTAATACTGGAATTGGGATATGAATCTGGACTTCATGGTCTAAAATGTATGTTTTTTCCAGGAGAGAGCAATACTTTCTAGGGAAAAAAAGAGCCAAGGAGATAGTCCATTTTTTTTTTTTTGTAAAAGGATTTGAAACTACTATTTTCCTTTCATAGAAGAATCAAATGGAATTTGATTATTCCTCACATTCTAAAGTAGTCTATAATTACAAAGGGACAGAAAAGACTTAGAGAAGAAAGGGATATAATTGATTATAAATTATCCCTACATTTACATATGGACACTGTTTCTCCTACTTCCTTTCAACTTATGTCAGGGGGCTTCTGCTTTATAAATATTATTGACTGATATATCAGTTAGCTATTATCTGGAGGAAAAAGTCTCTGAGAGCAAACAGCATCATGCTCTGTCAGTGTCCTTTTGTAAATGATTCCCTCTAGTGGCTTGAAATTTTTGTCACTATGTTGACAAGATTTCTGTCTTTAAAAATATAAGCAAGAGAGACCCAGTATATTTGTTACTGATAGTAATCAAAATCACAACAGCAAAGCAATAATTCTGAAGGTTTTGTAATGACTGTCATTACATAGAGGAAACCAGGGTGATCGTTTAAAATATTTATCACACGAAGCTACATCCTGACTTTACATTCCAATTAGAATAAACTCCAAACTCTTTTCTGTGCCTTATAAAACCCCAAAGGCTTGAAGTCTGCCTGTTGCTCCATACTCTTGCTAGAAGAGTCAACCATCGGGGTTCAGGAGCTTCTCTGAATCTGTGTCATTGTTTTGTCTCCAGCACTGGAATAATGCCTGGCAAATCTCTGGTGCCATTAGAAGCATGTGAGTCTTCTCATGAATGAATGAGAAGTCTTCTCATTCTGAACGAATGTCTTCTCCTTCTCCTCTCTTGGTCTGATCTCCTCTCTTTTTTCAAAACCTTGAGCACATCAAACTCCTTATTGAATCATGGCCTTGGCATTTGCAATCCCCAGTTAGCTGGAATTTTCTCCTCCAGATCATCGCATGTAGAGGAAAATTCTTCACACCCCTCAGGTCCCAGACACCATGAAGAGATCATGTGAGGTAGATTCCTGCCCCTTTCATTATATCCTATCACATCATTCTGTATGTTTCCTTCACAGTCACACTTTGCAAAAGCTAATTGATATATTTGCTTGTTTCTCATTTGATTTCCCTCAAGATGGCAAAATGTCAAGGTCCAAGTCTTGCCTATTCCTTAGAGTATATTAAGTACATAAGACAGTGTGTACTATGTGGTGGTCCCTCTTTCATTATAAATGCATTGAATAAGTGAACCAATGGCATATCACTGGAGAATTTTCAAAGTAAGTTAAAGTTGACTGACTGTAATAACCTTCAACAATCTCAGTGGCCCTGATTTTATCAGAAGTCCACTTTGGATTATTACATTTAGGAGGAAGAATAGAGCAGAGTTACTTAGCCCTGAGGCTTTCCTTTGGAACAACATTGGGATGGATCACTTAGCTGACTCATCATAGGTTGGCCAAGTGGGTGAAGTTTTGAATGATTTCACACATCCCTTGGCAATGTATGACTTCTATGCTGTACTGCAAGAAAGGCCTAAGCCTTATGGCCTTTGGTACCCTAATTTTCAGTGGTGAACTCAACTGATGGACCCCAGGAAAGGACTAGATATTCTTACGGCTCTATCAGAGAGCAAAGCAGTTTAAATGCAAAGAGTCCAAACTTTGGAGTTGGAACTCGATTTGAATTTTAGCTCAGAGACTGAATAGCAGTATAATCCAAGGCAAGAGATTTAACCTCTCTGAACCTCTGTGTGTCTTTGTCTAAAATGCATAAAGAATAATAATGCCACACAGAGTTGAGGAATAATGAAGCTGAGACTAAGGTAAAGGTCCCCTGATATTTGCCAGGGTGCTTAACCATTTATATAAGGTGAAAGGTACATTCTAAAGGGAACAGGATGTGAAGAGGCTCTGAGACAGGAGAGAGACCATGACCCATCTGAAACACTGAAAGATGGTGATACATGATCTGAGCCAGTGAGCAAAAAGGAGGCCAATGGGAGATGATGCTGGAGAGGCAGGAAAAGGGAAACATGTAGGGACTTAGAGCAATGGGAAATCAGAAAACAGTTTCAAGCAGGGAGTAACACATTGCATGTTTCACTTTGCTTTTGTTTTAATGTTTTGGCCATGCCATGGGGATCTTAGCTCCCCAACCAGGGACCAAACCTGTGCCCCTGAAGTGGAAGCTTGAAATCTTGACCATCAGACTGTCAGGGAAGTCCCTCACTTTGTTTATCTTGTGTAACACACTAAATGTTTCATGATTCATGAACTACTGGGTTAAGTTTTGAATTCAGATCTGCTGACTTCAGAGTTTCACCTTTTCCTCATTCTCAACAGGTACACCCTAGCATTCTCAACAGGTACACATTCGTCCTTTAATAAGGGCTTTAAATGTCTAATCCACTAGCTATGTGACCTCTGGTAAATTATTTACCCTTGCCATATATCATTGCTCACATCTCTAAGACTGTTACTACGTGTGTGCTCAGTCATGTCCAACTCTTTATAGCCCCATGGACTGTAGTGTGCCAGCCTCCTCTGTCCATGAAATTTTCCAGGCAAGAATGGAAATTTTAGTATGAAATTTTGGAAATTTTAGTATGAATCTCTCTTTGGGTTACTGTGAGGTCAAAATAAGCTAAAGGGACTTAGAGCTCTTAGAAAGAAAATAACAACATAAATATAAGGAAGCTGGCATTGTTTTTAATGTTATGGTTGAAAGGTGATGGCTTTACACCGTGAATTCCCCTGTATAATTTGCTTTGTAATGGCAAAATGAAATGGCCCTAAAGAAGTCTAGACATAGCTGGCCTCCCTGATATTAGTGAAGCTGAATAATACAGTGGGGTTGCCATTTCCTACTCTAGAGGATATTCTCAGCCCGAGGATCGAACCTGCATCTCCTGTGGTGGCAGGAGGATTCTTTATAACTAAACCACCTGAGAAGCCCACATTTTGAAAATTAAATGCTTTGTAAATGTTTGGCACGAGGTACATACTAAGTATCTATCTGCTACAACAATCAAAATCATTATTTAACCTTAGAGATAGGGTCAGGGTAAATATATACTTTAGGAAGATGATGAGGAACTTGTTTTGTGAGAGGTGCTTCTTTCTTTGTCTCTCAGTTGAATTCTACCAAACAAGCTGTTCGTACAAGGCAGAAAGTCAAGAGACACATGTCCTAACCTCACCTCTGCTGAAAATTACTTTCATCTCCTTGGACCAGTTATTTATCTGTGATTCTCAGTTTCTCCATCTGTAATGGGAATTGGAAATTTTAGTATGAGTCTCTCTTTGGGTTACTGTAAGGTCAAAATAAGTTAAAGGGGCTTAGAGCTCTTGGAAAGAAAATAACAACATAAATTTAAGGAAGCTGGTGTTGTTTTTAATGTTGTGGTTGAAAGGTGATGGATTTACACCATGAATTCCCCTGTATAATTTGCTTTGTAACAGCAAAATGAAATGGCCCTAAAGAAGTCTAGACATAGCTGGCCTCCCTGGTAGTAGTAAAGCTGAAGAAATATCAATTAAGATAAATGCCCCAAGGCAAAAAAGTCGTTAGCTTTTTGATTCAGGAAGAATCTAAATATCTTCCTCAGAACTCAGATAGTCATTCATAAATTTCCTCCGGGTGTGTTTCTGTGACTCAGAGGCAAGAATGCACTGTATCCATTTTATAAGATGAGCAGCTGACTTGCCTAGGGTCACAGAGTAAATCAACAGCGATTAGACTCTATTATTTCCTGATTTGGAGTTCAGAACCAGAACTTACTAGACTTAATTGATATCCCAGCTTGATTTTGGAATTCACTGGACCTTTCTATTAAACTATGTCACAAACCATCAAGGCAGAATAATTCTGAGATTTCTTCCCACTTAACCTGTCAGTCACAGCCTTTATGTTCTGTGCTATGCTTAGTCACTCAGTCGTGTCTGATTCTTTGCAACCTCATGGACTGTAGCCTGCCAGGCTCCTCTGTCCATGGCGATTCTCCAGGCAAGAATACTGGAGTGGGTTGCCATGCCTTCCCCAGGGGATCTTCCTGACCTAGGGATCTAACCCTCATCTTTTATGTCTCCTGCATTGGCAGGCAGGTTCTTTACTACTAGCACCCCCTGAGAATTATATTATTTCACATATAATATATATGAAAGTGAAAGTCTCTCAGTCATGTCTGACTCTGCAACCCCATGGACTCTACAGTCTGTGTATTTCTCCAGGCCAGAATACTGGAGTGGGTAGTCTTTCCCTTCTCCAGGGGATCTTCCCAACCCAGGGATCGAACTCAGGTCTCCCACATTGCAGGTGGGTTTTTTTACCATCTGAGCCACAAGGGAAGCCCAAGGATACTGAATTGAGTAGCCTTTCCCTTCTCCAGGGGATCTTCCTAGCCCAGGAATTGAACCGGGATCTCTTGCATTGCAGGCGGATTCTTTACCAGCTGAGCTACTAGGGAAGCCCCCGTTTATGTGATGAGCTTGCTATTTGCCAGTTACGCTGCTGTTTTCTAAGGATCTGCAAATACTTGCCTCAGAGCAGGGCCAACTTAAGACCAAGTTGTGAAAGAGGCCAAGCTTGCTGTGTTATTCATCTCCTTGGACCAGTTATGTATCTCTGATTCTGTTTCTCCATCTGTAATGGGAACTGGAAATTTCCCATTCCCATTCCCAAAGCCCCAGTTATTCCTGGTCTCCTTTTATCAAGATCTACTGTAGTTATTCTCCTCCCACCTTTTTACATCAAAGTTTACCTTTCCAATGTTCTGTTTCCAGTGCCTGTGAGAGGTGAATTCTTAATATCATAAGGGAGGTAATAGGCACTTAATTGAACTATCACAAGAATTTTCTGAATCCTAGATTTTTATACCTAAGGATGATTTCATTTTTATTTTTGTGTCTTCTATAGATTCATTTTCTGAAAAAAAAATGTAGCTATCAAGCCAACTGCATATATTAAGTAATAGTTAATCTGTTTTCCCATATTTAATTAACAAGGGACTTAAACAGCTGCTATGCAGAGCTCCTGATCAGCATGAGATATAAGCAGTGTGACCATCCTGAGATGATTCTATCCAGTAAAAAGCAAGGAAATTTCCAGCCTTGCCATATGCAAATGGAGAACTTCATTAGGCTTTAAAAAATAGCAAAAATTTTGCTCTTGAAAATCTATGTTCCTCTGTTTAAAAATACTTCATTTTCGGAGACCTAGGCTAAGAGCCACTGACTTAACCGAAGTCATCGCTCTTGGGTTAAATGTTAGGGTAAACATTTTTAGGAGTTCTCAAGGTCTATAAAGATTTTTTTTAAGGGTCAGCATCTTAGTTGAATGTTCAAGAAACATTTTTACCATAATGCACAAATATTTGCATTAACTGATAAATGCCAGGAATTAATAGGTCAAGAGAAATAAATTTCTGCCCTTTGCCTTAATGAAATGACAGTGTAGGGAGAGCAGACTTTAAGCATTCTTTATTTATGAGTAGTTTCTGGTTTCTAACTTCCACCTCTGAGGAAATGTGAAACAAAATCTGTGACCAAATAAAATAATGAGGAAAATGAGGAATGCAGCTATTTTGCCTATAGAAAAGATTAGTCATTGTTTGTCAAGAAAGAATCATGGGCCCGTCCTCCTAAAACTTTTCCATTGGGCTTTATAAGACATTTAATTTCATCCATGGCTAGGATTTCATTTAGCATTGCTACAAGAAACATTCATATGACTCTTTTTTTCTATTTTGTTAATTAATTTGTGGAGAGAAAATCTTTTCTACCTGAAGCTTGATATTTAGGAAATGAAACACTATCATATCCTCACACTGATTGAGCCTTTCAGATTTATTATCCAGATATATCAATTATCACATCACATCATATCATATTGTAACTCAAAAATAGTCTTTCCTTAAGTAAACACTAAGCTCTTCAGCCTGACCTAGGAGATGTTATTGTTGTGACATAGGAGACAGAATATATTTAAACCTGACCTCATGCTCTTTAATTCTTAGTTAACGTTCAAGGGTCAATTTAAGTGCTGCTTCTTCCAAGAAGGACTTCCCAGGTGGCACAGTGGTAAAGAATCCACCTGCCAATGCAGGAGATGTAAGAGATACAGGTTCGATCCCTGGGCTGCAATGGGAAGATCCCATGGAGGAGAAAATGGCAACCCACTCCAATATTCTTGCCTGGAAAACTCCATAGACAGAGGGGCTTGGCGGGCTACAGTTCATGGGGTTGCAAAGAGTTGGACATGGCTGAGCACAGATGCACAGGGGTCTTCTGAGAAACCTTACCTGCTGGCACTAGCTGGAAATGAATGCTTTTTTTTTTTTTTCCTGTGAGCCCTATATCATTTTTAAATTCTCTTATACGCTGTCTAAAATCAGAGTCATGTACTTATTTTATTTCTCACTGTAGATGGTGGATTCTTTTAAGTGAGGGCCTTTTTGAAAGTCTATATTCACAAAAAGCGTAGATTGGCAGAGTCCTTGATTATATGTACTGATTGAGTGAATGAACTCAGTCCTTAGTTCTTAATATTGGGTAACCAAAGTACACATATCTCTTAGTGTTCAGTGTATTGTGAGCTATTTACTTGGGCCGTAAGATATTTGGAAGAAATGATCTGACTCTGCTGGAAATGGAGATGGGGCTAATGAGGGCATTTAAATTTTTTTTTGTTTTGTTTTGTTTAATAAAAAACTCGCCAAAAACAGTGGGAAGGAGAGAGAAAAGTTTCCATGGCAACCTCCAACGCTGTACCTCTGAAGATTCAGTTTATACATTTAAAAAAATGTGCCTTCATTTATTCTTCCCATGGAGACTGGGCCTTAGTTAACTGCAAAAAAGTTTTATGGAGGAGGTTTTAATGATACCTGCCAATTTGGGGGAAGGTAAAGAGGAAAGAAAGCTTACCGTAGCTGATGAAATATACCCAGACTTCTGCACTTTTTGACTTCCCAGAATAAATGTGTATGAGTGATGATGGGAGGAGTGAAGGTGGGGTTCATGCCTTGTCCAGAAGGAATATGACTAGACTGACCTAATGCCATGTTTGTCCACATTACCCATCTCATTCTGTGGTGGTTTTAGTCACTAAGTCATGTCCAGCTCTTTTGTGACCCCATGGACTATAGCCCGCCAGCCTTTTCTGCCTATGGCATTCTCCAGGCAAGAATACTGGAGTGGGTTTCCATTTCCTTCTCCAGAGGATCTTCCTGACCCAGGGATCAAACCCACGTATCCTGCCTCTCCTGCGTTGGCAGGCAGATTCTTTACCACTGAGCCACTTGGGAAGCCCCCATTTCATCATACTGTTAGCTTGAAAGAAGCCTTAGTAAATACAGTTAAATTGATCATCAAATGCAACTCTTTTTTGGTGTAGGAAATATATGAGTTCAAAATCAGCATATGTTTATCAAGAAAGGTAGAGGGATAAATTTTGACATTAAAGTTAATTAAAAAATCTTAGCTGCCCAGGCATTTACTAGCCATATGGAATTGAAGAGGTACCTAATTTTCCACAAGCCAATATTTCATCATGTGTATAGCAAGGACAGTATGTACCCTATTAGGGATTTTGTGACATTTAAAAGACCAGAACAGGTCATGACATACACAAAGATCTCAGAAAACATTAGATGATGCTGATGATAGTGATGTAATGATGGGAGTGATAGTTGTGATGTGATAATGATTTCCTTCTGTAAATAGCACAATGTTATGCATCAAGAATAAAACAAATAAAATCTTGCATAGGAAATGCCCTCACAGAGATTGTGATTTAACCTGGAATATGTGACTGTCACAGTACAATTAAATAGTAATACAGTTCAAACTCCTAAGACAACATCAAAGCCCCTGATTACGTTTCCTGCTACCCTTTCCTGTACATCTCCTGCCACCACTCCCAACACAAGTTGACATTCACACGCAAGCCATACCAATTACTGTCTCCCCTCCGAGCCCACCACCACCCAGCTCTCATTCTTCTGCCTTACACATACCACTTCTTTTTGGTCTGCTCTCCCCCTCTTCATTCACCAGCTGATCCATCCTTCAGAACTCAACTTCTTGAAACTGTCCCTACATCTCTTCTGGGTCCCAGAGCACTCATATTTATCTCTGTTACGAAGCATTTCATTACATCAACATTTATGATGCATGTGCCAGCCACTGAAATAGGAATGGGATACAAACCCAAGAAATCATGAGATCTGCCCTGGGGAACTTTTGCTTTTATTTTTTACTATTGTCCTTGCGCTTAATGACAAATGTTGCCATATTTTTTTATCGCCCCCCCCCACCCCCCTTTTTAACCTAAAGGATGAATACAGGGTCTGACATGTAATAGATAATAAAGGTTGATGGGATAAAAGGAAGGTTGATAGAATAAAAGAAGGGCTTCCCTGGTGGCTCAGATGGCAAAGAATCTGTCTTCAATGAAGGAGACGCAGATTCCATCCCTGGGTCAGGAAGACCCCCTGGAGAAGGAAGTGGTTACCCACCCCAGCATTCTTGCAGGGAGAATTCCACGGACAGAGGAGCCTGACAAGCTACAGTCCATGGAGTCACAGAGTCAGACAGGACTGAACAGCTGACACTCACTTTCAGGATAAAAGAAAGAGATGGAGGCATTTAGCACAGAGAACAGTTACACCAAATAGACTGTCAGTGGTAGTGAAGAAGGAGAGTTCAATAAGTTAGGCAGTAGGAAATGGAGGTTAGATAGACAGATACTCTGATTCCAACAAGGCTGTGTTCATTTTGAAGGCGTGCCTGCTGGGATACTTTTCTCACAAACAAGTGGGCACACCAAATGTAAGCTGTCTCATTTAATCTTATAAGCATATTGAAAAGAGGAACGCAAGCCGGTGGCTGCAGAGGGACAGTTATCGCATGTATTTGAATGTGTCTTGATTCTCTTTCAAAGCCAGTTTTGCTGCAGAATATTCATTGTTTTTATAATCAGGTGGAAGTTATTCCTCTATTTGTGTAGGCCATGTAGGAGTGAATAAAATTAAAAGTCACTATTTTTATGCCCAGTGAGTGATTGGATTGTACTTTAAGCAAGGGTAAGCCCCCTAAGTAGAGAGACATGGCCCAAGGACAGGTTCCCAATATTTGAAACACCAGATGTCTGTCCCCCTGGGGAGAAAGCCTCCACTAGAGAGGAGAGGGTTTTATATTTTTATTTTGTTTTTTCCTTTTGGGTGATGCTTGTTTATTTCTCTCTTATTCATTTGTAGAAAATATTTATTGAGCCCTCAGGCTATTTAAGGCACCATGCTAGGTGCTAGGACTGAAGTGGGGCCTAGATCAGATCTGTGCAGAGATATTTAATGTAGATTATCAGAATTTCTAAAAGAGGATAATAGCAGATGTAGGCCTAGTCCCCAGTGTATACCCTGCCACAAAAATCTACCCCCCACCTATCTTTTCCAACCCCAAAGCAGTTTCACACAAAAGAAGTGACCTATTTTGAACCTGAGTGGTAGGGTGCATTTACTGTTTCTCGAGCCTCTGTGTGAAAAAAATAAAAAGGAGAAAAACAACATTTCTGTTGGGTTAGAGTTGTAAGCAAGTCTTCCCAGCCAGGAGCAAAAATGATGACATCATTTTTTTTTTCTATCTTTCTTTTTTTGGTCTCCACTACTATACCGAAGAAAAAGGAATAATTTTTCCTTTCTCTCTTCCTCACCAAAGCTGGTGAAGGAGGCTTGTCTTTTGCTATTAACAGACCTCCACCCTATTCTCAAGGAATCTTAATAAGTGTCATCTAAGAAGGGCCTAAGGAATGAAACTCCAGGAAGTTGCTAGAGGTGAAAGCGCCAAACTCCTCCCTGCAGAGCTGGCATCAAGGCCCCATCGAGCTCAGGGGAGTGGCTGCATTGGAAATTTGGACTAGGCACCACACTTTCTCAAAGCGGGTGCGGGGTGATCTGCTAAAACTGCAAGGAAATACTTTTGTTGTAATAACTGACCAACTGCCACATGGCTGTAGATGTTAAATAAAACATTCTTCCCACCAGATTACTCATTTGTGAAGGCTTTGGTAATAACCAAAGTTATCAAAATGGTATTACTAAGGGAAAAGGACTGAGATTTGGTGATAGAACTTCTGGTTGTAGATTAATTTAACCTCTAAATACAACTTATATTTCCTTTTAAAAACTGTGTCCTTTATATGTTGTTTTTACCAAAAATCGCCATATTTGATCTGTGAAAGAACACATGAACTTTGACATTAAGGCAGTAAAATTCCTGCACACTACGAAGTTGCCCAGGGTTATCAAGTTAGGAAGTGGTGGAGCTGGAGCTGAAATGGTTCACCATCCTTTATATGTCTAGAATCATTGCTTTTTTCACAACCTTTACAAATGTATTGATCTCGAAATATAATATTGCTTATGACCTTTCATTGGTTTCAAGAGTTTCCAGTAGGGCTTCTTAAAGTCAGGCAGTATATTTAATATTACTGATGAAGAATTAAACATGATTTAAGACCATGTTGCAGATATGAGATGATTTAATCATAGGATACAACAAATCCAGGAATTTTCCTCTCAGTAGCATAGCACTGTTTATAAAATGAGGTATGATAGATTTTACACGAGACTGCAAAATAATCATACCCTTTATCATATATTTCTCCAGCCATTTTGCTTTGTTAATGGTTGCACTTTCAAATGTTGAGTTTTTACATCGCTGTTAATACACTACTTTAAAAAAAAAAAAGCTATTTAACATTGGCCCCTCTTACATTAACTGCTCTTGCCATGTATTTTAGATGATCTCCAAAGCTTTCTGTCAACATGCAAAACACAACCAAAAGGACTGTCCTATTCACAGTCACTGATAATTGTTACCAGTAGAACCACGTTGCATGTTTAGTCCAGATTAGATTGACATGTCGTGGTCTAATTCAGTTGAAATGGAAAAATATTTTTATCTTTTATATTCAATATATTGTACTTGGTTGAGGTGAAACAATGAAGGGAAAATGAGTGGGGAACTTAAAAATTCAGTGGAAGAGAAAGATATACAAACAACTAATGGAAATATAAGGCTGAATGAAATACATATTATTCATTCATTCATACATACTATAGGTAAATGCATTGCTATGGGAGCGAAAGTGAAAAAGCAATTAAACTTAAGAGGAAAACTGGGGAAAGTGTCACAGACCTGTGACAGCTGAGCTGGGCTTTCATGGATGGGTTGAATTTTCTTCTGTAAAGGAGTGGGTAGGGGCTGGCACTCTGGGCTGAGAGAATATCAAGGGCAGGCAAAGATAGAGGAGTGTGCAAATATGTTTAGGAAACCACACATGGCTAAGGGAATTGGAAATATGACTAGAGAATTGGAATAAAACGGAGGTGGACCAGGGCATGACACAGGCAGCAGCAGTAGCCGTGCTTGGTTTGCCAGACTTAGCAAATAAAAATGATCAGTTACAATTCTCTTGAAAGGACTTCCTCAGTAAATCTGTTTCACATAAATTCTTGTTTTAGGTTTTGCTTCTAGGAGGCCTGAACTAAAGCTAAGTCCTATATGATCTGGTCACTGCATACCTTGCTAATCTCATTTCATACTGCGTTTTCTCCTATGTATTTGATTCCAGCAGTGCTGGCCTCCTTGCTGTGTGTTGGTATGCTAAGCATCTGCTAATTTTAGGGTATTTAAACTTATTCTTCTCTCCATTTGAAACTGTTAATGTCAACAGTTAATGTCAGTCCCCTCTAGATCCTATTTATCTCTCTTTATCTATCTATCTATCTACATCCTCACCAACACCTATATCTGTATCTATATTTGCATCTGCACCTACACTTACAGCAATATCTATATCGGCATCTGTCTCTTTATTGTTTTGGCCACATTAGTAGATTTTTTTAATCAATGATACCCAATTAGTTACATGTGTCTCAGATGGTAAAGAATCTGCCTGCAATGCCGGAGATCCAGTTCAATCCCTGGGTTGGGAAGATCCCTTGGAGAAGGGAATGACAACCCACTCCAATATTCTTGCCTGGAGAATCCCATGGACAGAGGAGCCTGGCTACAGTCCATGGGGTCACAAAGAGTCAGACATGACTGAATGACTAAAACACAACACACACCAGTAACCATATCTTTGATTAGTTCCCTCCTAGGGTGACTCTGGGTTTGGTCCTACAGACTTGATCAGTTGGACATCAACACATGACGTAAGCAGCAACTTCTTAAGTGCTGAAACATTGAGATTTATCCTTTAGAATGCTGTTGCCAGCTTGTTCCAAGCTTGGGCTAGTCTGTTGAAGAGACCACATAGAGGAGTATCTCGGGTCTGACTGATAGCTTTAGATAAGCAACAGTTATGCCACTGAGGCCACGTAGGATCATTCAGCTTCTCCAGTTGAGATGCCAAGTGATTACAGCTCTATTATCCAGGGGTGACCAGCCAAAAGCTGCCCAGCTGAACCCAGCCCAAATTGCAGAATCTTAAGCAAATCAGTGGTTGTTACTTTAAACCTCTGATTTGAGGGTATTTGGTTACATAGCAATTGATGAGTGATAGAGCTGTAGCATACTTATTTGGAAAATATTTGTCCCCTATATGATCATTCCCAATACCTCTATTGCAGTAACCCTAACCCTAGCCAGAGTCATCTGTCATTTACTTCACTCCATAATCTAACATTACATGGGTTCAATCCCTGGGTGGGGAAGATCCCCTGGAGGAGGGCATGGCAATCCACTCCAGTATTCTTGTCTGGAGAATCCCACAGACAGAGGATCCTGGCGGGGTACGGTCCACAGGATTGCAAAGAGTCGGACATGACTGAAGCGATTTAGCACGCATAATCTAACATTATACTACGTACGGTAATCTAATCATTTAGGGAATCAAATGATTTGCTGAAGACTTTGACTTGCAGCCAGATCCTTTCATCACTCTCTTTCCTTAGTTTCCTGGGATCTTAACTAATTTCATTCTACCTTTTTATTCCTCACCTGGTATCTTCCTTTGATCTTGTGGTATTTCTCAAGTTTATTCCAGTTGTATTGACCATACGGAGTTAAAAGACACTCAGTGGTCAGAGGAATAATTAGCTAAACTCTTCTAGTTTAGATTTTTTAATCTTTAAAATGGGACAGTTGGAATGTATTTATATTCTTGGTGATCCTCAACCAGGTTCAATATTTAATCTTTAACCCGTATGGTAATTTTCCTATTGTTTCTATTTCTGTATTGCTTTTTTAAAAGTCCATCCCATTAGACTTTAATTTCATGGGTAAAGTATTCTGTTTGTTAAAAAGAAAAAAAAAAAGAAGAACTCCAGAGCTATTGAACATAATTTTCAGTTGTGGTTCTTCAGGATTCCAAATTTAGATATAAAGTTATTACACAAAGTATTTTACTAACTGAGCTGAGCTCCAGTTTTCCAATTTATTTAATGGTCTTTTCCTTTGTAGATTTGCTGATATGATGAGATAATGAAAATATGGAGTTCCTTGGGCAGCTCCTATAAGACAAGGTAGGCAATAAATACATGATAATCATTATCATCATGATAAATATTAATTTTAACAAGGTGAGTTTCTCAAGCACATTCTTCCAGCTAAGTCTGAAATTACTGACCTATTCTGATATATTTTGAAGACTTTCTATGATTTATTTCCCTGATGTTTTATGGAAATTGAATGACATTGGTGGATTAATGATAGTAATGCCTGGTAATTATTGAGCACACATCACGTGGCAGGCACCACTCTAAACATTTTTCATGTATTAACTTGTTGAATACTCACAAGAACCCTGTTAAAGAACATACGGTTTTTCTCCCTCTTTTACAGTAGAGGAAATAAGATGTGAGAAGTTAAGTAACTTTTAGAGGCAGCTCAGCCAATAGGGGCAGAACGAGACTCTTACCCAAATGAGTGTAGTTTTAAATCTATACTCATAACTCAGCTGTGTACTCTTGCCTTTCCAAGATTCATTTTGATGAGTGTTTGATGGATTACTTCTACTACAAACACCAGATTTCTTATAAAAGTTGGTTTGTTCTTTGTTCTGTACACAGGCTTTCCTTTGTGATTTACATTGTTTTATTCTGATTTCAGCTCAATGGGTAATCACCTTTTCTCTGCATCCATGACTAAATCTTACTCTGTGGAAAACGAAATCCATCCCTGCCTTCTCATCTCTCTCTGTGACAGGAGGAACCACCCGGAGTGAGACAAGAACTCTTTCCTACTTGAATTATAGAATTGAGAGTACCTTAGAGATCATAATCTAACCTTCTCCCTACATATACAAAGGAACTGAGGCCACGAATGATTCTGTTAATTTCATTATTTTATTCAGTCATTCATTCTATCATTCAACAATAGTTGAAGTACCCTAAGAACAGTTTATGTGTGTGTGTGTTCTCAGTTGCTCAGTTGGGTCTGACTCTTTGCAACCCCATGGACTGTAGCCTGCCAGGCTCCTCTGTCCATGGAACTTTTCAGGCAAAAATACTGGAGAGGGTTGCCATTTCCTTTTCCAGGGGATCTTCCTGACGTAGGGGTCGAACCCGCATCTCTTGCCTCTCCTGCATTGGCAGGCGGCTTCTTTACCACTAGCGCCACTTGGGATGCCCAGGAACCAGTTTATACTTTGCACTGAAACAAGTTATTTCCCTGAGAGCTGTGGAGAATGTCAGTTGATACCCTAGGAGTTGAGGGCAGCTGAGAGCTCACAATCCAACACTAAGAGGACTGTCAGATTGCCATGATTTCTAAAATGCTGGGGTCACATTTTAAATAAAATGATCCTCAGAACTTCCCCAAGTATTGTTGGTCTCCCTCCTCTAAGTTGTTTTAACGCCCTGAGTCATATCATATTTCTTTTTTTTTTTTTTTTCATATTTCTAACAAAACATTTTTGCTCGAATCTAAGTTTTTTAATAGGACACATGTCAATTCGTCATACTCTTGGGGCAAAGACAACTCACTTTGAGCTATTCAGTGCATTTGTATTGAGTTTTTTTAATATATGCCATTTTGGTTAACTCATACTGTACTTGAAATTGCTTTTCAGAAGGAGTAAGTGACCATTTCAAACCATGCTATTTAGAAAGAACAATTTCATTTTAAACAATTCACCACAGGTCAGCTCATTTCAGAACTCCTGAAATCCAGTGGCCTATCATTATGACAGTTAGTTGAAATTCTCTGTGGAAGGATTTCTATCCTATATTCTGACATAATGGAAGGAACTAAAATGTTACAGACATATCACTTTCTTCTTTTTCCTAATACAAACATTGATTTGCCTGCAATTTAAAATTTAAAGTTATTTTTCAAGATCCATCATCCTTGGCTTGCCTATAACAGGGTTGTTATGGGAATTTCATGGGGTGATTTCGTGCTATTGAGGCATTTTTTACTTGTATAAGGATATATGCTAGGGGTTACCGTGTGCTGGGAATTATGCTAGGTGTCTGAGCTACAAACATGAAAACATGGCAGAGAGTTCGACGGAGTGATGGAACTAAATGTTTTAGAGTCTGTAAGTCTGAGTCAGACATATTGTTGGGCACTCTATATATGCCAGTTCATTTAGCTTTTTAACCCTATGGGGTATGTATTCTGATTTTTCAGATACAGAAGCTGAGCTCAAAAATATCAGCAAAACTCAGATCACTCAGTTTAATAAGTATGATAGAGGAGAAATATGGTATCATGTAATATTTATTAGTTTATATGTATGAATTCTAAAACAGAATTATAAACAAATGACCTGGGAACTAAGGAGAACACAAATTATTCTTTCTAGGGTGCTGCTCTAAGGTAATATTTTAGTTAGGCTTTGGGAGTTGTATGAGAAAGAGGTGGAACTAGTGGACTTCCGGATTAGAGAAATGGAATAAAGACGTTCTTTCAAAGATGAAACTGCATGAGACAGGGAGTAGTCAGGCATTTCTAAGGTATAGAATACATTGCAGGAGGGGATGCAGAGCAGAGTGGGCCTAATAAATGCTATTAATGTGTCAGTCCACATCCTGAAGTTTACCTCCGCTTTCCCCTGAAGCTTTTGTAGACAATTTCTCAATTTCAACACAAATCTCTGCTTCTCTGCCTGGTAACTTTTTTTGGCAACAGAGACCTTTGTTCAACTGCAGATGGGTGCAACCTGGATGTGTGAGAAGGTTAACAACCTCAGGAGTGACCCTCAACCAATGGGCGAAGGGACTTAGCGGTTAATGCTTTAGTCCCTTGGTCCCTTGGTCGGGAAACCTGAGACTCACGCCCCACAGTTTCACAGGGGCCTTCCGGTAGAACTGAACTGCAGCTGCCTGGCTTTTAAATGCACATTTTAGGGTCTTTTCTCACTTTCCTGTCTTTATTATTCTTTGAGCAGGTATTCATTTATTCAGGTCAAATTGCCTTTACCCGAGTCCTTGTTTTAGAGTCTGCTTTGTGAGTGGGTGGGACTCACAATAACAGGGCAGGGAAAGTGGGAGCAGAGGAAGAGATGGGTGGGAGTCCCTCCTTACATGTTAAGAGACATGGATTTTACCGTGAAGGAGAGGGGAAGTCATTAAAGGCTTTAAAGAGGAAAACAATGTCAAGTTTTAATTTAGAAAGATCACTCAGGCTATGTGGTTAAGATACAGTGGAAAGGTCAAGGCTGGTCAGGGAGACTACTGGGGGAATTTTTGCAGTCATCCAGTAGGCCTCAGTTTGAGCTATTGATGTAGGATTGGTGACAGATTGAGACTTTTAAGATGGTATATGAAAGGGGATGGTTAGTACATGTATCAGCCAAGATAACAGCAACAAATGGATGTGTATTCAAAATAGGTGAATTTAAAGAATGTATAATAAAGGAACTATTATAAAAATTGTGTGCAGGATAAAGCAAAACCATGAAACATAGTATTCCAAGGCAGGTAAAAGCAGAGGAACTTTTTCTACCCTAGACCCAAAAGGACATTGCCCAAAGAATGGATTCCAGAGCCTAAAGGAGAGGGTAGTACAGACAAGTCCCCTTGAGCAGAGGGTTGACCAGTCCTGAGGCTGAACCAGTCCAAGGACACTCTGTGGGGAGGAAGCCAGAGGAAGAAATGCCCAGAATTCTTTCTCTTCCCTTAAGTATCCTGATGCAGCTCTCCACTGACAAAACCAATTGGAAATCAGAGGGTAAGGTCACATGTTGGTGTAGACCGTACAAATCTGCCACCTGGGATGAAGGGCAGAAGGTCAAAGGAAAAGGGTGGATCTGAAAGGCAAAAGAAAGATAGCACACAGTGTCCAGCAGGAAGACCAGAACGCAGAACCAAATGATTTAGGACAAAAATTAGAGGGGAAAGAAGGGAAGACCCTGCCTGCCTTGCAGAGGCTTTCTTAATGTGCTCTGTAATGGTCTCCTGTCTAGGTGAAAGGTGGGTACTGTGCTTGGATAGGGTGTGATGGCATGGGCGCTGGGAAGAAGCAGGCTGACAAGAGTGTGAGGCTATGAGATCAGAGATGGGACCAGTGTCTGTGCTTAGTCCAGGGGTTGTTGGATCTAGGTGGCCTGAAGCTGTGTAGAATGTATGTGTGAGTGGTGTGTGTGTGTGTGTGTGTGTGTGTGTGTGTGCTCAGTCGCTTAGTCACGTCTGACTCTTTGCAACCCCATGGATTGCAGCCATCCAGGCTCCTCTGTCCATGGGATTCTCCAGGCAAGAATACTGAGTGGGTCCCCAAGCCATCCTCCAGGGCATGTTCCCAACCCAGGGATTGAACTCATGTCTCTTGCATCTCCTACATCGGCAGGCAGACTCTTTTCCACTGCACCACCTGGCAAGCTTGTCGTGCTGCAGTCCATGGGTCGCAGAGTCAGACATGACTGAGTGACTGAACTGAACACTTGGGAAACCCTGCCTTAGACTAAAATGAAACATCTCTAAAAGTTCCTTTTTTCTCTGAAAATTGAGATGAGAAATGACACTTTCACATCCACATGTCCACTTCTCAGCTCTGAAATGTGAAGACACACACAGACACATACACACACTTGTGAACTTGTGATGCTGAAAAGTACATTGGTTTTGATAATATTTCTATTAAGCATCTGGTGATAGGTCCTAAGAAACTGGAATATTCATTTTCCTGTTCTTTGCAGGCCAGAGAACAGTCAGCCATCTGCAACTTTTTTGTGTTATTACTGTGACTAGTTCATCTGTGTACAAGTGGGAAACAGGACTGCAGTCATTACTGAAGAGGTGTCTGGGAAATCAGTGCCCTAGCAAAGACTCCTGCCTTCCTGGGGAATAGAATCCATCAGAACCAGGTCTGTCTCATTTTGCTAGACAGACAGTATGTCTGAGAAAAGCCTTGGTCTTCAAGTTAGCGATTCAAGGTTCAAATCCTGACTTTACCTCTTCCCTATGTAAGATTTAGCTGGTTACACATACCTTCAGTTTCTTATCTGTAGGATCCAGAAAATGAGTCTGGCTTACTTTTTGCAATTGCTACAAGGCAATTTATGCAAAGCACAGTCATTTACTGCTTATTTCTATCTGAGAACTATGTCTATTTATATATAGATAGTTTCCATCGTGTCCCCATCTATATATATTTCTATATAAAGAACTATCACTATTTATTTTGTTACAACTTTCTACTGGGTGGAGACAGAGTCCTTTGTTCCCATGGCTTGTAGACTTTTAGAAGAAAATGCTAAATTCTAGGTGGAAACATTGTTATGAGCATGGGCTATTTGTTCAGATGGATTTGGGTTTTAAGCCAGGCTCCTCCATTTATCAACTGTTAAAATCTAGGCAAGTTTCTTAAATTCCACTCAATTTCCATACCACTAAACTGAGAATAATAATATTCGTGTCACAGGATTATTGCAAGAGTAAATTAGATGATACACAAAAAGGATTAGCATTCACCATGGAGAATGAGCACTCTGCTAATGGTAAATACATTTCATTGGCTGGTAAGCTTCTTTTCTCCTTCTCCCAGTCCTCTTCCCCAACTCTCCCATCCCTTCCTTTTTCTCCTTCTCCTCTTGCCTGAGACTAAACCCTCAGGGATGCTAGAATGAGTATGATGTGACACTTGGCCTAGAGATGAGTCTAGAAACTTTACATATATTAGTCTATTTCATCCTCACAAGAAACTTATAGTCCCCATTTGACACATGAGTAACCAAGACTCAGAGAGGGCATATGACTGCCAGAGTCACACAGCTGATAACTGGCAACACGAGTTTAAACATGGATTTGCCCAGCTCCACAGTTCTTCCTACATCTCCATTCTGGCTCACGCAAAATTAAATGTGCCTATGTAGTATAGGAAAACACTCTGTAATATGTGAAGTGATACATGTGAAATGCTCTTATTTTATGTACTGTAAAAATGTTAACAATTACACTCCTGGCTTGGCACAGAGGCCTTTAACATACAGTCTGACACACCAGGCGGATGAGGCTGTTTGGTTCTACGTTGACCGACAGGGTAGACTGAGCGAAAACTGCAAGGGGACTGTTCAGTGATCCCTGTCTTTTCAGGCACAGGGAAGGACAAGTAAGACAGGCCAGCAGTCTATTTCCTCCCCATGGTGCAGTTGAGAACCAGCTGTGAATGGTGAGGGGGTGGGTCCACAAGTGACCCAGAATGTGGTTTCCATCAACAGGCAAGCTGGCTTCCAGGAATCTCAGTCCCAGAATAGTTAAGGAGAGTAACAATGGGAAGCGTACTGCACATCCGGTTTGATACCAGGGTATGGGGATGGCCCACTGCCTGGGTCTGTAAAAGCCATTTACTGAGCTAAGAACTTAGCTGAAATAATAATTTAAGCATCCAATTAGCACAACAGCTGGATTTTTAATTCTTCTTTTTTTTTTTTTTTAAAATCTTCTTCACAAGTGAACTGCCTTCTAAAAAAACAATGACCTATTTTTAAACTCACATGTTACTGGCAGAGCAAAAATTCTGGTTAAGGTGCACTAGACTATCACTGATAGTGATAATGAAGGAAGAAAAAAGTAAATGTCTGAATAAAGGTCCAACCAGAGATGTTTGATTAGTTTTTACCCTCTCTTGCTTGCCTTCCATCCCTCCTTTCTTCCTTCTTCTTCTATTATTTCTCTTCCTTATTCAATTGAAAAACAATAATACAAGTTTTTAGGAGAGTGGTGATGTTTTTCTAAGGCTAGGGGTGATACTAAAACTTCTTTGTGGTTAATTCAGAAGGCCCAAGAGAGGTCAATGTGATTAACTCTGTGACTTTCTTAAATGTCTTAATCACGTGAATATTTTTTTTTTCCTCCAGGACATTATCTAAAATCCAGCAGAAGAATTTCAACATTTTCCTTGGAAGCTTCTTAAAGTCACCTAACTTCATGTCTCCTCCTTTTAAGCTCACTTAAGCAAATCTGCCATTGTGCACAAAGTTCCATTTAACCTATGATGTGTTACATGGGCTTATTTAATCGAAGGGCTTCCCTGATAGCTCAGTTGGTAAAGAATCTACCTGCAATGCAGGAGACCTGAGTTTGATTCCTAGGCCGGGAAGATCTGCTGGAGAAGGGATAGGCTACCCACTCCAGTATTTCTGGGCTTCCCTTGTGGCTTAACTGGTAAAGAATCTGCCCACAATGTGGGAGACTGGGGTTCAATCCCTGGGTTGGGAAGATCTCCTGGAGAAGGGAAAGGCTACCCACTCCAGTATTCTGGCCTGGAGAATTCCATGGACTGTATAGACCATGGGGTCTCAAAGAATTGGACACAACTGAGCAACTTTCACTTATTTAATCATAAGTGAAAAATGGAGGAAAAATGCCATTGAGACAAGTCTCATAAGCAGTTCTTTTCTGTGAAGTTAATTGGAGTTGGTGGCATTCCTAATCATTTAATCTATCTGTATACTAATTTATACATATTTATCTATAGGTAGATATATACACACATCAGGATATCAGCTTTATTGCTGAGCACATCGATTCTAAATACGGCTGCTTTGTGTGTTATGTTCTGTACTAAGAGCATCATATAAATGATATTAATTAATTCTCCAGTGATCTGGTAAGAGATATATCATTTATTGCATTTTATAAAAGAAGAAACCCAAGATTAGAGAGGTTAGGCAACTTTCCTAAGTCAGAAAGTGGCAATTTTCATATCAGGATTTATTTCCCAACTGAGATTCTTTCAAATGTCCATTCTATTTCCCTCCTTTTTCATTAGAAGACTATAACTTCTTCCCACTTGGTAGCTAAGTAAAGTAAACATAGAAAGCATTGCTATACCTACTATACACATGAGAAAACAGTACCAGAGATCCTAAAGTGATTGGTTCACAGCAATGCCAGAGACTTCAGGGATTTTTCTCAGGTAAAGTGAATGAATCACTATGATAATGAACTGTCATATTATCAAGATATTTTATTAAGTTAAAATTTAAAAAGTGTCTTTTTCTTTGCCCAAGAGAATTCTCTACAGAAAAAGATGATTTTTAATGAGAAATGAAAACCATGACAACTAATGCAACAGGGAGCAAGCAAGTGCAAGTGCTCAGTCGTGTCCAACTCTTTGTGACCCTATGAACCGTAGCCCACCAGGTCCCTCCGTCCATGGAATTTTCCAGGCAAGAATACTGGAGTGGGTCGCCATTTCCTCCTCCAGGGGATTTTCCTCACCCAGGGATCAAACCCGCATCTCTTGCGTCTCTTGTGTCTCCTGCATTGGCAGGCAGATTCGTTACCCCTGTGCAACCTGGAAAGCCTGTAATACAACAGGAAAGTGAAACATAAATGCTTTTATAGGATTGATGATTATCTTCTGTCTGCTCTGAAACTATAGGGAACTTTCATTTGTTTTCACCTGCTTGGTTTATCTCTAACTTTGCATCAATAGGTTTTATTTCTTGTGATTGTAACAAGATCATCATCAACTTTTCAACTCCCCTTTCACTGCAGGAAGCCCCAGTAGTTCTCACTGCCAGTAGGACTGTGAATCCTACAATAATTTCTGTAGGATTCCAAGGCAGGTTGTTAAGATACCAACCAAAGCAATGACAGACTAGACATCTTCATGGAAACACTGAAACTCAGCTCCAAGTCTTTCTTCCCATCTCATTCCCAGTTCCACCACAGTACAGTTTCCTCAGATCTTATAACCTTTTATCATATTGACTGAATACTGCTGCAAATGGATCCTTAGTTGGGTTATTTTCTTCTGGCCCTTACTGTGAAAATGAACAATTCACTTGGATTTGACCTGTCTAGCGGAGATATAGTATGAAGCACATGTAAAATTTTCAATGTTTTTACTAATGACATTTTTCAAAAGAAAAAGGTAAGCTTAGTTTTAATAATTTTCTTAGCCTAAAATATCACATATAGTATATAACCAATGTAAAAAAAATTAATGAGGTGTTTTGCAGTCTTCATACCAAGTTTGTGAAATATGATGTATATTTACACTTTATAGCATATCTCAACTTGAACGAACCACATTAAAAATGTTCACTAGTCACATGTGGTTTAGTGCCTACTTTATTGGACCATGCAGGCCTAGCCTTTGCAATTATGGAGATAAAAATGGGATTTTGCATGATGAAAACTTGCATTAAAGACTTTGTCATGAAATTTTAATTAAAAACAAGAACCAGTCTGTCAAATATTTATTAAGTGCCAACTATGTACCATACTAGGTGCTAAAGATATAAGAAAAGTAAAGTTGTTAGAAAGAAGTTTAAAATATAACTTTTCCATTGTTCCATCACCAAGGAGCTAAATCCCTCTAAATGGCTGCAGTGGGGGAGGTGTTGGTAGGATGAAGAATATGAACTAGTATTACAAAGGAATTTCTTTTAGTACTCATTTTTCTATCCAATGGGAGAACTATTTTTTATAGCTAGGACATTAATGAAGTCACTCTCCCAACTGCATTCCTTCCCTATTTTCCCTCCACCCAACCCAAAGAACTAAACAAGGTTCCTTTCACTCGCACAGCTTCAGGATAAGAAATTCAGAACAGAGGGACAAGATGCCCCCAGATCATAATGCTCTCAGGGAGAGAACCAAAGACCTAGCCCTACACAGGGAGAAAATCTGATAATTACTATCAAGCCTTTTTACCAGCTGTGTGATACAATGGGCAAATGTTTCTTTATTTTTAAATCTAGACTTTGGATTTTTTGATAGAGAATAAAAGACGGTGCTGTCTTTATTCAATAATGGCCTTGGTATAAGAAAGTGACATCCCTGTGTAGCTTAGGATGAGACAAGATTAATATGGCACAAATCAAGAAATTCAACAAAATGGAGAGGAACACTCTGCCAGATGAGATCTTCTTGGGTTAAGGGATTACTTTTCAATAACTGTTCATAGGGAAGAATTTAGGATTCTAAAATAGGGCTTGTCTGCATATCTTTTATAAGTCATGATATTGTAAAATCCTTCTGAGGTCTGGTTTCTGAATTCTTTGCCCATATCCTCTACTTTCTTCTTGTTATTCAGTTGTTCAGTCACATCCAACACTTTGTGACCCCATGGACTACAGCATGCCAGGCTTCCCTGTCCTTCACTATCTTCTGGAATTTGCTGACTCATGTCCATTGAGTCAGTGATGCCATCCAACCGTCTCATCCTCTGTCACCTCCATCTTCTCCTGCCCTCAATCTTTCCCATCATGAGGGTCTTATCCAATGATTATGTTCTTCATATCATGTGGCCAAAGTATTGGAGCTTCAGCTTCAGCATTGGTCCTTCCAATGAATATTCAGGGTTGATTTCCTTTAGGATTGACTGGTTTGCTCTCACTGAAGTACAAGGGACTGTCAAGAGTCTTCTCCAACACCACAGTTCAAAACTGTCAATTCTCTGGTACTCAGCCTTCTTTATGGTCCAACTCTCACATCCGTATATGACTGCTGGAAAAACCATAGCTTTGACTATATGCATCTTTGTTGGGAAAGTTATGTGTTTGCTTTTTAATATGCTGTCTAGCTTGGTCATAGCTTTTCTTCCAAGGAGCAAGTGTCTTTTAATTTCATGACTAAAGTCTGTCCGCAGTGATTTTGGAGCCCAAGATAATAAAGTCTCTCACTGTTTCCCCATCTATTTGCCATGAAGTGATGGGATAGGATGCCACGATCTTCGTTTTTTGAATGTTGAGTTTTTAAGCCAGCTTTTTCACTGTCCTCTTTCACCTTCATCAAGAGGCTCTTTAGTTCCTTTTCACTTTCTGCCATAAGGGTGGTGTCATCTGCATATCAGCCAGCAATCTTGATTCCAGCTTGAGCTTCTTCCAGCTGGCATTTTGCATGATGTACTCTACATATAAGTTAAATAAGCAGGGTGACAATATACAACCTTGATGTACTCCTTTCACAGTTTGGGACCAGTCCACGTCTGGTTCTAACTGTTGCTTCTTGACCTGCATACAGATTTCTCAGGAGGCAGGTCAGGTGGTCTGGTATTCCCATCTCTTTAAGAATTTTCCAGTTTGTTGTGATCCACAGAGTCAAAGCCTTTAACATAGTCAAGGAAACAGAAGTAGATGTCTTTTCCTGGAATTCCCTTGCTTTTTCTATGATCCAATAGATGTTGGCAATTTGAGCTCTGATTCCTTCCTCTGCCTTTTCTAAATCCAGCTTGTACTTCTGGAAGTTCTTGGATCAAGTACTGTTCCTAGCTTGAAGGATTTTGAGCATTATCTTACTAGCATGTGAAATGAATGCAATTGTGCTGTAGTTTGAACATTCCTTGGCATTGCCCTTCTTTGGGATTGGAATGAAAACTGACCTTTTCTAGTCATGTGGTCACTGCTGAGTTTTCCAAATTTGCTGCCATATAGAGTGTAACACTCTAGCAGCAGCATCTTTTAGGATTTGAAATAGCTCAGCTGGAATTCCATCACCTTCAGTAACTTATTTTGTAGTTATGATTCCTAGGGCCCACTTGACCTCCAGAATGTCTGGCTTTAGGTGAATGACCATGCCATAATGGTTCTCTGGGTCATTAAGACCTTTTTTGTACAGTTATTCTGTATATTCTTGCCACCTCGTAATCTCCTCTGCTTCTGTTAGGTCCATACCATTTCTGTCCTTTTATTGTGCCCATCTTTGCATGAAATGTAAAGATAGACCTTACTTGGCAATTACAGTCATGATTCTCATCCCCAGGACCACTTAAATGGAGCCTTGCAAAGAAATATGCTTAACAAGATTTGTTTCTTTCTGGTGTACTGTGAATTATACTAATAGTCTGTATAGGATGTCAAAAATGTTTATAGAAAAAAATTTATCAAAGCAAATGCCAAACGGATGGAACAGATAATATGCAAGTAGAAAGGCAAGAAAGATCAATGTGAGCCTTGTTGGTTGGGAGGTGAGACATGAACTGGACTCGAAAGAATGGGTAGAACGTGTACCATCATAAGCTGGAAAGTCATCAAGCAGAAAACCAGAAAGTTTCACTTGCTGTTTTTATTTATGGGCTGAACATGCAATTTAGGGAGCCCATGTGGCCTTTTCACAGTGTAGATAGCCTTAGTCTGGTCTTAATCAGGCTGTAAGTATTGGCTTCAGACTCTAGCTCAGGTTTTCTTTCCTGGCATTTTCTGTTGTTTAGAGGAAATGGGAAACACACTCAGCTCTGTACTTCGGAATATACCATGGGTATTGCTGTAATTAAATAAGGATTATTAATGAGAGGAGTAATAAAACAGTGATAGCCCAGTACCTGGAGACAGAACTGAAATTTACCAGAAATTGTACAGCTTTTGATTCATCTATCAGAGCACCCTCCTAAAGCAAACGTGAGAGAAGGTTAATCAATATCTATAATCCTTTAATAAATTGTTTTTAATGGAATGTGAGAGACTTGTTTCTTATTTGCTTTTCCTTTGTTTGGTAATTCAGCAGAGTGCACATCCTATCAATCCATTCTAACGAGTTCTTAGTTTATATATTTCATTTGTCCCTGATGACATATTAATAGTGGATTTGAGGGATTGTACTATTTGTAAGAAAACAGGCAAAGGAAAAAACATACTTTCCTTTGTCTAAAAATGAATCTCTACTGCTTAAAGAATCTAATATTTTCTTTACTTCCCATCCTCCCACCCTCTTGTTCACTTTTTCTCCCTCTCTGCCTCTCTGTTTTGGTTTGGTTCCTTTTATTTGTTAGAAGACAGTGATATTGTTCAATTATAACAGAGAATTTACTGTCTTCCAATTTTAAATTATTCTTCAGAAGAATTTGGATGTTCTTAATATATCATGTAAAATGTCATTTATCTTAAAAAATATGAAAATCTCCATGTAATTACGTGTTCTATATAGTATATTAGACCTCATGTTATTCACAAGGATCTCTGGATTCTATCTAGCTCCACCCCTATGAAATTTCTCTTGGGAAATTGACAAAATTCCTTCACCTGTCTGTGTTTAGGTTTCCACATCTGAATGTAAAGGGATGTCTTGAGAACCCAATACAACTATATCTGCAGAAGTGTGCTAAGAGCTTATCAAACACCTCCATCTGAAAGTTAATAGTCATATAGGCTATATGGGAAAATGTCTTTGATTTTGTCACATTTATTTATTACTGTTTGGCCTAAGAATCAGTATATTTGTTCAAAAGTTAAAGTTCTTTATATGAGTGAGTCTGTTTCTTAGATTCCTGTTAATATAATCAGTGGATTTGGAAATTTCATAGAGAGATAAACCACTAATTTCTTTCTGATTAACTATATGGCTTAGGCAGTTGGTTTATCCCAGTTTTTGTCTTAATGCACATTCACTTAAAAAAATTTCAGCTTATGTAAAAGGAAGAAGAAAATGAATTGCCTATGATACCATACCACTCTTCATCACAGTTAACATTCTAGTGTATGTCTTCTGGTAAATATATATATGTATATGCATATATTCATATATGAATACATGTTTATATAGCATGTAGATGTATAAATTATACATGATATATGTAAGCAAATATTATATTTTATATAGTATATAAATATATGTTAGATATATTATTTATTAACCTATTTGCTATGCTGTGCTGAGCCACTCAGTCATGTTTGACTCTTTGTGACCCCATGGACTATAGCCTGCCAGGCTCCTCTGTCCATAGGGATTCTCCAGGCAAGAAGACTGGAGTGGGTTGCCATGCCTTCCTCCAGGGGATTGTCCCAATCCAGGGATCGAACCCAGTCTCCCGCATTGCAGATGGATTCTTTACCATCTGAGCCACCAGGGAAGCCCATCAGCCTATATAAATAATGTATATAAATATATAAATGTACAAATAAATGTATATGTATACATATTTATATACACAATTATATGTATCTGAATATGTATGAATATACATTATAAAATTACCACCAGTATTGGTCATTTAATATATTCCTCTTAGTAGTTTTACTTACATATATATGTTTTCTATTTTTACATTACAAAAATGGGCTGTGATGAACGTTCCCATAGCTAAATTTTGCAGGCAATAATTTTTTATAAAATGTACTATTTTCCCAGTTCTGTTTAAGTCACATTTTGAACTGTGCTGTCTCTCTTTACATCATGGAGCTAAAACCAAATGCAAGCACATTTTGGCGGTTTTGGCCTTATTCACATGAAAAGCCCTGAATCCTACTCCTTCCTGTCTCTGTTCTTTGATTCCACTCTGCTTTTAGCACCCTCAGACCTACTTGGTTTTAGCTGTCATTCCTGAGCCCCAATTTAGCTCTTAGTCTTGACAACAGATCTGGCTTCTTTTCTCTAGCTTTAAACCTTGGCATTCTCCTCTGGATGCAGCTTACCCGCCCCAACTGGCTTCATTCCCTCCTGACCATTCTGGGAAACTGTGAAGCTCAATCAAGTCTGAGCTTGGCTGCCCTGTTCAGTCTGGCTGGAATTTAAATGCATGGCAGAATACAGTGTTTAGAACTCGAGGTTGTGGTCAGATTACAGAGGCCTTGAGTGCCAAAGTAAAGGGTTTAGACTCTTTTCTGTAGACACTGTAGCCTCAATTAAGGATTTTAAACAGGGTGTGCTTTAGGGAGATTAATTTGGGATTTGTACGTAAAATGAAATGCAGGGGGAAAGACCCGAGATGAGAGGCTATCAGTATGGACCAGGTGATGGATACTCTGCGTCTGTAATGAGTTAGAAAAAGAGGAAGAGGGGATGTCACAGTTTTGTTGTTGTTGTTGTTTGCTTTTTTTAGTAGAACTGGTGGGACTTGTAAGACACATGGATATTATTAGTACTAGTAATACTATAAACAATAATATTATAAAGATCTTACTGTGTACTAGGTACCACACTACGTATTTTAGCTCATTTAGCTCTTTCAACAATCTGAGATGAAAACAATTATTTTCCTAATTTTGCAAATGAAGAAATTTAGGATTAGAAAAGTTAATTAACTTGCCCAGGATCATATGGGTTAAGTGGCCTTCTAATCCAGATTTCTCAGTTTTCAATGCCTGTAATCCTGATTGAGTTAAAATGGAAGATAATAGCAGAAGTAAGGAACATGGAAGAGGACTGCATTGCTGCCTGTAAATATAAAGAGGAGGGATTTCTTAGGAGAAATCATTATTTTTAACTGTAGCTAAAACCTCAATGACTGTTTCTGATTTTCAGGATGGAATGCTTTTTATTCTGTAAAAGCTAGGAATAATCATCCCAGTCTTCCCCTCCTTCCCTAAAATCTCTCACAGAGCTTCCTATTCTTGTTTACATGGAATTGAGCAGCTTGCATTGTCAGAGCTTTGCCTAAATTGTGATTGCAGAATTAGCCTCCTGCTGTTATAACTCAGTGTTGTGAAATGAGATCTCATGATAAAGTTACAGTCACCCAGTTGACGCTGATACTTTTCAGTTGCTGTTTCCTCCCATACAAATAAAACTGCTGCCAAACATATTTATTAGTTCCTGATAAAAAGCATCTCTTGATTTTAATCCAATACAGTGCATTAAGTTAATTGTCAAGGTAATAGCAGTTTTGTCTTTGAAGGGTACTGTCATACAAAAAACCCTGGGATTGTCTTTTAGGTAAGTGCAAACCCTGTTCTAGGTTTTGTAAATGTATTAGCTTGGCCAAAAAGTTTGTTTGGTAAACCCAAATGAACTTTTTGGCCAGTCCAATAATACAGAAGATTCCCTCTCTTAAGGAGATTCACTTTCCATCATAGCTGCATATATACAGCCAACTTTTCCAGCTAGCTATATCAAAAGTAAACAAATGACTTTTACAAAAGATTAAATTATTACAGTAAAGGTTTTATACCTCTCCTGAATGAATGAATAAATGAATAAAATACATTTTAGTCAATTATTCATCAACCCTATAGCCTGCTTGTAAATAATTGGAGACTAGACCAAGTTAATGAAATGAGAGAAGAAAAGGAAATAACTGGTATAGAGATTGGGAAAGAATAGATAAAACTGTTTTGTTCACAATTGTTTATGTAGAAAATTCCAAGAAAAGTAAACACACACACACACACAAACTCCTTGAGTCAATAAGCAATTATAATAAGGCTGTAGAATACAAGGCTAATACACAAAAGTCCGTGATTGTCTATACATCAAAAATGAGCAATTGGAATTTGAAGTTGAAATCCTGATGCCATTTTTATTATCACCAAAAAAAGGTAAGAAATGCTTAAGCATAAATCTAATAATATATATATATAGGATCGATATTAGGAAAACTAGAAAACTTCTGCTTCATTGACTCCACTAAACTGTTTATTTGTGTGGATCACAACCAACTGTGGAAAATTCTTAAAGAGCTGGGAATATCAGATCACCTTACCTGTCTCCTGCGAAATCTGTATGCATGTCAAGAAGCAATAGTTAGAACCGGACATGAAAAAATGGACTGGTCCCAAATTGGGAAAGGACCATGTCAAGGCTGTATATTGACACCCTGCTTATTTAATTTATATGCAGAGTACATCATGCGAAAGCCAGGCTGGATGGAGCACAAGCTAGAATCAATATTGCTAGGAGAAATATCAATAACCTCACAAAGGCAGATGACACCACCTTTATGGCAGAAAGCAAAGAGGAACTAAAGAGCCCCTTGGTGGAAGTGAAAGAGGAGAGTGAAAAAGCTGGTTTAAAAACTCAACATTCAAAAAATGAAGATCATGGCATCCAGTCCCATCAGTTCATGGCAAATAGATGGGGAAACAATGGAAACAGTGACAGACTTTATTTTTGGGGGCTCCAAAATCATTGCAGATGGTGACAGCAGCCATTAAATTAAAAGACACTTGCTCCTTGGAAGAAAAGCTATGACCAGACTAGAGAGCGTATTAAAAAGCAGAGACATTACTTTGCTTGCCAAGTTCCATCTAGTCAAAGCTATGGTTTTTCCAGTAGTCATGTATGGATATTACAGTTGGATTATAAAGAAAACTGAGCAATGAAGAATTGATGCTTTTGAACTGTGGTGTTGGAGAGGACTCTTGAGAGACCCTTGGACTGCAAGGGGATCAAACCAGTCAGTCAATCTAAAGGAAATCAGTCCTGAATATTCATTGGAAGGACTGATGCTGAAGCTAAAACTCCAATACTTTGGCCACCTGATGTGAAGAACTGACTCATGGGAAAAGACCCTGATGCTGGGAAAGATTAAAGGCAGGAGGAGAAGGGGATGACAGAGGATGAGATGGTTAGATGGCATCACCAACTTGATGGATGTGAGTTTGAGCAAGCTCTGGGAGTTAGTGATGGACAAGGAAGTCTGGTGTGCTGCAATCCATGGGGTCACAAAGAGTTGACTCAACTGTGTGACTATACTGAACTGAACTGAATGAAAGAAATCAAAGATCTAAATGAACGGAGATAGTCTATATTCATGGATAGGAAGATTATTAAGATATTAATTCTCCCCAACTAGATCTATAAATTCAACACAATCTCAATCAAAATCCTAATGTCAACAAAATTGTTTTAAAGGAATAATTTAAGTGTATTTGGAAAGACAAATCTCCTAAGTAACCAACATAATGTTGTGTTGAATAGTATGTAATATTGACGAAAAAGACTAAAATTGGAGAATTACCTTGACCTGACTTCAAGACTTATTTTAAAACCATACTAATGAGTAAACTCCGGGAGTTGGTGATGGACAGGGAGGCCTGGCGTGCTGTGATTCATGGGGTCGCAAAGAGTCAGACATGACTGAACTGAACTGAATTGAATCAAGACAGATGTTCTGGTGAAAGAATAAACAAATAAATCAGTGGAACAGAATGGAGGGTCAAGAAAGAGACCCTTACAGCATATCTCTGACAAAGTAGCTGAAGCAATTCAATGTAGAAAGGGCAATCTTTTCAACAAATGGTGCTAGAATAACTGGACATCGACATGCAGAAAAATGAACCTAAACACACATCTTACACCATTTATAAAAATTAACTCAAAATAGATCACTGGCCTAAATGTAAAATGCAAAACTCTAAAATTTCTGGATGATAATTTAGGAGAAAATCTACATTACCTCTATTGGCAATGAGGTTTTTAAATACCAAAAACACAATCCCTGAAAGAAAATTCATAAGGCAAATTTCTTAAAAATAAAATTTCTGCTCTGCAAAAGGCACAGTTAAAAATATAAAGAGACAAATCACAGGCTGGCAGAAAATATTTGCAGAACATGTACCTGAGAAAGGACTTATATCCAAAATATACACAGAATTCAGCAATTAAACAGCAACAACACAATTATAAAATAGGCTAAAGATCTTAAACTCACCTCACCAAAGAAGATAAATGTGGAATAAACATATTAAAATTTGCTCAACATCATATGTTATTAGGGAACTTCAAACAATGAGACACCATTAATACCTATTAGAATTACTAAAATCTAATAACATAGCAGCACCAATTGCTAGCAAGCATGTAAGGCAACAGTAACTCTCATTTGTTGTTGGAGAGAATGAAAAATTCTACAACCACTTGCAGAGTTTCAGTTTCTTGCAAAGTGAAATGTAGTATCTTACCATGTGATTTTAAGATTACACTTCTAGATATTTACCCAAATGAGTTGAAAATATACACCCACTCAAAAGCCTGGACACAAATGTTTATAGTAACTTTATTCATGATTGCCTCAAATTAGAAACAGTCAAAATGTCCTTCAACAGGTGAATGGGTATGTAAACTGTGATATGTCTAAGCAATTGTATATTACTCAATGATAAAAAGAAATGAGCTATCTTTTCATCAAGCCATGAAAAGATACGGAGAAAACTTAAAGGCATATTGGGAAGTGACAGAAGCCAGCATAAAAAGTCTACCTACTGTATGATTCTAACTATATGACATTCCGGAAAAGGCAAAGCTACAGAGATAATTTTTAAAAGGCATGAAGGAGAGGGATGAAGCATAGAAAAATTTTAAGGCAGTGAAAGTAGTCTCTAGGGTGCTGTAATGTGTATATATGACATTACAGATTTGTCCAGACACACAGAACTATACAACATAAAGAGTAGACAGTAATACACACTATGGAATTTAATTAATAGTAATATATCAGTATGAGTTCATCAATGTAATGCATGTTCCACACTATTGCAAGATGTTAATAACAGGAGAAACTCTGTAGGGGAGATGGAGAATATAGAAACCCTTTCAAAAATCTGCTCAATCTCTCTCTAAACCTGAAACTTCTAAAATCCAAATGAAGTCTACTAATTAAAAAAAAATGTGGTGGTTAATATCACCACTGATATCAGAAAAGTCTTTATGTAAAGGAAAGCTGTCAAGGTCAAGGTAGTAGATGCAAATATTCCAAAATTTTGGTTTTTGCTTAAAACTCAAATTTTATCATCGGCAACAAATGCTGTCAGTTGTGTTCCTTGAAGTGACAGGTTTGTTTCATTCATTATCAAGAAAACTCTTGGAAAACATGTAAGTCTGAATAACCATAGTATGTCTGTTAGTCGTTCTTTCAAGTAAAAATGGTGATTGATGAAAAAAGCAGCTGGTAGAGCTCGTAGCTCAAGTCGTACATGTGCTTTTCTTCTTGAGAACCTTATACTATAGTATGCAGCAAAGAGGCTTTGTGTGTGCTCTCCATTTCATCGCAAAAATATTAAAATGATGTACTCAATGATCAGCATTTAATCCAAGTTTTTAGTACCCAATTAAAGGTATTCTTAAGTGAAATTAGCTTTTTAAATGCAGTACTCTGAGCAGTAGTATACTGGAGATACTGCCTTGATGTGGGTCAAGTTATCAGCAGTCTCATCCTTCCCTTTCCAGCCTCACCATTCCTTTTGTACCAGCGGTACAAATGTCAACCTGGTGAAAAAGGAAAATTCTGATATTATTATTAAAATAGTTTTGACCTTTAGATCTTCTGAATGGGTCTTGGGGTCAGTCCTGCAGGCATTGGTGGATCACAATTTGAAAAACATTGGCTTAAATTTTGGCTCTGTAAATCCTTCATATCGTCTCAGTGTTTAAAAATGTCTCTAAGGAAATTTCAGTATAATTTTTTTTCTTTCAATTTCAGCAGATTGGTCTGAATAACCTAGCTCATCATCTGAATAATTAGAAAGATATTTATTTGACTCGTTTAAAAAAAGAAAGGAACCTTCATTTTTATAGGTTTTGTTGTTTAGCCATCCTTTGGCTTTTTAGCTCTTTAAATTTTTCATCTATTTTTATATTCTGAAGTTTTTAACTGAGATCAAATAGACCATATTTGGTTGAAATTTTATAAAATTCTGAGACTATAAATTAGGGATGTTCTAGAGGATATTTGTATTTGCCTCTTGCATAGAGTCAGCTAGTATTAATCATTGGGGACCATTTTCTTCCCCTTGAGGATCTTGGTTAGTGTGGGGGTGAGTATCACATTGGCCCTTGTGAACAACTAGAACAACTTCGTCCTTCTCTTTGGCTTATTAAGCAAAATTCAAGTTTCAGTTGACTGATTTTTTCCTTCATTTTATTTCTTTACTTCCTCTTGAAGCAATTGGTATTAGCTTGCCTGTTTTTCTCTATTCAAGAATCTATTCATGTTTCATGAATGGGAGATGATAACATTTGGAAAGAAGACCCTGAATTTGCCTGGGATGTTCTTTATTGTTTTCACAGTACTACTCCTGGCAAAAATTGTATCTTTAAAATTTACCTGTCTCTTTTCTTTTTTTTTTTTTTTCTTTGAAGTCATTTTTATTTAGGTCATGTGCAACATATATTCTGATCCATAATATGTTCATTTTGAAAAATTTATTTTTTTTAATTTTTTTATTATTATTTTTTTTAATTTTTATTTATTTATTTATTTATTTTTGTCATACATTGATATGAATCAGCCATAGATTTACACTTATTCCCCATCCCGATCCCCCCTCCCACCTCCCTCTCCACCCGATTCCTCTGGGTCTTCCCAGTGCACCAGGCCCGAGCACTTGTCTCATGCATCCCACCTGGGCTGGTGATGTGTTTCACCATAGATAGTATACATGCTGTTCTTTTGAAATATCCCACCCTCACATTCTCCCACAGAGTTCAAAAGTCTGTTCTGTATTTCTGTGTCTCTTTTTCCGTTTTGCATATAGGGTTATCGTTACCATCTTTCTAAATTCCATATATATGTGTTAGTATATACAAGCAACTCCTGCAGCTCAATTCCAGAAAAATAAATGACCCAATCAAAAAATGGGCCAAAGAACTAAACAGACATTTCTCCAAAGAAGACATACAGATGGCTAACAAACACATGAAAAGATGCTCAACATCACTCATTATTAGAGAAATGCAAATCAAAACCACAATGAGGTACCATTACTCGCCAGTCAGGATGGCTGCTATCCAAAAGTCTACAGGCAATAAATGCTGGAGAGGGTGTGGAGAAAAGGGAACCCTCTTACACTGTTGGTGGGAATGCAAACTAGTACAGCCGCTATGGAAAACAGTGTGGAGATTTCTTAAAAAACTGGAAATAGAACTGCCATATGACCCAGCAATCCCACTTCTGGGCATACACACTGAGGAAACCAGATCTGAAAGAGACACGTGCACCCCAATGTTCATCGCAGCACTGTTTATAATAGCCAGGACATGGAAGCAACCTAGATGCCCATCAGCAGATGAATGGATAAGGAAGCTGTGGTACATATACACCATGGAATATTACTCAGCCGTTAAAAAGAATTCATTTGAATCAGTCCTAATGAGATGGATGAAACTGGAGCCCCTTATACAGAGTGAAGTAAGCCAGAAAGATAAAGAACATTACAGCATACCTGTCTCTTTTCTATCTCTCCCATTAGAATGTAAGCTCCAAAAATGCAGGGAAATGTTTTCTTGATCTTTGTTGTTTCCTTGTGTCTAGCCTGGGACACAGCAGATTCCCAGGAAATGTTTATTGAATGAATGAATGTGTGAAGTTCTAAATTCCATCTACTGATAAAGTTAAGCAATAAAACTGCTGCTCAACTGAAGATGGCAACTGACAGCCTCAAACCCAGAACCTTGACTCTCAGTTTTCCCCAAGGTCTTCTTGTTCTTACCATCTTTGTAGGCTCCTGTAGACATTTTAACTCTCTAGTCGATAGTGTTGCTTATGAATGAGTTGAGTGTATCCCAGAGAGTGAAGATGATTTGCCAGTGGTCACAAAGGATGGTTTCCAGTAGAACTTGAACCACAAGCACCTCTGCATGTGTCATACACAAATCTGCACTTTTCATAACTGTCAGAGACCAGAGCATCCCCTAACTGATTAACCACTGAAAAGATTTCTTCTTATCAACTCTGGTCAGAGAATTTGAGCTACTTAGGAGACTAATGGATGTCTTCAAAATGAGTACTACTTCTTCAATTTGTGAAACATTACATTTAAGCAAATAGCAACCTTTCACTGCTTGATTCTGGTGTAGGGATAGATATCCACCTCTCATTTCTCCCGAAAGCCTGTGATAAATATGACTCATATCTGTGTCAGATGAGCAATATCAAACCTTAGTATCATTTGTGTGCCTTTGAAATTCCTCTCTGCATTTCCCTGATCTTGTCAAACCTGACACTTTAAGGGTAGATCTTTCTTAACAGCCTTGTACAGTTAAACTATATAACAAGCTAGTTTCCAACCATTTAATTTTCTTTTTTAACATTTGCTTTTTGAAATTGCTTATATGTTAGGGCATTCATCAAACAAAACCCACATTTTGACACCCACATTAATATCAAAAGAGACCATTTAATGAGCAGTGTTCTTATCGGGAAAAATGAAGAACTCCTGAATAGTAGAATAATCTAGATTGCACAAAAAGTGTAACATTACTTCGGGAGAGGTAGGGAGGGGTTTGAGATCTGCCTAATGACTGGATGGGGCAAGTCTTTCTGCTGCTGTAGGCTTCCTGGAATTATTTCCCTGTTCTGCTGTTGTACTGGTGCATGAGGAGGCAAAATCAAACTAAAACAGGTCCTTGTTTTAGGGAGAGATGAAGAAAGCCGGCCTCCTCCCCCGTGACTCACCCACTTGGCTATGAGGTTGAAGGAGTCTTTTTTAAGGCTGAGAGGAGAGTGGAGGAGGTAAGAGGAAAGCTCTGGAAGGCGATGCAGAAATTAAGTCTTTTTAATAGTGCATAGGAAGGTGCAGATGTGGAGTAGATGAAAACTTGGTCTTGCCAGAAAGCATGCAGTTTGCAGATAAGTGATATTTGGAGAAATGAACACCCAAAGTAGGTTGTAGGGCAAACCTATAAGGATTGGTTGATGAGGAATCCCAGAATCCTTCTGTGTTCATCCTTTTTGAGCCTGGGAAGTGTCTAGAATAGGACCTGTAGCCTAATAGCTGCTAAATAAACAACAGCTGTAATTATTGTCATGGATTCCTTGGGCCTCTCTGCTCTGTTTCCCAGCTGGCACCAGTAGTAAAGAACCCGCCTGCCAATGCAGGAGGCCTAAGTGACCCGGGTTTGATCCCTGGGTCGGGAAGATCCCCTGGAGAAGGGAATGGCAACCCACTCCAGTATTCTTGCCTGGAGAATCCCATGGGCAGAGGAACCTGGCAGGCTTCAGTCCATAGAGTCTCAGAGTCAGACACGACTGAAGCGACTTTGCACACACTTCACAAGTGATGTGGCGAAAAACAGTGAGCAACACTTTAAGAAAACAAAGGACCCACGTATCCCAAATGCCTCTTCCTAATTGCTTGATTATAGTCAAGTCATTTAAGTTTTCTGGGCTCCAATTTCCCCATCTGAAAAATGAGGGTAATGCCTGTCCTATTCATCAGCATGCTACGCAGCATTGAAAGGAGAGTGAGAAGATGGATATAATAATGTTTTATTAAAAAAGTTATGAAGGATGGCATGTGATGATGGTGATGAAGATATTCCTAGCTAATTCTGTGCTATGGAAATTTCACATCAATAACATTAAGTGTTCTGATTAAAACAACAACAACAACAAAAACTTGTAGAGTAAGTATTCCACAGCTAAGGAAATTGAAGCTCAGAGATGATACTCAAGGTTGAATTGGACAAGTAAGTAGTAGGATTAGTTTTCTAACTTAGGTCTGTGCTTTTTTTTTTTTTTTTCATTATGCCATGCTGCCTCTGATTCTCATTATTAACTTTTATTTATTAAGATTTCACTATAAGCCAGACATTACTCCACGGCCTCTGTATGTTTCACTGCATTTGGATCTTCACAGCACTACCCAGAGGGTATTTAAATAATGTTATCATCGTTTTACAGTTGAGGAAATATCATCACTTACTGCTATTCTATTCATTGTACACGAGGCCAGCTCCAACCCTCGGAAAGCTTTAGTCTAACTGGGTCACAGAGGGTTCCAGCTGCCCACCCACTACCGGCCCCACAGGGATTCAGGAGAGCGCTATTTATGTCTCCTGCCCTTCCCACAGAGCCGGGCACCCGGCTCCCTGGGGGAGGACTGCTCTTTGGAATTCCTGGCACGGGCTCCATCCTCCTCCTCCTCATACGCTGCTCATCTCTCCCAGTGCCCATGTTCACAAGCAAGCACGGCCCTAGCTGAGGGGTAGCAAATTGGTGACTGATCTCTGGTCAAAGCCCCTAGCATCTCACTCTTCGGAAAGAGTGCTAGGGGTGAATTCCCAGGGGCAGGATCCTCACCTGCAGCCAGCCCTCTGGGAAAGTTTGTTGGAAGGATTTCTCCACCTACCGAGTCCAGGTTTTTGGTGCAGCTGGGTTTGCTGCGAGTCTCTGGGCATTTCCTTCCCTTCTCTGCAGCCCTTCTGGGCTTGGGCTCTGGTAACCTAGGAAATGGCGGGGTGTGGGGGAAGGAGGCTTTGGTTGTGCCCAGAGCCGCCAGTGTGACTGTCAGCCCGGTGGGCTGGCCGGGCGGTGGTGGGTGTGTGAGGGGGTGTGCGGGGGTGCCGGGCGCCGGCTGCCGTGGATGTTGGCGTGCGGGCACGGGGCTGTGGGCGTGACTGCAGGGTGACTGATGCCTGGTGACGGTAATTGTCAGGCGCCTCAGATTTTTTCCTCTGTCTTTTTCTTCTTCTTCCCCCCCCCCCCCCCTAATTTCTAGTAGGCAAAGAAATCCTCCGCTGCAACAGTGAGGTGATATTTTTGAAAAGCTTCCAAGGGGATGAATTATGTACTGTCTCAGTTCCTCAGTGTTATTGATTCTCCAAGGCCTTGTGACTAATAATTCTTGATGAGGGGGCCTGGGGTCAGGGTGAAATGTGGGAGGCCAGATTTGCCTATTTTTTTTTTTTGGTTTCACTGTGAAAGAGATGCAAGCCAAAAGCATCCTGGGGAAAAGAAACCTGTAGAGTCAGCCTTAGTTTGTGCATTCAGCATTCGCCCTCCACCCAAGCCTTTTGGTTGTACTAAGTCCAGCTTTGCTTGAGGGGAAACATCCCATCTGTTTTTTCAAAGCATGAGATTGGGTAAGGCTGACCCCGTGCCAATTTAGGGGTGGGCTCATAACCCAGACTTCAGTATATATCATGTAGTTATTACAATGGTTGGCTTTGGGATGAGCCTAGGACTTAATTAAAAACAATGAGGTCACACTTGAACTACTTAAAAATAGAGAAAAATTATTTTTTTATTGATCTCAGAAGTGAATGATGAAATTTAAAATTTTGATAATAATCTTACAGAAAGGCCCTGCATGAAAATGAAGGTAATACTAAAGGATTCAGGAAAAAGGAGACAGTCTAAGTGATGTCATTTGAGACCCTGGATCCAGCTGTTCTTGAGGCAGGTTCTACATCTAAACTTTCTCATCATGTGAGCCTATAAGCTTTGTTCACACTATAATCAGTTTGAACTGGGTTTTCTGCCATGGAAAAGCACTGCTTTTCAACTGGGAGAAATATTGCCCCTAGGGCACCTTTGGTGGTAACTGTAGATATTTTTAGTTGTCACAGTGGGAATGGGGTTCCTATTGGCATCTAGTGGATGGATGCCAGGCATGTTGCTAAATGTCCTACAGTGCACAGGATGGCCCCCCACAAAGAATTATTTAGTCCAAAATGTCAATATTACCAGTGTTGACAAACGTGATACACATGAATCTGCAAAATCGTGCTAATGGGTAATAAGGCTTTCTTCATCACCTCCTCCTTCCAGGGTCAGTTCATTTTATTAGAAAAAAATCTTGGGTTAGAGACTTATGAGGGGCTTCCCAGGTAGCTCAGTCAATAAAGAATCTGCCTGCAATGCAGGAGATCCAGGTTCCATTCCTGGTCGGGAAGATCCCCTGGAGGAGGGCATGGCAACCTACTGCACTATCTTGCCTGGAGAATCTCATGGACAGAGGAGCCTGGCAGGCTATAGTCCATGAGATCTCAAAGAGTCAGAAACAACTGAGTGACTAACACACGCACACACACACACACACAACTCATGGAGGATCCTGCAGCCTCTTGGTTGCCCCAGAAGTGAAACTGTGCACAAAGCCAGCCCTGACTTAGCTCCAATGATTTGGCTTCCATATGAAAATTGCAAATAGCCCAGACAAGGGCTGCATTAGTGTCCTCATGGCATGGCAGCTGGCCTCTTCTAAATGAATGATCCAGGAGAGAAAGCAAGGAAAATCTGCCCTATCCTTTATGACCTAGTCATACACCATTACTTCCACCATATTCTACTTTTAAAAGGGAGTCACTAAAGTATAGCTCACATCTAAAAGGAGGGGTAGCAAACTCTACCACTTGAAGGATGGAGTGTCAAAGAATCTGTGGATATAACCACAGCATACAGCTTTCTTGAATGAAATCTATGGCATAGCTCATAACTCTTCTGGTCATTCTCAGATAGTAAAACTATCAAGCTTGGTCTAACAAAAACCCTTACTCAGTTTTAAGTTACTCACTTCCCCCTGCTTGTGTTTATCCAACAAAGGGAAGGGGAATTTGGTTGATCCCGCCTTCTTTCTTTCTTCATTGTTTCCCCCTTTAATCGGCTACTACTGGGGGATTCCCCCCAAAGTTAAGCGTTGGTGGGTTTTGGGGCAAAGAGTTTCAAGAAGGCACAGCCTGGTTTTGTTGGTGTCTGTGTTTAGTTCAGTTGGGGCTTTTCTTATTGGGCCCTTTTTGAGGTCTTTGGGACTTCTTCTTTGTAGGAGTCTTTTCAAAAGCAGATGCAGCTTGAAACTGAAATCTCTTCTGTAAGGTCACTTACAACTCTATCCTCACTGTCTTCTGTCTTCTCCTTGCTGTGCCACTACAGGCCACTCGAGCCATAGCCAAACTCTTGAATGTTTTCATAAGACTATCCTCATTTAGCTTTAGGTCAGGAGAAATACTCTTCCTACGTTGAGGGTGATGATTAGGGGTTGAGACATTTACACCCAGCACAGTAGAAAAACTGTTCCAAGTCTCCATTTACACCTTCAACCTTCAACTCCAAGGTGCTTGATGAACTAAAGACTAAAGAGACAATATCACATCTTTTAACATAACCTGATTTATGTACCCTGCTGCCTATAGTATTGTCTTCAAATGTTAAGGTGTCTGTAGAAGTTGAAAAGAATAGAAACAAAAAATTTACATTTCACATTCTGTTACATGTCTATAGAGTGACTGACAATTCATCATATTATAGAGTCTTAAATATCAGCTTAGATATATTTCTCCTACAAATGAGGCCCAGAAACTTCATGTCCGTGCTCCAGAGCAACAAAACTTTGATTCTAAAACTCTTAATGTGATTGCTAATTTTTAGATTCAAATTTTGGTCATGAAATGTGATTGGGGGAGTGTAAAGTGTTATGCCAGTTTAACCCTCTAAGAAAACCTCAGCTCCATGCTTATGAGCACAGTGGTGTCCTGGCAAAGATAATAGTCTTTCTGAAGAACCTACCCTATTGACTCTTTGAGAAGCCTGGTTTAATCAGAAGCCCTGAAACCTTCACACACATTTATTATTGATACAGGACTTAACCTTCTGGCCTTCCAACACTTTTTCCTGATAGAACCCTTCACTTTACCTGTTATGTTCATGTTTCTGATGAAAGTTAACTTTGCAGGATGTCATGCAAAGGCTGTGGTAGGTTCACAGTCCTGCCAATGGCTTAGAACCTTAATTTTATCATCACTCTTGAGAAATGGGACCAAATATGTAATTTATGGAGAAAAAAGCATGTATCTTTCTCTTTGCGCTAAAACATGTTAGTGCTCTATTTATGAGCTTGTTATGATATTTTAATCTCCATATTATATAGATTCCTCTATATGACTTACCTTTCCTATCAAACCCTATACTTCCATATTTGTCTCCTAATCATCTACTGTTCCTCATCCCATTCTCCATATCCAGATATGGAAGAATAGGTATATATTTGACTCTTTAATCAAATATTAATGTGGGTGAGTGTGTGTGTTAGTTGCTCAGTCTAGTCCAACTCTCCGTGACCCCTTGGGCTATAGCTCGCCGGACTCCTCTGCCCATGGAATTCTTTAGGCAAGAACACTGGAGTGGGCTGCCATTCTCTTCTCCAGGGGATCTTCCCAACCCAGGGATCAAACTTGGGTCTCCAGCATTGGAGACAGATTCTTTAACATCTGAGCCACCAGGGAAGTGAGTGAATACGTGAATAATTAGATGAACCATTGGAGATCTAAAGAATAGAATGTTCTCAGCAAATCCACTTTACTAAACTCCATGTTTCCATTTTAGAGAATCAACTTTGTCCTCTTGTCATCACCCTGTTTTTAAAAAAAAAAAAAAAAAAATTCCCCAAGTATCCACAGATTGAATCAAGGACAATAATGGCCCCAAAGGATTCTTCTTCTGTTTTTTTTTTTTTCCTTCTTCTTTATGACTGTGCTGGGTCTTTGTTACAGCATACAGGCTTACTCTAGTTGGAATGCGCTTCTCTTATGCCGCAAGAATTTTAGTTACCCCACAGCATGTAGGATCTTAGTTCCCCAAACAGGGATCGAACCCCAAAAGGATTATTGTTGGAATTTGAATTTGTGAAATTATCTGAATTAACCTTTGTCAAGCAGTACTGATGAAGCATGTTTATGGAGAGTAGAATTTAGGATGAGCATAGAGAGAAGCAGTGACAGGATGGTTTGGCCCTTAAGAGAACAGTTAGTTTGGTTTTCGAAGGCTTTTCAGTCTCTGATGACTTTTCAGCTCCTGGTTCTGGGTTCTACACTTCTAATCTAGAGTTCATGGATACTCTTTTCCATGTTGTAACATAGTTGACTTCTCTTGTCCTTTTGGTCTCAACTTGAATGAATGTCATCTCCTAGTAGAAGCCTTCTCTTCAGAGTTTCAGTTTTTATGCTCTTTATCCCAAGTCACTCTGCTTTGTTTTCTCCAAATCATTTAATGCCACAAATGGGTGTTTGACTTTTATATTATTTATTATCAGTTTCCCCTACTAGAATTCATCACATGACAACAAATGAAGTGAAGTGAAAGTCGCCCAGTCGTGTCCAACTCTTTGTGACTATACAGTCACATGGAATTCTCTAGGCCAGAATACTGCAGTGGGTGTCTGTTCCCTTCTCCAGGGGGGTCTTCCTAACAAACACCTCATCTATTTGGTTCACCACTCATTCTCCACCACTATAAAATAGTGTTTTTGTATCAGAGGGCTGGGTAAATAGTTTCTGAATAAATAATAGATTAATAAATCCTTCCTGTTACCTCAGCTATTTTGAGGCTTTCATTATTCCAACATAAAAAGTACCAACCTCCGAGCATGGAACCTATAGGGCATATCAGTGCCCATGTTACTGAAAGGTCTCCTAAAATAATCATCCACTTCATCTTCTCCACCAGGTCCAAAGCAAGAAGCCTATAAATGGTCTTCCCAATATCTGATCTGCATTGTCCCTTCAATCCCTTCTCCCCCAATCTCCTCAAACTGGTCAATTTTATATTTACCTACATCTGTAGACTATTGGAGAGTATTCTCACACTTCTCCATATTATTAAGCCCTTCAAATCATGTGTCAGTTTTCCTATTATGCAGGTGCTTTGCAAATGGTGATGGTGAGGGTACTGATTTAACTTAGTCTGAAGCCTTTTTATATAATAATAGTCAGGAGTAAATTATCATAAAGTGTTGGAGCACAGTTCCCACCTGTTTAATGTTGAAACTCTTCTGAAGGAGTTTCAGGGGAGGTTAAAGATGTACAGCCAAGTACCCATCTTGCCTGGGAAGGAAGTGAGAAATTCCACCTTGTAAAGGGCATCCAGAAATGCAGAAGCACTTAAGAGTTCTGTGAGACAGATGTGGCAGCAACTCCGCCACGTGCCTCACGGCGCTGTGTATTCAGGGCTATTGATCTCCTATCAGCAATCAGAGCCCCACGCATCCTCTCAGGAATGAGGTGTGGGAGTGCATTGTTCAGTTCTAAGGTACTGAGTGTGCGGGGGCTGCGCGTGCTCTGGAGCAGGCTCCAAATGAGTCAGATGTCTGTTAGGAATGTTGCTTTGAATCTGTTGCCTGTGCTTTCTGTCTCACATTGCCCACAAGTACCTTTCCAATAACGTAGACTCACATTTCACAGTTTAAAATGGCCCAGACTGAAGACGACCAATATGGCTGAGTCAAACCCCAAAAAGACCACTTACGAAATACTGCAATATCCATGGTGTCACAGGGGGACAGAATGGGTAGAGAGTGGATTGTTAGAGTCAGATGAGCTTGCATTTGGATCTCAGCTCAGTTATTCCCTAGCTATCAGAACTTGGGAAAGATATTTCACTTTAAGTCTTAATGTTCTTTATGTTCAAATATTATTGGCATGCCAAACAAAATTGACCTCATAGGATTGTGGTGATATAAAATGACATAAGCAGAACTCTTCATCACAGTGCTGGGAGATGGTAGGCGCTCCTTTTTACCCCCTGGAACCTCAGTTCCTTTTTTAATAAGAAGAGTACTAATAATAGATATCTTACATTTTTAAAGCACTTAGTATATGCTCAGTCGTGCACTAAATACTTTAATTATTGGGGCAGACATGGTCAATTGTTTTCCCTATTCTATTTTTCCTGTGTTAACAGAATCCTAAATCATGTGCCCAGTTTAAAAGCTACATTTCTTATCTTCTCTTGAGACTAGGACCAGTTATGTGACCTGAACTTCGTAACAGTTTTAGACTCAGACGTTTACTATGGATTTCTTGGAAACCTCTGCCACTCCTTTGTTACTTCCTCCTTCTGTTTTCTGCCTCCCATGTACATGTGGGCCTGCTGGGGAGAAGCCCTCTGGCTTTCATCAGGCAGCTACGAGGGTGTGAGCCTCTTATAAGGGATGATGGAACAAGAAGATAGAAGGATCCTGGGGCATTCTGGACTCTTTGTACTAGCCCTGGAATATCTCTAGACTTTTAATTTATGGAAAAGATGTCTTCTATTTGGTTAAACTTTTATAATTGAGTTTTGTATACATGCAACCAAATGCAGTCCCTAACCAATATATGTACATTATCTTAATTATTACTCCAATAAGTTTTTTGGCATTATTGTTATCAAATGTATTTTATATTAAGGATATTGAGGCATAGGCAAGTATTCTACCCAAGGTCACAAGCAATTCACCTAGTAAGTGAAGCAGGGGTTTGAATCTGTACTTAAAACAGTGAATATAAAGTAGGGGAGTGAAAATATTTCTTCCCTGGTCTTTCTATTTTACAAATCTTTGAGCTTACCTTTGTAACCTCAAAACTTTCTCTGACTGCCTGATCTTTTTATAAAAATTTCTTTGAATTCTCCCAGACCACAGTGCTGTTGGAAGACATTTAAGCTCATGTGGTCATTCTGGCATCATTTAGCTTCTCTGGTCATTTTATGGTAAGAGGGCAGCAGATTATTTCTAATCATCCCTTATTTCTAACTGTCTGTGATTCTAAAGGTGAATTTAATAGATTTCTAATTATTCCATTGGCTGATCATCAAAGTTTTACTTTATCTAGTTCCATCTCATGACCCAGAGGGTATTGAATAAATATTAATTAAAGACTGTACTAGGGATAAAGCAACCTTTTTTTTTTTTTTAATCTCACTTTCCCTCTAAGTCATTGGCTTTTTATTCTTTCTATTTTCATCTAAAATCCAGCATCTCATTAGATGATTTGGGGGAACTGATCCAGTCAAGATCAAAGACCATTGCTTCCAAAGGATGAAGCTTACTTCAGTCAGGGAAGAAGCAAAGGGAACAAATCAAAGGCCTTGAAAAGTCATATTTGGGGTAAAAAATGAAAAAAGGAAAAGTACAAACCATCCCTTAGGTGAAGGAATGGGGTTGGTATGTGGATTCAGAGAAACAGTCTTCAAATAAGAAACAACAAATCAAAGCAGCTTTAGTTGGAAGGAAGACGAAAGGACAGTAAACAAAAGGGAGGATTGGTATTGTTTTGAAGTATTTTAGAAAGATAGGCAGTGAGCAGAGCATTGAAAATTATTAATAGAGATTTGAGCTAAAGGAATAATATTTGTATTGTGAATGATCAAAATATATCAATTAAGTAGGTAGAAAGTGCTTTAACTTAAGCAGAATCTTTATCTGGGGAAGATCATGTCAAGAAAAAGTTTTGAAACTTATAAAGTACTGTTGTAATACTGCAATGGGTTAGGAGAAGGCTGCTGTCTGCAAGCCAGGGAGAACATCCTCACCAAGAACTTGCCAGCACCTTAATCTTCGGCTTCCTAGCCTCCAGAACTGTGGAAAGTAGATGTGTATTGTTTAAGCAACCTAGTCTGGGTATTTTGATACAGCAGCTCGAACTGACTAAGACAGACTTCATGGAGTTCTTACAGCATATTTAAGTTCAAAATTCTAATAATATATGTTGGCATTGTTGTTGTTGTTCAGTTGCTAAGTCATGTCTGACTCTTTGCGACCCCATGGACTACAGCATGCCAGACTTTCCCGTTCTTCATCAACTCATGGAGTTTGCTCAAACTCATGTTCATTGAGTCAGTGACGTCATCCAACCATCCCATCTTCTGTTGCCCCCCTTTCCTCCTCCCTCAGTCTTTCCCAACGTCAGGGTCTTTTCCAGTGGGTCAACTGTTCACATCAGGTGGCCAAAGTATCAGAGCTTCAGCTCCAGCATTAGTCCTTCCAGTGAATATTCAGGGTTGATTTCCTTTAGGATTGACTGGTTGGATCTCCTTGTTATCCATGAAACTCTCAAGAGTCTTCTCAAATACCACAATTCAAAAACCAGTGTTTTGGCGCTCAGCCTTCTTTATGGTCCATCTCTCACATCCATACATGACTACTCGAAAATCCATAGCTTTGACTGTACAGACCTTTGTCAGCAAAGTGATGTCTCTCTCTGCTTTTTAATATGCTGTCTAGGTTAGTCATATCTCCTCTGTTCTTGGAATTCTCTAGGTAAGAATACTGGAGTGAGTAGTCATTCCCTTCTCCAGGGGATCTTCCTGACCCAGGGATCAAATCCAGGTCTCCTGCACTGCATGCAGATTCTGTACTATCTGAGCCACCAGAGAAACCCATGTTGGCATTAACACAGAGAAAATCATCATGGGATAAGGAAAGCAGCATGGGAATTGAAGCCATAGTTACTTTCCAAACTCTTTCTCTAATTAATTTGCTAACATCTTGGAGACTCAATTTATCTAAAAGTAGAGTTAGTAATATCTACAGCAAGGGTGATTTGCACTACATAAAAACAACACAAGTCTTCTTATGAAATGACTGATATGCAGTAGCTATACAATAAAAATTAATTCTTCTTTCTGGTAACAATAGGTAAATTTTCTTCTCTTGTTTTCTGAAACTTCAGTTTTACTTGCTTTAAAGCCCATATTTTAGAATCCAGTTTTCACGCAAAGAGAATCTCTAAGAAGAGTACATTGTGAGTAGTTCCGTAATGAAAGATGCATTAAAAAGCATAATAAATTTGTGTTTTTATAATATGCTGTTTACAGACTGCTTGTATTTTATCATACTTACAGCTGAAGTTTTCACTTTTCAGGAATTTTGACATTTGTTTGGAGAGCCTCACTTGACCTCTTTTTGGGGAGCTGAATTGGACTGAACGTGAGGTATTGTTTTTTTCTCCTGAGGTACTGAGTTTTCTCAGAAAATAGAGAAAGCTATTTTCTCCAGAGCAAATATGTTTATTGCACTTCATGTGGAAGGAAAGTAAATCACCTTACTAGAAACACCGTACACATCCTGGATTTAATTAAAAATATGGCAGAGCTAGAGAAATTTGTTTCTGAGTTTCTTAGATAGACTGTATTTCATGGAGTCATTTTTATTTTATCAATTACTCTCTAGGAAATGAACACTTTTAGACTCTAGTATGAAAAAAAAGCGTGTGAAAGACTTAGAGCTTCCTTTGAATAAATGTCTTGTTTTATGCATTTTTTCAGGACATTTTAAGGCTGACATTATCCAGAATTACTAATAGAATTTAACTGGTACATTGGTTGTGAACTATTGGACAATAGCTAGTTTTGTTTTATGTGATACAGGTTTTTAATGCATGTATAGGTCTGGATGAGAAGCTAACTGGTGAAGTGGACCTGTGAGCTCTTATTGATACTCACTTCCCTACATCAAGTTAGTTTCATGGAACACTCTAGGCTGCCATTAGATCTAAGCCTCTCAAACTCTGTATTATGGATGGTCCTACTGCATAAAAATAAGCCAGTCCTCAGGCCCTTTACAAATTCCTTGGGGTACAATGTAGAAATCTCATTTTTAAAGAAGCTTTCCAGATGATTCCATGAGCATCAATGTGATTTCCTATCACCCTTGTGGTCAAAAATCCCACAGCCTCTGTATATGATACTGAGGTGGTTACACTGTGATGTTCAGTTATTTAAAGACTTAAACACTACTTGAGGAAGTGAAATACACCAAAAGGACATGAAAGGGAACCTACAAAAATCACAGAATGAAATCAACATTAGGAACCTTTATGTCTGGCAATGACCACCAGTGCTGAGATCAAAAGTAACTGTCATTAGATTCTGTCAGTCACTGGAATGACACCATTTTGAAGAGAGGCTGCTGTGAGTCATGATGATGAACACCCCTGCCAGTATCTTTGGGAACTGCCAATAAGGAGAGAAACTGCCTACTTTTTGCTTCTTTGAGCCGCTGAAGAACCTGTCATTACCCACTGTTGGGCATCATCACAGATCAGCAGATATTTGTTTTATTGGCTTGGGGTTAATTAAGAGAATAATAATTTGTGGGATAACTTTAAAATAAAATAACACTATGATTCTATTTCAGAATTCCTTCTGGACTTGATCTCTCAGGAGACTAGAGGTCACTGCCTTTGATGCATTCTTCAATAAAGGGAAAGAAATATGGTAAGGAGGGAGGCTCTGGAATTGCTGGGAACAGATTCTTCCTAACTGGAGAAACCATAAAACTGCCTCCAGCTTTGGATTCCCAGAGTAACTTGAGTGAAGAGGGTTACAGAATAGAGATGAAATCACAGGCTGGATCATGTTCTGAAGGCTGTTGCTATTAAGTAGCACATACTAGGTGGCTTAAAAGATCAGAAATACATTGTCTCACAGTCCTGGAGGCTAGAAGTCCAAAATGAAGATTTTGGCAGAGCCATGATCTCGCTTAAGACTCTAGGGTAGGAGTGTTCTTTGCTTCTCCCTCATTTCTGCTGAGCACAGCCAATCCTCAAGTGTTTCCTGGCTTTAGATTCATAATTCCAATCTCTTTTTCCATCATCACGTGGCCTCCTCTGAGGTTTCTTTGTATTCTGTTTTCTTATAGAGACACTAGTCATTAGATGGGGGCCAACTGTTATGTAGTATGACCACGATTTAATTCTGTCTGCAAAGACCCTATTTGCAAATAAAATCATATGCGAAGTTCTGGGTTGACATGAATTTTGGGGGGTGGATGCCATTAAACCAATACACAAAGAATTGGTAAGATTTGAATTTCTTTAAAATGCACAACTTAAATGAACCAAAGGACAAACTGACTCTTAAAATCGGAAAAAACAGCTATTTACAAGGTCTGATTTTTTATTTTTCTGAATGGCTGTGGCCATTGTCCAAGTCATACAGATAAACTAGTTTGCTTGGATTCTAGTACCTGTGTTTAGGACTGAAAACTTGAAAAAGATGTCATTAAGGAGAGCTAGATATCCAACCATCTCTCTGAGTCTCCATCATTAGTTTTTCATGAAAGGACAAGAACACCAGAAATTAACAAAGATTTTGCTGGGGAATTAAAAAAAAAGTTATCTGATTGTCACACATCATATTACAAGGCAAATGAGCCGATGAAACTAGTTGGCTTTTTAACACAATTCCGAAAAGTAGATCATAATGTGGGAGTTCAAGATGGTGAACCCTGAATGGCTTCAGAGTCTAAGAAATTTTAACTTAGGGAACATAAATGAAGATAAGCATAAATCCCATTTCCCCCTGATATTATTTTTTTCATTATCTGATTGCACAAACATCTTATTGGTATAAAACAATGTCTGAAAGCATAAAAGTATTGACTCTTCCAATGCTGCCCATTTTTGCACAAATCATTTTCAGCATAAGAAGAAAAATGATGATGAAGGATTTGGTAGAGTTGTCTATGGTTCTTCATTATGTCAGCAAAAGCTATTTGAGCATTTATTTTCAGAAAAAGGAAAGCTCTTTATAATAACTAAAGGCTTCCCTGGTGGCTCAGATGGTAAAGAATCTGCCTGCAATGCAGGAGACCTGGGTTCAATCTCTGGTCAGGAAGATCCCATGGAGAAGGGAATGGATACCCACTCCAATATTCTTGACTGGATAATTCCATGGACAGAGGAGCCTGGTGGGGCTACAGTCTATGGGGTTTCAAGAGTCGGACACGGCTGAGTGACTAACACTCACTTTCTTTCAATATGAAAACTGGATTGGGAGAAAATAATAGCAAATGAAGAAACAGACAAAGGATTAATCTCAAAAATATACAAGCAACTCCTGCAGCTCAATTCCAGAAAAATAAAATGACCCAATCAAAAAATGGGCCAAAGAACTAAACAGACATTTCTCCAAAGAAGACATACAGATGGCTAACAAACACATGAAAAGATGCTCCACATCACTCATTATCAGAGAAATGCAAATCAAAACCACAATGAGGTACCATTACACGCCAGTCAGGATGGCTGCTATCCAAAAGTCTACAAGCAATAAATGCTGGAGAGGGTGTGGAGAAAAGGGAACCCTCTTACACTGTTGGTGGAAATGCAAACTAGTACAGCCGCTATAGAACAGTGTGGAGATTTCTTAAAAAAACTGGAAATAGAACTGCCATATGACCCAGCAATCCCACTTTTCTGGCATACACACTGAGGAAACCAGATCTGAAAGAGAACGTGCACCCCAATGTTCATCGCAGCACTGTTTATAATAGCCAGGACATGGAAGCAACCTAGATGCCCATCAGCAGATGAATGGATAAGGAAGCTGTGGTACATATACACCGTGGAATATTACTTCAGCCATTAAAAAGAATTCATTTGAATCAGTCCTAATGAGATGGATGAAACTGGAGCCCCTTATACAGAGTGAAGTAAGCCAGAAGATAAAGAACATTACAGCATACTAACACATATATTATGGAATTTAGAAAGATGGTAACGATAACCCTATATGCAAAACGGAAAAAGAGACACAGAAATACAGAACAGACTTTTGAACTCTGTGGGAGAAGGTGAGGGTGGGATATTTCAAAAGAACAGCATGTATACTATCTATGGTGAAACAGATCACCAGCCCAGGTGGGATGCATGAGACAAGTGCTCGGGCCTGGTGCACTGGGAAGACCCAGAGGAATCGGGTGGAGAGGGAGGTGGGAGGGGGGATCGGGATGGGGAATACGTGTAAATCTATGGCTGATTCATATCAATGTATGACAAAAATAAATAAATAAATAAATAAAAATTAAAAAAAAAAAAAAAAGAAAACTGGATAGATTTGTCTAGTAGAATCCAAGTGAAGTGAAGTTACAAAGTTGTGTCCGACTCTTTGCAACCCTATGGACTGTAGCCCACCAGGCTCCTCCATCCCTGAGATTTTCCAGGCAAGAATACTGGAGTGGGTTGCTATTTTTTCTCCAGGGGATCTTCCCAACCCAGGGATCAAACCTGGATCTCCCGCATTGCAGGCAGACTCTTTACTATCTGAGCCACCAGGGAATCCCCTAGAATTCAAGAGTCAGAGCCTAAAATTCTGGCAGAGACAGAGAGAAGTTAATAAGAAATGACACAATTTATTAAGTAGCTAAACAACTTTCCAAAGGAGTTGACCTGAAATCAAATACGTTTAACACTTCTGGAAGCACAGAGAGAAATTCCCTTGCACATTTAATACAGGCATGAATTTATCTTTTGAGAATTTTTTTATGGGCACTTTTGCCCTGATGTTAGTAATTTGTGTCTCTCTGAGGGAGTGATATTTGTCAGGGATGCAAAAAAGACATGGTATGATACAATTTTTTTTTAAACTTTTTATCATAGAAATTTTTAATTTCTTTAATCAAGGGGATGGACTAGTATACTCTAAATCCATATTATTTCCCTGAGAGAATCTAATCCTCATCTCTCTCCTAGTTCAGGTCTGGAGGCTTTCCATCCTCTTCCTCCACTCCCCAACCATCCCTCCCTATCAGCCGAACTTCTCTAATCAATAGATCAGAGATTACTAAGCTGAAATGGTCAACTTTGCAATGCCTCTTGGCATAGCCTCACAGACTACTATCCTAAATGTAATATCCAAAGGACTGTGTGTGTTTGGAACTAGCTCTCCAAATTCAGAGCAATCTGTCTGCTGCTTCCGAAAGATCAGTCTGCCTTTAGCAGTTGAGCCTCAGCAATAGAAGCAGCACAGAAGAGATGGTATGATTCTTGTTCCTCTTTATCCTCCAGCTGAATATTATTTTTAGGTCAAGCCTGATCCCTTTCTATACCCCAAACTATGGGATGATGCTAATTTGTGAAGTTTAGGTGCAGTATAAGCTAATGATTTATTCAAGTCAGAAGAAATTGCTTTCTACCTCTGATAATTGAGGATTATATTGAGGAATCACACACATTAGGGGCATTTAACTCCCTCTTTGAAGCAGACATTTTTGGCTACTGGAATACACCAGATGCTATGGCAATGGAGATGATGTGTGATGTTGGTTTCTGATTTGCATATAGAAATAAATGCTTGTGGAAAAAATAGGAGACAAAGCATGAATAGAAAGGGAAATACATACCAGAACCCTGATGATCAGTAAAATATTAGTACCCATTAATATTTGTTTTGACTAGAGTTTTTTAAAATCCTCTTTAGCTGCAATTTTACATAGAGAATAAGAATAGTAAATGATTATTTTCTAGGTGGAGAATTATCTAGATTATAATTATTTTTACTCTGTTACAGAATATTAACTGTATCTTTCATGGAGGCCACACACACATGGAGAGAGAAGTAATAGTGATAGATATGGACTCAGCTCCATTCTATTTGCAACCTTCGATTAAGCCTATTTTTAGCCATTCTGCATTGACTAATGTTTTATTAATATATGTTATCTATCCTACTTTGGCTTATAAGATGGAGAAAGCAGTGACTAATTACTAGTCATGCACACACCTATGTAGGATATTTTTAGAGTCTATATTGTAAAGTACCTCTCCAACTTTTTGCTATAATTGCACACAGAAGGTTCAAGTCAATAAAATAATGTTGCTCTCCCCAAAGTGAAGTAAATGGTTGTTTTGAAGCTTTCCCAGTGTCCTTAATTAATTGCTGTGGGCCACAAGAATTGATATGTGCTTTTTTTGTTCAAAATAAATTTCCTTAATTAATGAATTTTCATGACCAGAAAGTCCGGTTTAAAGCCTACATAGAAACCGACCATTAGTTTTCTAATTCCAGCTAAACCCCTCAAACCTTTGCTTGTTTTTATGTGTGGAGAGACAAGAAGATATGACCCTTCATTTCAGTCTGGATTTGAGTTCATTCTTGACTGCCACTAACCACGGTCAAATGTGAAGAGATTTCTCCTACCAAGCATCACACTCTTGAATCTCAGCCAATCTGCTTTCTTGACTTACTTTTTTTAACTGCTTGAAAGAATAAGCCCATTTGGTTGGGTAAAACAGAGTTAATACATTCATTCATGCAAATAAATATTTATTAAGTACTCTATTGGATTGACTAGTGTCCCTCAAAAATTCATGTCTACCAAGAACCTCAGAAAATGACCTTATTTGAAAACAGGATTGCTGCAGATGTAATTCATTAAAATGATGTCATGCTGGATTAGGGTAGGCCTGAAATTCAATAACAGCTGCTGTTATAAGAAGATGTGATGATGGAGACAGAAGTTGGAGGGATGCAGTTACAAGCCAAGAAATGTCAAAGGTTGCCAGCAGCCACAAGAAGCTGGAAGAAGCAAGGGAGAATTCTTCTCTAGAGCCTTCTGAAGAAGCATGGCCCTGCCAACACCTTGATTTCAATCTTATAGCCTCCAGACCTGTGAGAGAATAAATTTTTGTTTCTTAAGGTACCAGTTTGTGGTAATTTGTTATAGCAGTCCTAGAACGTTAATACACATTCCTACTATGGACCAGTAATTGTCCCAGTCAATTGAGGTACTGCATGAACTAAGTCAGTAATCCTTTTTCTCACAAACCTTGATAATGGAGGATATCATATTCATTTGTTTGGAAAGGTAGAAGCACAGTTCAAAAATAGAGTCAACATTTATTGAAATATTATTGTCATTGTTCTTAAAATGTTGTTATACACTGAATCATCTCACCCAAAAATGTATATGTTGAAGCCCTAAGCTCAGAGTTTGACTTTATTTGGAAATAGTGCTTTTAAAGGGGTGCTTACATTAAAATGAAGCTGTCAGACTGATCCTTAATCCAATCTGACCACTTTTTTTTTTTTTTAAAAGAAGGGGAACTTTAGATATACACATGGCACCAGGGCTGTGCAAACACAGAGGAAAGATGAAGTGATGACCCAGGGAGAAGGAAGCCGTCTGCAAGCCAAGGAGATGGGCCTCAGAAAAAACAACCTTGCAGACACCTTGGTCTCAGACTTACAGCTTCCAGACTGTAAGAAAATACATTTCTATTGTTTAAGCCACCCAGTCCATGGTATTTGTTATGACAGCCCTAGCGATTTGTATGTATTAATTCATTTAATTTTTATAACAGTGCTGAGTGGTAGGTTTTATTTTCCCTATTTTAAAAAAGAAGAAGAAGAAAACAAAAAACTCTCCTGTGATAATCTGAATAATGTTCCCCAAAGATATCCAGGTCTAGTCCATGGGCCTGGTGACTATCATCTTATGTTGTAAAAGGGACTTTGTAGATATGATCAAATTTAGAATCTTGTGTTGAGGGGATTATCCTGGATTATCTTGAGGGGCCCTATGTAATCACAGGTGTCTTTATGAAAGAGAAGCAGAGCAGACATGACTGTAGAGGAGATGACGGGACAACAGAAGCAGTTTGGAGGGATGTGACCGTGAGTCTAGGAATAGCAGCAGCCATCAGAGGCTGGAAGAAGCAAGGAACAAATTCCTCTGGAGCCTCCAGAAGGAACCATCCATGCCATTACCTTGATTGCAGCCTTGTGAGACTCATTTCTCACACAGGGCCTCGAGAACTACACTTTTTTTTAAAATGTTGTTTAAAGCCCCTATATTTGTGGTGGTAACTTGTTATAGCAGTAGCAGGATACTAACACGTCTTCTAAGGTGACTCAGTCATTAGGTGGCAGAGCCCTAATGACTCCAACCCACCTGGCTCCAGTTTCTTGTGGTTAGCTACTAAATCTACTCTCTCTCTCTCTTTCAATAAATGGATTTGAAATCACTCATTATAATGTACTGGGATGGGGTTGGTTTAATGTTGTGAACACAAATTTAAGAGTTAAGCTGGACTGGAATTCTGATATTCACTTACCATTTTACTGGTTGTCTTACCTTAGTTGACTTAAACTTTCTGTGCCCCAGTTTTCACAATTAAGTGTGATTATGCTAGTACTATTTAGGAATAGTACATACAAAGTGTCCAGTAGAGTATATATTTTGTACTAGGCACTCAATTAATGTCGCTATTATTTCTCTCATGACTTAAAGACACAGTCATCTCTTCATAAAGCTCTCTGTAAAAGTTTCTGGGCCACTTACATTTATGCTTCTTTAAGGCAATCACCCTACTTTCATAGGCCATTCTTTTTTTTTTTTATTAAAGAATAATTGCTTTACAGAATTTTTTTTTTCTATCAAACCTCAACATGAACCAGCCATCAGTTCAGTTCAGTTCAGTCGCTCAGTCATGTCCAACTCTTTGCGACCCCATGAATGGCAGCACGCCAGGCCTCCCTGGCCTCCCTGGAGTCTACCCAAACCCATGCCCATTGAGTCGGTGATGCCATCCAGCCATATCATCCTCTGTCATCCCCTTCTCCTCCTGCCTCCAATCCCTCCCAGAATCAGGGTCTTTTCCAGTGAGTTAACTCTTCGCATGAGGTGGCCAAAGTATTGGAGTTTCAGCTTCAGCATCAGTCCTTCCAATGAACACCCAGGGCTGATCTCCTTTAGGATGGACTGGTTGGATCTCTTTGCAGTCCAAGGGACTCTCAAGAGTCTTCTCCAACACCACAGTTCAAAAGCATCAATTCTTCGGTGCTCAGCTTTCTTCACAGTCCAACTTTCACATCCATACATGACCACTGGAAAAACCATAGCCTTGACCAGATGGACCTTTGTTGGCAAAGTAATGTCTCTGCTTTTTAATATGCTATCTAGGTTGGTCATAACTTTCCTTCCAAGGAGTAAGTGTCTTTTAATTTCATGGCTGCAATCATCATCTGCAGTGATTTTGGAGTCCCCCAAAATAAAGTCTGACACTGTTTCCACTGTCTCCCCATCTATTTCCCATGAAGTGAGGGGACCAGATGCCATGATCTTGGTTTTCTGACTGTTAAACTTTAAGCCAACTTTTTCACTCTCCTCTTTCACTTTCATCAAGAGGCTCTTTAGTTCCTCTTTACTTTCTGCCATAAGGTGGTGTCATCTGCATATCTGAGGTTATTGATATTTCTCCCAGCAATCTTGATTCCAGCTTGTGCTTCATCCAGCCCAGTGTTTCTCATGATGTATTCTGCCTATAAGTTAAATAAGCAGGTGACAATATACAGCCTTGACATACTCCTTTTCCTATTTGGAACCAGTCTGTATACATACATCCCCTCCCTTTTGACCCTCCCTCCCACCTCCCTCCCCATCCCACCCCTCTAGGTTGATACAGAGCCCCTGTTTGAGTTTCCTGCATCATACAGCAAATTCCCATTGGCTATCTATTTTATATATGGTAACATAAATTTCCATGTTACTCTTTCCATACATCTCACCCTCCCCTCCACGCTCCCCATGCCCATAAGTCTATTCTCTATGTCTGTTTCTCCATTGTTGCCTTGTAAATGAATTCTTCAGAACCATTTTTCTAGATTCCATATATATGTGTTAGAATATGATATTTATCTTTCTGTTTCTGACTCACTTCACTCTGCATAATAGGTTCTAGGTTAATCTACCTCATCAGAACTGACTCAAATGTATTCCTTTTTATGGGTGAGTAATATTCCATTATGTATACCTGCCACAGTTTCTTTATCCATTCATCTGTTGATAGGCCTAGGTTGCTTCCATGTTCTAGCTATTGTAAATAGGGCTGCAATGAACAATGAGATACATGTGTCTTTTTCCACCCTGGTTTTCTCAGGGTATATGCCTAGGTGTAGGATTGCTGGGCCATGCTGCTGCTAAATCACTTCAGTCATGTCAGACTCTGTACGACCCCATAGATGGCAGCCTACCAGGCTCCCCCGTCCCTGGGATTCTCCAGGCAAGAACACTGGAGTGGGTTGCCATTTCCTTTTCCAATGCATGAAAGTGAAAAGTGAAAGTGAACTGGCTCAGTCATGTCCGACCCTCTTGCTGGGCCATGTGGTGGTTTTATTCCTAGCTTTTAAAGGAATCTCCATACTGTCTTCCGTAGTGGCTAGATCAATTTACATTCCCACCAACAGAATGCAAGAGCATTCCCTTTTCTCTACACCCTCTCCAGCATTTATTGTTTGTAGACTTTTTGGTGATGGCCATTCTGACCAGTAGGACGTGATATCTCATTGTGGTTTTGACTTTCATAGGCCATTCTTATAGCAACATAAGATGTTTCTGTGTAATTAACTCATAAAGATGACACAGTTGAGTGTCTGTTGTAAATAAAATACAAAGTGAAAAATTTTTGAAAAAGAAGGAATCTTTAACCACTTGCACCATTTTTTTGTTTGTTTCTGAATGAGTTTTCTTCTTGGTTCACTTGGTCTTCTATTGGCTGCATGGCTTGCAGAGTCTTTCTCAACCATAGATGGGAACCATGTCCCCTGCATTAGAAGCACAGAGTCTTAGCCACTGAACTGCCAGGGAAGTCACTCCTCTTCTTGGTCCACTATTCAAATCCACATTTGTGAATTCTGGTTTCATCTGCTCTGATTTCCCATTCACTCTGTCTATCCTTTGCCTATTTGCTCTCACAGTCCTTCCTCTCCTGTCCTCTGATCTGCCCTGAATTTTGAAGGGCCAACCATTGTTATTTCTAAGATTTACTTGCCAGCTGGCTTCCTGCTAAATTCAGATAACAGAAGCCCTGGCAAGAGATTGGATGGTCAGAGGAAGAAAATAGAATGTTCTTTCCTTCACTCCTCTGCTCCCATGACATCTCTGCCAGATGCTGTCTCCTTTGCAATTCAAGATCCTGCTGTGAAAGCCCCTCTTTTTGGCCCTGCCTACTGGGCTTTGATAACGTCCACTCCTAGATACATTTCTTTATGTTGCAAGCCCAGGTATCATTGTGGCTCTGGTGTTGATAAAATTGGGATTGCCTTGTGTCTCCTTGTTGGATTCCAGTTTGTTCTAGACCTTTTAAACAGCTTCATGCTATTGAAGTACCTCTACTGAACTAGGATGGATGAGTTCTGTCTCACTGTCTGGACCCTAACAAACAGATCCACCTTCCTCCCCACCTGCCTTGAATTTAAACCTGAAACATGATTTTATCTCTGTGTCCTCTCTTGACAAGTGCCCAGGCCCAAGTGCTCCATGTGGGCCTGGTTTCTGTGATTTGTATTCATCATCATAAAGGCCTCCTACTTCTTACTCATTCAGTTTGATTCTGTCTGTGTCCCTACCTGCTTCTTTTTATCATGCTGCACCTACCTGCCTTACAATCTTGGGTGGGAACCACTTTCCCTGCCTCTTTCCTCACACATGAATCCATTCTGCTCTCACACCTTTCAGTTGTCACCTTTGGACATTTGATCACCTTGTCTATTTGGCAGTGAAAGTCCATCCTGAGTTTCATGCTTTGCCTCAGTTCTTTCCGTGGCACATGCGCTTATCTCTAGCCTATGTTGGTTAGTTGTTTCTCTCCATTATTTAGACCATGAGCTTCTGGAGTTTAGAGACTTTCTTTCAACTCTGCATCCCTACAGCCATCCATAGTGCCTGGTAAAGGGCGTATACTAAGTAAATGAACACTCTGTAAACAGTAGTGGTGGCTTAGCTTAGAGAAGCTGCGGGCAGACTTAATTATTATTTTCAAGTTTATGTGGGAGATGCTGAGTTTGATAGGGGCATAAAATCTGCAAGCTGGAAGAAATCCTAGAGACCCAACTAGATGTATGACAGTTTGTCATTTCTCTAATGTATGAAACTTAGAAGAAGGCTGTTGTTGTTCAGTTGCCAAGTCGAGTCTGACTCTTTGTGACCCTGTGGACTGCAGCATGTCAGGCTTCCCTGTCCTTCACTATCTTGCAGAGTTTGCTCAAACTCATGCCCATTGAGTCAGTGATGCCATCCAACCGTCTCACCCTCTGTTGTCCCCTTCTCCTCCTGCCTTCAATCTTTCCCAGAATCAGGGTCTTGTCCAATGAATCAGCTCTTCACATCAGGTGGCCAAAGCATTGGAGCTTCAGCTTCAGTCCTTCCAATGAATATACAGGGCACAAACTTAAAAAGGAGTGTGGTTTTCAAAGGAAATACAGAGGTCCATTCTGACTATCAGAGTGGTAACAACCCAAGACACATAACCAAAGGGTCTTTAATGCTGGAAATCTGTGTGAAAATAACATACAGTTTCCAATCTTGAGTGCCTTACAGATTCATTTTGTAAAGACTGCAGGCTGCACCTGAATGTTCTCAAGGCCCCCTTTGGTTATAGGTTTCTAAATTAGGTCTGAGTCTGAGGAGGGTTGGAGAATAAAAGAACCTGATTAACCTTATAATTCACAGCATGAAAATAGACATATAAGTGCTAATTAAGATGTTTATTAAATTGACATGTGATTGAACTAGGTTAATAGGGACTAGGTTCAGGAGAATTTTGAGATAGGAAAGGGAAGACCATCATCTAATCAGTGAATATAATTGTACGTTTTGAATAGCTTTCACTCGATACCTGTGTCCTTAGTTGAGGGCCATTTGCAGCTAGAAATAGTTTTACAAAAAAGCAAAACACAAGCAGAGAGGCACCATTTACAATCTCAATTCCAATTCCTTTCTCCTACTGCTCTGAGAAACATTTTATAAATGAGGCCCTTTATGTGTCCAGCGTTCTTATCCCACTTTCTGTGCGGCCTCACACAGGAGGCCACACACAGAAGTGCTTCCATCTGCTAGGTCCATGCGTGAATGATGCCTGCAGCATTGCAGCCAGCCCCTGGGCCGAACTCTTCAACCTGGCTTCCAAATGGGAAGTTCTGATGCTGAGTGAAAGGCTGATGACAGGAGGTCTCCAGGCATCTCAGAGTCAGTTAAGTCAGTACTTCTAGGAGGCAGCAGAAACCCCCAAGATGTAATAAGGAGTGAAGGAACTGACCTTTCAGAGAGATGCAGTCCTCTGTGGTGAAAGGGTCTGGCCTCTGAAGCTGGAGAGCTGTGTTTGAAAGCTGGTTCTGCACCTCTTGGGCTGTGGCACCCTGGATGGGTAACTTGCCTCCTCTTTTCCTCATTTGTGCAATTAGAGAATGGAGTCAGGGGAGATAAGACTGTCTCTGAGTTCCCTTCCAGTGACAACACTCTTGATATGATGGAAGCATTTTCTCAGCATCATGGTCGTGGAGACGAATGCAAGGAAACCAGAGGATGAGGATACATTAGTGTGAATTTCCAGAGTTGTTCTCTTTTCTGACTCTTTCAATATCCTATTATCCAAGAGGTTTTGTTTTGTTATTTTGTTTTATTTTGACGTGGAAACATAACTTTTGCATAAGAGAAAGAAGCCTCAGGGCTGCTGCTATAATCACAAGTGTAGGTTTCTTCTGATTTTTCTTGCTGGTAGGTTTACTGTGAGGGTTCAGGTTGATGAACATCCAAATTCAGAGTGATTGAGCAGGCTCCGATGTCATAAACTGACCCATGGCAAGGACATATAACATTTATTTTATTGTTTCAGTGAGGATTAACCAAGTACCTACTGTGGGTCACGATCTGTAAAAGGGAGTTAATCAAGGATGTCTATGGACATTTTCTTTCTCTTATTCCATGTTTTATCTCATTTAACTCCATCACCTAATATTTATCATGTACCTAAATTGTAACATCCTAAAGAGAAGGCTTTTATAAAGCCCCAGTTAGAATCAGTCACCTGGAATATCCGTAGCAAGTTATTTAGAATGTGAATTTTCATTCCATTTAACACTTTACATTCTGCTTTTTGTTAGAGCTAATTGTTTATGTATTTTCTCACCCTACTAAAGAATATGTATTTTTGAGAGTAAGACTGTCTTACTCATTTTTATATTTTCCTTCTTCATTTCTTAATATAATAATCAACATATGATAAAGCTTAAATATTTATGAAATATGTGCAAACTAATAAGAGCTGAAACTGACTGAGTCCTTGCCATATGTTAGGAATGAGTCTTGACACTCTATATTATCATTATATGTACTTATAGTTCTATAGTATAGGTACCACTATTATCATCACTTTACCAATGAGGAGACTGAGGTCAATCACTTTACCAAGGTCATGTACCAACTAGAAAGCCTGTTCTTTCAGTCATTATGTTATACAATCTTCTAGCTAACATTAGTGATTAATCCAAATGGATGGAAATGTAAGTGGATATCATCAGCTATTTTTTAGAGGCACTCCAGTGATGGTATTTGGTAAGAGATTTGACTGACATGCATAATAAGAATTGTGACCTATTTCCCTATTTGGTGGCTTGTTAATGCAGTCAATGTTTAAATCATCATCCTTTCTACAATTCCCTGTATAGTTTAAAGATTAAGTGACTCACTGGGTAATTGGAAAAGCCAGCAGCCCACTTTCCATCTCTTTTATGTTCCCTAATAATAGTCAAGAGAATATGAAAGATAGTTGTGACAAGTTTAAGGGTGGTGGCTGGTGGTGATAGGCTGTTATGACATGAGTGGCTTACTCACCATAATGGCAACAACAGAACTCTTTTAGGATACCTGGGAAATAGGATAAGTGTAGCCTGTGGACTTGGAAACACAGTATCACACCCAAGTGACTGAGCATTTGCACGGATCATGTGGCTTGCATGGGGAATTTGGCATGGGCATTCACATGTACATATTATCTCCTGAAACTTACAAGAAAATCATATCTAACCAAAGAATTGTCAGCTGAATCTGTGATGTTTGTCAAGCATTCTACATCTGTGAGAAATTTCATCACATTAGAATATGCTTTCTTTTCCTGATTTTTGAGAAAGATACCTGGCTGAGTTTTCTCACATAGCAACAAAATAGGATCTGGGATGTGTGCGTAGCTCTTTGGTACTTCATCTTCAACTGTTGACATCTCTCAATCACGCAATCATGGGGATATTTCAGTTAGTTCAGTTCAGTCGCTCAGTCGTGTCTGACTCTTCGTGACCCCATGGACTGCAGCACGCCAGGCTTCCCTGTCCATCACCAACTCCCGGAGTTTACTTAAACTCTTGTCCACTGAGTTGGTAATGCCATGCAACCATCTCATCCTTTGTAGTCCCCTTTTCCTCCTGCCTTAAATCTTTCCCAGCACCGGGGTTTTTTCAAATGAGTTAGTTCTTCGCATCTGGTGGGGATTGGAGTTTCAGCTTCAGCATCAGTCCTTCCAATGAATATTCAGGACTGATTTCCTTTAGGATGATCTGGTTGGATTTCCTTGCAGTCCAAGGGACTTTCAAGAATCTTCTTCAACACCACAGTTCAAAAGCATCAATTCTTTGGGGCCCAACTTTGTTTATAGTCCAACTCTGACATCCACACATGACTACTGGAAAAAACATAGCTTTGGCTAGACAGACCTTTGTTGGCAAAGTAATGTCTCTGCTTTTTAGTACGCTGTCTAGGTTGGTCACAGCTTTTCTTCCAAGGAGCAAGCGTCTTTTAACTTCATGGCTGCAGTCACCATCTACTGTGATTTTGGAGCCCCCAAAATAAAGTCTGTCACTGTTTCCACATGGGGTATTTAAGTTAAAAGAAATGTCAGATAAGGTCTGGGTACTCTCAGTATACTTACCTCCCAAGAGGATCTACAAATTAATATTTATTTTGTTAACTTCACTCAGGGCTTCCCTGGTGGCTCAGTGGTAAAGAATATGCCTGTCAATGCAGGAGCTGCAGGCTTGATCCCTGGGTCTGGAAGAATTCCTGGAGAAGGAAATGGCAACCCACTCCAGTATTCTTGCCTGGGAAATCCCATGGACAGAGGAGCCTGGCCGGCTACCTGGCGGGATGCAAAGAGTTGGACATAGCTGAGTGACTACACAATAACAACTTCACTCAGGGCCAATATTAGCCCTGTGATTAGGATGATTTGTGAAAATTTCTAAAAAATCACTACATCTGCGTGGGGTCTCCCTCCTACCAAATCACATGGCTGGATTTTGGCCTCTGCTTCTTACTTTGACTCAGCATATACAATGGTATGTGGTGGTCCTGGCCATACTGATCGATGTTTGATCTTTAGATTAACATACGTATTACTCAGCAATCTTTTGGTTAATTAACTTTGGCATAAAAGGAGGATAGTTAGACACTTTGCTTACCTGAGGGCAGGGTAGCAGTGTAGCGGGGGCAGGAAACAATTGTCATGCTTGGTAAGTTGATCTTCTCTTTCTTTCCTCTGGTTTTCTCTATGTGCAGTTTTGTTTATTACCGTAGACTGACTTGGGTTTCCCTGGTGGCTCAGATGGTAAAGAATCTGCTTGCAATGCAGGGGACCTGGGTTTGATCCCTTGATTGGAAAGACCCTGTGGAGAGGGGAATGGCAACCCATGGGCAATCCCATGGACAGAGGAGCCTAGTGGGCTACAGTCCAGAGATTGGACTGTCTCTGGACACAACTGAGCAACTAACACTTTATAGACTGGTTTGTTTCCACAGCATGGAGACTGTGGCTGCTGTGGCTCTGAAGTCACATAGTACCATCTCAGGAAAGAACGTGAAGTGCGCTGTCTCTCTCAATACCAGGTTGACCAGTCCTAGAGACATGTTCCATTTGCAGTATGAGTGTATACTCTGGACTCACAACTTGGTTGGTAGATTAAATACTATGATAGGCCCAGTGTGTGTCAGCTGCTGACTGTGGCAAGGGAGATTGAATCTGCAAAAGTTTGTAAACTTCCATTCAAAATCCATGCTTCAAAAGGAATGGAATATCTCCTCAGTCGTGAGGTGGTAGAAGTTGTCTCCTGATCCAGGAAGAGAAAAACATTAGATGTCCATTTCACAGGTCCATTAGTTCACCCTTGTCAATGTCTTGTTTCTGAAGGTGTATAAAACAAACTCACACTAATACTTTACAAGACTAAGGTATTATTACCTTACTCGCTAACAATAGTCAAGAGAATATGAAAGATGGTTATGATGGATTTAAGGGTGGTGGCTGGTTGCAGCAAGTAATTGTAATGCCATTAGATTCAACACATTGTTTTCCTGTAGCAAAGTTATAGAAGAAACTGAATTATTAAGGACCAGTGGTGAGCCTGGAATCAGAGAAGGGGAAGCCAGCTCTGGGATTGCTATGTTTAATAACTTCAGTTCAATACAGGCTGCTGTGTCTATTTCCATACTAGGAAGGGGCCTTCCAGTGGGGATGGGTACTTATTTCACAGCTGTGTTATCTTGTGAAAATCTACCATCACATGCCTTGCAGAGTTTCCACTGTCTGTGCTTCCTCTTCGATTGGATATATAGACTGTAGTGGGTTTAAATTTTCATGTCCTGACTCTCATTTACTACCTGTGCAAACAAGCAAGTAAGTTGTTTAGTGGCCCTCCATTTTCTCATTAGAACAAGAGAAGCATGTGCCATTTTTTCTCATAGAGTTTTGTTAGAATTAAGTGCAATAATCATGATAAGTGCTATACACAGTATCTAACATGCTGTGCATTGATTTAAAAGTTTTCTAATCTGTTGCTCATGTTACTATAGTTGCTGTTGACCCTGTGCTTGTACTCTTGACAGCCAGTTTTGCTTATGATAACTGCATAAATCTGCTTTGATGCATTTCTGTACCGATTATATTATATTTCTGTACTGATTATATTTGATTAACTCCCAAATAACAATCTTATTTCCATCTTTTCCATTTCCTTAGGGGTCATTAAAGTGTTGCCCCATGTAGTAACTGCAATTTTATTCACTTTTGAGGCCAGTCCCATCAGATCTTGACATTTCAGCTTTTAAAATTTAAAGACGATTTGTCACAAAGGTGCTTGGAAGGAATCATTGTGCAGAGATTTCCCCTGTAAACTCCTTCCCATCCAGAGAGATTATCTTGAATCTGCAGGGTGTACATGTGAGACAGAATAGAGGTCTCCCAGGATAAATTTGGGACCATTCTTATTTCTGGTCTAGTGGCAAAAGAGTTATACAGAGAAAGAAATGTTCTTTCTGTTTCATGAAACTCAAATGAAAGCAAATCTTAAATTTTCCCCTCCCTCGCCAAGAAAATGTAATTCGCAGGGTTGGCTGGATGAAAAGGCTGAAACACTTTAATTATTGATAAGATAAACTAGAGTAAGGGTGATCAAGGTATCAGACAGAAAACACTTGAAAGGGTAAGTTTGAAAGCAAGTATTACATGGTGACTCAATTGAAATTGCAGGTGGCTATAGACAGCACAAGTGATGAGGAAAATTGAAGAGACTTATTTTTATCAAGAAAACCAATTATGGAACCTCTAGGTACTTTCTTCAAGGAGGAGTTATTATCAGTTCAGTCTTTGCCTGGTTCCCTATTTTATGTGAACAGCGACTGCCAGGCCAGAAGTGATTTAGTGCGGATGAAAAAGACTTTCAATAAACAAGCATGAGGACTGACTGAGGTGAGCTGCTGGCAAAATTCAGATCTGTGAGGACTGTTACAGATGCCAATGCCACGGCTGAGAAGTAAAAGTTTAATAATGCTGAAAGGACTCTTTGCCACTATAACACAAATCAACTTTTATTAATTAAGCTGAAAGGAAATGTGTTTTCTTATAATATCCTGAGGTGTGGATTTTCATTTTCAAGGAGTCCCTTGGCTTTTCTTTTCCTTTCCCCTCTGTGATGGAGGTTTGGCATTCCGAGGCATTCAGACTTTATATTGACAATTAAATTATGCTGAATCTTTTTCATTTGTCCTTTCTTATCCATGCTCCATTCTTTTCTATCTGGCTTTGTGCATCTCTGCTGGGAGGCTGATCTTCATGGACTATAGCGCTAGCCTCTATTGCCCACTGGTTTCCACTTGAGTTCAGCAGGAAACTGATGGGCAGCAAAAAGTGAAGTTGGGGACTTTTTCTATCAGTTTGCTACCTAATAAGTTGATAGGCATTGTGATTCTTTACTGAAGGTCACATCTCCTCATGGGCAGTCCTTTCCTGTAGATAAAGGCCTATGCCTAGGTTGGAGTTCAGTTAATGCTTTGCCTATACGTATAGCTGAGAAATTTGAAGTACCACCAGGAAAGAATAAAGAGAAATGGATATTGGTGTGGCACCCACAGATGTCCTAGATGAAAACCAAACTTTCAAGTCTGAATGAGGAAGTTAAATCTCAGACAGATTCAGAAAGTACACGGATGACAGAAAGTAATGAAACTGGAATTAAAGCCCATATTTCCTGAATTCAAGGGCCACATTTCTTTGAAAGTGTGCAGCCTTGGCTTGAATTCCAGTGTTCTTCTCTTCACTCTAGGATTCCAAGGACTTGTTTTTATTTGGAAGATAGCACAGTATATCCAGGTGAAGAGTACTGGAACCAAAATGCCTGGGTTCATATACCAGAACTTCCCTTACTTGTTCTAAGGTCTTGAGTAAAATAAGCTAATTCTTGGTCCTGCATTGTCTTCATTTGTAAAATGTGAATGAAAATAGTGTCTACTTCATAATGTTTTTATAAGGAAAGTGAGATAGCCCAATTCTTTAGAACAGTGCTGAACAGATAAGTGCATGTGTACATACTCAGTTGCTAAGTGGTGTCTGACTCTTCGTGACCCATAGACTGTAGCCCACCAGACTCCTCTGTCCATGGAATTTTCCAGGCAAGAATACTGGAGTGGGTTGCTGCTGCCTTCTCCAGGGAATCATCCCAAGCCAGGGATCAAACCTATGTCTCCTGCATTGGCAGGTGAATTCTTTACCGCTCTACCACCTGGGAAGCCCTGACAGATAAGTACTAATTGTTAGCTTTATCATTAATATCCTAAGCATCATCACTAGTATTAAGTCATAAGGTTTTTTGTGAGTATTAAGTGTTCTATTGAAAGTTATGGGAAATGGTTGCATTCAAGAGTGTGAAAGTGAAAATTGCTCAGTCATGTCTGACTCTTTGCAACCCCATGGTCTAGATAGTACATGGAATTCTCCAGGTCAGAATATTGGAGTGGGAGCCTTTCCCTTCTACAGGGGATATTCCCAACCCAGGAAGCGAACCAGGTCTCCTACATTGCAGGCAAATTCTTTACCAGCTGAGTCACCCAGGTAATGCCCTGGAAGTATCCAATATTTATACTGAATTTATTGCTAAGAGATGTGGAATGTGAAAGAAAGAAAAAACAGCAATCAAATATGGTTCCAAAATTTTGGTTAGAGCAATCAGAAGTCATGATGTGGGATGTGGAGACATTTGATTTGAATAAGAATTCTGGAGGATAAAACAATTTATTCTCTTTTTATATGTGGGAAAACTGAAACCCAGATGGGTCAGGTAACTTGTCTAAGATCATAGGATCAAGAAAAGGTAGAATTGAAATACCAACCCAAGTTTATCTGACTTTACAGCCTATTTTTAGATTTCAGTTTTAGGCCCTAAGTAAGATTCTTCTTCTTTTTTTTTTTTTTCTGGCAGTTGCTTAATTCATTCAAAATCTGAATATCAGAACGCTCTTTTGCCTCTGAATTTATGGTTCAAATGCTCAGTTGTGTCTAACTCTTTGCAACCTGCCAGGTTTCTCTGTCCATGGATTTTTCCAGGCAAGAATACCGAAGTAGGTTGCCATTCCTTTTCCAGGAGATCTTCCCAACCCAGGGATCAAACCCACATCTCCTGAGTTGTCAGGCAGATTCTTTACCACTAATACCACCTGGGAAGCCCCTCTAAATTTGTAAGTGAATTCATTTACTCTAATCTGTTTCTCACAGCTATAATATAAAATATATTTCATTTTTACACCCCTCTTTCACTCTCATTTCAGAGATGAAAGACTTAAAGAATGAAAAGTGACACAACCTGGGTCTTACAACCAGTTTATAATTGAGTTCGATCTTGAATTCAGGTTTTATGCCTTTAAGCCCATTGAGTATTTCCAATAGGAAAGGACAAAGGCAATATGATTTGGTCAGAAATGCAGCTTTAATTGGTTGAGAAGCATGGGATATTATTTATGTTCTGTAGATGGAAATAAATGCTAAATGGAACCTTCTAAGGTTATTCTGGGTTTCTAAAGTTAACCTTCTAGATGAAGTGAAGAACATACTGATGGGGTTAGGATGATGTCATACTGGAAAATATGCAAAAATAAACATGGCAAAAAACTCTAAGATTGGCATAAGATTCTTCAGGCACTCAAGTAAATATCACTATTAATATAGAAGTTAAAGCCAAATTAGAGTAAAGGAATAATTTCCAATTGAGATGATGCCATCTAGCATATACCTTAATGTTTATTCCATGGGTTTAAACACTCCTTTTATTATGAGAGGAGACACTAATAAGGAAAATAATAAAAAATAAATAACACAATTATTAATTATTAATACTATTGTATTATATATTACATAAAATAATCTTATTGTTATATTGTTATATATAGTGATATATTAATAATAATAATAATAGCTTTTTAATTTCAGAGCAAAGGTGATGCACTCAAATAAATTACTTTTTCTTTTTCTCTTAATCATTTATCAACAATTTTTAACAAGTTACACGCCAGTGTGAAAGGAAAACAGAAAGCCATTAACTCATTCAGTCATTTATTTATTCATGAATTCCGCAATGTTTATAAGATACTTATTATATGTCAGACTCTCTACTAGGTGCTGGGGGTCTAAAGATCTCTAAAACATAGCAGTTTGCTCTCAAGGAACTTCTAGTGTCAGAAATGCCAAAAAGCACTGCAGTTAAGTCTAATGTTACATTGGTGACAAGAAATAGAAAGAGAGTATTTATTTTGGTGGATTAGATGGATTTAAGGGAGAAGAAGATGGGGCTGAAAATAAGTAGAAATGACCTTGTAGAAAAGTAAAAGTAAAGAATGAGGTGGATAGAATTCCAAGAGGGAATTTTATGAACCAAGTATGGAGGTTAAAAATCTTGGGGAAATGAATGAATTGTAGATATGTCAGTATGACTGTATTGGGTGAAAGAGAAGGAAGGAGAGGAGGCTAAAGATGAGTCAGGGTCTGCTGCTGTTGCTGCCGCTGCTAAGTCACTTCAGTCGTGTCCGACTCTTTGTGACCCCAAGGACTGTAGCTCACCAGGCTCCCCTGTCCATGGGATGTTCCATGCAAGAGTACTTGAGTGGGTTTCCATTTCCTACTCCGGGGGATCTTCCTAACCCAGGGATTGAACCTGCGTCTCCTGTGGCTCCTGCATTGTAGACAGATTCTTTACTGCTGAGCCACCAAAGAAGCCCGAATTAGGGTCTATACCATATGTAATCTTGAATTCTATCTTAAGAGTTTTAACTTTACATAATAAATAGACAAGAACATTACAAAATATATGAAGTAGGAAAGGAGCTAGAACAAAGTGATAGAATATGAAATATTTTGATCTCTCAAGATATGTGTGTAGTCAGTTTATGTTTAGGTTTTGCTGCAGTAACAAAGTACTCCCAAATCTCACTATCTTCCCAAAAGAGATTTTATTTCTCACTAACATTATACATGAATTGTGGCTCTGCTTATGCCTCTTCGCACTAGGATCCAGGCCAAAAGAGCAGTCCCTATCTGGGCTCGTAGTACTGGAAAAAACAATGGTAGAAAATGCAGTACTGACATTCATGGCTTCCTGTTTCAATTTTATTGGTAAAAACAAGTAACATGGCCAAATCTGATGTCAATAGGACATGATCATGTCCTCCTATTACAGGGAAAGGGAGCATTACTAATAATGCTGCTGCTGCTGCTGCTAAGTCACTTCAGTCGTGTCCAACTCTGTGCGACCCCAGAGACGGCAGCCCACCAGGCTCCCCCATCCCTGGGATTCTCCAGGCAAGAACACTGGAGTGGGTTGCCATTTCCTTCTCCAATGCAGGAAAGTGAAAAGTGAAAGTGAAGTCACTCAGTCATGTCCGACTCTTAGCGACCCCATGGACCCCATGGCCCTAGTAATGCTAGGAAGTAATTAATTCATAATTACTAATTAATAGCTAGGAAGATTCATATAATCTATGACAGCATGGGTATAATGTCTATTTATTTCTGTTTTTTTCTTCTTTTAACCCAGAAGACAATCTTGTATGTGTATGTGTGTTTCTATCATATATCAGGGTGCTGGCATTGATCATATCCATGTCTTAAACATATTCTCTCCCTGTAACAATGATATCAATTTGTATCTAGCACACTTGACATACTCAGAAAGTTAGAGGAAAACAATAGAATTGGAAAGACTAGAGATGCCTTCAAGAAAATTAGAGATACCAAGGTAATATTTCATGCAATGATGGGCTCAATAAAGGACAGAAATGGTATGGACCTAACAGAAGCAGAAGATATTAAGAAGAGGTGGCAAGAATACACAGAAGAACCATACAAAAAAGATCTTCATGACCTAGATCACCATGATGGTGTGATTACTCAACTAGAGCCAGACATTCTGGAATGCGAAGTCAAGTGGGACTTAGGAAGCATCTCTATGAACAAAGGTAGTGGAGGTGATGGAATTCCAGTTGAGCTATTTCAAATCCTAAAAGATGATGCTGTGAAAGTGCTGCACTCAATATGCCAACAAATTTGGAAAACTCAGCAGTGGCCACAGGACTGGAAAAGGTGAGTTTTCATTCCAATCCCAAAGAAAGGCAATGCCAAAGAATGTTCAAACTACTGCACAATTGCACTCATCTCACACGGCAGCAAAGTAATGCTCAAAATTCTCCAAGTCAGGCTTTAACAGTACATGAACTGTGAACTTCCAGATGTCCAAGCTGGATTTAGAAAAGGCAAAGGAATCAGAGATCAAATTGGCAACATCTGTTGGATCATCAAAAAAGCAAGAGAGTTCCAGAAAAACATCTAATTCTGCTTTGTTGACTACACCAAAGCCTTTGACTGTGTGGATCACAACAAAGTGTGGAAAATTCTTCAAAAGATAGGAATACCAGACCACCTGACCTCCCTCCTGAGAAATCTGTATACAGGTCAGGAAGCAACAGTTAGAACTGGACATGGAACAACAGACTGGTTCCAAATAAGGAAAGGAGTACATCAAGGCTGTATCTTGTCACCCTGTTTGCTTAACTGATATACAAAGTACATCATGCAAAATACCAGGCTGGATGAAGCACAAGCTGGAATCAGGATTGCCGGGAGAAATATCAGTAACCTCAGATATGCAGATGACACCACCCTTCTGGCAGAAAGCAAAGAAGAACTAAAGAGCCTCTTGATGAAAGTGAGAGAGGAGAGTTAAAAAGTTGACTTAAAATTCAACATTCAGAAAACAAAGATCATGGCATCTTGTCCCATCACTTCATGGCAAATAGATGGGGAATCAATGGAAACAGTGAGAGACTTTATTTGGGGGGGCGGGGGGGGTGGTGGCTACAGACGCACTGCAGATGGGGACTGCAGCCATGAAACTATAAGACACTTGCTCCTTGGAAGAAAAGTTATGATCAACCTAGACAGCATCTTAAAAAGCAGAGACATTACTTTGCCAGCAAAGGTCTGGCTAGTCAAAGCTATGGATTTTCCAGTAGTCATGAGAGTTGGACTATAATGAAAGCTAAGCACCAAAGAATTGATGCTTTTAAACTATGGTGTTGGAGGAGACTCTTGAGAGTCCCTTGGACTGCAAGGAGATCCAGCCAGTGAATCCTAAAGGAAATAAGTCCTGAATATTCATTGGAAGGACTGATGCTGAAGCTGAAACTCCAATAATTTGGCCACCTGATACAAAGAACTGACTCATTGGAAAAGACTCTGATTCTGGGAAAGATTGAAGGTGGGAGGAGAAGACGACAACAGAGGGTAAGATGGTTGGTTGGCATCACCAATTCTATGGATGTGAGTTTGAGTTACCTCCAGGAGTTGGTGATGGACAGTGAAGCCTGGCATGCTGTAGTCCATGGGGTCGCAAAGAGTCAAATATCACTGAGTGACTGAACTGAACTGAACTGAACACACCTGACGTACTCAGAAAGTTGACTGGTTGTTTGGTGTACTAGTATTATAAGTAGAGAGAGAAGTAAGAAAGCTAAAGTGTCTTTGTTCTCATGATTACTCCCCAAAATATTTTAATCATAAATTCTAGTTTCCTTTTCCAAAACAACTGAAAACCACTAGGTAGGTAACTTAAGTCTTTATACAATGGCTATGAGACTGAGTCTGTTGCCCAGAAACTATCCTCTTTGATCACTGGTCCAATTCACCCCCAAAGCTTCTGGTTGCACACAGTTCCCTTCCTCTTTCTCTTTTGTGGTCAGTTATAGAACATATTATTCAAGGAGTTGCAAACCAAAATGAAAGAGAATAATAACAGCACAGAGAAAATAAGTTATTTTCTGCTTGAGGGAACTATGAGCCTGTGAATTTGGACATCTCAGAAGGGAAGTCAGAGGCTGATATTTGTTACTGCTGAACCCAGGGTTCATTTTGAAGAAGAGAAAAAGTGAGATGACGATGTCAATCTTTCCTTTACTGCTCTGCTTCTCCCAAGAACTTAGATTTATGTGCCATAATTTTAGAGAAATGTATTATTGTTTGAACTTTGCAAATGCAAAGGACTAGGGGAAGGGACTTGATTGGGGCAACTTCACAGTAGCTTTTACAGATGGGATAGGTAACTCCAGGAGAAATAGGATTGCATGTTACTTGAGGGCATTCATAAGTTTGTTTCATGGTCATGTCAGTCATTTTTGACCAAACATGGTTTCATATTTCTTGTATTCAGCTCACTTGGTAGTGCGTGGTGAGCATTTTGAATATTAATTTCTTTTTGGGGGGCTTTTGCCTATCTGAAGATCTTACTTGAGGGAATTTTTAAAGTGATTAAATATTAGTAGATATATTCTTTATCTAGATTTCTTGAATGCCTTCTTGCCCCAGATCTGTGTGAATCAATATGGTAATGATGGCAAAGAAAACAGACTACTTCCACCTATGGTGCATATGTTCTACTATTTGTTAATTTAATTCACCCAATAATATGTGTTGTCTACTGTATGTATTGCTAGGCCCTGTGCTAGGCGAGAAAAAGTGAATGAAATTCCTGACCTTCAGGAGCTTATAACTTATTCATGGAAGAGGAACTTAATCCACAGAGTTAGTGTTCTCAACAATAAAGTCCCTTTCCAGTTGTTTCACACATTTGATGAATGCTTATAAATCACAAAGAACTGTGGCAAGGGGTGGCTGCAAAGGATAGGGTGTTATCCTTGTCACTTGTGAGACTTATAGTCCTAATTAAAATTAGCCAAAATATTTTGAAAGGCAGTATATGATATGTTCCATCACACAGGTAATATTATTAATAATAAATAGTAGTAGTAACAATAGTAACTAACACTCATTTGCTCTTACCATGTGCTAAACATTCTTCTAAGAGTATTAAATGCTTTAGCACCTTTATTAATTCAATAACATGAGGATAAGAGTTGTCTTCATTTTGTAGTTGGGATAACTGATGATATCTCAGATAACTGATAGGTTAAGACCATATGGCTAGTAGGAAGTAGGTCCAGATTTTCAACTCCAATAATAAAGCTTCAGGACCTGAATCCTTAAGTGAACCAGAAATAAATAGGACTTGTATTTTATAGGAATCAGTAAGGACTTTATTGGAATAAATAAAAACAGGTTGCTTATGGGAGCATAGAAATATGGGTGTTTTCAGACTGAGGTGATCAGAGATGCTTACTGGAGAGGATGGGATTTGAAGCAGGCTTTTGAAAATGGGCACTGCCCCTGAGCTGTGACATCAGACAAAATACTAAGGTGATCTCCTGAGCATCTTCTCAAATGGCATTTAAAAAGTCCTTCATACCTATCCTCATGAGTAGGAAGCTCTAATTAAATTTGCAGAATGTTTTGCAGGAACATCTGAGAGTGAAATATGAATAGTCCTACCTTCCAGAAGGTTTTCTGTGAGGAGCCTCAGAGTGTGAAGAGACTTCACTACAGAGAGAAGACACGATTCCAGGTTTGCCAAATTTAGAAATCACATGAGCTGCTGGATGTAGAACAAGTTTTGATTCCTCTTTGGTCTTTTATCCCACTCTCTGTTAAATCAGTGTGAGCTGACCTTGTCTTCTGCTGGACCTCTTTCCCCTCCTTTTATTTTTCTTTCACCTTCTACCTTCTCTTCTTATTCTATCTCTCCTCTTCTAAATGCATCTCGAACATGAAATCATATGTGAAAGAAAATAAGCTTTTTGCCACAATTAATATGGAATGGATCAAGATCTAATTTCTGGATCTCATTTCCCAAGATATGAACATGACTTTAAAGTTAGAATAAACATACTGCTTCATAGAGCCCACAATATTTTGGCCAAAGATTATCTCCATGCTGGACTTGGTTAGAATTTTATGTTCAGCTAAATAAGCCACAAGTTTCTGTCAACTAATACTTAATGTCATCAATTTCTTCAAAAGTTCCAGAGAATAAAAATAACCCTTGCATTTTGATGTGTTTATGTGAATATACTGCATAACATTTTCTCTAGGTTACCCAGCACCATACTTGGTATTTATGTCAGCAGTATTGAAAATACACTCCCCCTGGCCTCCAGAATTCTTATGTGCTCAATAGCATTGGCCTGCCTGCTTTGGTAAAACATGAGATAGGAACATATGAACATAGGTACAGATAAACTAGAAAGTTTCAAAACAATGCTTAGCTTCAAAGCAACTCTATAATGGCACAATTTTGAATGCAATGAGATATTCATAGTAGGATTCAGTTCCTAGACATTATTTTTTGACATTCAACTTTTCAGTTTCCCACCTATCATGTGAAATGAAGAACACATATTCATAAAGCAGCTTTCTACTTTAAATTCTTTTAAAATTAATTATGTGGTGTTCCAGCTTCAAGGTAAAAAATAGGTAGACAAGAGTTTTTATGCAACTGTATGTTTCAAATGTGATATGCATGGGTAAGGATGCGATATGTATAAGTGGAAAAGTTTAATCAGAACCATGGACACAAAATTCTAACACCGATATAGATTTCTGTGGCTTTTATTCCAGGAAAGGGGAATTTAGTCCTCAAAATAGGATGTGCATTCCCCAAACCAATAATTAACTTGGAAAAAATAGTTGAGGCAGATTTTCTGAGTCACTGGGATATGGTCTTCGAGTCATCTTTCTAATTAGTTGGGGGCATCCATCAGCACAGTTTGGTAAGTTAAATGATATGGTGCAGTGCTGGGAGTTTGACAGGTTACTCTATTGCTTTTCAGTGGGGACATTTTAACAAAACAGACTTTTGAAAAATAGCATTTTAAGTGGTGGATGAAATGAAAAACTGTTCAGAAGCTCCACAGCCATACTTATTGGAGAAACAGGATAAATATCTACATTCTGAATTATTGTCTAGCACATACAATCACTTCAAAATGGATATTTATTATATCAGTCTATGAAGAAGCAAGATGACAGCTATGGAATGAGGGAAACCGCATGGTATCTCTCGATCTGTCATCCACCCTTCCCCTAAGCCCAATTACATGGTGCTTCTGATTTTATTTTTCCCTATGAACCCTCAAAGCAGTGGCTCTACAGACAGGCAGGTACAGAGAGTGGCAGGAGAAGACTGGTTTATCAAGGCAGTTTCCCACGAATATGACTCAAGGAATCGATCACTAGAGTTGATTCCAGAAGCCTGGTGACGATAGAGAGTAATTAATTGCTAAGGGTATAGGCTATAGAGTCAAACAGACCTCTAAGTCAAGTCCTCTTTTACTTTTTTACTGATATGAACTTGGGGAAGTTTTCTTTTTCATGCTTGAATTTCTATAATTGTGCAATGGAGATAAATAACACAGCAGAGAATTTCCTTTAGGATTCAATTACGTAAGTACAGTTACTGTTAATATTACCATTATCACTTTTGCTTTCTTTCAAAATTTCTCTTGTATATGACTAGTCCTCTGAGAGCTCACAAACAAGTCTAAATTCATTATTAAGAGTTGTTAATGGACAACCACATATTCTTTGATATGCTTTTTCCTAACCAAGAGAATATTTATGCTATTAAAAGCACCTCTTACTATACTTATAAACTACAAGGCAAATAAACAGACTTGTGATTAAACTGAGAAAAAGAGAGTCATGTAGCTCTCCAGAAAGAGACCCAGCTCTTTGCTTGAGCTTTATGATCTAGGCCCCTGGGCTCAAGGCTTATTTCTGATGACTGACTTATATTGCACTTGGCTGATGTATCCTGCATAGGCATTGCCACGTCAGAGGATTCAACCATTCATCCTGCAATAGAAGGAGCAGGAGACTAACCCTAGTTTAACTATAGACTACATTCTCTAAGCAGCTTTCTGCTCAGCAAAATCTTGACTATGGTAGAAATGTGGGTAATGTGGATGAATGTCCTGCAGTTTCACTTCACCTACCCTTGGTCAGAAGGGGAGGAATGAGAAAGAGATAAATGGTCAGTGACATCTAGGCATTGGCTGGAACTTTCAAGACAAGGAATGAAGCCCAGATGGGACCTCTGAAAAATATACCAGGTTCTCTCATTGGAGCCTTATGGCTAGAATTTTCCTTCTGTTATGACGGTTTGTATTTCAAGGGTAGGAAACTGAATTAAGAGGGGGACTAGAGAAATACTGTAATTGGACATAGGCAATTTGGAAACGTTACTCCTGACTTGATCCTAAGATAACATACTTGATCCAGGGATAGGAAAGACATCTTGAAAATGTTCCGAGTGAGTTTCAGTAAACCGGACTGATTCTTGCCATCTTTATGTTATCCCAGGAAACCCAAGAAAGTTGTGATTGCTGTGGGATGCCTGTCCTTTGATGACAGAAATATAGAAAATTTTTTACATATAAGGATATTCATATTGAATTATTTTTAGTTGTAAAAATTTTAAAAATTATTTAGCTAATTTTTAAACAGTGTAATGCATATATTAAAAGTTGTCTATAGATATTAAAAACCCAAGTTGTAGCATAATATTTAACAACATGAAATGTCTTCATGACTATGTTAAATAAAGTAGGCTGTCATGAAACAGCATGTCTAATGTGATTTATATTTGGAGAAGGGAGGATTTTATATGTGTACTCATGCGAAAAAAAAATCTAGCCAGCTATATTCTAAAGCATTAGCAGTATTGATACTTAACTGACAGTCTTATTTTCTTCCTCTATTTTTTTCTGAATTTTGTATGTTGTCTCCAGTGGATACATTACATTTTCCTAATCAAAAATAAAAATGGGAAATAAAATCATCAACCTACCTTAGAAAAAGAATAATAATTAATTTTTGTCTTGGTATAAAGTTAAAATCATGACATCCATGAGCTGTGAAATGCATCTCTTTGCATGTCTTCTCTATTCATGGCATTTAAGGTTGTCACCCTTGTGAATCTGTATAGAATATTATTTATGTGAAGAGGTGTCAATATCTTTTTAAAAGAAGATGCCAATATTCAGGGTCATCAAAAATTCTAATGATGATGGCTGCAGTAATAATAATTGCACACATTTGCATAGCATTTGGAAGTTAACAAAGATTCTTCAGATGTTTCTATGAAAGAATAGCTCTGCTCAAGGAAAATTTTCTTATTAAGCATGAGGAGAAAAGTGTAAATAAATGAGGCAATTTAACCATTTATTATAAAGTAATAATTTAAAATAGAAAAGAACAAAGCATAACTTTTATCTCTCAAAGAGAAATAAAAAACTAAGTCTCAACCAAAGCTTCCTGTAAGTTGCTTGCAAGTGACAGATCTGAACTCTGCCCAGTGGAAATTACTCTGCTGCTGCTATATTACCAAGACTCCATACAGCTAATCTTGGATCTAGTCCTCTCCATCCACCTATTTTTCCACTAAGAAAGGCATAATACATTTTCTAACGGCATGAGAAAGCACAGTTAAATGCACAAAATAGCTCTTTCTAGTCTGCTTCCCCAACCCTACTGCTTTACAAATATTTTGCCAGCCACATTTTAGATGCAGGAGAGTCAGATTTTGGATCTAGCAAAAAGAAAATCAACTGCAAACAATTTGAGGGTCCATCTTTCTCAGAAAAGAGATATGGTTCTCTTGGTTTAAGTATGTGCCATGCAAGATTATACCTATATAGGTTTATTATATTCTATTTATTAAAAGGCATGCCTTCCTATTTCCTTTATTTATTATTTTTTAGTCTCAGAATTTATTCTAAGTTCTGATTTTTATCTCTTGAATCAGTCTTAAGACATATACTGAGATCACTCAAGAGTGAGAAGAATGAACTTGAAAAAATAAAGAAAACTTTTAAAAAGTTTGATTGACAGTCCCTTATTGAGCAAAGCTCTGATTGTCACAAAAAGTGCAAGAAAATTATTCCCATTCTTATAAATAAATAGTTTAACTTAAACTCAAATGGAAGAGAAGAATGAGAATTGAGTCAGGTTGGGGAATTTGCTTCAGAGGGACCAAGGTGAGGATGCGTGTTCAATTAGAACAGGTTTTGTCCAATATCTCCAGCTGACTGAAAGAGAGGTCTTACAGAAATTCCATTAATTATTTGGAGTAAAACTATTGCTTACTGTTCAGTTGCTCAGTAGTCTCTGATCTTTGCAACCCCACGTACTGCAGCACGCCAGGTTCCCTGTCCTTCACCAGCTCCTGGAGCTTGCTCAAACTCATGTTCTTTGAGTCGGTGATGCCATCCAACCATCTCGTCCTCTGTCGTCCCCTTCTCCTCCTGCCTTCAGTCTTTCCCAGCATTGGGTCTTTTCTAATGAGTTGGCTATTCATATCAGGTGGCCACAGTATTGGAGCTTCAGCTTCAGTCCTTCCAATGAATATTCAGGACTGATTTCCTTTAGGATTGACTGGTTTGCTCTCCTTGCAGTCCAAGGGACTTTCAAGAGTCTTCTCCAACACCACAGTTCAAAAGCATCAATTCTTTGGCGCTCAGCCTTCTTTATGGTACAACTCTCACATCTATACATGACTATAGGAAAAACCATAGCTTTGACTATATGGACCTTTGTTGGCAAAGTAATGTCTCTGATTTTTAATATGGTATTGAGGTTTGTCATAGCTTTTCATTAAAGGAGCAAGCATCTTTTAATTTTTAGCTTTAAGTGTCTTTTAAAATTATTGCTAGAAGGTCATAAACATTGGTTAAAAACATGAACTTTGAGTTCAGGAAGACCATGTTTAAAATTCTGTCACTTCCCTTTCTGAGGTTCAGTTTTCTTGTTTTCTCACTTGTGAAAATGGGATGAGCCTACCTATTTTCCAATATCATTGCAAGGATTAAATACACTAATGTATGCAAGTGTTTAGCGTAATACCTGGTGCACTCAGTTCAGTCACTCAGTCATATCCATTCTTTGAGACCACACAGACTGCAGCATGCCAGTCTTCCTCATCCAGCAACAACTCCCAGAGCTTACTCAAATTCATGTCCATCGAGTCAGTGATGCCATCCAACCATCTCATCCTCTGTCATCCCCTTCTCCTCCCGCCTCAATCTTTCCCAGCATCAGGATCTTTTCCAATGAGTCAGTTCTTTGCATCAGGTGGCCAAAGTATTAGAGCTTCAGCTTCAGTAGCAGTCCCTTCAATGAATATTCAGGACTGATTTCCTTTAGGATGGACTGGTTCGATCTCCTTGCAGTCCAAGGATCTCTCAAGAGTCTTCTCCAACACCACAGTTCAAATACATCAGTTCTTCAGCACTCAGGTTTCTTTATGGTCCAAAGCACTCAACTATACACTACTACTGGAAAAACCATAGCTTGGACTAGATGGACGGTTGTTAGCAAAGTTATATCTCTGCTTTTTAGTTTGCTGTCTAGCTTAGTCATAGTTTTTCTTCCAAGGAGCAAATGTCTTTTAATTTCATGGCTGCAGTCACTATCTGCAGTGATTTTGGAGCCCAAGAAAATAAAGTCTGTCACTGTTTCCATTGTTTCCCCATCTATTTGCCATGAAGTGATGGGACCAGATGCCATGATCTTAGTTTTCTGAATATTGAGTTTTAAGCCAACTTTTTCACTCTCCTCTTTCACTTTCATCAAGAGGCTCTTTAGTTCCTCTTTACTTTCTGCCATTAGGGTGGTGTCATCTGCACATTTGAGGTTACTGATATTTTCCCTGGCAATCCTGATTCCAGCTTGTGCTTCATCCAGCTCAGCATTACCCATGATGTATTCTGCATATAGGTTAAATAAGCAGGATGACAATATACAGTCTTGACGTACTCCTTTCCCAATTTGGAACCACTCTGTTGTTCCATGTCCATTTCTATCTGTTGCTTCTTGACCTGCATACAGATTTCTCAAGAGGCAGGTCAGGTGGTCTGCTATTCCCACCTCTTTAAAAAATTTCCATAGTTTGTTGTGACCCACACAGTCATAGGTTTTGTTGTAGTCAATAATGCAGAAGTAGATGTTTTTCTGTAACTCTCTTGCTTTTTCAATGATCCAACGGATGTTGGCAATTTGATTTCTGGTTCCTCTGCCTTTTCTAAAACCAGCTTGAACTTCTGGAAGTTAACGGTTCATGTAGTGTTGAAGTCAGGCTTGGAGAATTTTGAGTATTACTTTGCTAGCATGTGAGATGAGTGTAATTGTGTGGTAGTTTGAACATTCTTTGGCCTTGCCTTTCTTTGGGATTGGAATGAAAACTGACCTTTTCCAGTCCTGTGGCCGCTGCAATGGCAACCTACTCCAGTACTCTTGCCTGGAAAATCCCATGGACAGAGGAGCCTGGTAGGCTGCAGTCAATGGGGTCGCTAAAAGTCAGACACAACTGAGAGACTTCACTTTTACTTTTCACTTTCATGCACTGGAGAAGAAAATGGAAACCCAGTCCAGTGTTCTTGCCTGGAGAATGCCAGGGACAGGGGAGCCTGGTGGGCTGCCGTCCCTGGGGTCACACAGAGTCGGACACGACTGAAGTGACTTAGCAGCAGCAGCAGTGGCCACTGCTGAGTTTTCCCAATTTATGGGCACATTGAGTGCAGCACTTTCACAGCATCATCTTCTAGGATTTGAAACAGCTCAATTGGAATTAAATCACCTCTACTAGCTTTGTTCATAGTAATGCTTCCTAAAGCCCATTTGATTTTGTATTCCAGGATGTCTGACTTTAGGTGAGTGATCTCACCATCGTGGTTATCTGGGTTATGAAGATCTTTTTTGTATAGTTCTTCTGTGTATTCTTACCACCTCTTCTTAATATCTTCTGCTTCTATTATGTCCATGTATTTCTCTACTTTATAGTGCCCATCTTTACATGAAATGTTCCCTTGGTATCTCAAATTTTCTTGAAGAGATCTCTAGTCTTTCCCATTCTATTGTTTTCCACTATTTCTTTGCATTGACTACTGAGGAAGACTTTTCTTATCTCTCCTTGCTATTCTTTGGGACTCTGCATTCAGTAGGGTATATCTTTTCTTTTCTCCTTTGCCTTTCACTTCTCTTCTTTTCACAGCTATTTGTAAGGCCTCCTCAGACAACCATTTTGCCTTTTTGCATTTCTTTTTCTTGGGGATGGTCTTGATCACCACCTCCTGTACAGTGTCATGAACCTCTATCCATAGTTCTGCAGGCAGTCCATCTATCAGATCTAATCATTTGAATCTATTTTATCACTTCTTCTGTGTAATCATAAGGGATTTGATTTAGGTCATACCTGAATGGTCTAGTGGTTTTCCCTACTTTCTTCAATTTCAGTCTGAATTTGGCAATAAGGAGTTCAGGATTGGAGCCACTGTCAGCTCCCAGTCTTGTTTTTGCTGACTGTATTGAGCTTCTCCATCTTTGGCTTCAAAGAATATAATCAATCTTATTTTGGTATTGACCATCTGGTGATGTCCATATGTAGAGTCTCCTCTTTTATTGTTGGAAGAGGGTGTTTGCTATGGCCAGTGTGTTCTCTTTGCAAAACTCTGTTTTCTTTGCCCTGCTTTATTTTGTACTCCATGGCCAAATTTGCCTGTTACTCCAGGTATCTCTTGACTTCCTACTTTTGCATTCCAGTACACTATAATGAAAAGGACATCTTTTTTGGGTGTTAGTTCTAGAAGGTCTTGTAGGTCTTCATAGAACTGTTCACTGTTGGCTTCTTCAGCATTACTGGTTGGGGTATAGACTTGGATTATTGTGACATTGAATGGTTTGCCTTGGAAATGAACAGAAGTCATTCTGTCATTTTTGAGATTGCATCCAAGTACTGCATTTTGGACTCTTATTGACCATGAGGGCTACTCCATTTCTTCTAAGGGATTCTTGCCCACAGTAGTAGATATAATGGTCATCTGAGTTAAATTCACCCATTCCAGTCCATTTTAGTTCAATCATTCCTAAAATATGAATATTGATTCTTGCCATCTCCTGTTTGATCACTTTCAATTTACCTTGATTCATGGATCTAACATTCCAGGTTCCTATACAATATTGTTCTTTATAGCATCGGACTTTATCCCATTACAAGTCACATCCACAACTGGGTGTTGTTTTTGCTTTGGCTCCATCTATTCATTATTCCTGGAGCCATTTTTCCACTGTTCTCCAGTAGCATATTGGGCACCTACCTACCTGGGGAGTTCATCTTTCAGTGTCATCTCTTTTTGCCTTTTCATACTGTTCATAGGGTTCTCAAGGTAAGAATACTGAAGTGGTTTGCCATTTCCTTCTCCAGTGGACCACATTTTGTTAGAACTCTCCAACATGACCCATCTGTCTTGGGTGGCCCTACATGGTATGGCTCATTCAGATCAGTTCATTTGCTCAGTCGTATCTGACCCTTTGTGACCCCATGAATTGCAGCATGCCAGGCCTCCCTATCCATCACCAACTCCCAGAGTTTATTCAAACTCATGTACATCAAGTCAGTGATGCCATCCAGCCATCTCATCTTCTGTCACCCCCTTCTCCGCCTGCCCCCAGTCCCTCCCAGCATCAGGGTCTTTTCCAATGAGTCAACTCTTTGCATGAGGTGGCCAAAGTATTGAAGTTTGAGCTTCAGCATCAGTCCTTCCAATGAACACCCAGGACTGATCTCCTTTAGGATGGACTGGTTGGATCTTCTTGCAGTCCAGGAACTCTCAAGAGTCTTCTCCAACACCACAGTTCAAAAGCATCAATTTTTCAGTGCTCAGCTTTCTTCACAGTCCAACTCTCACATCCATACATGACCACTGGAAAAACCATAGCTTTGACTAGATGGGCCTTTGCTGGCAAAGTAATGTCTCTGCTCTTTAATATGCTGTCTAGGTTGGTCATAACTTTCCTTCCAAGGAATAAGCGTCTATTAATTTCACGGTTGCAGTCACCACCTGCAGTGATTTTGGAGCCCAAGAAAATGAAGTCTGACACTGCTTCCATTGTTTCCCCATCTATTTCCCATGAAGTGATGGGACCAGATGCCATGGTCTTAGTTTTCTGAATGTTGAGCTTTAAGCCAACTTTTTCACTCTCCTCTTTTACTTTCATCAAGAGGCTTTTTAATTCCTCTTCACTTTCTGCCATAAGGGTGGTGTCATCTGCATATCTGAGGTTATTGGTATGGCTCATAGTTTCATTGAATTAGACAAGGCTGTGGTCCATGTGATTAGTTTGATTAGTTTTCTGTGATTGTGGTTTTCATTCTGTCTGCCTTCTGATGGAGAATAATAAGAGGCTCATGGAAGCTTCCTGATGGGAGAGGCTGACTGAGGGGGAAACTGGGTCTTGTTTGACGGGCAGGGCCATGCTCAGTAAATCTTGAATCCAGTTTTCTGTTGATGGGTAGGGCTGTGTTCCCTCCCTGTTATTTGACTTGAGGCCAAACTATGGTGGAGGTCATGAAGATAATGGTGACCTCCTTCAAAAGGTCTGATGCACATACTGCCACATGCAGTGCCCCTGACCCTGCAGCAGGCCACCACCGACCCACACCTCCACCAGAGACTCCTGGACACTCACAGGCAAGTCTGGGTCAGTCTCTTGTGGGGTCACTGCTCATTTCTCCTGGTCCTGGTGTGCACAAGGTTTTGTTTGTGCCCTCCAAGAGTCTGTTTCCCAGTCCTGTGTAAATTCTGGTGGTTCTATGGTGGGGTTAATGGTGACCTCCTCCAAGAGGGCTTATGTCATACCCAGGTCTGTTGCACCCAGAGCCCCTGCCCCTGCAGCAGGCCACTGCTGACCCATACCTCTGCAGGACACACTCAAACACTCAAAGTCATGTCTGGCTCAGACCTGATGCTCTGGCCATGTCTGGTGCATTATTAATGTCCAATAAATAGGAATCATGCAGGATTATCATGTAGTATCATATAGTATGATGTCCACAGTGATGTCAAATATATACTTTGCAACAATTCATCTGAATTGATTAGAGGCAATAAAAGAGACCCATGAAAGAATCTTAGTCACATGTCAAAGTGAACTAATATGTCAAAAATAGTCACATGTCAAAGAAAAAAATGATAATTTTCCCAAATCTCTTTATATACAGAGAAGTTTCCAACTGGACTTTCTGTCAATGAGCCAGAAAGAATAATGTCTAATTACAGGCTTATTAAGAATTAGAAATGTATGTTTGGCTAAAAGAAAAGGTAGCAAAATATGTAGCATAAATTCACTAAAATAAATTTTAAAACTTCTCATTTGGATTCCATTCCCATTTATACTGATGAGCACTAGATTTTTAAGGCTGTCCTCAAACCTATTTTTAAAATAATTTTTTTTTTCAAATGTTGTCTTTGTTTTCAGAACTAATTTTGAACTTACGTTTTTACTACAGTTTGGCATTTTGGTCTTTATTGCCCACAAAATTCTGTTATTTGCCTGGGGCTAATATTATCCCTTATTTATCTTTTATGTTTACCTAAATACTTAGTAGAATATTTGACACATTAGATGTTCAGTACACATATGATACACACGTATACATAAAATGATGCCATTATTAACTCTTCTTTACGTGTGTGTATATGCATGCTCATTCATGGGCTACTGTTTGTGACCCCATGGACTGTAGCCCATCAGGATCCTCTGTCCCCAGAATTCTCCAAGCAAGGATACTGGAATGGGTAGCAATGCCCTTCTTCAGGAGATCTTCCCCACCCAGGGATCGAATCTGGGTCTCTTGCATTGCAGGCAGATTCTTTACCACCTGAGTCACCAGGGAAACCCCACTGGGAACCGCCTAACTGCCTTTTAGCATGCACTTACTATTTGCTGAGCACTAGAATAAGAAATTCACGTTCATTATTGTATTTAATTTTCTGAGCAATACTGAAATGTTAGTGTTGATATTCACATTTTAGAGAGGAAAAAATAACAGAGGCTTAGAGAGGTTAAGGCTTCCCTGGTGGCTCAGATGGTAAAGAATGTGCCTGCAATTCTGGAGGCCCGTGTCTTTTCCCTGGGGCAAGAAGATCCTCTGGAGAAGGGAATGGCTACCCACTCCAGTATTCTTGCCTGGAGAATTCCATGGACAGAGGAGCCTGGCAGGCTACAGTCCATGAGGTCACAAAAGAGTCAGATGTATATAAATAACATTATATATGGGAAGGTTGTTAAGAGAGTAAATTCTAAGAGTTCTCATCAGAAAGAGAACTTCTTCATTTTTATTATGTCTATATGAGATGATGAGTGTTAGCTGAGCCTATTGTGACAATCATTTTACAATACATGGAAATCTAACCATAAACTTATATAATGATGTTTGTTGATTATTTCTCATGAAAACTGGAGAAAAAAGGAAAACCTGTTTGCAGTATTTACCAGCATGAAGCTGCATTCTTTGGCAATGGGATGTTAAGAATTTCCACAATTACTTAGATATTATTCTTTAGTTCCCAAATCATTTTGATTCCTCAAAAGAGTAGATCAGAATAGTCTACATATTTTATATTATATATAGTATAGGCATGGATTGACATAGGTTAAGATCTGACATAAAGGAGGCACTTGATACTCCAGGATTCTTGCCTGGAGAATTCCGTGGACAGAGGAGTCTGGTGGGCTACAGTCCGTAGGGTTGCAAAGAGCACATGGCACTTACAGGCGCTCAGTGAATTGCAGGTGAATTAAACTGACTTAAATCTCACATTGCTTTTGGTTGTTTGGTTATCTATTTGAAATTACTTTTATTTCAATAAAGTTGAAAACAGAAACACACACACTTAAAATGAGGTGATCTGAGTCAATAGTGGAAAAGAATAATCAGTAAGTGAGATAAATAGCTTAAAAAGATGGGGATACAATTTGAAGCCAGCCGTGTTTCTTACACATTCTTGCATCTAAGTGTTTAACAGTCAAAGGAAAGACAGAAATATAATCAGCTACATAAATCATAGAGGAAAATCACCAGTTTAGGAGGAGCACAAGCAGATCTGGTTCTAAGTTTTTTTTCTTTTTTAATGTGTGTAAACTTAAGTTATAGTTAGCAATATCTTCAGAGTAAGTAAGACAATACATTTTCAGATGGTGTTTCTGATACCATCTTCACTAGGAGCTACATTCATTGTGACCAATGCAAAATAATAAAAGAAACATCATGGGCAAAAGGCAAATATGAAGGATGCAAGGCCCTACACAAACCATTGCTAATTATGTACAGTTTTTGTCTTATTTTCCTGTGGAATTTAGTTACTTAGTATTGTGAACTGTGTCATGCCTGTTTTTAACTGCCAGAGGATTCAGGGAATATAATCATGTTAGGTATTAAAAAACCTGCAAACAAAGGATTAAAGGAAAAGAGTTTAATAAACCCCTTTAAAAATCCTCTGCAGCATTTCTTCCTGTATTGTTTATTTCAGACAATAGTTAGAACTTGGAACCTTCAGGCAGTTTGCCTTTGCATTTTATGGGTCCTTGCAATTTTCTGTAAAGATAAGATACGTCCTCTCCTGTATGCTTTCATGGATGTTATTTCCATCTTTTAACAAATTCTCTTTGGAAGAAGCAATGGGTGCATCTCTGGCTATGAGAAGAATGTTCTCATTTAACTCCCTCATCAAGAGGCATGCAAGATAATATGGTGTAAAGATCTTGACCTTTGAGATCAACACACCATAACACACTGGATAGTAGCTTTATGAATTTGAACATGCTTTTAACCTCTCTGAGCTTTAGTTTCCTCATATATAATATTACACTGATAATACCAATTGTGATAGACAGGGTTCATTCATTGTTAGCAACAAATAGTGACTGGTCAACTTAATATAAACTCCATGAGTGTGGAGTTTATTGGGAGGATGTTGCAGAAAGTTGCAGAATATATGGGAAGACAGTAAAATGAGATTATAGGTGGGTGTGCAGCAGGGCTACCAAGGGATTCAAGAGGCAGAAGCACTCTATAATCTCCTCAGAAACTACTACTGTAATGAATGCCCTCCACTGCTTTTCCTTGAATCACTCTGGTCAAGTTTCAAGATTCCTGGAAAGAGAGTCTATTGGCCTAACATGATGGTTTGACTAGGAGAGCGTAGGACACTTTGATTTATAGACTTAGAAAGATTACATACAGAAGATGAGAAGTAATTCCCCAAAGGATGTCATCCCCAAGAAGGGGAAATAAGTGCTCAGTTCAGTTCAGTTCAGTCGCTCAGTCATGTCTGACTCTTTGCGACCCCATGGACTGCAACATGCCAGGCTTCCCTGTCCATCACAAATTCCCAGAGCTTACTCAAACTCATGTCCATTGAGTTGGTGATGCCATCCAACCATCTCATCTTCTGTCGTCCCCTTCTCCTCCCGCCTTCAGTCTTTCCCAGCATCAGGGTCTTTTCCAATGAGTCAGTTCTTCGCATCAGGTGGCCAAAGTATTGGAGCTTCAGCTTCAGCATTGGTCCTTCCAATGAATATTCAGGACTGATTTCCTTTAGGATTGACCGGTTGGATCTCTTTGCAGTCCAAGTCACTCTCAAAAGTCTTCTCCAACACCACAGTTCAAAAGCATCTATTCTTTGGTGCTCAGCTGTCTTTATAGTCTAACTCTCACAATCACACATGACTACCGGAAAAACCATGGCTTTGACTAGACGGATTTTTGTTGGCAAAGTAATGTCTCTGCTTTTTTGTATGCTGTCTAGATTGCTCATGGCTTTTCTTCCAAGGAGCAAGAGTCTTTTAATTTCATGGCTGCAGTCACCATCTGCAGTGATTTTGGAGCCCCCCCCCCCAAATAAACTCACTGTTTTCAGTGAGAATTCCAGTTGAGCTATTTCAAATCCTAAAAGATGATGCTATGAAAGTGCTGCACTCAATATGCCAGCAACTTTGGAAAACTCAGCAGTGGCCACAGGACTGGAAAAGGTCAGTATTCATTCCAGTCGCAAAGAAAGGCAATGCCAAAGAATGTTCAAACTACCACACAATTGCACTTATCTGACATGCTAGTAAGTAATACTCAAAATTCTCCAAGCCAGACTTCAACAGTATGTGAAGTACTTCCAGATGTTCAAACTGGGTTTAGAAAAGGCAGAGGAACCAAACTGCCAACATCTGTTGGATCATCAAAAAAGCAAGAGTTACAAGAAAACATCTACTTTTGCTTTATTGACTACACCAAAGCCTTTGACTGTGTGGATCACAACAAACTGTGGAAAATCCTTCAAGAGATGGGAATACCAGACCACCTGACCTGCCTTCTGAGAAATCTGTATTCAGGTCAAGAAGCAACAATTAGAACTAGACATGGAACCACAGACTGGTTCCAAATAGGGAAAGGAGTATCAAGGCTGTATCTTGTCACCCTGCTTGCTTAACTGATATACAAACTACATCATGTGAGATACTGGGCTGGATGAAGCACAAGCTGGAGTCAAGATTTCCGGGAGAAATATCAATAACCTCAGATATGCAGATGACACCACCCTTATGGCAGAAAGTGAAGAGGAACTAAAGAGTCTCTTGATGAAAGTGAAAGAGGAGAGTGAAAAAGTTGGCTTAAAACTCAACATTCAGAAAACTAAAAGAAAAAGTGCTAGTCACTCAAAAAATGAATAAAAGAAAAAACATCTCTACTACATCTACCAGGATGCTGTCTTGTGGAGATTAAATGCCTGGCACATAGCTCTCCTGGAGTGAAAGCTCCATGAGGGAAGACACTTTGCTTTATTCATTGCTGCATCTGAAATGCCTCGAATGGTAGCTTGCAAAAGTAGTTGCTCAATTAATAGTTACTGAGCATGGATTCAGGGCATTTTTCTTTTCTTCTTTATTTCTGTCATCCTGACTCCCTTTTAGTTAAGCTTGTCAGGAGATGACAATCTCTGGTAAGATGTCTTTTGTATAAATGGCATTTCATTGCATATGCTACCTGTACTGCATGGTTATCATATGATTGTTAGATTTTCATTCATTCATTGAGGCCAAATGGAAAGCATCGGCAGGGCATTAGAGGATGGTGGCATTTCCCTCAACCCTTTTAGAAGTGAAAGCTTATCCACTTTTCAATCTGAATGTCTGGTTCTGTGAACCAAAGCTCTTTGGCTCTCTGTGTTGCTTACCTTTTCCCATTTTCCTCAATGTATTTTCATGACTCCCTGGTCACACCTTACTTATTTTCCTGATCAAAGTTTCTGGGTGGAACCAAGAGTCACAACAGATCCAGGGCTTGAAAACTGGAACTACAAGTACAGCATCTAGAAGCTGTCTCTTAAAGAAGACAGCACCTTTTATATCACTTTGTCCTGATAACGTTGTGACAAGTTGTCAGTCTCTTCATAGTGCTGAGCAGGCAAGAAGCAAGTCTTTTAAAAAGAAGTACAGGTTACTTTAATATATCCAAATGAGCATTGGAAAAACTGAATCATATTGTCCAAATGGCTTGCGATAAATGATGCTACCATTATGCACAGCCAAAAGCATACACACAATCCTTTGTGTGTTGAGGGATTGACCCTTTGTGTGTTGAGGGGTTCAGGAGGAAATGAATGAGCAGCATCAGGGATATAGGTTTTTGGATCTTGCTTCTATTTTTACAAGTTGTATGACTGAGTAAATAACTGTCTTTTCTGAACCTCAGTTTCCTATCCCTAAAAATGGGCATAAAACTGCCTGGGTGGTTATTATAGAGATCAATGTATTAGTGATAAAAATTAATCTAGAAAAAGTAAAGCACATGAAAGGTAGTCAGTAATATTACACCTTCAACTCTGTTGCATAAAGAGCTCCAGGGTACTCTGAGAGATCTTTCTACAAGTGAAGAAATTTCTACTAATATTCAAAATGCTTCAGATTGAACCCTGTCTTCATCATGAAGTAGTTGTGTGAACTTGGGTAAGTTTTTTTAAAACTTATTTTAGTTTCAGATATACTCATATATAATATAGGGGTAGGTATCCCCATTCTGTCTATCCATAATTACACAGTTTTTATGAGGACCCCCTGAAACACGTGAAGTTGTGAGTGGTGAGTTCTTGTTAGTGTTGACAGCATTCGGTTATAGTGCTACATCTTCCATTATTCAGTACCTGTTGTGTGCTAGGCCCAATGTTACACTCTTAATATACATTGTCCCTGAATCTCGCAAGGCTGGTACATTTTGCATTAGAGGAAACTGAGGTTTAAACAATGTAGGAATATTTCCTGTGTTAGTTTTCTAGGGCTGTTGAAACAAAGTATCATAAACCAGGTGGTTTAAAACAGCAGAAACTTACTTTCTCAACATTATTTAAAAACTAGACATTCAAAATTAAGACGTTGACATGGTCATACTCCCTCTGACACCTTTAGGAGAGATTTGTTCTTTTCTTCTTCCTGGCTTCTGGTGGCATCAATCTTTGAAATTCGTTGGTTTGCAGATGTATCACTCTAATCTCTGTCTCTGGCATCACATGAAATTCTCTATGTTTCTATGTCTCTGCTTTCCCTTGTTTTAAGGACATCAGTCATGTTAGATTAAAATCCACTCTAATGATCTCATCATAACTTGATTACATCTGCAAAAGTCCTATTTCCAAATGAGATTACATTCACTGGTGCCCAGGTTTAGGACTTCAACAAGTCATTTTGGGAACACAATTTACTCTATAACATCACAGAAAACCAACTATCTAGAAAGTGTTACAGATTTGATCCCAGGAATTCTGTTTCTAGAATTTGAATTCTTACGCAGTAAGACTTACTAGAAATTCATCTATTTAGATGGCAGCTGAGATAGAATTGGTACCTGAGCTCCATGAGTCCCAGGTCACTGATTTTCATTCTTTGCCTGCCTTTGAGAAAAAAAAATTATTCTGAAGTAGAAGTAGCAGGATTTTTTTTCCCTCCATTTTAATAGATAATGATTTTTTGTTGTGTTTGAGATCCTGATTTTTAAAGACAGTATGGTGAAAAATTGGCAATTTTAGTGAATAGTGACAACACCCCTCATCAACTCTTGGTCTCTGTTTTTGGGTTCGCTGATCTTCCCCAATCCTGTTTTGAGGGTGGGCATGTGACATAGGCTCGTCAGTGAGAATGTCCTATCTCACTGGCTTCACTGATAAGACTGGGTGATGGGCAAGCAAAACCAACCAGGTCAATGGGACGCAGAACCAAAGTTACATCCAAAAATATTGAAAAGAAAATATTAAAACATTTTTTTCACTCATCCCAAGTGGAGTTGATAAACTATGAAGAGGCAAAAGATTGAAGGCAGGAGGAGAAGGGGATGACAAAGGATGAGATGGTTGGATGGCATCACTGACTCAATGGATCTGAGTTTGAGTAGACTCTGGGAGTTGGTGATTTACAGGGAGGCATGGTGTGCTGAAGTCCATGGGGTCGCAGAGTCGGACACGACTGAGCGACTGAACTGAACTGAACTGAAGAGGCAAAGCTGGCCAACTTCCTACTACAGTATAAATAATCTTCTGGGGTTAAAGTTGACAGAGAAGAAGGTAATGTTGAAAATGAAGAGCACCTAGATTCAGATGTTGCTGATGTTTATCTATTCCTGAACTTTGAAACCACTATTTAAATTTTTTGCCTAAGCCAGTTTACTGTTTTGTCATTAACAAACAAAATAATACAATGGTTTCCTGGAATTTGAGACTTGAATATCATTTAGAACTTGTACCTTCCTTGAGACTGATTCCCTATATAAGGGATAAAAAGTATACTATTATTAGAAATCAAGTTTTTATTAGAAATCAAGTTTTATATCAAATAATTGTTAGAAATTATTTGATATAATAAATATTACTGGAATCAAGATTACCAGGAGAAATGTCAATAACCTCAGATATGCAGATGACACTACCCTTATGGCAGAAAGCAAAGAACTAAAGAGCCTCTTGATGAAAGTGAAAGAGGAGAGTAAAAAAGCGGGCTTAAAACTCAACATTCAGAAAACTAAGATCATGGCATCCAGTCCCATCAATTCATGGCAAATATATGGGGAAACAGTGGAAACAGTGAGAGACTTTATTTTTTGGGCTCCAAAATCACTGCAGGTGGTGACTGCATCCATGAAATTAAAAGACGTTTGCTCCTTGGAAGAAAAGTTATGACCAACCTAGACAGCATACTAAAAAGCAGAGATATAACTTTGCCAACACATGTCCATGTAGTCAAAGCTATGGTTTTTCCAGTAGTCATGTATGACTGTGAGAGTTGAACTATAAAGAAAGCTGAGCTCTGAAGAATTGATGCTTTTGAACAGTGGTATTGGAGAAGACTCTTGAGAGTCCCCTGGACTGCAAGGAGATCCAACCAATCCATCCTAAAGGAAATTAGTCCCGAATATTCATTGGAAGGACTGATGTTGAAGCTGAAACTCTAATACTTTGGCCACCTGACGCGAAGAACTGACTCATTTGAAAAGACCCAGGTGTTGTGAAAGATTTGAAGGCAGGAGGAGAAGGGGACAGCAAAGGATGAGATGGTTGGATGCCATCACCAACTTGATGCACATGAGTTTGAGCAAGCTCCAGGAGTTGGTGATGGACAGGGAAGCCTGGCGTATTGCAGTCCATGGGGTCACAAAGAGTCGGACATGACTGAGTGACTGAACTGAACTGATTACTAGAAAAATGTCTGATCTTGATATAGTAAAAGAAAAAGATAATGCCATTATCAGATGTAATTTGAATGTCCTTTGAGTTATACATATCCTGGGGATAAAATTCAATCACAGTCACAGTAGTTTTCATTGTTTTTTAAAATTTATTTTTTTAACTGGAGTAAAATTGCTTTAAAATATTATGTTGGTTTCTGCTGTACAACACAAATCAGCCAAAATTATACAGATATCATCTCCCTTTTGAGCCTTCCTCCTGTCTCCCCACCCCACGCCTCTAGGTCAGAATGGAGACTGCGCTTCCTGTGTTACACAATAACTTCTCACCAGCTCTCTTACACATGGTAGCTTAAACATATGGGGCTTGCCTGGTGGCTCAGCAGTAAAGAATCTGCCTGCAATAGAGGTGTTGCAGGAGTTGCGGGTTCAATCCCTGGGTCAGGAAACCCCTGAAGGAGGGCATGGCAGCCCACTCTCGTGTTCTAACCTAGAGAATCCCATGGACAGAGGCGCCTGGTGGGCTATTGTCCATAGGGTCTCAAAGAGTCGGACATGACTGAGGCAACTTAGCATGTACACGCGCAGTATATTTATGTCAGTGCTACTTTCACTGTTCATCCCACTCTCTCCTTCCCCCACTGTGCCCACAAGTCCATTGTCTACATCTCCATTGCTTCCCTGCAAATGGGTTCATCAATACCCTTTTTCTAGATTCCATATATGTGCATTAATATACTATATTTGTTTTTCTCTTTCTGACTTACTGCACTCTGTATAACAGGCTCTAGGTTCAACCACCTCACTAAAACTGACTCACATTTGTTCCTTTTTTATGGCTGAGTAATGGGCTTCCCAGGTGGCACTAGTGGTAAAGAACCCGCCTGTCAATGCAGGAGACATGAGAGGTGCAGGTTCGATCCCTGGGTCAGGAAGATCCCTTGGATGAGGGCATGGCAACCCACTCCAGTATTCTTGCCTGGAGAATCTCTTGGACAGAGGAGCTTGATGGGCTATGGTTCAGAAGGTCGCAAAGAATCAGACATGACTGAAGTGACTTAGCACACTCACACACATGGCTGAGTAATATTCCATTGTGTATGTGTACCACACTTCTTTATCCATACATCTGTTGAAGGACATCTAGGTTGCTTCTCACATTCACAATTTTCAAGTGAGCTCAATAGACAACCCATTGGCCAATGGGAACCCTCTTGTACATGCTGATCACTTTATTTCAGACACAGACATTTCTTAGGGCCTCATTTTAATGGGCATATCCTTGAATTAGACCTTTGGTGGGAGCCACTTCTTTTCACATCCATTCTCTGCTTATTTCCTGAAAGTTTGTAAAACAATTTGATTTCAAAGTCATATGAGGTTCATTACAGTTAAGAATTGCAGAAAAGTGATCAATGAATATGTGTTTAAATTGCTTTATTATTTCAAAATCTTTTGTAACTGATAGATAAGAACCAGTCTCTCAATTGCCAACCAATCTGACAAATTGTAATAATAAAACACAGGCAGTGTGAAGAGTCTTCCAAGGAGATACACACGGCTACTAGGAAGATTTATGGTTCATCATTTTAAAATACAGATGAGCTATTTATAACAGTGAAAGGTTCTGAGTGGAAAGATAAAAGTCTTGCTAAAATAAAACCCTAGTGTTTCTTTAGATCAGAATGAAAACAAGACAAATTACTAGACGAGTATACACTTGAGATGGTTCACATTAGTGCAAAACTACTGTTTTTACAAATAACTTGGCCACATTTAACTTTGTTAGTCTTGCCAGTCATGTGGAGTAACTTGGAGAAATACTTCAAATTGTACCCAGAATCAGAGTAACTAAGACCATAAACTCCCGAGGAACATTACATGAGTTTAGCCACTTATTGAATCCTGCCACTTATGAGTTGTGTGACCTTGAGTTGTGTGATCTCTCTGTAAATCAGGATCCTCCTTGGAAAACCAAGATAAATCATAGCACTACGTCATCAGGTTCTTATAATTTTAAATGATGGGTACATAAAAGATGAGATTATAGTATGTCTTGTGTATAGTAACTTCTCTATAAATTATAAGAATTAATAATATTATTAAACATGCAGATAATGGTGGCAGTTGTTTTTAGTCATAAAAATAATGATCATGCTGGAGAGGGTGTGGAGAAAAGGGAACCCTCTTACACTGTTGGTGGGAATGCAAACTAGTACAGCCACTATGGAGAACACTGTGGAGATTCCTTAAAAAACTGGGAATAGAACTGCCATATGACCCAGCAATCCCACTCCTGGGCATACACACCGAGGAAACCAGATCTGAAAGAGACACATGTACCCCAATGTTCATCACAGCACTGTTTATAATAGCCAGGATATGGAAGCAACCTGGATGCCCATCAGCAGATGAATGGATAAGGAAACTATGGTACATATACACAATGGAATATTACTCAGCCATTAAAAAGAATTCATTGGAATCAGTTCTAATGAGATGGATGAAACTGGAGCCCATTATACAGAGTGAAGTAAGCCAGAAAGATAAAGACCAATATAGTATACTAACGCATATATATGGAATTTAAAAAGATGGTAACGATGACCCTATATGCAAAACAGAAAAAGAGACACAGATGTACAGAACAGACTTTGGGACTCTGTGGGAGAAGATGAGGGTGGGATGTTCTGAGAGAATAGCATTGAAACAAGTATACTATCGAGGGTGAAACAGATCACCAGCCCAGGTTGGATGCATGAGACAAGTGCTCAGGGCTGGTGCACTGGGAAGACCCAGAGGGATGGGATGGAGAGGGAGGTGGGAGGGGTGATCAGGATGGGGAACACATGTAACTCCATGGCTGATTCATGTCAATGTATGGCAAAAACCACTACAATATTATAAAGTAATTAGCCTTCAACTAATAAAAATAAATGAAAAAGAATGATCATATTTTTTGTTTTGCACATTATTTTTGAAGAACAAAGCCTCAAGAAATATTTGTTCAGCATCCACCATTTGTTAGGCATTGTTTCCACTGGTTTTAATTCACTGAGACATATCAGTGAACAAAACTGACAATGTTCTCTGCCTTTATAGTATTTTTTTTTCTAGTGTGGGTGGAGATAGTCAATAAATAATACACTAAGAAAAGAAGTACACTGAGGAGTTGTTTTAATGTGAAGAATTCTATGGGGGAAAATGAATATAGAAAAACAAGAGGAATTGAAAGTTCTCAGAAGTGCAATTCTAAGTAGACACATGTATCATTTGGGGTGTAGTTCTGCATACACACACACACACACACACACACTCCTTAAAAATTCCTTATGTCTTAAATCTTTACCTGAAGAGAGAGAAACAAAGAAAGACACAAATATGGCATATGTGTTTATATGTGTGTGTGTGTGTGTCTGTGTGCCTGTGTAAATATAGACAGACAGAGACAGACAGACAAAGTAACAGAGGGAGAGAGAGAGAGACAGAGAGAGAGCCAGAGAAACAGAAAAAAAAAATATTAAGAAATTGGCTCATTTGTTTGTGGGAGCTGACAAGTAATAAAATCTGTTGGGCAGACCAGCAGGTTAGAATCTTAGGCAGGCTCTATCTTATAATCTTGAGCCAGAACTCTTTCTTCTCATGGAAACCTCAGGTTTTGCTCTTATGGCCATTGGCTATGTATGAGTCCCATTCATGTTGTTAAAAGTAACCTCTTAACAACTGATTATAAATGTTAATTGCATTTATAATATGCCTTCACAGAAACATCCAGACTACTGTTTTTTTTTTTCCATTTATTTTTATTAGTTGGAGGCTAATTACTTTACAATATTGTAGTGGTTTTTGTCATACATTGACATGAATCAGCCGTGGATTTACATGTATTCCCTGTTTAACCGAACAACTGGGCACTATAGCCTATCAAGTTGACATATGTAGTAGTCATCAAAGTAGTCATGGCAGGTCCTACAAAAAAAGTGGTGTTAAACCAATATTTGAAGGATATGGAGGGATTACTCACATGAATATCTACAAGGAAGAACTTTTCAGGCATAGGGAATAGTCAGTGCAAAGCCCTTAACTGTGGAGTGTGACTGGCATGTCCGAGGAACATCAAGGGGACCAGTGTGGCTGGAGTGGAGTGAAATAGTGGGAGCATAACAAAGTATATAGTCAGAGAATAAAGATAAAGAGGTGACGGATATAGGGCCTTGTAGACTATTCTAATGAAGAGGAATATGAAATGAAAGAAGAATAACTAGAGAGTCAATGAATGTAACATTGACTAAATTGGTGGGATATAGCAATAGAAATATGTACCAATGTTTGAAATCTAGGTATGTCTCAGAATGGTCTTGGATGGTACAGCTCTGAAGGCCAAGGAAAGACAAATGCTGCAATGGAAATAGGGAATAAATGTGATTCTCCGAGAAGCAAATGATACAGTTATCCCTCCCAAAGCAGGGAGTACAGGCTCCTGAAGGCAAGGGCTGAAAGTGTCTTGCTCACCATGTATCCCCTTTACTAGCACTTAGTAAAATGTATGGTATGATGTGTGTTTTTAAAAGGAAAATGTACCTCTACTTAGGGCCAGTTTCTTATAGATTGCACTTCAGTTTGGGAAACTATTACTACTAGTCTGTAGGCAAAGGGATGCTCTCTTGACCATAATCCAGTCTTCTCACTGTTTTCCTGTTCCCAGTGTTGCCTCCTTTATGCTTCATTCTTCATCCTTTTAGTCATCTGCCATCCACAGCCTCTGGCACAGGATTGAGAATGCAACTCACCCCTTGTTATTGATGACTCTGATGTTGGCATACATTTTTCTAGGCTTTCTAAATTCTGAGTTGTAAAGTAATAGTGGATAATCTAAGAGAATACTTTTATATATTTTATCAATTTTATAATTTTATCAATAAAATTATAAATTTTATATATTTTATCAGATGAATGAATGCTCATGATAGTCTTTGATTTATAGGAGATTTATGAATAATGGAAACAAACAAAGGCAGAGAGCCCTGATCAATTAGGTATCTTCATTTTGAAATAATGGAAGCCTAGAGGAAATGTGATTGAAATAGATGGACTCACAAATGGGCAAAATAGGAGCAGGATGAACATAAATTCATCCAATTCTTAAATGCTATACTTAAAATTTTCAATCAACCCAAGAGAATAATTTACACCATAATACTTGAAAACACTTGGAGCATAAGGAACTGCAAGTTAAAATATAGATAGATTCAAGAATGGATAGATTTAATTCTTAGATCGCAAAGTCATAATGTTATTGGGTAGCATATTTTTAGAGGAATACTATATAGCTTAGATCTTATACTGCTATATAAATTGTCCTTAAACTGGGGGTGTTTAACACCATGTTCTTGGATTAAAAAGAATGGTTATATATTGATACTTAAGTTGATAATAAACTTTAATGATATTAATGCTTCATAGCACAACACTTATAAATAATAATGAAATAAACAATATTCTATACTGTGTATTTCACATAATCTATTAATTCTCAATAAATGATTTCATTTATTTTTTTAGTTTTTTCTATTTGCAGCCTACCTATTATTGAAATTCAACAATAATCTGACAGAATCAGTCTGCAAATAAATGCTTGATTATTATCAGATTTGACAAAGAAATCACTAAGGACATTGATAAATGACTGTAGACCCAATATGAATATTGACTGATATTTTCATTTACTTTAAGGAATAAGATAAAAGTGAAACAATGAAAATGCTGATTGCAAGTCTACTCATTCTTCAATCATGCAAGTGATTTCTTTGCTAAATGAATAATAGTTTTTGAATACCAGAAGAATATTTCCTTGTTTTGGTGGGAAATTCATAACATAATAGCTAGAGACATCATCCACTTTAAATTTAATCTTCATTTATTAATATTTTTCATCACTTTGTGTCTAGACAACCAAAGACACAATAAATCAACCTTTAATTCATAGCATTTGATGGTTTCTGTGGTTTTAATTCTCCCAGAATAGCCAATTTCAAGCTACCAATGTAATGTCATAGAATTGGGAAAAGATGCACAGAATCTACTATTATATAGTATGTCTTTATAGAGTTAGAATAGCTGTAAATAACCTCAAGAGTATAATTACTTGTAAGATATGGCAAAAATAATCAGGAAATGATGAGTTTTGAGTATTTATGACCTTTGTTTTTAATATTTTTAATTATGAGTTTATGTAACATAACTTTTTAATAGTGGCTGTGTTTCAAAACTAGTTGACAAAATCCCTGAGCACTTAATTTTGGGCTCTCACTGGTCAATACAAGCAGTTCCAGACCACCACTAGATATGACCACAGGCAAGAAAATTCATCCTTCCTATATACTGTGTTTTGGTAGATATCTTAAACACAGAGCCTGGACTCATTAGAAGAAAAATTTGATTGTATGTGCCATTATTTACATTCTTCTGTAAAGAAATCAATTGACTCTTATCTCCTAGGCCCTGCTATACTTATAGATTATCTTCTTTAAATGGACAAAATTTAGGCAATTCTTTTTTTCCCCATATTTTCAGCCAAAATAACTAGGGAGAAATAAGCATACACATTAAAGTTTGTTTTTTTTTCAAAATCTTGTTTTCCAACTTACAGGATTAAGTATTTCATAACAGAGTATATAAAAGCACAACATAAGAAAATATCATAAAGCCTGATTTTGTCAATCCTCTTTACCTCCCTTTAACATGCATATCATTTTCTTCTCAGAAACCAGTTCAGGATTGCAAGTTCTGGCTTGAATACAGTTTGCTTTGCTTTCTTTTGGCTTTCCTAAACTGTCTTGCAAAAATATCCATAGTCTACCACCCATTTTAGTTCTATTTATAGTTCTTAGTACCTTACCCCCAATTTTCAAAAATTATTTCTATCAGACACTAAAAGATCTATAGTAAGCGCTTGAAACATCAGAAACCCTCATTGTAGTTAGTTTTCTGATGAAGTAACTATTTTTGGAGCATATGGTTCTAAAAATCTGTTTTGGGATATTTCCAGCCATTTTGAACATGAACCTAAATTCTTGTCCAATATACTGCTTAAAAGTCATTTTATTCCTGAGAAAGAAGTAACAGAGTAAACCATGTAATTTTCAGAGCAGCGCTATTCTCTACTGGAATAGGTGTCTTTATTCCTGAAGGTGTTATTGATTCAATTACAAGCGATTTTGCTGTTCTGAGGCCTCAAGTTTTCCAACAATTCACTTCTGGCAAAATTTTGTTCTAAGTGTGCAGTCCATGTGACTAAGTACATGCTTCAGGGATATTGAAGTAATGGTACATTAATCACATACCAAGTTATGAGTTTATTGGGCAGAGAAACAAACGGGAAGCATAGGTTTTTGTGTTTGTTCAGAAAGAGTGTTAACAGATGACATCTTGCAGGCTAATCATTTACAAGCATGCCTATTTTCTTTGGCTGCTTTCCACACTAAGAACTTAATGATATTTTAGTTTAAACCTCTGAATAAACACCATATATGGAAACTGGATAAATTGGACAATAAATACATCTGGTTCTCCCAAATAAATATTCTTTATATTTTTTCAAAGCAATGTTTGAAGTGGGTCATTCTGAGGCACATATGTATTTTAGGCTCATATTAATGCTAATGATATTGACATAATGAAAATGAGGCAGGCATTAATTGGACCCAGAAAATGGATATATGATTCCAGAAATTTCAGTGATGTATGAAATCTTTGACTACTATGTGACTAATTGTGATTCTAACTGAATTTCGTATGTAACTAGTTTTATGACAGACTGGTTCCAGATAGGAAAAGGAGTACATCAAGGCTGTATATTGTCACCTGCTTATTTAACTTATATGCAGAGTACATCATGAGAAACGCTGGGCTGGAAGACGCCCAAGCTGGAATCAAGATTGCCGGGAGAAATATCAATAACCTCAGATATGCAGATGACACCACCCTTATGGCAGAAAGGAACTAAAAAGCATCTTGATGAAAGTGAAAGAGAAGAGTGAAAAAGTTGACTTAAAGCTCAACATTCAGAAAACTAAGATCATTGTATCTGGTCCCATCACTTCATGGGAGATAGATGGGGAAACAGTGGAAGCAGTGTCAGACTTTATTTTTTTGTGCTCCAAAATCACTGCAGATGGTGATTGCAGCCATGAAATTAAAAGATGCTTACTCCTTGGAAGGAAAGTTATGACCAACCTAGATAGCATATTAAAAAGCAGAGGCATTACTTTGCCAACAAAGGTCTGTCTAGTCCAGGCTATGGTTTTTCCAGTGGTCATGTATGGATGTGAGAGTTGGATTGTGAAGAAGGCTGAGCACCGAAGAATTGATGCTTTCAAACTGTGGTGTTGGAGAAGACTCTTGAGAGTCCCTTGGACTGCAAGGCGATCCAACCAGTCCATCCTAAAGGAGATCAGTCCTGAGTGTTCATTGGAAAGACTGATGCTGAAGCTGAAACTCCAATACTTTGGCCACCTCATGCGAAGAGGTGACTCACTGGAAAAGACCTTGATGCTGGGAGGGACTGGGGGCAGGAGGAGAAGGGAACGACAGAGTATGAGATGTCTGGATGGCATCACCGACTCGATGGGCATAAGTTTGAGTAAACTCCAGGAGTTGGTGATGGACAGGGAGGCCTGGCATACTGCAATTCATGGGGTTGCAAAGAGTCAGACACGACTGAGCAACTGAACTGAACTGAACTGAGTTTTATGGCAATGAGGTTGTGGATAAGAAAATCTTTTGATTGTAAGTTTCTTAAAAGAAACTAATAAAACTTTGAAATGACTATAATAACTGCCTTCTACCTCTTCCCCAGGGTCTTTCACATGTAGATCGTGATGTGTCACTTGAGATGATAGACTCTTGTGTGGGGTGTCCAAGAAGTGTCCCTACAGGTAGTGGGCATTTTGTCTGTCCTTTGTCCCTTCCTCCTGCTGCCTGAAATGTGAAATCCCCAGGCCTCACAGCTTTCTAGAAAAATGAAATGGCCAGGAGAGTAGGAACAAAGTACTGTAGAGCAGGGGTCCCCAACCTCCAGGATCTAATGCCTGATGATTTGGAATGGAGCTGATGTAATAATAATAGAAATGAAGTGCACAGTAAATGTAATGCACTTGAATCATCCTGAAACCACCCCGTTTCCCAGTCCCTAGAAAAACTGTCTTTCGGGAAACCATCCCCTGGTGCCAAAAAGGTTGGGGACTGCTGCTATAGAGTGATGAACAAGAAAGCGCTCCCTGATAAAATGGAGCCACCACATCACTTGTGGATTTATTTCTCTGGGTCTTTGTTTCTCAGAGCTGAATATATTGTAATTAATACACATGCATTTGCATTAGCCCATTTAATCCATACAAGCAAGAAGGTGCTATTATTAACATCAGCATTTTACAAATTATTAAAGAGTTACAGAGACAAATGAAGTAACCTGCCTAAAGTCAGATGTCTCAGTGCAGAGCTGAGGCCGGCTTTGAGCCCAGGGAATCCTTTTCTAGAGCTTCTTACCTGCAGTCCTCTATGAAAAACAAACAAGAAAATTTGACTTAGTCTGTCTGATAAAAGCAGTGAGCATCTACCATATGAATAAATATAAAGTGGCAGGTACACCACTTCATAATTTTAATGGAACTTTGCAAAACATCATCTAGTTACTTCATCTTCTAGATGCCAGTGAGCAAAACAGCCTCAGTGACGCTGAGGACTTGGAAAGACTTTAATGCTGTGCACAGTGCTGGGGCTGGTCCTGGCAATATGATAATAAGAGAAAGAATTGTTTTTGTCAAAATAATTCAGTTGCTGTGGTTTGTAAAGGGCCATAGGGGAAATATGAAATTATTTGTCATAGATGCTCAGGGTGCTCTTATTCCTGAAAATTCTTAATAGAATGGCTTGATTTTTAGAGCATAAAAAATTGTTAATGAGATGATTGATAGCTGAATGAAAGCATTTGGTCAGAATGCTTAGCTATTTGATACTAGTTCAAAGAGGTGAGATGCTATATTTCTGGATGAAAATATATTACTTATCACAAATATATCCCTGGTCCTAGTCAGACTGATTGAGTCTTTTTTTTTTAAATTACTGTTCTGCACCTGTGGTTATTCCCTTCCTAAATCATGTCCAGTTGAACTCATTTCGCCAGATCACACAGACCCCAGTTTCATTCCTGCTTTTTCCAAAAGGGCTTTTTCCTGATTAACCTGGTCCAGCATGATCTCTGTCCTCTGCAGAGTCTAAAAATGCTCTATTTGTTTTACTCTTCTTAGGTATTATATTGCTTAGAGATTCTTGCAATGGATTCCTGGCATGTCTTTTCAAATGCACAGAGTTCTGTGACTATGCATTACGTCTTCTGTGTGTGTCCAAATGTGAGTTATCTAGGGCTCCTTCACTTTTCACAGATCTGGCAGCAGTGCTTGGTGGTTTAGTCACTTAATTGTGTCTGAATCCTGAGACCCTATGAACTGTTGCCCACCAGACTCCTCTGTCCTTGAAATTTTCCAGGCAAGGATACTGGACTGAGTTGCCATTTCCTTCTCCAGGGGTTCTTCCTGACCCAGAGATCTAACCCAGGTCTGTTACATCTCCTTCATTGCGGGCAGATTCCTTACCGACTGAGCCACCAGGGAAACCCAGAAATCTAAACATGATCAATTTCAATCCTGACTAATTCCATGCCTGGAAAATCTGATTTTCTCAGGATTGCTACTCCTTTTTATGGACATTTGCTCTCATCTCTTCTCTACTTCTCATCTTTACATACACATATGCTTATCCCTTATCCTTTTCTCCAGTTTCCACAAGATGTGTGTTCATGCTACAGATTTTGTGAATTAGTAATGTGAACTGAAGATGCAGGGGTGGGGTGAGGGATGGGAGGCATCTCCTCAAGCAACACTCAGTTAGCTACCATCCTGCCAGCTTGCTTGCATTTCTCACTCTCTCATCCTCATCTCTTCCTTCCCAGATTATCCCCTCTAGCTCTAACTTTTCCCCTCTCTTATGTGTAGAAACTCAGTTATTCTCAGCTTCTGAGCAAAACTTGCAAACCTAAACCCATAAAAGTACAGCAGAACAAGGCAACTTTGAGTTACTAGAATCCATGTTCTTTAAGAAATACTTGGTATGATAAAAAGGCTTTTTTTCTATTTTACTTGTAGGCTTACCAAGTTGCATAAGCTGAAGATTAGTTCAGTACCAAGGGATGTGTTAGGCACTGGAAATTAAAAAATGTAAGAGAATGTCCTTGACTTCAAAGAACTCCCAGTCTAGGGAAGAGACTGACACATAAACAGATTGTATGAATAGAGTACAGTGAGAATAAATTTAATAAATTAAATGAAATGATGGAGGTCTAATAGTGTGAAATATGAGCCAGTTTGAAGTTTAAAGTAAGTTTCCATCTATGAATACAGAACAGAGCTTGAAGCAAAGAGAGTTACCTAAGCAAATGGAGGTTGAGAGTGGGGCATGAAGGGCATCCTAGGCAGTTGGAAGTTAATTCACAAAAATATGGGGATCTGAAGAAACCTGAGATATATGTAGACACTACCACAAATTCAGAATTTTAGGGCTGCAAGTATAAGGAGAATGCTAGGAGATAAACTTGCATTTAGATGATGGACTACAGGTGTATGGGCTTCCCTGGTGGCTCAGATGGTTAGGAATCTGCCTGCAATGCAGGAGATCAAGGTTTGATCCCCGGGTCAGATAGATCCCATGGAGAAGGGAATGGCTATCCAGTCCAGGGTTCTTGCCTGGAGAATCCCAGGGACGGGGGAGCCTGGTGGGCTGCCGTCTATGGGGTTGTACAGAGTCGGACACAACTGAAGCAACTTAGCAGCAGCCGCCAGTGTTCTTGCCTGGAGAATTCCATGGACAGAGGAGCCTGGCGGGCTATAGTCCATGGGGTCACAAAGAGCTGTATGCAACTGAGCACTTTTCACTTTTTTTTATGCAACTATACTATCGCATGTGAAGGAGCTCAAACTTTATCTTGAAGGCAAAGGTAAACTGCAAATGACTTCTAGGAATATGTGTGTGGGTCCTGATCATTTATGCCCTTTAGATAAAGATGGATTGAAGGGAGGCAATATAAGGCAAGGACAATGACAATCATTAAGATGAGAAGTGGTAAGTACTCAACTTAGGGAAGTAAACATAGGCGTACTCACTAAATCCAAGTGAAGATGTGATGCTATGTGATTCCAGGAGAACCACTGTTTCCAATGTGGATGGTGACACAGTTGCAGGACAGTTGGAGTGAAAGGATAGATTGAGGCAATATTTGGGGTAAAAGTACAAGGGGGGAGAATTTTAGGGAGACTATGAAGTTTTGGGGCTCCCCTGGTGGCCCAGATGGTAAAGACTCTGCCTGGAGTGTGGGAGCCCCAAGTTCCATCCCTGGGTCAGGAAGATCCCCTGGAGAAAGAAATGGCAACCCACTCCAGGATTCTTGCCTGGAGAATTCCATAGACAGGAGGCTGGTGGGCTACAGTCCATGGGATCAAAAGAGTTGGACGTGACTAACTGAACAACACTTTCACTTTCATGAGGTTTCTGACTTAGTAGAATGTAAAAATCTAAAGATTATATTTCAAAAGTATTCTTATGGAAGAAAACGACAACCCCTCTGTCTTCTACTCTTATAAACTGGACTATATATGAGAGTAAAAACATGGCTTTGACCCAGAGTCCATAAAACACAGTGAAATGACTCAACAAAAGTGAATAACTGGTATGTTATTGCACTTCTAAACATGTTTCTGTTATTTGGATAATGTAAGAAAAGGCAGAGGAACCAGAGATCAAATTGCCAACTTCCATTGGATCACCAAAAAAGCTAGAGAGTTCCAGAAAAGCATCTACTTCTGCTTTATTGACTATGCCAAAGCCTTTGACTGTGTGGATCACAACAAACTGGAAAATTCTTAAAGATGGGAATACCAAACCACCTTATCTGCCTCTTAAGAAATCTGTATGCAGGTCAGGAAGCAACAGCTAGAACTGGACATGGAGCAACAGACTGGTTCCAAATAGGGAAAGCAGTATGTCAAGGCTGTATATTGTCACCTTGCTTATTTAACTTATGTGCAGAGTACATCATGAGAAACATTGGGCTGGAAGAAGCACAAGTTGGAATCAAGACTGCTGGGAGAAATATCAATAACTTCAGATATGCAGATGTCACCACCCTTATGGCAGAAAGCGAAGAAACACTAAAGAGTCTCTTGATGAAAGTGAAAGAGGAGAGTGAAAAAGTTGGCTTAAAACTAAACATTCAAAACTCAAAGATCATGGCATCTGATCCCATCACTTCATGGCAAATGGATGGGGAAGCAATGGAAACAGTGACAGACTTTATTTTCTTGGGCTCCAAAATCACTGCAGATGGTGATTGCAGCCATGAAATTAAAAGACGCTTACTGCTTGGAAGAAAAATTATGACCAACCTAGACAGTGTATTAAAAAGCAGAGACATTACTTTGCCAACAAAGGTCTGTCTAGTCAAAGCTATGGTTTTTCCAGTGGTCATGTATGGGTGTGAGAGTTGGACTATAAAGAAAGCTGAGCATCGAAGAACTGATGCTTTCAAACTGTGGCGTTGGAGAAGACTCTTGAGAGTCCCTTGGACTGCAAGGAGATCCAACCAGTCCATCCTAAAGGAAATCAGTCTTGAATATTCATTGGAAGGCCTGATGATGAAGCTGAAACTCCAGTCCTTTGGCCACCTGATGTGAAGAGCTGACTCATTGGAAAAGACCCTGATTCTGGAAAAGATTGAGGGCAGGAGGAGAAGGGGACGACAGAGGATGAGATGGTTGGATGATATCACCAACTCAATGGACACAAGTTTGAGTAAACTCCGGGAGTTGGTGACGGACAGGGAGGCCTGGTGTGCCACAGTCCATGGGGTTGCAAAGAGTCGGACATGGCTGAGTGACTGAACTGAACAGAACTGAGCTGAAATACTTTGATAACACACCAACATAGGTGACACATATTCGAGCTTCCACAAATATTGTACATTCATTTTTAAGAATGATTTTATAATTATTATTATTAATATTCTATGTAAAATACAAAGCATGTATATAAGATAGAATTCTGAAACACTAAGATTTTAAAAAGGTAGAAAAAGCAGTTCCAGTATTTCTTCCATGGGTTCGCAAAGATTATGACACACTGCCACTTTTCACAGTGATTCTAGTTTCTTTGCTCTTCGAGCCTAGTCAGAATCTAGGTTTACATCACATTCTTTCTCTTGCTCTGTCTTTCTTTCTACTTGAAGATTCCTTATATGGGAGGTCAAAGTAGCCAGGGCCATTTTAACCAGCATTCTTGTAGTACTTGGGAAACTATAAAACTGACCCAAATAATAAAAGTGGTGGCAGTTGTTTTTGACACGAACAATAAAATTCTATGACATGCTACTGTCAGAACTCCCGTTCTGAGTTCCCTTTCACAACTGTGTTTGAAAGGCTGGAAAGATGCTGGTGGAAAATGAAGGTTTAGCAGAAGAGGGCAGGTTCATTTGAGGTCCGACAGTTTGCCAAGCCCTTCTCAAGCTGAGACCATATTGTTACTGATGAGTATGATATTCCTGTTGCAATATGCTCCCTTTTAGTCTGAAGGCATAGATCTCCTCTAGTTCGCATGACACAGTGATTAGGATTGTTTTTTTTTTTTTTTTTGCTTTGGACAAACCATGAAAGTGATAAACCGAACTCACAACATCTGGAGAGGAAGTAGAAAAAATAGGATGTGTGCATGCTCAGTCGTGTCTGACTCTTTGGGACCCCATGGCCTGTAGCCTGCCAGGCTTCTCCATCCATGGAATTTTCCAGGCAAAAATACTGGAGTGGCTTGCCATTTCCTATTCCAAAAAATAGCATGAAAAAGATAAAATTCCTTGGCATCTGGGCAGGTATTAGGAGAAGGACTAGCACGGATGAATAGAAATCTTTGTAGGGACCACCAAGGGACATGGTGGCTGGATTGATCATGGTGTTATTAATAGAGGTTCAGCAGAGGAGGACCATATTAGGAAAGGTGAGGGGAGGGCATTGGAGCTGAGGTGGAGAGAGTAGACAGCTGTTGAGTGCAAATGAGGGGTAATTTGTCATCTGTTTAGAGTCACAAGGAGTCAGAGATGGAACAGAATATGAAGCACTTGGGTCATTGCTTCCAGTTTGAGTGTTCACAGTCCCCCATTCCTGCAATGAATCTCTATTTACTTAGAAGGCAGTCTGCTTGTTTGGGGACTGAACTTGAAGAAACCTGGCAGAGGGAAGGCTACTAGCAATTAACTTCTTATTATGGTTAAGATAATTGGAGCTGTCTCTAGAGAAAGGCATGTCTGTTGCAGAAAGCTGTTAAATTTAATTTTTCCCCTTCTGTCCATATAGCCTATACTACATTTTTTTTTATTACTCAGACGATAGATGATAAGTAGGGAATGACTTAGCAGTGTATATCTTTTGAAGTTGGAACACCAACATTTCTTATTAGACTGGCTTCACCTTTCTAGCCAGAATGAATCAAAGATGTTATCTTAAAGCATTTTAAAATTTGCCATGAAATGACAAAAGCCAGGGACTTTGAAACAAAGGTTGGTTATTTTTCTTAAGCTTATGATTCTGAGGTGGAAGAAAATGCTATTTAAAAATTGAAGTTGCATAACATCTTGCATTTTCTTGTGCTAGTTAAGCACATAATAAATCATCTTCATTTTTTTTCCATTACAATTTCTGTTTTAAATAAGTGAATAAAGATGATCATAGAAATTGAGCTTCTGAATGCTACTAAATATGTCACAGGCCAGTAATGAATGGATTTCATTTCTAGTCTTTGTTAATGAAGGAGATGTGATTCTTGAGATTAGGTGAGAGCTATGGTCTCTGTTGGTTTGAGCACTAGGCTGAAAATGAAAAGCTACTGGTTTCAGTTCTGGCTTTGAAACCAACTAGACCATAATCTTCACCATATTGTTCAGCCTGCTAAAGACTCAATCTTCTCTGATGTGCAATGCCCAACCCTTCCTTCCTAACTCACTGTGGCAACAAAAGGAATAACAACAGTGGGAAAAAATCCCCAGTAACTACCACTAACATTTATTGAACAATCATTAAGTGTAGCCATCATGTTACATACTTTTCTTAGCATAGTTAATGTAAAAAAGTTAAGTTCATAGCTGATAATGCTACTAAAAGAAGTAAAAAAAAATTTTTTTTTAGAAAGAGAAACTATTTTTTCTGTTTTGTTTGTTTTGTTTCAGATACTGTTATCCTTAAGTAAATACTTTGATTTGTGAATGTGTGTATGTTCTCAGTCATGGCTGACTCTTTGTGACCCTACGGAATGTAGCCCAACAGATTCCTCTGTCCACAGGGTTCTCCAGGCAAGAATACTGGAGAGGGTTGCCATTTCCTTCTCCAGGAGATCTTCCCAACCCAGTGACTGAACCTGCCTCTCCTGTGTCTCCTGCATTGGCTAGTGGATTCTTCACCATTGAGCCAGCCGGGAAGCCCAAAAATGATTTACCCAAATCTTTATTGAGCACAGACTATACCCAGAGCATGATGTTGGTCACGGTGTAGACTATTAAGTTGGACCTTAACTCAGTACTGTCTTCAGTGAGCTTCCAGTCTAAGAGAGAAGGCAGAATATTGGAGCATGGCTGATGGTGAGTTCTAGATTTAGGCTGCCTGGGTTTTAAGGCTTCTACTGCCACCCTTTTGCAAGATATTCTAATTGTTATACCTCAGTTTCTTCATCTGTAAAATGGTACAATAATAGTTTCTATCTCACAGAGTTATTGTGAGAGTTAAATAAGACAGTTTAATTAAAGTGTTTATCCAGTGTGTTTGTCAGCATTGCTTGGATTAGGATGAATGTGTTTGTCAGCATTCTTGACATAGGATAAATACTCAATTGGTATTACTATTAACACTATTACTATTGAGAAAAGTTATATATGAAATAATTATATAATTAGATAAAATAGGATAAATGGTCAGTGGATTATAAATGAACAGATGAATTGTAAGTAAAACTCAGAAAATAAATATTTTCACTAGGAAGAATTAGAAATGGGGACGTCCAATTAGAATTAGAAATGAGGATGTTTACATTTGTGCTAGACCTTGACACATATAAGTATGATTTACACCTATGAAGATGAAAGAAGCAAAGCAGGTAAGGGAAGAGTTTAACTAAAATCACAGAGGGAAGAAAGTACAGAGCCACAGACAGGAAATAGTGATTGATCCAGTTTGGCTATAATACATGATGATGGAGGAGAAGAATTTCAGACTAAATTGGAAAGGAAGGTGGATCCATTAATATAGAAATTCTTGAAAGTGAGTCCATGGAAGGAGTCTGAACTTTGGTTTGTCAGCAATGGGAGTCATGGAAGTTTTTCAAGGAGTGATGTGAAGTGAATACAGTCACTGTTTAAGTTCAGCCTGGGTAATGATGAATGGAGCCAATCTTGGAAGCAGACAGAAAGCATGAAGTTAATCACTTTAGAAGATTTTTAAACTGGGCCTAAGACTTCCTTGGTGACTCAGACAGTAAAGCCTCTGCCTACAATGCGGGAGACCCAGGTTTGATCCCTGGGTGGGGAAGATCCTCTGGAGAAGGCAACGACAACCCACTCCAGTACTCTTGCCTGGAAAATCCCATGGACGGAGGAGCCTGGTAGGCTACAGTCTGTGGAGTCACAAAGAGTCGGACACCACTGAGCGACTGCACACCCACAAAGGGAAAACAGTAAGACAATAGAGGTGACTAAATGCAACTGATTTATTTTTATTTGTGGATGTATTTATTTAGCTTTATTTTCCCCTAACACATAGAGGCCTCTTTGACCACAGTGAGGAAAACACTAAATACTTCACAGCTTAAATTCAAAAGTATATTCCCAGAAAGAAGCTGACTCAGCCCTCAATTTCAGCTCAGAAATCATTGCAAAAGTTTCTTATGGGCTCATCTTGGGCCAGAAAATGTTCTTTGCCTAATAAACTCTGTGAAAGTTTTGGAGGCCATATATAAGAATGTTTGAATTATATCCTGTGGAGCAGGATTTCTTAGATTTTGTGTGCCATGCAGCTATTTGGTAGTCTATTGAAGCCTACAGATTACTTCTCAGAATGATATTTTAAGAGTGACATAAAATTAGGATTTCAAAGAAGTCATTTAGATTGAACCAAAACTGTGGTATCATAATATACATTGCTTCTTTATTGTTTTCGTAGTCCCTAAGACGTGTCCGACTCTCTGAGATCCCATGGACTGTAGCCCACCAGACTCTTCTGTCTGTGGGATTTCCCAGGCAAGAATACTGGGGTGGGTTACCATTTCCTCCTCCAGGGGATCTTCCTAACCCGAGGATTGAACCAGCATCTCCTGCCTTGGCAGATGGATTCTTTACCACTGAACCACCAGAGAAGCCATATTGCTTCTTTACTAATGCAGTAAATGACAACATTTAGTGGCAGGCCTAACAGCTAACATAATTACAAAATGGTGATGGCAATAAATAATATTTTGAGATATTTTGCAACTGTGAAGTGATATGAAAATATCTGTACTTTCTATTAGTGACAGAGTTGGAGGTATTGCTAATGCTATAGTGTTTTGCCTACATTCATAAATGAAGGATGTGCCAAAGTGAAGGACTTGTTAAAAATAAAGATGTCATTTTTTTCTGATCCATATTTATAGACACAGAATTCTATCTACAGCCAATTTATAGCAGCATGAGGAACCTTGCTAGAGATGATGGGAATCTGTCAAAAGATTGTAATCAAGGGAATGATAAGATTTTAGAAATACTACGTAAGAATAGTTAAGATCATAAAATTTGGCATCAGAAAAATGTGGACTTAAATCCTAGTTCTGTAACTCTGCTATCATTGTGGATTGACTGAACCAGTATCTTAACTGTTTAAGGATTTTTTTTTAACTTAACTCTAAGAGTCATTGTAAGGATTAGATATAAAAAGAGAGAATGCATGTCAAGTGAGTAGTGAGGGCTGGCAAAGAATTTTTAAAGTAAAAACGATCACTGTGAGTATTGCTATCCCGCGCCCCCCCCCCCTTTTTTTTTTACCTCTTATACTCTTTGGATATTGACATACTTTGATATATATTGTAGGAAAAAACCTTTGGCTATCTTCTTAGAAAGAGTGTTAGACTATTGCACATTAAACCTTTCTTGGAAGGAGATGGGGGAGAATGATATTTCCTTTTCCTGTTAGTTTGGGGTTACAGGCATAAATTCATGACATCTTGGAAAGAGTGACTTCTCATATGGATGGCAGATGGGGCTGTCATGTGTCTTAAAATACCAACAGCATAACCAGGAAAGGCTCTATTCTAAGTTTGGGATGTAAGCTCAATCTCTTGGGTATGGCAAGCTGTGCCTTCCATCCTCCTGAAATGATTCTGCTAGCTAAAATAACACTGAAGTCGCTAAAATTTTAGTTGATTTTGCATTCAACACCTGGCTCTTGCTTGAATTGTTTATACTCGTGGGTTTAATTTTAGATTTAAGCTTCATATTTTTCCTACTACTCTAGATATTCTTGATTTTCTAACTGGATTTGAGATGTTTATAATTTACCAGCAGATTCTGTAGTTTTAGACCTTATTGTAAATATACAAAATACAGCAGCAGCCCATTAGTGTTAACTAGCTGATTTGCTTTCTGTTTGTTTTGCCAGGACACAAATCTGTAGTTGCTTTACCAGTTCCTTTTATATTCAACCTCTTATTCATTGACAAAGCCAATAGGGATAACGGTAATGAAGTGAAGTGGTGTTGATTTTGTTTAGTTGGCTTTTTCTTGCCAGTTTTTGTTTTTATTCTATCTGCTTGGAAGAAACTGCAAATATATTTTATTTCCAACAAGCTGGTTAGTCAGATTACAAAGACTCCTTATAATTCTGTAAAATTCCCTGTAAGTTTTTAGCAAAGTCACTCATTTCTCAGGAATCTCAGCTTCTTTTTCTGGCTTTTTGGAATTTTTATGAGTAATGGTAAATGCTAAAAGTAATATGTTGTACAACCTGTCTGGGTCTTTTTCCATCTGAATATTCTTCCTTCCTTCTTGCCCTTCGAGGCTGAGATCAGACATGGCCTTCTTCATCATTGCCTCACTCTAGGCGAGTTTCTCTCTTCCGTTGTCCAAAAAGACATCTAAATCATTTTCTGTAGTGGGACTCCTGAATCAGTATATCAACTTGACATCTTCTCCTATCAGCTTCCTCAACTCTATTTATTAATCACTGCTATCACACTTACTACAAATATTGTCATTATCTTCACCAGACTGAACTGTTTGAAAGATACTTTTCATTCACTCAATCAACCAATTTGTAAAAAAAAAAAAAGAAAAAAAATCATGCTTATTGAGCACTTGTCCTGTATCAGGAAATACAAGGCATAGAGTATATTATCAGTGAATAAGGACAAGGTTTCTGCTCTCACAAGCTTTAGAACTTTCATTCTATGAAAGTGAAAGTCACTCAGTCGTGTCCGACTTTTTGTGACCCTATGGACTATGCATGCGGCAGGCCATGGGGTCGCAAAGAGTTGGACAGGACTGAGTGACTGAATGGAACTGAACTGATGGCCTATATGGTCCATGGAAATCTCCAGGCCAGAATTCTGGAGTGGGTAGCCTTTCCCTTCTCCAGCAGATCTTCCTGACCCAGGGATTGAACCAGGATCTCCTGCATTGCAGGCAGACTCTTTACCAGTTGAGCTATCAGGGAAGCCCCCGACATTTTCTAAAAGTTGGTATATAGGAGATACTCAGGAAGAGTTGTCAGAATAAATAACATAAAACTAAAATTTTGGTTTACAAGCCTGTTAAGATAAATGACTGAATTTACCAATATCTAGTTATAATAAAAAGAAACTCTCCTGAGAATTTCTGAGCAAAGCAAAAAGTAGAATGCAGGTGGTGTTTTGAGAAACATATCTTCTTTCTCAGGCCAGACAAGATTTAATTTGGGAGAAAGCCACTGCATTACTGATGAATTTTGAGGGAGCAGTACATCATTTCTAAAGCTTCCCAGTGCTGACCTAAGAAAAGGCTGCCTGCAGGTATTTCAGGCCTCTGAAACTTTCATTTCTAGTGATTGTATTCAGATGGGTGCTCATCAACATGCAGTGACATCTCACTGTAATGGAATGCATTTCCTCTGCCTGAATAGATTTCAGTGCTCCATTCATTTGATAGTCTGATTCACAAACAAATCCAATCTGCACCAACTCTCTCCTGTTTCATTATCTTTGAAATAACAACCTGTAAGCAAAGATAACACAGAATGGATATTACTAACCGGACATTTTATACTAGGTGCACCAAATATCTGGTATGGCAAGGGGATTGTTTATTTTATTAGGGTGGAAATGAGGAGAGGAGAAGGCATCTTAGTACATATTTAGGTGAGGCAAGAGTCATGCAATTCACATGGCGTGGTGCAGAAACTGGTAGCTGGGAGACAAGAGGAAAGGGGAGCAAAGAGTAAGGAATAGGGTCATGGATGAGAAAGGGAAACAGTTTAAAATGTAGGCACGGGCATTCTTCTCCCTTTTAACTTTTTCTTTTACATTGCAGCACAGCAGATTAACAATGTTTTGATAATTTCAGGTGGACAGCTTCAGGTGGATAGTTTCAGCTATATACAAATATATACATGTATCCAATTTCCCCCAAACTCCTCTCCCATCCAGGCTGCCACATGACACTGGGCAGAGTCTCTTTGCTACACAGTAGGTCTTTGTTGCGGAGAAGGCAATGGCACCCCACTCCAGTACTCTCGCCTGGAAAATGCCATGGACGGAGGAGCCTGGTGGGCTGCAGTCCATGGGGTCGCTAAGAGTCAGACACGACTGAGCGACTTCACTTTTCCTTTTCACTTTCATGCATTGGAGAAGGAAATGGCAACCCACTCCAGTGTTTTTGCCTGGAGAATCCCAGGGACGGGGGAGCCTGGTGGGCTGCCGTCTATGGGGTCGCACAGAGTCGGACACGACTGAAGCGATTTAGCAGCAGCAGCAGCAGCAGGTCTTTGGTGGTTATCCATTTTAAATATAGCAGTGTGTACATGTCATCTCAAGCTCCCTAACTATCCCTCCCCCACCATTCTTTTCTCCTGGCAACCATAAGTTTGCCCTCTAAATTTGTGAGTCTGATTCTGTTTTGTAAATAAGTTCATTTATATCATTTCTTTTTCAATTCTGCATATAAGGAATGTCACACAATATTTCTCCCTCCCTGTCTGACTTACTTCATTCAGTGTGGCAATCTTATGTCCATTCATCTTGCTGCAAATGGCATTATTTCATTCTTTTTAATGGCTGAGTATTATTCCATTATGGGCTTCCTTGATGGCTCAGTGGTAAAGAATCTGCCTGCCAATGAGGAGGCATGGGTTTGATCCCTGATCTGGGAAGATCATCTGGAGAAGAAAAAGGCAACATACTCTAGCATTCTTGCCTGGAAAATCCCCATGGACAGTGGAGTGCTGCAGTCCATGGGGTCACAAGGAGTTGGACACGATTTGGTGACTGAACAACAACAAATATCGTGTTGTACATATGTTCCATATCCTCTTTATCCATTAAGATAAGAAAAGGAAGTTGTTTAAATATAAACACTGGCATTCTGAATTAAAATGGATCCAGCCAGTAAAATGGTTTTGCATTCCTATGATCAGTTAAGGCAACTGCCTAAGAAATCTGCATGTAATAGAAAGGCCAGTCATTGACTCTGAGTGATATTAGGCAAATAACTTGATATCTCTGGAAATTAGCTTCCTCATCTACCACCCAAAGACATAGGGGAAGTAGTTTCTAAGGTCCTTTGTTATTCACGAGTCTCGGGTTTTTTAGAGCACTCAAAGGCAATAAATACTTCTCAGTCTAACCCTAACCCTAACCCTAAACCCTAACCCTAACCCACAGAGCGTCTGACTCTCTGTGACCGCATGGATTGTGGCCTGCCAGGCTCGGCTCCTCTGTCCATGGGATTCTCCAGGCAGGCATACTGGAATGGGTGGCTATGCCCTCCTCCAGGGTATTTTCCCAACCCAGGAATGGAACCCTTGTCTCTAATGTATCCTGCATTGGCAAGCAGTTTCTTTACCACTAGTGCGATCTGGGAAGCCCCCCCTGCCCCACTTAACTACTAAGTGTTATCAAAAATAAAACACATAAAGCAAGAGAAAAATTAGCTAAGCTCTTAATGGATTTAAACTAATGGACTTTTATACTTTTTAACATAAATTTATATACTTTTTAAACTATTTTATACTTTTTATAGTTTTAACATATTTAACATTGGCTAATTATGAAATCTGTCAGAAGTTTGCAGCAGAAATAAGAATTACAGCATCTTTGTGTCAGAAAGCAAACAGAGGCATTATACATTTTGTAAGTTTTGTGGAAACTGGAAGTTTACTATAAAAATAAAAACTTACACAAATATAGGTGGAGATGAGCAAGTGGAAGTATGAAAAAAGTCAAAATAAGAGTCATGAAGCTATCAGTCTGATACAGTGTGGTGAAGGACAGGTCAGAGACAATGTGGGCCGCAAAGAGGGAGCTCTTAAGGGGCCTGGGGAAATTGCTGCCATGGAAGAAGCTTTCACCTCTACGGGGGTGAAGTTACCCCTTTGTGGATCTATAGCCAAGTTTCTAGTGTTTGGCCTGGGGTCACAATTGGTGACCAGAGCCAGTATTTAGGCCCTAGCTGGATATTTAACAGCAGAGAACATGGGCAAGGATGGATTGGCTGGGTGCCTCATCATCTGTCCTTATCATATTGGTCTTTCCCATGTCTGACTGCAATGACTTTTGGGGAGAATTGACTTGACTTCAGCCCTGTCTTCTAAGTCATCTACCAGTTCTTCTTTTGGCCAGTTCTGATCTGGGACATATGATTGACATAATACAGAGTGACAAAGAGAGACTTGAAATAAAATGTGTTTAAGTGTTCCTAATACCAAATTTGAAGTACAAATGACATTAGATATTATCTTTGAGAATTTTTAAGTAGAAGGTCAAGCTAAGACAGATTTCTAAAAGCAATATCTAAAACAACAAGAAGGTGAAAAAAGCAAAACCTGTAATTTTCTTGTCACATTACAGTATAAAAAATGCTTAAATTTTGTTATTTTGTGAGGTTTCACAATTACCTTCAGAAATAAGATGAATTACTAATCCTACTGACAGATGTAAAACAATGTGACTAAATTATAAATGGTTGGCCAGGATCATACAGTAAAAGAGAAGGATGAAATTCTTAGACTATGAAGAGTAGGGAGTCCTTTGAGCAACTTAAAAGATTCCAAATAGTACACCTCCTTCCACTTTCTTCTATCTATTTTGTTTTGGCAAAATGAAAATTCACTTAATGGTGATACACTTCTTGGACTGTATATAATAATATTATTATTAGCAATTATCTCATTTCATGTGTAATCCATTTCAGAATTTACCATGGACTTTCACAACTTTTATCTCATTTTGTTTTCAGAAAATATTCCTCTAGTTGGTCTGTACTATCTCCATCTTACAAATGAAAAAGTTCATCAGAAAGACCAGGTAATTGTCTAAATTTCATGCTGATTTGACTTGTTGAACCCAGAGCTCAAATTCATGTAATCTCACTTCAAATTCAGATTTCTATTTTTTCTGCTGCTTTCTCTACTCCAGACATGGAGGAGGTACTAAAAACATTTTGCATGCACCGATTTATGAATGTGAAGATACCTTAGACTTGGGTGGTTAAACATTTTCCTGTTTCTTACTAAGTGAGTCTCAGAACAAAGAATTCTATATGTAATATGTCAATACCAGCAGGGGAACCCTCAGAAAGGGTTGAGAATCCAGAAACTATGGAGAGAGGTTCATGTTGGGGGAAGGAGAGTGTACAGGTGCCCTGAGAATTAAAGTCCTTCATAAGTTTAAAGTGGAGGATGGTGACCAGTAAACTGCAAAAGTATAAGATTTCCTCTGGGAAAATGAGGATGTAGGCAGACAAATAATAATGAAACAAAGAACGTATCTTGTTCCCTTGTGTATTATCCCTTTTGAGCATTGATGGAGGAGAGATGGTATCACAGGAAGCCCTTAAAAATAGAGACGTCAAAAATACATCATACAATTTATTTCATAATATATATTTGAAATGGCCTCAGAGAAGAAGGCAACCTAATAATGGTTTTTGCCAATTTATTATTTTGATATATAAAATTGCTATTTCAGGTCCATCTCTGAGATCTATGTTGTAGAGTAGAAATAGATTTGCATAAGGAGGAAATGTGGTCTGGTAGGATAGAGTGGTAGCTCAGATGGTAAAGAATCTGCCTGCAATGCAGCAGACCCAGGTTCGATCCCTGGGTCAGGAAGATCTCCTGGAGAAGGGAATGGCAACCCACTCCAGTATTATTGCCTGGAGAATTCTATGGACACAGAAGACTTGCAGGCTAAGTCCATGGGTTCACAAAGAGTCGGACATGACTGAGTGACTAACACTAACTAATGTATCCGTAGATCTCTTCTTTATGTCTATATATTAAAAATTTTTTTTTTTGGTCATCAGATTCTTAAATTACTGAGGACGCTATGTCAATATTTCTCATCCCTGAAACTCTGGGATATGTAGGGTTAGAGATCTTGGTCCCCAAAGGAAAAATATTCTTGTCAAGGGATAGAGCAGATCTCATTCAACTATAAACAATGGCTTCTGCCCAAGAGCTCTGGACTTCTTGTGAATTGGAGCCAATAGATGAGAAAAGTTACTATCTTGGCTAAGGCAGCTGATCCTGATCAGCAGGAGGAAATAGGTGCTTTTCCACATTGGAACAGAGAAGAACATAAATGGATCTCAGGTGATCTCCTTGGTTCCTTTTAGTATTCCCTTATACAATCAAGACAGGATTATCATGTGAAATGACCCTCACTTGGAATGCGTTTCATTACCAGAGACTTAGATATGAGGGTTTCAGTGATACTGGGTGAGCTATCAAGACCTGCAGAGGTGGTAAGTGAAGGTGAAAGGAATGTAGAATGGACAGTAGAGGTCTGAGACCATTACCAGTTGCAGTTTCAAGGCAGCTGCAACAATGGAGGATGTAGCTCATCCCACTAACCTTTGTATTCTTTTTGTGAAGACAGGGTCAAAGGGAAAATGGAGAAACTGCTTTAAACTGTGTGGAGAAATGGATCTGTGCAGAGTGAGGGGTGGACTATGGGGGCAACAGAGTTCTGTTGCTCAGGTATGTTAAGAGAGAAGCTCCCATGAGAAGTTGGTACCTGATAGCCTCCGGCTACATTGTTACTGGAGTCTGATGCTTTGTTCACACCAAGCCCCGGGATCCCTCCATCCGGTGACTGAGCACCCCAGGGATACTAGACTCTAGCCATTAGGCTCAGTGCAGAACTCCTTTTTAATTTTTTTAAATTTGTTTATTTGGCTACACTGGATCTTGGCAGCAGCATGTGGGATCTGTGGGAATCTTACAGTTGCAGCATGAGGAATCTTGCCACTTTAGTTGTGGCTTGCAGACTGTTAGTTGTGGCATGTGGGATCTAATTTCCTGATCGGGGATTGAAACCAGACCCCTGCATTGGGGGCACAGAGACAGAATTTAGCCACTGGACACCAGGGAAGTCCCATCAGTGCAGGACTATTTATGGGCATTCCCCTCCCCCCCAATCACTGGGACATTCTCAGAGTTCTAGGGCAGCATGAAGCTCTTTCTTCTGCATTCTCCTTCCTTCCCTCTCTCCCTTCTCAGGTGTCAGAGCTGAACCAGTCCAAAGGCAGTCCTTGCCTACTCCTCTTCCTTCTCCCGTTTATTTTTCACCAGGCTTTTCCCACTAAGTACCTTGTACTTCTAATCCTGCGATGACATTTTCTTCTTAAACTGTCATAAGGTTCTAATTTCATTCTCCCCTCTCCTCCTCCCACCTATAGACCTTTTTGTTGAGATGACATCTGTCTACTTAAGAAGCTGGAGTAGCAAAAAACCAAGAAATGGAGTGGCAAGGTAACAATGGTACCGTGCTACCGATAGGTGTGACCTCTGCAGCGCTTTGCTTCACTGGCTGCTCATGATAGCTTTTTGGCTCTTAGTACATCAGAACCAGAGGAGGTATCCACGTTAAGAATTTGCACTTCCCTCCACTCTTGGCAACATAGACATTTGACTCAATCCCAGTCTGTCTTGGGATCCTCACTTTTGCTGATCCTCACTTTGCAGCTGGACAGTTCCATTTTCATATGACATCATAAATTTCTCATGTATCAGCTTTTTTCTTCCACTTTTCTTCAGTCACTATGGTTCACTTTCAGCTGACCCATTTTCATGCATAAGCTCTCACCAAAGTCTATTCTATTTCTCTTCCTTCCGGGCAAGTTTTGGTCATGAGAAACTACTCAAGGATGCCTTTCATCCTTTCCCATAGCAATCCTGTAGCTGAGGTTTTAGCATGAACTTAGATTTGTTTTGCTGAAGTCATGACATTTATCCATAACTTTATTTCTTTTTGAAAAAATTATTTTTTTAATTGGAGGAAAATTGCTTTACATTGTTTCTGTTGGTTTCTGCTTTAGCGGGAGAATCAGCCGTAATTATACATATCTCATCTCCTTCCCGAGCCTCCCCCCACCCCCAGCCCATCCTTCTAGGTTATCACAGAGCACCACCCTGAGTGCCCTGTGTTATATAGCAACTTCTCACCGGCTATTTATGTTACACAAGGTAGTATCATAACATTATTTCAATTGTAGATAATGTATAGTATTTAGCATTTGTAGTCTTTCATAATTTTGAGATGAACTGCGATTGATCTCTACAAAGAGTCAATTTTTAGTCTCCTCAATGAAACATAACTATGGGACCTCATTTAAAATATTCCTCTCATATTAACCCAGGAAATCCACTAATGATTTTAAAAGACACTATTTTTTTAAACTTGTCTCATTTCAGGTATATTTTTGATGTAATATCCCATTATCTTAATAATTGTTAAGTAGAAATTTGACTAAATAATTATCTTATTTGATACTCTGGGTCTTCTTAATCTGATAGGTTTAATGATCTTGGGAAATAAAGCCTACAGTGCTGTACCCAGATGACCTAACAAAGACTTTTCAAATGTGTCTCTGTCTATAAGCCCAGGGCTCATAGAAAGTATAGGGAGTTAAATCTCTTTCTTTACTAGGAAATTCCAGGTTTGGATATAATGATAACTATAAAAATTAGAACAACACTTATTTTTTTTTTAAAGTGCCTGTCACTATGTCTCAAACTCCACTATTTGCTCCATAAATGGCACTACCCAGATGGCCAAGAAACATGCTGAAATTGGTTGATAGTAACAAATACAAGGGTGGTGAATAAATAACTTATGTAAATATGACTTCAACTCCTAAGTTCCTGTCAATGTTTGTAATGAATCAAGGCAGCCAATTTAGCACCTTGTTTTTCTGAAGTTGATTGAAAAGTTAAAGATTCCATCTCCCAGCTGTCTTGTTTAGAACACTCATGTCAAACAACTAATTCACTGCTGGTTTCTCTTGTATTTTAACTTTTCCCTACTTAATTGAATCTCATCTTCATGTAGACATGGTGACATTTAGATATTCCTTCAGACTGCATCTCTAAAGTCTGTCTGGTATCTGTACAAATTTCCTTTCTTTGGGAGCCCTAGTCAGTTTGTTTGATATTAGAAACCAAAGTATAATATTAAATAACTTTTTAAAAATGGAACCAATTTTTCATTGCAGGGAAAAGATTTAAACTAATTGTAGATATTTGCATCCCCAGTGTTACAGATGATAAACCCTAGTCATCCTGAGGCATAATCTAATTCAGGATGCCTGAATTAGAATTACTTCATAAGAAAGTGTTTAATGAATGTGTTTGATAATCAGCAAAAATATATCCAAAAACAAAATTAGTTTGGTTGTAATAAATGTTGAAGTGGACACAGCTATGACATATGGATGAGTCGTTGATGAAAATATTAAATTAAAAAAAAATTAAGATATACTGGACTCTAAGCCTTTTGAGAATAAGAGTCTTTCCTTGTCAGTTTAGCCCAATAAAGAGTTTCATAAGTGTTTACCGAATGAATACATGAGAGATTAGTAAAGGAAAGGAAACAACTTATGGTTAAATTATGCAGAATAGATGATTCTTGCCGTAAAGCCTGAGTAAAAAGGAATAAAGAATACTAGAAGGCATGAGACCTTATGTAATACAAGGAATAACAACTTTTAAGAGGACTCTGATTTAAAACCATGGCTTAAATTGTGGCTTCAAAGATATAACCTTGGTATAACAAATTTCCTGCTTCTTCCCTTTCACTGACCCCATGTTACAGTATTTCCTAGTTTCTGAGACTACTCCTCAAGTGTCATTTCTAGAAAAGAAAGTTAGGTAAATTCTAAGAATCCCTTTATGACCCCTGAGAACCCATCTGCTCTCAAACCTGCCTTTGAAGTCACAGATTATGGTGGTCAGCAGCTTGCAAATGCCCAGAATCAACCTTGCAGGCATATCCTTTCTCTAATTCCTCTGTCACTCTGGGCACTCTACACAGTCAGAAGATGGTTAGTGAGCCTGTAAAGGATCCTTGTATAGACAGGCAGCAATAAGCATGGGTGTCTGTATTGTTAGTCAGTCCTCCTATTTCCTGCCTTTTCTGAGTGCAAGCCCTCCTGTCTTTGACCTGAAGCTGCCTTTCCCAGTTGATAAGTGATTCAATCCAAACTAGATGGTGTATTATCATCTTATCATCCCTATGAATAAGGGGCCCTAAGCTAGTCTTGCTGAATTAAACCTATTATGAAGCCTGATCATTTGAATCCCTCAAGTCAGCTTGGGAGTACTTTTGTAGTTAATGAACTGCAACCTCCTGCTAACCACTGCATCTGCTGTGTTTGGATGGTCTGAATGGAATATATCTTTCTTGTTTTTCTGATTATATTCCAGTTCCTAAAATCTTGATTTTTTTCCCCCTGGACAGTATGCTTGACTTGCTCTTTGACATCTCCTCTAGCCCAGGTCTGGAGAAGGCAATGGCAACCCACTCCAGTACTCTTGCCTGGAAAATCCCATGGACAGAGGAGCCTGGTAGGCTGCAGTCCATGGGGTCGCTAAGAGTCAGACATGAGTGAACGGCTTCACTTTCAATTTTCACTTTCATGCATTGGAGAAGGAAATGGCAACCCACTCCAGTGTTCTTGTCTGGAGAATCCCAGGGATGGGGGAGCCTGGTGGGCTACCGTCTATGGGGTCACACAGAGTTGGACACAACTGAAGTGACTTAGCAGCAGCAGCTAGCCCAAGTCAACTTCTTCCTAGGACAGATTGTTTTGTAGACCAGTGTTGTTGTTATTATTATTTTTAAGTTTAGCCCATAGGATGCATACAGAATCTTTTAGGCTGATTAATACAAGTGCACACATCAATGCTGATGTAGACTCATGAAATCATAGTCTCTATAGGCAGGACCCTAGAGTTTGTAAGTAAACAAGCTTTCACAGTTTGCAAAAGTTTGAGAAATGAAAAATATTCTTTTCCTTTTTTGTTATCATATGAAATGAAGGATATTAACTAAACTATTGTGGTAATCATTTCATAATATATGTAAATAAAATTATTATATTGTATACCTTAAACTTACACAGTTTAAGTATAAATGCCATTTATATCATTTATACCTCAGTATGTCATTTATATCTCAGTAAACTTGGGGGAAAAGTTTGAAGAATTCTGCACTAAAACTTGAGAAATATTACTATAGCTTGTGCATCTGGCATTGAGGGCTGTATCCAAATCAAGATGTGATTATTTTATAAACAGCTTTATTGAGGTATAATTCACTCACCATAAAGTGTACCCTTTTAAAGGGTTTAATTCAGTGGTCTAATTATATTCAAGATGTGATCTTGAGGATTTTTTTTTGTTGTTTGTTTTTTGTTTTGTTTTTTTTTGAGTGAGTCATTATCCCGGAGACTTCTGCTAGAGCATGTTGGGTTGGCCAAAAGGCTTGCTTGGTTTTTCCCCTAAGATGGTACAGCAAAACTCAAATGAACTTTTTGGTGAATCCAATGGTATATGCCACTTTAAATCTAATGGATGAGTTTACCATATCTCTGAGCATTTAGACTGCTGATTACTCACCTTTGAGTCCAAGTCTACTGCTGGGAATATTTCCTTGGACTCATAGTCTCTGATCACAGATTTTTTTCTTCCAGACAAGCTTTCTTCTCAAGAACTACCAGGCCTGACAGTCAACTTCACTAAGAATATTTCACATGAAATTGTTTGGTGATCACCTTATTAGAACAATAGATAAATATTGGAATGAATGCACCATTAGCTTGGTAGAAAGGATGGGGCCATGCTAATAGAATGAGAAACTGAAGTTTAAATTGCTTTTGGTAGAAAATAGAGACCCACTAGGAAATCAACAAAATAATATGAAGGAATACATTGTGGGTGTTTGTGTAAAATTGGACTGGTAAAAGTGAACCAGATGGGTCAGAGAGAAACAAACCTAATATCAAGCAATCTAAAAAGAATGATAATGAACTGAACCAGGAGCTAAAGGATGAGGGCCTGAGTTTGAGTACTATCAGTCAGAATAGAAGGGAAATATTGCTCAGGTTTGTTGAATAAATGGAGCTGAAAAGGTTAAACTGCATAATACCTTAACTGGGTGGCTGAGAAGCTCATAATGTTGCTGACAGGGGTAGCAGAGTTGATGGAAGAGCTGATCAGGATGAATGAAAGCTCTAAGCCCTGTGCCTCACACCTGCGCCCAAGTTGCCACTGTCATTTCTCAACTACAAAGTGTGATTGATGTTAGGATGCAGAACTAAAAGAGGATGATTACTGGATGTCGGTGTGAGGTACATAATGCTGTGTTGTTTGAGCAAATAATATCATTTCTGGAAAACGACAAGATGAATGGTGCTAGTGTGCATCCATCAAATGAGTCATTTTAGGTGTTATCCAGAGTTTTGTACAGTGCATACTCTCCAGAGACTCAGTTTCACCTTCTGAACCACTTTTCACTCTAATACCTTTCTTTGTCAATCCTCTTTCCAGTAGGACATTATGGAAAAGAAAATAGTTATAATTCAGTATACTCAGTTAAAAATAGCCAAAAAGAACTTTGTGGAAAACTAATGTTACTCTGCAGTGCCAATGGAGGAGACACAGGAGACATGGGTTTGATCCCTAGGTTAGGAAGATCCCCTGGAGGAGGAAACGGCAACCCACTCCAGTATTCTTGCCTAGAGAATCCCAGGGACAGAGGAGCCTGGTGGCCTACAGTCTATGGGGTCACAAAGAGTTGAACACAACTTAGTGACTAAACAACAATACTGCTCATAGTAGTTGATTCGCACATGTGTCTGTACAAAAGCCACATTACTAGTTTTAGCCAATGAGGCATGAGCAGACATAAGTGTAACATCTAGACCAAAGTACTTATGAATGGTTACTTCCTGCTGTCTCTTACCTTTTGCAGTAATTATACAGTCCAGATGTTGGATCAGCCTGGATCCTTAAGCCTCTGCATGGGGAAGATTTCCTTTGAGAATTGCCTGCTCTAAATCAAGAGTTTGTATGAGTGAGAAAACAAATCTTTCTTTTGTGGAGCCACTGCATTTACTTGTTATATCCTGCCTGATATACTAAATCAGGGTGGATTGTGGAGAAAAAAATGAATACATGTCTTAAAACTCCAGAGGTAACTGAATTTAGAAATAGCTGGACTTAGATGATACCTCATCTTAGTTCTACATGTCTCTATGTTGACTCCATTCCTAGACAGTCTCTCTCCTCGAAGTAGCTCCTTTCTTACTCATAGTTTAGCAATCCAGTAAAAAAAAAAAAAAAAATGGGGAGAGGCTTCTAAGATTCCAATATCCTCTCATTTGTAAACAAAGAAACACATCTGGAATTGAATAGCATTGTACTGGCTTGGCTCATGTATTTATATCACTATCCATAAATATGAACCATGTCCAGAGATTTAATGTGTTATAATTGGTCTGTCCAGAGGCCAAAAGGTAGAGTCAGTCCCACTCAAATCACACAGACTAACAGTCAGTGAAGAGTGGTTCCTCAAAATGAAACTGGGTTGCTATCATTAAATAAGCGTGAATTGATGCTAGGAAGCAAAAAAATTAACATTAGTATACATGTTTTTCAGTACAGACATTACCTCCTTATAATTCTAAGCAGTATTGTACAAGTATACCCTGTAGAGTGTCTCCTTAGTTAATATTTCCTGATGGAATAAGGCCCCTAATTTTCTTAATATTCAAACTTCATGAAACTTACAAAACTCAACTGCAACATTTTCAGCTTGTGCTTGCATCTGAAATTTTTTATTTCCATCCCCAGAGTTCGATATAACTCTTCAAATGAATGATATTTAGAAAAAGCCTTTACTTATACTACAAAAACAATTAGTAGAATATCAAAGTCATGATAAATATTTTGAAAAGTGTAACACAAGATGAGTGTGGACAAAGGAGACTGTTTTCAGTGATCTAGTAGAGCTGAGGTTTGAAGAGATGGAAAGGAATTCATTCTCATCTTTGGAAACAAACTTATGAAAATGAACAATTGCTCAGGTAAACAACACTGGGCTGAATGAAGATAAAGTCTATTTAAATACTTGAAGCAGGTTTCAGTAATAATTAGCCTTCACTAAATGCTTATCATGAGCCAAAATGCAATATGACTTTTACTCTTTCTAATAATCCTGTGAGATAGTTACATATTCTGAAGACAAGGAGCGGGTAGGGAAATGAAGCAATTTATCCATGATTGCTTAATTAGGACATGGTAGCTAGCATGGGTAACCTCTCGTGTGTGCCTTGAAAGATGAATAGACTTTGCACAGGTGCATAGGCACAAAACTTGTATCATGAGCAAAAATATGGAGAATGCACATAGGAAGTCATATGAAAAGCCCATTAATAGACCAATCTTACTGGAATGAAAAGTTTGCATTAAGAAAGTATTTCAAATGTACACACCATCTAAAGATAATGTACACTTTGGGTATCTTTTGCTGTGTAATAAATCACCCCAAACTTTGTGGCTTTAGAATAAAAACAGCCATTTTTTGCCACTCAAAATTCTGTAGATAGACTGGGCTCAATAGGGTTGTTTCTCTGCTCCATATGGTATCATTTGCAGCTGTGGTAGTCCAGAGGCTAGAATCAGTTGGAATGTAGGATTCCTTACCAGTGTAGCTCAGAGACAGTGGTGGCTGCCAGCTAGGATAGGGCTGGAGTTTCAACTGGAGGGTGTTGGTTCTCTAGCACATGGCCTCTCCATATGGCCTGGGTTTCCTACAGAGTGACTTCTGAAATCTAGTGGAAAATGTGTGAAAATAGAAGCTGCATTTATCATAAGTTTATACAGCATCCTTTTTCCATTGCATTATATCAGCCAGAGCAAATCACAGAGCTAACCCAGATTCAAGTGGGGAGAAAATAGACTCATCTCTGGTTAGTGGGCATATCAAAGAATTTGTGGCATTTTTAATGAGTGAAGCAGGACAGGTATGACATTTAAAAAAAAAGAGTGCTAGGGAACACACAGCTCAGATAGAATCTGTCCCCTCCTATGCACTTTTGATTTCAGATATTTAAGAAGCACTGTTTACTTCATACAAATATATTTAGGGGTTTTATTTTCCACTATTGCCCACTTGTCTATAAACCTTGAAATTGGGAAATGTTGGGATATATAGACTATGCAGGTAATACAGAAATTGTCAAGAGCTAGAATAGCAGAGGGAAAAAGTTTGAATACTTTTTTTTTTAGAAATGTAAATACAAAGAAAATGAAATGGAATTTTGTTTTGATGAGATAGTGAGATTTTATTTTCCATTCATGAAATAGACCAGTGGTCTAAAGAGTAGGAAATTAAAAATGATCTATGAGGGAGAGAAAAAAAATATTAGACATTAATATTTATTATTTATTCTTCCTTAAAGTACTATTTTGGCTTATGTATTATAAGCATAATATGTACAACTAGTACCTGCACTTAATTTATAAATTAATCAAATGTATACTATTGTGAAATGGTTTTCAAAAATTTTTACTGATCACTATATGTGATAAGATTGTTAGGATCTGTAGATTATTGACCTAAGAAATCAAAATAACCAGTGTAACATCAAATAATTAAACATATTGCCCACTTGTGGTGAAAAATTTCCTGGTACTTGTACATAGTTCATATTGAAGTATAAAACTATACATGGCAAAGAGGACATGATCTGAATGACTAATATACACAAGAGATAGCCTCTCCCTTGCTTCAGAAAAAAGCAAGACATTTTGTCTATTACTGTTTATAGGGAAAAATAGTACTTTGAGAACAAATGGTTCAATTTCATTGTTAGGAAAAAGTAGTGTCTGTTAACTTAAATTCTGTTCTCCTTACCTGGAAGACTGATGTGGCTAAATTGCATCTGGTGATCATCAGACAACACATCATTATATTTGAGCCTGTAACTAAAAGTACAAACAAGAACCTTTGATTTATTAAAATTGATTTATTAGGTACTTGACTATCTAGGACATTATTCTGAATCATAGTTTTATTAGCAGCCATTTTTTTTCCTCTACATCAAACTCCTTAAAACCCTGCATGCTTTTCTCTTTTAGAACTCTCATCCCCACATGTCATCCTCAAATTTCTTTCCATTTCTTTCAGTTGTGGGTGCTGGAGATCTTCACAAAGTTTCTGAGTGTGCTACAAATGTTCCTTATTTCTTTGGGAACACAGTACCCCCTTTCATCTTATACAAGGCCTATTCCTTGTATGACCTCAGAAAAGTCAATTGGTATCTTTGTCCTTAGAGCCTTTATCTGGGAAAAGGAAATTTCTAAGATCCTTCTAGATCTAGCAAGAAAAGATTGATCTCTCTAGGTCTCTGTTTTAATAAGTACCATTAAGAAATCAGGTAGATACTGACTGTTACCTAACTTATCCAAACCATTTTCAAAAGTCACCACGAGTCTAGAGAGACTTCCTAGAGAGCCTTGTCAGTCACTGGGCAATCGGCCGAAGGGGAAGCATCAGTGATCATGGTAGGCTATGTTGGGCCTGGGTGAGGGGAAATGGTATTGCTGATAAAAGTTGTAGAAGCACAGACTTGAGGAAAGGAGATCATATCACTGCTGGGAATTAGAACAGAATTGAGTGGCCTGAAAACATCTATATCATTTGTCCAATTGATTGAGTTTATACTGAATAATCAATAGAACAAGGTTGAAAAATTGAACCAGTAGTGAAGGTAAGGCAGGTAAATCTTAACGGGGTCAGAATCTATAAAAATAAATTCTGGGTGTCTGTGTCGGTATGATCCTCCAAGAAGCAGCTGTCAAGAGGGGATTAAATTGAAGAACATTTATTGGGGGAAAGTCTGTGTAAGAGAAAAGGGGAGGCGAAGGCAAAAGAGGAAAGAAGCTCACCCCACTATGTAAGTCTACACTTGAGAGGGAGAGAGCAAGGAAGGAGGACAAGGAAGGAAGAGTCTCAGTTTGGAGGAAGTTGTAAGAAAATTTTGGCCAGATTTGTGGGGAATCCTTGGGCCAGAGACATGTGCTAAAATCATTCTGGGCCTTGTAGGATGGACCTGCATCAGTATTCCCATGATGCTCAGTGATCGGGAGCAGCTCACAGGAAGTGGGGCCTTGGCATGAGTGTGGGGATAGATCCATAAGGGTAGCTGCGGGGGCTGTCAAATCAATTTGACTCCCCAGGTAGGAGATCTGGGCTGCACACTTTCAAGGCTGTCACAGTATCCAGTGGACCCCAAGAGGCCTCTTATAGTACTTCAAATAGGTTGAATAATATAGAACATGAAAGTGAAAGTGAAGTCACTCAGTTGAGTCCGACTCTTTGCGACCCCATGGACTGTAGCCTACGAGCAGGCTTCTCCGTCCATCGGATTTTCCCAGCAAGAGTACTGGAGTGGGTTGCCATTTCCTTCTCCAGATATAGAACATACCCCTTTGTAATTAAGACTCTGGATAGCAGATTTGTCCAAGCACTTGAAGAAGATAGAATAGTGATAAGTTCCATGTTTGAGCTTATTCTGTGAGCTAGCCTCATGCTGGGCAGTGTACATGTATTATCTCAGTGACATTGTGTAAGAATGCAGTGAGGTGGCCATTATTATATTGATACTTGTTTTACATATGAGAAAGTCAACTTATTGAGATTATGGTTTACTCAAGGTTGCATATGTTATAAATGACATAATTATTTTTTAAGCGTTTAGAAGTGTATTTTTTTAAATTAAAGGATAGTAGATTTACAAAAGTGTGTTAGTTTCAGGTATACAGCAAAGTGATTCAGTCATATAGGTATATAAATTTCAGATTATTTTTATTATAGTTATCACAAGATATTGAATATGGTTCCCTGTGTTGTGACAGTAAACACTTGTTTATTTTATGCATAGTAGTCTGTATCTGTTAATCACATACTCCTATTTTATCCCTCCCTGACTCTTTCTTTCCCTTTGGTAAACCTAAGTCTATTTCTGTTTTGGACATAGATTCATTTGCATTATTTTTTATTTCCACTTATAAGTGATATAATGTCTATCTCTCTGGCTTACCTCATTTGTTATCATATTCTCTAGGTCCATCCATGTTTCTGCAGATGGCAATATTTCATTTTTTATGGCTAAGTAATATATCATTATATATATACATATCGGAGAAGGCAATGGCAACCCACTCCAGTACTCTTGCCTGGGAAATCCCATGGACGGAGGAGCCTGATAGGCTACAGTCCATGGGGTCGCTAAGAGTCAGACACGACTGGGCGACTTCACTTTCACTTGTCACCTTCATGCATTGGAGAAGGAAATGGCACCCCACTCCAGTGTTCTTGCCTGGAGAACCCCTGGGATGGGGGAGCCTGGTGGGCTGCCGTCCATGGGGTCGCACAGAGTCGGACACGACTGACGCGACTTAGCAGCAGCAGCAGCAGACTCTAAGCTCCTTGAAAGCTGAGACTGTGTCTTATTCACAATAACACTTAAGAAAGACTCACCACCTTCCCTCCCGTTTCTCCAAAAATAAACAAAAAAAAAAAAAAAGAAAGACTCACTTATTCCTTACCAAACTATGAGTTTTATAAATGTCCTCGTGTTATAGACATCTGTGTAAATTGAAACACATGTCTGAGTTAATCTGCCCAAGGTCATTTAGTCAGCAGGTGCCAGAGTCGGGATTTGAAACTAGGTGGTCTTGTTCAAATGTATATTCATTCAATGATAGAGTTTCTCTTCTTAGTAACAACTAGTTACTTAGAAGGAGGTGGTAACTCTAATAAATAGTGATCAATTCATTATTTAGTAGTTCTGGTGCAGTAACTGATAGTGAGTTGAAAGAGTTTGTCAGAATTGTTTTTACCCTCCTGTTTGGATGGTTATATAAAGGTTTTCAGTTTGAAAGAACATTTGTTCACTCATTTTCCTTCTGTTCACAAAAAAATGTGTAAGAATAAACAGATGAATATATTCGCTGACCCAGCTTTGTCCAGACTCAAAGGCTGCTGGGAACCAGTTGATATTCTGTGGGTTCCATACGGAACAAAAGTAAACTTTACAGCTTCTTCCTTTAGGAAGAGTTGCCTCCATATCCTCAGGCCAAAGGAAAAGTCTGGCAAGAGAGTGGGGAAGGCAGAACCTTTATTTATGAATGTAGCCCATGTTCGTGTGTGCTAAGTCACCTTAGTCATGTCCAACTCTTTGAGACCCTATAGACTGTAACCCACCAGGCTCCTCTGTCCACGAGATTCTTCAGGCAGGAATACTGGAGTGGGCTGCCAAGTCCTCCAGGGGATCTTCCCAATCCAGGGATCAAATGATCAAACCCATGTCTCCTGTAGCTTCTGCATTGCAGGCAGATTCTTTGCTGCTGAGCCACCTGGGAAGCATGAATGAAGCCCATTTAGTGTCAAATTTATAAGAGATTGCGGTTACTTTGAAGATTCAGTGACCAGCACTGAAATTCAATGTACTCTTTGTGTTGACCAGGGGCTGGCTATGCACCTGTTTCTGTAGATAAAGTCTTATTTATAGTGAAGCTCATTCATTTATGTTTTGTCTGTGATGGATTTTTCCCTATACGAGTGGAGGTGACTGATTTGTATAAAGCCATCTTGTCCTAAAATATTCCTTATGTGGCCCTTTACAGAAAAAAATTTGTTGACCCTTCTTCTTGAGAACTATGGAAGCTTATTCCATGGCTCTGGAGCGAGTTTCAGTGTTGAGATCCTGGCTGTGTCACCTAGTAGCTGTGAGACATTGGACATGGTGCTCAACCTTTCAGCATGACAGGTTCCTCCTTTTGTAAAGTGGGATGACAATATTTACCTCTTAAAGTTTTCCAAATTAAGTGTACTAGTGCATGTTAATCTCTTAATATTTGGAGTGATTCATTGTGAGTACTTAGTAAATGTAAGCTACAATTATTTTTTATTATCATTATTTTTATTTTACCATTATTAAGCTTTAAGCTATTTCTTTACTTAGTCAAATTCATGATCCTTAATGTGGGGGGAAGAATGGAAACAATTATTCATTGAATTAGACTTTGTATCAGTATCTAATATTTGTGTTTACTCAATATCATGCAAGCTATTCACAGCTGCTTGGGCTATCGCCTGTCTCTCTACTAACATGGAGAAACCAAACTTTTCCCAATCAGTATAAATTGTTTTTCAGTATGTTTCTTTATCAACTTCTTATAATAAGTCATTTCCTTGAAATGAATGAATTCATTAATAGATTATTATAAGTGTGACCATGTCAGCTTCTGTGATTTCCTCCTATCTAGTGGGTATGTGTGTGTGTGTGTGTGTGTGTGTGTGTGTGTGTGTGTGTGTGTGTGTGTGTGTGTGTGTGTGTGTGTGTGTGTGTGTGTGTGTGTATATATATATATATATATATATTTATTTATTTATTTATTAATGGGGTAGGAGATATAAAGGACAAAAAGAGCCCTGAGGGATGTGTGGTCTGACGTACTAGGAAGTGGAATGAAATTTCAGCCCCTGTGGTCCTTTAGGAGGTCAAAGAGCAAGTTGCAGACACAGTGGTTCTGTTGAGCTGTTTGTGGCTTTCAGCAAAGCTGCTAATGGAATAATGATAGTTTCTGACATAAAGCAGAAGGTGTTCTATTTTTAGGCAAGAGTAGCTATGCACCAGAGACAATCCAGACACGTTCTTATCTTAGAGGATACTGAAAAATGCCCATACTTTCCTAACACCCTGTTTCCATATATAAGCATGATCTCTGGAAAGGAGCTCTATTGACAGTCCTAATAATACCACCATTGATCAAGCATTTACTGTGTATCTGGGACTGTGCAAAACACATTATCCCCATGAATTCTGCCAACAATCCAGTGAGGAGACACTAGTATTGTTCCCATTTTATAGGCGAAATTGCTACTCAGAGGAGTACTATTTTGTATGTGAACAGCAGAGCTTGTTTCAAGTTCATTTCTGGCTGACTTGAAATTCCAAGCACAACTGGAAAGGAAAAATGGTCTCAAATCAAATTAGAAAAACGATCCCCTAGCCTTTCATTATTTGCAAGGTGTATTACTCTCTAGTTCACAAACTGGAAATGAATAAAAGCAGCCAGTTTAGAATGTGCTGATATTCCATGTCAGTAGAAGAATTGGACCAACAAGAGGCCAGCATCGGAAACTGGACTTATGAATGGTGGATGGAGTTAGGACATGTACTCTGAGGAAAGTTGTATTGCGAAGAGGCTTGTGTGGTAGAAATAGAAGAACATGGCCATTTTTTTTATAACTCATTAGAATTTACTAGTAAATTTGTACCATTCTGGCTCTCTGGCCAGAAATCATTCACATTTCTCCCACATGCAAAGCATACTTAATTCCATTGCAGTGTCCAGAAGTGTCCCACCCCAACTGCACTATCAGACTTGAGGGGCTTGTCTAATCAGACTCTTCCATTTGCAGAAAGAGCATATGCTTGGGTTAGTTTAAGACTGGCTTCTGTTTCCTTGATTCTTTGTTCTCTTCTGCTCTTGACTCTGACCTCTGGCCTCCTGGCTATGCCCACTGAGATATAATTAACATTCCATATTTACAGTTGGATGGCTTAACCACTCTATTTATAGAATTTTGGGGACTATGGACCATTTTTTTCATTTTGAATTATCTCTTTTAGTCCAAGCTAGTAAATGACACAAACATTTTGTGGATTTTTTAGAAACGTGATTGAGCTCAACTCTGTGGCCCAAAAGTCATGTCCATAGTTCCTTCTGTGACAGATATTTCTGTGCCTTGAGTTGTAGACATGGCTACTGTGGAACCACACTTTTAAGATTCCAAGAGTGTCTGGTCACCACCACCTTAAATCTTTTTGAGGTCTCAGCGAAGTTTCTTAGAATCATATCCTTGTTTTAATTTCTACCTTTAGGTCATTTCTTACTTTCAGAAGATTGTATAACCTGGAGAGACCAGCAATATAAAATAGTTTTATGTTTCAGTCCAGAAAGTCCCAGTTCCTTTATATTTCCTTTAAATTCTCTTTGTGGAAATTTCCTGGCAGTCCAGTCAATAGGACTCTGCGCTTCCATTGAAAGTGGCACAGGTTGGATCCCTTGTTAGGGAACTGAGATCCTGCATGCATGCCATGCAGGGAGGCCAAAACAGAACAAAACAAAAACTCATAAAGAAATAAATACATAAATCCTCTTTGCATAGGGAAGCATTTCTTTCTTAGTTCATCATTTTAGTATCATAATTTTAAATGGTCATCTTAAAAATAAAAACCAATTGACATACTTAACCTACTGCCCTGAAACTTTAACCAAATCCACAAATTCCTTACTTGCATTTTGTGACTTCCAAGATATCACAGAAGACAGATTTTCCAAATCTCCTACCAAAAAATAGAAGTTTCCCTTGTTCGAGTCTCTGAGAGAAGTTTCTTTGGGTGTAACAGCTATATTTCAGCCTCCATTAAACATCTCCTTTTTTTCTAGTCCTGTCTCTGCCTGTTGCCTAGTCTGAGAACCAATGCCACATACTTTAAGTTTTGGTTATGGGAGTTATGGGATACCACTTTCTGTCTTAGTTATTATTGTGCCATTAAAAAACACTAAAACTTAGTAGCTTTAAACAAGAAATTTATTATTTCTCATGATTCTGTGTGATGATTGGGCAGTTCTGCTGGTTCTTCTTAATCTCACTCATGTAACTTTAATATGCTGGTGGATCAGCTAAAAAGGCCAGAATACCTAGGCCTTTTTCTCTTTATCATATTTTTCAACCCATGCTTCTTCATGCCATAATGGTCCCAAGATTTCAAGAGAACAAATGTAGGAGTATCAAGTCCTTTTTAAGGCTCAGCTTGAAACTCACATCACATCACTTCTGCTACAAGTAGTGGTCAAAGAAAGTTACAGATCAGTAGAAATTCAGGGGATAAAAAATTGATTCCCATCCTCTCTGGGAGGAGTGGTGATGTCACAGTGGAGAAGGGGACATATATAAAGGGGGAGGAAGTATGGCCATATTTTCCACCTACTACACACAGGTCATTGGTAGCTTCAAACAGAACCCAGATATATCCATTTCCAATACAAACAGTAACATTTAAAGGTGCTTAGTAATGTGTCTACTATGTAAGGAATCTTATTAAATGTTGTTTCTTACCACTTTTTGTTTCCTCTGTATACTTCAAAAAGTACTCATTTTGCAGAGAATATGCTAATTTGCTTTATATGTAAAATAATTAAAAAACCAGTGAGTCAACAATTTTCAATATTATATAGATTTTTCACATTGCAAGTGAATGAAACTTGCTCGGTTGTGCCCAAATCTTTGTGACCCCATGGACTATAATACAGTCCATGGAATTCTCCAGGCCAGAAAACTGGAGTGGGTAGCCATTCCCTTCTCCAGGGGATCTTCCCAACCCTGGGATTGGACCCAGGTCTCCCGCACTGCAGGTGGTTTATTTACCAGCTGAACCACCAGCGTAGCCTCTTCACATTGAAATGTGGCGTGAATGATAGAAATTCAGCAATGAGATTAAAGCAATTACAATGATAGGATACTTTTTAAATTTGTGAGATGACATTTGAAACTCTCTGAAATATTGTAAAAAAACAACAGATTTTATGCATAGATGAATATTCTAGGGACTATAAACCAGTTTTGAGTTGCAGTAGGCACATTTCTAAATTTAATTAATGAGAAATTAATAGAAGGAAGCACTTTAGTTATAGTGCATATAGATAACTCTGACCAACAGATATGTCGTAAGAGCACTTAGACACCTGGAATTTACAGGAATACTGGCTAGTCTTTCCCTAAAAGATTATGTTTCAAAATGACTTTGATGAAGAGAATGAAAGGGCAAGTTTGATTAAATAGACAATTAAAATTATTCTTAGGTACGAAGAAGTTTGTTAATATTTTTTAACATATATACCTCCAGGTTACTTGGTATTGCTTCTCTCTGGCCTTGTTTAGTGGAAAATGACTTTTCCCTCCCCTTGAATGTGGCCATCAGTTCAGTCTGTGCTAATCAATGGGTGATGACTCACATGGCAGCAGTGGAAAAGGATGGACAGGCAGGGACTAGATTGGGAAATAGATACTGTTGTGAAGGTGCTAGAGCTGCGTAGGTAGAAAGAATCCATAGAGCAGAATATGTGCTCTCTAGAGGAGTCAAAACATGTGGTTGGTTTGGCCCTTCGTAGATGTCAGGAAGGCAAACCCAAGGTCTATAGAGGAACAGGTTACCCAAATAAGGTTTCTCAACAGGGATGAGTGTGTAGTAATGCAAGCAGAAGGGAATATGGTGGGAGTCAGGTCAAAGAACATGTAGCACGACCCCATATGTTAAGAGGACCTGGACATAATAATAAAGAAGAATAGAATAGGTCAATATGATGTTTATCAAGACGTTGAAAAATTGGCCTTGGTTTGCACAGACCTGGATGTAAATCTCGGCCACTCAATTCATTAACTCTTCGACCTGGGCAGGTTATTTATCTTCTGCTCCTTATCACATATGATAAATATGTGAAAAATAATTGGGAGTAAAAATAACTACCTTGACTATTTCTTGTGAGGATTACATGAAGAGTATATGTATAAGGCACATAATGAATGCCTGACACATCAATATTTCTACTCCTACTGCTAATCAACCAACAGCCACAACAGAACAACAGTGAAGCTCAAGCTTGAGGAGAAAGATGGGAAAAGATTCCTCAAAATGTTGTCTAAGGAGAAAACTATACCCAAAAGTAAGAGTTTATTTCCTAGGGCTGGGATTCTGGGTCACAGTGGAAGGAAAATAAAAGTGAGTTACTGATAAATCATTTAAGTTACTGAATTTGGCGCCTATATTCCCTTGCCTAAGACTTCAGCAAGTTTTCAAGGGAGCCTGGAGGTGAGGAGTGGGAGGAAGAAATCAAGAGAAAGAAGCCAAGTGATAGAAGAAAACAAGGAGAGGAGCACTGTTAGGGGACCAGTCAAACCTCACACTCAGGAGAAAGCCTCCTGCTGGTCTGTCTTGTCTGTGAGCTAGAGCTCTCTTCACAGGCCTGCTGGTGCATTTTTATAGCTGGCTCACTTATGTAGTGAAAGAGCAGATCCTTCTAACCCCCTTCCTCATCTCTATTTCTTAAACTGAGGAGAAGATATTCTGGCTGGGAATATCAACAGGAATCTCTCATCTAGATAAACAACCTACCCACCTCTCTTCTCTGTTCTTAACTCCTGCTGTGGGCAGAGATTTCCTTCTAAAAGCACACCCAGGCCCAGGGACCCTGTCTGTCAATCCTAACTGTACAAGTTCTATAGTAAGTGCAAATGGACTAGAGACAGTCACTTCTAGGAAGAAACAGAGGGTTAGTTGTTGTTATTATTGTTGTTCCTATTGGCACCAAGAACTGTTAAAAGGGAGGGGCCATGCCTTTCTTTGGTAGGTTGCCATTTTGGATTCATCACTATGTAGATTTCTAACACCTCATATCTGAGATTGCTAGAGTGCAATTGCATAGCAGGTTTCTTGCTTCAAGTTTGGCATATGTCTTGGAGCCTATCAATGTTATGTATACTCAGTGATAATTGCATTCTTTTCAGAGTGAATTATCCTTTTCATATCAAGTATAAAGAAATTGTCCCCAAAGGAAAAAAGATCCTATAGCTACTCTTTGATATAAGTCTCTGTCAAGCACTAAGATTGTCCCTATAAGCATCCTGTCCTGATTTTTACAACTGTAGATATGTGTGCTCTGAAGCACTTCCTGGGCGTGTCATAAATGTTTCATTGTACAATTTATTCTCATGCAAGTCTCCCATGTCCTATTAATTTCTCCATGCTTTGCGTTAGTATTTCCTACTCTGTGATATTATCATGGTTCTTTGTTTTGGGCTTCCCTAGTGGCTCAGACAGTAAATAATCCTCCTGCAGTGCAAGAGAACTGGGTTTGATCCCTGAGTCAGGGAGATCCCCTGGAAAAGGAAATAGCAACCCACCCCATTATTCTTGCCTGGAGAATTCCATGGACAAAGGAGCTTGGCAGGCTACAGTCCATGGTGTCGCAAAGAGTCAGACATGACTGAGCAACTAACACTTTTACTTCTTTCTTTGTTTATTACTGTCTTTTTTTTTTTTTATTATTAGTTGGAGGCTAATTACTTCACAACATTTCAGTGGGTTTTGTCATACATTGATATGAATCAGCCATAGATTTACACGTATTCCCCATCCCGATCCCCCCTCCCACCTCCCTCTCCACCCGATTCCTCTGGGTCTTCCCAGTGCACCAGGCCCGAGCACTTGTCTCATGCATCCCACCTGGGCTGGTGATCTGTTTCACCATAGATAGTATACATGCTGTTCTTTTGAAATATCCCACCCTCACATTCTCCCACAGAGTTCAAAAGTCTGTTCTGTATTTCTGTGTCTCTTTTTCTGTTTTGCATATAGGGTTATCGTTACCATCTTTCTAAATTCCATATATATCTGTCTTTTAATTATAATCACCTTCCCACTACTGATAGAATGTAAGCAATATTTCCCCCATGTTTCTTCCTGAGTCTAAACTTCCCCTTAATGTTATTGTTGAGTTTGGGAGTGATGATGATGATGATGAGGGCTTCCCTCATAGCTCAGCTGGTAAAAAATCTGCCTGCAATGCAGGATACCCTGGTTCAATTCCTGGGTTGGGAAGATTCCCTGGAGAAGGGATAGGCTACCCACTCCAGTATTCTGGCCTGGAGAATTCCATGGACTATATAGTCCATGGAATGGCAAAGAATTGAACACGACTGAGCAATTTTCACTTTCACTTTCATGATGATAATGATAAATGTGTCAGGCACATTACTGTGAGCTTTACTCACAGATCTCATTTAATCCTTACAGCAAAAATTAAAAGTAGGTATTTCTACATTCACTTATTTCTTTTTAGATTAAGGTCATGTATTTATTTATTTATTTGACTGTGCCTTGTAGTTGAGACACATGGCATCGTCAGTCATTCTGGGGACATGCAAAATCTTTAGTTGCAACATATGGGATCTAGTTCCCTGACCAGGGATTGAACCCTGGCCCCCTGTATTGAGAGTGCAGATTTCTTAGCCACTAGACCACCAAGGAAGTCACAAGATTGATTTTTATTATGGGCTGGATACAAACTCTTTGTTATTACCATAGCCCTTAAGTTACAATAGAAGTCAACAGGGAAATGTTAATTTTTCTTTATTGAAGTATAATTGAATTACAATATTATATTAATTTCATGTATACAACACAGATTCAATATTTTAATAGACTATACTCCATTTCTTGAACACCACAGTTCAAGAAATGGAGTATAGTTGGAAAAGACTCTTGAGAATCCCTTCGACTGCAAGGAGATCCACCCAGTCCATCCTAAAAGAAATCAGTCCTGAATATTCATTGGAAGGACTGATGCTGAAGCTGAAACTTTAATACTTTGGCCACCTGATGCGAAGAACTGACTCATTTGAAAAGACCCTGATGCTGGGAAAGATTGAAGGTGGGAGGAGAAAGGGACGACAGAGAATAAGATGGTTGGATGGCATCACCGACTTGATGGACATAAGTTTGAGTAAACTCTGGGAGTTGGTGATGGAAAGAGAAGCCTGGGGTGCTGCAGTCTATGGGGTCGCAAAGAGTCAGACAGGACTGAGCGACTGAACTGAACTGAACTCCATTTAAACATATTATGAAGTTTTGGCTATATTTCCTGTGCTGTAGATATATCCTTGTAGTTTATTTATTGTGCACATTGCATTTGTATCTATTAATCCACTGTCCGTATCCTGCTCCTCACCACTTCCCTCTCTCCACTGGTAGCTACCAGTTTATCCTCAGTATCTAAGAGTCTGTTTCTGTTTTTTTATATTCATTTTCTAAATTTTTTTAGATTCCACATATGAGTGATAAGATACAGTGTCTTCTATCTCAGTCTGACTTATTTCACTAAGTATAATACCCTCCGAGTCCATTCATGTTTTTGCAAATGACAAAATTTCATTTGTAGTAGCTGAGTAATATCTAATTTCATTTAGCTTTTTTATCCATTTGTTTGTTGATGGACACTTAGATTTCTTTCATAGCTTAGCTATTATAAATAATGCTGCTATGAACAGTGGGGTTAATATTTTCAAATTGCTGGGTGTTTTTCAGATATATACCCAGGAATGGAATTGCTGAATCATATGGAAGTTCTCTTTTAGTTTTTTGAGGGACATCCCTGCTGTTTTCCATAGTGGCTGCACTAGCTTATATTCTTAGTAACAATGTACTGGGGTTCCCTTTTCTCTACATTCTCATCATCATTTGTTACTTGTGGTCTTTTCATGACAGCCATCTGACAACTGTGAGGTGATATCTTGTTGTGTTTTGATTCATATTTCCCTGGTGATTAGCAAAGTTGAATTTTTTTTTCATGTGTCTGTTAGCTATCTGTATGTCTCCTTTGGAAAAATGTTTATTCATGTCTTCTGTCCTGCATCCAAAATACATAAACAAGTCATATAACTAAATTCCAAAAAGACAAACAAGCTGATTTTAAGATGGGCAGGACACCTTAACTTTACAAATGAAAAAAAGAAAAAGAAAGAAAGAAACAAAAAACAGCTATGGCTCAGAGTAGGTATGGTGTTGGCCATGTTAGTTTGGGTTTTTCATGGCATCTTATGCAAAAAATCCAAACAAACTTTTAGCTCAGCTCAGTATTTGACTTTGTTCCTGAAGTATCACCAGGGCCAAGAAATACACCTGGTACATAGTAGGTCCTCAGTCAGCGTGTATCAAGAGAATTCATGAGTAAGTTGGAAAATAAGAAATTGTCTTCAGATCCTCATGTTACAAAATGAAGGGGAAAATGAAAGGGGAAAGAGTTATGGGCAATTGTCTTAAAGGCAGAAAGCTATATTATTTAAAAAACCCTTTGTTCAGGTGAGTCAGGACCTTGATACCTGGCTAAGCTGTTTGTTATTTGTTATGTGTGCTCTTCACCGTGACTCTCAAATCTTCCCGGCAGGGAGAGGAAATGTGGAGAGTTAGATGAGTGCAGAGGTAAAACTCAGACCAGAGAACCTACACACAGCAGACTCAAGAATTCACAACCGAAAGGGAATTTTAGAATGTGAATTCCCTGGAAATTTTAATTCCCTTCAAGGAATACTCCAAGGAAGCCAGTGTAATTTCAGTCTCAATGAAGTGGAAGACATGAGCTAAAATTAGTATTACACATACCTCACTCAAAGAAGGTATTCTCTCTTCCCATAAACCAAAGACAACAACAAAAAATCAACAACATATGAACTATGTATTCAGCATAATTTAAAGTGAGAATGTAGTTTTTAATTTAAAAATTAAAAATAGTAAAATGTAGAATAATTATCTAAAATATTATGTAAAAGACACTGTAATTCAAAAAGGTGTGTTAATGGAGACAAGGCATTAGAAAATGCACAGAGAAGAACTTATCCTCTTTTCATAGTTATCCTCTTCTTCAGATGAAATATGGCTCTGGTTTTAAAAACCTTGGTCAAAGTAGAGACTGGGATAGAATTAAAACAAGATCAAAATGAGAATAATAAATTGTCAAAACCAAGGGCATGGTGATGTCAGTGCTCTTCAGAGGGACACTTAGGAATGAATCAGCCATTCACCTTCCAGAACACAATTATCAAGATAGTTGAGATGGGTACTCCACTCTAGTCCCTGGTTTCCATTTAGATTTATAATACTCTACATATCTTGATCAATAATATCAATTTTAATGGTTACTTTTCTGCCTTATGAACTTCTCTTCAACCTGTAAAGCTCAAGTCAGAATTGTTATGTAGGTTTCACCTGATCACACAGCTAGAAGGTGGAGGAACCAAATTTCAAATCCAATCCATCTGATTCTTTTACCTTATTTATTAACTTTAAATTACAAATGTAATTATTACCATGATACATAATAATAATGGGGATAGCAAACTTTTTGATTCTCCTTATGTGCTAGGTCTTGTTCTAAGTGTGTTATGTATATTATTTAATCATCACAATAATCTTAATTATGTTAGTTTGCTGTGTAAATTTTATATGCTATGTAATTACAGCTTTTTATTATTATTGCTATCATGAATAATGAATAAATCCTCATGCATTATTTTCCTGATTCTATTTCCCTATTTTTTCAAAAATTTTAATGTAAATAATGTTATAGAATGTTAAGGCTGAATGAGATATTGTTGTTCAGTTGCTAAGTCACATCCGACTCTATGTGACCCCAATGATTGCAGCATGCCAGGCTTCCTTATCCTTTGCCATCTCCCAGAGTTTGCTCAAACTCATGTCCATTGAGTCAATATTATGAGTTATTTAATCTTACTGACCTTCTTTTCAGAACTTAATTTGCTAAACCACAGCGGGCTTTGTACTTGAACTGGGTTGTTTGTGATTCTGGACTTTACCTTACTCAAACTGTTTGGAAACTGTAACTTCAAAAGAAATGTTGAGCAGACAATGACCATATATCATCAAAAATCTAAAATGTTTTAAGTTGAAATAAAACAGACATCTTTTTGGTACATATTTGCCTAGGAATAAATTTAAGAGAACTCATACCTCTCAAAGGCTCATCCTTGGTAACAGACACCCAGTTATAAAACTTAATGCTGGAGGAGGTCATTGAGAGGACATGACCACCAGTTGACCCAAGAGCTGGATCCTGTCAGTCAGAGGCTCTTAAATATCCCATCCACCAACCTGGAGTGGTCTGCTTCTTTCTTCAGTCTCTCCACACCCTTCATTTTGGGGGCCATTTTCACCTGGGATACTCCAGAGTTTGCAAGCCAACACTTGAAGATGGCTTTGTAATACCATGAAAAACATCTAAGTCTGGGTGGCAGAAAAACTAGACTCTAAGACCACATGCTGCCACTACCTTGCTCTGTAACTTTGTCTTTAATTAGCAGTTATTCATCCATGCCACACATCTTTATTGCATAGCTGCTAAGTGTCAGGTGCTATGTTACATAAGGAGTATAAATGAAAACCAAAAATTCAGAAAAGTCCTGACCTCAGGGAATCAGCCTAATAAAACTGACTGGGGACATAAAGCACCCGTAGATGGTGTCTCTTGTGCTTGGCAGAGCTTGGTGAACTGCATTTTCTTCTCCTTGATTCCTTGGGATAGTAATTTCACTTTTCTTGTTGTCATTTTCTTCAAGTGAAGGTGGAGGACAGGATGGTGAAAGTGGCATGATGGAGAACATGAGCTCCAAGGTTGCTTCTGGTTCCAAACTGATTCATCAATTTCAGGATAGTAACCAGGTACATCTCCAACATTCAATGTGTTTGTGATGGATGTTTAACAATTAGAGAGGAAGAAGTTGCTCTTTCTATTTAATTTTCACTTCACTGTGATAATTTAATATCATGAATGATAAATCCAATCTATATGCAATCCAGTTTCCTAGTTTAATCTGTGAGAAATCTGGAGACTGAGTCCACTTCCTCCTGCTTCTCACAAGTGTACTCACACTATGCCCTTTATCAGTGGTAGGAGCTGAGTTTCAGTCTCTTGATAAACTATCTTGTTTAAAAAGCATTTCATTTCTTGGTAATGAGTTTTTGCACATCAACTGAGAAGTTTTCCATACCAGCTGCAACAGGAATGCAAATCTCCTTTCCTTGAATATAATCAGAATTGAAGTGTCCTCATCTGGAGCAAGACCATTCTGTTATCTACCATTTTAGATAATTAGGTGGTAAGTGGTTGATTTTTTTTTTTTATTCTCTACATTGCCTGACACATTTTGAGGGGCTGCTTATCTATCATTATTCAGAGAAAATATTCTGTCTGCAAAGTTTGGGGGCAGATTTAAATTCTAGTGAAATAATTTTCTCCTTATAATCTAAGCATTCAACTTCTATAATGGAGAAAACCTTCTGAAATTTTGGTCAGTGAGTCTTGCTTTCATTAATTCCTGGATCTGAAATGATTTTCAAATAACCTATTAGAAACATTGATGCAATGATGCCATAAATGTTGATGCAATTATGCCGTAAATTTATGATGTCATAATAATACATAAATTATATGTATTATGTATTGTATACATATGTATTATGTAACATAATACAACAATACAACTGTATTATGTATCTGGAATAGTAATAATAATAAAAGCATCTCGTACTGGAACATCTGAAGTTTTACAACAATCCTGCAATCTATGGAATAGTCAAGCATTATTATTGCCATCCTCTGATTAAACAAAATAGTTATAAAAAGTGAGTATAGATGAGCTCATTTTTAAAGTTTACAGAAGTCTAATTGTAGCCTAGATGAAAGTCCACTTTAAAAGTCCACTCCTACTATGGTTTATAATTATTATTCAATAGTTGTCTGTTCAGATTGTAAGCTTCTCAAGATTAAAATCCCTCTATATGTCTTTGTATCCACGACATCTAATATGCTAATTGACACATTGTTGTTGCTCAAATATATATTTAGTGAATATCTCATCATATTATATGGATAACCGTGACTTCATTGAATCAAGTTGGATTCAACTTCAATGACTTGAGGCTCGTTGTCGTTCAGTCACTAATCCGTGTCCAACCCTTCGTGACCCCTTGTCCTTCACTGTCTCCTGGAGTATGCCCAAACTCATGTCCACTGAGTTAGTGATGCCATCCAACCGTCTCTTCCTTTGTTGCCCCCTTCTCCTCTTGCCAATTTGAGGCTTGTTATGCATCTAAGTTTTTGGAAAATGTATAAATGTAAAAGATTGAGGAAACATTATTATCATATCCAGAACCTTGTTCCAACAGCTCATTTGTTGATTCAAAGATGCATACCCTTTTCATTCATTTGTTTCCCCTTCATTCAGTTATTTATCAATTCATCTATATTGCATTCCTTGGTTGCCTATTATTTACCATATACCTTATTAGATCTCAGATAAGATCATTTCTTTGTTAATATCCTAGGTTATTATTTTAGCTCCTACTTGAGCTTTAAGTGATAAGTAAATATCAGAACTTCTCATGTCTTCTTATTTCTTGCTATAAAATAGAAATTATGATTCATGTACTTGTTCTTTGGGGTGAGAGATGACTAAGGAGCAATTATTTTGAGATAAATGTTTTGATGACAGATAAGGGGAAAGCAGATAAAAGATAACCTCATTTCCAAATGAAGGACATCATTTGTGGAGCTGAGGGATTCAGATTCTCCCTGGGCCTTTGTCAAGGTCCTCAAACTCTTCCTCATTTCTCTCCTATCTTTTCCTTAAGGAACATCATTTACATTTTTTCTTCCCAGAAGGCAGTAACTCTTCTCTCATGGCTCCCCTCTACCCCACCCTGCCCCCCACCTTCCTAACACTTACTGGTCTCCCCTACTTCATCCTTCCCCTGCCCTACAAAATACACTAATACCCTCAGTATAGCCGTGAGTCCTGCCCATATCCGTTCACAGTGATTCAGTGTCTGTCACTGTCTACACCAATGAGTCTGGCATTCAATACTGTCTACTTTCAGGCCACACTTATTTTAGGAAAATGATTTCCCATAAATTTCTTGGTATATCTATCTCAAGTCAACTGACCAGTTACCAGTCCAGATTCCACTTTTCTAAGGAACTGCCTCCGTGCCCTTGTTTATGCTTTTCTTCTCAGCCTCTAGTAGCCTTTCCCTCAACCTCCCCAAATTCATACTATACCTATTACTGAAGAGTCAGTTATTATTTCAACTACTTCATTAGATTATTGTTGATATCTCAAACTGGAAGTATTTTTCTCTCCTTGAACTCTGAATTCCAAAGCACTTTATCTGCAACTGTATTATGCCATAATAAATAATATAGAATGTAAAAAATTTATAATCAATTGTACTTTTAAAAAATTTTTATTAGCTTTATTTTCATTTCTAAACTACGTTTTTCTTTACAGTGAGGTAAGAGTCTGATTCCTTATTATATTTGCAGTATACACTGCAGGGAGTGGGCAATATTTATTGAATGGATGAATGAGGTATTTGTAGAGGAATGTTGCTACAGTCAGTGTATAATATAGTGCTACTTTTTATGAAATAATCAAATTACTGAAATCCTCAACTATCCAAATACAGCAAAAAATCTGAAACTAAACGAGAAATTCCCCTGAGCAGTAGGGAAAATAACTATGGCAAAGTTTACTTACATGGTGCAGGCTAGCTGGAGTTTATTCGGTGTTAGGCATTAACTTGGGTTACTGTATTAATGAGCTTAGTTATTTAGTTGCCATAGAAACTAACAGCAATAAGGAAGGATAAACATATCATGAGGGAGAAGGAAGCATGAAAGCAAATAGTGTGATATATCTTATGAGTTGTTGTGGGATAAGCGCTCTGAGAAATAATTCAATTATTTTATCAAATATAATTTTTTAGGGGATTTGTATTTTGCAAACATTTCCACCAAGAATTATTCCCAAAGTAAAGTTCATTATCGGCAGGAGTCAGCTTCAGTAATCTGGACATGATGATTGTAAGAATTCCTTACAGCTGTAAAACATTTTGACATTGTTAAATGATATTATAAGATCCATGGATGATAAATATTATTATTTCCAATTTAAAGAGTGAGAGGATAGGCCCCCAAGCCATAACTAGGTCAAAAAGTCATAAACTAGTAAACAACACAGCCAAGACTCAATTTCATGTATTCTGCACCCCAGATTATTTCTATTTCATTTTATTATAATGACAAATATTCAATACTTTACCCTATATTGCTTTTGAAATAAAATGATATAATTCTCTTTGGGGTCCATGTACCTACAAAGTGAGAACTTGACTGGAATGCACTGAGTATGATCATTTCAAAGGCCACATATATTTTAGGGTTACAAGGAAATCAACTGCCATAAATCAGAGCTGTATTTTGAAAGCTCTTGTCTTCAGTCCCTGAGTTATTATTAATTTCAGATGTCCATTCGGTACTCTGGACATTATCCAGTGCATGCATCTCTTTCCCTGAGGGTTCTTTATAGGAAGCTGCTCTGCTCATTAACAGCTAGCTAGAAGTGCTGGGGAATTAGCACCCTCAACCAATTACTGATGCAAGTGAATGTATAAATATGCCAGCTCTTTCGACCTTCAAGTGATATGCAAGAGTTTCCCTGGGACTCCCTGCAGGATTAAGCTTCAGTCGTCAGAGTGCTGACTGGCTTAACTCAACTCATAATGATGGTCTTCCCACCTTGGACACTGTTTTGTTTCCTACAGGTCATCCCTGTACCTTCCACATAGACCTTCTGCACTCAAATCCTTTCCTCAATCTCCTTTTGGAGGAACTCATGAAAACAAACATACCTGGAGGAATTACTATGCTTTAACTACATCTCTTCATCTGTTCACTCACAGAAAAAAATTTGAAATATAACAATAACTGATACTTTGACACGTATTAGAGGACGGCTGTGTTTCCAAATGTTTTAATGTTTTTCCTTAGTTACCACATAGGACTTAAAAGTGAAAGTGAAAGTTGCTCAGTCATGTCCGACTCTTTGCAACCCCATGGACTATACAGTCCATGTTCATGGAATTCTCCAGGCAAGAATACTGGAGTGTATAGCTGTTCCCTTCTCCAGGGGATCTTCCCAACCCAGGGATCAAACCCAGGTCTCCTGCATTGCAGGCAGATTCTTTACCAACTAAGCCACCAGGGAAGCCCACATTGGGCCAATTATTATTGTTCTCATTTTGCAAAATAGGACACTGATGCTTGGAAATGATAAGGAAATTAGTAAAGGTCTCTGGGCTTGGCAGTGATGGAGCCAGTAGTTGACCCTAGATTTTCTAACACTAGAAAGAAAAGAAAGAAAGTGAAGTTGCTCTGCCGTGTCCAACTCTTTGTGACCCCGTGGACTGTAGCCAACCAGGCTCCTCCATCCATGGAATTTTAAAGTCCATGGAATTTTCCAGGCAAGAGTACTGGAGTGGGTTGCCATTTCCTTCTCCAGGGGATCTTTCCAACCCAAGGATCGAACCCAGGTCTCCCGCACTGCAGGCAGACGCTTTACCAGGGAAGCTAATGCTACAGTCTAGTTATTAATCTTCTAGAAATTGAATTGATTCATGCACATGTGGATAGATGACTTGCAGGAGGAGTCTGGCTAGAAGGAAGCAGCTCTTTGCCAGAAGGCAGTGCACAGAGAGATGGGTTTCTTCTTTGGGGGACCCACCCGCAACCACCTAAACTCTACTGCCTTGAATCCTTATCTTTTAGAGGTCTGAAAGGCAGCAATTCCTTTTCGTGTCAGTTTGAATGTGTAAACATCTAACTGAATTGGCAAAGCCTAGAAAAGCAAGATTTCTCCCTGTTCCCTTCACTATAAGGGACTTGGTGATTAGAATAAATAATTGCTCTGAAAATAGCTCCATCCCATTTGTTCAAACAATTAAGCCCATCAATGAAGTTAATTTATGAGAGTAATGACACACATGTTGGCAAATTGTTCTATGCCTCTTGGCAGCCTTCATATTTTCTATCTCCTTTTTTTACCCTCCTTTCTGCCTCTATTTGCTATTTATGCTGTCATTGCTCACTGTCTTTGGGGAACTGATGTTTCCTACAGCAAATTTGTTTTTTTTTTTTCCATCTCTAAATTCATGCACAGATCTATTTTGTCTCCTTGCTTATAAGGACATATTTGCCCTCTCCTCTTCTACATTTTGATGATGACCATTTGATTCCTTATATTCTGGATTCCATTTGATACAGTCATTTTTTACTAAATATCCCTCATCCTTTTTGCATTCTGGTATTGATATGGCATAATCCAATAGAGTTCAATGAGTAAAATAGAAACAAATAACTCCTGCACATAAAAAGGACAGAAAATAATTGTTACATTAAAAGGCAACTGTTCTTTAAACTGTTCGACTATATGGAAGAAGAATTCCTTCTAGGAAGGCACTTGTCTTTTTTCTTAGGAAAAAAAAAAAAAAACTCTCTCTGGGTTTATCTGGTTATGAAAAGCAAAGTCTTCCATCTTTTGTCCTGTTCCCCATTGCTATGCTAAGAGACTTAGATAAGTGGAAGCAGGAATTTTAAGTATGACTCTGATTGCCAGTCAGGGGTGGATAGGAACTTTGGGCAGGGGATACTGTGACTTGAAGGAGATTGAGGAGAAAAATTACAGTAGGAAAAAAAAAAAAAAAAAGCCAAATCCAGTCAGCAGTGAGGTGGGGCTGAAGGTACAGGGAAACCAGTAAGATGATCCTGGTTAGAAATTTTCCAGGGAGCTTTAAGAGAATAAAGTCTCATGTTCAATATTCAGTTTTGCCTCCTCTGCATTCTACCAAAATGCCTTCTGTAATCACTAAACATTAGTCAAAAACATACTGCATACTGCCTTGTGTTAGCAGTGTTTGGAGGACTAAAGCGAAAGGGTCAATGACCCATGTGGGGAGCAAGGGATGAGAGAGAGAATTCTAACTACAGGATGCATGCCAATGCGTGAGTGAGCGAGTGATCAGTGATAGTCGCTCAGTCGTGTCCAGCTCTTTGTGATGTCATGGACTATAACCCGCCAGGCTCCTCTGTTCATGGAATTCTTCAGGCAAGAGTACTGGAGTAGATTGTCATTTCCTTCTTCAATGCCAATATGTGAGGTGCTAGAAATTCAATGAGAACAGAAATTTGTGGCACACGGTAGGCAGAACTTATTTGAACTCCCTGCCACAGATGCACACCCTGCACAGAGAATCAATTCTTCACTTCTAAGCAAAAACTAAGTTTTAAAAACATGAACCTCATTGTGTCATTTCCTATGAAGGACGCTTTTGAAGCTTTCTGGGGGAAAAAAAAAAAACAAAAAAACAACTTCTTAAAATAATTTGCATGTCACTTTAAGATCCTATTTGTCTCTTTAGCCTCATATTGCAGCAAGCTTTTTCTCCATATTATAGTAATAAATACGAAGCATTGGTTCATTCCTTCCAACTTGCCATGATCCCTTTCATCACAGGACCATTGCACATGTTGTTCCACCTTCCTGAAGCATGTTTCTCCTTTGAAAACTTGATCCTTACTTGTCTTTTAGTAGCAACTTAAGTAAGTGTTGCAACTAAAGGATCCCTTCTTCAGGAATCTGTCCTTGGTCTCTCTGACCACACCTCTCTCAAAGCCCTGTGCGCCTCTTCTTCACTATACCTGCCACAGTAGGAACCTCACAATGGTTTGTGGGATTGATTGATTAATTAATGCCTATCTCCCCCACTAGTTGCAAAGTCCCACTCAACAGGCACATCTGACTTTGATGAAAGTTTTATCCCCAGGGCCTTATCTAGTACATATCACCTCATAGGCCCTCAGTAAACATTTTCTGGAAGAAGTAGGAGAAGGGAAGGAAGGAAGAAAGAAAGGGGGTAAACATTGATCAGGGGGCTTAAAAGTCTTCTCTGCCTGGTGATACTTAAACAGTGTTTGGAAGATTTTGATTCCCTTCTGGTTCTTAGAACTGCCTGAAGGTCCTGTTTCAGAGAATATGAAAACATATACCAAAATTGACAATTAAGGAAAGTTCTTATCTATTCAGTTAAGCTTTATCCTGGGATAATGACGACGACGATGATGATGGTGATGGTGGTGAGGTGGTGGTGAAGGTGTATAAAATTCATTTTGATTACCCTTCTCAAACTCTTTGATGTGTATGTATATGTGTACATGCATCCACGTGCGTATATGAAAAGGGTACTTCCTCTCCAAATACAGTCACTTAGCAACAGGCTAAAGACCATGTGAATAAAAGAAATTCTCTCTTGGTTTGTTTGACTGACAATCACTTCTGCTCAGGAAAGAGAACAATTTGGCACGAGCAAGGAACACATGTGAACAGTGATCTAATGACTTCATCTTCTTTCCCAAGTTTTATTTTTTTGAAACAAACTCTTCTTCTTGGGCTCTAGCTGACTGTTAGGGTATTTTATCCCGAGGCACTAACTATGGAGTTGGAGTCCTGAATTAAGACTGGCTAGAACACAGATAGCCCTAGAGATTATCATACTAAATGAAGTTAGCCAGACAGAGAAAGCCAAAAAGCATATCACTTAAATGTGGAATCTTAATAAAATGATACAAACGAACTTATATACAAAACAAATAGACTCAAAGACATGGAAAACAACCTTATGGCTATCAAAGGGGAAATTGAGGGGAGGGATAAATTAATGAGTTGGGACTAACAGATACACACTACTATATACAAAATAGATAACCAACAATGGCTTACTGTATAGCATAAGGAACTATATTCAATATTTTGTAATAGACTATAATGGAAAAGAATCTGAAAAGAATATATGTACAAGTATAACTGAATCACTATGCTATACACCTGAAACTAACACGACATTGTAAATCGACTATACTTCAATTTAAAAAATAAAATTTCTTTCATGCTGTAGTGTGGAAAAAAAAAGAAAAAAAAAACTGGCTAGAAATCCTAATCTGACTTCATTACTAAGTAGTTGTGTGGCCTTGGGCAAGTATTAAACCTGGTTGAGCCTCAGTTGTCCCACATTGAAAATGAATATACTAAGCCCCCGTCAGGGGTCTGTGGTGTGCTCTAAATGGAATAATGTACAGAAAGCCAGCTACAAAGTAGATGGTTCAATGTTCCTTTCTTGTCTCCTGTCTGAATCCTGTTCTCTGACCTTGTTTCCGTTTTTCGCAGCTTCTGGCAGAAGTGAGTTGGCTCATCAATTATTATTTCACAGAGCAGGTTCGTTGCCTTTTTGTACCATGAAAAATAGGAAAAGAAAAATAACATTAGTAATCTTTAATTGACCCCCCTGAGAGGGATCGGATGCCAGAACTGAATTTTAGGAGCACATTCAAATCCAAGAAACTAAAGCTAGATATTAAATTATTATGAATGCAGAGAAAGGAGAACTCTCTGTGACCCAGGACATCTTTTGGTTCATGGTCAAATGCATCATCTCTGAGAGTAACTGCATTATTTAGGTTCCTGTTTTACTCATTTTAAATAGGGAACAAACAGTGCCCCTGGCTTCTCCCCCAGCAGTACTTTCTCCCCCTCTTTTCTGGAAGCTGCCAGAGGGGGGCTTACCAATGCCAGTCAGAATTCTCAAAGAGATTGTGCTTCTCTTCTTTTCCAATTTTTGTTCTCCTTCTAGGATACCTACCACAAGAGCTCTCTTCTTTTCTATTTGCAGTGACCTGTCCAACCTGTAAGAAAAAGACAAATGTCACTTTGCCCTGATTTCATCCCTGCTTCTCTTTCTCTCAGAAGCACTCTAATCCCCCAAATTGAATTTGGAATGAGACACCATTCACTGACCATGGGGACAGTAAATATATGCATAAATGGAATCAAACCTCTTTTCTCAAGCAATTTGTCTTCACTCTAGCCTGAAATTGTCTTTTAAAGCTGGAGAACAGCCTTAATTTAGACTCCAACTCAATAGCTAGTGCTTGGGGGATTAAATATCTTAATGATTCACCAGAGGAGAAGTATGTTTGTAAAAATGCGGCTAGGAAGGGAGATGAGGTTATTAGATCATTGTTGAGTAGTGGTCAGGAGAGGAGCGACTGAGATCTGAGCTGGAGTACATGGGCAAATTCTAGGTGGGTCAAAATGGAATCTCTGCAAAATACTTTCATATTAAATTCTCTGCACCGAGAACCTCTAAGTTTATGACTATTATTACCCCTGTTCATTTTACAGATGAGCTCTGAATGGAGTTCAAGGTGATTAAGTAATGTGTCCCGGGTCTTACAGTTAATTAAGTGATAGAGACACAATTTTTAGAAGAACCATCTGACTTAGACAATGCTAAAGTTCAACCTTCTAGCCAACACTTCACTCCACTGTGTCCCTTAAATTATTGGAGACATACATAAAATGATAGCTAAAAATGCCAGAGATGTGGGATGAGTGTGAAAAAGCAGAACAATCCATAGACACTGAGGGCATCTCTGAGGAGGTTCTATTCAGCATGGCAACCTAAGGCACCAGGCACTGGAAACTTGTCTCAAGATCACTAGGATCACTGAAACCTTACTCCTGTTTTGATTTGCCAAGCCAATGAAGGTTGTTGAGGTTGAATGTCAGATAAGACCTCCTGATCCCGTTCATACTTTTATTCCAGTGTCAAAAGTGCCCCATTCACTTTTTCCCAGTGAAATCCGGAAGATGCCAGGATTTTTCTTACAGAGTTCTTTTGTCATCAGGGAATGTTTTAACATGACATATTTGGCATTACATGAAAAGTCTTCAAGTGTCTCTGCCTCTAATTTTAAAATGTTATTTATTCATTCATGCATCCATTCATTCATCCAACATCTCTTTATTGAATACCTTCTATATCCAGGCACTATATATTGTGCTCATCACTTGGTCTTCTCATTCTGGACACCATCTACTTTATAGTAAATATCAGAATAACTCTAATTCTAGCATCCCTCTGAAGTTCGCCACAACACCTGTCTCCACATTTGTGGAAAAGTAGATACGGTAACTCAAAGGCAAACCAGTTATTTAAGCTTCTTAGTGCCCATATCTATACAAGAGGGGTAGGTAGAAATGAGCAGCTTACACTAGATGGGTTATCAGATGTTTTCTAGTTCTCAGGTCCTTTAATCTAGCAGCTTTGTTCTTAGTTATACTCAGCAAAGAATCGTCTGATTTCGCTCAGGTTTGAAGATATTGGGGGTTTCATTTACAACATGAAGAGTTTGGATGCATTTTCTCGCATCTCTAAAGTTCTGTGATTTTAACAAACCTCAGCTCCACTTAGCTCCAGGGCACCTCCTTGGGGGAGAGAAGAGAGGAGGCATCTCTGAAATATTTACTGATTCTGAGGAGGTTCTGCTTGTCTCATTGGAGCTGGAGGAGAAGACAGCTTTCATAGTCTGAGCCAAGCATCTGTCATGACCCTCTTTTCCCTCATGGGAGGCAGTGTTGAGTGAAAGGATCTGGAAGCAGGAGTTCCAGCCTCAGATGGCCTGGAGTTGGTCATGATTTCTTACTTGCTGGAGTGCCCTGAGACAAGTTATTTCACCTCAGTTTCTTCATCATAAAACTGAGCTGATAGTAATTTACAGGATGTAATGATAACTAGAAGCAACAATATCATAGATCACTTAGAACAGAGCCTGGATCCTAGGCAGCAGTCAATAGCTAATAGTTATTATTTTGTTGAGTAAAAGCAGTTGGTCAAGTATTGTATCCAAGTTTGGGAGCCTGTGAACCTTAGGAAGTACAGTGAGGGCCTGGCTGGGGAAGCCAGGTCAGGTAGGAGGGATGTTGGAGGGCAAGAGGCTGGGTCTGGAAAGGCCTTTGACTGTGGCTTCTAGTTCAAGTCAGTGAGCCTATTTCCAGAATAGATTTATATGTCTTATAAAAAAAATCTTGACTTTTGAGGGAGGGCACATATCATAGATGAGCTTTTAAAAATATTTTATTTATTTGGCCGATGTGGATCTTAGTTGCAGCACACATTTATGGAAAAGTAGATAGGGTAATTCAAAGACAGTTGTGGCATAAGAACTCTTAGTTGCAGCATATGGGATCCAGTTCCCCAACTAGGGATCGAACCCAGGCTCCCTGCATCGGGAGCACAGTCTCAGCCACTGGACCACCAGGGAAAACTGATATATGTGCCTTTTGGTCTTTCTTTTTTTTTTTTTTTTTAAATTATAGCAGCTTTATTTTAAATTTCAAAATTGTATTTTTCATGTAATCGAAACAAAAATTATGTAGATGAATACAAAGATGAACATACATGCTTTAAACACTGACAAAATCTAGTTACAATATATTTTTAAACAAAGTTTAAAGAGCCTGGGCACCCTGGAGGCTGGGAATACATGGAGAGAAAAGCTAAACAAGGACGAGCGTCAACTTTGACTTTCCCTTTGACTTCAAGTCATTTTTCTCTCCTGACTGGGGAAAACCCAAATAAGCCTGTGACTTATTGATCAAGAATGGAAGAAAAAAATCGTGCTGGCAGGAGCCATGCTGTGCTGCATCCAAAAGAATCTGGGCCTTGTGGTGGGCGACTGGAAGGGGAATGCTGGCTACCTGCCTTGGAAGCTGCAGAGCAGTCCTGGGGCTGGAACTGAGAAGGCAGAGAGCCTGCATGCATCGGGCCCCAGTCCTAAAGGCAGTCATGACATGCGGTCTCCTTCTCTTCTTTGGGGGTGTTAGGCTGGGATGGGGAAGGGAATTGTGGTTCCTCCAGAGCAAGAACTAGGGAAGCTTCCAGAGAGAGCTCAGAGGCTCACCTGCCAAAAGGTGCACTGGAATTTACAAGCATCATCTCTGCCTGTTGCTGTTGATAGTGAAAAACAGAAAAGGTAGCTTTGCCAACTAATCTCAAGCCTTTCTGTGAATCAATACCTGGGTTCAGCCTGTCATTAAAAGAAGCACTGCCATTGTGGACTGGGGACAGCTATTTGATAGGATGGCTGTGCCTGATGACAAGGACAGAGAGAGGGAAAAAGCTATGACTGAACACATCAGGCAGCATGCTCATCATATTTCTCTTTTCCTGTTTCATCCTCCTATATGTTATCACTTTGATTCTCAAAGCAACCATGGATTTACAGAGCTTAGCATAGTAAGAGGACACACATACACATATGGGCACACACCACACTCACACACACTATTTGACGTAACCAAACCTCATAAGAAACACACTCTTCACAATTCAATAGATGTTAGAAGGAACTTTAGGTGCCCCCCATAATTTCTCATGGGAATCAGAGGAGCCTGGGTACAGTGGAGGCTGGGAATATGTGGAGAGAAAAGCTAGACAAAGGCAGGCATTGACTTTGGCCTTCTTTCCTTTTGACTTCAAGTCATGCTTCTCTCTCATCAAAGCAAGAAGTTTTCTACAGTAAGCTAGGTGGACGGTCATTCTTCTCTTTCGTAAACATTTCTATTAACAGTAATCTCAATACTTCTTATGACAACCCATTCTATTGCTGGTAGCTCAAGGAGCATTCAACAACACCTCTGGGCTCTTGCTTTTCAGTAAGCCACAAGTGTAAGCTTGTGGCTGATGTGAAAGGTCCACCCTTTATCATTGATATACAGTTCTTGCTCAGTTTGGATCTTGAGTGCTCAAATCCAGCAGGAAACCTTCCTTCAACTTTCCTACTCTTCTTTAGTGCTGCCAAATCACCACCATTGACCCTGAACAGACCAAGGGGCTGGTCCAAGAGAAATAGCTGCATCTTAATATTGCTGCTGCCTTCCTTATTACTGCTCTTCTCCTGAGGACTACAGGAGAATTCTGTGCCAATTAGAGGTGATTTCTTTTCCCTATCATCATTCTTGACCCCACAAGCAATACCTTTGTTTTTTCTCCTTTAGAACTGTCTGTAGAAACTTATACTATGTTCCCAAGGAGAGGTCTAGAGGTTTTCTGGTGAAGGTAATGTCTTAGGCTGGATGATGAGTTTCTTTGACTTATACCAAAATTATGTATCAAGAAAAGACACATTGTCCTTAATCTCCCCACCTTGAGTAGCCTATCTCTGCCTTCTCAATGCTTCCTGACTTGCTCATAAAGTAGTTGAGCAAATATTCATCTCCTCTTCTTTAGCCAAAGGTCTTTTAATGAAAATTATTCAAGATATTCATCTATTGCTGTCCCTTTCAAATGGTCTTACTCTGTACTTATGGTTTGAAGAAGTAAAAATCCTAACTGTAAGTGTTAGCCTATCAGAACAATTTGTCCAGATTCCCCAATTCTGATCTTGATATCTTCCTGACTCTTCAACTCTCTAATTCTCTTGCTTAGATCATTTGGTGTTTTTCTCCAACACTGTCCTCAGATAAGAGTCTGAGATTCATCTAACTTTATATTGGGGCAGAATGGAAGGCAAGCTCTCTTTCCTTGGCTCTGTCTTTGAGAATCCTGGTACCCTCTTGCCCTTTGCCTAGGAAAGAAGAAATCTAATCTGCAACCCAGAGTTCCCTTCCTTATTTCTCTACTATGGATAAAAACACAGATTAGACCCAATGCACACTTTCTCCATTAATATAAAGACAAACCCGTCACCTGGTAACATCTGTTAGTCTTAGGTCTGTTTCATGGAACAGCGGACATACCATTCCTTAAGTATTAATTCGGCAAAGGACAAGAGTCAAGGAAAACTCATCCAAACCTAAGGTGACTCATGTTTGCCATAATGAGGTGTTCAATGGCATTTCATTATACACTGTAGTCCTCCAGTGGAATTTGAAGACAATGTGAAAGAGTATTAGCCGGTTTGGCATTGGATGAAGGTATACTTCCACTGCCCTATTTGTCAATGGATACATCTTGGGCAGACGCACTTACCACTGACTGGGTCTGGGCAATGGGCTGTAAGTATAAATGATGCATATCTCTTCTGGACCAAAGCATCCAAAAGCTTGTGAATATATTGTCTGGGTTCTGCGTGAGTCCCTGCTGGAGCACAACTTTTCCAGTCACTCAACTTGAAAAGGAGTTTATAGGCACACAAAGAGAAATCTTCGTTGCATTATGCCTCTGAAATTTCAAGCCTAACTTTTTCTCTCAACACAGCCTAACTCACCATGACTGGCATAATGTCTTTGTCCCAGTGCTTAATAAAAATGGCCACTTGACTTATGTTATTGTAGTTGAGTTCCTTGGGACTCCGTGAGGCCCTGAATGTTGAACCCTGAAAAGTCCTCTTTGAAAAAGAAAAGAACAAGAGGAGACTATATGGGTAGCTGTGTTTGGGGACTTAGGTAGAACTTTTAGTAATCAGGGTCCTGACTGCAGATGTCTTCTTCTCTGGCAGTGGCCTTGTCAGATACTCTGGTTCATTTCTGGGCTGCTGGGATGAAATGCGAGCTTAGAAGAGAAACTTCATATTGTTAATTCCTCAGCATAGTGAACAGATGCCTTTGAAAGAAACTGGAATGTCTGAGATGGGATCTGGAGTTGAACATTTAAAAGACGTGTACTCTCTGTGGAACCTTCATGATATAGCCAGGCTTCGGATCTCCAGCCCTGTTGTTTTTTTTTTGCCTATCAGAGACTGCTCTTGCATAAGAGCTACTTCAGTAGCTACTGAACCTACTGAATTTTCTACTCAGAGCTATTGATATAATCTGATATGTGTCTTCCCCCTTCTCTCCTCTCCTCAGGAAGATTTATCAGGCAGTCTTTCTGGAGCTGCCATTAACAAGCCATGGATTGCTTCTCTTGGGAGGGAAAGAAAACCAACACTTATTCAATACTTACCACAATACACAAAATGTGTTTTGCATATTCTCTTATTCCTAACAGGAAGTATAGCAAGAGCCAGATATTGAAATTGAGCAGAACCCTGCAGGGTCTTCCCAGGAACAAGCCTCACCCCTGTGTCCATACCTTTAGTTTACAGAAAAGCTTTAGCTTCCTTGGCCCTCCCTGAATTCCAAAAAGCAAATTTATTCAGAGAAGTGAAAAAATTCCCAGGTGGTGCTGGTGGTAAAGAATCCACCTGCCAGTGCAGGAGATATAAGAGACACAAGTTTGGTCCTGGGTTGGGAAGATCCCTTGGAGGAGGCCATGATAACCCATTCTTGCCTGGAGAATCCAATGGACAGAGGAACATGGTGGGCATAGGGTCGCAAAACCATAGGGTTGCAAAGAGTTGGTCATGACTGAAGTGACCAAGCGTGCATGCACATGAGAAAATTCAGAAATGAAGGAAAACAGTCAAGTAAGACAAAATAATGATTGTTTAGCTATGAAACAAAATTGAGGACCTTTTGTTCCTCCTCACAGGTTCTAGATAATATCCTTGAGTTATTTTCCAGATGCTAAAACCCCTACCACCTGAAAGAAGTTAACTGCATGCTGACCACCAGCATGTAGACCCCAGACTGGTTGAAACCAGAAGATTGATGATTGAGATTCTTGAAACTTCACCCTTTTACCTCACCATCAACCAAACAGAGGACTGTATATGAGTGGACAACACATTCTGTGACCTCCCCGCCCCCACACTGTCTTACTCTCTTTAAAACACTTCCCTGAAAGCCATCAAGGAGTTCGTGTCTTTGAAGCATTAACTGCCCATACTCCTTGCTTGGTGCCTTGCAATAAATGCTATGCTTTCTTTCACCACAGTCTGATGTCAGCAGATTGGCTTTGCTGGACATTAGATGAGCAAATCCAAGTTTGGTTCAGTAACCCAATCACAGATTAGAAGAAACAAGGGACTTTGGTGTCTTAGAAACTATGTTCCGAGTCCCAGCTCTGAATTACTAGCTGTGTGACCTAAAATTAATCTCACTGAATCTCCTGCCATGACTCTCCAAGCAGCTGATAATACCCCCCAGGCTGCTATTGGGAGGATGATGCACTGTGTCAAATTATGCGATACTGTCTCTGGAACATAAATACTCAATAGTCTTCCCAGATGACCTATGAGAAATTTCATGTTAAAAATGAATTTATGACTTAGAGATATTGCATATCTTACCCTAGATTACCTAATGCAGAGCAAGCCATCAAACTAGGTCAGTCTGCTTCCAATTTAAATATCATTAGATGACAGAATTGAATAGATATTACATAGATCATATGCCCTAAAAAGCCTAAAATATCTACTATATTACCCTTTAAAAATAATTTGCCATATCTTTATTTGAAAATAAAAATATAACATTTTTGCATATTGAAGAACTCTGAAGTGAAGTGAAGTGAAGTGATGTGAAAGTTGCTCAGTCGTGCCCGACTCTTTGCGACCCCGTGGACTATACAGTCCCTGGAATTCTCCAGGCCAGAATACTGGAGTGGGTAGCCTTTCCCTTCTCCAGGGGATCTTCCCAACCCAGGGGTCGAATCCAGGTCTCCCACATTGCAGGTGGATTCTTTACCAGCTGAGCCACAAGGGAAGCCCACTGAAAGCATTCATCAAAGGGTTCACACTAGTAAAAAGCATTCATGAAGGGGCTCACACTAGTAAAATAAATTTACTTCATGGTGGTGGTGATTTAGTTGCTACGTCATGTCCAACACTGGTGACCCCATGGACTATAGCCTGCCAGGCTCCTCTGCCCATGGGATTCTCCAGGCAAGAATACTGGAGTGGGTTGTCATTTCCTTCTCCAGGGGATCATCCCAACCCAAGAATTGAACCCAGGTTTCCTGCATTGCAGGCAGATTCTTTATCAACTGAGGTATGAGGAAAGTCCAAATTTGGTTTGAAGCAGAGAGAAAAATCGATTGTTTTTTATTTTGCTTTTTATATTGAGGGGGTAATGTAAAGCTATTTTATAAATCTTGCAATTAATAGACATGTGGTTCAACTTACTATCATTTCTGGGTAGATAAGACAAAGAGGGAACTGTATCTTATGAACTAATTGTCTTTCCCTGTGGGAAAATGGTAATTGGAGTGTCAGTCCAACTGTGATTCCTAGGGAGTAGTATACCATCAACCCCAGGAAGCCCAAAAGACTGTATTTGCTTGATCATCAAAGATTGAAATGTTCTTAGAGGACACACTGTACCTTACTCAATATTGAAGGAGGTAATAAATTCTAGGGCTCTTCAAATTCTTTCTGGGTAACCACAAACAATTTGGTGCTTTACTATAAAAAGCAGAACATTCTATTTCGATTAAATTGAGCTGTGTTACACAGCATCTCGTGGAGTCTTTTACTTCCTCTGTCTTTAATGTTTTCTTAATAAAATCACACATTCAATTATTTAAAAGAGCCAAGAACCAATAGGGGATTTACTGACCCATTGCTTAAAGCTTAGAAATCCAATTTGCCTTTCCTTTATTGCTAGTTGATCAGACCTAGGTTGAAGGTGATGAAAACTATTGGATATTTTAGAATCATTTTAAAGAGCTGAGAGATTTGGCTCTCCAAGTCTCATCTATACCTGAATAGAATGAATTTCATTATTGATACTATCACAATTGACATTTCCCCAGGCTTGCATTTCTTCTATCTCCAGATTCATTACCTTTTTTCAAATTGCTAATGTACTAATGTACTGAGTTCTGGCAATTTCCACTGTGATTTTTGCCTATATAAGAATTTTCAGACATGCTGTGCATTAATCCATTACCAGCTGTTAAACAGCCTAGAAGGACAGTCAGTGTGACTTGTCAGTATTTGCACCTTTTAAAAGCATATCTAGTTTTCCTAAAACAATCACATGCATTTCACTTAAAGAAAATGGGTGCATAATTATTAAAGACACCTAATTTTTCCAAGCAAAGACTTAAGAATATTAAGTTGAAACTTTTTTCAATAACTGAATTTTTATTCAATTCTCAAAATGAACATAACCTTTTCTTCACAGTGTTGTATGTTAATTATTTGTAAGTTTAACTCAATTTTAATTTCAATGCAGAGCAGCATTTCCCTTTAAACTTTCTGGAAATATATAAATATAATGTTTTAAATATCAACTTGACTCTCTAAGTTGACTTGTTTTCATTTTTTGGAGCAGAGAAAGATTCATTGCAGCACCATGCCAGGAAATGGGTGACTTATGCCTACCCCTACACCCAAACCTGAATTTCTCAAAGGATTTCAATAAAGCATTTTTAAATGCCAGGAAAGGAAGAGGGGTCACAAGGGTGTGTGATCAACTTGTGCACAATTTTCTGAATGGTTGATGTTGAGGGAACATGGTGGTTGAGTTTATCAGTTCTTAGGTGCCAGTAGGTGTGGGAGCTATTATTATTATTAGCTAATTTCTTCCATTTGGTTTTAAGCATCTAAAAAACTCAAGTAATATGCATGATATCCTATTATCTGAGTACTTCAGAGAGGAGCTAAACCAGAGGATATGGGAGAGGGATCTGTCCCAATCAGGCCCCATAGAGTCCTGCTCAATTAAAAGTCCCCCTTTTTTTTTTTTTTGATACTGTTCAGTACTGAGGAGAATAGGTGTTTGACAAGAGAAGGATAAAGACGTTAGTCCTAAACTTGACATAGGAACCTATAAGGTCCTGCTTGGTTTCACCAGCAGACACTGCTTTGAGAATGGCTGGTGGTGTCCAAGCCTGACAAAGCTTGGGAAATTTGAGTTCTTGGCAGGAGAGTGTTTGAAATCACACCCACAATGACCCCCGAGTTTTACCTTTGATTTGTGAACCATAGCTATTCCATTTTGACTTTCAATAAGTTGACATTTTTATTAAATAATTTCCCCTGATATTAAGAAAATTTGTTTCACCAAGCTTCATTACAACACAAGTGATGGTTCAACTAAACTTCATCCCAGAAATGTAGCTGATGGAAAATGATAGTCACATGGTATATATTTAAAGCAAAATGCTGGATAGTAATTTCGTTCTTTACAGTTATTAATATATTCAATTTATGATAACAGCTCTTGAAACAATCATGCTGAATTTTAGTAGACATACTGGATAGGACAATTGCTCTATTTACAAGGTTATGGAGATAGCATGATGCTGGTTCAGGAAAAATGACTTACAGAGTAATGATGATCCTTACTAGCTGCATGGCCATCACATTTCTTAGTAAATTAGAAAAGTTTTTCACAATCCTGGATCCAAATTATTTATGATCTCTCATGCCAGTGCTCCATATTTATGCTCTGTGCTTCAGCCAAATGAAATATATTTCAGTTCTTTGAAGAAAGTATTTTAAAAATCATTTTTCAACTCTACCTCTCTATTAGCTGTTATCAACACATTCTTTACAGTTTTTAGTAGTCACTCTATGCTTTGTGCATGCATGCGAAGTCACTTCAGTCATGTCTAACTCTTGGAGACCTTATGGCCTATAGCCTGCCAGACTCCTCTGTCCTTGGAATTCTCCAGGCAAGAATACTGGAGTGGGTTGCCATATCCTCTTCCAAGGGACCTTCCTGACCCAGGGATTGACCCTGCATCGCCTACACTGGCAGGCCAGTTCCTTATCACTAACACCACCTGTGAAGCCCATCACTCTCTACTAACTGGCTCTCAAAATTTGGTGCAGTAGCATCAGCTGCACTGGCTTACCTAGGAACTTGTTAGATGTGCAAGGTATCTGGTCCTACCCCTGGAGGTGAAGCCCAGAAATCTGCATTTTAAGCCCTTGAAATGAATCTAATTTATGCTGAAGTTTGAGAACCACTATCTTATATCATACATTCTGCTTTCTCTCTTTATTTTACCCTATATGCTCTGTATCGCCTCCCTTTTGCCTAGTTAAAAAAAAAAACAAACCCTAAACCCAAAATGAAACAGAAAGCCCATTTTTCTTGCCTTATCTATAATACCTTTCTTAATTTCTCCCTTCTCTGAATTCCCTTAGAATTAAAAATATAAAAACCATTATAAGGCATATCCCTATTAAACTTTGCTTTATAGTTAACTGGCAGTATTTATTATCTTCCCTTCCGTAATACAACCTCCCAGAAGACAGGCACGCTGTCCTTATATCCAGCATGTAAGTCCCTGATAGCTCAGTTGGTAAAGAATCTGCCTGCAATGCAGGAGAGCCCGGTTCAATTCCTGGGTTGGAAAGATCTGCTGGAGCAGGGATAGGCTACCCTCTCCAATATTCTTGGGCTTCCTTTGTGGCTCAGCTGGTAAAGAATCCCTCTGCAGTGTGGGACCTGGGTTCAATCCCTGGATTGAAAAGATCCCCTGGAACAGGGAACAGCTACCCACTCCAATATTCTGGCCTGGAGAATTCCAGGGACTGTATAGTCCATGGGGTAACAAAGATTCAGACACGACTGAGCAACTTTTACTTTCACAAGCCAGTAGTTGGTCTTCTATCAATAATTGATTGCTTGTCAGATCTTGTTTCTGACACAGAGCCTCTACTACCACAGACTCATTTTTGCTTCTGAAACTTGTCTAATATTGTTCTACCTCTGCAATATTTATTCCTCCCTCTATGCTATGTATTTCTTATTATACTCCTACTCATTCTAACCTCCTCTTAGATCTCCTCAATCAAAATTTGTATGAATTTCTGCTTTCAGCTATAATGGGCTACCTTATAGGATACCATCCAACCCAGCAAAAACAACTGAAAAAGTTAGATAGAGTAATTAAAATAATTGATTTCAAGTTATTAGAGAGCTACCAAGACATCTACACAGAGGGGTTAAGGTCTCAGAGAAAGGAAGCACTGAGTGAACTTGATATACTACCCTGTTTTTTTTCTGGAGACATTCACTGATTCCTAAGAATCAGAAGCCAAGAGGGTGAGATGCTGAGATGTAAGCTGCTGCTAAGAAGCTAATACATGCAAAAGAGATTTTTTTTTTTTTTTGCAGTCTCATGGGTCTATGGATATAAAAAATTGGAGTTTAAGGCTGCCATCATGATTCAAACTGATGAATTCACCTATTACTTTATACCTTTCTGACTTCCCTGGTGGTTCAGTGGTAAAGAATCAGCCTGCCAATGCAGGAGACCAGGAGACATGGGTTTGATCTCTGGATAGGGAAGATCCCCTGGAGAAGGAAATGGCAACTCACTCCAATATTCTTGCCTGGGAAATTCTATGGACAAAGAAGCCTAGTGGGCTATAGTCCATGGGGTCACAAAGAGTCGGACACAACTTAGCGACTAAACAACAGCATATATCTTTTTATGCATTGTGGACTGAATCATATCCCCTTAACATTCATATGTTGAAGTCCTTGCCTCCAGGTGAATATATTTGGAGATAGGACCTTTAAGGAAGTAATGAAGGTTAAATAAGTCATCAGAGAAACACCCTAATTTGACATGATTAATGTCTATAAGATGAGGAAGATACACCAGAGATTGTCCTCTCCATGACAAAGGCAGAGGAAAGACTATGTGAGGAGGAAAGGCCATGTGAGGATATAGTGAGAAAATGGTTATCTCCACGTAGATCTTTTCAACCCTGCTAGCATCTTCATCTTGGATGTCTAGCCTCTAGAACTATGAGAAAATAAACTTATATTGTTTAAACAACCCAGTCTGTGATATTCTCTATGGTAGTTTGAGCAGACTAATAACATTGAAAATCTAAAAGGTGATACAGAAGTAGTAATTAAATTTCATGACAATGGTCAATATACAGTAAACAGCTGACACTAAAGACACCATTTATAATAGAACCTAAAACACAAAAATACCTAGAGATATATCTGAATAAGGATATGTGAGTTGTATAAGCCAAAAAACTGCAAAATACTAAAGAAGTCCTAAACATAAGAAATCTACCATAGTCAGGTACCAGACTCAATATCATAAAAATAAAAACTGTCCTCAAATGGATCTAAATAAAAATATTTGCCATATTTTGGTGAAAATTTAGAAGATTATTCTACAATATATTTGAAAGTGCCAAATGTCACTTGTCAAAACAATCTTGAAGAGTTTGAGTCAGTCAATACTTCTTACAAAGGCATTATAACATGTAACCTAACCAATTTGCCAACAAAGGTGTTGTTGATGCGGGTTTATTCCTTGGGTTGAGAAGATCCCCTGGAGGAGGGCATGGCAATCCATTCCAATATTCTTGCCTGGAGAATCCCCATGGACAGAGGAGCCTGGGGGTGGGGGTGGGGGCTACAATCCATAGGGCCGCACAGAGTCAGACACAGCTAAAGCCACTTAGCATGTGTGCGTGTATGCCTTCTCCTATTACGAATACCATGCTAACTATATATGAATTTAACATATTGGAGTACTTTCTTCAGCTGTATAATATATAGTGACTTTTGCTTAACCATGACAGTCTTATGCAGGTCTACCACAGAAAGCCACAAATAATCAAGGCTATATGCAAACTCCATGAAAGTAGAGACACTTTATTTGCAACTGTAAATAGTGATGGTTTTTCCAGTAGTCATGTAGGGATGTGAGAGTTGGCCCATAAAGAAGGCTGAACACTGAAGAACTGATGCTTTCAAACTTTGGTGTTGGTGAAGACTCTTGAGAGTTCCTTGGTCTGCAAGGAGATCAAACTAGTCAGTCCTAAAGGAAATCAACTCTGAATATTCATTGGAAGGACTGATGCTGAATCTGAAGCTCCAATACTTTGGCCACCTGATGCCAAGAGCTGACTCATTAGAAAAGACCCTGATCCTGGGAAAGATTGAGGGCAGAAGGAGAAGGAGACGACAGAGGATGAGATGGTTGGATGACATCATCGACTCAATGGACATGAGTTTGCACAACCTCCGGGAGATGGTGAAGGACAGGGAAGCCTGCAGTTCATGAGGTCGCAAAGAGTTTGACATGACTGAGAAACTGAGCAACAACAAACTTAATCAAATGGACCAATGGATCAGAATAGAAACTTGTCAAATGGACCAATGGGTCAGAGCAGGCTGACATATATACAGTCACTTGAACTATTCCAAAGGTGACATTTCTGTGCAATAAGTAAAAAGATAGTATTTTCAATAAATGGTTTTGGACCAATTTAACATCCATAAGAAAAGCCTAAATCTTGACCTTTACTTCATACCATATGCAAAGCATATTTCTTTAGAATATATTTCTTTATAATTGAGAAAAAAATTGAGTTTCCAGAAGTTCACATAGAAGGATATCTTAATGTTATTGGAGAATGAAAATATTTCTTAAAGAGGCTATACAAGGAAATCCTAAAGAAAAAAAAAAAAAAACTGATAAATGAGATAACATTGGAATAAAAACATTTGATCTCAGAAAAAGCTATGCAGAAAGTTAAAAGACAAGCCAGGATAGAAAAGGATACTTGTAGTTCATACATCTGAAAAGGACTTTCCTCATCTGAGTGATTAAATGTGTATATTAACTTTGTTAAAATTTGAACCTGTATATTAAAAATTTGTGCATTTTTGGTATATTTGCTAACTTCAACATAAAATGAATTTAAAAATGATGACCTTATTAGGACATCTAATACACTTTTGTATTCATTAATTTATCAAGCATTTACTGGGAACTTATAGTACACCAAAAATTTGAACTAGGCTTAGGATTTACAGTTGCAAATAAAGTGTCTCTACTTTCATGGAGTTTGCATATAGCCTTGATTATTTGTGGCTTTCTGTGGTAGACCTGCATAAGACTGTCATGGTTAAGCAAAAGTCACTATATATTATACAGCTGAAGAAAGTACTCCAATATGTTAAATTCATATATAGTTAGCATGGTATTCGTAATAGGAGAAGGCATACACGCACACATGCTAAGTGGCTTTAGCTGTGTCTGACTCTGTGCGGCCCTATGGATTGTAGCCCCAACCCCCACCCCCACCCCCAGGCTCCTCTGTCCATGGGGATTCTCCAGGCAAGAATATTGGAATGGATTGCCATGCCCTCCTCCAGGGGATCTTCTCAACCCAAGGAATAAACCCACATCTCTTATGTCTCCTGCACTGGCAGGCAGGTTCTTTAAGCCCAAGGGCAGGCATAACAAAAGCTAAAACAGCTAGCATTGCTTTGAACTGGAGATCCTCTATCTACCCTTCCTGATCCATTTTTTTCAGCTTCTCTCTGCATCAGGAATCTAATTTGTAGGGACTGTAACAAATGTCCAAAAATATATAGTCTGATTATATTGTTGTATTGAAATGTGGTTACACTCATTGTGTATGTAGTATCTATGTTTTCAAGAGAACTTATGACTTGTAAGTTTAAAATTATTACTATCTGACTCTTAGGGGAAAAAAAAATGTTGAATTCTAGGCTATTTTGATGGGCTTCTTTGCCTTCTAAGTTCTAGCTGGGTTGGTAAATAGAGCACAGAGCCAGAGGTCAAAGCGTGGGAAAAGAGTGAGTTCTATCTATGCAAGGCATACTTGGACTAGAGAAGTCTAGTCTATCTAAGCTCTTAATTCTTCCCAAGGCTACTCTTTCTTCCTCACTCTCTTCTGGGTCAGATGACTCCATACTTTCTTCCCTTCCCATATATCAACAGTAATGGCAATAGCTCTGCATTATCTCTTGTGATTTTCTTCTGCAGATCTTTGAAAATTGCACCTTTATTGAACTCTCCTCCAATTATTATAACCTGTGTGAGCCATATTTTACCCATTGGCACCCTGTCTGATTATTTTATTAAGCACTTATTCATTATCAGATGCTGAGCTTCATATTCATCACATAATTTAATCAGGAGAAAAGAAATCCGTAAGGTAGATTTTATTATCATTGCTCACTTTTTACAGTTGAGGCAGCCAATGTTCAAATCTGACAAAGTTTGCACAGCTAAAACTAGCAGACCTGGGACTTGAATTCAGTGCTATTGATTACAGAGCCTTCAAAGCTGAAAATCTTAACCATAAATTTCAATAATTTTTATCGTCTTACAGTTTTCTTGAAAATATATCATTGATTTGATGCTTAGCGTTAAAGAAACTTTCTTATTTATGATTCAATTGAACCATACCATGACAGTGTATCTGATATCATTGTCTTATTATTGCAGATAGATAAATTGAAGCCAACATGAATTAAATTATTTTCTTGAGGATTCTACAAGATAAAATTTAATACAGCCAAGTTTTCTTGCCTCCAACTCTGATATTATACACAAATGTTTAGTCATCATTTATCATGCAGATATATATATATCCATCCATTTTGTTCATCCATTTTGAATGAAAGTTAAAGGTGCTTTTGCTCTAAAGATTGCTGTCATCATAATATACATTGTATATATACATATTCATGCTTATACCAATGGGTTATCATATGAGTAAAGTAATGTGATGCATGTTATGTGTATGCAGGATTAGAAGAGAAAGTTAAGAGGCAGAAAAAATAAAATTTCCACATGCATTGGGAATTGTTAGCCTTCTTTTCTGGTCTAGAGTATTACAAGTTAATTAATTCAGACCAAATCTGAAAAGTTGAGATGAAGCACCGTCCCATGCTGCTGGGATTAGACTCATGAGCAGCCGTGTGTCAGCCAGCTTGCCAACTGGTCTCTATCAAATCCTTGGCCTCCTACTGTGTGCTCAGTCCCAAGCCAAGACTCTGGCCAAGAGAGCTGTTGGAGACACACAGATTCTGCCTTGTTTAATTGGCCTTCTGAGAAGATAAACTGGTAGCAGGCTTCTAATAGGTCCTAGCTCCTTCCTTTAGCCCTAAGGCAGGGAGTGCTGTGGATTGCAATAACAGTTCCTCCTATTGGTTTATGGAATACCTTCTATGTCTCCAGTTTCCTGATATGGGCACAAATGCTCCTAGTTGACTCTCTCACATTCAAAGAATGTATATTTTAGGAAAATTTGTTTAAAGACAAAGATACAAATATCTAATCCTATTTCTTTTGTTTAGTCTAAAGAGGATGCTTTAAAAAATCAACTGACTTTCTCTTGAGAAAAGAGCTCAGGATATAAGTGTGTGTGTGTGTGTGTGTGTGTGTGTGTGTAAACTGATAATTTAAATCTCTTGATTTGATGATATCCTCCTATCAGATCCTCTTTTCCTAGTTTTTGCTAGATTTGTGGGAGAAGGGATGAGAAAAGCATCTGATATGAGATTCATTTGCAGGGATTACATTGTCATATCCAACAGCAGGATAATCAACTCTTTCTCATGTGTACATACCAGTAGTCAACGGAGAAGATGCGTTTGTGAATTAAAGTCCTGAAATGCAGAGTTCAATCACCATTGATTGTTATGATAGTGATGCTCTAGCTCTTATGTGTCCCAGAAGAGAATGAGCATGGGTTGTGGGTTCCAAGAAAGCCAGTCATTTTGCTCTAGTCCCTCCTAAGGAGAACTGGTCTTTCTTTTTTAATTTAAGTTTATTTTAAATTGGAAGATAATTGCTGTACAATATTGTATTAGTTTCTATCATATATCAACATGATTCAGCCATAGGTATATGTATGTCCCTTCCTTCTTGAACCTCCTTCTTACCTCCCATCCCATTCCACTCCTCTAGGTTTTCACAGTACACCAGATTTGAGCTCCCAGCATCATGCAGCAAATTTCCACTGGCTATCTAATTATACATATTCTTTCTAAGACTTATTAAGCATACCATATTTGTTCATTGGACTGAAGGAAATCAAACCAGTCGATCCTAAAAGAAATCAACCCTACATATTCATTGGAAGGACTGATGCTAAAGCTGAAGTTCCAATACTTTGGCCACCTCATGCCAAGAGCTGACTCACTGGAAAAGACCCTGATGCTGGGAAAGATTGAAGGCAAAAGGAGAAAAGAGCAACACACGATGAGATGGCTCGATAGCATCACTGACTCAATGGATATGAATTTGATCAAATTCCAGGAGATAGTGGAGGACAGAGGTGCTTGACATGCTGCGTTTCACGGGGTCACAAAGAGTTAGACATGACTTAGTGATTGAACGGCAACAACAATTTGTATGTATTTCTATCGGGCTTATATTTTCCCAGGGGGATATGTCAGTTAGTTAGCCAAACATTAAGTCCAATATCCTGTCTGTCTGCCACCTGATCAGTCAGGTAAAAAATGCAGGTAGTTCAGCATTCTCTGTCCAATGTGAGAGGTTCAGTCCCTCTCTGGATGAACAGCATGTGAAATATCATTGGACAGAGCTGAACACAGACCATTAAAGAATCTGGGTCACTGGGTCCCAATATGCTTAGAACAAATGCTGGCATTCTGTGGGCTATACTGAGATATCCCAAACTTTAAACCTCTCGCTGTTAACATTTCTCCCATTTCCAGAAAAAAATATCAGAAGTCACAAAGACCTTCTCATTAGCTAAAGCTTTTCTTCTATGCATTTTAAAAAATAAGAATACCTATACTTCCTATGTGCTAGCAATTGCTTACCAAAAAAATCAGTAACTATGTTTAATGGAAAAAGCTATATGTGGCTACCTTTATTTGAAAAGCTATCCGTGAATACATCCTATAATGATTTCCTTTGTCTGTGAACTAGCTCTATCTTCTGGGGCCTTGTTCAGAAGATTTCCTTCTAGGCCCATCAACAGGATGAAGGGAGTCCTGAGGAAGGCAGTTATTCCACTCTGGGGTGAAGTAATCCAGCTCTCTTCCATAGATGAGATATCTCTGGAACTAGACTGGAAAGGATTGATAAGATTTTTGACAACTAGAGAGGAGTGACTCCAGCAGGAGTCAATGATAGAAGGTAAGACTATGCATGTCATATGTAGAAGTCTGCTCAGACTCAAATGACTGGAATGGAAGACTCTCTGGAAGCAGCGGAAGAATAAAGTGTTTGCTTAACTGTTATGTGAGATTTCTTTACATGATTTGGAATATTGATCCTGATATGGAGCTTAGCTAGCTACTTCCTGACATTAAAACCATTAAGTCTTTTAATACCTTTGGTGCATAGCTTCGGCTAAGAGTCCAAAGCTCAAATGCTCTTCATTAATGCAAGAGCCAGATGTCATCCAGTGTGATAGCCCTGTCAGTCCTCTAGGCTCTGGGACCATACTCACTGGTGTCTGAGCCTGGGATAAACTTTCCAGCCAATATTGCCAGCATACTTGGCCAACTGTACTTTCAAAATGACAGAAGTCTGGAGAAAGAGTCTAGAGATGGTGCCTTCTGTCCTTCAGCATCTCAAGGGCTCTCAGAAATTCTCTACTTATCACAAACAATTTTTTCCATTTTCTCATCAGTGGAAACAAGTAACCAACTCTAATTTCTCCTTGGAGATTATTGCAGTCTGTATCTGCTTGCTTGCTTATTTCTGCCCAGCTGGCCATTAATGGATGTGAGTTTCCTTCCAACCTGTCATGAAATAAGAAGTTATAAAGCTCTGAACTTCTCAATAGCAGGGACTTCCTGGCAAAAAATGTGTGGGTGAAGAGTGGAGGAACCAACATATATACTGACATACTCTTTAGAGAGGGTAAATAATTCAAATTTGCTGTTATTTTTCACTACAGTAGTGACCAGATGATCAGTGTTTTATATGCAGTAAGAATGGGAAAAAAAATCCTAATAAGATATGGATAAAAGCAAGGCCTGTTTTCTTTCTTTTTATGAATATTCCACCTATGTATATGCCCCCTCTCTTTATTCAAAGAGTGGAAGGTTCCTTGAAGGTTGAATGACATTTTCCTTCTCTTTGCTGTAAAAGCTATGTTCTAATTTCTGCCATAGCATTACACTGCAGTGACATATCTATTTAGTTTCCTTCCTGCCCCACTGGGAAAGGAACATCATTTATTGATATTTGTGCTGCCCTTGGAATAAGTAAAACTAAATGTTTCAGTGGAAATTTAAGGTCTGCCTAATCAGATCCCTGCTACATCCACACCCCTATCTCAGCACTTTCTCATTTGGGCGGTACATTAGGTTACACTGGCTTTACTCAAGATCCTTAAACTTTTTAAATGTAGTATTTTTTTGTCTCTTGAATTTCTACTCTTTTTATCAAAATTGTGTACTCTGAAGACCTACTTTGATAAGAATGAAAAACAGATATACGTATGACCATGATGATGACAGTGATGATGATGAAATTTATTGGTTTTGACTTTTTGCATGTGATTAGATATTTCATTGAATTTCCTCATTTATCCTTTATATCAGTGTTACAGATATTAATAGTGTTATCTTTAATTTATAGATGAGGAAACTGACGCAAAAAGAGAACGAGCTAAGTGCTTAGGACACACAGTGTCAAAGTTGGGTGTCAAACAAGACACCAGCTTCTAGAGACTTTGCTCTCAACCATCTTCCTCTACTGCCTCTTGTATTTTTTTCTGGGGGGGGACATCCAAGAAAAACATTTATTATTATTCTTATATTTTGATTTGTTCTATAGCTCATTCTGGATTATTTTTTTCCCTCTTCTTTTTCATCTGTTGCTGAGGTTTTTCATTTTATTATATAAGTTTTTGAAGATTTTTTAAATCATAGTTTTTATTTCCTTTATACGTCTGCCTCTTCATTGGCCTCTTGCGGTTCTGTGGGGATTTTTTTGTTTTGTTTGCTTGATTGTTTTCCTTATTGCTCTTTTCCTGCTGTAGTTGTTATTTAATATATATAAATCTTTTTTATATACTTCTATTTAACTTTGCTTTTCTATTTTTTTCTTCTACCTTCTACTTTGCTTCCTTTCTTTTTTTTCAGCATGTTTATTACTTTGTTTTGCTTTCTTTCCTTTATTTCCCAGTTGGCATTCTGCTTTGGTTTTGTTTTCCAGTTTGTGTTTTAGTTTTGTTTTTATTTATTTATTTATTTTAATTTATTTTAATTGGAGGCTAATTTGCCTCTTGTATTTTGTGGGACTTTTTAGACTCTAGAAAATGTCCTGGCATACTCATGATTCTAATCTACTAGGAAGGGACTTCTGTGATATAGAAGTAAATGATAAAGCTTTCTATCAACCCATCATATGTAAATCTGCATATGAATGAAGGGTGAGTCCAAACCAACTCATATTTTCTATATAAGGGGCTTCGATCTGTTCTTTGGGGATTGTCTGCAGAATCTCTCTCTGCCTTCCCTTACTCTCCCAACTATAAGAATTTGCTCAGAGTATCTTGATACCAATTGCTTCACTTTTAATTTAAACTAAAATTTTGTCTCTTTGTCTAGTCTCTCTTTTGATTAGATACTGTTTCATTTTGACTATTTTTTTTCTAACATCTTGTTCTGAAGATGCAATCTAAATATCCCATTCTTCGAGAACATATATACACTCTTAATTCTGACTCAAATCTTCATTTGAGTTTCCAAGTCCTTGCTTGCTCAGCTGGGGAATGAAGAGATTAACAATGCATATATTTTTAATTTTCAATAAAATTGTCCTACTGAGTTTTAGAACACATTCACATTTAAGCTCAAATAGGATTGGCATTAAAATGGACAGAACTGGTTTCCTCCATACCCGGATATGATCGTTAACACTGTGACATTTCTCACATCAGTCTATGAAAAAGGAGGCAGAATTGATTTAAAGCACATGCTTGGCAATAGAACAGTTCTGGGGTTTGAAGACAGGCTTTGCCACTTGCTAACTGTGTGTCCTTAGGAAGCTATTTAACCTCATATTAACCTATGTTTTCTTATCTAAAAAGTAGGAATAATACAAATATCAACCTCAGAGAATTATCACAAAGTTAAATACACATGAAGTATTGGCAATAGTGCCTGAAACCCTTAAAATGAGCAATAGACGTTACTATATGGGGTTCTATATTAAAATAGTAAAGCCATAAAAATTTTTGTTCAAGAAGAGCTAATGTTGTCTCTTTACCTTTGCTATTTTGAACTCCATTTTTGTCTGTAAACAACAATTGTGTGAGTTAGTGGTCAGTGTAGAGTCAGAATTAACTAGATGAAGTGTTTGGATTTTTAAATAGAACACTAGGGCCTCCCAGGTCACTGTCATCATGTATTATGTTTTGGTAATAAAGGGTGAGAACACCCGGCTCCTTTTGTGATAGTATCATCTTGAGGGAACTGCCTCAACTTTATAGGGTCAGAAAGTCAGTATCATTAGCTCACTCTGGGGTGACTAAAGGTTTTCATCAGCTTATCTCAGGGAAATAACGTGTGGAAACTAACATGGCATAGAGGTCAACCAAAGCTCTCTTCTAAAATGCAAATATGATCCTGTCATTTGCTTCCTTGGCATCCATCAACGACTCGCCATTGGTTTCAGAAAAAGGCTCAAACTTAATATAAGCCTAAAAGGCCTTCTTGTGCTACATTCTGTGAATCTTAGCTCCCTTATCTCTTTCCACTTTCCGTTTGTAAATGACTTTCTAAGCATATTAAACTTCTGACATTTTATAAAATTTATCATACTTTCAGTATACTCTGGGTCTTTCCAGATGATATTCCTTCATCTTAGAGCACTCTTCTCCCTGCTTCTGTTCCCCAGAATGACTCCTACTCATTCCTTGGTTCCATGAGAAACATAATTTTCTCTGAGAAGCTATCACCACCCTGCAGTTCTGGTTATGTCCCCTTGCACCCTGCACTTATTCCATTTGTCTGTCATTTACTATTCATTTTCTTGTTTTTTCCAGTTGATTCTAAGTTTAGTGAGGGTAGGAACCCTGCCTATCATGTTTACCATTATCTTTCCAGAATACAAAAAATACATGAAAGATATTTACCTCTGAATAGGCTTGTACATCTGCATTGCTCAGGCCCTGTTTTCTATAAGTGGTACCTTGCTTCTCAACTCCCTCATTTCCAACTTGGGTAGGCTTGTTCAGCAGGGAGTTCTCAGAAGCTCCCAGGAGACAGTTGCTTCCTTGTATAATGGGATTTAATAGTGGTAACTATGAAGTTTCATAGGCCTGATTTTTTGCACTTTTCTAGTTATTTGAACCCAGATCTGGGCTTGACCAATTTAGAATCCCATTTTTTAAAAAATTTATTTTGTTGAAGTATAGTTGATCTACAAGGTTGTGTTAAGAATCTCATTTTTCTTTATCATACATTGTGGCAGTCTTTACAAATGTTTTCTCATCTGACTGTGAAGTCTGTCCATGTCTTCAATACCACCCGTGATCCAGCTCACCTTTTCAGATGCAGAATCACACCTCAGTGAGTATGCAGGACCCAAGCTCTTCAAAACAGTCCTTGTGTGCATGTCAACCCCAAACTCCCTAACTATTCCTCCCTCCCACCATCCCCTCCTGGTGACTGTAAGTTCATCCTCTAAGTCCGTGAGTCTATTTCTGTTTTGTAAATAAGTTCACTTGATATGTACACATCACTATATTTAAAATAGATAACCAATGAGGACCTACTGTATAGCCCTGGGAACTCTGCTCAATATTACATAACAACCCAACTGAAAAAAGAATTTGAAAAAGAGTAGATACACATATATGTATAACGGAATCACTTTATTCTACACCAGAAACTAACACGTTGTTAATCAACTATACTCCAATATAAAATAAAAAGTTTAAAAGAAAGTCCCTAACTCACAAGGGTATCTTTTGATTTTATGTTAAACCACTTTGTAATCCTTCAATAAGGATGAATTTCTAGCTGCATTTTAAAAATTGCTGTTGCTCCTTGATGTTTTCATCAGTTCTTTCTTTACTTGATGTGTTTCAGGCAGATACCTAATAAGCAATCTTGCCTTTGGTCTTCAGTCCAGCCTTTGCCTCTGGGGATGGACTTGAAATTAAATCACTGCATTTATCTTCGTGTTCTCTTTTGTCTTGCCTCTTTGGCATTACCCATTCAAGTCTGATAATCCACATGTGTCTCCAGCTATTTAAATTCAGTCTAAGAAAATGGCCTTCTCAGATTAAAAGAAACCCAATGGTTAGAGAATGAGCATGGCAACTTTGTCAGAATTTATAAACAAGATTTTATTTCATGCATATATTAGGCAGGCTGATTCTCAATAGGTATTATTATCTCCATAATAAGGAAATTGTGAGCATAGACCTTTGAAGCAGACAGGTCTGTATTATTATCTGCATGACTCTGGGGAAATCACTCTTCCTCTCTTATGTCTCCTGCATTGGCAGGTGGGTTCTTTACCACTACCTAGGAAGCACCTCTAAACCTCAGTATCTCCATATATAATATAAAGCTAATAATAATAGTGCCTATCATATAAGGTTGCCATGTTTATGGAGTGGTTGTATGTATAAAACTCTTATCTTAATACCTGACACAGATTATATAGATAGTATAGGCATTACCATCTTTACTGGGTAGTAAAAATAGTAATCAGTAGTCAGCTAGTTATCAGTAGTCAGCTATCTCCAAATCCTACAGTAGTGAGATGACATGTTTCTAACTTGGGAGTTCCTAGTTTAGCAGTAGGTCCTGAAAACTAATTTGGGTGATAAAAGTATCAGTAATATTAGAGCTGATAAAATAGTCATAATAAATAAAGAACTGCTATATGGGAATTTATTGGTTATTCAAGGCCAAAGAAAGTATGGCTTCTACAGTGAGACCCAGAGTGCGAGGGAGAGTTCTGGAATTCAACAAAAATGACCTTTCTCATACTTGGGTCCAAAGCCTATCCCATGGAATATCTTGCCTTTATGAGATGACGTTGAGAAAAATATAACCCATTGGCATTTCTATTATGAAGTCAAAGGACCAGATGCCACCCTAAGTGATTTGTGCTTATTTGTGTATGTCCCTGAATACATGACATGAACTATTGATTTTCAACCGGCAGTTGCACAACAGCATCTGAAGACTGACCTTAAATTATCTGGGTTGCACATAAAAAAGTTCCTTGGACTTCTAATCAGAACATGACTCTATCCAGACACAGAGAGGAGAAGGATGTGAGGACAGCTTCAAAGCTCTGTGGATAGTTAATAGCTTTTTTACACATTTCCTTCTTAATAAGGAGGAGGAGAGGGGAGGCTTTTTTCTCTAATTAGAAATTAGAGAGCTGGAACTGTGGGATGGCATAGCTGCAGAGGACCTGGACTATTAGTTGATCCAACTCCTCGTTTTACAGAGGAGAAATATTGGGCTCAGAAAGATGGATCACTGGCTTAAGTTCATGTGATAGAGAGAAGCCAGATCTGCAAATTAGCTCTTCAGAGTTTAGATTTGGGGTGTCAATTTACAATCAATTTATAATCTTATAGTACTTCTGTCAAATATTTAAAGTATAATACTACTGTACTATATCACTGTAACTCTATTAGTCAGCAACTTCTATCAGACGATGATTAAAAGCATAGGTATGGTGATCAAGCAAACCTGGGTTCCAGTCTAGAGTCTGCCATTTGTTAGCTATGTGGCCTTGGACAAATTACTTAATCCCAGTCAACTTAATTCTCTTCAACTGTAATGAGGATACTCATAGTCAGCATCTATTTTTATTTTTGTGACTGTAAAATGAGAGAATAAAGATAAATAATACAGTGCCTAGCACAAATTAAATATGAATGAATTGTGCCTAAAATTATTGATTTCAACCAATGACCATTGTTACAAATATCAGAAAATTTGTTTAACTTGTACACAGAATACATCATGAGAAACGCTGGGCTGGAAGAAGCACAAGCTGGAATCAAGATTGCTGGGAGAAATATTAAAACCTCAGATATGCAGATGACACCACCCTTATGGCAGAAAGTGAAGAGGAACTAAAAAGCCTCTTGATGAAAGTGAAAGAGGAGAGTGAAAAAGTTGGCTTAAAGCTCAACATTCAGAAAACTAAGATCATGGCTTCCGGTCCCATCACTTCATGGGAAATAGATGGGGAAACAGTGTCAGACTTTATTTTCTTGGGCTCCAAAATCACTGCAGATGGTGATTGCAGCCATGAAATTAAAAGATGCTTACTCCTTGGAAGGAAAATTATGACCAAACTAGATAGCATATTAAAAAGCAGAGACATTACATTGCCAACAAAGGTCCATCTAGTTAAGGCTATGATTTTTCCAGTGGTCATGTATGGATGTGAGAGTTGGACTGTGAAGAAAGCTAAGCGCCAAAAAATTGATGCTTTTGAACTGTGGTGTTGGAGAAGACTCTTGAGAGTCCCTTGAACTGCAAGGAGATCCAACCAGTCCATCCTAGAGGAGATCAGTCCTGGGTGTTCATTTGGAAAGACTGATGCTGAAGCTGAAACTCCAATACTTTGGCCACCTCATGCGAAGAGTTGACTCATTGGAAAAGACCCTGATGCTGGGAAGGATTGGGGGCAGGAGGAGAAGGGGATGACAGAGGATGAGATGGTTGGATGGCATCACCAACTCAATGGTCACGGGTCTGAGTAAACTCCGGGAGTTGGTGATGGACAGGGAGGCCTGGCGTGCTGCGATTCATGGGGTCACAAATAGTCAGACACGACTGAGCGACTGAACTGAACTGAAATGAACTGATCCAAATTTGTTTAGGCAAAGAAACAAACAAAAAATCACCAAGAGATATTCTATAGTTCACTGAATTCCTAGAAGAAGAAGAATTCCTAGAAGAAGAGTTCCTAGAAGAAGAAGAATTCCTAGAAGAATGTTGTTCAGTCATGTGGTCATATCCGACTCTTTGCAACCTCATGGACTGCAGCATGCCAGGCCTCCATGTCCCTCACCATTCCTCAGAGTTTGCCCAAGTTCATGTCTATTACATCGTTAATGCCATCCAGCCATCTCACCCTCTGTCACCCTCTTCTCCTTCTGCCTCAATTTTCCCCAGCATCAGGGTCTTTTCCAAAGAGTCAGCTGTTAACATCAGGTGACCAAAGTATTGGAGCTTCAGCTTCAGCATCAGTGCTTCCAATGAGTGTTTAGGGTTGATTTCCTTTAATATTTACTGGTTTGATCTTGCTCCAAGGGACTCTCAAGAGTCTCTCCAGCACCACAGTTAGAAAGCATCAATTCTTCGGCACTCTGCCTCCTTTATCGTCCAGCTCTCACAACCGTATGTGACTACTAGGAAGATCTTAGTCTTGTCTATATGGACCTTTGTCAACAAAGTGATGTCTTTGTATTTTAACACACTGTCTAGGTTTGTCATAGCTTTCCTGCCAAGAAACAATCGTCTTCTAATTTCAAGGCTGCAGTCACCATCCTCAGTGATTTTAGAGCCCCCAAAGAGGAAATCTATCCTAGAAGGACTAAAATTTTCAGGCTATTTAGTAGGAATAATGTCCAAAATCAGGTGCCAGAACTGATGCAGTGGTAACACTACTGTTGGAGATTGACCTTGAAATTTGCATAGCTAACTCCATGGTTACTGGGCTCTGGAGGCTACTTCTAGGGCATCCACACGGTTTCCTCTAGGATACAGATGTGTGTGCACCACCGTTAACAAAGCTGTTTCTGCATAGGGCCTGCTTTTTCAAATCACTAGCTTTTAAAGACAAATTTAGGTGGCTGAACCTAGAGCCTGGTATACAGAGTGAAGTCAGTCAGAAAGAGAAAAACAAATGTCATATATTAACACATTTACATAGAATCTAGAAAAATGGTCCTGATGAACCTACATGCAGGGTCAGAATAGAGATGTAGACATACAGAATGGACGTGTGGACACAGTGGGGAAAGGAGAGTGTGGCGTGAATTGAGAGAGTAGCACTGACATGTATACATGACCATGTGTAAATAGATAGCTAGTGGGAAGCTGCTATATAACGGGAGCTCAGTCCGGTGCTCTGTGATGACCTAGATGGGTGGGAAGGAGTGAGAGGGAGGCCTGAGAGGGAGAGGATAGATGTATATATAGTTATAGCTAATTCTGTACAGCAGAAACCAAAACATTGTAAAGCAATTATCCTCCAATTAAACATTTTAAAAAGAATAGCACAATAACAGAAATGATTACTGAAAAAAATGCCATTTAAAAATGTACCATTCTGTGGCATTAAGTCCATTCACATCTTCATGGATCACTAGCTTTTGATTCAAAATAATTTAATATGGATGTATATTTTGAATAGAAGTTTCTATATTTGGCTTCTAAAAAGGGACTCAAGACCTCATAAGGTACTAATTCCATAAATTTTTGACACTGATTGAAGAGTGTTCAAAGATTTAGTGGACCCAAATTAAGAAAAAAATCTCCTACAATTCACTCTTTTTTTTTTTGCACAATATCAATTTACACACTTAGATGATATTTAAATTTCAGACAAGAAGTACAATCCATTTTCTGCCTGATATAATGCAATTATCCTATAATCAAAATAAAATGTTTATTTCTCCCCCCTTAAAAAATTTCCATGCCAAGTCACTTCAATCATGTCCTACTCTTGTGACCCTTTGAACTGTAGCCTGCCAGGCTCCTCTGTCCATGGGATTCTCCAGGAAAGAGTACTGAAGTGAGTTGCCATGCCTCCTCCAGGGGATCTTCTGACCCAGGGATCGAACCCAAGTCTCTTACGTCTCCTGCATTGGGAAGTGGGTTCTTTACTTAAAAGCCCTTAAAAAGATGGAGAAGGTAATATCTATAGCAGATGTCTCATTGAGGGTAGTTCAATTCCATGTTGCAGCTAATCCAATCTGTAGTACAAGCACCTCTCCTATGACTCCTTTGACCTGATGGATCCAATGATATTCAAGGTATCTTTGGAAAATCAAGTTGCCATATGGAATCCATCCCACATTTGATGAGGGTCCTTATAGCATTAGCACTGAAGTTAGGAGTGAGGACCATAGAGCCAGAGCTGCCCAGGAAAAACTCTGGCTCCATTATATTCTTGCCTTCTGACCCTAAAAAACCTACTAACCTCTCTGTGCCTCATTTTTTTTTTTAATTTATAAGTTCCTATCCCCTATCCTCTGATAAAGACTAAATAAATAATAATAATAAATAAAAGTACTTGGAAAACAGTTTGACATAAAATACGCTCTAACATGTAAGAATTTGCTGACATGTTACTACATCCATTCTGCCTCTGGTTCCATGATGAGCCCCTTAATATACTCTGAATAATAAATTATGGAGTAAGTTGCAATTTTAACCACTGAGAGTATTATGCTAAGTGAAATAAGCCAGAGAAAGGCAAATACCATTTAATTTCACTTGCAGTGAAGTGAAAGTTGCTCAGTCGTGTCTGACTCTTTGCAACCCCATGGACTACACAGTCCATGGAATTCTCCAGGCCAGAATACTGGAATGGGTAGCCTTTCCCTTTTCCAGGGGATCTTCCCAACCCAGAGATCAAATCCAGGCCTCCCCCATTGCAGGTGGATTCTTCACCAGCTGAGTCACAAGGGAAGCCCAATAATCCTGGAGTGGGTAGCCTATCACTTCTCCAGGGGACCTTCCCAACCCAGGAATTGAACCGGGGTCTCCTGCATTGCAGGCAGATTCTTTACCAACTGAGCTATGAGGGAAGCCTCTTATTTCACTTTTATGTGGAATTCCACTTATATGTGGAATCTAAAGAAACAAAACAAAAGAACAAACAAAATAAACATAGTCAAAGATACAGAAAACAAACTAGTGGTTGCCAGAGGGAAGAGAGTGGGAAGGCTCAAGAAATAGGTGAAAGAGATTAAGAAGCACAAGCTTCTAGCTAAAAAATAAGTGTCATAGACTTCTAATATACATATGGGGAATATAGTCAATAATATTAAAACAATTTTGCATGATGACAGATGGTAACCAGACTTACTGCAGTGATTATTTCGTAGTGTACTGTGGTGATTATTTCACTATGTTGTATACCCAAACTTAGTATAATAATGCATGTAGAGTATAACTTATTTTTTTTTTAATGTTTTTTGAATGTGAAGAGAGAACCCCTTTGCTTTAAAGTGCCAAGTGTCCCCATCATGGTCTCTCTAGGGTCTTACTAAAGAGAACATCTTCTTTTGTCCACTTACTTTTTTGGGTGCACTCAGCTTCATCTCTGCATCCTCAACAGCAGTGAGGTTATACAAACATTTTTGAATATTCAATAAACATTTTTGAGGGAGAGTCCTAAACAACTAAAATTATAAGCAAGTAGGGTAGAGATTCTCTCTGTTTTATTCACTAATATACCCCCTATGCCAGAATCAGTACCTGGTACCTAATATATTCTCAACAAACATTTATCATAAGAATAAATGAACCACACACAATAAATGAAGCATAAATAATTATAAAAATTATTGGATAATATACCAGTTCTGGATAGATGATATGAGTAAAAGTGAATATAGGTATTTGGGGCATTTCTAAATTTAAATAATAAATAATGAACATTTCTAAGAAACATGATTTGGTTATAGCTGATTCAAAGCCTTTATGCTATCACTAAAAATATACACTAAATTCTATGTCTTAATGCTGGATATTTTCAGAACAGGAATGACTAGAAAGATAGGATAGAAGTCTATAGATGACCTTGATAGCTTCTTTGATGGTGAACACTCAAATTCTATTCCGTTATTTAATATTGTGTGCAAATTGGGAGAAAAGTGGGCCTGATGTGATTTATGATCCGTCTCTAAGGGAGTTAGCACAGGGCCAGTTGTTCTGTGAATGACTTTTGCTGATTTAGTCAGCTCTCATTTTTTTTAATCTTAAATATTCTCATTTACATGAGTGAGTGAGAAAAGGTATCATTTATAATCTAATAGAAAAGCAATTCTGCCATTTTTCAAGAAAATTTCAGCTTAAATTTTTTATAGAGAGAATAAAAATTAAGTTTGGAAATCCTCTTTAGAAGCAGTGAAGTTAACTTCTGAGCTATCAAGAATTTCTGGATATACATAAGCGTTTACATAATTTTTGAAAGAGACCATCTGGATTAAGGGGGTGTAACAGAGGAAACATTTAAATTTTACCTAGGATGCATTACTCTTTTTTACATATTGTTTCTACTTGCCAAAATGTTAGAGGTAACTTAGAATCTTACATAGGCTGAGTTTTCACAGCCTGAAAAGTGAAGTGTAGTATGAAAGTGCTAGTTACTCAGTCGTGTCTGACTCTTTGTGGCCCCATGGACTGTAGTCCACCAAGCTCCTCTGTCCATGGGATTCTCCAGGCAATAATACTAAGGTGGGTTGTCATTCCCTTCTCCAGGGGATCTTCCTGACCTGGGGATCGAACCTAGGTCTCCTGCATCACAGGCAGATTCTTTATTGTCTGAGCCACCCAACACCAAATCCAGGTTTAAAAGTGGAATCATATTAACACTGACCATTCAAATTTAGTTAGTTCTTGTTAATTCTAATGCCAAATAGCCAATCTTCTGTAATGTCTTCTCCAGTTAAAGATCTCAGGCTGCCCCTCACATGTGTTTACAAATATATCTTAAACATGGACTCCCCAGTTACCAGCAGAAGATGGAATGAAGCCTCTAAAAGCTCCTCTGGTTGAGGAGGAGAAATATCATATGACATCCCTTATATGTGAAATCTAAAAAGAAATGGTACAAATGAACTTACTTACAAAACAGAAACATGCTCACAGACTTGGAATGTGAAAGCCACTCAGTCGTGTCTGACTCTATACAGTCCATGGAATTCACCAGGCCAGAATACTGGAGTGGGCAGCCTTTCCCTTCATGAGGGGATCTTTCCAATCCAGGGATGGAACCCAGGTCTCCTACATTGCAGGCAGATTCTTTACCAACTGAGCCACCAGGGAAGCCCAAGAATATTGGCGTGGGTAGCCTATCCCTTCTCCAGTGGATCTTCTCCACCCAGGAATTGAACCGGGTCTTCTGCATTGCAGGCAGATTCTTTACCAACCGAGCTATCAGCGGAGTCTCAGAGACTTGGAGAATGGACTTATGATCGCTGGCAGGGAAGATGTGGGGAAGGAAAAGTCAGGGAGTTACAGATGGTCATGTACCCATTGCTATATTTAAAATGGATAACCAGTAAGGTCATATTGTACAGCACATGGAACTCTGCTCAATATTTGGTAGCCTGAATGGGAGGGGATGGGGAGAATGGATACATGTAGACCTATGGCTGAGTCCCTTTGTTGCTTGCCTGAAACTGTCACAACATTGTTTGCTAATCGGCTATACTCCAATACAAAATAAAAAATTTAAAAAAGGAAAACACTCAGCTGGTTGCTGAGTCATTTCTTCTTGTGGGTTCATTATATTCCTGTATCATATCCTAAAACCATGTATGCCTTCACGCTAAGTCTCTTCAGTTGTGTCCGATTCTGTGCATCCCTATGGACTGTAGCTCTCCAGCTCTGTCCATGGGATTCTCCAGGCAAGAATACTGGAGTGGATTGCTATTTCCTTCTCCAGGGGATCTCCCTGACCCAGGGATTGAACCTGCATCTCCTGCATTGGCAGCCAGGTTCTTTACCATTAGCGCCACCTGCATACTTAAAGTATTACACTTGTGAGCTTGATGACTTTGTTGTTTAGCTGCCAAGTCTTGTCTGACTCTTGTGATCCCATGGACAGCAGCATGCCAGGCCTCCCTGTCCCTCACCTGATGGCTTAACGGCTTACTTGCACTCAAATAAAACATATTTACATACATAATATAATATATAATCTTTTACCCCCTCTCACTATTCTGGTGGTCAGGATATGTTTCTTTGTGTACTATCCTCACGATCTCAAAAAATGTGAAAAAGCAATTGTGCCATCCTACTACCCACCCCCGACCCCAACAAAATCTCTGAGAAGATAGCAAAATAAAGAGAACTGAAGGGGAAACAGCTTGATTTTAACCATGACTGAGTTCCTGAGAAGGGCTCCATGCCGCCTATGGCCTTGGGGGCTTCAACCAGGAAGGAAATTAAGATGATGGAAATCCAAAATAGGTTTAAATAAAATCCTGGGCTTTTCACTGAAAGTATTTCAGTGTCCAGCATGGCACCCAAGAGATATTACTTGCCTCCCTCCGTTTTCTCTCCTAGCTTCTTTAGGGAGATTTTTTAAAATTTCTTCTATAATCTATATAAACCACAAAATTCCTTGAAAAGACTGTCTGCAATAAATCACATTCCAGTTATACCAGTCTATAACTTAAAATAATTAAAACTTCAATCCAGATATTATTAGAATTTCAAAGCATATCAAGTGGTATCTTAATTCATATATAAGCAAAACTTTGAAGAACTTCCTTTCCAGTAATGCCCTGCTGTCTATCTCATACACTGCAGTGGTTCTCACGTGTTCTGTACCTTTTTTTTTTTAATGATATTGACCTCCCTTCTCCAGCCTCTCTCCCCAGATTGGTGCTAATTTTGGATCCTGATGTCTTGGTTTCTCTCCTTAATTTTTTCTGCAGTTCATCTTTTTTTTTTTTTTGCAAGTTCATTGAGATTTTCTGACTTTTTTGTTTTTTGTTTTTTCTTATTCATTACTATCAGGTTCTGTAAAACAAAGGACGTTCAAATTCAAGGGTTAAACAAGCAAGCAAGACTAATTATATATTTTATTTCATGCTCTTCTTGTCACCTGCTCATCTTCCTTCCCTCTATTCAGTTTTTTTGCTTTCTTTCTTCACTTCAAAAATAACATTTTCTCCTGTCTATGAAATGAGAGGATACATTTTTCTTAAATATATTAGTGTTAATTGGGTCTGGTAAACATGCAAATACGGATAATTTATTGAAACTGTTGAGTTTTCTGGACTCTTTTTCTTAACCAGCGGAGCTCAATCGTGTCTGCCTTAGATTTCATCACTGCCCTCCTGGATTACATAATGTTGCAATCTTCTGTCATCCTCTTATCTATGTCAATTAAACAGGAACACAGGAAATAAGCAGCATTTCCTTGTTTTCTTACAATGCTTTTCATCTCTTCTCTAGCTGATAAGAGATATCTATAAACTTTAGATATTTCTCTGGCATGGACTGAAGTTAATTCAAGTAAAGGTTTTAGTGTTAAAGACTCACCAAAGCCGGGAAGCTTAAGTGTTTGTTGTCAGGTTTAGAAGGTCACACAGTTCTAATAGAGAACAAGCAGAAAAAAAGAGACCGTTGAAAGGACGGTGAAGATCCCAGTGATAGGCTGACAGCACTGATGTCTCTCGACAGTGTGTTTCCTCCACTCCAACCATGTTCTAACATGTGTAATGGCATATGGAAATAAATGAAAATTGGGAGAGCATGAAAAATGTTGTAATGTGAGTTGAATTAATTTTAAATCAACTTCATTGAAATATAGATTAAATAGAATGAAATGCAACTATTGCAATTGTATATCTCTATGAGACTGACAAGTTTGAATGGACGTGTAACCACCACTACTATCCAAATATAGACATTACTCCAAAATATGCATTTGTGACCTAACACTGTTTATCCTCCAGCCTGGCTCTGGTAATCACTGGCCTGTTTCTGTCATTTTAGACTGAGTTGTGTCTTTAATTTTGCATATAAAGGAAATCATATAGTATATCTCTCTATATTTTTACATCTGACTTCTTTCACGTCCCATCTCATTTTCTGAGGTAAGAGTTATCCTGATTCCAATACCAGACAAAGGCTTTCCAGTAAAAAGCATTAGAAGTCAATGGCCCTAGTGAACATAAACATGGACATCATTAACACAGTATTAGCAAATTAAATTTGGTGGTAAATAAATATATCATAACCCAATTAAATTTATCTTAAGTCTTAGCTTTACGTTTTAGTCACAAGTATATTCCCTGGGAATAGGCTTAAGGCTAGTTGTAGTTTGCTCCTGTGGGTACTTGTTAACTTCAATGGAATAATACAATTTCTCTAGGTTCTATATATTCTTTATGAGGTTATTACCATAGCTTTAAGACCCAAAACTACAGACAAGAGATCCCTGTATTTATAATAGCTGTGCCCACCTGTGTGTTATGAACCTATTAGTGTCTTCAATGCATTTATTATCCAGCATGAGATACACATGAGATAGTTAGAAAATTGTGAAGTGGTGCCCATTCTGAAGGGATGGTGTATAATTACAGTGAAAATTCTGTGATTCAGGGTGTAAGTAGGTCTTTTTAAAGTGGAAGTTTAGATCAAAGTAGAAGGTGATAACCCATGAAACAGGTGAATTCAGATCTGGGTGTTAAAGTAGTTCTTCATTTTCTCAACAATCATCAGAATATATTTTGTACCATGATTCCTCGTGACTGTGTTGTATGATAAAGTTGTAGAATGGGGTTGTTTAAATTTTACATACAGTAGAGTCACTTCCAACTCCCTCTCATTCTCATGAGTATTCTGGAATGTTTTCTCAAGTGGGTAGAAAAGTGATAAAGTTACAGCTAGGAATAGTTTAGCATTGTATCTTATTTATTATATTTTCCCCATAGAATATTCCATCAACTATTATGTCGGCCATTAAGGTGATGAAAAATTAAAATAATTGGTATTCTAGTTTTTGCTAATTCACTTTAGCTGTACTAAGTTTGGAAAAGTATTGATTCACCAACACTTTGAGACCTTGAGAAGCAGACTAGCTGAAAAAAGACACCACCCTCCCCCCACAATCTGTTAACTGTGTTTCCAACTGCCACCCTTGATTTTGGCCATGCTGGAAGTAATTAGCAGAAGTCTAGTTTTATCTTGAACAGTTCCACTAAGTCTGCTTTACTTGCATTTTATTACATATGCATTTAATGCAACTATTGTCTTATAAGGTTGATTTTGCTACAGCTTTCACACACTTTGTGCAAAATATATCAGGATGACAAGTAAAAATTTTCCCTTTGTTTTCTTGAGGATTGCCAGTGGCATCAAAATTGATTATTTAAAATCTGGCCCATAGTGTCTTAAAGAGCCCAAGTTTAACTATATAAAAGACTTACAAATTGGGAAAATGTGATATAATGGAAAACCCTTGAGTTTTATAATCAGAAAGTCTTGAATTTCTATTCTTATTCCCTTAATTTAATGATTGTATGACCCTAGATAAGTCATTAAACCTTCCTGGACTTTTCTTTCCTTATCTGTAAAATGGACATAATGTCTGTATTATGGTTCAAGTTTCATCTGAAGTGCCACTTCCTGATTCTACCATCTCAGTGAGATCTTTGTGGATATTTTGTCGAAGAAAAAAAAAAAAAAGAAAAAAACTGCTTCAATCCAATATCATCTTCATTTTGGTAAAAGGTTCTTCAGTCTTGACCAAAGATTGGCTCATGGCCTAAAATAAACCAATTGGATATTTCTTTCTTCCACTACTATTATATGGAGAAGCATAGAAACTAGCAATGGTTGTTGCAGAGTCATACCTTGGTAGGATCCCCAGGTGGATTCTTGATGTCTTGTTTATGAGATTCCAAGATTACAATGTAATCTGTTCTTTAAGAAGCCTGAATACTGTCTTCTTTCTTGGATTCTGTGAACTATCATGATACTCATTTCAGAAACCCACTTTGGTTTGTCATAGATAGTTTCTATGTTTGACATTCAGAAATCTATCCCTTATCATTGCCTCTCTAATGCCCTTCACTCTGGTCTTTATAACACATGTGACAGTTGTAATTGATTTTTCAACATTTATTTCCTTTACCAGAAAGTACATTCTATAAAAACAAGGAACACTGTCTGCCTTGTTCCTCTGTTTTCCAGTGCTAATCCCCAGCATAGTGCCTGTCACCTGGAAATAGTTAATGGTGGATTCATAAAGGGTTTATGTAGAGTTCTCACAGCCCTTATAAAGTGTGAATACTTCTCTCCCCTCCTTTTTCTACCCTCCCCCTGTCTGTTTATTCTAACACCAAAAGTATATCTCTTTGAAAATACAAATACTGCCATACCCACGTGTCCTTGAGCTTTAAATTGTGCACACATATCTTTCCTCTATCCACCTCTCCAATCTGCGAGTCTTAAAGTTTCTCTTGAAATGAAAGCAGATTCAGCACATGATTCACATGCTTTGAAAATCAAAGCCAGGGTCACTGTCTCTCCTACGGGAATGTAAGGCCCCACATCCAGTTAGTGCCAGGCGTTTTCTGCCAAAGCCCTGCCCTCTGCTCCATCTTTCCTGTGGACATTGCTGGGCAAGCGGCCCCAGTCATAGTGACCAGAGGTCCTGAGAAGGTGTGTATAACAAGCTCACACAGGAATCGAACCTATGACCTGGTTCTTATTAGTCAGTCTACCCAGCAGACCTGCCTCTAAACTGGTTGCTGAATTTCTCTCAGATCACTCCTGCTCTCTTAGCTCCAAGGTCCTGATTCTAACCCTATAAAGATAGTTAACTCAAAAATGTTTTCCTGCCATTTTTAGAATATCTGGAGCAGAGCGACCTTGACCTTGGTCAGTGTTTGGAAAGGTTTGTGAGAAGTGGATGCATTGCTATTCCGGGAGTTACAAGACAATGTCAAGTTTCTTCTTTTTTTCATTTTCGGCCCTGGAGGCTGGTTTTGCAGTATAGCTATTGGACTATAGATACAGGCTTCTGGTTTAGCAAGTAGCCAGAATTAAACAGAGGGAAGTACAAATCTACAGAGAATGTAGGACTATCCACACAGGAGAAGCTAGCTATTTTAAGAAAAAACCAAGCTGCTTCTAGCTAAATGCCTATTATATGCTGGACACTCAGCTACACATTTTTACTTAGAGTATTTTTGTTGATGTTCTTTCATAGATATTATTTCCCCCATTTTACACATGAGTGAACTGAGGCATAGAGAGGTTTAACTAATATGTTTAGGGTCACCCAGTATAGTATGGAAGTTGGTCATCTCCTTCTATTTTAGAATTCGTCACATCCTTTCAACAATACTGAATTTCCTCTGTTAACCTATTGCTCCCATGTCTCTATGAGAAAGTCTGCTTTGAACTTAGTTTTAGCTGCAAATAGACACACAATAGATTTGTCTTTCTCATTAGCCAGTTCTGAAAAATATCAGTCATATTTAATCAAAATTTCATTTCACTTCTCACATCTTTTTTCCAATGTGATAGGTGTTTATTATTATTTTCTCAGGTTCCATCTTTCTTCTTAGGTCTGGATATGTTCCTTCACAAAATCTGGGTGAAGCTGATGAATTTGCATTTCCACAAGACCTCTCTGTTAGTCCTACCCTCACCCCAAACATTCTGACATAGGAGATCCCAAAACACAGATGGAGAAAGACTATGCCAAGGGCAGAAGGGTCGTGCTGCTTCTTTCACTGTGCTTAACTTGAAATCAGAAGTTAAGGAAGGTTGATGCTTGGAAGACATAAGGATTTGGCTTAGATCCTGGCTCTCTCATGGTTTGGGTACATAAACCTGGACAATCTTGTCAATCTCTCAAATTGTCAATATCCTTATCTATAAAATGAGCACACCAACAGAATCTCCTTCATAAGGTTGCAGAGAGCTTAAAATGAGATAGATACTATACTTGGCATATAGCAAGCATTTGATAAAAATTTTCTTAAAATTTCTTCCAAATATTGTACTTCCTACATAATACAGAAAACTAAGATCATGGCATCTGGTCCTATCAGTTCATGGCAAATAGGTGGGGAAGCAGTGACAGACTTTATTTTTGGGGGCTCCAAAATCACTGCAGATGGTGACTGCATCCATGAAATTAAAAGACGCTTGTTCCTTGGAAGAAAAGTTATGACCAACCTAGATAGCATATTAAAAAGCAGAGACATTACTTTGTCAATGAAGGTCCGTCTAGTCAAGGCTATGATTTTTCCAGTAGTCATGTATGGATGTGAGTTGAACTATAAAGAAAGCTGAGTGCTGAAGAATTGATGCTTTTGAACTGTGGTGTTGGAGAAGACTCTTGAGAATCCCTTGGACAGCCAGGAGATCCAACCAGCTCATCCTAAAGGAAATGAGTCCTGAATATTCGTTGGAAGGACTGATGCTGAAGCTGAAACTTCCATACTTTGGTCACCTGATGCAAAGAACTGACTCATTTGAAAAGACCCTGGTGCTAGAAAAGATTGAAGGCGGGAGGAGAAGGGGATGACAGAGGGTGAGATGGTTGGATGGCATCACTGACTCAATGGACATGAGTTTGAGTAAGCTCCAAGAGTTGGTGATGGACAGGGAGGCCTGGCATGCTTCACTCCATTCACAAAGAGTTGGACACTACTGAGCAACTGAACTGAACAGAACATAGTACACAATAATTCCAAGGTAGATTCAGTAAGAAAATATGGATTAAAATTAGAAAAATGTTGGGAAAAATGCAGGAATTAGTTATACTTGGAAATTAGAATTTCAGTTATTCCAACAAATGCCTGTTATGTGCCTGTTTTTCTGCATTGCTCTGTGTACTGTGCTAGGTATATTTTGTGGATATATCTCAGCCTTAAAACTGATAGGCAGGTGGGCAAACCATTCCACTTGTTTGTTTTGTTGGAGATAAAATATTTGATTAAGAGAATTATGATTCTGACCTAATATGGACAAATTTAGAGATGTTTGTTCTAAGTTTTCAAAGTTTTAAAATATGAGTACATTACTACTAAAATAAAAGATCTCTTATTTCAACCAAGAAGAAAAATCATGTAGCCCGTATAAATTTGCCCAAATTTGAAATTCCAGAAAATTATCCTGAATATTCTCTCCCCTCATTTTTTTTTCTGTGACTTCAACTCTCTGATCAAAATGAAGCCAATTTATTTTGTGAAGATTTTAATAATATATTAATTATGATAAGATTGGAGCCTAATGACTAGCTGCTTGAGGCTGAAAGACCCTGGACTATTTTTATATACTCTCTGCCCTTTCAGTCTGACCTACTTTGACAGTTCAATTAAACCAATTGACTGCTGAAGTTTGTTTATGAGATGGCTGGGGAAGACTGACTATTTGGGGTGTTTGGCATTTGTACAAGATACCATTTAATAAGTTCCCTCAGTGTATTTCTGGAGTCCAGGAAAATGTCATTCTCTAACCTGTTAGGTAAATCACTGTTGAGTATGTGTGTGTGTTTTGGAACTTGCATATACAGTGCTCACAAAGAATTTTCCCTTAAAAACAAATTGTGTGTAACTTGATTATTGTCAGTCTACAGGTCTCAATTTCATGTAACTTGAATGAGATTGATTCATGTGCTTAATTGTTCCATTACTTTTTCATCTGATGTTTATTCATTCATTTTTTTCAGTGATTATTTATTGAGCATCTATGCTTCCTCAGGTGCTATAATGGACCCTGGGGATAAGCAGGAAAATAAAAAAGTCATTCTTTAAAAGGAATATACTGACAAGCAAATAATCAAATCAATGATTTAATAAATATAATAGCCATATGTATCACAAAGGAAGAACATGGGTTACTTCTTTTGTTAGAGGTTTTTAGCTGTCACAATCTATTAGTAACATTTTCCTATCTCCCAGCATACATACATGCTAGGATTCTGTTGTTTGAGTTACTGTTTTATACCAAGTACATGTGAAAAACATGAAAAACTGCATTTTTCAGCTTTATTGAAGATGCTAGTACTAAATGCATTATAGTGTGTATGTTCCGGAGCTGATATATAACTATATGCCTTTTCATTGCTGGCTGAGAGATATCCTCATTTTCCCCCTATTATCACTACTCTCTTACAGCTTTTGATCTCCTTGATACTTTTGATACTCTCTTGTGTTGTCCCCCATCCTATTTATTTAAGTCTTAGCTCCCTAAGAGACTCTTAGAATACTTAAAGGCAGGATCCATACCTGATTCATACTGTTCTGCTGGACAGACTTTGGCTCCAACATGTGCTTAAACACTATGTATTGGTTTGCTGATGCATTTCTTCCTGTTTATGTGTTTTAAGTGAATGAACATTGATCAGTGGTCAGGATCATTGTAGCCCCATCCATGTAGCTGTTATTGATTAGTCTATCTTTCAAGGTTACAAATCTTAAAAGGCAGTGGAAGCTGGCTTTCTTGGCTCTACAACTTTGCAGGTAAATTACCAAAGTACAACTTAGTTGAATAAGCCTGCTAACACCATACTGCTTGTTGTCAATATGAAGGCTCATTGGCTTTAGATCTATCCAAGAGATAGTGAGGGAAGTCTGGTGTGCTATAGTTCATTGGGTCACAAAGAACTGGACACAACTTGGACACTGAACAACAAAAACTACCAAGAGAAACAAAAAAAATGAGAGAGTGACAGGTTCTAAGTATGGACAAATGTAACTCCTTATCACTGAAAGGTTGGACCTCAGTTACTATGAAAATTTGTTAGTGGAAATGTGGATGGAATCCCTAGATAAAAGGTAAGAATCGCAAACCCACTCGAGAAAAGAAGCTATTCCTGCTGGCTAAACCTCGGCTTTCATAATCTTGCTTTCCTACTATTAATGTCAGATACTTGTCCTGCTAATCTTCTGTTATATCCTCAAAGGTTTTTAAGTTTCCTCTATTTCTGCCTGTACACAGATTTATAATTGATTTTTATTTAATTCATATCTAACTTATAGGAGGTTTTCTTAACTTTCTAATTCAGGAATAATAGTGGAGTAGATTGTAGCAGTTCAGTTTTTACATTCACCCCTTGTTTATAAGTACCCAGTGAGAAGAATTACATTACAAAGGATGAGAGCTGTCTGTTGCTAATGATAAATGTTCTGTGTTTGCATTTCATCTTTGCTACTTGTCGGCCAGTTGACACTGAAGAGTTGACACGCTGGTTGATGCGTGTGTGCATCGATATTTACTTCATTGGACTGTTCTGAGGATTTCACGAGTTGGTACATAGAAAATATTTAGAAGGACTTATAGGGAGCTTGGTGCATATTAGCTGCTATCTTTTCATGAGTATTGCTGTTATTTTACCACTAGATATTCAGGGGATGGGGTTTTAATAGTATTACTTCCAAGAACAAAAGTAGAGTTAGACACTGCCCTCCATTTACCTCGTCTCCCAGTCAAATTTTGGACTAAGTATATATATATTTAGACCCAAAGAAGATTAAAGAATATTGAGAAGTGCTTAATAGTGCCCAAAGCAAGGTTCTCTTGTGGAAGTTTTAATAAACTGAACTCTTCATTTCTTCATCTTCAAGAAGAGGGAGAAAGGAGGATAAAAATTGGGAGGAGGATATACTTAAATGTGGCTTCAAAGACAGAACAGCAGTGAGAAAGAGAGACATGCTGGTTACAGTGGAATCCTGAGTTTGCTTATCAAAAAAAAAAAAATGGTAGTGTGCAGACTTAATCAGAAGTGCTGCCTAATAAAAAATGGACCATACCAGATTTTAACCAATAATATTAGCAAGTTCTTCTAATCTACGTAATTACTACAAAGAGGAAACACAGAGGTAGAAGTGTGGGGAAAGATTACAAAAATATTGCTTTACCTATGCTATATTCAGGACTTCTTGCAAAATCTTGTCCAGATGCTATAGATTAAGAATTTGAAATCTAATATGGTTGATAATAAAATAAACCACATAGCTCACTGTTATAAAGGGTTGAGTAAGACATTTTCCATAAGGAAGAATCAAACAAAATTACATAGGCAGTCTGGGCAGAGTTTCAGCTTGTGCAATTTAAGAAGGTTTCCTAGAAGAGGTAACATTTAACAAAAGTCAGAATTTACTATGCACTGGCTTTGTGTACGCAACGTGTTAAGTGCTATACATATATTATCCCATTTTGTTCTCACAAGTACCTTATGAGGAAAAATTGCTTTTCCCATTTTACAAATGACAAAGGAGGCTTAGAGAGATTAAATAATTTCTAATGTTTATGAGTAGTAACCACGCAAATCTGGTTCAAAGCCAGATTTCCTGAGGATGAGTACCTAACCTCTCCATTCTACTGACTTCTGCTTTGCTCTGTTGTTTCTTACCAGGAGATAGGAAGGGTCTAATGGAAGACATGAGGGAATATGTGAAGAAAACAGTGGCTATTTCTATCTGTTTCATGGATTTTAATTAGGGAACACTGTCCAAGGCCTGAGGCTGGCAATGCAGAGTTATAAGGCATAGTCACTTCTACTAGGGAGCTGGGAAACAAGGCAATGAATAAATAATGTCAGGTGAATAATACAGAGTAAGTTGTGACTATTTCATTGATGACTGTTTATTAAGTACCTGCTATATGCTAAATTAATGAGATTGTAAAGATGATTATAATTTATACTTCTAAAACGTTTCTACAACTTATTAGGTAAGATGATAAACGTACATAAACAACTATAATAGAAGGCAGGATATGTTAAGCTCTAGCAGAGAGGATTAGGAAAAACGGGACCAAGAGAGAACATAGGAAAATAGAAAAGCAAGACTGTCATCCACGGCACATGGATCGCTTTATATGCTACTGCTCTATTTTGGGGCTTACCTCATTGATTTTTACCACCACCCATAAAAGTATAGAAATTTACCCTAGTTTCATGCATTAGGCCATGAGGGCATGTGAAAGGCTGTGTTCCACTTCAGAACAAAAACGAAGGCTGTAAGAAGCAGATCTGTCTAACTGCCAAGGCTCTTTTTTTTGAAGGTAGCATTTGACATTTGATAAGAAAGAGAAATAGATATAGAACAGTATAATATACGGACTCCAGGGTAGTCCCCAGATAGTCTCGTCTCCCAATGGTCACACCCTGTGTAGGTCTACGTCATATGGACTCTAGTAGAGAAAGAGTCTGAAAAAAGTGATGTGAAAACATCAGTTGAGAAAATTCAGAAGAGAAAGAGCCACATTTAACAAGAGAGTTGAGTAGAAATTTGCTGAGTCTAGACTGGATACATCGACTCGTTACAGATCAGAGCTGCACTAAAGATATATTATTCATCCCTACCTCTAGTCCTCTACCTAACGATTCAGCGATTTGCATGGGAGTCTGGAGCCTTCTGGCAATGGACTTATGAAATTCAACCATTCATACTTGGGGTTAAGCAACATATGAACACGTTTGGAGGTCTATGGGGATGATGAAAGGAGGATACAAATACATAAGTCTTAGGAGAGGATTCATTCAACTCAAGAAAGGGAAGATTTATCTCAGTGAGCCAGACTCCACCAAAGAGCCTGAGGATCAGACGGGACAAGCGGCTCTCGGAATAAATGCATTGCTTTTGTACTTGAAGCCAGCCAGAATCAGCCACCTGAGTAGTGTCTATTCTTGTTAGGAAAAGAAGTATTATATCTACAAATATTAAAAATAGTTTTATCATCTAACTGTTCCATTCAGCTGGCTGTGAAACCCTGTAAATGAGCAGAACTGTGAGATCCAGGAAAAAAGGAAGAGCGTTCATGTAGACTGGAGAGTGAGCAGCAGAGGTGTCAGAATTAGCGGTGCCAGTAGCAGCCAAAGGGTATGTTAGTGTCCTGGAAATGGGTAACTGCATGAGTGAGGTCCATGGTAATGTGAGATCTCATTCCAGAAGCAGGCACACAGCAGTGCTCCAGGAAAAGACACAAGAAGGAGCCTGGATTGAGCACTGGAGGTAGGGTGACCAGCTATCATATTTTGCTCAGGGATTGAGAAATGTTTTAGAAAGAGGGGCTTTCCACACTAAAATGGGAAAGCCCTGGGCAAACTGGAACAGACTGATCACATAAACCAGAAGGATTTGTAAATAAAGTGTATTACTAATGGGAACCTGCCAAGATTTTAAAGGAGAAAGATTACCTCAAGTAATTGAGGGACAGGGTTGTTCCAGAGAGCCGGTGTTTTGCTGAAGGAAGATAACAAGAAGATGAAGGCCAGGGAACATGAAATGTGACCTCATTTCTATACGGATTTATGAAATCTGGGATAATTTAATCCACCTTCAACTTCCCTCATCTCAAGTCTAAAGAGTTTGTTCACTGACTGGACTGAGGGTATAGTCAGAACTGATTAATACAATTATTACCTAAAAGTGAAAGTCACTTAGTCGTGTCCAACTCTTTGTGACCCCATGGACTCTACAGTCCATAGAATTTTCCAGGCCAGAATACTGGAGTGGGTAGCCGTTCCCTTCTCCAGGGGATCTTCCCAATCCAGGGATCACACTCAGGTCTCCCACACTGCAGGCAGATTCTTTACCATCTGAGCCACCAGGGAAGTCCAATTATTATGTAAAACTATGAGAAATTCTGGTCCATATACAAGACCAAGTCAGAATTAGTAAGCAGGAGTAGAGGTCCAGATGTTATGATAAGTGAGGATGAGGTTTAACCTGAAGCTGCCAAAAACAAGGATTCATGATACGGGGTCAGAGAGATGAGGATTTAATGTAGGGAAACAAGATGAATAGCAAGAAGGCAGCGACCAATTGTCTTGGAAGGAGGGGGCAATCATGGGAAGAATGTTGATAAATTACAAAGAATGAATCAGTTTTTACTTAAGTCTCTTTTAGTAGCCCAGCTATTGATAGTAAATAATTATGTTGCCCTGTTTTAAAGAGTCAGAGGTAGGAGTACAATATGAGTCTCTACTTTGGGGGGAAATCTACAAGTATTATTACACAATGTCTGGGCATATATTAGGCCTTAAGTAAATGCTGGCTTTCTATCTTCATTCTTCCTGAATGAGGGAGAGCACAGCATTTTCCTGAGTTAGATACCTAGTACCTAGCTGATCTGATTCTAGTCCATTCTCCATGCTGCTTCCAGAACTCTCATCTTCCAAAAATAGTACATGACCTTTTAAAAATTCAGTTCAGTTCAGTTCAGTTCAGTTGCTCAGTTGTGTCCGACTCTTTGCGACCCCATGAATCACAGCATGCCAGGCCTCCCTGTCCATCACCAACTCCCGGAGTCTACCCAAACCCATGCCCATCGAGTCGGTTATGCCATCCAGCCATCTCATCCTCTGTCGTCGCCTTCTCCTCCTGCCCCCAATCCTTCCCAGCATCAGGGTCTTTTCCAATGAGTCAACTCTTCGCATGAGCTGGCCAAAGTATTGGAGTTTCAACTTCGGCATCAGTCCTTCCAATGAACACCCAGGACTGATCTCCTTTAGGATGGACTGGTTGGATCTCCTTGCAGTCCAAGGGACTCTCAAGAGTCTTCTCCAACACCATAGTTCAAAAGCATCAATTTTTTCGGTGTTCAGCTTTCTTCACAGTCCAACTCTCTTTAAAAATTACTAGGCATTAATTGCCATTTAAATAATAAGATTCAAAATTCATAGCACCCCAAACCCTTTTTAATCTGATTTTGATGTTCCTCTCCAGTACTGATTTCAGCCACTCCTTATATGCACCTTTAATTATAGACATATCAGCTCTGTCCTCCTTTAAAAATTAAAATCTCCTTCCTGCATTGAAAATACCTTATTTTCAAGACAAAAAAACATGAAATAAGAAAGAACATGAAAGAATAAATTTGACAAATACTATGCAAAATCTACATAAAAAAACTTAAAATACTACCCGGCTACCCAAAATACAAAGAAAATAAAATACTGTATTCTGGGAAGGACTCACATAATCATGCTAATGACTCATCATTTATTCATTCTATAAACTGAATACGCAAATTTCATCTATTATTTTCTTAACTTGATAAATTTCATATGAAAAAAATAAACAACAGTGTCCATGACATTGTTTAAATGCTTGAAGGAAGGGATGGTCCTAATAGATATTAAAACACTAGAAAACTAGAATAATTAAAACAGTGTAGTACTGTTACACATATAGACATATCATTGTGGTTCACAGAAATTCCAGAAATAGTACCAAAATAGATATGAAATTTTAAGTATGTGATTAGTATGACATTGCATCTTGATGAGGGACTGACTCAATAAATGTTGGAATAGGCACCTGTAAAACAATAGAATTGGATTCATAGTTTACTCCTTAATTAACTCCAGATTTAAAACTGAAATATAAACTGCTAAAAATATTAATCAAAGAAATGGAGAATAATTTTAAAAATATTTAAATACTAATTTCTTAGTATTATACAAAGTCCAAAAGTGAAGGGGATAAAATAAACTGCTAAATGCTATTGAGAATTTTAGTAGAAAATCACAATAAAGGAAAATGTGAAACTCTGGAAAGCATTTGTTAATCATATCACAGAAAAACGGCTTTGAGCTCTGTAAATCTATAAAAAATAGTCTACAAGTTCAATAACAATGAGCAAAGGAGCAAGCAGTTCACAGAAAAAGAAATACAAATGGCTCTTAAACATATAAAAGCCTGTTCAACGTCACACATCAAAAAAAGAATATAAACTAAAACTCTCCTAGCCTTCATATTTACCTCTCAAGATTGGAAAAGGTCAAAAAGTTTGATTACACACCGTGTGTTTGCCCAAGTATAGGGAAACAAACCTCACAATTCTCTAGCAGAAGTTTAACTTGGTCTAACTTATGTGAAGAAATAAAAAGAAAGGCAGTCTCTAATAATTTCATTGCTTCCTACATACTTTCAAATTTACAAAAAGAAGACTTACAAAAGTCCAGTAGAATCTATGTAGAATCCTGCTACACCTCCTTTATGCCTTTAATTTACTTTTGTTGGAAATTTGACATAAAGAACCCAATCATTTCAGAAATGGTAGAAATATGATTCACACATGAATTGTCTTTGTAACAACTTTACCAAACAACTTCACTGCCTGGCCCAAGTGGCTTGTTCTGTGCATTTTAACTGTTAAAATCCTCTTTCTTGGGTCTTCTCTGGTGGAACAGTGGTTAAAAGTTAACCTCCTAAGGCAGGGGCTTAGAAGGTTAGTTCAGGCCATCAGGCTGAAGGCCTTAGATGGCTTAGCAGGCTAGTTCAATCCCTGGTTGAGTTAAGATCCCACATTCTTTGGAGCCAAAAAACCAAAACATAAAACAGAAGCAGTATTTTAACAAATTCAATAAAGTCTTTTAAAAAGCTGTTCACATAAAAAAATCTTTAAAAGCAATTTTCTTCCTTTAGTTGATTCCCGATTTCTGGCTTTCATTCTGCCCTCTGAAGTTGTCATAGACTTTTAATTCTACCAATTCAAAAGAGTATAATGCTAGATTTGAAATTATCAATCACCTGTTTTAATAATAAACAGCCCCCCTTTTTTTCAGTCTTCAAACAAACATAGCTAAGGTGCTTTTTCCTTTGGGGAAAGTGGTTGTGATCAAAGCCCCCATCAGTCTTGATTAAGCAGAGATTATTATTCCATATGCCCTTCCTTGCTAGAGTCTGCACAGAGCAGACTCTTCCAGGCTCCTTTATGCATGGCTCACAAAGAAAGCTCTAAGAAGTGGAGACTCATGTTTCACCTGAGGCTGGATGAGCGACTTGCCCAGGGCAGTGCCTTAATCAGAGTTTTTGCGATTTAGCAAGGGAAATGTCAGCTTTGCTTCTACCCCAGGAAGACCCATATAATGAGCAAGTAGAAGGATCTCTTTTGGTGATGGTTACACAAGTGCCTTTGATGATGAGAACAAAGAGATGCAAATGAAAACTAGGGACAGCCTTCTGTCTATAAATGTTTCTGGCATCTGAGATCTTTTTTCTCAGCTTTAGTATCAAAGAAATACATGGAGCAAGAGCCCATGGTCCCTCAGGGGTACCTGGTTACCTGTGGAAGTGACCAGACAGATGCTTCAGGGAAAGATGGAAACTGTAGGAAGTTGATTTTACTGGACCTCCATGGAGATGGGAGGAGTGTTGTTTTTTGTGGAAGGCTGCCAATTAATTCTCCCCACATGACGCAGTTGAATAACTGAAAATGCTAATCAATAATGTCCTTGGAAAGGAAGATCTTTTAGCAAGCTGTGTTCTTCCTGAGCTTATTTCTACTCCTGGGGACAGTTGTTTAAGTAGGTCTTCTTTATATGAACAACTATTTAGTCCAGCTATAGTAGCATTGAAAATAGCAATGAAACAGCGCACTTTTTTCCTTGGAATCTTGGATTTTAAATCTCAGTTATGGGCCTAAGTAAGTTCTCAGGTCAGGCAAAAAAGACTTTATTTGACTATTGTAATAGAAGAAACAGATTGAATTCAACTCTACTGAAACAGAAGGTAGGAGAGGTTTTAGGCATGTGGGTGAGCTTGTGAAAGTAAAGAAGAATTTTAGTTAGGAGGCTGGTCAATGTGATGAGGCCTCTGTGTTCGCTACTTAGTACTTATCAACATTAAGCTCTTATCCTCTCACAGATACTGGAAAACAAGGGTACTATCTTTCATGATGATTACATTTCAAAGGGGTGTCCAGGTCCTTGAGACTCGAAACATTTCTGGGTGTAAATCTGGCAAGGGGGTGGGTGAAGATTTATATCTCAAACGGGCAGAGAAAGGATTTACAATCACAAGTTTTCTGAAATAGATGCTCTAAGAAAGGGGACGTCAGGGACCTATATCAGGAAGAAAACTAAACTTTAGTCAAACTAGGGGGAAACTTAAGGCCATCTTGTTCATTGTAAGGCATTAGGGAGCTCTATCCTCAATTCTTAATGAGTTTAGAGAAGAAAATAATTCTCATTTTGAGGAACTCAAAAGAAGTCAACCTTCCTAACCAAATATGGAAGATCCAGTTTAAAAGCTTAAAGCTGGACTGTGAACACTGCTGAGAACAGTAAAGATTTGGCAAATGAGGACTCCCACCTCTTGGCGGAAAACAATTTCTCACCAGGTGGTACATCCCTGACTCTGTCACCTTACCTAAAACAACTCCATGTGCAGACAGTTAAGTCTTAAGAGACCAGCCTGCAAAGAAAGACCCGGGAAGGAAAGAAACAATTTGTGGGCACCTAAAGTTAGGTGCCTATGCATACTGCTTCATTTAGTTTTATCAGTGAATCTTGAGAATTTATTACTAATCTATGCAGCATATGAGGATGTTGAGTTTTGGGGAGGGTCTGTATTTTGCTCATGGCTCCACAGCTAACACACACCACAATCAGTCCAATTCTTTCTGGTGCTTGAGATATCTCTGTTTTTTGAGTAGGTATGTACGTGTGTGTCCTGGAAAGTGTGGGGCAGGGCAGTAATAGTCCTGTGATTATGCCTTGAGCATTTAGTGATCACAGTAGAGAAGGGACATATAGGCCAATCCACCATCAGTCTGCTCCCCACCCCAAAGACAGTAGAGCCTGGCTCTGTGACTGAGCACTAGATTCACTTTCACTGTTTTCAATGTCTCCTTGCTTGTAATTTCTGCAAAAAAATACTTTGTCTCCTCCCACTTTTTTTTAACTGGTGTTCAGTTGCTAAGTCTTGTCCAGCTCTTTGCAACCCCATGGACTGCACCATTCCGGGTTTCCCTGTCCTTCACTATCTGCCAGAGTTTGCTCAAGCTCATGTCTGTTGAGTCAGTGATGCCATCCAACCATCTCATCCTTTGCCACCCCTTCTACTCCTGCCCTCGATCTTTCCCAGCATCACAGTTTTTTCCAATGAGTGGGCTGTTGGATCAAGTGGCCAAAGTAGAGGAGCTTCAGCTTCAGCATCAGTTCTTCCAATGAATATTCAGAGTTGATTTCCTTTAGTATTAATTGGTTTGATCTCCTTGAGTGCAAAGGACTCTCAAGAGTCTTCTCCAGCACCACAATTTGAGGGCATCAATTCTTCATTATTCACCCTTCTTTATGGTCCAACTCAATTTTCTGTTCACAACTACTGGAAAAACCATAGTTTTGACTACATGGATTTTTGTCGGCAAAGGATATCCCTGCTTTTTAATACACAAAGTTTGTCATAGCTTTCCTTCCAAATAAAGAATGTCTATATTTTGTATTTATTTAAATTGAGTTTTTCTTCTTTTTTGTTTTTAGGAGCTCTTTAAGTATAAGGATGTTGGCTCTTCTGTTTTTTTTTTTTTTCTATAATATTGATTTCCTTAAGCAAAGTTACAAAATATGTAGTTGAATACATTACTGTTTCTTACAATTACTTCTAGATTAAATCATATTTAAGATTCCCTCACTTAGAGATTGTGAAGGAGTGCATAGATCTTTCTTCTTATACAATATAATTTTATATTTAGATTTTTGATCAGTTTGCCTTTGCCCTGTGTGCGGTATACAGTATGAGAGATAGATCTAGATTTATCTTTTTTCTCACCTGACTATTTGTCCTAACACAATTTCTTAAAACGGTTCTCTTTCCTCCCTTAATTTGAGATGCCACATTTATAATATCAAATGGCCACATACACTTTGGTTTATTCCTGATTTTTTGTTGTATTTCTTTGATATCTCTTTTTGATTCAATAACTGATGTATATTTAAGGAATTTGCATCTGCTGAACAGTGAAGAAGTCAGCAGCATCTGTTCCAAACTGGCCTGGAATCCCTTGAGGACTGAGCCCCAGGGCACAGTTTATATCAACATTATGCTGGATATTTGTTAAAACTTTAGATTCCTGTGCTCTGGTTCCTAAGAAAATCAGAATCTTTGAGGACAGGGTGTTGGGGAACATATATCTTTTAAATAATAAAAACTTGTTTTTTTCCCAAAGATAAATATCCAAATATTTTAATCCATTTTGTCTATCATTTTTTTATATATCAATAATTTTTGTCAGTCATTTTTAATAATGAATTATTTTTCCCTGTGATGAAATAGTTTATTTTTATTTTTTCTTATTTTCACTTGGAGGATAATTGCTTTATAATGTTGTGCTCTGCTATACAACAATGCAAATCAGCCATAAGTATATGCATAGATAGATAGATAGATAGATATGTGTATGTATATATATATATCTCCCCTCCCTCTTAAGCCTCTCTCTCTTCCCCACCCAGTCCCACTCTTCAAGGTCATCACAGAGTGTCAGGCCGGGCTCCCTGTGTTATATAGCAGCTTCCACTAGCTATATATTTTACACATGACAGTGTATATGTCAGTGCAACTTTCTCAAGTCATCCCACCCTCTCTTTCCCCTGCTGTGTCCACAAATCCCTTCTCTACATATGTGTCTCTATTCCTGACCTGCAAATAGGTTCATAAGTACCACTTCCCTAGATTCCATATATATATCTTTATATATGATATTTGTTTTTCTCTTTCTGACTTTACTTCACTCTATATAACAGGCCATAGATTCATCCCCCTCAGTCAACTGATCCACACTTGTTCCTTTTAATGGCTAAGTAATATTACACTGTATACATGTATCACAACTTCTTTATCCATTCATCTATTGATGGACATCTAGGATGCTTCCATGTCTTAGCTATTGTAAATAGTGCTGCAATGAACATTGGGGTACATGTGTCTCTTTGAATTATATTGTTCTCAGGGTATATGCCCAGTAGTGGGATTGCTGTGTTATATGTTATTTTTTAATTTCTGTTTTTTTTTTTTTTTAAGGACCAAGGGCTTCCCTGATGGCTCAGATGGTAAAGAATCTGCCTGCAATGCAGGAGATCCGGATGCAATCCCTAGGTCAGGGAGATCTTCTGGAGAAGGGAATGTCAAACCACTCCAGTATTCTTGCCTGGAGAATTCCACAGACAGAGGAACCTGACAGATTACATGGGGTCACAAAGAGTCAGACACAACTGAGTGACTAACACTTAAGGGATGACATTTAAAAATAAGCTTACCAATCAATTTTCAGGTAAGGTTTAGAGGTGGAAAGAAGGCAAATTCAAACATTTTTCTAATGTGTATCCATTTCATCCTTTGTTTGTGTAAATGCACAGAAAAGCATTTCATTTCACTGTATAAGTTGAAAGACCAGGAAGGAGCTATTATATCTCAAAATGCAACATCTTTTTTGACCACTACCCAAATCAACAGGTATGATTTCCTTTGGTATCCCTTAATGATGGAGTCACAGGCAAGACTGAGGTAGTCCAGGCAGGAGAGTTAGCCAAGTGGACAAAACCAGGAGGATTAAGTGATTATTTGAATTCCTCTGTCTCAGTTTTGGCCAAAGTATTTTTATCTTCATCAACACATGAAGAATGCCTAATCTGTACATCCAGAAAACCAATGCCAGATGGATAGGAGTCATTGCGCTAACATGTTCACTAACCATATTTAGAATCAACAAATAAAGATAAGTTATTTTGCTTGTAAAATCATAACAAGGATGAAAACAGAACCAATCATGGGAAAGCAGTTCCTCACTAAAGGGCTTAAGAGCCCAGGATTTCTGTAGTTCAATGTCCCTTGCTCCTGCTTCAGGGTGCATGAAGTCCCTCTGCTTGTCTAAAGCTTGAAGTCTGGCTGAAGCTCATGGACATTTCTTTAGCTAAAGGCTCAATATAGGAATTTATCTGCAGTGGCTGTCTAATTGCTGGGGATGGAGAAAGATCATCCTTCCTCCAAGATGCTTAATGAAACAATTTAGAGACACACCTAGACTAGACATTAAGGTTCTGTAGCCATTTTTCATACTCTGGAAGAATGTTTAAATGGTTTATTTTCAAGAGGAAAACTTATGAAAATTTTGAAATATACATAATTTTGACATATTATTGAAATATTTTCCATTAAAATGAAAATATAAAAAACATTGAAATATGAATATTTTCATATTCAATGTCAAATAATTCTATAAAAGTTATATGCAATTTAGATTACTTTTTTGGTTTACAATTATATAGAAACCAGTACAAAAGTGGAAATCAAAAGAATCAGGCTATTTTTCAAGAGTTACAGAAATTAGAGTCAAAGAGAAATTCTCATTTGTCTTTCCTTTAAAAAGGATCTAGCATTTCTTAGAAGGTATAATGCCAGACAAGTTTCCTGCCACAGCACGAAGAAAGAACAACCTCTCATCCCTAATCTTCTTCATAGAAGTGGAGATGATGGGACTTCCTTGGTAGTCCAGTGGTTAAAGCTTCACCTTCCAATGCCAGGGGTCATGGGTTTGATCCCTGGTCAGGCAGCTAAGATCCCACATGCCCCAGGAGTGAAAGAGCAAAATAATATTGTAACATTAAACATTAATTATTAATGTTAAATATTATAACATTAAATATTAATATTAAAACAAAACAATAGTGTGACAAATTCAACAAAGACTTTAAAAATGGTCCACATCAAGAAAATCTTTTTGAATAGAAAGAAAGGAATGGACATGGTGATGCTTATGGTAGATTGCAATCAGAGTAGTCAGATTCAAAGAAAGCATAGACGACTTTGATGTACAGGAGGATAACATAGTGGATCAGTGGTAAAGAATGTGCCTGCCAATGTAGGAAACATGAGTTTGATCCTTGAGTCAGGAAGATCCCCTGGACTAGGAAAATGGCAACCCATTACAGTATTCTTGCTTGGGAAATCCCGTGGACAGAGGAACCTGGCAGGCTATAGGCCTCGAGGTTGCAAAAGAGTTGAACACAGCTGAGTGACTAAACAACAAACAACAATAGTGGGATAAAGGTCCAAAACTTCCATGTGAGGAGAGGAGAACCCAAGGGGACTCAGAAGAAATAAAACTGAGGACTGAAAAGAGGAGGTTTATCCTCAGGGTCTCAGTACCATGGTTGTCAAGGGTCAGCGGAATGGTGGAGGGTGTGGGACCAGGAGAAGTCCCAGAAGTCTGTGTGGTGGTTTTCTAGGGTATACTGTGGAGGAATAAGGACAAGAACATAGACACAGATATGTAAGAGACAAAGCTGTTTAATCACAAGTACAATACAGGTGCTGACCAAGGAGAATAGCAGACTTCAGCACTAGTGCCAGTAGGACCTTGGGACCACAAATGTGTTTGGCTGCTGGATTTGTGGGGGATCTGTGGGGGATTCTAGGGGGAAGTTTGCAAGAGTAGAAGGACCCTTGAAGGCTCAGGGCAATAGCTAGCTCTTTGCCAAATGTATAGTAGTATTTCAGTAATTGTTTTGGTCACCAATATAGCTCTCTGATATATTCAGGCAGACTATCAGAGTATCAGAAGACACACATGCTCTTCTGTGCTGGCATATGCTGTGAATATGAGTATACAACGCCACAAAGGGGCTAAGATACTGTTATACCTGTGTGTTTCAGAAGATGTTGGCCAAAGGTGACATAGATGAGCCATTAGATTAAAAAATTCCAGATTAAAACTGAATTTTATTCGCCAAGAGTAACAGCTCACACAATTCCAAAATGTGTGAGCTACAAGATACATGAATTGACAGAAAAGAAATTCTAAAACAAATCTGGACACTTGCTTTCATTTGTGCAACACTCCATTTTTCAATGATACAATGTACTCAAAACCAGCTTAAAAACTCAAATCAACTCCCCTGGGGTCTCAGTGGTTGATCACAAGTAGCAAGGGGGTATTTAGTTTTGACCTTTACTGCAATTTCCATCCTATCTTTATATTATGCCATGTATTTCCACATAGTTCATTGTCTTTGTTCTTATGGATAACACTATGAACTACTTTAAAAATAAGAAAACACAGGACCCTTATTGAAACTTTCTTAGCTCATCCTATTTTATCATTGGAATAACACACTGAGGTAGGCATTTTACATTTAAGAATATTTAAGGATTTGAAGATGTTTTGTAAATAAGGGGAAGAACCAGGGTTGGAAACCTGCTTGTCTGATTCTTTTTCTGTTACTCCCTGCCAGGAGCTAGACTATTTCAATGTTTTGTGACCCATGAAACCTAGAGTGATCTTGACCTAGCACCTTCTAAGTGCTCCATAATCTAGGGCCTTTTCTAAAAGATAGAAACTTCTCAATCTTCAGGGTAATTTCTGAGCATTTTAGTGTTAGTCTTCATTGCTGATTGTAAATGTCCATTCTATCATCCCTGGTGTATTAAGTATATTAAGTACTACACCTAATAAATCATCTGTTGGTCTACAAACTGAAGAGGAGCAAAGCTCTAAAGAATGTATGTGTACAGGGTGTCTATAAATTCAAACTCATGTCCACTGAGTCGGTGATGCCATCCAACCATCTCATCCTCTGACGTCCCCTTCTCCTCCTGTCTTCAATCTTTCCCAGCATCAAGGTCAGCATCATCCTCAGGCACTACACTTAATATATCATCTGTTGGTCTACAAACTGAAGAGGAACACAGCTATAAAGAATGTATCTGTACGAAGTGTCTATAAATTCCTCACAGAGGTGAGTCCTTATGACTGGAGTGAGGCTGACCAGGGACAAGGAGAAATGCTTCTAGTGAGAGAGACGTTGAAAACAGACCCAAGGTGACAATAAGTATGGGTGGAGATACCAATGAGCTTGTCTTGTTACCCTAGCATGAAATATCCCTGCTGAATAGTGGGGAAAAAATGATCAAACTCTATGTAGTATTAAATTGCAGAGGACATATGACATGATATAAACTTACATGAATTAATGTGAAACAAGCTTGGTGTTCTACGTAACTGTTTATGTTACCTGTAGCCCTGAAGCTATACGTTTTGTACGATTTAATTCATTCACTCTGTTATATTCCAGAGAACTATGCCAGAAATCTTGATTAGTGGCCTATGTTTATCAGCTGAAAATCAGTAGTTTTCTTTGGGGTGAGGTGGGGGATGGGGCCTATTCAAGCAAGTTCATCCTCCTCAACAGGCTTGAACCTTATGTCTGAACCTCATTTCTCTCTGTGTCCTTATAATGCTTTCCAAAGTGAAACTGACATGAAGTGAGGGCACCTCGTCCCCTTTCGCTGCCAAAGCCTCGTAGATCCCTTTGAATTTCCTTACTGCTCGCTCATTTCACAGAAGGTTTCAAAGGGCTTCTTGGGAAACAGCCTTCCTGCCACATCTTGTTGACCTGCTCTCGTTTTGTGGCCACACTTTTCAAAAATCATTACCTCCTGTGGAAACAAATTCATCATAAGCCTCTTGCAATATACCTCCAGCCATGACACTTTTGGACTGACATTTATTCACAGATTGACTATAAATAGGCAGCAATTTACACCCAATTAGATGTGGAGGAGAATCTGGGGTTGCAGGAGAATTTCCACTCACTCAGTATGCAGGGTCTGTGTGATGGCTGAGTGACTGATGTTGCTGCCATTTGCTAAGATTCTCTCTTATTTAATTTCCATTCAGACACTCTTAATTTGAGCAGAGCCTTGGGAATGACTTAAGACAGGGTAATTAATTGGAGCATAGCATCTTTGAGAAAAAAAAGGCAAAATTATTTACTCCTTTTCTTTTTAGAAATGCCTGAATAATGAGAACATATTATCATCATTTAACTTCCCCCAAATTCTTATTAATTTATTCTTATTAAATTAAAATCACTAGGGCTATGTCTTCCCTAACTAAGAAAATGTAATCCAAATATTAAGCTGCATACTTTGGTCACCCCTAAGAATCACAGATTAGTTTCAACTTGGGCTGGGTAAAATGAGTTGCTGGCTTTGGAGAATGGATGAAAAAGACATGTAATAGTCAATGAGGGGGGCTTTGATCATACAGCATCTAATAACTGCTGTTCAAAAAATCTCATTTAAAATGAGAAAGTTGAATCCCTAAGCTTCCACAAGACCTAACAGTGATTAGCTCAAATGAATCTAAACTGCTGCTAAGAATTGATTATTATGGGGAGAAATCTGAAGAGAGTTTTTATCAAATTAAGGCAAGGAATAGTGTTATTCAGCCTAAACAGAGAAAGGAGACATTTATTTAATCCAATAGTTTCAGAAAGGATTACATTTCTATACACATATAGAAATCATGTGCATTTTTAGTTTATGAAGCATTAAAATGGAAAAAGAATTGCTCAAATTGCACCAAACCCAGTTTTATCATGCCAGAGACATTTTGAGATCTTGTAGAACAGTCCTTTTCAAATTTTAATGTCCATCCAGTCACCTGGGGATCTTGTTAAACTGAAGATTCAGATTCAGTAATCTGAGGAGAAGCATGTGATTCACATTTCTAGAAACTTGCCTCTTGACGCGGATTCTGCTGGTTCTTGAATCACCCATACTTTGAGTAGTGAAGTTTTAGAGCATCTGGGTCATGATTACGAAAATCAGTTACCATTGTATGGGGGTAAGCTAGCTAATACTGTGTGATGATTTATATAATATATGATAACTAGTGCTGTGATATAGCCATTGACACAAAGAGAGAATAGTTTCAAAAGTAAAAAAGCTAGGAGATAGAAGATACTACTGTCTAATCTCGCCTCTACTACAAATGAACATTCCTAATATATGTGTAGTACTTTGCATTTTGCAGATTAATTTTAGCTAGTATATGTCACATGGTTTTATGTTGATCCTCTAAAAACCCTATGAAATCAAGCAGGCATTTTACTTTCATTTTCCTTATGAATATCCTGAAAGTAAAATTTGATGTGATTTGCACAGTTTTGCATTATCATTCAGCAAGAAAGCCGTGACTCAAACTAATGTCTCCTGACCACAAGTACACTGTTCTTTCTACTAGCAGTAATTTTGCATGAAACATATAACTTCTCTAGTCCTTCTCTTATTTATGAAAAGGATGATCCAGGTTCAACTAGATCAGTGGTTATTAACTCTCACTGTGCAACCAAATTACCCTGGGAGCACAAGAAATCATACCAGTGAGATCTCCTTCAGTGCAGAGTCTTCAGAAATGAGGCCAGGGTACCATTTGTTTACATCTTCTAAGCTGATAAGTTGATTCTGATATGAGTGATGACTGAGAACCAAATGTATTAGATATTCACGAAAGCATTTTTCAAGGTAAGCCATGTTCCTTTCTTCTTCAGGAAAATCTACCATGACTTTGTTAAGAAAGGTGAAATTGTGATTTAGCAAGCTTTTACTTTTTGTCTTATTGCATAGGACTCAAAAATTTAGGTAGATTTCAGCTGATGCCTTTAAAAAAGATCCCTTTCACTCAAACAAGTGAAGGTTCAGTTTGCTCCCTATATCGACACTCTATGCAACATCAGTATTTCTGAGTTTCCTATTTTTCCTTTGAACTTGGCCCTGAATAGTTAGGCTTTTACTCGGGCTCTCATTGAAGTGAATGTCTAAATCCTTCTGGTTGCTTTCTGGCATGATTGTTTTCTTTGTGGCCACTGTGACTTGAAGGAGGATTTAGACTCAAAGTAAACATACCTGGATTACCTGAGATTTCTGTGTCAGAAACTGGTAACATGAGCAGTTTAGAAATAGTCTCTTCTCAAGAGTTAAAATTTCAGTGCTGAGTCTCCCTGATGCAAATTTTGAAAAAGCTCAGGTTGTTGAAAGCAGATGGTTGTTTTTCTTTTACAGAATCTTTGGCTTTTTTTTATAGTTGTCACAAGATCAAGGGGACAGAATTAGTCAACAGCTTTCCCTCATAGTTTCCGTTCTGTTGATCATTTTTCAAAAGTTGAAGAGACAGGAGGAAAATGAAGGCCTTGAACATTTGGGAGGATCCAAGGGGCGGGGGGGTTAGGCCTTTCTAGGGGTAATTCTTGATTACCTGTAATCTAAGAGGGTTCTCAATAAAGCCATAGCTTCCTGAAGCATCTCTATTCTGAGTGATGTCACTGTATCAGTAATGCATCTCTGAGTTTCTCTAGCAGGGTTCGGGGTTTGAGGCATAACAGACCCAAAACAGCTTCTTTAATTTTGGTAGTGGAAATTTAATTGCATATATGTTAATAGTATCCTTGAAAGGATATTATGCAATCCAAGTCTTGATTCCCAAACTTTCTAACGTGAATTTTCTATAACCAGGCAGTTTATTCAATGAGGAAATAAAATGCATACTGTTCAAAGATGACTACAATGCCAGTTTCCTGGGGTAGATGGTACAGAATAATATTTTTTACAGCAGATCATTAATCTTGTTGTTCCTTACTGTTTTAGTCTGATCACTCAGTCTTTCTTGCACTATTTATTTGAGTGGATTCATGAAGTCCAGAGATGCTTGTTTCATTTAAGTTTACTATGAGATTTTTACACCCTGTGGAGAATTCTCTGGTTGTCATTATAAAATACACTTTTATTCACCCCAAGCAGAATGGTCCTGTAACACCCCATTGCCTTTTCTAATTTCTAGAGTTTCTTTTTCATTCTTACAACATCTTTAATAGCATCATTCTTGAACCCCATTGACTCACGGAGAGCAGAATCATTTTGTTTGGGAGATTCCAGATGTATTTCCTGCATCTCACTCCCTGATAAACAGTCTTGTCTGAGCCCAAATGTGCCTGGCCTCTCACAAAGCATTTGGCTACCACTGTTCTGGGGAGATGGTTACTGCATTCACAGGGTACTGGAAATTTCTACCGTCCCATTAACTCCCTTATTTGTATCTTAGAACTCTATTTTCTAGTGTTCCGTCTCTGCAACTTGTTGCCATTTCCCCACAGAGAAAAGTATGGAGTCAGCGACTGATATTTAAAAAAAAAAAAAAAAAAAAAAATGGTAGCAAAGCAATTGCTCTCATTTGGAATTAAAAATATTTAACTAAAATTTGCAAGAGCACTCATCTGGTAGCATTAGAGCCAATTACTCATGTGCATGTTGAATGGGCCTTCCCAATTCAAACTGTGCAGTAACTCTCTCTTTATGAATGAAGGTAAACACATCTTTGTAGTAAGTTGGAGGATCTAATTTTTAACTCTTCCTGTGCCAGTCTGAAGGCTGGACTGATATAAAATGTAATGTGCTTAGTTGTTCAGTTGTGTCAGACTCTTTGTGACACCATGAACTGTAACCCGCTAGGTTCCTCTGTCCATGGGGATTCTCCCAGGCAAGAATACTGGAGTGGGTTGCCATGCCCTCCTGCAGGGGATCTTCTCAACCCAGGTATCGAACCCAGGTCTCCTGCATAGCAGGTGAATTCTTTACTGTCTGAGCCACCAAGGAAATCCATAAAATGTAATAGCAGTTTGAATATAAAAAATGAAGTGAGGTGAAAGTCGCTCAGTCCTGTCCAACTCTTTGCAACCCCATGGACTATACAGTCCATGGAATTCTCCAGGCCAGAATACTGGAGTGGGTAGCCTTTTGCTTCTCTAGGGGATCTTCCCAACCCAGGGACTGAATCCAGGTCTCCTGCATTACAAGCAGATTCTTTACCAGCTGAGCCACAAAGGAAGCCCAAATAGTTAAAAAAAAAAAAAAAAAATAGTAGGCATTTAATTTTTATAAGGGGAAAAATTCAGATAGCAGGGTCTACTGACAGATGGTGTCACATATTTATTTCATCTTTGGTGTATTTGCTCTTTTGTAAGGGTTTAAATCACAGTGCAGTCTAGGTTAGAATGATTTGGAGATTGGTTTTGTCCCAGAATTAAATATTTGCTAGGAGAATGAGAGAGAAAGTTAGTTTTATTGGGTTTTTATTTTCTGTTCTTTCAGATCTAAGCTCCAACCACCTTGAATCCATATTTTGTTTTAAGGGTCTGAATTTTATGGAGATCATGAAGGAGGCCTTGTGCTTTATGGTTTCTTACAGTGTTTGACCAGTAAGATCTCATGGCAGGACGTCAGGAGGGTAGAAGGTAGACTTTTATGTCCCCTGGCTCCCTTCCTGGCAGGCTGGCCCTAAGATAGCTGTGTTTTTTCAAGGAATGTCCTTTCATGACCCTCCCTACAAGACTCTCTCCATTTAGTGCTGGGGACCTCTTTTCCTCTCCTTCTTCTGCCTTAGAGGTGACGTGACTAGTTTTGTGGTTCTGTACAATCCCTTGTAATTTTCTTATAAATATGAGGGTGCTATGTTCTGTAGAGACCTTGAGTGATTCACGAGGATTAATTAACAGGTTTTAGTAGGTGGGCTATGTGTTTGTCTTATCTCTAAGCTTAAGGTGAGGGAGTCTATTAATCATATACAACCTCCAACCTTTAAGAAAAATGGATTTGCAATACAAACGGCAACTAACATGAATAGTGAGTGGAGAGTGATAAGGAGAGGCAAGAATGTATATATGTGTAATATTTAAGGATGATTGATATTCAGTTGATAGGCCTTCATGCAACCATATAGCTGCTTATAAATGACTTTCACTTTAATTGCCAGGAAACTGTAGTATTGAAAAGTGTTTTGAATATCACCCTAGTTTCACTGATACATATTTTTATTAATATTATTCATATGGATAAATTGATAACTTGGTATACTGTTTTTTCTTTTTCTTCATCTGAAGATTGACAGAGAAGAGCATTAATCAAGCTTCAGGAAGCTATAGCTTTCAACTTGGTTCAGCATCCATATGTAAGAAAAAATCCACTTGCAAAATATATTACATGTGAACTGAAAAAAAAGTAAGCCATAATAGCTTTATCATGAAACTCCCAATATTTAACACTTAGAGAGATTTCTATGAACTAGGCAGTCACTTGCATCCATCATGAGCAATCTCTTATTTAATCCTTCTCAACAAATGCTGAATACTATTATATTCAAGTTTTTCAGTAAAAGAATATAGGGCTTAGATAGGCTTAACTTGCCCCCAAACATGCATTTAATTGGCATCCAATTGGACTTTGATCTGAGGACTCTCCAGTTTCAAAGCCGAAGTTCTCAACCATTACGAAAACCGCTTCCCTGAACTTTTCTATAGCTTCAAGCAATTCTTATGTTTTTGTACAACAGTGATCAAAAAAATTTTAATGATCATTAATTAAAGTAGGAAGAATTACTTGTAATTGCATTAGTATATGCTTATTTCTTGACATTGTCACTTAAATTGGCTCAGTAGATGCTTTTATAATTCCTATTAAATATAAGATATGGAGTCCCAGCACAAACTGAAGGGGCAGCTGTGGGAATGTTAGGACACATGTGAGGAGAATTGTAATAAAATAATTGGCAGAATTATTTAATTAAAAATCTGTACTCAGAAGGGAAATTAGATATTGTTTGGTCCAATCCCTTCTTTTATATAATAATGAAATGGAAACTTAAGATAGTTCAGTGACCTCCCAAAGGGCACTGTGAAAATATATGAGGACAGTTGGTAAGAAAAGGCTTCCTACAATGATTCCATTAAACAGAAACCAATTTATTTTAATAAGCTTAAAAGAAAAGTGATTTTAACAAATGAGGGTAAATATCACTAAATTAGTATCTTTGATTTTCCTCTACTCCCACTTTTATAATTAACATACTATACTCTATAAGGTTAAGGTGTTCAGCATAATTTGACTCACACGTATTGTGAACTGATTACCACAATAAGTTAGTTAATATCTATCATCTCATACAGGTACAGAAAAAAGAAAAGAATGAAAAAAGTTTCTTTTCTCATGATGAGAACTTGTTAAGATTTACAGTCTTAACATTCTATAAATATATCATACAGCAGTGTTAACTGCAATCACCATTGGTATGTTAAATCCTTAGTACTGATTTATTTTATAACTGGAAGTGTATACCTTTGACCACCTTCATCCAATTTCCCTTCCCCTCACCTACCTCCTCTGATAACCACAAATCTTATCTCTTTTTTAAGAGCTTTTTTCTTTTTTTAGATTTCAAATAGAAATTAATTACAGTATTTATCTTTCTTTGACTTATTTACTTAGCATCATGCCCTCAAAGTCCATCCACGTTGTCACAAATGGCATCTGCTGATAGACTCTTAGGTTGCTTCCATGTCTTTGCTAATATAAATAATGCTATTATGAACATGTGGGTGTGGAAGACTCTTAGTCATCATGACCTGGTTTCCTTTGGAAAACCCAAAAGAGGAACTGATGGATCATATGGTGGTGGTAGTTTTATTCACTGTCATGGCTGACTGTTTGCAACCCTATGAACTGTAAGCTGCCAGGCTTCTCTGTCCACAGGGTTCTCTAGACAAGAATCCTAGAGTGGGTTGCCATTTCCTTCTCCAGGAGATCCTCCCAGCCCAGGGATAGAACCTGGGTCTCCTGCATTGCAGGTGGACTTGACGGAGCCACCAGAGAAGGCTTGGATCGTATGGTAGTTTTATTTATTTATATTTTTAATGAATATCCACACCGTTTTCCATAGTGCCTGTACCAATTGCAATACCTCTATAAGGGCAAAAGGTTTTCCCTTTCTCCACAACCTCATCAGCATTTATTATATCTTGTCTTTTTTATGAGAGCCATTCTAACAGACCTAAGGTGATAGCTCATTGTGGTTTTGATTTGCATTTCCCTAATGATTAGTGATGTTTAGCACCTTTTTGTGTACCTGTTGGCCATTTATATACCCTTATTGAAAAATGTCTTTTCAGGTCCTTTGCCTGTTTCTAAATTGGATTATTTGATTTGTTGCTATTGAGTTTTTTTAATATATCTTGGATATTAACCCCTAGTCAGATATATCTTACGCAAATATTTTTTCCCACTCTGCAGGTGTTTTTTTTTTTTTTTTTTTTTTTTTTTTTTTTTTTTTCTTGCTGTGCTTAAGTGCTTAACAAGTTTTTTTTAATGGAGCATTTAAGATTTTCTGTACATAAAATAATGCTATGTGCAAATAGAGACAGTTTTACTTTGTTTTTTACAAATATGATCCCTTTATTTTTCTTTTTCTTGCCTAATTGCTCTAGCTAGGATTTATAGCACTATATTGCATAGGAATGGTGTGACTGGGCATCCTTCCCCAATTTTTTTTAATTAATGAAATTTAGTTTCTAAATAAAACTGTGAGCCAGTTTATAGAAAAAGGCAAATGAGATGTTTATTTTTTGATAAACTTTGATGACATGGTTATAAATATACTTTTTATTAAATTATATATATGTGTTTTATCAATTTTCCTTTAACATTTAATTTATTACTCTGTTGAAGCACCTACTCTGTTATTATTTATGTGGATTTATTTTCTCAGTTGTTATATAATAGAGTGCTACCTAACCTGAATTTTTCATTAATCTAGAATTCAAGAAACAGCAATCACATCCAAAATTCCATTTTGGGACTTCATAAAATGCTGCATCTTTACAAGATTTGATATTTTACTTTGTTATTAATTTGAATTATATTTTAAATATATTGGTAAATACAGAAGAGACCTACTTACAGATATTATGCCATAATATGGGATATAAAGATAGTATCTATTATTATGTGTGGAGGGGTGTGTAAATAGAAGCTAATTTTAAAACTGGCCAGTCAGTGATGTATATTTTTATTTATAATATTTTAAACCCCTTTATTGAAAAATGGTTAACATTCAAAAAGCTGTACATATTTAATGCATACAGCTTACCAAGTTTGGAGATAAGTGTATGCATGCATGTGTGCTAAGCTGCTTTAGTCATGTCTGACTCTCTGTGACCCTGTGGGCTGTAGCCCACCAAGCTACTCTGTCCAAGGGTTTCTCCATGCAAGAATACTAGAGGGTGTTGCTGTGCCTTCCATGACTACAACTTATACTATAAACATATTCCTCCTGTTCAGAATTTTCCTTCCCTGTTCTTTAACATGTTGTTTGTGATAAGAAAGTGTAACATAAGATCTACTCTTGTAGTAAATTTTAAGTATGCAATATAATGTTGTTAACTATAGACTCTGTGTTATACAGTACATCTCTAGGACATATTTATGTTGAAAAGCTGAGTTCTTGTACCCTTTGAATAATATTTCTTCTTTTCTCCTTCACTTCAGCCCCTGGCAACCACCATTCTACTCTCTGTTTCCATGTGTCTGACTAATTTAGATTCCTCATATAAGCGGTACCATATAGGTTTGTCCTTCTGTGTCTGGCTTATTTCATTTAATGAGCATGATGTCCTCCAGGTTCGTCCATGTTCTCACAAATGGCAGTATATCTTTCTTTTTTAAGGCTGAGTGCTTTTCCATTATGTATGTACCACGTTTTCCTTACCCATCCATCCATTGATGGACATTAGTTTGCTTCCATGTCTTGGCTATTGTGAATAACATATATGATATTTGTTTCTTCATGTGAGTTTGTCACTTTAAGGACTTGAAAATGTTTTATTGGATAATAAGGATGCCTTTAAGAATACGTGTCCTGATCGGGATTGGGAATACATGTAAATCCATGGCTGATTCAATAAAAAAAAAGAAAAAAAAAAAAAAAGAATACGTGTCCTATAAATTAGATCATTTCATAAATATTGTGTGTTTACTATTTATACCACAACACTTATGTGCATTTATATACATGTTTGAAATGGAGGTCTTTATAAATCAAAATGTCTATTAAAAATATAAACTTCAGGTAATTTTGTATATTTGAGGATCAAACATTAATTTTTAAAATTGTTCTCAATATGTAGCAATGTCTATTTGTATTTTATCACTGTGTTTCTATTCCTCAGTATAGTTAATGAGTAAACAGTCTCTATTTTTATAGCTGTTTCTATTGCTTTTGCAAGTACATTGATCACAATGTTCATTAATGTTGACATTGGATAATACTTAGCCTTAATTTTTCTTTTTTTTGGCTTAAATTTATAGCAAAAATGCGAAGATATTTAACTATTAATGTTGCTACTAGCAGAAGTTGTTTAATTATATAATACTGTGGTTCTCTTGTTCTCTTTCTGAATTCTGTTAAAAAGAAAAACAAAATTAAAATCCTCCAGTATTTTTATGGATGTCAGTTATTCCTCAAAATTTTCAGACTAACATTTACTCAAATGAAGTGTAGGTTTAATATCTTTCATTTCCTTTTAAGATATCAAAACAAATTTCCCAGAAGCTGAATATCAAATTAATGCTACATAGTTTCTTTATTTCATTTCCTCTCTTTAGCGTTTTTCAAGGATGTAGATATATATACGCCTTAGTGTATGTGTGCACAAACATGGACACACTCATGTAATATACACATGGAATAATGTACTAAAACATCTCTGACTTGCTTTTAAGCCCATTGATTTTGGAAATAAAATTTGTTTGTAGCATGGCTGTGACTGACTGTCAAGGAACATTTTGAGTGAAAATGTTGCCAATCTAGACTATTATTTTTATTTGAACTCTCACCATTGCGCTGCTCATAATCTTATTTTTTATATACAACGAAAACAGCAGACCTGGCCTTGGAGCAAGTCCATTCTATTTCTGTTGCAGCAAATTCTCTCCTCATTCCTGCCAGCTCATAGAGTATTCATAAAGTATGTTTCATATTCTTACCAATGACTCATAAATATAGGGAGAAAAGGAAGTCAGAAGATAGCAGGTCTCTTCCAGGGGCGTGACCTACGGCCCAGAGGGGCACTCAGTCATGCATTTTGACTTTGGTAATTGAATGCTATATCCATTTCACTGCCACATTCTCAATAAAAAATGTGGCATCATAGCCAAACATTCATTGGATGAAATTGCTAAGTCTTTTAAATAACCTCACACCAAGGAATAAATGTATCAGATAAAAATAAAACTAGTGATCCTGATTTTGCTCTTCATTATATTTTTATTTCTGAAATGGTAATTTCTATATTTTAGCCATGTTCCATTTATTATTAGTAGAAGTGTATTGTGGGAACCTGGGTATTTCTATCAAGGACATAACTGACTCATTTTCAACAGTTAAAAAAAATGCTGATATATATTTTCCCCTTTCATGGCATTATTGAAACCTGTGTGGCTAAACAAATTAACAACTATTCTCAACAGACTCATTTGGAAGATAGAGCCTGTTCACTGAGCAATAAGAAAGCCATGGGGAATATAAACTGAGGATTTGAGAAAAGAGGCATTTCACAGCTAATTGTTATCAATTGTTAGAAAGCATATTTTATAGAAATAAAAAATAAGATGTATTTTCCTACTGTAACAAACCTACCTTTCTTCCACTTTACTCTATAACTCACCTCCTTCTTGCAACTTATGCCCTTGCTCCTGAAAATTTAGGTAGCAGATAGGGCTTGAACACACAGCCCATAGAGATTGATGGTAGCAGTGGTGGGGCGGAATTTTTGAACTTCTTAGAAGCCCACACAGAAACATAAAAAGGAGCTAAACCACAAAATCAAAAAGCCATGAACACTTACAATAAATCTAGGTACAAGTTATCCTCAAAAACCTCAAACTTGATGGTAAGGGAAAACCATCAATAGTTACAAATTTTCTTTGCTATCAGAAAGCAAAGCAGTGCAATAGGGATTATAATAAATCTGAAAACAAGACAACCCCTACAGTAGCCAAACCAAGTGTACTGAAAGAGTGGTGGGCTAATTTGAGAATGACAGCTGAAATTGAAGAAATTTGCTCACTCTGATAGTGAGTGAGCAGATAGGATCCTCAGGAAGACTTGAAGAGGATGAATCAGTCTAAGGTCTGAGAACTGTCAAAACTCCAAGCAAGGCTCCCTTGTAGGACTTGACCCCACACATAAAAGAAACTGTTAAAAGTTGAAAATATGAGCAGGATAGAGGAGAACAGAAATGGAGGAAAGAGAAGTTGCAGATGGGGAGAGAATAGAGACAGGAAAATTCAGAAAGCAAGGCTGTTATATTCTTTTACTCTGCATGAAAATAAAAGAAGATGGATCTATGTGAAGTTAGAAAAGGTATCTTGAATATGTTTTCAACAAGTTCAGGAGAACTAATTTCTCATAAAGATGAACATTCAGTGAGTATCAAGGTCAAATTCTATATAAGTTTACTGAAAAAGAGAATAAGGAGCAAAATGCCTTTGCAGACAGTGTGAAATACAGTCATGACTACAAAACAGATTAAAACTGTAACCTGTTCCAAAATTACTAAAAGACACTAAGAAAACGATAGACAAGTAGTCACAATATAAACCATAGTTACAAAAATTTTGATATGAGATACTCAAACATGGGGAATGAACTAGAAATAAAAGAAAATATAATTTCAGAAATGAATACTAATGTAGAAGAAACCTAAGATTGAATAAAGACAAAAAAATGCTTGTATAACTTATCGGTGCATAGTAAATCATTCCCAATTGTAGCAGTTTCAAACAAAAAAAACATTTGTTTCACAGTGACTGTAAGTTGGAAATTGTGCATAGTTTAACTAGATGCCTCTAGGTCAGGGTCTTAAAGTGAAATCAACATGTCAGACTTAGTGAAGTCATCTCAAGGCTCAGTAAAAGAGAATCAACTTTCAAGTTTATTCATGTCTCTATTTCAGGTCTTAAGCCCTCATTTCTGGCTGTTGGCTGGACATAGATTCCTTGCTAGGTGGGCCTCTCGAACTAAACAAATGAGGGAGTGAAAGGAAGTAAGGAATGTAGAAGTCACAGCTTTTTTGTGACCTAACCCCAGAATGGCATCCTACTGGTTTGGATATATTCCATTTATTAAGAGTGATTCCCCAGATGTAGCCTGCACGCCAAAGAAGCATGTGGAATATACAGAGGTGGGGATCAGTGGAAGTGACATTATAGCACCTTACAACAATTAAGAGGCAAAAAATTAAAATGAAAAGTAATGAACAAAGATAAAAAGAGAAAATGATAAGTATTGAAGATACACAAAGAAGACTCAACACATGGCTTACTTAAAGTAGATCATAGATTTTTCTGTATGTATAGATATTTGCTACTTAAAATCAAATAGTACACAATGAAATAAGAGTGACCACATTTTGGGAAAGAGTTGTCTAGCAGATAGTAAAGGTTTGATTAATGTCAATTATTTTGACAGAAATTAGGAAGTAGTTATAAATGGGTATGTTCAGAATTATTCCTGACATTGTAAAGTCCGTTCAGTCATAAATACTAAGCTAAAGCATTCAGAAGAACATATGTTACCATAAGGAGGAAAGGCTCATTCTATGCATATGAGTTTTGTGGGTATAATTGTGTTTTTCTGCATTTGCTGTTGAAAATAGATGTTAATATCTTAGCCCTTAGCTTGGCCTCTATTATTGTTTACTGAAAATGAATGGTGTATGCTGAAGTTTGTCATCATCAGTTCTCTCTAGCTTTGTGTCAATTTTCAATGTGCCAGACAGATATATGCAATACTCACTCAAATTATTTCAGAGTTTTTTTCTATTTCAGAATATATTTATTGTGTATTTGATACCAATAGGGATGAGGATGTTGCTGTTAATATGTGCCAGCATATACCACTCTCTCAGCCAGCTAATATTTTGCCAAGCTGACATTTGCATCACCAATACTTTTGCAAAATTAGGTTATAAAAAGTCTCATGCAGAATTAGGGCAGTGAGTAAAGCTTAAAGGTATATGAATATATATTAATATATATAATCATTTCATTCACATTAGTCCTAAACTAAAAGGAAGAAAGATGACTGGTTAGAAAGGTAAAGAGAAATGTGATCTTTGGAAGAAAGTTATCATCTTTTCCTAAAATTCTTAACAGTGAAGAAAATTAATATAGACATAGAAAATCATAGACTTTAGACTTCAGAGAACAGGTAGTGATGATAAAAAAGTAACCTAGGATAGCAAAAGTCTGGGCCCCTAATACAGAATAAACTAAAAAGGTGAAAGAGGCATAAAAACTATGGTCCATGGTTTTACTGCAAGAGAAAAAAAGGGGAAAATTTTTCCATTTCAGTAGTTGGCCCTTTGCAAGTCCCTGATTATTAGAATTGCTGGGACTTTAGTGCCTGGACAGGTTATAAAATGAATAGTTTAAAAACATTCTAATTTAAAGTGTGTGTATTTTTTCTACTTCTTTTGGGCTGGTAGCTTCATTTTCACTCTTTTTTGAATTTTTTTCTCTGTGGAAATCTGGAGGAAATTAAGTCTTTACACAGTGTTCCAAAATTCTGCAGCTAGGTTATTTATCTCTCCCCATTTCTCCATCTCTAGGCACCGCAATAGACATCCATACAGGATGGTTGCAATGGTACTGTGAATTATAAATGAAATTTGAAGTGCTTCTCTGATTTGAGGAGAAATAGCTGTTCAGGTAATCACTGCTCCTGCTTACAGAAAAGCAGATCAGGATCATGGGACAGTAGATAAGAGATGGCTCTTTGGAAGTTGAATGTGGAGCTGAGCTTTTCTCCATCTACAAGAATGGGGAAAATTATTTTCTCACTAATTTTTTTTAATGTGACTCATTTGTATAATCTTTATTGAATGTGTTACAATATTGCTTTCTATTTAATTTTTTGATTTTTTTGGCCACAAAACATGTGTAATCTTATCTCCCTGACTAAGGACAGAACCTGCACCCCCTGCATTGGAAGATAAAGTCTTAACTACTAGACCGTTAGGGAAGTCCTATCACCTCACTCACTGTAGTCCGTCGATATTTGACTCCATTTTTTTTCCTAATGTATAAACGTGTCCTCTAAGATATGAGGATTTTGTATAGTTGTTTGCTCTTCATGAGAAGATTCTGTCCATCCCTATCTGGGCCCCTTTGGGCTACTATAGCAGAATACAATGGACTGAGAGGCTAATGAACAGCAGAAGTTTATTTGTCAGTGTTCTAGAGGCTAAGTCTAAAATTGATGTGCTAGCTGATTCAGTGTCTGGTGAAGGCCAGTTTCCTGGTTCACAGCCATTTTCTTGCTGTGTCCCCACATGACAGAAGAGGTGACAGAGTTCCCTGGGGTTTTTTCATAAAGGCACTAATCCCATTCATGAAAACCCCACCCTCATGGTCTAAAAATCTCCCAGAGGAACCATCTCCTAATGTTAACTGTCACATTGGAGAGTAAGATTTCAACATCTGGACCGTGGGCCCAAACAATCAATTTTCTAAAAGTGTCACTTATCACTAGAGTTTTAACTTAAACGTTCCTTGAGGTGTCTTATCCTAAACAGAGTTAACTTCCCTTTCTCCTATATTCAGGCAATTTACGTTTCTATTTCAAATAATTTATTAAAATTGTAACTAACTGATTCTTGAGCTAACTTTTGATTGCAGGTATTTTGTGCTTGCATGGTCTTATTTAACACCTTATCTATAAGAAAAACTCCACAAATGCATTTCTGAATGATCACATAAATAGTTAAATGACATTTACCAGTTCAGGGGCAGGCAGGAAGCTTGCTCTTTGACCAATGGAAGCAGAGTATAGCAAAAAATAAAAATAAGTAATTGATTTTGAATTGGAACTTTGGGTTCCAGTGCTGGCTCTGTGCACTTTTAGCTGTGTACCAGGAAAGACATTCTAAGGGTTAGCTTCAACTGTAACATGAAGACACTTTCTTCACACAGATTTCCTGCTTCTAAAAGCTAATCAGATATCCTAAATGTTGACAAGGGTTCTTTACAATGAAAAACAATAAATGTATATGGTATAATAGTATAATATTGTCCATGCAACCAGTGACCTGCACAGTTTACAAAGGTTTCTTAGTATCCCCCAAAGGTTATATATATAACATATAGAAGAAAGTTTTATATTATATATATATATATATAATATAGAAGAAAAATTATGAAATTTTGCTGTCTTAAATATTAAAATGCTTGAAAGAGCAAAGTTATAATAATAATAACTATAGAAACTTCAAGTTTACAATAGCTTCACATTGCACTTAACTGAATTTCAGAAAGAGTACTGTTAACTTTTAGGTTTCTGGACTTCTCCTCCCAGCCTTCTGTGCACAATGCCAGTTTTCAAGACCAGAGATAAAGTTAGATTTTTTTCCTGAGATAAAATGGTGAATTCTATTTATTTCAGCAAACAATTCTTTGCTATTTCCTTATGCATAATGAGATATTTATGAGATATGAGATAATTATATGAGAAACTATATGAGATAATTAACAAGATAGTAAAAAAGTACAACAGATACTACTTTGAAAATGATCTATTAAAAAAAAAAAAGAAAATGATCTATTTATAAAAAGTAGTACAGAAATAGCCATGAGGTAGAGAGAAATTCCTTTCTTGTGCAGGATAATGATCCCAGCCCTGCCCATTAGAGAGTCTCAGAGAAAGTGACTGCCTCTGAAAGTAAAGATGCTATAATGGCCTTGGTGGACACCAAGCAATACTGAACTCCATGCTCTGAGGAAGAATCTACTTTTCTTTCTAGACTGTTCTTCATGAAAACTCCCTTTACTAATCTTTTTCCCTCACAGAATGCTATTCAAAGATAGATTAATGATTCAACTGAAACAGATTCCAAAATGGTGACTCTTTAAGCCAAGACTTCTTTGATTTGACTCTGTTCATGGAATTCTCTAGGCAAGCATACTGGAGTGACTAGCCATTTTCTTCTCCAAGGGATCTTCCTGTCCCAGAGACCAAATCCAGATCTCCTGCACTACAGACAGATGCTTTAGCATCTGAGCACCAGGGAAACCAGTTTGACTCTGTAAGGTTTAAAAAATAAGTGAATTTGATAGGCAGAGAATACATTCTCAAGTTCACAATGTTTCCCATGATTCTCTAATATTTCTCTCCACAGTGTAACACATTAGTTACCTGCCTTGTCCCTAAGTCAACTATTTCTTTACCTGATATTCTCAATTTTAACAGTGACAATCTGTTTAAAGGGGGGAACCTTAATTAAAAAAGGGTAATTTTAAAGGCAGAACTAAAATTTCAGTGACTTATTGGCTAGGGTATGTACTTTTGTCTTGAAACAGCATTTGTATTTTCAAATGTCACATCAGAATAGGTGACCATCTATTAATTCATTTGGCCAGAAACTAACACGAAAGTAAGTCCTACAGATATCACAAAGGATATACACTAGAGAATCCAAACTTCTATGTGGCTTCCAAAATGGCTCATTAATAAAAAATCTGCCTGCAATGCAGGAGACATGGGTTCAATCCCAGGGTCAGGAAGATCCCCTGAGAAGGAGATGGTTACCCACTCTGGTGTTCTCACCTGGGTAATCCCCTGGACAGAAGAGCCTGGTGGGCTATAGTCCATGGGGTTGCAAGAGAGTCAGACATGACTTGGCAACTAAACAATAACAAAGAAATATTTAGAATCAGGTCAGTGGTGTAGGCCAGGTACTGGGCAATAGGAAGGGATATGAGAAGAAGGGGTAGGCTAGTCAGTATTTTTGACTTCTAGTCTTTGCTTTGCCTACCTTCAAAAATCAGTAGGAAGATAAATATGAAACAGTTTTATTGGGTGAAAGGACTGTCCATGACTGATTTAGGCAGAAGGGCAGTAGAGAGCAGGAACCCCATCTGTACGTGGTGAAGGCAAGCAGAGTATAGATAAGGATCTGGGTGAGAATTACTTTAATATTCTACCTCTAAGTTGGAAAACCATTATAAGAGAGCATAGAAAATGCAGCACATGGATGTCTGATAGCAGCTTTATTAACAATTGTCCAAACTTGGAAGCAACCATGATGTCCTTTAGTGAATGGATAAGTAAACTGTGGTACATCCAGACAATGAAATATTATTCAATGACAAAAAGAAATGAGCTATCAAGCCATGAAAAGACATGGAGGAAACAAGTGCATATTAATCAGGGAAAGAAGCCAATCTGATAAGGCTACATGCCATATGATTCCAAGTATATTACATTCTGGCAAAGGCAAAACTGTGGAGACAGTAAAAAGATCAGGGTTTTCTGAAGGATGGAAGAGGGAGGCGTGATGAATAAGTGGAACATAGAGGATTTTTCTGGAAGTGAAAATGTAGGTAGATACTATAATACTTTTGTCCACACCCATAGAATGTATGACATCAAGAGTGAAGCCTAAGGTAAACTGTGGACTTTGGGAGATAATTATGGATGGATGTAGCCTCATCTTTGGGAACAAAGGTAACTTTCTGGTGAGTGATGTTGATAATGAGGGACGCCATGCATGTATGAGGGCTGGGATTATGTGGGGGAACCTTGGTACTTTCCTATCAATTTTGTTATAAACCTAAAACTGTTCCCCCAAAAGGAAGTCCTAAAAAGGGGGGATGATGGCTCTTGGTGTGCACCTGTCCGTCTCCAGTCTCTCTGCTCAGATGGTGCCACTGTCTTTCTCGGCTTCTCATCAAGCTCTCCCTTCCTGGATCTCCAGTTCTCTTTTCTCATGTAAACCTCTCTATTGGTTTGTTTATCTTTCTCTTAGAACGAAACCTTTAAAAACTTATTGTGATAAGTGTATAAATGATACATTTTTGAGCTTTTGTATTTCTGAAAGCACCTTTTTTTTCCCCTGGAATTCCTATTACACAGACCATGGACCTTCTCTATTGATTCTCTAATTTTCTTTCTTTTTCACTACCATTTTCCATTTTTCTGTTGATTCTGGGATGTTTTCTTTATTTTCCAATTCTTCTACTATTTAAAAAGTATTTTCTTTTCAGCTGTCATGTTTTTAAACTCCAAGAGCTCCTTTTTGTTTTCTGAATATTCATTTTTTTCTAATATCCTATTCATTTTTCCTGCAAGTGCAAAATCTTCTCTTATCTCTATGGGAATATAAACACTTTATAAGATTTTTATAAAATTGTTCTTCTCCCTGCATTGATTTCTGTTCTTTCAAGTCACTTTATATCTGTATGTCTTAGTTTTTATTTTACATGTTAGAAACGTTCATTTGCTTTTTGGAAAAATATATGAAAATTAAAAGACAGTTGTAAGTCATATAGCTGATAAAAGACTTCTATCCAGAATATAGCATGACCTCTTAAAACTCAAATAAGAAAACAAAACAAAAGTGGACAAATGTTTGAACTGATACTTTCCACAGAAAAATATGCATGAATGATAAATACTCTCAGGAAGAGATGATCAACATTACTGCTGCTGCTGCTAAGTCACTTCAGTCGTGTCCGACTCTGTGCGACCCCATAGACGGCAGCCCACCAGGCTCCCCCGTCCCTGGGATTCTCTAGGCAAGAACACTGGAGTGGGTTGCCAGTTCCTTCTCTGAGTCATTAGGGAGATGTAAATTAAAGCCAAAATGAGGTACACTGCACACCCACTATAATAACCATAATAAAATAGGTTGACTATGCCAATCTACTTCAAGAGAGTGTGAAGAAAAATCCACTCTAACTTATTCTAATTTGGAAAATGATTTGGTTGCGTCTTAAAAATTTAAACATTCACTTACCATGTGACCTAGTCACTCCACTCCTAAGTTTGCACCCTAGAGAAATGAAAACCTATATCCATATAAAGATTTTTATTGTAGTAGTTAAAACCTGGGAGTTACCCAAATATCCATCAATGAATATACAGAAAAGTTGTGGTATATCCATACAATGGAATACTGCTCAGTAATAAAGATGATTGACCACTGATATGCCTAACAATGTTGATGAATCTCTTCTCCTGAGAGAAAGAGACAGAGAATATGTGCTGTATTGCTCCACTTATGTATAAAATGCAAACTAATCAATAATGACAGAAAGGAGATGATTTGATATAGGAGGGGAGGGCCTTGAGAGTGGATTAAAAAGAAGAAACTTTTATGGGTTATAACGAAAGTTTACGGTTGTGTTGATTACATAGGTTTATAAAAATATCACATCAAGTTATTGCTTTAAACGTGCAATTTTGAATGTAAAATACACATATATAAAAACATAAAGCTATTTAATGAAAAAACTGTCTTCATTAGCTTGAGTCTCTACCTCAGCTCTCAGTTCTCAAATTATTTATCACTTTCTGAACTAATATTATCCTGCCTTATTTATTATAACTTTATTAAAAAAATGCACAATTGTTAAAGCAGACCATCTACCAGACATTTTGGATATTTCTGGATCTTACACTTTCAAATTAAGTATAAAATTAGTTTGTTATATCTCATAAAAATTCTTGAGGTAGGTTCTACTTTAATTTTAGAAAAACTGATGGCCTTACTGTCATGAATATTCCTATCCATAATAATAATTTTCCTATCAAATTATTTTGATTTTCAAGCATATTGTTCACTAGTATTTTATGATTATTTTTCCATAATGATTTGTTTTCCTCTTGTTATATTCCTAGTCAGTTTCTTAAAGATTTTTCTGATATAATGGATATTTGTCTTCTAATTCTATCCTTTTTGTTTTATTGCTGCTGACTCTATTTCATTGACCTTTGTTTATTAATCTAGCTTTCAGTGAAACAATGAACTCTAGTAATGACTCCAATAATTAATCAGCAAATAGACAATCTTATATCCAATAATTAAAACCAAAATAAAGTTTGTTAATTTTTTTTAATAATCTGGAAAGATGACATTGTATGAGAATAATTTATTCCTTGGTGATTTGGCCAAAATCACAATAGCTTCACCAGGTGAATACTGGGACATTGAGAATTGATGATTTTATTAAAGATTCTTTATAGCATTTAAGTTGGATATTTTTTTCTGATATCACTTTGATAATTATATTTTCTCTAGAGAGAAAGTTCATTTTATCTATGTTTTCAAAATTTTTAATCAGAAAATTGTCCCTAAAATCATCTTGTAAAGACAAAAGAAAGTATGAAGATATTATCATTTTTCAAAATTAACTTCAATAAAATGAAATATTTAAAATTTTGTCTTAATTCCATTAACATTTTCAACAGAACAGCTTTTTTGGTTAAATAATTTTAATATTTGCTTACTGTGTCATTTATTCTATTAGCAGTTATTTTCCTAGATTCTTGAATTTATTCTAGTAACAGATTTTTCCTAGATTCTTGAATTGAATGCTGAGCTATTTTTTTTTAATGAATGCAATTAAGGTGAAAATTTAACTTGTCCCTGAGTGTGCTAAGGACAATTTCAAAACAGATATGTATATAGTACCATTTAGCCATTTCATAGCCATACTGTGGCATTGGCAAGGACAAATACTCCCATTTTTCATTGGGCAGACATGCTGTGAAGGGTTCAGTGCTTCTCTTTTATTAGTCACACATTTGTGAATTTTCAAGCTGGAAGAAGTGTTCCATAACCACTGACTCACTGGCTGTCTGATCAGTGCTCTGAATATGAGTATGTATTGAAAGTGCAACTAGACACAACAACGAAATCTCCAAGGCAAGTCCATGTGTGGAAATGCTCTTTAAAATAATTTAATCCCAGTCCTTCTTGGGATTTTGGTTATGAGCGAGGACTTTATTATGAAAAAACATCCTTCAGGGTTTAATTCTCTTTGCATCTCATATGAGGTATGTTGTAGGACACAATTTGATTTTCCTTCTTGGATCAGGTTAGCTGCGGACAAGATGGAGTCCTGACTTGGGTCTTCTTGAATCTTTATGTGCACAGAATTTCCCTGGTAGCTCAGCTGGTATAGAAACCATCTGCAATGCAGGAGTCCCCAGTTTGATTCCTGGGTCCTGGGTCAGGAAGATCCCCTGGAAAAGGGATAGGCCACCCATTTCAGTATTCTTGGGCTTCCCTTGTGGCTCAACTGGTAAAGAATCCACCTACAATGTGGGAAACCTGGTTTTGATCCCTGGGTCGGGAAGATTCCCTGGAGAAGGGAAAGGTAACCCACTCCAGTATTCTGGTCTGGAGAATTTCATGGACTGTATAGTCCATGGAGTCGCAAAGAGTCAGAAACAGAGTGACTTTCACTTTCATGTGCACAATATCTGAATTCACTCTGAGAACTGGACAAACAGAAACTTAAGATTTGGGTGGAAGGGTCAGGATGACATTATGAGATTAGGCTTGAACTTCCCCGTCATCTCTAAACACAGTAAGGAAAGGCAATTTTTAAATAACAAGAAAATTATTAAGAATGCTAAACTCAAAACAAAATTATCTCCGTGGACCAGAAAAGGAACAGAAGTTCAGAGCAGTAAGTTAGTAATTAGGGACTGGAGCCAGGGCCCGCTGTGCTCTGAGTCTGGATGAAGCTAGGCTTTGCCTCTTGCAGGGCAATGGGAGCCAGAGCTCCACGTGCATGGCAGGAGAGCAGAGTCAAGTTAATTGCATGAAAGCGGGGGCAGGTGCAGCGCTCACTAGCCTATGAAATATGGTCAAAAGAAAGCTGTGACTCCTGCCTGGAACTCCAGCTTCTGGACATGTGCCTATCTGCAGTGTTGAACGATTCAGACAAAGTCTTAAAACACAATTGTAAAGTAAGCCACTGTGAATTTAGTGACTGATTTTGAGATGGACCCATGTTAATGAGAGAACTGGAACCTTGAACCTTTATAAAAATTGGTCCTGAGTTAAAATTTTCTTGGGAACCAGGCTGTATCTCTGAAAAATGGGATTTCTTTGGCAACCAAAACCAGATTCTCCTATATTGAGGTAAGAGGGATGGAAGGAGAGTTGTTCCAGAGAGTAAGGTTTATGCCTTTGCCCCAGGCAGAATCCAGGAAATAGCTATGCAGCTCATCAAGGGCCACAGAAATGAGTTTTTAGATAGGCTATAGAAATATCCAAGCCTTGGTCTATGCTGTGGACATAGCAGAGATTTTCCAGACTCACAGAGGCCAGAAAGACAAAAGTGACCTTGAGATCAGTGATAGATGGTTGTGTGGGATGATGACATTCAAGGGATACTGATGAACAGTCACCCCCCCATCCTCCCACATGCTTTACATCTGACTTAGGTGAGCCCCTTAGACACAATCCCATACAAAAGGAATATTCCCATTTGATTGACATTAATTTTCCTGTTCTGGCACATTATGAGTTTAAAATAGAAATTATGTAGGATTACAGAAAAATGTTATCTGTCTTGATTCATACCAGATTCCAATATAAATAATTCAGCCTGGTAAAATATGTTGCTATGTTACTATGAAGTTTGTGAAATGAACAGGGAAGCCCCCCAAGCTAACCAAATAAGAGTATACAGGTCCAGCCATGCCATTCAAGCTCCTCTCTGTCCTGCGTGGAGTTTGGCACCATCTATTAGTCGTTGTTTCTCTGGCTTAAGCTTTGATGTGAATGTCTCCGGTCCTCTGACTGGCTGAGATTCCAGAGTGGGAGCAAAGGCAGACATTCAAGTTATGTGCTCCTGATGAGGTCCCTTTTTGTTGCTGTGGGGAACTTTTTTTTTTTCTTTCGCATCTTCTTTTCCTAAAAAACAGAGGTTTCCTTCAGGTTAGCCGTTCTCTCACCATCTTTTTTGAGGTGGTGTTAAGGAGAATAATCAATTTATAGGATATGGCAACCCACTCCTGTATCCTTGCCTGGAGAATCCTATGGACAGAGGAGCCTGGTGGGCTACTGTCCATGGGGTTGCACAGACTCGGACATGACGGGAGCAACTTAGCATGCATGCATGCATTGAAGGAAATGGCAACCCACTCCAGTGTTCTTGACTGGAGAATCCCAGGGACAGAGGAGTCTGGTGGGGCTGCCGTCTATGGGGTCTCACAGAGTCGGACATGACTGAAGCGACTTAGCAGCAGCAGCAGAAATCTTCAAGGGGCTGATGATTTCCAGGGATGCCTTTTCCAAGTAATTTGAATAAAAAGGCCACACTGATTATCCTGACGTTAGACTTGATACAGCGTTCCACTCGCCTCTTTCAGCCTAAATCCAGAATCCTTTCTGACTATGTCCAAGTTTGCCTAAAATAAAAATAAAATTGATCTCTGTAAGGAGCCTCACAGATATTTTAACTTATCTGACAATTATAATTTAACAAACCAATAAACAAGAGGGAGACTAAAGGAGCTCAGTAAGACTTTTTAAATCTTGAGTCATCCTACATTTTCATTTTTGTAAGATGATGTTCAAATAATTAATAGGAAACAGGTTGTTAAAATGTGCCAGAAGATGAACTTTTAAGGAAAAAATACTTTTGTTTATTTATTTTTTTTTCAATTTCTTGTGTCGTTACCAGGGAAAAATGAACTTTTTAAATTCCCAGATTCTGAGAAGGGCTTCCCAGGTGGCGCTAGTGTAAAGAATCTACCTGCCAATGCAGGAGACACAGGAGGCATGGGTTCCATCCCTGGGTCTGGGGATCCCCTAGAGTAGAAAATGGCAACCCACTCCAGTATTTTGCCTGGAAAATTCTGTGAGCAGAGGAGCCTGGTGGACTACAGGACATGGGTCCACAAAGAGTCAGACATAACTGAGCATTCTGTGAAGGGAAAGACGATGGTATATTTCTAAAGCCTGAGCAAGCATGTGTACGATGGAGAGGGGAGCAAAATATTTTGTGTTTCAGGTTCAAAGAAAGAATTTAAGTTCAACTGATCAGAAAGATGGTGGATGAAGGCTGGTGCTTGGAGTTGTGAAAGTGAAAACTCAGGTGTGTCCCACTCTTTGGGATCCCATGGACTATAGCCTGCCATGCTCCTCTGTCCATGAAATTCTCCAGGCAAGAATACTGGAGGGAGTTGCCATTTCCTTCTCCAAGGGATCTTCCCAACCCAGGGATCAAACCTGAGTCTGCTGTACTGCAGGCAGATTCTTTACAGGCAGATTGGAATCGGGGAGTAAAGTTCTCAGTTCTCAAGATGGTCAGGTAGGGAGTTGGTATCAGATATTAGAATGATCCAAGCAATCACAGACATAGCAGCAATAAGAATGACTGACTAAAGATGAGAAGTCTACCTGCAGATATTCTGATAAAATAAGCCCCAAGATGCTTAAAAAGTCCTGGAAAGAGAGAGGTGTTCACCAAGAATGACTAGTATGAATGACTTGTCAACTTTAGTAAGCACAGACACAGAGCTAGATTTGGAAACATAGACTTAACATTTAGAAAATAAAGCAACATTAAGTATTTGTGCACATTCATACTTAAGATAAACAGAAAATAAGATATCAGGAAAATGTTAAAAATGTCTAATGAAAAATTACATTTTTCCAAAAAACTAATTTTATGGCTATAAATTTTGTCTCAATGACATGTTAATTTCTCAGCTTTCAGTTTCTTGGAAAATTTCTTTGAGCTTAATATTTATCTCTGACTTAACCTTCAGTTGTACTTTTATTTCTGTAAGCATTTTGAAATCTTCATCCTTCTTAAAGATTTCTGAGGTCTTAAAATTGAATAATAAACCACTAAGGGTAACTGGATATACACAGTGCCTTCTATGATAAAATGTTTGAATGTGTTTATTTAGCAATGGATAACATAATCTGAAACTGGAAAACTTCTAAAAGAAAACATGGGGAAATTTTCACAACATTGATTTTAGCAATGATTTCTTGGATATGACACTGAAAGCACAGAAAACAAAATTAAAAATAGAGAAGTGGGACTGCATCAAACTGAAAAGCTTCTTTCTACATAGGAAACAATCAACGAAATGAAAAAGTGGCCTTTTGGAAGATCATATTTCATGGGAGAAAATACTTGCAAGTCATATATCTAACAGTTCAAAAGCATCAATTCTTCAGTGCTCAGCCTTCTTCACAGTCCAGCTCTCACATCCGTACATGACCACTGGAAAAACTATAGCCTTGACTAGACGAACCTTTGTTGGCAAAGTAACGTCTCTGCTTTTTAATATGCTATCTAGGTTGGTCATAACTTTCCTTCCAAAGAGTAAGTGTCTTTTAATTTCACGGCTGCAATCACTATCTGCAGTGATTTTGGAGCCCAAAAAATAAAGTCTGACACTGCTTCCACTGTTTCCCCATCTGGAGTTGGTGATGGACAGGGAGGCCTGGTGTGCTGCGATTCATGGGGTCACAATGAGTCGGACACGACTGAGTGACTGAACTGAACTGAACATATATGTAACAAGAGGTTGCTATGCTTTCTTTGGAAAGAAAGTTGTGACAAACCTAGACAGTATATTAAAAGGCAGAGATATAATTTTGCTGACAAACGCCTGTATAGTCAAAGCTATGGTTTTTCCAGTAGTCATGTATAAACGGGAGAGTTGGACCATAAAGAAGGCTGAGTGTCAAAGAATTGATGCTTCCAATTGTGGTGTTGGGGAAGACTCTTGAGAGCCCCTTGGTCTGCTAGGAGATCAAACCAGTCAATTCTAAAGGAAATCAACCCTGAGTATTCATTGGAAAGACTGACGCTGAAGATGAAGCTCTAATACTTTGACCACCTGATGTGAAGAGCTGACTCATTGGAAAAAACCCTGATGCTGGGAAAAATGGAGGCAAAGGGAGAAGGGGGAGGCAGAGGATGAGATAGTTAGATAGCATCACTGACAGTGAACATGAATTTGAGCAAACTTTGGGAGATAGTGGAGGACAGAGGAGCCTGGCGTTCTTCAGTCCATGGGGTCACAAAGAGTTGGACACCACTTAGTGACTGAACAACAATAAAATGAAAAATATAGGGCTTCTCCGGTGGCTCAGTGGTAAAGAATCTGCCTGCAATGTAGGAAACACAGAATGCAGGAAATTCAGGTTCAATCCCTCATCCCCTGGAGAAGGAAATGGCAACCCACTCCAGTATCCTTGTCTAGGAAATCCATGGACTGAGGAGCCTGGCAGGTTACAGTCCATAAGGTCACAGAAGAGTCAGACACTACTGACTAAATAACAACAAGCATGCAAAATATATAGGAACTCCTGCAATTTACTAACAAAAGGCTCAGTTAAAAATGAGGAAAAGGCTTGAATAGACATTTCTCCAAAGAGAACATATGAAGCTAATAAGTGTATAGAAAGAAGATCAACATCACTCATCATCAAGGAAATGCAGATCAAAACAATGAGATATCATCTCACACCTATTAGGGTGGCTGTTATAAAAACAAACAAAACACAAAACATAGCCAGTGTTGTAGATGTCATGTAGACATTAGAACCCTTGCACATTGTTGGTTAAAATGTAAAATAATGTGTGTGGGGGGGTGGGGGCGTTTTGGTCACTTAGTCTTGTCTGACTCTGTGACTCCGTGGACTGTAGCCCCACTCATCTCCTTTGCCTATGGAATTCTCCAGCCAAGAATACTGGAGTGGGTTCCCATTTCCTTCTCCAGTAAAATAATATAAGTGCTATGGAAATTAATATAGAGGTTCCTCAAAAAAATTAAAATGGAAACACTGTGATCCAACAGTCTCACTTTTGGGCACCTCTCTAAAAGAACTGAAATCAGGATTGCAAAGAGCAATTTGCGTTCTCATGTTCATTGCAATATTATTTACAATAACCAAGATATATAAACAACGTTGTCTATCAACACATAAAGAAAATACAATATATACAAACAATAAAATATAATTCACCTTCAAAAATGAAGGCAATCCTGTCATATTTGACACATGTGAACCTTGAGGACATAAGGCTAAATGAAATAAGCCAGTCACAGAAAGACAAATGACTACATGATTCCACTCATGTTGTTGTTTCAGTTGTTAGTTTGAGTCTGACTCTTTTGCAACCCCATGAACTATAGCCAGCAGGCTCCTCAGTCCATGGGATTTCCCAGGCAAGAACATTGGAGTGGGTTGCCATTTCCTTCTCCAGGGGATCTTCCCTGCCCTGGGATTGAACCCATGTCTCCTGCACTGGCAGGTGGATTTTTACCATGAGCCACCAGGGAAGCCAGATTCCACTCATATGAGGAATCAAAAAATAGTTAAACTCATAGAAACAGGGGGTAAAATAGAGGTTCCCCGGGACTGGATCGTGGAAGAAATAGCGAGTTTCTATTCAACAGGTATGAAGTCTCAGTTGTGCAAGATGAATAACTTCTGGAGATAACTTCTGGCTGTACAACATTGTGCCTACAAATAAGAATGCTGGGTCATGCATTTATAGGGATAAAGCTTATGGTTAATGTTCTTATAAAAATGTTTTAAAAAGAAAGAAAAATGTGATACCATGAATAGCAACTTGAGTAATTAGGTCGACCTTCTAATTCATTTTCCATATCATCTGTGTAAACTTTGCTCAACTCCCAAACTCTTCCTTGAAGACTAAATTGTCTCAGGCAGCCTACAGGAATTTTTCCTCACCTGAATTCCCTTTGACCATTGTTATCTACATAATTCATTGTGTGGTATTGTTTACTACATTTTCAGTAGCTTATTTGTCTCTCTCTCTCTCTCTCTCTCTCTCTCTATATATATATATATATCTTGCTTTTCCCTCTCCTTTATTATTTATCTCCTTTATGGACCTTGCCTATATGGAGTTGCAACATTTTGTGGGTTGATTAATTATCTAAACAATTTCTATTTATAAAGCTTATTTATAAAAAGTTTTATCTTTTATGGGTAAAGAAGTTATATGGCATAGTGGTTTGTTGCATTAAAACTTCATGAATAACTGTGAAAAGTAACAGGACTTCTCTCCAGCCTTGAGAGTCCTCATTTCAAATGGGGTACTTGTATCAAGTTGGCGCTTGTGCTCAGACGCTCTGTCTTGCTCCACTCTTTGTGCCCCTGTGGACTCTGTCCTGGTTCCTCTGTTCATGGGATTTTCTTGGCAAAAATAATGAACTAGGTTGCCATTTCCTTCTCCAGGAGTTCTCCCCGACCCAGGGATCGAACCCACATCTCCTCCATTGCAGTGGGTTCTTTACTGCTGAGAAACCAGGGAAGCCCATCAAGTTGGTATCTACTGTATTAATATTTATTAAATGAGTTGATGAATATTTGCTTTTTATGAAGTATGTGTTAGCTGTTTCTATTCCTTATTGATTTGGGGATCTCACCTGTAACCATCTGTTTGAGGTATTTTGTTAGTAGATTTTTCACTGCTAATATATTTCTTTAATAATTCAGGTTTCTTATTTTCCCTTGATTCACTTTGGTTGATTAAGGTTATTCTGGGAAAATATCCATTTCACCTACGTTTTTAAATTTTATTTGTATAAAGTTCTGCATAGCTTAGGGTAGTGGGTGCTTAATAACTTTTTGATGAATGAATGAATCAGTGACTGAATATCAGGCTCAAGCGTCTAGGCTGAAGACTGAATACATCAAGCTATACTTCACACTTTTGAGAACTGAAATAGGATAATATCTAGCTATAATACTAAGAAAAAGTAAAAACACAAGTAAATGCATAAAGCATGGACAAACATACATTTTCATTGATACAGAGTGCACTTTATATTGATTTTTTTCAGTTGCTTTCTCAAAAAATTTTCTTCTCACAGTTCTTTCCTTTTTCTCTCTCCTGCCTCAAAATAGGACATTCAACATCTGTATTCTTTGTGCAAAGGCAGCATGGCTGTCTATTCTATATATAGCTTTAAAAATAACCTATCTATTTTTAGCATCAATCCTACCCATCATTGTACCTGCAGTTCCTAAATCCTGTATTTTTCTAGCATTTCTTGAGGCAGCTTATCTTTCTCCTTGGTTATAAAGATCCTTGTGCCTCTACTTTTTGCTACAGCTTCTCTGATCTCCTGTGTCAGATTCCTGTCTTGCACCCACTTTCTGTCTTGTCAAAATTTGTTAAAGTATTTCATCTTTCAGTAGCCTCTTCTCTATTTTGGCTTATATCCGTTTTATCCCTTTATTATTATTTAGTTGAGACTTTATAAGAACAGGAAAACACACATACAGTAAATTAACCGTCTTGTGCAAAAAGCTTAGTTTATTCTTTTTAATATTTGTGTCATATTCTATAGAATGGATATTTAAAAATTGTATTCAACTACTTCCTTCTACAAATATATAATGTACATTCCCATTCTCCAGATTTTCTCCACATTTTTAAACTACAAGCATGCATGTGTATAATTTGTCAAATATACATATGTATATGTATGCAAATATACATGTATATGTATGTAAATATACATGTATATAATATACACATGATTTATAAATATATAAAATCTCTCATTGCTTCTATCTGTGCACAGTTGAAGAGCATCCCATAAATGAATCTGTTTTATTATATATCTGTCTTCTGTAATATTAACATGACCAGCCATAAACAGACTACTTCAGCAAAATATTGTATCAATTCACATTCCCAGCATTAAGGAATTGGGAACATATATCCACATCATTGCCAGCGGTGGGTGGTAGTACCCTTTATAATTATCATCACCCTGATAAAAATGTTAATCATTGTATAACTTTACATTTCACCACAAATGAGATTGAACACCTTGGCATGTATCTTTTGGACATTTTGATTTCCTCTTATATGAATTGCCTATTTGTGTCCAATGATAACTTTATTATAAGGTTGTCTCTTTTTTGAATTACTGGAGGAAGATTTTCTGATAGTAAGTATAAAAAATTTTTGTCACATTTTTATTATAAACATTTCCCCAATCTACTATCTTACAGAGATGTCTTTTTCATACTAAAGGTGTAATTATCTACATAGGTCCAAGATCTAGAGGTACGGTCACACTCAAAAAGGTCTTCAAGCTGTAAGTTATACAACAAGTCTATATTCTGTAGATAATGAAGGTCTACTTTGGCTTAAAATATTTAAAATATTAATATATATGTTCACTTCTAATAATAAATGTATATAGTTTTATTTTATGATGTGAGGAAGAAAATCAAGAATTTTTATCCTTTTCTAGTGAGAATTTATTTATTCTAGAAAAATATGTTAAATCAATCTTCCAGGGAGTTAAATGACTATCTGTGTCACATGTTAAGTTTTCATATCTACTTTATTCTGTTTATTGATTCTGATTCTGTTGCAATGACCTATTAACCTATTTCTGAGCAGGCATCACATGGTTTTGAATATAAGGCTATCATCTAGTTCATGGAGATTCAAAAAAGCACATCCTCCTTTGTACTCTTTATTTTTAAAATATTGGATTTTGAAGATGTTTACCTTTCCATGTTCACTTTAAATTATTTTAACCCATATTTCTTTAAAAAATTGAATTGTGTGTAGAACTGCATTCATTTATATTTAGAAACAATGCATGTAGAAGACAAGCAGATGTTAAAGGGCTTCATAAAATCTTTAAGGTATTTGGATTTCTTTTGCTTGATATCAGTGAGTTTAAGTGCATTTTTTGAGATCTGAAATAAAAAGTCTCTGAGAAACAAAGGAAATGTAAAATTAAAATTCTAATTTTGGTGTCTCTTAAAATTTAGAGACACCACCTTGTTTAGAGGTTGAGGGATGATTGAAATCAAAGAGGCAAGATCTGACACAAGAAATCCAGGTAAAATTACTATTGTTATCTTTGATACTAAAAGCTCAGCTTCTCTGTACACCAGCTCCAAATCGAATCTGAGCGACAGAATTTTGAGTGAAGTAGCAAAAAAAATAGCTTTATCACTTTGCCAGAAAAAGGGGGTCATAGCAGGCTAATGTCCTCAAAACCATGCGTCCCAACTCGGAGAAAATAGTGAGAAATTTTATAGTAAGTATTCAAAGAGGGCATGATCAGCTTGTGGACATTCTTCTGATGGATTGGTGTGAAGTAAGTAGGAGTCAGCATCAACAACCTTCAGATCCAACTGCTCTGAAATCTACATGCTTGTGGGCAGAATATGACCATTGATCTTTAACTTCTCCTACCTGGTGGGGGCTTCATTATCTGCAAATAAATACAAGAAAAATGTTTAATTGTGTCTCTAGTAAACTATTTTATAAAAAATGATACAGTGAGATAAGAAATGAGGAGGTGCTCTTTTTACTATGGCTTGCAATACTTATTTTTAGTATTGAAAATAAGTATTTTTCATGTGGTTGCTACCCTATGGAACAACTTCCAATGTTATTTTTCATTTACTCCCTGACAGACCTCCTAATAAGTAGGAGCAAGTAAGACTGCTATTAGTCTCCTCTTTTTTTAATTTATTTCCTTATGAGTTCAAGAAGCTGTTGCTTGCAAATATAAATTACTTGCTGAAAGTCATTCATTCACTAACAAGTGACAGAAGCAGAACGGATGTGCTAGCTAATGTGAAATAACTTTTTAAATGTTCTGATGTAGTTGCTATTGCTGTTTTTCCCTTGAATCCTTCTCTGTACTGTGTACATATTCAGTCCTAGTTACTGTCAGTTAATAAGTGTTACCTTTTGGTGCCTCAGAGAAGAGACAGTACTTACAGAAGGATAGGAGAAGATAATTTTAAAAATAAACAAAAATGAAATACAATGTTATTTACAAACATGCAAAATAAGACATGTTATTTATGTTAAGATCTATGAACCTACTCAGACAGTCATGTTCTAAAAATAATGCTCATTTGGGTCATAAAAATGTTAATTGCAAACGTGAATATCCTCACCTTCAACCATAAACCCACCATTTCCTTCAGATTGAGGTTAAGTCATTTGGAGAGTGCAAAGTAGAAAGAATAACATTTTCTTTCATTCATGATCATTTTTTGTGTAATTCTGCACTGGGTCCCATAGAATTTTTTTTTTTTTTTTTCAGTGTAAGTGAGCCTCCAGAATCCCTTCTAATATCATCCTTAGTGACCTCTTTCTCTCTTTTCAATAAACATGGGTGAAATGAATTTTTAATAAACCAAGTTATTCAGAGAAGCAAACATGTTAAATAGAGCAAATAGTATGATGATAAGCCAGAGGATTTAGGACAATCATCTAGTTCACACAAAGATACATGAAACAAGGCCCCATAGTCCACCTTTCAATTAGAATGAGCTAAGTCAAAAGCCGTGCCGAGTGCTGTCAGCCCAATTAGCATTCGTATTTTCAGTAGTGGCTCCATGAATAGTGCCAGCATCCCTTAAGATAAATCTGCTAGTCAGTTAATTTGTGCTAAAAATAGTTAATAAAAGAAGAGCAATTTCTCTTTTCTCTTTGACATGCAGTCAAGTACCTTCTAATACAGGGTGATGGGGCTTTGGCAGGACTGTGGTAGGATAAAAGTGCTCAGTTGTGAGCTTAATTGGCTTCCCAAAAAGCAAGAAAAGAAAAGAGTTGTGACAGTGGGGAGAGTTAAGCATTGTGGCAGAAGAGTTTTGGACACCGTAGAGAAAGGCTGGCTCTGCCTCTGGTTAGCTGAATGAGCAAGTTTTTAAACCTACTCTAGCCTCAGTTTCCCCATTGGAAATGAGGTTACAAATGTCTACCTCACAGGGTTACTATGAAGGAAATGCCAAACAATACCTGCACACAGTGCCTACCAATAAGCATTGGCTTCCATCTTCATCTTTCTTGCACATCTATCCTTATCCTTCTTTCTCCAATTAATTCTATTCCTGAAGAAAGAAAAAACTATATTCAAATGATAGGAAATCACCACGTTCATTGTTACTCTTTCTCTTGCTCTATGCTTTGGCTTCTAGTTCTTTCTGTCTTAGGGAACTCTGTTCACACTCCCGTCCTCCAGTTCTGTCATTTGCTACCCATAACATTTTCCAAAAACTGATCTTCTCATGATGATCTACTTGTCCTGGTCTCATTGTCCATTACTCCTTTTCAGATAAATTATTTAGTGCCCCAGTATAATAAGCAATTTGCATTTTGACCACGGCCTCGAGGAAATAATTCCTTAAATCAAAAGCTCTGAAGGATACTCTGCTCCACGTTTTTAGCTTCATGGACTAGGAAGGCTTCGAAGTCCTAGGAGACAACTGGTAAAATCCCAAATTGGGTGCCAAGAGTGGAAAACTCCCAGCCTAAGGGGAAAGAAAGAGAAGAGCCAATGGCATCTTTCCACAGCTGACAAATATTGAAGGTGCAATGTAGATTGGGAATAATTCTGGAGTAACCATTAAGAGTTGGAAGCTCTAGCCCTCACTCTGTTCATATTTCAGTGTGTGACCTGAACAGGACAGTTTTCTTCAAAAAAAAAAAAAAAAAGTGTATTTGAATTCAAGGATTCCTAAGAAAGCAATTTATAGTTATATGATTCCATCAATATGGTTGTCAAGGATTAATTTATTTTATCTATAAAACATAACTATAGCACTTACCACTGTTCTAAACACTTTACAAATGTGAATTTACTTAATCTTCATAATGGTATATAAAGTAAACTCTATAAATATCTTCATAGTATGCATGAGGAAACTGAAGCCCAGAGAAGTATAGTGATTTGACCTAAGTCACACAGCTTTTAAGATATGGAGCCAGGATTTGGAAACACCAAATTGTCTCTAACACTCTGTTCTTAACCACTACACTTGGCTGTACTTAAAAATAAAATATTTATATATTCTTTTGTAAATATTTAGATGTGCATCCTAATCACTATGCTCTACTAGACTGAAAAAGAACACATTTTGAAAAAATTCTGAAACCTACCTACTGTGCTCATGTCCTGGAGGTGCCCCTGACCTAGGTCATTATCAAGTCTGAAGAGGAACACTGACAATCCTTCTGCTGTCTTGCTCAGTCCATATCGCTGAGACTCCTTCTTTTCTGAAAAGTGGGAGGAAGTATGACATTTTAAAATAGTTACCCTGCATTTTCCAAGGTCGCAAAGACCAATCTGAAGGCTGATCGTTAAATGCTTTTTTTCACCACAGCCTTAGAGAATGAAGCACATTTTTAAAATGTCTCTGAAAACTTGCAGGTGGTTATCTTTTAAAGAAGCTCTTCTCTAATGGTTTCCACGAAGCAAACCTGCTCCTTGGCTTTTTTCTCTTGGGAGGACACTGCCCCATATGCCACCAAACCCAGAACTGTCCTATCACAGACACATAGTGGCTGCAAGTCAATTATTTATTTTAATGTGACCTTTGAATTCCTATAGTGGTGGTTTGGTTTCTCAGTTGGGTCTGACTCATTATGACCCTTTGGACTACAGCCTGCCAAGCTCCTTCCATGGAATTTCCCAGGTAAAAGTACTAGAGTGGGTTGCCATTTCCTTCTCCAGAGGAACTTCCCCACCAAGGGATCAAACCCAGCAATCCTACATCGCAGGCAATCTGCACCACAGGCAGATTCTTTACCAGCTGAGCCACCAGTGAAGCCTATATATTAATAGAATCCAAAGTTGTTCTCTCTGACTCTGCTTCTCAAAATATTTTAAAATGTGGTAATGAAAGACACGAGGGAGCATAGTATTATGCAAGGACTTTTTACTATATACAGTGGTCTCCCATAGCCGTCATTTTATTTTCCATAGTTTCAGTTCAGTTTAGTTCAGTCACTCAGTCATGTCCAACTCTATGACCCATGGACTGCAGCACACCAGGCTTCCCTGTCCATCACCAGCTCCCAGAGCTTGCTCAAACTCATATCCATCGAATTGGTGATGCCATCCAACCATCTCATCCTCTGTCATCTTCTCCTCCTGCCTTCAGTCTTTCCCAGCATCAGGGTCTTTTCCTATGAGTCAGTTCTTCGCATCAGGTGGCCAAAGTGTTGGAGTTTCAGCTTCAGCAGCGGTCCTCCCAATGAATATTCAGGACTGATTTCCTTTATGGTTGACTCCTTTGATCTCCTTGCAGTCCAAGGGACTTTCAAGAGTCTTCTCCAACACTTCTTCAAAAGCATCAATTCTTCGGCACTCATTTTCTTTATGGTCCAACTCTCACATCCATACATGACTACTAGAAAAACCATAGCTTTGATGATACAGACCTTTGTCAGCAAAGTAATGTCTCTGTTTTTTAATATGCTCTCTATGTTGGTCATAACTTTTCTTCCAAGGAGCAAGTGTCATTTAATTTTATGGCTGCAGTAATTATCTGCAGTGATTTTGGAGCTCAACAAAACAAAGCCTGTCACTGTTTTCGTTGTTTCCCCATCTACTTGCCATGAAGTTATTGAACCAGATGTCATGGTCTTTGTTTTTTGAATGTTGAGTTTTAAGCCAACTTTTTCACTCTCCTCTTTCACTGTCATCAAGAGGCTCCTTAGTTTCTCTTCACTTTCTGCCATAAGGATGGTGTCATCTGTGTATGTCATCTGCATAACCTCATGTGTCATCTGAGGTTATTGATAGTTTGTTACCCATAGTCAACCAGTCTAAAAACATGAAATGGAAAATTTCAGCAACAATTAAGAAGTTTTAAATTGCATGATGAAATCTCCTGCTGCCCCACCCCACCCTCCTGGGACGTGAATCGTTCCTTTGTCTAGTGTGTCCCACCTGTTAGTCACTCAGTCGCCATCCTGGTTATGAGATCTCGTGTCAAAGTATTGCAGTACTTGTGCTCAAATAGCCTTTATTTTACTTAATAGTGGCCCCAAAGTGCAAGAATAGGGATGCTAGTTGTACAGGTAAGTCAAAGAGAAGCCTTAGAGTGTTTCCTTTAACTAAAAAGATGAAAGTTCCTCATTTAATAAGAAAAGAAAATTTTGTATCCAAAAAATTGTCAATGGTAAGAACAAATTTTCTATTGGTGAAATTGTGACAGATGAAAAAGAGATTTATATTAGCTTTGCTATTGCACTTCAGAGAACAGAAGACCATGAAGTATGATAAAATGCTTAGTTAAGATGGAAAAGGCATTAAATTTGCACAGTAAGAAATTCTGAAGAAGAGGACCATATTAACATAACTTTTATTAATAGTTATTGTTGTTAATCTCCCATTGTGCCTAATTCATAAATTAAACTTTATCATAGCTATATATACACATAGAAGAAAAACTTAGTTTACATGGGTTTTCATACTATCTGTGGTTTCAGGCATCCATGCAGGGTCTTAGAACATATCACCTGCCTACAATAGGGGAAGAACAGTACTATTTCTCCAAGAAGCCCTCTGACCCTCAATCAATTTCCTGATTTTTTAAAATTGGGAATAATGACTCTGAACTTAGAGAATTCCTCTGAGTATTAGAAACAATTACATATGTACATTGCTTGATGAAGTATCTGAAACACAGTACAGTGGTTCAATAAATAATAATTTCTTCTCTATTATCCACTATTATGTAGGACCAATCAAGATTTGCATGCATTCTTTAATACAAATGGAATCCTATGATTAGCCCATATTCTCTATATCTACAAATTAGCTGCATTTTGTTTCCATTTACAATATCATTAGATTTCTATATTATCAAGTCAGGTTTTGTTGCCCACCTACTATATTCTTCACTCTATGCTAATAAAAATATTAGCATTGCAAATTCATGTAATGAATACCTACCATAAAGGAGCTAAGAATTGCATTGAAAGATAAGGTTACCATCTTCTCTTCACTCCTCACCTTCCAGTTACACACACACACACACACACACACACACACACACACACACACCCATAAATATCAAAGCGCCAAATAGAATACAAGGTGATTTAGGAACAAGAGCTACACAATCAGATCATATAAAGTATTTGATCTTGATGACAAAAACTGGCAGAGTTTTCATGAAGAAAATAGATTGTAACTTGAACATTGAAGGCTGAATTTGGATGGGCAAAGAAGAGCAGGGGACATTTTGAGGTTGGAGACAAAAAATGCAGGATATTATAGGATCAAGAGACTGAACAGAATAGAAGGGGCAAAGATTGATGACTGAGAGGTGTAGGTATTAGAGATTTAACCTTGAATACTATTAATAAATTGACAAGTTAAAAGAATATCTACTGGAAGAGATGCTAGATTCCTTACCTACTATTATACATTCTATGTTTTTTCCAGACATTAGACTCTCAAATTTGGACTCAAATACACAGGACTAATTTGGTAACCAGAAATCAAGACAGTTTTACATTACATATGACCTGATTTTTAGGATTTTTCTTTTTTAGTTTCTCCTAAATTTAAAAGTCAATATTTGTAAGGCATACTGTGCTTTATTGTACTTCATTTTATTGCTTTTTGCAGATAAGTGCACTTTTTACAAATTTAAGGTTTGTGGCAACCCTGTACCAAGCAAGTCTATTCATTTTACCAACAGCATTTGCTCACTTTGTGTCTCTGTGGCATCATTTCATAATTATCACAATATTTCAAACTTTCCCATTATTATTTTATTTTTTGTGGTGATCTGTGATCAGTGGTCTTGGATATTACTATTGAAAAAGATTATGACTCACTCAAGGCTGAGATGATGGTTAACCTTTTTCAGCAATAAAATATATCCAATTGAAATACAGACATTTTAAAAAACATAGCATTAGTTTTCTAGGGTTTCCATGACCAAATATAACAATTGGGAGGCTTAAAACAGCAGCAATTTATTTTCTCACAGTCCCAGAGCAAACAAGTCTGAGATCAAGGTATTGACAGAGTCATGCTTTTTCTGCAATCTATAGGAGTGAATCCTTACCAGCCTCTTCTCACCTCAAATGTTTGCCAGCCACCCTTGGCTAGTGGATGCATCACTCTGATTCCTGCCTCCACTGTCACATGGCTTTTCCTTCCTGTGTGTACCTGTCTCTGAGTCTGCTCTCCTTTCTTATAAGGGCATTGCTTATTTTGTATTAAGGGTCCATGCTACTAAAGTATGACTTCATTATAATTTGATTTCATCTGCAAAGACCATATTTCCAAAAACAGATCACATTCAGGTCCTAGGGATTAGGACTTCAATATAGCTTTTCTAGGGGGGCACAATCCAATTCGTAACAAAGACCATTACCTGAGAGACAGGAACGAGCCCTTCATAGATCACAGAACACAGCACACTGTACCTGAAGCTGAGGCATCCTGGAAGTGCCCCAGGATTCGGTAAACATTGCTGAGCCTCAATCTCATGTTTCCACTGTTATTTCTGCTTTTGACAGTTGAGTTTTAAGAATAAAGTATTTTGCCAGAATAAAAATGTGCACATTTATATACATTTGATTTTGTGCAACAGTTTCATATTCATCATCACATTTGATTCTCAGAACAAAACTGTAATTCACAAATTACTATTGTTAAGTTATTTAAACTCAAGAACTTGTCTTCCACAACAGGAGACATTGAAAAATGAAAATTCTAAGCAGATCTGCACATTATTGCCTTACTGTCTTAATCCTCGACCTTGAAGAGTCTCATCAAGCTTCTTAACACTGACTGACCCACCACCTGTCAATCAGCTCGTCAGTGGTTCCTCCCCACGGGAATACCTGTCCCTTTCACAGCTCCTTCCTAAAAGAGAAAAGAGAAGAGCTAAAAAGGCACATCTAGATTATTCTCCATAAATTTATCATCACAATGAAATCATTCCAATCTTTTTGGAACTAACAAAGGGATAGAGAAGCCAGAATTGCTACCTTGATTGTATTCCCTGAGATCAGTCCTGGGTGTTCATTGGGAGGACTGATGTTGAAGCTGAAACTCCAATACTTTGGTCACCTGATGCAAAGAGCTGATTCATTTGAAAAGACCCTGATGCTGGGAAAGATTAAGGGCAGGAGGAGAAGTGGACGACAGAGGATGAGATGGTTGGATGGCATGACCAACTTGATGGACGTGGGTTTTGGTGGACTCCGGGAGTTGGTGATGGACAGGGAGGCCTGGCGTGCTGGGATCATGGGGTCGCAAAGAGCCGGACATGACTGAGCGACTGCACTGACCTGAACACCTGGACGGAAACATCAGAAGAAGCAAAGAAACTTTTACTTGCAAAATTCACTACCCACACTTTTTTCAGATGAGAAAAGTGAGGCTCCATTTGATAAGGTGATTTATTAAGTTCTTTTTTTCCTGTTTGTTTTCAATGTTTGTAACGCTTTCCATTACATCACAGTTGTCCTCTCTGGGTAATAAGTGTACTTATCAAACAAGGTCTTCCCTTGATGGCTCAGTGGTAAAGAATCCTCCTGCCAATGCAGGTGATGCAGGTTTGATCCCTGGTTTGGGAAGATCCCCTGGAAAAGGAAATGGCAACCCACTCCAGTATTCTTGCCCAGGAAATCCAATAGACAGAAGATGCTGGGCTACAGTCCATGGGGTTGCAAGGAGTTGGACACCACTTAGCTACTGACCAACAACAACAACATTAAACATAATCTGGTCTCTTCATTGTACATTGTGCTATGGTTTCTATCAGTTTCAATTCTTAGACCAGCGGAGGCTACTGTCACATATCTCAAATGATATAATTAATTCTTAGAAATTATGCTTTGCCATATTTTCCCAGTCAGAATGGATCAGGTTGGCATTTTGAACTTCACTTGAACTCTTAAGTGCTAAAAATAACTGACTCTTGAGAAAATAAATCCTTTATATTCTCTTAAGCACGAAAGTTGAACTTTCTCATAAGAAGTTAAGCATGTTGAGTTGCCCCTTTAGAGCAGGAATCAATGCATCCATCAATTAATTATGTTCCTCTTAACATGTCAGCCATCTCGTCTCATTTCTGAAAAATCGTCCCATGAGCCTCCTATCTGAAATACCAAAATTATCCAAATTCTATTTACTTCAAAGCACTTTACAAGATCATAAATTATAAAAATTGTATTGATTTTCTATATTTTCCATTAGAATGTGAGCTCAGTTACGACAGAAATTTCATTTGTCTTATTTACCCTTCTTTCCAAGCATAATTTCTAACAAGCAAATACAAAGTTAGCTGAAAAAATAAGCAAAGCAGTGTGATCTTTTTACCCTTGTTGGACAATATAATACTTTTTTATTTGTGCTTTACACAGATAATTCACTTATTTTTGACAGTCTTTAGGCACTAAAACATTTCTTTTTTAAAGATTTTTTAAATGGACCATTTTTTGAGTCTATTGAATTTGTTGCAGTATTGTTTCTGTTTTGTGTTTTAGTATTTTGGCCATGAGGTGTATGGAATCTTAGCTCCCTGACCAGATGTCAAACCCACACCCCCTGCATTAGAAGGTGAAGTCCTAACCGCTGGACCACCAGGGAAGTCCCTAAGCACTAAAACATTTCCGACAGTTTTAATGTTCTCACTCTTAGATTCAGAATTTAGTAGAAACAGTGATGATGCAATGTTGGGGAAATGTCCTTTGCCTCTACAACCATCCTCATTGTATTTTATCTTCCAATATACTGTGTTCTGTTTTGTTTTCTTTTTTCCCAGTTCTTAGGATCATACCTGTCCTATTTAGGATCAATCCATTCATACCTGAACATAAGTATTTGGAGATATTTGATAAGTAAGTTATTGAAATGTACTGAATTTCTACATTTGTTCCAGGTATTGGAAATAATTATCTACTAATATTAAAGCAGTGCTAAAAATGTGGAACATTTCTTTTTGCCTTAATTATTTAATGTTAGTATACCTTAAATGTTATCATTAATTCCTTTGAAAACATTAAAAAAAAGCCAAAACCCTAAAATTAAGAAAAGTTGAGTAACTTTTCTAATGTTCCACAAACTTCTCTTCCTATCTTCTGGCTCACATTTTGTTATGACTAGGAACCTATACACATATAATAAGCTGATGAAGAGAATTATCTTTGGAGTTTAATTGATTTGGATTTGCATTCTAACTGGCATCAGTTTTTGCTTGTTCTATGACTTCTCTGAACCTTAGTTTCTTCATCTCTGTGTTAGGTAAATAGTGATTTAATCATGGCCTGTTGTGGTGGGTCTTAGCATATTGACATCATGTGCTTATGAAAAGATGTTAAACTCCTGTGGTGTCAATCTGCTTCCCCGTACTGATAATAAGTCAGTAGTGATCCGAGAATTGTACAAACTACATGACAATCATGGGCAAGAGATCTCATAGCAATTGCTAAGAATTCACTGTCTTCATATATGGATAGCTTCTTGTGAATATAGCCTGCTGTCTTCTGTGGACCGTTCCCATAAAAGCAACTGTGACCTTTTACCTTGCAGTAGTCCCTTTGTTCTTGGCTGTTTTCATTTCCCACTTCAGCTAGACATTCATAAGTATTTTGTTGCACCACTTTTCTGCAGATACAACTTTTCTTAACATGACCTCTTACGTGTCTGTCCTTGGCAATGTGTAAAAATCCATTGCCAGTTGAGGATTTAATCTTCATGTTTAACTGACAGCCCAGCCCACCAGACTCAATAGCTTTATAAAATATCTTGCTGTCAAGAAGTAATATTTTATAGCTTCTTGAGTTTTTTCCATATTTCTAGTGTACTTGTTTGCCCTTAAAACGTTTAATGAATGATAAATATCTTCCTAGAATAACCAATAAACATGTACATATGCTACTGGGCAAAAGACAATATCGGTTCATTCACTGTGCAAGCCATTATGATTGATTAAGTGCTCATTGGGTCCTAAGATATAAAATATAAGAATAGGTAAAGTGAGAACCACCCTCCTAGGCTGGGGCCTTGGAGCACTCTTGAGAAACTCTCTCTGTCAGTCCTTTTTCTTTCCCTCCTTTCTTTTTCATCTTCACTATCTATTGCCTTTTTTTTTTCCTGGCTAGATATAGTTGGAGGCTCTCTTAAGATAAAATATCAGTTAGGAAAATAAATTCTAGTCTCTAGTAGCTAAATCCAAACAACACAAAAACCAAAGAAAGATGCCAGGAAAGGAAGAGTCACAGAAGAGCTCATAATTTCCAAAGGTTTTCAATTACATTCCACCAAGTTTTAGCAACTTCATTCATTGCCCCTACTAATTAGTTGGGCTTCCCAGATTGTGCTAGTGGTAAAAAAAAAAAAAAAAAAAAAAACAACAACCAAAAACCTGCCTGCCGATGCAGGAGATGTAAGAAATGTGGGTTTGATCCCTGGATCAGAAAGATCCCCAGGAGGAGGGCATGGCAACCAGTTCTGGTATTCAAGCCTGGAGAATCCCATGGACAGAGGAGCCTGGCGAGATATGGTCCATAGGGTCACAAAGAGTTAAAGGCGACTGAAATGACTTAGCATGCGTGTACTAGTTAGCTATTGGCTATGTCTGTGAGGTCATATTTCTTAAAATTATTTAAAAATCCTTAAAAAATAGTGTCTTTGCCTCTGAAAGTAAAATTCTTAGTATATATTATAAAAAATATTGCATTTCGTTTTCCCATTTGTTGACCCTTTACAGTAGGGGCCTTGATGGCTCAGACGGTAAAGCGTCTGTCTACAATGAGGGAGATCCTGGTTCGATTCCTGGGTCGGGAAGAAGCGCTGGAGAAGGAAATGGCAATCCACTCCAGTATTATTGCCTGGAAAATCCCCTGGACAGAGGAGCCTGGTAGGCTACAGTCCATGGGGTCGCAAAGAGTCGGACACGACTGAGCGACTTCACTTCACTACAGTAGGCATGATGGGAAATTTTGTTTCAGTTTTCCAAATGAGACTTGTAGAAGTGACTTAGGTAAGGCCACAGAGCTAATAAGGGCCTTATTAACAGAGGCTAATAACCTAATAAGTGTCACAGCTGTGCTTTATTTCAGTTTAGAACTGTATGTTCTAAGGACACCCAAGGCGGTGCTTATGAAGCTCCTAAAAGTGGCATTAATGTTCACATAAGCATCTAGGGAGCCACGGTCTCATAGACTGGTCTGAGTTTCCATACCTGAGTGTCTGGAAGAGTCTGATACACTTTGGTGAGAGTATGGGAGCACTACTTCTGCCCTGCATCTTCTTATCTGTGTAATACCCCAGATACTGTCTGCATCAGGAAGCACCCCCAGGGTGAAATTGATGATTCATCATCACAGTCCTGCCTGATGTACATAAGAACTCTAGGAAGAGGTGTCCAGGCCAGTACATCAAAAAAAGACTGGTGTCAGAAATTATCTCTCCTGTTTTAGATTTTTCTCACTGCCTAGCATACTGAGGCATTTGTTTTAATATTCAATATCTATCTTCATGGAGAGAATTTTATTCTAGAGTTGCTATCAACATTTTAGAGGGGCTATAATTGAGCACCTACTGGTGCCAAGCATTTGGCTGGGCACTTTAAAATCATTATTTTATACAATGGCAATAATAAAACTATGAAGAAGTTGTGTTTTACCTAGCTTATCATACGAAAATTATACCAAGAAGGTGATGATCTCTTTTACATAAGTAAGTCAAGTTTTAGGATTAGTCAGGACAAAATTCTTCCAAAACCTAAATTCTAGGGCTTGTCTCCTATTAACCAATAATGGTTTATTAATCAAATGGTTCTCTTATTTACTGTTATACCTTCTAACTGTATTGGAACTTTTGTAAATTTTTATTTTATTCATTTAGTTTTGGCTGCACTGGATCTTCGTTGCTGTGTGGGCTTTTTCTAGTTGCGGTGAACAGGGCTACTCTCTAGTTGCAGTGCACTGGCTTTTCATTGTGGTGGCTTCTCTTGTTGCAGAGCATAGACTCTAGGCACATGGGCTTCAGTAGTTGTGGCTCATGGGCTTAGTTGTCCCACAGCATGAGGAATCTTCCTGGATCAGGATGTTCCTTCATTGGCAGGTGGATTCCCAACCACTGAAACACCAGGGAAGTCCTAAATCATTTTTAAATCTAACTTTATTCACGTGTGTGTGTTTGTGTATATATATATATATAAAAATATATATATATATATGCATATATATATATATATAATTCCCTATCATTTTTTCCTATGAAACATCTTTTTTCCTTCTTATTTCAGCCTCAAAGGTAAGTGTGATCATTTTGAGGCCCCCAAATCCATTGCTACCAATCATGTCACCATCTTTTCTTTAGTTTATCATTTCTTAATGTTTGAGCTCTCAGCCAATGCTTCAATGTAAGAATCCATAGTTGATCAATGGTTTTGTCATCAGTGCTCTATTAGTAGAACACTTCCAATACTGGGTTCTGCAAATGTTAACATTTTAATATTGACTTTTTATAATACTAGGAATCCACATCACTAGACAATGAAGATGATTACTAAAATTTAAATTTATTGAATTCCTACTACATATTTTCTAAAATTACATCATTTAACATTATCGACAAGCCTACAAGATAAGAAAATATTATTTACATTTTGCAGAAGTAGAATCCATAGCCATTATAAAGTTGGGCAGATAATAAATAATGAAGCTTCTATTTGAATACAGTTCTGTCTGATTTTAAAGTCCATGCTGGGTCCAGTGATGCCTTCAGTTCTCAGAATCAAGCAATGTTTTCCTGCAAGGATGTGTCACTGCCTTCTTTGTTTTATAAATTTCAGATTCCAATATAGACCTAAACTACAGGCAGAATATTAGCTCTGCAGAGGTTTTAAAATCCAAAAAGATATATCATATATCTACTTTGTAATATTAAAATATTTTTGGTAGATTGATCCCATTTTTCATCAGGAAGAAGAAGTAGTCCTGGAAGAACTGGTGCAAACAAAAAATTTGCCTGCTGAGGCTATTTCTAAACTTCTTCTAGATAACCTTACTGCATCCAGAATGTTTTTGAGCTGGAAGAAAATCTCTGGCAATGTGGGGAATGCAAATTTACATTAATGATCAGGGTCTCAGACCAATCTACTCATTCTCCAAATTTATCATAGACATATTTAATGAATGCTGACTCTGAGGAAACTGGCTTCCCAGCACAGGATTCTGCCTCAAAATTTCAGGATCCATTTGAGAGCTTAGCTAATGTTTATGTATTTCAAGACAAGCATTAGCTATAAATCCTGGATTAATATACATGGAGCAGAGATAGGAACAAGAGTGAAGAACACAGCAAGAGCTTCATTATTCAGCTATAAAAATATTTCCATGCTGGAGTTGGAAAGGACCTTAGAAATAAGTGGGTCTGACCTTCTTATCATGTTTCTATTCATCATCATAATAATACATTCTTAGGAAAGAAAATCTGAAAACTCAGAAAAGCAAACCAGGAAAAATAATTTACCCTTAGTGTTAAGATCCCAACACAAACAGTGATATGCTGCAGAATTTGTATCCTTTCCTTTATTTCTATGAAAAGATGATTTTTAACTCAGTTTAAATAAATTATATATGCAATTACATTCAGTATATTATTTTTACTTAATATTATAAAATAAGCATTATTCTACGGGATTATACTGTTTTTCAATGAGAATTTTAGTTGTTAATGTCTAAATCATATTCTACTTTGTGAAAACATCATACTTTAGCTAATCTCAGTATTTGGACATTTCTACTCCTTTCCATTTAGGTCATCATACACAATTCTACAATAATCATATTCAAAACTAAAGCTTTTAGTTTCTTAACATTATTTTCTAAATTAGATTCCCAAATGTGTAATTACCAGGTTAATATTATGTATAGTCAAATTGCTCCTCAAATAGATTTACTACTAGTAATGAAATGTAAATCTCAAATGTCTGCATTCTCAGTGTTCTCACAGAACACATATACACACATGTATGCAAAACACACAAATTCAATATTCAATATCACTGCATTACTGCCTTTAGACTTAGCAAGGATAGCCCTTGGACTCTGTAGGACCACACTGACCTTCTTCTAGCCATACCACTCTCCAGGAGACAAAGATTTCACAGGTCCAAGTAGACATAGAACACCAAACTCGTGTCCCATTTTTTACAATGCTGTCATTACATTGAGCGCTAAAATATCATGTTCAATAGAATCTACATTCATTTCCAAAGGTTTTTGGGACCTTCTTCCCAGGCCAGTATTCCTAACAACAAACTGCTCAAGGAGTGGGCAAGAGATAGCTCTTTGTGCAGACAGTGAGGTATAGAAGAATCTAGACAAAGCTTGATCCTGCGGTCTTAGGTGTATGTATATGCATATGTATGCTGAGTGTGTTTAGAAGAGTAAGAAAAGCTCTGCTATCACCTCTCTTTCCTATTATGATCCAGAATAGAATGGTGAGGCATAAAATAATTCTAAACTCAAATTTGACTTCATAGGTCCTTATGGAGATATTTTTGTCAAAGCAGAAAGATGAAAATGCATTTTTTTTCACAGTTTGTTTTGCTTGGTTTAAATCTCTGAAGTATTTAGAAATATGTAGATCCATACTCTGTAGATCTCTATTTGTGTTCTTACCCTGGGCCCTACAGATCACAGGGGCTGAACTGCCTTTTTAATTTTTTATAAATTAAATGAATAATACACTAGAAATGTTTATTGTCCCAAACTTATTAATTTGTCTAAAAGAAGTAGAGAAAGTTAATGAGACCGAAGTGAATATATAAGGAAATTCTACCAAATCCTTTAATGATGAGATAAAGACTGAACCAAAAAAAGGAAACTCTAGACCAGCATTTTTGTTTAGTTGTTAAGTCGTGTCTGAGTGTTTTGCGATTTCGTGGACTGTAGTCTGCCAGGCTCCTCTGTCCATGGGATTTCCCAGGCAAGACCACTGGAGTGGGTTGCCATTTTCTTCCCTAGGGGATCTTCCCAACCCAGGAATTAAACCCCCAACTCTGCATTAGCAGGTGGATTCTTCACCACTAAGCCACCTCCCAGGGAAGCCCTTTCTATATTCGAGGACTGATGAAATAAGTAAAAAGGAATATTAGCATATGAAAAGAGAGAAAATGAACATTAAGCATTTGATGTTTGTTGGATTTGAATTGGAGGTGTCAGTATGAAATCTTGGTTTTAAAGAAAGGCCACATAGATATAAATATGCAATAATAGTATGCATATATTTGAATATGTACACATTGCATTTATTTTCCCACCCAAATTCTAGAATTATGACACCTCAGTAATAACAAGCATACCTTGCTCCCAGGACTAGGTTTTCTCATAATAAACATAAATGGGAAAAAGAAGTAAAAAAAGAAAAAACTAATATAGAATAAATACTTGAGTTTGAGAATTATAATTTGGCAACCATCAGAGTAACAATTGAATTAGGCAAAAATCGTCAAAGTGCTGGGTAAAATTTGTTGAGAAACAGAGCATTTGCGTAGTCTCAAAGTATCTTTTCAAAGTTATTTATTATTTATAAGGGGGAAATCCAGTAACTTTGCCATGGAGATCTGACAGATGTCACCTTAAGGAAGCAATTACATTTACCACCATTAATGGGACAAACATCATGTGCCTCCATATATAATGCTAATAAGGTCACTTCACTTTTGTAATATTCCTTCTTAAACTGAGCCACCTAAATCTTATCACAAGGAAACATCAACCAAGCCCCAAATGAGAGACATTAAAAAAAAAAGCTGTCCTGTACTTTTCTCAAATGTTAGTATCATGGAAGACAAAGAAAATCTGACAAAACAATAGTTGATCCTGGATTGGCCCTGGGAATAGCAGCAAAGGAAATTATTTCTGAAGACTGATAGAATGTGTCTAGGATCTATAGGTTAGACAATATATTGTGCTATTATTGGTTACATTAGCTTAATAATTATGCTGTGGCTAAGTAAGATAATATTCTTCTTCAAAAATGCATGCTAAACATTAAACAGTAAAGCGGCATCATGACTGCAACATTTTGCCAAATTATTCAGAAAAATTATTATAGGACAAACATGCACACACATATTATGATAAAGCAAGAATTACAAAATATTTACAACTGCGGATTCTGGGTGAGAATACCATGTAGTTTTTTGTACTACTCTTACAACTTTTCTGTAAGACCGAGAGTATTTGAAAGCAAAAAGTTACAGTCACAATGGCAAGAACAGATTAAGATGATATTGAAGTCTTCCGGAAAAGAACATTCTTCTCTTACTTCAGGTTCCTGAAAGCTGGGTTTTAGCCTCACTGAGCATCTGCAAATACTGAAATAAGGTACCCCAGAAGTGAAAGGAAAAAAAAAAAAAGCAATGTTTGGTGTAAAGGGAAGGGTGAGCTCATTGCCCAGCCTCTTAATAATAGCCTTTCTTCAGATGCTATTTATATAGGACAGCGAGAGAGAGAACCTCCTCTCAGATAAAGGCCTGTTAAAAGCAGAATGGATCTAAGGATTGATCCTTAGGGTAGGTTTATCAGCCTACCCTTCAAGGCGGCCCATGGGTCATGACAGAGTTGGAAGGTATATCACCTGAGGAAGACTACAATGTTGTCCAGTCAACTCATATGGTATTTTACCATACACTCCATCTATATGCTGTCTCTTGGGAGCCTCCCTTTTCTAATTACACAGTGCAAACTGGGAAAGGTTGAGTCACGGCTTTCTATTTGAAGTCTAAGTATGCCAACGTGTTTAGAAGACTGTGTATCTGGGGGCCTGTCTGCTTTTGAGGAAGCCTCAGCATTACCACAGTTCTAGTACTCCAAGACCATCTAAATAGAGTCTGTCGGGCACTTGCCTAGACTGAGTTTCTGACATTAAACCAAGACAAGATTAAGAACTTTACCACTCTAAATATTAAAGCCACAAAATTACCTCTGCCATCTTGGCCACATACAGTATATTTCCACAGCAAGACAAAGCTATACTGTAAAACAAGTATAAAGTCAAACAGAGTTCTATTTTTTTATTGATGGCTATGTCAGTACTGTTATTGTTTTTAAAGTTATCAAACATGAAATAGTTCTTTTTTATATGTGGCAATTTTTTAAAAAATTTATTTACTCCCTTATTTTATTGTTGTCTGTGGGCTCAATAGTTGCAGTGCATGGGCTTAGTTGCTTCGAGGCAGGGGGGATCTTCCCAGACCAGGGATCAAACCTGTGTCTCCTGCATTGGCAAGCACAAGGAAGTCCAGAATAGTTCATTTATTTTCTTCTCACTTGTACCTGTGCTTGTCATTAGCTTTAACTTATAGTTCTTCTGCCTGTTCATAAGATAGCACCATAGCATCTTGAGAACACACAGCTCCCTGATAGGAGATACTCAACAGGGGAACTGGGGAAGGAAGGAAGGATGCTTATTTCCCTAAGATGTATCACAATCATCTGAAGTGGTGTTTCAATGTACCCGATGTACCCAAGCCCTTCATGTCCGAATGAATAAACCCTACCCTCTATTCTCTTTTAAGAAGGACTGCAACTTTTGAGGCACCGTTACCGATAAGTTTAAATTTCTCAGCTCTGTGAATGCTGGGGAATCAGATGAGGAGAAAGGATAGGATCTAATGTTCTAAAGATACTCTTTTACTGCCTAGGGGAGAGTAGCTGTGCATTCTTATAGCATGCATCTTTTGTGGGAACTCTGGTCCAGCCAGAAAGATCAGTAAAATAAGGGTGATATCTGAGTTCCAAAACTCTATAACTAAAATAAAAGAGGATAAGGCTTTTTTAAGAGCCAAGATATTTGGAAACAAAGGAGTATATCTAGGCTTTAATATAAAAACCTCTGATTTAAGTTCTCTGCAACACAGCGCCAGCCTTCTGTAACCTGCTGCCTCTGCCAGGCTTGCACTTGGCCTCTCCTCTCCAGTAACCCTATGGCAGGTTCCCCCACTGCTCCCAGGCCTAGCCAGACTTGTGACTCTGTGTGGAAATCTGGTTTTTGAGAATTAGAAAATAAGTTGACATTTACTAGGCTATAGTTCCTTGTTTGTCTTTCTGAGTAAGTACTATTTAACCTGAAGTAAAATAAAAATGACCATCTTCCCTAAATGTCCATATTTGTTGACATTAACTAAAGAATCCCATGGATCCCCTTTTTAGAATTTAGAAAGTTGATCGTTTCTCCAGATGTATCTTAATGAGGACCCTAATTAACATTCCCAGATCAATTAAAAGAACTCCATTGATTCTGATTATAGGCACTGAAATTTTCCTTAAAAGTACTGATTGATTCACTAGCCTGTACTCTCTTGTGAGCAAATTAAAGCCATTGTGAGCTATTGTTTTTTTAATTGAGGACTTCAGTACCTGCTGTAGTGCCAGATAAACAGATATGGTTTTTATATTTGACATTCTTCTGAGGAAAAAACATATTAACACGCCACATCAGGAAATCAATCCAGGACACCATGCTTTGTCTTTAATGCTATGAAACTGTCTTCACCTCTAAATCATAGACCAGAAAATTATTCTTTCCAAACAAATAAAATGCAGCTTTATTTATAATCACAGGCATTTTTGTTGGGAAAATTTATTCATCAACAACTCCTTAATCACTGGTAAAGATCCTGCTAATGTTTTTTTGGGTCAAGTGAGTACTACAAATTCTTATGAATATGTGACAAAACTAGATTTATTTAAAGAAACAAAAGGTTTTCTGCAATTTGACTCATAGAATGTAAGGTTAGTGCAAAGATCCAAAGTTCCAGTAGAAATACTACCATGACATCATTCTTATTCCGAGATCTACTTGACGTTAATGAGTAATACGGGCAGCCATGTTGAATGAGGAGCATTGAGGTTCTGATACATGGAGCCCTCACAGCAGCGACCTCCAGACCTTCAGCCTACTTCAGATCCACTCTGCTCACAGCAGCTCTATACAGGTTGCTGTGCGAAGTCGCTTCAGTTGTATCCGATTCTTTGTGACCCTATGGACTATATATATAGCCCACTAGGCTCCACTGTGCATGGGATTCTCTAGGCAAGAATACTGGAGTGGGTTGCCATGGCTTCCTGCAGGGAAACTTCCCCACCCAGGGATGGAACCAGCATCTCTTACAGCTCCTGCATTGGCGAATGGGTTCATTGCCACTAGCACCAGCTGGGATGCCCCATACGTGTTGCTAGGTATAATTAATAAAAGTATTTAAATTATTATTTTTTGCTTCTCTTTTTCTATTGTGAGTGCCTCACCACAATAGAAGTGCTGTCAAAATACAAAACATCGTTAAGAGCTTTTTTCTCAAAGCAAGATGTCTTGTTTCTAAGCGTTCCCTGAGTTTCTTCTGGAGAGAATTTTTTTTTTTTTTAATCAGATAAGCCAAAAAGTAGAATATAGTTTGGTTCTAAATTTATTTTGAACTTTGACATTCCAAAATGGCCTTGTAAATATTTGTAAATAGAGACTTGGTTTTATTTTGGGCAAGTTGTAGGAATTTTATTTATTCTTAAAAAATTCTGATAATAGTAATAATACCAACATACATACTTAACATTTATCTGAAATTTATATTTGCTCATTGACATAATCAAGCTCCCCAATGAGAAATTTCTAATAATTCAGCATTTTTTTTTCTTTCTACCTTTAATTTAATAGATTCAAGAAGATATTTTTCTATTACAAATATCTAAAAATTTGGTAGAATTTTAGGGAAATGTTGAAATAGCAAATTTTTGTAGATAAATGATATCCATAAATAATGGATGTCATCAATACGCAAATCTTTTTTTTTTTTTTTTATCAATACGCAAATCTTTTGAGAAAATCCAGGCTAGTGACTCACTGATTCCAAACACTCCTTCTTTATTTGCCTACATAATTTTATTCATGCAGGTCATTTTCACATAATAAGTTGTATCCCTACTCAACTTCTCCCATCCTTCAAGACTCAATTTAAATTCTGTTTTCATATTTCATAAAATTTCATCTTACTACCTAATCTCACAATGGTGTGAGTGAGTGAAGTCGCTCAGTCGTGTCCAACTCTTTGCGAACCCATGAACCATAGACTACCAGGCTCCTTTGTCCATGGTATTTTCTAGGCAAGAGTACTGGAGTGGGCTGCCATTTCCTTCTCCAGGGGATCTTCCCAACCCAAGGATGGAACCCAGGTCTCCTGCACTGCAGACTACTGTCTGAGTCACCAGGGAATTCCCTCACAATGGTACAATGGTGTTCTTGTCTGAGCCATTCTCTTTATTTTTAGTATTAAAGTCATAAGTTCTAGAGTCAGACTGATCTAAGGTTTGAGTCTAAATTTTTCCACCCACTGCTGGGTGAACCAGGTCTTTTAAACCCTTTAATAATTTATTTCCCCTTCTGTAAAATGATGGTGATGATACTTATTTGAGGATAAATCTGATGAAGGATGTAAAGGATTCTGCACAATGCCTGAGCCATAAAAAATAATAAATGTTGCCCTTAATATCATGACTGGCATCCTGATTCTACCAGAGTAGGAATAAAATATGGGCACCTCTTTTTAACACCCAAACTAATACTCCAAGATCTCTATCTTGTTTGCATAAACTTGTCTTTCTTTGTTTCTTAGTCCACCTCCATCCTTAGTTACATAGTTTTTATATACAATATTCAGGAGACTTTCCATGCTCACTGCAAGATCTGCCTGGAATATTCCCTTCCCTGGTGCTAGAGTAGTGATAGTCACACTTGGTCAGTCACGAGGCCCACTATTTCCCATCAACCATACTTTAAATTTCTTGAAAAGAAAAGTCCGCCTTGTAACACGATTAGCAAGTAGTGCTAATTAACTTTATAGCTGTAGCTTTTTGCTTTCTTCCCTGATGATCTGTAATAATTTTATTATCCCTATAACCCCCATAGCAGTTGTACACATAGTAGTTGTACAATAAATATTTTATTTCCATGATCATCAGCCTACAAACAAGGCCTTTCTTTACTTTTTCTTTCTGTTTTTTCCATTCTTCTCTCTTTGGTGAAGTTGCTAATAAATTGTGAAAAGTCCAAAGCTGGGACTAAGCCTAGGGCTTAGATAAGCCATATTGCAGAGGAGAAATCCCTGAGTGATTCACGACTGAGCTTGTTTCTATTATGACTCAGCTTCTATTTTATTTATTGACTCTGAGTTAGGATGGAATTCTACCTCAGGAAAAATACCTCAACTTTTAAGGATGAAGTGATGGTATACATATTTTTCCTTTCAGCCCCAATATTAGACCTAAGGGGTAAATTCTGTTTTCCACTCTGAAGAGAAGACTGCAAAGTTCCCGCTCACATAACATTGACCGTGGGTAGTGTACTTTGCTGATTTGTTAGTAGTCAGAGGAAGAGGCTCAGTTAGAAGACAAATACACCAAAATGTCTGATACTTTTTGCTGAGTTAAACTGCCATGCAGTTGCCACGAAAATAAATTTAAAATAGGATTTTAAAAATCATGAAATTTTATTAAAAAGGAGAGAGAGAAAGAGTTTTAAAAGACAGGTTGGCAGCCTTCTATTTTTTCCTATAAAGTCATAAAGTTTAATTCAAAAATTTCCTGGAATTTATAGTGCCAGAGGCTAAGCTAAAAATAATTTTCCCTCATTAGATCTTGTAGTTTAACCTCTGAAGTGGAAGGTTTGTGACAGTTACATCAAGACTCCAGCTCACAAAAGCACCATTCAAAAAGGAGAAGAATGAAAAGGAACTGTTGCTATTAAATGACCCAGAGATAATGGGGGAGACAAAGAAGACTATTTCTGTAGCTTTCTGGGACCAAGCAGAGGGTTGCTGGGCTGTTCCAGATGGATCACTGCTGTCAACTCCAAAGGTAGCATGTGCTAAGTGAGCATGAAATTCTATCTGGGAGTAAAGCTTTGGAAGTTAAACTTGACAAGGACAGGAATCTAAGTGGCGGGGTGAGGGTTGGGGGAGAAGCATAAGATTTGCTCAATAACTCCAGTGGTGATTATTAGTAATTGTCTCCCTGTCTCCTTTCCCAAACACTGAACAAAACTTTTGTATTTTGTCCATGGGATGGAGAAAAACAGTCACAACAACTTAAACTCCAAGTTACTCTTGAAAATCTGAGACTAAAGGAGAGGGGTGGGGTTTATTCTTGAAATAAAAACTTCTAAACTTTAATGCTGTTTTTCTTTGTCTTTCTTTAATTTCATGGTTGAACAAGGTTTAACACTTATTATAGTATCCTGGTCAGATTCTAATATTCTATGTTATCTACTCAATCATATTTATCCCACGCTACTAAAGGGGGAAGAAAAGAAGACAACCAATGGATTAGTTGATTCAGTCAAGTGAACATAGTCACTTGGAGTGATATGGAAGAAGGGCATTTAATATAATGAGAATTAGACCATACACAGTTCTGGAAACTGGTGGAAAAGTCTATGGAAATTGCCTCTGTGTCCAGCAGGAGCCTAAAGATGCCACAAATTCACAGAAACAGTAATTGGCAAGGAAAAAATAAAACTATACATAAAATTAGAAAGAGTAGGAACAAACTGGAATCTATTAAAACAAATGGAAATTAACACCTGTCTCTCAAAACCTTCTCTACATCAATCTTGATGATGTAGGCAACTTGCAAAAGGTACCAGTGAACTTGACCCAGGATTCAGACAAACTGAAGGAGAGATCTGATTGAAGCTGAAGGAGCTGTGGGCCCACATCCTGCCCCACTCCACCAAGGTGAACCAGCAGACTAATAAAGGTGTGTGTCATTTGCCGCAGCTCCTGGCTGTCCATCTCTGTTTATTGCAGAATGGCTGCTGCTTCACTTCTGCCTTCCAGATATCAAGCAAGTTTCTCTTGAAGCCAAAGCTAATTAAAAAAAAAAGGAAGAAAGAAAAATATACAGGCAAGGAAATTCTAGGATACAAAGTTTAGCTTAGCTGATGCTGCTAAGTCACTTCAGTCATGTCCAACTCTGTGTGACCCCATGGATGTCAGCCCACCAGTCTCCCCCGTCCCTGGGATTCTCCAGGCAAGAACACTGGAGTAGGTTGCCACTTCCTTCTCCAATGCATGAAAATGAAAAGTGAAAGTGAAGTAATATAGACACAATTCAAAAACCACTAGAGTCCAAATGTGTTCAATTACTGGTTTTCCAGTCACTGAACCAATTTCTATTTCATCTACCTTTTTTTGTTGAAACAGCCCTCTAGGAAAATATCTCACCCTTGAGATAAAGGATGTGTCAAAAGTTCAATGAACTTTTCTAAAACTTCTATGAAATGACAGAAATCAGATTCAAACTAAGATCAAGTATTTTATTTTGTCTTCAGGTAGTAATTAACCCTTGAATTTTCCTTTGCTAACTTTAGACTAAGTACAACTAAATACTTTTTGCATTATGTATCAGTCAAGTTTCCAACTATGTGCCATGAGGATGGCATACTCATAATGGGTCATGTAATATATATATATATAATCTACATATAAAACTTTGAAAGATTTGTTGGCAGGTTAGGAAAAGCAGTGAAAGCTAGTAAATTCTCCAGTACTGGCAATAGTAGGATGCCATTACAATCCCTAAGTTTGACGATGGAAGGATGAGAAGTAGTTACTCTATCCAAGGGGGTAGCTGTATGGTGAGAACCATCAAAAAGGAGCTGAAGTCTTTGGTAAAAGGAAACAGCCAATCTGTGGTACTCAGAAAGTAGGGAACAGAGAGAATAAACACTCCAACTTTGATCTCTTTCAGCCTCTTATTTCTTGTGTTCTCTGCTTAGTGACCCCTGTTCACTCAACTCAATTGAAAACCAATGAGCTAAGGAGTCTTTCTGTGCAGTCAATAGGAGTCAGAATCCTGGGAGACAGAACAGGATGAAAGGTGGAGATTGATCCAAGGACACAAATGGAAAATATCTAGCATACAAAAGTTATTCCAAGAGTTAAACATTAATAATATTTTAAGAAAATATCTTGTTTTTATCCAGAGTTGTAAATATCACCTAAATTTTTCGAGGTAATGCCTAAACTTTTCCTAATTACTATCTAACAAAATATTTCTATGCTTTTCATCATGGAATGGATTTCAAATTCTGGATATATAATGAGCTGGTATAAAGAACCAAAGAAAGACCACAGCTTTACCAATTCCTTGTGGGGGATGGTTGGGAAGTGATGGGGGGAGATTGATTGGCAGAGGTACATTCCCTGGGCCATGAGTGGATCATCAAAGCGTTTGCTTCTTTAATAAAATATCAAAGGCTGCTATATGCTGCAGGTATTTCTGAAACTAAACTAAGGTGAACTGCAAGTACTTCACAGCAAACAGGGCACTAATATTTTGTGAATCTTTTGGATTCTTCCTGGTAAAACTTTCCCATTCTTTTCCTAAGTATCCATTTTCAGGTTCTCTACAATGTATAAAGTCCTTTGAGGGTCCCTTGGATTGCAAGGAGATCCAACCAGTCAATCCTAAAGGAAATCAATCCTGAATATTCATTTGAAGGACAGACGCTGAAGCTCAAGCTCCATTAATTTGGCCACCTGATGCAAAGAGCTGACTCATTAGAAAGACCCTGATGTTGGGAAAGAATGAAAGCAGGAGGAGAAGAGGACATAAGAGGATGAGATGGTTGGATGGCATCACTGACTTGATGGACATGAGTTTGAGCAAGCTCGGGAAGAAGGCAAAGGACCGGGAGGCCTGGTGTGCTGCAGTCCATGGGGTCTCACAGAGTCGGTCATGACTGAGCAACTGAACACACACACACATACAATGTAGAAAGGGCTACTCTAAGGACTGAGAATTCAGGTCTTCTTATTTTTTTGATGGGAGGAAAGATTTTTGGATCTATAATCAGGATTCCAATAGCACTTTCCCAATGCTTGTGATAAGTAGACTTTACAGGTAGCAAGAGGAAGAAAAGACAGCATCTGTCTTCTTACCATTAAAGCTGAGGTTGAGGCTCTAGTCCTCCAATGAGTTGACTGCCAGGAAAAGAACATGTTAGCAAGGATAAATATCAGTGCTAAATTAGGCCCCTCCTCAGGCTCCAGGTAAAGTTCAAGACAGTTATTTATGTCAGATTTTCACACAGCTACATAACACCAGGGCTCCCCCTGTGGTGCTAGTGGTAAAGAGCCCACCTGCCAATGCAGGAGACATAAGAGATACAGGTTCAGTCCCTGGGTCAGGAAGATCCCCTGGAGGAGGCATGGCAACCCACTCCAGTATTCTTGCCTGAAGAGTCCCATGGACAGAGGAGCCTGGCAGGGTAGAGCCCAGAGCTTCATAAAGAGTCTGACATAACTGAAGTGACTCAACACATATGCATGCACACAACACAAAATTATGGCATATGGTTGGAAGGAAATGAAAACTGAAGCTTCTAGGTCTGGAACCAGTGTTTACTTTCTGTGCAACTTTGAGGAAATCGCTGAACTTCTTAAAATTTCTGTTTTGTCATCTATAAAGGATGGCTCAGGCTGTAAATAATCCATCTGCCTACACAGGACCTGTGGGTTTGATCCCTGGGTCAGGAAGATCTCCGGAAAGGGAAATGACAACCCACTCCAGTACTCTTGCCTGGAAAATCCCTTTGACAGAGGAGCCTGGCAGGCTACAGTCCATGGAGATGTGAAAGAGTTGGACACAACTGAACAACTAAATGACATTAGCAACAAAAGATAGATATATGGATAGGTATATAGATAATGGCTTCACTGCTTTTCTGTGAGGAATAATTGGAAAAACATCTATAAAACACATATCAGAGGGCAAGCAGTTAAGATGGGAGCTATTGAGGAATTATGGGAGGGTGGGAGTATGGCATTCATGGGCTGGACACTTTTTGCTGTCCAGAAATACAAAGGAAATCTTTGTATTTCTTTTATTTTTTTCTTGCTTGCTTCTTTTTTTTTTTAATACTTTTTTTTTCTTTTACTGGTTTGAAAATTAGATCCTAAGTTTTTGGTCTCATACTGATTCATTTAGGAATTGTAACATGAATATTTATCAGTGTTTAAAGTTAACCAAGTTATTTACCTTCTCCCTAATATACAAGGACGAATATTTGCCTACCTTTGGCCGTGTATTTAACTCTTTCTTGGTTCACTGTTCTGTGTCTAGAATCACTTATGCTTAAAATACATTTTTTAAAATTTCCATATAGTAGTTTGTGTCTACCATATGAAAAACATTTCTGTTTGCCCCTTTTTAAAGGCAGTTTTTTATAATGTTTGTTATACATAACTGCCAGCTAGAAGAGACAGCTACATTCCATGTATAATAACAGAATTTGTGCAGATGGTCCCTGACTTTTCATGGCTTGACTTAACAATTTTCAACTTTACATTGGTGCAAAAGCAGCACACATTTGGTAGAAACCTTAGTTCGAATTCTGAGTTTTGATCTTTTTCTGAGCTAGCCATATGAGGTTCAGTACTCTCTTGTGATTCTGGGCAGGCAGAGCCCCCAGGCAGCCATGCGATCAGGAAGGTAAGCAACTGATAAACTGACAGCCACTTTGTACCCATTCAAGCATTCTGTTTTTCACTTTCAGTACAGCATTCAATGAGTTACATGAGATATTCAACACTTTATTATAAAATGGGCTTTGTGTTGGATGATTTTGCCCAGCTATAAGTTAATTAATGTAAGTTGTTCTGAACACATTTAAGGTAGGTTTAGGCTAAGCTACGATATAGGTTAAGTGTATTAACTGTGTTTTTTACTTAGGATATTTTCAACTTATGATGGGTTTTTTAAGACATAAACTCATTGTAAGTCAAGAAAGATCAGTATGAACTTCTAGCTTAAACTGTTTAACACTGAAAATAAGCAGTTTTTAAAAATAAAACTGCTTAATAAAATAAGCAGTTGATCCAAATTCTGTTCTACCTGTTGTTTTAAAGTCTTCAGGGTTAGATGCAGGAAGCATAAGGGGCTTGTGTATGATAAATTCATGTGACTGTAACATGTATGTGTATGTGCCCTTAGACTTTAGTAAATATGTCTGAAACACTCAGGTTTAACAAGCATGTATAATTCTTTTTTTTTTTAAAAGCATGTATAATTCTGAGACAGTGATTTAATTTGATTTAATTAACTGACAGAAAGGAATAAAAGTCCTCCTATTATAAAGTTAATTCCTAGAGCTGGGGAAGAGAACCAATTCAATGAAATTATTAAACAACCAATGACTAAGTAAGTAGTCAAAAATGACCTGTACCTATGATACTGTCTTTGGGAATCACTTTCTCAAGACACAACAGAGGATTTAGAGGGTTTGAAAAATATGATTTAATTTTATTTCAGTGCAGAAGCAGTGAATGATGGAAAGTAAAATAAACTATTTGATTGAAGTAGTAAAGAAATTAAGAATATCTTAAAAACTAAGATATTAGGACCAAACTGGTGGTGATGGTTGAGTCGCTAAGTCGTGTCCGACCCTTGCGGCCCCATGGACTGTAGCCTGCCAGGCTTCTGTGTCCATGGGATTCTCCAAGCAAGAATACTGGTGTGGGTTGCCATTTCCTTCTCCAGTAGGACCAAGCTAATGATATATGAAAAGATAAAATGAATCTTACAATCCAAGATAGTGAAGACAAATCAGAATTATAATCGATTAACCAGGCATAAAAAAATGGAGTTGGGTGGCCATTGAGGACCTGGTCTCAGACATGTCTTCCCCACTGAAAACTTGAATTATACCTAACCCAAGAACTCCAGCTGTTTTTAAAAGAGCATCTGTTAGCTACAACCTTGCATCTCACACCCCCATGCAACCATATCAGACCCCAATCCACCCTTGCTTAATAAACACTCTTATTTCTTGCCAGTTGCAAATATAATTCTTGATAAACAACTCTTGTAACTAGCTGTGGCCTTGCAGTTTTTACCTTTATTATCTGCCTGCATTTTGTAACCTGATGGAACATGATTAAAGTGCTTCTTGAATCTGTGTCTTCCAGGCTGCAGTCCTAGCAAACCCCGAATAGTCTTTATTCCAAACAGTTCTCTGTTCCTGAAATTTGTTTGATAGTAGATATTGAGAGGGCCCAAGGAAGAGAAGATTTATTCAGACCCCAATAGGAAAGACCAGAAGATTAGCATGGAAGACCAAAGCAGTATTAGATGGGACTTTATATAACATGGCTACTCGAGTTGAAGATTTAACAATTTTCTCTGTCCTCAGGGAACATACTCAAGAAAGTTACAGAATTAGGACATTAAGGAAAGTCACAACAAATTAGAAATACATCAACAGGGAGCTAATCAATCCATATTTAAACTTGATGTTAGAACCCTTCAGAATAGGGTAATCCAAGTCAGAGGGATGAAAAATGAGAGGATTTGCTTGAACAGGATCCATTTATTTCATGTATCTTACTTTGGGAGACTATACTTTTCAAAATCTAGAGGAGCATTTGAAAAACAAACATCTGATCCAGAAACCCAATGGAAAGTGAAAAACAAATGGGCCCTGGACTCCAGCAAACAGTGTGAGCTCTAGTTATGTTTGAAGAGGAATGCAGCCAAATGAACAAGCATATTAGACTGCTAAATTTTAAGAAGGACCTTTCTGAAAGAAACAGGAGAATAGATGCTGCTCTTGCCAAAAGGGATGCAATGGAACAAATGTTACTCGAGGCACATGACATCAAGAGCCACAGTAAACACAGGAGTGTCTTTGGAAGAGCATCCCAGAGGTACGACTCTTCAGGAGGTGCCTAAAATACAGATTTCAGGAGTAACTGAAGCTTTGATCCAAGAATCTGTGAAGAGTGATTCTTTAGCTGAAACAAATGGAGATGATGCTAAGTTTCCCTAAGAAGAGCTAATTTCACAGTTCCAACAATCCCAAATTGAATGACCATGTTGATAGGCCCTGTAGCAACCAAGCAAAAATCCTTGCTCACATGGGGCGGAAGAAGCCAAGTGTGTTAGTCAGGATGAGCTAGACTGTCCTGGGCTAGCAAGTTAACCCCTGTATCTCAGTGCCTAAAAATAAAAGGGCTTAATTTGTATTAATATGCAATGGAAAGGGCCCTGTTCTCCACATTGATATTCAGCACCAAGAGGGAGGAGCTGCTGGAGTTTTGTCTCAGTAATTTTTTTTTTTTTTAAACTGCTTCAGCCTAGGAAAGACTTTTATCACTTTTCATTGTCCATATTGTTTTGACCAGATCTAGTCACATGACTCTTCTTAACTACAAGGCAACTGGAAAGTGTTAATATCCATCTGCCCAGGAAGGAAACAAAAGTTTTGGTGAACACTGTTTTGTTTGGTGTACAGTGTTGCTCAGATCATGCCACATCCAATGCATCACAGGTGACCAGGACACAGAACTCCAAGGGAAATGAAAGTGAAGTTTTGAATATGGTGGATGGGAAATAAAAGGCACATCAGTAAACAAAATTGATGATAAAGACTGCCATCATTGCAAACCATTGAATACCTCTCTGAGAAAAGGGAAATTATGACTAGATAGATCCCCTCCCTCTCAACAACCATAAGGGTAAATACATTAACCAAAATTAGTTTCTTGGCTAATTTATTTTAAATGCACAGTTGCTGGACTCCATGTAACTACAATAAATGACAGAGGTCACAGGGAGGTGAAAAATCAAGATTATTTTCTTCTTTCTTGTCTCCTTCACTCACTAAAGAATCACTCCTCTGGTCTTTCTGAATGTCAGGTATAGGGTTGCAAATATATATTTTTGCCTGGAGCTGGGGTTGGTTCATTTTTAAAATTGCATTGCTATGGCATTTGTGGCATGATTATTCAATGAACTCTTGATTCCTCAACAAATGAGACATATAAAAGGCTTTCAGTTGTGCTAATTCAGTTTGGAGTTGTTAAAACACACACACACACACAAATTTTCTTGTAGTACTCACCTCAGATTGCAGTTTCTGAAGAAATTAAGTCTACCCAGGCATAAAGAACACTTTTTGACATGAATACGTGAATGTTATATTTTTTTGGACTTCAGTTTTGAAAAAATTGGAGGGCTATTTCTTGTTGCTTTTCAGTCACTAAATCATGTCCGACTCTTCGATCTCATGGACTGCAGCACGCCTGGTTCCTCTGTCCTCCACTATCTCTTGGAGTTTCCTCAAATTCATGTCCATTGAGTCAATGATTCTATCTAACCATCTCATCCTATGCCATCCCCTTCATCTGTTGCCTTCCATCTTTCCCAGCATCAGGGTCTTTACCAATGAGTTGGCTTTGCACATCAGGTGGTCAAAGTATTGGAGTACCAGCTTCAGCATCAGTCTTTCCAAAGAGTATTTAGGATTGATTTCCTTGAGGACTGACTTTTTGATCTTGCTGTCCAAGGGACTCTCAGAGCTTCCCATGTAACTCAGTCAATAAAGAATCTGCCTGTAACTAGCCAGAACAGCTCAGTTAGGAGAGTGTTAGACTGAAGAATCTGCCTGCAATGCAGGATACCTGGGTTTCATTCTTGGGTTGGGAAGATCCCCTGGAGAAGGAAGTGGCAACCCACACCAGTATTCTTGCCTGGAGAATCTCATGGATAGAGGAGCCTGGCAGGCTACAGTCCATGGGATAGCAAGAGTTGGACATGACTTAGTGATTAAACCACCACTAAGGGTACTCTCAAGAGTCATCTCCAGCACCACAATTGGAAAGCATTTATTCTTTGACACTCAGCTTTCTTTATGGTCCAAATCTTATGTTCGTACATGACCATTGGAAAAACCATAGCTTTGACTATATGGACTTTTGTCAGCAAAGGGATGGTTCTGCTTTTTTTTTTTTTTTTTTAATTAGTTTATTTTTTATTGAAGGGTAATTGCTTTACAGAATTTTGCTGTTTTCTGTCTGTCTAGGTTTGTCATAGCTTTCCTTCCAAGGAACGTCTTTTAATTTCATGGCTGCAGTCACTGCAGTGATTTTGGAGCCCAAGAAAAGAAAATCTGTCACTGCTTTTATATGTTCCCCTTCTATAGATGCCCATGTGTAGAGTTGTCTCTTGGGGTTTTGGAAAAAGTGCTTTCTATGCTAAGCATGTTCTCTTGACAAAACCCTCTCAGCCTTTGCCCTGCTTCATTTTGCACTCCAAGGCCAAACTTGCTTGTTATTCCAAACTTACTTTGGATATCTTTTGACTTTCTACTTTTGCATTTCAACCAATCCCCTATGATGAAAAAGACATCATTTTTGGTGTTAGTTATAGAATGTGTTGCAGGTCTTCATTGAACTGCTCATCTTCAGTTTATTTGGCATCAGTGCTTGGGGCATAAACTTGGATTACTGCAATGTTCAATGGTTTGCCTTGGAAACGAACCAAGATCATTCTGTCATTTTTGATGTTGCATTGAAGTACTGCATTTTGGACTCCTTTGTTGACTATGAGGGCTACTCCATTTCTTCTAAGGGCTTCTTGCCCACAGTAGTAGATATTAATATAATGTCACCTCAATTAAATTTGCCCATTCCTGTCCATTTTAGTTCACTAATTCCTAAGATGTTGATGTTCAGTCTTGCCATCTTCTGCTTGACCACATCCCATTTACCTTAATTCATGGGCCTATCAGTCCAGGTTCTTATTCAATATTGTTCTTTACAGCCTTCGACTTTAGTTGCACTTCCAGTCACATCCACCACTGAGTGTCATTTCTGCTTCAGTCCAGTCGCTTCATTCTTTTTGGAGCTATTAGTACTTGCCCTCCACTCTTCTCCAGTAGCATATGGGATAACTTCCAACCTGGGGGGCTCATCTTATGATGTCACACCTTTTTACTTTTTCATACTGTCATGAGGTTCTCCAAGCAATAATGCTGGAGTGGTTTGCCATCTCCTTCTCCAGTGGACCATGTTTTGTTAGAACTCTTTACTATGACTCATTGGCCTTGGATTGCCCTGAATGGTTCCTAGCGTCATTAAGTTACACAAGTCCCTTCCTCACAGCAAGTCTGGATCCATGAAATGGGGGAGAGGTTTACTTCTGTGCTGTGCTTGATCGCTCAGTCGTGTCTAACTCTTTCCTACCGCATGGACTGTAGCCCACCAGGCTCCTCAGTCTATGGGGATTCTCCAGGCCAGAATACAGGAGTGGGTAGCCTTTCCCTTCTCCAGGGGATCTTCCCAACCCAGGGATCAAACCCAGGTCTCCCCCATTGCAGGCAGATTCTTTACCAGCTGAGCCACAAGGGGACAACCTAATTTCTCCATTATAAAAATAAAAAATAAATTTGTAATTATCAAGCAATCTCTGTGGTGATTTTGGCAGGATGCAAACATCCTTTTCACATCAATTTTTGCCTCCTTTTAACATCCACTGATTATCTTTACAGTTATTCTATTTGATGTCCAAATGGTACTTTAAAATAATCTGTTATACATTATTTCCTACCTGTCACACTTCTGTTAGAAAAGGTTTCCTTTTCAATTGCTAATGAAGTATATTTCTTCATAAAAAGGCAGAAAAATAATTTTTAATTGTTTTCCTTTTTTTAGAGAGGTTACTATAACAGTTACCTTTATTGATGGCAAATACTCTTTTATTGTCCTTTTTTCTTTTTTGATTACTTTTTTTCTCTTTTGATTTCACTTTATTTTATTCATGTCATTAGTATTCTGTTGTCTAAACATTTTCTATTTTGTTATTAATGTGTCTTTATAATGCTCATTTTTTATTTTGTTTATGTTGGATTTTTTTTTCTTATTCTATAGGATGTAATTATTTTAGGCTGTGCAGTTTCATCTAAGTAGTTCTTCTTCTATAGTCTGTGTATTATAGCATATATTATTCACATTAAAGTTATTTTCCAAAATTTTAGAAATTTTGATTTTTTTAGTTTAATTGTTGTATTATATTGGGGTATAACAGATTCACAATGTTGTATTAGTTTCAAGTGTACAGCAAAGTGGTTCAGTTATATATATGTCCATTTCTTTTCTTTCCCTTATAGATTATTATGGAATATTGAGTAGAGTTCTCTGTGCTATATGATAGCAGTCTTTGTTGATTATCTATCGTATATATATAGTAGTGTATATATATGCATACTCCTTTGTGTAATTTTGTATTGCTCCCAAAATACTAGTTTGGGTGTGACATATATTAATTTCCAAAATGAAAGAGCTTGATTTTGACTTCTGTTTGTTTTGCCATTGTTTTCTAGTTTTATTGCATTGCTATCAGAGAACTTTTGGTATTATTTTTTTCTTTATAAAATTCATTGATATTTTCTTTGTACTATTAAGTGACTAATAGAGTAATCCATTAAATTTTATAGATAGAATCATGGAACTTTGTAAACAGATGTATCTTCTTGTTATTGAGTGTTCATATTTTGATGAATATCCACTTTAGAGCCTCCTTATCAATTATGTTATTAATTTTATATTTTGAATAATTTTATTTTACTTTAGACTCATATACAGTTAGGTTTGAGCTTTGTTTTATGAGCGAATTGGAAATTCATCTTCTAATACATATGATATCATCATTTTGAGGATTTCTCTCACCTTTTTAATACACTTAGTGTATATTGTGTTGCAGTGACCCTGTTTCTTTGTCAATATGATATGCTTCATTACTATTTTTGTCAACCTTTTTATTTTTTGGTAATAGGAATTTTGATATTTTTCCAGTTATTATTTTACATCAATAATTTTGTAATATCTCTTGGTTCCCATTTATGTTAATTCAGCTTCTACTACTTGAGTTTGTCAATTTTCAATTATATCAATAGACCATCACCTTCTCTGAAAATTTCCAACTCATATTCTATTTTCCCTTCACTGCCTCCTTTCTCCAACCGTTTTTAGTGGTATTATTTCTAATTTGTCAGAACATGTAAGATTCATATTAATACATTGTCCTCCTGCTGCTATCCTCACTTTGTTTTTGATCTTACTTTACAAATATACTCAATTCTTAAAATTTTTGCTCATTTTCCTAAAAACCTATTGGTTGAGTGGAACTTAGTTTTAGTAGATTTCATAGGAAGGGCTTGTGGGTATGATTTTCCGCAAATTTCCTACATTTGTGCATGTTTAAATCAGTTTTATTATAGCCTTAATACCTGAAGAATACTCAATATTTGGCTGAGTGTAACAGTTGTCACATAATCTCTCTCCTTTGGGTTCTAAACAATGGTGCTTCACTGTTGTCTTGCTCTGCATTGATGTTGAAAAGTCTGATGGCAACCTGAATTTTTTTTTTTTGCCCCAAACTTTATGATATATACAGTGTAGCTTAAAAATGTACAATGTGTTAACTTGATACACATATATTGCAATATGAGTACCATGGAGTGTTATCTAACACTTGCATCACATCACATCATTGCATTTTCTTTTTTGTAATGAGAACATTTTCTACTCTTTTAGCAGGTTTCATGTACATAATACAGTACTGTTATCTATAATCACAGTGCTGTGCATTAGATCTCCAAAGTTATTCACCTTCTAACTGGAACTTTGTACTCACTGACACCTTCCCATTTCTCCCACTCCTCACCCTCTGGCAACCTCCATGCTACTCTTTGTTTTCACAAGGTCAGATTTTTCACACTCCACATATAAATGATATCTTGCTGCGTGTGGCTTTCCTTGTCTAACATTTCATTTAGTTTAATGCTCTCAAGGATTGCCTGTGTTGTCACAAATGGGCATTTGTTCTTTCTCATGGCTGAATAATATTCCAATATTATCCATTCACCCATTGACAGATATGTAAATTGTTTCCATACTTAACTGTTTTGGAGTAATGCTGCAATAAATATGGGAGTGTAGATATCTTCTTCATATCCTATTTTTATTTCCTTTGGATATATACCCAAAAATAAAATTGTTGAATCACAATATGGTTCAATTTTTAATTTTTTTGAAGAACCTCAATAGTTTTATCCATGGTGGATATATCAGTTTATAGTCCCAATAGTACAGAAGATATTTTTACTCTACATCCTTGTCAATGCTTGTTTTCTCTCTCTGATGATAGCCATTCTGATAGGTATGAGGTGACATTTCATTGTGATTTTGACTTGCATTTGCATTTAATGTTAGCATAACAAATATACAACTTTCTCATTCTGTAGGTCACTTTTTTATTTTGCTGTTGACTTTCTTTGCTGAGCAGAGGCTTTTAGTTTCACATAGTTGCACTTATTTATTTTTTGCTTTGTTGCTTGTGTTTCTGGTGTCATATGTCTATTTTTATGCTGGGACTGTATTGTTTTGATTGTTATTGCTTTGCAGCATAGTTTGAGATGTACTGAAATTTTGATAGGGATTGCATTCAATCTATAGATGGCATTGGAAAGTGTGGACATTTTAAAAATTATTCATTTTCTGACCCATGAAAATGGGATATCTTTACATTTGTTTGTGTCTTCTTCAATTTATTTTATTGGAGTCTTTAATATAGAGATCTTTCAACTCTGGTTAGGTTTACCTCTAAGTATTTTATTGTTTATAATGCTATTGTGAATGATATTATTTTTTTATTTCTTTTTCAAATATTTCATTGTTAGTGTATAGAAATGCAATTAATTTCTGGGGTATATTGGCTTTCTATCCTGCAATTTTATTGAATTTGTTGATTGGGTCTAACAGGATTCTATAGGATTTTCTCTATATAAGATCATGTTAACTACAAATACAGATGATTTTACTTCTTCCTTTCAGATTTGGAAGCCTTTTATTAATTTATTTTGCCTGATTGCTATAGCTAGGACTTCTAGTACTGTGTTCAAAACAAGAGTGGTGAGAGTGGGTACCCTTTACTTGTCCTGATCATAGTGAAAAAGTTTTCGATCTTTCACTATTGAGTATGGTTAGCTCTGGGCTTGTCACAAAGGTAGTAGCAATGGGTGTGGTGACAAAAGGGGTAATATTTTACATAAATTTGGGAGAGCAAGTTGATAAGATTTGCTGATAGACTTTGGTATCAAGTGTACAAGAAAGGAAAAACAAGACAAACTTCAATTATTTTGGCCATGCCAGTGGATGAATGAGGTTACCATTTACTGAGTGAGGGAAGTATGGAATAGAGGAAATTTACATTCAGAAAGTAGTCTTTGTTGTTGTTAGGTCTTAACATCCACATGCACATGTCAGATACACAGGTGGATATCAGATCCTGAGATTAAGGAGAAAGATCAGGGATAGAAAGTTGATAGTTTTCTTGGCTAGAAAATAGAGGTGAAATGAATATTATTTATTATCTCACTTAAAAATTACTAGATGTAGGATAACACTATTTTTACTTTTTCAAAAGTGGAGGCAAAACTCATTTTGGAGAATACTCTTTAAGAGAAAGAATTGTTCAATTTGGTTTTGTGTCCCCATCTCAGATGGTAAAGAACCTGCCTGCAATGAAGGAGACCCAGGTTAATTCCCTGGGTCAGGAAGATCCCCTGGAGAAGGGAATGACTACCCACTCCAGTGTTCTTGCCTGGAGAATTCCACAGAAAGAGGAGTCTGGCAGGTTACAGTCCACGGGGTCACAAAGAGACACAACTGAGCAACTAACACCTGGGCTTCCCTCGTGACTCAGACAGTAAAGAATCTGCCCACTTTGCAGGAGACCCAGGTTTGATCCCTAAGTTGGGAGAATTCCTGAAAAATGGAAAGACTACTCCCTCTAGTATTCTTGCCTGGAGAATTCCATGGACAGAGGAGCCTTGTAGGCTACAGTCCATGGGTTTGCAGAGTTGGGCATGGCTGAGTGACTAATACTTTCACTTTGTCCACCTCCTAAATATTGAAATTTTTGTTAAATATACCTTGAAATAATGCATACATAAAAGAACTTTGAGTCCACTGACCTTTTTAATGTCAGTAGTTTTTGTTTCTTACATATACATGTATCTATTATTTTTCAATTTTTTCCCATTTTGCTTATTACAGAATATTGAGCAGAGTTCCCTGTGCTATATAGTAGATCCTTATTAGCCATCTATTTTATATATTTCAGTATGCATGGGTAAATTCCAATCTTTCAAAAACTAAAAAATCATCTAATATTCAGGTGTCATGAAAGATACAAAATGAGTCATAAACAGATTCTGATTTTAAGAGGTTTATATCATTTCATTGTTTACATGGCGTGAAGCTCATTCCATGGCTGCATGATGAGATGATTAATTTGTTAATTAGGCAGAAACAGAGGCTACTCTTTTACCACATATGCAGGGGTTTACGTTTTCCATATTCTTTTAGTCGTGGATCAGAGATTCAAATCGATGAATCTTAGTTTAACAGTTAAACACAACAAAATGATTGAAGAAAATGAAGTAATCCACTAAAATCACGTCAAAGCAGTGCGTATTTATAAAAGCTCATGTATCCCAAGACTCTTTATCTTTGTAGTCACTTTCAAATGATCTCCATCTTACCCTTACATTCTTTGTACCATCATAGCAACCCATATCCATTATATCTTTATGGTTAAGAGGATAGATTCTGAATCAAACCACTTGGTTTCAGACTCTTAGCCCATTTAAATATTAGTCTGTACATATGTGATATGAATATAGTTATAATAGTTACCTAATGATGTTGGTGAGAACATAACTGAGAAAAAACATGTAAAATGTAAAACATAGTGTCACATGAATAATAACCAGGATATATCTTAGTAATTATTACAAAGTGTCCAATTTTTTCTTTAAAAATTACAATTTAATTTTACCCATACAGAGACTTATTTTCCCTTTTTTCCTATTTCAAATTATTTACTACATTAATAGTACATTAAGAATATACCAATTAGGGATATAGGTTTCAAACAATTCAGTAATTTATGTCACAGTGAAATTTATAGGAAGGACATCAGAGAGCTCAGAGAATTGACAGAAATGTTGGTGAACCAGGTGTGGAAAATGGACATGAATTAAGAAAGGATAAGCTATGGAAAAGTCTGTCAAAACAAGGTCACAAAAAGAGTTGTATTAAGAATGCCATCACTGGACACTCATTACTATATAATTGCATCCTTATGCCATTTCACCATAATTCAAAGTCTTCAGATTTATATCATATGTCTGTGTTCTCAAATTGGCTGATATGGATGGAGGTTGTGTTAAAAATATAGATGTCTAGGTCTCATTCTCAGAGCTTTTAATTTAATCGGTATAAATTTAAGCCTGGATAACAGGATTTTTTTTTGTTTTTTTGCATTTTTAAGTTTCTATTTAAGTTCTATTCTATTGAAGTATTCTATAATCAATACATCTATTGACTGTATGATAACAAGTAAACTTGATGTAGAGGGTTTTTTTTTTAAGTTTCACATATGTGTTAATTATTATAGCATTTTTACAGCTCCCTAGATTAATCTAATTTGTGGCAAAATTTGATATCTACCATTTTGGATGGTAGAAAAGAAGAAATAGCTGAAATTCTAAAATGACTCCTACATGTATTGTATGTTAATTGCTTGATTCATTAATAAATTACTATTTTTCAAAATAATTAATATTCCATTTAGAAAGTTAAAAAACAAAGATAAGCATGTTATGACAAGTATCCATAATCTGTTAAAGGATTATTTCTGTAAATATTTTCACATTTTTCTTCAGATATTCCACTTTGTGTGCTATGTGATGTGTGTCTATGGGGGAGGTAATCTCAAATTCTCATATGTACTTTGGTTCATAATATCAATAGTTAAAGTTTCATGGTTGCTATCTCTTCAGAACAAAATTTTTCCTTGTTGAGTTGTGTCTTCTAAGGAGAAGGCCTCCAAAGGTTAAGGATTAATGTAGCTAATGAACTGTGAATATTGGTAAGTCGACACTTCAAAGGGCAATGACATTCAGTGATGCTCTAACACCTGCTATCTTAGTGAAGTAATATTTGCGTGTGTTAAGTTACATCAGAAGCCACAGATTTTCATTCACCGCTTTCCTAATTCCTTTACCTCCATTTTATACTCTTTCTGCTTACATGCATTTTCCTTGTTTTGACAAATGAAAAATGAAGAGGCATTTAAAAATGTGTGCTTTATTGGAATAGTTTAATGGACTTTTTCGAAATGTAAGAAACATAAACATACTTTATAGCTTAGACTACTTTATAGTTTATCAAAAATAAATTGTAATTTGCAAAAAGTTGTTTACATAAAGGTCCTATCTAGATTGATGCTTATCACCCTTCTTGAAAGCATAGCCAAAATATCAAATTCATGATCAGTATTCTGCTGACTTAGATTTTCCATATTTGTATGGTTTCACTGTACTAGTTGGGCTTCCCTGGTGGCTCAGGTGGTAAAGAATCTGCCTGCAGTGCAGGAGACCTGGGTTCGATCCCTGGATTGGGAAGATTCCCTGGAGAGGGAAATGGCAACCCACTCCAGTATTCTTGCCTGGAGAATCCCATGGACAGAGAAACCTGGTGGGCTACAGTCCATGGGGTCACAAAGAGTCAGACACGACTGAGCGACTAACGCTCTGACTGTACTAGGTGCGTTTAAGAACCTTACTGCCAATGCAGGAGACACAGAAGACCCAGGCTCGATCCCTGGGTTGGGAAGATACCCTGGGGGAGGGCATGGCAATCCACTCCAGTATTCTTGCCTGGAGAATCCCATGGACAGAGGAGCCTGATTACAGTCCATAGACTCACAAAGAGCTGGACACAACTGAAGTGACTTAACACATACACACACCTTGTGTTAGTCTCTGTGTTCTGTCTGTAGTCTTAACCCTCAGAGTCCTTGCTCTTCAGATACTTGTCAATAAGGCCCGCGTGCTCTATTAAACTTTTGAGTAGTATATGCAGTAGCTTCATATCTAATGGAGAAAAATACATAAATGGTGTGTGTGTAGAGGATAAGGTGTATTTGAAATATTAATTACCAAAGCAAATGTAGGTACTTCATGTTTAGGCCAGGGTTGACATATGACTCGTAGCAAGAAGCTATTTAGTAGAGGCAAAATGCAGACCACTTCTTACAAGCTCTCATTTGATAAATAAGAAAATTAAAAGTCAACAAGATAGACTAAACATCTCTTATTACATATATTTGTTAAAAATAAAACAGCAAACTCAGTTTCCTTATTCTCAATTTAGTAATATTTCCACTATACTGCAGTGGCAGCTCGAATCATCACTGATCTGTATTCTATTTGCACCATTGGAAAATGTGGGCTATAAAACCAGTTGCAACTATTAATTTAACTGCAAACCATTGATTTGAAATTCTACCAAAGACAGAAGAGGGAGAGGGGATAAGGGGATGTTAAGGTGATGTAGTACATTGATGAGTAAGAAATAAATCATCTGTTCTTGTTCATTTTTCCTGAGATACCTCAGTAGCTAATGATTTGTTGGCCAAAAAAATTGCAATGTTTTCAGTACCAGGTGAAAATCACAAGTATGGATAATAGAATGGTGACAAAGTAGCATTTTTAGGAAACATATCCACTAGAAGGAGATTCTGCAGCATGGTACCTAGTGGAGACTGCCCTAAAATGCCCTAAAATCATGTTTAGGATAGTACTTAGTGGGTTCTGGGTTAAGCTGTGTAATCAATTTAAAGATTATTCATGAAGTTAGAGACATCAAAGCTACTGAAAATTAACAGATGCTCTCAATTCCCACAATGTAAATTCAATTTGCTTCAACTTCGTTGTTGTTAGTGGCTCAGTCGGGTCCAACTCTTTGTGACCCCGTGGACTGCATCACATCAGGCTTCCCTGTCCTTCACTACATCCTAGAGTTTGCTCAAACTCATGTTCATTGAGTTGATGATGCCATCCAATCATCTCAACTTTATTCAAATTTAATTTCTTCCAAAATGTTATAATAAAGTTGTGATCATTTGAATTAATTTTTAAAGCCAAAAAAGCCAAAGTTTATTTCTGTTCATTAAACCACAACTTTTCTTGAAATAAATGCTACAGTTACAAACCTATATTATAATACTCATTATGGTTGGATAGAAAATATGAGCTAACTAATGGTCCATTGCAGCTTGAATAAATTAAAACACTCAGTCCTGAGAATCATAAAAGAGAAACAAAAAGTGAAAATTATCACCCGAGGGAAAAAAGAAATGTGTTAAATCCTGTTTTACATGGTGCTGAGACACCTGGATACAAAGTACTAACTCTGGTTGAACAGCTGGATCCTGGACCTCTTCTGTGCCAAACATCTGTATGATTAAGGGAACTGAAAACTTCCCAAGCATGTGGATGTTTTGGCATCTAATGACAGAAGTAGTGTCTTCTGGAAGTACTGCATTGCAGCTTCCTTTTTTCCTTCTTCTAATATTACCACAGACCCAAGAGATGAACGATGTGAGCCAAAAGTGTCCTATTTGGCTGTCATGCCACGTCCCTCAGCTGGAGTATGACTGTTTTCAAGATGTGATCAACATCTGCTCTAAATCCACAGTCCGTACCCAGGGGGCATCCTCTGAGGATTGTCTTTGTGCTTTAATTCAAGCGAACCTGTTTTCTCTTTTGATGCATGACTAAAATGAAGAAAGGGGGTGGAATGGAAGAAATTGGGAGACTGGATTGACACATACACACTATTGATACTATGTATAAAATAGATAATTGCTGGGAACATTCTGTATAGCATAGGTAGCTCTGCTTAAGGCACTGTGGTATCCTAAATGGAGGGGAAATCCAAGAGGGAGGGAATATGTGAATGTGTATGACTGACTAATTGTGCTATACAGTAGACGCTAACACAACATTGTAAAGCAAATATACTGCAATAAAAATTAATTGATAAAATATATATAAATAAAATAAAATGAAACTAAGTAGTAGTAAGCAACTTGCACAAGTTCACATAGTAGTATGGAACCAAGGCTTAGTCTCAAGTCTACCATTCCATTTCTCAGCAATTCATCTTCATTTAAAACAAACTACCAGCATTATATATTTACATGGTGATTTTAAATTTGTAATGTATTTTCTCATCCATTTCTATTTCTTCGCATAATTCACCACCACTATAGCCATTCATGTCAATGTTAAATATTTATTTATTTCTGTAGTGTGCTTTTGAAAAGGCCCAACTTTCTGATATTGGAATATACACATTCAAATAGAAATGGTTTGTGTGTATATTTAGATGACATAAAAGCATAAAAAAAGAGCTTGTTAATTGTTAATTCCTAGGAGTTAACACTTGCTTCTCTGGAAATTCATTAAAGGTAGATGTGAATTTCTAGCATTAGATGCAGATTCAAAACAATGCGTGTGTTGATTAAATGATTTTTAAAACCTTTTCTGTTAATTAAAAAGCACATGTTTATCTTCAACTCAGAGTCATTGACAATCTTTGCAACATTTTATTTTGGCTTGAATGTTAAAGAATATCAAATGGCATATGACAATTTGGAGTATTAATTTTGCATATCATGGGCTTCCGTTTTCTGTAATTTATGAAAACTAGGCTTGCATGTGGAAAGCACAATTATTTATTTATGTATTTATTGAAGTGTAGTTGATTTACAAAGTTGTGTTTGTTTCTATGTACAGCACAGTGATTCAGTGATATGTGTATGTATGTGTTCTTTCTCAGATTCTTTTCCCTTATAGGTTATTAGAAGATGTTGACTGTAGTTCTCTGTGCTACACAGTAGGGCCTTGTTTATCTGTTGTATAAACAGTAGTTTGTATATGCTAATCCAAAGCTCCTAATTTATCCCTCTACCACTCCCTCTTGTTTGGTATCTATAAGTTTATTTTTCATGTCTGTGAGTCTGTTTTATAATTAAGTTCATTTGTATTACCTTTTTAGATTCAAAAAAGTAAGTGATTATCATATGTTATATGTCTTTCTCTGACTTACTTCACTTGGTATGATAATATGTAGGCCTATCCATCTTACTGTAAATGGCATTATTTCATTATTTTTTATGACTGAGTAATTTTCTGTTGTATCAGTTCAGTTCAGTTCAGTTGCTCAGTCATGTCTGACTCTTTGTGACCCCATGGACGGCAGCACACCAGTCTTCCCTGTCCATCACCAACTGTCAGAGTTTGCTCAAACTCATGTCCATCAAGTCAGTGATGCCATCCAACCATCTCATCCTCTGTCATCCCCTCTCCTCCTGCCTTCAATCTTTCCCAGCATCAGGGTCTTTTCCAATGAGTCAGTTACTTGCATCAGGTGGCCAAAGTATTGGAGTTTCAGCTTCAACATCAGTCCTTCCAATGAACACCCAGGACTGATCTCCTTTAGGATGGACTGATTGGGTCTCTTTGCAGTCCAAGGGACTCTCAAGAGTCTTCTCCAACACCACAGTTCAAAAGTATCAATTTTTCAGTGCTCAGCTTTCTTCACAGTCCAACTCTCACATCCATACATGACCACTGGAAAAACCATAGCCTTGACCAGATGGACCTTTACTGGCAAAGTAATGTCTCTGCTTTTTAATATGCTCTCTAGGTTGGTCATAACTTTCCTTCCAAGGAGTAAGGGTCTTTTAATTTCATGGCTGCAATCACCATCCAGTGATTTTGGAACCCAGAAAAATAAAGTCAGCCACTATTTCCACTGTTTCCTCATCTATCCACCATGAAGTGATGGGACCGGATGCCACGATCTTAGTTTCCTGGATGTAGAGCTTTAAGCCAACTTTTTCACTCTCCTCTTTCACTTTCATCAAGAGCTCTTTAGTTCTTCACTCTCTGCCATAGGGTGGTGTCATCTGCATATTTGAGGTGACTGATATTTCTCCCGGCAATCTTGATTCCAGCTTCTGCTTCATCCAGCCCAGAGTTTCTCATGATGTACTCAGCTGCCGGGGTCCAGCCCCAGCAGGGTCCAGGGGAACCCTCAGGATGAACGGCGTCGGTGAGAAAGAGACGTAGGACCGGCCTTGATAGGGCCAAATCTGCTAGGGAGAGAGAGAGAAAGAAAGAAAGAGACCAGACCAGGAATATGCAGCAGAGTCCGGCAGTTGCTTTATTTTTCACCGTAGCCTTTATACCCTAAGTTGGTACATTTCTAAGGGGCAGATAAGCACACAGACTTAGTTTAACATGACATCAGCTTGTCCTTCATGAAACCAGGTGTGCTCTGTATATTTTTGTTTATGAGAGTCTTTTCCCATAGATTTTTTGTACATTATCTTCTGGCCTTGAGGTTAGCAGAAAACAGAAAAGTGGCAGTCTCATGGTACAGCAAGTTGTAACATAATAGACATACAATCCTGTTAACATAAAAGTCAGTCTTTTTGCAGAAATTCTCAGCTAAATTTATCTAAAAAGTTTAACACACAAAGACTCTGTGGCTCTGGTGAGGCAGCCCCTGATTAGCGCTCTTGGTTAAAATTAACAATTATCTTATTGTTTTTACACTAGGGCTAAACTCTTATTTTACTAGATCTCCAACTGTATTAACAATAGTTTCCACTGCACAACCTCAGCACATTAACATCAATCAAACGTTGATCTAATAACCACTTGTAAAACAATATTTTTTGTATTTTCTAATAGGGCTTCTTCACCCCTCAAAGGGCTCTGTGCCTATTAGGGCCCTTTTTTAATGGTTAATCTCTATGTATAATATCTTTTGGCTTTCAGGCCTGTTGATAATTTATGGCTTGCACCTGGTGCAACTTTAAGCAACTTCAGTAGCCGACCCTGTCTTTTTTGTGGTTAATCTATTTTCTTTCTATTAGGTGTCATCTCCAAGGGAACTAGATAGGATTACATTTTTTACAGAACAGAAATGCAAAGGATTTCAAAAACAGCAGATATGGCACAAAACAGGCTCTTAGTCTAAAAGTTAATTACCTGCAAGAAGTCGCCAGCTAATCTCTATCTAAACTATTTTCTATTAGGCACATTTGTGGCTATAATATTTGTGGAGCTTTTCTCACCCCACGAAGGGGCCTATGCTTAATAGTTTCTTTTGTTAGCGTACTGTGTTTAGGATGTTTAGAACAATCATGAGCATTTTGTGTAATGAGAGCACACATTTATCAAACAAGCCAGAATGCCAGCAAAAGGGTTTGAACTGAAGCATTTCCTTCATCCCTGGCCCCTTCATAGGGTACCAGCGTCCAGGAGATTTATTAATTAGGGTTTTAAGTTGGTCTTCATTCAGTGAAAGAGGAGCAGGAGAGCTCTCAGCAGGCAACACAAGAATCTGCAGCAGGGCAAACAAGAACAACAGCAGAAAAGGGGGGAGGATATAGGGTAGGGTAGAGGCCGAGGCCAACCTGGAGGGTCCCTTATCCTAGACGGCCTTGCCTGTCAGGTATCTTCCTCGTGACCTCGTCATGGATGGGGGTTCCGGACGGCCTTGCCTGCCCGGTATTTTCTTCATGACCTCATCATGGGCGGGACCTCCCATAACGGCTCCCGACATTCAGCATGTAAGTTAAATAAGCAGGGTGACAATATACAGCCTTGACATACTCCTTTTCCTATTTGGAATCAATCTGTTGTTCCATGTCGTTCTAACTGTTGCTTCCTGACCTGCATACAGATTTCTCAAGAGGCAGGTCAGGTGGTCTGATATTCCCATCTCATGAAGAATTTTCCACAATTTATTGTGATCCATACAGTTAAAGGCTTTGGCATAATCAATAAAGCAGAAATAGATGTTTTTCTGGAACTCTCTTCCTTTTTTGATGATCCAGCAGATGCTGGCAATTTGATCTCTGGTTCCTCTGCCTTTTCTAAAACCAGCTTGAACATCTGGAAGTTCGTGGTTCTCACATTGCTGAAGCCTGGCTTGGAGAATTTTAAGCATTACTTTGCTATCATGTGAGAAGAGTGCAATCGTGCAGTAGTTTGAACATTATTTGGCATTGCCTTTCTTTGAGATTGGAATGAAAACTGAACTTTTCCAGTCCTGAGGCCACTGCTGAGTTTTCCAAATTTGCTGGCATATTGAGTGCAGCACTTTCAGAGCATCATCTTCCAGGATTTTAAATAGCTCAATTGGAATTCCATCACCTCCACTAGCTTTGTTCATAGTGATGCTTCCTAAGGCCCACTTGACTTCACATTTGGTGGCTTTATTCCTAGTTTTTCAAGGAATCTCCACAATGTCTTCCATAGTGATGGTATCAATTTACATTCCCACAAACAGTGCAAGAGCATTCCCTTTCTCCACACCCTCTCCAGCATTTATTTGTAAACTTTTGGTGTGCATTCTGATGAGTGTGAGGTGATATCTCAATGTAGTTTTGATTGGCATATCTCTAATAATGACTATGGTTTTTCCAGTGGTCATGTATGGATGTGAGAGTTGGACTGTGAAGAAAGCTGAGTGCCAAAGAATTGATGCTTTTGGACTGTGGTGTTGGAGAAGAGTCTTGAGAGTCCCTTGGACTGCAAGGAGATCCAACCAGTCCATCCTAAAGGAGATCAGTCCTGGGTGTTCATTGGAAGGACTGATGCTGAAGCTGAAACTCCAATACTTTGGCCACCTGATGCAAAGAGTTGACTCATTGGAAAAGACCCTGAAGCTGGGAGGGATTGGGAGTAGGAGGAGAAGGGGACAACAGAGGATGGGATGGTTGGATGGCATCACTGACTCGATGGACATGAGTTTGAGTAAACTCCCAGAGTTGTTGATGGACAGGGAGGCCTAATGTGCTTCAATTCATGGGGTCGCAAATAGTCGGACATGACTGAATGACTGAACTGAACTGAACTGAATAAAGTGCGATGTTGAGCATCTTTTCATGTGCTTGTTAGCCATGAGTATGTCTTCTTTGGAGAAGTGTCTGTTTAGGTCTTTTTCCCATTCTTTGATTGGGTTGTTTGTTTTTCTGGTACTGAGTTGTACAAGCTGCTTATATATTTTGGAAATTAATTCTTATAGGAGACTATTATGAATAACTATATGGCAATAAAATGGATAACCTGGAAGAAATGGGCAGATTCTTAGAAAAGTTCAATCTTACAAGACTGAACCAGGAAGAAATAGAAATTATGAACAACCCAATTACAAGCACTGAAATTGAAGCTGTGATAAAAAAAAATCTGCCAAAAAATAAAAGCCCGGGACCAGATGGCTTCACAGGAGCCATCTATTGATAGGAGAATTCTATCAAACATTTAGAGAAGAGCTAATGCCTACCCTTCTAAAAATCTTTCAAAAAATTGCAGAGAAAGGAATTTTCCTAACTCATTCTATGAGGCCACCATCACCCTGATACCAAAACCAGACAAATACAAGACAACACAAAAAAAAGAAAACTACAGGCCAGTATCACTGATGAACGTAGATGCAAAAATCCTCCACAAACTTTTAGCAAACATAATTCAGCAACACATTAAAAAGCTCATACACCATGATCAAGTTGGGTTTATTCCAGGGATGGAAGGATTCTTCAATATATGCAAATCAATCAATGTGATAAACCATAGTAACAAATTGCAAGATAAAAACCATATGATAATCTCAATAGATGCAGAAGAAGCCTTTGACAAAATTCAGCACCCATTTATGATTAAAACTCTTCAAAAAATGGGCATAGAAGAAACCTACCTCAGCATAGTAAAGGTCATATATGATAAGCCTACAGCAAACATTCTTCTCAGTGGTGAAAAACTGAAGCATTCCCCCTAAGATCAGGAACAAGACAAGGGTGTCCACTTTCACCACCATTATTCAACATAATTCTGGAAGTCTTAGCTATAGCAATCAGAGAATAAAAAGAAATAAAAGGAATCCAGATCATAAAAGAAGAAGTAAAGCTCTCACTGTTTGAAGATGACATGATACTGTACATAGAGAACCTTAAAGATAGTATCAGAAAATTACTAGAGCTAATCAGTGAATTTAGCAAAGTTGCAGGATACAAAATCAATACACAGAAATCACTTGCATTTCTACATACTAACAATGAAAAATCAGAGAGATCAATTAAGGAATCAATCCCATTCACCATTGCAACAAAAAGAATTAAATATCTAGGAATAAACTTACCTAAGGAGACAAAAGAACTGTACACAGAAAAGTATAAGACACTAGTGAAAGAAATCAAAGATGACCTAAACAGAGGGAAAGATATTCCATGCTCCTAGGTAGGAAGAATCAATATTGTGAAAACAACTATACTACTTTATGCAATCTACATAGTCAATGCGATCCCTAGCAAATTCCCAATGGCATTTTTCACAGAACTAGAACAAAAAAATCTCAAAATTCATATGGAAGCACAAAAGGCCCAGACTAGCCAAAGCAGTCTTGAGAAAGAAGAATGGAACTGGAGGAATCAACCTTCCTGACTTCAGATTATACCACAAAGCTACAGTCATCAAGACAGTATGGTACCTGCACAAAAACAGAAATATAGACCAATGGAACAAGATAGAAAGTCCAGAAATAAGCCCATGCACCTATGGGTACCTTATTTTTGACAAAGGAGGCAAGAATATACAATGAGGTAAAGACAGCCTCTTCAATAAATGGTGCTGGGAAAACTGGACAGCTACGTGTAAAAAAAATGAAATTAGAACATTTCCTAACACCATACACAAAGATAAACTCAAAATGGATTAAAGACCTAGATGTAAGACCAGAAACTATAAAACTCTTAGAGGAAAACATAGCAGAACACTCGATGACATAAATAAAAGCAATATCCTCTATGACATACCTCCTAGAGTAACAGAAATAAAAACAAAAGTAAACAAGTGGGCAGGACCTGATTAAACTTAAGAGCTTTTGCACAGCAAAGAAAACTATAAGCAAGGTGAAAAGACAACCCTCAGAATAGGGGGAAATAACAGCAAATGAAACAACTGACAAAGGATTAGTATTACCTTTTAACTAATATAGTCAGTAGTGCACATCTAAACAGCTAATAATACCACCAGGACATAACCTAATGACAGATTTTTTATCCTTTGGTTTATCATTGAATTTATCCAATGAGAGATTCAACAGGAAATTGGAGAGTGGAAAATTGAAAAGTTAAGGTGTTTAATCTCTTGACTCATTTACTGCCCAGGCACAGGCTGGAATCAGCTACTTTCATGAGGGACACAGCCTCAGTGGAACAACCCTTCCTTAAAGCAGCAGGTCTCACCTTATTCTGGTGACCACTCCCTCTCCTTCCATCTTAGGATGGTAGTGACTTCCAGATGTTATTAACCTGAGGATACATCACCATCTGTCATCCCTAATTTGATATTCCTTACACTGTTCATATCTCTATAAATAGTCCTTTGTCTTCTATAACCTGTTTTGATTGGGCCATCTCACTCCTGCCACTGCTCTAGCCATTATAATGTGCCTAATTGCTTCACATAGTATTTTATGTCTTTTAACTAAATGTTTATATAACAGAAGCAAGTAACTGAAACAAATAAATGATGTAATCTTATTTTTGTAATAAGCTGAGGACAATCAAGAGAGCTGAGTGAGGCAGCATATCTCTTTTTCCCCTTGTTCTCCCAAATGTCTTCACACAGCCTCTAGGTGCCTGTCTCCACTCTCATCAGTCATGTACCATGATGATTCATCCCCCATGGCCCAGAGATCATGCCTCAATACTAAGAGCAATGCCATACTAGCATCCTATTGATTATTTGCTTGACTCTTCTAAAGGTTTTATAGGTACTAACCCAATTAATCCCTACATCCACACTTTCAGGTAAATGTTGGTATTATCAGCCCTTTTCACAGAGAAAGACGTTGGGCCTATGGCAGTTAAGTTGTTTTTACCAAGTCATACCACTGGAAATGGAAAAGGTGGCGTTCCAACCCAGAGAATGTGGCTCCAGCATCTGTTCTTATCATTATGTCCTATGAACTCTTTTTTTTTTTTAAGTATACATGATGACTTTACACTGTAAAATATTACCACAGTCAAGTTAATTAACATATTCATCACCTCACATAGTTAATTTTGGGTATGTAGTAAGGACATTTAAGATCTACTCTCTCAGCAAATTTTAAGTAAACATTACACTATTATTAACTATAGTCACAGTGCTGTACAATAGGCCACCAGAAGTAATTCATCTTATAACTGAGTGTTTCTACATTTTGACCGCATCTCCCATCCTACCATATGCCTGCCCAGTTGTACCCCCTGATTCTCTGAGTTTGAAATTTTTAGATTTAAAAAGTGATATGTGAGATCATACAGTACTTGTTTTTCTGTATCTGGTTTATTCTGCTTATACTAACTCTTAACATGACCATATTTATTCACAGTATAGACAGATAAACAATTCCCTGTTTACATTACTTTTTTTTTTTAATTTGTAAAATGTATAGCACATACCCTACCCAAGACATGGTTATTGGAATGGAAGCTTTGGAAAATGAAGGCCAATGCAGGGAGAAGTATAAAATAATCCATCTCCCTTTGACCTTTGGAAAATCATTCAGCTTCTGCATTCTTAAGTTGTTCATCTGTAAAGCAAAACGTTTGAATTAAACCCATGAAGAAAAGAGAACACTAGTGAAGTGTGAATAAGATAATCAGGAGACAAGGATGAAGGTGAACAAAATTAGTAGATTATTCCAGCTACAATAAGAAATTTAAGAGAAAATAATGATACTATAGAATTTCAGGCTAAATTAGAAGCATCGCCATATAAAAACAGTAGTAAAGTAAACAGAATTTGACTTTAAGCAGGCTGGAAAAAATAATTTTAAAAAATGCAAAGACCTGGACAGGCAGGCAACTGAAATCTAAAATATAAAAAGAACCAACCAAATGAAATACAGAAAAGGTCTAAATTTAAACAGAATAAAGTTTCTCCAAATTAAATACAAAAACCGAGAAAATTAAAAACTCATTGATTTTCAGGAAAGTATCAAACAAGTGTAGAAAATGGGTAAAATAATCCTGAGATTCTAAAATTTCAAATAAAAAGAATCTTATAAGTGTCCAGAGAAGAAACACACCAGTTGCAGAAGAATACATAAATTATCTAATAAAATATTAATCATTAAACACAAAATTAAACCACACAAAAAAATGAATAAATACAGTATTCCATTAAAAATCAGAAAAAGATCCAATAAAATACTTGAAAAAGAAAAATGGTATTAACTAAATATGATTTGAAAAAGTGAACTGCAAAGAAATTGGTCATACAATCAATATGTAGAAATTAATATTTAAGAAAACATTATTCTCACTAAAAATTAGGGGTAATATTCTGTAATTTGAGGGGCTATTTAAAATGTTTTTAAATGAATTTTATCAGTTCTATTACAAAATAAGCCAATTTTACAATAATGAAAGAGAAAAATAATTCTAATAATACTACTTGCAAACTTAGGATAAGGTGAATGTTTGGACCATGAAGATAGAGCCAGGATACCACTCTTTACAAGGTGACAATATACTAAAATTGTCGTCAAGATACATTCTTGTGGAAGTCTAGCCCTACAAACCCAAATAAATCAACTGAAAGCAAATGCTTTATAAAAAGTTGATAGCTTCTGTATTCTGAAATACAATTAATATACTTGTTTTCCTGCTCTACATAGAACATATTGGTTGGGAAAAATTTTAAATTAATAAACAAAACCTCTCCTGAGAATTCCCTGAAGAACTTGCCACTTGTATCAGTAAGTGAAGCTACTGACAAACGAACAGGATTTCCTTAGCTAAAATACTCTTAGGAAGCGTTACCTGACTGCATGTTTCAGAGTGTTTATTAGTCTTTTTCTGCAGAACTTTGTTAACTGTGGCTGTCAGTAAGTCATCACAATCACTGACAAAAACTGTCAGCTTTCAATGCTCATAAATCTATTTGTCAGTCCTCTCACCAGTGAATGGGGGTACGTTAACAATTCATTTCTTAGGAATAAATTTGGAGGCTATAGGGAATAGACTCAGTATTTTTATCTTTCAAGAATCGCTCCACCATCACCCTTTTTAAAGGAATTACTCCTCCATTGCACCGAAACGCTTCCTCCTGGGTTTATTAATCACTATACATCATAGTGCCCCAGAATACAGTGCTTTGTCTGAATATGGGCATATGACCAAAACTAAGCCAATGGAGCCTTCCTTTGGGATTTTTCTAAATTCCGTTTCCTCTCTGGAGGTAGAATTGTAGCAATATGGCTTCTGCCTGAATAAAACCACTACCCAAGGAGAAAAAAAAAAAAAAAAAAAAGACCAGAGGAAGACAAAAAGAAGCATGGTGGATCCAGTTGTAATTCTGACAGCCCTTAAAGTTGTTCTTCCCTTTTGGGAGAATCTTGGTTCTCCCTATGATTATGTTAACTCAAAACTGTTTTTCAGGAAAAGAACTCGTTTCATACATCATGAGGTATTTATTTATTTATTTATTCAAGCATTCATCCATTCATTGTTTATTTATTCACTTATTTATCTATCCATTCATTCATTGTTGGAGTCAAGAGCTGTGCTGTATGTAACAGCTCTATTGCATGGGCTGGATTTGACAGAAGGATTTGCATTAAAGTTTCCTTTTCTTTTCTCTCACCATTAAATTCACTCTATGGACTTGCTCTTCTCTTCATCCAGAAAAGACCTGGGCAGATCCAAAAGCATTTCCAGGAACTCTTAGATAATTGTGTCCAATCTTAACCCAAATTTGAAGCTTTGTCTTCCACTCCCATGTTTTAGCCTGGTTCAGGTTTGGAATCTGCCATTGGATGAGTAAGAAACAGTCAGTTTCACTTCTTTTTCTATGCCTCATTTCTTACTCCCCACTTTTCTAATAAATATTTTTTACACCTTCAGCCTTGAGTTAGAGAGGGAGATGATTAAGGGGAAATGTCATGGTCTCACTTGGCCAAGCTGTTGAAATCTGATATGGTATCCTCTGAAGGTGAAAGCAACACTGTCATGACTTTTTTTCTTGAGTTACTTGGATAGATTTTTAACAAATTCTCTTTAGGATTTAGGTACTTTCAGCTACACTTGCCACCTCGTAGATTATGCCTCCTCAGGCTGCCCAGTTTTGACTCCCACATCAACCAGTGGGCTTCTGTAACTGTGTATTCTTGTTGAGATCCCTTTGCCTCTTCAGAACTTTGTCACTAGAGAGGTTCATTTTAAGACAACTTCAGCCATTCTCTTCTGCAGAGACCTCATTTGTATACGCCTCCAAATAGACACACAGGTACACACAGCCCCTGGTGGTAACGCAGTTCCCATTTATGGCAGTCGCCTCTCTGCTCTGCTTGCCAGTAAGGACAGCTCTAGTCACATCCTCATAGTTTTAGACATTTTCTAGCAATTTTAGACATCTGAATGACTGCTCTCTGAGGTCAAAATTGTCTACAGTCTAGTCTTTCTTTTTTTTTTTTTCTGCAAGTACACTGTTTCATTTTGGTTTGAATACCCTTAGGTGAGGCATGTAATCCCCAACTGTATAGTTGCCACAAATACTATACTACTTGCAAATTTCATTTTCTTCCTTCTTGGACCAATAGCTCTCTAAGGAAAAAAATGTTTGCCCAGATCCACTATGGGAAAAAAAAATCACAACCTCATCACTTCCTGAAGATTCTATCTCTAACTTAAAGGGGTTTTTCACTATTGTAGACATAGCAAGGTTTCTGTTACGACCAATTCGCTCAGTATTTTTCATTATCTCAATGAAAACATGAAGACATTCAATGAGACCTGGGAATTCCCAGGGAATGATCATTTTTAATAGATAAACTATTCTAAAAAAGGTTGAAATAACATTAAAGTTAGTATATAAGTATACATCAAATACAAATAACATCAAACTAATATACAAGTCACCTTAACAATACAAGGGCCATCATTTTACCAGTTTTTGTCAAAATAAGCCTGGACTCTAAAAGATAAATGTCACTTGAGGGCAAAAGTAGTGACCATTAGTGTGTCTGCACATTTGGAGTATGACTTCTTCCTTCTCTATTGTGAACTTTATATTCTAACACAAGAGCCAGGCATAGGCTAGGGAAGAGGGAATATTAAAACTTCAGCGGAAGTATTATAAACCACGTCATCATAATATGGGGCATCACCTGAATAAATCACTGTATTACATCATATGAACTCACACTGGTGATAAGAATAGAAATACTTCCTTAAGTAACTCCCGCCATGGGTGGCCAACTAGAATATGTCATACTGGAGATAAATGTGGTAAGAAAACAAACAGCCACTAAACTTGTGATCAGAAAACAGCCAATTATGCTTGGACAGTTTGCTTTATTTATAAAAGTTTCAATTAAGAAGGAAAGAACAAAAATGAAAAGTTAAATTCTTCTCCCTCCTTAAACCCCCACTACTGTTTCTCAGAAAGTACTGCTGCTAACTAACGTTTAGCTGTTTCTGATATATCTTTCCAAAAATCTTCGTCATTTACCAAAATTTTATCATTTTTAATTAAATGATATAGAATATATATTATATTACTCATTAATTTACTTTTCATTTTGCTTAATGATGTATCTTAGCAAGTCTTTTAAATCAGCATAAGCAGGTTAAATTGATTATTTTTAATGGACACATAAAAATAGTTGCTAACTTAGGAAATTATATCTATGTAATATCAGGCCCTTTAAAAAATACCATACATATATTAACTTACTCCTTAAAACAGCCTTATATGCAAGGTACCATTATTATTATTCCAATTTACAAATGAAAGAAAAGTGGCAAAGAGAAGTTGAGCAATGTATTCAAGATTATATAGCACAGCTAGCTGACATTTCAAGTCAGGGAGCCTAGCTTCTATACTGTCACAAATAATAGTCCTCTATTAATCATATTAATGTACCACAAGGTTGAGGTGTGTGTGTGTGTGTGTGTTGGGGTGTGTGTGTGTGTGTGTGTGTGTGTGTGAAAAAGAAAAGGATGGGTTGAGCAGAGAGAAAGAGTGAAAGAAAGAAAGTGAAAGAATTCTCATTTTGTCCTATACAAGTAATGTAGTGATGAGCAGTATGATATATCTATTGAATTAATTTCTAGCATTAGGATTGCTGGGTCAAATAGCATATGTATTATATATATATATACACACATATATATACATACATATACACACACACACATACACATAGCATATGCATTATACACATATGTATATGTGTATCTATGTATAGCAATTATATATATGTATACATCTCCTAATTATATTTGTACCTTAAACACCTATATAGGTAGTATGTGTGTATATATATATATATACACACACACATACTAAAAACGTATTCCAAATATTGTACCAATTAACATTGTGTTCAGTCACTAAGTCATGTCCGACTCTTTGCAACCCCATAGAGTGCAGCCTGCTGGGTTCCTCTGTCCATGGAATTTTTCAAGCAAGAATACTGAAGTGGGTTGCCATTTGGTACTCTAGGGGATCTTCCTGACCCAGGGATCAAACCCATGTCTCCTGTGTCTCCTGCATTGGCAGGCAGATTCTTTACCACTGAGCCACCTGGAAGTCCACCAATTAACATTACTGTTAGGTAATTCTGTCACTGTTACCAACATTCTTTCATACTTTTGAAATGTGTTTAGTCTAACAAATAATAAAGGGTATATATTTTCCAATTCATTTCTATTTAATCAAGAGCAAGGTTGAGCACCCCTAGACTGGAAGTCACATGATAAGCGGAGCCAAATGATACCCAACTAATTATAGCACATAACCATGCTTAACAAAACTAGTTGAGCTCCTGAAATCAAAGGATAATGCTTCAACAGATTTTGAGGTTATCTCACAGATATCTGGTTCTTTATCTCTTTTGGATGCTATGTAAATATTTTGTTAGAAAAACCCCCACAAGCAAACATGAAATACTCACTTAAATGCATTATTTCCAATTAAATTTTAAGCCTAAACCTCTTTGACTACAAGAGCTGCTTATGTTCTGGCTGCTTCTCCCTCCTGTTTTGATCCCAAAGCAGATGTAGGTTGCAGGTTGCATCTGTTTCCCTACATTGTTAAGATATGAGATATTAGAACTGAATGAACTAATCGAATGTAATTCCATTAGAATAAAGATCATATCTCCGATTGCTTAAGCCAACCAAGGGCAAAGCAGATAAGAAGAAAGCGCCGGGTGTTTGAAGAGGTAAACTGCTAACACACGCTTTGATCCAATCTGATAACGTGAACAACAGAAGCACAGACAATTAGAGTGACTTAAAAGAGGGGCTCAGATCAAACTAGATCAAACTAGGTGGTTCTGCCCAAGGTGGTAGCAACCAAGTTATGTCCAACATGGAACAATTGTACACTGGGAGATTGTTACAAAGAAATCTGTGGAGTTTCAAACTGAAAGAATAATTTTTTTTTCTTTTCTTTTTTTTTTTTTTAATCAGCTTTCCAAGTGCTTGCCTTTAACAGAGAGATTGACTAATTCACGTATAGGAAGCTTGCATTGAGACCCACTGCTTTGTAAGAATTCCAGTGTTTGTACAGTCTATAACATTTGTATCTGGCTTAACTCCATGGCTGCTCTCTACTTGATAAATACATGATTACTTTCTTTTTATATAAATGGTTTCTTGTAAAGTAAAAGTCTTATTTCAGTCTCTCACTAATTCATGAAACATTTCATGAACAAATGATAGATCACAAGCATTTACATAACTAAGAAATCATTTTAAGTTTCAAACTATTAAGTTTTCCAGCCATGCCTGGTGTAGGAAAGATTGACTAATAATTCTTGCTGTACTTCTGGTGAAATTATAGAATAATTCAAATAAGAGATTATTTAAAGCAATGCGGCTAGAAGGAGGTGGCTGGATAAGTGACTCGTTGATTCATTAGCCCGTAGTTTCTTCTTGCTGCATATGAAAATAGTGAAGCAAGAGTAATACCATTTGATAATCTCCACTGGGGAGATTCTTTTTCAGGAGATGTCACCCAAAGGTGATAACAATCAGAGTACTTTGTCTTGTTATGTTGTTAGACTGCCTTATGATAATTTCATTGTTAAAGAAGCAAGTAATTGCTCAAGATTTTTTTATCAGAGGAATTGCATAAATTTGTTTCTTCACCAACTCCAGAAAGTCTCACTGTTGCATTTACTGCTCCCAAGTTCTCTACAAAGTTACTCTTCTTCTCCTGAGTGCCCTCTTCACATACAACAATTTTGGTCAGTTTCAAAGAACGTTCATGTGTATTATCCTATTTGCCTGACTCCTCTTCAAAAGAGGAATCTAAGGCTCCAACTTTCAGATACCCAACAAAGTAGAGTTCTCTCCAGTTACTAAAAATTAAGATGGTCTTCACTCTTCACATGATTAGGAGGAAAGCTGTCACTAAACCTAGAGATTGAGCGGTACGTATTATGAAAGATCTTACTGTGACAGAATCCTTATTGTTTATGGCAGTATAATTGAGTTACAATATTATACTAGTTACAGGTGTGCTTGTGTTCTTTCTACCTAGCTTTTGTGTATCATTGTGGGTTTGTGGTTTTGGTTACTTGGAGTTCATAAATGTTGACATATATCTACTTGTTTTTAACTGATAGTCATCAAATTTCAAACACATTCTAGAAGATTCACATTTTATACTCCATTCTCCCTCATTTTGTGTTTTTAATATTTTATATCTATGTGTCTATCCCAATATACTTGATTTCATCATTTTTGTCATTAATCTTAACATTAGCTTACTGAGGGTGATCTATCACCTTTACTATATATTTGCCTTTACTACTGGAACTTCTTCTTTCCTATAAATTCTTACATTTTGTTATAACTTTTACTTTTCCACTTAGAGAAAACCCTTTAACAATTCTTGTAGGTTGGTTTAGTATTGGTACAGCTGCTAAAGAAAATAATATGGAGAATCCTCATAAAAATGAAAGAGCAATCGATCCAGCATTTCCACTTCTGGGAATATACCCAAATAAATAAAAACACTAACTTGAAAAGATATCTACATCCCTATGTTTATAGCAACCATCTGCAATAGCAAAGACAGTAAAACAATCTAAGTGTTTATAGATGGATAAATGAATTAAAAATATTGTAGCATATATATATATATATATACACATACACACACATATATATACACAATAGAAATTTTTGTTTGTTTGTTTGTTTAGTTGCTAAGTCATGTCCAATTCTTTGTTACCCCATGGACTAAAACCCCATTAGGCTCCCCTGTCCATGGGAATTTCCAAGCAGAAATTCTGGGATGGGTTGCCATTTCCTTCTCTAGGGGATCTTCCCAACCCAGGGACCAAACCTACATCTCCTGCATTGGCAGGCAGATTCTTTACCACCAAACCACCAAGGAAGCCCACAATAGAATATTATCCAACTACTGAAAAATGAGTAATTCCTACCATTTGAAACAATACAGATGGACATTGAAGGCATTATGTCAGGTGAAATAAGTCAGAGAAAGACAAATACTGTAGCTATCACATATATTTGAAATCTAAACTAAAGCAAACACAACAGATAAACAACAAACAAACCCAAACTCAGAGAAAGGAAAGCTCAGACTTGTGATTACCAGAATTGGAGGATAGGAAGACGATGAATTAGAAGATGGGTGTTCAAATGTACAAACTTGTTATAAGATAAATAAGAACTAGAGTTGTAATATAAGCATGGTGATTATAGTTAAACTGCTATATAATTTATAGAAATGTTATTAAGAGTGTAAATTCTGAGAATCAACATCACAAGTATAGAATTATTTTTCTTTCTTATTTTTTCTTTTTTGCTTATTATGTTTATACACAGTGAAAGATGTTAGCTGAAACTATTATGCTAATCATTTAACAACATATATAAATCAAACCATCATACTATATGACTTAAACTTATACAGTGAGATATATCAATTATTTCTCAATAAAACTGGAAAAAATTGTGTCCTCAAGTAGGAGTGATCCAAAAATTATAGAAGAAAAATGAGATTGTCTTCTGACATTTATATTGTAAAAATCAACACACAATCAATGAAAGCTGAGAGATGAGAATTTCTTTTAAGAACAGAGAGTCACTCTTGGCAAACAAGAATTGATTACTCTTGATTGAAGATGTCAACATTCCTGAAGGAAAAGAGGGTAATCTCCCAGGAGGTTGGTCGTAAAAGTTTAGAGACAGAAGCAAACAAATGTAATAGCCATCCAACCCATATTCCAAGGATAAGAAAAACTAGATAATGAGATTTAAACTTGTCATTGTTGTTAACAAGGTCACCCATGTTGTGGAGATGAATTTGTTATGTAAACCTGATGGTAATTACAATTGTATTCATCTACTGTTTCTTGTTCAGATTCCACATAACATTCTAATTATAATTTGCTCCCCTATGATGTCTGCCAACAGAGATAAAATAATGACTCTCATACTTCAAACTACATGACAATTATATTTTAAGCAGAAAATTAAGAAATTGGCATTCTGATTTTATCTGCAGTATCACAAATTCGAAAAATGCAATTTTCCCTGAGAAACATATCTGCTCTCTCAATTTAGTTTATTGAGCTAGTATGCTTAAGGGGTAAACGCTGGGCATTGCAAAACTCACAAGTATAAGAAACTAATAACTAACATTATAATATTTCCACTAAAATTATGGAGAAAACTTCCTGAAACAATCTGCCCTATCTGAACTTTCTGAAGTACTAATAGCTGAGCATTTACTGTGTTCTAGGCATTGTGTGAGATGCTCCATATGTGTTACTCATCTAAATTTCATGTGAACCCTGGTGAAATGTGTTATAACATGAATTTTATAAAAGAAGAAATTGAACATCAGAAATACAAGGTTTCATTTCTTCTGGCTTAGTGTACATCTGTGTCTCAGTGTTATACTTCAAATCAATTCTATTTCAACTTTAACGCTTTAGTGTCCCTGAATTCTACTCCTTCAAACCACGTATTATCAGATACGTGAATCGGGCACCAACTCCCATTTAATGGACTTACAATAGAAATTTGGTTGCCATCCTCCTTGCAATGCATGAAACCTTCTTTCCAAACTCAGGAATGTTTAGAAAGCTGATGTGTGTGCACACGTGTGCATAGTCATGTCCAACTCTTTGCGACCCCACTGGGACTGCAGTCTTCCAGGCTCCTCTATTCATGGGATTTTCGCGGCAAGAATACTGTGGGTAGCCATCTCCTTCTCCAAGGGATTTTCCCTACCCAGGGACCAACTCCAGGTCTCCTGCATCTCTTGCCTTGCAGGCAGATTCTACCACTGGGAAGCCCAGAAACAGAGAAGAAATCTCAGAGTTGGAACAATCCAAGAAGAAAGTACATCTAAACCAAACAGGAGGTCTACGATAAAACACTAAAATTCATCTTTATAGTATTTGCCTAGGTATAAGAATAGTTAATGAGTGAATGACAAAGAAAAATAAAATGAAACAACTCAGAACCAAAAAAAATATAGTAACTTTGAGAAAATTATTCCTCAAATGGATCAGATCATCTATTTTTCAATCCTGTTCATTTATATTACCAAAATTTTAGTTGCCTATCAAAATGACTAACTCAAATTCCCTCAAGGCTTGAGGGGGTTGGCAGGGGGAGCAAGTCTGAATGATTCATTCACAGAACAATTGCCACAGAGACGAAGTAGTTCTGGTGTGTTTGGCCATCCTTAATCATCACTTATTTTGTCTGGAGGGGAAAAAAGTCTTCAATCAGCAGCAATAACTAGGCAACAAATAAGATCTTGCTGATCTTGCAGTATAAATCACATGCCAGTTATATATGTCAGTGGCTGTGCTTAAAGACCCAGTAAAGAGGTAACTTATGAAGATCTTCTTTCAGTTATCCTTGACTTGAAACAAACAAACAAAAAGGAATAATTTAACAGCCAGCCAGAGAGGAAGGTGAGAAATCGTCAGTCCTTCTTTTCATAGTTATATCTTAGAGCTTGTTCTATGAGTAATCCTGTCTAAAGAATTATATTTTCATACTAAATATCTCTGGAAAGAGATTAGCTGTTGCTACTGAATTTTGATAGCCTTTAGGTAAAGCAGTTGTAAATTAAGAGAGACATTTTCTTTGTTTTATGGATATTGGCCACAGCTAGTCCTTGGTAGAGGGCTTACCGGTGAGACACCATACATTTATTTATGCAACATCTAATCCGTATTGAAGGCCAAAACTGAGGCATTGAGAAAGTATTGTAGAATAAGAGAATGTCTCAGTCAGGATACCTAGACCCAGAAAGTGAAATAAAGGAGCACATGAACAAGTAAAATGTAATGATAACACTTTAACAGGTGTTCATCTTCAAAGCGATCAAGAAATATACATTAAATATGCACAGCTTGTTTTTATGCCAGTAACATCTAAATAGGAACAAAACACAGCAAAATGCAATGAGACATGTTCTATTTCTGTAGTCCTACCATTCATGATCTGTGCAAGCTCAAGAAAATTGCTAACCTCTCTGATCTGTTTTTCTCTGCATTTATCACAATTAGAAATATGTAAGTATAGTGAATTCAGTTGTGTTACCTAAAAAGACATGTCCATGCCTTAATCTCTAGAATCTGTGAATGTTCCCTTGCTCAGAAAAATGGAATTTGTGGTTGTAAATAAGCCAAAGATCTTGATTTGAATTCATTCTGGATTATTCCAGTGGATCCTAAGTCTAATGACAGGTTTCCTTGTAAGAGACACAGAGAGGATAAAGAAATATCACAGGGGCAGAGGATGGAGTTATGTGACCACAACCTCAAGGAAGCTGGCAGCTACCAAAAGTTGGGAGAAGCAAGGAATTAAATCTCCCATACATCTTTAGAAGGGGGTGCAAACCTGCTGATACTATGATTTTAGACTTTTGGCCTCCAGAACTGAGAGAAAATAGATTTATGTTGTTTCAAGTCACCACGTTGAAGTAATTTGCTATGGCAGATCTAGGAAACTAATACAATTAGTAAAGGGCTCAGGACATTAACTGATGCCAAGCAGACATTCAATAATCGTATCTGGAATGATGAGGATTGTATTTTCTTTTCTAAATCAATAGATTCCAAGTATTCATTCAACTTACATAGTCTTCTGTGAGACTTATCTTTAGATTGTTTTGACAGGCTTATAAGACACATTTTTAAAACATTTACTTTAATGTGCCTTCCAATTCTATTGGCAAGCTGGTCTGGGATGTTTTTATCTATACATACACACGACTTTAATGATTACAGACATTTTATTTTGCCTTTTAGTAAAAAAGCAAGGCAAACAGAAAAGAAAGTTAGAAGAAGGGATTAAAAATTATTCAGCCATTATAAATACATTTAAAAACTCATTTTGAATGTCAATAGCTGGTACATTGATGTAGGCAAGAACAAAGAATAATATTAGCACTGAGTCAGACAGTAGGAACTGTTTAAATCAGAGCCAAGAAAGGCTAATTATAAACATAATTAATATTGTTTTCATTGAGTTCATGGAAACTCTTCAAGGCTGGCATTCATTTTATTCCCCATGAATGATTAGACAGGAAGATGACATATCAAGGCCACCAATATCTCATGCTAGACTGGAGGAACTGTTTTGTGTATATAACATACTCAGAATTTGTGGGTGTAAGATTTCAAAGCCTGAACCTAAACCTTGGCATTCAAATTTGAAAGCTTAAATAATTGCACAAGTCTGAGAGATTAATACTCTGCAAGCAAGAGGACTAAGTGAATTTCTTTCCCTTTTATTTTTAGAACTACAAAGTTTTGGTGATTTTGTGTGACATACTCTCAGTATAGATAGACATATTTACAGCAAGTAATTGAGGTGTTTTGAAGAATGACACTTATTTTACCACAGAAATTGCTTAGCAAAGAAATTACTTTCTTGACACTAATAAAGAGATTATCTCCAAGCAAAAATCAAGCAGGAATATCTACTTTTAAATGTATATTAAGAAGCCTATGGGGAACCTGATGCTAAACCATTTGTAGATTACCTGCTTCTGGGTCAGGATTTTGTATGCAGCAGAGAGACTCCCTCACTGCGATCGATTGAAAGTCAGCCCTTTACACAAGGGTTTGAAGAAGAAAAAAAAAAAGGAAAACAGCAACCAAAAAAAAAAAAAACTCTAAAACTTTTAAAAACCTTTGCCCAAATAATCCATTCTTTATTTTAAAGAAATAACCTCTAACACCAAAAAGAGTTTTAACTCTAATATTTGTATTACAACAGGAAGTAAAGTTTACACCGCCCAGTCTAATAACAGGGTAGTGGTTATACAGTGGTAGTTGTTTGTTATTATGTTTCCTAAACTAGTGGAAAAGAGGATTAAAGAAGGGAGAGTTATCAGAAATCAGTTTGAATGAGTGACTAAAGATGAAGCTGGGAAGGAACTAATCCCATGGAGAAAATAAACCAAATACCCAAACTTCACCTGGTAGTAAAGTTTTAGGGACAGAGCAAAGAGTGACTCTAATCTTTCATTTGGAGTTCCCAGGTGGTGCTAGTGGTAAAGAACCCAGGTGCCAAAGCAGGTAGACTGCAGAGATTCCAGCTCGATCCCTGTATCAGGAAGATCCCCTAGAGAAGGGCATGGCAACCCATTCCAGTATTCTTGCCTGGAGAATCCCATGGGCAGAGGGACCGGGCAGGCTGCAGTCCACAGGGTCACACAGTGTTGGACACAACTGAAATGACTTAGCACGCATGCCCACCACCTGCCATTTGAGAATACTCTCTTCCCCTGGACTTCTGTCTGCATTCCCAGGAAGTGGACCATTAGTTAAAAATAAAGCTGAGTCACTGCTCTGGTGTCAGGGCACAACTACCACTCTGGTGTAACACAAGAAGTACCATTATTTTTCACTCTGAGGCAATCCGTCTAGCATCTGTGGTGGCTTCTGAGATCTCTGGTAAGCTACTTGCACACCTGGAATAAAGAAAAAGTAGCAGTCACACCACTTAGTAGAGGCTGTAGTATGTGCCAATGACTTCCAATAAATATGGAGAAATGGTCCATCATTCTAAAGTATCCTGGGATCCAGGAGGAATGATGGTGGTCAGAGGGCCCAGAATGGCCTAGTGGACACCATGTGGCCAGAGAATGTCAGGGGCCCGTGGCAATCACATGAGAATAGATCAGATCCATATTCCTGAGGCAATGTAAGGTGCTGTTATGTGACCACCGGGGACTATCCGAAATACATTCCAGAATCTTAGCAGGTTCTGAGGACTTACACAGGGAGGCAAGGACAAGAGCCAATGATATTTGAATAAATAATTAAATATGACCCCATTTATACTCACAGGTCTTGAGAAGCTTGGAGGCTAATATGTAAATAATTAGATATTTGACAAATATATATTTTGACAATAAAATATGTAACCATTATAAATAATTTTAGAAAGAATTCTAAATATAAATTAAAAAGCTGTTTGCAATCATATATGTAAATAAATGTAAATATATCGAGGTATGTCTGTTTTTCTGTTTGTTATTGTAGCAGGCTAAAATGCTAAATGTATTTTAACCATATCTAGAGGTTGTGACCTAAAATATAGGCTATATGGAGCACATGAAATTAACTCCAAATGGATATATGTAGCACCTCAATATTTACTTTGTATAGTATCATTACACCAACATTTTCAGTGTTTCTGGAAATAAAGTCTAGGAGTTTGTTAATTTAATTATTTAAATCAATTTTACTGGAAATTTTGGTGGGAGCTGAGGATACCACATAAGACCCCAAATCACCAAAGTCCTGAGAAAGAACAAAGCAAGAGGCATCATACTTCTTGATTTCAAACTAATAGAAAGTCACAGTAGTTAAAATAGTATAGTGCTGGCTTAAAAACAGACACAAAGATCAATGGAACAGAATTGAGATTCCAAAGATAAATCCATGCATATATGGTCAATTAGTTTGTCACAAAGGAGCAAAGAATATTCAGTGGGGAAAAAAGAGTCTCTAATAAAGGATGATATGTGTAAACTGGATACCCACATACAGGAGAATGAAGGTGGAGCCCTATCTTCAATACACAAATATCAATTAAAAATGGATTAAAGGCTTGAATGTAAGATCTAAAGCCACAAAACTTCTAGAAGTAAACATAGGGGGCAAACTCCTTGATGTTGGTCTTGGCAGTGATTCTTCTTTTTTTGGATATGAGACCAAAAGCAAAGGCAATAAAAGCAAAAATGAACAAATGGGACTACATCAAACTAAAAAGTTTGTGTGCATCAAAAGAATTCATCAACAAAATGAAAAGATAACCTAAGTAATGGAGGGAAATATTTGCAAACCACATATCCAATAAGCACTTAATATCCAAAATATGTAAAGAACATGTACAGATCAATAGCAAAAAAGAGTAAACAACTTAATTAAAAATAGGCAAAGGATCTAAGTAGACACTTTTCCAAAGAAGACATACAAGTGATCAAACAGTACATGAGAAGACGCTCAACATCACAAATAATCAGAGAAATGCTCATCAAAAACACAATGAGCTGTCACCTTATATCTGTAGGACAGCTGTTATAAAAAAGATGAGAGATAACAAGTACTGGCAAAGATGTGGAGAAAAGGGAACTTTTGTGCACTGTTGTTGGAAATTAATTGGTTCATCCACTATGGAAAATAGTATGAAGGCTTTTTCCTCAAGAAATTGAAAATAGAACTACCACGTGATTCAGCAGTCTCACTGCTGGGTATATATCCACAGGAAATAAAACCATCATTTCAAAAAGATATCAACACTCCTATGTTCATATCAGCTATTCACAGTAGCTAAAATAGGGAAACAAACTAAGCATCTGTCAGTGACCGAATGGATAAGAAATATGCTATGTGTACATATATATAACATTTAATAATATACAAATATATGAAAATGAAGTCATTCAGTCGTGTCCAACTCTTTGCGACCCCATGGACTGTAGCCTACCAGGCTCCTCTGTCCATGGAAATTTTCCAGGTAAGAATACTGGAGTGGGTTGCCATTTCCTTCTCCAGGGGATCTTCCCGACCCAGGGGTCGAACCCGGGTCTCCTGCATTGCAGGCAGATGCTTTACCGTCTGAGCCACCAGGGAAGCCCCCATACATGCATATAAAACAATGTAGTTTAAAAGTTTTTATTTACTTAAATTTTTGGCTGTGCTGGGTCTTTATTACCGTGTGGGCTTTTCTCCAGCTGTGGCGTGCAGGGGCTATTCTCTAGTTGCAGCGCTCAGGCTTCTCATTTCAGTGGCTTCTCTTGTTGCTGAACATGAGCTTTAGGGCATGTGGGCTTCAGCAGTTGCAGTTCCCAGGCTCTAGGGCACAGGCTCAGAAGTTATAGCTTGCTCTGCAGTCTGTGCGATCTTCCCAGACCAGGGATCGAACTGGTGTCTCCTGCCTTGGCATGTGGATTCTTTACCACTGAGCCACCAGAGAAGCCCTAAAACAATGTAATTTTTTCAGCCTTTATAAAGAAGGAAATTGTCTCAATTGTGACACTGTGGCACAAGCTTAAGGACATTATGCTAAGTGAGGTTAGAGAAAGATATAAGCAGTAAAAAGGTACAGCTAGTAAATCATAATCAAATTTCTGTAGGCTGAATAAAGCTTACATCTTAAAATCAGTTGGAGAAGAAAAAATTCATTGTTTATAAGGAAACATTAATAACAAGATGAAAGTAAAACTCACTCAGCCATGTCTTACTCTTGGCAACCCCATGGTCTATACAGTCCATGGAATTTTCCAGGCCAGAATACTGGAGTGGGTAGCCTTTCCCTTCTCCAGGGGATCTTCCCAACCCAGGGATCAAAACCAGGTCTTCCACATTGTAGGTAGATTCTTTACCAGCTGAGCCACAAGGGAAGCCCAATAGCAACATGGATGACATCTATCTTCATATTAGAATAAATGAAAGACAGAATACAATGAAATATTATTTTTAAAGTGCTGAAAGAAAAAGAATTTCATCTATCTAGAATCTATTATTCATAAAAAATATCCTATAAAACTAGAATGAAATAAAAACATTTACAGACGTTAAAGCCAAGAAAATTTGTCTTTAGCTATTCTGAACTACACAAAATGCTATAGCATGTTTTCAAGCTGAAGGGAAAAGATGCCAGAAGAAAACTCAGAAAGGAATGAAGAGTCCTCAAAATAGTAACTAAGTATTCAACTTAGAAGTGCATACATTTGTTTCTTTTCATAGTTCTCTGAAAAGAAAATGACTATAAAAGTAAAAAAATAGAATACAATTGTAACATGGGGTTAGCAATATATAAGAAGCATAAGTTACGACAACAATAGCACAAAAGAAAGGAGGTGGATAAACTAAATGATAATATTGTAAATTATTACATTTCAGAAAAAGAGACTTTGAAATGTAGAATATAATAAGGAAAATATAAGAAAAAGAGAAAGAACTGAGAATGTGAGCAGTGAAGTGATGAAATATTGACCTGAATATATGGATAAATTAAGGATGTATATTGCTAACCCTAAAGTTGCTACTAAATATAATCTAAAGCCGTATAGAGGAGAAACATGAAATACCAAGAATATTCTTCAAGGAAAAAAAAATTTCCTTCACTCTTCACAATATGACACATCACTGCCAATACTTCGCTGAGCACTTCTGATATTTCTGATCATCAAATGTGTGGGGGTTTCCTCCCACCAAGAAATACTCATAAACACCACGTAGTATCTCACAGTTGACTCAGTTCTTATGCCATCTGTAAGTAGACAGCATCAGATCCCACAGGTTAAGAGTTCAGACCCAAAGAGTAACCTGTTTCTCACTGCAGATGTTAAATGGAAGTCTAAGTTTTCACCTGTGCTATAAATTGGAGGCTGTAACAACCCCCTTCTTGGGTTCAATTAATCTGCCATGTCTGATCCCAGAACTCAGGGAAAGGGTTTACTTAGTAGATGACTGATTTATTATAAAAGGATATAACTCAAGAACAGCCAGATGGAAGACAGGCATTGGGCAAGGTATGTGGGAAGGAATACAGAGGTCTTCTCACTTTGTCTCTCTGCGATGCTGTTCACCCAGCACTGCCATATAGTCAACCACCGGGAAGCTCTCATCCTTTGGGGGTTTATGGAGGCTTCATTACTTGGCATGATCAATTAAATAATCAGCCATTGGGGATCAATTGAACCTCCAGCCCCTCTCCTCTCCCCAGAGGACATGGCAGGGGGTGAAAGCTTCAACCCACTGATCAAAAAGTGGTTCCTCTGGTATCCAACCCCCATCCTTAGAGGTTTTTCAAAAGTTACTTTGTTAACATAAACTCAGGAGTGGTTGAAAGGGGCTTATTATGAATAAGAACAGACTATTTTCACCTTTGGGGTTCTAATTACATTACAAAATCCGAGGGTTTTAGGAACTCTGTTACAGGAGAGAGTACAAAAATGATATAAATAAATATCTTGCTAATACTTCTACTATTATTATGCTTAATTAATTAATTATATTTTCTAGGTCTTCCTTGCTGCATTGCTTGTGGTGGCCTGTCTTGTGGAGCACAGGCTCTAGAGCATGCAGGCTTCAGTAATTGCTCACAGTCTAAAGAATGCGGGTTTGGTAACTGTGGCATACAGGCTTCATTGCCCTGCAGCATGTGGAATCCTCCTGGACCAGGGATTGAATCCATGTTCCCTGCACTGGCAGGAGGATTCTTAACACTAGACCACCAGGAAAGTCCTACTAATATTATTATAAATCATATGACTGTATCTCTCGATTCCACAAAAGGCAAGATAGGTGCCTTAGACTATGCTATTGTTTAGTTGCAAAGTCATGTCTGTCTCTTTGCCACCCTATGGACTATAACCTGCCAAGCTCTTCTGTCCAGGGGATTTTCCAGGCAAGAAGACTGGAATGGGTAGCCATTTTCTTCTCCAACGGATCTTCCCAACCCAGGGATTGAACCCATGTCTTCTACACTGGCAGGCAGGTTCTTTACTTCTGAGTCATCACAGAAGCCCCTCCCCTAGTCTATTGGTTCAGTTCAATTGCTCAGTCATGTCCAACGCTTTGAGAACCCACGGACCCTAGCCTATACAGGAAGACAAAGAAATTAAACTAAAAGTATAAAGATTCAGTTTCAGGAGGAAAAATTGTTAGGATTGTCAGATTGATGGATATGGTTATTTCCTGGAAAATACAAGAGAAGCTACAGATAAATAGTTAGAAAACTCATCCATCAGTATGCTAAACACTCGATAAGCATACAAACTACAGCGAAATCTGTAGATTTTTACAATAGCAAAAAATTAGCATATGTAAAAATATGCAATTTATATTAGCAAAAATATGAAGAAACTAAGAATTAATCTAATAAAATATGTGCAAGTCCCTACACATGTAATTTAAAAACATATAAGAATGCTGGAATAATGATATAGATAGTTTATTTTCTGGATAATAAAACCATATTCACTGTTGTAATGATTTATGACATTTCAATCCCAATAAAAATCTTCCAAGCTGTTCTAAATTTATGTGGAAAAGGAGAGCCAAGATGATTCAGGCCACATTTGAAAAAGCAAAAAGGTGGAGACACTGAGGACATAGCCTATGAAACATTAAGACTAATTATAAAGCTATAGTAATTGACATATTGTGGTATTGGTCAGGGAGAAAGAAATATAATCATGGAATAAAACAGCCCAGAAACAAACCACTGCATATATGGACATTCAGTGTTAGAATGAGCGCTGTGAAACAGAGAAGAGGAAAGACTATCCAATAAGTGGTGCTTGAAAACTAGTTATGCTCAAGAAAAAGCACATTAGCTTACTACTTCACACGATACACTAAAATTAATTCAAGAGTAATGCAAGACTAGTGTATAGTATAGGTAGAAAAATTTTTCATGCTAAAGTTAACATTTCAAAATAGTAGAAGTAAGAAATAGCCAATAAATAATTCTAGAGTAGCTGAAAAACATTAAAAATATAAATATAGATCTCTATTTCACACCGAATTTCTAATTAATTAGATATGCAATCATTTTAAAAACCAGTAAACACAAGAAAATGGGTTTTTAAATTTGAATACTAGGAAAACATTTAAAGCATGATAGAAGATATAAAAACTAACAACACAAAAATTTTAAACTGCCTAATGGTAATGGAAGAAAAATAAGCAAAATTAATATACATGGCAAACGAGAAAGATAAATATTTTTAGAAGATGGAAGGGTATATGTGTATTTTAAAATTCAATGAGGGGAAAAATTATTAAAAAGACAAATGGGAAAATAATTTGAATAGGCATCTCAAATAAGCAATACATAAGAATAAAGAGGGCTTGCCTGCTGGCTCAGACAATAAAGAATCTGCCTGCAATGAGGGAGAGCCGGGTTCCATCTGAAAAAAGGAATGGCAACCCACTCCAGTATTCTTGCCTGGATAATTCCATGGACAGAGGACCTGGCAGGCTAGAGTCCATGGGGTCACAAAGAGTAGGACACAACTGAATGAACATAAAGATGTTATATTTAAGGTCATTAACTTTCAAAGAAAATGATAAGAATTGTTTTTGCTGTTATTTTATAGACTGACAAAATATGAGATATTAAAATATTGATGGTATTTAGTATTGGTATAAGTATGGGGAAATGAACACTTTCTTGCATGGCTTGTATTATTTAACTTTAATATTTATGCTATTTCCAGAGAACAGTTTGAAAACCTTAGATAGTTTAGAACTTTTGGCTAAGATTCTTCAATTTTAGAGTTTTGCTAAATAAATTGTACATATGAATAAAAATGTTCATTATGATAATGTTTAGAATAAAGAATAATTTTAATTTTCTAGTGAAAGTGAAATTCGCTCAGTCATGTCCAACACTTTATGACCCCATGGACTATACAGTCCATGGAATTCTCCTGGTCAGAATACTGGAGTGAATAGCCTTTCCCTTCTCCAGAGGACCTTCCCAACCCAGGGATTGAACCCAGATCTCCTGCATTGCCAGCAGAATTTTGTAGTGAGAGAAACTCAATATTTGTCAAATATTCACTTGACAAATATTTGTTACTTGAGATCAGGGTTTTGTTTTTACTATGGGATTATATGGGCTTCCCTGTTGGCTCAGATGGTAAAGAATCTGCCTACAATGAGGGAGACCCGGGTTCAATCCCTGAGTTGAGAAGATAACCTTGGATGAGGGCATGGCAACCCACTCTAGTATTCTTGCCTGGAGAATCCCCATGGACAGAGGAGCCTGGCAGGCTACAGTCCATAGGGTCACAAAGAGTCAGACATGACTGAATGAATAAGTACTCATGGGATTATATGGTTTCTCCTTATACTTCTTAGTTTTCTGTGTCTTCTAAAATTACAATGCATGGGTTAAATTATTCCTTTTTGTAATTAGGAATAATTATCCCTCTTTGTAATTATTGTAAAAATTATAATTATTCCTTTTTTAATACAAATACAGTTGATTAAAAAATAAAGGCATTCCAGGCATTCCATATCTTACCTCTTATTTTTACCAAATGAGTAAGCAATTTATGTTGAACTACGTGGCTTCAAGGTTGGAAGCTTCTATGAATTTTCAGCTGTCTACATTTTCTATGACCATCGCCCAGAGCACTAGCAACTGGAGTTAAAGATAAATAAATTGCTCACATTCTTTAGCTAAAGCTTTCTCTAGATTTAGGAAATGGAACATAATGCATCCAGTCTGGCTGTTTTGGTCACTTTGAAGGTGGATAACAACCCTCACAGCCAAATTAATCATAGAATCCTCCGCTCTGATATATTTGGTCCCTGAAATGGATGAAGCCACTCTCTGCTGTCTGTTCATTCCAAATGAAACAGAACATATATTTTGAGACCTTTATGTTTAAAAGGTTTGCTTAACTGGAGCTTTTCAGAATAAGTATTGTGGTTCTTTTTTAATGGGGAATCTGGAGAAAATAATTATGGCAAATACTGTGCTAGCTATTTTATGCATTTAAAAAAAAACTTTGCTATAACCTTGCTAGAGGGGTACCATTTTTTTTGATTGCATAAATAGGAAAAGGTAACCAGAGGTTATGAGTAACACAAGTGTCCATCCAGGAAGTTACAAAAGTAAAAGTCATAAATAATTGATTTTTTTTTTTAATTTAAATGTCCACAATTGTTTTACACTGGTTGAAAGACTAGGAAAGTGATTGACATGGTTATAATTGTCTGCTTATTTTTCCCCAAATGGATGAAAGTCTATCTTGTTGCATGACATATGAAAATAGCCCTGCATCTCCTTCCTTATTTTTTTTTTCCCTCTGCATTGCCTTTTCCATAAGGCAAGAAGACTAGTTTTGCTTGGAATTTATCTGGAACTACTGTTTTGTATAAATTCAGTTATCTAGGGCAGAAGAATTTAAAGAGGAACTCCTTTTCAGAACAAAGAACAAAATCTCACCTTTATTTAAAAACTAGTTTCAGAAGATACAGGCAACACCTAAATGAGATTCTAAAACTTTTAAAGAGAATAGAGATAATAAAGAACTCCTATTAGATGGCAACTGTCAATTTTCTGTCTTTAGCTTAACCAAAGCAATTGTAGCATACGGGAAGAACTTAAATCAAAGTCAGAGCTTGACTCAAGTTGAGAGTCTATTATTTACTAGTCATACAATCTGTATATGTTTACAAAACTCTTAACCTTTAGTTCCAACATCTGTAAAATAAAAATAATCATTTCTACTTAAAAGGTATGATAAGATGCAGGTGAAGGCATCTTCCTGAAATGTTAGATGCTGAATAAATCTGTTTTCCCGCGATGATCAAAAAACAAAATACTTTTCCCTCCCATGAAAATGATAGTTACAGAGAAGTCTTTATTGTTAGAGACTAAATTGCTTTAAACATCAGAGAAGTAGTGTTTATCTCTAAAAGCCAGATGTTTTGTTTTATCTTTAACAGATAGGTTACATTATATGATGGTAACAAACAACCCCTTTTCCCCAAATTTCAGAGGCTTTTAACATCAGAGGTTTATGTATTGTATATGGCTTGTGTCTGTCATGATTGACTAGGGCAAGTGCTATATATCTCTTTGCAGACTGTGGAAGCAGCCTGCATTTTAAATGTTGCTCATGGTGGTGGCAATGGAAAGAGACAGTGCTGGAAACTGTCTTTGGTTTTTAAGATATTCCAATAGCACATGTCTCTTTTGCTTACATTTCCTTGGCTAAAGCAAGTTTTGCAGCCACATTCATCCTCAATGGGGCATGAAAGTTCAAGTCTGCATATAATGAATAGGTTTGTTATTTTATTTAAAAAGGAATTAGTAAATTATATTTTAAATTGTTAGCAGTTTTAATTCATAATAGAAAGTGAAAGTGTTAGTTGTTCAGCTGTGTCTCACTGTTTGCGACCCCATGGCCCGTAGCCCTCCAGGCTCCTTCCTCTGTCGATGGGATTCTCCACGCAAGAATACTGGAGTGGGTTGCCATTTCCTTCTCCAGGGGATCTTCCAGACCCAGGGATTGAACCCAGGTCTCCCGCACTGGTGGCAAATTCTTTACCATCTGAACCATAGGGAAATATCACTAAATATAATGCACTTAAAAAAAAAAAACAAAACTCTTTTGGGTTCTAGACTCCCTTGTGTCTCAGCTGGTAAAGAATCCATCTACTATGAGGGAGACCTGGGTTCGATTCCTGCGTTGGGAAGATCCCGTGAAGAAGGGAAAGCTACCCACTCCAGTATTCTGGCCTAGAGAATTCCATGGACTATGTAGTCTATGGGGTTGCAAAGAATTGAACATGACTGAGTGACTTTCACTTTAACTTTTCTCAACACAAAGGATTTCTGTGATCTAAGTTTGAGGATGACTGGCTGAAATTATTCCCTCTCACTGAAATGTCCTTTCTTCTTTCTCTTGTTGCTGAAATTCTGTATGTCATTTCAGGGTGAAATCAAGTATCACTTCATAAAAACCTTCTTAGATTGCACTCCAGCACTGGAAAAATTTGTTCCTACCATCTACCATCCATTCCCTTTAGTGTTCATTTCTAGTATACAGTTGTAGTGGTTTCAGAATTAACCTATATCCCCAGGGGAAACAGCTTTGTCAACTGAAGTGTGGAATGTATGTGCTGTTGCTTTGGCTTTTAGAATTTCAGACTCCACTCATTTTCAGACTTACTAGTTCAGCACTTTTACCTCCACTCCTGTCAGAGAGATTGTTTCATACATCTGTAATCCAATTAGATTCTGTATTCCATCCCAGGATCCCTCTACCTTCTAATTAGTATTTTTTAAGTTGCTATATGTCGAAGTTCATACTTTGTGCTGTGAGATTTCATGGATTTTGACAAATGCATATGCATAGAATGTACTCACTCTTAAGATATTATGCAGAAGTTTCACGGCACTAAAAAATCTCTTGTGCCTCCACTATTTAACACCTCCTCACCATCCTGACACATACACACCCACCATACACACATTCACAACCCTTAAACTCCTGACAACCATGAATCTGTTTCTTATCTGTGTGTTTGCGTTTTTCCAGAATATCGTATGAATAGATCAGTACGTAATCTTTTCAGACTGGCTTATTCAAGTTAGCAATATGCCTCTGTGATTCACTGATATCTTACATGGCTTGATAGCTCATTTCTTTTTATTGATAAATAATATTCATTGGATGACTGGGTCATGGTTTGTTTATTTACATATTCAAGAAGATCTTTAGGGCTTCCCTGGTGGTTCATGGTGAAGAATCCACCTGCCAATGCAGGAGACACCGGCTCGCAGTCCAAGAATATCCCACATGCCACAGAGCAACTAAGTCAATGAGCCACAACTAATGAGCCTGTGCGCTTCAGCCCAGGCCCCACAACTGCTGAGCCCACACACAACAACTACTGAGGCCATGTGTGGCAGCTGCTAAAGCCCATGTGCCCCAGAGCCTGTGCTCTGCAACAGGAGAAGCCACTGCAATGAGAAGCCTGCGCACTGCGACTGGAGAGTAGACCCACTCATCGCGGTTACAGAAAAGACCACACCGCAACAAAGAGCCAGCACAGCCAAAAATAAATAAATAAATTATGTCTATATAAAAGATCTTGGGTAATTCCATCTTTTTGGCAATTACTAACAAAGCTACTATATACATTTCCAGGCAGCCTTTTGTGTAAACATACATTTTAAAATGAGTTGGGTATACAGAAGCGTGTTATTTAGCCTCCTACTTTGGATTTTTAATAATTTTTTTCTTGTAATTGAGATCTAATCTTACTGCACTGTGGTATATTATCTAGGGTGAAACAGATCACCAGCCCAGGCTGGATGCATGAGACAAGTGCTCATATCGGGCCTGGTGCACTGGAAAGACCCAGAGGAATCGGGTGGAGAGGAAGGTGGGAGAGGGGATCGGGATGGGGAATACATGTAAATCCATGGCTGATTCATGTCAATGTATGACAAAAACCACTACAATATTGTAAAATAATTAGCCTCCAACTAATAAAAATAAATGAAAAATAAAATAAAGTAAAGGAAAAATAAAATAAAATGAGTTGGGTAAATACCAACCGGCACAATTGCTGGATGATATAGTAAAAGTATGCTTAGTTTTGTGAGAAACAGCTCCGCTCTCTTCCAGAGTGGCTGTACCCTTTGTATTCCTAACTGCAATGCATTCCTGCACCTCACCAGCAATTAATATTGTCAGAGATTTTTTTTTTTTTCTGTTTTATTCTTTCTGGTAGCTGGGTAGTGATACCTCCATACATTTTAAATCTATGCTTGCTTTGTATTTATATGAGAGCCATAATCTTAACTTTCTGAAAAGTATTTTCAATTTTATTTCTAGTCTCTGTTATATAAACTCAACTTTTACTAATGCTATGGTAAATAGTCACAATATGCAATTATATGATCTTCTGAGAACAATGAGTATGTATCTGTTTGTGTGTGTATTGATATAAAGCTGTTATTTATCATATTTAGTCAATTCAAATAGCAGATAAATGGATTTAATTAAAAATCAGCAAGGTGATTTGATTTTGCTTTATTTTTCTCTGACATCTACCAATTAGCAGGGGAGACAATAGAGATTAATTAATTCACCAAACCTTTGATATTGATTTACTTTCCCCCAAGGCCTTAGGAAAGTATATCTTGTATGAAATTACTGAGGTTACTGTGAAAAGTTGCTGCTAAATCTGAAATACTTGACAGCCACAGAATAAGGAGAAAACTCAGTGTGCTGTGTGCGTTGTGCAGAGATAAGCTCAGCTATTTTCATATCCCTTTCATTTCAGTTGCTATTTAGGACTTACATAATTTGATAACACTGTTGAGGGCTTATAGATTAACCTGAAATTCATAGAGTTTAATTTATGGTTAAAAATTTCAAGATATTATAGGCTTACAAAAAACAGTTTTCAGGTTGAAAATCAAAGAATTAACAATCAGTAGGGTTTTAAATGGAGAGTGATTAGAGAACAAATGTTATTGGGGAAAAAAGGGACAAGTCAATATGAGATTTGGGAGAAACTCTCACTGCTTTGATTAATGTTTCACCATTCTCATATGAGCTCCAGCATTAAGGTATCAATCAAATAATTCTACAGTTCTCTTCACCAAAAATTTCTGGAATTTGTATAAGGAAGCAAGCACAGCTTACATGTTGCATTTATTATAAAAATACTTTTTTAAGTTAACCAATTCTTTAGGAATTAGCCCAACATGTTACTAGAAAAGAGATGAAAATGGTTATAATAGAGTCACTCAGTATGGTGCCGATCTGCCCAACATGTCCCATTATTACCAGCAAAGGATAGCTTCATTTTTCTCGCTACCAAGGCTTACTTCTCAATTCCTAGGAGGTCTCCATATCCTTTTGCTCCTGGTTGATGAGATGGTTGAATGCAGGTATAGATAATAACCTGCTTAGTATTCATTTGATTTTAAACACCTTAATAACTATAGCATAATTGTTGTTCAGTTGCTAAGTGATGTCTGACTCTTTGTAACCCCATGAACTGCAGCACATGAGGCTCCCCTGTCCTTCACTATCTCCTGAAGTTTGTTCAAAATCATGACCATTGAACTGGTGATACCATCCAACCATCTCATTCTCTGTTGTGCCCTTCTCCTCCAACCCTCAATCTTTCCCAGCATCAGAGCATTTTCCAATGAGTCAGCTTTTCACATCAGGTGGCCAAGTATTGGAGTTTCAGCTTCATCATCAGTCCTTTCAATGAGTATTCAGGGTTGGTTTCCTTTAGGATTGACTGGTTTGGTCTCCTTGCAGTCCAAGGAACTCCCAAAATCTTCTCCAGCACCACAATTCAAAATCACTAACTCTTCCACACTTTGCCTTCTTTACAGCTCAATTCTCACATGCATACATGACTCCTAGAAAAACCATACCTTTGACTATACAGACATTGTCTGCAAAATATCTTTGCTTTTAAACTTGCTGTTTAGGTTTGTCATAGCTTTTCTTCCAAGAAGCAAACATTTTTTAATTTCATGGCTGCGGCGATTTTGGAGCCCAGAAAATAAAATCTGTCATTGTCTCCAATTTTTCCCCTTATATTTGTCATGAAGTGATGGTATCAGGTGCCATGATCTTAATTTTTTGAATGTTACATTTTAAGCCAACTTTTTCACTCTCTTCTTTCACCCTCATTAAGAGGCTCTTCAGTTCCTCTTCAGTTTCTGCCACTAGAGTGGTATCATCTGTACATCTGAGCTTGTTGATATTTCTCCTGGCAATCTTGATTCCAGTTTGTGATTCATCCAGTCCGGCATTTCACTTGATGTACTCTGCATATAAGTTAAATAAACAGAATGACAACATACAGCCTCGATGCACTCCTTTCCCAGTTTGGAACCAGTTCATTGTTCCATGTCCAGTGCTAACTGCTGCTTCTTGACCTGCATACAGATTTCTCAGGAGACAAAGTGTTCTGGTATTCCCATCTCTTGAAGAATTTTCCACTGTTTGTTGTGATCCACACAGTCAAAGGCTTTAACATAGTCAATGAAGCAAAAGTAGATTTTTTTTTATGGAATTTCATTGCTTTTGCTATGACCCAATGGATGTTGGCAATTTGAGGTCTGGTTCCTCTGCCCTTTCTAAATCCAGCTTGTACATCTGGAAGTTCTTGGTTCATGTACTGTTGAAGCTTAGCTTGAAGAATTTTGAGCACTACCTTGTTAGCATGTGAAATGAGTGCAATTGTACGGTGAAAGTGAAAAATGAAAGTTGCTTAGTCATGTCTGGCTCTTTTTGACCCCATGGACTCTTTTTGAGTCCATGTAATTCTCCAGGCCAGAATACTGGAGTGGGTAGCCTTTCCTTTCTCCAGTGGATCTTCCTGACCTAGGAATCAAACTAGGGTCTCTTGCATTGCAGGCAGATTCTTTACCAGCTGAGCTACCAGGGAATCCCTTCAATTGTATGGTAATTTGAACATTCTCTGGCATTGCTCTTCTTTGGGACTGGAATGAAAACTCACCTTTTCCAATCCTGTGGCCATTGTTGAGTTTTCCAAATTTGTTGACATATTGAGTGCAGCACTTTAATGGTGTCATCTTTTAGGATTTTAAATAGGTCAGCTGGAATTCCATCACTTTCACTAGCTTTATTCGTAGTAATTCTTCCTAAGACCCACTTGACCACCATTGTGGTTATCCAGGTCATTAAGACCTTTTTTGTGTAGCTCGTTTGTGTATTCATGGCCCTCTCATCTTACACTCTTTTGACTCTGTGAGGTCATTGTCCTTTCTGTCCTCTATTGTGCCTATCTTTGCATGAAATTCTCCCTTGATATCTCAAGCTTTCTTGAAGAGATCTCTAGTTTTTCCCATTCTATTGTTTTCCTCTATTCTTTGCATTATTCCCTTAAGAAGACATATCTCATCTTGCTATTCCCTGGAGCTCTGAATTCAGTTGAGTATATCTTTCCCCTTTCTCCTTGCCTTTTGCTTTTCTTCTTTTCTCAACTATTTGTAGGGCCTCTTCAGACAACCACTTTGCCTTCTTGCATTTCTTTTTCTTTGCAATGGTATTGGTCACTGTTGCCTATATAATGTTATAAACTTCCACCCACAGTTCTTCAGGCATACTGTCTACCGGATCTAATCCCTTAAATCTATTCATCACCTCTACTGTATAATAATAAGGGATTTGATTTAGGTTGTATCTGAATGGCCTAGTGGTTTTCCCTACTTTCTTCAATTTAAGTCTGAATTTTGCAATAAGGAGTTCATGATCTGAGCCACAGTCAGCTCATGGGCTTGTTTTTGCTGACTGTATAAAGCTTCTTCATCTTTGGTTGCAAAGAATATAATCAATCTGATTTCAGTATTGACCATCTGGTGATGTCCATATGTAGAGTTGTCTCTGTGTTGTTGGAAGAGGGTGATTGCTCTGACCAGTGTGTTCTCTCGGCAAAACTCTTTAGCCCCTGTCCTGCTTCGTTTCGTACTCCAAGGCCTAACTTGTCTGCTACTCCAGATGTCTCTTACTTTTTGCATTCCAATTCCCCTTTAAGGGGCATCTGTTTTTGGTGTGTGTTCGAGAATGTCTTGTAGATCTTCAGAGAACTGTTCAAATCAGCTTCTTTGGCATTAGTTGTTAGGGCATAGACTTGGATTACTCTGATGTTGAATGATTTGCCTTGGAAACAATGATCATTCCACCATTTTTGAGTATACACTGAAGTACTGCATTTCAGCCTCTTCTGTTGACTATGAGGGCTACTCTATTTCTTGTAAGGGATTCTTGCCAACAGTAGTAGATATAATGGCTATCTGAATTAAATTCACCCATTCCCATCTATTTTAGTTGACTCATTGCTTAGATAGAATAATTATATCTCCTAATTTATACATTCACTATTACATCTCTGAAAAGCAGAAACAAATAAAAATAGTGCAACCTATTACATTTGGGCTTTGTTGTCACAGAGACAAGAGTTTAAATTAGGCTCTAATGTTCTTGTTCTTGAGAAAGTTACAATAACTTCTTAGAACTTCATTTTGTCTACTTGTAAAATGGAGATGGTGATATTTACCTAATTGAGTTTTAGTGAGAATTAAGTGGAAGGACTAGCACTTTATAATCAACTAAAAATAGTCTCCCTATTTCCTCTATTTGGTGATTAATAAGCAATACTCAAGTACTTTGTTCTTGCTTACCTAATACCTTCTTCTTCTTCTAAAGAAAAGAGTAGAATTAGGAAATTATGTTTATAAATTGATTTTCTTATCCCCTCCCACCACCGAAAAACATAGACTGATCTGTCTTCATAGCACATTTGATCACATCTTTAAAGATAAGAGCATTCCAGTAATGCTATCTCTTTCATAGTGGTCAGATTAGACATAAAAAAGGAAGTCAATTTAAAAATTCTTTTTAAAGTTAGCATTGCCTTGCTACCAAAACAGGACAAAGACTGCACATATAAACAGAAATTATAGATTTAATCTTACTATAAATCTTGATTTACAAATTTCAAATAGAATTTTAGCAAATAGAATTCAGTAGCCCCCCCCCCCAAAAAAAAAACCTAATACATCATAACCAATTGTGTTTTTATAACAGAAATACAGTATTGGGTCAATGTTAGGAAATGTATTAATATAATATATTCTATTGATCTATGTATTGAAATGAATAACATGATCATATGCTTGCATGATAAAAAGGCATTTAAAAATTTTTTAAATGTCTCAATAAGAATGGAATGAATTGCTCCTTCTCAGTGTGGTAAATTATATCTCAAACAAAAAGAACCAGTGCTATGCTAAACAGGAACATACTAATGTTAAAATGTTAGTCACTCAGTCATGTCTGACTCTTTGCGACCCCATGGACTGTAGCCCAGCAGGATCCTCTGTCCATGGAATTCTCCAGAAAAGAACACTGGAGTGGGTTGCCATGCCCTTCTCCAGGGGACCTTCCTGACCCACGGATCAAACCCAGGTCTGCTGCACCACATGCAAATTCTTTACAGTATGAGCCACAAAGGAAGCCTTATACTAATGTTAGGAGTAATGTAAAAATGCCACCACTATCCATATAACTTAACATTGTACCAATATATTAATAAAATTTTATGAAAGAAAAAGTTAGATATATAAGAATTTAAAAGAGGGCAGATTGATCACTGTTTGTATACCCAGAAAAGAAAATCAACTGAAGATACTTTCAACAAGGTTGTGGGGTTAAAAAAAATATGCAGATATCAGCAGCTTTGTTATGTTGGAACAAAAAAAAAAGCTATTTAAATGATAGAAGCAAATAAATCATTGTTGATAATGATAGAATGCTTAGGAATAAATGAAGTAAATCTTCAAAACAAAAATGAGAGACACCTGGAAACAGTTCTTTTATAACGTTAATGCTGTGCTAATTAAATAACACTTGGTATCCTAAGGATTCTAAAGTTTACATGTAAAAACAAAAAAGAAATACTAGGAAACTGACTTCAGGGGAGAAGAAAGAAGACTACTGAGGAAGAATTAGTCTTCGAACAAACTAGTACATAATTATGTTTTAATTACTAGGATAAGTGTTGGTGTTTGGATACATCGATAGGACAATAAAGTCTGGAATAACTGAGCTGCCACACAGACGGCTATAAAAGATCGTGTTGAATCCATGCTTCATACTGTGCATTTGTATAAACTTTAAATAAAACAAGTATTTAAATGTGAAAAATAAACCATACAAATTTTAGACGACTATCTGGGTGGATTTCTCTATAATTTTAGAGTGAGGATGCCTGTTCTAACTTACTCAGGAGGAAAAACTGATAAATTAAATTACTTAAATAATACAAAGTTTTGCAAAGTAAAGGAAAATATTATATTATATATATATACATATATATATATAGCAAAGTTAAAAGACAATCAACAAATCAGAAGATATTTGCAACTCATAACACAGGAGAGAAAGATGTTCTTCAAGAAGTTGAGAAGAATAATATTAATAACTCCCAAAAGAAAAAATGAACTAGGAAAAGTACAGATGTCCCTTAAACATGTAAAAAGCTGGTAAATCTCACCTATGATAAAAGAATAGCAAATTAAAACTAAATTTCAGTACCAGATTTCATTTTTCAGATCAATGAAAATGTCAAAATTTGACAACAGCCATTTTGCTGAGGTTATGGGAAAATAGATTATTTCATATTTCTCAGTTGAGACTGCAGATTAGTACAGTAGCTAACAAAGGTAATTTGGCAATGTCTCTCTAAATGATAAATGCTTTATTTTTTGATTCAGCAGTCCCACTCCTTGGGGAATTTATTCAATGGATATATCTGCATATATATCAGATGATATATGCACAAGATTATTCATTTGGTATTGTAATAGCAAAACATTAGAACAAAACCAAAATTCCATCAACAGGAGAATGATTAAATGTTCTACGGTACATTGATAAGATGAAATACCATGTCATTGTAGAAAAAAAAGATGAAATTCTCTATTTACATATATGAACAGTTCTACAAAATATAAATTACAAAAGCAGAATTCATATGAAAGCATAAGATATTTTTTGATGTACAAGAGGAAACTTAGAATATATGTTCATATTTTCTTATATTTTCATGGAAACATTGGAGGAATACATAAAAATTTTGGGCATCTGGAGATGTGCCTGGGGTCCTGAGACTAGATGTAAGACTTATTTTATAGATGAGTTTTGTGTTTGTTTTTAAAACTTCTTTGAGCCATGTGAATATTTCTTACTCAATTTTTTTTTCAGTGAAAGTCTTGACAATTCTTTTTTCTACCATTAGCTGAGGTCAAATACTTAGGCGTGTATATTGTCCCCTGGATAATACAAAAGTGATCCTACATTCACTGGTCCCTTCACACACGTTTTACTTTTGAAAGTGAAATTAATTAATAATGTTCTCTGGCTATTCAGACACCAGGAAAAAAGCCTACTTTTGCCTTTTCTATTCCCTGCTGAGCTTCTAGCTGAGTGACAGCTAGAATGCTCTGGGTTTGCCTATGTTTCAGGTAGAAAACCACACAAGCATCCAGCACTTATTTTTCAATGCATTTCCTTCTCTACTGAATTTTGAAAAGATTCCACCAGGCAAACCTGGTTTACCTTCTCTCCAGATTTGACACTGCAGGCTACAGCCATAGAGTCTTGTTTTTGTTTTTAATTGATTGGGGTATATTACTGGGCTCCCTGACCACCATTCATCTTTCTGAGAGGTTGGGTCTTTAAATATTTTTTTAAAAAAAGAGAGAGAGAGATGCAGATACAGAGAATGGGCTTGTGGACACAGCGGAGGAAGGAGCGGGGGGGACAAACTGAGAGAGTAGCAGAGACATATATACACTCCCAAGTGTAAACAGGTAGCTAGTGGGAAGCTTGTGAGTATAACACGTGGAGCTCAGCTCCACGCTCTGCAATGACCTAGAGGAGTGGGATGGGGGTGGGGCGGAAGAGAGGCTCAGGTGGGAGGGGAAATATGTATACTTATTGCTGACTCACATTTTTGTACAGCAGAAACCAACACAACACTATAAAGCCATTATCCTCCAATAAAAACCTTAAAAAAAATCGAGAGAGGATGAACATGTTGCTAATGTTGACAGTGAATTACTTTTTATTGCTTAACCACACATGGTCACAAAGAAAAAGGGAAGAACCATATTTGATTATAGTCAATGGGAAGTGAGTCCTAAGCCATGAAGGATGCTACAAACACTATCAGAAGAAAAAGAATCCACTCGATGTGATTTCTTTCTTACCTTCATTTCAAGTTCCCTCTCATTCTATATGAAATATTAAGAATTGAGAGATGAAATAAAATGGTTGTGAAATGTCCTTTAAGAGTTTCCTTAAAAGAAGATAAAAAAGGCTTCTCTGAAACAAAATTGTTTTGCAATTATTCATGGAGTACTTCATAATTCCCATAATTCTTGCTGAAACTTCAAGAGCAGACACCCAGATATATAGCAAATGCATAAAATAAAACGTGTACCTGTTACAATATTTCTGTTAATGAACACCTCTGTTACTACAAGGAAAATGTGATATAGGTTATGATAAAATAAGAATCATGAATAAGAGTCACTTAGTTTCTCTGTATCAGTTAGGGTAAAACAGGAGAGTAGATAGCACTGAATAATACCTTGCAGAAATTAAACTTTAGACAATTTGAGGGAAAATAGGCTTCTGAGGGAAGTTAGAGAATCAGAGCAAAGTCACTAATGCGATCTCTTGGAGCAGGGGCACTGGGGCACAGGGAGGAGCTTGCAGGGAGATCTGGAATTCAGGCATGTCCAGCCTATGGGGTTAGACTACAAAGAAAACTGGTGGAAAAGTTGGTGGAAAGCTAATTTCCTGTCAGTCTTGTTGCTGTTGGTCAGCAGATCTAGCAATTGGGAAAAAGAGAGGACACAGGACAGGATAGGAAGAGAATAAACCAGGGTGCACTAGCACCTCTATGTCTTCTACTGCTGGGAAGAACAAGGATAAATTCAAACTTGCATGCATCTCCATGGCTGTCTCTCACTATCTAGCCATGACAGCCTCAAAGAGTAATGGCTGCTAACTCACTATACTTCCCAAATCTCACTCAATTTTCACGTTTGCACCAACAGTAAATCTCCACCATATGGGGAAGAGGATTCTGAGAAATGTGATGTCAGCTTGGCCAAGTTAACCATGAATGATAGCACCACACAGTACCATTCAATCAACAAGTACTGAGTACTTACTGTGCATCAGGTGCTCATCTTATGTTCAGGGATGAAAGAGACTCTCCATCCTCACCAAATACATCATTTATTAAGGGGGAAGAATGTGGAAAAAAATATTGTAATCAGGGTAGGAAGAGTAACTCTGTTTAACACCAATGGCTGGGTTTCAGTTTTCGGTTCAGTTCAGCTGCTCAGTCGTGTCCAACTCTTTGCGACCCCATGAACCACAGCACACCAGGCCTCCCTGTCCATCACCAACTCCCAGAGTCCACCCAAACCCATGTCCATCAAGTCGATGATGCCATCCAACCATCTCATCCTCCGTCGTCCCCTTCTCCTCCTGCCCTCAATCTTTCCCAGCATCAGGGTCTTTTCCAATGAGTCAGCTCTTCGCATGAGGTGGCCAAAGTATTGGAGTTTCAGCTTTAGCATCAGTCCTTCCAACGAACACCCAGGACTGATCTCCTTTAGGATGGACTGGTTGGATCTCCTTGCAGTCCCAGGGACTCTCAAGAGTCTTCTCCAACACCACAGTTCAAAAGCATCAATTCTTCGGTGCTCAGCTTTCTTTACAGTCCAACTCTCACATCCATACATGACCACTGGAAAAACCATAGTCTTGACTAGACAGACGTTTGTTGGCAAAGTAATGTCTCTGCTTGTAATTCAACACTATACCCAACCCATTTCTCTTTGGCTCACTATCTCTACCAAAGATGAAAAAGCTAATAAGTTTGGCAGTCTTTTTTGTGACTAGAAGTAATCATGTGACAAAATTATTGCAAATTGGCTCTGATTGGAATTCTAATTGGTGCTTTGGGAAGTCATTGTTTCTTTCTGATGATGGGAGTAATCACAGCTCTATCCTCTTTCTGGCTTTGAATGTGGATGTGAAGTCTGGTGCTTTTCAATGACTATCTTTCAACTCTGAGGAAATGGCCAAGAACATTTCAGAGATGCTGGCCTTGACATTGCTGACCCACTAAATGCCAACGGATTTCATAGTCTAGATTTCTTAGTAAGTAAGAAACAACAAACTCGTATTTCTTCAAGCCTTTGTACTTTGAGTTTCCGGTTACTTGCAGTTAAATGCATCCCATCTCAGCTATAGAAATAGCTATCATAAAGAAAAGATAAAATCAAGAATAGCTTCCCTAAGAAAGATACAGCTGAATTGTTTGCTTCATGTGCAGGTAGATAAAGGTAGAAAATTTTACCCAGGTATATAAATACAAAACAATAAAATATATTCATTATATTAAAGCAAAGATATTTTTACAGTTCTTTTATGCCCTGGAAAGCTCAGGATATATCTTCCAGTTGAAAATTAAAGGAAGTAAACAGAACAGAATGTTTTTAAACCTTCCCTAATAGCACTGAGATCTGAGTAGAGCAATATTCCGTGGATGTTCCATCTTGATACTGCATGAGTGCTTTGGAGAGAAACATCCAGGAATGAAAAATGTTGGTGAAAACAACGGACTATTGGCTAAATTGTAAATGAGAGAAAATCAGTTGAGACTGGCTATGGTCAGTATCTTAGAATATTTAATATTATGTTGGTATGTGTGCCAGGTGACAGAGTGGTAAAGAATCCGCCTGCCAATGCAGGAGACTCGGGTTGGATCCCAGGGTTAGGCAGATCCCCTGGAGTAGGAACTAGCAATCCTCTCCAGTATTCTTGCCTGGAAAATTCTACGGACAGAAGAGCTTGGAAAGCTATAGTCCATGAGGTCACAAAGTGTCAGACACAACTGAGCAACTGAACACCCACATGTGTACTAGCACTTCTTTATGTATCAAAGATAGATGTTATTTTATATTCATCTGTTAATCCCAGACTTACCTTCAGATAACTTCTTAACATGGAACTCCCCCCAGTCACTGTTTATCAATTAGAACTGATATCGTGGGGGGAAAATCACTTGCAGTCATGTTCTTGAAATATCATGAGAGATCTAGGAGTTGAAAATAAAAACCTTAAGTTAATCCTTGCATTTCAGGTCAATTTAGAAACAAGCCATTGTTGGGATAAAAGAAGAGCTTGATAAGGAAAAGGCTTATTGAAATTCAGAACTATCTGAGCTTGAATTCTGAATTTTGAATGCTGGTTAGGAGAATTTATCTCTCAGTTTGTATCCTCTCTAAAAATGGGGTGAAATACCTAACTCATAGACATAAATAATAAATGAGCTAATTTATGTGAAAATATTATCTGTAAAATATCTATGATGATGGTAATAATGTCTTGGTGATTTAGTCACTAAATTGGGTCCTACTCTTGTGACCCCATGGACTGTAGCCTGATAGGCTCCTCTATCCATGGGATTCTCCAGGCAAGAATACTGGGGTGGGTTGCCATTTCATTTTCCAATAATGTCTTAGATCTTTTTGATTGGAATCAAGGAGGAAAAAACAATTGTGAATATCAAATGGGACTCTCATCAAATGGAATTTCTTGAGCCATTTCTAATTTGACTATAAGAATGTATATAAAGTTACTTGAGAGAACCAAAAAACAGAGAAGTAACTTAGAAAGACAAAACAGAAATACCACATTCTTCAGATTAAATATTTTTAAAAGCCTGTTGTAAAGGATAGAGGTACTACTTCACTGAAATGTGCCATTGTTATGCAGAAAAGGATCAACATGTCTTTCTCAACCCTGAATTTATAACATTTAAATTTGTAGTTAGGATCATGACCAGCAATCCCTTCTACTTTCATCAAACCTGTCTCATTAAAGGACTGATCCAGATTTTATGAGACTTCAACACATACAATCTGTGGGTCTTTCTCTGAGGAAAGGAATGAAAAAAATTAGATTTGAAAAGAATAGTCAAGTAAAATAAGAAAAGAAATCACAAAAAGTAACTGTGGACTAAATGACCCAGGCCTTTTTTCTGAGATCTGTTTAAGCAACTCACAAGTAATTCTTGGAGATGCTTTCTGGTTGCTACTTTGCTTTTCATACCTGAAACACTGCCCAACTCTTAGCAACTCCCAACCCTCACAGGGGTAGAAGACAGAGGACACTGAAGATTAAAATTCATCAAGTTCACAGCAAATCCACGTCTGGCTCCGCTCTAAGTCATTCTAAGTCATGTTGAAGTAGCAAAGCAATAGAAAATTCAGTTCTCATTGCAGTTGAGTGTTTTTCTTTAAACACTGGGCATTGGCAACCAAATTTGAAATAGCTTCCTAGTCTAGTTATTAGTAACATAGTCCTCCTAGAGGAGTGATTTTTCAACACTTGCTAGACATCAAAATGATCCAGTGTACTGTTAAAAACTTCCAGTGCCTGGGTCTATTCTAAGAGTTCTGATTTAACAGGTCCTAACAAGGGTCTGTGGAGAAGGGAAAGGCAACCCACTCCAGTGTTCTTGCCTGGAGAATCCCAGGGATGGGGGAGCCTGGTGGGCTGCCATCTATGGGGTTGCACAGAGTCGGACACGACTGAAGCGACTTAGCAGCAGCAGCAACAAGGGCCTGAGCATCAGTATTTAACCGCTGTCAAGGATATTCTAATGTGAAGCTATTAGGGGAAACACACTGACTAAATCCGCCCACCCTGACCAGGCACCATAGTAAATCATTTGGGTGAGTTATTTTACAACAGGAGGAACACAGAACTAATAAGCCACCACCAACCGGAAGAGTTCAGGAAAGGTCAAAAGGAGATGCCACATGTCCTTCCATCTCCCAGAATCCTTCTTGCTGGCATCCATCTTGTCTGAGCAATGGGTGCACCATCGGGAAGAAACCTGAGTCAGAGTGATTGGCCTGAGAAACGCAGAAACTAATCCCATCACTTAAAACCCAAGACTGCAAGGCACATGGCAGAGCCATTCTCCTGGGTTCCCTTACCCTCCTGCTCTTCGCCCGGATGCCCCTTCCCAATAAAGTCTCTTATTTGTCAGCACATGTGTCTCCTCCTGTAATCCATTTCTGAGTGTTAGACAAGAACCCGCTTTTGGGTCCTGTAAGGAGTCCCCCTCTCTGCAAAAAAATCAGGGTTAAGATTCACTGACCTAGGGAGTTGAAAGATTCTAAAATATTTATCATATTTGTCTAATGAAGTCTATATTATAACTGGTGGTTGACAATTAAACAGCATATCATCTCTTAATTTCAGATTGCTAAAAGGATGAATCTATACAGAGAGTAAGTGCCCACTCAAGGGTGCACCAAGCAGAGAACGGAGGGGCAGAAAAGAAATTCAGAAGCTTCCTATTTTCTTTTGTCCTAGAAAACAGGAATCAGACAAATCAGAAAGAACATGAAACGTATTGATACATTTTTATCGACTACAATAACAAACCAAAAAAGGAAAATTTTAAAATACAGGAAAATGAAAAGCTCAACAAGGTAATGGGACATGAGTAGATGTTAAATATTCCTGGATGACTCAAAATTGCTAGTTGTAGCATATCTGTAGGTGGGGGCTTTTTTTTTCTTCAAACATCAGATTAAAGAATCTGACAGCATGACAGGTTATGACATGATAAGTTCTGTCATGTTGATTCCTTTATTCATTCTCTATCAGCTTTATTAAATAGCAAACATGAATTTTCCTGGACACTATTGTAGCAATTATCATTCAGCCATTCAGTCTATCAAGTGGAGAACAGGATGGCAAAATAAATAAATAAAATGAAACTGTAGTTTGATATAAGGTGAAAAAAAATATTTGCCCCAGTTTAAAAAAAAAAAATAGAAAGTGTCAGTTTGGGAAAGAATAGAGAAAAAATCTATTTTGATATTCAATGTGATTCCATTTAGCTCCAGAGTTGGCAAAGACTGAAAGAGAAAAATGGTGTCTGTATAGATCAAAATAAGCACAGTCAAGAAAATGACCTAATTTAGTTGTTTTCAAATTTTCTTTTTGATTTGGAATCCTTTATTTCAACAAAAATCTTGGTCAAAAGCTCAATATGGAAAATGAAAATAGCAGAGTTGACCTTGGTGAGAAGAAACTGGGAAAAGTTGAAATAAGACCCTTGATGGGTTAGGTGAAACTGTCTCATGACTTTTAAACTTTCAGCAACCCTTGTTCCACATCCTCAGAACTATAACAAAGATGTGGAAAACAGTTTAAAAGCCACTAATCAAGGGAATTCAGATTCTTCTGCTAACAAAAGAGACATTTTCTTTTTTTAAGAGAAGATTAACTTTTCCACTGATAATAGTAGATATAAGCAAATAATGCTTTGTTTTGTTTTTTATCCTACTAATATGTAAACACTTTTGCTGTAGAGGAATCCATTAAACTGTGGAACTGAATGCATGACACATTTACTGAGCACCTTTATATGTTAAGAATTCTACTAAAAGCCAAGGTATAAAGGACTAAATAAAATTAAGGAGTAGGTAGAAAGGGAAAAGAGAAAGATCTTTTAGTCAATTTTATTTATTGACTATTGTTTGAGCACATATTTTGCACCAGACACTGTTCTAAATGCTAAAAATACATAAATGTCCCTGCCAGCAAATAAGCAAAACTCCAAAAAACTTATGTTCCATCACAGGAAGATAGAATATAAATAAACTTTAGGGGTGAACAAGAAGATGACATCAATGAAGTAAGGAAGTTTGGGAATGCTGGAGGTATAGTTACCATTTCAAATAAGGAGATCATTTAGGTCTTATTGAGAAGGTGCATTTGAGAAAGACTTGAAGTAGAGAAAGGAGTAAATTGTGAGGATATCTGAGAACACCATCCAAGCAGAGGGAAGAATCAGTAGAGAAGCCCTGATCTGACAGAGAGTTTTGTTGCAGGAATAGTGTGGTAGCTAGCTTGATTTAAGAGAAAGATTAGTAGGACCTGGGGTCAGAGAGGTAAAGAGGTATGGATGGAGTGTGGCAGAGCACCCCCCCCACACACACACACTCCCCACAGACAACTGTGTAACTATTACTATGAGTGAAAAGGTGATCTAACCCAAGGATTTGACCAAAAGAGTAATATGCTTTGACTTTCATACTAAAAAGGATTATTCTAATTCCTACACTGAGATTAGGTCAGGTTTGGGAAGAAATCCAGGAATAGTAGAATCCAGAAGACATCCAGTAGAATCCATTTAGACAGCTATTTACAATAGCATAAGTGTGAAAATGAAGTGATTTGGATTAGGGAGATGAAGAGATTTGCAAGTATTTTCAGATTTTTTCAGGTGGAGATAAAGGGGCTTCCAAGGTGACTCAGTGATAAAGAATCCACCTGCCAATGCAGCATCTATCCCTCGGTCAGGAAGATCCCCTGGAGTAGGAAATAGCAATCTTGCTTGGAAAATACCATGGGCAGAAGAGTCTCGCAGGCTACAGTCCATGAGGTCACAAAGCGTCAGATACAACTTATTGACCGAGCACAAGCGTGCACACACAAGATGAAGATAATAGAATCTTGTGGTCAATTGAATGGATGGATGGTAGGAAAGAAAGAATCAGAGCCGAGGATTACTCCTAGATTTTTGGGCAGGGAAATTGGAATAATGCAAAATGAGCTTCTGCTCATGTTACTGCTTCCACTGATGATGCTTTCTTTTTAGTTTTGCCATTTTAAAATTCTATCAATCTTTCTGTTAATGATGAATGTGTTCTCTGCTAACAGAAACATTTATTATTCTCTCAAAATGAAAGGATTGTCTTTCTTTTTGAACAGCTACTGTCTTTTTTGATGCCTTCTCATGGAAATGAAAAGATACTTGCTCCTTGGAAGAAAAGGTATGACCAACATAGACAGCATATTAAAAAGCAGAGACATTACTTTGCAAACAAAGGTCCATCTAATCAAAGCTATGTTTTTTCCAGTAGTCATGCATGGATGTGAGAGTTGGACTCTAAAGAAAGCTGAGCACTGAAGAATTGATGCTTTTGAATTGTGGTGTTGGCAAAGACTCTTGAGAGTCCTTTGGACTGCACGGAGATCCAACCAGACCACCCTAAAGGAAATCAGTCCTGAATATTCATTGGAAGGACTGATGCTGAAGCTGAAACTCCAATACTTTGGCTACCTGATGTGAAGAACTGACTCATTGGAAAAGACCCTGATACTGGGAAAGATTAAAGGTGAGAAGGAGGGGATGACAGAGGATGAGATGGTTGGAAGGCATCACCGACTCAATGGACATGAATTTGAGTAAACTCCAGGAGTTGGTGATGGACAGGGAGGCCTGGCGTGCTGCAATCCATGGGGTCACAAAGAGCCGGACATGACGGAGTCACTAAACTGAAACTGAAACATGGTACATATCAACACCAACTTCATGCTGGAACTTTTTGTGATGCTGTCAAGCTTTCTTACTAGACAACCAGTATTTTCAGGAGAGCAAATAAAAGTTGATAGCAAGATGGTCCCTGACGTATTAGATGAACAATATTAATGCATAAATGACATTTCCAGAATATGTTTGTGAAGTAAAATTTGGCCTTTTCTCATTCATCTGTATCCATGCTTTATTTATATTGGTGGTTACCTTTTTTTTTTTGCCAGTTATAAACAGAATATATTAATAGGTTCAATGGAGGATGAGGATTAGTTGATAAGGCAAATACTTTGATAGAGAAGAGATTGCGAAGATGGCTATTTTAATTTTGTGAAGAAATAGGTAACTATAGGAAGTGGAGGGAAGCCTATTTTATTAAACACTTACTGTTATGTGTCAAGTGCTTTATGTCTGATCCTCTTTTACCCTCAAAAGTGTGTAGATATGTGCTCAGCATTTCCATTCTGCAGATAAGAGAGATGAGAATCAAAGAAGTGAAATAACCTTGCAAAAGTCACATCATTCATGTGGTGCAGGAACTCAAGTCCTTTGATCCTCGACTCTTTGCCTTTGCCTTTTGTATCACGTTGCTTCCCCAGATCACTGGCCTTTCTTTCTACACTATAAATTCAATAAAAATGTTTTGAAGGTTTCTTTTATTTAAATGTAAATTTATGGAAAATTTAAAGTCAAGTAAACAACTCTGCATATAGAGTCTGGAGCAACTGAAGTTTCCCTGAGGACCTATCACGAAGGGCACAGAAAGCTTTATGTCAGGAAGCAAAAGTTAAGACTCCATTGTTGTTGTTTAGTCACTCAGGTGTGTCCAACACCCTGGCAACCCCATGGACTGTAGCCCTCCAGGCTCCTCTGTCCATGAGATTTTCCAGACAAGAATATGGAGTGGATTGCCATTTCCTTCTTTAGGGTATCTTTGATCTTTAAGGATTGAACTCAAACCTCCTTCATTTCCTGCACTGGCAGGCAGATTTTTTACCACTGAACAACCTGGGAAGCACATAAGGCTCCATGGTACCTGGCAAACACACACAAAAAATTATTTAAATAAGCCCCACCTCCTTGCTAAAAAGTCATCATAACATGGGAAGAAAACAACTTCTAATTAGAAGTGATGAAATGGTTCTTAAGCAGTTGACTTGCTTTTCACACTCCTTTCTAGGAAATATCTCTAGAAGCACTAAAGCCATTTTGATTCTAAATGTGTTTATTTTAATAAAGCTACTTTTTAAAAGCTCATACAGAACTGTAAGCTCTGAAAGACAGAACCTGCTCTGTTAAGCCCTGAAATTCAAAACAAAGCTGAGCAGTAAATTGATAATTCAGAGGAGGTATAAAAATAGAATCTTCAACCCCTCCTGGGCATTAGTATCACATTTTTTTTTATTCTAAAGAAGAAAGGAGCTTTCTGTTACCTCATAGTCTTCCCATCAGCAGCTGAGATCAAAAGAAAATAATCTTTTTTTAAGTTGGCATAGAAAATGTAGCCAGAAATTTGGTCACTGTTTTGACTTAGATTGGTTTAGGGCTGAGGTCAATCTGAGATGTTGAGAAAAGGAGAAATTTTACATTTCCTGAAAAGCAAATTGTAATAATAATTCATCTTTTAACTAAATGCATTAAGGGCATAATGTGTATTGAGCCCTGCTGTCAGTAACTGAGATCCAGAGATAAAACGAAGAGTCTGCATCCTCAAGGGGCTTCATCTATCTGTTAGGTGAGGTGAAGAGTGAAAGTCAGTCAGTCATGTCCAGCTGTTTGTGACCCCATGGACTGTAGGCCCACCAGGCTCAGACTTTGTCCATGGGGTTCCCTCGGCAAGAATACCTGAGTGGGGTGCCATTTCCTTCTCCAAGGGATCTTCCTGACCCAGGAATCAAACCCAGGTCTCCTGCATTGCAGGCAGATTCTTTACCATCTGAGCCGCAAGAGAAGTCCATTAGGTGAGACACATGTAGAAATTTGGAGAATTGGAAGACAATAGGCTGGAGGTGGTTTAAATTATTATACTGGCATTATTTAATACAAGGCTTATACTTTTTATAAGAAGGAAGACCTTTTTTTATTAAAAGAGTGTGCTGTGTGCTCAGCCCTGTCCAACTATTTGTGACCCCATGGGCAGAAGCCGGCCAGACTCCTCTCTCCATGGAATTTCCCAGGCAAGAATACTGGAGTGGGTTGCTATTTCCTACTCTAGGGGATTTTCCCAATCAGTGTCTCTGGCGTCTCCTGCAAGGGCCAGTGGATTCTTTACTACTAGTATCACCCGGGAAGCCCCCTTTATTAAAAGAGGATTATTTAATACAAGGCTTGTACTTTTATAAGAAGCAAGTTTCCCTTCCCCAACTGGATGGAAAAGGAAAACACTAAATGCTGAGGACATGTATATTAAATAAATTATTTAACTTTAGAAGTTCACACTTGAACGAGTTAATGTGAGAGTGACCATCTTGAAGCATTAGAAAAAGTGAGTCTCACCCTAATCCTGCAATAGAATCACAGATGCTGAAACAGAAGCTCCATGGGTATGGCCATGGCATTTCTATTTTTAAAAACCTTCCAGATGATTCTAATGCTTAGCTAGTATTGAAAACCATTGATTAAGACATACAGGAGACAGGGGTTTCCTGCAAAGAAGAAACAGGTAGGTACTGAAAGGTTTCAATTTTGGTTGGGATTCTAGGGAAACTGGAAAAAAAGACAAAAGGAGACTGAGAAATGGAAAAGGATGAGGAAAGACAAAGAAGCAGAAAGATATGAATGCATGTTTTTGCTTCTGAAACAATGGCAAGGTTGTTTCTGATCCTCTCTCTTTTTGTGGTTTTATTTGACCAAGCAGATTACTGTTACCAGGTTAAACCTTAATCTTTCTTGAAGAATGGGGATTTACAGTTGATTTATGTTTGTATTCACCCCAACTGGTCATTTCTGTTTTACTCTGCACCCTTCTGGGGAACAGCATAGCAACTGGAAAACACATGATTTTCTCTCAAATGTTGACTTATTCATGCCCCACCCCACCCCCTACTCAGGCATACATGCACCTGTTTATGCAGTTATACCTATCTACAGAAAGAGAGAAAGAAAACACCAACCTATTCTGTGCTGACCCTTTACATTCTTAGGAGGAAGTTGCAGATGCATCAAGTGAATATAAATGTACTATGATTGGTTGAATTATGTTCCCACAAAAGGAATGTACTGAAGTCCTGATTACCAGTATCTGTGACTGTGACCTCATTTTGAAACCAAACAGGGCCCTGTGGGGCTCCCAAGCACAGAAGCCTTTGTGTTTCCCGTTTTTGGTAGGCAAGACTCCAGCCTCCAGGACCTTCCTTGAATTCCAAAGGACAGATTCTAACAGTTGCTAATCAAGGGAGGAGCAGCCAAGAAACCATCTGAGGTAGGACTAAAGAAAACCAGTGCTATGCTGTGCTTAATCACTCAGTGGTGTCTGACTCTTTGCGACCCCATTACTGTAGCCCACCAGGCTCCTCTGTCCATTGGATTCTCCAGGCAAGAATATTGGAGTGGGCTGCCATGCCCTCCTCCAGGGGATCTTCCCAACCCAGGGATCGAACCCAGCTATCCCGCATTGCAGGTGGATTCTTTACCATCTGATTCACCACGGAAGCCCAAGATTACTGGAGTGGGTAGCCTATCCATTCTGCAGGGGATCTTCCCAATCCAGGAATCGAACCAGGGTCTCCTGCATTGCAGGTAGATTCTTTACCGGATGAGCTACCAGGAAAGCCTTAAAGGGACCAGAGAAGCTCATTAAGATTAAGAGACCGACCACTAGAGACCCTGAACACACCCTTATCAGCAAATCCCCCCTTGAACCTTTGCCATAAAACTCCTCACCAAACTCCGCTGAGTTAGAACACATAAGATTTCTAAGCAGGATCCCTCTGTGTACCCCTTTGCCTGGCAAAGTAATAAAGCTTTTCTACTTCACCCAAAACTCTGTCTCTGAGATTCGGTTTGGCACCAGTGCACAGAGAGGCTGATTTTCACATCAATTGGAAAATAATTCTTTGTAGATGTAATCAAGTCAGTATGAGGTCATTAGAGGAAGTCCAAATCCAGTATGACTCGTGTCCATACTAGAAGGGAACACAGAGACATAGACAGATACACACAAGAAGAATGCCATGTGATTATAGAAGCAGAGATTGAAGTGTTGTAGTTGTCAGTCAAAGAACATCTGGGGCTACCAGAAGCTGGAAGAGGCAAAGAAGTTTTTTCTCTGGGAGGCTTTGAAAGGAACATAGCCCTCTGCCAACACTGTGATTTCAAACTCTAGAGCCCAAAATGGGGAAAGAATAAATTTCTATTGCTTTAAGTCACCACATTTATAGTACCTTATTACAGCAGTTCTAAGAAACTCTACACCTGCCTTTACATGATAGGAAATCATATACCTTATTAGGTAGTGGATGAAATTCACAGAAATTTACCCTAAAAAAAGAAAGAAAGTAGGCCCATTGCTTCCTTTCTTTTTTAACCTATCACATAGAGACATAACTATATGAGCAATCATATAATGTGAGATATTTGTTAAGTGGGAAAGAACTTACAAGGTGTCATAGGAACACATAACAGGCACCTCTAATTTAGTCAGTGGAGAAGGGGTTTCAAGGGAAGTCAAAGAAAGTCTTCTATGAGGAATGGTTATTTAAGATGATCCTTGAAAAATGAAAGAAGTCAGCCAGACAAAGCAGAAAGGTGTTCTGGAGAAAAGGACAGTGTGTAATTGGGCCTAAACTTGAGACATCCTTGGTGTAATAGAAAATCACGCAAATATGGTTGCAGGTCGAAGTCTCTCCCCCATAATCCTGTTAAAGGATGTCATTTACTTACTGTGATATTTGGCCACTGTTCTTTTGTTCCTTCACCTTTTCTTGGAATTCCTTTAGCATCTCAACTTAAGACTAGAAGTTCCTTGGTTTTCATTAGTCTCTTTTATTTTTTAAACTCTGATCCAGGAATTTAAGTTCTGGAAATGAATTCCAGAGGACACTGGCATTAGACATAACCCGGGTTGAAAGGAAAAATGAGACTGTTTAGTTTCTGCCTTCTAGTATGCATATAGAGTCTAGGGGAGGACATAGATAAAATGTCTGGAGAAAGCTTAAGACAACAGTTCTCAAATTACAACCTGAAGAAAAATATTGGAAATATTAACATATTCTATCTTTAAAATGTCCCATGATGTTTTGAGGAATGCTGAATTGTGAAGTTCACAGGGGCTTTTGTGCACTTGTTTTACTGTAAGAATCTCAGAGACTCTAATACCCAAAGAAAATTGTGAATTTCCAGGAGTAAATTTTAGTATCAGCTGTCTCCATTGTTTTTTTGTTTTGTCTTGTTTTAAACATTTTGTGGAATGCAGAAGATATTTGTCACTTATTCATGTACTTATTATTTATGTTTGAAGACTCTGATTTAGGGTGAGTCTTTATGGAGAGCAGAGCTCTGATTCATACCAGAGACACCAGAAAGACTAGATATTTGAGGTGCTTGTTTTCCTGAAACCAGGCAGCTAGAGTTTGAGGACGTGATCTCAGCTTGGCCAACAGGATTCTCTTGCAAGGGACTGTAAATCTGGAACCCACGGTAAAAGAAATCGAAAGACATCTAGAATTCACCCTGGAGCGGTGACAACATGTGATGATCGCATTGGTGCTGGTGGTGGTTGGTGGCCGGTAGTAGCTTCTCTCTACCATGACTACTACGATGCTCCCAGCTGCAAAGGTTCCCGCCATTAGCCAAAGTAGCCGCTGTCAACTTAGGAGCTCAACTACTGTCCTTCTAATACAGTCTGTTTTTCCTTTATCAGAGTCAAGTTTCTATTGGCTACAACCAAGACTATGCTCACAAGATATCTCTGATTACATTGCTGCAAGGAACATATTTTGGGGAAAAGTAGTTTAGGAATACATGCATATACCCCAAATAGTATCATGGACCACGTCCTTTTAGCCACCTCTGACCAAGGCCCAGATGCCTTCAATCTCTTCAATCTCTTCTTCTAATGCCTCCTAGAGAAGTAAGAAAAATAGGATCTACTGTTGGTAAGGATACAGAGAAAAGGAAATTCTCATACACTGTTGTGGGAATGTAAATAGGTGCAACCACTATGGAAAACAGTGGGCCTCGAAGTCAAGTGGGCCTTAGAAAGTATCACTATGAACAAAGCTAGTGGAGGTGATGGAATTCCTGTTGATCTATTTCTAATCCTAAAAGATGATGCTGTGAAAGTGCTGCACTCAATATGCTAGCAAATTTGGGAAACTCAGCAGTGGCCACAGGACTGGAAAAGGTCAGTTTTCATTCCAATCTCAAAGAAAGGCAATGCCAAAGAATGCTCATACTACCACACAATTGCACTCATCTCACACACTAGTAAAGTAATGCTCAAAATTCTCTAAGCCAGGCTTCAACAGTATGTGAACCATGAAATTCCAGATGTTCAAGCTGGATTTAGAAAAGGCAGAGGAACCAGAGGTCAAATTACCAACATCTGTTGGATTATCCAAAAAGCAAGAGAGATCCAGAAAAACATTTACTTCTGCTTTATTGACTATGCCAAAGCCTTTGACTGTGTGGACCACCACAAACTCTGGGAAATTCTTAAAGAGATGGGAATACCAAACCACCTGATCTGCCTCTTGAGAAACCTGTATGCAGGTCAGGAAGAAACAGTTAGAAATGGACATGGAACAATAGACTGGTTCCAAATAGGAAAAGGAGTATGTCAAAGCTGTATATTGTCACCTTGCTTATTTAACTTGTATTCAGAATACATCATGAGAAATGCTGGGCTGGAGGAAGCCAGGAGAAATATCAATAATTTCAGATAGGCAGATGACACCACCCTTATGGCAGAAAGTGAAGAGGAACTAAAGAGCCTGTTGATGAAAGTGAAAGAGGAGAGTGAAAAACTTGGCTTAAAGCTCAACATTCAGAAAACTAAGATCATGGCATCCGGTCCCATCACTTCATGGCAAATAGATGGGGAAACAGTGGAAACAGTGACAGACTTTATTTTGGGGGACTCCAAAATCACTGCAGATGGTGATTGCAGCCATGAAATTAAAAGACGCTTCCTCCTTGAAAGAAAACCTATGACCAATCTAGACAGCATATTAAAAAGCAGAAACATTACTTTGCCAACAAAAGTCTGTCTGGTCAAAGCTATGGTTTATCCAGTAGTTATGTATGGATCTGAGAGTTGGACTATAAAGAAAACTGAGTGCCAAAGAATTGATGCTTTTGGACTGTGGTGTTGGAGAAGACTCTTGAGAGTCCCTTGGACTGCAAGGAGATCCAACTAGTCCATCCTCAAGGAAATCAGTCCTGAATATTCATTGAAAGGACTGATGCTGAAGCTTAAACTCCAATACTTTGGCTACCTGATGCAAAGAATTAACTCATTTGAAAAGACCCTGATGCTGGGAAAGATTGAAGGTGGGAGGAGAAGGGGATGACAGAGGATGAGATGTTTGGATGGCATCACAGACTCAATGGACATGAGTTTGAGTAAACTCCAGGAGTTGGTAATGGACAGGGAGGCCTGGCATGCTGCAGACCATGGGGTCACAAAGAGTTGGACTTGACTGAGTGGCTGAAATGAACTGAACTGTGGAAAACAGTACGGAGGTTCCTTATAAGCTAAAAGTGGAACCACTATATGATCCAGAAATTCCTCTCCTGGGCATATATCAGAAAAAAACAGAAACACTAATTTGATAAGATATATGCACCCCAGTGTTCATACCAGCATTATTTACAGTGGTTAAGATATAGAAACAACTTAAGTGTCCATCAACAGATGAATGAACAAAGAAGATGAGATATATATATATGTATATTTGCATATATACATATATATATACACATACAATGAAATACTACACAGCTATAACAAAGAATGAAATTTAGCCATTTGCAGCAACATGGATAGACTTGGAAGGCATTATGCTAAGTGAAATAAGTCAGACAGAGAAATACTGTGTGGCATCAACTTTTATGTGGAATATAAAATATATAGCACACTAGTGAATATAATAAAAAAGAAGCAGACTCAGAGATTCAGAGAACAAACTGGTGGCTACCAGTTAGGGAAAGAGGGGCAATATGTACATAGGGTATTAAGAGGTACAAACCATTAGATATAAAACAAGCTACAAAGACATATAGAACATGGTGAATAAAGCCAATATTTTGTATCTGTGTGGTGGTGGTTTAGTGGCCAAGTTATGTCTGACTCTTGGGACCTCATGGACTGTAGCCTACCAGGCTCCACTGCATGGGATTTCCCAGGCAAGACCACTGGTGTAGGTTGCCATTTCCTTCTCCAGGGGATCTTCCCGGCCCAGGAATCGAACTCGTGTCTCCTCATTGCAAGTGGATTCTTTACTGCTGAATCACCAAGAAAGCTACAATATCTATCAGTGGAACATAACCTTTAGAATTGTGAATCACTATATTGTACAGCTGTAACATATAATATTGCACATCAACTATACATCAGTTAAAAATAAATAAAAGAAGAAAAGCAAAAAATAAATAAATAAATAAGGAAGATCTATATCATGTATTCCTCAAGGCAGTCCATATACTCTGTCAGCATGTATTTCAGGTCCACGAACATCAACCATAGAAAATGTCTAACCTTTTCCCCCATGTATCATTTATTCTTATCCTGACCCCACTGAAAAATAATCAGGCTCTTTGTGACAGAACGTCATCCTTTGCTGCTCCCACTATGTGAAACAATACAGCAGATGTAGGCCATAGAATTGGGAAGACTTAGGATGGACTCCTACTTTGACAAATACTTGTTGATTGAAATACAGGAAGAAGAGATGTCAGAACCACATCTTCCAGAGTGTGTTTCTTTTGATGAATTCCCTGAACAAGTTGATGGTAAATTATCTTCAGCTTAGACATGGAGAATTGTGTGCTCAAGTTCTACAAATCTTTGGGTATAGGGCTTAGCATCTCCACTATTCAGAAACAGTATTGCTTTGGGTTGAATCACTTAACTTCCCTAAGACTCAGGGACTTATGTGTAAAACGAAATGCAATAGTGAGGGTTCTGTTACAAATGTCAGAAAACCTTATCTACCCTGGGTTAAGCTGAAAAGAATTTTTTTCATAACTGAGTAGATGCAAGATGAGCATTGACTTCAGATGAGGCTTGATTCAGGATTCAATCAATATCACCTGGATCTAATTTCCATCTCTATGTTTTATAGTTTCACTTCACTTTTTTTCCCCACCATCTTAAGCAATTTATTCTCTTAAAATACCAAAACGAGCTATTCTCAAGGACATATCCAAGTTTAGACACAAGAGAAAATAAGAATGTTTCTTTCTGAGAAGTTCTAGAGAAAATGACATTGTCATTTATATTGTTTATGAACTGCCAATAGGCTCAAATTTGCCACATGCTTGAAATCTAGTGTCAATCCACAGGAATTTAATTAACAAAATGGAGGAAATAATATGGCTATTCAAAAAGAAATTAAGGTTTACTAAACATGATTAGGGTGCTACGTGGTGCTAGTGGTAAAGAACCTGCCTGGCAATGCAGGAGACATAAGAGACACAGGTTCCATCCCTGGGTCAGGAAGATCCCCTGGAGGTGAGCGTGGCAAAACACTCCAATATTCTTGTCTGGAGAATCCCATGGACAGAGGAGCCTGGAAGGCTACAGTACATAGGGCTGCAAAGAGTCAGACATGACTGAATCAATTTAGGACACAAACAGGATTAGAATCAATGGATATTAGGATGAAAACACAGCAGAGAGCTATAATAGCTCAGACTTCTGTAAAGCTTGTATAGGATAATGTGCTCAGTCACTCAGTCATGTCCAAATGTTTGTGACCCCATGGACAGTAAACCACCAGGCTCTGTTGCCCATGGAATTTTCCAGGTAAGAATGCTGGAGTGGGTTGCCATTTCCTACTCTGTATAAGATAATATGTATAAAATATTCAACACAATGTGTGACACATGGAGAGATCTGAGTTATTTCAAAATATTGCTACTTTACAAGTGCATGATGCTTAAGTATACTCTAATTTGTATTAAAGTCCTAATCATTCACATCAAAGACAAGAGGATGTGCTAAAATTATGTCACAGTGCTAAAAAATTAAGCTTTTCCTATACAGTGTGAGATGGGAAAAGGTAAAAGATCTTGTGTGACCATGAAAAATGTTTTACTTGATTCTTCTTTTGATACTTGTTTCCTGGAAGATCAAACTCTTGCTCTGACTTCCCTCATGCTGCTGACACAGTAAGAGGGGCCTGAAATCACCTACTTGGAGGGTTGCATTCTTCTAACCTATCTTGAAATTCTGTCTTGGCAAATAAGGAGGAGTCCAGGGGAAAGAAGTCTGGGCATCCTATTTGACTTATGTTTCTTATTTAGAAATAAATAAATAAATTCCTGTAGTTTCCATATTCTCTCTTCCAGTCGAATAGAAGACTCTGCGAGGGCTGGTTGCCTAATTTCATCCGCAAACATAGCATGATCACACGCCTGACGTATCACTTTGGGCTCTTATTTAGATGTTCAGCTTTTGAGACTATAGTCATGATTCAGAAGAGGCTTCCTGGTGGTTCAGACCGTAAAGAGTCTGCCTGCAATGCGGGAGACCAGGGTTTGATCCCTGAGTCAGGAGGATCCCCTGGGGAAGGAAATGGCAACCCACTCTAGTATTCTTGCCTGGAGATTCCATGGACGAAGGTGGTTTCCTGTCCATGAAGTCACAAAGAGTTGGACATGACTAAGCGACTAACACTTTCTTTCATGATTCATAAGTTTCAGGTAATAGATATGTTTTTTTCTGGACATCCAACTACCTAAAAAATGGCTCTTTCCTTTCCACAGACAGATTAGGATTCAAATATCAATCATGGAGATAGAGAATGACTCTTTCTTTCTGTCCTTCAGGCTTTATTCAACTCTCCAGTTATTTTGTGGCCCCAGCAAATAAGGAGGTGCTGGCAGTGTCTGTCTGATGTCAGTTCAGGAAATTAAGCATAAAGAGGAGTCCAGACACTCTGAATCATTTTGTCTGAGAAGATATAGCTAGTTAAGTGGTTTGTTAACTGAACTGAGGTTTTGCTACCATAAAGATCTATATATTAGTTCAGACTGTCATTACAGAATACTACTGAAGTGTTTAAAGCAAAGAAAATTAATTTTTACATTGTTGGAGGTTTGAAGTCCAAGGGTTGATTTATAATGAGACCTTTCTTCTTGATTTTCAGATAGCTGCCTTCTTTCTCTGCCTTCACATGATCTTTCCTCTGTGTGCTTGTGGGGAGAGAGAGTGATCTCTGGTGTCTCCTCCTCTTCTCTTAAGGTCACCAATCCTGTTGGATAGGGCCCCACCCTTACTATCTCATTTGAACTTAATTACTCCCTTAAAGACCCTATTTCAAAACAGAGTCACATTGTGGGGTTAGAACTTCAGCATAAGAATTTGGGGCCAAAATAATTCAGCCCATTACAGAAACCAAGAAGCAAATGTGTGGAAATGAAAGTGTCAGTCACTTGGTCATGTCCAACTCTTTGTGACTCCATGGACTGTATCCCACCAGACTCCACTGTCCACGCAATTCTCCAGGCAAGAATACTGGAATGGGCAGCCATTCCTTTCTCCAGGGGATCTTCCTGACCTGGGGATCAAACCCACATCTCCTGCATTGCAGGTGGATTCTTTACTGTCTGAGCCACCAGTGAAGCCCAACCAAGAAACAAAACTCTGAAGCTATTCAAATCTGTTGTGGTTCTGACCACGATTATCCCTCTGCTTGTCTTTGTGTGCTAAAATGGGACCACTGATCATAATTTTACAGAAGCAGAAAAAAAAGGGACTTAAAGTTGTGACTATTTGTGGCATCTGAAAAGTTCCCAGGAAAAGAAACTTACACAATATATATCGATACACTCTTTGCAGCGTAATTCATCAGCAGTCCCTACAGTCTTTCTTCACCAAGATTCCAAGATTTCTGGAAGCAGTATCAATATGGCTATGAGATTCTTTCAACTCTGCTTTCTGTCTGGTATTTCCTAGGCCTGAGGTTCTCATTAAGTAAATGTATCTCTCCCATCCGTATCCCTCCTCCTTCTCTCACAACACCTGTTCCATAATATTCTGGTTTTTTTTTTTCCCTCTTACTCATTAGAAGTGAGCATATTCTAAATTAAGTCTTCACTTCTTGGTTTTAATTGGATAATCACTTTTACTTTTAGATTAGCCAAAGTGTTTACAGACACAATCTGCACGCTTATGCTTAATTTAGGGATGGGTATTTACTAGAATGCTGGAAGGGAGTCTTTTCATAGTCTGGCCAGCCTTCTTAATGTGGCATTAGGGGACAGGAAATAGCAAGAAACTAATCCAGTGGCATAAGTGGGCTAATTATATATACATATGTTTATATTTACATATTTATATGTACTTATAATACGTTTGTAATTTTGTGCATATATATATTTGTAAATGCGATTTTCATTTAATATTTTATCATGAGTTTCATCATTTTACTAAGTATCTTTCAGAAATATTATTGATGCCTGTTAAATATACCATTACATAAGATAGCTTGTGCTGTGCTGTGCTTAATCATTCAGTTGTTCCGACTCTTTGTGACCCCGTGGACTGTAGCCCGCCAGGCTCCTCTGTCCATGGGGATCCTCCAGGCAAGAATACTGGAGTAGGTTGCCATGCCCTCCTCCAGGCGTCTTCCCAGTCCATGAATTGAAACGAGGTCTCCTGCATTGCAGGTGGCTTCTTTACCACCTGAGACACCAGGGAAGCCCATAAGATAGCTTATAACTAACCAAAAAGGCTGGAAGGTAGATTTCTTCGCACAATTTGTGGATGGTATATTATTAGCTAGTGAACTTAAATGACTTCCTTAAGGTGATTAAATAAGTGATGAAAATAGGATCACCTGAGAGGAAGATGTTGGTCAAAGGGCATCAATTTTTACTTACAAGGCAAGTTCTGGGTATCTAATGTACAGTATAGTAGTTCTACTTAATTTTAATAATATTGTGCTGTACACTTGAAGTTTTCTAAGCAAGCAGATATTAAGTGTTCTTATCATACAAAACAAAACAAAAAAAACGGTAAGGTATCCATAGTAATGGTATCCATTGCCATGTAAGGTAATGGATATGTTAATTGGGGCTTCCTGGGTGGCTTAGAGGTAAAGAGTCTGCCTGCATTGCAGGAGATGCAGGAGACGCTATTTAGATCTCTGGGTTAAGAAGATCCCCTGGAGGAAGAAGTGGTGGCTCACTCCAGTATCCTTGCATGGAAAATTCCGAAGATAGAAGAGCATGGTGGACTTAAGTCCGTAAGGTTGCAAAGAGTTGGACACGACTGAAGTGAGTGAATACACACACATGTGTGATGTGTGTATATATATATATATGAGGTGATGGATATGTTAATTAGCTCAATTGTAGCAATCATTTCACAGTGTACACATACATCAAATCATCATATTGTATACTTTTAGTATTTTAAATTTTTGTCAATTATACCTCAAGAAAGCTGGAAAAACAGAAATAAGGATAATAGTTATTATTTCATATGGTTGTTGTGAAAAGTAATTGAATTCATTGATATTAATTTTCTGTTGTTGCATAACAAATTAATAAAAATGTCACACGTGAAAGCAGCTCTTAGCTGTTCCCTCGCCGTCTTCGTGGGTCAGGTTTGGCGTGAGTTCTGCTCTCTGCGCATGCGGTGTTCAGTTGTTCAGTCGTGTCTGACTCTTTGCGACCCTTTGAACTGTAGCCCGCCAGGCTCCTCTGTCAATGGGAACTTCCAGGCAAGAACATTGGAGTGGGTTGCCATTTCCTCCTCCAGGGGATCTTGTCGACCTAAGGATCAAACCTACATCTCTTGCGTCTCCTGCCTTGCAGGTGGATTCTTTAGCACTGGGCCATCAGGGAAGCCCTCTCTGCTCTGCGTAACACAAGGCTAAAATCAAAGCGCAAGCCAAATTAAGTTATTAACTAGAGGTTCTGGGGAAAAATCTCCTTCCAACCTCATTCTTGCCACTGACAGAGTTCAGTTCCTTGTGGTGGAGTAGTGTAGTCCCTCTTATTGATGGCTCTCAGCTAGGGGTTGCACTCAGCTCCTAGAGGTTACTGTTAAGTCTTGATGCACAGTCTCCTCTATCTTTAAACCAGTAATGGCACATTCAATACTTTTCCTGCTCCAAACCTGACTCCCTTTAGTTATCAGCTAGAGAAAACTTACTGCCTTTAAAGGACTCATGGAATTTGGTAAGCTTATCCAGAAAATTTCCCTATCTTGAGATCAACTATGCCATGTAGCATAATTTAATCACAAGAGTAAAATTCATCAGAATTACAATCCACAGGGTTATGTATTCAGACAAAGAGGTGAAAAGTCTTGGATACTCTCTTAGAATTCTGCAAGTAAAGCATCTAGAAAGTTTACCATTCATATAAGTACTTAATAAATGTTTGATACTATTAATTTATAACTAAAATATCAATATATAACATTCCTCAATATCTAGAATTATCAGAATTTAGAATCATCACTATACAGTAAAACTGAAACCCACCTACATGTTTTCATCATTTTGTTAAGAAAAAAATCTGAATGAAGACTAAAACAATTTAGGTTCTGCAAAGTGTAAGATACTGTCTAAAGGCTACTTTATATAACAGAATTCAGAATTCTCAAACATGTGCATCTTCTGCCTTCTTCTGGTGCTTTGAAGTATGGCATGACAATGTTTTTCTTTCATAAGGGAAGAATTTTTAAAAGTATCGATTTCCTGTTTGAATATCACAGAATCTTTGTTGGTCTTAATTTAGGGGTGTTTTAATTCACAACATGCAACATTACTAGCCACATTGACCTCAGTGTTTTAATTAAATATAAGAAGACTATTCAGAGTAATGAATAGTCTTCTTATATTTAATTAGATACAGGTGCCATCTAACTACATGATTAATTTACAGCCACTGCTATGGTGTTCATTGTAAGGCACATAGATTGAGTCAGCAAACCAGCAAGAGATGGTTCAATCAACATAGTGGGTCTGCAAGAATTCAGTGAATTTCCAAAGAAGGTGTAGAAAGTCAAATCTTTCCAGAGAAATTCAGAAACTTCCTGTGGTGAAATAAGGTTTTATCCCCTCTATTCATAACTGTCCTTGCAAAACTCTGTCCCTAATACCTTTGTTGGATTTCGGTGGATTTAGATAGCTATCTGCATAACTATCTCAGAATCACTCATGTCTAACAAGTCACTTCTATGTATTTCATTGTATTGTGGTCACTGAGTTTTGTGTCTCATTATCTTTTCTTTCCCCCAGCCTGATATTGTGTAGAGCTGGCTAAATAACTTCATTTCCCTCGTAGTCCCAGCATAAACACTGCACAGGAAAGTACCTAGTTAATAGTCCTTAAACATGTTAACTCAATGCTCTTAAAGGAGACATACAATAAAAGGGCTATTGTTGAGGTAATATAATCACAGGATGATAATGGGGGAAAAGAACCTTAGAATCTCAAGCTTTCATCAGAAATGAGAAAAAAAAGTATCAACAATTAGTGTGCTATGTCCCAGATCACATGGCAGATCATCCATGCTATTTTTCTACATTAACTTTCTTAGCTTCCCTAATTCTAGTGGACAGTTTTTGTGTTCCTTGTTTGCAGACAACTGAGTTTATACTCTGGTGCTGTTTCTTTATAAGTTTCTATTCATTTGTATGTATTAGAGTATAAGCAGTGTGTACATATGTTCCAGATATACGTTTCAAATATCAAGTAAGATCGGTGTCATTGGCAGAACTTTGGCCCCCACAACAGTTAGCTCCCTGATGTGAAGTCTACGAATATATTTTATTACACGTCAAAAGGAATTTTTAGATCAGGTAACCCTAAAAGAGGGAGGTTGTACTCTGTTTTCCAGTTGGGTCCAATATAAACAAAGCAGATTTTAAAAGTAGAAGAGGGATGCAGAAAAATCAGTGAGAGAGAGATTAAAGGCTAGGAGAAGAACTATAGATCCAAAACATGACAGGGATTTCACTCACCACTGCTGTCTTTAAAGTCAAAGGGACCTGAAGCCAAGGAAGGCAGAGAGCTTCCAGAAGACAAGATTGACCCTGAGGTCACAGCCAGCAAGGAAACAAGAACCTCAATCATGCACCTGCATAGAGTGAATCCTGCCAACAACTTAAATGATTGTGGAAGTAGATTGGGGCTCCAGAAAGAAACAGAGCCCCACAGGCATCTTGATCTTGACTTTGTAAGACCTGAAGCAGAAAAATGAGCTGAGCTCACCAGACTCTGACCTATAAAACTGTAGTGCTGTTAAATGGGTGTAGTTTCATGCTTCTAAATTTGTGGTAATTTGATACTCAGTAATCGAAAGCTAGTGCAATTGGCTTTTAATGACTTCTCTTAGGAGGATTGGTGGATTGCTTTTGTACGGGTATCACAGACCCTCAATGCTTCGGCTTTCTTGATAAGAATCAGTACAACACACAGCTGGTTGTTTCAAAAGCAAGCTTGATGATTTGATCTCTAGGAGATAGACAAATGCAACTGGATACAAACAGGTTTCTGAATTTTCCTCCACTTTCTGAGATCTGCTCACCAAAGTACAATTTCTTTCCCAAACAGATGAGGATGAACCCAGTTTCTTAGGTCATTAACACACTGTCTACTTGATTCCACAACACCCCTCCTCTGTTATCAGCACATGTCAATTCCTTTCTGTATTGATTTTAACACTTTATTCTCAATCTTGACTAGGAATCTTCTCATTTCTCATAGCAGATCTCAAGCAGAGAGATCTCATGCGTTTTGGTTTGAATAGCCATATAAATTAAGTATTGAAGTCTTCACTTTTATTTTTTAAGTAGTATTTATCTTCACTGTGATACTTAATAGACTATATTTCAGTATAATTTTAGATTTATGGAAAAATTGAACAGAAAGTACAGTTCCATATATTCACTCTACCTCCATTTTCAACCTCCCTCCTACACTCACACACAGATTCCCTTGTTATTATATTATTATCTTCTTACATTAGTTACAGTTAATAAACCAGTACCAATACATTAAAACCTATAATTTGCATTAAAGTTAACTCTTGTATTATACAGTTTGATAGATTTTAACAAATGTATATGTCTATCATTACAGCATCATGAAGAATAGTTTCACCCTAGTGATCTCCCGCACTTCACCTATTCATCCCTCTCCTTCCTCTAATTGAAACTCTTGATAAAAATGAATCTTTTTACTTTATCTATAGTAAAAATGCCATATTTCTTTCAAAATACCATATATTTGGAATCTTAAAAGATGTACGCCTTGGAGACTGGCATTTTTCACTTAACAATAAACACTTAAGGTTCCTGCATGTGTTTTTGTGGCGTATTAGTTGGTTTCTAATTATCACTGAACAGTATTCCATTGTATGGATATACCATAATCTGTTTATCCATTCATCTATAGAAGGACATCTTGGTATGCCTCTATTTGGGGGCTATCACAGATAAAGCTAATTACATGCCTGTTCAATTCCATGGACAGCAGAGCCTGGAGGGCTACAGTCCATGGAATTGCAAAGAGTCGGACACAACTGAGTGACTGAGCATGTACATCCCTCTCTTACACCTCCTGCGTGGGCAAACAGGTTCTTTACCACTTGTGCCAACTGGGAGGCCCATGGCGTCCGTATTTATAGTTAATTATTTCTTGACTCCTTCGAAACCTAGGCAGGAAAAAAGAATACTATTTACCATAAGCTGTCTCACAGACTCCAACAAAAACTAAAAGCTCAGAAAGGTTAAGTAATCCATATAAAGTCAAACAGTTAGCAATTAGCACAGCCAAAAATTCAATCTAAGTTGGTCAAATGCCAAAGTCCATATTCATTGTACATATGATCCTTTTCCAAAGTACTTTCTGAACTTAGTTTCACCGGGTGTTTATCATTACTACTGGCATAGAGGGAGGGGAAAGGAATTTTTATATTCAAGTAAACAGGGAAATTGGATTCAATAAAGTTAATCTAGCTTACTTATCAGAGAAGGAGATGGCACCCCACTCCAGTACTCTTGCCTTAAAAATCCCATGGATGGAGGTGCCTGGTAGGCTGCAGTCCATGGGGTCGCTAAGAGTTGGACATGACTGAGCGACTTCATTTTCACTTTCACTTTCATGCATTGGAAAAGGAAATGGCAGCCCACTCCAGTGTTCTTGCCTGGAGAATCCCAGGGATGGTGGAGCCTGGTGGGCTGCCGTCCATGGGGTCACACAGTGTCGGACACGACTGAAGTGACTTAGCCGCAGCAGCAGCAGCTTACTTATAGAATATGGTTCACATTCTGAGAAGTAGATACAGTGCATAGTGTTTCCTAAATTTATATGGCCATGGAGATCCTTTAAAGAGTATTTCATGAGACTAGTGTTCCAGGAAATACACTTTATCAATCATCTCATTTGGAAAAGGAATTTCGAGTTTCCCAATATCTAGAATGTGGTTTAAGAGGTGAGGGATGTAAGCTTCTGATGGGAATTTCCCCTTAGCTCTGTGAAAGGGGACCAGCTCTGACCTGTGAAAAGGGAAAAAATGGTTAAACTTGGGACAGACTGAGGTCTCTACACGAGGTTTAGGGCAGGGACCCAGCTTGCATAGGCAAAGAGTATGTTTAACCTTCTTTGAGTACTCCCACTATGCCAGGCACACATTTCCCCCATCTTTTTAAGTCACATAATCTATAACTGTTCCCCCTCTATAAATAGGAAGGTTGTAGGCATGAACAAGTTAGATAACTTTTCTAAGGCCGTATTAGCAATAATTGGAAGAACTAGAATTGGAATCCAAGGAATCTGATTCCAGAGACTATCATTTTCGTCTTCATAAAGTATAATTTTCACAGAGGATATCCAGCTTTCTACCAAATATCCAAATCCAGTCAGCAGACAACCAGAGATCCCATGGTGGGTACAATTTGGAATTGTTGTAAAATGGCACATGTGAGGAGTTTTGATATAAACACCAAATCCATGTTTAAACAGAATTAGATCGTATATTTTAGGAATTCTTAAAATTGGCAAAGAAATACTACGGTGCCTTCAAGGAGCATCTAAGCTACTCATTAAGAATCTTATCTGAGGGTGGTGGGTCGGGGTAAGGGAGAGGCTCAAGAGGGAGGGCATATATGTATACATACAGCTGATCCATGCAGTTGTACAGTGGAAACCATCGCCAACATTGTAAAGCAAATTGTTGCTGTTATTCAGTCTCTAAGTCCTGTCCAACTCTTTGGAATTCCATGGACTATAGCACACCAGGCTACTCTGTCCTTCACTATCTCCCAGACTTTGCTCAAACTCATGTTCATTGAGTCAATGATGCCAATCCAACCATCTTATCTTCTGTTGCCCCTGCATATCAGGTGGCCAAAGTATTGGAGTTTCAGCTTTAGCATCAGTCCTTCCAATGAGTGTTCAGTGTTGACTTCCCTTCAGATTGACTGATTTGATCTTGCAGTCCAAGATACTCTCACGAGTCTGTTCTAGCACCATAATTCAAAGGCATCAGTTTTTCAGCACTCAGTCTTCTTTATGGTCCAACTCTCAAATCCACACATGACTATTGGAAAAACCAAAGCTTTGACTAGATGGATCTTTGTTGGCAAAGTGATGTCTCTGATTTTGAATATGCTGTCTAAGTCTGTTATAACTTTTCTTCCAAGGAGCAAGCGTCTTTTAATTTCATAGCTGCAGTCACTGTCTGCAGTGATTTTGGAGCCCAAGAAAATAAAACAATTATTCTCCAAAGGAAAGAATCTTATCTGAGATAATTTTTCTCTATTCTTAAAATTCTTCCTGTTTTTGAATTTTTAGAATTTCTCATCTATTTTAGAAAGAATCATTGGGCTTTCATCACCACTCCTAGGATACTCAAGCCGCCTCACCTACCAGAACACTTCAGAGCAGTGTTTCAAATAGTATGTACCACAGAGCCTCCCTCTACAGGATGGGAATAGGCCATATGCAGGGAATAGGCATATGCAATGATCAAAGCTTCTGGGTTAAACAAAATGAAGGGTATTTCCTTATTGCAGGACTTCTCAGAGCCTTTACTATTCTATCTTGCTATTTCAGTCTCCTGAAACAGAATAGAGAATAAAGCATTTCTCAGCAATGCTAGGAAACAAAGCTGCTTTTTTTTTTTTTTTACTAAATGATCTCATTCTGCCAAAAAATAATTTGGAAAATGCTGCTTTATCGCAAAATGACCATTTTTCCTAATGATACCCTATATCTTCATCTCTTTACAAAAGAAACATGAATTGAAACTCTCAGTTATAGTGACTTTTAAAAAACGTGCTGTAAGAGCCAGGTTGACCTGATTGCAGATGGTCCTACGAGTAAACTGTTTCTCTTAGAGAACCACTTTGGACTTAGAAAGCTCTGCCTCCAGGGATAGGATGAAGTGAAAGTTGTGTTGCCAGACTTGCCGAGAGCAGCAATTTGGGGCTCAGGCTCTGCCACACACCCTCTTTGGAGAAGCTTTTGTAATTGAGAGGTCAGAAGGGAAGGAAAGGAAAGGCATCTTTTTACAGCCCCGCTAATGTATTCAAGTCCAGCTCTGTACTGTTTACATTGTACTGTTTGCAATTCTAAGTGAATTGCAAATTTATTTTTAGAAGCTATTGAGCACTTTACAAGGTATTTTACTGCTTGCCAATATCATTGTTCATTTTCTTTAGCATCTAGGAGCTGGGTTTAATAAAACCCAGCATCAATTCACTTTCAAGTTAATTCATTTAGATCTATCTGAACTAGGCAAGTGTTTTTGAACCTTGTAAAAACTATTCACCTCTTTTATATAAATAAAAATCATCCAAGGCATATCAAGGGGATATTAAATAGAAATCCCAGACTGCAGCAAATAAGAGATAGAGAGGGAATGCATTAGGACTTAGTCTTAAACATCTGTATTTAATACCTTGCAGGCTTAAATACTCCTAAATACCTTGCAGGCATCTTTATTATCAGTATGTAGTCAATCATAAGCATTTACGCACCTATGTTTTGTGTTGCTAACAGTCCATGATGTCTGCATTTGTAATTTTGCTGAAGCCTTAGATTGAATTGCATATGGAGAGAGACTGATGTGTGGAGACAAGTCACATAGGTAGTGAATGATGAGGCCCAGTATCTCCTTCCTATCACTAACTAGCAAGGAGAGTGGGGGAGCTGCATAACAACCCCCATAATAGATCCATAACATGATTCATAGAACCTGTGAAAGTTACTTTATATGACAAAAGAGACTTTGCAGATGTGATTAAGTTAGGGTCCTGTGATGAGGAGGCTATCCTGGAATATTTGAGTGCACCCAAAATAGTCACCGATAGCCTGTCTCTTGAGAAACCTGTGTGCAGGTCAGGAAGCAACAGTTAGAACTGGACATAGAACAACAGACTGGTTCCAAATAGGAAAAGGAGTAAATCAAGGCTGTATATTGTCATCCTGCTTATTTAACTTATATGCAGAGTATATCATGAGAAACGCTGGGCTGGATGAAGCAGAAGCTGGAATCAAGATTGCCGGGAGAAATATCAATAATCTCAGATATGCAGATGACACCACCCTTATGGCAGAAAGTGAAGAGGAACTAAAAAGCCTCTTGATGAAAGTGAAAGAAGACAATGAAAAAGTTGGCTTAAAGCTTAACATTCAGAAAACTAAGATCTGGTCCCATCACTTCATGGGAAATAGATGGGGAAACAGTGGAAGCAGTGTCAGACTTTATTTTTTGGGGGCTCCAAAATCGCTGCAGATGGTGATTGCAGCCATGAAATTAAAAGACACTTACTCCTTGGAAAGAAAGTTATGACCAACCTAGATAGCATATTTAAAAGCAGAGACATTACTTGGCCAACAAAGGTCTGTCTAGTAAAGGCTACGGTTTTTCCAGTGGTCATGTATGGATGTGAGAGTTGGACTGTGAAGAAAGCTGAGCGCCGAATTGGTGCTTTTGAACTGTGGTGTTGGAGAAGACTCTTGAGAGTCCCTTGGGCTGCAAGAAGATCCAACTAGTCCATCCTAAAGGAGATCAGTCCTGGGTGTTCATTGGAAGGACTGATGTTGAAGCTGAAACTCCAATACTTCGGCCACCTCATGCAAAGAGTTGACTCATTGGAAAAGACCCTGATGCTGGGAGGGATTGGGGGCAGGAGGAGAAGGGGATGACAGAGGATGAGATGGTTGGATGGCATCACCGACTTGATGGACATGGGTTTGGGTAGTCTCTGGGAGTTGGTGATGGATAGGGAGGCCTGGCGTGCTGTGATTCATGGGGTCACAAAGAATCGGACACGACTGAACTGAACTGAACTGAGTGCTCAGTCACTTTAGTTGTATCTGACACTTTGAGACCCTATGGACTGCAGAATGCTGGAATGGGTTGCCATGCCCTCCTCCAGGGGATCTTCCCAATCCAGGGATCAAACTTGCATCTCTTAAGTCTCCTGCATTGGCAGGTGGATTCTTTACCACTAGGGCCACCTGCGAAGCCCCACCTAGTCATAGGGGTTTTCTAAGAGTTAACCAACAATAAATGCAGTGTTTAGCACAGAGCTTAGCCCAGGGTACCTACTCAAATACTGCTTGTCATTGTTAAGAGAGTCTACAGAGTCTGATTTTGTTGTTAAATGGTTACTGAGAGAGAAGAACATACTCAGTATTGAAAATGCTACTTTCTTGTGATAAGAGGGTAGAGTCTACAGAGTCTGATTTTGTTGTTAAATGGTTACTGAGAGAGAAGAACATACTCAGTATTGAAAATGCTACTTTCTTGTGATAAGAGAGTTTCTCCAGGAAAACAAGTTATTGTCAATGGCTGTATTCAAAGACCAAAGATCGATACAATGATCCTGCTTCTCAGGAAACAGCTATTTCTTTTCAATCCGAAAACTCCAATCTTGTTCGTAGTTCATTGACTTATTCAATTTAAAATATCTATGGAGGTCTTCTCTGATGATCTGAATATGTGGTTAAGAATCCATCTGCTAATGCAGGGGACATGGGTTGGGTCCCTGCCCTGGGAAGATCCCACATGCCACTGAGCAACTAAGCCCATGCCACAACTACTAATGCCCACGTGCCTAGAGTCCATGCTCAGCAACATAAGAAGGCCGGTGAGAGGCCCGAACACCAAAGAGCAGCCCTCACTTGATGCAAGTGGAAGTCCTCCAGCAGCTCACCCATAAAATATAAATAAATAAACAAAATGTAAAATAAACAAATTTTAAAATAAACATTTTAAATAAAATTTAAAAATTATTAAAATAAATAAAATTTAATATCTATTGAGTACTTGTGATGTTTTATAAATAGGAAGTACATATACTGTGGTGAACAATTGACATATTTCTGGACTATTTTAGTGAGAGAAGACAATAAATAAGTAAGCAGGTGGATAAACCAAGTCAATTCAGAGAGTGGTAAGTATAGAGATAAGAACAAATTAAGTTGCTGTGATGAAGAGGGGCCATTGTTACTTTAGATATTCTGACTGGGTGACCTGAGATCTGAATAATAAATACCAGCCTTTGATAGATCAGAGATGGAGCACTCCAGGCAGAAAGAAGTACTGTTAGTAATCCAAAGCTCTAAGGCAGGAATGACTGGGGTGTGTGTGTGTGTGAAGTTGTGGGAGAAGGGCAGTATTTCTCAAGCATAGTGAGTGAGAGTGTAAATTATAAAAAGATCAGGCAACCACTGGATTATGAGAAGGCACATAGATCATGTTATAGAGTCTGGACTTTATTTTAAGGACGCTGATCATTTTTCGGAAGGTTTTAAATAAAAGAGGGGCCTGAGAGGCCTGATATTAAATATTTTAAATCATCACTCTGGTTCATATACGGAGCATGGATTGTAAGGGGACAAAAAGAAATGGAGAGTCCAGGTGGTGTGGCTTTTGAAGTCATCCATGTGAGGGATAATGGTGGCTTGGACAAGATGGTAACACTGGAGCTGGAAGTAAATGGAAACTTTGACAATGTGTTTTGGAAGTAGAGTCAAGCATTTCTAGTGGGTTGGATTTAGAGTGGGGAGGAAGAAGAGAAATAATTTATGGCTCCTAGATATTTGACTTGAGCGATGAGGGAAATATTGTTTTCATTTTCTGGGACTGCAAAAGTTTACAAAGAATCAGGTTTGGGGGAGGGAAATGGAGTTCTATGTGGTACTTACTAGACATCCAAATAGAATTATTGAGCAGGTCATTGTAAATATTTACGTGCCTCGAGTCTATATGGTTAACACATTTAATTGATAAATAGTAAAATTAGACACTGTGACAACATATTTCATGGGGAAGCATGTTAAATAGTTCGTACAATTGGACATTTTCCTTAGGTAGCAGTATGCTGATTTTAATGAATAAGAATTTGTTTGTGTTACTACTTATTGTGCACTTTTAAGACTGTTCTGTTTTTAATTGTGTGTTTGTGGTGGTGGTGGTATTATTCTCCAAAATGATTTTCAGTTTTGCAACAACAACAAAATCCTCTGAAAACTAAGGCAGAGAGGATATTAGTTAATTCCTGCTGCCCTCTAGTGGCACTTTCAAACATTTAAAAGTGAAGTTAAGTTGAAGAAGAACTTGAGAGCTGCTGGATCCTACCTCACTCTACAGATGAGGAGGTAAGACTCAGAAAGGGGAGTGACTAGTCTGAGGTTTCATAGCTACACACTTGGACTCTGTCACTGCAATCTCAGTTCAGGATGTTTTGCATTATAGAGCTTCTCTCATCTGAGGCTCTCATCACAGATCTTCCTTTTCTAGCTTTTTGAGATTCTTTTTTCCTGTTCTCTTGCTCTGAAAAGATCTTATTTCTGACCTCTGGCTTCATGTTGATAGCCTTAGGTACTGGGGAGCAGAGATTCTTAGAGCTTATCACTAAGCAGATTTCAATCAATGTTGAATTTTTTTATTATTTACAGCACTGGTTTCTTAAGAGCTAATGAATCAAATTGCCCTTTTATTTTTACTTTAATGATTTCTACACTGATCTCAAGCAAGCTTTAGCCAAAGGAATTTACTTTCATTTCAAACTTCATTTCAAAATGTGCTCCTTTTTTTTACCATTCATTTATAAATATGAAAGCTGTTTTGCAAAGGGGCCTTTTCAAAATTTTCACGTTTCCACAATTCTGAACTAATCCTCTTCCAAAGAAGGAGATTTTGTTGATATTATGGGGGAACTCATTAAGAAAATATATACATGAAATTAAGACTTAGGTACTTCGAATCAGTGCAGTAGAATTCAGGCAACATACCTTACTGACCATGACCTGGTAAATTCTTTGAAGGGGGCAGCTGTGACTGAGGAGGCCTTCAAGGCCATACACAGTAGAGAATTTCGAGGCAGAATTTGGAGGCAAAACAATCTTGGATTTGATTTATAACCACTATCTAATAATCATGTGACCTTAAACAAGGTACTTCGGAGAAGGCAACGGCACCCCACTCCAGTACTCTTGCCTGGAGAATCCCAGGGATGGAGGAGCCTGGTGGGCTGCTGTCTATGGGGTCGCACAGAGTCGGACACGACTGAAGCGACTTAGCAGCAGCAGCAAACCAGGTACTTAGCCTGCTTGTGTGCAGGTTTCTCATCTCTGTTTAAAAGACAACCATGTACGATTACACTAAGACTTTTTAAGTGATTTTAAAAATTCATTAAAGGGTTATATTGTTTTATTTATTTATTTTTTAAAAAACTTTTTAATGTTTTATTTTATATTGGAGTATAGCTTATTAGGTCTTAATATTTATTTTCCACCCTCTTCCCTCTCATCCCTTTGCTCATTTTCTCTGTTCTCTTTCCCTTTCCCTCCTTTAGTCTCCTCAACTCTTTTTAGCTTCCTTTTCTTTTCCGCACCCCGCATTTCCACACTTCTTTCTGTGAAATCTTATAAGCTCCTGCTGTTATGTTGACAATGTTAATTTAAAATGGACATCACAATTTCTCTCATGACTTCCAGACTCATAGTTCCTACTGCCAAAGAACAACTCCACTCCGCGCCAGGCTTGTATGCAATTCCCCCAATACTTTCACACAGCCTCACTCCTGACTGTGTTATGCTGCCATATGAAGGACAGTAAGTAAGTGTAGGGACACAGATGTATAAAATTTGAGCTTTCAGTCTTGACTCAGCCACTCGATTGCTGGGTGACTCTAAGGGAAACCCCAAATCTATTCAAGGCTACTTCTTTTTACAGAACATGGAGCCAACAACACCCCCTTCATCATTTCATCATGAGGATTAAGTATAACAAACTTGTGGGGGCAAAAGGAGATATTCTGTCCATTGGGAGTTCATTAAAAAGGATTATCCATAATCCCATACTTGGTGGGTGGCTCCAGAGGCTTCTTCTTGTCATCAGGAATTCTAGAAAAGTTTGGCTGCCTGAGTTTTATGTTATATTTGGTTTTGTGATTCTGCTTTCCGGGAATGAGTGAAGATGATGTACTCTCCTCTGTAGTAAAAATGTTAAAAATAAATAAAAATTAGAAGAGCACAAATTCTTTGCAGTACCTCCCAAATGAATGATGAAATTGACATCGTGTGATTTCAGAACCTAAGCCTCAGGGGGCCTTGCAGCTCCCACCACTGCTCCTCAGAACAGGACATGGAGACCACATGCCACCCAGAAGCCCTGAAGACAGAGGACACTTTGTAAATCTGAATTATGGGGACAGTTGTGCTGCAAAACTATGTTATTAGACATCACTGAATTTTATGCATAAACTTTATGATTTTTAAAATATTTCTCAACAAATCTGTTAAAAAAACAAAGAAGCCCTGAATGAAGGTCACATGGAGAGAAAGGTGCAGGCCTCCCAGGTACCCCAGCTAAGAGGTCAGTTGAGACTCAACTGACCGCTAGTGGAATGCTGCGAGAGTGATTTCAAACCAAATCAGTCAACCTAAGAATTTTGACTGACACACATCAATTCAAATAAAAGTTATCCTTCTAAATTATTGTAATTTAATAACTCCTTCCCTGGAGCATTGCTTAAAAAAAACATGATTTAGAGGCAGAAAGGAATATTAGGGTAAAATTATGTTAACTTTGGTGACAAGAGAAGAGGGTTTGAACTAGAGCTTTGGTGCCGAGATGTGGGTAAGGAGATGCATTAGGAGATCATAAAGTCCTTCTGAGAAGGAAACAATGAGATAAAAGGCTGGAATTAGAAGGGCAGATTTAGGAAAGGGTCAAGCATGATTCCAAGTGCCCTAATATGAGTTACTAGATAGACTGACATATTGTGAAACAAGATGTGGAATGCATGAAAAAGGATAAATTTTATTTGAATTGATATGTGTCAGTCATTGGACAAAATGATGTATATATAGAGTGGTATGATAATGAACAGCTTTAATAGCTAGATCTGGAATGTATTTTTAGGATGAAATTGCTTTTGGTTAGGAAAATATTTTGACAGGTTCTTAGTAATAAAATTGAGACCTCAGATGATGGAACATAAAGAAACCAAAAAGTAAGCCATACTTTTTAAGTGAGGGGTATCTAGTACACAAATTGGGAGGGAGATTGAACAAAAGAAGAAAGAGACAGGGAAAGAAAAAAGAGAAACAGTGAAAAAGTGAAAGAATTTTTAAGAAAAATAATATCTAATATTTCACTTGTTCTTTTGGTTGATATGAACTGTGTTCCCTATTTCTCCAGGCCCTTCAGTAAAGGCGGTCACATACATGCATGCACTTCGTTTAAATGTTTGTAAATAGATGTATGTGGGGTTGTTCAATTCAAGGAAATAACCTGAGTTCCATACATAGTTTAAAGAATTGATAGAGTAAGGATAACCAATTATTTATTAGTGCTTAAAATAACTCTGATTTTAAAGTTTCTCAAAATTCTTAGGTTGACTGATTTGACTTGAAATCACTCTTTGGCAGCATTCCACTAGCAGTCGGTTGAGTCTCAGTCTTAGCTGGGGTACTGGGAAGGCCTGCACCTCTCTCTCCATGTGACCTTCATTCAGGGCTTCTTCTTTTAATAGCTTTACTGAAAAATATTTTAAAAATCATAAAGTTTATCTATAAAATTCAGAGTTATCTAGTAACATAATTTGGTAGCACAACTGTCACCATAATTCAGATTTACAAAGTGTCCTCTGTCTTCAGGGCTTCTGGGTGGCATGTGGTCTCCATGTCCTGTTCTGAGGAGCAGTGGTGGGAGCTGCAAGGCCCCCTGAGGCTTAGGTTCTGAAACCACACACTGTCAATTTCATCCCATTCTTTTGAGAGGTACTGCAAAGAATTTGTGGTCTTCTAATTTTTATTTATTTTTAACATTTTTACTACAGAGGAGAGTACATCATCTTCACTCATTCCCGGAAAGCAGAATCACAAAACCAAATATAACATAAAACTCAGGCAGCCAAACTTTTCTAGAATTCCTGATGACAAGAAGAAGCCTCTGGAGCCACCCACCAAGTATGGGATTATGGATAATCCTTTTTAATGAACTCCCAATGGACAGAATATCTCCTTTTGCCCCCACAAGTTTGTTATACTTAATCCTCATGATGAAATGATGAAGGGGGTGTTGTTGGCTCCATGTTCTGTAAAAAGAAGTAGCCTTGAATAGATTTGGGGTTTCCCTTAGAGTCACCCAGCAATCGAGTGGCTGAGTCAAGACTGAAAGCTCAAATTTTATACATCTGTGTCCCTACACTTACTTACTGTCCTTCATATGGCAGCATAACACAGTCAGGAGTGAGGTTGTGTGAAAGTATTGGGGGAATTGCATACAAGCCTGGCGCGGAGTGGAGTTGTTCTTTGGCAGTAGGAACTATGAGTCTGGAAGTCATGAGAGAAATTGTGATGTCCATTTTAAATTAACATTGTCAACATAACAGCAGGAGCTTATAAGATTTCACAGAAAGAAGTGTGGAAATGCGGGGTGTGGAAAAGAAAAGGAAGCTAAAAAGAGTTGAGGAGACTAAAGGAGGGAAAGGGAAAGAGAACAGAGAAAATGAGGGAGGGAAAGAAAGGGAAGAGGGTGGACAAAAGCAGGAACCTGGGAAACGGTGTAGGACATATTGGGAAATTAACATTTCCAGGGTAAGCAGTTGGAAAGTCTTCAGTCTGGGAGTTATCAACTCCCAACTCTTTGTGAAAGTAAGAATTCCAAGAAAATATTGTAAAGGAAGATAATGACTGAGTAAGAGGAAAAAATTCCCTTCACAAGTTATGGCAGAGAGGCAATGCAGAAGGAGGAATAAGATGATATTCTTTGTTCTATTTCAGAAGCTTCTTAGGAGAGTGTTAACAGGCCTCTTATTGCATTTAAATTATTGGGTCTCTGTATTTTAGGAAACAACATGGAATTGATGACTATATTTGCACAAAGGTTTATCAATGAAGGATCAAGGATGTACATTAAGGATTTCAGGACTTAAGCTAGGAGGAATCAAAGAGGATAGGAAAAAGACTGCTATTAGGTGTAATGACAGAAGCAGAAGATATTAAGAAGAGGTGGCAAGAATACACAGAAGAATTTTACAAAAAAGATCTTCATGACCCAGTTAATTGCAATGGTGTGATCACTCACCTAAAGCCAGACATCCTGGAATGTGAAGTCAAGTGGGCCTTAGGAAGCATCACTACGAACAAAGCTAGTGGAGGTGATGGAATTCCAATTGAGCTATTTCAAATCCTGAAAGATGGTGCTATGAAAGTGCTGCACTCAATATGTCAACAAATTTGGAAAACTCAGCAGTGGCCACAGGACTGGAAAAGGTCAGTTTTCATTCCAATCTCAAAGAAAGGCAATGCCAAAGAATGCTCAAACTACCACACAATTGCACTCATCTCACACACTAGTAAAGTGATGCTCAAAATTCTCCAAGCCAGGCTTCAACAATATGTGAACCGAGAACTTCCAGATGTTCGAGCTGGTTTTAGAAAAGGCAGAGGAAACAGAGATCAAATTGCCAACATCCATTGGATCATCGAAGAAGCAAGAGAGTTCCAAAAAAACATCTATTTCTGCTTTATTGACTATGCCAAAGCCTTTGACTGTGTGAATCACAATGAACTGTGGAAAATTCTGAAAGAGATGGGCATACCAGACCACCTGATCTGCCTCTTGAGAAATCTGTATTCAGGTCAGGGAGCAACAGTTAGAACTGGACATGGAGCAACAGACTGGTTCCAAATAGGAAAAGGAGTATGTCAAGGCTGTATATTGTCACCCTGCTTATTTAACTTATATGCAGAGTATATCATGAGAAACGCTGGGCTGGATTAAGCAGAACCTGGAATCAAGACTGCTGGGAGAAATATCAATAACCTCAGATATGCAGATAGCACCATCCTTATGGCAGAAAGTGAAGAGGAACTAAAGAGCCTGTTGATGAAAGTGAAAGAGGAGAGTGAAAAAGTTGGCTTAAAGCTCAACATTCAGAAAACTAAGATCATGGCATCAGGTCCCATCACCTCATGGCAAATAGATGGGGAAATAATGGAAACAGTGGCAGGCTTTATTTTTGGGGGGCTCCCAAATCAGTGCAGATGGTGACTGCAGCCATGAGATTTAAAAAATGCTTCCTCCTTGGAAGAAAAGTTATGACCAACCTAGACAGCATATTAAAAAGCAGAGACATTACTTTGCCAACTAACGTTCGTCTAGTCAAGGCTATGGTTTTTCCAGTGGTCATGTATGGATGTGATAGTTGGACTATAAAGAAAGCTGAGCACAGAAGAATTGATGCTTTTGAACTGTGGTGTTGCAGAAGACTCTTGAGAGTCCCTTGGACGGCAAGGAGATCCAACCAGTCCATCCTAAAGGAGATCAGTCCTGAGTGCTCATTGGTAGGTCTGATGTTGAGGCTGAAACTCCAACACTTTGGTCACTTGATGCAAAGAGCTGACTCATTTGAAAAGACCCTGATGCTGGGAGGGATTGGGGGCAGGAGGAGAAGGGTATGACAGAGGATGAGATGGCTGGATGGCATCACCGACCTGATGGACGTGAGTTTGGGTGAACTCCGGGAGTTGGTGATGGACAGGGAGGCCTGGCGTGCTGCAGCTCACAGGGTCGCAAAGAGTCAGACATGACTGAGTGGCTGAACTGACCTGAACTGAACTGAAGGAGTCTTTCCCCTTCATGGATCACAGCCTTATCATGGCAAAGGGGCTTGGGAAATGCAATGAAACTGTGAGCCATGGCTTGCAGGGCTACTTCAGATGGAGGGGTCATAGTAAGGAGTTCTGATAAAATGTGGTTCGCTAAAGGATGAAATAGCAAGCCATTCCAACATTTTTGCCAGGAGAACCCCATGAACAGTATCAAAAGGCAAAAAGACATGACACTGAAAGGTGAGCCTCTCCAGGCCAGAAGGTAAAAGCTGGAATCAAGACTGCTGGGAGTAATATCAACAACCTCTGATATGCAGATGATACCCCTCTAATGGCAGAAAGTGAAGAGGAACTAAAGAGCCTCTTGATGAGAATGAAAGAGAAGAGTGAATAAACTGGCTTAAAGCTCAACATTCAGGAAACTAAGATCATGGCTTCTGGTCCCATTACTTCATGGCAAATAGAAAGGGAAAAAGTGGAAGCAGAGACAGATTTTATTTACTTGGGCTCCAAAATCACTTCAGACAGTGACTGAAGCATGAAATTAAAAGACACTTGCTCCTTGGAAGAAAAGCTGTGACAAACCTAGACAGCATATTAAAGAGCAGAGACATTAGTTTGCTGACAAAGGTCCCTATAATCAAAGCTATGGTTTTTCCAGTAGTCACATACGGATGTGACAGTTGGACCATAAAGAATGCTGAGTGCCGAAGAATTGCTGCTTTTAAATTGTGGTGCTGGAGAAGACTCTTTAGATCCCTTGGAGTGCAGGAGATCAAATCAGTCAATCCTAAAGGAAATCATCCCTGAATATTCACTGGGAGGGCTGATGCTGAAGCTCCAATAGTTTGTCCACCTGATGTGAAGATCTGATGCATTGGAATAGACCCTGATGGGTGAAAAGTTTAAAGGCAAAAGGAGAAACAGGTGGCAGAGGATGAGAGAGTAAGATAATATTACCAATTCGATGGACATGAATTAGAGCAAATTCCAGGTAAGAGTGAGGACAGGGGACCTTGGTGTGATGCAGTCCATGGGGTGGCAAAGAGTTGGACACAATGAGCGACTGAAGGACAACAAAAAAAAAGGAGTTTCATAGGCTGTTTCTCCACCAGAGCCAAGAGGAAGTAATACTGTTTCTCTTGAAAGAACATTTTTCACATTTACTCTAAAATTTTAATTTGTATGATAAAGAAAATATTGGTAATTATACCTGAGCTGAGGTTTATTATTAGAAATTATTACTTGATAAAAGAATTATTGTGCAGCATTTTATGGTTTATACCATACTTTCTAGTAGTAAACTTTTCCTTTATTTTATTTTTTGGACCCATAGTCCCTCACCTGTATTCTTCTTGAGAGTAAGAATTGTGTGACTGTTTTAGTGCTAGCCTTTGTACACCCTGAGCCAGATCTTTAGTAAATATATGCTGAATAAATTAATGAGAACAAATAAGATTCATATGAATAGTCCATATTGATTAATCTATGGTGTACCCAGGAAGATCTTGTTTCTAAACTAAGTAATGTTGCCACCCAACATGCATATGTCAGCAAAACTGACATAAATTATGTGAATTATAACTGTATTATATAGGGCTTCCCTGGTGGCTCAAATGGTAAAGTGTCTGCCTGCAATGTGGGAGACCCAGGTTCAATCCCTGGGTCAGGAAGATACCCTGGAAAAGGAAATGGCAACCTACTCCAGTACTCTCACCTGGAAAATCCTATGGATGGAGGAGCCTGGTAGGCTACCGTCCATAGGGTTTTGCAAGGAGTTGGACAGGACTGAGCAACTTCACTTTCACTTTCATAACTGGATTAATCCAGGGGCCACCCAGGCCCCAGTCTTGTTACTGTCAAATTCAAAGAAGTCTTTCAGAGAAGTAGGTAGTTAAGGATTATTTGGTTTTTACTGTCATCATTGATAATCTGTTAAAGGGCTTAATTCCTAGTCCACAGTCACATGTCCTAAAATTCTTCTGTCCCTTGGTATTTATCACTGTATCCCTTAATGCACAGCTCTTTTTCTATCTTCACTCCATCATTTGTTGTTGCTGTTTAGTCACTAAACAACAGTGTCCAACTCTTTGTGACCCCCTGGTCTGTAGCCCAATAGGCTCCTCTGTCCATGGGATTCTGTCAAGTTTACTGGAGTAGGTTGCCATTTCCTTCTGCAGGTGATCTTCCTGACCCAGGGATCGAACCCACATCTCCTGCATTGGAAGACTGATTCTTTACCGCTGAGCTGCCAGTAAAGCCATCTTCACTCCATATACCTCCCCTAACTGAAAGTCTCTCTGACACCTGAACAGGTATTTCTTTCTTCTTGTCTCCAATCCACAAAATACCATGTTCATACATCCTCAAAAGTAACCTGTGGAGGGTAGGTTTGTTATACTTCCGACTTCTGAACTCCACCTACTTTTACCTTTAGTGTTTTTTTTTTTTTTTTTTTTTTACACTCTAATAACCTTTTCTACAATAAATCCTTCTGGTTGATTTCTGGTGAATAAAAAATATCATTCTATGCAGGTAAGCTTAACTCATAAAAGTTATTAACTAGCTTTATGGTGAGATTAAGAAGCAAATCCATTTCTCTACCCTCACGTTCTGCCTTATTCACTCAATTCAACAAACACATTTGGCATCTACTATATTTCTAAGTGCCTGGGATATCCCAGGGAATAAAATGGAAAGAAATCCTAACCCCAGTGGACCTTTGATCTTGTGGAGATACAGAGATTATATACCATTTGCATCACCTGGAACACTTAGAAGACAGTATGTGCAATTCACCTATATACTTACTCTCTGCCTATATCAGTTTTACTGTGAATTATAGGGAGCTACATTTCTTAAACCCACCGGCTTCTTGGGGTTTTGCCCAATGTGAAACAATGGAAGTTTAGAGGCTGATAGAAGTTCAGTGTTTCTCCATCTATATCTCTCTGCTTTCTGGGGCATCTACCTAACAGTCCCTTCTCCTACAGTCCCAGATGGAGCTGGGCAGCCTCCGACCTGATCTTCGCTCACACAGAGAGCCCCAGATCCTGAGTTCTGATAATAATTATTAATCTTCCTAGTCTTGTGTGTGTGTGTGTGTGTGTGTGTGTGTGTGTGTTCTCAGTTGCTCAGTTATGTAAGACTCTTTGCAACCCTGTAGACTGTAGCCTGCAGGCTCCTTTGTCCATGAAATTTTCCTAGTCCTGTGGAATGGCTAAAGTCTGGATTGCCTCTCCATCTTCTTTTCAGGCTTCTCAGCTCTTCCATCAACTTTGTCACCAGTTTCCCATATTTAAATGTCTTTTTAAGATTTTAAAGATCTAGAGTGATTATTTTTTATTTTATATATATTTGATTTATACAAAGACTATGGGCTTAAAAGTACTGGTTGTTGGGTGTGCAGTTTTAAATAGGAATGATCAGGGTGGGATTATTGAGAAATTAGCATTATAAAAATCTTAAAGAAGTGAAGTAGTTAGATGTGTAGCTCTCTGGGGAAAGAATGACAGGCAGAAAAAATGACTACACCAAATTCATAAGCATGCTTGGCAGATACTTATACAATGAGGAGGTCAGGGTGTCCGTATGGAGTGAGGAGGCAACCTGCCTAGGAGTTATTAGCATATAAATAGTACCTAAAGCCAAGATGCTAGAAATGATTTCATTCTGGTAGTGAATGTAGATGGAGAGCAGAAAGTTCAAAGAATTGAGTCCTGAGTCATATCAAAGGTAAAGTGCCTAAAAAAGAAGAAGAGGAACCTGCAAAACAGATTGAAAAGAAAAAGCTGAGTAGGAAGGAAGAGAACCATGCATCCATAGTATTCTAGAAACTAAGGAGTTTACAGGAAGAGGGAGTGATTAGCTGTGTAGACGCTAATAATGGGTCAAGTGAAATGAGAACTCAGGACACATTGTTGGACTTAGCCTGTGGATACCATTGGTGACCTGAGTAAGAACTGTTTGAGTAAGGGGGTGGGAGGGGTTTGAATGGAGTGGATTTGAAAGAACGGAAGGAAAGAGCCTTATGGGCAAAGAATATTTTTAGATATTTTGCTGTAAATAGGAATAGAGAAATGTCATGGTAGTTGAAGGAGCACTGAAATTAGGAGACTTTATTTCTAAGAAAGAAGAAACACCAGTATGTTTGAATACTGGTGTAATACATCAGGAGAGTTGGAAATAATGTTGACAAAGAAGAGAGGTGTTTTATTTTTAAAATTTGGCTGTGCTGGGTCTTAATTGCAGCACACAGCCTCTTCAATCTTCCCTACAGCATGAAGGATCTTTAATTTTGGCATATGGAATCTAGTTCCCTGACCAGGGGTGGAACCTGGGACACCTGCGTTGGGAGTGTGGTGTCTTAGCCACTAGACCATCAGGGAAGTCTGAGAGGGAGGTGGGGTTTGTGTGAAGTTCTTGAATAGGTAAAAGGATAATACGCAGTTCAAATAGGAAGGTGTTGGCATTAAAACAGGAGCATGAATAATCCCTATGTAGTAATAGAAGAGAAGGTCAAGTGTATGGACTCACATGTTAGCAGGTGAGTGCGTGCAGCAGGGGAGTTTGTGAAAGTTCTCCTCTGATGGTTTCAACTTTCCTAACGAAGTAGAAAGCAGAATGAGAACGGGGTCTGAAGAGAGGAATGTGCGAAATAATTCTCTGAGAAAGTAATAGCATAAATGAGTACTTTTTTATATCATCTATATGTGGAATCTAAAAAATACAGCAAACTATTCAATAAAACAAAAAAGAAGCGGACTTATAGAGAACAAATGAGTGGTAACCAGTGGGGAGAGGGGAGTGGGGAGGGACACTATAGATGTAGAGGATTTAAAGGTACAAGCTATTAGGTATAAAATAAGCTTCAAGGATGTATTATCCAACACAGGAAATATAGCCAATATTTTATAATACTATTAATGGAGTATAACTTTAAAAATTGTGAATCAGCATATTGTATACCTGTAACTTATATAATATAGTACAGCAACTATACTTCAATTTAAAAAAAATTTTAAAGTGAATGAACTAGGGAAATGTAGTGTGATTGCTGAGTATTAGAGTCTGTGCTTGACATCTGTGGTCATATTTTAACCTGAGTGGTTAAACATTTTAAAGTACATTAAAATGTTTTTCTCCAGTCACATTTAGCTATGCTGAGGCAGATGTGAGTAGAGGAGTTACATTTAAGCAAGACGGTGGTTTTAACATGAAAATAGAATGAGTCCAGAGAGAGGGATGAGGAGGTTGACATATATGCAAAGCTGTGATCATATTAATTGACTACGAAATGGAATCTCGGTTAGGGTTAGGATTAGGGTTAGGGTTAGTGTTAGACTCTAGATACTAGGCGAGTCAGAAATGGGGGCAGTTTAAGTGATCTTTACCAATGCAACTTTGTTTTATGTCTCCCTTGAGATCACCAAAATCTTTAAAATATCTTTTATGTGGACTTTTAAAAAATCTTTCCCCTTCTGCATCCCTGGAGACTATAAGAGGAATCTGTCGCTTTCAAAAGGCTAGACTGTGAAGAAATATGAGTACTCGTTTTAGTTTCCAGAAGCCATGCTGTGACGGGTCAGCCTTCCTGGAATGCTCAATCATGAGTGTTTTGAAACCAGACAGAGTCTGAAAGAGCACTTTATCAAGGATTTTCAAATATCTGTTAGGAACAGAGTCTTTTCCCAATCAAATTCCTACCATGAAATATATAAAAATTCTCTTATCTGCTAAGGTGACCTGTAAGGTACTTCCACGGAATACATCTCGAAATCTGAGGATAAACAATTTACTAACAAAGGGTTTAAGGTATGATTGCTTATAGTGAATTTTCCAAATAATTCCTCAAATCTAGATCTCAGATTTTCTACTCCTATGGTCTTACCTTTTCAGACTGTACAGACTCCAGCGCCTTTCTTTCTGAAGTTCACCTCTTCCTTTCTTCTTTCTCCCTTTTTACGCTTTTATTTTTCTATATGTATAACCAAGACTGCCAAATAGGAAAGGAACAGGTCACTAATGCCATTTCCCACAGTATTCAGTGGTGAGAAAAAAAAGATTAGGCAATGGGAGTTTATGAACTGTCCAGTGGCTCAAGATGAAGGCCAACCAACTAACAAATAACCTTCTTGACATATAATAGCCCACAAGATGGGATTTAGAAAACAAGGAATCATAATCCCTCTCCGCAAGAACACTGGTCCTCACTCTTTCAATTCTGAGTGTTCTTAAAAAGAATTGCCTTCATTTGTTTACTCAAGAGGGCAGGCTATATTTAGCATTTTGATTCTTGCTGTTTCTCTAAAGTCAAGGTTTCCATATGTAGCACCTCTTCCCACTCAGCACAGTAAAATCAATGAATGTTGCTGACTGACTAACAGGTTGATCTGTAACAATTTAAAAAAAGGAAATAAGTAGCTGTAGGCAGACACATCAAACACAAGTAATTTAGTCTCCATTTCAAAAGCCTCTCACAGGCAGATAAAGAAAAATGATTGGCAATATGTAGACCAGAATAATCTCAGTTTATTGTTCTATGCGTGTGCATGCTAAATTGCTTCAGTCATTTCTGACTGTTTGCCACCCTATGGACTGTAGCTGCCAGGCTCCTCAGTCCATGGGATTCTCCAGGCAAGAATACTGAAGTGGATTGCCATGCCCTCCTCCAGGGAATCTTCCCCACCCAGGGATCAAACCTGTGCCTCTTGTGTCTCCTGCATTGGCAAGCAGGTTCTTTACCACTAGCACCACCCGAAATACATTTATATATAATATATACATATGTTAATATATACACACATATATCATATTTATTCACAACTCTCACACTGAATAAAATGCAAAATCATCAAAATATAAAAAATACTCAAACTCAATATAGTTATATTCGCAAAACTTCACACATGCATGCTCAATAAAATGCACCCTTTCCCCTTACATAATCACATACATATATATCGCCTTTTGGTTGGGGCTCAGATATGAGCAACCAGAACAGTAATTTTTTTTACACTTCTCCTCTCCCATTCCCTTTTCCTAATCCCAGTGTGAGATAAAATCAGGACAAAGAAGATTTCCAAAGAAGAGAAAATACAAATGCTAGGATGGGGCAGGTATTACTCTACTGTTAGTCTAGAGTTAGTCGCTCAGTCATGCCCTACTCTTTGTGGCCCCATGGACTGTAGTCCTCCAGGCTCCTCTGTCCATAGGATTCTCCAGGCAAGAATACTGGAATGGGGAGCCATTTCCTTCCACAGGGGATCTTTCTGACCCAGGGGTAGAATCTGGGTCTCCCGCATTGCAGGCAGATTCTTTACCATTTGAGCCACCAAGGAAGTCTGGAGCAGGTATACAAGCCTTGATTAAATCAGGTAAAGTAAATTCTGTTTGTTTGTTTGACTTCAGGCAGGGAGACTTCGTCAGTCACTAACCTGGAGTCAAAATTGATTCTCCTCTAGGAGATCCTGCATATGCATTTAGAGCCTTCGAGATGAGCCAACTTTCAAATATTCATTCTAATATTTGAAATTTAACAGAAATCCTTTTTTTCTGAAAAAATTATATATTGAAAAGTACAAACACAACTTTGACATTTCCTAAAGAGAATAATTGGTTGTAAGGCATTAGAGGACTAATTATATGTAAATGTTGCTACTGATTACAGATGAGCCTCATCCACTCCATTAAACATCTCTCTAGGACTTGCAAGAAGCATTGTGCAAACATTTCCAATTTCTGTCTCTGCTTAAAAATAATAAAACCACATTCCTTTGGAAGCTTCTGAATTAAGATATCTCACTTCAGTGGATCCTCTCCAGGTAGGTCAATGAGGGTAGGTTAATCATTCATGATTGAAGGAGTTAGAGTCATTGAATGCCAGCTATAGAAAAGAAAATAGAGAAAAACACTACTTAATATGGATTACAAAGTCTAACACACTCTGGTCCCTGTCTACAAAACCCACCTCAGCTATTTTAAACTTCACTCATTTTTAAACCAACAAAGCTTTCTTTTTCTGCTTTTCCAATTCATTATTGTCTTTCCCATCTCAGGGTATTTGAGCAAATAATCTTCTTGAAAGATACTTTTCCATTCTTTGCTCAGCTAATATTAGTCATCCTTCATATATAGGTTCAAACGTTTCTTCCAAAGTGAAGACACATAACCCTGAATTAGTCAGGTCTTACAAATTAACCTGTGCTTCTCTTCCATGGTTCTTGGTACATCCATAGTCCAACCTGTCGTAGTAAAAAGAATCTAATCTTTACCTTAGTTCAATGCTATCCTGTCTCCTAAAAAGAGCCCCGGTTTTTTTTTATCAGTTGAGTTTTGGGATAGGTACAGGCACACAGCGCTAAAAAGGTGAAGATCAAAAGGGAGAAGGAAGAAAAGAGCAAGAGGTAGGTAAGCTGGGTTTTTATAGAAAATTTTAGGTAAAGTGGAATATGAGGATGGAGTGTAGGAAGCCCTAGAAGAACTGGGAAATGTGAAACATAGAGTCAAGAAATTTTTTAATGCAAAATTTATTTTCTTGTAATGTTCTGAAAGAGATATAAGTAAAGATTGGTGCCAATTCAACTACTTTGAACATCACTATTTATTTGAGATATCAACTGCTAATTTATTTGGATTTGCTCGGAAATGATACATTCTTTCTCTCTTCCTGTTTTCGAGATTGTCCCTCGTCTTTGACTTTCATCATGTTTACTAGATGTGGCATTTTATAGGTCTCTCGTCTTTATCCTATTGTTTAGTTGCTAAGTTGTGTTTGACTCTTTGTGACCTATGGACTGTAGCCTGCCAGGTTTCTTCTATCCATGGGATTTCCAAGGCAAAGATACTGGAGTGGATTGCCATTTCCTTCTTCAGGGGATCTTCCCGACCCAAGGATGGAACCTGAGTCTCCTGCATGGGCAGGGGGGTTCTTTACCCCTGGGCTACAGGGAAGGCCTTTCCTTTATTCTACTTGGAGTTTATTGAGTTTCCGGGATGAATTGTTTATTTTAAATAATTTAAGAAATTTTCTGTCATATTCCTTGAATATTTTTCTTCTTTTCCTTTCTTTTTCTCTTCTCCTGTTTATTTATTCATTTATCTTCGGTGCACTCGGTCTTTGTTGCTGCGTGCAGGCTTTCGCTAGTTGCTGTGAGCGAGGGTCACTCCTTGTTGCAGTGGGTGGGCTTCTTATTGCAGCAGCTTCTCTTGTTGCGGAGCACAGTTGCAGCCCAAGGGCCCTAGAGCGTGAGGGCTTCAGGGGGTGTGGCACACAGGTGGTTTTGGCTTTGCTGCTCTGCGGCATCTGGGATCTTCTTGGACCAGGGCTCTAACCGTGCCTCCTGCATTGGCAGGTAGACTCCCAACCACTGGACCATCAGGGAGGTCTCTCCCTCCTCTCCTTCTGTTATTTCCATTAAACTTACACTGGTATAACTAAGGGTGCCCTACAGTTCTCTGAAGGTTCATTCATTTGTTTTCACTCTGTTGTTTGGGTTGCATAAACTATCAAGTTTACTAATTCTTTAATTAGTTCAATTCTAATGCTGAGACCCTCTCATCAGTTTTTATTGGAGTTATTATTATACTTTCCAAGTGCAAAATTTACATTCAGTTCTTTTTTCAAATGTTCATCTCTTTATTGATCTTTCCTAGTTGTTATGACACTGTCCTCATACCTTCATTTTTTTTTTTTTAAATGATTGCCTCACGATGTTATATTAGTTTCTGCTGTACAATGAAGTGAATCAGCTATATATACACATACATCCCCTCCTTCTTGGACCTCCCTCCCACCCTCTCCCCATTCCAGCCATTTAGTTATGTGTAAATATTTAGAATGGCTACTTTGAAATCTTCCTTTTGTTAAATTAAACATCAAATAGATAACCTATAATTCTGCTCCCTGTAGGAGGAAGAATATAAAGACTAGAAGAAGTAAATATTAAATAAGGGTTGAAAATAGAATTAATGAAACCAAGAACTGTTTCTTTGAAAAAATCAACAAAATGGACAAAACTTTAGCTAGTTCAACTAAGAAAAAAGACACAAGTAACTAAGTTCAGAAATTAAAGTAAGGATATTACATTACAGCTGACCTGACACAAATTAAAAGATTTACAAGACAGTACTAAAAGCAGTTGTGTGTGTACTAATTAGATAATATGGATAAAATGAACAAATTTCTAGAAATACAAAAATTATAAAAACTTACTCAGGAATAAACAAAATATCTGAACAGACTTCTAACAAAGAGGTTGAATTCATAAGCAAAAGCTCCTAACACAGAAAATTCCGGGACCAGATGACTTCTCTGGTAAATTCTTCCAAATATTTTAAAAAGAAGTAACACTACGTCCTACCCAAATGCTTTCAAAAAATACAAAAAGAGAGACCAATTCTTAACACATTCTATGAAGTAAATATTTGCCTGAAACTAAAGACAAATATACTACACACATATACACATACAACAACAACAACAAAAACTATAGACTAATATCCCTTATCAATATAGGCACAAAAATCCTAAAAAAATATCAGCAAACCAAATCATGAGCACATCAAAATGATTTATCCCAGAAATACAGGGGTGGATGATTCAACACAAGAAAGTAATCAATTTAATTCACCATATTAATAAAATGAAGGAATATAAAAACACATGATCATCTCAATAACGAACATAGAAAAAAGCATTTGACAAAGTTCAACATCATTTCATGATAAAACCACTCAGAAAACTAGGACTAGAATGGGAATTTCTTAACATGACATGATATTGTGATACAGTCTAAGAAATATTAATATATACATTTGTTCTTGGTCTCTGTTTCTGGTACACAGCTCCTGAAACCTGTGAAATTTCCTAAATGGTCAGAATCATAAAGATCTCTTTTGTTATGTTAATGAAATGACTTTTAGAAAGAACCTAAGCACTAGGGTTTCCCTGATGGCTCAGACAGTAAAAAAAAAAAAAAAATGCTTATAATGCAGGAGACGCTGGTAGGATCCCTGGGTCAGAAAGATCATCTAGAGAAGAGAATGGCTATCTACTCCACTATTTTTGCTTGGAGAATTCCATGGACAGAGGAGCCTGGTGGGTTACAGTCCATAGGGTCGCAAAGAGTGGAACAGGACTGAGTGATTAAAACTTTCACTTTCACTTTTCAAGGTTGACAGTGGAAACTACCAGACCAAGGGATTAGAGGATTAGAATTTATTGCCCCACCCGGCAAACTCGGGGGAGGAGAGAGGGGCTGGAGGTTGACTCAATCACCAGTGAGCGATGAGTTATTCAGTGAAGCCTCTATAAAAACCCTGAAAGATGGGATTCACAGAGCTTCCAGACTGGTGAACATGTGGAGATCTGGGGAGAACAGCTTGCTCCAAGATGGAACTGGAGCTCTGTGACTCGTTCCATGTGCCTTGCCCTACGCAGCATTTCCATCTGGCTGTTCCTGGATTAAAAATATAGTAACTGGTGATCTAGTAAGTTAAATAATTCTCTCTGAGTTCTGTGAGCCACTCTAACAAATTAATTGAACCCCAAAAGGGAGCCACAAGAACCTCTGATTGTTGATCAGAAGTACAGGTAACAGCCAGGACTTGCCACTGGCATCTGAAGTCCAAGGAGAGGGTCCTTGGAGCTTCCAATTTGTAGCCAGCTCATCAGAAGAACCTGGGCTTGTGACTGATATCAAAGTGTGTGGGTGGAGGCAGTCTTATAAGACTGAGTCCTTAACCTGTGGAATCTGATGCTGTCTCGGGGCAGATAGAGCTAGAATTGAGTTGAAATCTCAGCACCTTACTGGTTTATGAGATGTACGGAAGCCACTACTCATCCCCCAATCAGCATACACATTGAAGTTGAGAACAGGAACCAAAAAGACATGATAAAGGGCATTGACCAAAAACCCAAAGATCTCATACTCAGTGGTGAAAGATGAAAATTTCCCCCTAAATTCAGAAAGAAGACAAGGATGCAATTACCAGTGCTGTTCAATATTATACTATAAGTCCTAGCCAGGGTAGTTAGACAAGTGAAAAAAAAAAAAACAAAAAAACACAAGGTATCTAAATTGGAAAGGAAGAAGTAAAGCTATCTCTATTTAGATAAAATGATCCTACATATAGAAAATACTAAAGAATCCCAGATGGCTAACCCAGTGAGGAATCTGCCTACAATGCGTGTAGAAGGGAATAGAAGAAACAACTATGGAAAGAGTTACCAAGTGGTCATTGAATTTACTACATAAACAAGTAAGATATTTTAGTTGATGTTTTGAGCCACATGAGATTATTATTTGGTTTATACACAGATTAAGATAATCTGGTGGAAACAGGACATATAGAAAATCTGAGCAACTATTTCTCTCTAGTCTCAGCTATATTCCTAATTGGCACATGTCCTTAGCTTTCAGTTTCCTAACTAATAGGATTCTATGATATTTTGAAAAGGAACTTTGTGTGCTGAGAATAAAACAATCATATTTAAACATCTGCTTATGGTACAAAGTTCAAGGTATTTATGAAACTCAAGAACATAAAATATTCCAAAATAAGTAAAGGTTGCCCCAGCCTTATTTTGAAGGATAGAATGCATACACATCATAACCCAATTTAGGTATCAAAATTTTGATAACAAAACCAAGAGAAACCAGTGTAGTTCAGATATCAGTGTAAAGCAATATTTGGAGAATTTGAATCAGGACTTCAAGTAGAGAGAGTATAAAAAAGTAAAAGTAGCTCTTGTTATCCCCTAATATGATGCATTTTCATTTAATTAAAAATAGTTCCTAGTTTCCTTTGGGACTTACTCTTTGATCTACAGATTATTTGGAAGAGTATTATTTAATTTCAAGTTATTTGGAGTTATTCTAGATACCTTTCTATTATTAATTTTTAATAAATTTATTGCAGTTAGAGAATATACCATGCGTGATTTCTATTGTTTTACATGTGTTTTATGGGCAGGAATATGGAATATCTTGGTGAATGCTCTGTGTATGCTTGAAAAAAATGTGTATGTACTCTTGGTGGCAAAATATTAAATAAATGTCAATTTCATCCATTTGGTTCATGGTGTTCAGTTCCTTTATGTCTTGATTTTCTGCTTGTTCTATCGATTACTGGGTAAGGAGTGTTGAAATCTCCAAAGAACTGGATTTCTCTATTTTTCTTTGTAGTTCTATCAATTTTTGCTTCTTAGGTGCACAAGTGTTTATTTAGTTTTTGTTCTTTGATATACATAAAGGTAGAATTATCATGTCCTCTTACTGAATTGATCCTTTGTCAACATGTGATATTCCCATTTATTCCAAGTAAATTTCTTCAGAAATCTACTGTGAGATTACCATGCCCATCCCATCTGTGGCAATAAGAATTCAAAGACGACTCCTAATGGCTCATACCCTGCAGTAATGTCCTCCCCTGGAGTTGGCCAGCAAATTTGAAGGAAATTAGCTTTTACCTTGTATGGCAAAGGTGAAGGGATTTTGCAGATGCAGCTAAACTTCTCAGTTAGTTGATTTTGAATTAATCAAGAGGGTGATTATCCTGGGTGAGTCTGAGCTAATCAGGTAGATCTTTAAAAGGGGAGGAAAGAAGAGCTGCAGATGCTCTGGTACTGATTTGAAAGAAGTAAACTGCCATGATGTCGAAAGGCCATGTGACAGGAAATGGTTAGTGACCTCCGGCCTCAGTTCTACACCACAAGAAACAATTCTATCAACAGCTAGAAAGCTTAGGAAAGAACCTCAAAAATCAGATGAGATTGCAGCCTTAGGAGTCACTTTTATTTCAGCTTATTAAGTACCTGAGTGCAGGATTCAGGTAATCCATACCTGGACTCCACAGACACTGTGATATAGTAAACTTGTTTTGCTTTACGCCACTAACTGTGTGATAATTTGTTATGCTCTTGTAGAGCCAGTTTTCCTTGGTTCTATGGTCTCACAGTATATCTTTTTCTTTTTTTTACAAACGTACTTCATTTTATTCTATTTTTATTCTTACTGTGCTTCACAATATTGTATTTTTTACAAATTGAGGTTTTGTGGCATCATTTTCAGATGATAGTACATTTACCAATATACATACCTTTTAAGTGATTTTTATTTCTTCCAATAAATGGGCCTTCCCTGGTGGCTCAGACAGTAAAGAATCTGCCTGCAGTGCAGGAGACCTGGGTTTGATCCCCAGTCAGGAAGATCCCCTGGAGAAGGGAATGGTTACCCACTTCAGTATTCTTGCCTGGAGAATTCCATTGGCAGATGAACCTGGTGGGCTACAGTCCATGGAGTCTCAAAGAGTCTGACATGATTGAGCAAATAAGAATTTCCATTTGGCTTCATTTTTCTTTAGATAAAGACCTTCTACTTGTTATTTTCTGTATTGGTTAGCTTCCCCCAAAAAAATTTATTTTATTTTTTAATCAAGAAATATCTTTATTTTGCTTTTATTTCTGAAAGTTATTCATTTTAACTGCATACAGAATTCCAGGTTGGCAATTTCCTTTTTCTAGTACTTTAAACAGTTTTGTTTTGTTTTCCTGATGAGATGCTAGTTCTCTTTCTATCATGGCTTTCAGCCATATTCCAAAATGTGGTTTTCTTTGCTTTGACCCAGTTTGAGGCACTGCTACTTGCAGGAATTTGATCTTCCAATATCTGAGCTCTGGTTGCTATAAACCCTGTCCCTTTCTCCAAGGTGAAGTTGGCCCTGTACATCCTGACTGGGAAAGAGCCCTGAATATCAACGATGAGACTCAACAGGAGAACTTCAGCCTGCAAAGAAACTATCCTGCAAAGCAGGAATCACAAAGAATTTGAATCCAACATAAAGTATTTGAAGTGATTGAGACTGAGGAATCCTGCTACCTTGTCAGGAGTACACTAGTGGAGGAGAGGTTTGATTGCCTAGTGGCTCATGGATTTATGGTAGAAAAAGAAGCCTAAGCCTGATTCTGAAAGGCCGTGTCAACTGTGGAGTACTGTCACCAGCAAGTTTATTATACGCGAGGACATAAAGGCAGAAAATCTGCACTTGCATGCTAGTATGAACATTAAGATTGCAGTCTTAAGCTTAAGCAACAAATCCACCTTTAGTAGCATGCTAGGTACTTTGTAGCCTACTCTGTAGACCCTGGGACTTTCCAAGGGTCAAAAGTTTGATGGTCCCCCAGTGCATTCCCGTAACCCAGGAGTCATCTTGTATATGCTGGTCAGCAAATACCTGTCTTATTTTAGGCACAGAAATTCAAGGAGCTGTGGGAACAGACACTGAGGAGGACAATACCATATTCCCTTCTGCTTATCCATCATGTATGACTTGCTCAATAAATTTCCCCTTCTCAGTCCCAGTGAGAGAAGCACTTTTGAGTAAATAGTGAAAGATCAATGGATGCATGTGGGTTATGAAGATAATGAACTAAAGCCTTATATGAGCCACCCCTGACTCCAAGGACCCCTAGATGGTGCCCGTGCATTACACATGGGATGAGATCCCATATCCCAATGGGCCAGAAATACAACAAAGTGATGGCCACCTCTTTGCTTAGTGGTATAAGGGACCCCAGCTGGAAGGTTATGCCATTCCCCCGAAACCCCGACCTTCAGCTGACCCAACCAATAGCAGAACTCCTTACTCATTCCACAAGGTAGACCTTAGCATTTCTGCTGACCTCAAGTGGCAGTTTCAGCAAGCCTGCCATTCCCACCTTCGGTTCCTACTCTAAGAATACCCTGAGCAGCAGTGCAGAAAATCAGCCAAGTAAGAACAGAAGTAAGGAAAGATTGAAGGCAGGAGGAGAAGGGGATGACAGAGGACAAGATGGTTGGATGGCATCACTGACTCAATGGGCCTGTTTGAGCAAGCTCTGGGAGACGGTGAAGGTCAGGGAAACCTGGTGTGCTGCAGTCCATGGGGTCACAAAGAGGTGGACACGAGTGAGTGACTGAACAACAGCAACAGGCAGGAAAGTGCATTTGCAGGAGTCTGAGTTGGTAGCAATCATCCATTGGTGCTTTATTTTACATTATAAAACAGTTTTGTGTGTTCAAAAAATAATCCAAATATTTGTCTTGCAAGAGTTGTTTCCTGATTCCCATGTTAGAAGAGAAAACTGTTTCTTGTGGTTTAGCGCTAGGCTCTTGCACATTTGAGAGATTAGCCTGCTTCCCTTTGCCATCAGGTTAAAGTGGATCATTGTCAGATGGGCCTTCCCTGCCTATTTCATTTACCTTATTCCCCTAGCCATTATCCGTTATCACAGCTCCCACATCATTGTCTTTGTCCTTATCATTGTGGTTTAGTTGCTAAGTCATGTCCAACTCTTTTCAATCACACGGACTGCAGCACACCAGGTTTCCCTGTCCTTCAGTATCTTCTGGAGTTTGCTGAAATTCATGTCCATTGAGTCAGTGGTGATATCTAACCATCTCATCCTCTGCCACTCTGTTCTTCTCCTGCCTTCAACCTTTCCCAGCATCAGGGTCTTTTCCAATGAGTTATCTCTTTGCATCAGGTGGCCAAAGTATTGGAGCTTCAGCTTCAGCATCAGTTCTTCCAAAGAATATTCAGAATTGATTTCCTTTAGAATTGACTGGTTTGATCTCCTTGCAGTCCAAAGGACTCTCAAGAGCCTTCTTCAGCACCACAATCCAAAAGCATCAATTCTTTGGTGCTCAGCCTTCTTTATGGTCCGACTCTTTCATCCATACATGACTACTGGAAAAACCATAGCTTTAACTATAGGGACCTTTGTCGGCAAAGTGATGTCTTTGCTTTCTATTGTGCTGTCAAGGTTTGTCATAGCTGGAGGAGGGAATAGCAAACCACTCCAGTATCCTTGCCCCATGAACATGAACAGTATGACAAGTCCTTATCATGATGGTAATTAATTCATTATCATCGAGTTATAATCACCTCCAGTCTGCTGTGCCCTCCGCAAATCAGATATCACATCTTTTTTTTTGTTTTGTTTTTATTGAATTTGTTACAATATTGCATCTTTTTTTTCCATTTTGGTTTTTTGGCCACAAGGCATGTGAGACAGCTCCCTACCCAGGAATCAAACCCTTCATTGAAAAGCGAAATCTTCACATTTGGACTTCCAGGGAAGTCCCTGTTATCACATCTGCTTTGGATACTACAGTATCCTCTGGCAGAGAACCTAATACATATTTGGTGTTCAAGTAAAACTAGAGGAATCAAAGAATCTGTGAAATTGCATGAATTAATAAATGAATGGCTGTCGTGTCATCTCTGCTGGAGACTAACACACAGTTCAATTAATCATATACTCTCTTACTCTTTGTTCTAATAAACAGACCTGCCTGTTCTGCATTGCTCCCCATCCTCCCAACACACACACACATACAATCCTTGAGTCCTTGCTTTGGGCAACAGTGCTGGACTGGCTTCTTCTGTCTTATATTTCCTAGTCTGTCTAGGAATGGACTCCATGTCCCTGAGCAAAGTCACTCTGCTTGGGCTTTGCTTCCTATTACTTGTTTTCCTGAACCTGCTATGCTGTGCTGAAAGGATGCTTGATAGCGAAAGTAAGGCAGTGATTCACAAATGCTAACTGGCACAAATATATGAGTTCATGCATATCATCACTAGTCAGGGTAGGACTCTATGGAATCAGAATCTCTAGAGCAGAGTACAAGGAATTGATATTTTGTAACAAGTTCCTAGGCCATGATGATGATGATGAAGTGTTAGGAGCTTCTAGGGTAAAGAGCCCACCAGCTTAGAATCACATGTGAGTTTGGATCTTTGCTCAGAGATGGATTATTAGCTCAGTGACTTCCATCAGTTAATTAACCTGAGTTTGTCTCCTGCTCTGTAAAATGTAGGGAGGGCAACCTACTGGTTCTTACCCCATCCCCAGTCCATTCAGAAGCAGATCATCTTTTAATACTGATCCCAAATTTTGTAAGGTCCTAGTTCCAATCTTTACTTAAAGTAATTTATTATTTATTTATTTTATTTTTGGTTGTGCTGAGTCTTTGTTGCCATGCCCCAGCTTTCTCTAGTTGCAGTGTAGGCGGGGGGGCTACTATTCTTTGTGGTGCGTGGACTTCTCATTGCGGTGACTTATTCTGTTGCAGAGCACAAACTCTAGGTTTGCGGGCTCAGTAGTTGCAGCAGGGGGGCTTTAGGGCACTCAGGCTTCAGTCGTTGAGGCACACAGTCTGGGTTTTTGCGGCTCGCAGGCCTCTAGAGCACAGGCTTCATAGTTGAGGCACATAAGTTGGTAGCTCCATGGCATGTGGGATCTTCCAGACCGTGAATTGAACCTGTGTCCCCCGCATTGGCAGGCGGATCCTTATTCACATTGCTATCAGGGAAATTCCCAGGCCCAACATTTTTAACTTAAGCCAAAAGTTTTCCTAGACCCTAAATTGTAAGATCAATTCATTTTTAAAAGAAAATGTATTCAAATCAGAATATACTAAATAATAATGATACTTAAACAGAAAAGTAGTACAAACATATGATTATCCAAGTAATTTATTATCAATAGATAAAAAAATATTGTTTGCACACTATTCTTTTCCTTCCAAAAGACCCCTTACTTGCTGCTACAAGGACCCCATCCATGATTCTTTGTCCGGGTCAGCAATCTCTTTTCAAGCCCTACTGCCTGTAGGCTGAAGACATGCTGACTTAATCCCACTGGATTCCCAAGGCCTGTAACTAACGTCCCGATGATGGGAGCCAGTAAGAATCTCACTCCTGCTGCTGATAGAACCTTTATCAACCTGCCCTGGAATTTCAAATTAGTTTCTCCTTACAACTGATATTACAAATAATGAACAGGATTTGAAGGGACACTGCAGGTAGTGCCATAATCCACTTAGATTAAGTTAGATAGAAATTAATTTAATCTGTTTAAATATGAATTTTCTAGTCCTGAGAGTAGAACTCGAGCTGGTTGCTTGCTTAATCCAGGTTTCATGCTGCTTCCTGCTAACCTTGACCCACTGGGGATGGTAAAGGCCTATGTCCTTCATCACCACAAAGGGTAAAAACAGCCTCTCACTCCCCCGCTTGCATGTGATTTCACCTGGGGGCAGGGATCTGTCTCCGTCTTGGTCTGCAAGGAAATTAAACCAATCAATCCAGAAGGACATCAACCCTGAATATTCATTGGAAGGACTGTGGCTGGAGCTGGACCTCCGGCTTTGGCCACCTGATGCAAAGAATTGACTCACTGAGGGAAAAAAAAAACCCTGATGCTGGGAAAAATTGAAGGCAAAAGGAGAAAGGGTCAGCAGAGAATGAGATGGTTAGATGGCATCATGGATTCAATGGAATTGAGTCTGAGCAAACTCCAGGATACAGTGAAGGACGGAGCATGGCCTGCTGCAGTGCATGATGCTATAAAGAGTGGGACACGACTTAGCAATTGAACAACAACAAATCTGTCTCTATCACTTACTGAACACAGTTCCCTCCCCACACAAAACTAAAGACTAACAGTCCAGGCTTCTCCAGTCTCTGGTAGCCACCGTCTTCTGGGTTAAACTTCCCTTTTCAAGTCCAAGTGCTGACAATAGTCCTCTATCTTCAGGGATAATTCTGTCTTTTAGCAATTTTGTAAACACAGACATGGGTGGAGTTTTCTTCAGGACATTCACAGAGGCTGGTGAGGGGTGTGTAAAAAAGTACTGAAAGTGATAAGGCTCAAAGTCTTAGCTGACTTGGAGGGCAAACCTGGGAGGGAATAAAAAATAAAATCACTTTTTCAGTTTTTCCCCTCTCTCCTCTAGGAAGGAGAATGAGAGAGATGTTAATTGCACTGCATATGTTCTTCCCACACCTAATCTTTATCTGTGGTTCTCTCTGGTATTTCATCAAGGGGGAAGGAGTATTAAAATGAACAAAGATCCTGCCGCTGCTGCTGAGTCACTTCAATTGTGTCTGGCTCTGTGTGACCCATGGACTATAGCCCACCAGACTCCTCTGTCCATGGTATTCTCCAGTCAAGAATACTGGAGTGGGTTGCCATTTCCTCCTCCAGAGAATCTTCCTGATCCAGAGATTGAACCTGCTTCTCATGTCTCCTGCCTCGGCAGGCAGGTTCCTTATCACTAGCACCACCTGGAATGTCCCAAAGAACCAGCTAACACGAACCAGTAATCTGGGAAGCATATGTCATTAAGGAAAAATATTTTCACTAGACTCATCAGTTTTCAAAATATTACCGGGGAAAATGCTTAGAGGTCTCAACCCCCTCCGCAGAGTTTGCTTTTAGTGTTCAGAGGGGTGAGGGTATGAAGGTGGACACAATACATGAAGAAGATTAAGAGGTATAAGCTTCCAGCTATAAAATGAATAAGTCACAGGGATGTAATGAGAACTCTGGGAATACAGTCAATGATATTATAACAACTTTGCATGGTGACAGATGGTACTGGTCTTATTGTGGTGATCATTTTATAATGTATAAAAATATGAAAGCACTAGGTTGTACATCTGAAACTAATATAATATTGTATGTTAATTAAAACTCAATAAAAAACAATTCTAGGAAAACAGTGTCTGCTGTACTCCCCTTGCAGACAACCACATTCATATTTTAAAGACTTTTTCTAAATCTTAATACAAAGCATCCTATTCAACATTGTTTAACTCACTGTTTGCCAATTTCATTTATGTCCCCACTCCCCTCAGGAAGTATCTATACATTGCTGATGTTAGAGATTGTGTTAATATTTTGAATATTGTGATTTGGAAAGGATGTTAGACCTGCCCTAGTTCCCTCCCCGCCATTTGTATATGCATGTTTGGGGCTTTGAGAGCCCCTCTTCAAAGATGCTCTGGAGACACTGGCAGAGCTAAATTTCTTGGCTCCCATATCATGTTGAATCTGGGGAAAGACATTGCAATTTGAAAGTAAAAATAGCTCGGAAGATTGTAAATGGTAAAAACAGAGGAAAAGGGAGGCAGAAAATGATAAGAGATGTAGCTAAATATTTATATATACAAAAAATGAAAATATGAGAAACGTTCCTTCTGAAATACATAATTAAGCTCAAGACAGAGTAGGCAGATGGAGTCAGTAATTACAGGTTCCTAATGTATCTCAAATTCTCAGAGAATGAGGCTGTTGCTACTAATTTTGTAGCTTCACAGTTTATAGCTTGTTGCTGTTTATAACAGGCTCTGCTCCATTAACACTTGCTGTTCCAGTTTAGATAGCTTGCTTTTTAAAAATATACCTGACAGAGAAAAGCCATGCCATTTCTGACCTACTTAGACCAGTTCGTCAAGATGTGATATAGGCATTATGTGTGTATCATAATGGTTCATATTACTATCATCCTCATTACAGTTCAGGCAGTTGTGGTGTTGTAGAAAAGACCTGGGATCTGGGATCTCAGGTCATTTCCACAGGTAGTTACTGAATGCCTGCTCTGGCTGGGCACCCTTCTGAGCCTTGGTATATGTCAGTGAATAAAACAAACTTAGGTTTCTGCCCTTGTGAAGCTTTCATTCTAGCAGAAGTTGGGGATACAGAAAAATTAATAATCAACAAAATGATTAAGTACATTATATACTATATGAGACTGTAATAATGGAGATGACAAAAGAGGAGATTGTCTTGGGTAAATGGACTTATCAATAGGGTAGTCAAAGCAATGATGCTGGAGAGCATGCCATGAAGACAAGACTGAAGCTGTTGGCTGTGTAGGTGTCTGTGTGAAGGAATAAGGAAACACATGTGTGTGCCATGGGATTCTGAACCCTCTTCCAAGGGATCTTCCCAACCCAGGGATTGAACCCATGTCTCCTAAGTCTCCTATATTGGCAGATGGGTTTTTTTTTTTTTTACCATTAGTGCCACCTGGGAAACCCAGTAAGGGAACAGTCAGAGCAAAAGCCCTGAGACAGGACAATGTTGAAACTGTCAAGGAAGAGCAGGAGTTGAGAATGGCTGCACTTGCCAAGAGGGTGGGAGAGCTATAGGATATGCAATCAGGGCGGGGACACAGAGAGATATAGACAGCCTTGACGGCCTTCATCCAACTTTTGACTTTTGCCCTGAAGGGAAATTGGGATTTGTTTCCAGAATGCAGTCAACTGGCTTCCATTTAAACTGGATCTGATTGTTAAAGAATTAAAGCTATCTTCAGTTTATATGGGTTCATATTTTCTTTTCTGTGTATGGTAATAGGAAAAAAAACATCAATTTCCAATGACCTTGCTCTTAAACAAAGGGGGCGAGTAAGGTGTATTACTTTTAACCAATAGAATTATTTTTAAGGAAAGCCTTAGAACATTTTTCATAAAAGGGGGCATACCAGGCCCACCACGTTTTCCCCGCAGCCATACACAGATTTAGTTTCTCTTCCCGGGTGTGAGTCATCTCAGAGACGACTTCTCTGGTGGTGAGAGGTGACACAGGAACGCCAGTCCTTGCTTCCACATGGGCAACTCCTATCCCATTTCTATTGTCAAGATTATAATTCTATTCTTTTGACCTCATCTCCCCATCCCCTTCAAACTCAGCACCAACCAGAGAAAGCCAACTTTGCTTTGGGACAATCACAGGAGAATCCCCCTTATCTGGTTAGCATAATTCCACCTTCTCCATGCCAACAACCTCCAATCAGGCAGAACTGAAGCCTTCTCTCTCTCTCTCTTTTGCTTTTTTTCATTATAAAGCCTTCGTACCCTACTTCTCTGTCTGCATCTGGGTCTCTGGCAAGGGCAAGCAATGATGCCTGATCTTGCTATTGGAAACTTTGACTAGATAGGCCATTTTCACTTGCATTTATCAGAATCTTCTCCTTCCCCCAGCAAACACGGAGGAAAAGATGGAGAAGGGCAGAGAGGAGAGAAAAACAGGAAAAACATAGCAGTTCCACTTCTGTAGTTTTTTCCAGTTGTGGATAGAGTGGCACCTCTGGCAGTCAGGGTCAGCAGACCTCTCCTCTTGTCTCCCAGAAGACTCTCGGTTGCATTTTAAATATTTATTTATTGGGCTGCGTTGGGTCTCAGCTGTGGCGCATAGGATCTCTCATTGTGTCATACAGGCTTCAGTGGTTGTGATCGTGGGCTTAGCTGTTTCACGGCATGTGAGATCTTAGTTCCCCAACTAAAGATCGAACTCATATGCCCCGCATTGCAAGGAGGATTCCTAACCACTGCAGCACCAGGTAAGTTCCTTAGTAGCCTTATAAAGCTTCAGTTTCTTGGTTAATTTGTGAGGGACATGGAGATGCTGGGTAGCTGTGTTAACTGCACCTGTTGAAAGACCACTGGGGCAGTTTGCACATCTCCATCTTCCACTGCATGAAGTCCCCTTGGCCCAGTGAGCCGTGCGTGCCCAGGGCATGAACTTCTAGCACAGCTTGCACACTGCTCTTTGCACCCCTTTCCTTCTCTCGCTCCTGAGGCTCCCTGGGGCTGGTGGTCTTCACAGCCCACCTAAGTGTGGTGAGTGAGACTCGGCCTCTCAAAATTCTTCTCCTTTATCACAACCTCCACTGCCCACTGAGCATCTCCACTAAGGTTTGAGCATCTCCACTGAGTCTTTGCCTTCAGGTCCCTTTAGGATGCTTCAGACAAGCCTGAAGAGATATTTGTGTATCAACCCAAAGGAAAATTTGCAGCAGTTTGCCATGGCCCCCTGCCAGTCCTGGTCATTCCCAGAGGGTGTGGCTGGGGTCCTGTCCTAGGCCAAATTCTGCTGGTCACAACTGTTACAAGCAGCCGTCCAACATGGACAGTTTCTTTGGACACACTCAAAGGATTTGGTTGAGTCTGGGGCACCACCGCTGCGGCTGGTGTGAGCAGAGGTGGGGGGGCGTCATGGAGATGTGCTGGGGGCTGTGCCCGGCTGTGGCACCTCACAGTTACTCTCCTTGGGGCGCAAGTGAGGTGGGGATGTGCTGAGGCTATCTTGAATATCCGGTGCAGGTGGGTGGGCTCAGGACACTGTCAGGGCTGGGAGCACAGAAGCCAAGGAGGTTCCAATCCTTTTACAGTTAGGATTGACTTTGCTGTTCTAGATGGAGGGCTCCCAGGGCTGCGTGGGTGCCTGCTATGTCGCTTCAGTCATGTCTGACTCTTTGTGACCCTGTAGACAGTAGCCGCTCCTCTGTCCATGGAATTCTCCAGGCAAGAATAAAACATTAATGTAACTGAGATATCAGCTGAGATTACATACCCACTTAGAGTCCGGATAAAATTGGCTCCAGAGCCAATTGTATACCCTAGGGAAAATCGAACATTCCAAGATTTCTTCACATCCAGAAGAAATATACTTCTCCTTATCTGTTCTGGCTCTGGTTTCTGGCTTCTGCCTCCTGCATCTGTTCCTCTGTTTCTGCTTTGTCATTAACTTGAAAGTCTAAAACAGCATCATTTTCTTGAGCACTTTTCCCACAAATTTATCTCATATGAGGAAGGCATGTACAGGGAAATTTGACTGGAGATTTGAGGGTATATGCTAGGAGCTTCCATGACTGCGACGCACAGTAAATAATTAAATATCAGATTAAGGAGATGTTAAGGATCACTTTGGCCATTTTTGCCAGTTTTATCTCTAAATTCTCATCTACCTGTACTCCTATTCTCACTTCTCCTTCCTATGATTTTCCCTACATTTAAATTCTTATTTCTTGGAGCTAAACTTTTTCTCCTCCATTCACTTTCTTCCTTGTAATATTCTGTATAAGAATGTAGAATATTATTTTAATAGTACAGAACATTATTATTCTTTATCAGAATATAGAATATATAAAGCTTCCAGACACATGTAAAGGCAAAGTTTTAAATCAGGAATCTCAGACATCTAGGGATTCCTCTTTCAGATTTTGTTTACATCAGCCCTAGAAAATTGTATGCAAACAGCTGCATGTATGTGTATCTGTTTCTTCCTGAGACAAGAATTATAGCTTTCACAGGATTCTCAAATGAGTCTGTGCTCCAAAGAATTTAAGAGCTATAGTTGTACAACTTTTTCCCCTTCTTTAACTATGTTTCTTAACTGCAGGAAATCAAAGCATACAATCCTGTAATGCACATGAGAATTAAGTCTCACTTAAACTATAAGATTGATGTACAACAATTTATGTTCATGAAAAAGATTAAATGGAACACAAATTCAATAAATTAGAAATGAATGTTCCTTCACTGAATGACTCACTTTAAGATTTATTTAAGTTATTATTTTATTTGTGCAAAAACATTTATGTATGGATTGTCTTCATCTGTTTTGGCTGCTTTAGTAAACTACTGTAGAGTAGGTAGCTTATAAACCACTGGAATTTATTTCCCAAAGTTCTGAAGACTGGGAAGTCCAAGATCAAGGAGCTGGCAGATTTGGTGTCCGGTGAAATTCTTAAGTATCCATCTTTTTGTTGTGTCCACATTGGCAGAGGGGCAAGTTGCTCTCTTGGGCATATTTCATAAGTGCACTAATCCCATTCATGAAGGCTTTGCCTATAGGACCCTAATTCCCTCCCAAAGCCCCATACTGAGAATTAAGCTTCAACAAGTTCATATGGAGGGGACAGAAATATTCAGTCTATAGCATGAATCAATACCTACTTATACTAAGTAAAGAGTTTGAAAAGAAAATAGAGTGGTAGAAACAGACATATATTTAACATGATGTACAAAGTATTCACATTATTTAATACCTATGAGAAAGCAGTATCCAGAGCACAGAACTGAGCATTTGCAGATGTGAGTTGTTGTGACCTTGGGTAAGTTGCTTTAACTCTCTGAGTCTGGGACCACTCATCCAAGTACTGAGAAAACACAAGGAAATTCATGGTACTGATGATGAAGCTCTGAAATAAGAATGAAAGTCAACAGGAGGACTTCCTTGGTGGTCCAGTGGTTAAGAATCCACCTGCCAATTCAGGGTCCACGGGTTCAAACCCTGGTCCAGGAAGATTCCATTTGCTTCAGGACAGCTCAGCCTTGCACCGCAACTGCTGAGCACACATGCCCCACAGTCCACGCTTTGCAACAAGAGAAGCCGCCGCAATGAGAAGCCCAAGCACTGCAGCTAGAGAGTAGCTGCATTCCTGCTTTCTGCAACTAGAGAAAGCCTTTGTGCAGCAACGGAGACCAGCACAGCCAAAAATAAATAAATTTAAAAAAAAAAAAAAAGAAAACTAGCAGGGACATTGATTTTATTTACACAGGACTTTTAAAAACTAATGGAGGAGGTGGTACATATGATCACCTGCAAAAGAGAGTGTACTCTGAGGTCTAGTGCCGGGCACCCAGGGCCTCTTCATGAATTCCTGCTGTGGTTGGTCCATCATCTCAGTGTGGTATTCCACAATTCTCCTGGGCACAGGCTTCCCTGCAGAAATTGTGAGGCCCTTCTGAGATTGAATTTTATTTCAGGTAAACCTCTTATCCAGGATATTATGAACATGCATTAGCAGTTAAGAACAATGAGTGACTCACAGTGTTTAGGGCTTCCATGGCGGTTCAGACGCTAAAGAATCTGCCTGCAATGCAGGAGACTGGGTTTTGATCCCTGGGTCAGGAAGATCCCCTGCAGAAAGAAGTAGTAATCCACTCCAGTTTTCTTGCCTGGAGAATATCATGGACAGAGGAGCCTGGTGGGCTACAGTCCATGGTGTCCCAAGAGTGGGACATGACTGAGCGACTAACAGCATGTTACTTTAAGGAAAAATAGTCATAGATACTGACTGTCATTTCATCAGAAGAGAAATTGTTCTTCATTTCCTGACATTCAACAATGTTCACTGATAATATTATGACACTCATAGTATTAACAGCAATCTCCACTTTCTTTTTTCGCTGAACAGTTTTAGAAAATTATTATTAGCTGAGGGCTGTATCAAACAGGAAAAAAAAAATACCTTTTTTCCTTGGGACCTGCTGATTATTACAGAGATTGCGTTGGTAGCATTGTACCCTGGCTAAGCTGTTGCTGAGGGCTGGAAGGAGTAATACCTAGGGGAATGCTACACAAAGGGTAGGCTTTCTCAGGGTTAAACAGTGAAGCTGAATGTGATTTAGGGATTTTATTTGGATGTAGCCTTGGACAGAGAGGCATGCCACTCCATAGGGCTGGCTTTCTCCCTAAATACACCAGGTTAGATATCTGTGGAAGCATAAAATACAGATTGGAAGTTTACATGGTGTACACAAATATGATTCCCAATGATTTGAAAGAATTAACCTATTGATCTCTTTTGCCCACCTGTGACACTTGGAGAAGAAGCTACTGTAAAAGTGTTATTATGAATGGGCTGATGTGAATACTTTATTGCTCTGTGGGACTTGATGGTCCAGTGGTTAAGACTCTGCACCTCCACTGCATGGGGTATGAGTTTGATCCCTGTTTGGGAACTAAGATCCCTCATGCCACTTGGCATAGCCAAAATATGTTTAAAAAAATTAAAAATAGCATTCTCTTTGAAAGACCTAATTTACAAGGTTAGGAGCATGAGTATAGAGAGAGGCCAGTATACCACAGGTCTAAATATTTAAAGGTCGTCAATAAACTAGCAACAATTAAATAAAATATGTTTTACCTCCCACTTCCACAGATGTAGTTTTATAGCATCATCAAAGATCAGGTTCAGACTTAGAATTATCAAATACCTTGGTGTTATTCAACTACACTTCACGTTTCCTTCCCACCCCAGCTCCACCATACTCCACCCCACCATGTGAAGAACCTTGTCTGCATGTGTGGGGATCCTCCAGCCCTCCTGTCAAAGCCCTATTTAAACTTTAATACAAACAGCCAGCTTACCATTGGTGGGGTCCGCTTTTGGGAGAATAGATCCAGAAAAGATGCACAGAGCCTGGGCCTATGGGCAGGACTTCTTGGGTCTTGTGACCTGGAACACGGACCTGAGGTCCTACTTTGTGGGAAGCGGCACCAGTAGAGGAGAGTCAGAGATCAAACAGAATGAGGCTCAACTGTGGAGTCTGCTGCGTCTAGGCTCCATGACACTGGACAATTTTCTTTAGTCCTTCCATACTTCATTTTCCTCATCTACAAAGTGATAGAGGTGTTAACACAACCGTAGTGTTGTGGTGGGTATTAAAAGATGCGTGTCGTAGAGTAGCATCCCATAAATAGTAGCTAATAATTAATCATCATCATTAAAATATGTGCCACATCCACTGTTAAACACAGGTGAATTCGATAAGGAGCAAGACAAGGTTTCTTGAGGAATTCCTAAGACCCAAGAAAATTATGGAAGTCAGATGGGACTTCCATTTATTAATATAATAATTAATATAAACTGACAAGTATCCGTCACTGACCAAAGCCAATCTCTTCCTCTAGGTAGTGGGGAGAAGGAGGGGCAGACACTCTGTGGGGAGACAGAACCACAAACAGATCAACGCGGCAACAGAAATACCGAGCGAGCCTAAGGAACGAAAGATGCTTCAGGAGAGTGAGTGCCTAGAGGAAGACCTCAGATTAGTCTGAGTGTTAGCAAAGAATTCTTACAGTTGAGATTTTTGAGCCACACCATACAGAATGTGTACTAAAAAAGGATACCATGATAAAGCCCTGGAATGTGTAGAAAGCAAGATTGTTTGGAGACCTGAATGTGGTTCCATGGTTCATTAAGGGCTGAATCTCCTGGTATGTGTGGGGGAGGGCAAGAAATGAGGGGGGAAGGCCAGGCTGCTACAGATTACAGGGGTCCTGTATTCAATGCTGGCAAGTTTAGATTTGATTCTGTGTGCCATGAAAAGAGTTTTCAGTCATGGAAAGACATGGTCATATGTGTGCTCTGGAAAAGTCACTCATACATATATGCTCAATTGTGTCTGACTCTTTTGTGACCCCACGGACTGTAGCCTGCCAGGTTCCTATGTCCACGGAATTCTCCAGGCAAGAATACTGAAGGTGGTTGCCATTTCTTTCTCCAGTGGAGCTTCCCAACCCAGGTATTGAACCCGCATCTCTTGTGTCTCTTGCATCTCCTTCATTGGCAGGTGGATTCTTTAGCACTAGTACCACCTGGGAAGCCCACTGATACTTACGTAGAACAGAAAACAAAACAAAACAAAACAGAGAAATTGGGAGCAAGAAAATTAGCAGGAGGCTGCTGCTATAGGGCATGAATAGATGAACATAGGAAGTGTTTTAAAGATATGAAGGAGGTGCAATTAGCAAGATCGGATTTAAGGACTAAAAGTAGAGCCAGAATCAGAGGTGACTGAAAAGTGCTGGCTTGGGTGATGGAGTGGGTCACACACTATGTATTAAAAATGAACAACATTGACAGAGAAGAAGAAGATGTAAAGATCAGTGCAATCCTTAGATTTTCAGGGACTTAGTCTCTTCTAGGGCACAAATGTAGAAAAGCAAGCAGGGATGCAAAACCTATTTCTCAGAGAGACAGTATTTTTTTTTAAATTTTAATTGGAGGATGATTACTTTACGATCTTGTGTTGGTTTCTGCTGTATAACATGAACCAGCCACAAGCATACATGTGTTTCCTCCCAGGGATACAGAAATCTTTGATATGAACTTGTCCTGTGTTTTCTCTTTATACAGACTTCATTGGTGGCTAGAAGATTAACAGATCCATACATTTGCCCTCAGATAGGAGCTTAGTCTGGATTTTCCAGATGGCTCTACTGGCAAAGAAACTGCCTGCCAATGCAGGAGACGTAAAAGATGTAGGTTTGATACTTGGGTCTGGAAGATCCCCTGGAGGAGGACATGGCAACCCACTCCAGTATTCTTGCCTGGAGAATCCCACGGACAGAGGGCTACAGTCCGTGGGGTCACAAGGAGTTGAACACAGCTGAAGTGACTTAGCATGCACACACAGGAGCTTAGTCTAGGTATTCATATCTAAAATAATGAGAAGCCTGGGATGGTGGATAGTCTTTGAAACTGTGCGTTTGCTGGATTCCTATGTAGTAAGCCTAGTACAGTGTCTAGGCTTTCTAAGTAGCAGAAACATTGCAAATCAATAAAACACTGGTAGAGACAGAGTAGTAAGGGGCATAAATGGAGCTTTTTTGTGGGGAAGACTATGGGTGACAAAGAAGAGAGTTCGTATTTACTTAAGTAGGTGTCAAAATTAGAGTTGTTCATTGCAAACAACTGTATCCATTCTGGTTAGTGGAATCAGAAAAAGGAATTATTAAAGAGCATTAGATCTTTTTCAGAATTTCCAAGAAGTAAGAGAGACACATATTGAGTCCCGGAGTTAAAATCAATGTCCAACCTCCCTTAGGGTACCTTGACACAATGCCTGAGATGTCCAAGGTTGGACAGCAGAAGCATGGCCATTGCCATCCATAAAGAATTGGACTCATCCAACATCGTGCCTTCCTGAACTTCAGTGCCCCAGACACGTGGCTTCCTTCGATTGCTTGCTGTGGCTGCGAAGTCGCTTCAGTTGTGCCTGACTCTTTGCGGTTGTTTAGTTCTCCATAAGAATCTTGCACAAGTGAATCTTTAGAGTAGAGTCTAAATCAGAATTTTTTTAGCTTCTTCCTTAGGGAAGGCTGGATTCATAATCTGGAAAACACTAGAAGATGGTTTTCAAAGGTAGTGGGTAGGCTTAAATGAAAACATCGCCCTAACCTAGGTAGGGCGTAAAGTAGTGAGAAGTGAGTAAAGTCATATGATGCAAGTAGCATTTTAAAAAGACTCATTCACTTGGTTTTATTTTTTTGATAATATAGTGACGATAATAAAGGTTCATCTGAATCTTTGGCAAAAGGAAAGTGATTAAACCTAGAAATTTGGGCTCCTTTGAGTTGGGTGGCAATATAGCTGCAAACAAGGGCTTTGGAGTCAGAAAGAGTGGGAATTCAAACTTTCACCGCACCAATTAGACATTGGGTCATCTTAGTTGATTTCCTTATCCTCATCTTTTTCGTCTGTATAATGGGGCCAATAATAAAAGCCTCTGCAGTGTTGCTGTGAAGACTAAGTGAAATAATGCATGCAGAGTGCCAAGGAGAGAATTACCAGGAGGCAGAACCTCTGATTGCTTATTCAGGACTCTGTACCTCTGAATTAGCACCAGAATTGTTTCCTATTATTATGAACGTCAAAAACCCCATTCTCCTCTGCTTACCACCCCCCCCACCTCCTCCCCCCTCACCTTCCTTTCTGCTTCTTGTCTCTAAGGGCAGTAAACCATATATGGGAGCCTAATTAAGCATGCATAGTTCCTGTCTGTCTTATCTTAATCCTGCCAGTAATAGAACAATAATTGTTCAGAGAAACTACAAGGGAAATTGTGAGTGCGAAGAGCAGACAGTGCTCCAATTGATCTCAATTACTGTCATGAAATTGAGTCTTCTGTCGACATCTAAATTTAATGCCTCTTTTTCCCTGAGGATCTGTCCTTCATTGTTGCTTCTTATTGTATCTGTGGTTGGCCTGTCACCATCTGCATCGCACTCCTCATCAGAATGATGGAATTGTTTTCATTCGCCTCGTACGGCCTCTCAATGCTGTTTGTTTCCTAGATCCATGCTCTAGTCTTCTGACATTCACATCCGAATCTTCTCATTTTCTCTCGCTCAGCATCCAGGGAAGAGCTATGTTGTATTTTGGTATCCAAAGAATTGATTTCCATTTATGAGCAAGAAGACAATTTTTCAAAACCTAAACAAGACGAGTGTAGGCTTTGCCCAAAGGATGAAAACATATTCTAAAGTAAATTATTTCCCTCTTTATTTGGGTGCAATTAGGAAAGTTAATGATGGGTAATTTTCAGCATACATATGCTTTCACTTTGCTGATTTATAAGGAGGCATAACCATAATTAGGTGTGCATATGCATGCTCACAGTTTAATGGGCCCTGCATTCCTGGTAATTAGATGGCTCAGCATGTCGCTGATGTGCCATTTTTCAGGCTAAGATATAGAAAGCTTTTCAGATTGACTGTCCCCAGGAAATAACATGGAAATGCAAGGTATGTAGTTATATGAGAAATAACAGCATCTTAAGATACATTCACCATCTGTTTTTCTTCTTAAATAGATTCAATAGATTTAGAAAGTGTGTTTCCCTAAAGCAGGGGTTCTTTTTTATTTAAGTTGTAAAGTTCTCTGTATTTAGAAATCAACAGATTTATAGTATTTTAGAACTTGAACATAAGACAGTATCCAGTTTAGATGAGGTTTTATAGATGAGATTATTCAGGCTCAGTGAACTGAAGTGTTTTAGCAAGGTTATATAGTGATTAAGAAATCTATCGTTGGTTTGCCAGAAATTGAAAGGAAGATATTTTCTTTGATTGTCAATACAGCATCTTCATCTCTCTGGAATCCCAGCTTTCATGCCAGCAGGATCAGCTATGTAATTTGAGGAACCCCGTACAAAATAAAATTCAGGGTCCCTTGTTCTAAAATTACAAAGAAGGGAAAGATAGTGACAATAAGCATTAAGTCAAGCACAGAGGAAGCATGAGGCTCTGTGTGGCTAGAGGTAACATATGCATGAAGTTGGTCCTGAGTGCCAGAACAGCATTGGATGACCCAGAATGGGCCACAGAGAAGTCATGAGCAAGATGATATGGCAGTCAGATGTGTGGAGAACTAACTGTGAACAGTATTCCCATGAACACTGGCCATAGGGCAAGAACGATCAATATCATCTTTTAGGAAGTTTGCATAATAATTTTTTTTGCAAGTATAAAACATTTATTTCACTGTTTCTGCAGGTCATACTTAATGCATTATGGTAAATAAATAGAATCTTCTTTTGGGATGAAATGTGTCATGTTCATTTCTTGATGCTTTTGCACTTTATATATCCTTCTCAAATAGAATATTTCTATTAGAATGATTGTCATTTCACATTTGTAGAATATAAATAAGCATAAGGAACCATTTTCCTATGGATATATTTGAACTGACCAATAATCATAATTATTATTCATGCAATTCATACTTACTGAGCAGTATTATCAGCTGTTTTCCTTTAATTTATAACATATAAAATGTTTAATAGCACATAACTCTGCTTTCTCACAAAGGACTTTCTTCACATGAGGTGGTAGTAGTATAGTTATGTTTCAAAATTCATATTAGTGACAGATATTATTATTACATGATAATTTTTGAACTACTCAAATGCTAAAAAGAGGGCATTTCTGATTAATCAGCATCCGATGATATGTAAGTTATGCTTGAAACAGAGCAAAATTATTCTGTCATGTGGGAGCTTAGCTCCCCAACCAGGGATTGAACCCTTGCCCTCTGCATTGGAAGCACAGCCTCTTAACCACCAGACTGCCAGGGAAGTCCTTATTCCAGCTTTTTAAAATTGAAGTATAATTGACTCATAATATGGGATTAGTTTCAGGAGTACAACATAGGGATTAAGTACTTCTGCAGATTATGCTCCATTATAAATTATCAAAGATGATGGCTATAAAAAGTATTTCAACTTTCTACTTCTTGGAAATTCCATATATACATATGTGTATGTATATATATATATACATATATATGAAAGATGCAAACAAGTAACCCAAGAAGTCATACAATATTTTAGGAGGACTCATTTATAATAAAGATAATAGTCATTAATTATGGGGGGATCCACCACATTCCAGGCACTCTGTTAGGTGAATGATGAAGAAAATAATGATCCTTTCTCTTGAGGCACTTTCTGCTAAAAAGGAAAGAAAATCTTATAAAATTACTTTCCTAAAAATTAGAAAGCTCTGAGAGGCTTAAATAATAATTCCAGAGCTCAGAAAAAATGGAGACAGACTAAAATGTAAGAGAGAGAACTTTGATTTATTGTTCCTCTATTATGCCAAACTATACCCGTGAAAATAGTCCTGTGAAATTTGTTATTATCCTGTTTAGTTAGGTGAGATCAGAAACTAAGTAAAATTATTTGCTCGTGTCCACAGACATCAGAACGAATGGCTTGGGAATGAGATCGGAAGTACTGATATGAATGAATCCATTGGCCAGTGGTTCTCAAATGTGGTTCCTGGACCAACAGCATCAGCATCGCCTGGCAACTTCTAGACCTGCAAATTCTTAAGCACTCCCGGACCTACTGTATCTGAATTTCTGGGATTGGGCCCCAACCATCTGTTTAAGAAGCCCTTCAGGGGATTCTGATATACTACTAGTGTTGAGATCTACTCCATTAGGCAATGGATGCTCCCTTGCCTTGTGCTACCTTCAACACTTATTGAGTACCTTATGAGTCAGATATTCTGCTAGATCTTTTATGTATTTTAACTGTTTAATCATTGTAATGCTCTAGCAAAGCCGAGATTATGCTTAATTCTTGTAGATAATGAAACTAAGGATCACATGGACTAAGTAATTGAAGTAATTACACACTTGTTTTTGTCTGTCCCACTAGAAAAGGAGTTTTTTTTGACAAGGGAATCCTTTGCTGCCGGATTCATCATTGCACACTTGGGGTCTGCACATGGCTCAAAGGTGCTACGTACTCAACAAGTGCCTAGGAAATGAATGGATGAGTAAGTGCAGAAACTTGTCTCAGGGCAGACACACAGGAAAAGCCAGGATTTAAGACTCAATCTATTTGTCTCTGAAGCCCAATTTCTTTGACAACAGAACTTGAGAAATGCTTTATGAAAATGTTAGCACTTCAGTTTCCTATTAGCTTTCTCTCATCCACATACAGAGATGAATTTTTCCAGGATTTATGGAGAAATAAGGCCCTGGGCCTAGGCTGTGCCAGTGACTGGCATTCAACCACATCCGGGCATGGCTGCTGCCTTGCTGGAGTTGAGTCGTTTGTTTCTTCAAATTTGATTTGGGGCACTTATCATGTACCTTGACACCGAATTGCATTCTAGAGATAAAGTTCTAAGAACAACATGAGTTGTACCAGTCATTTTGCAGAGCAGAAGGGCTTTGGGGTTGTCTAAGGGCATCATAGAGTCTGGGGAGGAAGGGATGGGCCAGATTCCTTGGTGCTGATTCTTAACCTGACCTCTTGATTCATGCTTCAATCCTAATGAGAAAAGCTGTAGTTTGCCTGGAGTGGGGATTGGATATTCTGAATTAAAGCAATGCCTCTTCTATGCCTCTGGTGATGAATTTCAATACAGAGAGTGAGAAAGGAGCATTTCCCCCTCTTTAGCGTGAAACACAATAGGAGTAGCCTCTCTTTAGTGATACTGTTGGAGTGAGAGGAGAGATGGAAATGGGACTTTTTAAAGTAGTAGATAGCTATTTTTTTGGGGGGGGGGGATGTTTCCCAGGTGGCTCAGCAGTAAAGAATCTGCCTGCAGTGCAGGAGACATGGGTTCGAACCCTGGATCGGGAAGATCCCCTAGAGAAGGGTGTGGCAACCCAATCCAGTATTCTTGCCTAGAGGATCTCATGGACAGAGGAGCCTGGTGGGCTACAGTCCAAAGGGTTGCAAAGAGTCAGACACAACCGAAGCAACTTTGCATGCACGCACGCGTAGCTTTTGAGCATATAAATAATTGTCTCCTTGACATGACCTCTCACTAGTCTGCACATGACCTCCAGGGAGACCACAGTAATAGTTCACAAGCTCCATGTATCCTCACTGATGCCATTATTATGAGTGATCCACTTGTTCCTTCACTGCTGCAAACAAGTCTCAGCACAAAAACATTCTCATTTAAAAAGCAGCCCTCCGGGGGCTGGTGTTGGACAGGCAGGCCTGGCGTGCTGCCGCTCATGGGGTCGTAAAGAGTCGGACACGACTGAGCAACAGAACTGAACTGAGCATTATTATTTAGTGTTAGGTATGAAAATGATAATTCTGGTTATGTTCTGAAAAAGGCTTCTTAGCTAACTGATACATATTAAAACACTGATATATGAAATGATTTATTATCTGGGATCTACTGTAAAACAGCAAGTGAGGGGAAATGAATGACATTGCAGATGGAACAGAATTGGCCATGGGTTGGTAGCTGTGGGGCTGAGGGTGGTTAAATGGGTGTTCATTATACATCTCTATTCTGTACATGTTCAAAATTCTCAGTAATAAAAAAATAAAAAACCAAAAAAAAAGCAGCCTTTACCTCTATCACACAGCATATCCTTTCTCTGATTTATTTATCCTCTTTGCATTGATCACCATTTAGCATATGGAATGGGATTCCTTGGTGGCTCAGACAGTAAAAAATCTGCCTGCCAATGTGGCAGACCTGAGTTCAATCCCTGGGTTGGGAAGATCCCCTGGAGAAGGGCATGGCAACCCATTCCAGTACTCTTGCCTGGAGAATCCCATGGACAGAGGAGCCTGGTGGGCTACAGTTCATGGGGTTGCAAAGAGTCGGACACCACTGAGCGACTAACACACACACAGCATATTGAGTATAGATTTGCCTACTGATTTATTGCCTATCTCTTGCCATGTAAGATCCATGAGAACAATAACTTCTTGTTTTGTTCACCGTTATACAGTGGATTGAACAGAAAATGCCCCAGAGAAGGTGTCTAACAAATATTTGATGAATGAATTGATGGTCCCTGTGTCTTGAGGGAACGGATACTAGCAAAAGTGTTAGCATCAAGGAGATGTAAAAACGTGGTGTGTGGGACTTCCCTGGTGGCCACAAGGTTGAGACTTCACCCTCCAGTGCAGGGTGTGAGAGTTCGATTCCTGGTCTGGGAACTAAGATTCCACATTCCTTGTGGCCAAAAAACCAAAACAGGAAACAGAGACAATATTGTAACAAATTCAATAATGACTTTAGAAATGGTCCACATTAAAAAAAAAATCCTTAACAAACAAACCAAAAAAAGCATGGTACAGAGGTTCATGATTATGAGTGACTCTTCTATTTGCCTTTAGAAACGATTGTCGGAAGCCTGAAACAGGTGTTGGAGTCCTCCATTGTGGAGGTAATCAGTGGGCTGGCGTGATTTCAGTAATTACATTTAAGTGTGATTTCCTGTATGTATTTATATGGTGAGACTTGGCAAAATTTCAGTGTTAAGTCCTCCCCATGATTATGTGCATCAGTGACCAATGATGTCCCTTGAATTAGGGTCATTGATGCATGCTTGGGAAGAGGGCTGTGCCGTGTGACACGGAGCTGAGTCTGAGTTTTCCAGGTATCCTTGATTGTCGGAAGACCTTGAATATTCAAACTCCTAGGATTTTAACTCACCTTTTGCATTTTACATTAACTGAATGCACAATAACAATTTGACTATGCAGAAAGTCTCATCTAGAAACCCAGCGATGCTTTTCTGATGCACAAATTTGTCCTGGGTGTGGCTTGTCACCCTGATGGAGAAACTGGTACTTCATCATCTACTTTCTTTTTGCCTAGTGGATGCAATTCACACTGCCTCAGGTTACCTCTGTATCCTGATACAGTGCATAGAGCCCTTTAATGCCCCATGGCAGAGCTAAAGCAAAGCTGTAGCTTAATTTAAAGATGTTATTGAAGGTTCTGTGGTAGCAGAAGGGAAATTCAACAGGGAAAGTAACTTACATTTGCTGCAAGATGGGGTTCTTCTCAGCAGCTACAGACCAAGACTTTCCCATGACATAAAATTAGCTCTCTGCCTTGAATAGCCCTAAAAATGCTCCATTTATATACAGGGTTGCTGTCAATCACTGTTTCATGCCCACTGGTGATACCTCTTCTCAGAATCATTTACATTGAAAAAGTCAAATTCCTTCCAGGCAAATTCTGACCTTGTGATGACCTTATATATCACCACTAATAATGAAGTTTATTATCATACTATTGTCCAAATCAGTCTGGTTGTCAAGATGATCATTAATGAACACTGATTAATAAGCTATGTCAAACTGTTGACATCAATAAGCGTTGAGTAAGCTGTATATCAGACATTAGCCAAGGTCGAATTTAGCTAAACCTGATCCACTTCCTTTTTAGTTTCTCTTGTTCCACTGTCTTTTCCTCCATATTTTTATCCCTCACACAGATCCTGAAGAAGTACTTCCCATTACTACTGAATATTTCCTTATTTGTTTCTGTGTTTTTCATTTTTAATTTCTTTTTTATATCTCATTACACAAGGGATATTTGTTCACTGCAGAAAAGTCAGAAGACAAATGTACAAACTAAAAGTGCAGATAACATCACCAAACAATGGCCACTGCCAAAATAATCATTGCTCTCTCTGTTTGTATGCCTTTATACATGTATTTTAAACAGCTTATATTTCAGTAGTATTTTGCTTTCCATAGTGTGACATGACTTATACATGTACAACATAATGTTTAAAAGCGTCTCAGAATTTCCATGAACAGATACGGCAAAAATTATTTAATCAGTCTGTCGTAGGAAGGTATGTGAAGCTTTACAGTGAGTCACTATTACCTGAGGACTGCCATGAACACCCTTTAGCTACATATTTCTGTGTATCCAGACTATTTTTTAAGATGAATTTCTTAGGAACTGTTGGACTACATTATCTGGAAAATTAAAACTTTTATACTATATAACATCAAACTGACTTCCAGAAACACTGACAATTCATGCCAACCAGAAACGTATGAGTAGCTATGATCCCATACTTGTACCAACACTAGCTCTTTTTTCTCCTGCTTCTCCTCTACTTCCTCCATCACTCCTTCTCCTCTTCCTCCTTCTTTTCTTCTGTGATATTTAAGAATTGAAAGGTTAAACATGATTTTTCACTTGTTTGCATTTGTTTTTCTATTAAGATTGAACATTTAAAACTATATACTAGTCATTTGTGCTTTTATTTGTTTGGTTAAATCCTTCATCTAGTTTCCAAATGAGCATTTTCTCTTTTTCTGTTCTTGGCCACACCATGTGGCATGTGGGATCCTTAATTCACAGGCCAGGGATCGAACTTGAACACCAGGGAAGTCGTTCTTATTACTGAACTCCCCTACATCAGGTCTGAGACGGAAAAGACTGTTTCAGTTGTGGAACATGAAATTAGTCAAACATCAATTTTACGAGAAAGGGGTCTTTTTTAAAGTATGTTTCGCTGCCTTCATGTTTGCTGAAATGCTCTGTCCACCTGGTGGGCTGTCTCCTGATGCTTCACCCTTAGCTGAATCTTCCCAATCCTTTTTTAATATCTAGATCAATATTTATTAAGGGCGACTTCAGTCCTGGAACACTTGCTCTTTACAGAATTCAGTGAAACTCAGCGAAAAATGGCTTATATTTTTTCTTGAATGGGTCTTATGAAAAATTGCTTTGTCTGTTTTTTCTTTTCATTTGTTTTTTTTTCAGCTAGATTATAGTTGCTTCAAGAATAAGGAGCAATCCCTGTTTCCAAAGAACTTAGGTCCAATTTGGCCCAATGGCAAAATAAAGGTGTTGGATGAGGTGAGTCCTTTCTCTGGGACAGACACTGAGTCTCACTTTTTAAAAACTTCTTAGCAATCATATAAGATGCTTTATGATTATTGTCCCAGTTTTTCTAACATGGAAATTATGGTTCAGAGAGGTGAAATAACTTGCCCAGGATCACCAGCTAGTCAATGATGGGGAAACCATTTAAGTGTTTTTTTCTACTTTTTAATACACTAGGTAGTTGTCATTTTTTTTAAGTTTATTTTTATTTATTTATTTATTTGGCTATACAGGATCTTAATTGTGACATGTGGGATCAAGTTCCCCAACCAGGAATGGAACCAGGGCCCCCTGTATTGAAAGTATGGGGTCTTAACTGCTGAACCACCAGGGAAGTCCCTATCACTGTCTTCCCAACGCCTCAGTGTGGGGCTTCATCTAGGCAGCTAAGTACGTGCTTGACAACTGCACTTGTTATTTCTCAAGGAGTAGCAAAATATTGTGAGATCAAGTGTTTTGCCTGTTTCTGGCTCCTTCTGATTCCAATATAACATTTTGACTTTTATTTCGATGAATAATGCTGGTGAGTATACAGATAACTTCAAAGCTGTAATTCATATCAGCCTTTCCTCCTCCTCAGAGGCCACTAAAAACTGCTGGCTGCTAGCCACATCAGTTGTCTTCTAAGGCTAGAAATTATATGACCATTTTCTACAAAAACATACACAGATGCCCAACCAAAAGAGGTTGTTATATCCAATTTTCTAAAACTGCAGCAAAAAATGTGAAGTTTCTCCTTTTCGATACCACATTGTTTATTTTTTCTTTCTTTTTTTGCTGTGTTCTTTTTTTTTGTTTTTAGTGTCATTTCAGCTCAGAGAAACTGGTTATCTTCTCACAATAGATTCTCTCTGGTGGTAAAATGTTCTGCTCACCAGGTGTTGATGAGCTGGTTGTTATCTTTATTATAGAAATAATAAAAGAACAGTGCAATGAAATAGCGCATAATAGGCTGAGTGATTTGAAAGCAGAATTTTGAATGCTGCATCAGCATTGGGTCATGAGTTCTGGGAGGTGTGATAATATCAGTTATCCTCTACATCACAGGATTTATCTTATTTCCTTACATCATTTAAGTATTTCATTATACATACACACACCTAAAGTGAAGTGAAAGTCTGTTGGTCATATTGGACTCTTTGCTTTCCAGGCAAGAATACAGGAGTGGGTAGCCATTCCCTTCTCCAGGGCATCTTCCTGACCCAGGGGTCGAACCCAGGTCTCCCACAGTGCAGGGAGATTCTTTACCCTCTGAGCCACCAGGCAAGCCCACTCACACCTGATCCTCATACATATATGTAACAGAGCTTCCCTTACAGACATTGAACATATTATTTACATATATACATCTACCCTGATAGCTAGTTGGTAAAGAATCCATCTGCAATGCAGGAGACCTCAGTTCAATTCCTGAGTCTGGAAGATCCCCTGGAGAATGGAAAGGCTACCCACTCTGGTATTCTGGCCTGGAGAATTCCATGGACTATAGAGTTGGACATGACTGAGTGAGTTTCACTTTTACTTTTCACTTTCAAAATGAAATTATTTTATGTAGGTGTTTTACATATAATTATTTTTACTTTATTTATTAAATGTATACTTATGTATTAATATATGTATTATGTGTGTTTGAATATTTTATTATACATCTAGTTTAGAATTATTTAATGTGTTTATGTACATAAAATATATTCTGTCTGCATTTTTATGAATAATTGTTTACATATTTATTGAGTATATATCTTATGTATTTATGTATTATTTATATAGCTCTGTATAATAAACAGTTATTATTTATGCATGTTTTTAATGTATTTTTTGTGTATTCACTTTTCTGTATATTAAAGATATCTTTCTATCTCTGTGGATACTGAGTATTTCTTCTCAGCATTCTCTTATACTACCAGACTAAAAGTTATTTGAAAGTAGAGACTACAGAAGATTTAGTTGACATATATAGTTAGGTATTTGCCTGTAAAAATAAGTGAATTTTTTTCCTTTCTTTTTTTGGGGGGAGCAGGTCACACCACATGGCTTGCAGGATGTTAGTTTTCTGACAGGACCTCTGCAGTGGAGACATGGAGTCCTAACCACTGGACTACCAGGAAATTCCCAGTGAGTGAATTAATAAATAAGTACCCTTTGACTCCTTTCTCTGCTTCACTCTCTCTATTAATCAATTGCAGAATTTTGCTCTTTCCATCTTTTTTGAGTGGTTTTCTTTCCTCTCTCAGCACCATGATGAAAATTATGGAACACATCTTTTCTCAGTAAGAAATCCCATCAATTTCAAAATCTCTTCATCTTATTTCAGGCCTTTGCTCATATAAGTTAAAAGTTGTCTTACTTACAAAGCCTGTATTTATCAGGTAATTTTTTTAACGCCTCTCATTAGTCTCTGAACTAAACATCTCAAGTCCCCCTCTGCCCCTCCTGGGCAGCTAAGACTTGCCATGACCTGGCTTTTCCTAAACTCATCACTGGGAACCTCCTCTTCTCAGTCCAGAATTTCTCATACTCAGATCCCACTAGGTCTTGCACCAAAGATCCAACAGTCAAATAAATATGAGAAACACTGGATTCTGATACTTTATGTAAAAACTTTATGTTGTAGGAATTCTCTGAACTTTACTCTGCAATTTTATATAGTACATTTAGGGAATAATCCCTCTAGTGCTCTGCCTTGGATATTCTTTCTCTTTTCCATCTACTTGGACAAATTTCATGAGTATTTAAGAGTTTCAAAAATTGTTACAGTTTCATTTGTGATTACATCAAAACAGCGAACATGTCTATTTAACTGAACCTAGAAAAAGTGGAATGTGATAGCAATTTGAGGATTTCGGTGGAGAAGGAATAGGTTCTAGTGAAAGAAGAGAGAATTAGTCAAATAATAGGAAAGTACAATGTCATAGGGGCTTACGGGAGTGAAATCTGGTGACAAAGTTTGATGGTGCTAACTTTGACACAGAAGCAGGTAATGATGGAGACCAGGAAAGGCAAAAGATCATCAGCTGATGATGACCACCTTATTAGGATAAAGAGGGTAGAAGTTTAAATGGAGGAAACTAACAAAGTGGAGACAGATGGCAGTAAGCCAAAGCCTACTACACGTGCTTCAGAAAAATGATAGTAAACTGTCAGTGAAGTGGATGAAGTTTTTTTTTTAAGATTTTTTAAAAAATATATGTATTCATTTATGGCTGTGATGAGTCTTATTCGCCTTGCACAGGCTTTCTCTATTTGGTCGAGCAGCGTGCCTTATTTGCATTTCGATGACTTGCCCCGGTTTCTCACTGCGGTGGCTTCTCTTGCTGAGGTGCACAGGTTCTAGGTGCGGGGCTTCAGTAATTGTGCTGCAAGGGCTTAGCTGCTCTGTGGCATGTGGGGTTTTCCTGGACCAGGGATCGAACCTGGGTTCCCACACTGGCAGGCATATGCTCAACCACTGGACCACCAGAAAAGTCCCACGGATGCAGCGTTAAGGAGAACAGAGTCAAGGAAGGGATTTTTATTGAACTATTGCCATTTGCAACAACAGTATCTTATTAGGTGAAGCAAGTCAAATACAAGTAATATATGATGTCACTTACATGTAGATGTGTGTGTGTGTGCGTGTGTGTGTGCGTGTGTGTGCGCGTGTGTGTGTGCTCAGTTGTGTTCAGCTCTTTGCAATCCATGGACTGTAGCCTGCCAGGCTCCTCTGTTCATGGAATTTTCCAGGCAAGAATACCAGAGTGGGTTGCCATTTCTTCCTCCAGGGGATCTTCCTAACCCAGGAATCCAAACCATATTTCTTGCATCTCCTGCACTGGCAGGCAGATTCTTTACCACTGAGCCACCTGGGAAGCCCCTAAAAGCTAATGCAAATGAATCTATATGCAAACAGATTTATATACAGAAACAGACTATAGTCTATAGAAACAGACTCATAGACATAGAAAACAAACTTACCAAAGGGGAAAGAAGTAGGGATAAATTAGTAGTATATGATTAACAGATATGCATTACTATACATAAAATAAATAAGCAACAAGGATTTACTGTATAACAAAAGAAAATCTATTCAATATCTTATAATAACCTATAATGCAAATTATTTTTTAAAAAATCATACAAAACTGATTTACTTTCTGTGAAACTAACACAATTTTATAAATCAACTGCATTTCAGTTTAGAAAAAACAAAGGATTCTTGCTTTTGAGTTAGGATAAGGAGAAAGTGGTATATATTTTAAAGCTAATCAAAGAAGCCTAAGATGATGGTTGTTCAGTCACTAGATTGTGTCCAACTATTTGCAGCCCCATGGATTACAGCACGCCAGGCTTCCCTGTCCTTTACTATCTCCCAGAGTTTGCTCAAACTCATGTCCATCGAGTCAGTGATGCCATCCAACCATCTCATCCTCTGTCGTCCCCTTCTCCTCCTGCCCTCAATCTCTTACCCAGCATGAGGGTCTTTTACAATGAGTCAGCTCTTCGCATCAGATGGCCAAAGTATTGGAGCCTCAGTTTCAGTATCAGTTCTTCCAATGAATATTCAGGATCAATATCCTTTAGGGTTGACTGGTGGAGGCTGGCAATTAAAAAAAAAAGAGGGGGATCTAATAGTGGGTAAAATAATCCATAAGAGGCAGAAGAGTAGGATCAGAAGCAAAGAAATGAATCTGAAAATTTAATACAGTACTGGAGCCAATGAACACTGACACAATTTTTCTAGAAATTAGGTATTGACTGAACAGGACTCTATGGGGCCTTCCCCTGTGATTGACAGCCTCTGCTTTAGCTCCTCTCTGAAGTACATAGATAACAGTATTTGATGCAAAATTTCTGAGTTGTTTTGCAGATGTGAGAATCCCCCACCAAATGAAAGATGTTAACTGCTTGTGACTATGAGCACACACCCCCAGGCCTCCTGGATCCTCAGGACTGATACTGTTAACCCCACTGACACCACTCTCCCTGACCTCGCCTTTAAAAATGCTTTGCAAAATACTTCGGGGAGCTCTAGGCTTTTACAGACAAGAGCCAGCTTTTCCCCTTGCATGCCTGTGTGCATGCTTAGTTGTTCAGTCCTGTGACTCTTTGCAACCCCACGAACTGTAGTCCACCAGTCTCCTCTGCCCGTGGAATTTTCCAGGCAGAAATACTGGAGTGGGTTGCCGGTTCTTCCTCCAGGGGGTCTTCCCAGCCCAGGGATCAAACCAGAATCTCTTGTGTCTCCTGCATTGGCAGGCATATTCTTTTACCACTGAGCCACTTGAGTTAGGCATGGCTTTGCAATAAAATTTTCTCTGCTCCAACTCCAAGGTTTCAGTTCATTTAGCCTCACTGTGTGTTGCGCATGTAACTTTTATTAACAGTCAGATCCTCTGATCTAGTAATTTTGTTTATAGGAAACTTGCCTACAGAAGGAAGTAGAGATGTGTGCTCAGATTTATAGCTAAAGCTATGCATTACAACAAAACTTAGTAGTGAAAAATTGGAACCAGTCCAGACCTAAAATATGTGTATAATTAATTAATTTCTGTCATGCATTTCATGAAATATTGTGCTTTCAACATAATTTAATGGCCTGGGAAAATTCTTGAGTATTAAGTGAAACAAATGCTATTTTAAAACTCCATGGACATATGATTGGAACTATGAAAAATATGCATGTATTACACACTAAGAGAAGTAGAAGAAAATGGTATTAGGGCTTATCTCTGGATGTATGATTATGGGGGATAATTACATCCTTTTAGTCAATTTCCTGTACATTAACTTTTTTATAAAAATAAATATTCATTTTATACTCAGAAAAATCTTTATTGGAAACATAGGCTTTAGTTCCAACTCTATCACTTTTTACATTTCAAGTTATTTAATCCTTCTTACAGATATGGAGTGTATTCATTCAGTTCGTCACAGACTCTGATGTTATCTGCCCAGAGTTCAAATTCCAAAGCCCTGGCATCATAACTGTGTGATGTTAAAGTTAGTTAGTGATAAAGAACCCACCTGCCAATGCAGGAGGCATAAGAGGAGATCCTCTGGAGGAGGGCATGGCAACCCACTTGCAGTCTTCCTGCTGAAGAATCCCAGGAACAGAGGAGCCTGGCTGGCAGGCTACAGTCCATAGAGTTTCAAAGAGTAGGACATGACTTAAGCAAATAAGTATGCACCCTCTTTAAATCTCTGTTAGCGCCTGCAATGCAAGATACCTGGGTTGGATCCCTGGGTTAGGAGGATCCCTTGGAGAAGGAAATGGCAACTCATTCTGTATTCTGGCCTAGAGAATTTCATGGACAGAGGAACCTGTCAGGCTACAGTCCATGAGGTCGCAAACAGTCGGATATGACTGAGTGACTAACACTTTCACTCTCACCTCTTCTGTAAAAGGATTTAATGATACTCGCCGTTTTGCTGTGGTATTAAGGGAGTTAAGCTGATGAATAGATCGTACAGTGGTTGGCATAGAGTAAAGCCTCAGTATTCAATACTAGTATAGTTACATGTGTGCTATGCTAAGGCACACTGCTTCAGTCATATCTGACTCTCTGCAACCCTATGAACTGTAGCCCACCAGGCTCCTCTGTCCATGGGGTTCTCCAGGCAAGAATACTGGAGTAGCTTGCCATGCCCTCCCTCTTGGGATCTTCCCAAGGGATCTTCCCAACCTAGGGATGAAATCCATGTCTCTTATGTCTCCTACATTGGCAGGCAGGTTCATTACCACTAGCACCACCTGGGATGAATACATTTAAACTAGGGATATCTACCTCAGCAGTTGTGGAAATTGAATTAATTAATGTGTTTAAAAACATCTGTATCAGGATCTGGCACACAGGACACCCTCAATATACACTCATTTCCCTCCATAACCCTTTGGCCCTGCCCTTCCTTTTTCCCCTTTCCTTATGGAGAGGCATGCCCTTCATAAAGAAAGGGGAAATGATGCTTTTGAACTGTGGTATTGAGAAAACTCTTGAGAGTCCCTTGGACTGCAAGGAGATCAAACCAGTCCATCCTAAAGGAAATCAGTCCTGAATATTCATTGGAAGGACTGATGCTGAAGCTGAAGCTCCAATACTTTGGCCACCTGAAGCGAAGAACTGACTCCTTGGAAAAGACCCTGATGCTGGGAGAGATTAAAAGTAGGAGAAGGGGATGACAGAGAATGAGATGGCTGGATGTCATCACTGAGTCGATGGACATGAGTTTGAGCAAGCCCGGGGAGTTGTTAATGGACAGGGAAGCTTGGCATGCTGCAGTCCATGGGGTTTCAAACAGTCAGACATGACAGCGACTGCCCTGAACGGATGCCCTCCAAGGCAACAGGCAGGAAGGCAAGAGTAGAATGTGCTGCCACCTAGCGGGTGATTGTTTGCTCACCCAGGCAGCCTGGTGTCTTTTTTTTTTTTTTTTTTTAAAGGCTTCAGGAAATCACATAAACCTATTTGTCACAGACACAGGATTTCTGCTGTCCTTGCCCTCTGCAGGATTGACTTGCTTTTTTTCTCCTAATGCTATTTTGTGGAAGGTTTTCATTTGTGAGGCAGCTGAACCAAAACCAATTGCATATCATAGTACAGGATGAGAAATGGAAAGTCATAGAAGCATTTCTTAAGGCAGAGAGTTCTGGTCAGCCCCGGATGGGAAATGAGCAGGATTCAGAGATGGGGTGGCGAAGAAGACACCTGGGGGCCCTGGGGGCCACTTGGACCCCAGACAGCAAAGCTACCACCTGCCTAGTTTTGCCTCTTTTATCTGGGTGTCGACTTTTTAAAAAATGCACAAGGTAACACTGTGAACTAAGTTTGGAACTGTGTGTGTGTGTGTTAGCTGCTCAGTCTTGTCCTACTCTTTGCGGACCCATGGACTGCAACCCTCAGGTTCCTCTGCCCATATGATTCTTCAGGAAAGAATATTTGAGTGGGTTACCATTTCCTTCTCCAGGGGATCTTCCCAACACAGGGATTGAACCTGGGCCTCCTGCATTACAGGCAGATTCTCTGCCATCTGAGCCACCAGGCGAGGCTGCAGCCAGGGAAAGAGCACTTCAGATGGTTCTGAGAACCTGCTCCAAAGAGGTGGGGATGGCAGGGGGAGTCAGTACATATGTGATTTTGGTGAAGGGGGGAATACATGCAATCAAAAGCACATATTTTTCCAGAAGGTTTTCTGCTAGTTTCGTGAATCTTTCTGCTAGTCATGAAGAGCAGTCATCACTATGAAGGACCTTTGTGCTTTTCTAGATATGAGGAGCAAGAACTCGGCTCATTAAACTGGCTCCTATCTATCTGAAGACCTGTTCTGCCAGTCCCCTCATCCCACAGTACAGGGTGCCTCACTCCTGGTCTCCACCCTGAATTCCCCTCAAGAGGTGTTGATGGTCAGCAGCTGCAGTGGCAGGTGTGATTTCATCCTTGTAGAAGTAGATGGTAAGTGCCCATGGCAAGTACCAATTTGTAGGTGACATGGGTCTCCCAGGTAATAGGAGAGAAACCTGCTTTTCCTCCACCCAGGATAGAGGACTGAGAGAAAGACAAGAACAGTGCACAATACTGTGGAGAACAGTTCCTCCATGCCCCCTTCTTTGGGGATCTAAGGACACATTCAGGGTGGGTTAGACATTGTGTAAGTTAATAAAAACCTCTCACATCTAATGAACACATTTCTCAATGTTTCATGGGGTGGAGAAAAACCATGGATCTTCAGTCATATTTTAGTCACTCTTTTGAAGTGTGATGTTCAGTTATTTCAGCTCCCTAGGCCTCAGTTTCTCCAATTTTAAGTTGAAGAATAACAATGATCATGGGATTCCCAGGTGGTGCTAGTGGTAAAGAACCTGCCTGCCAAAGCAGGAGACGAGATCCCCTCGAGGAGGAAATGGCAGCCCACTCCAGTATTCCTGCCTGGAGAATTCCATGGACTGAAGAGCCTGGCAGGCTATAGTCTTTGGGGTCGCAAAGAGTCAGACACAACTGAAGCGACTTAGCACACACAAAGACCATGGCATAAATTTGTAGGATGACATCCAAGAATATGTCAGATAAAGTGCCAATGATGTGGTGTTTGACACTTGGTGGGTTATCTAAAAAGCAGCAGCAGAAGCATTAGCATCTTTCTGGGCTTTGCTCTATGCTGTGAGGGAATGGTGGTTGGGGCTGGGGGCTGGAAGGGGGCTTTCCCAGCCTCTCAAGGTTTTCCATTTGAAGCCAAAATGTTCTATGATCTTCAAACCTGGAAGAAGAGTCCAGGCTCCAGGCTGCAGGCAGGAAAATTAGAAAGTGTCAATCAATTACTAGGGACCTATTGTGGGTTATTTCTTGGTTAACATGGTTGGCTAGGAATCAATGGACCTGGGCTCCAAGCCCAATTCTTTCATTACCTCCCACTGAGCCCTTGAGTAAGCATATACCATAGTCATTTATTCCTGTGTCTAGAGAGGTGAAGAGATTTGTCCAATTTTGCTTATCTTGTCCAGGCTAGTTTTCAAATCCTTTGTCTGATTTTAAAGCCTGGTATACTCTGAATACAGGTATTTTGAAGCCAAGCATTCCTTCAAAACATTTTGAAACTGAATACTTGCCTATTCAGTCTATCAAAGAGTTAGCCTACCAGCACTAATATTCTGTACTTGTTGCTCAAAAATTGGGACACATTCTGGAGAAGGTGTTTCAAATTAGATGATTCTAAAAGTTCAGAAATTACCTACTATCTCTGAGATTTAGTTAATCTATTTGAGACTTTTTCTTTAACCTGGCCTTGCCTGGAGAAGAGATTGGATTTAGGGCAACAATGTGAGCATTTTTTAAATGGGAAAAAAAGGTATACAACTTTATTGAAAACATTAAATGGAGAGATACACCATGTTCATAAACTGGAAAATTCAATTTCATGTAGATGTCAATTTTCCCACAATTGATCCATAGATTCAACTGGGTTCCATTCACAATCTCAAAGGGGTTTTTATTGGTGGAAACTGACAAGCTGACTCTAAAATTAATATGTAACAGCAAGGGCCAAAAATAGATCTTAGGGGATCATATACTGGGGTAGATAAAATGACCAATGGGATGAAATAGAAAAATAAATTGTGGTATGCTTAGAGGATCATTATACAGTAAGGAAAATGAGTGCCTTAGAGCAGCATACAATAAATTTGGATAAATCTCAGAAACCTAATATTGAGTGAAAAGACAAGTAACAGGAGAATAAACATAGTATGATTCCATTTATATAAAATTCAAAAATATGCAAAGCCAAAACAAAGAAGGGGGCTCTTTGGGGCCCATATGGTTTAGGGACAGGTGAGAACGTGAATGTTTATTTTCTCCACCCTCTTTGTATCTTCTCATCACACCCCCTACCCCACCTGTTTGTACAGAACAGCTCACACATCTATATATTTTTCATCCTTTCTCTATAAAGTCATGGAACAGAAGTTTGGAGTCATAGGACTTAGTCTTAAATTCTAAATCCTCCGCTTCTTGAATATGTAATGTAAGTCACAATAATTTTTGATCTTCAGTGTGATATATATTCACAAAATAAGGATAATAACATCCACCTCTGAATGGTACCATCCAGATTACATCAAACCTGTATACATACCACTTTGTGGGAAGTTGTTAAATCTTCAATTCATCTGTCTCTTCCTTGTTTCTTGCAAGCAGCATCTAGACATTATTCTCAGAACCCATGCCCTTGACCTCTTGGGGAATGATGAACAATCTAGGGAATGGTGAACATAGATAATTCATCACACATGTTTGGTTTTTAGTAAAACTTAGTCTTCTGGATTTGCCCTCTTTATTGTGGGTCTCTTGGGAAGCAGATATATTATGCAATGTATCATTTAAAAGGTATATTTTCTCTTAAATGTTTCATTGTATAATGATGTCTTATTGTTGATCTACTAAATTCATTTAGTCAGGGTAAATTAAAGTGGTTATTGTGGGGTGTGAGAAAAGCAAACCCTAATGGACTGAGATTTTCTTTTTCATTGATTATAGCTTAAACATAATTCTGAGGGGCTAAGAAGAGGAAAGGACATACAAGAAAAGAGGCAGTTGTGACACAGGAAGGCAGAGATGTAGCCACATTAACATTTACACACACACACACACACGCTCATAAAAATGAATAGGATTTTAATTTTATACCATTGTTAGGTGATAAGAGAAGCATACACTTAGTAAAAAAGCAAAAAAAAAAAAAAAAAAGAACACCACTCCAGGGATATATCATCCATAATCCCACAACCCAAAGACAGCTGCTGTTTACATTTTAGAGCATTTCTTCAAATAATAAAGGATTTTTATAAACACACAAGCGTAATTGGAGCTCAGCCTTTAAACACACAGAACAAGTGTCTTGCAGTAAGTCATGTAAGAATGTTTCACTTTCAACATCTTTTATCACTTCCCACAGAGAGCTTTTGGTCTCAGAACAAACTGGGTCTATCAAGGAAGAGAGTGTTTAAATAGACTTTCTGGTGCCCACTTTAGAGAGGAGGAAATGATGCCTGGTCCTGTGATACAGTAAAGTCAGGCTGCACTTGCAAGGTCTCTAAGACTTATTTCTGTTTCCATGGTGTCCTTGTCTATTGAAGCAGCAACGCAAAGCCTCCTCTAGTGATAAAGCTGAGGAAATCAGGCCTCACCGCTCCTGTCACATTCAGGCAGGCTGCCCAGCTATTGCTAGACAGAGGGCAGCTGTGGGCACCTGGGATCTCCTGCTTCAACACATAGAGTGAGTCCATCTGCATGTATCGACTGTGTGTGTGCTCATTCACTAAGTCGAGTCCAGCTCTTTGCGACCCCGATGACCGACTGTAGCCTGCCAGGCTCCTCTGTCCATGGAATTTTCTAGCAAGAATACTGGAGCTGGTAGCCATGCCTTCCTCCAGGGGATCTTCCCGACCCAAGGAGTGAACCCAAGTCTCCCACATTGCAGGCAGCTTCTTTGTCGTCTGAGCCAGCAGGGAAGCCCCCCCGCAAGTCTAAACTGAAGCCTAATTTTAATCCTTAGCTCCAAAGATGCTCTGACAAGACTAAAGCCTGGTGCTGCCAATCCCATTCCTTCCCAAGCTGGCACTTCTGCCCCTCACTCCCTCTCCCCACTCAGTCGGGACTCCCATCATTCACTCTGTTTTCCTCCTAGGATTTTCATAGCATTGCTCTGTGGTTCCCCATTGCCAGGCTCAGTCCACGGGTAGAGAAAGCAAGTTTCTGGTGATCAATCAATGGCCTCCAAAGATTTGTCTAGTTGTAACTTCCTGACAGCTAGCTCCTTTTTGCTGTCAGAGATATGTGTGATGTTGATTATTATCTACTTGTCTCAGAACACAGATGTCAGAAGGGAATTCCCAGTATAACTCACCTCACACCTTAAGCCCAGATGGCTCGGAGCACTGGATTAGGATTTATGTCTAGACGCACAGCACCCTCTGTATGAGCTTAGCTCCCCAGAGAAACAGTGCAAATGTTATATATAGGATGGGATTTCCTATAGAATTGACTCATCCTTTCATGGAGCCTGAGTGGTCTCTCAACATCTGCAGCAGCTCAGAAGAGCGGATGGTGTAGTTCCAGCCCAAGCCGAAGGGCAGGAGAAGCTGGGGGGCCAGTTAGTGTAAGTTCCGGTCTGAGTCTCAGTCCAAAGGCAGGAGAAAGCTGGTGTATCAGTTCAAAAGCAACCAAGAAAAGGGAGCAAATTCTCCCTTAAGCCTTTTTTCTTCTATCCAAGACTTCAGTGGATTGGATGGAACCCATTCACATTGGGGAAGGGAGCGTTAGTCACTCAGTCGTGTCCAACTCTTTTCAACCCCATGGACTACAGCCCACCAGGCTCCTCTGTCCATGGGATTCTCCGGGCAAGAATACTGGAGTGGGTTGCCACTTCCTTCTCCAGGGGAACCTGGGTCTCCTGCATTGCAGGCAGATTCTTTACTCTCTGAGTCACCAGGGAAGCCCAATCTCCTTAACTCTACCTATTCAAATGTTAATCCTAAAACATCCTCACAAACACACACACCAAATAATGTTTAATTAGGTATCCCAGGGCTTCCCAGGTGGCTCAGTGGTAAAGAATTCACCTGCCAATGCAGGAGGCCCAGGTTCGATCCCCGGTCCAGGAAGATCTCACATGCCTTGGAGCAACTAAGCCTGTGCATCATAACTATTGAGGCTATGCTCTGGCCCAGGAACTGCGATTACTGAGCCCTTGAGTCTGAGCTACTGAGACTCATGCACCCTAGAGCCCATGCTCTGCAACAAGAGAAGCCACTGCAATGAGAAGCCCATGTAACAAAAACACACAGTAGCCCCCACTCGCTGCAACCGGAGAAAAGCCCGTGTAGCAACAAAGACCCAGCACAGACATAAATCCATAAGTATTTTTAAAAATATCAGGTCTCCGTGTACCCTATGGCCCAGTCAAGTAGACACATAAAATTAATCATCATACCTTTCCCTCTTTTATTCCAGGGGATAAAGAGCAAATTTTCCCACAACCATAATCATAAATTTGGGGTAAATTTGGGGTCATCAACATGAGTATGATGCTCCCGGAACAAACTTTCAGTGTTCAGCCTTGGAAATGAAGTAGCTTAAGGAGAAGGGATTCTTTTGTTACCATTTACTGTTACTCCTCCAGATGGCTTCCCTCCTTATGTCACTCACCCCACAGCCTCACCCTTGCCCCGGCCACAACTGGGGTTTATCAGTATGCCTTCAGGTTCTTCCCCTGTAAGGAGCACACTGGGTCCCTGCCTTATTTTTACTGAAACAAACTCCACAGCACACTGCTGTTGTTAGTTGTAACTGTTGGTTGTAACTAAGAACAGTTACAGCCACAGCTGACTTCTGTGTACTGACTGTGCGCCACATTTTACATATATTAGCATGTTCAGTCCTCACAATATCATCAGTGATGATGATTCCTGTTTTGTAGATACAGTTTCTGAAATACAAAAGGACTATGAACTTACTCAAGGCCACACAGCTATTAAACGGTAATGACATAGATTAAGTACACACCCATCGACGCCTAAGTCTGGGCTCACCATCATAACGCACTGGGTTTCTTTTCCAAACCGCCCCACAAAAGCCTGAATAACTGGCTCAAATGGAAATTTTCATCTCTGATTCAGCCTGGTAGTTCCACATAGATCCAGACTCAGTGATCTTTTCCAAGCACTGGCATAAACAGAAGGATTGAAAATCCTATGTGACTTCCCTGTGAGCAATTAAGAGGCTGGATTCTGTCGCATGCTATTCACCCTTCACTATTCATCATCACAAACTTTCAGATGCACTGAAGGTCACGATTGAAAACACAGTTATTTTAAGAGATGGCATTGTTCTCAAAAGCCACAGTAGGACCATTGCAGAATGATTTTAACTCAGATCTATATTCAGAGATGAATTCTTCTTTTGGCTCAAATGACGCAGGTTTGTTAGTTGGGATGTGAGTAGGAGGTGAGGAAATTAAAAAGAGGGGGGGACAAGTACCCATTCTTATCCATCTCCTGTTCACCTTTTGATAGTTGCTTGTTTTTCCTGTATGTGGCAAACTCACATTACTTGCTCTAGCCTGGCATCTCCATTTCATTTAATTTGTCATAGGAATATTTTGCAATAAGGGCAAACCTTTAAGGAAAATTGAAAAATGTAAGATACCTGCATAAGGAAATGTTTTTGCAAAAAGATGCAAGCTTTTGTGTGGGTCCTGTTTTCCTCTGAATTTGTGGTGGGGCTATTTTAAAAGCACTCCCAGGACATCTCTGGTGGTCCAGTGGTTAAGACTCTGTGCTCCCAATGCGGGGGGCCAGGGTTCCATCCCCAGTCAGGGAACTAGACCTTGTATGCTACAGCTAAGAGCCCCCATGCTGCAGCTAAAGAACCTGCTTATTGCAAAGAAGATCCTGCATGCTGCAACTGAGACCCGGAGCAGCCAAAAAAAAGTCCTCCCACCTTTCTCCGGAGAAATTGTTTACCTTCAAATATTTCCTCTACTCCCATAACTAATCACCAGGGATGATCTAAAGACTTGGGACATCAAGATACAGGGGGGAAAGCTGCTATATATATAAATGATGGATGATGTATTTCTGCCATAGATGGACTTACGGATTTTAACCCTCTAGTTCTCTGTACCTGCGTGCATGCTAAGTCACTTCAGTTGTGTCCGACTCTTTGTGACCCCATGTACTGTATGTAGCCTACCAGGCTCCTCTGTCCATGGGATTCTCCAGGCAAGAACACTGGAGTGGGTTGCTGTTTCCTCCTCCAGGGGATCTTCCCAACCCAGGGATCGGACCTGCGCCTCTTATGTCTCCTGCATTGGCGGGCGGGTTCTTTACCACTAGCGCCAGCTGGGAAGCCCAGTTCTCTGTAGTAATATCGTATATTTACCCTCTTGCCCTTTGGAGGAGCACACTTTTCCACCTCAGACCTTTGGGTTTGCTCATGTGACTTATTTAATCAGTCGGTTTTCAGCAAATGTGTCATTACCAAGGGCTTATCTTTTGGCTTGTGCCATCACCATAAGAAGAGAAACATACCAGCATAATTCATGTGGCATGTGAGGGTGATCCATGACACTTGTTACCCCCGTGATCGCCAGCATTGATTCCAGTGGTCTGGCCGGCTAGGCGAGCGTCCCTTTCTTCCCTTCCCATTCCCCCGATGCTGCACGCTCAGTCTAAGAGGACGACCTCCCCCATAGAGAAAGACCTGTGTTCCATCAAGGATGTAGGAATAGCTGTGTCCCCCGCCCCACCCCTGCTAGAACCTCCAAAAACTCAGGAAATGATTGCCAGGGCTGAAATGCAGAGTTACTTCCTTTCAAATGTAACGCTTTCTTCTACCATTTCCCTTCCCCTCATACTCACTAAAGCCTCTTGCTTTTCTTCTTTTCTCTAATCTGATCTTTAGAGGGTTTTGTTCAGGAACTTCTCACTCCAGAAGGTGAAGATGTCTAGGTTCAGACCTCAGCCTTTCACGTGGGTAGACGGCACTTGGCCTCAGGCCCTTAGAGATCGTTCGCTGATAGTCTCAAGGGATTGTTTTATTTAACACTCTAGAAAATGTCCCAAAGTCTGTCATACGAAGCAGTAATGTGGACGCCAAGATATTTTTAATTACAAGTGTACTATTTGAAGCCAGCCCTTGGCCTCCTATTCGTCATGAAGGTCCCCGAGTTCCAGCAGCCGTCACTAGGATAAGAATTTCTCCTTGTGTCCACAGGATGGCAGTATAGGTCAATGTTAAACCTCACTACACAGACCTTCACAATCCGACAGTGGGGTTTTGTTCAGAATTGGCATCCAACTCCCCTTTCCTCCATATGCCCACGGCCTCTTGCAACCCCGGCTCTAAACATTTCTCACTTCCCTTTTTTTCCGATTCAAACAAAGGCAGCCCCTTCAGTTCACAAAGGACATTTATGAATGAAGATCCATACAATACCCCGGCCTCATTATAAAAGCCCCCCAGACACAGAAGGCCAGAGTCCAGCTGCCCACAAACCACATGCAACTAAGCCTTAGTTTGGGGCTGCTGAGTAGTTGTTTATAAATAGCAGTGGTCAGTTACACATTGTCAGCAACCTGAGCTAATCGCTGCTAATCAATAAAGTCATTGAAGTGTAATAGCCTCATTGGCAGTAGATGGGCTCAGGTCCAGCCTTTGAAGGCATAGTCAGATGGTAATTATTTAATCAGAGCAGCATGGCCTCTCACAGACCCAGTGTGGAGAAATGTATCCAAAACCACGTTTGAGACATCTTTCCTCTGCTCCAGAGAAAAGGAAGAGGGCAAACAAAGTCTTCTTGATTTGAGAAATATTGGACACTGCTTCCAGATATTAAATTAGAAACAAGGAACAAGGATATTCCTTGAACAAATAATTAAAATAGCATTCATTCTATTCTACATGAGCAGGTAATTTTCAAAATGCTCTTTCTCTCTCTTTTTAATCCCTTATGACACACAAGTCAGGCATGACATTCATTGGAGAAAACCACTCTATACCTTAAACTTCTTCAATGCTCATTGTAACAATGCTTTCAAAATTGAGGATTAACCAAGAGAACAGTAGGATATACTTAGGAATTTGTCCTTTAAAAGTCTTTTTTTTTGCACGGTTCCCTGTAGCAGAGACATCTTCTTTGGTAATATTCTCTTTCCTTTATTCCTTTTTTAAAAATAGTATTATGCATTATTGAAAAGCCAATGCCACCTCTTGCCCTTCTTTATCTTTCACGGTGCTTAGCACGGGTTTAGGACAAGACTTCTCCAAATACACACTGTTTAACTCTTTGCCTAATGGATATAGTGTAAGAATTAATTCTTGAAGATCTTCTCCTGGCTAAGAAGTAGAGACCCAACATTTCGAGTCTAAACCTTTATCAAGGCCAAAGTAAATACAAGTCCTCTGCAAAATCACCACCCAAACTTCTTCAACAAAATCCTAAAAAAAAAAAAAAAAAAAAAATTATTGGAATCTCCTAAGATTAATATGCAAAAATCTAGAAATGAAGATTTAAAAAAAGGTCATGTTTAACTTAAACTTTAGTCTTTCTTTCAGGAAATAAAGGAAAATTATGATATTACATGATAGATGCAATTTTCCTATTACTTTCTAAATCTCAAATGTGTGTGTTTTTGTAGGCCTCAGGAAAATGATGTATTTTTGAATGCAACTGGAGAGGTTTAACAAAGAAAGCCTTTTCTGGTCCCTATGGGGGGAAATCGGCTTTAGACTGTTAGCAAACACATCTAAAAGTTCAATGAACTTCAGTTAGTTGCTATGCCAACCAGCAGAAGACCTGTCCAGATATGAATTGATCACACAAATAAAAATCTTCCCAAAGATGATGCTTGTTTGGCTTAAGGGCATAGTCTTTGTAACAACCCTTGAAAAATCAGAGGTCTATCCGTTTGGAGAATTTATTTCGACCACTATCCAAATTTCCTCCGTGTATTATAAAATACTTTGATTTTTTTCATAGAAAATTGAGCAGTTACTTCCAAGAGGGAAATACCCTTTTTTTCTTCATTCCCCAAGTGTAAAAGTAGCAAATACAGAGAAAGTAACATATACGGTGGTTACTAATTATGAGAAAGAAAGAATAGTTAGAACTAAAACAGTAAATCTTGGGAAATGCTTTTGATTCTATTTTCACCTTCTGATATGAAGTTGGGCAATTTATCTTCATTTCTTAGCATCATGCCTCCCATGCCCTGCCATGGATAGGGTCCCTAAAACGTGCAAAAAAGCCTGCTTGAAGAATCATTTTGTAGTGTCTACTTTGAGGTTTTGTGACCTCCATATCCAAGAAGTGAACAAATTTGAACAAATCTGAGGCTAAACAAATAGGCAACATAGGTAACATGGTAGTTGACACCAACTTCTAAGGGGTTGGAGGAGAAAATAATAAGGTGATCTTTTTTTTCATATATATCCCATTATTATCCCTTTGGAAACTGGATGACTTTCTATTGTTAGATCTCTCTTCAGGCACCTAAGGAATAGAAGACAGTGAACAGAACATTTGGAAATTGTTGCTCAGTCGCTAAGTCATGTCCAACTCTTTGCGACCCCATGGTCTGCTGCACGCCAGGCTCCTTTATCCCCACCATCTCCCGGAGTTTGCTCAAACTCCTGTCCATTAAGCAGTGATGCCATCCAACCATCTCGTCCTCTGTTGCCCCGTTCTCCTTTTGTCCTCAGTCTTTCCTAGCATCAGGGTCTTTTCCAATAAGTCAGCTCTTCACATCAAATGTCTAAAGTACTGGAGTTTCATCTTTAGCTTCAGTCCTTTCAATAAATATTCAGGGTTGATTTCTTTTAGTATTGACTTGTTTGATCTCCTTGCTGTCCAAGGGACTCTCAAGAGTCTTTTCCAGCACCATAATTTGAAAGCATCAATTTTCCAGCCTTTATAACATGTTTTATGTGTATTGTGAACATACAACTTTAATACATACACCTAGCAACACAGCAGAGACGGCAATGGCAACCCACTCCAATGTCCTTGCCTGGAGAACCCCAGGGACGGGGGAGCCTGGTGGGCTGCCATCTATGGGGTCACACAGAGTCGGACACGACTGAAGCGACTTAGCAGCAGCAGCAACACAAACCCATAAAAGAGTCACCAAGCATTTATTAATGTTACTATGTTTTGTACAGTATGACCTTGGCCCACTCATATTATTCTTACTTTAATTCCTCATCCCTATATTTGTTCAAAATTTGACCTTTTAGCTTTTATCTCCCATTGCTACCTGTATAGTCACCTCTGAAATACACACAGAAATTTGGATTCTCTGGTGTATCATCTGCAGGACTTATTTTGTAAGAAATGTAGTTGTTACCTCTGGATCATCCCTTTTACTCCTAATTTCTGGATTTGCACTTCACGTTAGCTAATTTTGCCCTTAGCCTCTCCAAGAAAGACTTGGATTCCCCCAATAAAGGGACCCAACAAGGTATAGAGTGGAAATTGTGGATATTAATGATTTTAGACTAGGGTCTTAATAGTTCAGATTAAGGAACAGATATTAATTCCTGGGAAATGTGAAATATGCTCAGTGAAATTCACATTGTGTGTGAAAATAAGAAAATGACAAGCCAGAAAGTGAACATGTATTTCTCAGTGGGGAAGCTCAGTCTATGTGCCCCTGGTTTTCAAAGTGGGTCATACCTCCAACACAAAAATCTTGGGCTATTCACCTTGTGTTTCAATCCCACAGGGAGTAATACTATTCCGAGGTGGTACTAGTGGTAAAGAACCTGTATGTCAATGCAGGAGACATAGAGACAGGGCTCCATCCTTGGGTAGGGAAGATCCCCTGGAGGAGGGCATGGCAATCCAATCCGGTATTCTTGCCTGCAGAATCCCATGGATAGAGAAGCCTGGTAGGCTACAGTTCATGGAGTCGCAAAGAGTCGCTGAAGCAACTTAGCACACACACGCATGTAGCCTGAAATGAGTAAATCCTAGATTTACACCCCAATGCAATTCCAGCACTCAGAGATAAAGAACCTTCCACCTTTCTGCTTTTGAGTAATGATTTAGACTCATGAACTCATTTGGAAAGAAAAAAGGAGAAAGAGCGCTCAGATAAATATTCACACAGTTGCATATTCCCATAGGAAGCTTCCAATAAAGCCTGTGACTTAGAAAATCTTCAAGTCAATAACAATTCCTAACCTGGTTTCTCTCTCTGCTCTGTAGTAAACCAACATTGGGCTGTTGAAGGAGAGAAATCTTGAGTTAAGAGGTATGTTTTGAAAGTGTCCCTAAATAAACACAGTTGTGGAAGGGTTGGTGGGATGGGTGGCGGTGAGCTGTTGGCAGTGGCAGAATCTGGGGCGATGGTGGTCTTGGTCATAACTTCTGAAAATGCTAAAGATGCCAGCTCCGCAGCGCATACTCCGTAAGCAGTATTGATGCTTTACCCCCTTCCTACTGTCTCATGGATTAGTGCGGTGAAACCAGATTTATAAGCAGGTGTTGTCCTTACAAGAAAAACACACCCTCTTCTGTTCACAATTCTCCCCCACCCCCACCCAGTGGAAAACAGTAGTGAAGTGAAAAGCGGGTATTTTTTAGGAAATGGTATTTGAGTCTAGGATGAAACGACTAGAGAGAGAAGTCTGGATGATAAGCAAGACTTTCTAAGAGCCGTGTAACTGGAAACCATCAAGAGGGCATTAAAGAGCCAGCAGTCCTATTAACAGTTGCTTTGGTCTTCAAACTGCTCTCTGATGGTTTAGGGATTTGGTTGAGGTCGTTCCTGTATCTCCTGTGGCAATTTTGGGGGAGTGAGAAAGAACAGGTGAGCTATTGTTTCTCAAACTTCATTTTAATCAGAGCAGCTTTATTTTTATCTGTTTTATATATTGGGATTCTGTGAAGGACTGTAATGGGAAAGAACTTTGTATTGTAAATTAATCACTAAAGGGATGTAGCCTATATGCTACATTATGCACAGTGGTCCATTTTTGGGAAACCTGCCTCTCAAGTAATGAACGTTAAGCTAAAGTACCTTTGCTTAACTCACAGGAAACGTTCTGACCAGGCCCATCTGTGAATGGCTGCAGGAAGGAAGACATGGACACATACCCTTCGGAGTCTGGCTGGAACCAGAAACTTACCTCCTCCCCTTTTAGTATAAAAAGCCTACATCCTAACTCAGAGACGATGGTTCTTTGGGATTCTGGTCCACCATTTTCTTGGTCTGCTGGCTTTCCAAATAAAGTCACTATTCCTTGCCCCAGTAACTTGATTTACTGGCCTGTCATGGAGCCAGCAGCTCAAACCTGGACTTAGTAATAGGATCCCATTTAAGGAATCGAGTCATTAAAAAAATGGAGGAATTACCCATGTTGCACATGGTAGCCAGGCAGAGTCGGGGAGGCTCAGAGAGAACGTCCGCGTCTTCTGTTTAAGTCAGTGAAAAGATAAATCTCTGTGCCTCGGTTCCCCACATCAGTAGTTCATGAAGTACCGTCCCTCAGTCAACAATATCAGTATCTCTCGGGAACTTGTTATAAACACAATTTATTGAGCCCTACCCAGACCTACCTGATACAGAAATTCTAGAAATCAGCATTTTAACAGGTCTTCAATTGTTTCTGACGCACACTCAAGTTTGAGACCAACTGCCACAGAGCCTAATTAATTTACCAAATAAAAGAATTAAGGCAAAACTATGAGAAAGTGGCTATTGGTGCAGTTTCTAAGGAAAATCTCTTCCAAGTATTTCAAATCAGTCCCATCCAGTCCAGACCTTTGTAGAGAGGATTGTTTTTCAGTTTCAGGGATAGGAAAATGCCTCCAGTCCCATTCCTCAAGCTCTATAAATATCAATCAAAATAAAGCACTGTTCTTACAACATAGAGCCATTAAATATTCCCTTGACAATCCAATCTCAGCCCAAAAATGTTTACTTGAAAATAGGTAGAGTTAAGTAGGAGTCAATAATAAAGTAACCAACAGATTCTAATGCCTACTGGAGAGACACAGACTTGTATTGATATTTTATGGACTCACTTTTTAAAATAACTATTGTTGATAAATTCCACTCCATCTGGGTTACTAGATGATGCACACCATACCTTGGAACAGTGCTGGAGGAAGCTAGAGACGAAAGGACGAGGGTAGAGTCAGAGGGTGGCCACTGTCTTCCTAGAACCAGGACATGTGCATAAGAGTTGCCTTCCTGGAATGATGGCACCTCTGAGTGAGATTGTTTCGAGAGATGAATTCCACTGGAGATGCACATGGACTTTTCCTCGGGTCGGAACCCAGCTCTTCTCAATGTTTTAGTGCTATGATGTTACACCACTAGATGGCCCCAGAGTGTCTAGCCTGTGTTTGAAAGGCCAGTGCTGTGATAATTGGCATGTACTTCGTGAGCCCTCCCCAGCCATCTTCATCCACTGTTGACTCCCATTCAACCGAGAGTGATGTCTCCTTCTCTCCCTCTGTCTTCCAAGAGTAGCCCAACGGTGGTGTCTGGAAGGAGGGAAAAAATGTTTCAGACCAGGGAAGCACTTGTTTTCTCCACATTCCAAACTTTAAAACTCAGCTTCAAGCAGATGATATGTGTATCCTCCAAGTGTGGAGTAACATTCCGTCCTTAAAAATTATCTCATTTCATAACTTAGGTGGTTGGGTTGTTAGGATCAAAGGTCCCCAGTCCTTAAAGTCTTGCTTAATCAGGAGCGGCTTAAAGATAAATTGTTAAGCATTATCTTTACCTGAGTTGCCCTTTTATATTCTTTCTAGAGGAGTTGGTTAGAGTGGAAGTGAAAGTTGTTGTTTTTGTTTTCTGAGTTTGAAACTCATCGCAGTTGTTATCACTTTCTGTTTAATCTGTGATATGAAGTTTCTTCCAAGGCTGTTTTCTCTTCTAAATTGATCCAACGTGATGACAAACGCCAGCACAGGCAGTCACGTGGACCAAACCCTCCTTGTGTGACTGCTACTGGGATGAATATTTGAACCAAGAGAAAAACACCCACAAACTGCACTTACCTATCTATCTGCCCTAAAGTGGCATTTGAACCAAGTGACAAAGAGCTGAGTTTAGAAGGAAGAGAACTCAAGGGTTGAGAAGTCTGTGTCAGAGTGAGAGGTTCCCAGGCAAGCCAAAGCCAAAAGTCACTGGAAGCCACGAGGACAATGATTATGTGAAGGCACAGAGAAAAACAGCCTGTAGAGCAGAATGGGGAAAATACCAGAAAAGAGAGAAAAATGTAGACTCAGAAAGATACACAGTGTAGCTACCCAGAACATTTCCAGTTTATATGAGCACTGTCTGTTTTTGCATCCATCAAATTCTACATGTGATTCTCGGAGTCTTTCCATTCTCCTCGGCCTTTTTGAGTTTTCTTCTCACTAATTGGTAAAGATCCCTGAACAGGTCCTTTGTTCCTGACCAACAAAAATCTGGAAAGCATTTTGCATTTTTAATTTCTTAAAAGTTTTTATTTTATATTGAAATACAACTGATTAACAATGTTGTGATAGTTTCAAGTGAATAACAAAGGGACTTAGTCATACATATACATGGATCCATTCTCCTCCCATTCAGGCTGCTCTGTAACATTGAGCCGATTTCTCTGTGCTATATAGTAGGACCTTGTTGGTTACCCATTTTAAATATAGTAGTGCATACATGTCCATCCCAAACTCCCTAAATATCCCCTTCCCCCACTCCTGCCTCTTGGTGACCATAAGTTCATTCTCAACGTCCGTGTGTGTGTGTGTGTGTGTGTAGTGTGTGAGTGAGTCTCTTAGTCATGTCCGACTCTTTGCGACCCCATAAACTATAGCCCACTAGGCTTCTCTGTCCATGGAATTCTCCAGGCAAGAATACTGGAGTGGGTTGCCATTGCCTTCTCCAGGGGATCTTCCCGACCCAGGAATCGAAGCCAGGTCTCCTGCATTACAGGCAGATTCTCTACCATCTAAACTACCAGGGAAGCCCCTTAAATTTGTGCAGAAATCATCCTTTATCATAAGGCAACTCCACATACTAAGTGCAGATGGTTGAATTTATAAAGTAGGATGGATTTCTGACTTTTAAAAACACTAAGACTCGCTGAGAAAAAAAAAATATTAAAAACTTTTCTTGAGCCCTGATGCTAGATTGGTACAACAAACTTGGTAAGCAGAAGTCAGAGACCATGCAGTCAGTCCCTGGGCTTGGGTCTAGAAAAATGCACCCTCTCCTTCCCCACCCACTGTCCACAGCATTGCTACTTTTCAAAAGAATGGACTAAAATGAAGATCTTCTCTCTGAGTCCTTGGCCCCAATAGATTTTGTGTTCTACGTCAACACCGTTTCCTGAAAGAATGACAGTATTGGTCTCTGACAAGTAAAATTTTCAAAGAATAATCTGATTTTTTTCACATCTTGATTTAAGGCATCTTGCCTATAAGAAAAAGTAAAATAAAATAAAACATAAATAAAATGCCTTAATATGGCATTCATGGTCCTCGGTCTGCTCACCTCTCCAGTCTCATTCGAGAGCTTTATCCCCATCATTGTCTGCGTACAGCCACTCTGACCTTTCAGATTCTAGTATAAACTATTCTCTTTCCAGCCTCATGGCCTTTGGATATTCTTTCCCTTCTTCCTGAAACTCACTTCACTCTTCAACTGTTCCTATTTAACTCTTTCATTCTTCATCTTTCACCTCAAATGCTATTTCTTTCAGGAAGGAATTCATAACCTTAAAAAGAAAAAGTTCTCTTTGATAGTACATTGTTTGTTTCCTGCATAACACTTAATTCCAGCCTGACGTACTTATTTATTTAACTGAGTGTTGTCACCTGTTCCATCTCCAGACAGGACACTTTATGAAAGCGCAACTTTTTAATGTTTTTGTTCACAATTGTATGCCAAGTTGCAAGACGTTCAGTACACCTTACAAGAAGAAGAGAAAGAATGAATGAACCTATGAATACTTGAAAATAAGTCCAGAGTCCTGGAGCCTATTCCAGAGACATGTTTTTATTTTTCTATTGATACTTCAGTTTCCTTTATCTCTGATGTGTGTTTATTCTTAATTGTGTGTGTGAATGTAAGGCTGGTACAGTGTGGCTATTGGCATTGTATGGTTCTTGGAAAACTTTATATTTTGGAAGCAAATGTAAGAAAAAAAAAATCCGGTTTGCAGAATGTTTTATTATGATCAATGATCTCAAGGACACATTCGTTTTTGTGAATTGACGTGCATTTCTACTTGAAGGATAGAATGAACATAAATGTGACAAGAATAGAATTGAAGAGTGTAGGCAGAGGTGATGGGAATTCTAGGCTACTCCAAGGTTTTAGGGGACGCTTTGTCCTTAGCAGAGTTAATTTAAATACATATTTCTTCTATTCTCTGGATATCATTGGTATTTTCCCATTAAGTACTCCCAATAAAATCTGACCACTAGGCTTCAAAACATATGAAGAGCAGGATGAGTCTACAATTTATACAAATTTTAGAAATACTTTCACTCTTTTTCCTTCTGGGTGTGAAAATATTCAGACTAGCATTCCAAGAGAACTTTGAAAAAGAATATGAACCAGGAGAAGGAATCCTCTCCTTCCTCCGTTGTCATTGAACTGTTTGCGTGCATACATGCTAAGTCACTTCAGTAATGTCTGACTCTTTGTGACCTTATGGACTGTAGCCCACCAGGCTTCTGTGTCCACGGGATTCTCCAGGCAAGAATACTGGTGTGGGTTGCCATGCCCTCCTCCAAGGGATCTTCCTGACTCTTGTGTCTCCTGCATTGGCAGGCAGCTTTTTTACCACTAGCACCACCTGGGAAGCCCCACCCTGAGTCAATTCATAGGAAATGTACTAATGAAGAAAGTATCCTGAATTTACTGTTTTCCATGTTGTTTTCCCTTTATTCATTTTGACATATTAAGACTTTTTAAAAACTCATTAATAAAAAATATACACCTGGAGATAATTGCTCCCCAACCATCCTTGATACTCAGATTCTGTCAAAGAACTCTCCTTCTCTCACATTCTTGAATGTGCAGTTTGGCATTTCCTCTTCTAAACACTTGATACCACTTCTGAGCTTGTGGGTGATGCTGTACAATCATAGCTCCTTGCCTTTCAGAATGTTCTTTGCCTTTGATCCACTTGGGCAAGTTAGCCTTCACTTTCCAGGCCTCTCTTGTAGTACTTTTGGAATTTATAATGCTAGATTGATCTACATAATATCATATAAAGCTGCCAACATTTGACCATTTGTCATATAAAATGTCAGTTTTGTGTGGTTTACGTTAGCCGCTCAGTCATGTCTGACTCTTTGCGACCCCATGGACTGTAGCCCGCCCGGTTCCTCTGTCCATGGAATTTTCCAGGTAAGGATACTGGAGTGGGTAGCCATTTCCTTCTCCAGGGGATTTTCCCATCCCAGGGTTGAACCCAAGTCTCCGGCACTGCAGGCAGATTCTTTACCACTGAAACATCTGGGAAGCCCAAATGGCTAACATTTACAGAGAAACTACTCTATTTTAAATATTACATAAACACTTTATGTGCATTATTTTATTTAAGTTTCTTATTTTACAAACTAGAAAATTAAATATCAGAAGAGTTAAAATATACTACTTATAGTCAAATCCCTATTAAATGGTGAGACTGGGATTTAAACTTAGGTCTATGTCACTACAAGACCCAAGCTATTCAGCACTCACTGTCTCTTAAATTTTCCATTCCTTTATTTTTTTGTGACAATTTTTATAATATCATTATTGAACCCACTTTTTCAAAAGCAGGAGGTGTCATGAACTCAGATAAAAGTGATAATTTCAGACAAACCTCTCCATGATTCACATACACAAAACCAAATATAATGTTATTTCAAGAAGCCATACTTAGACAAATATCTAGATATTTCCAAATAGTTGAACAATAAATTGCATTTTCACTCTTCATCAGAATGGTTTGTCATTTTATATATCAAATAATTTATGTGCTTGTTTCTAAAGCAATTTATTTTTCTTAGAAAACAGTGACCTGCTGTTTCTAAAAACAGGGTTCAGTTCCTAATCACTAAAACCATTTTAACGTCCCTTGATTAGGATGGAAGGAGAATAAAAATGACGGGGTAAAGTAACCATTCATGCCATTTACCTGCCTTCACAAATCATCCTAGAAGTAAATCTGTGCTCTCTGTCTGCTAAAAGTTTTTTAGAAGTCTTTAAAAGTCATCTTTAATAACAGAGAATGGGGCCTATACACAGCTTTAATAATTTTTTTTAATGTGGAAACTGTAAGTTCAAAACCCAAATCAAATGTGCTTTGTGAGCTTTAGAATATGGGATTGTGCAGCCATCTGGCCTCCAGGCCACCTCTGCATATAAGACATTAATAACATTTTTAATTTAAGTAATAGATAAATCTGTTTCAAGTGCCTCGGCATCCATTCTCAACATCGCCTGCAGATCTGTTGATCCTAACTAATATTTTCAAGCTGTGGTAAGGTTATTGGTGTTCTGAAGCAATCTGGAAATACCAAGTTCTTATGCCAGGAAGTGGGTCAAACTGTAATCTCTTCATGTTACTGTTTTGATTTCAGAAATAGCTCTGTCCTTCACACGGTGGGAGCCTGTATATTTTACCCTTCTCACGGATTTGATTACGGCTGCCATTCTGTGTTTCAATGAAAACTTTATTAAATATCTACTTTTAATTAACCTCTCTGGCACTGGAACCTCTCCCCAACCTCAATCTATTTTTAGTTTCTCAGAACAGTTTCACTTTTCTCCTTAAATAGTCATTGCATAATATGCCATTCTCTAGTAATTATTACAAAATAGCATCATACTAGCTCAGCCAAGAGAGACCAGACAGTGTGTGCTTTTAGAGTCAGAGAGATTGACATTTGGATCTTAGCTGTGCCACATGAGGCTTCACGATCCTGGGTGGGTTACAGTCTATCTCTGGATGCCCTTGCTGGTGAGATGGAGATCTCAAGGGTTGTCAGGAGGATCTTACTCCATAAGCAACTGCCCTCCGTGCCCAGAGCAGTTGTTTGCTTTAGATCTTAATTACTTTCCTTTCTGTTTAGTGTGTGCATAAAACTCATAATGAAATCGATGGAACAGTTATTTTCTTTCATCTTTTGTTCTTTTGATTTTATCTTTCCCTTTGGAAGAAGCTTATATTTCTTATGTTGTTTTATTTGAGAATTTTGCAAAGTCCAGCTTGCCCTATTTCACTTTTTTTAAGACCCAGAAATGCTTTTCTCTCAGATGATTCTTCTAATAGTGGGCCAAGAAAGTCTATTTACTCCGAGACTGTCTCTGTCATTTGGGTACCTGCTAGCATCTGACTTTCTCCTTGGCTTCTTTCTTCATGATACTGGTGGGGCCTAGGAGTCAGTATTCAGGTACAACAGATATCTGAAAAAGGAGAATGATTTTTTTTTTTAACCCAAGCAGCAAAGTAAATCCACATACATTTATTCACCTATTTTGTTCTTTTAATAAAAGGCACAATAAATCTACTGCCCATGATACGCTCATGTCCATGATACTGGATATGACTTATTTTTTCCCCATCCATTCATGCATTTAAGGAAGGCATGGCAAAAAAAAAAAAAAAAAAGGAGGGCATGGCAACCCACTCCAGTACTCTTGCCTGCAGAATCCCCACAGACAGAGGAGCCTGGTGGGCTACAATCCATGGGGTCGCAAAGAGTCAGATATGACCGAAGCGACTTGGCACAGCACATGCACTTGAAGAACATTATGCTAAGCAAATGGGAAAGCATAAAAGTGAATCTCATCTGAACCCCTGTTCTCAAGGAACTGCCAGTCTGTTAAAGCAAATGAGACACACATTTCAATGGTTTTCACGGAAAATAGAATGTGAGAACCCAGGAAAACAACCCAAGGAGTTCTTGACGGTTTGAGGGAGATGGTTACTTTCAGCGGCAGGAAAGAAAATGAATATACCTAGAGAATGACCCACATCTTTGGTATTTCAATTTGACCCTCATACATTATCTTGAAACAATTTAGGAACAGTTTAGAAGTAGTGATCAGGGTAGAGAGTGTTCAGTAGTGAAGGATTCGCTGAGAGGGTATGCTATCTAGTAAGTTGTCTTGGGATTATGTTTGCATAGCAAGTACCTGCTCTTTTATTTACAAAGTGGGTCACTGCCCAACTGGTGATAGGCTCAGTGGTGCAGTTAGAAACACAATGCAGAAGTACGTATTTCTGGCATAAAAAAATATCATGAATGCTAATAAGTGTGCCCTTGACTCTTGACAAGATCTCTCCTCCAGCGGCATATAGCAAACAACAAGAGTTTGTGACTCTGAGCTACTCTGATCAAAGAGACTTGATATTTCTTTTTTAATACTTATTTATTTAGCTGTACTGAGTCTTAGTTGTGGCATGTGGTATCTGGTTCCCTGACCAGGGATCAAACCTGGCCTGTATTAGAATCACAGAGTCTTAGCCAACGGGCTAATCAATGATCTAAATTTCAGTGTACTTCTCTACAGAACAGGAACAGCATCAGAGAATCTCATTTCCTTGCTGGTATCCTTGATCTTGTGTTCCCTTTTCCTTAGTTGCAATTGAGTAGTCAATGCATGTAAACAACCTTATAACACATAGATTGTTACCAATCTCTCAACCTACACCAGCATTTGGAGTTAATTTCAACTTAGAAAGTGCATTTACGTGGGCTCACTTATGGGAACCAAGGGCTTCCCAGGTGGGCACTGGTAAAGAATCTTCCTGCCAATGCAGGAGATGCAAGAGACTCAGGTTCGATCCCTGCATCGGGAAGATCCCCTGGAGTAGGAAATGGCAGCCCACTCCATTCTTCAAGCCTGGAAAATTCCATGGACAGAGGAGCCTAGTGGGCTACAGTCAGTGCTTATTCATGTCCAATTCTTTGAGACACTGTGGACTGTAGCCCGCCAGTCTCCTATGACCATAGGATTTTTCAGGCAAGAATACTGGAGTGGGTTGTCATTTCCTCCTCAGGGGATCTTCTCGACCCAGGGATCACACAGATGTCTCCTGAAACTACTGCATTTCAGGTGGATTCTTTAGCAATGAACTATTGGGGAATCCCAGGCTACAGTCCATGGGGCCTCAAAGAGTGGGAGGCACCTGAGCATAGCACACAGCAATTGGGAACTAATGGATGTAATGGATAACTGTGTTCAGGCTCACTGGAACTGTCCTCTGGTTCTGTCACTGCCTTTTAGAATGAGCAGGTTTTGAAGAGAATCCCATGTGGAGAGAAGAGCATAAGCAAATAGCAATATATCAAATCGCCACATTTGAAGAGGGGAGTAGGAGATCATGCTGAAGTGAGTTTAATGAGATCCTAAAAGATCTGGAATGCCTATGCAGAAAAAAAACAAGACTTGCTTACCTTTTCAATATGGAGTCCCTGGAAGTGAATAGAGTAACATGGTCTTAACAAAGATCAGCGTTGCGCTCTAGAAAAGGAAACCTAGGAACATGCCATATTGGGGTAACACAAACAGCAACAGAAAGCAACTCATATCCCTCTATTAAGGGCAGAAGCAATTTCATTATCAAATGTGTGATTCTCAAGTGGTTCTCTGGACTTGTTTGTTATTTATAGCATGTAATTGAATAAAACTTGAGTTTTGTAACATTTTCTTTTACTAAATAGCTGTCAGATATCAGCATTTATTTAAAGTCAAACTATTTATACACATACTTTACAAAAGTCAGCAATTAAGTCTACACACTCAGACTTATTTTGATAGTTGTTTCCATGGTGTAGTGATTTTTTTTTTCCAGTCTTAGAGCTTTTAGTGATGTTAGGTGGGTTTATTTATTTTTTTTTCAAAATGGATGATCTGTAGGTTATTATTAAAATGATTTAATTGGTAAACCAAATTGGGAGTTTTAAATGTGGTGATTTATAATTTAATGACTGGTTTTCAAACAGCCATTTCTTTTATTTAATAGCAAGATTGCATGAAAGGTATTATTGTCACTCTCATTCTGTAAACCCCTGGTATGATATTTCCAACATCATAACATTCAATTATATTTTTGGGAGGACTAGTCAGCTTGTGTACTTAGCAGTGTATGCTGTGGGTCATAGAACTGCTTCCAAATGGAGCGTAAGCCCGAAGATTTATTGTTGGATCAAACACTGGTCTGAAATAACAGAGTTCTGAAGCTGCTCTTTAGATGGATTTTTTTAAGTGTCTAAAAAAGAGATAATTTTGCCCCCCCCACCCCCACACCACTGCCCTTTCTGTTTTTCTCTCTGTATTCTTCAGGTTTAAAACAATGCTAGACAAGTAGTAGCCACTCATTAAATAAAAGTATGATTGAAGAAAGGACCACTCCTATTTTGAGATTGTTTCAATGTTGGAAGAGGTTCCTACTTCCAGGAGAAGTTCTGCAAGGTAGGATTTTAGTATCCTTTGGACCCCATTACTCAAATCCTGTCCTTCTTTTAATTTAGGAATGAGGAGATCAGGTTTGTGTTAATGAATTGAAAATCCATTTCTGGCATTTTAGCTATGAGATCATAGGCAGGTTGTTTCCCTTTTCTGAGCATTACTTTCTCTCATCCTTAAAATGGGAATAATAACATGTCAAACCTGAGATTAACATCAAATTAAATGAACATACATAAGTACCAAGTTCAGCATCTTGAATATAGAGGTACTCAACAGATCTTTCTGTGTTTTAATAAAATGATATTTAATATTGAAATGCATGGGTCCTTAATTCTGTATCATTGTTCTATTTCTGTCCATGTATAAGTTCACACTTAGAGATTGGGCTCTACTAGCCTTTTCCAGCCAATGGCATGATGGAGATGCTCCCAAAAGCTTTGGCATTTTCATAGATGTTCAAGTTTATCAATACCTTAACAGCAGAAACCAACACAACACTGCAAAGCAATTATCCTCCACTTAAAAAAACCAAATATTAAAAATCATAAAAAAGCGCAATGTACTAGATCCCCTCACATATACTATATATGAGTTGTTTTGCTATATTTAAAGCTATGTGAATACTCAGGTATCTCTGATAGCTTACTAAGTGTTTATTATTTATTTCTATGAATGATTAACAAATTTTCTTGAACATCTTTCTAGTTCAGTTCAGTTCAGTTGCTCAGTCATGTCCGACTCTTGGCGACCCCATGGACTGCAGCACGCCAGGCCTCCCTGTCCATCACCAACCCCTGGAGCTTGCTCAAACTCAAGTCCATCACGTCAGTGACGCCCCCTAACCATCTCATCCTCTGTTGTCCCCTTCTCCTCCCACCTTCAATCTTTCCAGCATCAGGGTCTTTTCAAATGACTCAGTTCTTCGCATCAGGTGGTCAAAGTATTGGAGTTTCAGCTTCAACATCAGTCCTTCCAATGAATATTCAGAACTGATCTCCTTTAGGATGGACTGGTTGGATCTCCTTGCAGTCCAAGGGACTCTCAAGAGTCTTCTCCAACACCACAGTTCAAAAGCATCCATTTTTCAGTGCTCAGCTTTCTTTATAGTCCAACTCTCAATCCATACATGACTACTGGAAAAACCATAGCCTTGACTAGATGGACCTTTGTAAGTAGCCTATGATTAGAAGTGTCTCTAGCAGTATGGGTGGAAGAAAATTCTCCCTCATTATGCTGTCATTTGTAGAGTGTTAATTATGTTGAAGTAGTGCCCTGGGGGGAGCCTGGTGGGCTGCCGTCTACGGGGTCGCACAGAGTCAGACATGACTAAAGTGACTTAGCAGCAGCAGTACTTTGCCACATGTACATAAAATATTAATGACATCATAGTACATCCTTATCTCTGACAAGTTTTAGGGTGAGGTCTGTAATAAGCCATCCCAAACTACAGCCCAGCTGTGGGCTTTAGAAGTCACTTGGCGCTTTCTTTCCAGCATATCTGGAGCTATTTTTTCAAACATCATCTCCACACTGTTTTTACATGGACATAATGCCATGCATTGTCCTTAACATAATTATAAAATGTATTAAAATGATGCCTGAAACCATTCCCAGAAATAAATATCCAATCTCAGATGTCTCTGTAGAAGTAGGAATGAGCATGATAATTATTTTTGACACTGTTGGCATATTTGTCATAGACTCAAAAGCATATGCTTGGAAGTTGGAAGGTGGATGTGTGTTTTAGCACAATGAATTAAGTCAACAGGAATCAGACTCACGTTGCAGACTTAAGAACAAGAATGATAAGAAGTATTCATTGAGGGCTTCCCTGGTGGCTCAGTGGTAAAGAATCTGCATGCCAACGCAGGAGACATGGGTTTGAGTCATGATCCAGGAAGATTCCACATGCCACGGAGCATCTAAGCTTGTGTACTGCAACTACTGGGCCTGTGCTCTAGAGCCCAGGAGCCGAAACACTGAGGCCATGTGCTGCAAATACTAAAGCTGGAGCACCCTCGAGCCCGCGCTCCACAACAAGAGAAGCCACTGCAATGAGGAGCGTCCACTTGCTGCAACCTTGAGAAAAGCCCACACAGCAACCAAGACCCAGCATAGCCAAAAATAAATACATAAAATTATTAAAAAGTATTCACTGTGCCAATATGAGGTGCCAAACATGATATTAACCACTTTTATGAATCAGCGTGGTTACCTTTTTTTTTTTAAATCCAATCAATCACATTCAATTTCCCCCCCTTTTTTTCAGATGTGAAGGCTGGGTTTCAAAGACATTAACTACACAACTTGTGAATGACACTCTTCAACTGAGGTCATTCAAATTCCAAAGTACAGAGTATAATAATGTAACACTGTAACTTCTGACCTCCATGAAGGTTGGCAGTGCACACCTGGCATCGTGTTAAATTTCCCAATTCGGGTCCATCCCCAACAGAGAACGTTGTGATGATCATGAATGTCTGCATGGAGCCCTATTGTACATGAGCATTCCCAGCTTGTGGTTTTTAGGTGTCTAGGAACTGTCACTCACTGGCTGGGCTGGCAAAGATCATTCCTCCAGCATCCTCCAGCCCCAGAGAGCAGTAGCTGAAGACTCCTCCCCAGCTGTAGAAAGGCAATTATTTCTAAACCAGCCCACTCATGTTAAACTCTTGTATGAACATAATGCATGACAAAGGAGTTTGAATCATCTACAGGGCATCTGTGGTATCTGAGGAAACTTTGCCACAAGATAGATCAGACAAAGCCAACCGGTATCCCTGATGAAAAGTGATTTCTGCTTTAATTGAAATGAGCGCTATGAACAGCTGCCAGATGAGGTGGGTGAGCGTGGGTGAGCGTGGGTGGGAGGCGACTGGGACAATCTCTGCAGCTGAGACCAGATTCATTTATATTTACTTATTTATTTATTTCTCCTTTGGGGAAAGAAAGGCAAGGCAAGTATATATTGCCGAGTAATTTATTGAACCAATGAAAATGTCATGAAAACATTTCAGAATTGGACTGTGTGGGAGACAAACATGACTTTAGATTCTGGGAGAGAGGCTTGATTTTCAGCTGCCACATAGACAAATGGAAGTTCTTCACAAAACTTAAAAAAGCAGATAAGGGATATAAGGTAGATAAATCTTAAAAAAAAAAAAGCTGTTTAGGATAAAAAATTAAAGGGGAAGTTAAGTCACACTCTTTTGCTAACAAAAAAATTGCATATTCTTGTCCAGCAGGACTATGCACTAGAAAGGAGTTAGTTTAATTTTCTTTAGCTTGAAAGGGTAATAGGGACTTAGAACTACATAGGCCATAGAAGTCATGTCCTCCACCCACTCATGTTATAGAAAACTAAGACTCCCAGAGAAAGGACGACAATTATCCATTTGTATAAATCCTTGGTGAAGCAAGCCAGAATACATAGTAAATAGATCAAGCCAGTTGAGATGACATGCTCTGGATCACCATGGTGACTTTGCATGTGCCCCTGTCTTCTTGCTCTTCTTCAATTAATTTGCTGTGTGTGAATCATGCTATTTCATGTGACCATAATCCGTTGTTTCCCCAGTCTAGGAGAAGAAAAGCAACCACTCGAGATTAGTTGTGTTTTGCTTTCTCTCAGGCATATGAAGAATTTGTAGCCTTTCTCTTACCACCTAAATTTCCCAGGCTGATGACCTATTATTTCACTGCTCTTGATGAAGTAGAAATACTGGAAGAATAAGCATAAAGTTGTAATTTGAATATAATTATAATTATAGATAATAGTTGGCATTTATTGAGGGATTGCTATGTTATATGATGGGCATTGTACCAAATAGACATATATACATACATATATATATATATATATACACACACACACACACATATATATCTATATACTAACTTTTTAAGTTCTCAGAGCAACACTATAATATACATGCAATTATTCTCTCCATTTTATAGTTAAGGAATACAAAGAAGAGCGAGGTTTGGTAACTTGGTAATGGACACACAGCCATTTATTTCTTGATAATAGTTCAGCTTATGCAGTTTGACCGCAAAAATTGCATTTTTAAAAATTTGCTCTACTATTTCACTGATGTGGACTCATTTTTCAGGGAAAAAAAAAGTGATGTAAGAAATTAAATCACTTGTCAAGGCCACAGAGTCAGGAGATAGTGGGGCTGGGATAAGAATTTGAGTCTCTCTCCTCCTATGATACTGATTTCCGTAAGTGACCAATAGTATTGGATATTGTAAAGTGGACAAAGCAAAAGAGAAAGGCTAGTGAGGTGTGAAGTGAGATCTTACAGGGAGTTGCTTCAGGTGAAGGTGTAGTTCTGGCTTCAGAGGATGGGGCCTAGATTTTGTATCAGTGCATTGTTACAAGTTTGAAAAGGCAATTGTTCTCATGAGACACAAACTGGCTTCAATCTAATCCTAGGTTATTTTGCTGTAGAGGAAGGGAGGTTCAGCATCTGCTCCTTCTTCATCTCGAGGGAAGGTCTGAAGCTCTCTGAGTTCACAGATTCTTTAGTCTCCACACCCACACCGGGTGAGCTGACTCTGTTAACAAAAGTCAAGAAGTGTGTGGGTCATTTTGACTCAGAGAAACTCCTTAATTTCCCAGCAATTATTTATATCTCTATTTACAGAGGCTCGGGGCGTGTGTGCCCAATTCCAGCTGCCCTAATCCAGATGTAGTTCCACACAGCAGATGAGGCAGACTCAACATTCCACATTTATCTTAACTTTGTAGTTTCCAAGGAAACGGTACAGCAAGAAGACAGACACTGAATTCTCAGTTCTGTATCAGCCCAGTGTTACGCACTATTAGCACATCAAAGTAATCCTGGGCGCAGAGTTGGCACCTAGTAGGGATTCAGGAAATGCCAGGAAGGAAGAATGAATGAATGTGTGAATGAATGGATATGCCAGTAAGTACAGTTGACTTGGTTGGTATCATTTCACAGTAACCAAACTCAAGGAACTAATTTATAAATTGATTAATATATCATCAATAATCCTTCTGGCAGATACTCAGCTCTGGGTATCTGCACAGGATATTCTTGCTTGCTACCTATATTAATCAAGGAAATCAATTTCCAAATCAGAAGGTCTCTAGGTGACCGGGAAACTAGAGCAAATAACAACAACAACAACAACAAAAATACTCTTAATGGATCATTCCCACCAATTTTAAAAGTCTAGTGAATTTCCTTTTACATTTCTAAGTAGGTAATCATTATCTATAAATGAACTATATCCTTCCCATGAACAATATTTGAGTATTGTTGGCAATTTTTTATTCTTTGAATCCCTTATTTATAAAAATTTGGTTACTAGTCATCAACTCAGCAAATAACAATTGAATTCTTTTGATAAATGAGGCATTCTGCTAGACCAGGAGGATACAGTGGCAAGACCATTCAAGGGCCCTCATCATGGGAGAAAATACATTAAAATATGTAAGAATGAGGGATGTCCATGTTGTTTGTCCAGTGATTAGGAAATCTACCTGCCACTGCAGGGGATATGGGTTCGATCCCTGGTCCAGGAAGAGCCTGTATACAGCACTGCAGCTAAGTCCGTGAGCCTCAGCTACTGAGCCGACAGGCCACAACTACCCAAGCCCATGCACTCCAGAGCCCATGCTCCACAACAAGAGAACCACCACAGTGAGAAGCCTGAGCACTGCAAAGCAGACTAGCCCCCACTCGCTACAACTAGCGAGAGCCCCCGTGCAGCAGCAAAGACCCAGTGCAGCCATAAGTAAATTAATTAAACAAGAAAATATACACCATGATACATAAAAGTATGAATGTTCAAAATGTTGTAAGAGATATTAGTAAACACACAAGAGCATGCAACAGGAGGATTTGGATTTCCAAGTGGCCAAAGGAAGTTTGCCTGTGGAGGTGCCACGTTACCAGGTGTTGGTATGGGAAGCAGCAGCTATTCATGAATACACAGGGGAAATTCTAGGCTCAGGGGAATCGAATACGTAAAAGTCTTGTGTCAAGAGAGAAACTATGGTTCATTCACTAAAAGCCTGCAATTATAATGTGACATCACAATTTACATGTACAACTTCTAAGATAATAATACACTTTACATGTAAGTTTCCAATAATTTATTTAACAATTTATTTTCAAGTTGAGAACACACTATGTATTAAGTACTGTGTGATGCTTGGTACATAGGATACAATGATCAAGACAGAATGGTACATTTCTTAAAACTGAATGGCAAATCAAACATACAAGGCTATGGGAACTATCGGGAGCAATGGAAACATAGATAAAACTCATATGACCCAGACTGAAGAACATTAGGTCAATCTTGGAGGAAGTGACTCTCAGTTGAGGTGTGAAGGTAGATTAAACACCGGGCATCTGAGAAGCTCCCAAAGCTCTTACATCAGCTGAGGTAGAATCCAACACTTGTGAACAACAGTCTTGAAAATCATACTTTAGGTAGATTTTTAAATATGTTCCCCAAATGAATGTTTTACAGATGGTTAATTTCTTGAATTTCATGAATATAATGTTGATTTTTAATAGACTTGGCTAGAGACCTATTTCTAACTTTATTTCTAAATATATAACTCATAATTTTTCCACTTATTGATATATATGTGGATATAATAATATATACTTAGATATATATGTATATATATGTGATATAGAAGCAAAGATATACATAGAGAGACATATTGTCAAAAAACACATTTCAAACCGCATAATTTCTTTTTCTGAAATAGTCAAAACTTCATCTTGGAAATGTTGAGGGACTGCTAGTTAATGACAGAGCTAAGACTAGGACACTTGTTCTGGTGTTATAAATGCCTTGTCTTGAAAGAAAAAAGAGCAGCCCCCTTGAAAGAACTGTTATTGATTGGGTCTTTTCTTTGAATTGCTTAGAAACTGAAGTTGCCAGCAGAGATGCTATGAAGGATTTGCTGGAATCAACTTTGGTGAGATTTTCTTGGGAGAAATTTTGCAGTATATTTAATCAGGCAACCAAGAAACAACAGCTGCTTGTGTATGAAGCATCAGTAAAGCTGCTAAGATTTATATAATCTTTAGTGTTCAACAGATTGCTAGCATTTATAGGACAGTCAATGTTTGCCTATGCTCACATGCAGTCATATATGCTACCTTTCCCACTGCCTCTGAACTGAAGGGTTTCTGAAGAGGGAAATACTTTGGAAAGAGATGGAATAAGAACTAGAAGACAGAGGATTCAGTGGTCAAATAACTGGAAATTTGTCCAATAAAAAGCAACAACAGCAGTACCCACTTATGATGGAAAAATGTTACTTAATTTAGATCAAAGATGTATTGGTATCTATTCCCATAGCAGTAGAATCATTCCTCTGACATTATGCTTTGTGGCTAAATCAGTGTAATGATGTTTATATGTTCTGGTCTAAGTAAGGGAAAATTTCTAACTCTAGATGACTACTAACCACTTCATTAGAAAGCTGATGGTTATCAAATGTCATCAGTTCCAATTTCCCCTAAATAGAACAACTGATGAATCCACACAAAGGAACTTTGAGCTGTAGACGTGAAGAAACTAGAACGGGGAAGTATCTTAGAGATTATTCAGGATATACTTCACATGTAACAAAAGAATGATGATGATAAATGGAGATGATGCTACTGACAATAGCATGAAAAACCTGACTCTTGGTCCAGTGCTTTCTCCTTCATTTTCCTCTGTCTTAAATCAAAGTTCTTCAGTATGACATTGAGGTTCTCAAGAAAATCTCTCTTCTCCCATTCTAATATTATTCTGCAGTTTCCTAACGCATTGGTTTTCCAACACATGCGTCTCCTCAAAGGGGTCCTTCTCATGCCCACCTCAAAGGCCTGGTTTCACATAGTTTCTCTTTCTTTTCATTGAAGGTCCTCTTTCTTCTTCATAATTTATTTCAAGATCCAAGTTAAAGCCCACCTCCTTGCAATCAGGACTCTGAGTTAAAGATGAGATCTACTTTATTCTGAGATAATAGAACATAAGGGGCTTCCCATGTGGCACTAGTGGTAAAGAATCTGCCTGCCAATGCAGGAGATGTAAGAGATGCAAGTTTAATCCCTGGGTCAGGAAGATCCCCCTGAGAAGGAAATGGTACCCTACTCCAGTATCCTTGCTGGGAGAATCTCATGGACAGAGGAACCTGCCAATTATAGTCCATGAGTCACAAAGAGTCAGACATGACTGAGCATCTGAGCAAGGACTATAGAATATATAGTCCTAGTCACCACCTTCAGCAGTGGTTTTGCATTGCTTATTAGGGGCAGGGTAATAGAATGGAAAAGCTTGGCAAGTATAGATTTCGATGTCTACTTTTACACTTTTCCCACTGTATATTCTGTATGTCAGTAAGGGTAGGTCCTACTTTTCTGTTGTTTTTGTTGTCCTGTCTCTTTGCAACTCGTATTGAGGTAGCCAGGCTTCCTCTTCCTTCACTATCTCCTGGAGTTTGCTCAAAGCCATGTCCATTCAGTCAGTGATGCCATCCAACCATCTCATTCTTCGTTGTCCCCTTCTTCTCTTGCCCTCAATCTTTCCCAGCACCAGGGTCTTTACCAATGAGTTGGGTCTTTGCGCCAGGTGGCCAAAGTATTGGAGCTTCAGCATCAGTCCTTCCAATGAATACTCAGGGTTGATTTCCTTTCGAATTGACTGGTTTGATCTTCCTGCAGTCCAAGGGACTCTCAAGAGTCTTATCCAGCACCACACGAGTCTTCTTTATGGTCCAACTCTCACATCCATACAAGACTACTCGAAAGACCATAGCTTTGACTATATGGACTTTTGTTGGCAAAGTGATATCTCTGCTTTTTAATATGCTATCTTGGTTGTAATAGCTTTTCTTCCAAGGAGCAAGCATCTTTTAATTTCATGGCTGCAGTCACTGTCCCCAGTGATTTTGGAGCCCAGGAAAATAAAACCTGTCACTGTTTTCACTTTTTTCCCATTCATTTGCCATGAAGTGGTGAGATCGGATGCCAGGATCTTTGTTTCCTGAGTGTTGAGTTTTAAGCCAGCCTTTTCACTCTCTTCTTTCTCTTTCATTAAAAGTCTCTTTAGTTCCTCTTTGCTTTCTGCTGTTAGGGTGGTACATCTGCATATCTTAGGTTGCTGATATTTCGCCCGGCAATCTTGATTCCAGCTCGAGCTTCATTCAGGCTGACATTTTGAATGATTTGTTCTGCATACCAGTTAAAAAGGCAGGGTAATATTATACAGTCTTGACATATTCCTTTCCCGATTTTGAACCAGTCCATTGTTCCACATCTGGTTCTAACTGTAGCTTCTTGACCTGCATATAAGTTTCACACAGACAGGTAAGGTGGTCTGGTAGTCCCATTTCTTTAAGAGTTTTCCACAGTGTGTTGTAATCCACACAGTCAAAATTTTAATGTGATCAATGAAGCAGAAGTAGACTTTTTCTTTTTTAATTCCCTTGCTTTTTCTATGATTCAATGGATGTTGGCAATTTGATCTCTGGCTCCTCTGCCTTTTCTAAAACCAGCTTGAACATCTGAGATTTCTTGGCTGATGTACTGTTGAAGCCTAGGCTGAAGGATTTTGAGTGTTAACTTGCTAACATGTGAAATTTGTGCAGTTGTGTGGCAGCTTGAACATTCATTGGCATTGCCCTTCTTTGGGATCGGAATGAAAACTGACCTTTTCTAGTCCTGTGGCCACTGTTGGGTTTTCCAAATTTGCTGGCATATTGAGGGCATCACTTTAACAGAATCATCTTTTAGGATTTGAAATAGACCAGCTGAAATTCCAATACCTTCACTAGCTTTGTTCCTAATAATGCTTCCTAAGGCCCTTGACTTGACTTCACACTCCAGGATGTAGGTGAGTGACCACACTATTATGGTTCTCTAGGTCATTAAGACCTTTTTTATACAGTTCTTCCATATATTCTTGCCACCTCTTCTTAATCACTTATGCTTCCGTTAGGTCCTTGCTGTTTCTGTCCTTTATTGAGCCCATCTTTGCATGAAATGTTCCCTTGGCATCTCCAATTTTCTTGAAGAGATCTCTTGTCTTTCCCTTTCTATTGGTAAATAAATCCTGAAGCCTCAGGAATTTAGGGAAAGAAAGATTTGTTTCTTACTCTTAGTAGGTCTATTGTGGATTGGGCAGCCCTCTAGGGTCAGACACTCCCAAACAATGACTCAGGGGTGAAGTTGTTTCCATCCTGCATCCCTCCCATCTTCATCTGTGGCCTCTGAATGTGTGCAGATGAGAAAAGGTGGTGTGGAGGTGTCATACAGGTTCATACTACCTTGTTCAGAAAGGGGATCTTTTCATTTCCGTTCACATTTCACTGGCTAGAACTGGTTACACAGCTCTTCTGACTGCAAGGCATTTGGGAACTGGAGTCTTCCTGGGTGCCAGGAAGGAGATGGGAGCTGGGTGGGAGTCAGCACTGATGATCTCCCTCAGACTAGTCATTTGAAATAAGCTAACTCCAATACTTTGGCCACCTGATGTGAAGAACTGACTCATTGGAAAAGACCCTGATGCTGGGAAAGATTGAAGGCGGGAGAAGAAGGAGACGACAGAGGATGAGATGGTTAAATGGCATCACCAACTCGATGGACATGAGTTTGAGCAAGCTCTGGGAGTTGGTGACGGACAGGGAAGCCTGGCGTGCTGCAGTCCATGGGGTCAAAAAGAGTCAGACACAACTGAGCAACTGAACTGAACTGGCATGCCCCTGATTGTCTCTAACAGAATAACATGAGATAATACATTGAAAAATGACCAGTATTGGGCACACAGAGGTTGCTCAATAAATGCTGATTGATTTACTCTCCTCTAAAAGAGCTTCTCCAGGCCCAGTACCTCTCCCTTGCCTGCATCTTTTTGGTGCTGAGCACATGCCTGGTTGAATACTTTGCAAATCAAAACAGAAGAGTCCTCTGGGAATGCCTCCTCTCATGTCAAGTCTTGCTTCAGTCCTACGTCCTTCTCAGATTTCTATTCCTAGTTCCCAAGTCATGACATATCTGATTGTGAGATGCTTTACTTAGTGACTGTCCTATAACCTTTCTTCCAATGTAAACTCTTCTTTTAAGATTACACATTCAATTATATATTATTAGTTTATATTTATTCTTATCTGCCTACCTTGGAAACCATAGTAATTCAGTATGTAAGACTTTGATGATAAGTACCTTACAGTTATAATCTTCTAAATAGTCTATCTGCTCTAATTCCGGTGTATAAGTTCAGTGAAATGGACTTCTTTTCTTATAGAGGACATGAATATTTCATATAATATTTCAAATGTTAGGATTTTTAAATGTCCTATATAGATAAGTAGGAAATTTATTGTAAACTTAGTGAAGTTTTACACATATAATCTTGTGTTACACATACCTGTGTTATGTGTACTTTATGTTACATATACCTATGTTAAAGCTCATTAATTACAAATCCACTTAATTGAACTAAATTTAAAGTAGATAAATTCAACAATAAACTTGGTTCCATCTACCTGTATCCCTCTGTATACTGATCTCTCTTCAGTATAATAAGGGATATTATATTGATATATATATGTTATCAGTATAATATATACTGGGGATATATTTATTAATAATAAATTATTATTAATTATTAATACAGGATATTGTTTGTTAATAATAGTTAATAAAGCCATAGAGACAAATTAAAATAAAAAGGATTTACCAATATTTCTTCCACTCTGATAAACTGTTTCAATATTACTATTAATGTTTTAAATTTTTAAATTTTTCTCCCATTCTCCATTCCTGAGAAGAAATAAGTTTCTACTGTTATCAGAAGAGGTAGTGGTTGATTCATGGAAGACTTGAGGTTAAGGGACATTAGGAAAACACTGTGTTAATAAATTATTACCTTTTTTGCTATCTTTACCTTTTGCATCACCTCATCCTTTTTTCGAGAGAAAATGTCATGAGGGAAAAATTTCAGTTGGAGAAAAATTTGGAAATGTCCAGGCCCTTCATGATCTCCAAAATTGCGGGGTGGGGGTGTCGGGCTTTAGCCGCATCCTTGTGGAAAGGAATCCTTTCCTTGCCTTCCATCTTTCTTTCTTCTTGCACTTTTACTTCCTTGGCTTGTGATCTCCCCATCTCTTTCTCCCTTTTTGCAATCATTTTAATTTTGTTCATAATTTCACAGCATCTGTGCCTCAGACAAAATGAAGCAGAGTTGGAAGAACCAGGGCACCAAAGAGACTTGGATTTTAGGCATTTGCTGTTACAATCTGAACAAAACAGTCCATCTAGAGGTAGACATTTCTAAGTGTGCAGAGGTATATGTCTCCATTTAGGCCAGAAGATAAGGACATTTTCATAGTGTAGAGAAATTGCTTTGAGACTTTCCAGGAAATACACTATATAAAAAAAGAGACATTAACACAGAAAGTGTAGTGAGAGAAACCTTCAGTATTTCTGCTAAATAAAGAACTTCTGGGCTCAAATGATATCCATGATCACATTGGTGCCTTTGGTTCAGAATGGCTAAGAGGTGACTAATGGGTCATGTTCAGAGTCTGGGATCTTTTACCTATTACAACAAAAGCACTGTCATTTATTTCAACATTTTCCTCTTGTAAAGGCTGCTTGCTCCAGATTCTTCATAGAGAAGTCCTAAGAAGGCCCTGACAAAATTTATTTCTAAACATAGCCTTGGAAATACTGTTGAAGGCAGGTGAATCTTCTACTGAGAATTTTTTGACTCTGATCTTCAGCACTGCTTGAACTGATGGAAAGGCAGTCCAATCCTCCATGTTTCTCTGACTTGAGAGAAGCCCTTCTCAATGAAGGGCATGCCTACTTATTTAGATACAACAAATCACTCAGATGCCAAGGTTCTTCTGATTCTAAAGCTCCAAAGGTTGCTGTCATACTGAAAAATGCAGTCTCTTTACCACAGTCTAAACGTTCCTGCTTGCCCGGCCCTGCTTACCTCGCTAAACTCACTTCCCTCCACTTGGTCTGCTCTTCATCGACTGTGGTCAGAGTGGCTTTCCAAGTAGGATGACTGACTCATTTATCCCCGTTTTTCCATGAACATCCCAGGAAGCCTATCAGTCCTTGGCACCCTGAGCACTTGCTCTTCCCTCTTCCAAGAGTTCTTGGAACACACCTAGTTCCTCCTCTCGGCCTTTGCACTTGTGAGCTTCTCTCCTTGGAATGATGTTTCTTCATATCTTCACACAGTTCTGCTCTCACTTTTTTTAAACTTTGCTCAAATATCACTCTTCCTTTACTAATCTATTTCAGAATAGTCTTTTCTGCTATCACTTGCTGTCACCTAATCTTTTGCTATCTGAAATTGTGTTTGGTTTATGTTTGTAGTTGGTTTCAACAAGCCTTATGAATTCAAGGACTTAGTAAATTTATTTCTGTTTTCATGGCATCTAGAAGAGAGTTTTGAGCTTAGTAGGTGCTCAACAAACATTTGTTGAAAGACTAAGTGAAAAAATTGAGAAATTTCATTAGTAATTTGGGGACAAAAGTTAATTTCTTATACTCAATTTATTTTTTAAATGCTTGCCCATACATTTGGATAAATTACATAATTTGCAACAAATAGGAAACTAGAAATGACCAACAGAACAATAGCTCCCAAAAAGATGACTGGTAGAAATCCTTCACAATTTTAGAATACAAAGACTTCACAAATTTCCAACGTGCAGTTATTTTTTTTTTTCCTCCAAGCTATTTGTCATGCTGGTAGAATGAATGACCTTTATTGTATGGTATTTCTGAGATTACAAATGGCAAGAGTGCAGCCATATAAGGCATCAATACAGTAACCAAAGTCAGTCTCCTATTCTGAGTCATACTTTGACTAGCAAGTAAAAAAAAAAAAGAAAGAAAGAAAGAAAAAAAAAATCATGCTGATTGCATGTAACCCATGGGATGGAAAGGCCTGGAAAAGGGGGTGAGTGAGAGAAGATTACATACAGATCCTTTTGTTTTAAGTGCCTTAGCAAATTTCCTTTAATTGCAAAGTAGGGATCCTGATAAATTGATTTAAAAAATGTGATAATGGTAACAATCTCTTTGTCCCCTCAGTCCCCTAGTACTTGGTGTTTGGCTTTATCAGAGCACTTAACAATGTATCTGGAATAAGAAATACATGCAAGATCTTCCTTATTCAATAGATGGTGAAGTCCAGAAAACTAACAGGGCTCTGATTCACTGTTTTCTTTCTTTTTTTTTTAATATTATATTTACATATTATCTTTTTGCTATAGTATTTGTAGTTGGGAAGCAGTAAGTAGTCAATAAAAGTTAGTTGAATTGGTAAGAATAACTGGAATCAAGGAGAGAGAATAGCAGAAAGAGAAAAGTGATTTTTATAGACAAGCCCTCTCAATTTCTTCCTCCTTTCATTTAGAAAGAAATAAAAATGAAACACAAACAGGAGCCTTTGAGCCTTCTGGGTGTATAGGCGATATTCAAAGGAGAGTGGCAGGGGAGTTGAGTCATTAAATAAATCGTTTCAAAAAGTCTTCACTGATTATCCTGGGGTGTATGATATATTCCTGTTTCTCCACATCTTTGTTGATACTCCAGCTTGGCTATCTTTTCAAACATTTTTACATGTTAGATGTGTAAAATAATGATCTCTCTCTTGCAGTTTGGATTTCCTTGATTATCAGTGAGATTAAGTGTTTTTATATTTATTTCTCTTTATTTTCTTTGTCTATAAACTATATTTCTATATATTTTGTCCTCTTGAAGGCTTGTCTGTTTTTTTTTTTCCCCTAATGAAGGAGCTTTTTATACATCCTGGATGTTGATCCAGACTGTTAATGATGCCTTTGCTAAGCCTATCTTTAAAAATTGTTAGTGTTCATTTATATGATGGCAAAGGAGGTAATTAATTTCTTTGACTTTCTAGGCTTTGTATATTTTTTAAGGAAGCCCTTCTTTACTGTAAAATTATAAGACAGTCTCCTGCATTTTTCATAATATTTATGTAGTTTAGTTTCAGCTCTTTGATTCATCAGAAATTTGAGCTTGGTGTATGTTTGAGTTACAGCCTTACTTTATTATTTTGTTAACAAATAGCCAATTATGTGTGTGATTATTATCATTACTGCATGATTTATTTAATAGTCCATCTTTTCCCAAGAGATTTGAAATGCATGAATCTGGTCTATTCCTGTAATAACAATATTACCTTTTGGTAAAATTTATTGAATACACTTAATTATTTTTCTTCTATTTGAACTTGAAATAAATTGTCAAATTCTATGAATTCCTTTTTATCTTTTGATTCAATGTATTAACATCATCAATTACTATGGGAATATTTTCTGTCTATAATAATACACTTTCCTGTTTGTAAATTTGGTATGCTCCTCAATGTATTTACAATGTTCTGTTTGATAGTTTTCTTACTGTAAACCTTGAGATTTTTATATTGGATGTGTTCCTAAACATTCTAGTCCATTTTTTGATATTGCAAATAGGATCCTTTTCTTCCATTATGGTGTTTCTTTGTAAATTTGGTTACTTTTGGTATGCAGAAAAACTATTCACTAAATATACCTATATATAAATATATAGATATATATCTATAGAGATATGTATCTATAGGTATATATATATATCAATATATAGAGATATATCTATATCTATCTATATATATATATATAGAGAGAGAGAATCTGTCCTTTTAGTTACTTCTAAGTATAACAATAGAAAATTCCCTGAATTAACGGAGCTTATATTCTCAGTGTTCTTGCCTGGAGAATCCCAGGGAAGGCGGAGCCTGGTGGGCTGCCGTCTATGGGGTCGCACAGAGTTGGACACGACTGAAGCGACTTAGCAGCAGCAGCAGTAGCATATTCTCATGGGAGTGATGCACAATATATAATACACTGAGCATGCGTGGGTGAATGCTCAGTCCTGTCCAACTCTTTTCAACCCCATGGACTGTAGCTCACCAGGCTCCTCTGTCCATGGAATTTTCAAGGCAAGAATACTGGCGTGGGTTCCCACTTCCTTTCTATATCCATTAAGTATGCAAAGTAAATAAGAGTTTATAAGGTGAAACTATGATTAAAGAAAAAGCAGCAAAGAATAAATAAAATGCTGGAAGTATTAGGCATTAGTGGGATCATGCAAGATAAAAGTCAATGAGGAAGTGATGTTGAGTGGAGGATCCAAAGGTGGTTAGAGAGTTAGCTATATGGATATGGGAGGAAAGAGTGTAAAGGTTCAAATATGAGGGTGTACCCAGTGTATTTGAATAGCAGTAATCAGGCCACTGTGGCTGAGGCAGAGTGAACAATAAGCAGAGAGCAGACGAGGTTAGGCAGGTCATAGAAGAAGACCACACAAAGCCCTGGAGAAAGGAACATTGGCTGTAACTTTGTGTGGAATGGAGAGCCATTAGTATTTGAAGAGAAGGGCAAAATTATCCAACTTCCATTTCAAAAGGATCACTCTGATGGCTATTTGAAGAATTCATGACAGAGACCAAAGCCCTTGTAAAATCAGTGAGACTACACGGGAGATTGTTTCAATAATGCAGGCAAGAGATGACGTGGCATAAGCATGTCCCTTCCTTCTTAAACCATCCTCCCACCTCCCCCCGCCTATGGCTGATTCATGTTGATGTATGGCAGAAACCATCGCAATATTGTAAGTAACTATCTTCCAATTAAAAAAAAAAAAAGAGATGACATGGGTCCAGCCCAGACTGGTGGCAGTGGAAGTACTAACAAATGTCCAAAGTGAGGGGACACTTTGAAGTTAGGGAACACAATTTGTGCTGCTGGACTGGCAGGGAAATGTGAAAGGAAGGCATCATAGCTGACATCCTCATGTCATTGTTTTTTCCCCTCACAATTTGAAGCTGGAGTTTTAATCAACTGAGATCACTCAAGTTTGGAGGTGGGAGAGACGTTCTGTGTTTGATGTGGTGAATGTGTGTGATGACGGTTTGATGTAATTGTCAGGAAGGCAGTTGGATACACAGGTCTGGAGTATAGCCAGGGGTACAAAATTGGGACACATCAGCATAGATGATGTTTGGAACTGTGAATGTGAACGAAATCTCCCAGGAAATGCAATTAAGAAAGAGAAGTGACCTTAGAGGCGTGAAGTAAGAGACACTCTAATGAGCAAAAGGGACCAGTAGGAAGTGACCAGGGAGAAAGGAAGAAAGTCTGCAGAATGTGGCATCCTGGACACCAAGTGTGGAAAGTATACCAATGGGCAGGAAGAACAATTCTCAAATACCTTTGATTGAAATGTGTTGAAAATTTAAAATCCCGATTTCAAAAGAAATTTTATAGATTTTTTTTTTCCACAGAAACTTTTCATGGTACAGAAACTGCCAGCAGCCAGAGGAAGACACCTGTCCTGATCCGCATGTGGAGTCATAAGCAGTCATTTTCTAACTTGGCAGGGCTCCCGGCAGTGACATTTCCAACACCACCTAGAGGACCAGGAAATTCAGTCAGGCTGGCAGCACCAGAGGTGGGCCTGATCAGATCCCTCTCGGCAAGTCCTTATGCAAGAAATGAGGGGGAGTGGAGGGCCCTGGGCAGTAATTCCAAGATTCTGTGGAGAATTTTTTTGGAGGTTAACTGCTGATTTGCAAATATGCAAACTTTTCAAGATTTGGTTTGCTTGGATTTGGAAGGAAATTGAAAAAAAGATACGGAGGATAGGTTTCATTCCTTTCCTACTGTAACTACTCACATGAAATTAAGAGGAATGTTGAGGAAATGAATCGTAATGATTGAAACCCCTCCTATTTAGAAATGTATTTTCCTCTGTTATATGGCAATGCCACAGGACTGGAAAAGGTCCGTTTTCATTCCAATCCCTAAGAAAGGCAATCCCAAAGAATGCTCAAACTACCGCACAATTGCACTCTTCTCACATGCTAGTAAAGTAATGCTCAAAATTCTCCAAGCCAGGCTTCAGCAATACGTAAACCATGAACTTCCAGATGTTCAAGCTAGTTTTAGAAAAGGCAGAGGAACCAGAGATCAAATTGCCAATATCCACTGGATCATCGAAGAAGCAAGAGAGTTCCAAAAAAACATTTATTTCTGCTTTATTGACTACGCCAAAGCCTTTGACTGTGTGGATCACAATAAACTGTGGAAAATTCTGAAAGAGATGGGAATACCAGACCACCTGACCTGTCTCTTGAGAAACCTGTATGCAGGTCAGGAAGCAACAGTTAGAACTGGACATGGAACAACAGACTGGTTCCAAATAGGAAAAGGAGTACGTCAAGGCTGTATATTGTCACCCTGCTTATTTAACTTATATGCAGAGTACATCATGAGAAACACTGGGCTGGAAGAAGCACACACTGGAATCAAGATTGCCGGCAGAAATATCAACAACCTCAGATAAGCAGATGGCACCACCCTTATGGCAGAAAGAGAAGAGGAACTAAAAAGCCTCTTGATGAAAGTGAAAGAGGAGAGTGAAAAAATTGGCTTAAAACTCAACATTCAGAAACTAAGATCATGGCATTTGTCCCATCACTTCATGGCAAAATAGATGGGGAGACAGTGGAAACAGTGTCAGACTTTATTTTTTGGGCTCCAAAATCACTGCAGAATGGTGACTGCAGCCATGAAATTAAAAGATTCTTGCTCCTTGGAAGGAAAGTTATGTACCAACTAGAGAGCATATTGAAAAGCAGAGATATTATTTGCCAACAAAAGTCCATCTGGTCAAGGCTATGGTTTTTCCAGTGGTCATGTATGGATGTGAGAGTTGGACTGTGAAGAAAGCTGAGTGCCAAAAAATTGACACTTTTGAACTGTGGTGTTGGAGAAGACTCTTGAGAGTCCCTTGGACTGCAAGGAGGTCCGACCAGTCCATCCTAAAGGAGATCAGTCCTGGGTGTTCATTGAAGGACTGATGCTGAAGCTGAAACTCCAATACTTTGGCCACCTCATGTGAAGAGTTGACTCATTGGAAAAGACCCTGATGCTGGGAGGGATTGGGGGCAGGAGGAGAAGGGGACAACAGAGGATGAGATGGCTGGATGGCATCACCGACTCGATGGGCATGAGTTTGAGTGAACTCCGGGAGTTGGTGATGGATAGGGAGGCCTGGCGTGCTGCGATTCATGGGGTCACAAAGAGTTGGACATGACTGAGTGACTGAACTGAACTGAACTGAACATGGGTATTTCAAATAATCAGATCCCCAAATGGCTTTGAGTTCTCCTCCTTTTCATGGCTGGGTAGCTTTCCTCTTTCTTTCCTTTCCTTCCCATCTGCCTTCTGCTTCTCTGTCCTTATCTTTCCTTCCTTCCTTCCTTCCTTTCCTTTCTTCCTTTTCTTTCTTTCACTCTCCTTCCTTCTCTCCCTACCTTCCTGCCTTTCTCCTTTCTTTCCTTCCTTTCTTTCATCAACAAATAATTATTAAATACACAGAATGTTCTAGGCCCTTCGGATACTTCATTTAAATTTTGCAGATGCTGTCCCTGCCCTCATGGAACTTAGTCTGGTAGGGAAGTCAGGCAATCAATTAAAACTTACAAAAAGTGTTATATAATTGCAGCAATAATATTATGTGCTATAAAATGTGATACCATATCATGTTAATGTTCAACAATTTTGTAAGGTTAAGGAGGACTTTCCCAAAGGAAAGAATATTTAAGCTGAGATAAAAAGAATAGATAGCTTATAAAGTAATTCCAATTATAGAAGCTTTCCAGAAAATGGAAAGACCATATGTGAAGACACAGAAGAAAACAAAACAATCTCCAATACATTCTAGATTAAGATCCACAGTCATCAGAGAGTGAAAGGTACTCTTTCTGACATTGTCTTTGGAATACTACTTGAGAAGAAAAAAACCTGCCATGAAGCATCATGGAAATTGTTAGTGATATAAATAACCTCAATATATTTTTACCCCAAAACTTAGATGACTTGTAAGCTAAAAGAACAAATAGCAGTAAATAATGCTCAGAGGGTCTTTAATGTGGCTACAAAAATTAGCCTACTGCTCCAATTTATACTATGTAAAACATGATTGGCAGGAGGAGAAGGGGACAACAGAGGATGAGATGGTGGGATGGCATCACCGACTTAATGGATATGAGTTTGAGTAAGCTTCAGGAGTTGGTGATGGACAAAGAAGCCTGGCATGCTGCAGTCCATGGGGTTACAAAGAGTCAGACACAACCGAGTGACTGAACTGAACTGAAAACATGATTACTCTGTTCAGATACGATCATTTGCATCCCCGGTGTATAAGTACACTTGTTACAATGTAAGTTTGACTGCCATCATAGAGACTCAAAGCAATAGAAGTTTAAACATGATGGAGGTTTGATTTTCTCTTCTCTAACAGTCTGAGTATAAGCATACCTGAATCAGGATGGTTGTTACATGCACAATGTTGAAGACATGGTCTCCTCATATCTTGCTGCTTCTTGCTCTTTAGAATGTTGCCCCCTCCTCTTCATGTTTCAAGAAGGCTCACAGGAAGAGAAAAAAAGTTAGAGAAAGATACAGATTTTCCCTTTGAGAGGCACAGTTCAGAGTTTTTTCAGATCATTTCTGTTGTTAAATCACTACCTGGATGGACTTTGTCACAAGGCCACACCTAGGCTGAGAAATACAGTCATTATTGTGGGCAGTCATTTGCCCAAATGAAAAATAGGAAGAAGGTGATACCAGATCATCGGAGGAAGGAAGCATTCACTGCAACAATGAGAAAAGATAAAAGCACTATGACAACCTAAAGGATTTAAGAACAAGTGAGACTAAATTCCTGACCTCAAGGATGCCAGGATCCAATGGATGAGAAAGGCAGCAGAAATGTTGTAGAAAGGAGGCAGTGTTTTGGAAACAAAGACTGGCCATAAATGGATTCTGTTTGGGGAATTGTTATTACAGAAAAGACAGCGCAGGTCAGTTGGCAAATCATCTGTCTGCAATGCAGGAGACCTGGCTTCGATTCCTGGGTAGGGAAGATTCCCTGGAGAAGGAAATGGCAACCCACTCCAGTATTCTTGCCTGGAGCATCCATGAACAGAGGAGCCTGACAGGCTACAGCCCACAGGATCGCAAGTGTTGGACACGACTTAGCGACTAAACCACCACCAGAGCTGAATTCACAAGTGCATGTATGTGTCAGATTTCAACTGGAAAAGAAGGGTAAAAACCTTTCATGAACAGGAAACCCTATTACAGCAACTTCTTTGATGGACATATATGTGCTCAATGCTGCTTCCACTCTTTGTAGCCAGATGATTTAAAAAATAATCTTAGCTACAGGTCTTAGTCAAAATAATGAGTCTTATCTAGATTAATGTGAAAGTGAATTCTGAAAATTTTGAATCATAGCTAGTGCATTCCTAAGTGCTGAGATTGCACTTGATGAAACTAACAGAAAGATAAAGCTGAGATTCTTCTTAGAACTATTAATCCACAAAGTATGTAGCCATAAACATAACTTTTCCTTTTATATTCAGAAGACACCCCCAAAGGAAGGTAAACAGTGAAGTAGGATCTGTAAAATAATCCATCTCAAGAACATCACAACTCATAAAAATTGGATGAACTAAACTCTGACATGATGAGAAAATAATAATCATAATTTCCACTAGTATATCAATTTGTTTTCTAAAGTATGCTTTACATACACTTTCAGGTGACACTCAACATAAATCTATGCTATAGGTACAACTAGCGTTGTTATCTCATTTTTAAGGGTGAGGAAACTAAAGTTAAAAGATATTAAACAGACACTCTATCAAATATGAAGAGTTTCAGAGATGAGACTCAAACCCAAGACAGAACAAGAGCACATAATCAGTGTTGTGGGAAAATAAAATTGTCTGTGAATGTATTCTCAGGTGGAGGACAAAAGTCAAAACTAAACATAAAGGGTTAAAGACTAATCATCTAATTATATTCCCCAATAGCTCTTTAACTTTTTTTGTTGTTGTTCTTATGAACACAGTTGCAAAAGAAATTTAAGCAAAAATGGTGTAGTTCCTGAGAATTCTAGAGAAGTTGAGACCACTTCTTTCATTATCTTAATTTATGTATATATTATCCCAGGATTGGCATGCTAGAATATTCTGATATAAGATTTATTCTGTACAGAGATGTTATAATTCATTCAATTTAGTCATGATATTTAAAAACTTGTGTTGCTACAGGGGGGCTTTTGATAGAAGTGTAATCATAATTTACCAAGATACTGTTAAGTCAGATTAATTGAGGATGACTATTTTGGTCATTAGTTAGTCTGAATTTAGAACACTTAACTGGAAATTTTGCCGGATATATTTTAACAAATGCTTTCAATTTGCAGAGCATGCAAACAATGCTTAAAGGTTTTAAAAATAAATCTATACTCTGATGTAAAACATCTATTTGCTTAAGAAATCATTATCCTTCAAACTTGTAAACATTGCAGGGAACTTTTAAAAAAGGGAAATATTCATAATTTAAATTATTGAAATGAGTGAAGTTGTCATGTACTGAAGCCAATATATATCATGATGCCTTCAAAATACACAAATCACTAACGGTAAAGTTTCTGTTCATTGAATAACTCTATACATCGTCCACACACATATACATATGTCTGTTTGTGGACATAAATCAACCTCAGATCCATGCTGAAATGCAGGTTTTATCATTCCCACTTTATAGATGTGGGTGTTGAGGGTTAAAATGATTAAGTGACTTCACCAAAATCCCATAGCTTGTAAGAAAGGGAGAAACAGTTAATCCCACATTTGTGAGGTTTTACAATCTATGTCTTTTCCACTATATCCACAACTTCTTTTTACATATGCAAATGACTGTCTAAGAAAAGTTATATCATCACAAGAACATCTAGGTTGATGACAGTATTCTATTTCTTGACTCAGGTGTTAATTATAAAATTTCTTGCATTATAAATATTATTAATATTCTGTACTTTCTTTTTTTTGCCCTTGCACTTCTTGGTATGTGAGATATAATTTCACAATAAAATGATAAAATAAATATTGTGTCTTCTAGAGCAAGATTGTTGGAACAAAGCAATTTATATCCTGGTTGGGTTTTGTTTCTAAGTAAATTGAGAATGGGCCCTCAATTTACAGTAAGCATTGACTATTGGAGTAAGGCAGTGTATTGTGGGAAGATCTCATTTATGTTAATTTGGGAGATGTAGATCTGGGGAGGGGAAAGTGGTGAATGAGTCGAAGAGGAAAACATTTATTTCCGATGATATGCCTGTCAGTGCATTAGCACTCGTTTTTAATCTTCGAAACAACCATTAACGGTAATTATTATGATGCCCACTTTAGAGGAGGTCAGTACATTTCCCACAATTAAGTGGCTAAACATTGATTTACATATGCATCTGTCTGACAACCAAGCCTGAGTCGATCTTGAGAGAAGTAAGGATTCAACAGTGAAGAGCAGTCAGATAAATTGGTGGCCATGAGTCATTGGCCCCCAAAGTATTTGTTCTGTATTCCTTTCTGAAATTTTACTTACTGGGGCAGTCTGAAATAGCTGTTATCTGGAGTGATGAAGTGGGATTAAAACACCACAAATGGGACTTCCCTGTGGCACAGTAGGTAAGACTCCGCCTGAAAATGCAGGGGACATGGGTTCAATCCCTGGCCAGGGAAGATTCCATATGTTGCAGGGCAACTAAGCTCATGTGCCACAACTACTGAGTCTGTGCTCTAGAACTGGGGGCACGACTACCAGGCCTGAGTGCTGCAACTTTCCTGGATCCCGTGTGTCAAGAGTCTGTGCTCTACAAATAGAGAAGCCACCGCAATAAGAAAACTTTGCACCACAACTAGAGAGTAGCTCCCACTCACTGCAACTAGAGAAAGCCCACAAAAAATGACGAAGACCCAGAGTAGCCAAAATAAATAAATAAAATGGGGTCCCTGGTAACTTAGTTGGTAAAGAATCTACCTGCAATTCAGGAGACCAGGGTTCGATCTCTGGTTCTGGAAGATCCCCTGGAGAAGGAAATGGCAACCCACTCCAGTATTCTTGCCTGGAAAATCCCATGGAGAGAGGAGCCTGGTGGGCTGCAGTTCGTGGGGTCGTAAGAGTCAGACACAACTTAGTGACTAAAACATGTATATATAAGCACCACTAACGTCAGAAAGGTGGGGTACAAAATGAGGCCACAGGAAAACCAGTCATCTGCATGTGGGCTGTCACTAACATGGGTGGGATGATATTAGCCTTTTGGGTAAACTGTCTTCTGTGACCAGCTCTAGGTCCAAATTCTGGGGTCCAGTTGGACTGGTCACTTTAAGTTCTGTGACAGTTAGCTTCTCCTTTATGTAAAAACAAGAGAGCATTGCATACAAACTCCACCTGTAAAGACCTTTACAGACGTTAGACATTCTAATTTCAGGATTCCAGTGCCCAATTTGCAACAAGGCTAGCCATTTCAACTACACCACTGCTTTCTAATTGAGATACATTTCATTTGTGACTTTTGCCCTGGTTTTATAGAAGATAATCAAAGGAAAATGGGATTTGCTGTATCTAAATTACCTTTGGAGCAATCTCGCTAAAATGCACACGATGGCTAAAATGAAGAATGGAAATATAATTTGAACCCTAAATTTCTGATTGTGCATTCAGCCTTCCAATTGCCATTTTCAGTGCAACAATTCAGTTTAGTTCAGGGTTATGGAGTCTTAATTTGGTGAGAGATTTTCTGGATCAGAATCCCACATAATTGGCATGAGGTTATCAACTTCTCTGACCTATGCTTGTTGATAATTTGCTGTCTTAGTTTTCCTTACTAGAATAGGGTCATTTTTCATGATTTATTTACATCCCAGCTTGTTCCAAACAGGGTATAAGAATATCAATTGAGGGGAAGAGAAATATGTAGAAACCACCTGAAGCCTGTCCATGTCATATTATGTCCGACTCTTTGTGACCCCTCAGAGTCAAAGGAAAGTGGCTGCAAAATCGCTTCTGTTGTTTGCCACCTCCCTTTGACTCACTGATGATGGAGAATCACCTTGCAATGTGACTCAGATGTCACAAAATAAAGTTTGGAAAATTATTTGTTCAAAACTGGACAATGACTGGACAGTAGGCTGAGAGCCATGAACACAGATATCTGCAGAACAAATTTGCTTTTTGAATCAGAAGCCGGCCCGCTGAAGCATCTCTAATATTTACACAGTAATCTAATTCAGGAGCCTTCTTACTTTTCTCTTTTCCACTGATTTAGTCACCTTTTGGCAACTTCACAAGCTCCAGCAGGGGTCAGGAACCCCCCAAAGCAATTTGTGCTGAAGTCACAGAAAATCAAGATGGAAAGACTTCATTGGTACAGCCCATGCACGCCCAGGGAATTGGAGGAGCAGACTATTCACCATGATGTACTTTCTGTTCTTCTCTTCAACCTGGGTTCATATGCCTCCTGGGAGGGCGGCTGAATCACCTTCTTGGAAAGAGTCATGATTTTGATAGACTCTCCTGCCAGGAAGTTTTATTTTCAACCAACATTTTGTTTTCTTCATATTCTGGTTAAATCTCCTTGGATTATTTTTTTGGGACCTGGGGAAAGAGGCTGGTCATCATCATGGTTATCCCTCTTAAATAGATAGATCTGAAATCAGATTTCATATGATTTTGGCCCTTCTTCTGCTTCTACCTGCATGCATTTTACTATGTAGAATATTTTCTTTTTAGTTTGTGACTTCAGTATTGTTTTCTTGGTTCTCAATTGTATTAGTCTTTTAAATGAAATACATGCTTTCTTGAGCTTGGCATCGTCAAAGCTATCTGGGGTATATTATGGCTATTTCTTTTGTGAGGGTCTCTTTGTAACAACAGACCTTTCGACAGTTTGCCTTGTATGTTGCATGTTTCTTCTTATCTCCTGGACATCGCCATTTTCATTTGTGCTCCAGAACTGCCCTTCATTTAGAGTCTTCTATTCCTTAGATAGACCAGGATAATAAATTGATTAGTCTTTCCACTACTCACATATTCCCAAGATGATGAATCTGAATAAAACTAGAAGAAAACCCATTATTTTTGGGCAAAAAGGAAGTTTAGAGAGAGCAGAGAGAAACTATAGAGAGCTCCTACTATGTGCCAAACCCAGGGAATTGGGGCGGGGTGCAATTCCTTGACAACACCAAGAAATTGTGGATACAATGGTGAATAAGACAGACAGGGTCCCCTGTTATTTAATCCTTATAATAATTCAAGACAGTTATTATGACCATATTATGATATGATATGATATTATATCATAATATGATGATAGTTATTATTATGATAGTTATTATGTCTCTCGTTCTTTCCATTTCATAGTTGAAGAAATTGAGCTGAGTGTGCAAAACCATTTAGTCACTGGGGTTAGACTGGATTCCAGATCTGCCTTGTTTCAAAGACAGAGTTAATTTCCACTATAGCATATGGATGTCTCTTTACTTCTGGGCCAGCAAAGCTGGGATGGGGTGTGTCTTCAACCCTCCACATGGGTGCCATGTATTTGCCCACACTAAAACCTCCTTCATTCCCACTTACAGTCCTGTGTTTGCGGAAGCCCCCGAGCAGTCATTGCACCCAGTTGCTTCTAGGTTTCTGCCCACTTTGCCCTCTTCTACCTTTCAGACTTAACTACAAAAATAACACAAACATTTTTCAGGAGTGACCACACCAGGATTTGTGAATTATATATTAAGGATATGCTGTGATTTAACCCTCTTTGCTAGGATTAGTCTGAGCACCCACTTCCACTGGCACAGACATATGGGGGGGGATCATGTGGCAGGACCCAATGAGCACCGGTCAGTAAATCAGGAGTTCTGGTTTCTACACCCAGAGTGCATGGCCAAGGGAAGTCCCACCAGCTCCCTGGTTCTCAGATGAGGTGTTCTGATTACATTACTAATAGCCATAGACCTTCTGAGTAACTATGGTCCTAAACCTGTATTCATGATATAGGAAGCACAATCTGAAGTTTTATTGAGGACAATAGACCTGCCAAGAAGCAGGGAAGACAAAAAGTAAAATAGAAATGGGCATGGAGGGATAGTCTTCAACATTTTGGCACAAAAGTAGAAAGAGTATCTCTTTTCCATTTTCTTGGACCTTTAGAGGTACAGCTCCTTCCACAGCTTCCTCCACCCACCCCCCGCACCCCCACCTCAAGGTTCCAGACACTCTGGCGTTGGTAACTAATGAGGAAATTGAAGAAAAAGTTTTGCTATTCCTCTTTTGTCCAGGGTAAGAATAGCTTTTGAGGTAAGAACACATTTTTTTTTTTTTTTTTGCTACCTTTGTCAATTCCATCATTTTGCTATTCAGTTATTGTGTGCTATTTATCACAGAAGACTTTGGGGAGAGTCTTGTGGATTTTGTTATATCGTGCAACTATTTTTCATTTAAATTCAGTCAAATAAAATTTCTCAAAATTGAGATGTGTTTCTGTCAACATGTCTTTCTAACTTAGGCTTTTTTATCTAGTCAGAATAAAAGGAAGCTTAGACAAATTTGATAAAATAGTCATGATCACAGGTAAACATTTGAGAGGGATACATTTTATTTTCTCACTTGAAAGCTCAAGTTCTCTTTGACATGAAATGTGAGAGAAAAGACGGCATAAACCGAGGGATTGTAAGCAGGAATTTGTGAGTGGGAACACATGCCTTCTTTAAAAATGTTCTGTGTTTGGGTATCCCACATTATGGAAAGCTACAGGAAGGTTTTGTTACAAGTAAATGGAAATACATACAAATACAATTGTATACACATATCTGTCTCCATAGAGAGACCTACATTTATTAGTCAAACAGTAAAATAAAAAACGTATTTCTGCAGTAAAGAGTTCAAGGCCAATTTGTCACAAAGTCGAGGACTTGTTTTGTTCTTTGAATCATCCCTAAATGACCTGTGTACAAATTACAAAACCCTAAAGAGTTAAAAGTGTTTGTTTCACAGGAAATTGGAAGAAATTTATGTGCGCAAGTGAAGCTGAAAGGTCGAATGTGTGACTCACATCTATTGACAGATGGAATGAGCATCACATAAGCAGACAGTGACTAGAAAACAAGCCGGTTGTGTGAAAGTATTTTTAGAGACTAATTTCTACCCAGCTGTGTCATCTATGAATGGGAGAAGTTTGAGAAAGTTACCTAGGGATGTCTGAGCTCAATCAAGTGAAAGTTAATGATACTGATTTGGCTTAAATATTCACTTTGAACTTGGATGTGCAAATGGAACTTTAGTACTGGAACTAATTTCCAGGGAAGTTGGATTGTTCTTTTATCAAAACACCATACATTCCGTATAACAGCATACATTCATTTTAGTATGGAAATCTGAGGTCAAATGTCCATATGTCACTGATAATTTCAGAATGCTAACAAATGGTGGCTATGAGGTTAAAATAGGTTTTTCTGCCAACTAGTATAATGACTAAGTGTGTGATCTCTTGAGATAGACTTCGTGATGTGAATTCCAGCTCAGCTGGTTAATAGAGATATGATTTTGGACACTTTTACATTTCTGTGCTTATTTTCCTTTCCTTATCCATATGAGGTGAATAAAAACATGTTTCTCATGGGGTTATTCATTAATAAGCCCATTTTACTTGTCTAGGTCAGGGGATAAAAATCCCTGCTCTCATGCAACTTACATTCTAGTTGAGCAGGAATAGAAAGTAAACAAATACATATGTAAAAATGAGCACATCAAGTAGAGGTAGGCGCTATGGAAAAAATAAAGTGTAAAAGTGCCTTATTTATGGAGAGGGGGCTAAGGCCATTTTAAGTCAGTTTGAGAAATTGACACATTCTAGATAAGTAATAGGCAACTCCATGGGAATTAATATTTGCTTCTTTAGTCGGCCTGGTCAGTTACGGTACGTCATTCCCCAAGTGAAAGTGGTTGATTAAAAGGATGACAGCGTAAAGCCAAAATGCTCTAATCTAAGTGAATTCGGGGAACTGTATTGAAGGTACTGGAAAGATTCTGGGGAATCTGGATATGACATGGCTCATGCCTGAAGATTTTGGCAGCCATGTTAGCACCTCCTAGAACCTGAAAATAAATGGAAGCAGAGTCAAAAGTGGAGACTCTATCCTTAGGACACCTTTTGAGTTTCCACCTCAAGTCTTATCTACCTTTGGCATTTTTGTTTGTATAAGCCAATAGGTTCCCTTTATTTATTACTTTGGTTTGCCTTGGGCTTTCTGTCATTCGCCTGACAAAAGGCCAGAGTCCTGACAAGCAAAAGCATAATGAGGGATGGGGAGAACTTCCTGACAGATAAACCATGCATTTCAATCTTGCCATGGAGATAAGGAAATGGATTCATATTCCCCCCCGCCCCCAAATAGGTGAATCTGTGCAGCTGTGTGCTAAGTCGCTTCAGTCGGGTCCGACTCTATGTGATCCTATGGACCGTAACCCACCAGGCTCCTCTGTCCATGGGATTCTCCAGCCAAGAATACTGAGTGGGTTGCCATGCCCTTCTCCAGGGGACCTTGCCATCACAGGGATCGACCCAGATTTCGTCTCCTGCATTGACAGGCAGGTTCTTTACCACTAGCGCCACCTGGGAAGCCTGGTCAGTTATGGTACTTCATTCTCCAAGTGAGAATGGCTGATTAAAAGGATGACAGCTTAAAGCCAAAATGCTCTAATCTAAGTGAATTCAGGGAATCTAAGTGAATCCATAGTATGGGTGAAACTTCTTAGCTTTTTCCTCCGGGATCTCCCAACGTTCATATCAACTTAAAGGGACTCTAAAATGGGAAAATATTTGTGCTAAAAGGGAATTAAAAATTATTAAGTCCAACATTCTCTGGGTTTGGATAATGGAATTAAGACTTAGCTAAATGGAGAGAAATTTTTCCCAAAGTATAAGGCTACTTTGTGGCAAAATATATCTCTGTCTTCAAAGCATTGTTTTTTTCCCACTTCAGCATTCAGTTCAGTTCAGTTCAGTTCAGTTGCTCAGTCGTGTCCAAATCTTGGACCCCGGGAATCGCAGCACACCAGGCCTCCCCGTCCATCACCAACTCCCGGAGTTCACTCAAACTCATGCCCATCGAGTCAGTGATGCCATCCAGCCATCTCATCCTCTGTTCCCTCCCAGCATCAGGGTCTTTTCCAATGAGTCAACTCGTCGCATCAGGTGGCCAAAGTACTGGAGTTTCAGCTTCAGCATCAGTCCTTCCAATGAACACCCAGGACTGATCTCCTTTAGGATGGACTGGTTGGATCTCCTTGCAGTCCAAGGGACTCTCAAGAGTCTTCTCCAACACCACAGCTCAAAAGCATCAATTTTTCGGCACTCAGCTTTCTTCACAGTCCAACTCTCACATCCATACATGACCACTGGAAAACCCATAGCCTTTACTAGATGGACCTTTCTTGGCAAAGCAATGTCTCTGCTTTTCAATATGCTGTCTAGGTTGGTCATAACTTTCCTTCCAAGGAGTAAACGTCTTTTAATTTCATGACTGCAATCACCATCTGCAGTGATTTTGAAGCCAGCAAAAATAAAGTCTGACACTGTTTCTCCATCTATTTCCCATGAAGTGTTGGGACCAGATGCCATGATCTTAGTTTTCTGAATGTTGAGTTTTAAGCCAACTTTTTCACTCTCATCTTTCACCTTCATCAACAGGCTCTTTAGTTCCTCTTCATTTTCTGCCATAAGAGTGGTGTCATCTGCTTATCTGAAATTATTGATATTTCTGCCAGCAATCTGGATTCCAGCCTGTGCTTCTTCCAGCCCAGCGTTTCTCATGATGTACTCTCCATATAAGTTAAATAAGCAGGGTGACAATATACAGCCTTGACGTACTCCTTTTCCTATTTGGAACCAGTCTGTTGTTCCATGACCAGTTCTAGCTGCTGCTTCCTGACCTGTATACAGGTTTCTCAAGAGGCAGGTCAGGTGGTCTGGTACTCCCATCTCTTTCAGAATTTTCCACAGTTTATTGTGATCCACACAGTTGAAGGCTTTGGCATAGTCAATAAAGCAGAAATTGATGTTTTTCTGGAACTCTCTTGCTTTTTGGATGATCCAGCAGATGTTGGCAATTTGATCTCTGGTTCCTCTGCCTTTTCTAAAACCAGCTTGAACATCTGGAAGTTCACAGTTCACACATCACTTAAGCCTGGCTTGGAGAATTTTGAGCATTACTTTACTAGAGTGTGAGAAGAGTGAAATTGTGTGGTATTTTGAGCATTCTTTGGCATTGCCTTTCTTTGGGATTGGAATAAAAACTGACCTTTTCCAGTCCTGTGGCCACTGCTGAGTTTTCCAAACTTGCTGGCATATTGAGTGCGGCACTTTCACAGCATTATCTTTCAGGATTTCAAATAGCTGAACTCGAATTCCATCACCTCCACTAGCTTTGTTTGTAGTGATGCTTTCTAAGGCCCACTTGACTTCACATTCCAGGATGTCTGGCTCTAGGTGAGTGACCTGCCTTAACAAAGGAGTTTGACAGCATTTCCTTTCCTGAATTCTATTTCCATAGAAGCAGGAATTTTGTATAAGAAACTCAATGAGAAACCTCTGCCACTACTGTTCCTTGTTACTTTATCTTTTGTTAAAATTGTCTTAATACTGACTCCCCTGGCAATGTGCTTCTTCATATGACCTCTTTATCTACCAAATTAATAATCAATTACACCTTCTTCCTTATGTTACATTTTCTGCAAGAGAAAATTTTAGAAGTCCCATGAGTTTCTTTGCACAAATTTTGTGGTTTAGGAAACTATTCCTGTTTCTAGACAAGAAGATATTTCAGTCTACATCTTTAAGGTATATAAATAATACAATCACATTCTTTTTAAAAATCATTTTGAATATGAAATATGCTGTGTTTGATAGAGAATCAATATGAACTATATTCATCTCTTAAAGGTTGCCTTTGCACATGTTTCTTACTACCTTTGAGACTCAGTTTCCTTTTTGGTAAAGCAGAAATAATCATGATTTCCCTGTCAACCATCCATGGATGCTCTGGGCTGCAACAAAGGGATTGCATACTATAAGAAGTAGCTTGCATTGCTAGATACATGCAATGCCTCATTATTGCTAATCACTGCAATGTTGTTAATTTCTCACCACTGTTTTGAAGGGATGAGTAGCAATTGAGGTCTCAGTGATACCTGAATAACACAGGAAAATACCTTAAAGGTTCCAGCATGGAATGAAATCTCCATGCTTGTGAATTTTTGATGAAGAAAGCACTGTAGTCATGATCTTTTCTAGCACTTTTAAAAAATATATGTTCCCAGAGCTTTTACTAGTTACTACAGGAGGTAAGTGGAAGTCCAATTGACAGAGCTCCAGGGGCCTCTGCTTCCCTTTCAACCTAAGTAGTTCACTTGCATGTACTTTTTTTTTTTTTTTTTATCTTATTTTTTCCCCCTGAGATACAATTAGGGGGGAAAAAAAGCTTCTGGATGTTCTAACTGACATCTCTCCCCACTGCTCCTTCCACCACACACAAACATGTAAACAAAAAAGTTTAAAAACTCCAAATAGAATCCAACATCTTCAGGTACAGACGATGAAATTGAAGGCCAAAGGGATGAGTGATTTTCCAGTGTTACCCACCCCTGCTTCCGGTCATCGGTGATGTAAGGACTAAATCCCAGACCATGAATCCTCAACCATCACCATCTCATCATTCTGCCTCATAATGTGACTGTGAAGATTTTCCAATTCAACAGTGTAAATTTTGATTTTGTTTTATTTTGTCTGAGGAGAGGCATGGTATAATAAGCTGTGTTATCAGATTGATCCGTGTAGCACTAATAATTCCCAAAGTATGCCCTCAGATGATTCTCTTCTCAAAGTGACAGGCTTTCACCAAGATAAATGCAGCCCCTTGCTGTATAGATTGGAGTTTCAATCTAAGATTTCTACTTATGAGACACCTGTCAAGATTAAGATTCAGGTAACTACAATTATTTTGTGACTCATCAGCAATTTCTTCTATTTTATACAAAAGCTATCAAATAGAATTTAAATTTTTTTTGCAGCCCCTCTCTAGTAAGGTGACTACTTATTACAAATTCTAGTAAGAATTTATTGCCCAATTGAGGACAGTTTGAGAGCTAAAAGAAATACAATTAATAATTACTCTTGGAATATTAATGTGTAAATTGGAGTGCTTCTAGGCAAACTGAGAAGTAAGATCACTCTGTTCATTAACCATCCTATAGATGTGTTTGAGATTAGTGAGGGTGAACTATTGGTTAATTGAACATGACTTTCAGTCATAAGTATTTAAGGATTGGTACTACTTGTCTTACATTCTCAGAAAGAATGGTAATATTAGCAATATCAGCTTCAACATTAAAACACATGAAGAATAAGTGAATTCCTCTCTTCTCCTCCTTCCCAAGCCCCTCCTCGAAAGGGGCACATGCATATTTTGGATATAAACTTTAAAAGCAATTAATTCTTAATAAGGAACAGGACTCCTTTCTCTTTAACAAAATTCTGTCAAAGATTACCCTTGAGACAAATTATATAATCAGTTTAAACATGACTAAGAGACATTTGATCATTTCCTGACACTTCCTCTTTCAAAGAGAAAACAAAACAAAACCAACAATGTGAAAGGTAATAAAAGATACCTGACCTTAGGGAAGAAAGTAAGACTCAGAGACATCTTAATGTTTGTGGTTTTACAATAGTGATTTACAGTCAAAATTATAGAAACCTGCTTTGATTAAGATTTCTGGTTCATAGGGTTAATAATTATTTTGCTGATAATGGATTGATTGTACATAAAATAGGTCATATTTTTAACATGAAAACAAATGTCTGTTACAATATATCTACAGTATCTCCCTTGGTAACTTTTGGTGACACTTGGATAGAAATTACATGGGGATAGGTGCTCATTATTCAGTTCAGTTCAGTTCAGTCGCTCAGTCGTGTTCAACTCTTTACGACCCCATGGACTGCAGCATGCCAGGCCTCCCTGTCCATCACCAACTCTCAGAGTTTACAAAAACTTATGTCCATCAAGTCGGTGATGCCATCCTCTGTCTCATCATCTCATCCTCTGTCTTCCCCTTCTCCTCCCCCCTTCAATCTTTCTCAGCATCAGGGTTTTTTCCAATGAGTCAGTTCTTCGCATCAGGTAACCAAAGTATTGGTGCTTCAGTATTGGAAGGCATCAGTCCTTCCAGGGAATATTCAGGACTGATTTCCTTTAGGATAAACTGGTTGGCTCTCCTTGCAGTACAAAGGACTCTCAAGAGTCTTCTCCAACACCACAGTTGAAAAACATCAATTCTTTGGTGCTCAGCTTTCTTTATAGTCCAATTCTCACATCCATACATGACTATTGGAAAAAAATAGCTTTGACTGATGGACCTTTGTTGGCAAGCTAATGTCTCTGGTTTTTCAATATGCTGTCTAGGTTGGTCATAACTTTTCTTCCAAGGAGCAAGAATCTTTTAATTTCATGGCTGCAGTCACCATCTGCAGTGATTTTGGAGTCCCTCAAAATAAAGTCTGTCACAGTTTCCCCATCTATTTCCCATGAAGTGATGGGACCAGATGCCATGATCTTAGTTTTCTGAATGTTGAGTTTTAAGCAAACTTTTTCACTCTCCTCTTTCACTTTCATTAACAGGCTCTTTAGTTCTTCTTTGCTTTCTACCATGATGGTGGTGTCATCTGCATATCTGAGGTTATTGATATTTCTCCTGGCAATCTTGATTCCAGCTTGTGCTTCATCCAGCCCAGTGTTTCTCATGATGTACTCTGCATATAAGTTAAATAAGCAAGGTGACAATATACAGCCTTGACGTACTCTTTTTCCTATTTGGAACCAGTCTGTTGTTCCATGTCCAGTTCTAACTGTTGCTTCCTGACCTGCATAGAGATTTCTCAAGAGGCAGGTCAGATGGTCTGGTATTCCCATCTCTTTCAGAATTTTCCACAGTTTATTGCGATCCACACAGTCAAAGCCTTTGGCATAGTCAATAAAGCAGAAATAGATGTTTTTCTGGAACTCTCTTGCTTTTTCAATTATCCAGCGGATTGGCAATTTGATCTCTGGTTCCTCTGCTTTTTCTAAACCCAACTTGAACATAGGAAAGTTCACAGTTCACACATTGCTGAAGCCTGGCTTGGAGAATTTTGAGCATTACTTTACTAGCGTGTGAGAAGACTGCAATTGTGTGGTAGTTTGAGCATTTTTTGGCATTGCCTTTCTTTGGGATTGGAATAAAAAATGACCTTTTCTGGTCCTGTGGCCACTGCTGAGTTTTCCAAATTTGCTGGCATATTGGGTGCAGAACTTTCACAGTATCATCTTTTATGATTTGAAATAGCTCAACTGGAATTCCATCACCTCCACTAGTTTTGTTCATAGAGATGTTTCCTAAGGCCCACTTGACTTTGCATTCCAGGATGTCTGACTATCGGTGAGTGATCACACCATCATGATCATCTGGGTCGTGAAGATCTTTTTCATACAGTTCTTCTGTGTATTCTTGCCACCTCTTCTTAAATCTTTTGCTTCTGTTAGGTCCATACCATTTCTGTCCTTTATTGTGCCCATCTTTGCATGGAATGTTCCCTTGGTATCTCTAATTTTCTTGAAGGGATCTCTAGTCTTTCACATCCTATTTTTTTTTCCTGTGTTTCTTTGCATTTATCACTGAGGAAGTCTTTCTCATCTCTCCTTGCTATTCTTTGGAACTCTGCATTCAAATGGGTATATCTTTCCTTTTTCTTTGGCCTTTCGCTTATCTTCTTTTCAAAGCTATTTGTAAGGCCTCCTCAGATGACCATTTTGCCTTTTTGCAGTTCTTTTTCTTGGGGATGCTCTTGATCCCTGCCTCCTGTACAATGTCACAAACCTCTGTCCATAGTTCATCAGGCACTCTGTCTATCAGTTCTAATCCTTTGAATCTATTTCTCACTTCCACTGTATAATTGTAAGGGATTTGATTTAGGTCATACCTGAATGGTCTAGTGGTTTTCCCTACTTTGTTCAATTTAAGTCTGAATTTGGAAATAAGGATTTCATGATCTGAGCCATAGTCAGCTCCCGGTCTTGTTTTTGCTGCTCATTATTAGAGAAATGCAAATCAAAACTACAATAAGGTATCACCTCACACTGGTCAAAATGGCCATCATCAAAAAATCTACAAACAATAAATGTTGGAGGTGGTATGGAGAAAAGGGAACCCTATCGCATTGTTGATGGGAATGTAAATTGATATTGCCACTATGATACCAGTATGGAGATTTCTTAAAAAAAAAAACTATGAACAAAACTACCATATGCCCCAGCAATCCCACCATTGGGCCTATATCCTGAAGAAACCATAACTGAAAAAGACATTTGTACCCCCAAGTTCATAGCAGCACTATTTATAATAACTAGGACATGGAAGCAACTTAGATATCCATCACAGATGAATAGATAGAGAAGCTGTGGTACATATATATATAATGGAATTCTACTCAGCCATAAAAAGGAACGCATGTCTGTCAGTTCTAATGAGGCAATGAACCTAGACCTTATTAAACACAGTGAAGTAAATCAGAAAGAGAAAAACAAATATCATGTATTAATTCATATATATGGAATCCATATATGATCCCCAAAGAGTCGGACATGAGTGAGTGACTGAACAACAGCAATGGAATCTAGAAAAGTGGTATTGGTGAATCTATTTCCAGGGCAGCATAGAGACACAGACATAGAGAACAGATTTGCGGACACAACTGCGGAAGGAGAGGGTGGGACAAATTGAGAGAATAGTATAGAAACATATACATTACCATATGTAAATAGATACCCAGTGGGAATCTGTTGTATGATGCAGGGAGTTCAATCCAGTGCTCTGTGACAATCTAGAGGGAGTGGGATGGGATGGGAGGTGGGAGGGTGGTTCAACAGGAAAGGGACAATTTATATAGCTACGGCTGATTCATGTTGATGCATGGCAGAAACCGACACAATACTGTAAAGTAATTATCCTCCAATTAAAAATAAATTAAAAAAGAAAATATATGTGGACAGGAAAATCTATCTGAACAAAGAGATAAGGCATAAAAACACATGAAATGCTGTCTGAGAATTGCTTCTCACAGTTCTTCTCTACAGTTGAAATTTCAGTGCAAACTTCATGAGAGCAAGGAACTTACCTATTGTATTTATGATTGCAATTCCTAGATCTAGCTTGGTGCCTGACATGCATCAATAGTAGGCAGTCAGTATATATTTGATAAGCTTCATAAAGGCATGAAGGAATGATCATCATTCGCTAATTCATATTTACTTTTTGCAAGTATCTCTGTGTCAGTTGAATCTTGTGTAGAACTGGTCTTGTATTTGCAAAGACCGACTGACTCTCCATTCTTTTAAAGTCATGTTGCTGTTTAGTTGCTAAGTCAAGTCTGGCTCTTTACAACCCCATGGACTGTAGCTCACTAGACTACTATGTCCATGGAATTCTCCAGGCAAGAATACTGGAGTGGGTTGTCATTTCCTTCTCCAGGGGATCTTTCCGACCCAGGGATTGAAGCTGTATTTCCTGCTTCACAGGCAGATTCTTTACCATTGAGCCACCTGGGAAGCCATTTCTTTCCAATTTATTAGACATTTCTTCTAATTGTAGGAAACACCTACTTTTCAACCTAGGATACTCAGGTCATTCTTTTAAAACTTTTTCTTAAGTGGAAAAGTCCATTAGGAACATTACCAACTATATGTGGCATTCACCAATGTTTCCTCCCCTTTAACTCAGCGGACAAGGTTCATTTATTATTATTTATGGTCCAAGGATGCCAAAATTTATGATAAGATCCCCATTTATAAATGCTTATATGCACTATTCTATTTCAGAAAATGGAAGATCCAGCAGAAATAGCCTTTCAGAAAAATAAAACAGAAGCTATGTTCTCCATCTTTTTAACCTTGCTTTTAATGACCTTTAGTCACTTTTGCTTCACAGGTGGCCCTAGTGGTTAAGAACCCACCTGCCAATGCAGGAAAAGTAAGAGACTTGGGTTTGATCCCTGGGTTGGGAAGATCGCTTGGAGTAGGAAATGAAAACCCACTGTAGTATTCTTGCCTGAAGAATCCTATGGACAGATGAGGCTGGTGGACTATGGTTCTTGGGGTCACAGAGAGTTGGACGTAACTGAAGTGACTTCACACAGAGCACACAGTCAGTTTCGAGGGCTTCCGAGGTGATGCAGTGTTAAAGAATCCATTTGCCAATGCAAGACTCAGAAGAGAAGCAGGTTAGATCTCTGGGTTGGAAAGACACCCTGAAGTAGAAAATGGCAACCCACTCCAGTATTCTTGACTAGAAAATTCCATGAACAAAGGAGGCTGGTGGGGTACTGTCCAAGGGGTTGCAAAGAGTCAGACTCGACTGAGTGGCTGAACATGCCTGCACACATACAGTCACTTTCAAAGAACTATATTTATTCTTCCCCCAGTCTCTTTCCTCATACAGAGATGAAGAGAAATGATGACTTTATATGTAGCAGTTTGGATTTATCATTTAAACTTAAGGCATCCTGAACCAACAATGGACACATTCAGCTTTTTCTGCAGAAGGAAGGATCTAACCTATTTTAAAAGTAAAATAATTTTCACCAACAAATAATAACCTGATTTAACCAGTTTATAAACAACAATCTAAGCAAAAATCTTCTTTAGTTTTTCTTATTCACAATTTGCAATATTTGCCCAGAAGTTCCTTATTATAGCTCCAGGAAGTGGTTTTCAACCTTTTTTGACTAAAAATCAGAAAGACACACATTTCTTTAAATTCACAGCCAAGTGCACACACACACACACACACACACACAATTAAAAGAAAAGTTTCTTGAAGCTATACTAATCTAGTTATTTGCAATACATTCTTATATTTCCCATTTTATTCTAACATGTGACATTTCAATTGTTTAAAACACTAAACCTTAAATTTCTATCTACTAAATTGGTTTATGATCCACTAGTGAGTCATAGAGGGCTTCCCTTGTGGCTCAGATGATAAAGAATCCTCCTGCAATGTGGAAGACCTGGGTTGGATCTCTGGGTTGGGAAGATCCCCAGGAGGAGGGCACGGCAACCCACTCCAGTATTATTGCCTGGAGAATCCCATGGACAGAGGAGCTTGGTGGGCTACTCTTTCTGGGGTCGCAAAGAGTCGGACACAGCTGAGCGACTAAGCACATCACAGCACAGTGAGTCACAGAAAGCACATGTTTAGAGAATCTTCCAGTCATGATGTAAAAAAATGTCATTTATTTGTTATACTTATTTATCTGTTACTATCCTAACATTCATTATGCTTATTACTATTGTTGGTATTAAAGTCCTTCAAGCTTGCAAAGAATCCAGCACACCATAATTCTCATAAACAAAACATGTGATGAGAAATCAAAGTCTTTAATTTTTAGCTGCCTCTGTGGTCGACAGAGTTTTCCAACATGGCCATGACAAGATAGCTCCTTCTCCATGTTCTTCTTACAGAGTAATGCTAACATTTCTCCTATTAAGTTACGGGGTCTCTGGTCGCCTGGAATCTGTGTAGGTCTGTGTCTAGGTGAGAGTGAAGCTATGTGACTAGTCATACAAGGTGATACAGTTTCCTCCTGGAGGCTCACTCTTAGCCCCTAGCTGTCAGGCTCTGGAGAGGAAGAGAGATGGCATGAGAAGGTCACATGTAAGTGTTCTGGGTGACAGGCCCCGTGAGGTCCATCCATAGCTGACATCAATATCTGGACCTGTGAGTAGGTGAAATCTCATGATTCTGGTCCTAGCCTTCAAATTACTTCCAGCTTTTGAGACTTCTCAGCTGAGAACTCAGGAATTGTGGAACAGAAATAAGCCATCAATGCTATGTCTTTTCCAAATTCCTGATGCATAGAATATATGAATATAACAAAATAAGTTCTATTTTATTCAATTAAGTTTGGCTTTGTTTGGTATGCCATAATAGCTTACTGTAACAACTTCCAATTCTATTCTATCTTCAAAGGATTTCAAATTGACAGTTTTTCTGAACTAATACTATTGGAGTGTGTAAGAAAAGAATTACTATTTTGTACCAAACTTAAGGAGTAGATCATAAATAAACTAAGGCCTACTGTTAACTGCGAACTGTTAACTTATTCCTTTTAAGTTGTTGAATTTTCTCATTTGAATTATATAGCCATCTTTGAAAGGATCTTCTAGCTTTCCTGGAAAAATGAAACTATAGAGATATCAGGGTATGTGTCAGTTCAGTTCAGTCACTCAGTTGTGTCTGACTCTTTGTGACCCCATGAACCGCAGCATGCCAGGCCTCCCTGTCCATCACCAACTCCCGAAGTCCACCCAAACCCATGTCCACTGAGTCGGTGATGCCATCCAACCATCTCATCCTCTGTCGTCCCCATCTCCTCCTCCCCTCAATCTTTTCCAGCATCAGGGTCTTTTCAAATGAGTCAGCTCTTCGCATCAGGTGGCCAAATTATTGGAGTTTCAGCTTCAACATCAGTCCTTCCAATGAAATGATGTTGAAGCTGAAACTCCAATACTTTGGCTACCTGATGCGAAGAGCTGACTCTTATTATGTGGTAAAAGAGTTAATATACAGCCAAGTTTACTACTAGAAATAAGATGTTTCTGTATCTGTGTATTCCTAGTATGCACATCTAGGAAAAAAATCAGTTATTCAAAATTAAGAAACTGCATCTATATATACTTTGAAGTATGCTTCAAATCATTATTATTAAATCATTATTAATTTAATAATGGCCTGGGTTTGGTTGTATGAGGGCTTAGGCTGTGTCTCTCTTATTCTCAGCCATATGCTTACTAACACACCACGCATATATTGAATGAATAAGGAAAATACTGCCAGAAGCAACCCACAAAGTATTTTTCTTTCTCCTTTTCTTCAAGGAAGTGTAACATGGATGAAATGGAAGCTTTATATAAAAATGAAAATGCCTAATCATTTTCATGTGATAAGTGATTCTAAAGAAAGCAGGATATCTCTAGATGTATAAACAAGGCCTTAATTTTTCAGTGATTACTAGATTTATTTTACTTTATATTACTTTGCTTATATTTTTTCCTCTCTATAATGTATAACCCTATGCATCATTTTGACATCTACATGTCCTCAAGAAGATAATCATAGCTTAATCCCTGAGACTCCAGATTTAAACAAAACATTGCTCATCGCTACTTTATTTTTTTTTTTAAATCACAAATTCTATAGTAATTCTGTATATAATGACTTGTAAGTATAAACAATCACTTTTAGAATATACAGAAATCAGAAAGTGCTGTACTTTACTTTATAAAGTAAAGTTGCTTTATAGTCTCTGGCGTTTTCAGCTCAGTTCCTTCCATGCAAATACATTATATTTTTTCTTTATGTTGAAGAATATTTTTGAATATGGTGGGAAATATGAAAACACAAGATGTTGCATTACAGAAATATTCTATTTAAAGCTTCTTTGTAGATTTAAACACTGTACTCACTGTACAGTTTGTGTGTTAAAAAATTCTGTTTATAGTGACTGTACAAGGCTATTTTAACAACTAGAGTTCCTGTTCTCTACTGTAAGTCTTTGAGATGCTCAGTATCCATGATCAAACAATCCTTGAAAAAGGACATGTCCACCTGACAGCATGCAGTTTGATTTTTTAACTAATTATCTGGACAACTCAATGGCAGAGGCAGTCATTTTAATAACATATAAGGCCAGCTTGTCCACCTCCTGGTTTCTTTGCTCAAGTTGTTGAGAGAAGGGAAAAGATGACAGGTAAGCCTGAAAGAAACTCAGTTAACTAAACTGTGATCGTTGATTAAATAACTGTTTCGAATGGCTAGAGTCAAATTTATTTGATGGTTAAACACAATTTAAGATGAATTTTGGATATCAGCCTTTTAAGCATTGCCTATTCAGATACATGCTGACCTAATGCATAGTCATAACTAGTATGACATCATAACTAGTTGACATCCTTGAATGGAGTAAATTACCTCCAAAAGAATAAGGTTAGTGAGAAATAAACTTTAAAATTATACAACATAAAAGTTACATCCATAACAGAGGAAGTTAACAACAAGAATGTTGTTTTGTCTCAAAAGGCTAAGGAGAGGGAAGAAGTGGGGTGATGGAAGCACTTTGAATATGGAAGGAAGAAGTTTTCATCCTATCAAGAGAGTTTTAACTCCTTCATAGATTGGGGAGAAGACAAATTATGAAGTGGGTGAGACTGGTGTCATGCCTGAGACCCCAGATAAGGGAACAGCTGGGATACGAAGTTAACAGGGGCATTTCTTTAAGGGTCGTATCAGAACTAGTTTATAGCAGTAGTTTTGAAGAGCCAGATGGCCACTGAGAACAGCATCACTGTGGACCTAGGAGCAATTTTTTAAATGACAACCTCCATGCATTAAGACTCCAGCTTTCATATTAATCCCTGTAGGTAGATAAAGAGTCCCCGAATTACTGAAATGTCTGTATTTCACTAGTGAAAGCTCTGAGGCAACTAAATTTGATTTAGAGTAGAAAGAATCATGGTAATCTCTTGCATTTCTGATTCTGAACTAAAATTCATGGCTTGCATATATATATATATATATATATATATATATATATCTACACATGTGTGTGTGTGTGTGTGTATGTGTGTGTATATATATGTATATATATATGGTTGTCATTTTTAAATGGCAACACAATCCAGTATTCTTACCTGGAAAATCCCACGGATGTAGGAGCCTGGCAGGCTGTGGTCAATGGGTTCACTTAGAGTCAGACATGACTGAGTGAATAACACACACGCACACACACACACACACATACACACACATATATATAAAATCTGCCTGCAATGCAGGAGACCCTGGTTTGATTCCTGGGTCAGGAAGTTCCCTTGGAGAAGGGATCGGCTATCCAATCCAGTATTCTTGGGTTTCCTTGGTGGCTCAGATGGTAAAGAACCTGCCTGCAATGCGGGAGACCTGGGTTTGATCCCTGGGTTGGGAAGTTGTTTAGTTGCTAAGTTGTGTCTGACTCTTTGTGACTCCATGGGCCTGCCAGGCCTCTCTGTCTGTGGGATTTCCCAGGCAAGAATGCTGTAATGGATTGCCATTTCCTACCCCAGGGGATCTTCCTGAGCCAGGGATCGAACCTGAGTCTCTTGAATTGCAGGTGGATTCTTTACCACAGAGCCACCAGGAAAGACCATATATGTTCAGTTCAATTGCTCAGTTGTGTCTGACTATTTGTGAATCCATGGACTGCAGCATGCAAGGCTTTCCTGTCCATCACCAACTCCAGAGCTTGCTCAAATTCATGTCCATCAAGTCTGTGATGCCATCCAACCATCTCACTCTCTGTTGTCCCCTTCTCCTCCTGCCTTCAATCTTTCCCAGCTTCAGGGTCTTCTCTAATGAGTCAGTTCTTCACATCAGGTGGCCAAATTATTGGAATTTCAGCTTCAGCATCAGTCTTTCCAATGAATATTCAGGACTGATTTCCTTTAGGATTCACTGATTTGATCTCCTTGCTGCCCGAGGGACTCTCAAGAGTCTTCTCCAATGCCACAGTTCAAAAGCATCAACCCTTTGGCGCTCAGCTTTCTTTATAGTCCAACTCTCACATCCATTCATGACTACCAGAAAAACCATATCTTTGACTTGATGGACCTTTATCAGCAAAGTAATGTATGCATTTTAATATGTTGTCTTGGCTGGCCAAAGCTTTTTTTCCAAGGGGCAAATGTCTTTTAATTTCATGGCTGCAATCACCATCTGCAGTGATTTTGGAGCCCAAGGAAATAAATTTTTTCACTGTTTCCATTGTTTCCCCATCTATTTGCCATGAAATGATGGGACCAGGTGCCATGATCTTAGTCTTCTGAATGTTGAGTTTTAAGTCAACTTTTTCACTCTCCTCTTTCACTTTCATCAAGCGGCTCTTTAGTTCCTATGGCTTTCTGCCATAAGGGTGATATCATCTGCATATCTGAGGTTATTGATATTCCTCCCAGCGATCTTGATTCCAGCTTGTGCTTCATCCAGCCTGGCATTTCACATGATGTACTCTGCATATAAGTTACATAAGCAGGGTGACTACATGCAGCCTTGATGTACTCTTTTCCCAATTTGGAACCAATCCATTGTTCCATGTCCAGTTCTAACTGTTGTTTCCTGACCTGCATACAGATTTCTCAAAAGGCAGGTCAGGTGGTCTGGTATTCCCATCTCTTTAAGATTTTTCCAGTTTGTTGTGATCCACACAGTCAAAGGTTTTAGCATGGTCAATGAAGCAGAAGTAGAGGTTTTTCTGGAATTCTCTTGCTTTTTCTATGATCCATCGGATGTTGGCAATTTGATCTCTGGTTCCTCTGCCATATGTGTACACATATATAAAACTATATTGCTCTGGAAACATGATAAAGAGGTAGAGAGTAAATGGATAGGTATCCCTGACTAGGTAATCATTATTAATAATAAATATTCTTCAGTATATAAATGAAAACATTTTCAACTCATAAATTTGATCATTTTTGTTATTGTGACTGCTAGTTCATTTTATCTACAACAAAACTAAAGATTTATCTTCTATAGATTTCTTTAGATTCATGTCTTTAATATAGGGAATTCTGGCTTACTTCACTCTGTATAATGGGCTCCAGTTTCATCCATCTCATTAGAACTGATTCAAATGAATTCTTTTTAACAGCTGAGTAATATTCCATGGTGTATATGGAATATACTTCCACAGCTTCCTTATCCATTCGTCTGCTGATGGGCATCTAGGTTGCTTCCATGTCCTGGCTATTATAAACAGTGCTGCAACGAACATTGGGGTGCACGTGTCTCTTTCAGATCTGGTTTCCTCTGTGTGTATGCCCAGGAGTGGGATTGCTGGGTCATATGGCAGTTCTATTTCCAGTTTTTTAAGAAATCTCCACACTGTTCTCCATAGTGGCTGTACTAGTTTGCATTCCCACCAACAGTGTAAGAGGGTTCCCTTTTCTCCACACCCTCTCCAGCATTTATTGGTTGTAGACTTTTGGATAGCAGCCATCCTGACTGGCGTGTAATGGTTCCTCATTGTGGTTTTGATTTGCATTTCTCTGATAATGAGTGATGTTGAGCATCTTTTCATGTGTTCATTAGCCATCTGTATGTCTTCTTTGAAGAAATGTCTGTTTAGTTCTTTGGCCCATTTTTTAAAATATAGGGAATTCTATTTATTTTAACTCAACCATCTCAACAGAACTTGCTCCCATAATTTCATTGCTCTATGAGAGATATAAATCTTCTCTAGGCTACTAACAAATTAGAATTTAAATACTCTGTCAAATTTACAATAATATGATAATTCTGTTGATTGATATATGTATATATAACCTAAATATGTTTTTCAAAATTTGGTTTTAGAGGAGGACTTAAACATTCTTGTTTGTGTTTATGATTATATTCTCAACAGAATGCCTTATGTATATGAGTAAATTAATACAAAATTATTATGCTTTCAGAGAAAAAGTTGTTCTCCACATTTCCAGATCATTAAAAATGCATGGCCCCATTTTATGGTATCTAACTCCGAAATTCCTAGATCTGGAATTCTTTACAACTCCTGCTTTTTCACAAGTGCATTGTTAGACAACCTAAAGCTTCTTTGTACCCTGGTATTTGGGGTTTTCACAGGTCAACTTCCAAGTGAACACTTGATACTTTGATCAGTGTAGCCATCTCTCTCTAGCGTTTATAGCTATTCAAATGCTTTATTTATATTTTTCATTTAAATTAAAAATATAAAATAAAAAAAGAAGGATGAAGTTTGAGACTAATGATAAAAGAGTAGCTTTCCTTAACTTAGTAAAAATGAGACAAAGGTGAAAATCATTAAGTTTTGGGAAAAAGGTGAGTCTTTAGCCTCCAACACTCGTTGAACTCAATCTGGTTAACATGGACGGTGCTCAGTTTTGGAAACAAGAAAAAATGAAATCACATGAATGAAGAATTGTTGCTAACATTTGAAGGGGAGAGATTGTATGTTTTAGACATTGAAATTGTCTAATGAAGTGAGAATCTTTTGCCTATTTAACTTCGTGACATGCTTTTGACACAGGAAAAGTAGAAGCTCCAGTTTCTCAATGTATCTGCCTTAACAAGTGAAATGTAAATAGCACAAACTTCGAAGTCAGAAAAAATTTAGTTGCAAATCCTGACCTCTTTACTCACGTGAAACCTTGGCCATGCTAGAGAATGGCTCAGAACCAATTTTTCAAGGAGTTCAGGGGGTTAAAGGAGCCTTTTAAAGTGGGTTGCTTGCCACTTATTTGTGAGTCAAAAGCAGTATTCTCTGCATTTCAGGCTAACCTGTGCTCCATTGCAAATAGAGTATCTTTCTTCTGCTTTTCATTCTCTTCACTTCAGGCTAACCAGTGTTCCATTGCAAATAGAGCATCTTTCTTCTGCTTTTCTACCTGTCTTAGTATTTCCATATTATCCATTCTGAAGAACTTCAAGATCATCTCATCTGTTTCTAAATCCATCTTGAATTCCATACACACATACACACACACACACAAATACCTTATACATGTGAGTGTGTGTATATATAAATATATATAATATATGTGTATCTTTTTCTCTTCATTTATTTCTTTTTACAGCTTTACTGAGATATTATTGACATATAACATTAAGTGGAAAGTGTTTGTGTTGATTTGATACACTTAAATAATGAAAAATGATTACCACCCATAGCATTAGCTAAAACCTGTATCATGTCCATTTCTTTGTGTGGTCAGAACATTTAAGATCTCTCTTAGCAACTTTCAAATATGTAACACAGTGTTACTAATTACAATCACTATACTGTACACTAGATTCCCCAAACTTATTCATCTTATATCTGGAGGTTTTGTGCTCTTTGGCCAACAATATAGATACATGATTTTTAAAGTTTATTGTTGAGACTCCTATTACTTTGTCTATTAGTCAGTCACTCAGTTGCTCAGTCACATCTGACTCTGGGACCCCATGGACTGTAGTCCACCAGACTCCTCTGTCCATGGAATTTTCTGGGCAAGAATACTGGAGTGGGTTGCCATTTCCTTCTTCAGGGGATCGTCTCAACCCAGGAATCAAACCCATGTCTCTTGAGTCTCCTGCATTACAGGTGGATTCTTTACCACTGAGTCACTGGGCAAGCCCTAACTTTATCTATATACTCACCCAAATCCTCTCCAAATTCTTATATTTTATTGTTGCATTATCTTTGAAAGTTATATGCCTACATATTTTTTCTCATCTCAAAGATGATTAATCCTTTGAGGGCAGTGATTATGTCATAGCCAGTGACTAGTTTTAGGCCTGCTGGCCTACTATGCCAGTGTTAAACATGGCAGTCAGAGAGCTCTTCAGGAACATAAGGACTTACTTCAGGAAGCAGAGGAAAGGTATTCTGTGTAGAGAAATTGTTATTCATCCAGCAGCAGTGATTTGGATCTATGGGCATGTGGATAATTCCACAGAATTAATTATTGAGAAGTCCTCAGAGTGTGTTAACTATCGTCTTGAGTAGAGTTTCTCCCCAATCTAAACACCAGCCTGGATAGCTCTGGAGAAACAGAAGGAGGCTGAGAGGCTAATGTGGCTAATTCAGTGAGAAAAATCAGTTAAGAACACTTTTTGAAAACCCTAAACTTTCTGGCTTATTTATCCACACAGCCCATGTTCACAAGAAACACAGCTGGGAGTCCATTTCACCTGTGCCATCCAGGGGGGCTGGACACGGAGGCAGGGATGTGAATTTAGATCTGATTCTCAAATGACTCAGCCCCAACCTCAGCCTTGGCTTTTGTGGTGATGCTTGAGTGACTCATTTTTCTGGCACTGTCTTTGTTAACTCCTGGGATCAGAAGTGTCCTGTTTACATAGCCTCACATATGGCTGCTCGCTCAGTTTTTTGTTCTGAAAGAGATGGAAAATGTTTGCTTCCATCTCTGCAACTATTTAGTGGTGCCCATTGGCCAGAAAAGTGGCTCATTATGCTCGCCTCCCCTCACCAATCAAAAGTTTGCTGTTTTCTTTTCAACCAGCCGACCCTTCTTAGAGCTTCCCCCACCCCCATCTCTCAAGGTTAAAAATTTTTTCCCTTCAGAGAAAGTGTTGAAGGTCTGAATTGTTTACATTAGCTCATGTAGCCTGCTTTTGGCTATATAATCCTTTCCTAACATATAGGAGTGGATTTTTAGCACACCTTCCAATTCTTTAGTCTGAATAACATCACTTTTTTAGAAATAATTTTTAGGCTTCAATTCAGATGTCATATATAAACTTTGTACCTTTACAAAAGTAATAGTTCACTCTGGAAATGAGTAATAGGCTGGCAGCATAGGGGTCTCTAAGGACAGTAGCATCAAACACTCTAGTCAGAAAATAATTAGGATCCCTCCCCCGCCCCACCCCCTACAACCTGTTCTCCCTAAAGCATTTGGAATGTGCATTCCCTTGCCCCCACACACGCCCGCCTTAATGGAAAGAAACTGACAATCAGTGAAGAGCTCAGAGGCCCGCCCACCTATAGCTAAGGGCCTCTGATCATCCTAGCTCAGCCTCATGCCGGTGGGTCTTTGGGGACTGACTCCCCATTGCACTGTCATTATTTAGGCCCCCTGTCACAGTGTTTCCAAGGTGAAGAATAGCTTTCTCCCTGATGCTTTGGACAGGCTGTCCTGATTCAGCAGGAGAAATCTGAAAATCGTGATGTTTGTGCACTTCCTAATCCATTATTCAAATCCGTAGACACCGCTAGCATTTAGAGAGGAGTCTCTTTCCTGCAACCTCTGGAGAGAATCACTCATTCAAGGGACTGATGTAAAAATCAATCCCTTCAGTCTTTTTAAAAGATGTCATTCCCCCCACCCCACCCCGGCTTCTTTTTCATTCTGGTGGTTGCAAACTGCAATGGTTAAAGATACAGCTTAAATAGCATGATGTGTTCGTGGCTGTGGGATACTTTGACATTCTAAAATCCACTATCCCCGGAACCCCACCCCGCCACTGCCACCAGGGACCCTTTATTTAAAATGCTGTTTCTGAATAAGAGCACGCAAGTGTTAAGGACAGCCTGGTTTCAGTGTTACAGTCTGAGTGATAAAGCTACACATTTGTGAGCACACAGCAACTCTCACCAACCTCTGCATTGAAAAAAAAAAAAAAAAGATTGTTTATAAAGATCAGGTTTCTGCTTAATTTGTTTTCTCTGTGACTATAGCTCAGGAAGGATAGTCATGGTGAAGTACAATGTCACCGTCAGGGTTCTGGCCTGCAGGTAAATGACACATACACTTACATATATACAGGTTTGGCAATTGCTAGGGTGCTGGCTGGTGTACTTTAAAGGGTTACCAAAAAAAAAAAAGAAAGGAGGAAAACAGTTGCATTCTTACCTAGCCAGGGAAAATACCCCTGCTGACTGATGTGCAACCAGGATGGTTTTTTAAAATATAAATCTAGAACAAACCAATTTTCCCTGTCTCCCTCCATCCCAGCTGCTGCCCGCAAAGGATGGACCTGTGAAGACTAAGGCACGCGTGACAAGATCTGCTTAAGAACCCGAGGCTTTGTCTTGACTCGATTTCTCTTCCCACTAACTCTCATCCCTTTACCCTGACCATTCACTTCACTAGAAAAGAGAATACTTCTCTAAACACATGATGGAAAGTCACACGACAGCGTCTTTTCAAGCCTGCTGATGCTTCTTACCTGATTCATTCATGTACATGTTTATTAGGGTGACCAGCTTTTCCTGGAGGAGGAGTGCTGCCTTCTCAGCTAATAATAATTATTTCCTTTTTATCCATTGCTGCTACTACCTCCTGTTGAAATAATGAAATGTCTCGATTTCACTCCACTGCCAAGCACTGCTCTGAGCAGATCGGGCCAGAGAGATGCTCTCTTTGGCTCCGGGCAACTCCCAGGGGGAGAGGAAAAGATTTTATGTAATTTTTATTTTCTGGATACTGAGAATTCAGCAGTTGGTTCTTCATTTCACATACAAGGTTTTGTTGAAATGAAAGAATCATAGTTTCTTGGGAGGAAAATGAAGACAGTGATAAGATCTGAATGTCATAATTAGACTGGATTAAAGGGCTTTTGTGCAGTGACCAAGAGAAAACAGAAATGCAAATGTAAGGGACCAGGTAGAATTAGGATGGGTATAGTGAGAATAGTACTTATACAACATTTCCCTGGTGGCTCAGATGGTAACGCATCTGCCTGCAATGCCGGAGACCCGGGTTCAATCCGTGGGTGGGGAAGATCTCCTGAAGAAGGAAACGGCAACCCACTCCAGTATTCTTGCCTGGAACATCCCATCGACAGAGGAGCCTGGTAGGCTACAGTCCATGGGGTCGCAAAGAGTCGGACACGACTGAGCAACCTCACTTATGGTGAGAATATGAAAAGTAAGAGTGAAAACAGACACATGTACAGTCCTGATTTACAACCCTCTGTGCATTCAGATCAGGTTTTGCTGCTCTTGTTTCTCCCCTCTCCCAGTATCAGCTGAATGTCCAAGTCAGCATGCTTAGCTAAATAGGTCTTGCTTACAAGCTCATGTGAAGGTATCATTATTTCTGTGACTAACTTTTTAATATCAGATAATTCAATGTACCTACCTCCTTTTCTTCATTTTTTTAAAGTATTTCATCCATTTGATTATTAGTCCAACCTGAACATAGTGTTGAATTTTCCAATTTTTCATCCTAATACCTTACCATAGCATTTTTTTCAGTTATCTGATTGTGAACCTAGTTCTCATTTAACAGAGGCAGTTTATGCTAACCAGAATTAAAACATGTGTGCACGCACACACACACACACACACACACATACACAATTCCCTGATTTTGCCATACTCTCTAACTAGCTAAAAAAAAGTGAGCAGTAATGGACACTGCAAAATCATTCAGCCAAGTTTAGCATCTTTTTGGAGCTATTTTCTTCCTAGAAAATTGTCAAGAGCCCCCACCACTCCCATTGCTCCTATCTTCTAGGCTTATGAAGAGGTAAACTCTTTTTCTTACTAATCAAATTTTCCATATCATAGCTTCTTTCAATATTAAAAAAAAGAAAGAAAACCAGGATTGCAGAGACAAGCCCTTAAGGAAATTGGCTACCAATAAAAGTTAAAAACTTAAACAATTGTTTCAGAAACAATCAGCTAATTATAGCAATGGCATAGGCAATGGGAATACTTTGTTAATGGTAATGAAAATTGTTATAGCATTTCTGAAGAAAAGTGTGGCAATACATTATTAGTGTATTTGAACTTGCATAGCCCTTGACTCAGTAATTTTCCTAGAGAAGTCAAAGCAGAAAGAGGTCTTTAGGTGTACAAAGATATTACTATAAGAATCTTACTGTATCTTAATCTTATAATAATGAAACAATGAAAAGAAATCCAATGTCCGGTCATAGGAAATTAATTACTTATTAATAAATTATGGAAGTTCCATATCATGTAACATTGTGAGGCCTTTGAAAATTATTCCATGAAAAATATGTGACTTGCAAAGATAAACACAGTATATCTTATTTAAGAAAAAGTTTATAACAGAATATTGCTGCTTAATCCATTTTTATTAACTCAAAAGATTTGTTTTACATAAAGAATGTAACAGAATGATATAAACCCAAACAAAATGTTACTAATGGCTATTTTCAATAATATGTGTATAGATAAAATTTTAAATTTTTCTTTAGGTGTAATTATATTTTTAAATTTCTAAGTAAGGAATTTACAAAACGCTATTTTTTGTAAAAACCTGCATAAGTAGCTAAAAGGCATAGCTTTTAAAGACATACTTATTTGTTAGTATAACACATTTGCCATCTTTCTCATCATAAAGTACACATGTAATTCTTTTAATTGCAATAATTATACACTTTGCCATCTAGCTTCAGAATATATCAGCATACGTTTTAAAATGTAATGTTAAAACAATGAAGAAGAAAATGGAGATACACATAAATTATGAGCATTTGGCTCTAATTAACCAAACATTGCATGTGCTTCCCAAGTATTGTGTATATTTATGTATGTTTTTCTCAGTGTAGGAAATACATTTTTAAGTCCTCTGTCCTCTAAAAGAAATAACTGCACAGGTTTCTAATTTCCTAGATCTAGTTTCTTTTCACTCAGGTAACTAACTGTGAGTATGAATTTAAGACATGACTCCTGCTTTGCTTCTCAAAGAATCAGTAGTTAGCATTCCAGGCAATGGTAAAATCATGAAGTCTGATGGGGACAATTGAGTTAGAAATCTGTATGTCACTTTTTGAGCTTGGACTTACAGCTGCTCTGGGGATGTGGCCAGGAAGAAGATGGAAGGAGGATCGGAATGGGTGATGTCATGTAGTTATGAGCAAGCCACAATCTTTCTGAGTTTGGATCTTATGAAGGTAATGATTAGTTTAAAGCCTCAGAATAGTAAGACCATATTTGTTTTGGCAAGATCATTCTGGCTATAGCAAGGAGGATGCTTTGATGACTGGACAGAGGAAACCTATATGGCTAGTAAATAAATAAATACAGTGCAGAAATGGAGGAAAGGACACAGGTTTAAGAGAAATTAGGAAGAATAATGATTTGCTTTTGCATCCTTCTGATGTAAGGCGACGAAAAGCGAAAGTGTCATTCACTCAGTCGTGACTGACTCTTTGTGATGCCACGGAGTGTAGCCCACCAGGCTCCTCTATCCATGGAAATTTCCAGGCAAGAATCCTGGAGATGAAGAAGTTCAATAACTATTGCCAGCTTTGTGGCTTAGGTAAGTAGCTTGGGTACATAGGAAATATTCCCACAGTGTAACAGTTTCATAAATATCATTTTTAGGATTACACACCCTGTTGATTTTCTGTGCACCTTTTTGCTTATAACAAGAAGTGGGTAAATTCCACTATCTACTTCATTCATGGAGAATGTTATAAACACTGTGATTGCACAATATGTGTGCCCCATAAAATGCTTGGAATATCAGTGTCTTCCAAAAAGTATTTTCCTCACTTAATTCACTTTCCCAGGGCCACTGCTTAAAACTTTCCCTGCTTGTCTCCAGTTGCTAACCTCAAACTTCTCAAAATAGTTTCCATATAACACAAGTTTCATACAATGTTTTGCAACCACAGGGTTCTACGGAAAGTAAGTCTGAGAAACACTCTATACACAATGAAATGCAATTACTTTTGGAGACATTCTCTTGTAAATATTGGCTTATCCCAAAGTTTTTCAAACATTTGATTTCAGCATTTATATATGTATGTGTGTGCATATGTATAAATATACTTAAGTGTGTATATCAGGCACAGTTCTCCAGAGAAACAGAACCAACAGGATGTGCTGGGGGTGGGGGTGGGGAGAGAATGTGTGTACATAGAGAAAGAGAGATTTTAGAAATTAGCGCACTCAAAGCTGGCAGGTCCAAAATTTGCAAAGCAGGATGGCAGAGTGGAAACTCAGGAAGACTTTCTATGTTACAGTCTTGAGGTAGAATTCCTTCTAATTTGGGAAAATAGCTCTTGTTTTTAAGATATTCAACTAACTAACTGAGACCCATCCACATTACTGAGGGTAATATTCTTTACTTAAAATAAACTAATGGTGAATCTTAATAACATTAACTAAGGGGATGACAGAGGATGAGATGGTTGGATGGCATCACTGACTCAGTGGACATGATTTGAGCAAGCTCTGGGAGTTGGTGATGGACAGGGAATCCTGGCGTGCTGCAGTCCATGGGCTCACAAACAGTGGGATACGACTGAGCAACTGAACTTAACTGAATACCTGCACAGCAACATCTAGACAAACACTTAACGATCACACTACATAGAAATGTATATACCGTTGACATCTACTTTGTGGGATGCATTATTTTATAGAGCATAACTTGAAACACAATTAAAACTCAACTACATATTGATTGCATAAGTCCGTTTCACCTGTATAGGTAAACACTTGCATTAGAAAAGTTTTCCCTGTTAACTTCAAAACATTTCTCTATATTTATATTCTCATTTGTCTTTTATTCATATTTCTTAGGACTTACCTTCCCATTTTCTCCTACCTCTTTGGACATTTCTATAGGGAGTGAGTAGGTCTACTTTGAAAAATGGCCTGACTGAACTCTCCTATGACCAAGTAGTTTTCTAAATGGTCAACCTGAAATCTTTAGCAAGTAGACCATTTCCTAGCAAAGGTTTCTCATATTTAACTGGGTTAAAATTGATAAGACTTTTCTGATGATCCCAGATATTTTCCATTAACTGTTATAGAGCAGGACCTAGAGGGAATGAACCAGGATATCCACAATGTCCCAGTTATCTATTGTTGATAACAAACTACTCAAAAAGTGGGTGGCATAAAATGATACACTTTTATTATGCTCACAGTCTCAGACTGTGGTCCAGAATTCAGACTAATCAGAGTACTGAAGTTTTGTTTCTACTCCACACTGTCTGGGGCAGCAGTTATAAAGTCTAAGGACTGGGGGTGACTGACAAGGCTATTGATTGAAATATCATGGAAGATCTATGTCCATGTTGGCTTTTGCACTCAATGTATATATGTCTCATGTGATAGGATCACCCCAGGCTGCCCTCAGCTGGGTAATCTGTTCATCAGAGCAACTACACATGACCGCTTCCTGTGGCTTGGGATTCTCAAGACATGGATCTTGGGTTCTCAGATGGAACATCTCGAGAGGGAACATGCAGAAATTAGCATTCCAAGAGGCCAAGACAGAAGCTGCACAGCCTATGACATAGTGAAGTGGCATCACTTCTGCCAAATCTATCAGTCAAAACAGTCACAGCCCACTAAGATTCAAGGGAAAAGGGCATAGACCTCGACCTTGATGGGAGGACAATTAAAGAATTTTGATCCATGATTTAAAACTCCCACATGTCTTTTCATAGGCATTAAGTTCAAGGCCAGAGTACAGGGTGAGCAAATTTGCAGGAGAAGAAGGGTGTTGAGAGGCTCTAAAAACATGAGGATACTGGATGTTTCTAGACTCAGCCTAAAACCCTAAACAACTTCCCCAAATAATATGAAAACACTACAATTTCTAACATAAAATGTAGCACTTATAAAGTCAATTATCAAATTATTTGACAAATAATGACTCACATATCTATGAAGTAAGTTATAATACCATAGAGTACCAGATACTTTTCTCCTTTGCACTTCAAGGATATTTCAGAAATTATGGAATGCTTAAGTAAACAAACAATGAAATGTTATGAAAGGTATTGTATAAGTAGGAATTAATTGGTGGCATCCCCAACCCTGGCAGAGGGAAACACTTGGGACCCATGAAAAGCTAAATCTTAAGAGAAAAGGTGGTGAAGATGACAAGAGTAATGCAAACATGTTAAGCAATAGAGGGAGATGGGAATGCAACGGCTGTGTTGTTATTGCAAGGGACTCAATATCCTCTTGCCTGAACTTGAGGGCAACTGAAATATTTTTTTCTCCTGTGACTGTCTGCATCCATTAGAGCTGATTTTTCATTTCAGATAGTAAATACTCAATAAAATTTTGCAAGTCTTTATGGTGATTTTAAAAAGTGGAAGATTATCTGTACTGGGTTAAAAGTTTCTTACACACGAGTCTTAGCAAGACAGCTTAGTCAGGGGTTTGGGGGCAAGATCTGACCCTAAATTCTTTATTTAAAAAATAAGGATAGTGAGGATCCTCCCATAAGGATCCCTGTAGCATATGGAAGAGATCCTGGCACACAGTATATGTTCATCAAATATTGCCCACATATGCATCTCACTTACTTTTTTAGGTGTTCACTTTCTTATCAGTGAAAAGGGAGAATGTTGTCTCTAAGACTCGTGCTGATTCCCGAGTTTCAGAGAATAGCACAGAGAGGCAAGTCTTGATAAGGATAGCTCTGTGGTTCTCAGGGGTGATATCACTCCTCAGGAAGATATTCACCAGTATCTGAAGACATGTTTGACAAGTGTCACAACAAAAGTTGGGGAGAGGTTGGGGGATGGTGCTGACAGCTAGCGGATAGAGGACAAGGATGCTGCTAAATAGCCTACAAAGCACAGGGCAGTCTTCACAACAAAGAATTCTCCAGCCCTAAATGTCAATAGCACTAAAAGGTTGAAAAACTCCCGTTACAAGGCTCTTGATGGGGAATACTGACAACGTCCAAAGCAAATTTGATTTTACAAATCTGTGACTCATTCTTCTTGGCATAGTTTCTAAGTCCCAAAAGATGAACGAATATTGATTCCAGTTTGAGTTCCACATGTTTCCAGATTTTCTCTTTTCACATCGAAGCTTCATTCTCTGCCACCAAGAAAGCTAGTGGTGGTGTTCAAAGAGGCGTTAACTGAGTCCTCTTTATGTTCTTATTAATTTGTGAATGAAGTAGATGAAACCAACAAGGCAGAAAATGGTTGTAAATGTAAATGCCAATATGCTTAATGATCCGGGGAAACAAGTTCAATTGGAGCTTGTCAGATGAAAATTATTCTGCTAGTTGACCTGTCCATAAACACAAGGAGGCTGAGAGACTGTGGAAGACTGGCCAAATACTAACACAAGCTGAGGAATGAATTAAATGGATGAAGGGAAATCCTGAGTAATGACTCTTTGAAGTGGTGAAAATTCTCTGTTCATTTGCTGGTATAGGAAGCAACCACGGGGTTACAGAGCAGAACTTGCTTGGAGTAGCTCTCACAGTATGTGTCTTCCAGCAGGATGTCTGAGGACAAAGGACCTGGATTTGAATTTTGGTTTTGCTACTGACCAACTTCTTTTTTCCATTGTAGAAGGAGGTCAGTCATATGTCATAACCACACAAGGTCACTGTAAATATCAAGGGCATAATAAACAAGTAATGCGTAGCATTCCCCATGGTCTTCACATATGAAAAAATATTTTAAGAAATGATACTATCTAACTTATTAACAATAGTGTTAATGTTGTGGATCAACGTTAATTCCACCCCTCTCTCTTAGGAATCTTGTTCCATCATGTCACAAATTATTAATTTAAGATTTGTAGATCTGAGCAAATCCCTAGAAATTATGCTGCAATAAGGGGTGCACTGAAATATTGTCATTCAATAGACTTTTCTTATTTATTGAGGACTATTAGGCTTCCCTAGTGGCTCAGGTGGTCAAGCGGCTGCCTGCAATGCGGGAGACCCAGGTTCAATACCTGGGTCGGGACGATCCCCTGGAGAAGGAAATGGCAACCCACTCCAGAACTCTTGCCTAAAAAATTCCATGGACAGAGGAACCTGGTAGGTTACAGTCCATGGGGTCACAAAGAGTTGGACACGACTGAGTGACTTCACACTCGTGTGTACCTTACTCACTTACTTGTATTGAAAATATTCTTAATGAATATCAAAACTCACATGTTTTCTAAATTCTGTTCTGTGGAGACTCAGGAACATGATCTTGCAGCACTGTATTGGTACAGTGAAAAATGCATATGTGTTGAAGTTTAAGAGATGAAATTTCAAATCCAGATCCACATTTAATTAACTCTGACTGTAGGTCAAATTCCTCATATTCTCTTAACATTTTATTCATAATTTGTGTATAACATCTACTTCATACTGTAATTTAAGATATTACATTAGATTAAATATTGAGAGTTTTATACAGTAGTAACACAAATGCTTAAATTAACTTGCCTTCTCTCATTGATGGTTGTGGGACACACAAAGAAACAATGCATTTTCAAAACTTCTGAAATAACACTTGATATAAAGTTAGCATTCAACAAGTCTCATTTCCCTCCCACCTCATCTCTAGGTGTTATTTTAAGTGTGCTCTAGTTACTCTCCTTATTATAAGTTCTCTACAGGATGAAAATCAGTTCTAGAGCTGGGTTTATACTGTACCAATGTGACCAACTTAGAGATCTGGTGAATCCAGAGATAAGACAAAACACATCCCAAACCAAAAGGCTATCAACTGACTAAACTATTCACCTTGCAGCCAAATGTTTTAGCATTCTATTGATTCAGTTGAGTGTGTTCAATTTTGTTTAAAATCATTTTTTCTTAGCCTTTTATTCACTCTATAACACCAGAATAAATGGGTTTTTTTTTTTCTTTTTGAGACTTGTAAAAACAAACAACAAAAAAACCCCCACACAACTATTGATAAATAAAGCAAAGAAGAAGTAAGTAAGGCCACTCATAAACCAGAAGAGGACATGGCAAAAGAGTTCAAAATGCCTCATGTATGAGGAAATGAAAATATAGAGGGAAGCTTTTAATATGTTTACATTATATTTCCTGAGCCTCTTAATAAGCCCAGTTCACTCAGAGATGGAAGAAAGCATGAGATTTATTTTAGACAATGGCAACCAAATGCTGAAATATTGAACTGTTAGAAATGTGAGACAGTCTGCAAGGAGTGAGTTGTCTACTCTGGCCAACAGGAGAGGCGTAAAACAGATGATGGACCATTTGCAATGTATATATATATATATTTTTTTCTTTTGGTGATAGGTAGGCATCAACCATGCCAGAGGAGACCTAAAATGCCCTGTGTGTAAACTGATTAGGTTTTGTCTCTCTGTCTCTGTCTTCCTTTTTCTCCCTCCCTCCACTTTTCTTTTCTAGTCTGAGGCTGGGGAGAAGGTACACAATCTGTTCCAGCAACTGTCACTGTGCCTCCCCTTTGTTCATTGTTTTTCTGTTTTCCTCTAACCTTGTGAGATGTAAAGCGATTTTACATCCTTTCTCAATTCTGGAAATTATTTTTATTAACCCAGTCCATTTATGTTAAAGAACAGACCCTCAGTAAGATTCTTGATTTCCTACCTCTTTTCTCTTATTGAGACATATTGGGGAAAAAAAAAGAAAAAAAAGACATATTGGAGATGAGATGAAGAAAGGATGCTGTGCTCAGAACCACTAAATAGAATTACATGCATTTAGTGTCAAATAGACAGGCTTCCCAGGTGGCCCTAGTGATAAAGAACCTGCCTGCAGGAGACAAAGAGATCCGGGTTCGATCCCTGGGTTGGGAAGATCCCCTGGAGAAGGACATGGCAACCCACACCAGTATTCTTGCCTGGAGAATCCCGTGGACAGAAGAGCCTGCCGGGCTACGGTCCATAGGGTCGCACAGAGTCGGACATGACTGAAGCGACTTAGCACCAGCACCCAGTGTCAAATAGATTTTGTGGGAAATCCTGGGTTTATCACTTAAAATTTCTGCAATTCAAGTAACATTCTTTACCAACCAAATCTTCAGTTTCATCATTGGTTATCCGGTGGTAATACTTTCTATCTCTCAGTTTTATCACAGAATACAAGTGAATGTCAATCCCAAACTCCTAGTCTATCCCTCCCACCCCTTTACACCTGTAACCATTTTGGATTGACGTGTACACTCTTCTATATTTAAAATATATAACCAACAAGGACCTACTGTATAGCACAGGGAACTCGGCTCAATATCTTGTAATAACCTAAATGAGAAACCTGTCTGTGGGTCAAAAAGCAACAGTCAGAACCTTACATGGAACAACTGACTGGTTCAAAATTGGTAAAGGCGAAAGACAAGGCTGTATATTGTTATCTCTTTCATGTAACTTATATGTAGAGTACATCATGAGAAATGTCAGGCTGGATGAATCACAAGCTAGAATCAAGATTTCCAGGAAAAATATCAACAACCTCCGATATGCAGATGATATCACTCTAATGGCAGAAAGTGAAGAGGAACTAAAGAGCCTCTTGATGAGGGTGAAAATGCTGGCTTAAAACTCAACATTCAAAAAAACTAAGATCATGGCATTTGGTCCCATCATTTCATGGCAAATAGAAGGGGAAAAAGTAGAGGCAGTGAAAGATTTTATTTTCTTGGGCTCCAAAATCACTGTGGACAGCAATTGCAGCCATGAAATGAGAAGACCCTTGCACCTTGGAAGGGAAGCTATGACAAACCTAGACAGCATATTAAAAAGCAAAGACATCACTTTGTCGGCAAAGGTCCATATAGTCAAAGCTATGGTTTTGCCAGTAGTCATGTGCAGATGTGAAAGTTGAACCATAACAAAGGCTGAGCATCAAAGAATTGCTGCTGTCGAACTGTGGTGCTAGAGAAGACTCTTGAGAGTCTCTTGAACTGCAAGGAGATCAAACTAGTTGATGGTAAAGGAAAAATGACTCTGAACATTCATCGGAAGGACTGATGCTGAAGCTGAAGCTCCAGTATTGAGGCCACCTGATGCAAAGAGCCGACTCACTGGAAAATATCCTGATGTTGGGAAAGATTGAAGGGAGAAGGAGAGGAGGGCAGTAGGGGATGAGATGGTTAGATAGCATCACTGACCCAAAGGACATGAATTTGAGAAAACTCCAGGAGATAATGAAGGACAGGGAAGCCTGGCATGCTGCAGTCCATGGGGTCACAAAGAGTCAGACCTGACTTAGCAACTACACAACAACAAATGGGAAAAGAAAAAAAATAGACATATGTATACGTATAAATGAGTCAGTTTGCCGTATAACTGAAACTAACACAACATTGCTAATCAACTTTACCCCAATATAAAATTTTAAAAAAGTGAATGTAAATGGTCTGGGCTTTGTGCTTATAGTAAATCAGAGGTTTTATTAAAAAAAAAATCTTTATGATTTTTATCTGATAATAGCATACTTTCATTTTTATCTTTAAATAAATCAAAAAAATAATTATATTGCAATGAGTAGCAGAGCTGTTCCCTAAGGAGTGGAAAAGACAGTGGTAGTAGTCATCTAAGTGTGTAAAAGTTAAGGAATTAATGACCCAGACTTATTTTTAAGTTATTATCCATATTGATTTAGTTATTTGCCCAAAGGCAAGAAACAAATATTACTCTCTTTTTCAATTTTGCACACTACCCTTCCCCAAAACATTAGAAATTTCCAGGCATATATAGTGGATTTTTAAAGATTAATTCTTTTATTAATTAGCACAGATTACATTTGGGGTAGGGAAGCATTTCGGTAGGAATTTGCTCAGTTGTTAAGTCATGTCCCACTCTGTGACCCCATGAACTGCAGCACACCAGGCTTCCCTGTCCTTCACCATCTCCCTGAGTCTGCTCAAACTCATGTCATTGAGTCAGTGATGCCATCCAACCATCTCATCCTCTGTCACCCACTTCTCCTCTTGCTGTCAGTCTTTCCCAGAACTGATAGGAAGAATGTTCAGCTAGGAGAGTTTGGATGTGGAATTGAAGTTCTAGTATACTTAAAGTTACTCTGCATAAAAAATACACATAAATTTCAGACAGAGGGTCAAAGAGGAAAGGAATGAGAGAGAATACAGTAGAAACCAATAATAAAACAAGTGGATGATCCTGCAAAGCAAGATGGTCCATAAGAAATGGACTTCTGGTGGACTGAGGGAAGAACTTTAATCAAAAATAATCCAATATTTAATTTTATGTTCTGCTTAAGAAAAAAAATTCAATTATTCCAAAACCTCAGCAAAACCTTCTATATACCACATACCTTTTGTCAGAGATTTTGCACAAATTCCATAAAGGGGCCAATTTCTACCTCTGAGTTGGCATTAACCAAAAAGTAAGAGATAACTTATAGAAATGAAATAATCTAGTGGAATCAGTAACTGAAAGACAGGAAATAGAATGAGAAATCTTTGTGAAGACATTATACTCCTCAGAGGAAGTGAAATATGGATTCAAGTCATTTTAATTTAAAACCTTAGCTAGCAACAAGAATACAGATACAATTCCTGGGAATTGTGTAACCCATGGAGTGTGGACTAACCTGTTCCATAGTCAGATAAAGACATTTACAATGGAAATAGTCTTGTATATCTTCAACATTAAAAACAGCTAATATAACAGAAATAATTTTTTTTTCCCATAAAGAAGTAATTCAATACTGAGTAGAGACTTTGAACATAAGCAAGTTCTTTAAATTTACTGAATAGAAAATCTCTTCTTTCAAAAGGGAATTTCATTCCACATTTTCAAATGGTAATGATTATAGTGCATAAATCTAGAACTATACACAATCTCATTTGTGAGAAATGCTTAGCACATTACCTGGTACATAGTAAAAGTTTAGTAAATTTTCATTTTAGGAGAGATGATTATTTTTAGTTGTATCTTAACAAATGATATTCAAATACATCTTAGGGAAGAACCTGTACATATTTAGGAAAATATCTTGAAAAATTCTAGAAGTAGAAAATAAGATCTTCAGGACATGGGAGTTTCAAATAACAAACACACTTAGGGGCTGTAGTGATAGAGTTGGGTAATTCAACAGCTCTGTAAAGTTACTGGAGGCCCAGATTTTTTGCATTTTTCTTCCTGGCAACCTCAGGATGTTGGCCATATTTTCTAGGTTGCATAATGGCTGTTAATTTTTATCAGATATTAAAATCCCCTTTAACTTCCCTGCATCCTGAAAAAAAAGTCTATATCAGTTGTGTTTTCTTGTAAGCAATATTTCATTTAAATTGAAACAGTCTAAGTATGAAAGCGCAATCACTGAAGAGTTTATTTTGCTTGTTAAAATGATTGCTCTCCGTACCATTTATCCAAATTTGAAAACATGAGATTAAAATGTTTCTCTGTATCTATGAAACCTCCAAAATGTTACACTTGCTTTCCCAAATTTGAAGGTCAAAATCAAGGGAAAACATGTGTCTAATACTCTGGAAATTTTTGAGTTTGGTTGTAACCAATGTCAGGAAGATTTTAACTCAAGGTCTTCTGGAGAAAGAAAACAACAAAACAAACAGACAAAACGAAAAGCACGCTGACAGTGCGCTGCGGTTCACAGCAATAAAAGGCCAAAGGAACACCATAGGAAACACCCCTGCAGCTTAATCAATGATCAGCCCTTGCACATAAGTCAAAGATGCACTCAATTGCTCCAAATTAGGAATAACTGACGTCAAGAACTGGCTTGATTTCTTACTGGTTTCACACCCTGTTGCCTGCAGTGACAAAGTAATAACAAATTCTGTTCCTCCCAAGGCACAAACTTTATTTTGTGTTATCTTCTTTCTACTTGTATGCTTCCCTAATTTATGCCAAAGGCAAACAAATATGTCCAGAGAGACTTTAACAGCAGGATTGATCTCTATGTTGTTATTAGCTAGAGATGACAATAGTGTAGTAATTAATCTCGCATCATTCAGTTCCTGTTCTCTACACAACTTGGAGTACATGATGTTATACATAGTACCACAAAGGAAAAACAGTTATTTTATATACAACTGAGCCAAGAACTTTACACTTTTAATTCTTATTTTCTTGATTTGTGGATTTCCTTTGTAATAGCCCTGCCTATATCTTTGGATATATCAACTATAAAAATAAAAGAACAATTTATTTCAACCTGCACTTTTGGAACAGTCTTTTAATGACACTAAATGATGAGAATTGGGGAGGTTGGGTGAGGTTCATTGATTTTACACTAAGAGAGAAAGAAAAAATATTTTTACGCCAAATATTTATTCAAAGTTGCATATGAAAATGTACGCTCTCCTCTTCTCCCACATGTAATACTCATGGAGGAAATGAATTTAGAGACTAATTTGACCCACAGCAAAAAATGAGTATTTAGCCAGGGAAATCTTATGTTCAGGAAGAGAAGCAAAATAATATTATACTAATTTTTATAGTTACTTCTTTAATAGTTTCTCAAATTACTGAGCAGTGTTGACAGGAGCACAGGGACACCCCGTGTACCTTGCTCTTGAGAGTAGCAAGGAAGAATGACTTTAGGAGAGAGGTTGTTGAGAATTGAAAAGGAATAGAGTACTCCCCATATACCACCCAGCATCCTTCCTCTTCAATTTCCCACCCATGGAACTTAATTTACAAGCCCAGACACCTTGGAATGGGATTTTTTTAGTATTTGAAGGCAGATCCTATCCATAATTTTTTTCAAGAAATGTCTTAAGAAAAAGTATTTGGAAAAAAAGACAGGATCCATCTAGCACAGAATCTAGCTTGAGAGTCTGATGCAGTGTTTCTGAGAAATTATCAGCATTCAAAGTTGAAATTCTAAAACAGGACTTCTAGAACATCTGTCAGTTGAAATATGCTCCCAACTTCCATTTTCCATGTTTGCTCTATGTTGATCATTGATGCTCTTGAAGTTCTAAAGCACAGATCCCCGACCTCTGGGATCTCATGCCTGATAATGCCTGCTGATGTAATAATAATAGAAATAAAGTGTGCAATAAATATAACATGCTTGAATCATTTCAAAACCATCGCCAACACAGTCCATGGAAAAACGATCTTTCATGAAACTGGTCCCTGGTGCCAAAAAGGGGACCACCGTATTAAAGGATTCCAAGTTGTTAAATTAACTTGTGTTGATACTCCATGTGGCTTCTGTCTCTGCCTTTATCAACTGAGAATTCCTTTAGAGCAGGTCATTCATATTTCTATATTCCCAAACTATTATTTAGCTATGTATGAAACATAGCTAAATATGTATTTGTTAACTGAACAAAAGCTTGAATCAAAAGGGAAAAGTTGAGTAAAGTTAAATAGTGTTTCATATAGCTGATGTATTCTTGGAAGGTTGAGAAGCCTTATATAACATATGTGGCAACTCAGTCAGAATGTTGACTAACCAGAATGCGCCATTACCTTGCCAGATAACAGAGTTAGACAGATTTCACAAACTGGTGACCCACATGCCACATTTGGCCTACAGGCATGTTTTGTTTGTCCTATAGAGAGTTTTTTTGTTTTTTTGTTTTTTTAATTTTCAACGTAGTTGCCAACATGTGAAAGTTGGTAGTTTTCACATTTTAAAGATCCACACTTTCTACTTCTCTTGAAAAAAAAAAAAGAGAATAGTTGGCCCTTATGGACATTTCTGCAAAGCAATACTTGCCGAGAGCCCCATGGCTACCACACATTTAAGACAAGTTATGAAAGCCCAATTCTCCAATTCTCAGGGAAGCACTCAATATTTTTCTAGGTTACCTGGCTGTTGAGGCATCTGAGTTTGTCAATGTCTTAGGAAAAGGCTGTATGCACACATGCATGCTTAGTCACTTCAGTTGTGTCCAAGTCTTTGTGACCCGTCGATTGTAACCTGCCAGGCTCCTCTGTCCATGGGATTCTCCAGGCAAGAATACTGGAGTGGGTTATCATGCTTTCCTCCAGGGGATCTTCCTGACCCGGGGCTCAAAGCCAAGTGTCATGTTTCCTGGGTTGGCAGGTGGGTTCTTTACCGTTTGTGCCACCTGGGAAGCCCAAAGGCTATAAATCTTTCATAAGAGGGTGAAGTGTTAGTGGAGAAAAGGAGAAAGGAAAGGAACTTTTTGTTTTTTAGTATCCATTAAAAATTACAATCCAGCATTTATTTGAACTATTTTGTTTAAGAGTTTATTTTGACATATGTGTTCATTCCATCTCCTATAGTTTCTATCCTTGCAAAGTTCTCCTGTACATTTAGCTTGAGTTATGCGGAAATCTCCTAGCTGGTGTTTCCACTTCCTGTTTTTCCCTCTCCAACTATTCTACAAGATCTATCGATCTATAACAGGAAGTAGAAATATCAGCTAGGAGACCCTACTCCCACAGAACCTGAGAGATTCCCCATTGCTGACTTAAAATGTTTAGAGTCAATGACTTGCTATTCAAGTTCATTCATGATCTGCCTTACATTTCTAAGACTATACATTCAATATATTTTTCCATATATCAATATTGTAACTACCCATAGTTTACACATAATTCTTCTCATATTCTTTTATCTTCCCATAAATCTTTACTATCAAACTAACCTGTCTCAATACTATACTACTTCCTTGAGGTCTCTTCTCATCTCTCAGTATAAAATATTCTATTTTTTACAAGATCCTATAGTAATGTATCTTTAAATTTTTATTTTATTTTTAAAAATTTTTTTATCTTTAAATTTTTAATAGAGCTCACCATTTTCTGTGTTGTATTACAATCATTTATGTTGAGATCATATTAAATAACAATAATGAAAATGACATTATTCACTACATTGTTGTACTTTTTAGATTCCACTTGTAAGGGATATCAGATGGTATTTGTCTTTCTCTGGCTGACTTATTTCACTTAGCATAACAATCTCCAAGTCCATCCATGTTGTTGCAAATAACACAATTTCATTCTTTTTTAAGGCTGACTAGTATCCTATTGTATATATACATCATATCTTTAGCCACTCATTTGTTGATGGACACTTAGCTTGCTGTTATTGTGATTTTGATTTGCATTTCCCTAATGATAAGCTGTGAAACGAAGAGAAGCAAAAAGCAAAGGAGAAAAGGAAAGATATTCCCATTTGAATGCAGAGTTCCAAAGAATAGCCAGGAGAGATAAGAAAGCCTTCCTCAGGGATCAGTGCAAAGAAATAGAGGAAAACAATAGAATGGGAAAGACTAGAGAGCTCTTCAGGAAAATTAGAGATACCAAGGGAACATTTCATGCGAAGATTGGGTTCAATAAAGGACAGAAATGCTATGGATCTAACAGAAGCAGAAGATATTAAGAAGAGGTGGCAAGAATACACAGAAGAACTGTACAAAAAAGATCATGACCCAGATAATCACAATGGTGTGATCACTCACCTAGAGCCAGACATCCTGGAATGTGAAGTCAGGTGGGCCTTCGAAAGCATCACTACGAACAAAGCTAGTGGATGTGATGGAATTCCAGTTGAGCTATTTCAAATCCTAAAAGATGATGCTATGAAAGTGCTGCACTCAATATGCCAGCAAATTTGGAAAACTCAGCAGTGGCCACAGGACTGGAAAAGGTCAGTTTTCATTCCAGTTCCAAAGAAAGGCAATGCCAAAGAATGCTCAAACTACCGCACAATTGCACTCATCTCACACTCTAGTAAAGTAATGCTCAAAATTCTCCAAGCCAGGCTTCAGCAATACGTGAACCGAAAACTTCCAGATGTTCAAGCTGGTTTTAGAAAAGGCAGAGGAACCAGAGATCAAATTGCCAATATCCATTGGATCATCGAAAAAGCTAGAGAGTTCCAGAAAAACATCAATTTCTGCTTTATTGACTATGCCAAAGCCTTCGACTGTGTGGATCACAACAAACTGTGGAAAATTCTGAAAGAGATGGGAATATCAGACCACCTGACCTACCTCTTGAGAAACCTGTATGCAGGTCAGGAAGCAAGTTAGAACTGGACATGGAACAGACTGGTTCCAAATAGGAAAAGGAGTACGTCAAGGCTGTATATTGTCACCCTGCTTATTTAACTTATATGCAGAGTACTTCATTGGAAACGCTGGGCTGGAAGAAGCACAAGCTGGAATCAAGATTGTCGGGAGAAACATCAATAACCTCAGACTTTATTTTTTGGGGGCTCCAAAATCACTGCAGATGGTGATTGCAACCATGAAATTAAAAGACGCTTACTCCTTGGAAGGAAAGTTATGACCAACTTAGATAGCATATTAAAAAGCAGAGATATTACTTTGCCAACAAAGTTCCATCTAGTCAAGGCTATGGTTTTTCCAGTGGTCATGTATGGATGTGAAAGTTGGACTATGAAGAAAGCTGAGCACCGAAGAATTGATGCTTTTGAACTATGGTGTTGGAGAAGACTCTTGAGAGTCCCTTGGACTGCAAGGAGATCCAACCAGTCCATCCTAAAGGAGATCAGTGCTGGGTGTTCATTGGAAGGACTGATGCTAGCTGGAAACTCCAGATACTTTGGCCACCTCTGCGAAGAGTTGACTCATTGGAAAAGACCCTAATGCTGGGAGGGATTGGGGGCAGGAGGAGAAGGGGATGACAGAGGATGAGATGGCTGGATGGCATCACCGACTTGATGGGCATGAGTTTGAGTAAACTCCGGGAGTTTGTGATGGACAGGGTGGCCTGGCCTGCTGCGATTCATGGGGTCACAAAGAGTCGGACACGACTGAGCGACTGAATTGAACTGAACTGAATGATAAGCGGTGTTGAATACCTTTTCATGTATCTGTCTGGCATTTGTGTGTGATTTTTGAGAAAAGAAAACTGTCTATTCAGATGTCTTGCCCATTTTTAATTGGGTTATTTGTTTCTTTTTATATTTGCTATTGAATTATACAATTCCTTATATAATTGGCTAATAATGACCTTTTGGATATATGGTGTGCATAATTTTTTTTCCATTCTGTAGGTTGGCATTTCATTTTTTTTCTTTTTCCGTGCAGAAAGTTTTCAGTTTTATGTCGATTCAGTTATTGTTACTTTTTTGCTTGAGATTTTGGTATCATATCCAAGAAAATGTCTTTGCCTCAACAATATCAAGGAGATTTTCCTCTGTGTTTTTCTTCCAGATGTTTTACAGTTAAAGGTTTCACATTTAAGTCTTAAATCCACTTTGAGCTAACTTTTTGAGAGAGAATAATTATTTTATCCAAGTCAAGAGGTGGAGGGTAGATTCAAACCCTGGTGATCTGATTCCAAGTTCTCTACTCTTTACCACCAGACCATAATTCTTATTCAAATAGCTTAATATGTGCCTGATTTCACTGATTTATATGGATTACCTAATGATCTTCCATGAAGCAATAAAATATCCATTTCATATAAGCCATTATTTTCCCAAATGCTATTAAAACTTTAAGTGACAGAGTTTGGGTTTGAACTCAAATCTAAAATTGTAGGCCTAAATTCCAAATTCCCTCAGAAAATCTTGTTTATTGCCTTTCTGTATCCAAATATTAAGAGGGGAAAGATTTTAAAAGTCAACATATCTAGACTAATTGCCATGGTAGCCCTTTAAAAGAGTCAATAGCAAGGGATACCCTACAAGTTTTTAAGGTATTTATCCATCTGTTTATTATTTGTTCATTTATTAACTAAAAAGACTTCCCTGGTGACTCAGTAGTAAGGAAACTGCCTGCAATGCAGGAGATCTGGGTTTGATCCCTGGGTTGGGAAGATCCCCCAGAGAAGGGAATGGCTATCCACTCCAGTATTCTTGCCTGGAGAATTATGTAGACAGAGGAGGCTAGTGGGCTACAGTCCATGGGGTCACGAAGAGCTGACACAACTATGTGACTTACACACTATTAATTAAAAACAATATAAACAATAAAACAATAAAAACAAATAAAAATAAATAAAACAAATAAAAAACAAATAAAAATAAAAAACAAAAAAACAAATAAAAAATAAAAAAACAATAAAAACAAATAACAATAAAATGGATAAACACCTTAAAAACTCACAAGGTATCCCTTGCTATTGGATCTTTGAGAAGACTACAATGACAATTAGTCTAGATATTTTAACTTTAAAAATTTTCCCCACATATTTTACTCTTAATTTCCCAATTTTCAGCAGTGTGAGAGGATGGTGACAGGTTTTCAATCTATGGCTTAGATTCAATGTCTTTATTTATTTATTTTTTTCTGTGCAGATTCTTAAAGATTGGGAGAGCCTGCTGCTTCTATAGTACTATCCTAATAATTTACAGCTATGAGAGGGACAGAACTACCATATATAAGTTTTGAGAAGAAACTCTAGTTAATAGATAAAGGGTGAGTATAACACACATATCAAAATCTGCTGGCAAAAGTTCAACATTAAAAAAAAAGGAAAATCTCACAAGTCATGAATATGTAATATCCTTGTTTATGGACTCCATGACTTAAGAGTGGATTAGCAAAAGAAATATCAAAAGTAGTATTATGGGAAATTCTCTAGTTAGGACTCTGCTCTGCCAAGAGTGTGGGTTCAATCCCTGGTCTGGGAACTCAGCCAAAAAAAAAAAAATAGTTGTATTATGGAAAGACATAGTTGTCTGCTGTGTAGATAATACAAAAATATAGGTTGTACTGATAGTAAATTGCATTCTGGCTACTTAGTATGATACCATTAGAAATGTATTCCTTATGAATTTAGACTTTAGAAGACTTTTCTCCAATGTACATATCCTAAAGGATATTTGAGCCATTTTCAATGATTGGCAGGGTATAAATTAACAGATTATGAAGGAGGCAGATTAGTTTGGCTCAAAAGCATATTGGTTTTGAATAAAGTAACACTCAAGTTGAGAGGGTGAACATCATGAAGATAGTGAATATTTTAGTTGAGAGGCTCTAGGAAGTGTAGAGAAAATGGGTGAAAGGCACCAGAAAGGATGCCTAAGGCAAGCCTGGCTGATTTTCCAATTTTGCATAAGCTTAGAGTTCATAGGAAAGAGAGTGTTATTCAAGTCAAAATCTGTGGTGGTTTGCATGCAAGCAAGTTGATTTCTATCTTTCTTACCACCTCTGCCTCCTAGAGTCTTCATTTACACATATAAAAATACAGTTTATTTCAGTGTGTTTGTTCAGTCACTAAGTCATGTCCAACTCTTTGCGGCCCCATGAACAGCAGCATGCCAGACTTCTCTAGTTTTCGAGTTTCCTCAAACTGATGTCCAGTTGAGTCAGTGATGCCATCCAACCATCTCATCCTCCGTCACCCCCTTCTCCTCTTGCCCTCTATTTTTCCCAGCATCAGGATCTTTTCCAATGAGACAGCTATTTGCATCAGGTGGTCAAAGTATTGGAGCTTTAGCTTCAGTGCTTTGCAAGAGTTAATATTGATACTTTCAAATAGAAATGCATTATTCTTACTTTTTTTCTGGATTCATATATGCGCTCAAGACTCACATACCTTATTCTTTCCCTGACTTTCGATGCATTCTTAATTATCCAGGTGGGGACCCATTACCATCTGAATGCCTGAACTTCACAAACTATGCATATCATTCACTCAGGTTCTGTCACTTTTGCTGGGAATTTTCCTAAAGACGAACAGAGAGGTTGGGGGAATTTATCATGTGTGATAATAAACCTGTTGCCTCTTAGTCACAAGTTCAAATGCTGCCCAGCCTCTGGGGGAGGACAAATCGGCAGGAACAGATGCTGTTTTCATCCCACTCATTCCAGTTTTGACACCATGGTTCAGAATAAGTGCCAAATATTAACCATTAGCTCACTTCTCTTCCGAGTTAATGGTAAGGACATTAGAACTCTACTCTTTATTTAGCAGTCCTTTATGTAAGGTAGATTCCCATACCCTCCATTGGGAGGAGGGGAAAAGAGAGTCAGAGCATCTTCATTCCTTTTCTACGGTGCCATGTTCCATCTTTAGAATTCTACCAGCTCTACTCTACATGAACCTGCATCTTCAAGTTTATTTATTTTTTTAATAAGTTTATTTATTTTATTTATTTTCCAAACTGGCATATGGAAATATACTTGTACTGCATTAGGTATTAAATATAAGGTGAAAAATCAAAAGATATAAATATATTTGTGTAAGAGAATCAGACAGTCCTACAATCACAGAGATCAGTGTGATATCTTGTTGGACATATTCCATTTTGATCTTTCATTTCTATGCTCCATATTTCATTATTCCCTATGCCCCATAAAGGGCTGTCCTAGCAGGCTGACCCTTATGAACTGCTTCAGTGGAGTCATCTGTCCCCTGGCTTCTGGTTGAGATCAGTCAATGGGAAGCACAGTCATTATAGAGTTGAACAACATGTTGTTTTGGTAAATATTTCCAAAGAAATTCTTTCTGCTTATTTGCCATGGGATGGCGACATTTCTCTCAAGGCATTTTGTAATAGATTTATGCAATAAAGTCTCACTTCCCATATCAAAATGTATGCATTCTTCTCTCAAAGCCTTGCCTTCATCTAGGTGTTTCATTGGAAAGCTATCTAATAAAGCTATAAATTACTGACTCATAATGTCACAATTATTTCTCTGTCATGATTTATTTTGTGACCTTAAGAATAAATCATTCGAGTCAGTTCTAGTGAGGTGGATGAACCTAGAGCCTGTTATGCAGAGTAAAGTTAGAAGGAGAAAAACAAATGTTGTCTATTAATGTATATATATGGAATCTAGAAAAATGGTACTGATGAACCTATTTGTACGGTAGGAATGGTGATGCAGACATTGAGATCAGACTTGTAGATTCTACAGGGGAAGGAGAAAATGGGATGAATTGAGAAAGTAGCATTGACATATATATACAATCATGTGTAAAACAGATAAAAAATGAGAAGTTGATATATAGCACAAGAAGCCCAACCTGGCATTCTGTGATCACCTAGAGGAGTGAGATAGGTGGGTGAGAGAGAGTCTTAAGAGGGAGGGAGGCTCAAGAAAGAGGAAGTATATATATAGCATATATATACTATATATATACAATATATATAATGTAATATCTATAGTAATGACTGATTCGGGCTTCCCAGGTGGCACTAGTGGTAAAGAACCTGCCTGCCAACACAGGAGACATAAGAGATGAGGGTTCGATCCCTGGGTAGGGAAGGTCCCCTGGAGGAGGAAATGGCAATCCACTCCAGTACTCTTGCCTGGAGAATCCCATGGACGGAGGAGCCTGGTGGCTACAGTCCATGGGGTCACACAGAGTAGGACAGAACTGAAGTGACTTAGCATTCAGCACACACACACACATATGACTGACTCACGTTGTATGGCAGAAATCAACACAAACATTGCAAAGCAGTCACCCCCTCCTCACACACAAAAAAAGAAAAAGAATCTTCTTTAAAGTATGACCAGTTACCTTTTTGGAAGTCTGATCTTAAGTGAAGAATTTAAGAGTTGGATTGAAATTCTCTAGACCATCTAGTATTAAGAGTGTATGACTTTTGATCAGTCCCTACACATCCATTTCATATGAGTCCATTTGCCACGCTAAAGCTATCAGAAAACAACACAAGACTGTTACCGTAGGATCCACACAAAATCTGAGGATGGAGAATTCCTGAGAACATTTACTATTTTTTTTTTTTTTATTCAGGGCAAAATGGCTAGTTGACATTTCTTGGTGAGAGTTATATCTTGGCTTACCTTCACAGATACTGTTCAAACATGCCAGATGAAATTTATTTGACTCTATCACAGTCCAACGTGATTATTACATTATATAGCCAGTAGCAAAACATTAGATAATGTAGAAAAAGCATGAAAAAAGTACTCCAGGTTTTTAAGGAATTCATAGCAATTGGCTGATAAACAGATGTTGCATGGGTTATAAAAAATTATTCTATATCAATACATTTATATATCAATAAAATATATTCTACAAAAATATATTTTATAACCAAGTCTGATACTAATTCTGTCTAAAATGCATGTATTTCAGTACTGCTATGTGCACTGAAAAGCACTCAAATTGATTTTGGTGGTTTACATAAAGATTTTTGGCAAATAGTTTTCAATTAAGAAAAACAGCATTTGTGACACCAATATAGAGTATAAGTCTTTTATTCTTACTGAAAGGCCTAATTATCTCTTTAAAAGATTAGTCATGAGCTGATTATGGAAGCAGAGATATTTCTCAATCATAATACACTAGGATTAAAAACCCTATCATAGTAATATAATGCAATATAGTATTTGAGTCTTCTACACTCTCTCTTGTTCAATGGTTGTACTATACGGGTTTGTACAAGTCAGGTTTGAAGACACCTCACAACTGAATGTTCAGTGGTGAATTCTTTTAGATAAAATACAGATTAACTTTTGGAAAAATCTTAGCTAAATGTCATATGCAATTTAATTAAGTAAACCAATTGCAGTTTGATATGTGTCAATTTGTTCTTACTTCTTCACTAGGAAATATGAATTCACTGAGAAAGTAATACTTGCTGCTGAAGAGAAATGTCTGTAAATGTTGTTCAAGTGAGCAAACGTCCATGACTAAGAGAAAAGTTATGTATTATTATAAATTAAATAGGCATATATTTGAAATTTCCTCAGCGTAATTTTTTTTTTTTTTACATTTCAAACTGGACTAATTGTTTGATCATGTTTTAAATTCAAAGCATAAAACCAATCTATTTTTTGAAGGGTATATCTTATCCAAGTTACCAACATTGAGTCTAGATTTAGACATACTTTTAGACCTAAGACTTTAAATTTTTCTTTCTTATTCCACCCAATAACCTTGGTCATTTTTCTTAACCTCACTAAGCTTCATGTTCGTCTTCTGTGAAATACTCATATCAAATAGTACCTACTTGACAGGATATTCTGAAGATTAATTGAGAAAATGCACACAAAGCACAAAAGAGCATAACGCTTGACACATAATAGATTTAAAATATTGGCTGCTGTTGCTGTTTTTTTTTTTTAATTTGACCCTAGTAATATAAGTAGATTTTTAGAAATTGAAAATGGTCCCATACCCTTACTAGTCTAGAAATACAAGATTATTTAAAATCCTGAGTATATCAACTCACACATTTGATATTGAATAGAGTGTGGTTTTCTTGCTGGCCAGAAAAAATATAACACATTCTGTAATATATCTTAGTGGAAAATTAGTTCCAAGGGAAAAATCTGTCTTTTATGCATAAGGAAGGTCTGGCCAAGCATTTGGGCTCTGTGTAAAATGTGTTCATATATCTTTAGCTAGGAGAACGACTACACAATATGTTAATAGCAAACTGCAAGGTCATGGAAACTTTAGGACTTGCACATAAATATGCAAAATGTTCTCAAAAAAACAAATTATTTGGTGAGTTCTGTTTTTTGAAAATAGGACTGAAAATGTAAATAACTTTATACCTTGCAGATGCAGGTGGATAGAGGAATAACTAGATGATGAGATTCACAAGGGTTTTCTTGTGACCAAAACAGAAGAGAAAGGAAAAAAACACTTAGTTGATTGCCTGTACTGAGATCCAAGATGGGGAAGTTAATGCTATTTCATTTAAACCTGTAAACAACCATGCAGGGTAGGTACTATTACCATTAAGGACAAGGACATTTCTAGAATAGAAAGATGAAATAACACACTTGGCACATAACTGGGGAAGGACATCGCTGGGACTAACTTGAGTTTATTTTACTTCATAAACTCCATTAAGAGAAACAAGAAAATACCCTACATTCAGGGACTGTGCAGCCCAATCTCCTTGAGAAAAACCTTGATAAATGCCAATTTGATTTTCCAAAGTTTCATCTGGAAACATGGTGAACCTATGCATATTCATACCCATATACACCTATATGCACAAACACACACAGATACACATAAACAATACACACATATATGTATATTACATACACCTGGGCTTCCCTGGTGTCTAAGACGGTAAAGAATATGCCGGCAATGTGGAAGACCTGGGTTCAACCCTAGGGTTGGGAAGATCCCCTGGAGAAGGGCATGGCAACCCACTTCGGTATTCTTGCCTGGAGAATCCCATGGACAGAGGAGCCAGGTGGGCTACAGGCCATGGGGTCGCAAAGAGTCGGACACGACTGAGCGACCAACATATACATATGTGTCAGTATTCTGATACATACGGATTCTGATACAAAATCTGTTCAATTGGCATATTTATATGACTAGACAAAAAGTTATTTTTCAAAAACTCCCTTCAGGTATCCTTTTTATCAATCTGGCTAAGAGACATGGTGATTGGAAAGAGGTAAACTTTAGGGAACAAACACCGAGAAAGAAAACCAGTGGCCATGAGTGAGCCTGAGAAGATCCAGGTACCTGTCCTGTAAAGAGAGTGCCCTGAGCACATGACTGTCTACTTCATCAGGAGGCTTTTGGCTACAAGTGACAGAAAATCCAAATCAAATTGACTCAAAAAATTAGAACCATTTTGACTAATCTAGCGGAAAGTTGAAAAGTAGATCTGATGTTACAAGAGACTAAATCAAGTGGTTCTGACTCTATTTCCTGTGAATTCTTTGGCTCTGATCTCCTTGGTGTGTTGACTTCATCCTCAGAAGGGGAGAGATGCCTTTGCAATTCACATCCACTCCTTAACCTTAGGCAGAGGAAAGGCTTTGCCCTTCTTGTGTCTGTCTTACAAATGTTTCCCCAAAATCTCTCAGCAAAATTTAGGTTCTGGTTGACACCAGCTGGGGCATTATCTGAATCAGGAGAGGGAACTGTTACACTCACAAAGTAAATGGGACCTGCCAGGAACAAAATTAGGGTTCTTTTAGGAAGACAGAAGAGATTAGATGATCCACATTTTCCCACTGCACCAACCATTCTGACAATCAGAGCACAGCAGATATTCCAGAAAAGTTTGAAAAGAGACCTTAAGCTCAGTGAATTTAGATGGACTTTCTGATTCAGGTCAGTATGTAAAATTAACATTAGAATACATGAAAGGAAAAAGTGATTTATGGGTGGAGAAAATATAAAAGTATCTCTTCATTTAAAAAATGTTTTAAAGCATTATCTTTTAATTTAGAAATTGTTGGCCAGTTGTTCACATTTAGCTGCTTTAGTAACACATTTAGCAGCACATTTAGCTCTATTATTAAATGTATGAGAAATTATAAAATTCTATATAGTTTTGAGAGGAGAACTTACTTTTTGAAACTTAAATATCTTCGAGTGGCAGTATACCTAAATTTTAGGGGCAGAATTTTGAAAAATAACAAAACATATGAAGGGAAAATTTATAGACTCAAAAGTAAAATCTTTCTCACAGAATAATAATCAAGCAAATAAAATATACAATTCTAAAACCTTCCCCCAATTTAGAAGTTGTTGGAATTCTTTTTCTAAAACATGATCCACTAAATTATATTTGGTGCAATCTTTAATTTTAGATTTTTAAAATTCAAATTTCATCATAGACTTTTTGTAAAAAATGAGAAAATCCTCAAGATCCAGAAAAGTTAAATGAAAACATTATAATCATTTATTATCTTACCATCCTGGCAATGAGCATTGTTAATATTTTAGCACATTTTTAATCTACTTTAAATTTTTTTTTTTTTTTTTTTTACAAAGAAGCTTCCATAATACTTTACATTTGCTTATGTTTGTTCTGGTAACTTAAAAACTACATTTTGATCATTTTTCCAAACAAAAAAATGAAAATTATTTTAAGTGTTGTAAGTTTTCCAATATGTCTCTTTTGTAGAGCTATTGTTAGATTCTCAACATCACAGAACTTGCCCTGAACTGGTAAAACCACTCTCAAGCAATTTATAAGGGCCACATGACATTATCACTTATAATACAAAGTGATAATACTATGACACTTGTAGGAAAGGTCTACTTTTCTATTTAAACTTTTTTTTTTTAACTCTAATTGTCAGATTTCTTCCCTCTTAGCAAGAGCTCTTTCAACTCAGAAATATTAATTTCTATTCACAACTCACCTGAAGAATGGAAACAAGTGATGGACAGTGATTTTTGTGTTCATGATGTCTTTGAAATATTTTATAATTTGTTAATGAGAAAATGGTTTGTGGACCATATTGGGTACTATGAGGTTATTTTCAAGTAAGGACCCACAGATATTTTTATAATTGGAGTCTGTCTAGTTTTTATTTGATAATTATTTGATACATCACACTCACTGAGACATCTGGAATAGAGTAACCATTATCTAGACAATTTATGAGTTACATTGTCTCTCTTACCTCACTCTAATACTTTGCTCCATCCTGTGCTCAGCCTCTGCTTTTTGCAAGTAAACAATTAGGAATATTTCTGGAATCTTCATAACTTTTCATCTATTATAGGAAATAAATGTTAGATCTTCTAATGGAAATATTTAGCTCTATCTTGATTCTCAGACTGATTCTAGCCATGAGTCATGAAAAGAGCTTTCAAACATAGTGAAATAAAATGCTATAATATTTTACCTTTATATTCTATGACACATCCCATTTCACCTCACACTGTTGATAATTTTCTCAAATTTCATCCTCTTGCTTGACTGTAAACAATTCTAAGACAGTGGTCAGGTCTTAGTTACACTACTATTCTTGGCAGGGTTCTGCAGTCAATATAGTTTTCATTAAATTAATAGAAATCAGGGACAGGAGAAGATTTATAGTCACAGAAGTATAACTATAGTTGTGTGTCTATATCTCTTACTTTAAGATGGGAGTTTGGGGGAGAATGGATATATATATATATATATACATATATATGTGTGTGTGTTTGTGTGTGTGTATATATATACAATATATATCCATATGATACATACATATGTGTGTGTGTATATATATATACATATATATATATATGGCTGGGTCCCTTTGCTGTCCACTTGAAACTATCACAAAATTGTAAATTGGTTATACTCCAGTGTAAAATAAAACACTCTAAAAAAGTCATTAGCAGATCTACTCTAAAAGCTCAACATTTCCTGATTTATTCTTAATGTCCCTTCAGCATTAATTGGAAACATAAACTTCACCAACTTCTTAAAAACAATTGAGGACAGTTATATTGAGGTTGTTAAGTATAGAATTATCCAAATATACTATACAGGACTTCGGTTTCTAGCCCTAATGGAGTTACTGAGACTGTATTTAATCTTGGAAATAAAAGCAAAACAGAGAAAAATCAATAAAAAAAAAAGAGCAGGTCCTTTGAAATAGACAAACCTTTAGCCATAATGGTGAAAAAATGAAATATAAATAAATAAATTATTAATATCAAGAATGAAAAAGAGCTTTACCACAGATCCTACAGTTGAAGTATTAGGAATTACGAGAAACTTTCTATAAATATACATGAAACAGACAAATTTCTTGAAAGATACAAACTATCAAATCTTATTAAAGAATAAAATCAAAATAGCTCTATACATATTAAATAATGAAGTTAAAACTTTCATACCAAGAAAACTCCAGGTGCAGATGGTTTCACTGGTGACTACTCCTGAAACTTTAGGGAAGAAATTAATCCAATTCCATACACATTGTTCCAGAAAATACAAGACAGGACTTTCTACTTAACTTATAAAGCCAGAATTTCCCTGATACATAAATTACACAAAGACATTACAGGAAAGTAAATCAGTGGAACAATATCTGTTATGAACACAGACACAGAAATACTTAACAAAATGATTCAAGCAATACAAAATTATATTGGCAAAATAAAGGAGAAAAACTATGGTAATTTTAAAAAACTGCAGAAAATTCAACACCCATTCATAACAACCATAATAAAAAAACACTTCAAACTAAGAATAATAGAGAATATTCTCAAATTGGGAAAAGTCATTAAAAAAAAAATCTATACCTAAGGTTATAATGGAATAACTGGAATAATTTTCCATAAGATCACCACCAACAACAACCAAGCATGGTTTTGGAGGTCCTGACCAATGAAGTTAATCAAGAAATAGAGATAAACAGACTAGAAACAAGGAATACGCTTATTTTTATTTGCAGAAGTGATGATCATCTACCTGGAATAAACTAAGGAAACTACAAAAATGCTTCTAGAACTAATAAGTGGGTTTAACAAGGTTATAAGATAAAAGGTTATAATGGGTGTAAATATTTGCAAAGCAAATATTTGATAATGGTACTATATCCAAAATATGTAAAGTATTCTCAAAATTCAGTGATAAGAAAGTAAACACCCAATTTTTAAAAAATGTGCAAAAGATTCTAACAGACATTTCACCAAAGAGAATGTGAAAATGATAGTTTATTTTAAGAAAAAGTTTAACATTGTTAATTACAAAAATTCAAATGGAAACATGAGAAACCACTACACACGAGAAGGACGAAAAATTTTAAAAATTAGAACAATGGACAAAACCAAGTACTGGCAAAGATCTGAAACAACTGAAACTTTCACACATTGCTGGTGGACTTCAAGTGTTTACAGTCACTTGGGAAAAACAATATAATAGTTTCTTTCCTATATGATTAAACATATATCTACTACATGATCTAGCAATTTACTTCTAGGCATTTACCCAAGGGAAGTGAAAATATCTGTCCACATGAAGATATGCATGCAAATGTTTGAAGAAGTTTATTTATAACTGCCAAAACAACTTAAATACCTTTCAACCTGGAACAGGTAAACAAATTGTGATATATACATACAATGAAGTACTACTCAACCTTAGAATTTTATTACCAACCAATACACAAAACAAAATGTAAAAATTTCAAAATGACCATACTAAGTGAAGCCAGACACAAAAGATTACATGTTATACAACTGCATCTATAATATCATTTTAGAAAAGTCAAACCAATAAGAACAGAGAACAGATCAGTGGTAGCCAGGAGTTGGGTCCAGGGATAAGAACTGATGGCAGGGATACAGGGAGGGAACTCTTCAGGGTTATAGATATATTCTGTATCTTGATTATGGTTGTATGTCTATAAATACTTGTTCAAATGTATTGCCTTATTGGAGAAGGAAATGGCAACCCACTCCAGTCTTCTTGCCTAGAGAATTCCATGGACTGAGCCTGGTGGGCTGCTTTCCATGGTGTCGCGCAGAGTCAGACAGGACTGAAGTGACTTAGCATGCCTGCATGCATTGGAAAAGGAAATGGCAACCCACTTCAGTGTTCTTGCCTGGAGAATCCCAGGGACAGAGCAGCCTGGTGGGCTGCCGTCTGTGGGTTCGCACAGAATCGGACATGACTGAGGCAACTTAACAACAGCAGAAGCAGCATTGCTTTATATACATAAAATTTGTGAATATTATTGTATGCAAATCGTACTTCTATGAAGTTATCTTAAAAATGTCAAGGAGAATGAAAGAAGTGATATTAACCATCTTGTCTAATTTTGGCTGAACATAACGACTGAACATAAAATTTATCTCTAAGTTTACTATCAGTTAACGTAAAAAGAAAAGCAAAATATATTGTTAGGCTCCTCTGTCCATGGGATTCTCTAGGCAAGAATACTGGAGTGGGTTGCCATTTCCTTCACCAGAGGATCTTCCTGACTTAGGGATTGTATCTGGGTCTCCCGCATTTTAGGCAGATTCCCTACCATCTCAGCCAGCAAGGAAGACAATGTCCATTATAGAACTGTGTCTTATTCATCATAGGTTAAGAAAGGAATGTGTCACATAAGTTTTTAAAAACTTTCCTGGTGATTGTACATAAATATTCTTTGTATGTCACATAGGCTTGACAAAAAGCAAAGAGATATCATTAACATATCACCCACTTGCTCCAATTCATTAGAGAGTTTTAAGTTATTCCCAGAAGTGAAGTTTTTCTCAGAACACATAGAGGGATCAACAGGAAATTACTCCTCAGAGTCAATGCTGGGTAAATATGTAATATGGTTGTTTGGGTACTACACCATTTCCAATAAAGTGACTTAAGTGTTTTCTACTAAACTCTTCCTCTTCCCTTGTGGCTCCATGGCAAAAGAATCTGCCTGCCATGCAGGAGACACAGAAAATGTGGGTTCGATCCCTGGGTCGGGAAGATCCCCTGGAGAAGGAAATGGCAACCTGCTCCACTATTGCCTGGAGACTCCCACGGACAGAGGGGCCTGGTGGACCACAGTCCATGGGGTCACAGAGAGTCAGACACGACTGAGGCAACTGAGCATGCATTCTAAACTCATAGGCAGTGTTTTCTGCTAAAGTCAGAGGTAGTTCTGGAGTTTTCAGCCTCAGGGCCTTCCCTTATTTGTCTTGTGAGTGACAGAGACTTAGAAAAATCCCACATGCACATTCACAAAACACCTGTAGTCTGTTAAATGAAGTTAGTTCTGAGATCAATCACATCTAAGTTAGTTCTGCCTGGGTAAGATTTTTGAACCTGGTCAGAGTTGCTGAATAAATCTCATAAACATTATTGTCACATTTCCAACACAAAAGAGTAAAATTTCAGCTACATTGGAAGATTGTTTTCACCTATGACCCAGATCTCATTAGTTGAGCTACATAATCATCTTTTAATAGCTATTTCTCCTGCCTTGGTCCAACCAGCCAACATCTTTGTGGGTAAGAAAAAGGAGGATCCAAATCTGACCAAACTTGCTTTTTCAAATTCCACTAGTTGGTTTTCACTTTAATTTCCATTTCTGATTACTTCATGTAAATAAAATTCACAAGACAGAAACTTTCCATTCTTGGGGAGAAACGTCATTTGTATTCTTTCTTGTATTTCTTGTTGTTTTTGACTTTTGTTCCCAGTCAGCATTCCTGGAAAGTCACAGATTGACATACAGACAAGAACTGTTGAATTATTGATTCGTGCCTTTGACAAATATGTATTGACATTCTATGTTCTATGCTCCACATTCAAAGATAAATAAGACCCAGTTCTGACCTTTAAGAACATTTTATAACAGTAAAGAAGATAGACAAGGAAATAAATAATCATAAGACAATGTCACAGTATTCTAATACATAGTTCTTATATCAGAATGTTAATAAACAAAAAGTTATTGGAAAGGAGATGTGGACATAGAGAACAGACTTATGGACAAGGGCAGGGGGAGGAAAAAGAGGGTGACATGAAAAGAGAGAGTAGCATGGAGGCATATACACTGCTGCTGCTGCTGCTAAGTCGCTTCAGTTGTGTCTGACTCTGTGCGACCCCATAGACGGCAGCCCACCAGGCTCCCCCGTCCCTGGGATTCCCCAGGCAAGAACACTGGAGTGGGTTGCCATTTCCTTCTCCAATGCATGAAAGGGAAAAGTGAAAGTGAAGTCGCTCAGTCGTGTCCAACTCTTTGTGACCCCATGGACTGCAGCCTACCGGGCTCCTCCATCCATGGGATTTTCCAGGCAAGAGAGCAGATACACTACCATATGTAAAATAGATAGCCAATGAGGATTTGCTATGCGACTAAGGGAACTCAAACTAGGGCTCTGTAACAACCTAGAGGGGTGAGAAAGGGTGGGAGGTGGGAGCGAGTTTCAAGAGGGAGGGGATATGTGTAAACCTGTGGCTAATTCATGTTGATATATGGCAGGAGTCAAACCAATATTGTAAAGAAATTATCCTCCAATTAAAAATAAATAAATTTATTTAATAAATTATTTAAAAATAAATAACAAAAAGAAACCTTAGGAAAAAAAAGTTAATCAGTTCAGTACAGTACTCAGCTGTGTCTGACTCTTTGTGACCCTGTGGACTGCAGCATGCCATGCTTCCCTGTCCATCACCAACACCTGGAGCTTACTCAAACTCATGTCCATCTAGTTAGTGATGCCATTCAACCATCTCATCCTCTGTCATCCCCTTCTCCTTCTGCCTTCAATCTTTCCCAGCATCAGGGTCTTTTCGAGTGAGTCAGTTCTTCATATCAAGTGGCCAAGTACTGGAGTTTCAGCTTCAGCATCAGTCCTTCCAATGAACATTCAGGACTGATTTCCTTTAGGATTGACTAGTTGGATCTCCTTGCAGTATCAGGGACTCTCAAGAGTCTTCTCCAACACCACAGTTCAAAAGCATCAGTTCTTCAGTGCTCAGCTTTCTTTATAGTCCAACTCTCACAGCCATACATGACTACTGGAAAAACAATAGCTTTGACTAGATGGACCTTTGTTAACAAAGTAATGTCTCTGTTTTTTAATATGCTGTCTAGGTTGGTCGTAGCTTTTCTTCCAAGGAGCAAGTGTCTTTTAATTTCATGGTTGCAGTCACCATCTGCAGTGATTTTGATGCCCCCCAAAATAAAGTTTCTCACTGTATGGATGTGAGAGTTGGACTATAAAGAAAGCTGAGCACTGAAGAATTGATGCTTTTGAACTGTGGTGTTGGAGAAGAATCTCGAGAGTCCTTTGGACTGCAAGGAGATCCAACCAGTCCATCCTAAAGGAGATCAGTCCTGGGTGTTCATTGGAAGGACTGATGTTGAAGCTGAAACTCCAATACTTTGGCCACCTCATGTGAAGAGTTGACTCATTGGGAAAGACCCTGATGCTAGGAGGGATTGGGGGGCAGGAAGAGAAGGGGATGACAGAGGATGAGATGGTTGGATGGCATCACCAACTCTATGTACATGAATCTGAGTAAACTCCAGGAGTTGGTGATGGACAGGGAGGCCTGGCGTGCTGCAGTCTATGGGGTCGCAGAGAGTCTGACACGACTGAGCAACTGAACTGAACTGAACTGAGATGAGTGCAACTGTGCGGTAGTTTGAGCATTCTTTGGCATTGCCTTTCTTTGGGATTGGAATGAAAAGTGACCTTTCCCAGTCCTGTGGCCACTGCTGAGTTTTCCAAACTTGCTGGCATATTGAATGCAGCACATTCACAGCATCATCTTTTAGGATTTGAAATAGCTCAACTGGAATTCAATCACCTCCACTAACTTTGTTTGTAGTAATGCTTCCTAAGGCCCACTCGACTCAGCATTCTGGCTCTAGGTGAGTAATCATACCACTGTGGTTATATGGGTCATGAAGATCTTTTCTGTATAGTTCTGTGTATTATTGCCACCTCTTCTTAATATCTTTTGCTTCTGTTAGCAGAAGAATGTTATTATTATTATATAATTATATTATATTAACAGCATATTAATTATAGTAATAATTATATTAATATAATATTAATATATTATATTTATAACAATACATTATAATTATATCAATAATATAATAAATATATTAATATATTATATATAATAATTGTATTACTGATAATAATTATATAAGCTATTGGAATGTAACAGTTAAAACACAATAGCCAGAGGGAGCTGAAGGTTACCAAAGCATGTAACAGCAAAGCTATTAGAGTCTAAGGTGATAAGGATGGCTCTCCAATCAGAAGAAACAACTTGTGTGCAAATAACTAATTAGAAAAGTACCTAGTGTGTTCAGATATTAATGAAAACTTATGTCACTAGAGTTCAGGGTTGTATACATTCATTTATTGGACTAATATTTATTGAGCAATTACTGTGCACCAGGCATAATTCTAGTCACAGAAGGTAAAACAGAACAAAAATAGAAAAAAAAAAAAGGGCTTGTTCCTTTGGAGTTTATATTCTAACTAGAGGAGAAAAATAATTCTTAAGAATTCAGAATGCATCAAATGGTGGAAAGCTTCATGGAGGACATCTTAGAAGGAAAGGAGGATAACTCAAGGATGACTCAAAAAGTTGGGTCTAAGCAATTGGAAGGATGGAATTATCATTCTCTAAGTTGGAAGTCCATAAGTCATTCCAAAGTTTTTGTAATCCCATGGACTGTAGTCCACCAGGCTCCTCTGCTCATGAGATTTCCTAGGCAAGAATATTAGAATGAGTTGCTATTTCCTTCTCTAAGGGATCTTCTCAGCCCAGGGACTGAACCCACATCTCCTGCATTGGCAGGCGGATTCTTTACCACTGATCCACCTGGAAGCCCAAACTGCCACTCTTCTTATTTAACTTACATGCGCAGAGTAGATCATGCAAAATGCCAGGCTAGATAAATCACAAGCTGGAAGCAAGACTTCCAAGAGAAATATTAATATCAATAACTTCAGGTATGCAGACCCTATTAGCAGAATATGAAGAAGGACTAAAGAGTTTCTTAATGAGGGTGAAAAGGGGACGTGAATAAGCACACTTGAAACTCCTCATGCAGTTTCACTCATAAGATCATGGCATCTGGTCCCTTCATTTCATGGCAAATAGAATGGGAAAAAGTGGAAGCAGTGACAGATAATAATTTTTTTTTGCCCCCAAATCACTGGGGATGGTGACTGTAGTCATGAAACAGTTGCTCCTTGAAAGGAAAGCTATGACAAGCCTAGATAGCATATTAAAAAGCAGAGACATCACTTTGCCGACAAAGGTCATTTTAGTCAAAGTTATGGTTTTTCCAGTAGTCATGTACGGATGTGAGAGTTGGGCCATAAAGAAGGCTGAACACCAAAGAATTGATGGTTTTGAATTGTATTAGAGAGGACTCTTGAGAGTCCCTTGGACTGGAAGGAGATAAAACCAGTCAATCCTAGAGGAAATCAACTCTCAGTATTCATTGGAAGGACCACTGCTGAAGCGCCAATGCTTTAACCACCTGATGTGAAGAACTGACTCATTAGAAAAGACCCTGATGCTGGGAAAGGTTGAAGGCAAAAAGAGAAGAGGGTGGCAGAAAATGAGATGGTTGGATGGCATCACCAAATCAACGGAGATGAGTTTGAGCAATCTCCAGGAGATAATGGAGGAGAGAGGAACCTGGTGTGCTACAGTCCATGAGGCTGCAAAGAGTCGGATACAATTTAGCGATTTAACAACAAAGGTTGGAATACTTTTGTTGCTGTTGTGTTAGTCCAACTCTTTGCAACCCCATGGGCTCGCATGACCCCATGTAGCCCGCCAGGCTCCTCTGTCTATGGGATTCTCCAGGCAAGAATACTGGAGTACTTACTTAAGAAGAAGCAAATTTGGAGTAGATAATGATCAAGAGTTTTGTTTTGGATTATAGATTTTCAAAATCTACTAGGGGCACAAGTTAAGATCCTGAGCAAAGAGTTGGGTGCAAGTAAACGAGACTTCAGAGAGTGTTCTTGGATTGAGATGTGCATTTGTGGGTTTTCAACCTTTATATTTTGCTTTTATTTATATTTATGTATTTAATTGGAGTATAATTGCTTTGCAATGCTGTGTTAGTTTCTGCTGCACAGCAACGTGGATCTGCTATAATTATACATCTATCAGCTCCCTCGTGAGCCTCCCCCTCCAAGCCCCATCCCACTTCTCTAGGTCATCACAGAGCTCGAGCTGAGCCCCTTGTGCTAGACAGCTATCCCACTAGCTTTCTATTTTACACATGTGTGTGTGCACGCATGTGTGCTCAGTCGTGTCCAACTTTTTGCAACCCCATAGTCTGGGAACTACCAGGCTCTTTTCTCCATGGAATTTTCCAGGCAAGAATAGTGGAGTGGTTTGCCATTTCCTACTCTCGGGGATCTTCCCAACCCAGTGATCAGATCCATGCCTCTTGCATCTCCTGTTTTGGCAATCATGTTCTTCACCACTGTGCCTCCTGGGTAGTATATATATGTCAATGCTACTCTCTCAATTCACCCTACCCTCTTTTCTCCGCTCACATGTCCACAAGTCCATTCTCTACATCTGCGTGTCTGTTCATGCCCTGCAAATAGGGTCATCAGTACCATTATTCTAGATTCCATATATATGTGTTGATATATGATACTTGTTTTTCTCTTTGTGACCTACTTCACTCTGTATGACAGACTCTAGGTTCTTCCACATCACTCCAAATGACCCAGTTTCACACCTTTTTATGACTGAGTAATATTTCATTGTATATATGTACCACATCTTCTTTATCCATTTGTCTGTTGATGGACATTTAGGTTGCTTCTCCATGGCATTTTAAATCATAAGGGTTGATGAGACATGTGAGGTGAAAGAGTGTCAGTGAGTGAATCTAGAGAAAAAATAGAAAACATACGAAGAGTCATTGTACCAAGACTTGAAGTTTGACCATAATCCCATTAAAACTGTGAAACCAACTAAAGCTTCAAAGAAATAATGATTTGAAATTGCTTACTTCATTTAAAATATGTTAGCAATGGGTCTCAGAGGTTAAAATTTGGATGGAAGGAAGATAATTACATCATGAGGTCCAGATAAAAGACAGGTGTGGCAAGTAAAGATGGAGAAGAATTGCTGGGTCCAGGTTTTTGTTCTAAGGTAAAATCACAGGCTTGATGACTGACTGGATGTGCAGAGGATGTTGTGGGAAAGTAATCTGCAAATCATTTAGTGTTCCATGGAGACAGCCATTTTTATTTATAATTATTAATTTTATGTGTCAACTTGACTGGACTAAGCGATGCCCAGATAACTGGCAAAACATTTCTGGGTGTGTTTGTGAGAGTGTCTCTGGAAGAGATTAGCATTTGAACCAGTAAACTAAGCAAAGAACAAACATCACCCTCACCTATTCGTGAATATCATCCAATCCAATTTGTTTACAGCCTGAAGAGAGCAAAAAGGCAAAAGAGAGGAGAATTCAGTTTGTTTGAGCTCATTTTCTCCTGCCCTTGGACATTGGAGCTCCTCATTCATGAGCTTTTGGTCTCAGACTTAGACTATTGGACACCCAATTTTCAGCCTTTGGACGCTGACTGAATTACACCACCAGCTTTTCTTGTTTTCTCCTGCCTGAAGAGGGCAGATTGTGGGACTTCCAACCCTTCAGTTCTATTCAGAACTCTCTCTATTCTATGAAGGTCTATTCTCTGGAGAACCCTGACTAATACCGACAGTAACTGGAGAGAAAGTAGGAGTCTAAAATAATGAGATTTTGATCTCCAAAGCCCCAGAGAAATGTTTTATTTTTATCTATCTACTAGTTTGGTAAATATTATTTTGTTTGAGAAAGATTTCCTTTAGAAAATGCTTGAAAAGACTTACATAGATGATAAGTTCTAGTTTTGGGGCATAAGGTGACAACATTGACTAGGGGCATACTTGGAGTCGGATGGCACGGCAGTTAAACCTCATTTTTCACATTATGAGATCCATCCAGGTATTACTGTAGAGCTACAGAAGATGAAGAACCACAATACGGTCCAAGATATTCTTCAGGAAGTTCTCATGCCTTTTTGGGGGGATGAGAAAAATCAAAGGAAGTAATGAGGATGGTTATATAAAATTCAATGGTGGAAATGCCTTTTTGTGTGTCTCTCCTCTGTTAATCATTGACACATTGACTCAAAACCTACCAAAGTAATTTAAGCACGTCTGCTCAAATTAGTCTCATTTGCTGGAATCAACCAGGTAACTATTACACAAATAGGTAGCACAGATAGAAAAAGTGAAAGCAAAGAGATGAAGGAAAAATTTCAAAGTTAATCAGTATATGTATTTCATAATATCAAAGTATGAAAAGACAGCCTTAGAGAATTTTGCAAGGGGTCAGGATTATTTCAGAAGATATTCTCAGAAGAAAGAAATGATTTTTCTCACTCTCCCAAAGAAGACAGGGAGTGGATTGGGGAAGGAAAGAGTGGAGTGATGGATAGGCCAAGGGATGTTGCAAGTATTTCCAGTGATATTTCTAAATTGAGGACTTAACCAAGAATGGCCCTTCAGTGAAACCATTTGGAAATTGGGACTTCAATAGGGTTTGATCTTCATTTATTTTCTATAACATTATTTAAGACAAAATAAAATCTGAGTCTTTCTGTATCAGCCAGTAGTCACAGTGTGATAGCCACAGTGGTGGTTGCCAACTATGGCTGCATATTAGAATCAGCTAGAGAGCTAAAACAAACAAAACAAAACAAAACAAAAAACCATACTGGGCCCTACTCCAGAGCTCTGAGAAGGGCAAAGATCCCAGTTGCTTCTAACCTGTACCCAGGTTTGAAAGGGCTTGCCTGGTGGCTCAGCTGGTAAAGAATGCACCTGTATTGTGGGAGACCTGGGTTGGGACGATCCCCTGGAGAAAGGAATGGCTACGCATTCCAGTATTCTGGCCTGGAGAATTCCACGGGGTCACAGAGAGTTGGACACAACTGAGTGACTCTCAGTTCTCACTCATGAAAGCAGTTCCTCAAGTGACTTAGAAGAGTGTGATGGGTGTTTGGCTGGTTGGGTTGCCGTCTGTTCTTTATTTATTAATTCTGATGTTAATGACGACAAAGCAAAGGATTCACACAACTTTTTTATGGAGTTGGGGAGCAGGGAAATGCACAGGGCAACCAAATTAACCTTCAAAATCTTGGGTGAATCCCTTTCATGATTAAAAACATGAACATCTAAGTGCCAGCCTCATTATGAACTCTGCCATTCAGGTCAATGAGTATGTTGGCTTTGTATGTGCACAGATGTGGCATGAAGCAGGCATAGAGAACAGATTCAGACAGAAAAGATGTCTCATAGCCTTCTGAGACCAGAATTTTCATCTCCAAGGTTAGAAACATCAGCTGGCTCACTTCCCACTGGTCTAGATGACAGCTGATGCCCACTAGCTTCTCAGGTGGAGGCTTGTACTTTGGCATTTGTGGACTGGTTGTGATAGAAACAAAGACAATGCAGCTACAAAAAATTATGTTATTAGTGATGCATTTCTTTGGGCATTTATTTTTTGCAATAGGAAGAACAACGCCTTCTTTCTCCTCTTTCAATATGATCTGGCACCCGTCACCTGTATGATTTCATTTCCTATCACTCCTCCTCATACTTCAGGCATACTGGCTTCTTGCTGATTCTCAAACATACCCAGAATGGTTAAATCTCAAGGCCTTTTCTCATATCTCCCATTAGAACTACTAACTCCTGATGCCTTCATAGTCAAGATTTGTTCCCTCATTTTCTATTGGGTTAGTCACCTTATGGGAGACAATTTCCCAGACTACCTGTATAAAATAAGAATTCACTAACCCTCCCCTTTTCTTTTTTCCTTACAGTGCTTTATATTTCTCCCTAACACTTACTGCCATCTGAGATGACAAATATTTGCTTTTCATCTGATTCCTTGCACTAGAATATCAGCTCAAGGGCTTTGTGAACATCTTTTTTTTTAACCACTTAATTCCCAGTGCTGGCATGTAGTACACATTCAATAAATCTGCTACATGAATGAATGGACTGATGTGTCTTTCAAACTGTTTGGAAATGACAACCTGTGACTGTGGCAGATTATCTTTTCTAAACATGGTCACGAAAATATCTCCCACGCAGCCTCTCACAATGAGGCTCAAACACTCCTCCCATCAAGAGCTAGGATCTGTTTTCCCTCCCTTGAGTTTGTGACACTATGTGACTCCATAGTTAGTGTATGAAAAGCAATACAGTTTCCACCAGGTTCTCTTGAGATGCTTGCCTTTAGAACACAGTCACCATGTAGCGCATGCTAAGTCACTTCAGTCCTGTCTGACTCTGTGTGACCCTATGGACAGTAGTCTGCCAGGCTCCTCTGTCCATGGGATTTTCCAGGCAAGGATACTGGGGTGAGTTGCCATGCCCTCCTCCAGGGGATCTTCCCAACCCAGGAATTGAACCCACATCTTACATCTCCTGTAGTGGCAGGCAGGTTCTTTACCACTAGTGTCACATGGCAAGGCCCCACCATGTGGTAGGGAAGTCCAGTGGGTACGCCCACATGAAAAGGAACTGTAGCTGATGCCCCTCAACCATGGTGGGTCCTGAGATGACAGTCTGCACCAATTATGTGAGTGGACCATCATGAAGGCAGACCCTTTAGCTCCAATCCAGTCATCCCAGGTCATACTTCTTGGAACAGGGAACAGCTATCTCTGCCAAGCACTGGCAAAGTTTCAGGTTTATGAACAAAGTAATTTATTTTTATTATTTTAAGCTCCTATGCTTTGTGGTGGGTTTTTATGTAGCAAATCACTTATGCAAAATTTAATTGTTAATGAGCAACATATAAAAATAAATATGACACTAGAAACCATCACAACTATACACATACAAACACACATACATCTCATGGTAAATGTTCAGCAGTCTAGCTTCAGTGTTGTATATACACTCATATAGCCAGTTACATTCATATTCTACATCTCTAGTCTTAATAAAAAATAAATGATTAGATGTATATGTTTCTTATAAGTGATAACACACACATCCAAATCCTATATACAAAATGGCACAGCCACTATGGAAAACAGTAAGGCAGTTTCTCAAAAAATTAAAAATGGAATTATTGTATTATCTAGCAATTGCACTTCTGCGTAAATACCCAAAAGACCTGAAAGAAGGGGCATGGATATTTGTATATGCATATTTCCCAGTAATCAAAAGGTCAAAGAAACCAAGTGTTCATCAGCAGATAAATGGACAAAATGTGGTATATACATGCAATGGAATATTATTCAGCTTTAAAAAGAAATGACATTCTGACACATGCTGCAACATAGATGAGCCAGAGTCGTAAGCTCATCACAACAGAATGACTACTGTTTGTTTCTACCCATTTGAAGTAACATGGTTGATTCCAGGGGCTGAGAGCAGAAGGGAGTGGGGAGTTATTGTTTTATCAGTACAGTGCTTCAGTTTTGTAAGAGAGAAATTTCTGGAGATGGATGAAAGTGATGGTCACACAACAATGTCAATGTACTTCATGACACTGAACTTAAAATGATTAAAATGGTATGTTTTATGTTACATATATTTCACACAATTTAAGCAAATACAATATATCTGCAATGTTCTACATACTTCCTGTATAGTAAATGTTTAAATATGTATCTCTGGTATAATGAACATGGTCACACATACCTTCAGAATTATATATACCATTATATTCTAATGTTGAATATAAATTCACATGGAAAGATCTTACAAGGTTAACATGTAGGACTTACAAATACAATGTTTTATGTTTTATGCTTTCCAGGTGGCACTAGTGGTAAAGAAACCGCCTACTAATGCAGGAGACGTAAGAGACACAGATTCAACCCCTGGGTCAGGAAGGTCCCCTGGAGAAGGAAATAGCAACCCACTCCAGTATTCTTGCCTGGAGATTCCCATGGACAGAGGAGCCTGGCGGACTACAGTCCGTAGGTTCACAAATTGTTGGAGAGAACTGAAGCAACTTAGCAAGCACATGTGTATACCTGTATAACTAATGGTGTGTATGTATATATACATAAAAATCTATTTTCACTGTATATATATAACATATTATTTATTATATATAATGTATTGTGTAGTATTATATATTGAATTATTATATATTGTATATTATTATATATTGAATATATACATAACATAAATATATATATGTATATATATATAGATAACATATACACACACTATTTGCATACTTTTTTACCAGAGTTTTTATGCACACAAAATACATAAAAACTCCTCCAGGATTAGCACAGACCTTCTCCAAAAGTGTACACACACACACACGTGCATATGTGCACATGTATCTCAACTGTGGCATTCATAAAATACAGTTTTGTACATACAGAGTTACATATACATGTGCATTTCCAACATTATCCGCATATACTTGCATACTTATTCATTGCTGGACATGCACGTATGAATCTTCAGAGCTGTTCATACACATATAAACATATATGCATATAAACAGTCATGTACACATATATCTCTATATGACCTTACATGTATAGAAATTCACAGGGATATCTCTCTCATTATTTGCACACTCACACTAATGTCTACCATTATATATGTACACAGACATCTGCAGGATTTTACACACAGTCACACACAGATGACTCATCTCATATACGCACAGAAAAAGCTGGGTCACAAGACCCAGCTTGTGATTTGTGGGATCGGCTTCACTGTTTTATAATCGTAACTTGTGTATTATTAATTTTTTGTCCTGTGGTAAAGAGTTTTAATTTAATCAAAACCTTGGAGACTAAATAATTAAACCTGTCACACCATCCACAGTTTTATTGCTAATTAGTCACGGTGAGGTGCCATTGTCATAGGAGACAGGGTCCCTAAATTTAGCTAGTGGAATATCACATTGATCACACACAGAAACAGCCTGGACTCTGGGGATCAGCTGCATGTCAGTGAGTGCGTTGTGGTTGAGTCCACCCTTCACCTATTGAAGGGGGATGCTCCTGGAGTTGTCAGCAACAATCTGTGTGTTCACTGCACATAGCAACCAAAAGAAACCTGCTGTTCTTAACCCCTTGAGGGCCCCACGATAGCAAGTCGGAGGGCGAGGATCCTCTTGATCAGCTCTGGGCTACCTGCCTGCCTGCCTGGCTGAGCTAGAGCTCCTCTCCCCCAGAGAGACAGCTGCTTCTCTATCCAAAGCCACAGGCTCGCTCGCAACAGTTTCCTTATGGCTTGGAGACAGGAAACCAACCGAGCATGTTTCTTTCTCTGTGCCAGGTCAGGTGCCTCTTTCTGCTCTCCTTCTATGAATAAATAAAACAGAGCACAATGCTTTCTAGCATTCCTCCTGCCACATTCCTCTATATGCATATTCTGGTCCTGAAAACAGATCTGCTAAATATCAATATTAATTATCACAGCCACAAAATTCCTCCTCACACCCTTCCTTTCGTTCGGGCTCAGCCCTGAAGTGGCACCCTGCTGTACCTGAAAAGAAAGGGCCTTGGGAACTAGTAGACGTAGATGAAGAACTCAGCTTTGTCACTTAACTAGAATCATTATTTCTTTGTTGTTATTCTAGGTAGAATCTCACTGTCCTCAATTATTAAAAAAAATGTTGCTTTGAGTATAATGTAGATTTCTACATTATAGAAGATTGTAGATTCTACAATGTAGATTTTATAATGTAGATTCTACAATCTACAATACATTGTAGATTCTACAATGAATTGATTGTTCATTCAATTACTTTTCCTATCACAATGAGGTGGAGGAATGGCCTTCTTTGTTGTTCTTTTATCTGTTTCTTCCTGATAAGGTGGAGAAACTTGATTCTATGCTCTGACTGCTATCAGTACCATTTAGTAGTTGAAAGAAGCTTTGAGTGAATAAGATCACTGGCCAAAATGACAACATCTGAGCCAGGAATAATAGTTCAGAATCATATTATTAAGTGTTACAGATCCCTGCTTTATCTTGTAGGTAATACACAGCTAGCGAAAGTGTTTAAAAACTAAGTATTTCTTAGTACCAATGATACATTAACATTGGAAAGGGAATAGATCTATCATGCTATTTTCTTTTGATCCTGGATACTGGAAGCATCAAGAGTGCAGGCCAAGGATGATTGGAAGGGCACTGAAGTGAGAGGTAGGCTGGAAAGCTGAAGGTAGCATTAGTTTGTCCTTGTATTTTCTCTTTTAATATTCTTTGGCAGGCTCCCCTGCTCAGAGGATCTGGGGTAGTAGTACATGAACGGGGTACTCAAAAGTTTCATCACACATTCCATCCATGGCAGTGAGCACAGTCCCGCCTACAGAAGTTGCCTTTCAGTGAGCTGCTCTCTCACCTTCTGATAAAAACATTAATGCTTCTCTATAAATGATTGACACTTGACAGATAATAAACATCGTGTGTCAGTCACTACTCTGAGCACTGGGTCTAAATCAGTTGTTATTGTTGTTCAGTTGCTGAGTCAAGTCCAACTCTTTGCAACCCCATGGACTGAAGCATGCCAGGCTTCCCTGTTGTTCACTATCACCCGTTCAAATTCATGTCCATTGAGTCGGTGATGCTATCCAACAATCTCATCCTCTGTTGTCCCCTTCTCCTCTTGCCCTCTATCTTTCCCAGTGTCAGGGTCTTTTCCAATGAGCCAGTGCTTCACATCAGGTGGCCAAAGTATTGGAGATTCAGCTTCAACATCAGTCCTTCTAATGAATATTCGGGTTGATTTCCCTTAGGATTGACTGGCTTAATCTCTTTGCAGTCCACAGGAATCTCTAGAATCTTAACAAGGTCATTAAGATTCCTGACCTTGAGGGGCTTTCATTCTACTCAAAGGATAGTAGTATATAGACAAATAAATGAACGACATAATTCTAGAGAGTTGTTAAGTTGCTACTAAGAAATTAAGTAGTAGAATGAGTAGGTGAGATTGAGAGGCAATCAGGGACTGGGATTTACAGTCTTGTATGTGTGTGTGTGCACACTCAGTTGTGTCCGACTCTTTCTGACCCCATGGACTGTAGCCCGCCAGGCTCCTCTGTCCATGGGGATTCTCCAGGCAAGAATACTGGAGTGGGTTGCCATGCTCTCCTCCAGGGGAAATGTCCCAACCCAGGAACTGAATCAGGGTCTCCTGCATTGCAGGCAGATTCTTTACCAGCTGAGCTACCCAGGAAGCTCAGTTTTGTAGTCTTGTAGTCCATTGCAATAATATTAATTATATTCTAAACAACATAGAAATCCACGGGAAGGTATAAGCAGACTATTGATGTCAACTGATTTGCATTTTTAAAAGATCACCTGATGAGTGACTTTATGGAACACTGAGAGTAAGGGGGTAGTATTATATATAACAAGAAGCAGGGCAGCTATTTAACAAAGCACATTAATTCAGAGAAACACATTTCCTAACAGTGATATATACAATAGAGTGAGCTATCTATGGATTAAACATTTGGAAGCAAAAAGGCCTCTTAGAGACACAGGGAGAGTATTGTTACTGAAAGTGGGGGTCCAGCTGCTCGCTGCTCAAAAGTCAATAAAGTGATGATGTTAATGGAAAGGAAAGTTTGCTTTATTTCAGAGGCCAGAAACTAGTGTGGGATGGGGCAGCGAGGGCAGACTCCTGTTCAAAGGCTGACTTCCCACCTCTGACAATCAGTGAGCAAGATCTTTTATAGGTGAAGGGAGGGGGTTACGTGCAGAAACAGTCGGCTTTGACACTCATCTTGAAATCGGTCATGCGGTGGTCTGATCAGCATCATCTTGATTATTTCAAGTACAATTAATCTTCAGTTCCAGGATCAGTTTGTTCCTATTTCTTTGAAGCCAGTTCTCAGAATTATAGCAGCTTATGTCACTGCTATAGTCCAGTCATCACGTAGTTAACTTCTTCCATTTGGTAGGGATTTTAGTATTTAAAAGTCAGCTCACAGGATATGGCTCAGAATGTTATCTATAAGCCCTTAAGGAGAAAATGGTCCTTGACTATGCTTAATGATTAAACTATTATTATTTAGTCTTGTTGGACTGTTTTCCTTTGTTTCTCCATTTCCTCACTTCTCTGATTAAATTCATTCTTTGGCTAAAGTTTTTCCACAGATAAAGAGCAGGCTGAGGACATGGTAGGGAAGAACCATAGGGCCTTGCTGTGTTTCAGTATGAGATAGTCGAATCTCCCCTAAGCCCACTTCTCAGAGGAGCCCTACACAAAGAAGATGCAGAAATGTTTCCTTTCCCGAGACCACACTGCTCACCTCTAGAGAAGGTCCTCTTCTCCATCTTCCACTACAGAGTTCTATCACACGACTGTCGCAAGGGAGTTGGTCCACTGGGATACACAGCAGATGGTAGCAAACTACCATTTTCTTTTGGCTATTGTGTGGCTATCTCATTTATGTATCAAGAGATAAGAAAAAGAAACTGGATGACTATTGAAGTAAGAGTGAGGGACACTTAGTTTTAGTAAGTCCAGTTTGTCTTAGAAGGTGGTAGTGAGTACATTGTAGAAAGATTTGAAGAGCTGTAAAAGGTTTCATTCATTTTTAAATTAACTGACTCATTCATTCATTCTGAAGTTATATACTGTGATTTAGCTCTGGGTTGAACACACATAAACAATGAGGATTCAGAGATGAAAATGACACAGTCCTTACTCTTGTGGGGGGTTGTACTTCAGTGGAAAGATGGGCAGTAAAGATAAACCTTACCTGAAGAAAGGTTTGGGACTTTGTCCCTGGCTCCTGGGTCTTAACCTCTAGGCCCTCATAATACTCTGCCCAATAAAAGATTCTGTTAACAAGGAGACCTTTGGCCATGACAGGTAGCCTAGGGCAACACTGTGATTTATAGGTATCAGTTCCACCTTTGAAGAGACAAGAGACTAAAGTCAGTCATGCAGGTGGTCATCTTGGTCTATGCAGCTGACCTCCAGTAAAAACTCTGGACCTCGAGGCCTGGCTGATCCTTTCTGTTTGGCAATACTCTGTGCTGCGAGAAGAAAATGCTGTCTACATAACTTGCCTGGGAAAGGACCACTGTAAGGTCACACCTGGAACTCCTCTGTCCACTGTGCCCTGTGCTTTATCCCATTGCCTGTTTTAATTTGTATCCTTTTGTTGCAATGAACCATAACTCTGAATATAATGACTTTCCTAAGTTATGTAAATCCTTTTAGCAAATCATTGAGTCTGAGGGTGGTTTTGGAGACTGACTGAACTCTCAGAACAGACATAAGTGGTTGATTACAGGGCAGTTATTAATAGAGCAAAAGATACAGACTGTAGGGTCTAGAGGAAGGTCACATAACCTAACCTTTGTGGTTCAAGGGAAATTTATTAGAACAAAAATATAAAGTGAATCTTAAATATGGGTAAGAAAGGGGAAACGTTATTCCAGGTAGGTGAAAAAGTCAAAATTGATGTGGGGGAAGGGCATGGAAAATGAGAGAATTTCAAGTGGTTCTATATAATTTGTAAGTTGATATTGGGTAATGATTCAAGAATAAGAGACAGCAATAGTAAGGATCTTAAACATATTTTGCCACAGAACTATAGGAAGTTATTCTATGACATTAAGAATGGAAGTGGCATAATGATTCTGCATTCTAGATAGATTATTACAAGCAGTATTGGAGGGTAAATGCTTGAAACAAGGAGATCCTTCAAGAGGACATGACAATATTTCAGGCTAGAATGATGAAGTCTTGGATAAGGGTCATGGGTATAGAAGGGAGGCAAGGATTCAAGAAAGATTTAAGTTAAGGAAGCAACACATCTAAAATTCTGATGAATTAGAGTTGGAGAATTTTTTAAAAGGCTAAGTCTAGGATGAAATCCAAATGTTTGGTTATTAGTGATAGCCATAACATTTCCTAAAATAGAAATGTAGGAAGAAAAGCATGTTTATGGGCAAAAAGAAGTTCAGCTTTAGAAGTTTTGATTCTTCAGCAACAGTGGGATCCAACGTGGAAATGTGTAATGGCACCTGAATACAAGAATGAGGAAGCCAGACAAGTGGCCTAACATGCAAAGAGATTTGGCTTCCAAAAGTATGAATTTTATTAAGTATTTCAAAGATATAATGAAATAATGGGTCTTCAGTATTACACATCCAATGTCTCTGTCAAACATGGCTGTGGAGTGGACAGAATGCAGTTATTTGAAAAGTGTGGTATATTGTCATTGCTGGTGATGAGGCAGACCTCAACTACAACTAACAATGAAACTAGCAGATTTTTTTGGAATTCTGTTCACAAGAGACCAGATGATAAAACAAGGATGACTCAGGGAAGATTTATCTCCATAACTAGCAAAGTAAAATTCACACTGCAGTCTATGCTGTTGCTGGTGTAAGGCTGTTATCTTATATCCTGATCTCTCTCTTTGATAACTAATGAATATTACCCCTAATGTTCTAGAAAATTCCCAACTAGGGAGAGAGTATACTATGTGGAAGAATGTTGTACTGGTGGGTCTTCAATGAACGACTCCTACTGATTGAATGATTTAATCTAAAAACATTCTCATGCCGTGAATTCTACTCTTTCAATCTATAATTTGACTATGGGCATCATTGCTTTTGTTATCCAGTTATGTTTTGTGTACTTGTGGTTCAGCTGAACTTAACATGTGACTCCATTTAATTCTTGCAATACAATGCCCAAACTCTTTTTTAAACCCTGCTGTACATTTCCGAACCCAGTCTGGACAACTCACAGAAGCCTTAACCTTTATGTGGTCCACTTAGGATGCTAGTTCTAGCACATACTTCCTATGTGACCTGTACCCTTACTAAATATGGGGTTGGCCAACGAGTTCGTTCAGGTTTTTCTGTAAAACATTATGGAAAAACCTGAATGAACCTGTTGACCAACCCAATGCTTATCAGCTAAAAGAAATTCAAGCCAAAATAATTACTGAGATCTCTTCTAATCTGTCATCCTATGAGCCAAGGAAAGAAGCAGCAACACTGGAGCCAATCCATGAAGGAGAAATTGAACTTCATCAGAAAGAAAAGAGAGGAGCATCAGGTTGATGGAATGTAAGCAACAAGACATAAATTATAGGTGAGAGGCAGTGGGACTGGATGGTTGAACCCAAATAAAGAGTGAGTGTGAGATGAATGGAGACATGAGGGACTTGGAACTTGGAACAGTAATGTTGCCAAAGACATAAATAGGTACCAAAATTCCCACACCAAGCCATGGTCAGGAGTCCAAGACATCAAGGCTGGGAACTGCACAAAAGACTAAAGAGAGGCCTCCAAAGATATTGCACACCAAGTAGTCCTGAGATCAAATAAGCTCAGGAAACAGGCATTCATTACCTCCCTCCTGAAAATGTAGAATGTACATTTTAAAGACATAAAGAATTTCTGCTGCGAGAAAACCATCAACTTTGTTTCACTCAGCATCTCCCCAATTATTCAGCTTTGGAATACTCTGTATTTGCATTCCATAAATGATCACACTCAGACTTGTGCTAGCTTAGTGCGGTGGAGAGCACTATCTAAGGAATAGAGTTGAGGTCATCAGAAATGTTGAAAGGCAGAGTATGGGCTCAGGTGTGAGGGTGGAGAAGGGTCATTGTCTAGCTGTTCAGGGCTTTCTCTCAAAGGCAAACTCTTTAAGAAGGGAACCCCATCCAAGTGGGTTTCTTCCAAAAAAAAAAAAAAAAGATTTGATTCTAAACCCTCACTCCCTTTATCTTCTCAGTTAGGGAAGTAGTGACAGTTTAGGAGCCCATAGATAAAAAGAAAGTGGCATCAGCTGTTTAAAGAAAAGTCTTGTTGAGTTTAAAGCGGCAGGTGGAGTCCAGACAAATACATCTCAAGCCAACTTAGGTAGTCCAAGAAGAGAAGCTGATTTTTCAAAGTTATAAAGTTTGCTGGCCTTTCTCTGTGCAATGTGCTAACATAACAGGTTTGACTCACCAGGAGATGACGCATATAGCACAGGGAGTTTGAAAAAGCACTGCTTAACCTTGCTAAGAAATGCTGATTTTAAGAACAGCTGGAATATTGCTTTTTGATCCTCGACCATCAGCCCAGCAAGGACAAGAGATGTTTTGATGAAGAACAAAAAACAAAAAATAAAAATACTTCATGGGGCAAATAAATCTAGTGAATATTGACAGCATTGGGGAAAACAACTTGACTAAAAATAATTCTTTTGTGTGGAAGTAAAGGTGGCACCATCACTGCAGGAATCTGGAGATGCATATTGTATGAAGAGACCATTTCAAAGTGTCTTTTTCCATTGACATTTTAAAGAAATATTTTTAACCTGCTCTTGTAGAATCTAGTATTCATGCTTCATCATCAGCCACTGAAACAACAGGTTGAAGTTGAACATTATCAATCTGGTGACTCAAACATGGATAGGGACTACTTCTGTTGGCTGCATGAAGCAAATGTAGTTAGAAACAAACAGATAATAACGAAATTTGTGAGCAGATATTGAACTAATTACTGGGGAGGGGGAAGTGTAGCTTGAAAAAGATGCTGCCATAGATTTATTGAACCCCTACAATGTGTAAACTTCCTGGACAGTCTCAAAGTCAATAATTTAGTAGAGAATTTAATTTCTATACTTTGAGTTCAAACAAGGGGTGGGGATTCACTGGATGAAGCAGAAGAATCCCATATAACCCAAGGGCAGAAAACAAAGTATAAGTCAGCTTAAGAACTGGAAAATTACTAGGAACAAAATAAACAGCTCTATAGAGCCTCAGTCTCTCTACGCACTTAGTTTATAGCCTTTGTTCTCCTATAACACTGGGTGGCACATAATTTGGCCTTGTAATGGTACTGATTCCAGCCTCGGCTTCACATAAATTGTTACGTCAGGGGAGAATGTGTCACAGTCTCTCAGTTTAAATTCTCTCTTCAGAGAAAATTTGATGATTGGTGGACAAAAAATAGACTGGAGGACTTTGGTCTAGGAGTCTCTTCTCCTGAGGGCAAGGACTTATTTGCATGTGTGCCTATATAGGACACGTGTGCTTGGTCCTTCTTTGTGTTATGGAAGGGCTAGGTTTTTAAGAAGAGATGTGGATGAGCTAGACCATTGAATATGTCTAGTTTACTTAACCTTGGAAAACTTATGTTTAGATGAGACAAGAAGGCAAAAAATGGCAAGGATATATGCTAATTGCTAACTAACAGATAACATCCTCGGGGATGCAGATATGAACTTAATCTTGGATTTGGAAAGGAAAAATCAAATACAGAGAGAAAAAGTAGTAGAGAGAGCGTTTTGGACAGAAGAAACGGGATCTGGTCATACAGATGGTAATGCATCAAGAATCTTAATGGAAGGTTCATTCATGTAATTAAAAATATTTTCGAGAAGTTTCTTTGTTCCACACAATATATGAATATCACATTTGTTTGAAATATTTATTGAGCATCTACTATGTGTCAGGCATCATTCCAGGGGCTAGAAATGCAGGAGCAAAACAAAGCCTTTTTCTCTAAAGTCTTATATTTTAGTAAAGGAAGACAGAATGGAATAATTTTCCAGGTGCTACTGATGCTATACAATGATGAATTAGTGAATAATTAACATAAGTGTGAATAAACAGTTTTACTTCCTCCATGAAGCTGGAACCTTAACTATTTCTGGAAATAGTTAAGGAAATATCTTTGTTTTCTTTTTATAGATTAGAGAGGATGATATTTTTTGAAAATTCCAGTAAGAAAAAAAAACCCAAAAAACTTGTAATAATCTTGTTAGGGTCATGACTATTCCTTCTCTTTCTCAAACCAAACACCGTAGTCGGAAGAATAAGGTTCAGGTGTCCAACTCTCTGCTCTCTGCAGCGTTTATAGTCATCTGTGTGTTTCTCAACTACTTGGTGTGGCCTGGGAGATTTTGCTAGCTCATCCACTTTTACTAAATCTTCTAAACGCTGGAGTACCCCATGATTCAGTCCTGGGGCCCCCTCTAATTTCCAGTTACATTCTCCCCATATGTAATTTCATTCAGTTTGAGGGTTTTTAATAATGCCTTGATGTTGCTGACTCCAAAGCTTCTTACCTGTCCTTTTAAGTCACACTCATGTATCCCTTAACTCTATTACTTTTGGGACATCTTAAACATGGGTCCAAAATTGTACTCTTGGGATACCTATCACAACTGTTTCATCATTTTTTTCATCCCAGTATAAATAAGTGGTCACATTTTCCACCCTAATAGCTTGGCAAAATGAAGGATGTAGCCTTGGTTTCTACTCTATATGATCTTTCTTCCCACCACCAATCCATTAGGAAGTCTTGTTTCCTATACCTTCAAGTATATCTTGAATTCATCCATTTCTATCTAACACTAATGCCCCATCCTATGCAAAGCCACAATCATTTCTCAAATGGAATATTGCTACAACTCTCTAACTGTTCCCTCTGACTGATGACAGAGGAAGCATCAGGTCATATCATTTCTGTATTTTCAATTTGCCATCATTTTCCTATGACACTCAGAATGAAATACAAATCCTTTACCCAGGTTTACAAAGATTGACAGCATTTCTGTTAGGTACACAGTATTGATCAGAAAGGAACATTACTGTATTGGACAAGGATAACACATTGACATGAGTTAGTAGAAAAAACAAAAAGTAGATTCATGGGAAAATGGACTCTTCTGCAACCTGTTGTAAAAGAGCTAAAAAATAATAAGGAATTGCAGAATGTTTACATTCCTCTCACCACAGAGTGCAGATTGACCAATTAAATCTGGGTTATCTGCAAAGGTTGAACTGCTCATGCTCCACATCTCGTTGCCTTGGTGATGGAGTACCTGCATAATGATATTTCTGCAATAAAGAGAAAAGCCACATGCAAATTCGAGGTGGATCAAAACATGGTCTATTTAGCTACACTTTAGAGGTAGATATATGGAAAAGTTGATAGAGGTTCTGCATCCAAAAAAAAAGAGAGGAAAATAATGTAAGTCATAGATTAACTGGGGCTTTAACAGCACTACCACTGACCTTAGTCATAGGTACTACAAATAAACTAAATTTTTTGAGCATCTCTGCTGCAATTCTATTCCTTTCTGATCTATTGCTAAATGAAATTAAACCTTGGGAAACAGTACCCAAGATTGTATATCTTTAAGATTCCATTGCTTACCATTTTCAGGGTAACAATATCATGTTTTGTTCAAAGCAGGCCACTACTGAATATAAAGAGGGCTGCTATTAAATTTACATTAAGACAACAGGTACAAACTTGGATCATCCTGGGGAAAAAAGGATATACATGTGGTCCCCTGGTTATTCTCCGCTTTGGTTACTATGCTTCAAGCACACTTGCTTTCGTCTGATTCTTCAGACATATATTCATTCCTATCTTGGGTACTTGTAGCAATGGTTCCATTCACTTTGAACACTCTTCTTCCAGACTGTACACTGAAAGAAGCTTTTTGACATTTATGCCTCAGTTTAAAGTCACCTTTAAAGAAGGCCCTTGCTTTAGTTTCTGTGCCTGCCTGCTAAGTCCATTCAGTTGTCTGACTCTTTGCGACCCTATGAACTGTAGCCCACCAGGTTCCTCTGTCCATGGGATTCTCCAGACAAGAGTACTGAGGTGGGTTGCCATGACCTCTTCCAGGAGATATTTCTGACCCAGGGATTGAATCTGCATATCCTGTAACTCCTGCATTGCAGGTGGATCCTTTACCCTTGAGCCACTGGAGAAGCTCTCGCTTTATCCCAAACTAAAATATATTGAGTCATTCTTCACATCAATTTTTCTGTGACAGGCTTATCATATATTTATTTTTTTCATATTTCTTTTCTAGTTTGGTGAATATATCTCCAAAATACAGAATGAATTTCTTAAGGGAATGGTCCCACAAGGGTAAGGTCCCAGCTACCAGAATAGAAGGCACTTAATTAATGTTTGTAGGATTAATGAATGAATAAATAAAACCAAGTAGATATCATGTTGAGTCATATTTAAAATGATAATTTATAATCGGCTCATGATTCTTAGGTTTAGTAATCATACATCAGTTTATGCTGCAAATCTCTATTCCTTTTTTGGGTTTTGATATTATGGCAGTATTTTGCTATTGTTTTTGTTGTTTATATTTTCCCTGAATTTATCTTAAGTATTTGTTTCCAAGGAAGAACATGTTTTTCATCTTGCATACCTTGCATGTTTTTTATTTACCTCCCAGAAGAAATAAAGCTTAGTTGAGTATAAAAACTCAGTAGGGGTTCATTGTCTTCTTTTCTCTCCTTTTCTTGTTTTTATTAATTTTTAAACTAATTTTTACTGAAGTATAGTTGCTTTTCAAAGTGTTCCATTGTCTTTGGAATTTAAATTTATGGAGAGAAAGGCTTCATTCTTTGGTAAACTCAGATTTTCTTCCACAGTGTATAACTCTCCCCTTTCTCATTCTCATTCCCCAATCTGAGTGGTTGCAGGTGAATGTCTTTGTTCTTGATCTTCAACATAATCTTGTTTAGACTATTCCTAGGTGTTTGTCTTAGTTTTGGCTGCTGCAACAGGAAACCATTTAAGACTGGGTGAATAATAAGCAACACACTTTTACTTCTCAGAGTTCTGTAGGCTGGAAAGTCCAAGGTCAAGGTGCCAATAGATTTGGTGTCTGATGAGGGCCTGCTTCCTGGCCCATGTCTCCCATAGATGCGTCAATGGCAGAAAGGATAAGGGAGCTCTCTGCACCTCTTGTAACAGGGCACCAATCCCACTCACGTGGGATCTGTCCTCATGATCTCCTTACCTTCCCAAAACCTCATCTCCTAAACCACTCTGGGGGTTAGGATTTTGACATATCAATTGAGAGAAAGGAGCATAGACATTCAGTCTACAGCAGTATTTATTTTAAATTAATCTCTCCATGTGATTTAGATAGTCCTTTTCAGCTCAGAAAACAAGTTTCATTCTATTATACTCTATCATTTAAATTTTTTTGTGAATGTCTTTTATTCTCCTTTTTTGAACCACACATTTTTCATCTACTGAGACTCTAGTCTTTGTTCCTCCATTACTACACCTTTGTTTTCTCAGTACCATTTTTCTTATATTTACTTATGTATTTAGTATTTGACTCCTTTATTTTGTGGGAGCTCCATAAGCTTGCTATTAACACCATTATTTTCCTGTAGTGTTGATTCTGGACCTTCCATTTCCAATGCTCATTTTAATCTTGTGAATGAATTTTAATCTTCTTTGTATTTCCTTTGTATAAAACTCTCTCCTGTTTTATTATTTCCTATGTTTAAACTAGGTTCTTTACTATAAATCACATCATATTGTCCAAATCTTCATTCGTTTATTCAAATTTTGTTATTGTTAGCAAAAATACTTAAATATACATGATGATGCTTTGTACAGTAAATATTTTTCAAACTATGTGCTTTTTTTGCTTCTCAGTGCTACCATTACTTCTTTCAACACTGTGTATCCCAACCTGGAATATCAACCAAAAAGACTACAATGATAGGAACAGAAATTAGGGTAGGGATACAAAGAAACTGGAATCAAGGAGAAAGAAGAAAGACCAATGACTTGGAAATCTCTGAATTTACAGATTTACTTTTCAGAGTTTAGAAGCACTGTGGAGATCTTTAAAACCTCTTTTCAAATGATGTCACTCTGGTTAAATATGACTGAAAAGCATGCAATGAAAGCAGGAAGAATGGAGCAGAAGCTCCACGGTTTCTGGAATTCTGGAGGACCACGAGAAGTGAAAGCCATTGTAGATTCTTCCAAGAGTTATCCAAAATAAAGTTTACTGAGTTGGAGCAGAGTTCTTTGTTCCTGGTGGCCTCAACTGTACCGGGAAAGAAGAAGATGAGGTCATATTCGAAACAGGGTGGGAGTGAGATGGGTATTTAGGGATTGAGAAAGTCTCCTGTGGACTGCTGTTTCCAGGAAGTTCAGGTAAGGCGGCACTTTAATTTTCATTTCAAGGAAACATTCATTAATTGATAATCGATGCACTTTGCCCTGAATATTTTTTACTCCAGCTTAATGTGCTTCACAATAGACATCATACCTTAATATCTATGGATGAGATTTAAAAGTAATTTTATCCATCTCCCCAATAGCTTTCCAATAGCTATAGGTAAGTTTAATATCTACTACATAATTTGTTATAACTCTTAGTGGTCACAATTTAGGTTATACAAACTCTCTTGTTTGTTTTGTTAAATAATTCATTCATACGATGTTCATTCAACAAAAAAATGTGATGTGATGAGTTGTTGCTATCAGAGAACTTCTGTGCTAAGTGCCTTGGAGACACAGAGATACTTGTTTTCCGAGAGTTCAGAGCCTATTAAAGAAGGTCATACAAGCATAATAGTATAGGACAATGTGTGACTCTCAAATTACAAGTAACACATCCCATGTGACAATGTACTCATCCTATATCCCATACAACAATTCGTGCAGTTTCCAGAATATAACTGGCCTTCTACAAATAGTGGCAGACTTCTGTCTTTTTGTTTTTGCCTGAGGAATTCACGTCCACTCTTTTAATGTTAGAAAATTTATTTTGTATTAATATTTTTACTTTTTCCAAACTAGCAAAGGGTATGAACAGGATTGCTTATTAGGTACCTGCTTATAGATTTACTGATCTTGCAGCATATGGGGACTTTCTAGAGGAGATCATTCCTACAGCATTGGAGGTCCTCTAAAAAGTCTGTGGGTTAATATACCAATGAACATGAGCTAAAAATCTTGAAAATATGATTAAATATCTTGCCTTTGCTATTTTAAAATGTTAAGCTTCATGTGAAGGTTTTAATCATATGGTGGGAAAAGGAGAAAATATATGAAACAATTGTCTTTGATATATGAGATCTAAACACCACATTTAGATAAAAGGCTTGATGTTTCTGCTATTGCTAATTAGAAGGATGGTTACTGAGATGGTTTTGACAGCAGGGATGATGAATCAGGTGACGGCAACCATGATGATGTGATGTTAGTATGGTGCTAGTGCTAAAAGGAATGACTATGGTGTAGCAATGTGAACAATGATGAGGTGCTGCTGATGGAAGATACTGGTGATGTGGCAAGGATGCTTGTGATAAGGCTACTGATGAAGTGATTAAATAATGACAGAGACATTTGTAAAGGAGACTTCAATAGCTGATGACAATGAGAATGAGGAAGGTGATGAATACAGTGAATGTGAAGCTACAGGACTTAGACATGGAGAGACAAAGTGGGCTGGCCCATCTATGTCTTCTTTTAACCAGTAGAAAAAAATAATGAATAGAGAAATATAATAAGTGCATTGAGCACAGATAAATACTTGGGACTTTTGTATAGTTCTTGAATCCAAAAAGGAATAAAAGTGAATTACTTGCTAAACAAGAAGTTTGTGCATGGAGAATTGAAATTAAGTTGCAATGAAAATAAAAACAAGCCATTTGTTTCACGTTTGCAATTTTGAACAATGATTCTCTGCACAAAGAATTTCAGAAATTTAGAGAGGCCTGTAGTTAATTTAGCTATGCTAATCTAACTAACCCTCCAACTTTTTAGCTGAATTGAGAAACTGAAAGAAAGTGACATACTCTTATACCGAAAGTTGGGGTCCGCCTACTCGCAACCCCAAAGCAAATTAAGTGGTTGGGTTGGTGGAAAGGAAAGTTTGCTTTATTTCAGATGCCAGCAACTAGTGGGGAGGGCAGAATCTGTCCAAAGGTTGACTCCCCCCAACTGACACCAGTGGAGCAAGAGGTTTTATAGACAGAAGGGGGTTCCCACATGCAGAAATAGCACAGTCGTTTCTGACAGTCATCTTCAAATTGGTCATTGGTGGTCTGACCAGCTGCATCTTGATTGTTTCAAATATAGTTAATCTTCAGTTCCAGGGTTACCTTGTTTGCATTTCTTTGAGGCCAATTCTCTCAATTATAGCAGCTTATGTAGTGGGAATAGTCTGGTCATCAAATAGTTAACTTTTCCATCGAGGGTTTTAACATCTGTAAGACAGCTCACAGGATATGGCTCAGAATATTATCCATAGTCCTTGAGAAAGAACTAAAGGTCCTTGACTATGTTTAATGAGTGCATTATTATTATTTGGTCTCCTTTGACTGTTTTCCTTTGTTTTTGCATGTTCTCACTTCTCTGATTAAACTTATCCTTTGACTAAAGTTTTGCACAGACAAAAGGCAGGCGGAGGATGTGGAGGGGTGGCAAGGGCCATAAGGTTTGCCCTGTTTCACACTTAGGTCTATCATAATCTTAAGTCATTGTTTTTGTAAACTAAAGGAACTTACAGGTAATTACCTTAAGAGTTCATTCAATGTGTAAAAAAAAGATATCACAACTTCTTGAGCACCCAACTGTCACTTGAAATTGTTCAACGGCTATAAGAAATAAAAATGCATATTGAGAGAGACCAACAATGTTAAGTACAGAGTCAACGTCTTCACTAAACTTGCTTTCTTGAGAAACTACTGGCATTACTGAATGAATCTTGATTGAATGACGACTCTGCCCCCAGCACTTCTGTAGGCACTTAAGAAATAAAGACCTGAGTGTAAAAGAATTCCTTAAAGAGGTGAGATAAATTTGAAGAACAGAAACAGACACATACTATATATCATAATGAAAGTGCTTTGGATTAAGAATCAAATAAAATGGGTTTTTCTTTTGGTTCTTACCAATCATGAGGATGTTTATAACAATTCCTCAGTTTCCTTATTTAGACAATGCATATAAAAATACATGCCCTGCCTGAACATGAGGTTATATCAATTTCAAGTAAGATTACATATGAGCAAATTCTTTATACATTTTAGAACACTGCACTCTTTAGGAACTATCAATAGAAAGGAGTCTGCTTGCAATGCAGGACACCCAGGTTCGATCGTGGAATTGGGAAGATCCACTGGAGAAGGGAATGGCAACCCACTCCAGTATTCTTCCTGGGAAATCCAATGGACAGAGAAATGTGGTGGGCTAGAATTCATGGGGTTGCAAAGAGTTGGACACAATAGAGCGACTAACACACATGATGATAAAAAGTAATTCTTTTTCCCAAACTTCAACCTTATGAGGAACCATTTTCTTTTAAATTAAGTCTTTGTCTCCTTTTACCACTATATTCTTTCCTCCACTGGGAAGTTGTAGAAGTAGGAATATGAGTATGAAGTTACTCATAAATTTGGGGGGAGTAAGTTTGTCTGGTCACATCAGCTCTGCCCTTTGTTTTTAGAGCAAATATTCACAAAGAACATTTACCACTTCATGCCGTGACTTCTACCTGGACATGTCTACCTCAGTATAGCGCTAACTAGGACTGGACACAGAGGTGTCCGATTCTTAGACTGAGTACTAACAAGACTACTTTCCATCAGAGTAAAGCCACATACTTGGGCTCAGCCTTTATCAGTTGTAAACATGCTACTTGGGCATTCATATTTAATTTTTGATGTTTTCCTGATTTTTGATTGTAGAAAAATCCCAGAATTCACTATGAGATACATTTTAATTAATATATTATAAGCTATGTTTCTTAATCCAAATAATTCTGCTTATATTTTATCTAAAATATGTTGCACAATTGTACAGTGTAGGTATCATCCCCTTCATAAGGAATTATCCAATAGATTCAGACGGTGCTCTTTTCTGTAGGAGATGAGTGGTGATATTTGTGTCATGTATTAGCCATTATAGCAGTTACACTACGTTAGAATACTAAAAAAGAAAGTGTTCTGAAATATATTTCCTTGACTCTATCTATGCAAATTACCACATTATGCAAAACATGTATAGCCCGATTATCAAGTTTGGAGATCTTTGAGCTTAATAGAAGTTCATTATCCTTCAGAAAGGCCCTTCCTCCCTACCAGTCAAGGTCTAATCACTACCCTAAAGCAGGTTCCTGACCTCCCTGTGTGTCCCAATGACCCTGATGATCTGCAAAGTGGGCTAGGATCCTGTGGAAAAATGGTACTAGGGACACAATTAAATTCAAAGCAATAAAACCAATTTAATTGAATTACTTCCATGTTTCAAGAATAGATTTGGGGAAACAGAGATAAATAAGCCATGGAATTGATGCCAACGAATCCACCAGCCTAAAATATGAGGTTAAAGGGCAGCAAATGATTATAGTTGCTTTAATAAATACAATGATAACTATGCAGAAGCTACATGGGGCACAACAAAAAGAATGATTGATCCAAAAGGGTCCATATGTTGAACAGAAGAAAAAAAGTCATTAGAAATCAATGTAATAATAAGTGCAGATTCTTGCAATGGGTAAAACAATATGCTATTTTTAGAGTCACATATAATTTGGTATTACTAAAATATAAAGAGAAAGACAATAGATTTGAAGAGAAAATAAGGGTCCATGTAATGAAAGGCTTTGTCTGCAATACTAAAAAACTTGAAATTTATTCCATAATGGTGCAATGTCCATTGAGTAATTTTTAAAAATAGGATTGATGTTATATTTCTAGTTTAGAAAGATCATAGTTAAGGTAGCATAGAGAATGGCTTGACTGGGGTAGAGGCTCTAAGTGGTGGTGGTTTAGTCACTAAGTTATGTCTGACTCTTGCAACCCCATGGACTGTAGCCTTCCAGTCTCCTCTGTCCATGGGATTTCCCAGGCAAGACTACTGTAGTGAGTTGCCATTTCCTTCTCCAGGGGATCTTCCCAACCCAGGGTTCGAACCCAGATCTCCTGCATTGCATGGATTCTTTATCAACTGAGCCATGAGGAAAGCCCTGAGTAGGAATACCAGCTATATGGCTGTTAAAATATACCAGGTGAGAACAGTCTATGGTTCTTCTTAGAGAAGTTTAAATTAGAAGCCAAATATTTGAAGAAAAGTCTGAACTGAGAAAAGATTATAATGAATTATGAGTAATGAATCTCTGCCCAAATGGCATCTCCATATGTCCCTATTTGTACTTAGTTTTAAACGAATAATAACTCTGTTTTCCTTGTTTGTGTTTTTAAAATATGAGTGAGAAGAGAAAAATTAAAAATCGCCTAAATGTGGTTGAGGCTGGGCTTGGAAACCAAACTGAACAAGGAGAAAAAGTAGCCTATGGGATATGAATAGAGTTCCCCTGCAAAGACTCAATTAAGGAGACAAATTATTGCAGTTCAAAAGCTGGTCTGTGATCATCTAACCCATGACTTATGGTCGTCTGATCTATAACGTGAGTTTATCCTAACAAGGGACCTTTAAACAAGAAACTCACCATACCATCAGCTTCTGGAAAGTACCTGAAAATGGTACTGTCTGTATTGCTTGTACAGATGAGTTCTGAAAAACCTCATGCTACATTCTGTCTTGAATCAGACTTCCTGCTAGGCAACTCTACACTTCCTGCCTCAGCCTTGAAATTCACTGCTACCTTTTGAAGTATTTGTCATCCTCTACTACTTATGCAGTCATCCTCACAGTGCTCTGAGCTGGCCTCTTATACCGATTAGACTTCACTCCCATAGTATTCTCCCACATAGTCATAACCCTACTCAGAGTCACTATATTGCCATTGTAATTACCATGTCAAGTTGTTACAATTCTATATAGTACTATATGAGATTATTACAATAATTATTATAATTATATATAATATTTTACTGATGACAATGTTTTGGGTTAGGCAGCTCTGGTATAGATGAAAGAGCCCAAGTTTAGAATCAGAAAGCTGAGTGCCTAAGAATTGATGCTTTTGAAATGTGGGGTTGGAGAAGACTGTTGAGAGTCCCTCGGAGTACAAGGAGATCAAACCAGTCCATCCTAAAGGAAATCAGTCCTGAATATTCGTTGGAGAGACTGATGCTGAAGCTGAAGTTCCAGTGCTTTGGCCACTTGATGCAAAGAGCTGACTCACTGGAGAAGACCCCGGTGCTGGGGAAGATTGAAGGCAGGAGGAGAGGGGGATGGCAGAGGATTCAATGGTTGGATGGCGTTACCAGCTCGATGGACATGAATTTGAACAACCTCCAGGGGTTGGTGACGGACAGGGAGGCCTGGCATGCTGCAGTCCATGGGGTCACAGAGAGTCGGACATGACTGAGTGACTGAACTGAACTTAGAATCAGAGTTATCTGAGGTGTGGTGTGAAACTAAAAGTGTTAGTTGCTCAGTCATGTCCAACCCTTTGCCACCCCGTGGACTGTAGCCCACCAGGCTCCTCTCTCCATGGAATTCCCCAGGTGAGAATACTGGTGTGGCTTGCATTTCCTTCTTCAGGGGATCTTCCCAACCCAGGGACTGAACTAGACTCTCCTGCATTGCAGGAGGATTCTTTACCATGGTACCACACTGATTTTTTAAACTTTAGCTATGTGATTTTGTGCAGCCAATGTCACAGAGTCTATTTTTCACATGTGAAATAAGAACAGGAATATGTATCTCAGGGGAATGATGAGAGGGACACGGGGGTTTCCTGGGGAGTTTAGCATAGTATCTGGCACACTTTAGTCTTTTGTATGGTCATTTTATCTGAAACCTTTCTCCAGGGGAAATTGTTTTTTTTTTTGCCATGGCCCAAGGCATGTGGGATTTTACTTCTCTGACCAGGGATCTAACTCATACCCCTTGCACCGGAAGAGTGAAGTTTTAACCACTGGATCACCATGAAAATCCCTCTCCAGAAGAATTTTTAAAAATATTTGAAGCACTATGTCAAATGATAGGAAGATAAAGCACCTGAATTACCACAGTGTTTTATGTTATGCTAGATATTGCATTATATTTTAATAACTCAGTCCCAGATATTTCCAAGATTTAAACAAAAACAGGAGTCTATTCCATGAACAGTCTTATCTTCACTTTTTTCCAAGTCTCCACAAACAGTTCGCATGTTTAGAAATGTAATTGCTGACTGAAAACAGCTGGTGTCATTGGCTATAGGATTATGTCTTTCACAGGATTCTTCATTTTTAGGACAATGGACACTTTCTTAAGGGGGTCACATCATCAAATCATATTTCAATGATGGGATTGGATTTTGAAAATATTCCTCTTTTTCCTCTAACTGCAGAGATAATTGGGAAAAAAGTAAGCACATCTATTTGTTCACAGAAATATACTTGCCTTTGTTACGATATTGCAACTGGCAATAAGGAAATGTGAATTTCAACCTAAAAAGCCCCTGAGAGACTACAGGAAAGGTAAGGATGACAGGGAAATGCAAGCAAAAGATGAATGCATCAATTGCAAGCTCTTTTAAACCATTTTAAGAACATGACATATTTCCTTCTTTTTTTAAGATTGTGCTAATTTCCAAAATTGTGGTATTTTGGAAATGTTAGGGGTCTCTCTTTGTTTCTCCTTTGAGCTCATTGCAAACTCTTCTTTTTGATATCAAGTCTGTCTCAACTTCCTGTTATAGGAAATTGGGAACTGAAAACCAATGTATGGAAAATTCTGGCTATCAAAAAAATAAGCTACAAATGGTCCCAGAACCTTCTCAGCCCATAATGCTCAGAATGATCATAAACAGGAAAGCAGCTTCAATGACAGCAACTGACTCACCCTGTGCACTTGGGACGTGTTTTGCAGTTCACCTCGCAGGTGCAATTATGTCAGTAAAGAAGGGGATGAAGAAATGACCTTTGAAGGCAGCTCTGGGGTGTGGGAGTTACGTGTGGAAACCTTATTAGAGATCGGAAGCAGAGCTTCTGAAATAATAGTCCAAGTGTAAAATAGCACCTCTGGATAATTGTAGCATATTACAATAGTTTTGGCAGAGAAATTCAAAAAGAGGTACTAGATAAAATGTGAATTGAAACTCCACATTCATACAGGAAGTTCATTTAACTTCCTGAAAATTTTCCCATTTGAAAATCCAAGAAGTTTGGCTGAGTTTTAATGAACTGCATTTGCTAATTTTTATGTTATTTGTATTACATCAAGAAACTCAAATATTAATTTGAATTAAACAGTAAGTGTTGTATGTGTGCTACATAAAATACACTGTGATAGGCAACCTGGTGGAATAAAGGTGATCAGTCAACTATTTCTAAGTATTAGTTCACTTGCTTTTAATTTTATTTTGCAGTGAGTATGAGCATACAGTTTCCCTAATAAAATAAAAATATATTATCCAAATTATATTGAAAGAAAGGGAATTATTTTACCAATATCACAGGAAATGTAACCATTTTTGGACATTAAATTTTACCTTGATCTTTCTGGCACATTCAAGGTAAAGTGTGAAACAGAAAGGATGATATTATTCTTCAACATGATGAGGAAAACAGTTTTTCAGTAGATATGAGCTTTTCTAGGATAATTCTTTCTTAAAGATTTTACTCTGTGTGACCCTTTAAGTAAGAACAACAGATTCTCTGTCCTCAAAGTGGACATGCTATAGTAACTGGATTGCACGGGAGCTAAAAGCAAGTCTTTACACTAACTCCTCCATCAGGGTCTAACTTTAGTCCTACAGCTTGTAGCCAAGTGACCTGTGGTAAATTCAAGTTTTAAAACCTTACCTTTGTCCTCTGTAAAATGTGATACTGCCACTACCACTATCTAAAATTTCTACAGCACTTACAATGTGCTAAGTTCTTTTCTAAATGTTTTCCATTTATTTATTCATTTTATCCCCACAACAGTCTATGTGATTGGAATTATTATTTTTTAAATGGGGAAACTGAGGTACAGACTGATGATCAACTAGCTAAGATGTATCACACAGCTAGCAAGAGATAGAATTGGGATTTTAGTAACTACTTCATGGACTTACTGTGAAATTTAAATGTGATGAAAGAAAATGCAATATGTGGAAAGTGTTCAATAAATATCAACTACAATTTTGAATACTATTGAAGAGAAAACTAAAAATAAATTACAAATTATAATGTGATATAATACAATAATACAAATGTACTATGTACTCTGGTTCCAAATGTATTGAAGCTGGTTGAGAAAGAGATTATACTGCTCATAATAATACTTGAGAAAGTGAAAGAACCTAACATTCTTTAAAATTTGAGTTGAATTTTGAAAGGCAAGTCAAGGTGATCGTTGTAAGGAAGGAGAACAGAAATGATCCAGCCTCATGTTGCAAAATCACAGCAGGTTTTCCAGTGAAATAATGGCATAAAAAATAAGGATAAGAATATACTTCATGAAAAAAATAGATGACCTGGATCACCAAGAGATGTGGATGATTCTGAGGCACTAGGGAGCCTGAAGTTTGAATAGGACTTAACAAAGGGATAATCTAATAATATTAATCTATTAAAGCATATAATGAATTTTTTAGTAGGAATTTGATAGATGTATATGTGGATAGAAGAAGGGTAATACAGACAGGCTGAAGACTGATTTTCTCAAGGCTTAGCTTGGAGTCCTCTGATATTGTTTTACTTTCTTTCTGTTTTACTTTTTTATTCATGATATTCATTTACTTTTTCACTTGTATTAGTTAAGAGTTCCATAGAACATAGATGTCATACTAAAGTGAACAATGGAGGGGGATTTAATAAAAGGACTATTTATTAAGGTGTGGGCAAGGTTAAGAGAAATTAATAAGGAATTGTGCAGTACCCTAAGTCTAGCTACAACAGGAAGAGTGTGTTATATCTAGACCTAAATAATCAAGAGTAATGAATGTTCCCAGTTCAGTTCAGTCACTCAGTCATGTCCAACTCTTTGCGACCCCATGAATCGCAGCACACCAGACCTCCCTGTCCATCACAAACACTCGGATTTTACTCAAACTCATGCCCATCGAGTCGGTGATGCCATCCAGCCATCTCATCCTCTGTCGTCCCCTTCTCCTCCTGCCCCCAATCCCTCCCACCATCAGGGTCTTTTCCAATGAGTCAACTCTTCACATGAGCTGGCCAAAGTACTGGAGTTTCAGCTTCAGCATCAGTCCTTCCAATGAACACCCAGGACTGATCTCTTCAGGATGGACTGGTTGGATTCCTGCTCCAAGGGACCTCAGAGTCTTCTCCAACACCACAGTTCAAAAGCATCAATTCTTTGGCACTCAGCTTTCTTTCACAGTCCAACTCTCACATCCATACATGACCACTGGAAAAACCATAGCCTTGACTAGACGGACCTTTGTTGGCAAAGTAATGTCTCTGCTTTTTAATATGCTATCTAGGTTGGTCATAACCTTCCTTCCAAGGAGTAAGCGTCTTTTCCTTTCCCAGAGCCTGGTACAAATCACTGGAGTTCAGGACTGTCAGCAGGCACCGTGGACATCCACAAAGACCGCCTTTAATCTCTAGAAGGGCAGGAGCTGAGAGAACAACAGCTCAGCCTGGGTTCTCCCCTCACCAAGCTCACCGAGCTGAGCCTGCAGGCAGACAGCAAACAGCCTGTACATGGAGGCCATAAACATGAGTTTTGGGGGACACAAAGCAAGGTCAAAAACAGGTGAGACATGGATTTGGCAAGGAAACCAGAAAATACCTAGCACAATGATAAATCTCAAAATCAAGTTGATGTCCATTTTTGGGAATAGAAATGGCCAAGATCACAGCAGTTTTAAAGCTGGAATAGACCCTAAAAATGATCCACATTACATTTTTACCTGCTCTTTCTCTCATCTAAGAAATAAGAATATCAAGGCACAGGTCCTTCTGAAGATTACATGGTCTATCAATCAAAATTCAATTCAAGGAACAAAAAGAACTCTAGGTATTTCCTGCTAAAAGTGATTTTGTACAGAGAATTGAGTTTTCATTAAATGGTTAGAGATGCTGGAGAAGGAGTTCAGGAATCACTGTGGGACTGTGTGTGACATCAAGTATAGTCAGCTATGGCTGGTGTCCAGAGCCACCTCCACCATCGACTATCAACATTCATGAAGCAAACTGCAATCCTAGCTGCTAAAATTGCTTCCCAAGATTCCTGTCTCTTTAATTCTGGTTCTAGATTGTAACTGAAAAGAATATTGCCCCTGGCTCACCATCATGTTCTAAATTTCAAGCAAGCATATGTAACTAGTATAAACTAATTCCCATCCAGAACCGTAATTACAAGAGAAACTTAGAAAGGCAGATTTTCCTTCTCCAGACTTAGAAACCCAAGAGAAGACCTAGAAGGAGAATGGATCTGAATGCCATTCTACTATCCCCAGCAGTCACAGCTTGGACCTGGTAGAGTTGAACTAGGTACAGTATCTCCACAAATGGAATTCCTAGATTCCAGAGAATGCAGAAATAAACCAATGTTGCTGTTCAGTTGCCAAGTCGTGTCTGACTCTTCGTGACCCCATGGACTGCAGTGTGCCAGGCTTCTCTCTCCTCCACCATCTCCCAGAGTTTGCCCAAGTTTATGTCCATTGCATTGGTGATGCCATCTAACCATCTCATCCTCTGTTGCTCTCTTCTCCTTCTGCCTTCAATCTTTCCCAGCATCAGGGTCTTCTCTAATGAGTCGGCTCTTTGCATCAGGTGGCCAAAATATTGGAGCTTCAGCTTCAGCATCAATCCTTCCAATGAGTTTTCAAGGTTGATTTCCTTTAGGACTGACTGGTCTGATCTCCTTGCAGTCCAAGGGACTCTTAGGAGTCTTCTCAGCACCACAGTTTGAAAGCATCAATTCTTTGGCGCTCTGCCTTCTTTACAGTCCAGCTCTCACATCCATACATGACTACTGGAAAGACATAACCTTGCCTATACAGACCATTATTGACAAAGTGATGTCTTTGCTTTTTAACATACTGTCTAAGTTTGTCATAGCTTTCCTGCCAAGAAGCAATTGTCTTCTAATTTCATGGCTGCAGTCAATTCCAGAAAAATACCTACCTCTGTTTCATTGACTATGCTAAAGCCTTTGACTGTGTGGATCATAACAAACAAAATCTAACCCAATAAAAGCATTATTACATGATATTTCAAAGGATAACTCTTTCAAGAGTATCTTAATTTATTAATAAAATGTTGACTATTCTATAAAAGTCTAGAATAAAACTTTTTCAGAGAAGGCTGTCAGGAGATTATATTACACATCACAGAACTTTAGTTTCTTTGCCAGAAAACTCAAGGCAGAGACAAAGGAATCACTCAGTGCTGTGAGAGTGTGGACCACACCTAGGGTTAGACATCCCAAGCTGAAATTTTATGCTATCTAATTCTCATGAAAATTCTATCAAGCATGTGTTATTATCCTCATTTTATCTATCAGGAAAGTGAAACTCAGAGAAATAAAGTAGTTTACCTCAACCAACACAGTTGATAAGGGATATAGTTAGGAATGAAGCCTAGTTTTGTCTGATGCCACACAGAGCATTTTACAATTTTTTTCTAGTTTCTGAAGAACTTTGTTTTCTGTCAGTTTGCTGCTATCCAAAAGGCATTGAGCAATTAAAAACCTCTGATAAGTGTTACATCAAAGATGTTCCAAGAATTTGACCAGTGTTCACATCATTAAAGCGCTCCTCTTTTCAAGTTGGTTTCCTAGGGAGACTTCATCCCCATTTTCACTCACCTCCCACCTCAGCCAAAGCTCTTCCATTTTAAATGAGATGGGATTTTCCTCTTTTATTTGTTCTTTCTCATAAGTTAATAATTAGATATTGGTTTCAACATTTAAATGAGAAGATTGTGAAATCCACCCACATGCTTCACTTTTAATTTTATTGTGAGGGATTGTAGAATTGGAAAATGAAAGAAATGATATTGACAGATGTATGCATAAGAGCCCCAAGCAGTCAGGCTGTCCCCTTCTGGGCAGAGTGGCAGGTTAGTGGGGGTGTTAAGTGAATAGGTAAAATTGAATTCAGTAGAATCTCTGTTCACATTATAGGATTCAATCTCCAATGCCAAGCCAAGTAAGCCACCCACACTATTTAATGTTTTGCATCTATTCAACTCTACAACTTTGAAAACAGTGACAACCGACATATAAAAAAGTGTTTAATATACTAATAGGAGTTAGCAATAATCTAGTACTGAAGAGGAACCTTAAAGTCATGTTAGCAATACTCCTGACTACATTAATTTTATTACTACTATACTAAGGACAAATACCGTCCCCGCAACCCACTCCAGTATTCTTGCCTGGAGAAACCCATGGAGGGAGGAGCCTTGGTAGGCTACAGTCCATGGGGTCACAAAGAGTCGGACACAACTGAGTGACTTCACTTTCACTTTCACCTTAAATAGTATATTTCTCTTTTATTACCTTTCTGTACAGTCTTGATATTTTGCTTTTATTTCTATGCTTTTATTGTTTATATTTCTTTTATTATAATCCTTTCAAATATTTTGAAAGAACCCTGAAAAGTTATAAATGATTTATAATGTATTTTAATTGGTGATAGTCTGTAAACAAAATTTGTAATAATAAAGGTAGGGCTGTAGTTAGAGAAATATTAACTACAAATTGTAAATAAAAGTTGTAATGGGATATTTTATAATTAGAGAAGCTGAACATATTATTTTGGCACATCTACTTCTTTGAATGAGCTTTTTATTTTAGAACAGGTTTTAGATTTACACACAAATTACAAAGATAGTATAAAGAGTTTCCATACAATAAAGTGAAAGTGGTAATCACTCAATCGTGTCTGACTCTTTGCGACCCCACATACTGTAACCTACCAGGCTCCTCTGTCCATGGAATTTCCCAGGCTAGTATAGAGGAATGGGTAGCCATTCCCTTCTCCAGGAGATCTTACCAACCCAGGTACTGAACCAGAGTCTCTTTCATTGCAGGCAGATTCTTTACCCTCTGAGTTACCAGGGAAGCCCTTCCATATAATAAACTGTATCCAATTTCCTCTATTATTAATATTTTCCATTAGTATAGTACTTTTGTTATCATTAATGAATCAGTTGATGCACTGTTATTAAACTAACATCTTTATTCAGATATTCTTAGTTTTTCCCTGGTATCTTTTTTTCTGTTCCAAGGTCGATGGATCATATTACATTAAATCTCATGTCTTTTTAGTCTCCCTTTGGCTGTGAGTTGGAGAAGGAAATGGAGAAGGAAATGGCAACCCACTCCAGTATTTTGTCCTGGAGAATTCCATGGACTGTATAGTCCAGGGGTTGCAAAGAGCCGGACATGACTGAGTGACTTTCACACTGGCTGTGAATTAGGACAGTTAATTTTCAACCACAGATAAATCATTAGTTTCTTTTGAGACCACAGTGGAATCAAATAGCAAAGTATTCTCAAGAGCTATAAAGAAAAACACAGCCTAGCTCTGTTGCTTCTAACTTTCACAAGGGTTGCTTTCACTGATTGAAATCCAGGTACAGCTGGCCTCTACCTGTGTGGGTTTCTCTGATTTACAGTTGAGGCTTCAGGGCATTGGAACTCAACTCTGCTTGCACATTAGTGTTATCTAGGAAACTTTGAAAAACAGTAATGCCTAGGTTGCACCCCTGACTAATTAAATGAGACTCTTTGAATGCATGACCCAGGAAATTCATCTGTGTATTTCACAGCTTCCCAGTTATGCCCGTGTGCAGTCAGGGTGGAGAACTGCTTTAGGGGTTGTCTTCTCAAGTTACAAAACTTCTCTGAGAATAAATATGAGTCAAACTGGCAGCTACTAGTTTGCTCTCTTACAGCATTGGCTCTAAGCCGTGGCAGAACTGGAAATCAATTTCTCTGGCATCTGTTAAGGGAGACAGAGTGTATACTAGAAAAGCATTGATCTAGGAGTCTGGATGTGGTTTTTTCCATCTGGATGACTTGGAACCTCTCATAAACTCTCATGGTTACAGCCAAACATTGCAAAAGTGGTCTAAATAATGTTTTGGAGTATTATGTGTTAATTGTAAATCTTAACATTCTAGTGTTATCATACTTACTGCTATTGTAACTCTGGAAAGTGCTAATAGCGGACAATAGTGACAATAATGGAACAAAAATGTGGAAAAGGAAGGAGAATAATATATGCACTTCTAATTTACTGTTTTTCTTAAGCTAAAGAAAGGCTTCATTCATGCTAACCGCAAAGGCAACTAGCAAATCTGTTTGCTAGATGAATACTTAAATTTCTAGGGATGAAAGTCTATATGTAATTAAATCCCAAATAATTTAGTTTGTTATCACTTCTTATTAGTGTGTCCTCTTAGCAAATGGGGAATGAGAATTAGTTATAAACACCCCAGTTGCTGATGTTAACTATTTGATATGTGTGTGTTTAAAATATAAATGTGGCAGAAAGAAGGATTATTTATGTTCTCAGAGTTTGCTGTGGGGAGGTGAATTTTCAAACATATATGCTACACATTCTAGATTTTTAAAACATTAGGTAAGTTTCTCTGGAATATCTGCAACTTCAACCCCTTAATCAATTCAATTTAATACAATATGCAATTATTGAGCAACAAAGATCTATGTTACTCCAGCATAAAAAAAGTTAACACTAGAGGAAATCTATATCTTCCCAGATACAAATAAGCCATGAGAAAATCAACCATTGTCTAGAATACAGATGTAGGTTTCTAAACATGATAAAATTGTATCATCCACATGGTACGATCCCCTTTGTTTGTTAGGCCTTGTTACATCAAGCATATATAATCACAGCATCACAGACTCTGTGTGTGTGTATACTCATATACACAATCACACACATTTACTTTAAGGAGCATTGAGATAACACTTTTTATAATTTCTTTGTATCAAAATAATAACATTATAAGGTAATTATGGTTAGTTATTTTCTAGATGAGGAAACTAAGCCCAGAGAAGTGATATAAACTTACCCTAGTTGTCAGAAGTAGTCTATAAAAGATAGTAGCTTAACATCAATATCTATTTGACGCCAAAGCCCAGACATTTAGTCACTATATATGTGGGTGTGGATACTCCATTGCTAAGTTGTACCTGACTCTTTGCAACCCATGGGCTGTAGCCTGCTCAGCTCCTTTATTCTTGGAATTTTGCAGGCAAGAATACTGGAGTGAGTTGCCATTTTTTACTCCAGGGGATCTTCTTGACTCAGGCATTGAACCCACTTCTGCATCTCTTGCATTGGCAGGTGAATTCTTTACCACTGAGCCAGCTGGGAAGCCTGTAGTCACTACATATACTATTTCACAATTTTTTTGAAGGAACGGATAAGAAGTTTTCATTATTTGCCTATTAATTTAGAAACTAATACAGTTAGGTATTCTAAACTTAGAAAGGAAGAGAGTTAAAGGTCTGGAATTGAGTTGCTCTCTTTGAAATGGGCAAGTTACAAGAGAAATATGATTAATCAGTGCTTGATTTACATTTTTGTTGTTTTTTAATCACTTAAAGTTTTAAAAATTCTTTATATAAAAATTGAAATAAATATTAGTCAAGATTAATATTTTAAATTCTGGGTGGTAAAAATATGAATAATTGCTATACTTTATACTTTTCTGTTTCTCTAAGTATCAGAAAGCCATTTTAAAGTTTAGAATATTCAAAGATAAGTCATTTATAAAAACCCACTACAATATTGTAAAGTAATTAGCCTCCAACTAATAAAAATAAATGAAAAAAAAATAAAAAGAAATTGAAAACAAAACAAAAAAATATATTAGAATTATGATTGTTAGTAACCAATCCTATTCAAGTTTCACCCTTTTTTTCTGAGGGAAACATAGTCCAGAGAGTTCAAGAGTTCTTACTGAAGATGTTTATTCAGTATCTTAACTCAGGAATCAAATCCAGTCAAATAAAGGTATCAAACTATTATTTGGCTCCTGGTTGCTACTCACTTTTATTTGAAAACTCAAGCTGCTATTTTTTCTGTTCTGTTGTTTGTTTTCATTTTTTTCATTCAATGCATTAAATGGAGTCTTTGGATTTTATGGGATAGGAAAATCCACTCCAAATTTGAAATAAACTCATCCCCCCAAAAATAAAAATTCATATCTTGAAGAGTAAACCAGTTTGTCTATTGCTAATGATTTAAGCCCCCAATTTCAAAGATACTTCCTAGCATGCAATTGTAAGTCAATGGGGCTTTTGGTGTGGATGGATAGATTTGGGTATGATGGAGAAGCTGATGAAGAAGTAAGACACAAGTTGGGGATGGAAGGACTTCTCTGGCGGTCCAGTGGTTTAAACTCTGTACTTCTACTGCAAGGGGCATGGGTTTGATACCTGGTTGGGGAACTAAGATTCCACATGCTGCACAGTGAGGACAAAATTAAAATTTGAGGATGGATGGGCAATGCGATGTGATTTCAACCAGGAGGGAGATCATTGCTGAGACAAGCCCTGTTGACTGGACGATACTAGGTGAGTGGGACAGAGGATAACTGTTTATGGGTCAGAGACATTTTGAACCAGAACTGTCAAGAGCAACCCAGTTTTCATAAGAGGTGAAACATTATGTCTTTGCACCTAGGATCTGTTGTGGTCCAGCTTTTCATGAAAAACTTTACAATCCCTATGCCAAATTCCCACTTCAGCTGACCATTCAGAAAAAGAAGCACCTAGTGGTGCTGCTGCTGCTAAGTCGCTTCAGTCGTGTCCGGCTCTGTGCGACCACATAGACGGCAGCCCACCAGGCTCTCCTGTCCCTGGGATTCTCCAGGCAACAACACTGGAGTGGATTGCCATTTCCTTCTCCAATGCGTGAAAGTGAAAAGTGAAAGTGAAGTTGCCCAGTTGTGTCTGACTCTTCACGACCCCATGGACTGTAGCCTACCAGGCTCCTCTGTCCATGGGATTTTCCAGGCAAGACTACCAGAGTGGGCTGCCATTGCCTTCTCCAGTGGTGCTAGTATTTATTTTACAACTCTGAGGATGCTATCTGAAGGTGTTCATACTGTAATATTAATAACATAGCCAGAGAAAACCTCAGAGCACCTCTCTCAAGGTATGGCAACAAGTTTTAGCTTTTCTACTTTGTACTTCGAGGTCAGATTGAGCAAATTGTTGAATTGTATGCTGAAATAATAAGAAATAAGTTCTCCTATGGCATATAAAAAGGAAGACCATTACTTTCTTTTGATAATGTGAACTTAAGCCTGCAGTGAGTTTTTTCAGTAGTCATTTTTGAAAATAGGGTCTTTGACAGTAGTAAATAGGTATGTTCACTCAATTTTCTCACCAATCTAGAAAGTAGAAACTTTAGACGTTATGCTCATTGAAGGAAAAATTTCTAAGTTAAATAAAATTTCAAGTAATAATATAAAGAAATAAATTCATGAGTAAATATATGTGTATAGTATGTGGACCGAGTATTATCCCAGCCGGGGTTAAAGCACTGGAGAAACCCACGCTCCATCCCTTTCCTTCGTTTGACTGTTGTCTGGCTCAGTGCTTCCTGTCTACGTTCTCTCCTGGATCCCTTCTCTTCCAGCCCAGTGGATGTCTTTAACCAAGCTTCCTTCTCAGCTAGATACAAACATGCTTATATTTGATAGTGTTTTAATTGCTTATAATCTCTGAGAAATAGTAACTGTATCAGACCCAAAAGCTGGTTCACTAAATACAAATTTCTTACCGTCTTTATCCTTTTCTTTTCTCTACTCAGAAGCTACAAAGTCCAGTACTTGTTTTCGCAGTCTCCATTCTGTTAAAGCACATGTGACAGTGTATATAGGTAAGGATAGTATCATTAGGGGGCTTCTGGGAAAGCTATCACTTTTCTAAGAAAAAAAAGGGGCAGAAACGTAGCTACTGTAGTATTTATTCTGTTTTGCTTTATCTTCCAGTCCAGGATATAGAGGCGATGCTTGGGGTTGTAAAGCCATTTTGAAAGAAAAATGACAGTGAAAGTTGCTCAGTCGTGTCTGACTCTTTGCGACCCCATGGACTATACAGTCCATGGAATTCTCCAGGCCAGCATACTGGAGTGGGTAGCCCTTTCCTTCTCTAAATTAGATAATGTGCTAAGGATGGGCCTTTTATAACATAACTGAAAATTTGTCACATTGCTCTCTGATTCTCAACCTTCCTATTATGTGAGAAAATAGGCCTCTATTTAAGCTACTGACAGTGAAAGTGAACATGTTAGTTGCTCAGTCTTATCCAACTCTTTGCGACCCCATGGCCTGTAGCCCACCAGGCTCCTCTGTCCATGGAATTCTCTAGGCAGGAATACTGGACTGGGTATCTATTCCCTTTTACAGGGGATCTTCCCAACCCAGGTCTCCTGCATTGCAGACAGATTCTCTACTGTCTGAGCCGCCAGGGAAACCATTTAGCCTATTAAGTAATGTTTGTTGATTGCTTGCAGCTTGACATATTCTTAATATAGTGACCATAGTACTACAAAATGTTAAAATTGATAAGGTACCTAAAATTACTTTAATGGCCTTTCAAGGCAAAATGGCAGACTTTGTAAATATGCTTCCTTCCTTCCCTCCTACATCCCACTGAACCACAATTAAAATACTCAAAAGGGAATAAATAGCATAAAAGTTCTAAGAATAGGAGTAGGGGTAAAACACCAGAAGACAAGAAAATTTGAATAATTTCTGCAAGAGAGAAAGTAATTTGTATCTCAATGAAAAATAAATCAGAGTGGAGGAAACTGCATTTCCAAGAATCACAGAGATGGAAGCTTTTTTTTTTTTGCAGAATCTCATAAAGACTCCAGGCTTAAAGAAAGCAGGCATAGATATCAAGAATTAACCCTTAAATGGCATTTAGTGTAATGAATTAAGAACTATATAGAAAATAGTTGAGTCAGATTGCCAACAACAGTCACTCTATGCAAACAGACAGCAAAAGAACAATCTCTCTAGATATCTGATATTTGGTTCATAATAAGCCATAGGTAGTTGTCTAGAATGGAGCCCAAAGATTAGTGTATTTTCAAAATTCCCTGGATCAGGTAGCTTAGGGGTAAGAACAGTTTGTTTAATGGGAAAGAGATACATAATCACATTTTCTCATATTGTATGATACATTACTGATGATGATAATTACCAGGTACTCTAGGGTTCTCTAAGAAACTGAGAGTAAAGAAAAGGATTCTCTAATCCTGAGCAGGCTGAGCAGGCTCTGACTATGCTGATCTCTTCTCTTATTCTTCATAACTTTATGTATTATCCTCTTCTAAGCTGAAAAAGGGTTGAAGTTTGGCAGGAAGATGCTTCTGAAAAAACTGCATATTTAAAGTCATGCAAAGTAAAAGAGAGTGTGGTATAGAGAGATAACTGCCAGGCATTGGAGGCACTGGGTGTGGCTGGGGTACATAGTATATAAATAACATGACAGGAGGAGTTACTAGAGCAGTTAATAGGCATTCTATCATATGTGATATCTGGGGAAATAGTGAAGGATTTTATTCATGGGAGTGACATGATAGGGCCTGAATTTTAGAGAGATCACAATGAGCACAGCCTAAAAGATGGCATGATCTGACATGACACAGTGTGCGGGGTTTTGCAAATAGCCTTAAAAGATATTAAATGACTTAAAGTATAACAGTAAGAGGGCTTCCCCAATGGTAAAGAATCTGCTGAACAGGAGACATGGGTTCAGTCCCTGTGGTTGGGAAGATACCCTGGAGAAGGAAATGGCAACCCACTCCCATATTCTTGTCTGAAAAATCCCATGGATAGAGGAGTCTGGTGGGCTAAAGTCCATAGGGTTGCAAGAGCCAGACGACTGAGCAACTAAGCACGCAGGCACATAACAATAGGAGTTGACTGAGAAGGTGCGTTCCAAGGAACTCAAGAGAAAGACTTAACCAGGCTTGATAACACAATGAAATGAGATGGGGTGAAATGATTGGAAGGAGCAGGGAAACCTATCAGAGAATATGAAAAGGAAAACATTTCAGTGAAGAGGATATTGAGTTCAGCTTTTAAAATGCTGAATTTGAGATGACTAGAAAATTCTTAGAAACTTAAATTCTGAATTCCCCCCTTTCTCCTGTAAAAAGGATTAAAGAGCTGCCATCTTCAGTCTCTACTTACTATAGAGAAGGTAGATCGCCACTTGTATAAAACAATTCATGGAAATTAACAGATATCTTAGAAAATCTTTCAGTTGCTCCATATTTGTTCTGTTTTAGGTCATTACTTGACACATGACTCTACCTGTCAATCATAAAGTAGAGAGAGTCACTTTCATAAGTCACACAACCAATCTCTTCTCTTATCTAAGCTGTCCTCAAACACAGGTCAGCAAAATTGTGCTTTATTTAAAGAGTAAGTCTTGGTCTTTCTCAGGGGTTCAGCTCTTCCTTTATTGTTATACTCCATATTTTTTCTTAAGAATTTAAAGCCAACTGTTAAAATATAAATGTCTCCTGAGATAGCCATTAACCAGTAGGGCTTTGTGCATAAAAGAACTTGCCAGTTTAGTCAGAGGGTGAGTTCTGAAGCTTTGGGACTAGGGAAATAACTATCAAGTTAGTTTAGATGGAGGAAAAGTTATGTTTATCTGTTAGGAAAGCATTTTGGCCAAAGGTAATGGAATATCCTACTAATGATGCCTTAAACAACTGGGGTTTATTGATTTCACTTAACAAGAAATCTGGAGGTAGGCGGTTGCTGGCCTTGACTCAGCAATTTCATCAAGAACAATTTCATCAAGGACACAGGCTCATTTCTACATTTTCTCTGCCACTTTTTGTGGGCTGGCTTTTCATCCTCGAGCTATTGTTCCATAGTCAGAAGATGACTGCCCACTCTAGGAAGAAAGTCTACAAGTCAACATGACAAAGTGAGGGGAGGAAGGGGCCAGGAGAAGCAGTTAGAAGGAGATGCAGCTGTGATCATTTTAGGGAAGAAAATATTTCCCAGAAACACCTTTAAACATTTCTTCTTCAATTTTCATGCCCAGAAGTTGAAGTTGAATTTGAGTCTGTCTTCCCAAATATCCATGATTTTGGCCCAATATCTAAAAATCTGGGTCTACTGACAGGTAAATGGGGCAGTAAAATTTTCCTGTTGGGTAAAAACAGGAGGTTTTATTTAGGTCTCCAGGTGTTCTGGAGACAGTTTAAGAAAAAAATAAAATAAAAAACAGACAAACAAAAAAAAACTTCCATCTTCATAGACTTTTGCTTTATTTTGCTTCACCGAAGGAGAAGGCTGTGTTTAGGTGGTGGAATCCCAGAATGTAGTGATTTTTCTACCTCATAGGATATGATTTGAGGATATAGAGGAAAAACAGCTTTCTAGTTTTCTAATTGGTATCATTTTCTACAATGTATATTCTATATACATTTTAAAATGTATATGCTAGAGTTATCATGACAAAATTCCACTCATTTCTTGAAGCAATAGAAGATTAATTGGTTGATCAAAATGTGATTCTTAAGGGGTAGAAGGGAAGAATTTTCACTTGGGAAAGTAAAAGGTTTTACTTTAAATGGTCAGGAACTAACGGTGATGGAAGAATACAAAGAGGAAGTACAGCTAAGAGCTTAGAAACAGCGCAACTCTTATTGAAGGGGCTTTTGGGGTAGGGTAGCCACACAGTCTTCCTTGTAGTTAATCCTAGAAATAAGAGGGCATAAGGTATGAGTGTTGCTGCAACAGTGGCCTCTTTTGCTATAATCGGTGTGAGAAACCAGGAATGTCAGTGCAAAGTACAAGGTACTACTCAGACTTTTAAAGAAAGGTGGCAGTCAACAGGTCTATTCTAAACCACAAAGCTGTGTCAAGGCATCTCATGTCTGACACTTCCACTCTGGCTTCATTGTTTCACTTTCTCTGTGTCCCTATTCAGCTACAGCTATGCTTAGAGGAAAATATATAGCCTTAAATGCATGTATTAGTAAAGAAAAGCTGAAAAACAATGAAGTAGGTAACTATCTCAGAAACTGAGAGAACTGCAAATTAAACTCAAAAAAATTAGAGCAAGGAAATGGCAGGAATAAAAGCATAAATTAATAAAACAAAAAATATACAATTGAAAAGCATAGAAAGCTCACAGTTGAGTCTCTGGAAATATTTTAAAATTTACAAACCAATATTTATCTGGACAAAGAAACTGCTTCTGTATTGGGACATATGAGGGATTCTTAAGATTCAAAATTGTTTTCCATCATCATGGTCATGGGAATATTGACAATTGTTCATAATATTTCAATACAGCACAAGAAACAAAAAATATGGCCATGCTACCAAATAGTTGAGGTGTATTTCTGGCATCTCAGTTTTCCTTATTTTTCTGATCTGTCTGTTGTGTTCATTGTCAGATCAATTTGGAAAAGAATGAAGTCTTAGCCTAATGGAGCTGTAGCCTGCTCTTCACCGTACATGGTCAGAGCAGTGCAAAAATATTAGATATAAATGAACATATTACTTCATTGGAAAACGATGCCATCTGGGCAGAATGTATACCTACTTTATTAAGACGCAGGTCTCCCTCATGGCTACGGTATTTGGATTGTTAATATTCTAATACAAACAACGGGAAGTGTTTAGCCTCCTAAATGAAGTTGGAGTGATAATGTCCTTAACAAAAGGTGGAAGTTCAGAGAAAAGAAGAAGAAAATAGTCTTGATGGAGGCTTTTGAGTTAGCCTCATGTAGACAGGCACTGGAGAAAGGAAACTTGCTCACAAAGAGTAAGGCCAGCTAAAGTAATATTCATTATTGCCTTGAAAAAAGTCCTTGACTCATAGAGCTTTATTAAATTTTTGATGTAATTGAAGATTAGCCATTATTTTGAAGATTTTTCCTTGTGAGTGCATTTTGCACATAAATGAATGAATTTTCAGAGGCACCATTCTTGCCCTTTAGGGTCAGCTTGTCATCTTCAGATTTCCAGCTTGCTCAGGCCTGTTAGAGGTAAGATGGTGGCAGGATAAAGGCTGAACCAAAACTCCAATTATAAAGCGAGATTATCAGTGGCATGACCTAGGGTAGAAGAAGGAAAGGCTATAGGGCACTTGATGCAGGATCTTGCCTTAATCATTTCTGTATCATATTGTAGAAGCCACATGATTTGTTTTTCTTTTAACTGAACTGAATGGAATTAAATTGGATTGAACTGAATGAGGCTCTGGATCATGAGAGAGAGCCGGAAAGTAAAGTCAAACCTTTGAAAATACACCAAGTGTGAAATGAGTCACAGGAAAAAGGGGTATTAGAAGGGTAGTGACAAAAAGTGGCCCATGACCAAACTGCCCCACTCCAAAGTCAATGGAGGAAAAATGCAGGGGATGAAAGAGAAAGACAATTTGCAGAAGTCACATACACAGAGACAAATAAAAGGATAACTGTCTTGTTCTCTAAACACAGTGACTCTATACGTAGTTAGGGGTCAATTAGTAATAACTGCTTGTTTTTCTTATTTTTTAAATCACTACTAAAAAATAGTTAAATAGTAATTAAACTATATTATGAGCCAGACTATGCTTATGGTTTACATCCTATTAAATCTCACAGAAGCTTATATTTATATTTAGTCTCTCCATTTGACAAAGGATTGGAGAATCATAGAAATATTAGAGAAACGTTTCCAAAGTTGGCATGGGTAGGTGAAATGTTCTAAATGAATGAATTAATAATCAATAAATAATGAATGTACAAGTTCATAATTCAGGTAGCTTAATTGTTACTGCTCACATATTTAGCTTTTAGGAGAGATAAAAGAAGTAAAAAACAGTGAAAAAACTTAAAGATTTTTGTTGTCCTAAGTTCTTATTAGAATATCAACAACCTGACCTTTCCTTTGCACTTTTCTCTTAGTATTACTTGTATACTTAACCTATTTTTCTAATTTAATTATAAATATCCATTTTGTATCTATTAAGAAGTCTATAAAAGAAAAGAGGTTTTTCTTTTCTACTTAATTAAGAGACAGGTAATCCAAGAACAGTGCTTAAGAGAATGATATATGTGTGTTATATATGTGTATAAGATAAATATATATTTAATAAATATATCCCTTCTTTCAAATCCCAGTGGCTTTCTCATTAGCTAACTACATCCATTACCACAAACGTCTTTAGCAGCATTATTCTAATACTCAGAGAAAAATGCCAACTAGCAAGAGAATCTCTATAAAGAAGCCACACACAGACACTCTGGAGCCAGGTTATTTGTTTGAATATTTGCCACATTACTTTATACCCTTGTGACCTTGGGGAATTTTCTTAGCTTCTTCATGCCTCAGTTTCCTTACTTGTAATATGAGGATAAAAATACTATTGAACTCATGTTGTTCTTATAAGGCATCCCTGGTGACTCAGAGGGTAAAGAATCTGCCTGCAAGGTAGGAGACCCGGGTTTGATCCAGTATTCTTGCCTGCAAGTTGTTCTTATGATGACTGAGTGAGTTATTTTAAGTAAATTACCTAAAAAAGTACATAGAGTCAATGTATGACAAAACCCACTGAAAAAATAAATAAATAAACTAAAACAAACAAACAAACAAACAAAAAAAAGTACATAGAACTACACTATATAAACGTTAGTTGTTTTTGTGATATTCCCAACTTTGTTGCCCTGCAGAGTATGACTGTCCTCACTTTCACCCTTAAGACACTCAAAACATGTGCCGATGAAGAGGAAGATGGGGGAAAGAAGATGGGAAACAGATTAGGAAATCAATCCAAGAGGTAAGTTCTCTTCATTACAGTGACAGACTCGATATCTGACCCAGGGTTCAGCTGAGACAGCCTTGACCCTCTCGAAGAGGGTTTTCCAAGGAGTGAAATGTCCAGTTCTCTCTTTCTGAAAATGATGTCCTGGCATGCAGGAGATCACTTTAAGCTTTTTAAAGCTTAAAGAAAGCTTTAAGCTTTCTCAGTGACCTAGGCTTCATTCCTGTTGGCAGTAACATAAGACAAGAGCAATAGATGGTGGGACTAGACATGCATTCAGTCCCATGACTTTACGTGACACTGTTTTCTCTCTCAGGGAAGAACTTTGGAATGCTCAGTGATTCTGTGATGCAAGACAGCTTAGTTGCCCTGTCCTGTGATACTATGTGGCGGTAGGAGTCTTGAGAAATGAGTCAGGAGGAGATATTGCTCTTGGTTCTGAAATATAAAAGCTTTGCTGACATCCACTGCCTGCAAAGCTGTTTCTGTCCCAGACAGATGTGAGATCCATGGATGCGGGGGAGGACACGGAATACGGCAAGGCATTGGTACTAATCTTATCAATTAATTCAATAAAGAGTGCCATCTGACTACGGAGCTGTCCGGCGGCAGGAAATGTGTAAAGGCCCCACAGTGAAAACAGGATTTCTGTTAATCGCCTGCCTTCATCATGCAAATCCCTTGAGGCAACCTAGCTGGCGTAAGAAAGGCCCAGTTACTGGCTAAACTGCTGCCTAATGTCCTTCTTGGGAGAAATCTGGGCCTCAGATTTACCTAAAGTATGAACTACCTTTAACTGCTCTAGCCTCTTATTAATCTAGCTAATGGCTGGGAGCCAAGATTTTCCAATATCGTCCCCTTCTTTTATCAGTCAGTTCCTGGTTACTCAACATATGTATCTGTCAGTCACTTGCCATAATAACAACCGTGGTTTAAAACCAGAGAAAGACCGATGTGACCCTGGGTATGGGCCACATTACTAGTAGCTCATTACTTGCTTGAAAAGGAAAAAAAAAATGCAAACAAAAATTATTCTTCATAAACTTGGTTTAATTCTTGCAAGCAAGTTTGTGAGTCATTTTATGAATGGCTCCCGCTTCAAATTAGGGCTTCTGTTTCCGTTTCCAATGAGCCTCTAGTATTACATCTAATATTGTTTCCTTTCAGCAATTGAAATGTACATCCCTGCTGGGTTGGTAAGAATAGAAATTTCTTTCCGGAATTCTTTCTTCTTTCTGAATTGCTTCATTTTACTTCCCCCAAAACTAAAATAAAGTAATTTGTACCTAAAACTAGACAAAATTAACCTCATGGCTTGTTCTCCTTTCAGTTTGCATCCTGACTCCTTGGCATAGGAGGCTGCTTTCACTCATAGCCCCACTTCTTCACCTCTCCTCACCTCCTTTGGGTAGGGAAAAAAAAAATGGCTTCCATGGATAGCAAATGGGTTCAGGCAAAAGAAACTGCTCAGAGGGTTTTAGGATCCACTAATATGAAGGTTGATAAGGATGAAGACTACCCATTTCAGGGACATCACTCTATCATTCTGTATCTGGGTGAGCGTTTCCTGTTCTCAAGTCTATCTATCTGCAACAGACTAGAAACTATGTAAGTCAGGCTCCTGAAGGCTCCAAAGAACTATCTAATTTTATTTCTGTGTGTTCTTGAGCATACAAGCCTTATCTAAAAAGGCTCACCTCTCCTCCCTTTCTTCACAGGGACTGGTTTCATCATGATAAAAGATATTTGTTACAAATCTTCCTTCCTGTGTTGGGCTTCCCAGGTAGCTCAGCTGGTAAAGAATCCGCCTGCAATGCAGGAGACCTGGGTTTGACATGGGTTGGGAAGATCCCCTGGAGAAGGGAAAGGCTACCCACTCTGGTATTTTGGCCTGGAGAATTCCATGGCATGGGGTCACAAAGAGTCAGACAAGACTGAGCAACTTTCACTTTCTTCCTGTGTGCGTGGCAGACATTACTAATTGAGACAAACCTTCTTTCCTGGTGAGGGTTTACAGAATTTACAAATCCTTCTGCATGTAATGTTTAGGAATGCTAGCACCAGTTAATTAGTGTTGTCATCAATGGAAAAAAAAATTACCCTCGCCCCTCAAAAAAAGCTCACTATATTTACTGGGCCGTAGGCTTGAGGAGCTCAAGTCCTCCACCACTGTTATTTCCATAGTAGATACAAGAAATAGAACAATGAGAAATTTAATAGGGTGAACCAAGACATGAATGAGGGACCTGTCATCTAAACCTCTGTTGAGCATTTTGCATGAGGAAGGAGAAACAAACCCAAGTGCCATAAAAGTAACAATCAAGAATTATTACCATGTATTAAATTTACAAATTCACTGAACAGTGCCATACCAACACAAATACTGATGTTGTCATTAAGCAACTATTATCACATGTACTAGACAGGAAGAAAAGAAAGAATACAGTAAGGAGAGACTATAATTAGCAAAGCAAAGCCCACCTAGAAATATCCAGCATCCTTCCACTTATATATCACTGGCCAGAGTTGTTACATGGCCACCCCAGGCTGCTAGGGAAACTGGGAGATGTTTTTTAAAAGCCAACACATAGATGCCCCAAACACAATGGGGGTTTCCATTAGTAAGAAAGAAGAGATTTTGAATGAGTAACTAAGCATGTCTGACACAGTCCCCTTTAAGGCATTCTCATAATATCAATAATAACAACCTTTGTTTCTTAGATTTTACTACAGACAAAATTATGTACTTGCTATCTGTGCCACCAGATTGTAAACTTTGAAAGGGCTGAGACTGTTTTGTTCACTGACCATTTTGTTTCCAGGAACCAGCTCAGTGTCCATCAAATAATAGATACTCAAAACATATTTGGTAAAAAGTGAATAAATTCCCACCACCCTTTCCTAGTTCACGTAAGTGATATCTCCTATGGTTTATTCTCTTTCTCTCTAACATCTCAATTAGTCTTCTTGCGTTAGCTCTACTGCTAAGTGGTCCCTCTAAAATGATTTGTCACCAAGTTAAATCACTCAATAGTTTACCATTACCTTAAGGATAAAGTCTGGATTCTTGAACATGATTTATAAAGACCCTAGTGACTCAATTCCCATATATCTTTCTTGCCTTATCATTTGTCTTCCCTGCTTCTCATTCTATTTCTCTAGTAACTATTTTTCAGTTCCTCAAGGAGACACACTCCTTTTTTTTTTAACATGGGATCTAATTTACATACAAAACATGCACCTTTTTTGTATACAGTTTTATGAGCTTTGACAAATGAAAAGAATTATGTGACTAACATCATAATCAATATGTAGAACATTTCCATTACCTTCCAAATTTCCTCACAAGCCTTTGTAGTCAACCTCTTCCTGGCTTCCAGTTCCTGGTGACCAATGACCAGTTTTCTGTCCTATAGTTTTCATTTTTCCAGAAAAACCTATAAATAGAATCTTACAACACTGGAGCCTTTTGAGGCTGGATGCTTTTACTTAGCATAATGTTTTTGAGATGCATCCAGGCTGGAGCGTGTATTTATAATGTGTTCCTGTTTACTGCTGTAGTCTTTCATTGTATAGATATACCATAGTTTATCCATTCAATATATAAAAGGCATTTGCATTGCTTCCAGTCTGATGTAATTATGAATAAAATCATTATAATCATTCACATTCAAGTTTATTCACATTCAAGTTTATTTTTTCACGTTCAAGTTTTTATGAATAAAAACTATCACCTCAGAGAGTGATTACTCAACTGTACCACAACTGTGTGTTTAACTTTATGAGAAATTGCCTTTCAAAGTTGTTTCCCAAAATGGCTTACTACTTTGCTTTCCCACAATATCCTCTCGTAATGGTGGCCATTTTGTCTTAATATTACTCCACTCATCTCCTTCACTCAACTTACACATACCTGTACTTCAGATTAAAAAAAAAAAATTCTGGAGTATGTTTGATATACTTTAGATTTTAGTCTGGTGATTGCTTTCTTTGGCAAAGGATCTTTGCTGACCCTAGTCTTCATGTGTATTATGTTGCTTCAGTCACGTCTGACTCTTTGTAACCCTATGGGCTAGAGCCATCCACGGGATTCTCCAGACAAGGGTACTGGAGTGGGTTGCCATTTCCTTCTTCAGGGGATCTGCCTAACCCAGGGATTCAAACAGTGTCTCTTATTCAGGGATTCAAAGCAGTGCCTCCTGCTTTGGAAGACAGGCTCTTTACCCCTAGCACCACCTAGGAACCCCGATCCTAGGTCTAGATTGTTGTATCTCCCACGTTCTCTCGTATTATTTGTATCTTTTCAATTAATACATAATTTAAAAGGATGTAAAAATAAGGTTATTTCTGTCTCATTTGAGTTGAGCTTGCAAGATTACAGATGCCAATAACTCCAGCATACAGAGGGATGTGTTACACTACCCTGGTGGAACTCACAAGGAATTCTCTGGTGGCCCACTGATCAGGATTCTGCACTTTCACTGCCATGGTCTGGACTTAATCCCTGGTCAGGGAAGTAAGAACCCACAACCAAAAAAAAAAAAAGAAAGAAAAGAATTTATTAAGGAGGTAGCCCCTATCTATTTTTTTTTTCAACTGTGGCTTAGCACTTATCCAAGGATATATAAGAGAATGGAAGTTTGGGAGAGAAAATTTCTTTGGAAAAACAATTAGGAGTAAGGCTACATACTCTGTTCTTCACAGGGCAAGGAAACAACACTTCCATTGCTGTTCAAGGCAAGTAAGAAGGGATTCCAGAAGGCCACTTGGACAGCTTGATCTTTGTTCCCTAATGTCTATGGGAGCACAGCAACTGGTGCCAAATTCTTTTCTGGAAAGGCCTAAAACTGCAAGATTTTAGACTAGAGAGCTGCTGTGATGGTGGGGAGAGAAGAGGTGACTCCATTGGGATGTCATGGATATCTAGGATTTTCAGGGCAAGGGATATATGATTATTTCTTGTGGACCAACTGGGGACTACATAATAGAAAACCTACCTGTACCCATTATAAAAAGAATTGACATGAGCACAGCATAGAAGGGTGTCAAGCAGATTCTCTAGTGAAGACATTGTCCATACCAAGGAAAGGGAAGATGCAGAATCCCCACATGATGATGCGTGCACCCACAAATGCACTCCAGGAAGATCAAATGCAGATTATGGCTGCACCAGTAATGCAGAAACTTTGCTTATGATCCCATTTGCCTTATTATCCTCAGGTAAACATGATCAACTCAGAGATAGTAATACCTAGTGAAGGGGAAGAGCATAAATACTCGGAGAGAAGGGATTCAATGCGACAAAATACAAATTTTATGTTTTAATTTCAGCCATTCATGGGATTTAATCTTGTTTTAATTTTGTTTTCATTTATATTTTCTCTGGATGACTTGGTTAATATATGTTGATATAATTTCTATTCAGAAGACTGTATTTTAACCTAGATAGGATGAATTAAGGCAAGGAATGTAGTTCTTGATCCTTCTAGGTTTTCTGATGTCCTATGGATTTATTTCTGAGAAAAACTGCATTTCCAAATGCAAACAATTATGTGATCCTATCAATCTTTCTTTAATGCATATTTCCCTTCCTTGCTGGTCCAGAAAATCAATCCAACCAATTAATGTGTTGGAGAATGGAAAAAAAAAAAAAAAGATGATGCTTCTGTAAGGTAGCCCTTCCTGTCACTTACAAATGCCTCTTAAATGTTTCAGGGAACATTAGCATGAGTATGTGAGTATGTGAAAGGCTGTCCCCAGGGAGCAAGGGGTGGAGGAAGGAAGAAGAATGAGGTTGTTCAGGTGGGTCCTGTTGAAGGCCTTCAGGATGTACAAGATGAAGTTGCTACTTCAAAGCTTTTATTTTATTGTTATTACGGCATTAGGGGAACAGAAAAGGAGGAAAACAAAGCCAAACTTCTCATTTCAGACACAACATGTTTTCTGAGATTGCTCATGAAAGTGTACTGTAAAAAAACTACAATTCCCTTGAATTTGATTGAAAAAAAGTAGGAAATAATTTTTTTTTTTTTGGTGGGAGCTAGAAAGTGGGGTACAAAATAAGAAGAGGTATACTTCCCAGTAATCATTTTCTTTTTATAGGATACTGGTCAAATACTTCAATGCAACAAACTTGCTCTCAGCCAAGAGAGAATTAAGAAGAAAATACAAATAGTTAGTCATAACCACATTTTGGAGAAGGAAATGGCAACCCACTCCAGTATCCTTGCCTGGAATATCCCATGAACAGAGAAGCCTGACAGGCTGGAGTCCTTGGACTTGCAAAGAGTTGGACACAACTTAACGACTGAGCACAGAAACCACATTTACCCAGTGTTAACGATGTCTCAGACGCAGGTAAACAATCGTTTCACACACACTGTCTTATTTAATCCTAAATTAAACTCATGAGGTTAATTATGATTATTGTGCTAGGTTTATAGAAGAGGAAATTGAAGCTTAGAAATGGTGAGTTACTTGCTCAGCATCACACAATAAGTGGCTGAATCAAGCTTCCTAGGTGGCCCAGTGGTAAAGGATCTGCCTGCAATGCAGGAGTCGCAGGAGACTTGGGTTTGATCTCTGGGTCAAGAAGATCCTCTGGATGAAGGCATGACAACCCACTCCAGTATTCTTGCCTGGAGAATCTCATGGAGAAAGGAGCCTGGTGGGCTACAGTCCATAGGCTCACAAAGAGTCAGACTCGACTGAATGGAATGCACACACACTGGGATTGATATTGAGAACATTGAAAACTCCAGAGCTTGTGGTTCTAAGCCTTGGACACACTCTTCCAGCCTAGGTCCCCTCAGGCTAAAGTAGTCTTGCATTGCCTTTGTCCTTTCCAAACACTTTAAACTAGCCCCCCAGGCCCACTTTTGCAGGACTATGTTATTCATTCTCATCAGAGGTAGCTATGTTATTTGAGGAACCAGTGTAACACGAAAATGTTAGCGGGGGTTGGAGAGGTCAACTTTTCTTTCCATGGAGGTGCCACCTCAAACCAAAGCAGATGGGTGACTACCAGAAGATTGCAACTCCTGCTTCAGGAGTATCAGGAAATATGAGGAGGAAAAGGTCTCTGCCAAGTTACACGCTGAATGAGCCAAGGCATTGTCACATAAGTTTGGAGATGACTGCCTTCTTGCTTTGCCCAGTGATATTACATGATGTACACACAAACTTAACCCACCTGTCACCATACCCAGGCCCTTGTCAGGGGCCAAGTAGTAGGGAAATACAGTCCTCCTTATCCACTTTCTTGGTGGCTCAGATAGTAAAAAAATCTGCCTGCAATGTGGGAGGCCTGGGTTTGATCCCTACATTGAGAAGATCCCCTGGAGAAGGCAATGGCAACCCAATACAGTATTCTTGCCTGGAGAATTCCATGGACAGAGGAGCCTAGCTGGAGTGGGGTTTGGATTCCCAGCCAGAGATGGGCGGGGTCGCCGTGTTGAAGTGGTGAAAGTGCTAGATCCTAGCCACTAGACCAGTGGTCAGTGACAAGAACCTGACCCTTTGGTTTCGCAGAAGAGAATTCCAAAAAGACAGAAGGCAGTGTGAAACAAGTAAAGAATTTATTAAGAGGAAAGCGAATACAGTACATGTAGATAGGCACAAGGGCCGACTCAGGGAGAGGAGTGTGTCACTGTGTCGTGCCCTTGTGGTAGTTTGAGTGACTTTTATGGGGTATTTCTTCCCAGTTTCCTTTGGCCAGTCATCTTGATTTGCTTGGTTCACAGTCCATATTTGGTATATCTCGGGATCCTCGCAAGTGTGCATACACATCTCTTAGCCAAGATGGAGTCTATCACAAAGGCGTATGGGTGGAACATAACTTGATGTAACTCCCCTTTGGCCTCCAAGGAGCATTTTTTGTGCATGTGTGGTTGGGGAGGTCTCCTGACTTCAGGAATGAGAAATATGTGGTCTGTGCAGGGTCCACCCTCTTCCCTTAATTGCCCTGCTATTCTTGTCTTGGAGTTTCAGTCAATAGAGAATGAATCTCCAACGGCTTTACCCTGGGGGGGGCGCCTGTCTGCCTCCTGCCTCAGAAGGAGTGGTAATGGGATGAGCATGTGGAAGGGGAGATCTAGATGATTCCAAGGCACCAGACCACAGAGACTGGGTTACTGAGGACCCAGAAAGGCAGTGGGAAGCAGCACTGAACATAAGCTAACAAGTCCCCAGTGCATCCTCCATGGCCCTATTAGATTTCACTTACAAAACATAAGTTTAAAGATAAAATTAAGTATTTCAAGGTGGCAATTGCAAAGAGTGAAATCCCAAGAGTAGGGTTCTTCTGAGCACCTGGCTCCTCTGATCTTGGTGCCCTGTGTGATTGCAGGGCATGGTTACATACCTATGAAGCTGGTCCTGGTTTTTATTCTGAGTTTAGTAAAAGAGGGTGTGAGGAAGGGTGATTTGTTTAAAGAGATTGTAAACTGACACTGTACAGATTTGTTGTTTTGGTGGCAAAACAGTGTAATGTTTAAAAGTCTGAGTTTAGATAGGTTCAGACATGGAGTTGAGTCTCAACTCTTCATACATGATGACCTGAGAAAAGATTTCATTCTCTCAAAATCTGTATCTTCCATTGTAAAATTGGATTAAAGCACATGCCAAACTTTGAGCTGGTTAAAAAGATAATTTTTAAAAAAGATATGACACAGCATCTGGCACATACCATGCAGTTAATACATGTTTGCAATTACTATTATTGATAGCTGTGATTCATTTGAATTTGGAAACAAATAAAATATTAGTAAGAATTCTTGTCTCCTGGATTTTTTCTTACCACAGAGGTACATCTAAAAATCCTGAGAAATTTAATCATCACGCTAATAAAAAGCATTGAGCAGTGAGAAAGTACCAGGCACTGCTAAGTATACTCGCTTATCTTACTCCATGCTCATAACAACTTTTTATATAAATATCGACAAGTCATTTTATAGATGAAGAAACTGAAGGTGAAGAAAGCTTAATAAAGACCCAAAATTTAACCTCAGGCTTCCCATGGGGCTCAGTGGTACAGAATCCACCTGCAAGCAGGAGACATGGGTTCGAATCCTGGGTTGGGAAGATCCCCTGGAGGAGGAAATGGCAAACCACTCCAGTATTCTTGCCTTGGAAATCCCATGGATAGAGGAGACTGATGGGCTACAGTCCACGGAGTTGCAGAGTCAGACACGACTTAGCAACGAAACAACAGCAACAACAAAATTTAATAGCGGATGAAAGGGCTAAAGTCTAAGCTTCAGTCTGTCTGACTGCAAAGTCTATGCTCTTCATCCCTAGGTCACATTGTTGAGAGATGTGACCCTCAACCCTGGCTACTTACTTAAAATGTTAAAAAAAAAATGCACATGTCGAGGACCCAACCTTGATTATTTTAAACAGAACACTGAGGGATGAGAACCGGAGAAAACAACAACAACAAAAAATATATTGATGTGTTTCTGGTGATTCTCATGTGCCCATTAAGATTAGGAACCAATTGGTCTAAGTGGTATGATGCACCCAGAAAACCCATACTTTAATATATTTTATATTTAGTCATATTGGCAGGCCATTTTTAGTTCATGAAGGTTAACGGCAACCCCAACCTATTGTTTTTATACTTTTTATCTGAAGAGTATTTTATTAAGGCAAACGTCAATGAATATCCATTGGAAGAAAGCAAAGTTATTCTTTTTTGCACAGGAAGAAAGAGTTGTTATTGTCATGACCTTGAATAATCTTTTATAGATGGGTGTGGGAGTATGATTTATTTTTTCAAACTCAGAGAAGTAAAAGCATCTGTGTATTGACCTGAAAGAATGTGTGGAAAACATAGGATGAGGAGAGGAATTACTACATAATTTGGATCAGGAAATGTCAGGGTGGGTGGATGTAGGATGATGGAAAAGGAGTGTGTCATGAATACTTCATAAGTGAGCCCCTGCCTCCTCATTTGTATGTGTCATTTATAATGGGATGAATAATAGTGTTAAGATGTGTGCTCTGTGATATGTTCCTTTATCCAAACAAATACATGGCAGCCCAGATAAAACCATTACCCAAGGCCAGCACATGCAAACCAGAGGTGTGGTGTTGATGATTCAACCCCAGTGCCAACTAGAGGGTAATTTTCCAGATAACTGCCTAAATTCTCTCGTTTTACTCAGAAGAAAGAGGATCATAAACAAAGTAATGAGTCCCCCAAATGTCCTACTCATTAATTTTGTTTTCCAGCATAACTTCCTAGAGTAACGTACAATCAAGGGACTGAAGATGTGTGTAGATACAAGTGATGGTACAGAGAGATGCTTCCATCCATTTAAAATAGGCAATGACCTGAACAAATCATGTCCAAGGACACCAAGCCAAGTAAAACCCTACTGTAAAACTGTCACCATTACATATTGTGTTGGCCAAAAAGTTTGTTCGGGTTTTTCCACAAGCTGTTATGGGATGAACTTTTTGGCCAACACAATCATTTGTATATCTCTAAGTCGAGAAAACATGAGTTCGATCCCTGGGTTGGGAAGATCCCCAGAGAAGGAAATGGCAACTCACTCCAATATTCTTGCCTGAAAATTTCCGTGGACAGAGGAGCCTGTCACACTCCTACACTCCAAAGGGTCACAAAGAGTCAGACACAACTGAATGACTAAGCACAGGAAGTCAAGGAAAAAGCCTCAAATAATGAGTGTGATAAGGAATTAAGGACAGGTCTCCATAGAGGGTATTAGGAAAATTTGACTACTGTGTTTCTGGAAAAGAATATCATCATTATGCTAAACAAAAGTATCAGGTACACTGGAATTCTGCTCTAATAGCATTAAAAACAGAGCCTAATTCATGACAATCTAGAAGGTATTTCTGAAAAGAGTATAGGTTTTTGAATCAGGGTGTTGGTTGAATTCAATTTTGATTTTTCTACCACTAGCCACATGGCCTTGGGCCACTGACTTTGTGTATTTGAAATTGATTTTCTTTATCTGTAAAATGGGAATAAGAATCAGCATTCAGGGTTATTCTAATGCATACAGATGATATCAAGGCTTCCCCCACTGGCTCAGTGGTAAAGAATCTGCCTGCAATGCAGGACATGCAGGAGACATGGGTTCAATAGCTGGGTCTGGAAGGTCCCCTAGAGGAGGACATGGCAACCCACTCCAGTATTCTTTCCTGGAGAATCCCATGGACACAGGAGTCTGGTGGGCTACAGTCCATGGAGTTGCCAAGAGTCAGATATGACTGAGCGCGCGCGCGCGCACACGCACACGCACACACACACACACACACACACACACACACACACACACACCAGGAAATGACGTGTGCTGTGGAAACCAGCCAACCTACAGAAGTCAAGAGAAATTCCCGTTGGCAGGAAAAGCCCAATGCCCCCAAATACGGTAATAACTAAGTCTAATTCACATGTCAGCAGCAATGGTCTTTGATCCGTGAGGTAGGTCAGCAGGTAGGGAAGGTAATGCTCAGGAGCTCACCAGAGCTGCTGGCGTCCTGTCATTTTGTTAAGGTAAGACTTCCAAATTCTGGTTCAGTTTTTGGAGCCCCAAATAGCTTCATAAAGATAAAGATCAAGGGAGGAGTCCATTTATAAGAACTGTAGTACAGCTTAAAATTTAAGAAGTGAAACAAATCCCAATTTTAATATTCAGGTAAAATAATGGCTCTACATGCAGCAAAGATACTTTGATGCAGAACTGCTGTTACTATTGCTATTCAGGCATAATATTTACTCTTCCTAACAAATCCACATGACAGATAAAGAAATTATAACTCAGTAAGTCCAAATGAATTTCCCAAGACCAGATAAGTAGAGAAGTGAATTCCAGATATGATATTCAAAATCCAGGTCCATCTGGCTTTAAAAGAATGCATTGCACCTACACTGTTGGTGGGAATGTAAGTTGGTGCAGCCACTATAGAAAATAGTATGACAGTTTCTCAAAAAACAAAAAATACGGTTGCCATATGACCCAACAATCCGACTGCTGGGCAAATATCCAGACAACAATATAATTAAAAAGATAATGTGTTCCCCTATGTTCACAGCAGCATTATTCACAATAGACAAGACAAGGAAATAGTCTAAATGTCCATTTACTGATGGAGAGATAAAGAAGACCTGGTACATATATACAACGAAATACTACTCATGTGTATAAATGGACAAAATAAGGCCACTTGTAGCAACGTGGATGGACCTCAATATTCCCATACTAAGTCAGACAGAGAAAGACAAATATCATATGGTATCACTTAATAAATTCCACTTAATGGAATCTAAAAGATGACACAAAAGTAAACTTTTATGAAATAGAAACAGACTCACAGACACAGGGAACAGACCTATGGTTGCCAAGGCTAAATGGGGTGGGAAAGGGAGGGAGTGGGAGTTTGGGATTAGCAGATGCAAACTGTTATGGATGGATAAACAACAAGGTCCTACTGTATAGCACAGGGAACTATATTCAATATTCTGTGATTAAACCATAATGGAAAATATACACCAGAAATTAACACATTAAAAATTCAACTATATTTCAATTTTAAAAAATTGAAGAATGAGTTGAAGTAATGTATAGTTTGCCAATCTTAAAAGAAAAAAAAATAGAGAGCAAAAATCAACAACAAACACTCCTATTTCGACTCAGAAGGGTTTTGGCAGCAGGTGGCAAGTTTAAACATGCAACGAATGATCAAATGGCTCTTGCTGCAGGAAACTGGATCCTAGGAGTCTAACATGGTATGACAGTTTGGTCCCTAACCTAAAGGACTTCAAAGTCATGCAGCTGCAACTTCTTTGTCTGATTGACAGTAGTTGTTTTCATGATTTTCTGTTCTTCACCATTGTTAGGGGCCTCTGGAATCTCATGAACTTCAGTGCAGTTCATTACAAAGCATGTGACTTTATAATAGAATTCTCCTGATCACTGCGTTTCTCACAATATTTAAGTCAAGGGTTGTCTTTGCCTCCACGATTATGGAAGTTTCAAATATAGGCATACCCACTAGATTAATTCCTTTTCAGCTCAAGTCATTTCCTGAAATCTGTAGGGCTAAGGGTTTATTTTACTTAGCCTCACTGGGACTTGTGAGCTCTCTTTGGAAACACTTTCCTCCGTGCTTCACTGCAATTAATGTTCAATGGTGCCTCTGGCTCTTCTGTCTGAAACTTCAGAAGCATGTGCAAAGGTCCAAAGGAAGAAGGCTATCTTATTCTTCCACCCTGGAAATGTCAGAGAGGCACTTAATTCCCTTGTAGACTGGAAGAGGAGCAGGTCAGAAGAGTCTGAGCTTTCTTCATTCCTGTGAAGTTTGGCAGGGGTCAGGGTTTGAAGAGAAAGGGACATTCCCTTCCTCCTCTCCAGAATTCTTCTTTTAAAAAAATTCTTAATGGGATTCTGAAGAGGTGATGGAGTAGAAAAACAAAACCTCTCACCTAGTAAGCAGAAAATCTGTTCAGTAGATACTAAATTCTCTGTAAATATTTTGTAACCATATTGTATGCCACAGGAATAATCACTTACTATACTTACCATCCTCTTGTCCATCTTCGTCTGTTCAGCTCTATAATTTTCATTCTACCTGAGACATTCTTGAAGGAGTCATAATAAAATGCAATTATTATAATTTAATTGGATATCACTTTTCCCCGAATAGCTCCCTCAACCTCTTCCTACTCGTCTACATGCCTACAGGACTTAAACACACCTGCCACAATACTTAAATTTCAATCTCAGAAAAATACCGGAATGACAAAGAACCTAGTTCAACAGAAAAACTAAACAGCAATAAGGAATCTACTTTCAATGGTATATTAAGGGAGGTACGATGACACTTCTCACCAAACAAATAGTTTACAGAGAAACTGAATCACAGTTTATTTCTTTTAGGAAACTATGTTTTCTCCATTTAAAAATATATCGAAGATAGCTATTCTCAGTGATATCCAACATTAGCAGGTAGACAATTTACAGGAGATGAAATTTCCCACTTTTGGACGCTGTAGTGTAGTAAATTGGTGAAGGCCTCTTGAAATGACTGAGCTCATCACATGCACAAATGCAGCGAATGCTATTTATGTGTCTTTGTAGCTTGCAAATTTAATGAGGCTGAGATCTGAAGAATAAAAATATTTCCACTACAAAAATGAAAAAAATGTTGGAATGAAATCTAGGTTCACTGCATGTCTAAGATCCCAAGACCCAAACAAAATTTTTCTTCCATAAGATCACATGGAGGGAAAATGAGTCAATGTTCATTGGAAGCTTTGTTTAAAAGACATCAAAGGGATGCTGACAATCTTACCATTTCACTCCTTTCCCTATCATCTGTATAGACAAATATGCTCTACTTTCAGGAAACCTGAAGCATCTTATAAATTGTTGGTGCTCCTCATGGAATGTGGATTGTGTAATTATTGGCCTCAAATGTATAAACTACGAATTAAGTGTCACTTGAATGGAAAATTATTTGAAGAAAGTACACCATGATTCACTTCTAATGAATGCTTTCATACATCTCTGCAAATGTATTCACCCAAAGAAGTTCTCATAGAAGCAGGCCAAGAAACTGTTCTTTCTTGTGATATTTTATCTAGCAATTTTTAAAGTCAAATAATTCACTAACACTAAGAAATTTCCTTTTATTTTTAAGTAGCACACATAGAAATTTCCTGTGCTGGGTTAAATCTTACTGGATAGCCAACTGAAATTAAAATATTTTCCAGCTCACAAAAGCATATTCCACAAAAGACAAAGAGATGTGATAGAGATATCAAAACATAAACTATAAACTTTGTTATTTAAACCCCCCTCAAGTTAATAATATGCACCATACCTCCTTTTAGAAAGTGAGTGCCAACCGAGAATTACTCAAAAGTAAATATTCAGAATCAGATTCATTGTTTTCATGGTTCAAGGTTATAGCATTTTTTTTTCTTTTTTAAACTTTATTTTTAATGGAAGGATAATTGCTTTACAGTGCTGTGCTGGTTTCTGCTATACAATAATGTGAATCAGCTATAAGTACACATATATCCTATCCCTCCTGAACCTCCCGCCCACTGACCCCCCATCCCACCCCTTTAGGTGGTCAGAGAGCAAAGCGCCGAGCTCCCCGTGTTGTACAACTGCTTCCCACTAATTGTCTGTGTCACACACGGTAGTGTATGTGTCAGTGCTACTCTCCCAATTTGTTCCACCCTCTCCTTCCCCTGCTGTGCCCACAAGTCCATTCTCTACGTCTGCATCTCTATCCTTCTCCTGCAAATAAGCTCATCGGTACCATTTCTGAGAGAGACACAAAAGTATAAACTACATACTCTGTTATTAAACCCACCTTCACCCACCGATGTGCACTATCTCTCCTTTTAGAAATGAGTACCAACTGCTAGGGGGTTCCCTGATAGCTCAGACAGTAAAGAATCTGCCTGGGATGCAAGAGGCCTGGGTTCAGTCTCTGGATCGAGATGATCTCCTGGAGAAGGAACTGGCTACCCATTCGAGTATTCTTGCCTTGAGAATTCCAATGACAGAAGAGCCTGGTGGGCTACAGTCCATAGGGTCGCAAAGAGTCAGACACGATTGAGCAACTAACACTTTCCAGTTGATTGTTACTCAAAAATAAACTTTCAGAACTGGTTTTATTGGTTTTATGGTACAAGGTTACAGTATTTTATGATTAAAGACAAACTATGGATCTTGTATATAATGAAGATAGAAAAACAAACAAAAATAATCTGTGCACTCTTGGATTCTAGTATTCAGGAGTCAGCTCAGTGTTATTCATTGATGATATATGATATTATCAAGGAGAGATTGTTGGTCTGTGCCAAATTGCAGAGGCCCTTCCCTGCTAATAAGAAAAGTGAGGACTAATTTAACAGACAAAGAGTCAGTAGTAATTATTGACCAAAGGGTGCTGTGATCAGTGTTGTGTTAAGGGAAAAAGAAAAACTGTGACAACTTTTCATCATTTGAAAAATGGAATGGCATTCAGAGCTTCTGGTTTAAATTTTAGTTTTTCAAGTGAGAGATGGTGAGGGACTAGATTTAATGCAGCGGTACGTAAGATAGACAGAGGAAAATGAATCTAAGAAATCTCTAGTTATATTTGACAATCTTCGGTTCAGTTCAGTCACTCAGTTATGTCCGACTCTTTGCAACCCCATGAAACTCAGCACACCAGGCCTCCCTGTCCATCACCAATTCCCAGAGTTTACTCACACTCATGTTCATTGATTTGATGATGCCATCCAACCAACTCATCCTCTGTTGTCCCGTTCTCCTCCTGCCCCCAGTCCTTCCCAGCATCAGGGTCTTTTCCAATGAGTCAACTCGTCGCATCAGGTGACCAAAGTATTGGAGTTTCAGCTTCAACATCAGTCCTTCCAATGAACACCCGGGACTGACCTCCTTTAGGATGGACTGGTTGGACCTCCTTGCAGTCCAAGGGACTCTCAAGAGTCTTCTCCAACACCACAGTTCAAAACCACCAATTCTGTGCTCAGCTTTCTTTGTATTCCAACTCTCACATCCATACATGACTGCTGGAAAAACCCTAGCCTTGACTAGACGGACCTTTGTTGACAAAGTAATGTCTCTGCTTTTTAATATGCTGTCTAGGTTGGTCATAACTTTTCTTCCAAGGAGTAAGTGTCTTTTAATTTCATGGCTGCAATCACCATCTGCAGTGATTCTGGAGCCCCAAAAAGTAAAGTCAGCCACTGTTTCCACTGTTTCCCCATCTATTTGTCATGAAGTCATGGGACTGGATGCCATGATCCTAGTTTTCTGAATGTTGAGCTTTAAGCCAACTTTTTCACTCTCCTCTTTCACGTTCATCAAGAGGCTCTTTAGTTCTTCTTCACCTTCTGCCATAAGGGTGGTGTCATGTGCATATCTGAGGTTATTGATATTTCTTCCAGCAATCTTGATTCCAGCTTGTGCTTCATTCAGGCTAGCGTTTCTCATGATGTACTCTGCATATAAGTTAAATAAGCAGGGTGACAATATACAGCCTTGACGTACTCCTTTTCCTATTTGGAACCAGTCTGTTGTTCCATGTCCCATTCTAACTGTTGCTTCCTGACCTGCATACAGGTTTCTCAAGAGGCAGGTCAGGTGGTCTGGTACTCCCATCTCTTTCAGAATTTTCCACAGTTTATTGTGATCCATACAGTCAAAGGCTTTCGCATAGTCAATAAAGTAGAAATAGATGTTTTTCTGGAACTCTCTTGCTTTTTCAATGATCCAATGGATGTTGGCAATTTGATCTCTGGTTCCTCTGCCTTTTCTAAAACCAGCTTGAATATCTGGAAGTTCACAGTTCACTTATTGCTGAAGCCTGGCTATGTATTGCTTATATGGGGAGAAGGGATTATAGAGGAGGTGAACATCAAGAATGATATCAAATGCCCTAGTTTGGGAAGCTGAATCAATGGTTTTAAGAGAGCAAGGGATATAGAGAACAGACTTGTAGACACAGAGGGGGAAGAAGAGGATGAGACAAATTGAGAGAGTAGCATTGATGTCAGCCGTGTCCACCTCTTTGTGACCCCATGGACTGTAACCTGCCAGGCTCCTCTGTCCATAGGGATTCTTCAGGCAAGAATACTGGAGTCGGTTGCCATATCCTCCTGCAGGGGACCTTCCCAACCCAGGGATCAAACTCAGGTGTCCCAAAGTGCAGGCAGATTCTTTACCATCTGAGCCACCATGGAAGCCCTGATATTTGACTACCATATGTACAATAGATAGCTAGTGGGAAGCTGCTTTATAATACAAGGAGCTCAATGCAGTGCTCTGTGATGATGGAAGGGGGTAGAACAGGGGGTGGGAGGGACATCCAGGATGGAGGGGGTATATGTATACTTAACAGTTGATTCACAGTGACATAGAGCAAAAATTAACACAACATTGTAAGGCAATTATCCTCCAATTAAAATAATTTTTAAAAAAGAGAGAGAGCAAGGAAGGTAGAGAACAATTAGAAGAAGAGATTTTCTATTTCAGAGGTGCCCACTTTCAGATGCCTATAATTAAAGGTGATATATAAAATGTGTATAAAACCATGTCTGGAATATAGGAAAAGACACTTTCCTTTCCCTTTCCCTTCCCTTTTTGCTTTGGGAAGCTGATGGGACAATTTCAGAGGATGAATCAAATATCCCTGAGGAAGGTGACCCTCTGGCTGCAGCTGCACTATGGATGCCTAAGTGTCTCTATTATTGGTTCCAAGTAGTTCAGGGCCCATAATTTGGATCCACCATACCCTGCCCATCCTCTGAGTTTTAAAAAGGAGGGAATGCTCTTTGATCATATTTTGCCTCAACCAATATTGCCAGAAGGTATGTCTTAAAAGTAGGAAAGAAAAAAAAAAGCAGTAGAAACCAGAGAAAGATTAGAATACCTTGTAACCTTGAATTCTAAAAACCCAGCCACTTACTTTTATACTCTTATTGTCATAGTCTGGGAATTTTAAATGCTTTAATTCCAGTGTGGTTGAGTACTCTTTCCGAGTACTGAATTAGTACTGAACTATTTTTGTTCTCAGCAATTGGACTAATAAACTGCGCTATTAAAATTGTGTTTTAGCATTTTCTTTCACCCTTTAACATCTACTTGAACTGCTAGCCCATAACTTTCTTTATCCTAGTTAATTCTCACAACAGTATTGGAATCTAGCAATTTTCTTTCTGTGCTTTCTCTGCTTAATTATCTACTTGTGGAATACTAGATAAAAGCTAAGGTAGCTTCTAGCTTTAATGTCATTAATCCACAACATGTAAAGCTGTAAAAGGAAACACTTCGTGGAAAAGACTAATTATACAGACATTTTTTATTAAGGGAAGTGTCCATGTTTGTGGTTTGTGGGATGGAAAATGTGAAAGTTACCCATCAACCCTGGGAAGAGAATTATCATGGGACTTCATTTCTAGAAGTCTTCCCTGTTGGAGGTAAGATTTTAGAAAACCTTTGAAAATGAGGAGAGGAGGTAGACAGAGTGAAAGTTTATTCCAAGAATAACAAATCACATGAGTGAAACTATAAGTGAGAAAAGCATCGTAGGGGACAGGGTAGGAGGTGAGAGTGTCGAGGGAGCAGTGGGTTCTTGGCTCCTCCACACCTTCTGTGTGATAATCTAAAAAGCCTAATGAGTGGCGGATGGGAAGGGCGTGTGGGCAACTCCATAGGCCATCTAGGGAAGCCCTTGAATGGGATCCTTAGAGTCTGGGCAAAGAAGCACAAATGTTACGGTCTTCACTAAGATAAGGGAAGGTTCTCAAGGCAGGTTCTCAAGGCAGACCATGCCCCCATGATTTGGTCAGTTATCCAGGAGGAAGGAGCTATTACAGGAAATATATGAAATCTTAGCATTAGGATACACTCAAAGATTTACATAGAGAAAACATGAAGTTGATTTCTCCCCTTCATAGGGCTAGGGTGTCATAGGATACTGGGGAAAGGAATGCAGCTGGAGGAAAGGAATATTCTTTTTACAATGATGGGATAAAACTGGGCTAAAAATAAGTAGGCTAGGAACTTCCCTGGAGGTCTAGTGGTTAAGACTCTGCCTTCCAATTCAGGGGGTAAGGGTTGGATCCCTGGTAGGAGAACCAAGAACCCACATGCCACGGGGTGTGGCCAAAAAATGTGGGGGAAAAAAGTAAGCTACATGTAGCAGCTTTGGACCAAACAATTTTGGTCAAGGCCTTTAATTTCTAAAGCCAAATCTCCTAAACCTGGGAGTTTGTTAGAAATGCAAAACCTGAGGCCTCACCCCAGACCTACTGGCCTAAATATCTGTTTTGAGAAATACAGGGCTCAATTCTCTTCTTTTCAGTTTTATCATCTGTGAAATAGGGGGAATGGTTGTTTAATAAGGATGTTGTCAAGATAAAATGACATTTCCAACATGTTTAGTACATACACTAAACACTTGTCTGAGTGCATATAAATAATTGGAGGTAAATGTGTTACTATTAGTAATAGCAGGATATATAATTATTTTTAAAAGCACAAGGATCTCAGCTTGGTGCTCTGTGGTACCTAGATGGGCGGCATTGAGGTGGGGAGGGAGGTCCCCGAGGGAGGGGATATATGCATACATATATTAATAGCTGGTTCCCTCTGTTGTACAGAGGACAATACCACAACATTGTGGAGCAATTATATGCCAATCAAAAAACTCAAAGACATATGTTGAAAAGAATAGCTAAATCCCATATCAGACTTCGGGACTTTGATTTCTAATCCATTAAAAAACAAAACAAAACCTGATCTTGCAAGCTACTGATTGTCTGCAATTAGACCTACTTTCAGTAGAGAATGACCAGGTGAATGGATTTATTTTGAGTGGCGCCTAAATTGGCTGAATTTTGCTGAGGGATTATTATTACATGAGATTTCTGAATCATTTTCAGTATCAGTGACTAAGAAAAGGAATTGTGAGCAAAGAAACCAATTGTCAGATTAACACAGTTCTAATATGCAATGCAAATATTATGCCACTGAAATAAAAGTGCAAACCTGCCCTTAATTACTCAAACCATCTCTCCCTGGGACATAAAAGGGTTTGTTTTGTCGCTTAGCTTTAATTTATTCCAACTATCCTTGATCAGGTTTGCAAATGGGTTCAAAAGACCTTTAGGCCTGACAATGTTTTAATCAACCCCCAAATTGTCTTTGCTCTTCCAGCTAGGTTTTATGGAATTGCTGCACTCTCTGTCCCTAGTCCACTGCAATATCTGCTTTAAATAGAGAAAAAACAATTAATTAAACATCACAACCTTTATAATAGACCAAATCTCCAAAGACAGCCTTGATTCTGATGTCCTCACACAGGAAAGTAGGGTTAACAAAACAATCATAATGATGATGATCACTACAGTAATAATACCCTCAATAGCTATGGAATGTTTCATTCCATCTTCTGGTCTGAAATGCCATCTTTTTTGATACACCCCTAATTTTACCTTTCTGGCTTCCTCAATGGCTCAGTGGGTAAAGAATCTGCCTGCAATGCAGGAGACACAGGAGACTCCGGTTTGATCCCTGGGTAGGAAAGATCCTGGAGGAGGAAACGGCAATCCACTTCAGTATTCCTGCATGAAAAATCCCATGGACAGAGGAGCCTGGCAGGCTATAATCCATGGGGTCACTAGAGTTGGACACGACTGAGTAAATAAGCACGTAATTTTACCTTTAGTGGGAAATCACCCCATTGAACTTAAAAGATACGTATCAAACTGTCCACTCTACATCCATAACTTGGATGGTTATGGAGCATCTCAAACCTAACCAGCCCAAAGAATTGGTTTCCTGTAAAATACTGTCCTCCTATCGTCCATCTTCATAAATGGCACCTACATTTTCAGCACCATTTGGATGCTTTCTCCCCCACATCTCATCTTTTTATCAGCAAATCCTGCTATTGCTATCAGTCTGGAATTAGCAATCATCTCCTTTCCCACTGTGCAATTCTGTTTTTTCAGGAGGAATTTTTATTAACATCTTTCATGCTATTGAGATAGCTAAAAAGTTTTATAATTTTGAAATGTATGAAGCCCTCTGAAGAACTCTAGAATCTACTAGTCACAATTCATGAAATAAAAAATGTAATATAGAATGTAAAGTCATCAACTAATGATAGGACAAATAGATGATAATTTAGGCTTTAAAAATTGACTTTAAAAGCCCAAATGATATCTGTGTGTGTGTTCCTGTGTAATAGTAGGAAAAAAGCATAGAAGTATATGGGAATTCAACAACAGCTTCCGATGACAAGCATTTATTAAATACTTAATGCTGGAGGATGTCTGGGGCTGTGCATTAAGAGAACAGTAATACAAAGATGAATGAGAAAAAATGTACATCCTCAAGGAACTCTTATTCTAGGAAGAGTGTCAGGGAAATAATTTCAACAAGCATAGGCTCAATTGTCCAAACTTGCTGTAATAATTCAGAACACTGTCCACCTGGTGGGAGCAGCCCAAACAGGTAAGGAAATAAATGAACTTTATATGGTAACTTAGCAAAACCAAACTCCATTAGTAAAGTTAAATATCACAGGGCTTATGATTTATCAAATCCCATAGCTATTCTTGGGCTTCCCTGGTGATTAAAACAGCAAAGAATCCGCCTGCAGTGCTGGAGACCTGGGTTCGATCCCTGAGTTAAGAAGATATCCTGGAGAAGGAAATGGAAATCCACTCCAGTGTTCTTGCCTGGGAAATCCCATGGACAGAGTAACCTGGCGGGCTATAGTCCATGGGGTCACAAAGAGTCGGACACAACTTTGCAACTAAACCATAGCTATTCATATTTTTAAAAAAATAACAAAGAACAGAGTCTTGTAAATGGCCAAGGTTTTTTTTCAAACCTCCACATATCTGATATAATTATTCTGTGATACAAAATGCCTCCTCATGGTCAAAGGGTTTCCAGAACTGAGGTTAAAGTCTCTATTAGGTTTATTTCCCAGGAGAGTCTGTGTATTTGGGTGATCCATCCTTTGAAGACATGAACATTGCATTGGGTTATTCCAGTAAATCAAGTAAGCTACTGAGTGATACAGTGCTGGGAGCACTAAACTCCTTGTGAGCTTTAATTCAAGAATGACATAGAAAAGATGGAGCACCAGAACACAAGCCAAGCTTTGGAAGCTTTTCTCATGTACTCAGTTGTGTTTAAAATACATTTATTATCACTGACAAGAAAATGATTCTGCTAGAATGCAATCATTGTGGAAACTAAAACACAGCCCTAAACCCAAAGCCACCGTTTACATTAAAGTACTGTTTATCCATCAAATGCTTTTGAGGACCTACTGTGCCTTAGACACTCTGACAGAAAGAAAAAAATACAAAAAAAAAAAAAAAAACCCTGGTGCAAGTCTCCAAAAGTGAATAGATTAGTGACAAACACTCTTGAACAATCAATTAACACATAAAATACTCACTTCGATGGATGTAGGTATAAAGTATTATAGATGAGAGTCTGTCTCAAAGATACAGTGAAGCTGAGTTTGAAAAGTGGAAAACAGTTAGGCTAGAGACAAGTGATAGAGTGGGTGATTTAGAAAAAGAGCAGAACTTTTAAAGGCACAGGTATTGGAAAGTGTTGAGAGGGCACTTTCCCTGTTTCGTAACACCTGGCATTCCTTTTTAACTGTTGCTTAAACAGGACGTTTAGCAGAACTTTCAGCCACTGGACAATCAGAGTGATTTGTCGTGGTAAACAGGATGGAATGGTTTCTTAGTCCCTATGTTAGAGAAGACTACAGTCTAAGCAGTAATAATTTATTTTTTCTATTGTAGGTATTACAAGAGGCAATCTTTCTTAGAAACATGATTTTCATTATTTTTGTGGGTTGTTGACTATAAGTGACATAAAAGAAAAAATTCATATGCAAAGAACACTTCTTAATAAATTATATAGATTCTATTAATTGATTTTTCATTTATTTATTAAGACCACAGATACCAGACATCCACCACTGAACTAGAGTCTAGAGATAACAGAAACAGATAACATACAGCCTTAAGCCTTCAAGACTCAAAGTCTACTGGGATAATCAGGTACATTTAAACAGATATTTATAAAACAGTGTGATCAATGTAACAAAAGCAGCAAATGGGTAACAGTAGCACAATCAAGAGTGATCTAACAAGAGTGGATAAATTTGGGGGAAACTAGTAAAACATGACCTAGCTTTTGAGAAATGAGCAAGTGTTTCTAGGTTATGAAATAGCACAAATAATGAAAAAGAAGGATAAAATAACAAGGATTGGTAGGGAAGTTCCATAGAAAATTTGCTGTGCAGGAAGCCCGCTGTCACCCAAGATGCAGGTAGTGACCTATAATGTATTTACACTTTCAGTGTTTTGGGTTCTTTTTTGTCTTCACTCTCAGCTAAGCAGCATGATTGCACTGTAGCCTGCTTTATATGGCTCAGGGCTCTTTAACATGCAATAAAAGAAGCAATGCTTTTGATACCGTTGAACAGCTGCTATTAAGAACACGATTAACAAATGAGTCAAAACGTGCTGCCGAGGGTTAGTTAATGCATTGTATCAGTGTTAATTAAAGTATTATTAAAAGGCTGACTGTTGCCTCTCATATTCCTGGAATTTACACACACACTTCATTAATCTTTGCCCTCCCTGTGGGGTAAGTCACTGCACCTGTTCATCTTCATAAGCAGAAGGACTGCCTGCCAGATAGCTGGTGTGCAGCTAGAGACATTCAAGAATGACACGTGGCAGATCAAAGAGAAATACCCCTGTGTTTGACAGAGATTTTACTTTCACCTCATTTTGGTGACCACACCCTGGCCTTTTCTTATTGCTTATCTGAGCAATAAGATATTGCTTATCTGAATTTAGGGAGAGAGACTCACTAAATTCCTTCTATCAAATGACATCTACATCAATTTCAAACACTCATGTTGTGTCACAGGCATATTCTCCAAGATTCAGAAGTTAATATACATGACAAAAGTGCAAGTATTGGGAGAACTCTCTCTGCAAAATAGAGGACTCTCTATTTTACTTGGTGGAAATATGGCTGAGCAGAGAAGATAATGAAGAGGTGTAAAATACTGATAGGGCATACAACGCACAGGCTCCTGTGCAAAGGGTTATTTGGAGACATGAGAAACAGAATCTCTCTAGAGATGCTTGAAAGTTAGATTTTGGAGCTGTAAAGGGCAAAAGTAATAAAAATAGCAATAATAGTAGCTACTACTTATGGAAAACCTACTTCATTAGCTGCTATGTTTTGAACTTCGGATATTTTATTTCACTTAACCTTTACTGGCATTCACTGGAGGTCAAAATTATTCCCAGCTTCAGGTAGTGGAAAAAACCCACCTGCTGAATCAAGAGACGTAAGAGACGCAGGTTCAGTCCCTGGGTCCAAAAGATCCCCTGGAGGAGAAAATGGCAACCCACTCCAATATTCTTGCCTGGAAAAATCCCATGGACAGAGACGTTTGGCAGGTTACATTCCATAGGGTCGCAAAGAGTTGGACATGACTGAAGTGACTTAGCACAGCGCATACAGTTGGAGATGCCCAGGCTCCTGTGATGAAGTGACTTGCCCACTGTACCACAGCTAGAAAGAGGCAGAGTTGGGTTTTAATGTGGATGAATATACCTCTATCCATGGCACTGCTAGTCACTATCTTGAACTGTTTATATATACATTTGGTAGCAACCAGCTACCCATAATATCCCACCTAAGATTCCAGTCAAGACAACCTACTGGGCTTTCATAAATTGTAAGCACCAATCCTATGGATATTATGCTTCTGTTATGACTGGTTTGTGTCACAGGCATATTCTCCAGATTCATTCAGCTTCCCAGGTGGCACCAGTGGTAAAGAACCTGCCTGCCAGTGCAGGAGAACTAAGAGATGCTGGTTCTGTCCCTGGGTCGGGAAGATCCCCTGCAGGAGGATTGGCAACCCACCCTGGAAGTCTTGCCTGAAAAACCCCATGGATAGAGAAGCTTGGCGGGCTACAGTCCATGGGGGGCAAAGAGTCGGACATGGCTAAAGTGACTGAGCACAGCACGACCGATTTGTTAGAAAGTTATTGCTGGAAGAATAGATGTAAAGGTCAATGGGTGGAGGGTAGCTGAGGGATGATTGCTTGTCAATCAGAAGAGTTTACAGGAAAAATATTTGAGTTCCCCAAACTCTAGACTCTGACCTTTAACTTTGTAGGACTAGATCCTCAGCTCTGCCCTATCTGTTCAAAAGTGATGTCTTCTGAAATCAAATGGCACTGTGAAATTATACCAGTAAGAGGCTATACCCATTTATGTCTCCCACTTAATAATGTCTAATATTAAATGCAACTGTAAATCATATCAGAATGGCCCATTTCAGCCAAGCAACATGTTCTTATCCTTTAGGACACTAGGCAGGAAGACAAATTACAATCAGAAGACTGCCTAGTGAGCATGGCATCAGAGCAAAAGGGGTTGAATGAATACATCTATCTCCTGTTTATAGATATTGGAGAAGGAAATGGCAACCCACTCCAGTATCCTTGCCTGGAGAATTCCATAAACAGAGGAGCCTGGCAGGCTACAGTCCATGGGGTCTCAAAGAGTTGGACATGACTGAGCAACTATCACTCATATAGATATACCTTCCAATTAGACTAGATTACAAATGATTAGAGCATAACACCTCTCTTGGATCAAGGAGAAGAATGATGACAAAAATTCTGTTTTTAGCCTCTTCTTTCCTCTGGGCTCTGTATTGGTCACTTAATCCTTAAAGCTCAACATTCAGAAAACTAAGATCATGGCATCTGGTCCCATCACTTCATGGGAAATAGATGGGGAAACAGTGGAAACAGTGTCAGACTTTATTTTGGGCTTCAAATTCACTGCAGATGGTGATTGCAGCCATGAAATTAAAAGATACTTGCTCCTTGGAAGGAAAGTTATGAACAAACAAATAGCATATTAAAAAGCAGAGACATTACTTTGCCAACAAAGGTCCATCTAGTCAAGGCTATGTTTTTTCCAGTGGTCATGTATGGATCTGAGAGTTGGACTGTGAAAAAGCTGAGTGCCGAAAAATTGATGCTTTTGAACTGTGGTGTTGGAGGAGACTCTTGAGAGTCCCTTGGACTGCAAGGAGATCCAACCAGTCCATCCTAAAGGAGATCAGTCCTGGGTGTTCATTGGAAGAGCTGATGTTGAAGCTGAGACTCCAATACTTTGGCCACATGAGAAGGAAGGGTTGACTCATTGGAAAAGACCCTGATGCTGGGAAGGATTGGGGGCAGGAGGAGAAGGGGATGACAGAGGATGAGATGGCTGGATGGCATCACCAACTCGGTGGACATGAGAGTGAGTAAACTCCAGGAGTTAGTGATGGACAGGGAGGCCTGGCATGCTGCGATTCATGGGGTCGCAAAGAGTCGGACATGACTGAGCAACTGAACTGAACTGAACTAATCCTTCTGTGGCTTACAGAAACACAATCAAATTCCAATGATATATTTCTGAAGTTACATACTAGTTAAGTGTGCTAACTCGTGCGTGTGTGCATGTTAAGTCATTTCAGTCATGTCCTACTCTCTGAGACCCTAAGGACTGTAGCTTGCCAGCCTCCTCTGTCCATGGGATTCTCCAGGCAAGAATGCTGGAGTAGCTTGCCATGCCTTCCTCCAAGAGCTCTTCCTAACCCATGGATCGAACTTGCGTCTCATGTCTTCTGCATTGGCAGATGGCTTCTCTACCATTAGTGCCACCTGCAAAGTCCCTGTTTACAACTCAGGTACTTCCAATGTATTAAGAAAAATGTCCAGTCTATGTGCCAGCATTGCATGTAGTGATGTGAATACACAGTGAGTCCTTCAATAGGCTCCTGATTGATTTGCATGGGTCCTGTCTTGGTATTCTGGTGTTGTTTTCTACACAAGAGCCAGAGTGATTTTTCCAAAATAATAATTCATACACATCAATTATCTGCTGTATTTTCTGAAATACATGGATTCCCATTATGTTTTTAATAGTCTAAAAATCCTTAAGGTGAGCTAGAGGCCTTGCAGTATTTTTGCCCCCACCAGCCTTGTCTCTTACTAAGGTCCCTTTGTTTTTTGTGGTCCAACCACACTGACTGTTTCTCAGTCACTTGAATGTACCAATGTATTTGCCACTAGAAAGTCTCTTTACATGAAGTTTACCTAAGATTCTCCTTCCTCCCTCTTATTCATTCAGTTTCTACTTATCTTTTATACTTAGATAACATTTTATTCCTTACATTTTATTCCTTAAAGAAAGACTTAATCTGAGTTCACAATCTAGCTCAAGTTGCCCTACTATGTACTCTAATATTACTAAGAAATTCTCCTTCATAAACCTGCTCTAAATTTTAATTCATTGTGTTCATTCGTACAATTATTTGATCAATATCTGTTTCCCCCACAACACTCTAAACTGCACAAGGGCTCTATTTGAAAAGCAATATCTGACAAGCATAGTTATTGACACATAGCCAGTGTTCCCAAACATTTATTGAATAGATTAATGCAAGCCATGATAACTTTCAGGATCTCACTGAGACTTTTTATTCTTTTTGAAATTGAAAATTTTAAACTCTTCTATATTACTATAAAATTACTTTATTCTCATTGCAAAAATTTCACTAAACAGAAATAAATACAGCAGAGAATAAAGATCTGACAAAATTTCTGCATTGCTACCAAGAAATGACACTGATTTTCACTTAGAGGAACATCTTTTTAGTAATTTTCTCTGTGGCATATTTGTATGTGTGTGGTTTTACATGAAAGAGACCGTGTTATTTGGGCACTCTCTTTTACCACTTACTATGATGTGGTTCAGTTGGTAAAGAATCTGTCTTCAACGCAAGAGACCCCAGTTTGGTTCCTGGGTCAGGAAGATCCCCTGGAGAAGGGATAGGCTACCCACTCCAGCATTCTTGGGCTTCCCTTGTAGCTCAGCTGGTAAAGAATCCGCCTGCAATGCTGGAGACCTGGGTTCAATCCCTGGGTTGGGAAGATACCCTGGAGAAGGGAAAGGCTACCCACTCTAGTATTCTGGCTTGGAGAATTCCATGGACTATATAGTCTATGGGGTCACAAAGAGTCAGACGTGACTGAGTGACTTTCACCCACTTCACTCACTCACTCAGAGATCTTTTAATAGCAATACATATAAATCAATTTATATTTTTGACAGTCCTCTGGGATCCCATTAGAGGGATGTATTAAAATTTGTTTTACTTGTTCCTAACTGATGTCTGTTTAACTTAATTACAATGGTAAATAATGCCTATTATTGTAGGCCCATGGAATATATTTTTTCAGGAATTTATATTTATATACATTCATAACAATGCTGAACAAAGAGACGCCTGTCTTAAATGTTGACATATTTTTTTCAAATTTCTTTCAGACAAATATTATAGTTTGTGTACACTAATAGTAAAAGAGTATCTCCATATTGAAGACATTCATAAATTGAAAGATTTCATTCACCTGTGAAATTAGCTTCTATATTCCCCTAAAATTGAATGCTTTTAGTAATGAGATAACTCACATAAATAAAACATAATAATTGTATGTGAGAAGATAATAGCATATATCCTTTTAATTACTGAGTAGATTTCTTAAAGCATAATTGTTTGGAATCACCGAGGTAGCAATTAAAAAAAAAAACAACAACAACACTGGTAAGGCCCTGATTTTGAAAACAGAATACTTAAAACGATTAGTGTTTTAGGCCATGGACTTTAGTTTCATCATAAATATGTTGTATAACAGTGAAGGGCAGCCTAAACTTTTGAAGATAAAGGAGACTGATTAACTGTGACTGTGTGGATCACAACAAATTGTGGGAAATTCTTAAAGAGATGGGAATACCAGACCACTTAACCTGCTTCCAGAGAAACCTGTATGCAGGTCAAGAAGTAACAGTTAAAACCAGACATGGAACAACAGATTGGTTCCAAATTGAGAAAGGAGTACGTCAAGACTATATATTGTCACCCTGCTTATTAACTTATATGCAGAGTACATCATGCAAAATACTGGACTGGATGAATCACAAGCTGGAATCAAGATTGCCAGGAAAAATATCAATGACCTCAGATATCCAGATATTACCACCCTAATGGCAGAAAGCAAAGAGGAACTACAGAGCATCTTGATGAGGATGACAGATGAGAGTGAAAAAGCTGGCTTGAAATTCAACATTCAAAAAACTGAGATCAAGGCATCCAGTCACATCACTTAAAGGCAAATAGATGGGGAAACAATGGAAACAATGACAGGCTTTATTTTCTTGGGCTCCAAAATCACCATGGATGATGACTGCAGCCATGAAATTAAAAGATGCTTGCTCCTTGGAAGAAAAGCTATAACAAATCTATATAGCATATTAAAAAAGCAGAGACACCACTTTGCTGACAAAGGTTCTTATAGTCAAATCTATGATTTTTCCAGTAGAGAGTTGGACTATAAAGAAGACTGAGCATTGAATAATTGATGCTTTTGAACTGTGGTGCTGGAGAAGACTCTTGAGAGTCCCTCGGACAGCAAGGAGATCAAATCAGTCAATCCCAATGGAAATCAACCTGAATGTTCACTGGAAGGACTGATGCTGAAGCTGAAGCTCCAATACTTTGGCCACCTGATGGGAAAAACTGACTCACACTGGAAAAGACCCTGATTCTGAGAAAGACTGAGGGCAGGAGGAGAAGGGGCCGACAGAGGATGAAATGGTTGGATGGCATCACCGACTCAGTAGACAAGAGTTTGAGCAAACTTCAGGAGATGGTAATGGACAAAGAAGCCTGGTGTGCTGCAAACCATGGGGTCACAAAGAGTCAGACACGACTGAGTGACTGAACAACAGTAACATGAAAATAATAGAAACTTTCCACCTGGATGGGTTTATCTCAGCTTTCTAAGAAAAAAAATATGTATCTAATAGTGTTTTCTGCCTCTCATTATGATTATTATAACTACCAACACTTAAATAATTACAGAAAGTTTCAGAAATATTTGCCATGCACCAAACATTTTCTATCCTTTTCTCCTTGTGTTTAGACGCTTTCTGTAGACTGCCATGGACACCCAAGTTGTGGCAGTAAGACAGAGGTTGAGGACATATGCTGGGAGGAAGTCATCAAGAATTATTTCAGAAGGTAAGAAAAGAAAAAGAAATGTATTCATTGAGAATTTTGTTATACTGCAAATTGACACTTTGCTGGAAAGTGAAAGAGTTAAAGATGGTAGGGTAAACAGGCAGTTATAACTAGCAAAAGTTGATTAAATCCAAGCCAGGGTCTCTCACCAACTAATTTTTCTGTTCATAGCCAACTAAGGATATGGAAAGATAGGATGACCATCCATGTGAAATATTACGAAGAAAATAGTTTCCCTAATCTATCTTAAAATTCCAATGCCACACTTAAAACACTGTACTTTGTTACTAAGAGGAAGCTATTCCCTCATTCAAACAAGGCTTCTTGTACCTCAGACCTATTTTCACTTGATCAATCCTGAATGGAAAAAAAGCACAGCTGGTCACATCTCTCCTCAATAGCCATGACAACCCCTCCGACTTTGTAAGCCTCTGACTGTTTCTACATGACATCAAGAAAAACATTTCAAAAGTGAGTATTTCAAACACTCAAGGGAAATGGTGATTTTATCAGGCCAGGGTTCAATAGAGTGCTATGGAAACTGTGATCCAGATAATTATTTGCCAGGGCTGCTGTTCTGTGCATTCTAGGATGGTTAGCAGTGGTCTTGGTACCAGTACTACCCCTCCAGCTTGTGGTAATCGAAAATGCCTCCAGCCATTGTTCCCTAGACAATGAGAACCTACTATACAGCACAGGAAACTCTACTCAATGTTCTGTGGTGACCTAAACAGGAAGGAAATCTATATAGGTATATGCATAACTGATTCACTTTGCTGTACAGTAGAAACTAGCACAATATTGTAAAGCAACTATATCCCAGTAAAAAATTAACTTAAAAAGACTGGTATCTCCCCAAAAATGTCCCCAGAAGACCAAAATCACGCATCCTATATTGAAAAGCAAGCTATTGCAGTTTTGGAGAATATTCAGTTCAGTTCAGTCCAGTCGCTCAGTCGTGTCTGACTCTTTGCAACCCCATGAACCGCAGCACACCGGGCCTCCCTGTCCATCACCAACTCCTGGAGTTTACTCACACTCATGTCCATTCCGTTGGTGATGCCATCCAGCCATCTCATCCTCTTTCGTCCCCTGCTCCTCCTGCCTTCAGTATTTCCCAGCATCAGGGTCTTTTCAAATGAGTCAGTTCTTCACATCAGGTGGCCAAAGTATTGGAGTTTCAGCTTCAGTATCAGTCCTTCCAATGAATATTCAGGACTGATTTCCTTTAGCATGGACTGGTTGAATCTCCTTGCTGTCCAAGGAACTCTCAAGAGTCTTTTCCAACACCACAGTTCAAAATCATCAATTTTTTGGCACTCAGCTTTCTTTATAGTCCAACTCTCACATCTATACATGACTATTGGAAAAACTATGGCTTTGACTAGACAGACCTTTGCTGGCAAAGTAATGTCTTTACTTTTTAATATGTTGTCTAGGTTGGTCATAACTTTTCTCCCAAGGAGCAAGCATCTTTTAATTTCATGACTGCAGTTGCCATCTGCAGTGATTTTGGAGCCCTCCAAAATAAAGTATCTCACTGTTTCCCCATCTATTTGACATGAAGTGATGGGACCAGATGCCATGATCTTAGTTTTCTGAATGTTGAGTTTTAAGCCAACTTTTTCACTCTCTTCTTTCACTTTCATCAAGAGGCTGTTTAGTTCTTCTTCACTTTCTGCCATAAGTGTGGTATCATTTGCATATCTGAGGTTATTGATATTTCTCCCAGTAATCTTGATTCCAGCTTGTGCTTCATCCAGTCTAGCATTTCTCATGATGTACTCTGCATATAAGTTAAATAAGCAGGGTGGCAATATACAGCCTTGACGTACTCCTTTCCCTATTTGGAGAACATTACTCTGTTACAATTGATAAGGGTCATGTTTACATACCACAGTCTTGATGTCTTTAATTTATCAGTTAGATGAACCCAGTCTGGGATTCTAGTTCTCAGTAGATAGGAAATCGCTTCATGGCTAATATTAGGCTATATCCAAGCTGAAAAAATATATTACTTGCACTGAAAAGTTCATCAGAACACCGTCTTTCAACATATCTCAATATATAGATCATGATTCACTTGCTTACTTTGTGCCAAGTAGAATTTATGAAAAAATAATCTTGAGTTTCAAGCACTGAACTCAATGTTTAGAATCATACATGTGTCCCCCGAAACACGAAAACACATGCTTACATCTTCATATCAGAGATGGAATTTTTAAATCAATTCGTCAGCTTCTTCAGTCAATTTTTTGTTAGTACTAAAATATGAAAGCCTTATAACTCCATATTAGCAGAGAAATTAACAGAGACCAATATTTCTTGGGGTTCTACTATTTCACATGCCTTAAATGTATTAATTTATTTAATCTTCATATCAGTGCTATTGAGTTCCTATTACTCTAATTTCATCAAAAGATGGAGAAATTGAGACTTAGCCATTTTAAGTGAATTGACCAAGAAAAGCTATTAGGAAATAGCTAAGTTATGAATCTATTATAAGTCTAACTCCAAAGCCAACTTTATCTTTCCAAAATATTATGGGTCTATTTTCTTCAAAAAGTTAGAAAATAAAATTCAGAAATCTTTCTTAAATAGTCCATTTGTGGAGAAAAAATATTACATAAGATAAAATCAAAATCACTTTTGCTTTTAAAAAATAGTTCTTAAAGTATAAAAGAACATTTACAGGTCTGAATTATATGATAATGAACACACATTTTAAGAATTGAAATTTAGAACCATTTAAAATAGAAAATGAATTCTTAGCCAAAATATGTGCTCCTGGAAAATAAAAAAAGGAACATAACCAAAAGGCATTGAAACTAAATCACTTCCTGAGCCATAATGAGCTTAGGTTTTTAATCAGACTAATGAGAAAAGATCTGTAATTCGGCACGGCTCATGAGTCATACCATAAAGTTTCTCCCTACAGTTTCATGGCAGCCCTTGATGTATCATTCATTAGGTACTGGAAAAGTAACATTTTCAAGAACACAATGAACTGCAGACAGACAGGAAAAACAATGAGGGAGCAAACCCTCCTTCTCCCTTCTAAACTGCCCTTTATTTTTTCAGTCAGTGTGCCCTCATTCCCTCATCTCCAAACTGATCACTACCTCTAATCTATATTAATCTGGTGAATCAATGGTGGGCTTGGACATTGTGTTCCTTATGATCTATATAATAGAAGTGTGGGGTGGTAGGAAAACTCCTGCTGTGTGAGGTGGGATGAACACACAATCAACCCTTAATCAGGCACTCTGCTCCCGGACTCTAGGATAACAAGAACACAGATTCTTTTTTTTTTTTTCCCTTGGCCACACCATGCAGCACATGGGATCTTAGTTCCCAGATCAAGGAGGGAACCCACGCTTCTTGCATTGAATGCACAGAGTCTTATCCACTGGACTGCCAGGGAAGTCCCAAGAACACAAATTCTTGAAATTCATTGATATGTGCTGCATGGTCTCAAATATTCTAAGTATGCATTATCTATAAGTGAGAAAACATGGGTGTTGGTAGGTTAGATATGAAAACATTGTACATGAGTAACTGCCTTATAATTTAAAGACTAAGAAGATGCAACTTGGCCCAGAAGTCAAAAAGGGTCTAGAAAATCTAGAAGACCATCTAGAGAGAGAACAAGTAGATTCAAAGATATTAATAGTTTGGAAATGACAGATAGGTCCAACAGGGATATAAGAGGAAAAGGACTGAGTCAAGAACCAGAAGATATGAAGTATGATATGGATCTGGCACGTTGAGTGACTCGGAGCAAGTCTAAATTGCTCCAAATCCCAATTTCCCCACCTGTAAATTGGGGATAATGAGAATTCTGTTTTACAGGTTTGTTTAGATAATACAATGGAATAATGCATCTGAAAGTTAATTTTATTTTTAAGTTTTATAACTATAGCTTTTATTTTGTAAGTAAGTTATACTGAATAATAATCCTATAAGATAAATACCCAATCATCATTATTTAACCGACTCACATCTTCTACCAAGTTTCAGGTGTTCTTTAAGTCCAAGACAGGAGGGGACATTTCATCTATAGCTGTTTGATTCCTGGAGCGGTCCTGATCCCTCATTTATCAAAAGAATGCACTTCCCTAATTTCTAGGCAGATTTTCTTATAGGCAGGCTTGGACAAAAACCAGCTGATCAATACCTGCATTTCGCATATGACCCTGATCACAAGTTTTCTCTCTTATTTATTATTCCCTATACCCTTGCCTTCCTCTCTTCCTTCCTCCATCCCTTTCTCCCTCTGTTCCTTTCTTCCTTCCTTCTTCTCAAGCAATACTTTATCTCCTTGCAGTGTTGACTGATATTTCTACGTTCTGTCAGACTCTGCCTCCTTTCCTTGGAAACTTCTGCCAGGCTATAGCCTTAGATGCAATTATAGCTATGAACATTAGGGAGCAGCAGAATGCAAAAGAGTACCATTGCTTCCTGGAAAAAGCTCAGTAGCTGAGTCCAGGTAAGACAGGAGTCTCGTCCACCCTGCCTCCAAAGTCAGGAGTCGACTCCAAAACCATCTGACATCCCAGAAGACAGTGTGGAACAGCAGCAGTCATTGAAGTCAGAAAAACTTGGGTTTTGAATCACTTTCCAATTGTGTGATCTTAGGAGTTACTTAATCTCTCTGGGCCTGAATTCTACTACTTATTAAATAAGGATCAAGATGTCTTCCAAATAAAACCATAATTTTTTTTTTTCGATTGAAAAACAACAAAAATGGTGCCTGAGTCATGGAAGTTAATCAATATATATTATTTTCCTTCCATAACTTTTTCTTATCACCCTTGTGTGAACTATTCCAATCTTCACTTCAAGCCAACTAGTCATCAGCCAGATGATGACCTCACTCCCTTCTCCTGCCTCTACAGACTGTGAGATAACTCTACAGATACCTTGACTTTACCGTGCCCTACAATGAGAAAAATGAGAAAAACAAATCAGCTTTATAATAACTCTGGATCAGATATACAAAGAATAGCAAAAAGCCCGGTGTGATAAGAGGCTCTAATAGGCCCTCAGGGATCCCTGCCTCTTGTTACTCAGCGTTTTGTGTAATGCCTTCCCCTTGAGTAACTTGCTTCTAACCAACAGAATACAGCAATATGGAGGAAGTGTCACTATGGACTTAAATTACAAGAGATCATGACCTTTGTCTTGCTAGCAGATTCTTATTAGCCTTAATGAGACAAGAGGCATGTCAGAGAGGGCTGGATGGCCAGAAACTGAGGTAAAGTTTCTGGATGGCCAGAAACTCTTTGCTGACAATCTGTAAGGAACTGAGACTCAATCCAACAGCCTTTTGGTACTAAATCCTCCCAACAGCCAGGTCAGTGAGCTTAGAAGTAGATTTTTCCTTCTTTGGACCTTTAAATAACACCCCAACACTGGCTGACACCTGGAAGGCAGTCTTTTGAGAGGTCTCAAAGCAGAGTACCCAGTTAGGCTGTGCTCAAATATTCTTACCTCCTAGAAACTGTAGACAATAAATGTGTGTTGTTTTAAGCTGCTTGAGGGTAACTTTTGCACATCAATAGATAACTAATACAAAGAATGAAATGTGTGACTAGAACAGAGACTTTGTAGGAGTCATATTGTGTTGGGCCTGCTAAATCATAGCAAAGAAGTTGATTTTTATTCTAAATTGATTTTTATTCAGTGGGAAACCACTAGGGATTTTTCAGCATGGAAAAGACATGTCCTGAATTATATTTTAGAAATATTACACTGGCTGCTATGAGATGGACTTTATGGGGCTGCTTTAATGGTATTTTACATGTCTTCTAACCAAAATTAAAATGATTTATTCTTTCCTCAGAGGAAGCAGAAGTACTCATTCTCGACCATTTCTTTAGTAACACTCGATATAGGACACCTTCATTCCCCTTGGAATCATCAGCTTCAGTATAAGAAATTCCAGCTTCAGAAGTTTTCTTCTTTAATTATTTTTAATTTCTTTTTTGAAGTAAGTCTAGATTCACATGCAGTTTTAAGAAATATTACAAAGAGATCCTATACACTCTTCATCCAATTGCCTTCAATAGTAACATCATGGGTAACTATAACGCAATATCAAAACCAGGAAATGGCTACTGCCTGCTAAACGTACTCAGATTTTACTAAATCTGCATGTATTCATTTGAAAGTGTGTTGTGTGTGTGGGTGTGTGTGTTTAGTTCTTTGGAACTTTATCACGTGTGAACTTTATCATCATCACCACAGTCAAGATAAAGAAGAGTTTCATCACAGCAAGGATCCAGAGTGTTACCCTTTTACAGCCATACCCCTTACTTTCTCTTTGCCTCACCTGTCCTCCCTGGAACCAATAATCTATTCTCCTCTACAATTTCAGCATTTCATGACTATTATACATTATAAATAGAATCTTATAGTATATAATCATTTGCAATTAGATTTTTTTCACTCACTCATTTTATATTCCTACCAGCAATGTATGACCCAGTTTTCCTGTATCTTCATCAGCATTTGGTATTATCACTATCCTTTAATTTTTACCATTTTTCATAGGTTTATAGTGATATCTCACTGTAGCTTATTTTACAATTTTCTACTAGCTCATGATGTTGTAATCCCAGGTGGTGGCACAGTGGTAAAGAATCTGCCCGCCAATGCAGTAGACACCAGAAACACTGGTTTGATCCCTAAGTCAGGAAGATTCCCTAGAGGAGGAAATGGCAATCCACTGCAGTATTCTTGCTTGGAAAATTTTATGGACAGAGAGTCTGGCAGGCTATGGTCCATGGGGTCGCAAAGAGTCAGACACCATGGACCACAAACACACATGATGTTAAACATCTGTTCACGTGGCTATTTGATCTGTATATCATCTTCACTAAAAAGTCTTAATGGATTTTACCCTTTATCTAATTGGATTGTTTTCTTTTTACTATTGAGTTTTGAGTGTTATTTACTGAGATTTACTGAGCATGGCCCAGCCCATTAGAGCAAGACCCAGATTCCCCCACAGCCAGGCTCTCCCATGAGGAAGCTTCCACAAGCCTCTTATGCTTATCTATCAGAGGGCAGACAGAATGAAAACCACAATTACAAAAAAAAATAACCAAACTGATGGCTTGTATCACAATCTTGTTTAACTCAATGAAACTATGAGCCATGCCATGTAGGGCCACCCAAGAGGGACAGATCATGGTGGAAAGTTCTGACAAACATGGTCCACTGGAGAAGGGAATGGCAAACCACTTCAGTATTCTTGCCTTGAGAACCCCATGAACAGTATGAAAAGGCAAAAAGACAGAACACTGAAAGATGAACTCCTCATACTGGTAGGTGCCCAATATGCTACCGGAGAAGAGTGGAAAAATAGCTCCAGAAAGAATAAATAGGCTGAACCGAAGTGAAAACAACACCCAGTGGTGGATGTGAGTGGTAATGAAAGTAAAGTCTGATGCTGTAAAGAACAACACTGCATAGAAACCTGAAATATTAGGTCCGTGAATCAAGCTAAATCGGAAGTGGTCAAACAGGAGACAGCAAGAGTGAGCATCAACATTTTAGGAATCAGTGACCTAAAATGGACCAAATGGGCGAATTTAATTCAGATGACCATTACATCTACTACCATGGGCAAAAATCTCTTAGAAGAAATGGAGGAGCCCTCATTGTCAACAAAATAATCTGCAATGCAGTATTTGGGTGCCATCTCAAAAACAACAGAACAACCTCTGTTCATTTCCAAGACAAACCATTCAATATCACAGTAATTCAAGTCTATGCCCCAACCACTAATGCCAAAGAAGCTGAAGCTGAACAGTTCTATGAAGACCTACAAGACATTCTAGAACCAACACCAAAAAAAAAAAAAAAAAAAAAAAAAAAGGATGTCCTTTTCATCATAGGGGACTGGAATGCAAAAGTAGAAAGTTAAGGCAAGTTTGGCCTTGAGAACAAAATGAAGAAGGGCAAAGGCTAACAGAGGCTTGCCAAGAGAACATATTGGTCACAGCAAACACCCTCTTCCAACAACACAAGGGACAACTCTACACATGGAAATCACCAAATGGTCAATACCGAAATCAGATTGACTATATTCGAAATCAGATTGACTATATTCTTTGCAGTCAAATATGGAGAAGCTCTATACAATCAGTAAGCTCTATACAGACCAGAAGCTGACTGTGACTCAGATCATGAACTTCTTATTGGAAAATTAGGGTTAAATCGAAGAAAGTATGGAAAAACCACTAGACCATTCAGGTATGACTTAAATCAAATTCCTTACGATTATACAGTGGAAGTGATAAATAGATTCAAGGGATTAGATCTGACAGATAGAGTGCCTGAAGAACTATGGACAGAGATTTGTAACACTGTACAGGAAACAGTGATCAAAACCATCCCCAAGAAGAAGAAATGCAAAAAGGCAAAATGGCTGTCTGAGGAGGCCTTACAAATAGCTGAGAAAAGAAAAAGAATAAAAGGATACATATATCCAACTGAATGCAGAGTTCCAAAAAATACCAAGGAGAGATAAGAAAGCCTCTGTAAGTGATAAACGCAAAGAAATAGAGGAAAACAATAGAATGGGAAAGACTAGAGATCTCTTTAAGAAAATTAGAGATACCAAAGGAACATTTCATGCAAAGATGGGCAAAATGAAGGACAGAAACTGTATGGACCTAAAAGAAGCAGAAGATATGAAGAAGAGGTGGCAAGACTCTACAGAAGTACTATACAAAAAAGATCTCCATGACCCAGATAACCACAATGGTGTGATCACTTACCTAGAACCAGACATCCTGGAGTGGGCCTTAGGGAGCATCACTATGAACAAAGCTAGAGGAACTGATGGAATTCCAGTTGAGCTATTTCAAATCCTAAAATATGATGTTGTGAAAGTGCTATACTCAATATGCCAACAAATTTGGACAACTCAGCAGCGGCCACAGAACTAGAACAGGTCAGTTTTCATTCCAATTCCAAAGAAAGGTAATGCCAAAGAATGTTCAAACTACTGCAAAATTGCACTCATCTCACACGCTAGTAAAGTAATGCTCAACATTCTCCAAGCTAGGCTTTAAAAGTACATGAACTGAGAACTTCCAGATATTCAAGCTGGATTTAGGAAAGGCAGAGGAACCAGAGATCAAATTGTCAACATCCTTTGGATCACAGAAAAAGCAAGAGAATTCCAGAAAATATCTACTTCTGCTTCATAGACTACTCTGAAGCCTTTGACTGTGGGGATCACAAAAAACTGTGGAAAATTCTTAAAGAGATGGGAGTACCAGACCACCTTATGTGCCTCCTGAGAAACCTGTATGCAGGTCAAGAAGCAACAGTTAGAATGGGACATGGAACAATGGACTGGTTCCAAATTGGGAAAGGAGTATGTTAAGGCTGTATATTATCCCCTTGCTCCCCTGGTGGCTCAGATGGTAAAGTGTCTGCCTGCAATGTGGGAGATCTGGGTTCAATCCCTGGGTTGGGAAGATACTCTGGAGAAGGAAATGGCAACCCACTCCAGTACTCTTGCCTGGAAAATCCCGTGACAGAGGAGCCTGGTAGTCTACAATCCATGGGGTTGCAAAGAGTGGAATATGACTGAGTGACTAAACTTTCAAACTTTCACTTGTTTAACTTATATGCACAGTACATCTTGCAAAGTGCTGGCTTGGAAGAAACACAAGCTGGAATCAAGAGAGCAGGGAGAAATATCAATAACCTCAGATATGCAGATGACACCACCCTTATGGTAGAAAGGAAAGAGGAACTAAAGGGCCTTTTGATGAAAGTGAAAGAGGAGAGAGACAAAAGTGGCTTAAAAGTCAACATTCAAAAAACTAAGATCATGGCATCTGGTCCCATCACTTCATGCAAATAGATGGGGAGACAATGGATACAGTGACAGACTTTATTTTCTTGGACTCCAAAATCACCACAGAAAGTGACTGCAGCCATGAAATTAAAAGACACTTGCTCCTTGGAAGAAAAGCCATGACCAACCTAGACAGCATATTTAAAAACAGAGGCATTACTTCGCCAACAAAGGTCCATCTAGTCAAAATTATGGTTTTTCCGGTAGTCATGTATGGATATGAGAGTTGGACCATAAAGAAAGCTGAGCCCTGAAGAACTGATACTTTTGAACTGTGGTGTTGGAGAAGACTCTTAAGAGTCCCTTGGACTGCAAGGAGATCCAACCAGTCCATCCTAAAGGAAATCAATACTGAATATTCATTGGAAGGACTGACGCTGAAGCTGAAGCTCAATACTTTGACCACCTGATGTGAAAAAAACTGACTTATTAGAAAAGACCCTGATTCTGGGAAAGACTGAAGGCAAGAGGAAAAGGGGATGGCAGAGGATGACATGGTTGGATGACATCATTGTTGTGATGGACATGAGTTTGAGCAAGCTTTGGGAGTTGGTGATGGACAAGGAAACCTGGCATGCTACACTCTAAAGGGTTGCAAAGAGTTGGACATGACTGAGTGACTGAACTGAACTGAACTTTTAGTGTTATTTATATTTTCTTAGGCACACTTGCTTTCAGATATGTGGTTTACAAACATTTTATACTTCCAAATATTTTATACTACAAATGTAGCTTCCATTCTCTTAACAAGTTCTTAGACTAAACAGTTTAAATTTTGGTAAGATCTAATTGAACCATTTTTTCTATTTATTGATCATATTTTTCTGTCAAGTCTAGGAACTCTGTATATCTTAAGATCCCAAAGATTCCTGTTTTTTTCCTAAAAGTTTTTAAAAAGAATTTTCTGCACTATTGTAATTTTACATTTAGTATATAATTCCATGATCTCTGGGAGTTAAATTTTACATGTAATGTAAATGTTCAATTTTTGCTTGTGGACATCCAATTGTTTCAGCCAGATTTAGTATCATGTGTTGAAAAAAATCTATTCTTCCTCAACTGAATTGCTTTAGCACCTTTGTAAAACAAAATGAAAAGGTGGTGAATATCTACATGTAAGATTAAAGGAAAAAAAAAATAAAGAAACCAGACTCCTATCTCTGTAGGAGATATTTTAAATATGTAAAAAATTAATTCAAAATACATCATAAACCTAAATATGAGTTAAAACTATAAAATCTAAGAAGAAATCATAGGAATAAGTCTTTCTAATCTTTGATTAGCATTTATACACTATACTAAAAGCATAAGTGACAAAAGAAAAGGTAGATAAGTTGAGTTTCACCAGCATTAAAATTTCTACTTCAAAGGATACCATCAAAAAGTGAAAAAACAACCCACGGAATGGAAAGTGTGCTTGAAAAGCATATATCTGACAAGGGATTTGTATGTAGACTATATAAATAACACTAACAACTATATATAATATTGTACCTCAACTAGATGTTAGTTAATCAGTCTTGTCCGATTCTTTGCAATGCCACGGACTGTAGCCCACCAGGCTCCTCTGTCCATGGAATTCTCTGGGCAAGAATACTGAAGTGGGTTCCCATTTCCTTTTCCAGGAGATCTCTCAACCCAAAGATCAAACCCTGTTGTATATCAACTCTACCTCAATAAAAATAAAATTTAAAGATAATATGAGAAAGAACTTTACTAATTCAACAAGAAGATAAATAACCCAGTTTTTAAAATGAGCAAAGGATTAGAAAACAAATGTCCTTAATGACGATATACACATGACAAATAAGTACACCAAAAAAATTGCTCCAATTCATGAGTCATTGGAACAATGCAAATCAAAATTACAGTGAGATATTACTTCACATATACTAAAATGGCTAAAATTTTTAAAAGACAAATAATAACAAATGCTAATAAGCATGTGGAGAAATTGAAACCTTTATTCATTGTTGATAGGATTATAAAATAATGCAGCGTCTTTGGGAAACAGTTTGGCAGTTTCTCACAATATTAAACATACAGTTACCATATAACCTGACAATTATACTCATAGTTAGTTACCCAAGAGAAGTGAAACACATATATTCACATAAAAACTTGCACACAAAATATTCAGAATGGCATTGTCCACATAGCTGTAAAAAATTAAATAAATAAATAAAGCTAGAGCAAGAGTACTAGAATACCAAGAAACAGAAGCAGTCCCAAATAATGAATGGATAAATAAAATATGGTATATATGGTATATTATTTGGCAATAAAATGGAGTAAAATTTTTATATATGTTATAAGATGGATAAACCTTGAAAACATTATGCTAATTGAAAAAAGCTAATCACAGAATACCAGACTGATTTCTTTTATATGAAATGTTCAGAATAAGCACATTTATAGAGACAGAAAATAGTTGAGGGTTTTCAGGGATTGAAGAAAAGAGGAAATAAAGAGTTATTGCCGGTGGATATTGAGTTTCTTTTGGGGGTGATGAAATTGTTCTAAAGTAGATAGTGATGGTGGTTATACAATTATGTGAATATTCTAAAAACAGCTTTTTTCCATTTAAAAGGGTGAATTTTATGGTATACAAATTATATCTCAATAAATCTACTGCTACTGCTAAGTCACTTCAGTCATGTCCAACTCTGCGCCCCATAGACGGCAGCCCACCAGGCTCCCCCGTCCCAGGGATTCTCCAGGCAAGAACACTGGAGTGGGTTGCCATTGCCTTCTCCAATGCATGAAAGTGAAAAATGAAAGTGAAGTCGCTCAGTCGTGTCCGACTCTTAGCGACCCCATGGACTGCAGCCCACCAGGCTCCTCCATCCACGGGATTTTCCAGGCAAGAGTACTGGAGTGGGGTGCCATTGCCTTCTCCACAATAAATCTACTATTTAAGAAAAAAGCAAAACCAACCAAACAAAAAGAATTAGTTGAGCATATTTGCATGTATCTCTTTCTAGCCCTGTCCCCTGTCCCCTGTCCCCTTGGTTTGTGTATCTGTTCTGCCAATACCATTTTGTGTTGACCACTACAGCTATAATCTAGAAAGATTCCTCCTACTTTATTTTTCTATTTCAAAATTGTTTTAGCTATTCTAGGTCCCATGGTTTTCCATAGAAATTTTAGAACAATCTTGTCTACATCTACTTAAAACCTGCCTGTGATTTTGACAGGAATTACCTTAAACCCGTAAATGTAACAACAGCTATATTATACTATGCTTTCCAATGAATTTGGTCCTGAACCCCCTTTTTAGCAGAATAACTAACATTATGCAGTACCTGTTTTATGAAATCCTCATTTAAGTAAATTTGCCCATGACAAAAATCATGAGTATAAATGGAATCTAAAGATGTCTGGTATCTTTAATGTCTGAGGACTGTCACAAATACAAATTTTATTACAGCTAACAGATGAGTTGATTTATTTAAAATTATAATTGTTGACTGTATACATTCTACAATGTTTTAAAAATACCCAACCTTTTAAGAAATTTACCAGACTATAATTTATGAACTGACAAGATCAGGCAGAGGTGCTAGGTATTATTGTCTGCTAGCTAGAGGACTATGATAGAAATTATGATTTATACGAGGAAGTCAGCATTCTTAAGTTTGATCAGCAAAGTGTGATTTGGAGAATATATATCTCTAAATTTCATAACTAATGAACATCAGCTCAGAGCAATGAAATGAGAAAGCGGGCAGAGGAATAATCGAAAGTTCATTGAACCAGGAATCAAGAGACAGTGTATTTATTTGTCCTATTCCTGTTACTAACTAGCTGTGCAAATTTAAGTCAGCTTCTTAATTTCTAGAAGCAGCAGCATCTTCTTATATACAATGAAAGAGTCAGTATTAGTAGTCATTATGACCATGATTTAGGAATTAGAAGATTTAGGGGTGAATCAAGACTGCTACTTCCTTACTTTATGACGTGGCAAGTTGCTTGATTTCCTTAAGCTAGTGTTCTCAATAAGGTTCTTGTATGGATTAAGTAAGATACTGCATAGAAAGTACTTAATGTACACAAAGACTGGTAGCTATAACCATTTGGACACTGAATTCATTAGTGATCAGAATACATGGTCTGGAATCAGACTGCCTTGGTTTTACGCCCATATTCATCATTTATCAGACACTGAACTTGGAAAAATTAAGTACTCTGAGCCCCAGTTATTTAATCTGTAAAATGGAGATTATTAATGAAGTTTCTGTCTCTTCAAGTTGTTGCAAAGATTAAAATAATGCATGAAGGTAGAGATTTAGCTTGGAAACACACTCAAGTGTAATACTAAAGAAATGTCAGATGTAATCATTATTAACTATAAGTAAAACTAGGAAGTTCCCATAGACCAGCAGAATTAGACCTTCTACCTTGTTAATGGGAGGTCACAGCTATAAATCTTCATACACTTTGGTCAGATCATAGGTGAAGAAACAGACTCAGAAAGACAGAGATGCCCAAATTAAGGGTCAACAGTTTTCAGCAGTCTATTACATGCACAATGCAGCAATGGACACTTACATAGACCTATAATGGACAGGCGTTTTTTGTAAAAGAACTGGAATTGTCACCCAAGTTGCCCCTTGACCTTAATCTTTCCACTTGACTACATTTCTGATCATTTATACACCAGTTTTTAATGTCTCACATTCAGAATTTTCGTATCGATTGAAAAGCATGGATAGACATGGCACTTCCAAAATTCACCATGGTCTGCACTTCTGCTGGGAGCAGTGGTCTTATGATTAGTTCCAGCAATGTTCACAGATAATAACACAGCATGTGCCACATGGAATCCCTAAGGCAGAGAATACTGTCCTTTTCAGGAAATGGGATTTTTCTCCAAATGCAGAAATAATACTTTTGCATTATGTATGCATGCATGCTAAGTCACTTCAGCCGTGTCTGACTCTTTGGAACCCTATGGACCATAGTCCACCAGGCTCCTCTGTCCATGGGATTCTCCAGGCAAGAATACTGGATTGGGTTGCTATGCCCTCCTGCAGGGGATCTTCCCAACCCAGGGATTGAACCTGCATCTCTTATATCTTCTGCACTGGCAAACAGATTCTTTAGCACTAGCGCCACCTGGGAAGTCCTTTGTATCATGACATTGAATCATTTCTTGCAATATGAACCTAGAGAAAAAGTCTCATGGAGATGCATTATATATCTCTTCTTCAGATTGCCTCATTATTGGTATTATCTTTTTTATTTATTTTTAATTGGATGTTCTGTTGGTTTCTACCCTACAATGTGAATCAGCCATAAGCATATATATACTTACATATATGTACACTTGAACCTACATCTCCTCCTACCCCCTCCCACCCTTCTAGCTGTTACAGAGAACCAGGTTGAGTTCCCTGTGCTATACAACAATTTCCCGGTAGCTACCCATTTTACATATGGTAATATACATGTTTCAATGCTACTCTATCAGTTGATCCCACCCTCTTCTTCCCTCACCTGTTAATATTGTTACTTAATGTAATTGATAGTATCATTATTTAATTGATCTAGGGACCAATCCTTGTTAGAAAAATACACACCTCCAAATATACTTCCTTTGTTGTACCGTCTATTGAGAGTTTCCAGATAAAACACAGGATCACACAAAAATCTGAATTTCCAGTGAATAGCAGTTTTGAAACTATAAGATGTAATATATATTACAAAGAATATACTTATATTAAAAATATTTTTATCTGAAACTGAACTTTAATTCCTGTATTTTTATTCAGTAAATCTGGTAATCCTAGGATCCAGAAAACTAAATTTGTCAAAATATATGTTTCTTTCCCTATCTCTAAGCTCTGAAAGGGTGGAGAATGACTGTCTTATGCATCACTTGTTTCCTAGTGTCCATGATAGAACCTGACATATTATAGACACTTGATATGTACCTATGGATTAAACTTAGATTGATGGAAGTTCGTTCCCTAATCAAAGACACATATGTCATTTGGCTCTGAATGCTTCAGAAAGGAAAACATTTTAAAATTAGAAATTTAGATACACTCAAATGATCATAAGGCTTTAGGATGAATCCCAGGAAAAGGAAAGGAAGAAACGAATGCTTCTCTTATCAGTCAGATTAGAGAAAAAAATCTCCTCTGGTCATCAGTGGGGTAATGTATATGAAAGCCACTGGGCCTGTAACATTCTTGTTAGTTTATAAAATAATGACACTAACTTTTGAAACACATTTTCATCATCCATTCAAGTATCACTGACTCACCAGCACTTCTTTTTTCTTCACTTGCATGTTAGCAAAATCCAAGTTTGTTTTCTAAAAAAGCTCTGACTTCTATTATCTTTACAGATATAAGATGAGAAAATAATTGTTTTCAATATTTTTATTAATATTATTTATAAAATGAAAAGAAACTCCTATGATTGATTAAGGAAGGTGGTTATGGCTGGGGGTTTGTGGGGTATTTTGTTTTGATTTTTGCCTTTCCTTTTAACTTTAAGCTGAAATATTCTCAGATATTTGTGGGCAAAACATCCTCTTAAAATGGGTCCTTGTTCCTGCCTTCTGGGGAGGTGGTCCTGAGCAGGTGAACTGAGAGAGTGCACCCATCTCTTCCCCCTCAAATCTTGCCTCTTGAGTTGTTATGCTACTTTCCTCCTTACTTTGTTACATTTCTATAGTTAAGTTGGTTTTACTTGAATGATTCATGTTTGGGGGAAAAAAAATCAAAATACCCTTAAAATTTCTTTCAACTCCTCCTGCAAATAAAAAAATTAAATAAATAAAGTGGCAGATGTTAAAAAAAAAAAAAAAATCCATGGTGCTGATCCATGAGTGGCTGTCTCAATTCAAGTGAAAATTTTCAGTGTTGTTTTCCAGGATGCTTTTGAAAGTATGTTTAAAGTAGGTCTCTGGCTGACTATGGTGTTGGCCTTAATCCGAAAAAAAGAAAAAAGAAATGGGTTGGATCCCTGGGTCAGGAAGATCTGCTAGAGAAGGGAATGGCAACCCATTCCAGTATTCTTACCTGGAAAAATCCCAGAGGGACCCAGTGGGCTACAGTCCACGGGACCACAAAGAGTTGGACATGACTGAGTGAGCACATAGAACAATCAAAAAAAAAAAGGAAGAAGAAGCAAATTTCTACCTTAAAATATTCTTATTTTAAATGGGTGAAGACAAAACTTGGAGTGGATGATTAGAAGAGATGGATCTTCGGTTGTAGGAGCACAGAAGGTGTATGAATGATACCAGACTAAACACACCTTATCTGTCTAAGAGAGGGGACTGAGTCCTAGGCAAGAGGACATAGAAAAGGATATGAGAAGTGATTTACAAAGGATATGAGCAGTATGAGACGCATACATTTGCTTTCCTTTGGATAATCATGACAAAGTGTGTAATAAAAAAGGGTTAAGTTATTTTTGTCAGATAAGAACAGGTAAGATTCTATCCCCTTTACTTCTGAAAGGAATATCCTGATGTTCCTTAAGGAAACTACACCTCCTCCATTGCATATTACTTAGCATAGCTGTCATTCAAGGTGTCCTGTTCTCCACGGCCAAAATGTGGGCACTTTAAGCAGATAAGCCAATCAGATTCTCTCCACCTGAAATCTGGATCTTGATTTGTGTAACACAAAGACTGAAGTGTATTTATAAATACTGTAAGTTGACTCATTTCCCATTAGTGCTCTGTAGAGACTCTACCCAGATCCAAGTAATGCCCCAGTTCCTGGGTTTTCCATGTCCTTCTAACACATTCCTCTTTGCCTGACTTAGCAAGACTAGTTTTCTGTGCTTGGATCTGTGAGTCCTAAATAAGACAAAGTTATTAGTCTAGTGGGGATAGACAATGAGAATTGAGTGGATGGGAATTATCTCTAGCACAGCTAAATAGTATTAGCACTGTGTAGTATTAGTACACTTGAAATTTCATGGGAGCTTTTAGTAAGAAGTAACACTAGTGCCAGGAAACAGCTCCAGTAGCAGAAACATTTGGGAAGCCACTGTTTCCTATTTTCAATTTCAAATGTTTGGGAAAGAGCTAGAACAAGAAAGGAAGAGATGTGGATGTCATACAGTAGCTCATAAAATATGTTATCTGTTTATAGAACTTTCTAGGGGGACAGTTTGAGTGGAGAAAGAGATGGATGCTCAATGTAAGGGTCTAAACGTTATTAAGCTATAATATTTAAGTTCCAAACCACCCTCCTTTATAGGATTCTTGGTGAAGCATACATGTCCAGGCTGTTCCCTACTAGGTTCTGCTTATAAATGGCGTTAGAGGGAGATGATAAAGATAAAGGGACTTGTTCCTTTCTCTTTTGATTTCTAGTTCTTTCTGCACTTCTATTTAAGTATTCCTTCATACTAGCAGCACTTATTACTCCAAGTGTTACCAATCAGGCTTCTTGGTCTCCATAATCAATAGAAATTGATAAGTGGCCAGTAAGAAATTCAGACAAGGGTTTACTGGGGCCCCTGCTGCAGCAGGGGGGAGTGACAACAAGAACCAGGTTCCCTTGCTCGCTTGCTCCCTGAGAGGGGAAGAGCTGCTTCCTTACATGGGGTGAGGGTAGGGATATGTCCAGGGATTGGGCTGGAGGGGTGGCTTAGGCAGTTTGTCACCCCTTTAGTGGTGTTTGTGTGCAGGGGGCATGCACAATATCCTGCTTTTGCTCCCAGCTTTTCAGAAGTGGCAGTTGGGTTTTTGGTCTTTGTTGTATCTTGTGCATAATTTACCCCAGCTGCACATGTAGGCAGTTATTTTTATACCTTATAGTTTCTTTGTATTTTGTTGCTTGAGAAGATGCTTGAACAGGTGCAAGCACTGCAGTAAAGGATCCTATGTCCCAGGTCCCAGCCTGTCTCATGAGTTTCCACTTTTCCTTTGCATTTCCATAAAAAGTTTCAGTCAATTGATGCTTTCAAATTGTGGTGCTGGAAAATGCTCTTGAGAGTCCCTTGGACTACAAGGAGATCAAACCAGTCAACCATCAAGGAAATCAACACTGAATATTTATTGGAAGTACTGATGTTGAGGCTGAAGCTCCAATACTTTGGCCACCTGATGGTGCAGAGTCGACTCATTGGAAAAAAACCCTGATGCTGGAAAAGATTGAGAGTAGGAGACAACAATTGAGAAGGCAACAATTGAAAGACAATAATTGAGTCCCAACTGAGAAGGGGGAAACAGCAGATGAGATGGTTAGATGGCATCACTGACTCAATGGACATGAGTTTGAGCAAACTCCAGGAAATGGTAAAGGACAGGAAAGCCTGGTGTGCTGCAGTCTATGAGGTCACAAGAGTCAGACATGACTGAGCGACTGAACAACAACAAAAAATAATAATTATGTGTGGATGGTAGGCATTCTTCCAAGGAGTGAGTATCTTTTAATTTCATGACTGCAGTCACCATCCGCAGTGGTTTTGGAGCCGAAAAAGTCTCTCACTGTTTCCATTGCTTCCCCATCTACTTGCCATGGAGTGATAGGACAGGATGTCATGATCTTAGGCTTTTGAATGTTGAATTTTAAGCCAGGTTTTCCCCTCTGCTCTTTCACCTTCATCAAGAGGCTCTTTAATTCCTCTTGGCTTGCTGCCATTAGGGTGGAATCATCTGCGTATCTGAAGTTATTGGTATTTCTCCTGACAGTCTTGATTCCAGCTTGAGCTTCATCCAGACTGGCATTTCGCATGACGTACTCTGCGTATAAGTTAAACAAGCATGATGACAATATACAGCCTTGATGTACACCTTTCCTGATTTGGAACCAGTCTGTTGTTCCATGTTCAGTTCTAACTGTTTCTTCTTGACCTGCATAAAGATTTCTCAGGAGGTAGGTAAGTGGTCTGGTATTCCCATCTCTAAGAATTTTCCAGAGTTTGTTGTGATCCACACAAAGGCTCTTATGTAGTCAGTGAAGAACAGGTAGATGTTTTTCCTGAATTCCCTTCTTTTTCTATGATCCAATGGATATTGGTAATTTGTCCGTGGTTCTTCTGTCTTTTCTAAATCCAGATTGTACATCTGGAAGCTCTTGGTTCATGTACTGCTGAAGCCTGGCTTGAATGATTTTGAGTTTAACCTTGTTATAAATATTAAATTTATACTTATATAAATGGCAACCCACTCCAGTATTCGTGCCGGGAGAATCCCATGGGCAGAGCAGCCTGACAGACTACTGTCCATGGGGTCGCAAAGAGTTGGACACTACTGAGTGACTTCACTTCACTTCATAGTTAAATTTAAATTCATATAAATGTAATTATAGTTGATCTGTAATATTGTATTAGTTTCAAGCATACAGTTTCAGATTCTTTCCCATCATGGGTTATTCTAAGATATTGAATATAGTTCTTTGTGCTGTACAGTAAATCCTTGTTCTTATACGCAGTGGTGTGTAGAATTCTATATCCAGGAAAAATTAGCCCTCAAAAGTGCCAAAGAAATAAACATTTTCCTCAGGCAAACAAAAATAACATATTCTGCAAGAAATGTTAAGGGAGTTCTTTTGGAAGGAGGAATATATATAGGGGCACAACTTAGATCTACATAAGGAAAGGAAGATCATTAAATAAGGAATAATATAATGTAAAACTAAATATTTTATTTTTCTTAATTGATACAAATAATAAGTGCTTAAAGTAATAATAGTAATGATATGTTGAGTGATTATAGCATAGGGATAAGTAAAATTAATAACTGTGATGCTATAAGGGAGGATTTGGAAATACTATAATATGATATTGCAAGGTATATATACTATAGAAGAGGACAGATTAACTAGTGTCATTGAAGGCAGATATAATCTGGTAAAAATGTATATTCAAAATTCTAAAGCAAGATTCAAAACATTTAAAAAGAAGTACAATTAATATGCTAAGAGGGGAGATAAACTCAAATCATATAAAATGTTAAATTATACCCAGAGAAGACAAAAATGGAGAAAAAATAAAAAACAAATGTTACAGACAGAAAATAGGTACAAATATGGCAGACTGTAATCCAACTATACCAATAAAAACTTTAAATGTGTATGGCCTAAATACACATATTAAAAGGTAGAGACTGTCAGATTGGATTTAAAAAAAAAAAAAAAGAAGACCTTACCTATACATTATTTACAAGAGACACATTTTAAATATAAATGATCAAATAGGTTGCATATAAAGACACAGAAGAAAGATACCATATTAACACTAAATGAAAGATCTTAAGCATGTCAGAGTAGCTATATTAATTCCAAAGAAAGCAATAGCAGAACAAAGAAAATTCTAAGGTTTAAGTGGAGAATTACACTGTAATAAAAAGGAAAAATTTCCAAGGAGAGCTTCCTAGGTAGTGCAGTGGTAAGGAATCTACCTGCCAATGCAGGAGGTGCAGGAGATGTGGGTTCAATCCCTAGGTTGGGAATATCCTCTGGTGTAGTAAATGGCAACCCACTCCAGTTTTCTTGCCTGGAAAATTCCATGTAAAATCCAGGGGGTCATAAAGAGTAGGACACAACTGAGCAATTAAGTGCACACACATAACAATCCTTAATATGTATGCCCTAAACAACAGAGTGACATAATATATGAGCCCAAAATTGGTAGAACTGAAAAGGAGATGAAATCCACTATTATAGTTTGAGTCTTCAGTACTCCTCTTTAAGCAAATGACAGATCAAGCTGTCAGAAAATCAGTAAAGATATAGCTGACCTGAACAGTACTATTAATCAACTTGACCTAACTGACATTTACAGAATATTCCTTTCAACACCAGTAGAATATACATTCAAGCTCCTATGTAATATCCACCAATATAGCTCTCATTCTGGGCCAAAAAAAAAAAAAAAAAACCTCCATAGTTTAAAATGACAGAAATCATGTAAAGCACATTCTCAACAATGTGATAAACCAGAAATCAATAACAGAAAGCTGAAAAATATTAAAGTATTTGGAAATAAAGCAACAATCTTTCAAATAACACTTGAGCCAAAGTGGAAGAGAAATACTAATTTTAAAATATTTTAAATTTAAACAAAAATTCAAATGTAAGTTATCAAAATGCTGTGAAAGTAGTGTTTAGAGGGAAATGTACATAATTAAATGCATATAGCAGAAAGTGAAGAAGTACAAAAGAGCCCCTTGATGAATGTGAAAGAAGAGAGTGAAAAAGGTGGCTTAAAACTCAACATTCGAAAAACAGAGATCATGGCATCTGATCCCATCACTTCATGGCAAATAGCTGGGGAAAGAATGGAAACAGTGAGAGACTTTACTTTTTGGGCTCCAAAATCACTGCAGATGGTGACTGCAGTCATGAAATTAAAAGACACTTGCTCCTTGGAAGAAAAGCCATGACCAACCTAGACAGTATATAAAAAGCAGAGACGTAATTTTCAAACAAAGGTCCATCTAGTCAAAGCTATGGTTTTTCCAGTAGTCATGTATGGATGTGAGAGTTGGACTATAAAGAAAGCTGAGCACTGAAGAATTGATGGTTTTGAACTGTGGTGTTGGAGAAGACTCTTGAGAGCCCTTGGACTGCAAGGAGATTCAATCAGTCAATCCTAAAGGAAATCAATCCTGAATATTCATTGGAAGGACTGATGCTGAAGCTGAAACTCCAATACTTTGGCCACCTGATGCGAAGAACTGACTCATTGGGAAAGACCCTAATGCTGGGAAATATTGAAGGCAGGAGGAGAAGGGGACGACAGTGGATAAAATGGTTAGGTGGCATCACCGACTAAGTGGACATGAGTTTGAGTAAATTCCAGGAATTGGTGATGGACAGGGAGGCCTGGTGTGCTGCAGTCCATGGGGTTGCAAAGAGTTGGACACAACTGAGTGACTGAACTGACTGATGAGTAGAAATGAAGAAAGATCTAAAGATCAATAACCTAAGCTTACATTTTAGGACTAGTGAAGAAGAGCAATTTAAGCCTAAAATAAGAGAGGAAAAAGTATAATAAAACTTTGAAAATAAATCAATAAAAATAAAGCAGAAATTTAAAACAAAGATAGAGAAAAATATCAGTGAAACCAAAACAGTTTCCTTGCAAAGATCAATATAATTGATAATTCTCTAGCCAGGTTGATCAAGAAAAAATAGAGAGATAAATCACCAATAAAGAAATGAAAAAAGAGCCCATTACTACTGGTCACACTGACCTCAAAAGGATAATAAAAGAATACTGAAAACAACTCCACAAATTTGATAAACTAGATGAAATAGACTAGTTCTTTGAAATACACAATCTACCAAACTTATGTAAAGAGAAACGGATACTATAAGTAAGCTCACACCTGCTAAACAGATTGAATGAAATATGAATAAGTTTTCAAAGAGGAAAGCACCAGGAAAGATCTGGATAGTTTCTTTGGTAAATTCTACCAATATTTATGAAGAAATAAGACCAATTCTCCAACATTTTTTCCTAGAAAATAGAAGAGGGAACGTGTCCCAAATCATTATGACATCAGTATTACCTGATACCCAAATCAGATAAGAATATTGCATGAAGGGGAAAGGACAGACTAACATATTCCATGCATATAAATGCAAAAGTCTCAAAAATTATAAATCAAATTCATCTGTGTAGAAAAATATTATACCACGACCAAGTAGAATTTATTCTAGGTATGAAAGACTAAGTTAACATTCAAAAGTCAATCAACACAATCTACCATGTCAACAGGCTAAAGAAGAACAATCATATGATTATATCAATCAATACTGATAAGTATTAATATGTGACAAACTACAATATCCATTCATGATAAAAACTCTTAGCAAACTACAAATAAAGGGAAACATTCTCACTTTGATGATAAACATCTACAAATAAAACCTACAGCTGAGATCATATTTAATGGTGAGAAATTAGTTGTTTAAAGGGGGAAAGGAGATTTAAAGAGATGAAGCACTAGGTTTGTTTTTTTAGAATATCGAAACTATTTTGTATGATATTTTAATCACAGATGTATGTCACTGTCCATTTGTCAATACATTTTATATTAAAGCACAAACACTGAGCCTTAATGTATGTTTTTTTTCAAAACCATTTAGGAGATGGGGGGGAATCTCATGATAAAACGTTGAATACAAAACAATCTAACTATACTAAAAATGTATGAAATGTATGTGAGGCTAAAGGTAAAAGGAACTGTTTCATCTGAGTTTGACAAGAATTATAAAGGTTTAGCCCCTCAACATTTTATTGATTTGTTTTTATCAATATTTTATTTTTAAGAAACCTTCCTCAATAGATAATAAATGTATCTCTACTACAAATGCTAAAATTTTCTTGTTATGGTTATTAAACAGTGAAAATATGCTGGAAGTATTTCCAATGATACAGGCAAGCTTCTCTACACCAGAAGACAATCTAGTAAAATATAAGGTAAATCTCTCAGGTGGAGATTACCCTCAGAATGAATTAAATGGTTGCTTAAGTATGGTTTATATGCTGATAGCTCAGTTGGTAAAGAATCCACCTGCAAGGCAGGAGACACTGGTTGGATTCCTGGGTCAGGAAGATACACTGGAGAAAAGATAGTCTACCCACTCCAGTATTCTTGGGCTTCCCTTGTGGCTCAGCTGGTAAAGAATCCGCCTACAATGCAGGACACCTGGGCTCAATCCCTGGGTTGGGACGATCCCCTGGAGAAGGGAAAGGCTACCCACTCCAGTATTCTGGCCTGGAAAATTCCATGGACTGTATAGTCCATGGGACTGCAAAGAGTTGGACAGGACTGAGTGACTTTCACTAAGTATGGTTGGGCAATGGTGAAGCCCTTCTTGTGCTGGTCATAGAAATATCTTTTGGTCAGATGGCTGAGTTTCAAAGCCTCTGAGCTGCTTCTCATGAATTCCCTCTCTAGAGACTAATATCCCAAGGATTTGAAAGGAGTTTGGCACAAGAGAGGCAGCTTGAGAAATGGAAAGTAAATGGACCTTGAAGAGAATCAGAAACAAAATCTGAACGGCTATATAAACTTGGGCATATATCTTAATTTCTGTGAGCCTCAATTCCTTCTTCTGCCAAATGGTGTTAATAAAGAAGCATCTTATAGATTCACACTAAGGATTACACAGGATATATCTAAATATAAACATATGTCAAATTATAAATAATAGACTGCTATTGTTATCACCACTGTCATCAATGAGCCAAGTTGATACCTACAGCTACAAAACATAATTCTTATGCATAGAGTACCATTGAATTATTTCCTTCTAGTGCCTTGCAATAATAAAATAACACTAACAGAAATAACAGCACTACTATAAGGATAACACTAAGAATACCAGCTGAGCACTAACTAAGCAGTAAGCACTGTACCAAGTGACATATATGTTTCATGTATGTGTACTTTATCCACAGCTTCATCATATTCAAAGGACAATTTTGACCAGGGTCTGGCTTCACTGGATGTTGGGATATGATCACTTAGTAGCAACATCTTGTGAGACATAAATAACCCAAAATTAGTGCTAACCACTCAATTTTCCTCCATTAAACCATTACATATAAACCAAAAAGGAGAAATTCATTCTGTGATGCATTATGATATTCATAAAAGGCTTCTGAGTAGCCAAAGAGATTAATCTACTTCCAGCTTTGCAAAACAATGTTTAACAATCACGAAGAACCAAGGTTTATATTTCTGATTTATTTAGTGTCCTATGTGCTGTGCTTAGTTGCTGAGCCGTGTCTGACTCTTTGTGACCCCACGGACTATAGTCCACCAGACTCCTCTGTCCGTGGGCATTCTCCAGGCAAGCATACCGGAGTGGGTGGCCATGCCCTCCAGGGGATCTTCCCAACCCAGGGATTGAACCCAGGTCTCCTGCACTGCAGGTGGATTCTTTACTGTCTGAGACATAAATATATATTTTTAAAATTAATGCTTAATCCATAGACATCATCCAGCTCATATTTATTTTATGACATCTATGGATTGAGCATTAATTCAAAGAAAAAATATTGATGCTGTGTAATGCTGCCAGGTTATTTTTAAAGAAGGGTAAAAATGGAAAAGACAGTTCTTTATCCTGTGAAGATATTTATGTTATTTATTTAAAATAGTTTTTTATCTGAAAATATTTCTGAAATCTTTGTTAAACTTTCCTTGGAAAAGTGATATTATAAATTATTTCTTGTACATTTCAGAAAGTTACTAAAAACAATGTAAAAGGCTTGTTCTCTTTCTTCAGGAGGTCTACTGGTTCATTTTCATATAGTAACATAGTATCAAACTGTGTCTAAAGTAGTAGCATCAGAGAGGGAGCAAGGTGGATGGCTCTTAAAGTCAAACATTTTTGTTTTTTATATATATTTTCTAATTTTATTGATATATAATTAATATACACATTGTGTAAGTTTAAGTTACATATATACAACATAAAGTGAAAGTGAAGTCACTTAGTCGTATCCGATTCTTTGCGACCCCATGAACTGGGGCCTACCAGGCTTCTCCGTCCATGAGATTTTCCAGGCAAGGATACTGGAGTGGGTTGCCATTTCCTTCTCCAGGAGATCTTCCCGACCCAGGGATTGAATCCGGGTCTCCCACGTTGTAGGCAGACGCTTTACCGTCTGAGCCACCAGGGAAGTCCAACATAAGGATTTGATAAATATTGCAAAATTACTACGATAATAAGTTTAGTTAACTACCATCATTTCACATAGTTACAAATGTATTTTTCCTTGTGATGAGAACTTTTAAGATCTACTCTCTTGGCAACTCTCAAACATACAAGACTGTTAACTGTAGTCACAGTGCTATATATTATATCACTCCAAACTTATTTCTCTCATAACTAGACATTTTCACCTTCTGATGACCTTCACCCAATGTCGCCACTCCCCTGCCTCTGGAAACCATTCATCTGCTCTCTTTCTACGAGTTTCTTGTTTTGTTTTGTTTTGGTTTTCTTTTCAGATTTCACACATTAGTGAGATCTTTCAATATTTGTCTTTCTATCTGAAAAGTCAGAATTCAGTTTTCAATATAAACCAAACCCTGCCTGTGCCCTGAGACTGGCAAAACGGTTTAGTGTCATTTTTCTCATCTATAATGTGAGTGTAAGAAGGGTACACATTGATCACGGGTATTGAGCTGATTAAAAGATACATTCACAAAATGAGCACAGAGACATTCAATAAAGATTAATTCTCTTTTTTCTTCAATTCATAACTGAACCTTCAGTGTATCTCTTAGAAGAGACAAAAGTGATATTTCTCTGACATCAATCCAAATTAGACTTTAGTTAGTTAAGTCACTCAGACGTGTCCGACTCTTTGCGACCCCGTGGACTGTAGCCCACCAGGCTCCTCCATCCATGGGATTCTCCAGGCAAGAATACTGGAGTGGGTTGCCATTTCCTTCTCCAGGGGATCTTCCCGACCCAGAGATTGAACCCAGGTCTCCCGCACTGCGGGCAGACGCTTTAACCTCTGAGCCACCAGGGAAGCCCAAATTAGACTTTACATATCTATAATTATAAACTATGAGCAAATGCCTTCTCCATAATATTATCCAATGAATCTTCATGGAAATACTGAAAGGTATACATTCTTCCTCTCACTATTGTGTGAGTTGCTCAGTCATGTCCGACTCTTTGTGACCCCAAGGACTGTAGCCCACCAGGCTCCTCTGTGCATGGAATTTTCCAGGCAAGAATACTAGAGTGGGTTGTCATTTCCTTCTCCAGGGGATCTTCCCAACCCAAGGACTGAACTCAGGTCTCCTGCATTGCAGGCAGATTCTTTACCGTCTGAGCCACCAGGGAAGCCCCTATATAATCAGGAAACCATGCTTCAGAGAGCGCTTAACAGTCGTTTATGCACAGGTGGTGCTAGTGGTAAAGAATCTGCCTGCCAATGCAGGAGATGTAAGAGACGTGGGTTTGATCCCGGGGTCAGAAAGAGACCCTGGAGAAGGAAATGGCAACCGACTCCAGTGTGCTTGCCTGGGAAATCCCATGAACAGAGGAGCCTGGTGGGCTACAGTCCACGGGGTCGCAGAGAGTTGGACATGACTGAGTGACTTAGCACAGCACATAGGAAGTGCTGAAGAAGATTTGAAGACATGCTCCAGAAATTCTGATCTTGAGTCCCCTAACCAGACCTTAAGACCATTGTAGCTAACCACTTTAACCCTTTCAGATTGATTAGCAATTTGGTTTCCTCTTCCATAGGGTCTGAGACCTCAGGAAGCTTGGGGTGACTTCAAGTCTTCTCTGCCTCAGCATCCAGGCTGCCTGTCATCTTATGTTATGAGGATCCTGGGAATTCTGTGAAGTTATCACTTTCAGAGCTCCAGAAGAAAGTGGAAAACAGGTCTCTTTTACTTTCAACTTTCCACTCACCTGGAGTATTTATTTGCCACTATCTACATGGAGGACACTTGAGTTGCAAAAATAAGCAAATTGTAGCAATTCTCAAACACCCACTAACATCTATACTGCAAAACTGCTATAAGCTAACTTGACCATTCACAATTTTCAGGTCATTGTCTTTTGGTAATATCAGGTTACTCTGATATTTAGAGATAGAAAAGGCTCTTGTTCCCTGTCCTTCCCACTACCAAGTGTTTTCTTATAATGTGAACAAGCCTAACATGATATCTGCCACAGATATAAACATTTCTTAGCACAGGTCCAAAGGCAGTCATACAACCTATTCTTCATGCTTAGTTCTTTCTGATTTTTGCCATGTTCAGCCCTGGACAGTCAACTTGAATGAAAGGTTTATTATGAGACAAATGCAGAAATGATTCCGTGGCAGGATCAATATATTTGTAGGTAGATCACACAGGAAAACTTTTCTCTAGTGAGGACAAGGGAGTATAAATTTCTAGATGCAATATATAATTACACATTTGATTACTGGGCCAACCAGGTTTTTATAATTTTTCAAATTCCATTCATGCAAGAGCAGACATGCCTGTACAATATTTGTAAACACCACATATTTACAATATTTACTTTTAACACAGAAGTTGTTTCTAATATCCCTTAGCCAATTTGTTAGTACATTTTTAGAAAGCTTTTGAAATACTTGCTACGAAGTCTTGAGGAAACACGAAAACCTGATCAGGTTGTTTTGGTGCTAACCAGCAATCTTTGGAATGTAGATTTATGACTGGGGTGATTTAAAAGCTAACTAACTGCCTTTTGATTGTAAGTTAATATTAATTTACCTACACATGTATCTAGTTCACACTATCAGTGTTTTCTCAATTGCAGGCCTCTGATCATTAAACTTCCCTGGTGGCTTAGACGGTAAAGCATCTGCCTACAATGCGGGAGACCCAGGTTCAGTCCCTGGGTTGGGAAGTATATCAAGAGTAGAATTTTTACAAAATGATATGCAATAGGAAAAAAAAAGCAAAATACAGGGACATGGAATGGAAGGATCAATATTTCCCTAATATGCTTATATCAGTTATATATGATATAGTTTAATATGTTTATATCAGTCATGTCCAACTCTTGACCCCATGGACTGTAGCCCACAAGGCTCCTCTGTCCATGAAATTTTCCAGGCAAGAATACTGGAGTGGGTTTCCATTTCCTTCTGCAATGTAACAAGGGAAAAAAAATCAAAATATAGGGACATAAGAGGAAGGATAGCTATTTCCTTTAATATGTTTATATCAGTCATATGTGTATGTGTGCAGTCAGACATGCATGTGTGTTTATATGTATATGTGTGTGTGCATACACACTAAATTTCAATGTGCAATATACTTCAAACTATGGGTTAAAGTAATAAAAAAGCTTAAAAACAATTAATTTTTCCAGACGTATTTTAAACTACAGACAACATAACAATCATACTCTTTTGCTCCCTTCTCTAAATCTCTCTTTCTTTTCGGGTTCAGAGTGGATTTATCATTTCTAAAAAGAGAAAAAAAACCCAAAAAACCCTCATGAAGTATTCTTCTAAAAATTGCATCTCTCTATAACAGAACTTCTGCTTTTGAACACTGAAAATGAAGGGAATGGATCATTGATTCTGCTCTGATGCATCCTCTTGGACAACAGAGGCTTCATGTCTAATGGTCAAAACTGGCAAAGTCGTGGATTTAAAGGAATGTCATAAAAAAAACCAAACAAACAAAACAATTTTGTATTCACATTATCATCTTAGCTCACTAGCATATAGTACCAGCTTTTCAAGTAACAATTCCAGAAATATTAAGTGGGTATGCCCATCAGGCTGATTTAAGAGAAGAATCAGGAAATCTGGACATGAGAAGGTAAAAAGGGGGGAGAGATAAGGGATATATTAAAAGCCTAGAATTGGTAGAGTCAATTAGGTGGGTGGGAAAAGAAGGGTTGGACAACTTAAAGATTTCTGGCTTGAGGAACTTCTTAGGAAGGAAATGTCTTTTAAGAGTGGAAAGGGAAACTCATGTGTGTGTGTCTGTATGTTCAAGGTGAATGAAAGTAGAGATCATGTTGACTTTGAGCTATCTATGGGATACCACATTGGAGACACTCAGCAAACAGCTGTCTGAATGAATCCACTGTCTGTGTTGTGCTTAGCCACTCAGTCGTGTCCAACTCTTTGTGACCCCATGGACTGTAGCCCGCCAGACTCCTCTGTCCATGGAGATCCTCCAGGCAAGAATACTGCAGTGGGTTGCCATGCGTTCCTCCAGGGGAACTCCCCAGCCCAGGAATTGAACCAGGGTCTCCTGCATTGCAGGTGGATTGTTTGCCGGTTGAGCTACTCAGGAAGCCCTAAAGACAAAGGGCTGTACTAGAGATATAGCTTAGTGTCATCAGCATATCTGGTGATTGTTGAAGCTCTGGAAGAAAAGATTTTTCAGGGAGAACTTGTTGACTTAGATGATTTGAAGGCTAGCGGGAGGAGAAGGGGATGACAGAGAATGAGATGGTTGGATGGCATCACCAATTCAATGGACATGAGTCTGAGTAAACTCCAGGAGTTGGTGATGGACAGGGAGGCCTGGCGTGCTGCAGTCCATGGGGTCACAAAGAGTCAGACACGACTGAGTGACTGAACTGAACTGAACTGAACTGAGTGGAACTTGAGATAACATAACCTTTCAGGCATGAACAAAAGAAACCACCCATTTAGGGAAAATGAAAAATAATATTGAGATAGGAGAGAAACACGGGAAGAATCTTCTCATGAATCAAGGAAAGTCAGTTTCAAGAAGGAGAAAGTGTTCAACACCGTCCCATGGCACAGTGGATCAAGTAATATGAGAACCAAGAACTTGTAGAGTGATATTGGTTATGTTCTGTTTTAACTGCTGCTGCTGCTAAGTCGCCTCAGTCGTGTCCGACTCTGTGCAACCCCATGGACAGCAGCCCACCAAGTCCCCCCACCCACAGGATTCTCCAGGCAAGAATACTGGAGTGGATTGCCATTTCCTTCTCCATCTGTTTTAACTGAGGATGATTAATTTTAGGGAAAAGAAAGAAGCCTGACTATAGCCTATTGAGGAGTATGATCTGTGGTGAAGAAATGAAAATAAGTATGAACTATGCTTTCAAAGAATGTGGCTATGAAGGAGAGAAAGAAATCAGTAGCCGAGGCAGCCACAGGATCATGAAGAGGTACAGATAACATCTCCCATGATTTTATATGGTCTGCTGCACAGCATAGCTTTGTATATAATACTTATGGCTGACTCATGTTGATGTGTGACAGAAACTAATATAATATTGAAAAGCAATTATCCTTCAATTAAAAATAAATTAGTTAAAATGTTAAAAAAAAACTAAGACATTAATTTCTGTCTCCGATTCTTAATTAGAATTGGAATTGTCAATGTGACATATTCGTGTGATGTCCAAAAATACCTTGTGAAGTGAAAGTTGCTCAGTCGTGTCCAACTCTTTTGACCCCATGGACTATACAGTCCATGGAATTCTCCAGGCCAGAGTACTGGAGTGGGTAGCAGTTCCCTTCTCCAGGGGATCTTCCCAACCCAGGGATTGAACCCTGGTCTCCCATATTGCAGGTGGATTCTTTACCAGCTGAGCCACAAGGGAAGCCCAAGAATACTGGAGTGGGTAGCCTATCCCTTCTCCAGTGGATCTTCCTGACCCAGGAATTGAACCAGGGTTCCCTGCATTGAAGGTGGATTCTTTACCAACTGAGCTATCAGGGAAGCCCCAAAATACCTTAAATGTAACCAATTTATATTCCACCTCCGATCCTATCGATCCACCATCTTCTTTATGTGTAGTGATGGCAACATTCATCAGTAAAACAAACAATAAACACATGCATCTGAATTTTCACTGATTTTTTCCTTCTTACTTCTTCTTATATTTCACATCTCTTAGGAGCTATTGTTTCTGTACATGTATTAATAAAATACAGAGACTCTTCCCACCTCTACTTTGACCATCCTGTTCTGACTCACCACTACCTTCCTCCTAGATTTTTCTGCAATATGCTCCAAACAGCATCTGTACAGTCTATTTTCAACCCACAACAGCCAAAGTTCACCTTCTAAGATGTAAGTCATATAATGTCACAGAGATACGCAAAGCTGCCCAATGGTTTCCCATTTCTCTCAAATTAAAGTCAAAGTAATTACCATGGCCTTCAAGACTGATTGATCTGGGTTCTGTTTCTTTGTTGTCTGGCCCCATCTCCTGCTCTCTCTGCTTCAGCCATGCCCACCTCCACAATTCTTTGAAGAGTTAAACAAAACCTCTCCTCAGCTCCTTTATTCTACCTTACTCTCACTTCTGGAAATTCTCTTCTCCAAAACATTCATTAAAGTGAAATCTCTTGCTTCATTCAAGTCTTTGCTCAGATTTCGTCTTAAAACAAGGACTGCCTTGACCACCTTATCTGAAAGTGCCAAATCTCCCCAATAATTTTCTGTTTGTTTTGTTCTTTGTTGTGTTCTAAGTACTTAGGGCACTTCCTGGCATATAACAGGTACTCATAAATATTTAATTGTTGAATGAATCTATGAATGTGCAAATTTAGTCTTTTCTGATCACTTCCAGCTTCTGGAAGAATACCATTCTGCATGTTACTGACAAGATATGTATATATAGGTAGTTTGGGACATCTTTACATTTTAACATAAACATAATTTTAGTACCAAGATGCCAATATACTGTCAACTTAGAAAGTACTTTTAAATAAATATTGGGGACCAAAGGCTATTTCTGGGGAAAAGCATATTCACAGGAAATGGAATCAATTCCAATGCAATAATATACATCCTCTTCTCCTGCCCCAAAGGACTATCTGACTCATCTTCATTCAAAGGAATCCATAGCTTCAAGGCAAATGACTTTGTGTACTAGAGTAAAGCAGTAAGACCCACTCCACAGGAAAGCAGCCACATTGGGAGGCTATTATTATATGCCATATTTCAGAACTTGAGTACCTATTACATTATTTAACTAGATTTGGGAACTGGGGGAAAAGTTTATATTCTGTCTTCCTGCTCCAACCAGGATTGCCACATTTGTTCAGAATGCCCACATTTGTTCAGATGGAGATAAAATTTATCATCCAATTTAGGGCATTTTTTTGTGATTGAAAGGGAGCACTATTAATAATGATAACAGGATATAAAATAGGAATATGGTCACTCAACTATGGATATGAAGACTCCAATGTGTCAGTGCTATGAAATGTCCTAGTCATTGTCTCTTCATCTGCTGGATCATTGGTTGGTTGGTCTTACCAGTGTGTCCTAGGGGAGAAGCTTTAAGAGATATGTAAGAAACTTGGAGCATTGGGCATTTTCTCACTGGTGTAGATAAAGAACTTCTACATTTTAGCAACCATACAGGCTAAGTTTTCTCCCAGTGACTTTACATCTCAAACTTGCCTAGGATGGTCCTGTTTTATGCTTATTGTCCCAATGGAATTATGAATGACTTCCCTTTATTTTCAAATTTTCCCAGTTTGGCTTGTAAGTTACTATTATAATTTACTTTGAGAAACTGCAATTTCATCAAAATCTGCAAACTATACTGTAACATTGAAATCTGTGACTTGGTGAGCAAAACAGAAAAAATGAAAAAAGAAGGTTCAAAGCTTGTTGTAGTAGGTTGCACCTCGTGCTACAGATTTTAACTCTACAGTCAAAGTCACCGAAGTAATTTGATCAATTTCTCTCCTCAGGTGTGCTAAACTAATGTGGTCGTGCCAATAATCAGACTCAGGTCTACTTATACTTATTTTCTAATGTATATTACCACCATTTCCTGGTTTTTAAAATTTAAACATGTGAGTTTAATTCTAATATGCCCCCAGAACTATAAAATACTTGGGTCAGGTTTATACAGTTAGCCTCTGTGTGTGAGTTCTGTGACCACAGAATAAACCGACCAGGGATCAATTCAGTTCAGTTCAGTCATCCAGTCATGTCTGATACTGCGACCCCATGGACTGCAGCATACCAGGCTTCCCTGTCCATCACTGACTCCCAGAGCTTGCTCAGACTCATGTCCATCAAGTCAGTGATGCCATCCAGTCATCTCATTTTCTGTCATTCCCTTCTCCTCCCGCCTTCAATCTTTCCCAGCATCAGGGTCTTTTCAAATGAGTCAGTTCTTCATATCAGGTGGACAAAGTATTGGAGTTTCAGCTTCAGTATCAGTCCTTCCAATGAACATTCAAGACTGATTTCCTTTAGGATGGACTGGTTGGATCTCCTTGCAGTCCTAGGGACTCTTAAAAGTCTTCTCCAACACCACAGTTCAAAAGCATCAATCCTTCGGCACTCAGCTTTCTTTATAGTCCAACTCTCACATCCATATTGTGACTACTGGAAAAACCATAGCTTTGACTAGATGGACCTTTGTTGGAATGAAAACCACAATCACAGAAAACTAACTAACTGATCACATGGGCCACAGCCTTATCTAACTCAATGAAACTATGAGCCATAGGGTCACCCAAGACAGACAGGTCATGGTGGAGAGTTCTGACAAAACATGGTCCACTGGAGAAGGGAATGGCAAACCACTTAGTGTTCTTGCCTTGAGAATCCCATGAACCAGGGATCAAAATATTAAAACAAAAATTCCAGAAAGCAAAACTTGAATTTTCTGCTCACAAGCAATTATTTCTTTCATCTACATTGTATTTACAATGTTTTACATAGCATTTACATTGCATTATGTATTATAACTCATCTAGAGATCATTTAATACAGAAGGTTGTGTTTTGCTTATAGGCAAATACTATGTCATTTTACTATAAAGGATTTGAACATCTATGGATTTGGATACTCATGGAGGTCATGACACCAGTGTCCCCACAAATACCAAGAGACAACTGTTAATCCTCTTTGGCATTAATGAAACATTGTTATAAATTGAAACATTTTTCCATACTAGACTATAAAGCATATATTACTAAACAAATTCTATGAATAATCAGAAAATGGTTTGTACCTCTTTTATAGCCTTCTGGGGCTTCCAGGTGGCACTTCCAGGTGGTAAAATGCGACCTGCCAATGCAGGAGAAATAAGGGACATGGGTTTGATCCCTGGGTTGGGAAGATCCTCTGGAGGAGGGCATGGCAGCCCACTCCAGTATTCTTGCCTGGAGAATACCATGGACAGAGGAGCCTGGTGGGCTATAGTCCAAAGAGTTGCAAACAGTCAGACATGACTGAAGCGACTTTGCCCATATAACCTTCTAGAACATAGTACTAAATCATTTCTCTGTGTCTCAGGTGGACAAGGACAAGGCCTTCTATCATGTTCATGTAATAACTACACATTATTTCTCTGACCATTATTTCCCCTTTGTCCAGATTTAAAAAATAAAAATGTATCTTTTTATTTGAGCTTCCCAGGTGGCTCAGTGGTAAAGAATCTGTCTGGAATGCAGGAGATATATGTTTGATCACTGGGCTGGGAAGATCCCTTTGAGAAGGAAATGGCAACCCACTCCAGTATTCTTGCCAGGAAAATCCCGCAGGCAGAGGAGCCTGGTGGGCTACAGTCCATGAGGTCACACAGGAGTCAGACCCAACTCAGCGACTAAAACAGAAGCAATAACCTTTTTATTTACCTCACTTAAAATTTACTTTTTTAATCAAATACATTTTATTAAACTTTCTAACTACAATACTTTAAAATTATTCTATTATTATGTAAATCACATATTATATATTTATATAAATTGTCACTTAAATAATATATTTATATATTGTTATAATTATATATTTTAATGAGATGTGACATAAATAATTTGTTAAAGATATAAGAAAATTTACATTCATGGCCACAGATTGCCACTAAATTTCTTTAATGTTTTGGACCAGTGGGCAAACTTTCCAAAGATATCTGCACTGAAGAGTCTCTTGAGTCAGACGTCTCAGCTTGAAGTTTGTTTCCATATTTGATTAATTGTACAATATTGAACAAGTGATTTAACCTACTTTTCCTTAGTATCCTATTCTATAAAATGTGGAAAATAATAACATTTACCTTATAGGGTCGCAACAAAGATTAAACGACTCACTTGCACACAATGGTGTTATAACGGTGCCTGGCTCATAATAAGCACTTTGTAAGTATGAGCTTAAAAGTATTTCAAAAGGCAAAGTGGTACATGGTATATTGGGGATGGGGTTAGCAATTTGATGATATGGATTTGGATCCACATCTGTATTTATTAGCTTTGTGACACTGAAAATGTTAGATCTCCCAGAATTTCCTTCCTTCTTTTCTTCCTACCTCTTTCCCTCCCTCCCTCCTTTCCTTCATTTCTCCACTGTCAATAAAATAGGGACAATAATACCTGTACTGTATGATATAGGTACTGAGGAATGATAAAGACTTGGGATCACTTATTTAAAAACACATATTAGGGGCTTAATTACAGTTTTCCAAACATGCAGTTAAAATCATAGGACTTAATAGAGTAGGGATTTCTTTAATAGAATCCTCTGCAACAAAATCCTTCCAATTGCATGCTTTGATGGATCACTGACTCTTCGACCTGAAAATTGAAAAGAATTCAGCCACTTCCCTCAGAAGTCCATTTCAGCAATGAAAACAGAGTGTCACATAACCAAGTTAGTGTTTTTCAAACATTAAGTTGTCATGCATCAGTGCTCATAAAAATCAATCTGGTGGATGCCATCATCATTAACAAAACAGAATAGAGGCAAATAGTTTTTAGGAAATACACACAATACAGTAGAAGTTTCTTAAAAATGTATTTCTCTCATATATTTACACATATGTATATATACATGTGTTTATGTGTGTACATATGCACATAACATTTTCTATATATATACATATGTGGTAATGGGTCATGCTGATGCATCTTATGTACACATGTGGTACTATGCCTATGTGATGATTGGTCATGATGTTAAGTGTGTATCTTACACTATGACTCGAGGCCAAGGCTTTTATTTTTGTTTTTGTTTTTGTTTTTTTTGGTGCTGTCTTAGTCGTGACATGGGGGGTCTTAGTTGTGTCATACAGGATCTTTCCTTGCTACACCCAGACTCTTTAGTTGCGGTGTGCAAGCTTAGTAGTTGCGACTCCAACTTAGTTGCTCTGCAGCAGGATCCCAGTTCCCGGACAAGGGGAATCCATGTACTCTGCTTTGCAAGGTAGATTCTCAACCCCTGGACCACCAGAGAAGTCCCAAGGTTGAGCTTTTAATGAGATGATATAGAATCTATTATCTCATTTAACTTTTCCCCTCCCTGAATTTCCTTCTTTCCTTTTCTTTCAGCAAGGAATTAGCTCTTTATGTACTGATGGAAAAGACAGGTGTGCCAACGTAGAACACAAAAATATTTTTTTATGTTCCAAAACCTGAAATCATCAAGACAATTTAGAAGACACATGGAAAAGAGATAACTTAGACCAAAAATAAGGGGAAGAAATTCTCTTTCAGCTTAAGACATTAGGGAGGGAGAAAATGAGAAGAACAGCATTGACTTCTCAGTAACTTCTTGGAAAGTAGTCATTATCTGAGAAAGGAAATTGGTCAGCTGAGGTAGATGAAATCATGACAGAGTCACAGAAAGTATCTCAAGGCCCCAAATGGTATAGAAGCTGAGCTACAAGGTGGTCACCAAATTGGCCACACATAAGGACATTTCAGTAACGACGTGTATCTAGATATTTCTAAGAAGTATATTCTCTCTCATCTTCTACAAAACCCTAGAACTACATATATGCCCCTGGAAATCATGATAACATCTCAGGAAGGAGTGATTTAAAATCCTTCCAAGCCTAGCAATCATGAGGTCCTAAGTTAGAACACATGTTGTTATAAATAAGAAAGTCATATGTTTGTAGACTTGCATTTGAGAATTAAGTTCTTCTCTGATTTGTGACATGACAAACTTACTGTTATATTCTAGGGAAATGTCTGATTACTGGTCCTGGGATAAAAGTTAAAAGATCCAGGAGGGATGACAGAAAAAAATCAAAACAAAAAATTGTGCTTCCAAAAAAATGAGACTAGTTATTTCTATTGACAAACTATTCTGTGTGGTTGCTTAATCAGATCATAGATCCAGCTCTGGAAAATTATGCTTATTCTCTAGCAACACATTTAATGTATGTATAGTCTAGGTGATTTGCAAAAGTGGCCATCTTTGGACAGCACAGGTCATAGATAAACCTTGTGTATATTAAGGAATGGTTATACCTGTGTGGGCTTCTGTAGTGGCTCAGACGGTAAAGAATTTGCCTGCAATGAGGAGACCCAGTTCAATCCCTAGGTCAGGAAGATCCTCTGGAGAAGGGAATGGTTACCCACTCCATTATTCTTGCCTGGAGAATTCTATGGACAGAGGAGCTTGACAGGCTATAGTCCATGGGGTCGCAAAGAACTGGACACGGCTGAGTCACTTTCACATTCACTTTTCATAGCTGTTTAAGTAAAAAAAAAAAAAAAAAAAAGAGCAAACTATTCATATAAAAATCTGTCATTAAGACCTTAATAATCAGTTCATTCTACCTTACCCCTATCATTACTCAGTTCCGCTCAGTAACAGGGGGAAGGAAATTTACTGCTGCAGTCTCAGGTAGACTCAAGGATCCTAGGCTCTGGGAAATGAACTTTACAAGAATATTATCAACTGACCCCAAACATGATTGCTCAGATCCAAATGCAATGGTACTAGCCAAGGGTACAATTAGAGGGAATATTCTCCACTATACCACCTTCACCTCTGACACCAAGTTTGGGGGACTCCCAAAACCACCCTCAAGTTTGATAATTCACTAGAAGAACTCATAGGGCTTGCTGAAAGCTATTACACCAATGATTCATTACAGGGAAAGGACACAGGTTAAAATCAGCCAGAGGAAGAGAGATTCATAGGGTAGACTTGGAGGGATCCAAATACCGAGCTTCTGCTTGCCCTTTTTCCACAGAATCATAGATAGTGTTACTTTCTCCTGGCCACACAGTGTGACCATACACACACACTTGTGGAATTGCCAGCCAGAAAAGCTGTCCTGAGCCTATGATATCCAGAGTTTCTACTGAGGCTTAATTTTATACCATCTACAGGGCTGATTGCTGGTATCCAGTCTCTCCTAGATAACATCAGGGTATGGTTACCAGTTCTCCTGATAATGTGTGTCTAAGCTCTCATCATAAATCACATTATTAGACTATCTAGTGGCCCAAGCCCTCAGGCAAACAGAGATGCTCTTATCAGAGAGAAGTTCCAGGAACCTAGATATTACCTCTTAGCAGCCAAGGATAAAGGCTAAAGTTCTCTCTGAGTAAGGTTAATTCTTCACTGTACAGAGCCATCCATGGATCTCTGGTCATCTGTCCTGAGAACAGGAGTCTCCACTGAACTCGAATGAATGACATTGATGAAGAATAAGCCATGATGGTTTGGGGAAAGACAATTCCTAATGCTTTTCTCACTTTTATTGGTTATCCTATCATGCTTTCTCCATGATAGGAATATCCTAGAAAAATCATGACAATTGTTCACTGAGAGGATATTTTCAATAATTAAATTATACAAACACACATGAAACAAGCACTAATGATAAAGATTCAAAAACTAAAGAAAAACAGACACGCATGAGGTCATTTCAGAAAGGAAAAGCAGTAATCAGACAACAATTTTAATAGAATGGAGTAAGTTATGAATGGGATAACTTTTATCTGTGGAATCACAGAAGACAGGAGCTTAATCCATTCTGGAGGTTTAGGGAACTCTTTCCATTGATGACTCTTGAACAGTATCTGGCAAAAAGTGAAAGTAGCAGCAACAGCAGCAATTGCAATGAAACTAGTTAACAATTATACAGAATTATAATGTCAGACTCTATTCTAAGCCCTTTGAATACATTAATTCATTTAAATTATTAATTTTGGAAGATTGGCAAAATCTACTAGTGAACTCTGAGCCTCTGCTCTCTCTAAATTTGTGCCTTAAGGTAAAATTGTCTTCAAAGTCTGTCATCACTTCTCGAAATGGAGCCAGGGGAGTTTAGATAGCCCTATCCAAAAAGAAAGAATGTCATTTGACTAGACATATTACTGAACAAAGGCATGTACAGAAAGTGAAGTGTTTTCAGACTTCACTCATATTGCAGCAATTGTACAAACCAGGAGAGCTTTTCCTTAAACGAAAACATTCCTCTTCTCATTCCTCATTCACAGACTCTCCTCCCTCTCACTGTGAAGTAGGAAGCTGTGTCTGGAGGCAATGACAAATCTTGGGGCCTGCATTTCACTCATCTTGCATGCAGTGCTCCCGTTGAGGCCACTTAATCCGATTGACGTCAGCTGGTGCTCCGTGCACAGAATGTGCCACTCAGAATCTAGGAGAATCGATCATCCCGCAGTTCGCATTGCCATGACACCTACAGCCTCCAATTTATTTCAGGTTTGTCGTTTCTTTTGTTTTTCCTTCTCTTTCCTCTCCTACTAAGAGAAGGTTATTTTTTTTTTCTTTCTTCACAGACAACACTTATGAGAGCCCAAGCCTCACCACTGGAAAATTTTGACTATTATCCCTTTGCACTGATAATTAGTGTTTTTGAATAAAGCTGTTGTGGAGAGCCAGGTTGGACTGACCAAAAAAAACCAAAAACCAAACCAAAACAAACAAACAAAAAAAGCCCACATATCTCAGATTAAACATTCACTGAGAGGTGGCTGTTGGTAGACATAATTTTTTTTGAGGAAATATAAGTACTTGATAGGGAATTTCAGTAGCCCCATTAAGGAAGGAAAAGAAAAGGAGATTCAAGAAACATCTACTCTGTTCTGGGCATACCACACACATTGTCATATATAAGTTGGTCCTCAATCAGGTGTAATTTCTCATCCACCCCCAATTTCCTGAGGAAATCTGGCAATGTCTGGAGACACCGTTGGCTGTCATGCCCAGGGGGGTGGCTGGTGCTGACATCCCATGGGCAGTGGACCGCAACACTGCTGAACGTCTTGCAATACAAGGGACAGTCCCCACCCCCATCTACACACACACAACAAGAAACTGTCCAGCCAAATTCCCAATACTACCAGCATCAAGAAATCCTGAAACTGACTCTCACAAAGCCTACGGGGTGAGTATAATAGTCTCAGTCTATAGATGAAGCCACTGGTAAGTATTAAATGACTAGCTTGTATTCACAAAGTTAATAAGTTATAGGATTTGAACACAGGCTGCTTTAGCTGTCAAATCTGGACACTTCTGCACCATGCTGTGCTGGACAAATCTTTGTGGTCAAGGAAATCAGAACTCCAAAAGGCTGGTCTCTGGAGGCATTCACCTTTTTCCATGTGTAGAAGTCCCTTTTGTAAAGTTTGTTTCATAAAGTACCTCTCAGGTACTGAACTATGAAGACTTGCTCAGCCAGTGAGAGCTCAGGCTACATATACAAAAGATAATCTCACTTAATCCAATATCAAGGGCCTGATTTGCTATATGTATACTGTGAATCAGTGTGCATGTATGTATGATTTATTCTTCTACTTTCTCCCTCCAAAATACATACATGAATATACATCATGATACTGTACCTTAAGCTTGTCCGGTATACTGGAGAAAGGTGGGCAGTATAATACACCAGGCTAAAGTTATACACTAAAGGCCACAATACCAGTAGCTTCTGACTTTCACACCAAAAGACTGAATCATCCATCAGTCATTCATTTGGCAAACAAATGTTTATTAAATTCTTGGTATAGACTTCAGTGAGACATAGAGCAAATAATTACTACATAGAAAACAATGGCAGCAACAGTCAGCTCCTGGTTTTGTTCGTGACACAATACAGGAGGCAGTGATCAAGACCATTCCCAAGAAAAAGAAATAAAAAAGGCAAAATGGTTGTCTGAGGAAGCCTTACAAATAGCTGAGAAAAGATAAGCTAAAGGCAAAGAAGAAAAGAAAGATATACCCATTTGAATGCAGAGTTCCAAAGAATAGCATGAAGAGATAAGAAAGCCTTGTTCAGTGATCAGTGCAAGGAAATAGAGGAAAACAATAGAATGGGAAAGACTAGATATCTCTTCAAGAAAATTAGAGATACCAGGGAACATTTAATGCAAAGATGGGCACAGTGAAGGACAGAAATGGTATGGACCTAACAAGCAGAAGGTATTAAGAAGAGGGGGCAAGAATACACAGAAGAACCATACAAAAATTATCTTCATGACCCTGATAATCATGATGGTATGATCACTACCTAGAGCCAGACATCCTGGAATGCAAAGTCAAGTGGGCCTTAGGAAGCATCACTATGAACAAAGCTAGTGGAGGTGATGGAATTCTAGTTGAGCTATTTCAAATCCTAAAAGATGATGCTGTGAAAGTGCTGTACTCAATATGCCAGCAAATTTGGAAAACTCAGCAGTGGCCACAGGACTGGAAAAGGTCAGTTTTCATTCCAATCCCAAAGGAAGGCAATGCCAAAGAATGCTCAAACTACCACACAATTGCACTCATCTCACACACTAGTAATGTAATACTCAAAATTCTCCAAGCCAGGCTTCAACAGTACATGAACCATGAACTTCCAGATGTTCAAGCTGGATTTAGAAAAGGCAGAGGAACCAGAGCTCAAATTGCCAACATCTGCTGGATCATCGAAAAAGCAAGAGAGTTCCAGAAAAACATCTACTTCTGCTTTATTGACTATGCCAAAGCCTTTGACTGTGTGGATCACAATAAACTGTGGAAAATTCTACATGAGATGGGAATACCAGACCACCTGACCTGCTTCTTGAGAAATCTGTATGCAGTCAAGAAGCAACAGTTAGAACTGGACATGGAACAACAGACTGGCTCCAAATAGGAAAAGGAGTACGTCAAGGCTGTATATCATCATCTTGTTTATTTAACTTATATGCAAGGTACACTTGAGAAATGTTGGGCTGGTGAAGCACAAGCTGGAATCAAGATTGCTGGGAGAAATATCAATAATCTCAGATATGCAGATGACACCACCCCTATGGCAGAAAGCAAAGAAGAACTAAAGAGCCTCTTGATGAAAGAGAAAGAGGAGAGTAAAAAATGTGGCTTAAAACTCAACATTCAGAAAACTAAGATCATGGCATCTGGTCCCATCACTTCATGGCAAATAGATGGGGAAACAGTGAGATACTTTATTTTTCTGGGCTCCAAAATCACTGCAGATGGTGACTGCAGCCATGAAATTAAAAGATGCTTGCTCCTTGGAAGAAAAGTTATGACCAACATGTGGAGCATATTAAAAAGCAGAGACATTACTTTGCCAATAAAGGTCCATCTAGTCAAAGCCATGGTTTTTCCAATAGTCATGTATGGATGTGAGAGTTGGACTATACAAAAACCTGAGCACTGAAGAATTGATGCTTTTGAACTGTTTTGTTGGAATAGACTCTTGAGAGTCCCTTGGACACAAGGAGATCCAACCCGTCCCTCCTAAAGGAAATCAGTCCTGAATATTCATTAGAAGGACTGATGTTGAAGCTGAAACTCCAATACTTTGGTCACCTGATGTGAAGAACTGACTCATTTGTAAAGACCCTGATGCTGGGAAAGATTGAAGGTGGGAGGAGAAGGGGATGGCAGAGGATGAGATGGTTGGATGGCATCACCGACTCAATGGACATGAGTTTGAGTAAATTCCGGGAGTTGGTGATGGACATGGAGGCCTGGTGTGCTGCAGTCCGTGGGGTCACAAAGAGTTGGACACGACTGAGCAATTGAACTGAACTGAATCAGATTTACCTTTGAGAAAGACCTTTCCATTGTCAGTAGAGATTCAGGGATGTGGGGGAGAGTGGCGCTCAGTACAGTTCAGTCACTCAATCATGGAGCTCAGAGTGAAGTTAGGAAGACACATTTTGAGTCTGTTATAGTAATCCAGGTAAAAAAGAATGATAAAGGCTTGAATGAAGGCAACAGCAGTGGGGATGGAAAGGAAAGCCCAGGGTCAAAATAGAGTTGGTGGTAGAATTTACAGGTCTTGGATATAGAAGTTAAGAGGGGGAAGATTTCTCCCTGGAAGAATGAGAGTACAGAAAAAACAATTTACATTTGGACAGAGTTACCTTGACACTACGTATCTGAGTATATAATTTCATGGGCTAACTAAATATCAGAAACCTTACTAGACCCTTCATATATTAATCACTTCAAAATCCTGTGATGTAGGTATTAAATTTTATTTTAAATATGAAGGCTCATATAGATTATATAGATTAACTTGTTCCATTTATATGGCAAGTGGCAAAGTCAAAACGTTATTGTAATTCTAGATATATCTTCAAGTATATACTCGTTAATCACTATGCAAGACTGCCTCTCCTTATAAATCTAGTACTTTATAAGACTTAAAATAAGACTTAAAATATAGATTTGAGCTAGAAACACAATTCTGGAGCTAATGTTCCTCTAAGTGGCAGTTGATATCTTGGATTGATATGAGATCATTTATGGAGAGTATCGATTAGGAATGAGTAAGAAAGAACCAGAGGTCCAGATGGTTGAGGACTGAGTCATTTAAGATGAGTTCTTCAAGGGAGGGGAAGGGAAGGTGGATAGATTGGAAGTATGGGGCTGACATGTACACACTCCTATATTTAAAATAGATCCTACAAGGAACTACTGTATAGCACAGGGAACTCTGCTCAATACTCTGTAATAACCTAATGGGAAAAAATTTTGAAAAAGAATAGATACATGTATAACTGAATCACTTTACTTTACACCTGAAACTAACACAACATTGTTAATCAACCATGGTGCTTTAGTCACTAAGTCGTGTCTGACTCTTATGACCCCATGGACCTCTGTCCATGGGGATTCTCCAGGCAAGAATACTGGAGTGGGTTGCCATTTCCTTCTCCAGGGGATCTTCCCAACCCAGGGATCAAACCCGAGTCTCCTACCTTGCAGGCAGATTCTTTACCAACTGAGCTACGAGGGAAGCCCACTTCAATATAAAATGTTAAAAAAAAAGATAAATTCCTCAAGGAGGTGACCAGAGAGCAGGCAAAGAAATGGGAAAGGATCACTAGGGGAGGATAGTGTCACAGATGCAAAGGAAGAAATTGTGAACAGTCTGGATGAGAAGTCACATCTGTTTTGCACATACACACACACACAAAGCCTCACTGCACAGGCGTGGTTAGGATCCCTGCTGGGAAGTTCTCAGTTGATTCTATTCCAGAGGAAGTGATGCAGTGTCCCTCCTCTTACCATTGTAACCATTTTAATTCAAACCTTATTGATCATGTGAAATGATGGGTATAAAGTCATCAACACATGTAGACACTCAAAAATGGTAGACCATTCCTCCCTCACTGCCCCAGATATTAGACGACAGCTCTGACAGCAAGGACCTTCAATTCCAGCAGAGAAGAAAACCTGAAACTTCAACATTGTTTTAAATGTTGGCACTACTTTCAAGCTAATTATTACAATTCCCGTTGCACAGATGTTGAAAGTTTAATACAGAGAGGTTAAAAACATTTTTTAAGGTCTCAGAGCTAACAAGTGGTCAACATTGCATTTGAATTTAGGTCTGTTCAGGACCAAAGTTATTGTCATTTCCACAGTTCACTTTCTCTTTCAGAAGGGGCTATATCCCAGAGTTTGACACGATTGAGCAATGAACACTTTTAAACTTTCATATCCCAGAGAGATATCTGTACCCCATGCTCATTGCAGCATTACAGGCACACCTTATTTTAAACATTATGCTTTGCAGATATTGCACGTTTTACAAGTTGAATGTTTGTGGCAATCCTGCTTCAAGAAAGTCTATTGGCACCATTTTTTCAACATCTTCTCACTTTGTGTCTCTGTGTCCAGTTTGGTTTTGTTGCTGTTGTTCAGTCACTAAATCATGTCCAATTCTTTGTGACCACATGGACTGTAGCCCGCCAGGCTCCTCTGTCCATAGGATTCTCCAGGCAAGAATACTGGAGTGGGTTGTCACGCCCTCCTCCAGGGAATCTTCCCGACCCAGGGACTGAACTCACATCTCTGGGTCTTCTGCATTAGCGGTGGGTTCTTTACCAGCTGAGACTTTGGGGAAGCTGACTGCTTGCAATTTTTTAAACCCTCCACCAGCAAAAAGATTACTATTCACCAAAGGCTCAGATGATAGAATATTTTTACCAATAAAGTATTTTTTAACTAAGGTATATACACTGTTTTTTTTAGACATAATGCTCTTAAATTTTTGATAGATTAAACCACAGTAAACATAACTTTCATATGCACTGGGAAACCAAAAAACTCAGGACTAGTTCTATTGCAATATTCATTTTATTGCAGTAGTCTGGAACAGAACCCATAATATCTCTGAGGTATGCCCATATTTAAAATAGTCAGGACATGGAAACAATCTAAGTGTTCATCAATGGATGAATAGATAAATTATATAGATAACATAAACATGAAGTGTCATACATATGTATATACACACACACACACATGAGTAATTTTCAGCCATAAAATGGTAGGAAATACTACCATTTGTAATAAAATAGGTGGACCTTGAATTCAATATGCTGAGTAAAACAAGTCACATAGGGAAAGACAAATACTAAATGATCTCACTTATACGTGGAATCTAAAAAGAACAAACTATAGGAACAAAGAACAGATTGGTGAAAGTTAAATGTAGGGGTCTTGGGCATGATGGGAAAACTAGGTGAAGATGGTTAAAGAGGTACAAACTTTCAGTCATACCATAGGTACTTCCTGGGAATGTAATGTCACAGCAGGGTGACTAGTTAACAATGTGTGTGTGTGTGTGTGTGTGTGTGTGTGTGTGTTTGTAGTTGCTAAGTCATGTCCAACTCTTTGCGACTCCATGGACTGTAGCCCACCAGGCTCCTTTGTCCATGGAATTCTTTAGCAAGAATACTGGACTGTATTGCCATTCCTTTCTCGAGGGGGTCTTTCCGACCCAGGGATTGAACATGGGTCCCTTGCAAAGCAGGCAGATTCTTTACCATCTGAGCTACAAGGGAAGCCCATAGTTAACAATATTGTATTATTTCAAATACTGTATATTTGAAAGTTGTTAAGAGAGTAGATCTTGAAAGTTCTCATCACAAGGAAAAAATTGAACTATTTGAAGTGATAGATATTAACTAAACTTACTGTGTTAAATGTATATGTATGTTTAAGGCTTTAAATTTATGCAATGTTATATGTCAATTCTATCTCAATAAAACTGGAAAATCTTTTAGCAAGAAAGTGATATATTTTAACTTTGAAGATGAGTACTGCTGGGTGGAAGAAAACATGGGTGTGGCCAAGGGTTTGGAGCTCTCAATCACACCCACCTCTCTATCCCTCCACCATGATCCCAAAGTTCAAACTCGAATTCTGAATGGGACTGGGCTCCTTGTCTAGGTTTTAGAGAAGGGTTTCTCAACCTCAGCATGACTCACATGGACCCAGCTAATTCTTTGTTGGGGGTGGGGGATGGACTCTCCAGGATGTTGTAGAAGGCTTAAAAGCATCTTTGGCATCCACCTACTAAATGCAAGTACCATTACCCCAACCCACCCCGTGCCCCGTTACGACAGGTAAAAATGGTTCAGACTTTGCCAAGTGATGCTAAGGGTCAAAATGCTCCCTGGTTGAGAACTGCAGGTTTAGATGTATGGCACCCCCACTCTAAGATTAATTGACAACCCAAGGTCTGTGCTAATGTGCTCTTTCTTTTTTTTTTTTTTTGAGGCTTCATCTGCTCATGCCCAGACTCTCATCTCCACTCTCTGCACCCCATCCCACCATCCAGCCATCCATGTCTCCCTGCTTTAGAAGGGCCCAGGCAGAGGACCTGGAACCCCGTCCCTGATCTGAGAGCTGAAACAAGTTCCTGGTCTGGAGACCAACGCCATGAAAATGTGTTTCCAAATGCTCTGCAGCATTTGGGTGGAAATGGCCTCATCAATCATCTTATTGTTTTGTGGGCCTCTGAGGGTGCTCCTGGGAACGACAGGGACTGTGACTCATCCTGCTGAACTGCTGTAATATTAAAGAAAATAAATAACGGAACTAAGAAGGCATTAAGTGAGGAAATGAGGCACGGGGGCATGAGGCAGAGGTGATTCTACTGCACTGCTTCTAGTGAATATCACCCAATTAACGGGAAGCAGAACCCAGGAAAGGAACTGCCGAATCACAGTTCTCTGAATGAGCTGCAGAACGTACAGTCAGATGGCGGTGAATTCCCCAGGCCGGCCTTTTCCTGTGAGCTCCCTTCTGAATAACAAGGAAGTGCATGCAATTGGCTTGTCATGGTTTGTTCTCTGTCTTAAGTAATAATGGCAATAACAAGACCTTATGTTTGCACAGTGTTTCCTAGTTTACACAGCACTTTTCCATACATCACGTCATTTTATTCACAAAGTAATCCTGTAGACACCCCGCCAGGAGGAAGGCAGTGCTCAGAGGGGCATTTCTATAGGTTTGAGACAGCAGAGCATGCTTATGAGAGCATAGGCTCTGTAACCTGAAAATCTAAGAATATTGGTTCTTAGACCAGCTCTGGAACCTTAAATCTTAACTGTCAAAGTTCAGTGTTCTTCTCTATCAGGGGAGATAATAGCACTGTTGCAAGGTATTCAAACAAATCAGATCTATAATTACTGAGCACAATATCTTTTTACTATAGGCAAAAGGTTCTTAATAGTTGCATAAGTAATCCTTAACTCAGGATGATATGTAGATGGTTGCTGTTCAGTCGCCAAGTCATGTCTGACTCTTCAAACCCAATGGACTGCAGTACACCAAGCTTCCCTGTCCTTCACTATCTCCTGGAGTTTGCCCAAGTTCATGTCCACTGAATTGATGATGCCATCCAGCCATCTCATCCTGTCACCTTCTTTTCCTTCTGCCTTCAATCTTTCCCAGCATCAGGGTCATTTCCAGTGAGTCGGCTGTTTGCATCAGGTGGCCAAAGTATCGGAGCTTTAGCTTCAGCATCAGTCTTTCCAATGAATATTCAAGGTTGATTTCCTTTAAGATTGACTGCTTTGATGTCCTTGCTTTCCAAGGTAATCTCAAGAGTCTTCTTCAGCACCACAGTTTGAAAGCATTAATTCTTTGGCATTTTGCATTCTTTATTGTCCAGCTCTCATATGCGTATGTGATTACTAGAAAAACCATAGCCTTGACTATACGGACCTTTGTTGGCAAAGTGATGTCTTTGCTTTTCAACACACTGTCTAGATTTGTCATAGCTTTCCTGCCAAGAGCAATCATCTTCTGATTTCATGGCTGCAGTCACCATCTGCATTGATTTTAGAGCCCAAGAAGAGGAAATCTGTCACTGCTTCCACCTTTTCCCCTTATGTTTGCCTTGAAGTGATAGGACCAGATGTCATGATCTTAGTTTTTTAATCTTGAGTTTTAAGTTGGCTTTTCATTCTCCTCCTTCAGTCTCATCAAGAGGCTCTTTAGTTCCTCTTCACTTTCAGCCATTAGAGTGGTATCATCCACATATCTGAGGTTGTTATTTCTCCTGGCAGTCTTGATTCCAGCTTGTAACTCATCCAGCCCAGCATTTCACATGATGTGCTCTGCATATAAGTTAAGTAAACAGGATGACAGTAAACAGCCTTATCATACTCCTTTCTCAATCCTGAACCAGTCAGTTCATATAGGATTCAGAAGCGTAAAGAGCAAGATGTTTTGTGTCATAGTCAATAGTAACGACTTCAGAGATAAATGACCAGGATTTGAATCTCAGCTCTGTCACTTGAAATTGTGTAGCTTGAAACAAGTTTCTTAACTTCCCTCTGCCTCAGTTTTCTCATCCATAAAACAGGTGCTTTGAAGATGAAATGAGTAAGTACATGAAATGCACCGCCTCACTGCCTGCATCATCTGTACTTGGTTCCTCTGTGTTTCAGGCTCTGCTGCCTATTTTCATATTATTTTCACCTTACTTAATGTGATTACTCAGAACTGATTTTAAGTACTGCACTTTACTGTGTCAAAGAACCTGCCTGCCAAGGCAGGAAACGTAAAGAGATGAAGGTTCAATCCCTGGGTGTGAAAGATCCCCTAGAGAAGGGGCTTCCTGGAGGGCAACCCACTCCAGTATTCTTTGCTGGAGTATCCAATGAACAGAGAAGCCTGGTGGAGTATGGTCCACAGGGTCTCAAAGAGTCAATGAAGCGACTTAGCACAGCACAGTATTTTTTAAGGAAATTAACACTGGATGCTATTACAGACAAATCTCCATATCTCAATGACTTAACACAATTAAACTTCCTACTCATATCATATTCCAATGCCTGATAGTCAGGGTCTATGTGTGTTGTTGTTATTATTGGGGCATACTCCATGCAGGTATTTTGAGACCAAAGTTCTTATCATGCTGTGTCTCTACCCACTCCTACACCCTCAGAGTTTTCTCCTTTTGGCAGTTGAGGGAAGCATAGGAAGGAGGCACAGGAATTTCTATGGGTCAAGACTGGAAGTTGAACACATTACTTTTGCTCTCATTCCTTGTACAGAACTCAGTCAAACATATGGCCATACTTCACTCAAAGAAGTCTGAGAAATGGAGTCTAGCCTTGTGCCCCCAAAAAGGAAAGTTCAGATATAAGAGGCTTCTAGGAATCTCTGCCACAAGTCCAGGGGTTCTTTGCTTCCCAGCAGCAGGCTCTGCAAATTGTTGCACTACTAATGAGGGCCATTGTGCCCTGATACTGTCTGATCTTTCCCCTTTCTCCCAAGGCATCATTCTCCCATGACCTCGTGAGCAATGCTTTATACCTTGGCAGCAAGATCGGTTCTACTTCTGATCAGGGTCCAAACTATAAATAACCTTCCCTTTGAATGGAAACATAGCTCTCTTTACATTAGAATATGTCAAGAATATGCTACTTGAAAGATCAGCTGAGGGCAAGACCCATGATGTAGAAATCCAGTGCCTTGTGACAAGCAGTTCATTTGCTTTCAGAGGCTAAACTTCAGAGAAGTAGGTTTTACCTTATCATAGGGACAAGGTCAAGGTGGACCTACAAGTTATAGCAAGCAAATGGAAATGAACTGAAAGCCAAAGAAAAAAAATTAAAATCAGAGACTAGGAAGCAAAGTACAACTTGAGAGCCAAGAGGAAATTTCAGACACAGTAGAAAACTTTAAAAAACTGGGAACCAGGCACCTGAAGAGTTGTTGTCACTGAGTCACCAAGTCATGTCTAACTCTTTGAGACCCATGGAATGCAGCACAGAGGGTTCTCTGCCCTTCAGCATCTCCTGGAGTTTGCTCAGACTCATGTCCATTGAGTCAGTGATGCCATCCAACCATCTCATCCTCTGTTGCCCCCTTCTCCTCCTGCTGCTGCTGCTGCTAAGTCACTTCAGTCGTGTCCGACTCTGTGTGACCCCATAGACAGTGGCCCACCAGGCTCTGCCATCACTGGGATTCTCCAGGCAAGAACACTGGAGTGGGTTGCCATTTCCTTCTCCAATGCATGAAAGTGAAAAGTGAAAGTGAAGTTGATCAGTCATGTCCGATTCCTAGTGACCCCATGGACTGCAGCCTACCAGGCTCCTCCGTCCATGGGACTCTCCAGGCAAGAGTACTGGAGTGGGTCACCATTCCCTTCTCCTCCTGCCTTCAATCTTTTCCAGCATCAGGGTCTTTACAATGATTTGGCTCTTTACATCAGGTGGGCAAAGTATTGGAGCTTCAACATCAGTCCTTAAAATAAATACTCAGGGTTGATTTTCTTTAAGATTGACTGGTTTGATCTTGCAGTCCAAGGGACTCTCAAGGGTCTTCTCCAGCACCACAGTTCGAAAGCATCAATTATTCAGCACTCAGCCTTCTTTATGGTCCAACTCTCACATCCATACATGGGTACTGGAAAAATCATAGCCTTGACTATAGGGGACTTTTGTCAGCAAAGTGATGTCACTGCTTTTAAATACAACCAGGAAATAAGAACCTCTGACAAAATCATACCTGCATAGATTACAGTAGACTATATAGAAGTACCAGTTGGGTGTCCTCCAACATTGGCTCCAGCTTTCACTGGACCCCCTTCCCAGCCACTCCAGCAGTGTCTTTGCCTTGACTCCCAGTTTCACGTTGACCAATACCTGATGGCCAGTGAAGGTTTACACACGATGAGGACCAGCAGTGGGACAACCAGGGCACCAGGCATGTCACCCAGCTACACTGAGTGGCTGAGGGGCATGTCCCTGCTAGTTAGGGCCTGACAAGATGTGGTCCACTGGAGAAGGAATGGCAAACCACTTCAGTATGCTTTCCTTGAGAACCCCATGAACAGTATGAAAAGGCAAAAAGATATGACACTGAAAAATGACCCCCAAGGTCAATAGGTGTCCAATGTACTACTGGGGAAGAGTAGAGAAATAGCACCACCTGGCAAGACCTCAAGTAGTCTCCCTTTGATACTATTTCTTTCTTTTTTCATTTAAAAAATATTTTTTTAATTGAAGGATAATTACTTTACAATATTGGTTTGATTTCTGCCATACATCAACATGAATCAGCCATAGTTGTGCCTATGTCTCCACCCTCTTCCACAACCCTCCCACCTCCAACCCTTCCCCACCCTTCTACATTGTTACAGAGCCTCTGTTTTGGAGCTTTGGAAAACTATGTGGTAGTCAGGCATCTTAGTTTATATTCTTTAATAAATACCTGAAATCAAGATATTTCAATTGCTTAAGCAGTTCCTGCAGAGTCAGTAAGTTATACTGGTTTAAAGCATGGACCCTGAAGCAAAATCAGCTTCGGATTGAATCCTGACGAGCTGCCGCAGATATACAACCCCGAGGAAGTATATACCTTCTCTGTATCTCAGTTGTTTTGTGTGTAAAATGAAGTCAGTGAATAATATGTGTATCACAGGATTGTTGTGATGATTAAATAGGAATGAAAAGCATTTAGACGAGTGCTGTGCCTTCAGTAAACATTCAATAAGTGTTCATCGCTGTTGTCTAGAGGTAACTTTTGACAGTTAGGATGTTTTAATAAGAATGTGCTAAATTGAAGGTCCATACAGAGGTGAGCCAAAAAGATCAAGGTCTTTTGTCTCAATAATTTAAGACTTATTTTTAAATATGTGAGCAGTTAGATAGCCTAGGCCCACGGTAATGCATAGGACCATGAAACTTTTAGCCTGAACATTTTTTTAAAATATCAGAGTATAGCTGCTTTCCAATGTGTTAGTTTCTTCTGTACAATAAGTGAATCAGCTATATGTATACATATATCCCTTCCCCCTGGACCTCTCTCCCCCCCACCCCATCTAACCCATTTAAGTCCCTACAGAGCTCTAAGCTGAGCTCCCTGTATAGTAGCTTCCCACTAGCTATCTGTTTCACAACTAGCAGTGCACATAAATCAATCCCAATCTCCCAATTCATCCTACTCTCTACCTCATGGTCACATGTCTGTTCTCTATGTCTATGTCTCTATTTCTGTCCTGCAAATACGTCCACCTGTACGATTTTTCTAGATTCCACATTTTTTAAAGCAAATTACCAAATGCTCAAGAAGCCATATGTTTAAAATAAAATGAATAAAGTATCTATAGGATAGCTAAATTTAAAGTTTTACCTTTACTATCAGTCTTTCACGATAAATCAGTTGCAAAATGTATGTCTAGGTTAAGTTTGTTGATTTCATTTACTCATCAACTGCTGAGCATCAAGTGTGAAGGTCATGTGTGAAGCATCAGTGATAAAGCAGAGTCACCAATGAGACGAGGCAGTCTTTGTGTTCAGTGACAGAAAACATCAAGGAAATAATCATGCAATTAATTCTTTCAGCTGTACTACATATGAAGAAAAAAGGAAAAGGTTTATGAAGAAATAACACAGAAGGAGTTATTTTAAGGTGAGGGTCCCAGGGAAATCTTCCCTAAGCAAAGTATATCCAACTAAGCCAAGAGTTCCTGGCTAATTAGAATTTCCAAGACATTCACTAAAGTAGTGATTGTAGTCTGGAGGTGCCCAACACAGATCTATAGAAAATATTTCACTTTCTATCTGTATGCAGACATAGAATTAAAGATCATGCATCTTGTCCATCAAAAGTGCTATCAAGTCATTTATATACAAATTAGAGGAAGATAATAGGAGGAGGAATTGTCAAGTGTAAATATCTATTTTTAAAATTTAATTGGAAATCATGTTGACTATTAAGAGACTATTCCTAATAAGGCTGATGTTTGAAGTGCCATTGATAGGCAAGTTCTAAACATATGTCCTTTTCTATGGGTTATTCTGAACCATATATTTCACTCAGTAGTCAATATCTATGTTCTGATGAAAATGTCCATAAATGCTGCAAATTCTGTTACAATTTTCTTGTCATATTTTTCCTGCATGTGATAAAATACACAGAAATAATGAATAGAGACATGACTGTGTGTAAAAGTGGCCTGCTTCTGTTACAGAATATTGAATTGAGAAACATAGGTATGTGGGCAGATTAGTAATGGTCTCTCAAAGATGTTCACATACTAATCCCTGGAATCTGTGAATATGTTATGTTACATGGCAAAGGGGGATTTTGAGGTTGTATATGGAATTAAACTTGCTAATCAACTGAATCAATATTGGGAAATATTCCTGGACTATCTAGGCGGGGCCAATGAGGAAGAGAGAGAAACAGAGGAATCAGCTTCAATGCATGCTCAGTCGCTCAGTCGTACTGACTCTTTGTGACTCCATGGACTGTAGCTTGCCAGTCTCCTCTGTCCATGGAATTTTCCAGGCAAGAATACTGGAGTGGGTTGCCATTTCCTCCTTCCTCAGTGTCAGAGGGATGTGTTTTGGGAATGACTCTGTCGTCATTGCTGGATCTGAAGACGGGAAGGGCTCATGAGCCAAGGAGTGCCAATAGCCTCTTAGAGACTGAAAGGGTGCTGCTCTTTTAGAGCTTCCAGAAAGAACAGCAGCTCTGATGATACTGCTTTTAGAACAGTCTCTTAGCCTTAACCATTTAGCTCAGCTCTGGAGTGAGCTCAGAAGTCTATCCATGTGAGTCTCAGCCACTTCTGGTCATACTTAGGTTACTGCTGGTCCTCCTACAATAGGAGTGACTTCCAGAAATACTTCTACCATGTAGAGTGCCAAACCATCCAGGGTTGTGGTGGCATGAAGGCCTACGGTCAGAGGTCATGTCATGATATGAATATGTCCTAAGCACCAGTTGCAGAAAGTGTATAAATAGTGGATGAGAAGTGAATTTAAAGTGTTTCAAATCAGAAGCCATATGCAAAATTTTTCTACCAAATATCACAGCTCATACTTAAAGGAATATGAATTATAAAATAACATAAAATCATAAGATAATAAACCTGAGTTTTTAAGATGCTAATGTTATAGTAAATAGAATAACAATGGGAAACAAATACAACATGCCTCTCAGAACAAATGTTTAAACATCTAAGCATTTCAAATTTTGAGAGGATGAATGTTTCCTTTATAAAAAAATGATATATCCTTTGGAATATTCTGAGGCCTACTCTAATCTGTAGCTCTGATTCTTAACAATCAATAATTATACTGATCTGACCCAGGCAGGTTAGGCTTCTCTTCTAGACCCACCATAAAAAATATTTTTTTTTCAAGACAAAAACAAGGAGAATGGTTTATTTTCCAATGTCCCATACAAGTAAATGCTAAATCATTGTTAAATATATGGGCTTATTTATTAAACTGCTCTTTGAAAATTTAATTGGATATATAAAAACCAGTACACTTAAGTTTTCACATTGAAAAAAAAAAACCTAATCCTTGAAAAGTTTTGCTTCCTTCTTCATTCACCTCAGGCTGAAACCTAAGAATCATGCCTGTCCTCTCTTTCCCTTTCATCTCACCACAAATTCTTAAAAAAAAAAAAAAAAACTTCAAGGACTAACTATGTACCAGGAATTGTTCTTGACTCTACAATGGAATCATGAGTTAAACTCATTGGTCTTATCTTCAAAAAAAAAATCTGAATCTAACCAGTCCCTACTTCTACCTTCATGGCACCATTCCAAAGTACCACATAGCTCAATTGGAATCATTCAATAGCTTTTTAATTTGCCTCCTAATTGTACTATAATAATATAGTAGAATTGGCCCCGATAATCTATTCTCCACATAGCAGTTAGAGTGATTTTTTAAAAGATCAGGTCATATCATGTACTTTTCCTGCTTATAACATTCCAACTGCTTATTAGTATAATCAAATAAAAAGCAGACATCTTACTGTGATCATACCACTATACAATCTGGCCCTTCATTTCTGACCACATCTCTTACTATTCTCTTCCTTGTTCACACCACATCATTCATGCTAGCTTCCTCCATCCTTGAACACGATCAATATTTTCTCAACTCAGGACCCTTGCCATTGCTGTTTCCTCACCCAAAGATGCTTTTTCATCAGATCTTCACATGGCGCACTCAGTCAGGTTTCGGCTTACCTAAGTATTCTCTCCAGTTCCAAAGGCTTCTCATCTTATCAGATATTTTGATGGAATTAAGCCACTGTAAATGTATAGCTCATTATGAACACAGTTGTTTTAAAAGTCTGGTTTGACATCTTTCTTGCCAGCGAACCCAGGTTACACTCTCCGTCCTTAATACCTATCATGCCTGTGCTTAAAAATCCACTCTAGATTTACAGTAATGTTTAACATCAGGTTCATCCATTACACTTGTTACCATTTCCTCCTGTTCTGCCTTTTATCAGTGGATATATATGTCTCCAGCATGCAGTTCTTTGATTAGTCATTATTTCTCCAAAATTAAGTATCAGTGATATTGAGACTTTAATGGAAAGTTTATTCTTTACACTGTAACAAAAAATATCTGGGTCTTTAAACTTGAGTAGCTATATGACTCTCTTAACATTCTCATTTACACTGGGTTTTATTAAAGAGAGTTGAAAATAAGGGTATATCAGTGGAAACAGAATAGTCTATGCAATCCAGAGGCCTGAACACCAACAGTGTTCCCTGGAGATTTTAGTTCTCCCTCAGTGGCTTGAGCTTCCTGGCCCCGCCCTCGGGACTGCCTTTTATCTATGCAATATGATAACAATTGCAGGTAAAGACTTGCATGTGTATTCTGCATTCCATTTTATTTCTGAGCATTTTAGAATTCCAGATCATGATCTTAGTGTCAGAGTTAAAATTCTTTACCATCTTGAAATGTGCTGTGTAAGATAAATGTAAGCTTGATGTTTTATCTCTTCTTTAACATTCAAGAGTACTGAAACTGAATAAGCTTGCTCTTTCCAGTGGAGCTTAAGGTATCCCATTCTTTCCTTCTCTGATGTAGACAGACATCACGATGTCAGACAACATTAATCTTCTTCTTCACTGCAGTAAACTGGCGCCACCTGGGAGGCACACATTTGCCAGGAGAGCCTCTATACTATCATAGCTGTCATTTCTTTCTTTAGAATTGTCACACCCCTCCCAGTTAGCAAATTGTTTATTTACACATTCAACAAATGCCTACTGAGCACTTAGGTCAGGGACCAGCCAGATGCTCAAAGTACAGATATAAATAAAATCATGATATAGGATGTGTAATAATATTGATAAAGTAAAAGTAAAACGCTGCAGTAACAGCAGAAGGGTATCCCAAGAAATTCTTGGACAGTCAGATGACTTTCTTATAACTAACTTATAGTTATTGATTTAATTTTGATTAGAAGAATCCTTATCTTTTTTCAGAGTTGGTGTTTATCAATTGGAATTTAATATGTTTCTCCTTCTATCCAGAGAGATGAAATTGGCCCTTGTGTTTTCAAAACACAGCACTGATTTATAGATATTATTTCATTTGATCCTTGTAACAACCATATGAATTTGATATTACCATCACTTATATTTTATATAGAATAACACTGAGGCTAGTAGAGTTAAGTAGTTTGCATTTGGTCCCTTGTCTCCAAACACTAGAGCTTCTCACAATAAAGTTGAAACTAAATAAATTTACCCTATGAAGAGTGTAATTTCTTCACATTACTCCATGTTCACCAAACAATGGAATAATTACTTCATTGGCCAGATCAAAAGTCACAAAGCCAGTATTTTTATCAGCTTTTCCCTTTAATATTCAAACTTCATCAGTTCTGGCCCTTACCTCCCTGAATAAATTTGTGACTATCATACTTGCTTCATCTTTATCCAATGTTTTATTTTAGGTTTTCCTTAAAAGCAGAGTTGGAAATAGGGTGGTTTGTTTTTTGCTTTCTCTTTTGAGGGGTGATCCCAAAGAATAAGAGCAGAGAACCAAAAGATGGGCAACAAGAAAGCGAGGAAAGTTAACCCAAAGAGTGAGTTATGAGCTGATCCTACTGTGGGTAACAAGGCTTCAATTTTGCCAGAATTCTCTGAGGATTCATGGAGAATGCATTTCAGAATTCTCTGCCTATGGATCAGAAGAGGCAGGTGTGAATTACTGGACTCTCTTTGCCACTGGTGAAGGACTGACTTATAACTACCTTATATTTGTTAGCAAACGCATCAAAATGGCTGTGTGGGAACCTGGAAGCAGAAAGTGAATAGCTGTGGTGAGATGCTCTTCATTTATAATTATGCACATCTAGGTTCCACAGCGAAGACTAGAATAAAATGGTAGGCTGAGAGTGTGTGGGGATAGATACAAAAGTCATCTAATGACAGCAATCCCCTGTCTTTTTGGCAGCAGGGACCAGTTTCATGGAAGACAATTTTTCCATGGATCAGGGGTGGGCGGATGGTTTGGGGATGATTCAAGTGCATTACATTTATTGTGCAATTTATTGCTATTATTATTACATCCGTTCCACCTCAGATCATCGACCACTAGATCCCAGAGTTTGGGGACCCCTGATCTAACACGTAACATCTTTTGTCTTGACTTTAAATCTTATCTCATCTGAGTTCTTTTATGTAACCACAACATCTTCCAAACATCTTCCGTTTGTATATTATTACCACCATCTCTATACATTTTTATGATGGAAATAATAGTTTCAAACCCTAGTTAATAAACATACTGCTTAATGTTTTATCGATAGAAACACTACTTAATTTTTAGATCATCCTTTAAGGGCCACCTTTGTTTTTATGGTCTCTTGACAGTGTGAGAGTTTAAGAAGAGTTATCTGTTCTCAGGTAGAAGGCAGATGAGTAGAGATGGGCCATGACTCAGTGGGTGTTTTTCTTGCACCTGGAATGTTAGTGATTGCTCCCATATCAGGATGGAAAGCATTACAATCACCACCTAAGATTTCATGTGTCCTTTTGGTATCAGTCATAAAATTCTGAGATCTCCTCAATACCAGGAATTTTCTTTTCTATTAATATCAAAGTAGTTTGTAATTTGACATCCACCATTGCCAAAACTTTAAGTATTCACTAGGCTGAATTGTCATCAGTTTCTTAAACCCTTCTTCCATTATTGCCATTCAACTGGCAAATCCCAGTTGTATTTACCCTGACACCCATCAGTTGTCAACTGTCAATTGATTACATCCTTTCCTTGAATATAGGATTACATCCTATACTTACTCTGCATCTTAGTTTTGTCTTTTTGTATTATCAGTACATTTTTGGTCATCACTTCTCATTTCCCAGTTGCAACAGACAACTGCTGGTATGGGTAGTAAAAGAGCCCTATCTCCAGTCTCCCTGTAACCATATACTCATTACTTTAGTGAAATACTCCACCCTTCATTTATCTCACATGAGAGCTAACAATCATAGCCTCCCATTCTTATGGCCAAAAGAGCAGATATATGACCCATCTTGCACTAACAACAGGATCCTGTCTCCAGAACAAAATATTGCTACCAGCAATAGGAATATGACTCAAGCAAGATCATACTGGGCCTTACCTGTCCCACCTCCTAATCAAAATTACCAGTACCCAGGATTTCACTTTCTTGCTAACAAGAGACCTGATAAACATAAGGCAACATGTAGAGAGAATTAACGATGTGAGAGAATGAAAACAGCGACAGAGTTTGAGCAGTCTTTGATTCTACTTAGGATAAGATTTATTGATTTATATAATAATATGTTAATATTATAATAGTCTTATACATATTAATATAATAGATTATTATTAAAATCTATATAGTTTATAGTTATTATTTATAGATTTATTAGCTCCCCATATCAAACCATAAAGAGGATGAGTGTAACCAATAAATATTACATTTGCAGAAATTAAGTTGAATTTCTATTACTTCAACCAAAGATTTCTGAATACTTCACTAAACATATGTCTTCCAAATAATGTGTCAAAAATTTCTAAAAATTATCCAGCCCCTACACCACAAGTATTCAGTAGTCATCATTCAGAAGCTTTCAACCTCTGCCTTAACTTATATGAGTAAAAATTTTTTATTCTAAGAACATATTCAGCTTTAAAAATTTAGAAAGTTTTTATTCCCCATGCCTAGTTTATTCTGTGCAGACAGAACACTAAGAATTGCATGGACAGCAGCCTGTGCTCTCTAATCCCCAGAAACTACCATGTTCATCACTCTTCCCAGAAACCCATCTTTCCAACAGACAGGGCTTTCATTTTCCCATATGGTCTGGAAGTCACTACTTTAATATATTCTCCTTCCAGAGGCAATATTCATATTCTTATTCTCTGAGGCTATAAGCCTCATCTTAAAGGTGGAAAGTCTTCAGGAAAATAAACCTACAGAGATGGGGTCATTTAGAAAGACCACTTGACCTGCCTCCTGAGAAATCTGTATGCAGGTCAAGAAGCAACAGTTAGAACTGAACATGGAACAACAGACTGGTTCCAAATCGGGAAACGAGTACGTCAAGACTGTATACCGTCACCCTGCTTCTTTAACTTATTTGCAGAGTACATCATGTGAAATGCCAGGCTGGATGAAGCACAAGCTGGAATCATGATTGCTGGGAGAAATATCAATAACCTCAGATATGCAGATGACATCACCCCTATGGCAGAAAGCGAAGAAGAACTAAAGAGCCTCTTGATGAAAGTGAAAGAGGAGAGTGAAAAAGTTGGCTTAAAACTCAACATTCAAAAAACGAAGATCATGGCATCTGGTCCCATCACTTCATGGCAAATATATGGGAAAACAATGGAAAGAGTGACAGACTTTATTTTGGGGGGCTCCAAAATCACCGCAGATGGTGACTGTAGCCATGAAATTAAAAGATACTTGCTTCTTGGAAGAAAAGCTATGACCAACCTAGACAGCATTTTAAAAAGCAGAGACATTACTTTGCCAACAAAAGTCCGTCTAGTCAAAGCTATGGTTTTTCCAGTAGCCCTGTATGGATGTGAGAATTGGACTATAAAGAAAGCTGAGCGTGAAGAATTGATGGTTTTGAACTGTGGTGTTGGAGAAGACTCTTGAGAATCCCTTGGACTGCAAGGAATTCCAACCAGTCAATCCTAAAGGAAATCAGTTCTGAATATTCATTGGAAGGACTGATGTTGAAGTTGAAACTACAATACTTTGGCCACCTGATCTGAAGAACTGACTCACTGGAAAAGACTCTGATGCTGGGAAAGATTGAAGGCGGGAGGAGAAGGGGACGACAGAGAATGAGATGGTCGGATGGCATCACTGACTCGATGGATGTGAGTTTGAGTAAGCTCCAGGAGTTGGTGATGGACAGGGAAGCCTGGCGTGCTGCAGTCCATGGGGTTGCAAAGAGTCGGACACAACTGAGCAACTGAACTAAAGTGACTTCAAAAATACCATCATCACACTTGGGAATCAATTTATTACTAGCAATCCCACTGACTAAAGTGAATATCATGTTCTCATTTCAATAAGTAACAAAAAAAGGCATTTGAAGCTATTTAATAATCACTTCTGGGTAAAAACGAAAAGAAATGTAGAAACGTCAGAATAGAAACTTACTTCCTTGACATAAAGAATTTTTTAAACTAAGTGCCAACATCACACTTATGGTGAAAAACTAGTCCTACTCTTTAAAATCAGGAACAAGACAAAGGCATCATTATTTTTTAACATTATCTGGAAATCCTGTCCAAAGTAATAAAGCATGAGAAAGAAATAAGATAAATTACTATTGGAAATGAAAAAAATTAGCATTACTTACAAGTGTCAGAATTATACACACACATACACACACATACATATAAAGGAAAGAGAAGTTAGGTATAATGTCTTAGATTGAATTTATCTTAAGAACAGTAGTTATAGTTTAGATTAATATTAAAAAAACAGATGCTTTACTACACTTGAAACACAGTATCTGAAATATATTAAAAAACTATTTTAACCAAACATTCTAAAGTCAAAATTATACCATCCTGAAAGCAAACAAAATAAAATACACTTCACACACATAAATGCATAACTGTTGCCTAGGAATATCATTGTGTGAATTTATATGAAGAAAATTATAAATGCCTGTATTATTCTGAATAGGTTATATTGTGGTGATAAGTAATTCCCCTAAATAACCTTGGTTTGTTTCATGTCCTTTGTCAGCTGGAACGGCAATCTATTCCATATGGGACCCAAGTATTGGTGTCTCTGCACCATGATTTTGGAAAAATGGAAGATGAAAATTGTTCAACAGATTCTTTCACCACTTCTGCTTACATTTTATTGGCCAAAGCAAGGGAGATGTAATGGCTAATTTCCAAGGGGTGTTCAGTTCAGTTCAGTCACTCAGTTGTGTCCGACTCTCTGCGACCCCATGAACTGCAGCACATGAGGCCTTCCTGTCCATCACCAACTCCCGGAGTTTACTCAAACTCATGTCTATTGAGTCGGTGATGCCATCCAACCATCTCATCCTCTGTCGTCCCCTTCTTCTCCTGCCCTCAATCTTTCCCAGCATCAGGGTCTTTTCAAATGAGTCAGCTCTTCGCATCAGGTGGCCAAAGTACTGGAGTTTCAGCTTCAACATCAGTCCTCCCAGTGAACACCCAGGACTGTGAGACAGTGCAATATTAGCCACAATCTGAAGTGGGCTTCCCTGGCGGCTCAGATGGTAAAGAATCTGCCTCCAGCGCAGGAGTCCCAAGTTCGATCTCTGGGGCAGAAAGTCCCCTGAAAAAGGAAATGGCAGCCCACTCCAGTATTTTTGCCTGGAGAATTCCATGGACAGAGGAGCCTGGCAGGATACAGTCCATGGGGTCACAAAGAGTTGGACACAACTGAACAAATAACACTTTCACTTTTCAACTGAAAAAATATAGTGGTTGATTGCAATACCCAGGCTATAGATTAAAACTTCAGATCCTAGAAGCAGTTCCTAGGCTCAAATTCTGGCTCTGGCAATTGCTCATAAGTATTCTTGGGTTACTTTATCTTGATGTGATTTCTTCTTCTTATCTGAAAAGTAGAAATGATAATAGCATGTGGCTTATCAAATTGCATTACTGTTCTATGAATTTATGAAAAGATATTTTTTGAGAAACTATTTTGTGTCAAGAATATACTATTTTGGGTGCTTAGACATGAAAGTGAAAAGTATTAGTCACTCAGTCGTGTCCGACTCTGCAATGCCATGGGCTGTAGCTTGACAGTCTCCTCTGTCTATGGAATTCTCCAGGCAAGAATACTGCAGTGAATAGCCATTCCCTTCTCTAGGGTATCTTCCCAATCCAGGGATTGAACCTGGGTCTTCTGCTTTGCAGGCAAATTCTTTACTGTCTGAGCCACCATGTATGAAACAGACACAGGTCCCTGCTTTGGGGGATCATACATTCTTGGGAGAAAAGCAGAAAATAAAACACAAGGAAACTAAATAAGTAAATTAAATCCTAATACAGCCTTTTAAGTGAGTGAAGTGAAGTTGCTCAGTCGTGTCCGACTTTTTGCAGCCCCATGGACTGTAGCCTACCAGGTTCCTCTGTCCATGGGATTTTCCAGGCAAGAGTAATGGAGTGGGTTGCCATTTCCTTCTCCAGAGTATAGCCTTTTAGATTACTGTAAAGACTGTCTTTATTCTGGTTACTGTACTGGGAAAAGACATTAGTGGAACAAGGGTCAGAAGAGCAAAGAAACTCCCAAGGAGGCTACTGCAGCAACCCAAGTAGAGATGTGTTGGATCAATGTAAAAGTAATGGAAATGCTGAGAAATACATCAGGCAAAAAACATATCTGGATTTAGGACCTAAGTATTTTGGATATGTTTTGAGAGTAGAGGTATCGTTGGATATATTTGGGGATATACTATGGAAACAGAGTGTATGATGAATTACATGTGGAGTATGAGAGAAAGAGAAGAGTTAATTGATAAAATAAGGTTTTTACTTGGAACCATTAACTGAGATGGAAAGGTAGCAGTGAAGTCCAGTTTCAAGTCTTAAATGCTGAGGAGACATCCGGGAACAAATGTTAAGTAGGAAACAGATACATTTTATAGAGTTCAGGAGGATGCATAACTGGAAAGTCAAATGTGGATACTTTCATAGAAAAGGTGTTCAAAGCCCAGCAATTCAATCAAATCAGCAAAGAAGTAAGGGTATGTGCTTTAAATGAGTTAGTGAGTGGGAATGACTTCAGATAATAGTATCAAATAAATATCTAATAAGTGTTAGTTGTTGCTATTATACATTCCTGAAAGAGACCATGGGTTCAAAACTTAGTTCTTTACCAGGCGAATTTACAGTCCTGAATGCATCTCAGTAGAATTCTTTTGACAAAAGAAGATGGCAGAACTATTTAATGGTTGTTTGGGGATTTCACTGGTGGTCCAGCCGCTAAGATCTCAATATGGGGGGCCCAGGTTCCATCCCTGATCAGGGAATTAGATCCCACATGCTGAAACTAAGACCTAGCACAGTCAAATAAAAAATCAACATTAGATTTCCTTATAAATTAACATGAACTGAGTTTGGAAACAGTGAGATGAGTTTGGAAATACAAGTATAGTGGTATCAAGGAGAAGGGTTGAGAGTGGCAGCCTGTTCACCACCTCATATTACGCAGGCTGGATAACTTTATTAAACGTGGGACTGGCTCAAGAATTAACAGTAAAATGAAGGGAACAGAGGAGATTGTCTCAAAACAGATTATGTGTCAATATTCATATTTGTCTCGAATTGATGCATTAAAAAATAATACAATTGAAGGGGCAGGGGATAATCTTGTGAGTCAATTAATTGTGATGGATGAGTTGGCTACCCTAAACTGGTACATTGTTACATCCTTACCTCAGATTTTACACCAAAATATATTTCAGATGGCTCAGAGCTTTTTTTTTTAGAGATGAAGTGAAACACTAGAAGTTTTAGATGAATATCCACCTACTTTTTGGCTAGAGAAATCCATTCTGTGCACAAGAACAACGAAAAAATAAAATATTTAAATGTATGGCTACATAAGGGCTTCCCGAGTGGCTCAATCAGGAAAGAATCCGCCTGTAATGCAGGAGACTGCCTGAGTGCTGGGGATCCAGGTTCAATCCCTGGGTCAGGAAGATCCCCTGGACAGGAAACTGCAACTCATTCCAGTGTTCTTGCCTGGGAAATCCCATGGACAGAGGAGCCTGGCGGCCTACAGTCAGTCCATGGGGTCACAAAGAGTCGGACATGATGGAGCAACTAAATCACCACCACCACCACCATAAAACATCAAAGTTACTACATATCATACGTCTTATTATTACAAAAATGAATGAAAAACTTGGAAATTTACCTGGATTAAAAAACATTAATGTATTAATATATGTTGCAAATCTTTAAGAAAATAAAACCAAATAGCCTGAAAGAAACCTAGGAAGAGACATAAGCAAGTAACTCATAGAATTAGAAACACATGTGGCTCCTCTAACATAAAACTTCTTAGATAACAAAGAAATGCAAATACCAAGAAGAGTCAAGAATTTATTTTTAAGTATTGAATGTTTGTAAATTTATAGTGAAGCAAATATTCTCTAAGCAGTTAAATTCATAAAATTTTTCTAGAAAGCAATTTAGCTAAATAAATCCCAAGATCCAATAGACATATGCTTTAACCAACTAATTGTGTTTTGAAATTCATCCTAAGAATATATAAAAAATGTAGACAATAATTCTATGTTAAAGAATTCTTACAGCAGTGTTATTTATAACACTGCACAGTTGAAAAAGCATTCTAAACCTTAAACAATGGGAAATTGCCTAAGTAATAATCAATACAAACAATATTATGCTATGTAACTATTGAAAATGATATTTGCAGATTACTTTAGTGAAATAAAACACTCTCAGTGATACTAAATGCAAGAAGCAGCATACAAAATCTTAATCAGAATACTACCTACAGCTATATATACATATACATAGCATTTACCCATAAATCTATATAGTCATAGGGCTTCCCTGGTGACTCAGAGGTAAAGAATCTGCCTCCAATGTAGGAGACGAGGGTTCAATCTCTCGGTCAGGAAGATCCCCTGAAGGAGGGCATGGCAACCCACTCCAGCATTCTTGCCTGGAGAATCCCAAGGATAGAGGAGCCTGGTGGGCTACAGTCTGTGGGGTCACAAAGAGTCAGACACTACTGAAGTGACTGAGCATGCACACACACTATATATTCATAAGTAATATATAATAGCAAACTGTTATTTCTGCATATTGATGTGATGTATTATATACTTTAATTGTCCCTATATTACATATGTATTAATATCATAATAAAATAAAATTAGATCTATATAAAACATAACAAAACATGTAAGAAGCATCTATGTAAACTGCATATCTGTGTGTGCATTCTTACACTGTATCAAGTATACAAATAATTGAAATAATATAGAGAGAAAGTTTCCAATTTGCTGAAAATTCAATTCTGTGAGGAACTTCTGGTAGGTACTAGTCAGTAATTTTTGCTATTCTCCATCATGGTTGTTCCAAACTTCTAATTTTTCTAATCTGAGTCATACTGATTTTCATTTCACTCTATTATAGGTAACTAGGCATTCGACATCACTGATAAACTCAAGAATGTACTGACTCTGGATTATCCCTTAAATACACAAGTTAGTGTCAATCATATTAAAAAGCAGAGACATTACTTTGCCAGCAAAGGTCCGTCTGGTCAAGGCTATGGTTTTTCCAGTGGTCATGTATGGATGTGAGAGTTGGATTGTGAAGACAGCTGAGTGCTGAAGAATTGATGCTTTTGAACTGTGGTGTTGGAGAAGACTCTTGAGAGTCCTTTGGACTGCAAGGAGATCCAACCAGTCCGTCCTAAAGGAGATCATTGGAAGGACTTCATTGGAAGGACTGATGCTGAAGCTGAAACTCCAGTACTTTGGCCACCTCATGCAAAGAGTTGACTCATTGGAAAAGACCCTGATGCTGGGAGGGATTGGGGGCAGGAGGAGAAGGGGACGACAGAGGATGAGATGGCTGGATGGCATCACTGACTTGATGGACATGGGTTTGAGTAAGCTCCGGGAGCTGGTGATGGACAGGGAGGCCTGGCGTTCTGCAATTCATGGGGTCACAAGGAGTTGGACACAACTGAGCGACTGAACTGGACTGGACTGGAGTGTCAATCAATCATATGTATGTACCGCTTTCTCTCAATTTGGAATACTGAATAAACTAAAGAAGTCAAAATGCATCCTATATTCATACTTGTGAAATCTGGCAGTCCTATGATTCATCCACTACCACCTCAACCTCGTCACCATCCTTTTACACTTGTAAAGCCCTGCTCATGTTTTAAGATCAACTATAACAACATGCTTGGGCTTCCCAGCTGGCTCTAATAGTAAAGAATCCACCTGCCAATGCAGGAGACACAAGAGACACAGATTTGATACCTGGGTTGGGAAGATCCCCAGAGCAGGGAATGGCAACCCACTCCAGTATTCTTGCCTGGAAAATTCCATGGACCAAGGAGCCTGGCAGGCTACAGTCCATGGGGCTGGTAAGAGTCAGACACAACTGAGCATAATAACATGCTTAGGAGTCTTCTTTGATATCCACATATAACATTTCTTCTGTGATGTCATCACTTGTTAATTATTCTGTGTAAACATTTACATTATTTGTCAGTTTTTTATATGTTAATATACCAAAATTGACTTCCCTGGTGGCTCAGACGGTAAAGCGTCTGTCTACAATGAGGGAGACTTGTGTTTGATCCCTGGGTTGGGAAGATTCCCTGGAGAAGGAAATGGCAACCCACTCCAGTACTCTAGCCTAGAAAATCCCATGGACGGAGGAGCCTGTTGCAGGCTACTGTCCATGGAGTCACAAAGAGTCGGACAGGACTGAGCGACTTCACTTTCACTTTCACTTTTCATACCAAAATTACTATGAATCTTTGAATAAAAGTACTATTTACCCAGAAGTTAATTGAGCATTTACCTCCTGCATGTAGATATTTGGTAAATAGGAATTTGAAATAACAGAACATGATTGATTAAAAAAAACAAAGAAACAAACAAAAATCTGATGTTTGACATCTGATTAGATTTTATGATTCACAGTTCAGAACCTGTTTTGCTATTATTCCACTGAGGGACTTAGAAAGATTCCTGACTCCATATTTGAAATTTCAATAACAGTGCTCATATGTCTGCCTTACAGCTCCTTTGGAATTTCTTTATTTATTTTTATTGAGAGAAAGTCTGGATGAACTTGATAACTACCAGTTATTTCAAAAGTCAATAATATCAAAACAACTCCACAGGATCCTCAATCACAGTTTAATACTGCTTTTTAAAATGTTTAATTTCTGAATTGTTCATTTTCAAAGGTCAGAACATTCATACCAATAGCAATGACAAGAACATAATGGAAGAATTTAATGAATGTGTTCTTTCAGATTTGTTTGGCAATATGAATTTAAACTGGCCACACTTCTTGGCAAAGCATCTTATATAATTAATACAGTTTGACGCTTGAGCAAGGGACCTTGAAAATAGTTCTACTTAATTATCTCAGAATTTAAAATTTAAAAATTATCTGTTGAAACTAGGTATTCAGTGTGCAATTGAGCAAGGAAGGAAACATTTAGATTCCTCTCAGAGTCATGAAAATAGCATTAGCACTGGGCCATACATATTCAGGTAGCAAGCTTTAGGGCTGGTTTTATAGATCGGTGTGTGTACATTACATAAAAGAGTAACATCTCAACTTCAGAGTTGAGTGAGTGGAAGAGAAGTGTTTAGAGTGTCATTTTCCATCTAATTCTAAATTTGAAAGATGTTTCCCATTTGTCTAAGTGTGATATCGTCACTTTGCTTTTAAAGGGTTTCTCTCTCTTCCTTCCCCTTCTCTAGGCGTATTCATAATAGCATACATCTAAGACATGAAATGTAGCATTACAGAGATGGAAAGTATCCCACTGTAGTGTTCTCAAGTATATTCTTTGGGAGATGTCTGTGAAAAAGAATGGTATGCTCAGATGAATTTATTAAATGCAGTTTACACTATTCCCACCTTAAGATTCATTCAGTGAAGCTTACTACCTTAAAGACAGTGATATTTTACAATAAAAAACCCCACAAATTTAACTTTAATTAACTCCAAATTATTTAACAGATCATTTTCATTACATATCAAGATTTTGACAATATTTAGGTTTTTTGATTTATTTTAAAATAGATTCTATTTGTAAATATATTTTAGAAGGATCGAATATTTCTCTGGTTTCTCATTTTAATGAATTTAAGGACTTCATGGTCCTTTGCCATGAAGTTGAGTTAATTAAAGCTAGACTAGTGATTCTGGCTAAATTAATTTTCACTAAGGTAGAAGGAAAAATCATCTTCCTATGGTTTATAACTGTAACTGTTATGTAGCATTTTACTTAATAAACATGATAACAGATGCCTTTCCCCATAATGAATATACTGTATCTGCTATGTACTGAATGTTTGTATCCCTCTAAAATCCATATGTAGAAGCCTGAATCCCCAGTCTGATAGTATTTGGAGGTAGGGCCTTTGGGAGGTAATTAGGCCATGAGGGTGGGACACTCATGAGTGGACTGAAGGGAAGAAGAAGTGAAGTGAAGTTGCTCAGTCCTGTCTGACTCTTTGTGACCCTGTGGACTGTAGCCTTCTAGGTTCCTCCATCCATGGGATTCTCTAGGCAAGAATACTGGAGTGGGTTGCTATTTCCTTCTCCAAGGGATCTTCCTGACCCAGGGATCGAACCTGGTCACCCTCTAAGCCACCAGGGAAGCCCCAAGTGGATTAGTGGATGAGTGGATTAGTGCCCTTAAATGAAGATCAATTCTCTCTCTCTCCCTCCCCTGTTCCCCAGCCCCCTCATGAGGATGAAATGAGCAGACAGGCCAAATTTGCAAACCGAAAAAAAAAAAAAAAAGTGTCCTCCCAGAGGTACCCAATCTACTGGTGCCTAGATCTGAGACTTCCAACTTCCAGAACTGTGAGAAATAAATGTTTGTTGCTTAAGCCACTCATTTATAGTAATTCATTATAGCAGCCCAAATTGACTGTGACCATATCCTTAAGGCTATAAATTCAACAAGAACTTACACAAAAAATATGCTAATTGTAAGGTGAGAAAAATTATATTTTCTGATGTCTAGTATGCAAGCATTTTTGAAACTTCTCCTTACCTATCAACTTCCTAGCAGTTAAGAGCTCAAACCACCTGTGTGAAAAGACTTCCAGTCTTTCAATTCTCTTCATCAACTAACAATTCAGCCTTATGAGCTCATATTCACTTATCTTTTCTAGCCATGGCTGAATTATATAATATGAGGTACATACTTTTTTGGTTTCTACAAATCCTTATAACAGTCCACCGAAAGGTATTAAGCACTTGCTTTATTCCTTACATAGTGTGAGGCACTGGGATATAATAACTTGAGCAAAGTAGACAGTCTCTCCAGCTTACTATCCTGCACAGAGCATAGAAAAATCAATAATTACACAAATAAAGTAACCTTACAATTGTGGTAAATGCAATGAAGAAGAAATATATTTCTGAGGAAACAGAGCTGTGGCGGGGAGAAAGAAAATGTGCTAATTACAAAAAAGTCGGTAGGGGGTAGGGATAGAGAAAAGAGATCTGGGTAGAGGCTGAACAAAAGCCCCAGGGCAAAGAGTGCAGTGATTAGGAGAAATTCAAAGGCAGCGAGGCCTCTGTTCAGAGACTGGGATTGTTTCCTAGAGATTAACCTGGAGAGATAATCAGGGCCAGCCCACAGCAGATCCTCTCAAGAGAGGTCTGTGTCTTTATCCTAAGAAAGCCCAAAGAAAAGGCTCTCTATTGCTTTAAGTAAGGATGGGAGATGATCACATCAGCTTTTCCAAAATACACAATACCTGCAATATGGAGAAGAGATGGAAGAGGTCAGTGTTAAAACAGGGGCTTTCCTGGTGGCTCAGATGGTAAAGAATTTGCCTGCAACGCGAGAGACCTGGGTTTGATCCCTGGGTTGGAAAGATGCCCTGGAGAAGAGAATGGCAACCCACTCCAGTATTCTTGCCTGGAGAATTCTGTGGACTGAGGAGCCTGGTAGGCTCCAGTCTATGGGGTCACAGGGAGTCGGACACAACTGAGCGACTTTCACTCACTCGATGTAAAAACAGCAAAAACTCGTGAGGCTACTGCAGCTGCCTAAATTGTAACAACTCAGAAATGCAATTTCTTTCTTTAAAAAGTTCATATACTTTCTTGATATGTAGGGAACTGTGAATTTAGATTAATGGGATTCTCTTGTCAGACTGATCTCAGTCTTTGATACCTGATCCTAAGGAACTCTGTAAGACTGCTAGAGAAAATGTGCTGGAAATATTGAGAAATCTTTGTTTGTTGTACTTTGTTTTTGGACAAAAAAAAATAACAATCAAGCAAATAACTGGTAAAATGGGCTTGTGAAAAAAATTAAGATTTTGCTCTTGAATCTCTACTTAGTTACCAATTTGCAACTTTATATAACTTTAACCTGTTCTACTAGGCCTCCTAAGTGGCTCAGCGGTAAAGAATGCACCTGCCAATGCAGGAGACAAGGATTAGATCCTTGGGTCGGGAAGATCCCCTGGAGAAGGAAATGGCAACCCATTCTGGTATTCTTGCCTGGAAAATCCCATAGACAGAGGAGCCTGGTGGGCTACAGTCCATGGGGTCTCCAAGAGCCAGACAGGACTTAATGTATGAGCACACACACCACACAAATTTTTGAGAAAGGAACTATGACTGCACTTCCTTGTCTCCTCCATAAAATCTTGCCTATGGTCTTACACACAGCACCTATTTCCTAAGCAAACATTTATATTTTAACTAGAATAGGTTTAATTTAATTCAAGATAAGGATTTGTGCTGATTTGAGGGAATAGGATATAAAAACATATCTTGATATAGACATGACCATGTTGATATCTTGATATAGATATTCATATTTGTATTTATCCATTGGAGGCCAACATCATTAACTACCCATTGTGCAATATATTACCTATATACGGTGTGCATACATAGTGTGTGTGCAAGACATATATCTTAAATTATCACAGATACCAGGTTGTGTGTGTGCGAGCTAAGTCACTTCAGTCATTTCCGACTCTTTGTGACCCTATGGACTGTAGCCCACTAGTCTCCCCTGTCCAGGGAATTCTCCAGGTAAGAATACTGGAGGTACCCTGCTCCAGGGAATCTTCCCAGCCCAGGGATCGAACCTGCATCTCCTGCGTCTCCTGCATTGGCCGGCGGGTTCTTTACTGAGATTTGAAACAGGGAAGTTCTATTTCAGAGCACTTCCTCTTGGTTCTTCATGGTCTGATGAAAGGTGTAAAGTATTCCAGGCATGTATGAATATAAGAAACACCACAAGATGTTTTGGAAATTTCCAGTAATCCAACATGAGGCAAGATATTTTGGCAAAAGGAGAATATGTTGTCTCTTTAGAGGACAAGAATTTATGATAAGAGATCTGTCTTCCATTTTATTACAGTCCTGGTTTATATAAATAAAACTCAAGTGTACTAAAGTAATTCAAAGAGCCTGTTGAGCAAAGATGAGATGGTCACATCACATATTATCCTGCTAAAGGTCTAGAAAATTGAAGAAAAACAGAATCCAGGCAACTTAAAAAATAAAAATCTGTTTAGTTTATCACAGTGTTTTCAACTCTAAAAATCCAGTATAGATTAAAACATTCAATTCTGCTACTTTTGTGCCTCTTTCTCCTAAGTGGTCAATATGCAATTACTCTGGCACCTGTTTCTAATCAAGGACATAAAATGGTTAAACTAAGACTTCTTTTCTCAACAGGTGTTCTCCGTGCAGTTCCATTAAACTCTGGAATGCATAGAAATTTTCCAGAAATGAACACTGAAAAACTTTACTGCAACAGTCTATCTTTATCACATCTTCACTGAGTGTTAAATGAAACTTGGTCTCAGTTATTGTCCCATTCAAATAACTCATTTGCTTCTTATTTAGAATAGCCACTGATGTAACAACTCTTCACTGACCACTGATTTGTTGTTTCTTTTCTGCTATAACTAGAGTAACCCCATTTCATTTACTTATATATTACTTCCAGTCACTGCAACCAAGGTTTAATTTCCCCATGACTTGTTTACCAGTATCATAAAAGAAAATACTTCTTTTTTGTAAACTGCACTGCCCATATATAAAACAGAAGTGTACTTAAATAGAAACTATTCCAAACAGAACAAGCAGAAACAGACTTTATTGATCAGATCTCAAAAAAAAATCACTATATAGAGGGCAGATATTAGCTGCAACAGAGGCCATGCTCAATTCTGACGTATCAACATGTGATCATTGCAGAGGTAATATCTTTCCCAGCTTTTGGCTTCCAATCCCTTCCCCTATCTTGCTCTAAAACTTTATTTTAAGGATCATATGTTATGAACTTGGGACAGTCTCTCACCATATAGTTATCAAATTCAGCAACACAAAGGATGTCCTTGTTTCATTATGTGCTTAAAAGGTTACTTTATTCTTGTTCACTAGAAGTCTCATGAAGAAGTCATAGTGTGTCAGGGCTTCAAACAAGGATTTTGCAGAGCTGTTGTTTATTTCCAGTCACTTTTATATTAGACACAGGGAATCTTTCAGTTGCGGCGACTGCGCGGTGCTGGAGCAAATGTGAGGAGATGATACCCCACGTCCAAGGGCAAAGGAGAAGTCCCAGCAAGATGGTAGGAGGGGCGAGATGGCATTTAGAATCAAACCCCACTCCTGCCAGAGACGCTCAGAGGGTGCAAACAAATCTTGTGTGCACAAGGACCCAGAGACTCCACAGAGACTGAGCAGAACTGTGTTTGAGTGTCTCCTGAGGAGGTATGGGTCACCAGTGGACTGCCACAGGGGCAGGGGCTCTGGGTGCAGCAGACTTGAGTATGACCTAAGTCCTCTTGGAGAAGGTCACCATTAACCCCACCACGCAGCTCCCAGAACTCACACGGGACTGGGGAAACAGACTCTTGGAGGGCACAAACAGAACCTTGTGTGCACCAGGACCAGGAGAAAGAAGCAGAGACACTACAAAAGACTGACCCAGACTTGCCCGTGAGTGTCCAGGAGTCTCTGGCAGAGGCGTGGGTTGGTGGTGGCCTGCTGCAGGGTTGGGGGCACTGAGTGTAGCAGTGAGTACATGGGACCTTTGGAAGGAGGTCGTTATTATCTTAATTACCTCCACCAGAGTTTCAGTTCCCTTCTATTCAGATCAGTCACTCAGTCATGTCCGACTTTTTGCTACCCCATAGACTGCAGCATGCCAGGCCTCCCTGTCCATCACCGTCTCCCAGACTTTACTCAAACCCATGTCCATTGGGTCGGTGATGCCATCCAACCATCTCATCCTCTGTCGTCCCCTTCTCTTCCTGCCTTCAATCTTTCCCAGCATCAAGGTCTTTTCTTTTTTTTTTTCAAGGTCTTTTCAAATGAGTCAGCTCTTCATATCAGGCGGCCAAATGATTGGAGTTTCAGCTTGAATATCAGTCCTTCCAATGAATATTCAGGACTGATTTCTTTTAGGATGAACTGGTTGGAACTCTTTGAAGTCCAAGGGACTCTCAAGAGTCTTCTCCAACACGACAGTTCAAAAGCATCAATTCTTCATCACCCAGCTTTCTTTATAGTCCAACTTGGCATAGTCAATAAAGTAGAAGTAGATGCTTTTCTGGAACTCTCTTGCTCTTTCAATGATCCAACATATGTTAGCAATTTGATCTCTTGTTCCTCTGCCTATTCTAAATCCAGCTTGAACATCTGGAAGTTCACCGTTCATGTACTGTTGAAGCCTGGCTTGGAGAATTTTGAGTATTACTCTGCTAGCATGTGAGATGAGCGCAATTGTGTGATAGTCTGAGCATTCTTTGGCATTGCCTTCCTTTGGGATTGGAATGAACACACTGACTTTTTCCAGTCCTGTGGCCACTGCTGAGTTTTCCAAATGTGCTGGAATATTGAGTGTAGCACTTTCACAGCATCATCTTTCAGGATTTGAAAGAGCTCACCTGGAATTCCACCACCTCCACTAACTTTGTTCATACTGATGCTTCTTAAGGCCAACATGACCTCACATTTTCAGGATGTCTGGCTCTAGGTGAGTGATCATATCATCATGATTATCTGGGTCATGAAGATCTTTCTCGTATAGTTCTTCTTTGTATTCTCGCCACCTCTTCTGAATACCTTCTGCTGCTGTTTGGTCCATACCATTTCTGTCCTTTATTGAGCCCATCTTTGCATGAAATGTTCCCTTGTGATCTCTAATTTTCTTGAAGAGACCTCTAGTCTTTCCCATTCTATTGTTTTCCTCTATTTAGTTGCATTGATCACTGAGGAAACCTTTCTTATCTCTCCTTGCTATTCTCTGGAATTCTGCATTCAAATGGGTATCTCTTTCCTTTTCTTCTTTGCCTTTCACGTCTCTTCTTTTCTAAGCTATGTGTGAGACCTCCTCAGACAACCATTTTGCCTTTTTGCATTTGTTTTCTTGGGGGATGGTCTTGAATCTCTGCCTCCTGTACAACAAGGTCACGAACCTCCGTCCATGGTTCATCAGGCTCTCTGTCTATCAGATCTAATCCCTTGTATCTATTCTCACTTCCACTGTATAATCATAAGGGATTTGATGTAGGTCATACCTGAATGGTGTAGTGTTTTTCCCTACTTTGTTCAATTTAAGTCTGAATTTGGCAATAAGGAGTTTGTGATCTGAGCCTCAGTCAGCTCCTGGTCTTGTTTTTGCTGACTATATAGAGCGTATCCATCTTTGGCTTCAAAGAATATGATCAACCTGATTTCGGTGTTGATCATCTGATGATGTCCTCGTGTAGAGACTTCTCTTGTGTTGTTGGAAGAGGGTGTTTGCCATGACCAGTGTGTTCTCTTGGCAAAACTCTGTTAGCCTTTGCCCTGCTTCATTCTGTACTCCAAGTCCAAATTTGCTTGTTACTCCAGGTGTTTCTTGACCTCCTTCTTTTGCATTCCACTCCCTTATAATGGAAAGGACATCTTTTTTGGGTGTTCATTCCAGAAGATCTTGTAGGTCTTCATAGAACCATTCAGCTTCTTCAGCATTACTGGTTGGGGCATAGACTTGGATTACCGTGCAATGGAATTGTTCACCTTGGAAATGAACGGAGATCATTTTGTTATTTTTGAGATGGCATCCAAGTACTGCATTTCAGACTCTTTTGTTGATTATGATGGCTACTCCACTTCTTCTAAGGGATTCTTGCCCACAGTAGTAGATATAATAGTCATCTGAGTTAAATTCACCCATTCCAGTTCATTTTAGTTCACTGATTCCTAAAGTGTCGACATTCACTCTTGCCATCTCCTGTTTGACCGCTTCCAATTTGCCTTCATTCATGGACCTAACATTCCTGGTTCCTTTGCAATATTGCTCTTTACAACATAGGACTTTGCTTCTATTACCAGTTACATCCACACCATAGTTTGGACCCAGGTAACTAACAGGGAGGGAACACAGCCCTACCCATCAGCAGAAAATTGGATTAAAGATTTACTGAGCATAGCCCTGATCCTCAGAATAAGACCCAGTTTCCCCCTCAGTCAGTCTCTACCATTGGGAAGCTTCCATAAGCCTCTTATCCTTCTCCAAGAGGGCAGACAGAATGAAAACCACAACCACAGGAAACTAACCAATCTGATCACATGGACCACAGCCTTGTCTAACTCAATGAAACTATGAGCCATGACATGTAGGAAAAGATGGATGGGTCATGGTGGAGACTTCTGATAAAACGTGGTCCACTGGAGAAGGGAATGGCAAACCACTTCAGTATTCTTGCCTTGAGAACCCCATGAACAGTATGAAAAGGCAAAAAGATAGGGCACTAAAAGATGAACTCCCCAGGTTGGTAGGTGCCCAATATGCTACTGGAGATAAATGGAGAAATAACTCCAGAAAGACTGAAGAGGTGGAATAAAAGCAAAAACAACATCCAGTTGTGGATATGACTGGTGTTAGAAGTGAAGTCCAATGCTTTAAAGAGCACAATTGCATAGGAATCTGGAGAGTTAGGTCCATGAATCAAGGCAAATTGGAAGTGATCAAACAGATGGCAAGAGTGAACATCGACATTTTAGGAATCAGTGAACTAAAATGGACTGGAATGGGTGAATTTAACTCAGTTGATTATTATATCTACTACTGTGGGCAAGAATCCCTTAGAAGAAATCTACTATGAGTAGCCATCATAGTCAACAAAAGAGTCTGAAATGCAGTACTTGGATGCCATCTCAAAAACAACAGAATGATCTCTGTTTGTTTCCAAGGCAAACCATTCAGTATCATGGTAATCCAAGTCTATGCCCCAACCAGTAATGCTGAAGAAGCTGAAGTTGAACAGTTCTTTAAAGACCTACAAGACCTTCTGTAATGAACACCCAAAAAAGATGTCCTTTCCATTATAAGGGAGTGGAATGCAAAAGAAGGAGGTCAAGAAACACCTGGAGTAACAAGCAAATTTGGCCTTGGAGTACAGAATGAAGCAGGGCAAAGGCTAACAGAGTTTTGCCAAGAGAACACACTGGTCATGGCAAACACCCTCTTCCAACAACACAAGAGAAGTCTCTACACGAGGACATCATCAGATGATCAACACCGAAATCAGGTTGATCATATTCTTTGAAGCCAAAGATGGATATGCTCTATATAGTCAGCAAAAACAAGACCAGGAGCTGACTGAGGCTCAGATCACAAACTCCTTATTGCCAAATTCAGACTTAAATTGAACAAAGTAGGGAAAAACACTACACCATTCAGGTATGACCTACATCAAATCCCTTATGATTATACAGTGGAAGTGAGAATAGATACAAGGGATTAGATCTGATAGACAGAGAGCCTGATGAACCATGGACGGAGGTTCGTGACCTTGTTGTACAGGAGGCAGAGATTCAAGACCATCCCCCAAGAAAACAAATGCAAAAAGGCAAAATGGTTGTCTGAGGAGGTCTCACACATAGCTTAGAAAAGAAGAGACGTGAAAGGCAAAGAAGAAAAGGAAAGAGATACCCATTTGAATGCAGAATTCCAGAGAATAGCAAGGAGAGATAAGAAAGGTTTCCTCAGTGATCAATGCAACTAAATAGAGGAAAACAATAGAATGGGAAAGACTAGAGGTCTCTTCAAGAAAATTAGAGATCACAAGGGAACATTTCATGCAAAGATGGGCTCAATAAAGGACAGAAATGGTATGGACCAAACAGCAGCAGAAGGTATTCAGAAGAGGTGGCGAGAATACAAAGAAGAACTATACGAGAAAGATCTTCATGACCCAGATAATCATGATGATATGATCACTCACCTAGAGCCAGACATCCTGAAAATGTGAGGTCATGTTGGCCTTAAGAAGCATCAGTATGAACAAAGTTAGTGGAGGTGGTGGAATTCCAGGTGAGCTCTTTCAAATCCTGAAAGATGATGCTGTGAAAGTGCTACACTCAATATTCCAGCACATTTGGAAAACTCAGCAGTGGCCACAGGACTGGAAAAAGTCAGTGTGTTCATTCCAATCCCAAAGGAAGGCAATGCCAAAGAATGCTCAGACTATCACACAATTGCGCTCATCTCACACACTAGCAGAGTAATGCTCAAAATTCTTCAAGCCAGGCTTCAACAGTACATGAACGGTGAACTTCCAGATGTTCAATCTGGATCTACAAAAGGCAGAGAAACAAGAGATCAAATTGCTAACATCCATTGGATCATTGAAAAAGCAAGAGAGTTCCAGAAAAATATCTACTTCTGCTTTGTTGATTATGCCAAAATCTTTGTCTGTGTGGGTCACCACAAATTGTGGAAAATTCTTAAAGAGCTGTGAATACCAGACCACCTGACCTGTCTCTTGAGAAATCTGTATGCAGGTCAGGATGTAACAGTTAGAACTGGAGATGGAACAGACTGGTTTCAAATAGGGAAAGGAGAATGTCAAGGCTGTATATTGTCACCCTGCTATTTAACTTATATGCAGAGTACATCATGAGAAGAGGAAGCACAAGCTGGAATCAAGATTGCTGGGAGACATATCAATAGCCTTAGATATGCAGATGACACCACCCTTATGGCAGAAAGTGAAGAAGAACTAAAGAGCCTCTTGATGAAAGTGAAAGAGAAGAGTGAATAGGTTGGTTTAAAGTTCAACATTCAGAAAACTAAGATCATGGCTTCTGGTCCCATCACTTCGTGGCAGTTATATGGGAAAACAATGGAAACAGCGAGATACTTTATTTTTTGGGCTCCAAAAAATAAATGGCTGTGACTGTAGCCATGAAATTAAAGGTCACTTGTCCCTTGAAAGAAAAGTTATGACCAACATATGCAGCATATTAAAAAGCAGAGACATTACTTTGTCAACACAGTTCCATTTAGTCAAAGCTACGGTTTTTCCAGTAGTCATGTATGGATGTGGGAGTTGGACTATAAAGAAAGCTGAGCACTGAAGAATGGATGCTTTTGTATTGTGGCATTGGAGAAGACTCTTGAGAGTCTCTTGGACTGCAAAGAGATCCAAGCAGTCAATCCTAAAGGATATCAGTCCTGAATATTCATTGGAAGGACTGATGCTGAAGCTCAAACTCCAGTACTTTGGACACCTGATGCAAAGAACTGACTCATTGGAAAAGACCCTGATATTGGGAATGATTGAAGGCAGTAGAAGAAGGGGACGACGGAAGATGAGATGGTTGGATGGCATCATCGACTCAATGGACGTGAGTCTGAGTAAACTCCAGGAGTTGGTGATGAATAGGAAGGTCTGACATAGGGTCCATCGGGTTGTAAAGAGTCAGTGACGACTGAGTGACTGAACTGAACTTTTAAGCTGTGATGTTAACTGTGCCGTAGTTACTTTCTGGCAGTCCTCAAGTACTTTCGATGAAGAGATACAGAATTTTTGATATTACGGCCTTTGTGATAAAAAGTATGAAATGTTGTTCCATTATATTCATTAATTTCAACATATTTTTATATTATTTCCTAAAAAATGGAAATCTAGCTCCATAGGGAAAATACTTTGAGTTTGACCAAAGCCTGGTGCTCATTGCCTGTGATCAGGAGGCTGATACACAGACTCACATTTTGCAATGGAGAGAAAATTGCAAACACATAGGACAAATTGGACATGTGGACACAAATTGGTCCACATAGGACAGATGTGCCTGTGACTTTGCAGTACTCCTAAATTGTATTAAAAGACCTTAACAATACAAATAAAGTATCTCCTAGTGGCATAATATTTTATTGACTGAAAGTCAGAATGTAATAGTCTTAGATTCAAATCTTGACTCCAGCTGTTAACAGTTTATGCTCCTAGACAAGATATTTAACATTTAACTTTTTCTATAAGAGTGGAGATAATATCCATGCTATAGGTTCATGTGTGTGTGTGTTAGTCACTCAGCCATGTCCCACTGTTTAAGACCCTATGGACCGCAACACTGCCAGACTTCCCTGCCCTTCACTATTTTCTGGAGTTTGCTCAAGCTCATATCCGTTGAGTTAGCTGTGTCAAACTCTGAGACCCTATGGATGGTAGCCTGCCAGGCTCCTCTGTCCATGGGATTCTCCAGGCAAGACTACTGGAGTGGGTTGCTGTGCCCTCCTCCAGGGGATCTTCCCAACCCAGGGATCAAACCTGAGTCTCTTAGATATCCTGCATTGGCAGGTGGGTTCTTTACTAGCAGCGCCACCTGGGAATCCCATTCAGGTGATAGTTAGGATTAAATGAGAATATGCATAATCAAATTTGACACAGAGCTTTATATGTTATTATAATAAAATTTTACTTTATATATTATTTAGTTTAGTTTGGTTATTATTTTTATTATTCATAAGTAATCAGAAGGACATAATCCAGGAAATAACTTCACGTTTTTCTTCCTTTGGCATACACATAGGCACACAGAAACTCTAGGTACACATACACATGCACCTATGAGCATATATCTAAAGACTGAATTTACTTACTTCAGACAAATAAAATTTGGGAAAATCTTTGGCCAGTTACCTTGGTTATAAACATAATCAAGCAAAACGGAAAGAAGAAAAATATCACTATTTGAGAAGTAGTATGGTTTTGTTTTCAAGTCATCAAAGAAAGTCACCAAACCAGCATTCAACTCCAAGTGCTAAGTCAAAACCTTTCTATCAAGTACTGCCCGGTCCCATTTTATGGATGTACATCATAGGATAATAGTTTGGAAATGGGAACCATTCTAAGGTGTAAGGTATACTAGAAATGAAAAGTGATAATTCTGATGGTAATCTCATCAGAAAAACTAATTCCTTAATATTTGCTGGAGGATTCCAAGTTAACTTGGAAAATCAGTAGTTATCTTTTGGATTTGAATAAATATCTAATTTCTTACAGTTTTTTATTCCATAAATCACTAATTTTTCCTCATTTAGTACTTTCTTCTATTAACTCTCAACAAAAGCAGCTGATCTTCATCCAAATCTTTTCCAGCCATCCAAAATCTCCATGCAATGGAATGACAAAAGCTACAATTTTGAAGATTCGGTAAAATTTTTATTGGTACAGAGACAGAAAAAAGGTGAGAAACCTCACCAAGGGTAGTGTTAATATGATCAAAAAACAGTGGAAAGTAGGGAAATGATGCACAAAGAAGTGATGAAATTATGCTGAATTCCTTGTTATCAACTCAACAACACCATCACTGATCTCAGAGATTTGAGGTTAGGTGTCAATTAAGGCATTAAAGTGACATTTGGAAGGTGGAAGACATGGACAATCCATCAGTCTTGGGAGGCTGAGATTCACAGTTCGCTTCAGGGCATATCTCTGACAACTACTCTCTGGGCTGTGTCAGGCTTTGTGAATTTCCTAGGTGACCCTGCAATTCACAGTGGCTTCTACAAACTCTTGACAACCACCCACTCTGGTGTTCAGGCCAAGACTGATGGAGAAGGAGTCTTAGGGTTTCCCAGAGGCAGATCCCAAGTCAAGGATTCAAATGCAACTAGCTCCTAGGGTTACAGTAATCCCAGCAAACACCAATATAGGATTTTAGAAAACAGGGAAGGGAGAGGAAAAAAATACTAAGTGTACTGAATTATGTTATACCTATGGATTAATTCTGTTGAAAACTCTGGAGTACATGTGGAAGTTGCATCTCCAAGTTAACTTGCCTGAGGAATAAAAGAACTGGGATATTTTTATACCAACTTCTCTTTGTCCCTGGTTGAGAGCTACTCCTGAAAGACACTGTTTGTTTGTTTTTTGGCCTACTGTGAGCTGGAAAAGAGAGGATTTAGATAACAAAAATCTTGTGGGTGAACAGAAGTCAGTTCTTACTTACTATCATGGTAAGACCACAGAGGATATGGCCTTATTATATCTATTTGTTAACATTCTATTTATCCTCAATGTCCATCTCAAATAATCTTTGTGAAATCAAGCCTAACTTTCTCTACTTGGCACTAATTATGTCCTTAACTCTATTCTCTAGCACCTCTCTTAAAAATTGTTCTAACAGGTCAATCTAATGAAGTATCCATTGCCCATGTTGTACTGTGAACATCCTTGTGACAGAGATTGTGGAAACATGCTATTTTATCTCCTAAGTCATCCAGCATAGTCTCTTCATGAGATACTGAACTTGTTGAATTAGAAGGACTTGACAAAGAAGGGAGAAGAGTGGTTAGAAACACAGGTTTCAAGACAAACAGCCCTGTGTTCCAACTTCAGATCCTGTACTTAATAACTATATGTTTTTGGCTGGCCATTTATCTTTTTAAATATCTATTATTTTTAATTTGTAAAATGGGAATGCTGATGCATACTGTGAAGCACTATAATGATTTAAATTCCTTTCTTAGTCACATTTTCTTGTTCTTATTTGCTCTAGGAGTCAGAACCCAGATCTAGTGCAGGAATGTTAAGAAAGGAAGCCTATATATGAGCAGGGAGGTTGAGTTTAGGTCATGTTTATGGTTCTTTTCAACTCCAAAATTTTACAAAATAACACAATGCATATTTCCCAGGCTTTAGCCAGCCCTGCAGTAAAATTAGTGTCACTTAAATTAATGAAGTTAAATTAATAGTTTCCAAAAATTATTTTGGCTCTAACCTTACAAGCACTTGTACAAACTCTATCTTTTCCATTCCAAAAATTCCCTTGATTACTTCTGGTATGTACCCTTCGTGAAGTCTGAAGGTGAGGAATGTTATTAATTTTGTTCACTATTACATCATTAGCATTTATAACAATGCCTAGAACATGATAGGTGTTCCATAAATACTTGCTACTAAATGAATGACTATGAGAAAGTGTGTGTGTGTGTCCAGATGTTGAATATCTAATCACATGAATTGACACATTGTACCCAATTACTAAATCTGCTACTAAGGATATTGCTGGTCCTTCTAAAGACAAAGATATGAGACAAAGCCTAAGCTCAAAGACAAAGACAAAGCCTAAGCTCACATTAAATTTGCCAAAACTTAGAGGGATGCTTTGAAACTACAGAATGATCTTTGAAAATGATGTGGGAAGAGTTTTACTTGAGTAGGAAGTAATCAGGATATTGCCAACAAGAGATGTTACCCAAAGGTATTATAACTTAGAGCAAAGGGAATGCCTGCCACAGCAAATGCACATTAAAATGGGATTTTGGTATTGATTTATAAAGTTAAACAAGATATTCAAAGTTTCTGTAGATTCTAGAATTCTGATTTTAAGTGTTTAATGTTTTCATTAAAAATTTCTAACTACACTGTTTAGAAAATGCAGTGATGGTAGAAACTCAGTGAACAAGTAACTCATCATGCTAATGATTCCTAATATTTTAAGGGTTAAAATCATACTCTTAAGAGTTCACAGTAGTGGCTAAGAAAATGAGATTGAGTGTTGGATATATTCTGGGTTGTGTCTTGTGTCTGGCATTAGTTAGGCAAGATGTTTTGGGCAATATAGCCGCCCAAACTCTGTATGCAGGTCAAGAAGCAACAGATAGAACCAGGCATGGAACAACAGACTGGTTCCAAATCGGGAAACGAGTACGTCAAAGCTATCTATTGTCACCCTGCTTATTTAACTTATATGCAGAGTACATCATGTGAAATGCCAGGCTGGATGGAGCACAAGCTGGAATCAAGACTGCTGGGAGAAGTATCAATAACCTCAGATATGCAGATGGCACCACCCTTATGGCAGAAAGTAAAGAGGAACTAAAGCCTCTTGATGAAAGTGAAAGAGGAGTGAAAAAGTTGACTTAAAACTCAATATTCAGAAAACTAAGATCATGGCATCTGGTCCTATCACTTCATGGCAAATAGATGGGGAAACAATGGAAACAGTGAGAGACATTATTTCCTTGGGCTCCAAAATCACTATAGATTGTGACTGCAGCTATGTAAATAAAAGACACTTGCTCCTTGGAAGAATAACTTTGATCAACCTAGACAGTATATTAAAAAGCAGAGACATTACTTTGCTGACAAAGGTCCGTCTAGTCAAAGCTGTGGTTTTTTCAGTAGTCATGTATGGATGTGAGAGTTGGACTTAAAGAAAGCTAAGCGCAGAAGAATTGATACTTTTGAACTGTGTTGGAAAAGACTCTTGAGAGTCCCTTGGACAGCAAGGAGTTCAAACCAGTCAATCCTAAAGGATATCAGTCATGAATATTCTTTGGAAGGACTGATGCTGAAGCTAAAGCGACAATAATTTGGCCACCTGATACATAGAGTCAACCCACTGGAAAAGACCCTAATGCTGGGAAAGATTGAAGGTAGAAGGAGAAGGGGATGACAGGATGAGATGGTTGGATGGCATCTCCTACCCAATGGACATGAGTTTGAGTAAACTCCGGGCGTTGGTGATGGACAGTGAGGCCTGGTGTGCTGCAGTCCATGGGATCTCAAAGAGTCGGACTCGACTGAGTAGCTGAACTGAACTGAACTGAGCCACCCAAACTTAGTTTTTTAAGCTTTAAATTGTAAATAATGCATACTTTACAATGCTATTGCAAAGATTAAAAGTTATACTGTGTATCAGTATAATACCTCTGAAATGGAAATGTTCACCAATAAGTAGAGTATTTTTGTTTCATTTTGTTTAAAATCAGAGAGATTACAGACTAAAATATCATGCAAAAAATGAAAATATTTGGCAATTAGAATGCTGTAAAAAACATTCTTATTGTGTGTTTTGCATCTTTTGACCCAACAGAAGAAATGAAATGCATTCCTATAACTCCTTACATTTCATAAAGTTAATTTGAATCCAGTAGATTAGAATCTGCCAATACAGGAGACACAAGTGACATTAGTTGAAACCCTGGGTCAGGAAGATCCCCTGGAGTAGGAAACGGAAATCCATTCCAGTATTCTTGCCTAGAACATTTCATGGACAAAGGAGCCTGGTGGGTTACAGTTCATGGGGTCTCAAAAAGTTGGCCACAACTGGGCATGCACACATGCTTGCATGCAGATTAGAAGCTGACTGCCTTAAGTAAGGCAAGCATTTTGGACAGTGCCTACCTAGATCACAGTAAGAACTTTATTTGCTACATCATCATTAAAATAGTCTATTTCATGATTGACCTCTCAAACACATGTTGTTTAAAAAGTAGATTGCTTCACAAATTTCTTATTTTGAAGAAGAGCTTATTTTTTATTTCAAATATGCATGCTAATTTATAAACCATGATAAATATGTCTAAGGAAGAATTTTTAAAATTTCATAATAGCAGCACCCAGACACACCCTCCCACCATGCTAGTATTTTTCTGTAATTCTCTTCATGTATTAATCCATGTATTTATATTAACTGAAATAACAAAAAGTTCATATTTGCACAGGTTTGCCTCCATTTTTACCATCTCTTATTCTATAAGCATTCTTCATATTATTAATTTTTTAAAAGCATGTTTTGTAAAGTCTGTAGAGTATTCATAATTTAATTAATATCCTACTATTGAAACAGTAAGCTGTTTCCAGTTGTTTATTACAATATATTCACTGAAGTTATGGTATTCTTGGACATAAACCATCATTGCATATCTGATTATATCTTCAGGGTAAAATCTATGAAATTTCATTACCAGGGCAATGGATGTGTTAATTTTTAAATATCTTCTTTCATTCTATTATATTTCTCTCTAGATATGTTGTTCAAAACCCTAGTTGCTCTCCATTTCAATCAAAGGAAAAGCCAAAATCTTTATAAGGTCTACATATTGGCCACCTCTTAAAGTTCTGCCCTCTATTTCACTACTTTTTTTTCTCATTTACCCCATGGCAAGCATACATGGGGTCCTGGCTGCTCCTTTGACATAGCAAGCATGTTCTAACCTCTCAGAGTCTTTGTTTTCACTAGATCCTCCTTATGGATTACTCTTCTCTCCATTATCTTTTAGGAATCCACCATGTTCCCAGCAAGTTTTTCCTTCATATTTCATCTATTCAATGAAGTGTATTCTTATCATCTTATTTTTTCTGCAATGTCTACCCTCAAGGTGTTGAATATTTTTAAACTATTGTGTTATTTTGAATAAGTCTGTCTCCTCACTCTAGAAGCTCTATATGGACAGAGAGAATCTTTAAAGTCTTTTGTTCGCTGATGTATTTGATTCATAAATATTAGCATCTTGTACACTGTAGTGCTAAATATTTGTTGGATAAATGGACACTTGACTTATACTACCAGTAATATTAGTCTATTATGCAACACTTTCAAAAACAATATATGCTTTCTTTTATGTCTTTCATACTGATCATGCTTTCTCCCCCATTTTCCCCAGTTGTGTTCTTTACTTCTGTATGGTATTCTATGAGTTACTAGTAAGTTATCTCACATATATTCAAATCCATTTTCTTTAAAACTAATTTTGAAATGTACTATTTTTAATACTTTCATGTTGTGCAGTTTTTGTACCTCCATGAATATGTAAGTTTCTTTCAATAATCACATGGCTAAAATAGCTACCTTTTCATTTCTACTGTCTTCTCAACAAGATCTTTTTGTCCTAGTCTTTTGTTTCATCAAAATTTTAATTTAATGAAGCACAAATTGTTTAAATTATATTGCCAAGTCAAAACAAATCTTGTCCTTAAATTTGTTTCTTACTTTTACAATTTTTTCAAATCAAATATGTTCTTCTGTTTCTTGAGTACTCTGTTCTCTTTGTGTATGACTTGAGTACAGAATCCTTTCACGGTCATGTCTTTGGTTGTGTGTTTTTATTTACACATCCTTGAATGAAAAGAGATAAAGTCATTCCTAACATTTTGCCATAAACAGGCATTTATCTTGGTTTCTATCCCTGTTTCCTGGTTACAAGCAGCAGTTTCCTCTCAGGACTAAGCTAGAAGGCCACAGATGTACCCAGCCTCTAGCCAAAACTTGTGTATCCAGCAATAATTTTTTAAATGTGGCTACAGAATTGAGGGAAGGGATCATCTGCTAGCTCTAACTGGAATTAAGAAAATTAAAATTTATTCTTCAATAATTTTAACTAATTCTTAGTTTCTCCTTTGCCAAAAAGCCTGAATAAAAATTGAGATGTTTAGGAGAATACCACTCCCATGACTGTTCTATTCACAAAATATTACTAGTCTGATTTCAAATTCAAGAAAAGAATATTAGCATCTACTCATCAATATATCTCTTTGTTACAATAAACAGAAGGCCCAGATGCATAATGTATCAACAGATTAATGGAGAAGAAGCGCAGCTATTTTTCTTCTTAGTAAAGACCCTGATCTCTGAAACAGAGAAAAGGATGTCTTCTCATTTCCTTCCAAAAGTTATACTTCCCTTTGGGACAAAACTGTGTTTCAGCTTCAATCACTGGTGATGATTTTTGTTTCATATCTTCATAGTCATAATTAGTAAAAATTTTTCTCTGATTTTGTTTTCATGGTTGTATATCTTTGTTTAAAAATCTGCTTTAAAAAAAAATCTGCTTATAGTTTCCATTTGGGAGTATATTCCACTACTCAGATACCAATTTAAACTAAAAGAGGTGTATAGAAATTTATTCCAGCTTTCTTAATTCTCAATTTTACTTTCTTGTATTATGACAGTAATTTTTAAATTTTGGTATTATACTTTCAATAATTTCTGGTTTGGAATCTCATACTGTTTTCTTTACATTTCACCCAATAGTAAGTCTCACCTTCCTTTATAAAAGTCATGCTTTCTTGTTAATAAAGAGGATTTCATAAAATCTTCTTAAACTATCGACTGACATAATAAATTATTTTCAGAGGAATATTAGTCCTCATTTTTAGTAGAGAAAATAGACTAAATTATTTAATTGGTATTTTCAGGACATCACACTTCCCAAAAGACAGAATACACATTCTTTTCAAGTGCACATGGAACTGAACCAAGAAATAGATAATTTGAAAAGAATAATTACTAGAAATTAAATTAAAAAAAAAAAAAATAAATTTCATGCAAATAAAAGTCCCCAGATTGCTTCACTGGGGAATTCTACTAAACATACAAAGAAGAACTTATATCAATCCTTCTCAAACTCTCCCAAAAGACTGCAGAAGAGAGAACACTCCCAGTCATTCGAAGAAGCTATCATCACCTTGATGTCAAAACCAGGCAAAGATGCTACCAAATAAGAAAATGACAGGACAATATCTTTGATGGCTATAGATGCAAAAATTCTCAAAAAATATTAACAAATCAAATCCAACAGCACATAAAAAAGATCATGCACCATGATCAAACTGGATTCATCCTAGTGTTCACAGGGATGGTTCAAGTCAATCAATGTGATACACCATGTTAACAAAAGACAAAAACCACATGATCATCTCAATAGAGGTAGAAAAATAAAACATTTGTTTTAAAAATAAGTCCATCAATGATAAAATCCCTCAAACAACTTGGTACTGAAAGAACATGTCTCAGCATCATAAATGTTATTATTTCAAATCCATAGCCAACATAGCACTCAATGGTGAAAAGCTAAAATCTGTTTACCTTTTAGCCTTTCAGTAACATTTTGCATTTTATGTCTTCAACATTTTGGCTTACAGATGTTCAGCTTAGGAACCAAATGCCTCAAGAGAAAATCACATGCAGAATTCATGGCTTTTCCCCCTCCTGGTTCCCTGTTCTCTGTGATCACCCTCTTAAATTTAAGTTTCACTTGTTTAGTGAAATTTTGACATCCAGACTCAGAAAGTAGATCACGACTCACCATTAAATCAACAAATTTCCTAAGAAGAAAATTTAAGCATACATTCATAGTTCATCTAGATGTGTTTCCATGATCTCTCATCTCTGATATCTTGGTTCATTAACCCTTAGTTGCTATCTGCTCAAACAGATTTTTGTTGTTGTTAATTTTACCCAGCTTTGATACCTGTTCTTAGGAAAAAGAGGAGCCTAATACTAGTTACGAGGCTTCCCCTGTAGCTCAGTGGTAAAGAATCTGTCTGCACTGCAGAAGACACAGGTTTGATTCCCAGGTCAGGAAGATCCCCTAGAGTAGGAAATGACAACTCACTCCTCCAGTATTCTTGACTGGGAAATCGCACGGACAGAGGACCATGATGGGCTACTGTCCATGGGGCCTCAAAAGAGTCTGACACAGGTGAGTGACTAAGAAGCAACAACAATAACAATATTAGCTAATGCATCATAACTGGTATATTAATAATCCAAACAGAACTTTATGTTTAAATTCTACTCCTCTAAATCATTCACAGTTGGTTATGAAGATGAGATTCAAACCTGTGATTTCATGTTGCTTGTTTATTTGGTTAATTGCTTTTTTGACTGAGCTATTTACATTAACATTTTTTTCTACTTTTATATGAATTGAAAGTGAAAGTGTTAGTTGCTCAGTCTTGTCTGACTCTGAGACCCAATGGACTGTAGTTCAACAGGCCCCTCTGTCCATGGGATTCTCTAGGCAGGAATACTGGAGTGGGTTGCCATTCCCTTCTCCAGGGGATCTTCCCCACCCAGGGCTTGAACCCTGGGTTTCCCCCATTGCAGGTGGATTCTAAAAAAGTACAGCAATGAATAGTTAAGAAGCAAAAAGTTCCAGATAATATGCTGAATGTATTAAAAACACTCTAAACATGCATCTGTAATTCTTGAGGAAGTAAAACCAATGTCTGCAACAGGGAACTCTATTAACTAAAATGTTTCCATGAGAAAAATCTCACTTACATGTTTCTAATATTTCCCTAACTGAATGATCTTTTAAAAATCAACTGATTTTACTATAATTTTTAGATGTATAAATTTCATTTATCAGACTCTCATTCCCAGAATATTTTTGTGACTTGAAGACATTTTTCTTCATTGAAAATAACAAATTTCTGTTGAAAGTATAAAATTTAAATGATTCTATTCATCTGTGAAATGAGTATTTGATCTATATTACATGAAGTATTTTTATAGGTTTCTTTTTTATGTTGTTTCATAAATAATCCATTCCATCAAAATGAATTCAAAAGTCTCTGTAAGAACTATTCAGAGTAAGAGGAAATTAAAAAGGAAATACTCATTCCTCTTTTTTATATGACCATTTTTTAATGTGCTTTTATGTGCCAAGTTTGGTGATAGTTATTTTGAATAATATAAAAAAATACTTCTCCCAAGAAGGATACTATTAATTGTGGTCAAAAAAGAAACAATACATGGACAATATACTGTTATTCATATCATGAGGGCTTAATGTAAATAAGCCCTGAAATTTTCAAAATTAGGGATAACTTTTTTGCATTTTATTGTATTTAGTATATTATATGAATTTAGAAATGATAAATATCAGTATAGGATGGAGAACTTAAAGAAATCTTATAGAAGGCTAGTTCAGATGAATTTTAAGATATTTGGACAGTCAAAGAAGGAAGGGGATTGAATTCTCACATTTTCAGTTTCTTCTCAGAAAGAATATTTCATGTTCAGTAGTGAATTCAATAGAATCCAATAAGATGCAGCATATTGAAGGTATAACAGCTTGCCATTCATGTGTGATATTTAATCACTGCATTACACATCAATTTATCAGTGTTCAAAAAATAATTTCATTTATCTTTATTTCAAGATTTCAAGACTCTATATATTTTTCAATATTAATTGAAGGTACTAAATGAAGTCTCTCTATACTTACAATTTTTTGAAAGTATATCATTCAAATAAACCTGAATACTGAATTTGATACACTTTTCCCTTCCTCTTTCTGAGAACTAAATGAAAAAACAAACAAAAAATATAAAACAAGTGAGAATCTAATTGGGCAAGAATGGAAGATATTGGCTAAAGTTTTATGAATAATAGTTGTTAAGAAAATGTATTTTTATTTGCCATTAAATCTTTAATAAAGTTTTGATGTACTGCTCATGAATAAGTCAGTACTTTTGCGAGAAACTGAAGAATTTCATTTTACCTTGAATTATGTCATTTGAGTTACACAAATCACAGATTTATAGAATATTCCAGCATGAAGACATTTTGAAGATCATCTAATCTAGGGATGGCAAATGGTTTTTACATTGTATATGAACTGTGACTTAGTGGAAAAGAGACCAGTGATCCTGTAGCAATGTTTATCATTGTCATGGGAGGGAAATATTATAGCACAAATTGGGTTGGTCAAAAGCTTCACTTGGTATTTTTGGAAGACCTCACAGCATTAGTTGCTCAGTCAGAATGTAGCCCATCAGGTTTCTCTGTCCATGGAATTCTCCAGGCAAGAGTATTGGAGTGAATTGCCATTCCCTTCTCCAGGGGATCTTCCCCACCCAGGGATTGAAACTGTCTCCTGCATTGCAGGCAGAGTCTTTACTCTCTGAGCCAGCATCACATTGGAATGAAGTTTGTGGCCAATTGAATATATAACATTTCTGTTATACTTAATCTAATCACCCCCTACCTCTCTTCATGGAAATCTGAACACCAGGAGACAAGTTAATGTTCAATAGTCCAAGAGTGCAATAGTTTCTGGTAGACCTGGAACCATAATCCATCTTTTTTTCCCACTGTATCTTATTTCCATCATTTTTAGTCTTTACTCTCAAAAATTATTTTTAGCTAACACTTGTATGAATGAAATAAACTCCTTTTCTGTAAAACATAAATTAATTTTGGGAACTTAGTAATGTTTTATGTAGTAGGTTTAATTCATTCAGAACTTAGGTTCAAGTCTGATACAAATTGAATGATGCTGAAAATAGTACAACATTTATATCTTTATTAATGATATTGCTCACAAAATGTATTTTGGAAGGAGTAGAAACAACAACTAATCATATATTTTTGAAATCATAATTACAACAGTTAAAAATAGCAATCTAATGTTTTTAATACACAATTCTCTCATCTAAAATGTTATCTCCTCTGGAAGTCTTCTTTGACCTTTTCAATCAGTTATTTTCCTCTATATCTTTTCACCCAAGAGTACTCAGTTCATCTTTTCACCCAAGGTCTCCTCTAGAGTATGCAAGGCCTCATCTCCCATAAGTATATTTGTATGGCTCCTTTCTATATTAACTAGGGCCTGAGGTAGGGTCCCCATTTGTCTAGGACTAAGAGTGGTACTGGTTCTATCATAGGAAATTCTTTTGTAAGTTTTTCCTTGTTAGGGTAATGCCTTGTTTTAAGGTCTACATACATTTAACACTAATATTTATTCACCAAAAAAGTTAGAAATAGACTTTTCATTCTTTTTTTGTATCCCTAACACTTGCTACAGGCTTCCCAGGTGGCACAGTGGTAAAGAATCCACCTGCCAATGCAGGAGACACAGGAGACAGAGGTTCGATCCCTGGGTCAGGAAGTTCTCCTAGAGGAGGAAATGGCAACACACTCCAGTATTTGTGCCTGGAAAATTCCATGGTTAGAGGAGCCTGGCAGGCTACAGTCCATGGGATCACAAAGTGTCAGACACAACTGAGTGCGTGCACGCACACACACACACACACACACACACACACGATACTTGCTACAGAGCCAGAAATACAGTAGGCATCTATTAGTTATTTATTAAATAATCTCCAAAAATTGATAAAACAAATAAATATATCACTGACATTTACCTTCCTTTTTAAAGAAAAATCTGAGCCAAAAATGTGTGTTCTTCTCCAACTTTTACTGTTAGATTATACCTTTTCTTTGCTATTGATACCCTGCCTTCATTATAATTATTTACATCATTATCATATCTCCTCTAAAATAATTCCAGATTCTTAAGGGCAGGATTCATGCCTAATAACCTATATATTTCTCTGGCAAAGGGTACTGTCAGTATTGGAACACAATCAATGCCTGCTGAAAGAATAATTAATTACACAGAGATGTGTAATTGGAGACAGTATTTGCCTTCTTCTCCAAATGGGTGGCTGTGAAGCTCAAATAAAAACAAAAAGTCTATAGACATGCTTTGTAATATATGATGTGTTACACAATTTTAAAGGATCAGCATTGTTTCGATGATTTCTTCCATACGTGTATAAGAAAGCATACAGCAGTTTTAGAGATTGTTGGTGCTCCACTATGGATGTTCCTCAGAAGCTGCTGAATATTTCTTCCAATTCAACATGATGTAGGTTAGATGTCAATCATGATTGATGGTAGAGAAAAAATATTTGCTAATGGGAGCCATATTTACAATAGCCTTCAGGATTGTCCCACCAAATATTTTTATCAGACTCTTTTAAAACAAACTGAAATTATGCAACATCTACCTAAGAAATATTCTTGAATCCCTAGTATATACCAGCCAATATTAGGTAAAGATATAGTGACAAACAAAGTGGACATGGCCGTTGCCCTCGGGCAGTTTATTTACCAAAATAATTTATCTCTAACAATATAGCTATACTTTTATAGTTTTCCAATCAAATCTCTTTTAAAGATTTTAAAGTAGATACTTTAAGCTTCTTTATTTCTTTATCTCTTCACAAGGTTTAGTGAGAGCTTCAAAATGAAATTTCTCTGTGTAAAGATTTCAGTAATCAAGTTTAACCTTTTGAATCCAACAGAATAATACCCTTGTCACTCAGGGCTAAGTAATTAACAGTACCTGGTTAGTTAATCTTTTGATTCTTGGTATAGAGATGTCTGATTAATTTAGATGGATCAGTCAATATGCTTTGTATATAGTAGAGACAAGTTGTGTGGCTTGTCCACCTACACTCCTTCTTACAACTTTGTGTCTAATTGAATGAGAGCACTGAAATTTTGTGCCCTACTCCTAAAATAATAAAAAGAGGAAGTTGACAACTTTAGAGAAACATCTGACAGATACTGCCAGACCAGAGTCCTTCAATGCCGTCAGTCTAATAAGAAATTTCTGCCCTAATCTTCTGACTCAGCAAACCCAACAAACCCCAAGTTTCTCAACAAATATGCTAGATTGTTTTTATAGCAGTACTCAATGAAGAAAAGTCACACACACACACTGGAAAAAAACAATTTTGACTAGATGGACCTTTGTCGGCAAAGTAATAATATCTCTGCTTTTAAATATTCATCTAGGTTGGTCATGGCTTTTCCTCCAAGGAACAGGCATCTTTTAATTTCATGGCTGCAGTCACCATCTGCAGTGATTTGGGAGCCCAAAAAAATAAAGTCTCTCTCTCACTGTTTCCGTTATTTCCCCATCTATTTGCCATGAAGTGATGGGACTGGATGCCATGATCTTAGTTTTCTGAATGTTGAGTTTTAAGCAAATTTTTTCACTCTCTTCTTTCACTTTCATCAAGAGGCTCTTTAGTTCTTCACTTTCTGCCATAAGGGTGGTATCATCTGCATATCTGAGGTTATTGATATTTCTCCTAGCAATCTTGATTCCAGCTTGTGCTTCATCCAGCCTCAGCTTCAAATAAAATGGTAATGATTCGATATACAGTTACTAAAATAGCCCTGTGATAGCAACTTTCTTGAACCTGTTCCATGCATTTTACAGAGTTTTAGTAAGTCTTTTATTGTGGTACCTATGTATCTACTGACCTGCTGAAATATTAGATAGATGAGGAAAATTGTTCTCCACAGACACCAAGAAAATAAATATTTGAAACTGGAAGAGAGGATAAAAACTATCTCTCCACTTAGGATTGGTGTCAGCAAGAACACTGGGCTGTCCTTTGTGCCACTGAAAAGTGATTATGGTCCATGATACCATCAAAAACCAATTCTTCTAGAAATAATCTCTTCTATGAATTTTTTTACAACACGTCCTCCTAGATTATTTTCCTACCTCTCATGCCACCTGTTTTCAGTCTGGCACCTCTTCCTCCGGCATTTCTTAAACTGTTATGTTTCAAACTACCTTTTTTTTTTTCCTATCCCAGTATACATCCTCACAATAGTCCGTTACTGGTGAGTAGCTTAATCACCACTCGAGTGTTGACACGCTCCCAAACTTAGAGTTCCAGTCAATAACTTTCACATATCTATGTTTTAAAATATTTACTAGCCTTTCACATGTGAATATCCTACAAGTACCTCAGTCTCAAATATCAAAACTTAACCTCAGTTCTCATCCCATACCTATTTCTTTCTTTGTAATTTCTGTCTCTGTAATGACACCACTGATCATTGAATTGCCGGGTCAGACACTGAGGCATGTACTTCTCTCTTTACCATGACTCTGTTAAATCCATCGTCAATCCAAATAATTATAGCTCTTTTATGCATTTAGTTCTTATAATCCTGTTTTTACCACTCTAACGAAGGTCATCATTATCTTTTATCTGGATTACTATATACTATTGTATCATTTTTCTCTTCTAATCTACTCCATTATTGGATTAGTCTTCTAAAATGCCAATATGTTAAGCTACATCCTTACTTAAAATTCCTTAATAACCTCCCAGTACCCTCCAGACAAAATCTAAGCTCTTTCCTCACAGGGTGTCATGAATTCACTGTTGCTAATTTCCCTCACCCTAGTTTTTTCATCTTTCCCTTTGAACTTCAGTAATATTCAATCTCTTGCTCCTCCCTAAAACCATTGTGCTAACACCAGTTCTATTTTCTCAAATTTTATACACACCAGTCTCTCTGCCTGGAAAATTCTTCTTTTGGCTTCTTTGCATGTTTTTTTTGTTTTTTTTTCAGGTAACACTTTCCAGGTAACAATTTAGATACAACATCTCTCTTGACCTATGTGTCTTGAGCGCCAACTCTTCACCTCTTTTTCTCCCATCCATACTTCCAAAGCGCCACTACTTTCTTCATAATAATTCTTATTGACTTGAACTGCAATTTCCTGGCCACTTCACTGCCTTGACCACTAGATTTTTAATTACCTGAAGACCAGGATTGTTGCATTATTGTTCAACATTATAACTCCAGTACCTAGCATAATTAGCACTTGGAAAAACATTTGTTCATTCCCCAATTTTTCTATTGTCTCTTATTTATAAAAAAAAGACAGATTTTTGTCCTTTATAAACATATTCTCAGCCTATCCTTACTTTAATCACTGTGTCACTTTTATCCAATTAGCATAATGGACTTTTGACTAAGATTTAATGAACCAACCATAAAATAAAATTTGCAATTTTTCCTAGCTAAGAAGAGTTTGCATACCAGGACCTTATCTCCTAATACATTCATGGAAATATATCCCTCTTTTTAGTTACTCTCCTTTCTTTCTTTCTGTACTTTATAGTACAGTCTCTTGGAAATGGCAACTCACTCCAGTATCCTTGCTGGGAAAATCCCGTGGATAGGGGATCACTGTGGGCTACAGTGCATAGGCTTGCAAAGAGTTGGATATGACTGAAGCAACTGAAGCAACTGAATATGCACTTGACCTCTTGTCCGGTCCTCTAAGGACAGACTCTGAGATTTATGCACCTTTTTACATCTCAAAGCATGTACCTATTGTACCTATTCCTCTCTGAAGAAATGTTTGTTCGATTTAATTGGACATAAAACCAGGGAACCACGAGCCCAATCTTTCATTAGAGAAGATACTTTGGATGATTCTCCAATTGGACCCCTCAGAGGTACGCTCCATCTTGCTCTGTGTGTAGAAAGGCAGACCTCAATGGTCTACATCAAGGAGCTCCCTTGCGCTTTGGTTTCTGGTTGGGTTTGGCCACTGAGAGGCCACGGCAGAAGATGAGCAGTAAGAAGACTGAGCTAAGCATGTTTATTCCCCTGGAGTCTCTCCTTGCCAGGTCACCATTGAGTTCCAATACATGTTTGCCCCATGGCTGCTTCAAGTCTGAGTCCCACAGGCTGCTTGCTGTTATAAGGATACACATACCCAGGATATGTTGCTCTTGATTATTTCCTTTAACTCTGCCATGCCTTTACTAAATTATTCTTAGACTCTCCAACTTGAACATGCTATATTTTCATGCCAAAATCTTAATTGATCAAGTCTCCCCATATATTCTCTGACCACATCCCTTGTCTACTTCCAGGTCTTCTCCCTAGCCCCCTTGGATCTGAATTGACTCATTTTTACCCTCACTGTGTTTTGAGACATACTAAGCCCTTCTGGGCATAGGAAAGAGATTGTGAGCAATTAATAGGAAGGCAGTGACCCATTCCTCTGATTCATAAACCAGGCTGGTCTAGCATGAAACTATAGGTAAGCCCAATCACAGGGAGAAATCAACTCTGAGCCACATTCCATCTGAGATTTGCAACCAGTACCCAGCATACATAATTTTATACCTTTTACTCTTGGTGCAGTTCTTATCCATGAGGGTCTGCAGGTCCCATTAAGTAATATTAGCCACTGTAAGCAAAGTAGTCACCCAGAGAGGAATAGCTTTCTAACATTGTAAACTTTAGTTTTCTTCTTTGTTTTCAGACATTCCACTTTTGCCCATATGTTTTCATGAACTTGATATTTTCTGGTTTACACTGCTATGGATGGATAGTCACATTAGGGTAAACTGCCTATTCACAGAACTTTATATACTTCGGGGAGGGAGGGCAGAGGACAACAGCACACAGGTTAACTCCTTGGTACAACTTTGAACAACCTCTCTGTGCTCCAAGCAGAATGGCATGCAATAGACACATAACTATTTCCGACATTATGTAGGTTTGCAAATAGTCTATTATTTTGCTAAAATGATTGTAACATCTTGCATAATCTTCTGTAGTTTAACCTCAAACACTAGCATTGAAGTATACTTGATATTCTAGGTCAATTTTTCACTTAGTTTTCTCTAAATGTCATGTATATGTAAATCTCATGTCTTCCTTGATTAATTGCTGGGGTACCCAATCTTTATGAACGTTTCCAACAACAGAAACCAGAGACAATTTAAATTTTGTATATATGCCTCACTTTTGTTAAACTGAAGTCTGAAATAGGTTATTGGATTATTGGACCTTCCTAGTCTCTTTTCTCATTTGTAAATAAATATAAGTGAGGTAAAGCATGTATAGAGCCTAATTTAATGCCTGGCATAAGTGAGTACTGCATAAAGTCAACAATGCAATTCAGGTCTCAATAAAGTTGGCTAGTTTTTAGTCTATTTCTCCTTTGGCTTTTCTCTAATATCCAGTATTATATATCAATACCTTCCTTATTACAAGAATCTCTTCCTTGGTTTCCATGACCTTGTATTTTCTTCAGTTTCCTCTATCTCTCTAGTCATCTTTTCAGTCTTGTTTCTAGACTCATACTTTATAAGTTTAAAGTATTGCCTTAGGCCATGTTTTTTCCTTTCTTTAAACTGTGAGCTCATCTTTGCCAAAAACTTCAGTTATCATTTATGTCTTAAGGCACAAAGTTTATCTGCAGTTCAGTCATCTCTGAGCTCCAAATCCGTGTATCCAACCACCTACACGGCATCTCTACTCAGATATCTAAAAATCAAAACTTGTGATCTTAATCCCTAAACTTCATTTTCTTTCAATTGTTGGTCTCCCAATGTATGAAAACAAGAGCATCCATTTCTTCAAACATGGATATGAACTTGATACATCTATCTCATTCTCCAAAAATCATCCATCTCCAACCCTATAGTTTTTCTCAACTATCTTTTGAACCCACTGATTTTTTTTCCATCCCACTACAACTGTTTTAATCTAAATTTCTCATCCAGACTACTGAAAAAATAAATACACTAACTCTTCCACTCATGACTTCACACTTGAGTCAGAATAAACATTACCAAAAAACCTTGTCATGTCGTGTCCCTGATGAAAGTACATGAATTGTTTCCCACAAGTATTAGAATAAAACAATGTTTCCTATCATGGACTCCTTTTACCTTCACCTTCTGTGTTCCAGTTACATTGACCATATTTTACACCCTTATATTCACCATGTTCCTTACTTCCAGTCAGGCTTTAACACATTATTCCTGCAGGCTCATGAAATGTTCTTCCAGAAAAGCTGCCCTAATCTCCTAGGCTCATTCAGGTTCCTTGGCAATATGCTTTCATATTTCTGTGGCTATTTCTTTCTTAATATTTGATTTCATTCATTTACCCATTCACCAACTATGGAGTTAGTGTCGCTGCAATACGCCTTGCAGATAAGACAATAAATGAGATACTATTTCTGTTCTCACTGCATATTAACATTCTAGCTTTTGTAATTTGCAATTAGAGCTACAGTTGTATGTTGTTGTTCAGTTGCTCAGTCATGTCTGACTCTTTGTGAGCCCATGGACTGCAGCATGCCAGGCTTCCCTGTCCATCACCACCTCCCAGAGTTTGCTCAAACCCATGTCCATTGAGTCAGTAATGCCACCCAACCATCTCATCCTCTGTCACCCCCTTCTCCTCCCGCCCTCAATCTTTCTCAGTATCAGGGGCTTTTCTAATGAGTCAGCTCTTCTCATCAGGTGGCCAAAGTGTTGGAATGTCAGCTTCAGCACCAGTCCTTCCAGTGAATATTCAGGACTGATTTCCTTTAGGATTGACTGCTTTGGTCTCCTTGCAGTCCAAGAGATTCTCAAGAGTCTTTTCCAACACCACAGTTCAAAAGCATCAATTCTTTGGTGCTCAGCCTTCTTTAGAGTGCAACTCTTACATCCATACACGACTACTGGAAAAACCATAGCTTTGACTATACAGACCTTTGTCAGCAAAGTAATGTCTCTGCTTTTAAATATGCTGTCTATGTCTGTCATAGCTTTTCTTTCAAGGAAAGAAATTCAATTTCTTTTAAATTCAGTCTTAATTTATATTAATTCAATATAAGTACAATTGTCTGCAGTTATATTGATTTAATATCTGACTCTCAACAAACTGTTGTCACCATGAGGATTGCTGTTGTTGTTCAGTCACTAAGTCGTGTCTAACTCTTTGCAACCCCATGGACTACAGCACGCCAGGCTTCCCTGTCCTGCGCTATCTCCCAGAGTTTGCTCATACTCATGTCCATTGAGTCGGTAATAATGTCATCCAACCATCTCATTCTGTCATCCCCTTCTCCTCCTGCCCTCAATCATTCCCAGCATCAGGGTCCTTTCCAATGAGTCAGCTCTTCACATCAGGTGGCCAAAATATGACCATCATGAGGATAGAGGCCTCTTTTTCCCCTTTGTCACAGTTATTTTGGCCTTACAACAAACTACTCTAAAGTTTAGTGATGTTACACAGTAATTGTCATTTCTCGTCTCTCCTAGTTTCTTTGAATCAAGAGTTGGACAGGAAATAGTTCAATCAGAGGATCAAATACACTGAGGGCTTGAGTTATCCTAAGTCTCATACTGGATCGTTAATTCAGACTATTGGCTGAGAATCTCAGTTCCGGTGTTTCTGGATCGCTTCATGTAGACTTGATGCTTACATGGATATCACCAATGAACTTTCTGAGAGAGAGCCAGGGGGAGCTAGGTCACCTTACATGAGCATCCCTTAAATGTCATGCACTATCATTTCTGCTATATTTAATTGATTGCGGTAGCTGCAAAAGTTTGCTCAGGTTCAAGGTAGGGGTGCACAGACATCTCCCCCACACATTTCAGTGGGAAGAGTGTCAGTTGCATTGTAGAAAAAGCATTGTGGAATAGAATATGCACACTTGCATGCACACACACATACATCTTTGGAAACCCAAATGTCTACACACATTATTATAATCTTACTGCCTTATCATGTACGTAGTAAGTACCCATTAAAAACTATTGAATGGAGTAATTAATGGATGAAATTAAGAGGTGAAATCATGAAGGCTAGAATATAAAATGTCCTATGTATAATTCATTCATTTATTCCCAAATATTTTTAACATGTTCTAAGGAGATGTGAGCCAGCATACCAAGTCATTGGTTTCCTAACAACTCAGTCACTATGACTGAGTGACTGAGTTGACTGAGTGACTGAGTTGAAAGTGAGTTTTTCTGCTATAAGAGCATTGAAGTCTGTGAACTAGAGAAAAGGTTAGAGATGGTTAGAAACTTCTCAAACCTGCTCCATTCTCCTGAACTTGAATTGAGTGTAACATATAGTTTAATTCTTAATTGTGCCAGCTTCTTCTACTATCATTCTACAGATGTAAGAGATCATTGCTTTGGGGCATGAGTGGCTGGTAATTAGAAGTTAATGCCAGTAAATGGTATTTGGAACTACCTCAGCCACTCAAGACTAGTTGAAGCATTCATGCATCCTACAGGATAAGTCACCTGTTAACTATGAAACTTACAAGTGTCACTGAAACAATGAGCACTGTCTTCTCCCTGTTGTAGAGAAGATGGGGACAAAAACAGAATTGACAGTTCCTGCAACACTGAATTTACAGGCAATGAGAGCTAATCATACTATGGGATTCATAAGGATTTCTCAAATGTATTCTTTCTAGGCTCTCCTGTGAGAATCAACAGTAAAAATGAAAAAAAAAAGTTAAAATGATATTTACACAAGGCTTTAGATTATTAGTTTTTGCAGTATTCACATATTTCTGACTGTGGAATACGTTCCAGTTTCCAGTTAATCAAAACTGTTATAATCTTGTCCTCTGGGTAAGTGGAGTTTTTCTATATTTGGGAAATATTTACTTCTCCTGTTTTATCTATAGATGGAAGAGATGATGACTTAACAAAATCCAGGCAGAGTCAGAGAACTGAATCTCATCAGCCTGGAGTCTAGTCTTTCCACTTCTCTGATGCTAAGAGCAAGTTAGTAACCGACTGGACTAATCAGAGGTCAGAATTAAGTACTATAACTCATTCTCTTCCTCTTTACCTTTTGCAAACACAGCAAGTATAGGGGTAGGGAGATTTCTTTCTTTGTCAAATTCCTCCCAGCTATTCATGGGCAATCTTGATAGGTTTTCCATGTTCTTGCAACCAGAGATTCTCTACTTGTTGTAAATCCAACAACCCAACAAAAGTAGATCCCATTTAAACTAAAAGAGTCTCAGTAAAATCCAAAGAGAGAAATATAACCAGTCTTCAGGAAGAGAGAGAACCAAACACTGGGTAATTTTCTCATCTGCTTCTATATTTATCTATTTCTTTCTGAAAACTCTCTGTCTCCTCTACTCTTTTTCTTTCTCTCTTTCTCTCTCCCTCTCTCCCTCCCTCTCACATCAGCCTTCTATGTACGTAAGTATGAATTGCTTATTTTGGCTTATGTTAGGTAAAAGGTGACAGGATATGACTATTCCTCAACAACAATAAATAAAATTCACATGTCAATGTTAGAGTCACATAAAACTTAATTAGCCATCCCAATTAAGCTCTCAGTCACAATTCCAAAATCCTGGGAGACAGGTTCGTATCAGCTAGTAATTTTTTTCAAATTACCATGAATTTGTTACTCAATTTACTGTGTGATTTGGGTACTTTGCATTTTTAGAAATGAAAAATAGAACAGATAAGACAGTAAGGCATATATATATATATATATATATATATATATATATACACACACACACACACACACAATACACACATACACACACACGGGCATCCCTGGTGACTTGGTGGTAAAGATTCTGCCTGCAATGCAAGAGATGCAAGTTTGATCCCTGGGTTGGGAAGATCCCCTGGAGAAGTAAATGGTAACTCACTCCAGTATTCTTGCCTGGGAAATCCCATGGACAGAGAAGCCTGGTGGTCTACAGTCCATGGGGGTCACAAAAGAGTCAAACACGACTTTGACTAAGCATGCACTCATGCATAAATAGATACGTAGACCCAGATGCTGGGAAAGATTGAAAGCAGGAGGAGAAGGGGATGACAGAGGAGGAGATGGTTGGATAGCATCACTGACTGAATGGACATGAGTTGAGCAAGCTCCAGGTGTTGGTGAATGGCAGGGAAAACTGGACTGCTGATATATATTATCAGTTCAGTTTAGTCACTTAGCCGTGTCTTACTCTTTGCAATCCCATGGACTGTAGCCTGCCAGGGTCCTTTGTCCATGGAATTCTCAAGGTAAGAATACTGGAGTGGATTGCCATTACCTTCTCCAGAGGATCTTCCTGACCCAGGAATTGAACCTGGGTCTCCTGTGGCTCCTGCATTGCAGGTGAATTCTTTACCACTGAGCTGGCAGGGAAGCGTGCGTATACTTGTATATGAATACTTGATACTATGTAAAATATACTATACATCTGAGTCAAAAAGTTTGAAAAACACTTGTAGATCATTTTAGAGGAGATTAGCCTACCTAATCAAACCATATATATATATTTTTGTGAAATGAGCTAAAATGCCTTATATACCTGGCTATGGGATTCCACCACGTCTGGGGAAAGGGTGTAGTGCAGTTCTTAAAGAAGAGAAACATCACACTTGGGTGGTGTAGAAATCCCTGGAGTCATTCATGCATAAGTCATTCATGCATTCATGGCTTCTGCTTTCAAACCTTGCCTCCACATCCTAACCTTGGCCTGACCTTAGATGAGATAATTAACTCTCTATCTCATATTTATCATTTTTAAATGAGATCTTAATAAATTTACTCTCTCTCCTACAGATTTATTGTGAGGATTCTATCAGCTAATTTATACTTTCAGCACTCTATGCCACAGAATTTAAAATTTTTGCTCTAATATCAGCCATAATTATTAGTTATCATCATTACTATTATCCCTATTGACAAACTGTATTAAAAGCATTACTGTCATTTAGGGCCTGAAATATTATTCAGTTTCTTCTCTTGGTTAGAGGATCTCACTGCATGAATTTCATACTCCAATGTTAACCCCCCAAGACCTTCAATATTCTTTCCCCTGGTGTGGGACTACTCTTCCTTACACAGGTGATAGATAACGGAAACTTTCACTTCTAAAGTGAAACAAGTGTTGTATAATGACATCCCTCGGCTGATCTGTGCTCACTGTTTAATGTATCAACCTATCAACCTTTACTCATGCCTTAGGCTAAGTCCATTGATACTGGGTACCCTTAGATTCAGATATCTTTAACCTTCAACAATTGTTTGAGCAAAATTTATCTGAATTAATTTATTCTCAATTATTTTTCCAAAGGAATTCCTTTGTCTTCAAGTAACTAGGCTGAAGAGTTTCTACTCATAGTTTCAGTATATATTCAGGGATGACGGAATACAAAGGTGAACACAATACACAACTTTGAGTCCTCAGAGATTCCTAGTTACCAAGACAACAAGCAAGAAGGGCCACCTTTATGGGAGTACAATTGTGTAGTCACACAGGGCCTTGAAATCAGAAGGGCTTTGTACTTAGTCTAATGCTCTGTTGTCACCATCTTGCAATTCTTAATGATTTTATCTTTGAACTTGAACTTTGGAAGTGAAATACAATGGGACAATAGAGCAGAGAAGATTCATGTAATCTGTGGATTCCATGCTCCTTCTCATCCTATTTGCAATATAGCATTCATGATGCCCCATGAGGACAGAATTCCAATAGATTCCAAATGTGTGGTAGTTCATTGAGACTCACATAAGTAAAAGGTAAACCCATTAAGCTTAGAACAGAATAAGTGGGTGTGCTGACAGGCCTAAGAAGCCACACTTCATTTGCACCAGAACTTGTTTCAAATGTAGAAAAGTAGAAAATGGCATTCCTAAGAAATAAGAGAAACCAAGGAACCCTATCACATTCTTCTTACTCATGTTATTTTCACTTAAGGCTGGGAAAGGGAAATTGAGAGTAATTCTAGTTCTTTTCCTTTATGTCTTTCCTTACTTATCAACAATCCGAAGATAGAGAATACTGGCAGATGAGTATCAAGGAATCCAGAAATTTTATCAAGGAATAAAATGTAAAAGTTGAGTTAGTTTTGTGAAATGTTTCTGTTGTTCTGGTAAGAGCAAAACTCATGAATGTGTCAGCTACAAAAGGCAAATTATATAACTTCAGAAAGTCCACATAAGAGTTATGCTTGTGCAATTGTATTTAAAACTGGCATTGGACAATATTAAGATGAAAGGTAAAATCCATGTTAATAGTTTAAGATTTTAATTTTGTTCACTTAGGATCACATGAAACAACCAATAATAAATGCTACCATGAACTGAGAGTGAGACCATGGAAGAAAAACATTTTTAATACATTTAACATAATTTTTTTTCCTGTTTTTTGTACAAGGAAACTCGCATTTTCCTTTTGCACTGGGCCTTGCAAATTATGGATCTGGACCTAAAAGTAGAATTAATTAACTAAGAAATATGATGTAGGAAATGTGAGCCATTTCTTGACATTTAGTTTCCTTTTCTGAAGCTCTCTTTTTTTTTCCTTCTCTCTAAATTTACACAGCATTTTGCTTTTCTGGGCAACTGAGTTTCTCAGGAGATCTTACTTAAAAAGAACTGTTTATTATTTAAATGTTTGTTTAGTTTCCCTGTTGACATGCAGAGAGAGAGACACCACTCTCTCCATATTTTTACTTTGTTTTGCTCCCTTCTCACTGGGCCCCACCCCCCACTACTTCACACTTAAATTTCATGGGTGATGACGAGTCAGATGGCATTTGTCGCCAAAGCTCCCTTGGGTATCCTCGCAGTTTAGATCACCTCCGCTGCAGACAAAGCTGCTAGAAACACATGCAAAACTCAGTTCCCCTCAGAGTTATTCTGAGAACCTTAATTCACTTGAGAACGGGAGGATGGCAAAGAACTTCAGCCTACTCTCCAACTTAAAAAGCAGAGAAAAACATTGGTTTTTCTGTGATGACAGATCAGAGGAGAAGGCAGTCAGAAACAGCGTTCTAGCATAGATGGTCAGACTATGACAACCTTCACACGTCCCAGGCAATACCATTTCACTCTCAAAAGTGACAGTTTTCCTGAGGTGTGGTTAGAGGTGTAATGAGTGAAATGTAATGTGTGGAATTGCAAGGAAGGGGATGGGAATGTTGATATTGAACCAAATGATGAGCCTAAGGAGGCCCACAAGGAGGAAACATATGGCCATGCATATGCATGGTGATTTGGATCAGGAGCACATGTGGCTAGATGACAGGATGGCAAAGCTGGGGGAGAGCAGTCAGAATCCGTCCTAAAAGCTGCTGACTTTCTACTGAGTGCTTCTCCACGGTGGGAAGACAGTTCTCTATTATATTAGAATGGATTTCTTCACTCTCACAAGCTGGGGAATATCTGGATGTGAATAAGAGTACAAATAAAACGTATCATGCTTTGTACTTGATTTTGCATGGAGAAGTTGAGTTCTTTATATATATAAAGTGAATATATAAAAATACATATATATATATAAAATCAGTGAAAACCTAAATATCATGAATTCGAGCAAACTCTGGGAGATAGTAACGGACAGGGAAGCCTGGCATGCTGCAGCCATGGAGTCGCAAAGAGTCAGACACAACTTAGCAACTGAACAACAACAATATATGTGTGTGTGTGTGTGTGTGTGTGTGTGTATACACACTCGGATTTTTGCCATCTGTGTTCTTTTCGACTGAGCAATTCCTCATACATGTGATAACGATGATGATGATGTATATAGCATAGCCATTTCATCTGTCTGTATTGTCTGAGCCATAACAATAAAGCAATCACATTGGTCTCAACATAGTATAGCACCATTAGTGCTACAGGGCAGAAATGAGGTCAAAAACATGTAATAATAAACACAATATTCATGCTACTTAGCCAATCAGTTTTATTACACGTGGAGCAGAAAAATACAGTAGAGTCTAGATGAACATCCTTTACAGAGGAGATACCTGGCATCAGTGATAACTATAACAGAACGCACTATGTGTGAAGGACTTGATATGAGATGCTGCTGTGTACCTAACCCTAAAAACATTATTTTGAGAGGTTGTTTCACTGTAAATATAATTTAAAACATGATTTTCTATCTCTAGCTATAGAGTGTACCTTCTGAAAACAGTACACATTAAAAGTTGACAGTTATTTTTCAGGTAATTTGATTTTCAGAAAAATTGCCACATTTGAAGACCACCCAAATGGAATGTAAAGATTGGGAAATTTCACCTTTATTCTATTTTGCAATTCAAAATATTTCTTGTGGTTTTTATGTATGGAATGCTTCTGTTGTATCCTGTACTGTAATTATGAACTCTCTGAGGCTATTTAGTGTATTATTGCTGAATGCCTAATCCCTATTTTACTATTGTCTCTAAAATAAAGAATATGTATCTTCCAATAGTTATTTAAATAATTCCTAATATTATTACTGGAGAGGGTACAGAGAAAAAGGAAGCTTCCTACGCTGTTGGTGGGAATGTCAATTGGTGCAGCCACTATGGACAACAATATGGAGTTTCCTTAAAACAACTAAACACAGTGTTACCATATGATCTGGCAATCCTACTCCTGGGCATATATCTGGAGAAAACTGTAATTCAAAAAGATACATGCACCCCTATGTTCATAGCAGCATTATTCATAACAGCCAAGACATGGAAACAACTTAAATGCCCATCAACAGATGAATGGATAAAGAAGATGTGGTATATATATAAGGTGGAATACAACTTAGCCATAAAAAGGGATGAAATAATGCTCTTTGCAGCAACATGGATGGACCTAGAGATTATCATACTAAGTGAACTAAGCCAGGCAAAAACAAATATCATGATATTGCTTTTATGTGGTATCTTTAAAAAAATACACAAACTTATTCACAAAACAGAAAAAGACACACAGATATAGAAAATAAACTTACAGTTACCAAAGGGGAAAGGGTAGGGTAGGGATAAATTAAGAGGTTGGGATTAACATTATTATATACACAATAAATGACTAAATACACATTACTATATACACTATAAATAACCAACAAGGACCTACTCTATAGCACAGTGACCTACATTCAATATTTTATAATAACCTATAAGGGAAAAGAATCTGTAAAAGAACATACAGTGTGCTGTACTCTTGAAGCTGAGGACATTGTAAGTCAATTACACTTCAAAAAAATAAAAAAGTAGAAAACACCTTAAACAATTGAGATAACCACCATTTAAAGTTTTTTTTTTTTAAAGAATTCAACATCCAGCAAAGGCTCAGAAGTAGAGAAAGTGCAAAGTTAATTTTTGTTGAATAAATACTCATGAAAGAGCATAATTTTTGCAAGGTGCTTTTAATGGCACCCCACTCCAGTACTCTCGCCTGGAGAATCCCATGGATGGAGGAGCCTGGTGGGCTGCGGTCCATGGGGTCGCTAAGAGTCGGACACAACTGAGCGACTTCACTTTCACTTTTCACTTTCATTCATTGGAGAAGGAAATGGCAACCCATTCCAGTGTTCTTGCCTGGAGAATCCCAGCAATGGCGGAGCCTGGTGGGCTGCCGTCTATGGGGTCGCACAGAGTCGGACACAACTGATGTGACTTAGCAGCTTTAGAAGTGGCACAGATGCAGTAATGAAAGAAACACTTCTTTCATAGCACTTATATTCTAGTGAGAGTATAAAAACAATAATTATATGAACAAATACGCAAACAGATAACTTCAGATCAGAGTTTTGAAGAAAATAAAACAGGGTAATAGAGAATAGCTATGTGTAGGAGCTTCTTTAACTAGGGTGTAGATATAAATTCTCTGAGTTATAATTCAGCTGATGAGAAAGGAGTTGGCATTTGGAATCTGGGGAGATGAACTTCTCATGGAGAGTAGGAGGGATGAAGAACCTAAGATGCAAATCACTTTAGAATGTTTGAAGTTCAGAAGAAAGTTCAGGATGGTCAGAGCATAGTTAAGCAAGACATTAAAAAGTAGGAGCATAAGTCAGCTAGGAGAGATCACAGGACAGGAATCCGATCATACTGAGTGGGCCAAAAACTTCATTTGGGTTTTTCCATAAGATGTTACAAAAAACCAAACGAACTTTCCAGCCAACCCCAAAACAAGGACACAGAAATGTGTTTCAACTTCTAGGGACTTTATCCTGTTTGACTTGTTTCATATCTGCATTTGCTTTATCTTAACACCTCTAGTTCTTGAGGACAAGGCAGTATCTTAATTAAATAAATGAAAAAAAAAAAAACCACCTCAATACAGAAAAAAAAAAAAAAAAGATAACAACTTCATTGTTCTATCCTTTGACATTTAAAAGAGTTTGGCTTAAAATACTCAAGTTCTTGTCTGGACAGTCCCATGGATAGAGGAGCCTGGAAGGTTATACTTCATGGGCTTGCAAAGAGTTGGACATGACTGAGCACACAGACACACAAGAAAACCAGTAACTGTAGCAATCCCTTCAAAGATTACTATGGGAGTAAGTAACATCCACTGAATTGGTTTCATTTGAAAATTAATTAATTGAATTAGGAGATTTGAACATTCAGCAGGGAAAAAATTTTAAAAAGAAAAGGAAATCCTCACAATTCTCATGTGATAATGATTAAAATGAAACTTCAAATCAGAGTTTCAATTTAATGCTGAAACAACTGGATAAATTTATCATGAATAAATAAATAGGCTTTACATTAAAAAATATATCTACAGACTAAACGTCATATCCTGATGTTAGGAGTTTTTTCCAAATATTCAGTGAACAAATAAAATAATCTCTATTTTATATAACATGTTCAAGAGAACAGGAAAAAAGTGAAGATTTTCACATTTATTTTGAGTTTAGTGTGTAGGACCTTAGTGACAAAGCCCAAAAATGACTGTGCAAGAAAGTAAAAATATAGACAAATCATGCTTATAAACGTATACATAAAACCTTAAAGTATTAAAAAGTAAATTCACAAATATACATTTTTAAAAATTCACAGCATGACCCAAAACTTATTAATGCAATTAGCCACATTAATAGATAAAAAGAAAGGCAAAGTTCAATACTCAATCATGAAAGAAAAATTCTTAGCAGACTAGAAATAGGAAAGTTTTACTTAATATGCTGAATTAAATTCATAGAATTCACTGAAAATATCATAGTTAACATTTCACTGGAAATTCTAGCCAGTGCATTATATAAAAAATACAACTAATGGCTCTACAGATAGCAAAGAAAAAAATATAATTATCTTTATTCATGGACCGTTTAATTTTCGGCAGAGCAGATTTGGAAAAATCTATACAAACATCATTAAAAGCAAGTGAAAAATTAAGTAAGGTTTTTTGTTTCAATACAAGATCAATAGACAAAAACAAAAGCTTTCCCATTTTAACAATAACAAATGATTAGCAAACATAATTTTTATCAAGTATTTTTAGCAGCAATAAATGTCATTAAAAAAATGTTGTCCCATGAAAACACTCTCATTATTGTCTGTGTTTGTATGTGTGACTGTATTGCAGCTACAGACCAGTTCAAATAATTGACATATATATGATATTAATTCCCTGGTGACTCAAGCGGTAAAGAATCTGCCTGCAATGCAGGAGACACAGGAGACGTGGGCTTGATACCTGGGTCAGGAAGATCCCCTGGAGAAAGAAATGGCAACTCACTCCAGTGTTCTTGCCTGGGAAATCCCATGGACAAAGGAGCCTGGCAGACTACAGTACATAGGGTCGCAAAGAGTTGGACCCAACTGAGCTTGCATGCACATAGGACGTGATATTAATTAGTTCAAGAATAAGAATAATCAAGAACATTGTTCTCTATATGTTAAATAATAATGAATGTAATCCAATCTACCTTTTCAATTTGACAATTTCAAGTGTGAAATTCTGTGAAAATTCTTTATATTGTTTCTTTGATAATTTCTCTTTTGTTCTCTTTCTCCACGGCACCTATTTACAATTTGGATTTTCTTTTCTTTTCCCTTTTTCATCTTTTAAAAATTTGGCTCTAATTTTGAGAATAAGTTCTCTATATTTTCTAAAACAACTATTACTATTTTATTTTCATATTTATAATTTCCAAGAATCCTTTACTGTTCACTAGATATTCTTCTTTATAACATCATGTTGCATAGATGGAATATATTCTCCAATTTTTTCCTGAATATTAAAGATAGTATTTTAGAAGTTTTGTCTTTAGTAGTTTTCCCACCAAGGTGGTTTCTCTGGTTTATTTGCATTTTTCTAGTTCTTCCCTGGTAACTTTTCTCTCTTAAATGAGCATACTTGGTTCTCTAGAAATGATTAAGAATTGGCAATTTTAAAAGCTTTGTGCTTTATAGCATGGTATGAATGTGTCATGTTTTCTTGAATTAGACATCCTCAGAAGTTCTCTAATATCCATAATTTTGGAGAAAGAATTTGATTCCCAGAATGCAGGAAGGAGGTCAGACAGGGGTGTAGATTTAATGGTCTCTATTTTTACTTTCAGTATGTATATTTCCTCATCTTCCTCTTTCTCAGAGGGTGTCTCCTGATCTCAGCTGTGCCTGACATCCTCAGTTCACAGACGCTCTGAATGATGCTTTCAAGATAGTAACTCTCTAGACATTAACTGGGACAGAGGAAAAGCAGTCATCTCACAAAGCAAAGGCAGGGTAAGGATCTACAAATTTGTCTTTCAAACAGCTATAAAAGCAGTAATACCAAATACAACTGCTAGATTAAAAATTTTAAATTGGAAAAATGTCATGATATAAATAATAAGGATAAAGTGTGAAATGATTCATATAATTTAAGACCATTTATGGAAAAAAAAAGTTTGGAAAAGAATACTGATCGAGAGAGTATGTACAAATTTATGAGAATCTCCATGAATACCACACTGCTTCAAGAGAGTGATCATTTTCTCTCTGTAGAAAGTACATCATGGTATATAAAGAGACATTGATCATATCTAAATGTATTTCTTTAAAATTATACTTATAAAAGTTTGCAGAGCTAATAAATGAAAATACTAACATTGAACCCAGGTTTTCTAGCACAAGTCCCTTTGCTCTTTCTATTCAGCCAGAGTCCTATCACTTGAAGAAATTTCAGGAAGCAGAAGTAATAAGTTTCCAGAGGCAAATATAGCAACTTCCTTAAAGCTTTCATCATCTGTGATAAGATATTAAAATATTAACTCAGTTCAGGGAAAAAGAGCAAAACCATTTGTTTCTTATTATATGTGAATATATAGCATTTATTAACTGAATGTTTTTTCACTGGTTGCTTCCATGTTATGTAGATCATATTTAAAACTGAGAATAATGATTCTCATACTTCTGTAATTTATTCCACAAATCTCTCCAAAAGTATCTTTATCAGATTTTATATGGCTGCTATCCTGATATGTGTGTGTGTGTTCATCAATCAAGTAGCAAAGATCAGAGGCTGCACTGCATCAGTACCATAAGGCATACATTCTAGGAGAAGATACATAAATGCAGCTAAGATCTTCCTTTCGAAGAAGTGATTCCCCAAGAGTCAGTCTTGCCAAGAGGTTTTCAGTGAATTGTATAAATAAGTCCTTTGAGTCCTAAAGTCTTCTGAATCTGTCCATGGGAGATGCTTTCTGTTTGATTTTTTAAAATCCATGATATCTTTTTACATTTTCCTTTTAAGTCACTTCACTTATTACTCAAAAAGGGCTTTCAAAGTGGTTCAGACTGTAAAGAACCTGCCTGCCAATGCAGGAGACACAAGAGACGCAGGTTCGATCTCTAGGTTGGGAAGATCCCCTGGAGGAGGGCATGGCAATCCACTCCAGTACTCTTGCCTGGAGAATCCCCATGGACAGAGAAGCCTGGTGGGCTACAGTCCATGGCATTGTAAAGAGTTGGACATGACTGAGTGACTAAGCATAGCACACAGCATTACTCAAAGAATTAAAATGGATGAATAAAATGTGTATATTTATACATTCTCAACAACATGCTAGGGAAAGGGAGAACTTGGTTTGCCTCATCTCAAATGAGATCTAAATATCAGCATGAGGAGAAGCAAAGCTGCTCCCTTGTATAGCCAAGGAGATACAGAGCTTAGCTTCCTCTTATAAAATTATAAAATACCATGCTATTGTCGATTCTATAACAAATCATTACAGCTATCTTTAAGGCATTGATTTATTTCATATTGCCTTAAAAGTTTAATGACCTCCAGATTTACACAGGTGGTAGAATGTCCTTCTTGACTCACTGAGAAATTACCCATCTATCAATCTTTACGCTTCAGAGTTACAGAATATTTCTATTTCTTCATCTGCATGATAAGTGCTGTGCTAATTTGCTTCAGTCAGGTGGGACCACTTGTGACCCTATGGACTGTGGCCTGCGAGGCTCCCCTGTCCATGGAATTCTCCAGGCAAGAATACTGGAGTGGGTTGCCATGCCCTCCTCCAGGGGATCTTCCCAACCCAGGGATCGAACTCTCAGTTCCTGTGGCTCCTGCATTGCAGGCAGATTCTTTACTGCTGAGCCAATGACAAGTACTGATTCATCTTTAATATCATACCATCCACAAAAGAGGATGAAATATGCAATAGCATCCAATAGTCCTACTAATGCCAGGATAGCACTATGACAAAAGGGTTTGAAAGTTTCTGAAATGTAAATATTTTTAAGTGTTTAGTAATAAAAGAAGGTAGTGTTAACCCCAGGTGCAAGGTGAGGAAAGTATAATTATTTCCTAGCTCTGTAAATAATGAAAAAACCTACGAAGATTTAGGTTTTACACAAGTACACAAGTCCATGAGCAATGAATATGTTTTCTAGCACAGTTTTATGAAGGTATATCAATAAATTATTTGTAAAATAAATATATGAGTAATTAATGCATTGGAGCATTGCAAAGAGATTTATTATATTTTTTAAAATAAAGAGTTCCTAATTTCCATGGTTTCTCACTTGATTGATTGATTCATTCATTACATGGCTGTTGAATATCAACTAGTTTCTTGATCCCCTTATGACTGACTGGATGTAAAATAGTAGACAAGATAGAAAGACATTACTCTCTTGGTGCTTGGTTTAAACACAAATATATTTTATTGAAGTTATGGCAAGAATTAAGAGATCTCCAGACATGTTTTTGCACATACCATTGTCAACTAACCTAGTTTCAGATAAAGAAAGACCTCTCTGTACGAATGACATTAAAAAGCTTCCTTTAAATGTTAGCGTAATGAACTGGGTTAAATGTTTAATATTTCAGTTTCATCTATATGTCTAAGAAAATGTAGTTACTCATACATTTTGCCAACTGAAAACATTAACTTATAAGGTTAAATTTTATTCACTACGAAATTTTAAAAATTCTCTTAAAGCTTTTCCACCTCTATCTTGTAATCTTTAAAGTGAAGAAGGTAACATTAAGACATTTTCAAGGCATGTTCTAAGAAATATTGCTATACATAAATACTGAAATATTATCCCATAGACAAAGTATTCATTCTGAATATATACCCAACACAAGTTACAGTTATAAATTTTTAATTTTAGTAAGTATATTTTATTTAAAATATCTATAATATTATCATTTCAACATATAATCATTACAATATTTAGTAATATTTTACCTTTTCTTATTTTTTCATACTGAATATTCAAAACCCTGTGTATATTTTACATTTGCAGCACATTTCAGTTTGGATTAACCACACTTCAAGAGCTCAAAACACTCAAATAGTATAAAAGTTCTTGGACAAAGAATAGTAATTCTCAGACCTAGACCTTGAAAAAGACCCTGATGCTGGGAAGGATTGAGGACAGGAGGAAAAGGGGGCAACAGAGGATGAGATGGTTGGATGGCATCATTGGCTCAATGGACATCTGTTTGAGCAAACTCCGGGAGATAGGGAAGGATGGGGAAACCTGGTGTGCTGCAGTCCACGGGGTCGCAAAGAGTTAGAGCAACTGAGCGCCTGAACAAGGACAACAATACCGAGACCTCCAAGTCCCCTCCCAGATGCATAATTATGAATGCTGTCTTGCGTAGTCACCCCAAAAATGTTTGTGTCTGTGAAATCATAAGTTTTATATATGACTACAAATATATTGGTGGTGGTTTAGATGCTATGTCGTTTCTGACTCTTAGCGACCCCATGGACTGTAGCCTGCCAGACTCCTCTGTCCATGGGATTCTCCAGGTAAGAATACTGGAATGGGTTGTCATTTCCTTCTCCAGAGGATCTTCCCAATGCAGGGATTGAACCTGGGTCTCCTGCATTGCAGGAAGATTCTTTATAGACTTATGTGTATATACATATATACATATATGTGCATATATATATAAAACTGTGTATATGAACTAAGCTATGGACTTCCCTCATAGCTCAGTCAGTAAAGAAAAACTTTCTTTAACATTTCCTGTAGTGAAGGTTTTCTGGCAATGAACTGGATCATCTATTTCATTTTCATATGTAAAAAATATTTTTATTAGATATGAAATTCATGTTTAACAGATTTTGTCCCTCAGTACATTAGTACATTGAAGATGTTACTCACTGTTTTTTGATTGCATTGATTTTGATAAGAAATCTGCCATCATACTCATTTTTGACATTTTGTATTTATTAGTTTTTCATGTTTGCTTTAAGGATTTTCTCTTTATCACTGGTGTTAATTTAGTATCATGTATCTGGGTGAAGTTTTCTTCATGTTTTTTGTGCCTAGAGATTATTTTCTTGGAAAATTTTTCTAGACCAACTTTTCCAAATATTTCTGTCCTTCTCACTCTTTAAGGGATTCCAAACATACATTAGGTCATTTGAAGTTATCTCACAGCTCAGTAATGCTCTCTCCAGTTTTTCTTTTTCTCTCTGTATTTTATTTTGTTTAGTTTATATTATTATGTCTTTAAATTCACTCTTTTTTCTTCTGCACTGTGTAATATGCTATTAATTGCGTCCACTCATGTATATATTTCAGCCCCCACACACTGTAGATCTCATCTCATAAATGAGATATCATTTTTCTATATCACTTATAGTTCTATTTGGACTTCCCTGATGGCTCAGTGGTAGAGAATCCTCCTGCCAATGTGGGAGCCGTGGCTTCCATCCTTGGGTCAGGAAGATCCCCCAGAGAAGGAAAAGGCAACCCATTCCAGTATTATTGCCTGGAGATTCCCATGGACAGAGGGGCCTGGCAGGTTACAGTCCATGGATTTGCAAAGAATAGAACACAACTTAGCAACTAACCAATTTAAACCTACAGAATACATCTATAATAACGGTTTTTAAGGTCCTAGCCTGCTAATTCTAACACATGACTTAGACCGGGAATGGTTTCAATTAATTACTTTTCTCCTCATTGTGGGTAACATTTTCTTATGTATCAGGTAATCTTTGAATGTTAGATGTTACAAATCTGACTTTTTTGGATGCTGGGTATTACTGGATGCGGGGTATTCATACAAATATTGTTGAACTTTGTTCTGGGATGCAATTACTCAGAAATAGTTTGATTCCTTCATGTTTTGCTTAATGAGTGTTAGTTGCTTGTGGAAAAATACTTATCCTAAAAATAACTATTCCTGACTAGTGAGGGAAGATCTGCCCAGTTCTCTATGATTCATGAGATTTTTCAATACGCCTAATGCAAACAGGCGCTATTCTTGGTCCAGTGTAAATGCCAGACACTGTTACTCCTAACCGTTTTCAGGAGTCGTTTCTTGGGGCATTTTCTCACACGCATGTGCAACTCAGCACTTGAGGGAAACCCTTTACAGGCCTCAGGAGCTCTTTCCACATGTCCTCACTGGTCATCTGTCCTGCACTCTAGATGCCTCTGGTTGCCTAGACTCTCAGATTTTTCCTTAGCTCATTAACTGAGGCCCCATATAGTTTTCTCTTCCATGTACGAGGGCTCTGACACTTTCTTAAATTAGCAATCTGGGGAAATCATTCGACTCACTTTATTTATTAACCATCTCTTAAGGTTTACTGTCCTTCATCCCTTCATGTCCAGTGTTTTTAAAGTATTATTTCAAATAGCTTGTCTATTTCTTTATTCCCTGAACAATTATAATATTAATTGGTAAATCACACTGGTTTTCCCCTCACAAGTTAAGACGTAGTTTTTGGCTCTGAAGTCCAAATGGGGTTGGAAAAATAAACTTTTTTCCCCATGTCTGTTCTGTAAGGAGAAAATAAAGCAAAACAATTACAAATAGGCACTGAATTTTCATATTTTGGCTCAAAATGTTTGATAAACTTAAAAAAACTATGTGCCATAATTTTCTCATGTATAAAATAATGCATACTAGGCAAGTTTTACTAAGTATTAAAGAAGTCTACATGTTATGTTAAATAATAAATGTTCTAAACATAGAGTTTTTAGAATAAAATCTGTCAAGTGGTAAGTTTGTTATAAAAGTTAGTTACAGAAAACATTTTGAAGATAACAAAGATAACAGTAGTTGAGATTTGCCTTTATAACAACATACTTAGTATAATCACGGCAAGCATGTGGGCCTTCCATCAAAATATGGCTAACTTTCACAGTGAATGTCCTGTTATGAATATTAGATATTTAGTTGAGCACTTTGAAAATATTTATTAGACCTTACTTTTTTTCTGATTTTAGTAAGTTTCTATCAATAACCCAGCAAAGCTACTGGTAATCCATATAAAACAAAGCAACCATCAAGAAAATAAGAAAAAATTGAGACAATTAATTTGTGCTGTCAAATCCTTATTTCATCTAAAATTTCCAATTTCCTACAGTTTACACCACGGTGCCACTGCCAATGGGATAGGTGTTTAATTTCAACTCAAAGAGAAAATTGCTCTTTTCAGACCTTCCTATTTTGCTAACCAGTTCCAGATTTAATGGTCTATACTATCATGAAACTATTTCTGTACTTAAAATTCTATAAAATCATAATGAAGCAGAGTAGGAGCTCAAGCTATACCCATGATGATTTGCTGTAACCTCTCTTTGGTAAAGTAGCTCTGAATCACCAGGGTGAATTGAAGCAAAGTGAAGAGAAAGAATTTCCTAACTCCTGTGACCTTCTCTCCATCCCCTCTCCTTAGCAACTCTCACACAAATTTGTACACTTTCAGACAAATAAATAAATAAAGCCACTGCTAAGTACTGATACCAGTAAGGTTGGCAGGTAAAAGAGAATCAAGACTTATTGCATGTCTGTCATATGTCAGACTTGTTAAAAAAAAACTGTACGTACTTTCTCTCCACCAGTCTACAAATATTACTCTGTCTACTATATCAAAATTACTCCCACTTTGCTGATATTCATTTTCATTTTTTTAAAGGAGAAATATGGGTTGATCAGATATTTGGCCCCATTGCTCATGATTACTTGCTTAAGAATTTAGAAGTCAAATAATTTGGATATAAGTGGTGACATTTATTGAGCATTATCTGAGTTAATTCTCTAGGAAACTCTATGTGATATGTGTGATTATCTACATGTCCCTTATAAAAACCTGAGGCTTAGGGAAGTTGCCGCAGGCTTATCAACAAAAAGCAGAGGATTATCCTAAAGTTGTCTACCTGTGTGCTTGTCACTCAGTCATGTCCAACTCTTGCGACCCCACGGACTGTAGCCCACCAGGCTCCTCTGTCCATTGGATTTTTTAGGCAAGAGTACTAGAGTGAGTTGCCATTTCCTCCTCCAAAGCTGAATCTGTCTACTTACAACTATTTACAACCTGTCACTCCTTATCTGTTACAGTTGAAAGCAAAGCAGGTGTTTCACATTAAGCCTATACATAGCATATTATTAAGACAGACACAATGAGAAAGTTCATTCTGAAAGGAAGCTAAATTCATATTTCTATTTTAAGGTTTAGCATTATATTTAATTTGGATTCTACGTGATAGATCTTGGACAGTGGGCACTATCATGTTTTTACCATTTAGGACTTCTAGAAGTTTAGGGTGTCTAATCTAGCCATGATTTAGATGCAAAATAGATTCAATCTGAGGCATTGTTTAGAGAGGGACTGGTCTGGGGGTGCCAGGAGCAGCGGTAAGAAAGCTATAGATGGTCACTTCTCTCCTGTATTTTACCACACAGATATCCATGCCAATGGAGAAACCAGGATAATCTTTTTCCTTGATTTTTTTCTCCTTAACGTCACATTTTCCATCCCTCCCTCTAAAATGGTCTAAAATATACCAAAATTTCATTTCTGAATCACTAACAGTCAACTGATACTTTCACCCTTCCCTTAGAAGGAGGGCAGTTTGCCAGATTCATGTCCAATATGTAGCTAGTTTTGAGTATCTTTCTTCTTCTCTCTTTCTCTTTGCCAAGAGAGAAAAGGAGGTGAGAAAAGAAGGGATCACTAGACAAATCACTATGGGTATGTTTTTTTCTGAAACAGCCTCTAAAATCTTATGACATTTAAGGTTATATGATGAGGCATGGTATCTGACTCAGGAAGAACTGTGCATCACGGTTTAAATCCTTCTGAAATATAATATTTGATATAATCCTACTGGGCTTCCCAGGTGGTGCTAGTGGTAAAGAATCTGCCTGCCAATACAGGAGACACAAGAGACACAGGTTTGATCCCTGGGTTGGGAAGATCCCTTGGAAAAGGAAATGGCAACCTGCTCCATTATTCTTACCTGGAAAATTCCATGGACAGAGGGCCACAGTCCTTGGGGCCACAAAGAGTTGGACACGACTGAGCGACTGAACACACACACATAATTCTACTACAATCGTTGCTTATCCCTCTGCTGGCTTGGTAAAGAAATTCTAACTTGTGTCTACCTACAAGCCATACAAGCAATGAAAATCAAGGACTCTGGGGAGAAGTCCCACATGAGTATTTTGAACACTCATTTGTTTTTTAAAAGAGTATTTTACAGTGATTATATTCCTTCTGGTCAGTTAGTGAAATTATTCTAAGGACTATCATGGAAAAATTCTAAGAAATTATTCTAAGACTACTTTTGGTTTTGGAAGAAGCAAGGCAGGCAGAGGAGTACTAGATAAACTGGCACAAAGGGTAATTTAGAAAATATGAGCAGTGGGCCAGCAAAGAGACATAACTGGGGAGTGTGGGGATCTTCGCCAAGGATGGAACATGACATGAATCATGCCTAAGGCTTGACAAAATTGACTACAAATAAATAATTGCCTCTAAAGCATAAGAAAAATAAACAGCAAAGGAAATATTTTAATATCACATATCAAATGACCCTGAGATTTTAATATCAGTACAGCAATAACAAGTTGAATTTTCTAAGGTTCCTCTCGAAAAGCACATGTTCCTTCTTGAAAAACACTTCTCAAAAAGCTCAGTCACTCAACCATGTCCAGCTCTTTTCAATCCCATGGACTGTATCCCACCAGGCTCCTCTGTCCATGGGATTTTTCAGGCAAGAATACTGGAGTGGATCACCATTTCCTTCTCCAGGGGATCTTCCCGACCCAGGGATCGAACCCATATCTCCCACATCTCTTGCACTGGCAGGGACATTCTTTACCACTGAGCCATCTGGGAAGCACCTGGAAAGCACCTGGGAACACATCGTGTTCATATGAGGATGGAGAACTTTAGCCTCAGGGTATTCTAGTGGGTGCTATAGGTATATTTAAGTTGTGCAGGTGAGAAAACAAGAGGGGTTGTGGTTGGAATCATCATGATCACAACAGTGATTTTCACCATTATGAGAGTGATGATTGGCATTTTCTGCAAAACACTGTGCTAAATTCTTTATAATCATAATCTCATTTCAATATTTCAAATAACCCCATTAACTTGGTATTCATCACCGTGGAGAAAAGAGTTGGATGTGGTTACAAACCTCACCTAGAGTCAGTAACTTCTACGAGGCAAGGGCAAGATTTGAACCTAGGCCTCTAAGATTCTGAATCATTAAACACTAGGGAGATGTACTCCCAATGAATGCCCTATGTGATGACACACACTTGAGGTCACAGAGTGGACAGACCCACAGAATGCTAAAGTTCAGTCTGCAAATCTATATTCAAGAAATAGAGTACCCCATATTCTCCCAAAGCAACTGCAGCATGCAGTGATGACCACGTTGTGGAGAACAGGCTGTCACTCCCTTCATCGGCACAATATGTCAGGAAAGATGAGTGGGGGCCGGCACAAGTGGTGGATGAAATGGAAGGGTGGTGAGTCATGCTCTCATCTTAACATCTAAAAATAATCTCAGCATATTAAAAGAACACATTTCCTCCCATAAAAATGAATACTTTTTTTTTACCTATATGCCTGTAATTTTCCGTTTCCAAACTGTATTCCATTGGCACTGAGATATATCCCTCGAAAATATTAACTACCATTCCAAGAAGCCAGGGAGCCAATTTAAATTGTGGCACCTAGACAGGCCATTGATAATGCAGGCTGAGAGATCAGTTGGTTGCCAGGAATGTCCTTTGAAATAACTTTAAGAGAAATGGGCATAGTTCAGAGGCCTTTAGACACAGTTAGTATCTTTTGCTCACAAACTCACTCACCAGAGGTCTTTAGGAGGTAAAATAATTTGTCCAGCTCCATCAAAATCCACATCTAGGCCCTCACATTCATATGAAAGAGAAGCAGACAGATTTCCCCATTCCTTGTAATCACAGCAATAAATCTGCCATTATTGAGGAGATCAAACCCTGGGTGGCTTTTGAAGGGGCACCAAAGGGACAAAGGCATATGCCTGGGAGGATAAAAATACATCTAAGATCTGCATAGTGAATCACTGGTTATTTTTAAAATTGAAACTGAATTGATCTGAAACTTAGTTATATATGCACTCCAGACATGGAAGTCATCTTGAATTTTTTGCTGACATCTGTGGAATCCAACAGAAAAAAAGGAAGGAAAATGCGATGTACCAGTTTGTCTCCACTTCCCGTGATTAGTGGTCAAGAATTATACTGATATTCTGACCAATTAAAGCCTCAAGAAGTATAGCTTTACCCCTGACACATCGCCATGTGGTAACTTTGTCAACATAGCTGCTTGGGAAATGTTTAATCAATAAAAATGAAGGTATTTGAATATGTGGAAAATGTCAGCACCTCGGGGAACAGACAGCAGGATGCAGATGTTTGTTAATTAAGTTTACAAAGACCGTAAAATTAATGAAGCCAATATCTCATATACGTCGTTACTAAAGAAACAGCTGTTTCCCCCACTCTGACTCACTCTATACATGTCCCACCCCCACAATAGCTGTCATGTTTTGTGAATATTTGCTTCATCTATAAACCTTAATCAATCTAAGGAGAATTTACCAAAAAGGCTTTCAGAATTTCATCATGGATCATTGCATTTAATTGGTGACTCAGTTTTTATAGACTGTTACTGTGAGTTATCCGATTCCCATTTCATTTTGGGAAAGCACACAGAGAAAGAAGTGGGTAAGTGAGAAGAGTTACAACCCAATTACTGAGGTGCAGTGGCTCCTAGGACATGCATTTCTTCAGACAAGAAAAATAGAAAAACAAAAAATAACACATCACCCAGGGAATGACAGAGTATTTAGTTATAATCACCATGTAATACTACTGGGCTTCCCAGGGGGTGCAGTGGTAAAGAATCTGTCTGCAGTGCAGGAGACACGGGTCTGATCCCGGGGTTAGGACAATGCTCTGGAGGAGGAAATGGCAATCCACTCAAGTATTCTTGCCAGGAGAATCTCGTGGACAAAGGGGCCGAGTGGGCTATAGCGCATAGGATGGCAAAGAGTTGGAACATGACTGAGCAACTGTGCACGACAGCATGTTATACGACCATCGTCCAGTCAGACACACAGATCAAAGAAGCCAGAATCATAGTGCCTTACTTAGACCTCACCAGGAGTACTGTGTCCATTTCAAGATATTGTTAGTTATTTAAAACACGGCTAATTTGAACACCCTCAAAAAGGAGACTAGGGTTGTAACAGACTGAAATCCATCTCATTACTAATTCCAACCATGCTAACATGAGAAGCTATTATAAGGGCAATCCAAAGTAAAAGATGTGAGAATACTTTTTAAAAATATGGTATAATAAATCTCATCATGCTCATCATCATTATTAATAATTATCTTAATATTTTATAGATGATTCTTAAAGTTATATAGTTAATTTTAGTATTTTAGGTGAGATTATAATTATATAATAGGTATTGATTAGTTTCTATTCTTAGGAAACTAATCCAAATCATTACACAGACTATTTATATTTTATGACTCAGTTCCTCTTTGGTCTAAAAGCTGGTTTTCTTCCTTTTTCTCCTCATTTCTTTCCCTTCCATTCCAAGGCTCAGATCTCGCTACAGTTTTTCGTGAAGAAAAGTGGTAACACTCTACACCAAAGGAACTCACATTTATCTTGACGTACTGTTGGGACATGGTGACACTGAGAACAGCGACTCTATGGGATGGTACCTGCAGACACTATTATCGCTGCTGTTCAGTCGCTAAGTCATGGCCAATTCTTTGAGACGCCATGGACTGCAGCACTCCAGGCTTTCCTGTCCTTCTCTGTCTTCTGGAGTTTGCTCAGACTCGTGTCCTTTTAGTCAGTGATGTTATTCAACCATCTCATCCGGTGTTGCCCCCTTCTCCTCCTGCCCTCAGTATTTCCCAGGGTCTTTTCCAATGAGTCAGTTCTTCACATCAGGTGGCCAAAGTATTGGAGTTGCAGCTTCAGCTTCAGTCCTTCCAATGAATATTCAGGGTTGATTTGCTTTAGGACTGACTGGTTGGATCTCCTTGCAGGCCAAGGGACTCCCAAGAGTCTTCTTCAGCCCCACAATTAGAAAGTAACAAGTCTTTGGCACTCAGCTTTCTTTATGGTCCAACTCTCATATCCGTACAAGACTACTGGAAAATCCATAGCTTTGACTACAGGGACCTTTGCAGGCCAAATGATGTCTCCACTTTTGAATATGCTGTCTAGGTTTGTCATAGCTTTCCTTCCATAGAGCAAGTTTCTTTTAATTTCATGGTTATAGTCATCATCCACAGTGATTTTGGAGCCCAAGAAGATAAAAGTTGTCACTGTTTCCTCTTTTTTCCCCTTCTATTTGCCAGGAAGTAATGGGACCAGATGCCAGGTTCTTAGTTTTTTGAATGTTGAGTTTTAAGTTAGCTTTTTCACTCTTCTCTTTCACCCTCATCAAGAGGCTCTTAGTTCCTGTTTGTTTTCTGCCATTAGAGTGGTTCAGTTCAGATCAGTTCAGTCACTCAGTCGTGTCTGACTCTTTGCAACCCCATGAATTGCTGCACACCAGGCCTCCCTGTCCATCACCAACTCCCGGAGTTTACTCAAACTCATGTCCATCAAGTTGGTGATGCCATCCAGCCATCTCATCCTCTGCCATGATTAGAGAGGTATCACCTGCTTAATATTTAATTTTCATAAAAAATCTCACTGATTCTTATTTTCAATCTTTCTCACTATTCTTCGAATAGTGAATCAATAACTTTTTTTCAACTTTTGGAAAACATTTATCTTCTGTAGTCAAATTTATGTACCAACATTTTTATTTACAAAAATCTCAGTCTCATTTCTTTCCATCCTGCTCTTTTCCTTTCTCTACTACAAGTGACTATTTTCATTATTTTTCTGTTTTATCTAGCCACTGTGTCTTTTAAAAAAGCAAACATATGTTTTTGTTTATACATATATATCTTTTATATACATACATACATATCAACTTATATATATATATATACACACATACATATATATCCATATTTCCTCTTATGCAAAAAGTATAATATTAAATAACAAGCTACTCTGGCAATCATTCCATAGCAGTATCCACAGATCCCCCTGCTGCTGATTAGTGCTCCAGTGAGTGGAAAGAGCATAGTCCATTCACAAGACCCCTTAGTGCTAGTCCTGTGTGTTGCTGCCAGTCTTCTGTACAGTCTAGAGTACTTTCTCAATTTGTTCCACCCTCTCCTTCCCCAGCTGTGTCCACGAGTCCATTCTCTACGTCTGTGTCTCTATTCCTGCCCTTCAAATAGGTGACATGTAGACCCTACCATGGGTAAAACAAATAGCTAGTGGGAAGCAGCTGCATTAGGGAGTTGAACTCAGGGTTCTGTGCTGACCAAGATGCATGGGATGGGGGTGGTGGGAGGAAGGCTCAGCGGGAAGGGATGGACGGATACACACAGCTAATTCATGTTGTGGTACAGCAGAAAGGAACACAACATTGTAAAGTGACTATGTGTGTTTGTGCTCAGACATGCCTGAGTCTTTGTGACCCCATGGACTGCAGCCCACAAGGCTCCTCTGTCCATGGAATTTTCCAGGAAAGAATAGCAGAGTGGATTGTCATTTCCTACTCCAGGGAATCTTCCTGACCCAGAAATTGAACCTGTGTCTTCTGTATCTCCTGCATTGGCAGTTGGATTCTCTACCACTGTGCCACCTGGGAAGCCCACTCCCACAGGCAAAAAAAAAAAGAAAGAAAGAAATTAAAAAATAGAGCAGCTATCTGTAAATCACTCTGTGACCTTTTATCACTCTGCTTTATTGTTCTTAAAGCCTGGATCATTCCAACAGTTATCTTGATCATTAACTTGCTTATTTCCTGGTATAGACACCAGGAAGTCAGATATTTTGTGTCTTTTAGTATACCTCCATTACCTAGAATAGTGCCTGGCATTTTATAGAAGCTCCTTCATTGAATGAGTGCTTTTGCTCTGCCCCTTTAAAATATCCTGGTGGTTAATGACTTTTGAAAAGGAAGATGAGGAAGTAGTCATTATGGTAAAAGGAGATAAGCTGCAAAGGTGGTGATTTTCCATTTCATGAGATGAAGAGGTATCTTCTGCCTGACATAACTTAGCAACAAGCTGGGGCAGACAGTGTGTGGAGTGGGAGGAAGAGAACACTCAAAGAATCATAGAAGCAAAGTATCTTAATCATTCAGAGCTGGGATTTTGATTCTAATTCTGTTACTTAGTAGCCTATGACTTAGGACAGATTGGTTAATTTCTCTGACCTGTGGATTCCTATCTATAAAACTGCACCAACAATAATTACCTCATAGAATTGTTGTAAGGATAAAACAGGATAATCTATAGAAAAGGGTTAACATATAGCATATGATATCAATGAATATTAATCATCATTTCCATTACTATTAGAGAAAAACAATATGTAAGTCCTTCTAGAATCTGGATAAACACAAGTGAGAATATTATACTTTGCTGTTGTTGAGGATATAGGGTCATAGTGTAACTAGACATTGACTCGACATTTAGAAAACAAATACGAATCAGAGTTAATAAGAACTGCAGATAAAGAAGCCAAATCTCAAAATGAAACCTGTTCCCAATGTGTTGGCCCAGTGCTCTTTATTACAGGAGAATAACAGTAACGTTAGCTACCTTATTATTTGTCAGAAAAGACATGCTAGATGCTTGCAATGCAATATTTCATGCTATCTAAGTACACTTAAAAACTGCTTTTCAGTACTAGTGCTATTTGAAAGAGAGAACTGGTTAAGTCATTTATCAGCTAGTAAGACCAAAATTTGATTTCCCCCCGTCCCCAGCTAAACTGTAGTCACATAAGCAAATCTTGAGGGAAAAGAAATGAGCAATAGTAAATTTTGATATTCAATAAGGAGCGCAGGATCTGGAAAGTCTGCATAATGATGGCTGTTTTGGAGACTGGGCTCTCCGGAGGATCACACTGGAAAGGCCCAAGTGACGTTGTATGAACTGGGAAACAGTAAAGGCTAGCTAGGCCCTCACGGGTGCTGGAATGTAATAGGGTGTCCAACAGGCGAGGTTACAGACTCCAACTCTGCAGCTTTGTCCCGAGAGAGGTCACAACTGTATGCAAATACTCAGCACTTGTGAGGCCTATTCCCATGTGTCTCCCCTCATACACTCTCTCCTAAAAACAGCAAAGCACAGGATAAAAGGGTTTCTGTGTATGCAATGTTTACACAGAATCTACTAAAGCTGCAATGCTTGATTCATATTTAATCACCAGATAAAAGTCAGTCTTGTAACTTCCAGGAGCTAGACAATGCCCCAAGTGAAAAAATTTAATGAGGCCCACTTTCTACTTTTACTAGGGGGACAAATGATTTTTAAATGTATATATGCACAGTGGCCTCTGAGTGAAAAACTTAGGACCCACTGCTCTGATTACAAGATGCAACCCTCCTCAAACGCAGGGTTTGATGAATAATGCATCAGCACGGAGGGAGAGGTGGTAAGAAGACAGCAGACAACAGTCAAGGAATCAAGGGAATAAAGGGAGAACAGAGCAAATGGGCTCTATTGTCCCTGATTGTAGCAAGAGATTGTATCACTCTTCCGTGAGTGTGTTAGAATTGAAGTGAGAACTGCAGAGTCCTAATGGCCTTTTAAAAACATTTTATTTAACACTGTATGTTCAAATACTTAATTAACTGTTTACTAGTAGACAGACGTCAGATGCTTCGAAATCTCACTTAATGTAATTAAACTACATATATTGTATGCTCAGACAACTGTGCCTTGGCTTTGAGAATTCTTTAGATACTCATGAAAATTCATATTTAGCATTCTAGCATACTTTTTAAAGTAGTCTCTTGGTAGCAAGAAACTACTTCCATTTTTTAATGTCTCCCTAAGAGAGAGAAGAGTGATTAAGGGGAATTGAAAAACTCAGGAAGGACCATGGAAATGTAGATTTCATCTGTATTCACTATTGGTGTTCTATCTACACCCAGATATCTTTCTTGGCATTTCCTGTGTAATGTCATTAGGACTTTGCCTCGAAGCCACTACAAGTGGGAATGTTATCTATCAACTTTGAATCTCTTTTATTATTATATGACTAAGTATTTGTACAAATGCCAACCCCTTCAATATACCACTAGAAAAGCAATATTATATAAAACATGTACATTATATTAATAATAAAAAATGAGTCATCTTTGTATTGGGTTTTTTATTGTTATTCATATATTTCTCTCTTTTAATTATTCAAGTAATGCAGGAATAAATTCTTTGTGTAAAAAATTAAAACAAATTTCAGCAATAGGAAAAAAGCATAGGTCTTGAATTTTTTTTATCTTAATTCCTTCCCCCAAACTGCCACTATAATTGTTTTCTTGTGTATTTCTCCAGACCTTTTCCTTTACTTTTACAAAAACAAAACAAACATATAAATGTGCATACAGTCTGGATTTCCCTGGCAGTCCAGTGGTTAAGACTCTGAGCTTCAAATGCAGGGCACAGTTTTGATCCTTGGTCGGAACTAAGATCCCACATGTCACTTGTTGTGGCAAAAAGTAAAATGCATATACGAGATAGTATACTGATGAATAGAATCCTACTAAACATATTGCTCTGTAACTTACTATTTTTACTTCCTAGGATGACTTAGGATCTTTTCATATCGCTACACATGATATTTACCATATTTTTGGAGACACACAATACACCAGAGTTTGTATCCCTACTAAAGAATTGATGAATTTAGATTATTTATAAATTTTCCTATTAGTGAAAATCCATGCATGTGACTCATTGTGAACATATGCATAATCTTGCAAGTGAGGTACACTGAAATGCAATTACTGGATCTAAGAAAATGCTCATTTTTATTATGAACAGGCATCATATTTGCCTCCCAAATGGGCTGTACATATTTACATCCATTTCCCCACATATTATCCAACATTTGATGTCGGTAATCATTTTTTAAATGTTTTTTTTTGTTGTTTTACAATCCATTTTCCTAAATAATACTGAAGCTGAAATTATTTCCATATGTTTTTTAGCCAATTCTCCTATGAGTTGCTTGATTATAGGTTTTTGGAATATTTATATATTTTTCTGACTTTTTAAAATTTTATTTGAGGGATTTTTTTCTATAACCTAGATAGCTATGCTATATTTTATTTTATTTTGGCATGTATTTTCCCAGTGTACAACTTGTCTTTCATTATTTTCATACTGTAGAAGATTTCAGATTGGTGAAACAAAATTATCTTTCTTTATGCAATTTACAAATTCCTTAGGAAGGCATTTATTTGAAGGTTATAGTCATATTTCTCTACATTTTCTGCTAACACTTTTTAATGAAATATAACATGTAGACAAAAACTTAATAAATTAAGTATATAGTTCAATAAATGATCACAGAATGAACTAAACTCTGTAACCAAAACCCAAGTTGTATCTTTGATAAAAATTATTAAATTTTACTTTATTATCTACAGATTCTTTGGCGACATTTTAATGTATAGAATCATTTCTGTGAATGAATAGTCTAATTAATTCCTTTCCAACCTGCATACGCTTTATTTATTTTCTTGCCTTATTTCACTGGCATGGTTATGCAGTACAATGTGCAATATGAATGAAAACAATGGGCATCTACTCTCTCTTGCCTGAATTTAGGGGATGAATTTTTAGCATCATTTCATTAAGTAAGATACTTGTTGAAAAATACTCAGTATTAGATGGAGAAACTCCTTTTATTGTTAGTTTTCTATTTTTAAAGTGTGAATTTATGATATTTTTGCTTGAGTGCTTCTTTTGAATCTTTTGAAATTATTATTGTCCTTTGTTCTATTAATATGTCATTCCTTATATTCATTTTCAAACATTAAATCAACCTTGCATTCATGGATCAATCCATCTTTATCATAATACCATATGCCTCTAAACTTTAAAAAATATATTTCATTGGAATTCTCAAGAATTTTGTTTAGAAGACTTTTATGCTTTTGAGTTTGAGAGGGACTATGATATCTTTTCTGGCAATAATTTTGTCAGGTTTAGTATCAATAGTATGATGGCCTCATGAAATTGCTCTCAATTTTTTTTTATTTTCAGAAAAATTTTATATACAATTGCTTTCTATAATGGCCAATCTAAGTTTGGAATTTTATTTTTAGAAAGATTTATATTACAGATTCAATTTCTTTAGCAGATAATGGCAAGATTCAGATATTCTCTATCTTCTTATGTCAGTTTTAGCAGGTTTTATTCTAGCAGGCATATGCTCATTTCCTCTAAATTTTTAAAATTATGATCATAAAATTTTTTATAATATCTTTTTTATAAAATTTTCTGTGTGATCTATATTTTTTTTGTCATTTTTGATATATTTGTTTCAAGTCTTTTTTGATCAGACTCACCAGGATGTTAAGCATTTGCTATGTTACTTTTCAATTTTGAGCAGTACTACCTCTCTAATTAGCTTTTATAATTATATAACAAATATATCTGTCTGTCTGTCTTTCTACCTACCTACCTATCCGTCCATCCATCCACCATCAGTCTAGATTTTTATCCATTTGTGCAAACTGGGAGACTTTTAAAACTCAAGTCTATCACTTATGGAAAGATTTTTTGAATAAATTGTTAATTAATATCCTCCCTTCTTATTGCACTTTTCTCACTTAAAGGTATTCTCAATTATTTCAGCTCCTAAATTGATTGTCTGTGTTTGTTATATTATCTCTTAATTCTAATTATCTAATATTGCCCTAGTCAGAGTCCCAGTAGGAAATAAGTATTGAATTAGGATAATTCAAGGAGATGTTAATGTAGAAATGTTTAAAATGCAGCACCCTAGAATATAATAATAACATTCAAACTATTACCACTGTTAGGCCCAATGGATCAAAGAGGGAGTGGCTTATTTAAAAGGTCTTTTCTTTGTTGACTTAAAAGGTCTTTTTCTTTTTCACTATTTTAAAACTCAACTGTACTTTTTATTCAGATTCCATGAATATGTCCACTAATACTGTTTTAGGACATATCACTAGATTACACATTAAATGTACTTGTCTCCTAGTCTCCTCAAATCTGTGACAATTCCTCATTCTTTCCTGTCTTTCATGATTCTGACAACTTTGAGGGTTTGCTCAGTTATTCTGAGGACTGTCTCTCAATCTGAGGACTTGCTTGATAGTTTCTCATTCTTGGACTGAAGTTACACAGTTTTGGAAAGGTAACACAAAGTGATTATTTTTTTCCCAATACATAGCAAGGGCCACAAAATGTCGATATGTCATTTTACTAGTGACAGTAACACTGATCACTTCATTACGGTGCTGTCTGCCAGGTTTCTCTACTATAAAACCATTCTTTTCCTTTTATAATTAATGGATATCCTGAGGGAGATACTTTGAGCCTATACAAATATCCTATCTCTCCTCACACTTACATTTCCTAATTTTATATCCCCTTGGTAGATCTTGATTGACAATTACTACTGTAAAGTTCTAATGAGATTTTCCATTTCCTTCATTCCACCTACATTTTTTAATTGGATTTCATTTTTAAGATAGCTGTCTCTTACCCCCAATTATATTTATTCAATTATTTATTTATATCAGCACAAAACCATGGACTTTTTTTTTATATTCTATGAGTTATAATCCAATATTCCTGTTGTTAATTTTATTCCTCCAATTATTTCAAATTAGCCACTGGGAAAAATAAGAGATCTTTGGCCACCGAGAGAGCTTTCTGACTTGTTTTACAACAATATCCAAAGGGTAAAAAAGAATCTAAATAGCTTTGAGGAAATTTTTCATTATACCTAAATTTTATGCCATTCTATCATCATTAGTGTGTGAGATAAGAGGAAAATATTTGCTATAAAGTTCTCAAAATGTATATTACCTAAGGTCATTTTTTTTTAATGTATTACTCAGGTAATCTGAAAAGAACTGACATAATGAGCTTAAGCAGGAGTTTGTCGTGATTGCTGGTCAACAGTATCAGTGAACACAGAATAAGTTAACATGATAAAAGGAATAAATAATGTAAATAATCATTTTACAAGGTAGCAGTAATTTGTATTTGGAAGAAAAAAAAATAATCTGCATAGCTCCAAACTTGTAAGAAAGGATAGATCTGGTTGGGAACAAATAAGTGAAAAATTCCAGGAAGAGAAGATCAAGATGGTGGAGTAAGATAACCACATACTACTCTATGTAGAACAATTCTCACTAAAACTAACTGGAAACTGGCAGGAAAATTCCTATGCAACTCAAGGTGTAAGAAAGACACACACATAATCAGGTAGGAAGGGAAGAAAAGTGATCAGGTCAAGATCTGTACCCCTGGGAAAAATCTCAGAAAATTGGAAATTATACAGGCAGACACATAACCTTGGGGAGTAAACAGGTCGAACCACAGATTGGGCATTCCAGTCCTGGGGTCCTATGCTCGGAGACAAGCTCCTTTAGCTGGTTGGAGGACAGCTGGGGCAAACAGAAGGGCCAGGGCAGGCTGGACCTCATTAGTGAGGAGCACATTTTTGGCTAGCCCTTGAGGTGGAACAGAGAGAGGTCTGCTCTCTAGCAGTTGCCTGGTTTCAAGAGACTGCTTCACGGCCCCGGTCCGAGTGCCCTAGCCCAAGCCAAGTGGACACTCCAGCCCTGCTCACTCCACACCACAGCAGGGCACTGGATCTGAGCGGCCATGACCAGGGAAAAGACTAGACCACTGGAGGCAGATGTATCCTGGTCCCAGGGCAGAGCCTGGGTTGGGTGGCACTATCTATTGTTGATGCTTATGCAAGCAGTGCCCAAGAAACTATTCAGATTTCAGACACACCCTTCTCCACCACACTTCACCCTTGTAAATGCAGAGATCACAAAGACCCTGGCTACCCTGCAGAGCGGCTCCAAGACAAGGTGGGAGTGGCAGAGGGTAGGAAGGGTGATCAGCCATGGGATCTTGCCCATGACAGCTCTGCCCTAGCAGCTGCCAATTTCCTGTGACAGCTTTGCAGGGAGCCCCAGCCTGAGCTGAGCTAACCCTCTATGGGTTATTCAATCCCATCCGTTCAGTTCAGTTGCTCAGTCATGTCCAACTCTGTAATCCCATGGACTGCAGCACACCAGGCTTCCCTGTCCATCACCAACTTCCAGCGCTTACTCAAACTCATGTCCATCAAGTAGGTGATTCAATCCCATAGAGGCCCCATTTAATCTATGCCATAGCACAGTACTGGCTCTAGAGCACCTACAACCAAAGAAGAGATTCTCTGTTCAAAACCTTCCCCAGTTTCTCTTTATGCCAAGCTCCTTTCTATTCTATAGATGTTGGCTTAGGTACCACATAAGAATTTTTCCCTGACCATACGAGTTCACTTAGGTATCATAATATACTCTCTATCCCAGGAGATATTTTTTCTACTTCGCTTATAATAATCTGTAGCATTTTTTGTTTATGTATTTGTTTTTTTCTGGTCTATCTGTTCCTAATTAGAACAGAATTTTCAGTAGGGCAGGGACCTAGTCTGTCTTTTTCATCTCAGTGTCCCCAAATGATAGTGTTTCTTGGAAGGTACAAAATAAGTACTCAATATTGGAATAAAAGAATATATGGATGAAAGGTCAAGCATTAGGGTAAAAGACATATGAGGATTTATTGATAATTAAATATGGTATAACCTGGTAACAGCATCATGATGATCATGATGACCAGCAGTGGATCATGCTAAAAACCTAGGACTTCTGCTTGATTCCTTTATATTCCTAATTTCACCCAAATTTCACCAGTTCTTCTCTGCCATTGATGTTGCCAAATTACCAAATTACTTCTATGGTCTACTAACTCTTTTTTCTTGCATAAATCCTTCCAAACTCTTTGATATAAATAAACCCCAAACTCTCTACCACAGCCAAGAAGGCCTTGTACAAAATCCTCATTATCTAGCATTCTCTTGTATATTCATTTTCTCTGCATTCACACCAAGTTCTAAGTGCACTGGTCTTTAAAAATATAAGGCGCAGGCACCTTACAATTATTACTCAAACCTTGTTTACCCTCCTTGCATTCCTCCTTACACTAATATTCTCTCATGAATCTCTAAAGAATTACCTCCTATCACATCCACTCTCTAGCCCTTACCTAGGTTTATTTTCTATACAGAATTTAATTAATATATGAAATTATTTCTTTATTGGTTAACTTGCCTTGGGTTACCAGATGTAAAGCTCTTCAAGGTGAAGAATTTTCTCTTTCTTGGTCATTACCACATTCCAACTATCTAGATGACTTCTTGCTACAACTAGAAAGTATTTATTGAAAGAATAATGAAATGAAACTCTTCAGATGGGAATCTTTTTAACACTTTAAAAGTTATCATACTTCCAGTCATGTGTATTTTTTAGTACAGATGAAAATACCAAAGAAGGAATTTTAAAGCTTGTCTTTTTTTTTGCTGGCCATGCAGCGAAGCCTGTGGGATTTTAGTTCCCTAACCAGGGATCAATCCAGGCCCTGGGAAGTCAAAGCATGGAGTCCTAACCACTGGACTGCCAGGGAATTTTCTAAAGCTCATCTCTTAAGAAATTTTTCTCTTCTTTCTTAAACTAACAGTTGAATCATTCTTCTTCTCCTTGTCTTTTGTTGAGAAAGCTTACACTTACTTTCTTAATTAGGTCAAATGACTCTACTGCATACTCTTAAAGCATCACATTAACTTTCCATATAGTGCTTAACTGAGTTTTAATTTAACTAATTCTTCAAAATAAATTTTTCCTACACCTATGTCCTTCACTAGCTCCTAGCTCTATGAGGATAGAGATGATATATATTTTAATTCACCATTTAATCCAATGGTGATATGCTCAACATCTGGCATATCTTATGCACTCAAAATATTTCTTCAAAAAATAAATCACCCCAAGTGTCATTTCTCATTGTCTAGTATAGAACACATAAATATGCTTTTAGTAGTATAAATTTACACCTTAGGAATAACCTATCAATCAACAACATGAACCATCAGCTCAGTTCAGTTCAGTTGCTCAGTCATTTCCGACTCTTTGAGATCCCATGGACTGCAGCTTGTCAGGCTTCCCTGTCCATCACCAATTCCCGGAGCTCACTCAAACTCATGTCCATCGAGTCGGTGATGCCATCCAACCATCTCATCCTCTGTCATCCCTTTCTCCTCCCACCTTCAATCTTACCCAGCATCAGGGTCTTTTCAAATGAGTCAGTTCTTCACATCAGGTGGCCAAAGTATTGGAGTTTCAGCTTCAACATCAGTCCTTCCAATGAATATTCAGGACTGGTCTCCTTTAGGATGGACTGGTTGGATCTCCTTGCAGTCCAAGGGACTCTCAAGAGTCTTCTCCAACACCACAGTTCAAAAGCATCAATTCTTCGGTGTTCAGTTTTCTTTACAGTCCAACTCTCACAATCCAGATATGACTCCATACAACATCACATCCAGACATGACATCCAACATGAACCATACACATATTATTTAATTGGTTTGTCTTTGTTTTTTTTTTATTTTTCTCCAAAGTAGAACTGAGAACATAAATCTGATTAACTGAATGCCTCTCATAGTTGAATTCTATGTTAAGTATTGTTATTATTTCATGCAACTGAAGCTCACAGATTTACAAAAAGAATGAGCTTGTTTTTTCCTACCATATTGAATTCAATTCCTTTTGAAGTATGTAATGAGTGCCATCATTTCACTTCACAAGAAATCTTTCATCTATTAACTAACAAAGAACCTCTCCTTCCCATCCCCTCTAGGTACCATTTCAGTCATCAAAATTTGGTTCTATTGAAGGAGGAAACAGATAGAACAGGCTCCATCTTGAAAGCAGGACTCCATCTTGGGCCAGACTATGGACTTTGAGCTCTATGCCCAGTATCTATGGAAATGACATACCAACTGGAAAAACAGACCCCTGGATGGAAGAGCCCCAGGGCTCGTACCTAGACTCTCCCTTGCCTAGAGGAATACCCTAATTATCTGTGTAACCGAATAGAATCATACATTCTATTATGCTTATTGGGGTATGACCACAGGCCTATTGATAATTGTCCACTGTTAACTACCTAGGGTTAAGGCATACAAATCATGGGCTAACTTTGACTATATCTTTCTTTCCCTTTGTCCAGACTAGTTTCAGAGAATTTGGGGATGTGGGTTTGAGCATATACACTTAGCGTATATAAAGTTTTCACAAAAACTGGTCAGGGTCCTTGGCTAAGAGGAGACTCTGCCTTGGGCCCGCCAGTGTAATAAACTGCACTCTGCTATCTGCATTGTCCTTCTGAGTGAGTTTGTTTCCCAGAACGCGTGGCTACAACACTATAGGTATGCAAAATGTTTTTATAAACGAATTCCAACAATTGACAAATACCTTTTCAGTCCTATTATATTCTAGCCATTGAAATATATTCTATATATCAAAAAATAGCTTTTTTTTTTTAATAAATTAAGCACTGGGAAAGGACAGTTGGTTAAACATTTTTGCATTTAGTCTTCCTCTCACATTTAATGATTCATTCTTAGCAGTGTCAGCATTGAATACAGGAACATAAAGTTAAGTTCTCTCAAAAGGTTGAACATTTTGTCATTTCCTGAAAGACTAAAGAAAATCAAGCCCACCTGGCCAGACTCACTTTCGAGCTTGGCAATATTTTAACTTGTACATGAGTTTTCAAAACCAATTGAGAACTCAGAGAAATAAAAACATTTAAAGAAATTAAAGACCTATTATCATTGTTTAAGGATTTTAAGTTTTTTTTTTCTTTCTTTTTTCTTTTTTTAATGTTCACTCTGGGAAGGGCTTACTCATCTCACAAGTATTTCTTTGGTCTATCCTATGAAACAAAGTCAATTGAAAATATGAAAATAGTTTGTTTCCACATGAAAAGATGCTCAACATCACTCATTATTAGAGAAATGCAAATCAAAACCACAATGAGGTACCATTACACGCCAGTCAGGATGGCTGCTATCCAAAAGTCTACAAGCAATAAATGCTGGAGAGGGTGTGGAGAAAAGGGAACCCTCTTACACTGTTGGTGGGAATGCAAACTAGTACAGCCGCTATGGAAAACAGTGTGGAGATTTCTTAAAAAACTGGAAATAGAACTGCCATATGACCCAGCAATCCCACTTCTGGGCATACACACTGAGGAAACCAGATCTGAAAGAGACACATGCACCCCAATGTTCATCGCAGCACTGTTTATAATAGCCAGGACATGGAAGCAACCTAGATGCCCATCAGCAGATGAATGGATAAGGAAGCTGTGGTACATATACACCATGGAATATTACTCAGCCATTAAAAAGAATTCATTTGAATCAGTTCTAATGAGATGGATGAAACTGGAGCCCATTATACAGAGTGAAGTAAGCCAGAAAGATAAAGAACATTACAGCATACTAACACATATATATGGAATTTAGAAAGATGGTAACGATAACCCTATATGCAAAACAGAAAAAGAGACACAGAAGTACAGAACAGACTTTTGAACTCTGTGGGAGAAGGTGAGGGTGGGATATTTCAAAAGAACAGCATGTATACTATCTATGGTGAAACAGATCACCAGCCCAGGTGGGATGCATGAGACAAGTGCTCCGGCCTGGTGCACTGGGAAGACCCAGAGGAATCGGGTGGAGAGGGAGGTGGGAGGGGGGATCGGGATTGGGAATACATGTAAATCCATGGCTGATTCATATCAATGTATGACAAAACCCACTGGAAAAAAAAATAATAATAATAAAAAAAAAAAAAGAAAATATGAAAATAGTTTGTTTTATAGGTACAAGCTCTTGTGTATTGTAACACTTGTGATACTTTTGTATAGTAGAAACAAATGATTAAATCCAATTGTCCAAAGATTTTGGAAATGGCAACATAGTCAAGTAACTAGAGGAAGCCATGAGGCATATCCTGAAATCTTGGATATACTCTATTTTCGAATCAAAACAGGGATGTAGAAAGTCAGTTCAAAGAGACTGTTAATTCTAAGACAAAAGTTAATTTGAACATGAATCTGAAGATTTTATAAAAACACAGACACACATATACACATATCCTACATACACATACATGTCTGTATGCGGATGTGTATGTGTGTTCATCTTAGCAAGGAAAAGGCAGAAAATATTATGTTTAAAAATGCAAGCAGAGAAAAAGTCAGAGAAAGAAATTACTATGATTTTAACACATATCTAATAAATGCCAAGTACAGAGATTGGTACCGAAGTCACAGTGGTAAATAAGAGAGATATGGTCCTTGACCTTAGGTAACCTACCACACATATTTTTCCCCTATTCATCGTTGAACAATAGAATGGCATCTTCAAAAGGCCATGATGTTGAAAAGGGTTTGCTGAGTTCCAAAAGTTACAGTGTATGGATCATCCTATAGGGCAAGGTAGGAGTGGTAGGAAATTAGACAGATAAGTGGTTAAGAGCACAAAATCAGATGTTATATATTAATCTAACAGTGATGGGAAAGCACTAGAGTTTTAAGCAAAGAAACAACAGCTTCCTTGGTGGACAATATTCAAGTCTGGTCTGTTGGGCAGGCACATTCCATGAGAGCACCATTACCATTACATAGCTAGCTCTGATGGCTAGGAATCCAAGAGGATCAAAATAAATAATCTGTGTAAAGTGCATATAGTCTTTCCCCAATGACTCAGCAGTAAAGAATCTGCCTGCAATGCAGGAGACCCAGGTTCAATTTCTGGGTCAGGAAGAACCTCTGGAGAAGGAAATGGCAACACATTCCTACATTCTTGCCTGGAGAATTCCATGGACAGAGGAGGCTTGCAGGTTACAGTCCATAGGGTCTCAAAGAGTCAGACATAACTGAAGCGATTGAGCATGCAAAGTGCATATATTACCCCTAATGCATAACATGCACTCAATAAACATTAGTAACCAGAGAAACAGTTTCATAGGTTATGGCAGATTGGACTTCCTGGAAAGAAGAGTCTGTATTGGAGATTAACATGCAAGAAGTTTGAGGCACTCAGGATCTGCATATAGGGAGGCCAAGGGATAGGAAGGAAGTAAAGTTGGGCAGAGAGAAGTTGATTCTTTTTCAGCAAATGGTGCAGTGGTCCCTACAAGGGAGCTGTGAAAGCCCTCCAGAGTTAGCCTTCCCTTCATTAACGAGCCCTGGCCTCTAGCCTCAGGGATCAACAAGTTGTTGATGTTCAATCCCTAAGTAGTGTCCACCTCTTTGAGACCTCAAAGACTACAGCACACCAGGCTTCCCTGTCCTTCACTACCTACCTGAGTCTGCTCAAATTCATGTCTATTGAGTCAGTGATGCCCTCCAACCATCTTAATCTCTGTTGTCCTCTTCTCCTGTCCTCAAAATTTCCCAGCATCAGGGTCTTTTCCAGTGAGTTGGCTCTTCACATCAGGTGGCCAAAGTATTAGAGCTTCAGCTTCAGCATCAGTCCTTCCAAGGAATATTCAGCTATTCAGCATGGATTTCCTTTAGATTGCCTGGTTAGATCTCCTTACAGTCCAAGGGACTCTCAAGAGTCTTCAACACTACAGTTCAAAAGCATCAATTCTTTGGCGCTCAGTTTTCTTTATGGATCCAACTCTCACATCCCTATATGACTACTGGAAAAATCATAGCTTTGACTAGACAGACCTTTGTCAGCAAAGTGATGTCTCTGCTTTTTAATGCACTCTCTATATTTGTCATGGGTTTTCTTCCAAGGAGCAAGCATCTTTTAATTTCATGGCTATAGTCACTGTCTGCAGTGATTTTGGAGCCCCCAAAAATAAATCCAACCAGTCACTGGATACAGGCTGCTCTACTAGAGCAGCCTTCTCTGGCCTAGGGTGATTTTGGGAAAGGGATTTTCAGGTAAGAGCTGTCAACAGCCATATCCCAGCAACTGAGGGCATCAGCCCTGAAGAGGGACCAGTGTGGCTCAGTACAGTATCATTTACATTGATTGAAAAGAAAGGTAATATGTCCTGGCATTTCTCTTCTCTCTGGATTCCTCTCCAAATTCAGCCTTCTCAAGAGGGACATTTCCCACAATTTAAAAAAGACCCTTTGTCACAGTTCCACTGCATTTTCCACCCAATTCATCACAACTATTTTTTCTTCTTTATTCCTTCCATGTAAAGGTTTCTGGACTTGGTTTGCTACCATAATTTACACACAATGCAGAGATGATGTGTCCTTTTCAAAAATGTGCTTTTTCTTAATAGCTTCTCACCCTTTTAACCAACTTGACAAACTGCCTTAGGATATTAACAATGATACATTCTCACCTGGAAGGAAATGTTTAAAATGTAATTTGAATAGGTAGTTAAGCATGTTTGCCTGAAGGTGTTATCATTTGGTAATTTGATATTTTAATATCAAATGTAAGTTCTTGACACAGCCTGCCCTTTCCAGAGGAGACCCATAAAAATAACATGTGTCTCTGAACAATTTCCTGGCTGAGGCAGGTTGTATTTTGTGTCCCCAATGATAATTATCTTCACTGCATTGTAAAGAATGTGTTGTACACCAAATTCTCTATTAACAATCACAATATGTAGAAATTATCTTCATCCTAGAACATCTCAAGGGTCCAGGCTGTTTGTATATGATAACAGCTCGCTGAGATTCAAATTATTGAAAATTCAAAGAAATGAATAGAAAAAACATGGCTATTTTACCATCAGTTTTTAACAGAAATGTATTGTAATTAAGATGTAAAAAAAAAAAGGATCTTTGAATCAGTCTAGTCAGATGAAGAAGGAGGAGGAAGGGGAAGGAGAGTAGGAGGAGAAGGGAAGGAATAATACCAAAGGAAATATGAGTAGAAGCATCCTGAGGTTTTGCCTCAAAAATAGAATTAGTGAATTAAAAAAATAGACACCCTTTTATGCCATTAAGAATAATTAACAATTGGATAAATAATATTTAAATTTTTAAAGATATATGAATAAACTATAAAACTTCTAGTATTCTAAAATTTAATTTGAAGGGAACTACAAACTTTAAATAATGAGGTGAAAGTCTTGGCAGGTGAGGAAATCAATTCTTGATATTTAGGACACTGACCTTCTAAAGCCTCCCTCACTCATAATGCAGACATTGATTTTAATTTCCTTCTCAATTAACAAGGTCTCTTTTTTACATTATGTTTAAAGGTTAGAGTAAAATGACTGAAAAAGTATATATAAATAAACTAAAAAGGGATATATTAAAAAATATATATAAATCAGATAACTAAAAAAAGGATATATAAATCAGATAAATAACTTTGAGCAGTTATATGATGAACTAAAGGCTATGTGAGTAGAAAAATCCCAAGAAGTATGCACAGAAAATATTTTTTCTCTTTTTTCTTTTCTTGCAGATAAGTTTTGAAGACAGGGGTGTCCCGGGTGGCACAGTGGTAAAGAATCCACTTGCCAATGCAGGAGGTGCAAGAGATATGAGTTCAACCCCCAGGTTGGAAAGATCCCCTGGAGTAGGAAAGGGTAACCCACTCCAATATTCTTGCCTGGGAAATCCCATTGACAGATAAACTGAGCAGACTATAGTCATGGAATCTTAAAGAGTCTGCCATGACTGAGCACACACACACACACACACACACACATACACACTGATATAACCCATGCTGATACTTTGTATTCTGTATTCGATGCTTTAGTTAACTGTATCAAAGCTTTAAACCTCCAAGCAATGACAATGAGTGGCATTATACTTGCGTGCGTGCTAAGTCACTTTAGTCATGCCTGACTCTTTGTGACACTTTGGACTGTAGCCCACAGACATCTCTGCCCACGGGATTCTTCAGGCAAGAATACTGGAGTGGGTTGCCATGCCCTCCTCCAGGGGATCTTCCCGACCCAGGGATCAAATGTGGGTCTCTTACATCTCCCTGCATTGGCAGGCAGGTTCTTTACCACTAGTGCCAACTGCGAAGCCCTGCATTATACTTGCCCCCTTGTATAATCTGTGGAGGAGGAAGCAAGCAGAGAGGTGAAGGGGGTTACAATGGAAGCAGCTCTTCCCCCTCTTTCCTGTTTGCCCATTTCTGTTCCCCTCTAACCTTAAAGGAACATAATAAGGAATATGATCACTAAGCTATTGAAACTGATTCCAGACTTATGCTCTCCTAAATACACACAATGCCTTGGCTAACCTGTTGATTCTTTTCCTAGATATGGAGAAGTAAGTAGCCCCTAAAAGCCCCCCAAAGCAATCCTGCAGGCCAATCACTGGGGCAAGATAATATCTGAGGTGACAGCCAGTCAGTCTGCACACAGTGGAGATGCAGAACCTAACTACCTGCCTCCATGATTCACTGGGGTCCTTTCCCCTTCATTTTTCCTTTTAAACATTGTCATGGATCGGCAGAATCTTTGGACTTGGTCTCTGGACACAAGTCACCATCTCCTCAGATTGCGAGCTTTTCTGATTAAAGCATCTTTCTTTTCTACCGACACGTGCCTCTGGAATTGGCATGTGAACAGTGAGCAGCTGAACCTGGGTTAGGTTACAAGATACAAAGAACATAATAATGAGAGGTAATTGTAATTATCCTGAACCCCATTAGTACACACACCAGGCCACCTGAAAGGATAAAGGAAGAAAAGGGAAAAAAAACACACCGCCTAATGTGCAAGAAAAAGTTATAATCCTTTCTTAAGATAACTTTAATATATGGCTTTGTTGAGTTGTAATTTCATTTTTTCTGTTAGCTCTCTAATATGCACTTAACTTGATCAAAAAAAAGTGTCCTATATGATGAAATACTCCTGTTAGTGAGATGTCTGAGGCACCTAGCCTAGACAGAGAGATAGACAATGTATCCCCACCCCCCACTAACTTGATAAGGTTGTTGACTTAACATAATGCAAGGTAAAACTGTGATTCAATTATGAAAAGCATTTAAAAAATTAAAAACAATAGTGTCTTAAGGAATACTAATAAATTAGGAACTGTTAATGAACAGAGATTGATTATAATTATTGACCATATATATGAATATAGGTGTCTCTAAGGTAAAGCTTCATTTGACAAACTCAGTTAGAATGACTTTCGTAAGAGCAAGGAAGACTATATTTGTCTGAACTCTATCTGGAATAATCAAACAACTAAATTGGATGTGGAGGGAAAGGGAAAAAATACACAGATAAACCTCTGAGACCGCTTGCTATTATGGAGGACGGCAGGTCTGACACAAGAACAAAGTGTAGGTGGTGGCCAGTGATTCACTCATGAAACCAATTGAGAACAAGCAGGGAATGACATTTATAACCCAGATGCATGAATACCAATTTCCAGAGCAAGGGTAATAAAATAAACATGAAATTTTGACACATAATGATTTCTTTTATGAACTAATAAAATTTTATACATATTCATATATTTTTATGTATACATAATTTTTATGTATTGAGAATGATCTTCAGAATAAAAATATGCATAACGAGCATTATTGGTAAGAGGAGCTTCCCATTATGTGTAGTTGGATGAATTATAGAAAAGCACCTGCTGAATTAAATGAGGCTACATTTCAGGCTACTAAAAACTTGTGTTTGAAATTACTGTGCTGTTTTCAGTGGTGTTGAGCCATCATAGACAAATGGGCTCGGTGCCTCAAGGCTACAAGTAAACAGTGGTGGTTCTTATTTTGTTTTTAAAAAAGACAGTGATTAGCTACATACAAACTTTAAAGCCTGAAGTAGATCTTAAGCACAATTTCATAATTACTAAAGAAATGGGGCTCTTTGCTTTTCCTTCTTTGACAGACAGTTGCATCTTCTTGTGCAATACTAGCCACATCCCTGAGACATAGTCATGAAGGTCAGAGTAAATGGATTTGGCTATATTGGGTGCCTGGTCACCAGGATGCTTTTAATTCTGGTCAAATGGATATTATTATCAATGATTCCTTCGCTGACCTTGGCTACATGGTCTACTTGCTCCAACATGATTCCATAGCAAGTTATACCACAATCAAGGCTGAGAATGGGAAGCTTGTCATCAGTGGAAGGCCTAGTTCCACCTTCCAAGAGCAAGACGGGATGCTTGGAAGCACCCACATCAAATGAGGTGATGCTGGTGCTAAATATGTTGTAGAAACCACTGATGCCTTCATTAACTTAGAGAAGCCTGGGACTCACCGAAAGAATGGAGCCCAAGGGTCTTCATCATCCCTGTCCCTTCTGCCGATGTCCACATGTTTGGGCATGGATCATGAGAATCATGACCATAACCTCAATATTGTCAGTATTGTCAGCAATGCCTGCTCTACCACCAGCTGCTTGGCCCCTCTGACCACGGTCACCCAGGATGACTTTGGCAACTCATGATGCCTGCCACTCAAGGCCACTGTCTGTGTCAACACTGCCACACAGAAAGTCTCAGATGGCTCCTCTGGGAAGCTGTGGCATGCTGGCTGTGGGGCTTCCCAGAAGACCATCCTCCCTGCTTCTATGGGCATTGCTAAGACTATGAACAAGGTCACCCCTTGAGCTGAACTGGAAACTCACTGGCTGGCATGGCCTCCCATTTCTCAGCTCCAATGTGTCATGAATCTGACCTATAGTCTGGAGAAAGCTGCCAAATATGATGACATCAAGAAGGAAGGTGGTGAAGCAGGCAACAGAAGGTCCCCTAAAGGGCATCCTGGATGACACAGAGGAACAGGCTGCCTCCTGTAATTTTAACAGTGATACACCCTCTTTCACCTTTAATGCTGGGGCTGGCATCACCCTCAGTGACTTCTCTGTCAAGCACATTTCCTGCTATGACAATGAGTTTGGCAAAAGCAAAAGGGTGGTGGGCTTTACGATCCATGTGGTTTCCAAGGAATAAGAGCTCCCTGAACCATGAGCCTCAGTGAAAACAAGAGAAGGAAAAAAGAGGCCCTCAGCTATTGAGGAGCCTTTGCCCCAACTCAATCCCCCAACACACTGAGAATCATCCATCCTCAAAAGTTTCCATGCCAGACTTCCTGAAGAAAAGGGAGAGCATTAGGGAGCCCTACCTGGTCATGTATCATCAATAAAGGAAAATGTATATAGTCAAAAAGGAAAAAAAAAAAAGAAAGAAATGCTTTACAAACATTTAGAAATGGAAGTGGAGATCAGCAGGAACTAGGAAAAGTTTACAAAGGATGAGTCAGGTCAGTCTAGCTTCATTCTCCTTTGGACAAAAATTCTAAAAAAGTGGTTTATGTTCATCTGGATTAAGCAAGGCATTTGGCAGTCACAACAGAAACATAACCTCGATAATCATACAAGGAAATAGACTTATGAGTGCCTAAAACCATATCAAATGTCCTAGTTACTTGACTGATTAAATCTTAGAGCACAATTTTCTATTGTTTTTCAAAGATCTTTTTTTTTTCCTTCTTTCTTCTTAAAAATAGCTATCGCATTTGAGCATCTACTATATGTTAGGCATTGTGATTATCCCTTGACATGAACTCTATACTCACAATAATCAAAGAGATAGATATTCTTCAAATTTTAACATTACCTAAATTATAAGATTGGGTCCAAGGGCACCAAGCTAGAGTCAGGAAGCATAAGCTTTTCAAATGTGCAAAGTATATGAAGCTGTAGAAAAGAAAAACATGTTGGATTATAGACTCAGGCTCTAATATAATCTAAGCTCATTAGTACATTAGATTAAATGTAAGATTCATAGATATTAATATTTTTTTAGCAAGCTTATTGTGAGTTGGTAGTATTGCCATGGCTGCTGAGAAAATGAAAAGATTCTTTGGTCTTATTGTAGGATAAGACTATCTGAAGAAAGGGAAGTGGCATGCTTCTTGTTGTTGTTTTTTTTTCAATATTTTCAGTTCCAAGCTCTATACTTTAATACAGAGTGCACCTATTAAGATTTTTTTCCCCCTTATTAATGACAGAGACTCCATATGCAAGGAGGGAATTTTTGTATTTATAGAAAAACTGACAACAGTTTTCAGTTAACCTATAAACCTGGAGAGAGGGCTGATAAAACCTTGACTTGAAGGATGGAAAATAGAGTCTCAGAGCCAGTTTCTCTCTCTGCTTATCACTGCTCATTTTATATGTTGGTCTTATCCTCTGTTATTTCATATAGGCCTTCTCCACTGGCAGAGGACATTTCTATCAAGAGTGTCAGATTAGCTGTTCCAGTGAAAAGAGAAAGCTTCTTTTGGCCCGATACCCTGATGGCAATCCCTGAGAAAAATTCTGTTTGGCCATGCTGTAGCCATATAGAAACCTTTGTCCCAATCACTACTGACAGAGAGATGGGGTAATATGGTTGGCCATGATTTCATCCTATGATCACTTTCAGGGCCAGTGGCAGCACGGAGTGTGGGTGAAAGCCGAATCTGTTACTAGAAGAAAGAGGATGAAGCACCGGCTGAGCACATTACACTTGGTACATTAACATTCAACATGTTCTGAAGGGAACAGGGAAAGAAAAGAGAATTGAAACTCTGATGAAGACAAGATGAAGAAATAGAGATAGTTATTCTTAAAAAAGGAGGGGGGGCAGTTCAGAGAGACAAAAGGTTTGCTAAAAAAGGAAATATAAACAATGTCTACATAGGTCAAGGGTCAGAATCTAAACATCCTCATTGGAAAAAGGATTTCATTTTAAAGGTAATTTCAACTTTATGATATTTTAACTTTCAAAGACCCAGAGCTGACCAAGAGGTCTCTAGATGAAATAGAAACCTTGCCATTTTCGTTTAAAGGTATAAGATGTTTTACCACTTGCCAGGGGAAGTTGCAGATGGGTTTATTAGTATCTGACAAATGGCTAGACTAAATCACTTTAAGTAAGAGAGAAGCAATGGCTAATCCTAGATTTTAAAGTAAAATATGAACATGAATCCAAGTTTTGGTACTTATTATTTATGTGAAAGCTTCCCTCATAGCTTAATTGGTAAAGAACCTGCCTGCAATTCAGACACCGGGGTTCGATCCCTGGATCTGGAAGATCCCCTGGAGAAGGAAATGGCAACCCATTCTAGTAAGTATTCTTGCCTGGAGAATCCCATGGACAAATGAACCTGTCAGGCTACAGTCCATGGGGTCGCAAGAGTCGGACACGACTTATTAATTAAACCACCACAGCCCATTTATGTGAACTCAGACAAACTGACTACTTTCTTTTAGCCTCATTTTTTTTTTAATCACACCACATGACATGCCAGATCTTAATTCATGGATCAAACCCATGCTGCCTGCAGTGGAAGCACAGAGTCTTAATTGCTGGACTGCCGGGGAAGTCCCTGGTCTCATTTTTGAAGTAGGATTATTATTCTTACTTTGCAGGACTGCTGTGAGTGTTGGAGATAGTCTATGGAGAATTTCTTGTTCATTGATATATCTTAATAAATTATAGCTTATGTGTATAACTGAGATTCACTGACACCTTTGAAATATGGAAGCATGCCATGTCCAGACCAAAATAAACCCTTATAGATACATAGATCATAGCTATGTAAGTACCCGTGGGTTTGGTATGGGAGAAGGATCAGGAGTGGAAGGGTAACTGAGTGCATATGGCAAGAATGCAACATGAAAATGTGTCAAGTCTGTCTGGCGTTGAAATACACAGGAAAACATAGGAATTTATGGTAGCTTTCAGAAAATTTAGATTAGCACAGAGGGTCTAAACATGTATTTCATGAGGATTAAGTGAAATAATAAATGAAAACTTGCTTAGAATAATTTCTAGTACCCAATTAGAGATCAAGAAAAGTTCATTATTGTTTCTACTAAAGCTTATCATATGCTCTCCTTCTACTAGATGGTGAGCTTCTCAAGACACGAATTATGTCATAGTAATCTATTTCCTAAGATTTCAGTATAAGGCATGGTGTTTTCTAGGCCCTTATATAAAAGACAGTGAAAAAAGGAATTGTGGTATCATGAACAAAAAACACATTGAGGGCACAAAATAAAAATTTTGACACAAATCAGTGTGTGCAATTACATCTACAAGCTTGGAATAGAAGTGAAAGAAATGAACTCTGATTAGTAATAGAAAAGGTGAAATAAGCATGGAAAAAATGAGGATCAAAAATGGTGAAGGATAGGGGATAAAACTGACAGGCAGAAGTATAGCATTCTGAGTCTGCATGTTTTAGATGATGATATTTATGTAACTCAAATCAGAAATATATCAATAATTTCACAAAAATGTGCACTTCCATATTCTATGTCTGTGTCTGATGCCTTCAGGATTTAAGTTTCTGTGATCAGTTTCAGTCTGAAATAGCATTTTCATATTCATCACACTTGCTTTCTAAACCAGGGCTCAACCTATCAGTTAGCAGGTACCTATGCCAGCTTGATTCCACTCAAATTATCTGCCTGGTCCCTGTTTAGTGTTTATCACTCTTGCTCTAATTAAGAGCTTCCCAATGTTTTCCACACCATGGCACACATAGAAAATGACAACACTTTGTGGAGCCACTGAACTAATGGAAGAATCTCCTAAGAAATTACCCAGAGTTCCAGCTGCCGCAGGCCCTGCCCTGGGGCCCTGAGGCTGGGGGAGGGAAACTGTATTTCAGCAGACCTATAAATAACCACCTAGGGCTATTAATAAAATAGGTCACTCCAGTTGGGAGGCTGTGCTGTCAACTCTCCCTATAAAGAGATACAGAAGGTTTGATATATTTGTTTGTTCAATGTGTAGGGTAGATACCCTTCTAGGCACGGAGATGCATCAGTGTATAGGACAGAGTCCGTGCCCCCTACAAACTAGGTTACAAATGGTTAAATGATCCAGTCAAGTCTACAAGACTCAAGGTCACAGCTAGAATCTGTATCCTGAGACATAACTCAGTTACTGCCAAGGGAAGAAATGCTAAAACGTTTATACTATAAAATTAATTTGTCATTCTATGGTGAGGAAAGGGATTGCCAAGTTTTCTAACTTAAACTTTTGTCAAGGCACTTCCCTATGGTCAGCTGATGGCTCTGATTCCACACTTCCAAGGCAGGGGGCTCGGGTCCGATCCCTGGTCAGGGAACTAGATCCCACATGCCACAACTAAAAGATCCTCTGTGCTCCAACAATGATCAAAGATCCCATGTGCTGCAACTTAGACCCAGCACAGCCAAATAAATGAATAAAATAAAATTTTTTTAAAGATTGTCAATATGTCCCTATTAATTTTGAATGTGAAAGAATTGTTCTTGGTTAAAGTTTGCACTTGAAACTTTTCTCAGTGAATATGCTCAAAGAAAGGAACAAAGATTTCGGAGGTCAGGTTATCTCTGATACAGGCAAGTTAATATTTTTCTTCTGGGATCTTCAATATGAAATATCTACCATCATGTTTTTGCCTGGATAACACTCCTGCTTACCATGGGGTAGTAGAAGAGGGAGGTGATAGGCTGTCAAAAGCATTACCAGGTGAGAAAGGATCCTTCTATCATTAAGATGAGGCAAGCCTGGCAGAAAGCACATTTAAACTGTTTAAGAAAGTAAAATTTTAATGCACACGATTGCTAATTATAAAGGCATTTTCAGTTTTCATTAAAGTGGGTCCCTGGGGATCTCTACTTGGGAATACTTTGTTAAATGATTTATTCAAATCACTGTATATAATTTAAAATAATAATCTGGCTGTCTTTATTTATTCAATGATTCAAACTTTTTCTTAATTTTTTATAATGAGTGGTGATGAATGATAAGATTACATAATTTTTATGTATTGAAGGGTTTTCCATATACTTCTATGTGGGTCCATGCAGATGCCTATCCATCTAAAAAGCAGTAATTTCTAAACATAATAACAGAGGGGCAAATATAACCATTCTCACTGACCCTGGATTAGGTAGTTCATATTAATTCTATTATTGACACATTTTTATAAATGGTAGCAAGTCCCTTGCTACAAAGAGTCAAAGGCATGAAATATGACTCAAAGCCCTTAACCAGTCCAGATTACAAAAATTCGGAATTTACCTAAAAAATTGTCCATTCTTCAACTACTCTTCAAATATTTAATTGTGATTTTAGTATAATTATGTTAACTTAGGCTTCCAGTGTGTAGATTGGAATTTAATGTGTTATAAATACCTCCAGAAGCTAAGCATTTGGATTAGGTAATGATGCATATAATATGACTAATTAAGCACATTCTGTGTTTAATGCTGGATTAAAGTGTTAAACTGCACAGAAGAACAGAACATCAACCCTGTGAAAAATTCACAGTGATAAAAAGGAGTTGAAGGATGACCATTTGGGTTTTTGTGTAGCCTTAGAATTAGGGTCCATCTGTTTTGAAACAAGGGTGAAGTCCTATCTGTTACATACAAGGAGAACAGGATGGGTGGTTTTTGAGCATCTTTCTTGAGCCAAGACATGGTGTCAAGATCTCTATCAGAGACTCTCAAATTATACAGTGCCTCTCAGATCAGCTGAAGACCTTGTTACAAAGCAGATTATGACCCAGAAAGTCTGGGGACTATGACACAACTTGACTTGGGCTGTGTACTCAAAGTTTTCCTCAATAAGCTCCCATGCAGGGCTGATGCTGTTGGTCCTCAGACCACACTTAGAGCAGCAAGCATCTCCACACCATGTGGCAGCACATTCATTTTACACGTGAGTAGAGGTTGGCAAGAAGGCTGAGTGCTTTGAGCAGCATCTCTCAACTCTGCAGAATATTCAGACTCATAGTGGGATTGATTTTAAAACCCCAGCTGTTTCTCTTATCCAGTACATTTTTCACATCCCTAGAAGTCAATAAGCTGAAAACAGAGATGACGAGGAAACTCCTTCCAGGGATTTTTAAATACAGTGAAGCCGATTCTTATTTTGGAGAAGAGTTTGAAACGCTTCTCATATCACTTCAATTAGTCTGTCCTTTCTCCTTTGCTCTCACGAACATTTTTCCTGCTTCTAATGTGGTTGCTTCCTTTGAGCTGTGCCATTTAAGAAAATAAAAGGGAAAAAGAAATGATGACTTGAGAAAATGTGACTGAGGAAATTATGTTATTCTAAAGCCATTTATAGAAGGCATAGAGCATGTGATTTATATTTAACATGACTTAATATTTCCTGACTCCATGGTGCAGTACAAGAGGGTGAAGTATCTGCTATGTTCCCTGTCTAGATTTTCAGTAGCTTTGAGGGTTGCCAAGGTAACGATAACTTTGGTTAGCATCAGAGTAAATAAGGACCCAAAAATCCCTGAAATTTCATTTTCTATGTTATCATGTCACTTGGAGTAATAGTAATACAGGCTGTCTCCTTCTGCCCTCATCTTCCAACTGGCTTTTCCTACATTGCTGCATTTAATGATTAGCTTTTCGGGAAAATACATTACAAACAAGAAGCTTCCAAAATCCTTTAATCTGTTGCAGCCAACAGGTGCAGGAAAGACAGCACTCTGCCCACAAAAGTGCTTCAGTAAATAGACAATGTGCTTTGGCTGTGAAGTTGAGGTAGCAACATATCATAGGAAACAGAAGAGGGAAATGCAGGACCTGGCTGCTGAGTCTCACGCTCCAGGGTGAACACATGAAATTAGGCAAATAAAACTCCAGATCAATAAAAGCCAATTACTTCACTGTTTCTTATGTAATGCAACAGGCAATCAGATGCTGTAAAATTCAGTGCAATATATATAATCCCTTAGATAGATGAACTATGTCTTTTCTGAGATTTGGTTTGGTTTGATTTAGCTTAAGTTTCATATTTACAGCTCTCAAACATCCCTCCTAACAATGCACTGGGTCTGAGAAATACAATCCTGCTACACAGAAGGAACATAGAGAATTTCCTTAACTGTTGTACCAGATTTATCAAACGAGTATGTTAATCTTCCCTCCATTAAAAATTAACAATCTTATAACAAAAAATTTAGAGAACATAGAAGTACTCAAACCCATCCAGATTGCCCAAACACACTATTTTGGTTTCTATTTGTTTTCCTTCCAAGCATTTTAACACCATTAAGATCTTACTATTTACATAATGTTGAAACAGGCTTTTTACCTAAAAAAATAAAATATTTTTTAATGTTTGATCTCTTCTCAAACGTGCTTCATGACAAGTTATTTAACCATTTCCTTCCTTATTGGATATCCACATGATTTCAAAAACATGCTTATTTTATTTTAAGGAAATACTGCATTAACTACCTCTGCATCAAAGGTTAAAGGTTTTCCCCTTTATTTATCATACTTTTCTTTGTATATATTGCTAAAGTAGAATTACTAAGCTAAAAGGAATATACATTAAGATTCTTCACAGGAGTTATTTTAAAAAATAATTTTTTAAAATCCCATGAGTTTTGATTAAATGCATCATCATGTGTAGCAACGTCTTTTTTTTAATACATGAAAACGGAAGTAGCTGAGAATAATTATCAAAAGCACACAATTAGCATTCGAATCTACCTAAATTCAAGAGCATATGAATAGAAAATTTTTAACTTTTCTTCCAGATCTTGCCACATAGATGGTATGACAAGAGTCTAGAACTCTAGGGTCTATAACTATTGCAATATGGTCTATTAATTCCATTTTATAGAGGAAAAAATAAAAGTCAAAAAGAAAAAAGTTAAACAAGTGGTAAAATCTCCTGTCTCCCAGGTCAGGTGCTATTTCCAACAGCCAGTGCTTCTGGTGTATGCATACAGACTTCAAATGTGGATTTTCTGATCTAACCTTCCACAAACTATTTTGAAAATGCATGCTTTATGCGATTTAGTATTTAAGTTCACTAAGCTTTGATGAGATAAATAGTGCTTTCCTCTTGTCATGATGTCATTACCTACTCAGTGTACTTTTTCTCCTTTATTTAGAAGCATGTCATGTACATTCAATTCTCTAAATCCTATAATAAATGCTTTTTTTAACCTCATGTGTTCTCGACTTCAACCTTTTATCATAAAAGCCTGTTTGTTCACCTTCTGACAGCTCTCCACAGCTCATCACCCTGCCGGCTGCAGCTAAACCATACAATTGTGTGAATTTCAATATATAGAAAAAAGATGAAAGATGGAAAAAAATAATAGATAATGGACCTATGATAAGTCAAAGAATTAACAAAAAGGGTCAAATTACCTGAAGTTCAAACTAAAAGACATCAAAGAGGGAAAGCCAAGTACTAAAATAAGAGATAATAGAAGATGATTAGGGGAAAAATGATAATAAAAGAGAGATAATAGTTTGTAACTGGGAAGAGAAATTGTAAAGAACTAGAAATAAATGGGTGAGATAGAATTAAAGGTATAATAATGAGAACTGAAAAATAATAGTGGATGTAGTGAGGGATAAAGCTGTCATATTATCCGACGAAGATGGGGATCGAGGGAACTGTTCCTGTGGGAAGTTTCCAACGCCCTGGTCTAAGTTATTATATTCAGATATGCAGCAGAGTCTTGGGGATATAAAAGTCAAGTGGGATAACACAAAAATTAGGTAATTATAATGGTGGCAAGCCAGTCCTGTGATTTAAAACAGCAGATTTAAGAAAAATCTTTAGGCTTCTTTTTCCATAAAGAAAAAAGCATTCCACTCACAAATGTATATGATTCGTCTCTCAATTCATCTTATGCAAATGAGATATTCTGGGTCAAAATTATCTTCATTGGAAGATGGGTCAAGTGTGTGCACAGGTATGAGCATCTTTCTCTCAAAACATCTCTCCTAGAATTGTGTGCCCTAAGATTTTTGTTCACGTCTGCCTTCTTAACTATTCCCCTAATGCTATTACTCATGTGCTTTGTTGTTTAAAAGTTTAATTTTGACTTGATCTGATTGATCATTTGAGTGCCCGGGTTTTACAGTACAATTATATTTACAAAATTACCAAAGTACTTATAACAAGCAATAACATAGCCTGAATTTGATTCTCTGTAAATCCCAGAGGTATATAAGTTATTGCTGTTGCTTTATTTGAACATGGATTTTTTCAAAAATAAAAAAGACTTTCAAATACACTATTTTATTATGTGGCTAGGGGCTTACATAATCCATGCTGTGAAATTGATCCAGTTAGAATGCACAACTGCATTTGAGCAAGACACCAATGCAGTAACCTGGAGGCCTTAAACTCTGTCCAGAATAGAATACATCCTTGGCTACAATATAGTGTGCAAGTTGGGAATACAATACTATTATCATCTATAAATGAATAGATGAATAAATGAGTTAATTAATTACTAAAAGTTTTCACTCCTACCTAAACTAGACTCAGTATACAACTGATACTGTCAATAACACTAAATTATTAATCTTCAGGGAAATCTCTGAGTATTACATGTAAGTCCCAACTATAGTCGACATGAGAAATATATTCATCTACCCATTCTCATCTAACAGTCTGATCACAGTTCACATTGCAAGGCCATGTTCATTAACACATTAATTGTTGACCATATGATATAGGTTGCATTGTATTTGGCTGCAGGTGAAGTAATATTATTCATGGAGTAACAATATCAACTTTATTACCCAAATGGCCTATAAGACCGATTTGATTTAATTGTATACAAATAAAACAGAAAATGCCAAACACAGTCGAAGTCAGTGAGACTTAAAAAAAAAAAAAAATCATGTTTGTAAGAACAAGACAGTTTACCTATTAACACCAATAACATTAAATATCTATCTTTAAATGCTGATCAGTCAAAGATAACTAATGTAAGATGCAACTATTGAAAATGAGGAAGCAAATTCTTTATTAAAACTTCCAGCTGCTTCCCTATTAGAAATAAATTAAAATTCAGTAATAAAACAGTTAGCTACAAAATATACAAATTACACAAAATTTTTAGATTATGAATAATTCTCATTTTAAAAGTATAAAGGAAAGTTACAGCATTGTTAAATATATAAGGGGATTTAAAATATGACAACGATGGCATTATAAATAAATGAGTACAAAATAGAATTTTGAAGATAAATATCTAGAAAATATAAAGTGGGCTTATGCTTTGTTTTTTACTTTGTCTAGTTCTCTCCATATAGAAAAATTAAACATACAAATAGTAAAATAAAATGGCATTTTTTAAAATTTCAAGCTGCGGAGACTTTTCCAAACAAGATAAAAATGCCCCAAGTCACAAATGAAACAGTGATAGATTTGACAGCATAAATATTAAAAACCAAACCAAATAAAATGACTCTGTATGGCCAAAGACATCAGAATCAGGTCTAAAATTCACTTTACAATTAATGGGAGCAGGTGAGGAATATAGATTTAATTCAGATATAGATAATATAGCTATGCACAGATGTATACAGATGTACATGTATATATATATATATCAATATATATATATATATATATATCAGGCACACAATTAATATTCATAATATAGAGGAGCCCTTAATATCCACACATCCAAAGAGAAACACATAAAAGACTTTAAACAGAATCTTTGAAGGAGAAATATAAATAAATGTCCAATACAAATTTTTTAAAAGAAGTATCAGAATCACTGATAATCAGAAGTCACTCAAATAAAAAATTAAATATATTAGATTGGTAATAACTAAACCAATTATAACTACAGTTTAGGGAAGTACATGGAAAAACAGACATTTTCATATTCCTGTTGTCAATGTGTCAACTGGTAAAATATGCCTGGATACTAGTTTCCTAATGTGTATCAAGATTTTGATCCAGAATTTCTACTTCTAAAAAATTCTCACTAGAAGATAGCTGATATATCATACAAAAATGCATGACAAGTGTATTTAATATTTATAAAACAAAAACTTGGACACAGCTAAATGCTGACCCATAAAAGAAGGGTTGAATATAGTAATATTGGGAAACAACACCTTATGAAGACTTTGAAAAGAATGAATGATGCATATCCATGCTCATTTACACAGAAAAAGTCAGCAAAATGTTTCTGAGTGAATAAAATAGACTGTTTCACAGCAATATTTATAATACTGTCTTTGCAGATAAGTATCTAGGAAGGTTATTTTTAAAATATGGTTTACATTTTATATTGACTGTTAGAGTTTGAGACATTTTGAAATTTTGTATACTTTAAATTTGTACAAGAATAAACAAAAAAATCTATTTTTGTTTTGTAAAATAATAAATTCAAACCCAATAATAGCATCCATACTCTGCATGACAGTCAAAGAAGTGGAGGTGGGAAGGGCAGGTCTCAGAACAATGAGAAGAGAATTTGTTTTTAAATTTCAAAAATTTTACTTGTCAAAGATTAACATATTAAAACTACTTCCAAGGAAGAAGAGTTGATTGATTATTCTTAATCAATCAAAGAAAGAATGTTGAAATAAGATTTCCAAATTAAATACAAAACTGACTGATGCTCTACAGTCCTTAAAACCAGAATCTTTGAAATTACTTTTTCTACTGGACAGAATTCACCTGCATCGCTATCTGATGAAAGAAATTTGAAATTTATTAACATGTAGCTTTATAAAACTTGGGTCCTGGTCATCAGTATACACTAAGTCAAAGTTACCTCTCCAAGGACGTTATGTGTTTCTCAGACTGGGTTGCTGGACAATGGTATCACAGAACAGTGTTTTTGGATAATTTTACTCAATAACATTTTTCAGTTTAAAGAGAATAAGTGAATGATATAGGGCATATATGGTGAAATAATCTTGAGCTGAAGATAGACTCCCCCTGCCCTTATTCAGTTTCCCTACTTCCTTTTTTTTAATTTTTGCCTAAAATATCAAAAATTTTATTATATAGTTGAATTTTGTGGATCAGGAATCTGGGAAAAGCTTGGCTCAGTGATTTTTTTTTTTCTATTACAACTGGTACCAAAAGGGTATTCAGCTGGTAGCTGTGCTGTCTAGAAGGTCCAAGGTGACTTTGTTCACTAGCCTGTCTGAATTAGCTGGACCTTCCTTTCTCTATGTATGTATCCTTTCCCTTCTGTTTCTCATGTAGGACAGATGTAAGTCAAACTTCTTATATGGCAGCTCCGGTCCTCCAGAGACTAAGATGCAATCTGACAGTCCTCAAAATCTGATATTGACACAGCACCATGTATGTCATACTCTATTGGTCAAAGCAGTTACACGCCAGCCTGATTCTATAGCTACAGGTCAGTCACTCAGTCGTGTCTGATTTTTGCAGCACCATGGACTTCATCACGCCAGGCCTCCCCGTCCATCACCAACTCCCGGAGTTGACTCAAACTCATGTTCATAGAGTCAGTAATGCCATCCAACCATCTCATCCTCTGTCGTCCCCTTCTCCCCCTGCCTTCAATCTTTCACAGAACCAGGGTCTTATCCAATGAGTCAGTTCTTCGCATCAGGTGGCCAAAGCATTGGAGTTTCAGCTTCAGCATCAGTCTTTCCAGTGAATTTTCAAGACTGATTTCCTTTAGGATGGACTGGGTGGATCTCCTTGCAGTCCAAGGGACTCTCAAGGGTCTTCTTCAACACCGCAGTTCAAAAGCATCAATTCTTTGGCATTCAGCTTTCTTTATAGTCCAGCTCTCACATCCACACGTGACTATTGGGAAAAAACAAAAGTTTTGACTAGGCACACCTTTGGTGGTAAAGTAACATTTCTGCTTTTTAATATGCTATCTAGGTTGGTCATAGCTTTCCTTCCAAGGAGTAAGCGTCTTTTAATTTCATGGCTGCAATCACCATCTGCAGTGATTTTGGAGCCCCCAAAAATAAAGTCTGACGCTGTTTCCACTGTTTCCCCAACTCCAATGAAGTGATGGGACCAGATGCCATCATCTTAAGTCTTCTGAATGTTGAGTTTTAAGCCAACTTTTTCACTCTCCTCTTTCACTTCCATCAAGAGGCTTTTTAGTTCTTCACTTTCTGCCGTAAGGGTGGTGTCATCTGCATATCTGAAGTTATTGATGTTTCTCCCAGCAATCTTGATTCCAGTTTGTGCTTCCTCCAGCCCAGCATTTCTCATGATGTACTCTGCATATAAGTTAAATAAGCAGGGTGACAATATACAGCCTTGACGTACTCCTTTCCCTATCTGGAACCAGTCAGTTGTTCCATGTCCAGTTCTAACTGTTGCTTCCTGACCTGCATACAGGTTTCTCAAGGTCAGGTCAGGTGGTCTGGTATTTCCATCTCTTGAAGAATATTACATAGCTTTTTGTGATCCACACAGTCAAAGGCTTTGGCATAGTCAATAAAGCAGAACTTGCCTTCAAAGCTACAGAGATCTGTGTTTAACTTTCAGTTTATTTATAAAGGGCTTATTCAGAGTCCTCACTACTGCATTCTTCAGAATGTATATCAAGGGCCTCAAATGAATAGAATATACTGTCAAACACAGAGTTGGCCTGGCCTTGATCTGGGGTTCAGAGGACACTGGGAGTCATAAAGCTGAAGTGCCCTGGCCTAACAAGGATACCTCTACATTCAGATGAAAGGAGTATGGGCTAAGGCCTTGCCTTTTCCTTTATCTGTAGCATGGTGAAGAAGATAAACATGTGAAATGAGGTCAGGATCAAGACAAGCAGGAATAGCAGTAGAATACTTGTGACCAACTAGACCACCTCATATATAGTGGGATTTTCACAGGAGAGATTGAGGAGATCTCACAGAGTAAGTTGCTAATATTCCTGGCTTTAGATGGAGAAATGCAAAACGTGGATGGTATGGGCCAAGGAAGAAAGCTATCCCCCTATACAAGACCCTACTGCCATTTGTTGGAAAACCTGATAACTTATGAAGGCTGTGTGCCCTAAGGCAGATAACCACATTAAGGTCAGAAGCCATGTGAACGAGGACACACTTGAACATTCCAAGGGTCAAGAAGAAAAAAATCTGAGCTCCACACCCTATATGTGATATGTTTCTCCTTCCAAAGAAAGAGTCAAAACCCATTTTGGATATAGAAGTGCCTACCAGAGATAAATCAATAAGGGTTAAACAAGGCAAGATTTGTGAAGTCAAGAACCTCTTCAAATCAAGACAATCAGAATAGATATCCCTGTGGAGCGAGACTTATGGAGCTGGGAAAGACATTTTCCATACTGGGTAAGACTCCCAGGAGAATAAAGTCTGAGAACAAAGATTAATTTTCATTTTTTAGGACTCTAGATTTATTCTTCCAGCTCATGTAGTTACCATTTGTGAGGTTCTTAATTGTTTTGTGCTAGTCTATATTTTCATATGGTATAATTTTCCTTCTGCCTGAATTATCTTTAATATTTCTTATAATATGTGTCTTCTAGAGATTTATTCTTTCAACTTCTGTGTGGCTGAAAAGTCTTTATTTTGCATTTATTTTTGAGATATTTCAACAAGTATAGAACTTTAGGTTTAAGTACTTAGAAGATGCTGCTTCAGTGTCTTCTTGCTTGTAATTTCTGTGAAAAAATTATTTTGTCTTCTTTTTCTCTTTTGCTGTTCTTCTGAATATAATATGTCTTGCATCTCTGGATACTTTTATGACTTTTTCTTTGTTATTGGTTTTAAATAATTTGATCATGGTGTATGCACTAATGAGGATTCTCCAGAGAAACAGAATCAATAGAATACATATAAAAACAGATTTATTATAAGGAATTGACTAACATGATTACACAGCCTTACAAATCCCCAGATCTGCAGGGTGACTCAGCAAGCTGGAGACCCAGGAAGAGTCAATGTTTCAGTTTGTGTCCAAGGGCAAGAAAAAGCCAAATTTACAGTAAGAAGACAGTCAGGCAGGATGAATTCCCCCTTATGTTCTATTTAGGCCTTTAACTGATTGGATATGACCCACATACATTAGAGAGGACAATCTGCCTTACTCAATTTACAATTTAAATATTAATATCATCTAAAAATACCCTCACAGAAACACCCAGAATTTGTTTGACCAGATATCTGAACACCCCATAGCCCAGTCCAGGGACACAAAAATTGACCACCACAATATGCTCTGGTGTAGTTTTCTTCATTTTTCTTGTGCTTGGGGTTCATTAAGCATTTTGGATCTCTGAGTTTACAGCTTTTAGGAATTTGGAACATTTCTGGCCATTTTTCTTCAAAAATTTTTGTGCCTACTCCTTCAGAGACTCCCTTCACGGATACAGATTACCGATATCCCTTTCAGTTCTTAAACTTCTTTTTTTTTTCCCTCTGTGTTTAATTTTGGATAATATCTATTGCTTCATCTTCAAATTTACTAATATTTTATTTTACAGTGTCTAAAGTTATTACTCTCATCTAGCACACTGTTCATCTCACACAATGGATTTCTCATTTATAAAAGTTTGATTTTTGTCTTTTTTGTGTTTCCCATGTCTCTCCTTAATTTTTTAAACACAGGAACATAGTTATAATAACACTTTAATGTCCTTATGAGCTAATTCTAACATCTAACTCAGAAATAGAATAATTTCAATTGATATTTCTCCACATTATGATTCATATTTTCTTGCATATCGATCATTGATGAGATTGATTTTGTGAGCTTTACCTTGTTAGATGCTAGATTTTATCATATTCCTACATAACACTTATTATCTTTCTTTTGGGATGCATTTAAGTTTCTTGGAAGCTGTTTGATCCCTTTGGGTCTTACTTAAAAATTTTAGACTAGATATGAGCAGCATTCAGTCTAAAATAAAATATTTTCCACTATTAAGGCAAGACCCCTCTGGGCATTTCTCCAATGCTCCATAAATCATGAGGTCTTGTAGTCTGTCTGGGGTAACAGGGACTATGTCCATTCTTATGTGAGTGCAGAGAATTATCTTCTTTAATTTGTTCAACTGGTTCTGTTCCTGAGCTTGGGTAGTTTCCTTATAGGATCGTACTGTAAGTACTCTGCTGTATGCTCAAGTAAAACATATTGTGTGTATTTCTGGAGTTCTTTCGTACTGCCTTTCATAATAGTGAGGCTTGAGAATTTTAACTTTCTTTGTCTCCACAGATATTTAGATCACTTCCTCAACTCAAGAATATTAAAGATTCTCTTTATGAGTTACCAACCCTCATGCTATGACTTGAAACAATCTCTGGGTATTAAGATGGGGCAGCTACCTAATATTCTTCCTACTCCTTCCTACATTCTTCTCTATTGACTGACCTCCAATATCTTATAAATCATTGTTTTATATATTTTCTTTCCTTTTGTTAGAGGGGTGGGGTCAGGTAGACAAATCTAATCCTATTACTCTATCCTTGCCTAGAAGCAGAAGTAACTTGTGAAAATATTTAATGATGATGTTACAGAAAGGGTGGTCATAGAGATTTTCGTAGTCTTTTAAAAAATAAATTGAGCATTATGTGTTGGAAGTTCCCTTGAAAGGTATGATTATGTTGCTATGATAATGGTATTAAAAACAGCTAGATATTGCAGAAGGTAATATAATGCAGAGAAAAGGGCTTGGCTTAGGTAAGTTTCAGGGAAATTTTATACTCTCTGAGTCAGCCTTAAGACAGTAGAATAATTTTTTTACCTTTTTTGGTAATGGGCACTATCAGGTCAATAGAATACATTAAAATTCTGTGAGCCAGACTGGCCTCAGCTGTCTTCCTATCATATCCCAGCCTCATAATGTATTAGAAACTTGCAAGTACAATAGGCAAAATGGTAGACAGTAACTATTACATTTGTACATACACCACTCCCACTTTTTCTTCAGGGTATTTACATCACAAAAGATGCAGTGGTAGGATTATGCAGAAGCTTTGAAGTCTATTTCCCGGGGTTTTGAATATATATCCCCTCTTCTACTCACTAGAACTTCTGAGGTGTGGAGAGAGAAATTTAGGTCACACATATTAGATGCAGAATGTGTCAAAAACAGTGGAAGAGACAAGAGAAAAACAAAAACCTAGAAACCTGCTTGTGCAACATCTCAGTCTCAGCACTTATGAAACAATGTTAGTATCATTGAATCGAGTATACAAATGCAAAGTAAGTAATTTTTTGTTTGTGCTCCTCCATAAGAGCAAAAGGAACTCTCATTAAAAATACATGAAGCTTTAAACTTGTAATCACTTTCTAAAATCCAGATGCATATCAGGATGATCTTGGAATTTTTTTAAAAATACAAATATCCAGGTACTCTTTTTCTCCAAAGTTCCATATGTGTTTCTAATGAGCATCCATGTTTAAAAAAACTGGACTATATGATGATTTTTTACTTTTATCTTGTTTGTTTCACTTTTTCTATTTCATATTCAATGCTACCATTTCATTTAGTTTACCTTTTCCAATTTTTCCATCTCTTTTTTGTTGTTCTCTTTTTCAAGTCTTTTAGTTTAGTTCAGTTTAGTTCAGTTCACCTAGTAAGAAATGTGGCCCCTAACAAGGAAATGTTATGCATCACTTTTTGGATTCCTGCTGCTAAACTTTACAAGAACCAGACCGTAAATTGAGACAATCATGAAGATCTACCTCTTAAATGCCAGAGGACAGATAAAGACTTCTAAGAAGAAAATACACAAATTGCTTCATTCACTTAATTGGAAATATTTTCTCCATCTTCCCACTAGACCTGTGTGATAGTGAACGATCATCTGTATGATTTCTAATATTTTAGCATTTGGTTACTTTAGTTTGAACCCTTTCATTTTACCCTCGCTGGCTTCCCTGGTGGCTCAGATGGTAAAGAATATGCCTGCAATGCAGGAGACCTGGGTTCGATCCCTGCATCTGGAAGATCCCCTGGAAAAGGGAATGGCAACCCACTCCAGTATTCTTGCCTGGAGAATCCCATGGGCAGAGGTGCCTGGCGAGTTATAGTCCATGGGGTCGCAAAGAGTCAGACATGACTGAGCGACTAATACACACACAGTTCAAGCCTTTATCAAGCATAGTAGGAGATTTTTACACATGCATGTATAAATATAATATGAATGATATATATTTTAGATAACATGAATTTTTGCCTAGCTAGAAAATTTATGACACTTTGATTCCACTTGTTTGACTTAGTATGAATAGAATGTTAGATTTCTAATTTACATTCACTCAAAACTTTGATATAGCTTAATGTATTTTGGCATCTAATATTACTGTTAAAAGACTACAGTGTTTATTATCTTAGTGATTTTAAAAAATTTGAATGAGGCTTGAAACTTCTAATCCAATTTTGAGAATATAAAGGAACACTATGTAGTTAAAATTAAAAAAAAAAAGGAAATTAACATGTGGTACAGTATTATTAACTAAAATACAGATTTTGTTCAAATTTCGTAAAATTTTATGCTAAATGTCCATTATTTGTTTTCATACCTTATTCAAGATTCCACACTGTACATAGTTGCATTGAGCAGCTTCAGCCACATGCAACAAATTATGGTAAATTCTCTTTTCATTTTTATTCTGTTAGAAATATTTCCTAATGTTCCTTGTTATGGCTTCTTAGATATATCCATCATTTACAAGTGGACATTTAATTTCCAAATACATAGGGTTTTGTTTTTTTTCTTATTTTTTTTATTAGTTGGAGGCTAATTACTTCACAACATTTCAGTGGGTTTTGTCATACATTGACATGAATCAGCCATGGAGTTACATGTATTCCCCATCCCGATCCCCTCTCCCATCTCCCTCTCCACCCGATTCCTCTGGGTCTTCCCAGTGCACCAGGCCCGAGCACTTGTCTCATGCATCCCACCTGGGCTGGTGATCTGTTTCACTATAGATAATATACATGCTGTTCTTTCGAAACATCCCACCCTCACCTTCTCCCACAGAGTTCAAAAGTCTGTTCTGTACTTTTGTGTCTCTTTCTGTTTTGCATATAGGGTTATCATTACCATCTTTCTAAATTCCATATATATGAGTTAGTATGCTATAATGTTATCTTTCTGGCTTACTTCACTCTGTATAATGGGCTCCAGTTTCATCCATCTCATTAGGACTGATTCAAATGCATTCTTTTTAACGGCTGAGTAATATTCCATGGTGTATATGTACCACAGCTTCCTCATCCATTCGTCTGCTGATGGGCATCTAGGTTGCTTCCATGTCCTGGCTATTATAAACAGTGCTGCGATGAACATTGGGGTGCACGTGTCTCTTTCTGATCTGGTTTCCTCAGTGTGTATGCCCAGAAGTGGTATTGCTGGGTCATATGGCAGTTCTATTTCCAGTTTTTTAAGAAATCTCCACACTGTTTTCCATAGTGGCTGTACTAGTTTGCATTCCCACCAACAGTGTAAGAGGGTTCCCTTTTCTCCACACCCTCTCCAGCATTTATTGCTTGTAGACTTTTGGATAGCAGTCATCCTGACTGGCGTGTAATGGTACCTCATTGTGGTTTTGATTTGCATTTCTCTGATGATGAGTGATGTTGAGCATCTTTTCAATACATAGGGTTTTTTAAGTATCTTCAATATTAATTTCTTATTTTGATATTAACTTCCCATTTAAATGTTTTCTTCTCTGCAATCACCCTCTGTGTTTTATCAGTCTTATAACTTTATTGAGGCTTTCAATGGCTAAGTCAAAGATCTCTCTTGGTAAATGTCACATTGCACTTTGAAAATATATGGGTTATTTTCAAATATCTTTTGATACTGATTTCTAATATAACTCCAAAGTGATAAGAGAATAGACTATGTGATTTCAATACCTTTATACCATGGAACTTTTGTACCTTATTTTATATTCCTGGATATGTTCTAGTGTCTGCTAGTTTATGGGGGCTTGAATAGCATTTGTACCCAACTGCTGTGTGAAAATTGTATAAATCTTAATTATGTTGAATTGATTCATGGTGGTTTTCAGGTCTGCTATTTCATTTTACCTTTCCGTACATTTCTTCTACTGATTTTTGAGAGTTTGATATTGAAACTCCAACTAAAAATATTAATTTATGCACTTAAAAATTATAATATATACTGGAACTATATGCAACTTTGTTCTGTATTTTCCAAGTCTCCTGTAAATGTGTTATCAAACTTACATAATTTTAAAAATAAAAAATACTCGTGAAGCTTTGAATTCACTGAATTACCATGAGAACATAGAAGGAAGGCTTTTAATATGGGATTGCTTTTTACTAGGGGACATGGAGTAAAAATCAAAGGTATTTCAGGCCAGTGCCTTTATACAGGCATTAAAGCCATTTGTAAAAGCTTCCTTTATGTTCTTGATTGAGTTTGGGCTCAAATTCATTGATCGATGAGTAAGTCAAATCAAATCAAGTCAACCAGCTTCCCTACCTTCTTTCTTTCTTTCCTTAATTTTTACTTTCTTCCTTTTTGGAGCAACAGAAGTTAGGTTAGCAAGCTGTTTATTTGTTTAAAATACTCATTTATTAATCCACAATGTAGACGTAAAAGCAACACCGACTGAGGGCCTTTATCCAATCTAACTTAATCAATGTTGATCTTCATGCCATAAACATAATAGTGTACAGCACTCATACCATGTTTATGTGCTATGGACTGAGAGTTTTTATTTTTTTGAAAATTCATATATTGAAGATCTAGTTCCCAGTGTGATGACAATATGAAAGCAATTGGGAGGTAACTAGGTCATGAGTTTTTCTTGTAGGCATGTATGGATGTGAAAGGTGGACTCTAAAGAAAGCTGAGTGCCCAAGAATTGATGCTTTTGAACTGTGGTGTTGGAAAAGACTCTTGAGAGTCCCTTGGACTGCAAGGAGATCAAACCAGTCAGTTCTAAAGGTAATCAGCCCTGACTATTCATTGGAAGGACTGATGCTGATGCTGAAACTCCAATACTGTGGCCACCTAATGTGAAGAACTGATTTGTTGGGAAAGACCCTGATGCTGGGAAAGATTGAAGGCAGGAGAAGAAAGGGAGGACAGAGGATGAGATGGTTGGATGGCATCACTCACTCAATGGACATGAGTCTGAGCAAGCTCTGGGAGTTAGTGATGGACAGGGAAGCCCCGTGTGCTGTAGTCAATGGTGTCGCAAAGAGTCAGACAGGACTAAGTGATTGAACTGAACTGAACTGAGGTCTTGAGGGTCCTATCTTCATGAATGAGATTAGTGCACTTACAAAACAGAAACACTAAAAGAGATTATCTCTGTCTCTACCACATGAGGAAACAGCAAAAGGAAACCATGTACAACAAGAAAGAAGGTGTTCTCCAGATACCAAATCATCTGACAACGAATCTTGGAGCTTTCCCATCTCTAGAACTATGGGTAAAAATATTTGTTGTTTAAGCCACCCAGAGTACGGTAATATGTTATAGCAGTCCACACTGACTAAGACTCTGTGTGTGTGTGTGTGTGTGTGTGTGTGTGTGTGTGTGTGGTAAAGAAAGAAAGAGAGAGGAAAGAAAAATGCACTGGCTAGACAATTTTTGAGTCCCAGTGCAAAATGAAAATGCATACCTTCTCTGAAAATTATTAAGAATTTCAAGACAGCAACACCAGACCATTAAACAAAGCATGGGGGTCCCGTGAGACTGCACAGGTAGCATGTTCAAAAATCTGGCCATAGTGTGAGACTATGATGACTGCAACCAATGCAACAAGCGTAACTGTACTAAACAAGGGTACTATACTAAAACATATAGATGCAAAAATAAATATATCTGGACTATACCACACTGTCCCACCAGTTTTTTCCCAAAAAAAAAAACCCAATATCTTTCTAATTTTGTCAGTACTAATCAAATAGACAAATTGATGGAAAAGAAAATCATGCAAAAATTAATACTTAATAAATATGGTGAGGAAATTATTCATAAAGTATTAAATGGTACTAGGTCATCTTTTCTTGAGCAATGGCTTGAAATGAAATTGTAACAAAAGCAGCAAAACAAGTTGGATTTAAAGGACATGCAGGATCATGCAATTACTTCTGCAGCTGATGAAATGTAAATGCTTAAAGCTTACAAAATAATTACAAGGCAATTATGGAAGGAAGGTCTGTTTTGTTCACTCAATTTAGGTACTATGGAAAAAGTTAGTGTGTCAAACTATTAACTTTGAGTAATTTAATCACCATCCTGAAAGCTAAAATAAGATATTCTGGTGTCTTGCCAAAGGGGAAAAATAAAGCCTGCAGCAACCACAATTCTTTTCGATTTCTTTGTCAAAAACCAACCAACTCTCTTGTAACATTACTTTCCATGGTTAGATAAGACAGATAGATAAATGTAATATTGTCATTGCAAGTCGGTAAATCTCTGTTTCTTAAAGCTGATTCTTAAGATAAATACTTGCCTCATCTTCTACTGAAGAATAATATTACTTGAACCTGTTGAAAATCAAGCTAGGAAAAGAAGGTCAGTCAATCACTTCAAATTGTTTGTTATCAGATTAAATATGTGATAATCCTAAACTTTGAAATTACTTTATGATTATTATAAGGATTAACATGACTTGGGAAAATGTCATCTTGATTCTTCCACATAAAACTAGCTACATGAGAAGTTTTCAATTTGTTAAGATTTATGCATCTCTTCCTAAATTCTATATGCTATGTTAAAGGAAAAAGTCATTGTGGCTTAGTGCTGTCTCTCAGTGTATCCTTTTTTATGATTATAGCAGATAATTGGGAAGAATTTTTGTGTGTGAGTATGAAATCTTTTATAGTTTCTAATTGGCTTTAACCTATGAAACATGGAGATCAAATATAAATGTAAATGTTTCTTGACAATTTAGGACATGGGTAACCTTATGAAAGATATACTTCAGTTTCTAACCAGTTTAATATCAACTTCATAGGATTTTGATGAAAAATAAGGTATCATGCAAAATGCAGGGCTAGATTAAGCTCAAGCTGGAATCAAGATTGCCAGGGGAAATATCAATAATCTCAGATATGCAGATGATACCACCAGAATGGCAGAAAGCAAAGAGGAACTAAAGAGTCTCTTGATGAACATGAAAAAGGAGAGTGAAATAGCTGGCTTAAAACTCACCATTCAGAAAACTAAGATCATGGCATCTGGTCCCATCACTTCAAGGTAAATAGATGGGGAATAAATGGAAACCGTGACAGACTTTATTTTCTTGGACTCCAAAATCACTGCAGATGGTAACTACAGCCATGAAATTAAAAGATGCTTGCTCCTTGGAAGAAAAGCTATGGCAAACTTAGACTACGTATTAAAAAGCAGAGACATCACTTTGCTGACAAAGGTTCATAAAGCCAAAGCCATGGTTTTTCCAGTAGTCATGTACAGGTGTGAGAGCTGGTCTGTAAGGAAGTCTGAACGCTGAAGAATGGATGCTTCCAAACTGTGGTGTTGGAGAGGACTCTTGAGAGACACTTGAACAGCAAGGAGATCAAACCAGTCAATCCTAAAGGAAATCAGTGCTGAATATTCATTGGATTGATGCTGAAGCTGAAGTTCCGATATGCTGGCCTCCTGATGCAAAGAACTGACTCACTGGAAAAGACCCTGTCATCCTCTGTCGTCCCCTTCTCCTCCTGCCCTCAATCTTTCCCAGCATTAGGGTCTTTTCAAATGAGTCAGCTCTTCGCATCAGGTGGCCAAAGTATTGGAGTTTCAGCTTAAACATCTGTCCTTCCAATGAACACCCAGGACTGATCTCCTTTAGGATGGACTGGTTGGATCTCCTTGCAGTCCAAGGGCCTCTCAAGAGTCTTCTCCAACACCACAGTTCAAAAGCATCAATTCTTTAGCATTCAGCTTTCTTTAAAGTCCAGCTCTCACATCCATACACGACTACTGGAAAAACCACATCCTTGACTAGACGGACCTTTGTTGGCAAAGTAATGTCTTTGCTTCTTAATATGCTGTCTAGGTTGGTCATAACTTTCCTTCCAAAAAATAAGCGTCTTCTAATTTCATGGATGCGGTCACCATCTGCAGTGATTTTGAAGCCCAGAAAAATAAAGTATAAATACACAATCTATTAGTTATTTCTATGTCTATATTAATTATTCTATGGACTTACTCTTCTGAAGGCCTATAATACTAGATTCTTCTGGTAGCATGTATACATGTTACATACTTACATGCATTTCTTATCACAAACATGAAAGGCTTGAAAGGAAAAATAATTTCCCACAGGCTTGGGAGAAAATACTAGACATTCAAGCATAAAATTCTGGGTATCTTTCCCAACAAATGTTATTTGAATTATACCATTTTCCAAAAAATGTTTATAAACCCTCTTGAAAATATGACTTACATGGTCTAATAGTGGCAAAATCCATAATCTGTAGATTAATCCACATTTATCTTAATTTGAATTGGTGTCATGAAACCTCCAGAGAAAACATGGCCATGGGGGAAAAAAAAAATTGGCCAGGAAAAAATAAACATTAATACATTCTGTTTTAAGATGAAAGATTTTAGCTACAATTATGGTGTATGTTCCAATTCTTCACACTTAAAATAGCCAAAGCAATTTACCTGGCAGAACTGAACTGAACAATTAGAATTTTTTGAAGGTTTGCGCCTTTTGAGGAAGTTGAATGATTTCAGGCACACTGGTTGAAGCATTCTACATTTTCTTTGGGAAAGAGCTGAAATCCACAAAGAGAAATCTCTTCAGGAAGTAGTGCTGGATTAGAAAAACCTAAACAGTAATTGAAAAACTCCTCAGGCAAATTTGGCCTTGGAGTACAGAATGAAGCAGGGCAAAGCCTAATAGAGTTTTGCCAAGAGAATGCACTCATCATAACAAACACCCTCTTTCAACAACACAAGAGAAGACTCTACACATGGACATCACCAGGTGGCCAACACCAAAATCAGATTGATTGTATTCTTTGCAGCCAAAGATGGAGAAGCTCTATACAGTCAGCAAAAACAAGACTGGGAGCTGACTGTGGCTCAGAACTCCTTATTGCAAAATTCAGACTTAAATTGAAAAAAGTGGGGAAACCACTAGACCATTCAGGTATGACCTAAATCAAATCCCTAAGTGAGAAATAGATTTAAGGGACTAGATCTGATAAGACAGAGTGCCTGATGAACTATGGACAGAGGTTCGTGACATTGTACAGGAGACAGGGATCAAGACCATCCCCAAGAAAAAGAAATGCAAAAAAGGAAAATGGTTGTCTGAGGAGGCCTTACAAATAGCTGTGAAAAGAAGAGAAGCAAAACGCAAAGGAGATAAGGAAAGATATACCCTTTTGAATACACAGTTCCAAAGAGTAGCAAGGAGAGATAAGAAAGCCTTCCTGAGTGATCAATGCAAAGAAATAGAGGAAAACAATAGAAAGGGAAAGACTAGAGATCTCTTCAAGAAAATTAGAGACACCAAGGGCAGATTTATGCCAAGATGAGCTCAATAAAGGACAGAAATGGTATGGACCTAAGAGAAGCAGAAGATATTAAGAAGAGGTGGCAAGAATACACAGAAGAACAGTACAAAAAATATCTTCATGACCGAGATAATCACAATGGTGTGATCACTCACCTAGTGCCAAACATCCTGGAATGTGAAGTCAAGTGCACCTTAGGAAGCATCACTATGAACAAAGCTAGTGGAACTGATGGAATTCCAGTTGAGCTATTCCAAATCCTAAAAGATGATGCTGTGAAAGTGCTGCACTCAATATGCCAGTAAATTTGGAAACTCAGCAGTGGCCACAGGACTGGAAAAGGTCGGTATTCATCCCAATCCCAAAGAAAAGCAATGCCAAAGAATGCTCAAACTACCACACAATTACACTCATCTCACATGCTAGCAAAATAATGCTCAAGATTCTCCAAGCCAGGCTTCAGCAATGCGTGAACTGTGAACTTCCAGATATTCAAGCTGGATTTAGAAAAGGCAGAGGAACCAGAGATCAAATTGCCAACATTCTCTGGATCAATAAAGCAAGAGAGTTCCAGAAAAACATCTACTTCTGCTTTATTGACTACGCCAAAGCCTTTGACTATGTGGATCACAGTAAATTGTGGAAAATTCTTCAAGAGATGGGAATACCAGACCACCTGACCTGCCTCTTGAGAAATCTGTATGCAGGTCAAGAAGCAACAGTTAGAACTGGACATGGAACAACAGACTGGTTCCAAATAGGGAAAGGAGTACGTCAAGGCTGTATATTGTCACTCTGCTTATTTAACTTATATGCAGAATACATCAAGAGAAATGCTGGGCTGGATGAAGCACAAGCTGGAATCAAGATTGCCGGGAGAAACATCAATAACCTCAGATACGCAGATGACAACACCCTTACAGCAGAAACTAAGAGCCTCTTGATGAAAGTGAAAGAGGAGAGTGAAAAAGTTGACCTAAAGCTCAATATTCAAAAGCTAAAATCATGGCATCCAGTCACATCACTTCACGGCAAATAGATGGGGAAACAATGGAAACAGTGAGAGACTTTATTTTTGGGGGCTCCAAAATACTGCAGATGGTGATTGCAGCCATGAAATTAAAAGATGCTTACTCCTTGGCAGGAAAGTTATGACCAACTGACACAGCACATTAAAAAGCAGAGACATTACTTTGGCAACAAAAGTCCATCTAGTCAAGGTTATGGTTTTTCCAGTAGTCATGTATGGATGTGAGAGTTGGACTATAAAGAAAGCTGAATGCTGAAGAATTGATGCTTTTGAACTGTGGTGTTGGAGAAGACTCTTGAGAGTCTCTTGGACAGCAAGGAGATCCAACCAGTCCTTCCTAAAGGAAATCAGTCCTGAATATTCATTGGAAGGACTCATGCTGAAGCTGAAACTCCAATACTTTGGCCAGCTGATGCAAAGAACTGACTCATTGGAAAAGACCCTGATGCTGCGAAAGATTGAAGGTGGGACGAGAAGGGGACGACAGCAGATGAGATGGTTGGATGGCATCACTGACTCAATGGACATGAGTTTGGGTAAACTCTGGAAGTTGGTGATGGACAGGGAGGCCTGACATGCTGCAGTCCATGGGGTTGCAAAGAGTTGGACACAACTGAGCAACTGAACTGAGCTGAGACGGTTGCCAAAGACAAATCTGAAAGATTAAAAATCCAAGAGGATCAACTCATAGAGGAGCCCTATACTCTTGTGAATTTTACCAACAGGAGCTTGACCAGTTTCCCACAGTGAATACCTGAGCAAAATTCCCTTCTGCTTCCGGCAAGAGAAGGGGCAAAGCAACCATTTTGAAACATACTGGAGCACTCCGTTCTTCTTAACAAGGTCTGCCCCTAAGGAAAACTAGTTAACCAGGGCTCCCTGGTGTCTCAGGTGGTGAGAAATCTGCCTGAAATGCAGAGACCTGGGTTCAATTCGTGGGTTGGGAGGAAGGGAACAGCTACCCAGTCCAGTGTGCTGGGCTGGAGAATTCCATGGACAGAGGAACCTTGCAGGCTACAGTCCATGGGATGGTAAAGAGTCGGACATGACTGAGCGACTTCCACTTTCACTTTAACCAGCTGGAGTACTGTCAGAACCTACCTGACCTGGGGAAAGGGAAATAACCAACTAGAGTGCACTCTACCCACACTGTTCCACCTAAGAGGATGAAAAAGATGAGAACTCACGAAGTTCAGAGTCCAGAAGCACAGGCTCACCAAAGACTGAAACCTAATCGTAGGTTATAGAATGCATCCTCTCCCCATACCTTTGTTGTTGTTCAGTCGTTAAGTTGTATCTGACTCTTTGTGACCCCATGGACTGCAGCACATCAGGCTCCTCTGTCCTCTACTCTATCTGGGAGTTTTCTCAAATTCATGCTCATTGACTCAGTGATGCTATCTAACCATCTCATTCTCTGCCGCCTCCTTCTCCTTTGGCCTTCAATCGTTCCCAGCATAGTCTTTCCCCACAGCTTACCACCCCATTGCTAAAGGGCTACTTACAGCAATTCCTTTTACCCAGTATGTCAAGAAAAAATCGATAAGGTGTACTAAAAGGCAAAAGGCACAGTTTAAAGGGCAAGCATGAAAACCAGACTCAGACGTGCAGGAGATGACAGCGAAAATGAAGGGTGGTGGGTAAAGTATAACGGTTTAGCAGTAAGTGTTCAGTGTTCAGCAGGCTGTAGAGAGTGTACAGTATCGGGCAAAAAGCAAACGTTTGAAGCAGTAAATAATGCTGACACTGAATGGCCTCTGATAAATTAAGAATGCAAATTTTGAGCCCTAGAGCACATAATAAAATAAGGAAAGGCCAGAAGCAAATAGAGAAAATAGAATGCAGTTCAAAAAAATACTGATTAACCCCAAAGATCAAGAAAGTGGAAACGAAGGAACAAAAAACAAGAGAGACAAGTGAAAAACAAATACTAACGTGGCAGACTCAAACCCAGATGCACAGGTAATTATATTAAGTGTAAATAGACTAAAGAATAATTTAAATGAAGAAAATTTCAGACTAAATACAAAAGCAAGACTGAACTATATGCTTTGTAGGAGAGATGCACCTGAAATACAAAGACACAAATATTTTGGGATATAGAGCTGGTACAGTGGCTTTCTAAATACCAGCAGTAAATTGTATGGTAAAGAGTAGCGTAAGATTAAAAAGACAAAAGTAGATAAAACTCAGTAAAGATATAAAAGATTTCAACAACACTGCTATCCAAATTGACTTAATTGATATTAACAAAATACTAAACAAAAAGCAGAAACATATTTCAATCTTACATGGAGTTTTTATGCCCACAAGCCATAGCTAGGGTGTAAAATAAATTTCCCCAAATGTAAAAGTATTGATATCTCACTGATGTCTTTGATCAGAATGGGGTTAAATTAAAAAATTAACACCTATAAGTTATCTAGAAAAATTACAAAATATTTGGAAACAAAATAATATGCTTTAAGTAACCCATGTGGTACTAAAGAAATTCCAAAAGAGGTAAGAATTATTTTGAACTAAATAATAATGAAAATAACATATTACAATTTATTAGAGCAAGCAAAACCAGAGTTTATATGGAAATTTATAGTTTTAAATGTCTTTAGTAGGAGAAACAGGCCAATATAAAAATCATGTAAAAAGTTTCTACTTTTAAAAGTCTAGGAAAAGTAAAAGAAAGCCTTAGTAAATAAATGTAAGGAATGTAATAAAGGAATGTAAAAAATTTAATAAAGATAAGAACAGAAACCAACGAAGTAGAGGAATCTTTTAAAACCAAAAGTTAGTTCTTTAAAAATATTAGTAGGGTTGATAAACTCCTTGTCAGAATTTTAAATGAGGTAAAGAAAACAAATCAATAATATTAGTAATGAAAGAGGGATATGAATCCAGACCATACAAACACTGAAAGGTTTACAAGGTAATATTTTGAACAACTTTGTACTAATGTATTTAGATATTTTTTTAAGGTTTATTTATTTATTAGCATTTTAAAGTTTTTAATGAATTTGTTACAATATTGCTCCTGTTTTATGTTTTGGTGTTTTGGCCACACGGCATGTGTAACCTTAGCTCCCCAAGCAGGGTCTTAATCAGTGCCCCTTGCATTGGAGTATGGAATCTTAACAACTGGACTACCAGGGAAGTCTCTGTGCTAATATGTTTAATAACCTAGATAAGCAGGTCAAAGGCATTAATTTATCAAAACAATATCAGGAGAAAAATGAATTCTAAATAACCCTAAATCTGTTTTAAAAAGAAATTAATGCAAAATAAAACACTCATAAATTCCACATCTAAATGATTTTACTGATAACTTTAAATAAATATTAAGTGAAAATAAACATTAATTTCATATAATTCCTTTATAAATCAGCATCAGAAGGAATATTTCCATCTCATTTCATAAGGCCAGTATAACCTGAATATAAAACCTGAGAAAGATACTACAAGAAGAGAAAATCATAGAACATATAAAAGTTAAAAAACTAACATTAATGTTGGCAACTTGATTTCTCTGCAAAATGTTAACAAATTGAATCCAGGAGACGACTGAATTCAGCAGTATATAAAACACTGAATTCAGCAGTATATAAAAGGATTACATACCATTACTTAGTAACTGATCTCAGCAATGCAAAGTTGGTTCCACATTTTAGGTCAATCAATATAATAAACTCCCATAACAGATATAAAGAAAAAATTAAAATAATCTCAAATTCAACACCTTGCCATGAGAAAAAGTTTCAGGAAACTCAAAATAGAAAGACATTTATTCGATTTGATAAAAAGCTTTTAAAGAGAAAAAAATGACAGCTAATAATATACTTAATGGTTAAAGTCTGAATGCTTTCCTTCTAAAACAGGAACAAGGCAAACATGCCCACTCTCACCACTTTTATTCAATATTACATTGGAGATATATTAAAGAAATATGTAGGACAGAAAGACATAGGCTAATCTAATGACAGATGACATGACTGCAGAGAACTCTGAGGAATCTAAAAAAAACAAACTTCTGGATTGTATAAGCAAATTTAACAAGGTCACTCAAGGACTTCACAATAGCCAACACAATTCTGGAAAAGAAAAATGAAGTCCTTAAACTATCTGATTTTAAAGCTACAGTTATCACAACAGTGTTTCATAGGTGTAAAGTTAGATTAGTGGAACCTAAATCCAGAATCTAGGCAGAAATCATATGTAGATGATCATATAATTTTTGACCAAGGTGCCAACAAATGTCAATGCTGAAAGTATAGTCTTTTCAATAAATAGTGCTGTTAAAAAATATCTGTATGAAAAACTGAAAGAACTTTGACTCTTGAATCACATTTTCATAGAAATGAATTTGAAAAGTAATATAGAATTAAACATAAATGTTAAATTTATAAATCTTTTAGAAGAGAACATAGGAGTACATCTTTTTAACCTTGTGTTAGACAAAGTTTTCTTAGAAAAGACATAAAACACAGTATTATAAAGAAAGAATAAATGAAACTCCACTAAATTTCATAATTCCTGCTCTTAAATGACATCATTGAGAGGAAAGAAAAGACAAGCCATAGATTGGAAGACAGGATTTTCCACAAATATGCAAATATAAAATATATATACATATATTTACATACAAGTGGTAAAGTGTTTGTATGCAAATATATTGCTGCCATATGACCCAGCAATACCACTTCTGGGCATAAACACTGAGGAAACCAGATCTGAAAGAGACACGTGTGCCCCAATGTTCATCGCAGCACTGTTTATAATAGCCAGGACATGGAAGCAACCTAGATGCCCATCAGCAGATGAATGGATAAGGAAGCTGTGGTACATATACACCATGGAATATTACTCAGCCGTCAAAAAGAATTCATTTGAACCAGTCCTAATGAGATGGATGAAACTGGAGCCCCTTATACAGAGTGAAGTAAGCCAGAAAGATAAAGAACATTATAGCATACTAACACATATATATGGAATTTAGAAAGATGGTAACGATAACCCTATATGCAAAACAGAAAAAGAGACACAGAAGTACAGAACAGACTTTTGAACTCTGTGGGAGAAGGTGAGGGTGGGATGTTTCAAAAGAACACATGTATACTATCTATGGTGAAAACAGATCACCAGCCCAGGTGGGATGCATGAGCAAGTGCCGGGCCTGGTGCACTGGGAAGACCAGAGGAATCGGGTGGAGAGGGAGATGGGAGGGGGGATCGGGATGGGGAATAAGTGTAAATCTATGGCTGATTCATATCAATGTATGACAAAACCCACTGAAATGTTGTGAAGTAATTAGCCTCCAACTAATAAAAAAATTTAAAAAAATATATATATATATACATATATTTACATACAAGTGGTAAAGTGTTTGTATGCAAATATATAAAGAACCCTCACAACTTAATAATATGAAGAAAGACAACCCAACAAAAAATTCACAAAATATTTGAAAGATATAAAATGACCATTAATTACATTAAAAGAGCCTCAACAAAGTTAATGACCAGGAAAATTAATATTAAAACCAGTGAGATATTAAATCTTACTTGCTAAAATGACTAGTATTAAAAAGGCTAGCAATACCAAATGTTAACAATGATATCAAGCAAGTGGGATTCTCACAGATGACTGGAAAGGTGAAAAATAGTACAATCACTTTGGAATATAGTAAGTCACTTTCTTGTAAAATTAATCATACATTTCCCATATAACGCAGCAATCCTACTCCTACTTAACTTGAGATAAATTAAACTTATATCCACACTAAGAGTCATATAAAATTATTCATAGAAATTTTATTTATGATAGTCAAGAACTAGCAACATTTCAAATATCAATCAGTAAGTAAATGGAATAACAAATTGTGGGGGTATTCATACAACAGAGTATACTCAGCAATGACAAGCGACAAACTACTGCTACATGCAATGACATTGATAAAACTAAGAAAACAAGTCTACTGCCAAATATACATATACACATATGATATATGTATATTATATATATATTAATATGTATCATATGTATATTTCAGGTATGAACAGAGTCCAACACAAGAATTTATATCTTAATTTATTCACATATTTCAGGTGTTTTTGCATCATGTAAAACTAGAAAGGCTTTAACAATATGGATGGATCTGGAAGGCATAATGCTTGCTAGGTGAAATAAGTCAGATGGAGAGTGACAAGTTCTGTATTTTATCATTTATATGTGGAATCTAAAAAATCAAATGAATGTAACAAAACAGAAATAGACTCACAGGTATAGAGGAGAAACTAGTGATTACCATTGGGGGTTGAGGAGAGGGACGAAATAAGGAGAGGGGATTAAGAGGTACAAACTACTACATACGCAAAATAAACAAGCTGATTGTACAGCACAGAAAATATAGTCAACATTTTCTAGTAACTTTAAATGGAGTATGAACTGTAAATATATTAAATCAGTGTGTTGTACACCTGAAACTAACATGATATGAAGTCAACTATACCTCGATTAAAAAAGGTTTTGCTCACATGTTTACTGTGACACAATCAAAAAGTCCCTTGGTATATATTCTTCTACCTCACAATTCACATCAGTTATTAATACCTCTTTATACCATGTACCACCCACCTCTTGCTGATGCTTTTCTCACCCACTGTTTGCATCTTAGGAAACTTCTCATAGCACAGATCTGGGAGTCAAACACTTCCTGTTCTGTCCTGTTTAAGCAAGTCCAAAGGGAAGCACCCAAATTAGCCAAGAAGCTCATTTCCCAGCAACGCTGACAAAGATGTCTGCAGCTGAGAAGCAGCTCAGCTACCCAGGTGGGAAATACTGCTTCAGAACAGACAGCTGCTCTCGATGCCAGAACAAACAGGTGCGGATTTTACTGATGCAAAAGAAGTGAAATAAACAAGACAAAATAGAGTTCCGCTCACAAATACAGATTTTCTAGAGTAAGAGCAGGGAAGTGGACTTTCAGAGTAGATAACAAAGTGCCCTTTGCTGATCAAGTTCAAAGTCACATTCCGTGATTTTAGAGGTCTTATGGCATGTCTGACACACACTACAGTTTCATTGCCATGAGGTTATTTTCTAACAACAGAAAAATGCTTACAAAGAAAGAGGTACAAGTTCCTAAAACCTTTTCATTATTTTGGGATAGAGACGTGGTAAGTTGAGAAGAAAAAAAAAAAAAAAAAGGCCAAGGCATTTTACACCATCTATCAAGGGATAGGGTGCTTCCTAGGTGGCTCCAGTGGTGAATAATCCTCTTGCCAATGCAGGAGACAAGACATAAGAGGCGCAGGTTCGATCCCTGGGTCGGGAAGATCCCCTGGAGGAGGAAATGGCACTTCATTCCAGTATCCTTGCCAGCAGAATCCATGGATAGTGGAGCCTGGCAGGCTACAGTCCATGGGATTGTAAACAGTTGGAGACAAACTGAGCATCTGAGTACATCAAGTGATAGAACCTGTGTATGTATATCTTTACCCCTTGGTATCAACTTGGCCGTGTGGTTTGCTTTAGCTAATGGAATATTAGCAAGAATGATGCAAGTTAAAACTTTAAAAGTGCTTAAAAAGTAAAAGCTTTTAAAAAAAAATTGGAACTTACTGTTTTGGGGACTCAGTTTCTATGTGAAAAAGCCTGGATTAGTCTTCTGAAGACCTATAGTTTATCAACCCTAGCAAAAAAACCAGACATGGAAAAGGTCACCCAGGATCAATCAACTCTCATGTGATTCATAAGCTAATTGCAGTGACTTCAGTGAACCCAGACAAGATAAACAGAGTAACTCAACTGAGACCAGTCCAAATTGTGTACTCATTGAGTCAGAGTTAATAAATTAAGTTTGCGGTATTTGTTACACAGTAATACTTGACTGATACAGACAGCATAGCCAGCTCAAAGCTGCAAAGGGATTAAAGTGGGAAGACCATTTTCTGCTGAGTTCTGAGTCATAACGCAGATCTTATTTCTTGCCAGAGCAGTGACCTGATTCCTCATGACATTGAGTCGCATTCTAACTCCAGTAAGTTGAAGACAAAAGAAATCTGTAACACTGCCTAACATCATTCACCATACCAAAGAAAATTTGCATGGCATTTTTTTTTCACTTTTCAATTTATGTTGGCATCATGTATACAAAGCTCCAAATCTGACCTTAAAAGAGGGAATCAGTGAACTCCAGAAGGCTAAGAGATCTATGTTCCACTCACACAGCATCCCTGGAGGCTGCAGAATTTCATTATAACTCAAAACAATCACACATTCTTGCCAAAGAGCTCATTCAAAAACTACAAGGAAAAATCTGCCAATGGTGGGGAAAACCTACATCATATAGAAATTTTTAGGCAGAAAGAAAGGAAAGGAGATGTCATAACTGGATGGGGTCATCTAGGAACTTGTTAGAATGCAGATTTGATTCAGTGTGCCTGGGGTCTTTCCAGTTCTAATAGCTCCCAGGAAATGTCATTGCTAACATTCTACAGATCATATTTTGAAAAATAAGGTACTAGGGTCTCTCCTGGTTCTTGGGTAGCATAAATGACTTTGACAAGCTTTATAACGTAATACTTAGCCATTCATTATTGGGTACTGAAATTAATAATTTATTGGAAAAATACACTTAAGTGTTTAAACCCCTACCAAATTCAATACTTAATGAAAACTTCTGATTTCTTTAGTCCATAATTGACTTCAGAATGAGCACTTCTTATCTCAGGACTTTTACCTATTAAACTGATCGTTCTATGCCATCTCTCTAAATGTTGATCATTTGATGAAATAATACTTGTCTAATATTGGCATCAGAGGCTGAGCTAGAAGCAGTGAAAATGCTTGATCCTGCTGTTTTTGTTTGCTTTTATAATTGCTTTCTAATTTTATTTTTATTTTAATTTTACTTTAAGGATATTTTCCCCTTAATATATATATCAGATAAAGGTTGACAGTTGGTGAAAAAATAATCTTCTAGTGTTTTTCAGTGTAAGTTTACCTGCAAATCTACTACCTCTGGAAGCACTTAATGCCAAAGGTATATCAACTTTAAATTCTTAATATACAGGGTTTTCTTCCTAATGAACTAACATCTGCTTAATAATATGTTAAATTCAAATACAGCTTTCTATATTGTGTTTCTCGTACTTAATTGGAAGGCGATTAACAGAACATAGTTATCCTTTTATGCTTTTACTTTCATAATGGTCTTTCAGGAAGATGAGAATATCTTCTAATAATGTTCTATAACTTCTTATTTGCTATATATTTATCCAATATAACATGACTCTCTTCTGCTAAGAAGCACCTCACATTTACCTGTATAAAATTTTTCTCCTTGGCTGTCAGAATTACCCCTAAAGCAGCCACTCTCTCAATATTTTTGTTCTTTTTCAAGAGAAATTAAGTAGTTACCAAGTTCTCAGTAAATTGAAACATTCAGCATATGTTTAAGTCCTCTATTCCTACCTTCCCTTATTTCTGTGGTGCTGCCTTTGCTGGGGAAGGCAATGGCGCCCCACTCCAGTACTCTTGGCTGGAAAATCCCATGGACGGAGGAGCCTGGTGGGCTGCAGTCCATGGGGTCGTGAAGAGTCGGACATGACTGAAGCGACTTAGCAGCAGCAGCAGCTGCCTTTGCAATCCTTATTAGACAAACCTTGAACATAGCACCCATCTGATCAAGTAGACTAAAAATCAATTCCTTACCAATGCCACTTTTGTTTCTTTCTTGGAGAATGGAATGGCAACCCACTCCCGTATTCTTGCCTGGAGAATTCCATGGACAGAGAAGCCTGGCAAGCTACAGTCCATGGGGTCACAAAGAGTCAGACATGACTGAGCAACTAACACTTTTCATCCTGAATCGTGTGTGTGTGTGTGTGTGTGTGTGTGTGATTTGCCACATTACTCCTCAGTGATCTGATTTTAAAGAGGGTTATGACATCTACTTGAATTCGCTGGCCATGATCTACTCCTCATTTATTATTTCTTTAGGGATATCCTATTCTTTATGGTTTTCTGGTTTTCTAAACCACTCCAGAAAATCTCCATTTGAAGAATAAAAAGAAGTAAAAAAAAAAAAAAAAAAAACCTTCTATTCATTGATTTGTAATTATCCTTAATTATCCAAGTCAGTCATGTGGACTTATAACGCCTTTTAATGAGCCTCTCTTTCACCAGCTTCCTTAATCTGTCTTTTCTTTCTTAATTTCCCACTTCTCTCCACTCTGCATCATTTATTCAATCTGCACGGTCTCTGCTGATAAAACGGCTTTATGTTCCATTCATCATGAGCACTTATACAGTCAGATGCACATAACCCATACCACATTGCATTTTAGCTGTTTTATCTTATGTCTCCTACTGAGTCAAGTTTTAAGGGAATTACACATCTAACTTTCACTAGAGTACTCTTAACAGCACCTTGTACATATTGCAAGTGCTTATAAACTAAAGGAATAAATAAATCTGTAATGTTAGCCCTTATTTTTCCTGCACAACTCTCAAACTGATTGTATTAGAACTGAAAAGTCAGTAGTTTGCTTCATAGCAGTCACTAAACTACATGCACTGAATCCAGAAAATGGCAGTCAGAATAACTGATTAAAACAACTGAATCAGATTCCATTACTGGGCTTTAAAGTAAAACATTAAGCAGAAATTTAAATTGTTTCCTGTATTGAATGTCAACACAAATCCAGACAGACATAATCAAGTTAACGTCTTCAACATATCAACAGTCAGATGTGGAGAAGTGCTTGAGTCATTTACTTCAGTCAATTCTTAAATAGGAAACTGAATCCTTAAAATGAACTCCTTCAATTTTCTATTTGCATAATTAAAGCTATGGAAGAAGCTCATTTGCACAGTTTGTTTTCCCATGATATGTAGTTACCATGACAATGCTTATTGTTTGAGGATGATCAGGGTATTAGTATGAGTATTATTCATTGCAGAGTTATCAGAGAATGATCTTACTCACTAAGTCAGTACATTTGCAAAAAAAAAAAAAGAATATAACCATTCTGAGCTTTTCTTAAATGAGATTTTTAAAATTACATTTTAGTAAAGATGGAATTTTTTCTTCCCAAATGCAGAGTATTACTAATTTATTCAAATGTCACAAACACCAGCTTAGATCAGGTGATGCACAAGCTCTGTTCCCTATAGATAGAAGGAAATGTCTTCTGTTCATGATAAAAACGGGTGGTGACAGTGTCACAGAAAGAACATTTCAACAGCAACTGCATCACCAAGAAAAATTCTCTTCTACAATTACGATCATAGGATTAGGAAAGTGTTTCTTTCTTCTGTAGTTAAATAATTTAATTCTATAGAATGAACTATATAATATGTAGCAAGTAACAGAATTAAAAACAAGATCAATGACAACTTTTGGGTTTCTGAGCCCTGTTCTTATACTTCTTTGCAATTTTTGAGAGTGTTATATGAGACTTCTTCCCTCTAAATTGAGGAGAAAATATCCTTAACTTATTCATAGATGTCTGTGATCCTCACATCATATGCTTAAAATTTTCAGTGATCACATCTATGTCATTAATTTAATCTTCTCCTGTCAACTGGCAAGGCTACCATGTACAGTTACACAGAATGCCCACTTCCAATTACAAACGGAAATACATAGGTAGAAAAACAATGTTACAACCCTACAATTTGGTTGCTGCTCTTCCATTGGGATTTGTTATTAATTATATAACATATTTGATTCATCAGGATATAAAACTGGGTCAAAATAAAAGGAATATTAAATGACAATATTTGCTCTTTGAAGTACTTTAAAGTTTCCAGAAGACATCTTTCTGTTGTTTCTTGAGTGGTTTGTATTATTTTGTATTTCAAAACAACTAGTGACCTAGTCTCATTCTCCTTGAGTTTCTCAAACTAATCACTTACACTTTTTGAATATACATAATTTGAGCAAAAATATCAAAAGAAACATTTGAATCATTACTTTCAGATTACAAATACATGCAGTTGTGATACAAAGTAGAAAAAAAGTAACTTTTAAAAATAAAATTTGATTTCCAAGAAATGCCCTATTTTTTGGTGGGTTTCACTACTCTCTCCTACTCAACACCATCCCAAATGGACTCATTCTGCCCCTACCTAGATTAACTATATCTTGGCTGACAAATTACAGACTTTGACAACCTGCAACTGCTTAGAATTGAATGATTTTGCTGACTGTTACATCAGCCATCCTAAAGAAATGTAAAGGACTAGTTAGAAAATCAACTTTCATTTTTGAAAATGAGGTACCAGCTTTTACCTTGAACTAAAAACAGCATTTTTTTTAATTGATACTATTCAAGTCTAACAAAATTTACATAAGAAAAATCTGCCCGTATAGTTTTAAAAGAAATAAAGCTTGCTCACGTCTAGAAGATAAATAGAAAATAGTTATAAGGAGTCCTTCAAATATTCATTTTTCTTAATATTTTTATATTCAGAAAGATATTTTAATAGTGGGCCAATATTCAGGGCCACTAATTCCATATTTAAAGGAGCTCTCTCATATTGAAGAATTTCATTTTTTTTTTTATTTTATTTTATTTATTTATTTGGCTGTTCCCAGCCTTAGCTGCAGCATGTGGGATCAAGTTCCCTGACCAGGGATTGAACCCTGGCCCCCTGCATTGGGAGCACAGAGTCTTAGCCTCTAGACCACCAGGGAAGTCCCCAGAATTTCATTTTTAAGAATCTCTGTATAGCTCTCTTAGGAAAATAATCCTGAAATACAAAGAAAGACTTCAATACAAAGCAGTCTTTTTAACAGTATCAATGTATCTGAAAGATTTAAAAGTCTTACATTGTTTTAATAATCAAGTAAATGATGTTGAGTTCATAGAAAGGACACAACCCAGATCAAACTTACTTAAGCTATTAAAAATGCATACATCAAAAATAGGAGAAATACATTGGCTTTGTAAAAATGTGATAAACAGAAACCTCAATTAAATAGAGTTAGGAGACCAGAAGGGGGAGCTCTCACGCCCTGTGATAACAGCAGAGCCCAACAGGAAGAAGAGAGACTGCTCTTCTTTCCTGGCAAGGACTCAGCCAATGAAAAGCCAAGCACTCTGTTTTGTAACCCTTACAACCTCCTTTCCCCTCTTTATAAGCATTCTCCTTCCCTTGATGTGTGGTCACTTACACGTGGCTTGCCATGGCTGCAGATCTCAAATTGCAATTCTGTTGATTGTGAATAAGTCAATTTTTGCTGGAGAAATATGCGGCAGTCTATCTGTTCAGGTCAACAGTTTACATAGTTAAAATCATAGGAGAGAGATACTAAGGAAGACATGTAAGTACTGGGGAGGAAAAGCAATCTCTCCAGTTTCATTCAAGTGGCTTGCTTGCTTGAAGTATCTCCATGGCTGCCCCCAGCACTAGAACTACCAGTCTTTCAAATTCAGCATAAGAAATAAAAAAGATCTGTTATGAATTTGATATGGGCTCTGGAATTTATTCTGATTACACCAACTTATTTCTTATTTCAGTGATGTATTACTGAAATGATCACTATGGCTAGCAAAATTATTCTAACTGGCCAAATTTTGGTCAAGTGCCTACCTTTGAATGAATCGCCATAACAAGAGAGATTCTGTGGGTGTTTTGTTTTTTGCTTTTTTATTTTTCTAAAAGCTGTGTGACTTTGTGGAAAGAATACTAACTTCTTAGGGACTAGCTCCCATCTAATAAATAAGAGATTTGAATCAGAGAGATGTGGATCATTCTGAAATCCTTCTATCCATAGCTATCTATGATACAGCAGTGTTGGCTATGGGCTGACTTGTGACATAAAAATATTTCCCAGGCAGAAACAAGCATTTCAGGATAAACTTAATAAACCTGAAGCGTGTGCTCTGTTACATAGCAAGTCCTGCAAATATATCACAAGTACTTGAAAGAACTATGCCAAAGAAAACAAAAACCAAATTTTAGGTGCTCTTCTCTCTCTTTTTTTTAAATTAAGTATTTTAAAATATTGATTTGATCAGATTGGACTAGAACATTTTTGGTTGATGTAAAATGTGGATATGTAATCAGAACCTAAGATGAACCCAATCTGTGGATTTTTCCAGATGCTTACAAGGGTGCACCAAAAATGAAAACAATCTTGCAATGTTATACTTTAGATTTGTAGGAATTTGCAATTTGCAAGCCATATAGCTTTCTATTTGAATTTTATGTTATATTCTTATATCAATTCATGTTTCCACACTTTGCCACGTAACTGGGGAGCTGAATATTCAGAAGACACCCAGTCTAAGAGATCTTTCTGTCCCTCCTAACCTGATTCTGTTTCTGAGAGGAAATGTTAAGATACATTGTTAGAGTCCCATCTTTTGGACACACAAGAATGAATGAGTTCTTGTACTAGTGCAAAAGCTTTATCCCAAGAAACTAAACAACAACAACAAAAAGTACTGATAATGTTAATAATTGAGTTTTTCCTATTGTCAGTATATGCCAGATCTCATAAATTTCCAAGAAGTGGGGGCTCAAGGGTAGGGTGGGAGACAGTGGATTACAGCATAAGGAAAACTGAAAAGTTAATCCTCCCTATCCTGGAATTCACTTGCTAGTTAAATTTTTGGTGCATAGTGTACTGCGTGCGATGTGGTACAGTTGGCACCTTTATTCCCTTTTTTTAGATTACGTGATGTTTTATATAGTTATGTATCATGATTTACCAAAAGTGGAGTCAGAGATATAAAAGGAAATGTCTCAAGTGAAAAATTACAGCCGGTATCGAATCTATGGGAACCCTATTTTTAGGAATGAGGGTTTCTTCACAAGCTTTTGGATGACAAATGACTCATCACACGTATACTACATATTCGGCAAATCTTTCTAGAAACTGTATTGGATAATTTGAAATTCATTAAAAAGTCACTGTAGTTTATAAAATATTTAAAATAATTATATATGATTATGATATTACTTCATAAAGCACAGAGCAAATCATGAGGTTCCTGCATGAGTCATTCAATCTTAGACCCAGTTTTCTTTCTTTTAGGCAAATGATTCTTATACACTGATTACAAATTTTGATTAAGTTGGATGAATAAAGAATGTCTTGTTGGTCTGTAGGCTTTGCCAAAGAAAGAGATTTTTTTTTTTGGAATAGAAATAAGACTAGACACAAAAACATACATATTTCACTCTCCTGATGAGAAACATCATGACTAGTTGAGAAATGTATCACTTAGGAGAATATTTTACAGGAATATTTATAGGAAAACTTGTACTTCTACAGGGATGTACACTTTTCCCCCTGCATTTAATGAGCTTTTTTATCAAATCTGTCTATAATGGGATGCAGCTAATTTTATACCAACTTGTTTAGTACTGACTTAGCCAAATGAGTAATCATTTGGCCTTTCTGAAGTAACCATCTTGATAGGCTACACATTGATTCCAGCAATATTGTTTTTACAACATCAAGGGAGGAGGAGAGAAGAAGCCACAGAGGAACAAAAAAATAGAAAAAGAGAGGAAAAATGAAGAAAAATGAGAAAAACATAGTGCTTTTTTAAAGAACCTGCTATATGCCTGGCCTTGCCATATAACAACACTGAAATAAATATTATTAGCCTTGTTTTGTAGACAAGGCAACTGATCAAGGGGGTTACACAACCCTCTTTAAGTCATAAGACCTTGATCAGTTGCCTTATCTACAAAACAAGGCTAATAATACTTATTTCAGTGTTGTTATATGGCAAGGCCAGGCAAACAGGGTTAACCCCCCTCCCCTCCTTAAATCATACCTGGCTTCCTGGGTAGCGCAGTGTTAAAAATTCACCTGTCAATGCAGGAGTTGTAGGGAGACGCGAGTTATATCTTTGGATTGGGAAGATCCTCTGGAGTAGGAAATAGCAACTTGTTCTAGTATTCTTGCCTGGAAAACCCCAGTGGACAAAGGAACCTGGTGGGTTACTTCCATATGTAACATGGTACATCCATCACAAAGAATCAGACACTACTGGGCGGCAGAGCACACACATACACAAGTCATACCTAGTTACTCTGTAACAAATGTTGACCCCAAAACTTAGTGGCTTAAAACAACTGCTTTACTTGTCGGTGGTTCTCTGGATTTAGCCATCAGAGATGTGCTCAGCTGGACAGGCCTTCTGTTAGACTTGACTGGGCTCACCTATGTGGCTGCAGTCATCAGATGGTTTGCCTTAGCTGAGTGGTCCAAAGTGCCTTTCTCTCGTGTTTGGCTGCTGGGAATGACTATAGGCCAGGCCACATGTCTCTAGTAAGCTTTCATAAACTTCTTTATACAGGGGCCACATTAAAGAAAGCAAGCTCCTTTATATAAATGCTTTCCAAGACTCAGTTTATGTTATGCTATGTTTAACAGTATCTGGTGTAAATATTACACATTTAAAGAGTGGTAAAATTAAGATTCAGATCCAAGTCTGTCTGATAACAATCCTTCAGCTCTTCCAAAGTTCCTATTAGTCTTTGTTATGTAGTGAGATAAGCTTTCACTTTTTCAATAAATGTTGCAGAGACCAACATTGGGAGGGAGAGCTATGCATGATTTGGCAGTAGTAACAGCCTATCTTATTAAAGGTCTACTGATATAAAAAATATTTTTAATATTCCTTGCATTAGTTAGCTTTTGCTATGGCAACAAACACCTACAATATTACAACAGAATACAGTTATTACAGTTCTCAGATTGTTCTCAGAATGCCACAGAAGGTCCAGAGGGTCAACTGGCATTTCAAAGAGTCATGTAATTTATTCTGATAATACAATTCTTCTCAAAAACTTTGTTGGCAAATTTTCCACGTATTTCAACATTTCATCTCCTTTGCTAGGAACGATATCAATAAACCTTTTTTCTGGTATACATCACTTACTAGAGCTCTGCCGTCCAGGACAGTAACCATCAGTCAACTACGGCTATTGAGCATTTGCACTGCAACTAGTCTGAACTGAGATGGAATATAAGATAAAGCACACACTTGTTTTTCACACCAAGTACACAAAAAAAAAAAAAATGGAAAAGCTCTCATCGGTATTTTTATATTGATCACATGTGGATATTGTTTTATTTTGTATATATTGGATTAAATAAGAATATACTTACTAAAGTTAATAAAATTATTGAACTTAATTTCATGTTTCTTTTCACTTTTTAAAACACAGTTATTAAAAATTTTAGGTGACATGTGATTTGCAGTATATTTCTATTGGACAGAGCTAGTCTGTCATTAATTTTGTTTGCCTTGAGATTAATGTTATTCCTTGGGATATCAACCCATTTAGGTCTTTTCTCTGAGACCTTCTGTCCAAATGAGAGGATTTTCTGGACCTATTTTAATCTAATGACAGGTTGTAACAAAGGTGTGATGGCCACATTCTTGATTCGTTTTTTGCTCTGTGACTGCCTTAATTTGAGAACATTTTACTGGTGAGAGATGACACCTAATCCACCAGTCCCAGAATATTTAAATTATCATCTTCTCTTTCTTCATCCTGGAAGCATGCCAGTTATACTTTCAGCTCATTCTTTCTCATAATATGAATCAAATTGAGCTAATAACACCCAAATTGTGCTAAGAAAATTCTGATCAATATCTCTTTTGCCCATCAGAAGTTTATTAGACATATTTTGTGCTTCCAACTTATTGCAGGTAATCATTTTATCACACATTTTACCAATGCGTAATATAGACTATAATTTTTCCTGCCTCCTATATCAGTTTACTTGCTATATACTTCCTAGTTCTATAGTTTAGGGTTCTTTTTGGCATCATTCCACTTCTGGCATTTATTTTCGTGGTCAATATTTGTAGGAATTAACAATTCCTATATCTTCTAGGCTAAAAATAAAAAATAATAATAACATCTTGCTCTGTAACATGAGAGCAACTGGTTTCCATGTTTCTTCTCATTCTGGAACCCACATGGATCTACTATCTAAAAATGCTTCTCTCTCATGGCAAAGGGTAGGAATGAAACAGATATAGAGTCAAGCATTGAAGGCATATTTAAAGTTTCTGCCTAGGTTTGGCAAATGTCTGTTTATATGTCATTAGCCAAGGCATGTTATAGAACCAAGCTCAAAACCAATGCATATAGGGAAGGGAGACAGGTGGGAAGGAAATAAATCATTAGGAACTTATAATTCAATCTACCACATTACTTTTTCAAATTATCTCCAAAAACAGTTTCCATATAACAGAAGAAAATATTCTACAATATTTTTATAGTTCACCAGTCCCTAAACCAGTACTCCCTAGACTAGTCAATCTCTACTATTATTTGGAAAAAATTAGTCAATGTGCAAAAATAAAATGTAACTTCAAAATTTGAGATTTCCTGCCAATGACAATATTTCTAAGAATGTACCACACACTGTAAGGCCAATTCCCAAAAAAATACTATATCTTACATGTTTTGAGCATTGGTGACATCATCAAAAAAAATTAGGACTCTCTTAGATCTAACTTTAGTTCTATTAAAACATCCACTGTTTCACTATTTATAGTAACCAAGAAATGGAAGCAACCCCAGTGCCCATCAACAGACAATTGGATTAAGAAGATGTGGTGTGTGTGTGTGTGTGTGTGTGTGTGTATACACACACATACACAGAGGGGAAACAGTGGACATAGTGGCATATTTCCCCTTCTTGGACTCTGAAATCACTGTGGATGGTAACATCAGCCATGCAATCAGAAGACATTTGCATCTTGGCAGGAAAACTATGACAAACCTAGACAGTGTATTGAAAAGCAGAGACATTACTTGGCCAACAAACATCTGTATAGTCAAGGCTATGATCTTCCCAGTGGTCATGTACAGTTGTGAGAGCTGGACTGTAAGGCAGAGTGCTAAAGAATTGATACCTTTGAACTGTGGCGCTAGAGAAGACTCCTGAGAGTCCCTTGAACAGCAAGGAGATCAAACTAATAAATCTTAAGGGAAATCAACCCTGAATACTCATTGGAAGGACTGATGCTGAAGCTGAAACTCCAGTATTTTGGTCATCTGATGTGAATAGCTGACTCATTAGAAAAGTCCCTGATACTGGGAAAGATTGAGGGCAGAAGGAGAAGAGTGTGTCAGAGGATAAGATGGTTGAATGCATCACTGATGCAATGGACATGAACTTGGGCAAACTTCAGGAGATGGCGAGGGACAGAGAGGCCTGACGTGCTACAGTCCATGAGGTCACAAAGAGTCAGACAGGACTGGCGACTGGACAACAACATACACACACATATATTTATGTACATATACATAATGAAATATTAACCATAAAAAGAATGAAATTCTGCCATTTGCAGAAACTTGGATAGACTCAGAGAATGTTATGCTCATTGAAATTAGAGAAGACATACTGTATGATAATCTAAAAAATAACACAAATGAGTACATATGCAAAAGAGAAGCAAACTTACAAAGATAGAAAACAAACCTGTGATTAGCCAGAGAGAAAGAGAAGAGAGGAGGGGCATTTTAGGGGTATGGGATTAACAGGTAAAAACTAGCATGTATAAAATAGATAAGCAATAAGGATATGCTATATAACACAGGGAATTATAGCTACTGTCAAAATAATCTACAATAGAGTATAATCTGCAAAAATACTGAATCATTATGCGGTACACCTGAAACTAATATAATATTATAAATCAACTATACTTCAATAAAACTTCTTTAAAATAAAAAATAAAAAGATTCAACTGTGAAAGAACACAATGAATAAAGCACTAGAAGTAATAAGCAAAAAAAATCCAAAACAAAAACAAAGCAATTGCTGTTTTGCCTTTTACTTGCATTTTGTATCACAAAACTGAAACTAATTTCATTGGGTGGGGGGAGCAGTTTTTTAATACATTCAATTAACACAGACTTTTCATTTTCACAGCATACTTCCTTTCTCTTTGACAATCATCTATTAATAAAAATGAAACCATACCAATTTGAACTCTAAAAATCTAAACCTCAAATAATTCAGGGTACTTTTAATTATCTCAAAATAAGATTGCTGCCCTCCTTTAGAAAGAATGATCAATATTCTTTTCTCTTCTTCACTATGTTTCTGGAAAAACAACGTTTTTCCTAGGAATGTCTGTGCTACGCACAGTCTTTTAAAAACTTCCTAAAGTCTTAAAACTTAACAGTTTTATGATTTTCAATCTAAAATATTCAAATGCAAAAGTGACGTTTTATATATTGCCAGTTTGTAACTAAATAAAAATTACTCCTAACCCAATTTTAAGACTGGAGATTTAGAAAACCAAAAATGAATCAACTTCACTGAAAAATATTTATGATATCTTATGAAAGAAAATAAGTAATCAGGGAAATACAAATTAAAACAACAGTGAAACATCACTATATATCTATTAGAATGGCCAAAATCTAGAACACTGACAATACCAAATGCTCATAAGGATGTGAAACAACAGGAATTCTCATACATTGCTGGTGGAAATGCAAAGTGTCACAGCCTCATTGGAAAATATTGGTGGTTTCTTATAAAACTAAACAGTCTTATCATACAATCCATTAATTACTTTCTCAAAGGAGCTGAAAATGTATGTCCACACAAAAACCTGCACATAGATATCTCTAGCATCTTTGCTTGTAGTTGCCAATACTTGGAAGTAACCCAGATATCCTTCAATGACAGTGAAAGTAGCTCAGTTGTGTCTGACTCTTTGAAAACCCATGGACTATACAGTCCATAGAATTCTCCAGGCCAGAATACTGGAGCAGGTAGCCTTTCCCTTCTCCAGGGGATTTTCCCAACCCAGGGATAGAACCCATGTCTCCCACACTGCAGGCATATTCTTTACCAGCTGAGCCATCAGGGAAGCTCAAGAATACTGGAGTGGGTAGCCTATCCCTTCTCCAGGGATCTTCTCAACCAAGGAATCAAACTGGGGTCTCCTGCATTGCAGGTGGATTCTTTACCAGCTGAGCACCAGGGAAGCCCTAAAGGTCGGGAACTGCTGCCCCACTGACTATAGCCCACCAAGCTCCACTGTCCATGGGATTATCCTGGCAAGAATACTGGAGTGGGTTGCCATTTCCTCCTCCAGGACATCTTCCCAACCCAGGGGCTGAACCAGCATCTCTTGCACCTCCTGTATTGGCAGATGGATTCTTTACCACTGTACCACCTAGGAAGCCCCTAGGTGATTGGATAAATAAACTGTGGCACATCCAAGCAATGGAATATTATTCAATGCTTTAAAAAAAATGAGTTACTAAGCCATGAGAAGACTTGGAGAAAACTTAGGAGCATTTTACTAACAGAAGAAGCCAATCTGAAACCACTACAAACTGCATGATTTCAACTACATAACATTCTACAAAAGATAAGACCATGGAGACAATAAAAAGATCAGTGATCCCCAGGGGTGTAGTGGTAAGGGTGAAAAGGCAAAGCATAGAGGCTTTTTAGGGCAGTAAAAATACTGTGTATGGTATTATAATGATTGCTATATGTCGTTATACATTTGTCCAAACCCAAAGAATGTACAATACCAAGAGTGAACCCTAAGGTAAACTACAAACTTTGAGTGATTATGATGCATCAGTATAAGTCCATCCATGATAAAAAATGTACCACTCTGATAAGTGATGTTGATAATGAAGTTATGCATGTTTCGACAGGGGAATACAGACCTCCTAATTTTGCTGTAAACCTAAAACTTCTTTAAGAAATAAAGTCTTAATTAAATTTTTTTGTTATTTTCACTAATTTTAAACCTGTGGACATCAAAGCTCTGGTGAAGTTTTAACCATAATAACCCTTATATATTTTAATAAGAAATTAAAGTCTTAGGCAATCAAGCTATTTTATACCATTTGGAATAGCTATTACTTATTGAGCTCTTACTGTATACTAAGCATTAAGGCATTTAGACAATTCATTCATATAATTACTACAACTTCAATCACGAAATGCTCTGTTAGGTTAAAAAATTAATTCGAATTCAATGTAGGAAAAATGGAAACTATAGAAAAGTTGAAAGACTAAAACGATTAACAACCAAAATTTCACTACCTAGGAATCTCCTCTGTTAACTTACGTTATGCTGCACAGAGCTTTTCCTTATGCTTCTTCCTTAGCACGATTTAGTTCTTTTTTAATGTGAGTAAGTATGCATCCACATCTTTTTCTAGCTATTACTTCATATTTGTTTCAGTTACTACTTTACTATATATTATGGACTTTCAGATACCTAAATAAAAATTCAGCTCCAGTTTACTATTCTAGCAGCAGCCTCTGAGAATTATAATACCTTCTGGGATTGAAAATTTCATTTTTGCATGGATTCTTTACCATGCTTACTGAATTTGCTATTCCAAAGGATTCTGTTTTGTTTGGCCTCCAATATATAAAAATAATTTGGCCACATCCAACCTTTTTCTTGGTATTACCTCTACCAATTTTGGAAAATCTAGATAACGAAAAGAATCTGAGGAAGGAAGTCATAGCTAGGACAATGATGTAATTTATCATTTAAAGTAAGACATTTGTGAGAATGACAAAGAGCATTATTAAAATTTATACTAAAACAACAAACCTAAAACAAGACTACCCAGGGAAACCAGAATGAACCTACCTATAGTCCATTGGCTCTCTATACGTAGATCACTCTTAACCTTGAACCTCTCAGACCAGGCCCTTCTGAATGATGGTGATTGATAGAGAATTCAAAGTGGCATCTACCCTTTTGGTCTGTGTATACCCCTGTTCTGCTCTTGGTCCTGTTTTCTCTTAGATCTAGTTCTCACTCTTTCCCTGCAACTGAAACACACACACTTCTACATCACCTGGCTTCTGCCTGGGTGGCACAGGCAGAGGATCTCAGAGGATAGGAATGGGGTGCTCCAGAGTATCTCTACTCCTTCCTCTCATTCTCTGGGGGCAACTGGGAGGAACTGCATTCCACAAATGGTTCCAGTTCCTTCCAGGCAGTCCTGCTGTGGTATATCTTGCCTAGTTGTCTGTCCTTAGCAAAATATTTGTGACTGACTTAGGTGATGTTATCAGAAGAGGAAGATGAAGATGTGGCCTTTGGGACAGGAGCTTTATTACATCAAAGTTATAGAAAACCAAGAATCTTCTTCACTGGGATGTTTCTATTTACTTTAATGTGAATAATCCACGTTCTTTATGGAAAGAATACAAAACACAAAAAAGCAAAAAGAGCTTCATAGAGGATGTCACACATGCTTTCTGTATTTTGTTCATATATTGTAATTGAAGCATCTTTTCCCATCTAATACAGATGTAACATCATTTTGAATAGCTGGAAGTTATTTCATAAAAATGATTCACTATATATTCAATAACTTATTTAATGTCCCTTATTAGAACACTTAACTATGTACTTTTTCCCTGTTGCAAACAATACTATGAGAAATATATGTTTAATGAACATATGCAATTGCACATTCATAAAATTAATTTATCTATGATGACAAATTCTTGATAGTAGATTTTTGTCTTAAAAGTTGTCTTAGTTTTTAAGGCTTTTAACTTACATCGCTAAATGATTCTTCAGCATACCTATGTACTAATGATTCTTCAGCAGATCTATGTATTATTATTTACTCAAAGTATGTTACCTGACCATATTTCTTCTTTTATGATTTGCCTATTAATGTCCTCAGGCCATCATCTCTCATATGGTGTTCATGTTTTCCTTTTACAGTTAAAATAAGCTAATTACATGTCTGGTTGTCATATGTCTTACATATATTGTTTTCAGTCTTTCAACTATAGTTTTAGTATTTTATGATAGCATTTTTTACTTTTATATGAAGAGTTAATAACATTTTCCTCAACCTGAAGTCAACAGCCCTTGTCCTCACCATCTCTCCAGGCTTGCCAAGTTAAGCTCCTAAACTCATATGTAAACAGAAGAAGATAATAATGTCTACCTGATAGATTTGCTATTAGGAATAACTGTATTATGATGGATGAAAATTGGGTCTAATAGATAAATGCTATATAAGGCTTGATGTATAGTAACTTCTCAATCTATTCAAATATAGCATCTATCTCATAGTTTTCTTAATTTTTATCTCTGTAGTCTAGCTCAAGTGTTTCCTATATTTAACCAATTCAGTTTTCCCTACTATTATGTGCTCTTACTGAAATGTGACAGTTAATGAAGTTCTTTTATTGTTAATTTTCTAGCAGTTCTTTCTTTCTTTCTATTCATTCATTTTCCTACTTATCTTGACTCCTGTATTTCACCTTTTTGTCCTCTATGTTTGTTATACTACTGTTATTGAATTTCCCTGAGGGCATAAAAATATTTTCTTCTGTTACAATAGATTATTTTGAGAGGTATCTATTTATTCTGGGTTTTAACAGTAAGCTTTTGTTGCTCTTATATTGTAGCATTTTTCCCTTAGTACTACAATTTAAATTGCTTTGTCTTCCTTCTCTACAGTTTTCCTTGAATAAAATAAGTTTTGCCTAGACTGAAGCCTTGTGTTTGCTTGTGAAACTGCTCTTGTTTCTACTTCCTGTGCTTTTGGATGTTGTTTGAATCTCTTTTTCAGTTCTACAGCTTGAGGACTGAATAATGCAAATAACTCTACGTTTTTGGAAGATAATTTTCTAATGCAACTCTGATCTGTTAGCTGTCTTTCATATCTAATTCCTGGTTATTGGATTTTTAGGAACTGATGGAAAAGCTTTTGAAAATTTCTACATAAACTATTACCAGGGATTTCCTGTCTCTGTCACACAAACAATATTTTAATTGTGGAGATTTCACCTGTGTGAATACATTGCCAGCCACATCCATCTCCATGTTTACATGCCATTTCCACTACTCACAATGAACTGACTCACTGGAAAAGACCCTGATGCTGGAAAAGATTGAGGGCAGGAGGAGAAGGGGGCCACAGAGGATGAGATGGTTAGACAGCATCATCGACTCAATGGACATGAGTTTGAGCAAACTCTAGGAGATAGCGGAGGACAGAGGAGCCTGGTGTGCTACAATCCATGAGGTCACAGAGAGCCGGACACGACTTAGCGACTGAACAACAACCGCCACCACCTACTTTACTCGAGTTGTGCCTCAGATGTTGCTAGGTTTGGGTTTAGAAATTTGACCAGAAGAGGAGGAAAAAAGAAGAGAAGGGATGAATTGGCAGGGCAATAGTTGCGATATAAAACTACTGTCTCTCATTTACTAGGAAAGGAACTGTTGCCAGTTCTCAGACTGTAGAATCTCTGGTACTCCAAGTCAGAACGTGTATAACAAAGGACAGGTAAACACTATTTTTCTTTCTTTCCTCATGCAGTATCTAATTCTGAAATTAAAAACCAAATATGGGACAAAAAAAATGTTTCATAGATGGAGAGAGCCCTTCGAGGGAAACGAAGTGGGAAAACAGAAATAAATATATTAGGGTTAAAGGAAGATGAGTCTGATAAAGTAGGTTGGGAATATACTAAAAAGATTTTAAATTCCAGGACATTTCATTTGTGTCTACAATGTAAGTTGGTACTGAGGAATCATGGAATATTTTAACTGGGGAATTATCATAATTATACTTGACTTTTACAATGATTACCCTGTGGGAACCATGGTATATGGTACATTTAAGGAGAACAGAGTCAGGAGTCAGGGAGATAAATTTAGAAACTATTACCATATCTAGGTGAGGGATGATAAAGGACAGAATAAACTTCAAAGTCGATACAAAGGAAAGGGAAATAAAATGTATTTTGAAAACTATCTATAAGTTATCAAGGTTGAAGGATCGACTGGGGAAAAGCCTCCAATACATTTCCCCCCCAACTTCACACTAAAACAACAAACAGGACACAGGGAAGAAAAAATAAAAAGTCACACCTTTAACAAAAAGTGAGATGTAGAACGATTTTCATTCTGACAAGAGAAAGTGCAGACATCCTAATGAGGTGGTGTGTAGCAGGCCTATTAAAGAGGGATGAGACGCAGGGTGAGGGGGAAAGCTATGGATGCAGGAAGAGGACCAAAGAGCATTATCAAAGGACTGAGTGGTTTCCATCACTGCTTGACCTTAGGGCTATTATAGAGAGATTATAACAGCTGTCAATATTTTAAACAGTACGTGATTTAGCCTAAACTATTCTGAAACTATGATTTATTCACACCAGACACACACACACATGGAGTAGGTGGGGGAGAAGGGAAGAGAGAGGGAGAGAAAGAGCATAAATACTTTGACAGTGTGGTCTGACCACATTTATAGGTAAGTCATAAAAGAAGAAACATAGCCAATTAGCATGATTTTAATAAACCTATTTGGATCATTCACATAATGACTAAGGAAAATCAAATCTTACATGGGAAACTGATGTGAGTATTAGATAATTTCAGTTCAGTTCAGTTCAGTTGCTCACTCGTGTCTAGCTCTTTGCGACCACATGGGCTGCAGCACACCAGGCCTCCCTGTCCATCACCAACTCCCAGAGTTTACTCAAACTCAGGTCCATTGAGTCAGTGATGCCATCCAACGATCTCATCCTCTGTCGTCCCCTTCTCCTCCTGCCCTCTATCTTTCCCAGCATCAGGGTCTTTTCCAGTGAGTCAGTTCTTCAAATCAGGTGGCCAAATTATTGGAGTTTCAGCTTCAGCATCAGTCTTTCCAGTGAATTTTCAAGAGTGATTTCCTTTAGGATGGACTGGTTGGATCTCCTTGCAGTCCAAGGGCCTCTCAAGAGTCTTCTCCAACACCACAGTTCAAAAGCATCAATTCTTCGGCACTCAGCCTAAATACATATGTGCCTTTTGACCTTAAATCTTAAGAAAAATATATACAAGAAACAGTGCCAGTCCCTTTAGTAGCAAACATTTTCAAGCATGTTTAGAAAGCAAAGCAAACCTGACAACTGGGTCAAATTTATATATATGTACACACACACATTTCAATTTGTTTCTCTTTGAAATTATCTTCCATAATTGGACCCTTGAAATTATCTTCCATAATTGGACCCTCTAAAGGCCCCAGTTTCTCAAGTTGTACATGATCCAGGTAAACTTTCTCCCTTAAAACTGGAGATTCCTGGTACCTTTTTGAGCAGTGCTTTCTCCAAAGGGAAATCACACCTATTCTGGGTTGTCAGATACTTTGAAGTTTTTATTCTTAAATGTAGTATAGAGGGTGTGGGTGAATAAGGGGAGATTTAAAAATCTATCTTAAACATCCAATTCTTCAAGCTCTGTTCTGGCTCCTCATCTTCTAACTAGGACTATCCCCTGCAAGTGAAGCAGGCTTTCATCTAATTCTAGCTGCAACTTGATAGTCTCATTAGTTTTTTGATGACATTTCCTGTTCCTTCCATCACTGAGGCCTTTTGCATGACAGACACTGTCTGACTGGGGCCCTGAAGTTTTCTTCAGAACTTCAACCCTCTGGTTTCCAGATGGGAATTCTTTTATATGCACATCAGCTCTCTGCCCAATTGATCTGTCTGAGATATTTCTTTTGTCCTGGTTAACTATTTTCATGCTCAGCATCATTACTAGTACTCCCTGGAAATAATCTCTTCTGTTGCCCACATCCTGCACTGCCAGGCTCTACGAAGACTTACACAGAGGAGAGAAAGGGGCAAAGCCTCCTTCTATGACTCGCACGATTTCAGAAACATCTCTAGGAAAGATGAGACCATGAATTAGGAAAGAATTTCAACTGCTCCTCCATCCTCCTCCCCCAGCTGAGGTTTTGTGGGGTTTTCGTACAAGCACTTTGGGGACTTTTCAGAACTTCACTCAAGTTCTGAAAGAAGGAGCAGGGGAATTGAGACGCAACTTAGGCAGTTCTGACTCGGTGCTTCCAAAGCAGTCAAGACGTCAGCTGGGGTTATAGAGATCTGAAACCTTGCCTGAGGCTGGAAGATCTGCTTCTGGGATAGCTCACCCACACGGTTGGCAAGTAAGCACCGGCTGTTGGTAGGAGGCTGCTTTCCACGTGAGTAACTACACCAGGCCCCGTGAGAGTCCACACCGCATGGTGGCTCGCTTCCCCGGAGCGGGTGATCCCAGAGACAGAGACAGAAGCTGTGGTGCCTTTTACAATGTCAGGAGGAAGCTGTAATCCCATATATGTGTGGGCTAAATCATTTCAGTTGTGTTGGAACTCTGTGCGACCCCATGGACTGTAGGCTTTCAGGCTCCTCTGTCCATGGGATTATCTCACACCAAAAGTTTCACATCACTCTCGTATTTTAGATCACACAAGCCAGATAGTGATTCAAAAATGGAAGGGAACTACAAAAAATATCAGAAAGTAGGCTGGCTGGTGGCCATCTTGGAAGCTGACTGCTACTGGTATCCATTATTCAGCACTGGTCCTGTCATAAAGAAGCCTTAATTAAATAATGGTTTACTTAATTTAACATAAAATTATGTTTAATGACATATGAATTTACTATATTTTCTTAAGTTTTCTTCATTTGTTTTTCTTGTAAATTTTCTATCTGGCATAACACAACACAATGAGTGTTCCTAAAACATTGCTTTCTTCATATCTTTCTTTATCTGTGCTAGTCCCAAACCCTCAATGGTAAGTCACCAGTTTTTAGCTGTCAGAGGTTGTCAAGTTTAGGAAGATTTCTATGATGTTCCTGTTAAGTGCAGAAAAACAAACCCTATAGTTTATTGTTACCTAAAATGCAACTTTGAAGACAGTTGGCTCTTTAGTATAACAAAATGTAAAGGCTAAAACAAAGTGACTAAATAAACAATGTGAACATTCTCTACCTTAATAAATCTGCCCATGCAAGTTTTTAGAAGAGATCCAACAATTGCTGTGCAAATCAAGGGGAGAAGAGGTTTCTTTATGTAACAAAAAAGTCTTATACATTATTTTTGTCAATTTGAATTTTTAGTTTATTTCTTTTCTACTCTACCAGAAGGATGAATTAGAAGATTATCTAGACTTGTATGGGCTTCTCTGGTGGCTCGGATGGTGAAGAATCAGCCTGCAATGCAGGAGATCCATGCTCTATCCCTGGGTTGGGAAGACCCCCTGGAGAAGAGAATGGCTACCCACTCTGTATCCTTGCCTGGAGAATTCCATGAACAGAGGAGCCTGACAGGCTGTAGTTCACGTTGCAAAGAGTCGGATATGACTGAGCGACTAACACACACACTGTATGTACACATATACATGTACATATATTTATATATACATGCATTATGTGTGTGTGTATATATAATTTAAAGTTTACTCAAGAATGTGTATTTTTCTATATTACAGTTGATGGTACCAGATGTTCTGGGACTTTATTTCCGACAATATAATCATTTGATGAAGATATCCTGAGGAGAAGAGAGATTTTCTCCTTCAGTTCTTTCTAGAACCATGGCACTATGAATTGCAGAGTTACTTCTATCCCTTCATTCAGGCAGTTCCAAGGCTTTACTCCCCCAGGAAGTCTTCTAAGATTACTCCTGCCTAAGGTAATACCTTCTTGCTATAGGGTCTTATTATTGTTGCTATTTGTACCAGACATTCAATGCATTGTACTGCCAGCTATTTTTTTTCCGTGTGTATTTGTAAGCTTCTCCAAACATATTATGAGATTCTTATATTATTTTCTATTTACAAAATGAGTTGAAGAGAGTAAAAATCTTGGCACATACTAGGTGTTCAATTCCCATGTTTTTCCTGCCTAGACCACCAAACACATGGCCATACACACCAAAAATATGGGTTAAATGTCCGTGCACTGGTTGGAAATCTCAATATGATAGCCTCTATGTGGTTATATTATATTATGTTCTGCACAAATGAGATCATCATGTACAATATTCACATTAACCTCAGGTTCCAACATAATCAACTCAACCCCAGAAAGTTAATGAGGAGCATAGGGAAATGAGTGTGTTCTCACTCCAACTAGACAGATGTTTATATTCCATACACAAATTGACTTGCACAGATTCCCAATGAGACTTACAGCTATTATGAGTCCCCAATAATAAACATATGGCTAGGAAAGTGGATACATTTCTTTTTTGGCTGTGTAGCACAGCTTGTGGGAACTTTGTTCTCCAACCAGGGATTGAACCTGGGGACATGGCAGTGAAAATGCTGAGTTCTAACCACTGGACAACCAGGGAACTCCTACGGGTGGGTAAATTTTGAGACCTAGTTTTCAACCCACAGATAGGAAGGTAGAAGCAGTGGGGTAGAAGTGTGAGGAAGAAGCAGAGAGATATTCACCATGCTGCCTTGAAAAGGAAGAGGGAGAACTTCTTGTTTTTTTTTTTCTTCTTACAAATGATGCTCTAAAACAAAGTGTCAAAGTATCAACAGAAGCCCAACAAACCCTGCACAGGCTACAGATTTATTTCAGCCAGTACAATGGAGACTTTTAAAAAAATTAAACCACTATTTACTGATGACTCCAGCATTCTTTCCTGGAGAATTACATGCACAGAGGAGTCTGGCAAGCTATAGTCCATGGGGTTGCAAAGAGTTGGACACGGCTAAACGACTATCACACACCCACATTTACTAATGAAGAGAGTCACATAACAGTCTCCCATTCAGCTTCTCTTAAAAACAAAACAAAACAAAACTCTGATGATCCATTAACAGGGGCTCTAATATGGTGGACATGGGTTAGAACAGAATAGCAACTGCCCTTACTAAAAGGTTCATATAAATAAGGCAGCATCTTAAAAGTGGGTGTCATAGATGAGAGCAGGTCATCACACTGAAGCAAGAGTATCAATTAGAGTTTGTTAAAGAGATGGTACGGTGACAGAACCTTAAGATTTGGATGTGGGTACATATAATATAGGCAGAAAAACATAAAGAAGGAAAGCTTAAACCATTTCCTTGTGACTAGGTAACTAGTATTCTGACTGGAACAAAGTCTTCTCATAGAGTCCAAAAAGGAACTTGGAGAAATGTCTATTTAGGTCTTCTGCCCATTTTCCAATTGGGTTGATTTTTGGTTGTTGTTATTGAGTTGCATAAGCTGTTTGTGTAGTTTGGAAATTAAACCTTTGTTGGTTGCATCGTTTGTAAATATTTTCTCCCATTCTACAAGTTGTCTTTTCATTTTGTTTATGGTTTATTTTGCTTATAAGTTTGCTTAGGTCCCATTTGTTTATCTTTGCTTTTATTTCTCTTGTTTGGGAGACTGACCTAAGAAATCAGGCACATCAAGATGCTTATCATCACTAATTAATAGAGAAATGCAAATGAAAACTACAATTGGGTCCCACTTCACATCAGTCAGAATGGCCATAATTAAAAAGCCTACAAATAATAAAATTTGGTGAGGGTGTAGAGGAAAGGGAACCTCCTTACATTGTTGGTAGGAAGGTAAAATGCTGCATCCACTATGGAGAACAATATGGAGGTTCCTCAAAAAACTAAAAATAGAGTTCCCATATGATCCATCAATTCTACTCATGGACATATATTCAAACAAAACTATAATTCAAAAATATACATGCATCTCTGTGTTCACAGTGCAGGAGGTAGGGGTTCAATCCCTCGGTTGGGAAGATCTCCTGGAGAAGGAAATGGTAACCCACTCCAGTACTCTTGTCTGGGAAATTTCATGGACAGAGGAGCCTGATGGGCTACAGTCCATGGGGTCACAAAAGAGTTGGACACAACTTAGTGACTAAACAACAACAACAAAATATATATACAAACATACATATTAATACAATGGGCTATTACTCAGCCATAAAAAAGAATGAAACAATGCCATTTACACCAACATGGATGGAACTAGAGATTATCATACTAAGTGAAGTAAGTCAGAAACAAAATTCTGACTTACTTCACTTAGTTTGATAATCAGTATTGAAGTACAGCTGACTTACAATTTTGTGTTAATTTCTGCTATACAGCAAAATGACTCAATCATACATATATACATAATCTTTTTCATATTGTTTTCCATTATGGTTTTTCACAGGATAATGCATATAGTTCCCTATGCTATATAATAATAGGGCCATGTTTTTTATTCATCATATATATATATCAGCTTGCATCTGCTAGTTCCAAACTCCTAATCCTTCCCTCCTTCACCCTCCTGCCTTTATTGCCAACCGCAAGTCTGTTCTCTGTATCCATGATTCTGCTTCATAGATATGTCCATTTGTGCCACTTGTACCATATTTTAGATTCCATGTAAAAGAGACCCCATGGACTATACAGTCCATAGAATTCTCTAGGCCAGAATACTGGAGTGGGTAGCCTTTCCCTTCTCCATGTATAAGCGATAACATATGGTATTTGACATTTTGCTTCCCTGTCCTTCACCATCTCCCACAGCTGGCTCAAATTCATGTCCACTGAGTCAGTGACATCACCCAATCATCTTGTCCTCTGTCGTCCCCTTCTCCTCCTGTCTTCAATCTTTCCCAGCATCAGGGTCTTTTCCAGTGAGTCAGCTCTTCAAATCAGGTGGCCAAAGTATTGGAGTTTCAGCTTCAGCATCAGTCCTTCCAATGAATTTTCAGATTTGATCTCCTTCAGGTAAATCAGTTTAAACATAAAATCAGTTTAAACTCTTTTCTTTACAAAAAGAGTTTAAACATAGTTTTGTTGACAATCAGATTTTTTTCTCACTTAGGTTTTTTTCTCTTCTTTTGTTACTTACTTTCTTTTCTTTCTTTTTCATTTTATTTTACTTTCACTTCTTTATATGGGCATATTTTCTGTTTATTTTTATAATAAAATTTCTTTCATATAGAGTCTCCTGTCAACTTTGTAAGAATGAATAGAACATGAATTATGATATTTATAAGGCTTATACTTACTCTACATAAGCTATACTAAAATATTTTGTTGCCTAAGCCAAGTTCATTTATTTTTAGATTCTAGCCCCAAACCAACAATGTGGGACTGATCTATTGTAGGCCATTAGACTTCCTTAATAGGAACCCAGCGGGAAATAAGGAGCTGGTGTTACAACTGTCAACGTCATTTCTATCATGTGACAATAAAAGAGATTTACATTTTAAGCTTCTAACTTTGGTTACTGGGATTCCTACATCCTGGATTTCATAATCAAAATTCTAGCCAAGCATCTTTTGGTAACTATCATTAGAAAACAATGGGTCTGTAGCTGCAATTATTGTTATCATTTGGTTATTACACAGCAATCTTAAAATTTTGCAGATTCCAACCAGATTTTTGTCTGCTATTTATATACTGAACGATGCCATAACAATTTTGCTTTGAAGATTTTGTTTATCAAATATATGGACAAGAATTATGGTTGCTCCTGTCCAGTCTCCAATGACAAGAAATGACCCAGTCCAGAGAGGACCAGATGATGTGCATAGACTTCTAGACCCTCAGGTGGTGACTTAGACCTCCTTCTAAGTTGAGTGTTTTATAAATCTTGTTAGAGGCAGAGCCTCTTGGTGCTTTAGGGGCAGAGGTCCACTAAGCCAGAAGCATACTGGTTACTATGATTGAAACCAGTTACCATGCCAAAGTCCAACTAGACCCTGAGAACTCCAAGTGAGAGAGACCACTCATATATATAAAGGTTGACAGTCCGATTCATCCTCACTAAGTACCTGGCATGTAAATGATGCCATCTTGGGGGCCCCCAAACTAGCCCTCCCAACATCTGGATAATTCTGACCTCAAAAGATGGCCATAGGAAACAAAAGACAGAATATCCAATGAAGATCCCTCAAATTCCTGACTCATGAAATCATATAAAATTGCAAAAGATGTCTCTTTTACATTGCTAAGTTGTGATGTCATTTGTTATGTATCAGTAGTAACCAGAACATAAACTGACTGCTATTTTTTGTGTGACTGCAAAGGAGAGAACTAAGTATAATTAGTGCAAGTTATAAATAGCCATTGTTGTTGTCAATCACTCAGTCATGTCTGACTCTCTGCAATACCATGAACTGCAGCATGCCAGGCTTGCCTGTCCTTCACCAACTTCTGAAGCTTGCTCAAACTCGTGTCCATCGAGTTGGTGGTGCCATGCGACCATCTCATCCTCTGTCATCCCCTTTTCTTCTTGCCTTCAATCTTTCCCAGCATCAAGGTCTTTTCCAAAGAGTTGGCTTTCCACATCAGGTGGCCAAAGTATTGGAGCTTCAGCCTCAGCATCAGTCCTTCCAGTGAACAATCAGGATAGATTTCCTTTAGGACTGACTGGTTTGATAAATAGCCACACAATAATTCAATGAGAGGAAATATTTTCTAATGTATTCTATAATGGAATGGGTTGCTGTAAATGTAGAGAGGTTCTAGGCATTGGAAGCAATTAAGCAGAAGCCACATAGCCATATGCTTGCATGTCCATATTAGTCATCACTCAGTCATGTCCGACTCTTTGTGATCCCATGGACTATAGCCCTCCAGGCTCCTCTGTCCATGGAATTCTCCAGGCAAGAATACTAGAGTGGGTACCCATTACCTTCTCCAAAGGATCTTCCCTATCCAGGGAATCAAGCTCAGGTCTCCTGCATTACAGGCAGATTCTTTACTATCTGAGCCATCGGGGAAGCACATATGCTTAAGTTATACTAAGAATGAAACTATCAGATAAAGAGGAAATAAGAAAGTCTTCCAACCTGAGAATAGTTATTGAACGCAAAAAAAGATTAAAATAATATATCTTTTCATTTAGTCATCATTTATCAAAGTAGCTTAAACATATATTTATTTAAATCTTAGGACAACTCTGTAAGATAAATTGGGTCATCTATTATCCCTGTTTTATAATAACTAATATGTTTATTAAGTACTTTCTGTCAGGATTAAACCAAATATTTGAGAAATATAATCTAATTAAGCCCCCAAATAACACTTTAGAGTACATTCTATTATTATCTTGATTTTACCCAAAAGGCAACTCAGTCACAAGAAGGTAAGTAACTGCCCAAGAATACACAGTAAGTAAGACAAAAAACTCACTCAAACCTTCTGACTCCTAAGACCATGGTCTTAACAACTATTATGACATATTTTAGGTTAAGTGTATAACAATTCATACCACATTAGTGATAATAACAGCTAACAGATTTGATTTCTTTTCAGACTCTTAGGGGATTTTTTTGGTTTTTGTGGTGTGTGTGTGCATTTGCATTTGTGTGAGTTATGTATTCGTGTTTGTTTAGACAAAGAAAATTTAGATTAACAAGAATTTAGGTAGATTAAAATCTTAAAGTTGTCCATAATCATAACTTCTTGATGTTTACAGTATATATTTATTTAGCCAGCCCACTGAAGACAAACACATTGAATTTTCTCAAAACCACATTACATCAATATGGAATTAGACGAGATGGAGAAAATCTTTCTTTCCCTCCCCCTTTGTGATAAGAAGCTAATATTTTCTCAAGGATTCTCATTCTATGACAGGCACACTGTTGAAGGATTTAATTCTTTCATTCACCAGAATGAAGTAGGATATCATCATGCACAATTACTCAATAAGAAACTGAGGTTCAGAGGTTACATAAATAGTCCAAAGACAAAAAGCTTTAAAAGTGACAGCAACATGATCTTAACCCAAATCTTTTTAGAGGAAGACACTATGCTTTTACCCAGTCATATCAGTATTTAACAAATCCAAATAAAATCAAATCCCCTACCAAGGCTTCTAGAAAGAAGCCATATTTTTCTCAATTGTCCATTCCAAAATAAACAAATACTTTCAAATATAAACAAATATATTTATATTTTAGTTAATCTCATATTACAACAGAAATGTGTTTTTCTCTTCTCTGATTTAAGTGGAGACTTAGAAATGCTAGCTTTCCCATCTGTAAAACAATTTCCCATTCTTCACATAAAAGATTCACACTAACTTATTACTTTGTTTAATGGAGTATCATATTTTGGTAGAATAAGCATTCAAGTAATATTCAGTGTAGTTGATTATGATCCAGGCAGCCCTAAATTAAAATCCTATACCCCAAAATTCCTGATTTTTATGACACTGTACAAGGTATGTAGGTACTCTGACATCTAATTTCTCCTATCTAAAAAAATGAGATATTACTGCCTGCCTCATAGGGTTGCAATGAAAATTAAATAAGATAGATGGTATTAGCATGGTGTTAAAACGAATGTAGCTAGGAGGCTCTGTGCTTGACACACAGCAAATCATATAATTCTCATAATAATCCTATGAAGTAGATTCCATTATTTCACTTTACCCATGAGGAATGGAAGAACAGAGTGACTAAACAAGTTGCATAACGTTAACAAGCTAGCAAGTATTATAGCCAGGATTTAAACCCAGGTCATCTAGGAGCCCTTAATCACAATGCTATGGCCAGGTTTTGAGCAGGTAGACCCATCATGGTAATTATTTTTTGTCAGTGATAACAGTAGGGTTAAATAATGTGGATTCAAATGCAGAAAGAAGGATAACTGACGCTCCCTCATCACCTCCAAATATAAAAAGGAAATTTCTTTTTTATTTATAAAATGAGTATCAGAGCATTGATATCTAAGATGAAGGTCTTAAAAAACGCAAGTTCATAAATGAAATACCAAAGTATAGCAAAGTAACAAAATTGTTTGAATTGGGAAATTTATATTCGATATTCTGGTTCAATCAGCAATGTAAAATATATTGATGCCAATAAGAAAAACCAGCACTCACTAAGCACCGAGTACTGAACCTTCTAAGGCAATCACACTGCCCACCTTATTTAACCTCACAATGACACAATGAACTAGGCACAGTGTAGTCATATACATGCTTTTGACCTACTCAAAATCAAATATGTTTTCTGGGCAAATAAAAAATTAAAGTGAGAGAGATGGTGACAGCATAAATGTAAAAATAATTCATCATTACTCCACTCACTGGGCATGTGTTCCAGAGGAACAATCTGCACGCTAAAATCCATTCCTCCCGTTTAGTCTCAGCGCCTTTGTTCATCTAAAGCAATAACATCTGACTTTGCTATGTCTACTCTTTAAAAGTATATATTTTTCATATGACAGCCTTTGCAAAAAAAAGAAAAAACAATTTACCTGTGGTTCAAGCAAAGAATCAATGGTCTATACCAATATAGAAGGGAAAATTGTGATGTTGGAATTATTAAGAAACAGTATATATATATATATGTATTCTATGTCTATATACATAATGGATAATATATCAAGATCAGTTGGAGTTTATCTAATTTGCAAGGATTTTTAGCACAAGTTCATGTGCTTGATGCACAGTTTGGAGCAAGGAAAGGTTACTGATGGACAGGGAGGCCTGGTGTGCTGCGGTTCATGGGGTCGCAAAGAGTCGGACGCGACTGAGCTACCGAACTGAACTGAACTGAACATGCAAGTAAACAGGTAGCTTCTGCCCTAAAAAGCCCTGAGCTCCCTGAAGGGTTTCAGCAAAGCATTTTTAAAAGCCAGGTGAGGGAGGGGGTTTGCAGAGTACTTGATCAGTTCATGCAGAGTTCTCTGACTGGCTGATGGTGAGGGAACAGGTGGGTCACAGGGGTTAACTTTATTTTTCCTTAGGCTCCAGGAGACCTGGGACTGTGTGCTCATGATCATCAAGTAGTTAACATCTTCCATTTAGTAGGGGTGTTTGCACAACTATGAAACAATTTAGGAACTCTGAATCAAATACTGTTATCTATATACGGAGAGTGAAAAAGTTGGCTTAAAACTCAACATTCAGAAAAGTAAGATCATGGCATTTGGTCCCATCACTTCATGGCAAATAGATGGGGAAACAATGGAAACAGTGAGAGACTTTATTTTGGGGGTCTCCAAAATCAATGCAGATGGTAACTGCAGCCATGAAATTAAAAGACGCTTACTCCTTGGAAGGAAAGTTATGATCAACCTAGACAGCATATTAAAAAGCAGAGAGACATTACTTCGCCAACAAAGGTCCATCTAGTCAAAGCTATGGTTTTTCCAGTGGTCATGTATGGATGTGAGAGTTGGACTATAAAGAAAGCTAAGCGCCGAAGAATTGATGCTTTTGAACTTTGGTGCTAGAAAAGACTCTTGAGAGTCCCTTGGACTGCAAAGAGATCCAACCAGTCCATCCTAAAGGAAATCAGTCCTGAATATTCATTGGAAGGACTGATGCTGAAGCTGAAACTCCAATTCTTTGGCCACCTGATGTGAAGAACTGACTCATTTGAAAAGACCCTGATGCTGGGAAAGATTGAAGGTGGGAGAAGGGGACTACATGGGATGAGATGGTTGGATGGCATCACTGACTCAATGGACATGAGTTTGAGTAAACTTCAGTATTTGGTGATGGACAGGGAAGCCTGGTGTGCTGCAGTCTATGGGGTCGCAAAGAATCAGACATGACTGAGCAACTGAACTGAACTGAACTGATTCAACAGTACTTCAGGGAGGAGCTAAAGCAGAGGATACTGGGGAAGGTCTGTTCCAGGAAGGCTCTATAGAGTCCTGGTCTGTTACAGATGCTTTCACTTTAAAAAAATCTGTAAATGTAATTTGATTTACTAATAGATTAAGGAGAAAAAGGATACAGTTTTCATAAGAGTAATCTACAGCTTTAAATAAAATACCATGTATCACAAAAAGCTTTAAGCAAACTAGTAGTTATCCTTTTGCTGTTGTTCAGTTGCTGTCATGTCCGTCTCTTTGCAAACCCACAGACTACAAAAGGCCAGAAAAAAAATTTTTTTAATATATATTAACTGTTTTAATTATTTCAATAGACTCATGGGATAGGTATAGGAAACACTTATCCCATAAGTTTTATCCCATAAGACTGAAAAAATATATATATATACCATTCCAATAACACATATGTTATTAAATAAAATTTTGATTTAGAAGAATGTAAATGAAGACTTTAAGTAGGTCTTTTCTACATGCACATTATTTTTATTTTTATTTTTTCTTACATATTTTCATACATATTTTTATTATTTCTTACATAAGTATGGAAAATACTTATCCCAGAAATCTACTGAAATAATTAAAAGTTAATATATATTTTAAAAAATCTTTTAAAAGTGACTGGCACGTTGTAGCATTATATTCCTATTTATAAAACAAATAAAATAAGACCTGATCGAAAGTAATTTATAAATTCTTAGTAGAAAAAAATAAAAACTTAATTTGAAAATGTAGACCAAGACAAAAAATGCCAAATTTCACTATTTATTCTAAATATTGTACTATATAAGTACTAAATTGCAATTTAAAAAAAGGAAAATACAGTTTAATATATGGGAAGTCTACACAAAAATCATACAAGTAGCCATTAACAGATTTTTTTTGCCACTTAGAAAATTCAAAAGGAATCCAAAATGAATATGTTGTTTAGTCATGAAGTCATGGTCGACTCCTGGAACCCCATGGACTATAGCCAGCTAGACTCCAATGTCTATGGGATTTCCCAGGCAAGAATACTAGAGTGGGTTGACATTTTCATCTCCAAGGGATCTTCCCAAACCATGGATTGAACCCACGTCCCCTGCATTGTCAGGTGGATTCCTTACCACTGAGTCACTTGGGAAGTCCAAAATGAATATGAGGGTTTATCAAAGTTGATGGGCCTAAGTATATAAGATCTTTATGCAGGAAAGCATAAAACTTCATAGCAATAATAATAAAGAAGATCCCAAAAAAGAGATTATTTTCTTGGACATATTGACTAATGGACTATACAGTCCAAGGAATTCTCCCAAATTCGCCAGAATACTGAAGTGGGTAGCCTCTCTCTTCTCCAGGGGATCTTCCCAACCCAGGGATCAAACCCAGGTCTCTCGCATTGCAGGAGGATTTCTTTACCAGCTGAGCCACAAGGGAAACCCAAGATTATCCCTTCTCCAGCAGATCTTCCCGACCCAGGAATTGAACCAGAGTCTCCTGCATTTCAGGCGGATTCTTTACCAACTGAGCTATCAGGGAAGCCCCAACTAAATATCATAAAATACCAATTTTCCATAAAACAATCTCTAGACTAAATGGAGTTCTAATAAAAATTTCAATGTGTTAATATTTTTCATGGAAGGTAACAAAATTACCACTTGTATAAAAATATGGTCAAATTCAATAGTAGTTGGAAAAGTTTTAAATTTTGACAGCATCACGCTGGTCAAGTTACAGAACAATGAGAACCCTCACAAACTGTTGATAGGAATGTAAATAGCAAACTTTAATCTGGTATTTTCTTGTAATGTCAGACATTTACATACCTATTACCCAGTAATTCCACCCCAAGAGAAGTCTGCTTACATATAGGAAAAAGAAAAGGAAAAAAAAAAAAAACAAAAAACCTGAAAACATATACAAGGTATTTCATAAAAGCATTATTCCTCAAAAAACAAACCTTGGCAAAAACCAAGTAATTTAAAAAATCATTGACAGAGAATAAATAAGCCAATTGTGGAATCAGCCCCTATTTATCGCTCACCTCATATGACATCTCTGCATAAAATCCAAGAATCTCCCTTTTGGGTAGACAATTACAAAGAAGTATTCCTCTTCTGGACTGATGCTCAGAGCAATAGCTCAAGCTGGATTTCAGTCTCTGCTCCTGTTGGCTGACTGTCTGACAACCTCATGTATTTACAATGGAATTTTTCATCTGAATGAAATCCAACTATAATCACACATCGCAAAATGAACAGATCTTAATAATATGCTATTTAGAAAGTATACTTTAGAAAATTATGAAATATAATATTTTTTTAAAAATCTGAAAACATGGACAATGCTATTTCGTTTAGGGGTATGTACTTAGTACATACTTAGACTGCAAAGAAAAGCAAAAATTTATTTAACAGAAAATGGAGAAGTCATCCCCTCTACAAGAACAGATGTGAGCTGAGGACCACAGAAAACTTCCCCTCTAGTAGTAATGGCTTACTTTTTAAGTCTGGTTGTAGGTTATGATCATGTTTCAAGCTTTACCTCTATACAACCTGTGTGTGTGCTACGCTAAGTCACTTCGGTCGTGTCCAACACTTGCGACCCTATGGACTGTAGCCCGCCAGGCTCTTCCGTCCATAAGATTCTCTAGGCAAGAATACTGGAGTGGGTTGTTGTGCTCTCCTCCAGGCTATCTTTCCCATCCAGGGATCAAACCTGCATTTCTAATGTCTCCAGCAATGACAGGAGGGTTCTTTATCACTAGCTCCAACTGGGAAGCCCATACCAACTACATTTTTAAAAAAATCATGTCTTCATAGTGTATTCTGCTACTTTCAGATGAAATGTCCCATAAATATCAATTAAGTTTATCTGGTCTAGTATGCCAACTGATTTTAAAAAATAGGAAAAAAAAAAAAAGAGAAAAATCTTAAGAACAGTGCTAAATGACATAAAATAAAGAAATGTGAAGAGACAAAATCAATAAAGAAAACCTAACATGCAATCTTAAAAGTATTTCAAAAATAAAGACAAGAGAAACGGGAAAGAGAAACTAATACCAGAAAAAAAAAAAAAAAACTAAGAAAATTTCCACAGTCATAAAAAAATGACAAATTCAAAGCATCAAAACACAGAAACTGTTGAGAGAGCCAATGTAAAACACTCTAACTCCATTATTGTGAAATTTTAATATATCATAAGTACAGGGAAGCTACTAAAGATTTATAGCAGAAGAAGGAACAGGGGGAATAGGTGAAGATTACATGTAACCAAGACAATCAGACTAGCATTGAAATTCTCATTAGCAAAACAGAATTCAAATGTGATTAAACAGTTCTGAGAGAACAGCGTTTTGATTTGGAAACTTCTACATAGTCTGACTTTCAATCTAGTTGTGGGTAACATAAAATTACATATCCACAATACAATATATTGAAGATTATCAAATCTACTTCTATAGTTCACATGTCCCTGGAATTACAGACACATATTTTCATTGCCTATTGTGCAGCCACACTTAGATATGCCCAAAGGCACCTTAATACTCAGATGCCTATAATTCTATTAATTATTATTTCCCTACCCCAAAGGCCTTTCTCTTTTTATATGTTTTTGAGTCAGTGTCCTCCCACTGTCCACTTTCTTACCATTCTTGCATTTCTTATTCCTCTTTTCCCATAAAAACCAACTCTATGAATTCCATATGCTAGCTGTGATGTGTGTCTGGAACCTATTACATTCTTTTTAGGCGTCCCTGGTGGCTCAGATGGTAAAGAATCTGCCTGCGACATGAAAGATCTGGGTTCAATCCCTAGGTCGGGAAGATAATGTATAATGGCATATATTCATCATTATTACATTCTTTTAAAAAAAATTTTATTTTTTGGCCACACAAGGCATGCAGGACCTTAGTTTCCTGACCAGGGATTGAATCCACACCCCCTGCAGGGAAAGCATGATGTTCTAACCTCTGGACTACCAGGGAAGTCACTCTATAACATTTACTGTCTCCTGGCTAATGCTTTCATCATCTCTTACCTGTACTAGTCCCACAGCAACCCACAAGTCCTATCATTTAATGCATTCAACCCACTTTCATTAGAACTGCCTTTCTAAAACTAAAATACCATCATGAAAAATTTCTGTTTAAAATTACTGCATCATGCACTAGCGTTCTTTCATTTATTAAACTAATACCCTATCCAGGAATCAGGAATCTAGGAAAATAATGCAGAAAGATAATATTTTATGACTTGTATAAATGGGGCTGTTTGAGGGACAAACTGTAATGTTTAAATGGTGATCTGAGGAAAGGAGCAGAAGCAGGCACCTAGAACTTCAGGCAGAAAGAAGCTGATGCCTAAAGGCAAACTCGTTCCCGAGTGAACTATTTTTAACACAGATGTCTTGAAGAAATAGGATCTGTAAAAGGCACCTAATACATTCTACATATTTTCAAAAATTAAAATTATACCAATATAGTTTCCACGTTCTTGGATGATTTAGCAAGTGATATTTGCGATCTACTCCTTGACATTGCAGAATTTTTCAAGAGCAGATTATGCTACTGTATAATGAGAAACCAGTAGAGTCAAGACTGTAGCTTTTCTTGCTTCCTCTGTACTGTAAGCAGATTTGAATACTTTCAGTTCTTTTTTATGCAGCCCATTTCTGATCACTACTCAAGGAAGGTAGTTTAAATAGGCCATTAACTGAGTGATAATTCTTATTTTCACAACAGTGATCTTTGGTAGGTGATAAAATGCTACTTCCCTTGTAAAGGGGAAGGGCAGTTGCCTACAAAACAACAGAGATCTTCTAAGGTGTGAGCAAAAGAAAATGTATTGTGCAGCAAATCTAGGAAGCAAGGAGTTATTTTAGGACTACTGGGTGACGTCAAATGCGGTCTTTTGAAGGTCAGCAATTTTGTGATCTGTGTTATTAAAAATTTCAAGGAGTACTGAAGTATCAATCTAAAAAAATTTTATGTAAATTATTTTGTTGGTCTTTATAACTAAATTAAAACATAGTTTAGATCTACATTTACTGTTCCTTATTATTCCAGAATTGACAACAGGATACAACTGAAAGAATCCGAAGACAATAGTTATTGTTATCTAAAACTCCCTGCTGATTATAGGATAAAATTTAGTTTTCTTATGATGGCAAGCAAAGATGTTCACCAACTGGCCACTAACTACCTTTCCAGGTTCATATCCAGCCCTCTCAAGACCCCACTAGGCACAGTATCCTGCCAACACACAGCAGAAGTCCATCAAACCCAGAACATTATAAGGTTCCTGTGCATCAACCTACTATGGCACTGATGTCTTATCATTACCCATTTTGCAAGAGAAAACTCCTATTCATTCTTCAAAGTACAAGAAATACATAATTTCTTTGGCGAGCTCTTCTCAGTGACTTTCTAGGAAGCATACAACCTGTTACACATCTACCTTTAATACAGTCATTACCATACAATTCAGATATGATCGTGTATTCAGACTTTCCACTTCTCTTCAGCTTAGCTTCACAGATCCAGTAAGGATTTTCAAGCCCTGCCCCCAACCAGCGCCCAGCCGAAACCACCCTCACCCTAACCATCCACTGGAATTTCTCTCAGTTCTTTGAATGTGCTATGCTAATTACCTTTTAAATAATGTATTTATTTATCCCTTGCGGTTGTGCTGAGTCTTTGTTGCTGCCCACTGGCCTTTAGTTGCAGCTAGCGGGGGTTACTCTGTTGTGGTACACGGGCTTCTCATTGCGTTGGCCTCTCTTGTTGAGGAGCAACAAGGCTCTAGGTGTGCGGGCTTCAGTAGTTGCTGCATGCAGGCTCAGTAGTTGCGGCACACTGGCTTAGTTGCTCTGTGGCATGAGGAATCTTCTCCGACCAGGAATAGAACCCAGGTCCCCTGCATTGGCAGGCGGATTCTTAACTACTGGACCACTAGGGAAGTCCTGTGCTGATTCTTCGGGCTCTCTTACCTTAATTTACTCATTCCCCCCAGGGCTCGGTTTAAAGATAAATGCAACAAGAACTTTCCCTTGATCTCTAAACAAGGTTAGGTCAATTTGTTCCCAAATTTCCAAAGGTCCTTTTAGTCTCTATCACAATATTATTCATTTACAATTGCATGTTGGCTTCCTCCCGTGGCTGTAAACTCCATGAGAACAGAGATGATCTTTCTCTTATCTCTTATCTGCCACATGCCTAATAGTTGGTATGCCGCCTGGCACATTAGAGGTGGTTTATGAGTATTACTTGAATAAACAGACAAATGAATACTAAATCCATTACTTCACTGCACTAGAAGTATCTTTCAATCAGGCACTTGGCTTTCACGAGTCCATGAACCTACTCATTTAACCCTCCTAAGTATTTCAGTTATGTAAGTCAAATCTCCTCTCATTTGAGGAGGCCATGGCAACCCACTCCAGTATTCTTGCCTGGAGAATCCCCATGGACAGAGGAGCCTGGTGGGCTACAGTCCATGGGGTCACAAAGGGTCGGACACGACTGACTAAGCACAGCACATGTAGCTGTTGTTTATTGCATTAAGTCAGTTTGAGTACTGCTCTGTGTCACATGCAATGGAATTTCTTTCCAATACATGGGATCACAGAAAAGACAACATTTTAACTGACTCTTAAAAGTTGAAGAGCAATTTTACAGGAGGAAAATAATGATATTAGTAGTAATAATACTATATTACCTCTTATTTTGTCACAGCACTTTAACTGTTTTAAGTGATTTGTATATGTTGAGGAATAGTATGTGCAAAATCTCAGAGGTATAAAAGATAATGGTGCCTTTGAGATAAATAGTAACCTGCACAGTGTCTTCAACAGTATATTTACTGGGAAAAAAAGGGATGGGGAAAAAAATATAGAGACAAAAATGAAGTATATTGCATCAGTCAGATTGCAAATAATTCCATATGCCATACTACCAGCAATGCTGAGTCCCCATTTCCACTCGATGAAAATGAACAAATATAGAACCATCAAACCAATCAGAATTTCTCAAAAGTAGAGATCTTAAAAAATTAAACTGAAAAAAAAAAAATCTCCAAATGGTGTTTTATAGTAGGATTCCAGGGAGACTAAGTGACTTGTTCTAGAGAATATTAGGCTATAGGATTAACTATAATAAAATGGAATTCTCACTTGCAAATATGGAATTCTCTCCACAATACCCCATGTACCAACCAGTGTTATTAGTTTTCACAGACACAATAGCATAAGGTAAAATATAGATGTATAGAATTCAGTGCTCAGCAAAAGTGGTTTTCTTCTCAGTTCTATGATTTAATAACTCTGTGACCCCAAGCAAGTGACTTAACTTTATGAAGCCCTGTTTTCTCCTCTGTAATATGGGGATTGTATATCTCTTTTTCTTACAGGGTTATTCTGAGAATTAAGTGAGAAAAATTCTAGCGCAATGCCAAAAATGCACATTTTGGCCCTTACCTAGTAAGAGCAACATAAATATTTTACAATATTTTACAGTATCTTTCCTTTTCCATTTACATTGAAGAGATGAGAATATAATACCTTTTCAGCAATATCTGAGTATAAGTCCATTTTCCTCTAGAATGTCATCATGTTTTCCTTGTTAGAACCTGTTTGAGTGCTGAGATAAGAGGGCTCAGATAAGAAATAGGGACCAGAAAATACATTAGATAATGTGGTTTTTCCCTATGTAGAAAGAAATGCAAAGTTGTATCTCATTATATTAAATTCACTTGAGAGCTAGAGAAATATGATCATGATAAAATATGAATTAACACTTGCTATATACAAGAAATCAGATACTAGTGTTATAAATAAAAGTAGGGCTGTCTACTGATTCTAACAAGATCATCTCTGCAGGATCTTTTGCTTCCCCCAGGTGAAGTGGCCACCTATGATGCTTAAGCCCCTGGATCAGGGACTTGTTTGAAGTAATGAATCAGATATGCATGGATCAATTTCAAAAACCAATTGAGGGGAAATCAAATCAGTTAACACCACATTGGTGTGAGCCTGCCAAGTGGCAGGCCAGCATCTGGCCACATAGAACAAATAGAAAAGTTGCAGATTATAAAGTGCAGAGTAACAGCTGATGTACATTTATACAGTGGATTGTTCCCTGGGCCCAAGGCCTACAGTTATTCACCAGATAGGTTATCTTTGGACTGTAAACTTTGCTCCAGTGAAATGATGGGCTATAAGGAACTTTCTCTGCTGGGATGCCATGAGCTTACTTCACTTCAACTCCAGTCCATTTATCTCATCTGGCTTGTGTTTGGGACCTCATGGGAAAATAAAGGAATAGAGCTATTTAAAGATCTGGAAGTGCTAGTTGGAGAAACAGAAAACGTAATAATAAAGCTGTTGTGCACAGATCTGAGCAAATAGTAATGAATCTGCAGGGAACCTAGAAGACACAGACATTGGGCTTCCTACATGAGAGCCAAAGATTAGGTCTTGGATACTCTAGTAGGTTGTTATGAGCCCAAGTAGATTTAAATCATGAAAAGTGAGATAGGAAGAGAGAAAGAGGAAAAATTACAGGGAAATCTGAAGGGAAAGGATAAGTTAGACACATCGTAAGTTGATGTATTTACTGAACAGATATTTTTGAAGACCCGCTATATGTAAGTCTTTAATTTAGGCACTGGTGCGAGAAAGCCAATTAAAATCCCCACCTTTGAGAAATTCAAATTCTAGATAGAAGAGACCTAGGAAAACTGATAAGTTCAATATAAAATGATATGAGATCCAGGTAAATATAGCAAGGAACAGCTTATTATTGGGAGTAAGAGGACATAAAGCAAATAAAGAAGGAAATAACCAGAAAATCTAAAGAAGTTCAAGAAAAATAAAATGTAATAACTTGAGAATGACAGTATGCAAGAACATGGCTTTTCAATAAGATATTGTAACAGGTTTTGTTTGTTTTTGGTGTTAGTGTGAAAAAATGCACACTCAGGCAATAGATCAAAATCATAACCTCTTTTAACTACAGTTTAGTTTTAAATGTAAACATAAGATACATGCAAATATCAATTATCAGATTTTCAAACAGTGCCTTATCATGGCATTCCTGCTTACATTACATCAGGAAACATCTGTCACAAAGAAGAAACAGGAAGGATGCATCGTCTTAAAGGCTGCAATTTAGAGAGGAAAAGTAACTTCTGCTACTAGCACAAACCTGTCAGTAACTTACGAATCAAGAAGTGAGGTATAACCCAATATCTACAAAACATGTAACCACATACCTGAGCCATAAGAAAAAGTCACTTCAAACTACTTAAACTTCTGAATTCCCATAATAATTTTGTTCCTGGAGTGGCTTAGAAGGGGCAGTAGTGAATAAAGAGAAAAAGGTAAAAGGAATGAATCTATGGAGTTAATGATACTTTGTTATCTTCTGACTCTAAATAGGAGCTATGTTGTCTTGGTTTGAAATGAAATTATTAAGACTGAAAGCATTTATTTTGGAAAGGAAAAAATATCTATAAAAGTTTGGTGTTTAACACCAACCCAGAGAAGCCTTTAGCCAAAATCATATTCATATTTTTGAACTGCTAAAAAGTGAGTCAGCAGCACCTGCCTTAAAGCAAGGGTCAGGACAGAGATTAGCTTGAAAGGAGAATTCTATGTAAAAGGAAAGATAGTAAGCCTGATAAGAATTAGAAATTTTTAAGGTTTAAATTTTAACACTATGCAAACCACCTGACATAGGATGAAAAGATGGCTTAAAAGGATATGATAATTTTATGTAAGAAGAGATGTATTTTCCAGAAATTTGTACTGGTTAATTGGAGGTGAGCAGGGAGTGTTTTGATATCTCTCAGAGGTTCTAAGTTATGGACAATGGATAAAGCATCCTGAAATGTCCCAGGCACATTCTGTAGAGAGATCTGGGAATATAGTTTCACTCTTAGAAGAACTATAACTGAATAGAGTGTTGCTAGGTTGATGCCCCCAAGTGATATGTGAATTTTACAAGGGTTTCCACAGTTTACTCTCTGAAACCTTGGACTCTATTTCTAGAACACGACAGTATGGTAGTTAAGAGCCCAGATACTGAATTCAGAAAAACCTGATTTAGAGGCTAAGTCCTGGTAGTTTCCCCACATAAAAAGGGGTAACAGGGTTGTTGGGAACTTTCCATGATGTAAAATGGACAAAACATAGCACGTATCCCTCAATTTAATATGAACTTTTACATTTATTCTTATAATAATTATCAAAATAATAGAGAGATAGGGAAGGACAGGAAAGCCTGTGTGCTGCAGTTCATGAGATCACAGAGGGTCGGACATGACTTGGCAACTGAACAACAACAGAAATAATTCCAGGTCATGTTTTGCTTTGGCAAATATGTATACTTTCATATTTTCCTAGTACAGTGTATTGGATACCACAATAGAATAAACTGGATAAGAATTTTATCATATTAAATTGATACAGTTGCTTAGTAGGGAATTTGGTTTAGAGAAAAGAGATTCATAAAACAAAACAATAACAGATAATGTTTCAAAGCTTATCGAGTAATTTCATTTTCATTATTACCCTTCATCTGGAGAAATATTCTGAAATTACCCTGGTGGCTCAAATGGTAAAGAATCTTCCTGCAATGCTGAGACCCCAGGTTTGATCCCTGGGTTGGGAAGATCTCCTGGAGAAAGAAATGGCTACCCACTCCAGTATTCTTGCCTGAGGAATTCTATGGACAGAAGAGCCTAGTGGGCTACAGTCCATGGAGTCACAAAGAGTTGGATACTCAGTAGAGTTGGAGAAATTCTCTACTGATAATGAAATGGATGTTCAAATAGGTGAAGTTAATTACCCAAGGTCATATAGCCAGGGCAGAGTAAGTTGAGATCAAACCCAAGTTTTCTAAGTATGGGTAAAATATCTCTTATTTGCTAATTCATTTAATAGCTATCCTATCAGTTAACTTCTGCTTTATTAACAAATCACCTCAAAACTAAAGGTGTAAAAGAACAAACATTTAATTTCTCTCATGATAGTAAACTGGCTTGATATTCCTATGGTCTGGGACATTTTGACTAGGGTTGGATGATTCTGGATGGCCTCACTCACAAGTTGGAAGGCTGGTAGGTGTAGGAGGTCTTGGCTGAGACAAGTCCTCTCTGCTCCATCACCCAGCAGGCTAGCCTGGGCTGCTCTTCCCCGGGGCAGTCTCATGGGGCTGGAGCGTTCAGACAGCAAGCCCCAAAGACGTGTTTCATACCTCTGTCTGCATCCTAATTTCCATTGCCTAAAACTGGTCATATGGCCAAGTCCAGAGTCCCTGGGTCCAGGGAAACATGAAGAAATTAAATTCCTGGTAGTAAACTTGACAAGATTTAATATCCCAGAACTCTGTATGACCTAAATCTAGGTGATTCATGGCCTAAATCTAGGTGATTCACATTCCATTTTTTTCAATTTTCAGTATTTTCCAGATTTTTCAAAATTATCATTTTTCACTTTTGTAATAACAAAATAGACATTTCTTAAATTATTTAGAGAATCCATCTATTTTCTAGAAAGCCACAAGTCCTGGTTTTGAGCTCATTTCTTTTGAAATGGGAATTAGCCTCCTATCTAACCCACAATAAATTATGTCACTGTTGGTGTTCTGTCATTCTCATCTTACTGCTTATACACTCTTTTCATGTCCTTAGGAATGATAAGCTCCTATTCATCTTCTATTTCTCCGCTTAAATGACACTTCCTCCTGAAAGCGTTCCTTCATTGTCTTAACATGGATCATATGCCCTTCTTAAGTGTTTTGAGAGTACCTCAAATTTCCTGTATCATGCAATTTATATTTCTGTATTCTTCAGTTAAGTTTACTATATTTCCCCCATTACATTACGAATCAGACTGAAGTTAGGGGAGATACTGGTCTCGTTCATCCTAGAATCCCCATTCCCTAGCTTAATGCTTGACACATGTATTTGAGACATTTGGTAACTAATCCTTAATTTGCTCACTAAATATACTCTTATCAGCTAGTACAATGGAAAGGAAATGATAATAAACCATATAAAATATGTTGTTTCTAAACGCATTGTATACTTTGGAAAACATTTTACTTCTTAGCCATGCTGATGTAGGCTACTGTTAAATTAAGAATTCAACAAGAGATATTAGGAACATGTGAACATTCAGAGTGATCAAGACTAGAAATGAAGACTATATGAAGACAGGTGGGTAACACAGTATCAATTTTAGAAAGCATGATTTCCCAGAGAACTCCAGAAAAAAAAATACGTCTGACTTCTTGGGAAATTTTTTTCTTCAGTTTTTAAATGGGCAAACACAAATAGCTCATAGGCATCTACCTTCTATTCATTTATATCAAAGACAAGAGTAAAAATTTTCCTGATAGCTTAACCCAAGAGATAATTCCTAAATTAAATAAATAATCCTAAAATTGAGTTTGGGTAAACTCCAGGAGTTGGTGATGGACAGGGAGGCCTGGCATGCTGCAGTCCATGGGGTCACAAAGAGTTGGACACGACAGAGTGATTGAACTGAACTGACTGATATAAACTTACTTATTAAATATATCTAGTTTATGAGTTCCATATCTATACAATGAAAATAGCTTAAAGCAACATAAATATATTTTTAAATTACCCAGAAACAATTTATTAATAATCTGAAACAGTGTAAAGCATTGTAGACACTTTTACTTAAGGAAAAGTTTTTAATAGGTTACTGTTTCATAAGAAGTGAAGTGAAGAGATAAAGAATTATGTGTTAGTAATAGAATTTTTTCCACAAAGGAATTAATAAATTAAATTGGAAATTCTGTCCAAAAACGTTTGCCTCTGGTGAATGTTCCTATCTAATTATAATGTAATTAAACCCATGGGCTTTGGACTAAGAGTGAATTTGGAGTTCTCAGTCTCTTTTTCTCATTTGCATAATACCTTAAAAATGTAGAATATCATTCTTCCACTCAGCTAATGTTTATTGAGTAACCATTACTTAGTAAACATTATCTAGCAATAAACAAGATACACACAGGCTACTATACTAAACTTACCATTGAATGGAGATTTCATTAGTGAAAATGTGTGACAAAGCACTTAGCATAGTAAACACTCCATAAATGTTAAAAAAAATCATTATTTGTGTTGTTATTCCTTCTTAAAGAATACTACATGCTATCATAGACTTATGGAAAATATAGGTGGGTGTCAATTCAGTTGCATTCATGTGTATACCCACACACATATGTTTTCACACGCACAAATATATATACACAAGCAAGTCAAAGATTCTGTAATCTCCACTACAATTCTTCATTTTAAAGGTATAAAATCTAATACAGTTTTTTTTTTCTTAATACAGAGGCTTAGGATTCAAAGTAATTTAATGAAGACTTTAAATGAAGTTGGAATAATCAGTGACTCATAGGTCAGAAGTCGGTGGCAGGTGACAGAGGGGAAGGCCTCCAGCAGAGAAGAGACTCAGTACAGGTTTCCCATTCAGAATGCCATGAGGCATTACTTCTTTTGGTAATTTAACCTATGGTGATGCATAAGTCACGTTACTATACATTTCTATCTATCAAAGTACTTATGTTTAGAGAATTCCTTAAAAGAAAACTTGTCAAGCATCCCCAAAACAAACAATACCAAAGATAAGTCAATTTTAAAAGAATCTTTAAGCAGTCTTTATGCTTAAAGATTCTTGAAGAATCTGTTGACTCTTCCTTTATCAAGAACTGTGTAACTTTTATAACATAGCTTAATATTCAAGATTCTGTGCTATAAAGAATGTAGTCATTTGTCTAAAATGTGTGCTGAATATCTTTAGTAATTTGGAATTATACAAAGCAAATAAAAAATATATTTTAAAACCTGTACATTATTAAATCAAAGATACTCATAATTTTTCACTGTTTTAATCCTATTATGTTCATGAATGTATGAATGTCTGAGCAAAAGTTCTCTGCACTACGATTTCACTACAGAAGTGCTGGGTTGTCTTCTCATACTTAATTTAACTGCTGCAAATTGTATAAAATATATATAAGGAACACAAATTATTTCAGTTCAGTTCAGTCGCTCAATTGTGTCTGACTCTTTGTGACCCCATGGACTTCAACACACTAGGCTTTCCTGTACATGACCAGGTCCTGGAGCTTGCTCAAACTCATATCCATCGAGTCAGCGATGTCATCCAACCATCTCATCCTCTGTCGTCCCCTTTTCCTCCTGCCTTCAATATTTCCCAGCATCAGGGCCTTTTCCAATGAGTTAGTTCTTCACATCAGGTGGCCAAAGTACTGGAGCTTCAGCTTCAGCATGAGTCCTTCCAATGAATATTCAGGGTTGATTCCCTTTAGGATGGACTGGTTTGATCTCCTTGCAATCCAAAGGACTCTCAAGAGTCTTCTCCAATACCACAGCAAAAGCATCAATACTTTGGCACTCAGCATTCTTCACAATTATTCTTCACAATTTATTCACAAAATTTTTTCACAAATTGTTTACCTCAATAATACAGTTAAGCCTAATAACTTACTTTGAGAATCTTCAGAATCTGAATAATAATAATATTAACATTAATAAATACTAGAATAAACCTCCTTGTTTAGTCTGAATATATTGAAAAAAAGCCCCACTTGTTTCTAAGCAAATATACATTAACAACATAGGTACAGAACAGTGAGTTACATCAACCACCATGAAATTATATAAAATGTAGATGGGACAAATTGTGAAATTTCTTTGTCACTCATTTTTAATAAGGTGAAATTTCTTTGTCACCCATTTATTAAATGGGTAAGTAATGTGTTCCCTCTTATAGTCAGCATAATACATCTATTTCATATAAAATCATTGAAGGTAAATGTTTAGTAAATTAGGTGTTACTGAAGTTACTTTTGGCAATTTAGCTGTTTAGACATGATATTAAAGACATTTTGAAAAGAAGCAAAAGCCAAATATAAATATGGGTGTGCTTAGTATAAATCTACCCAATAAAGTGGTGCCAATAATAGATATCATTCACTATGACGAAGAAGAAAAGTCTGTACATTAATTAAACAGCCAAGATGAATGGTGGGCATAGTATGCGGCCCTCAGTTGACTAGATCCTGTAGGTGATTCAGAGCTAGGATATTTATTTTTCAGTATACACCGAGCACTAGCTAAATGACAGACATAGTGCTAAGCACTGAGTATAAGCAGGAAACATAATAACAAAATCCTTATGCACTATGAGTCTGGTAAGACTGATGAGTAAACAGGAAATTGAAATTTAATGAGATATGTACTGTAGCACAGGAAATGCAGGATTACATTGGGGAAGATGAATAAGTAAAATCTAGAAATAAGGAAGAGCTTGGCACATGTTTGAAAAGTTCAGATAGAAAATGTGAGAACACAGATTTATCTGGGGCAGAGGTTAGAAGTTAGTGTTTAAGGAGAAAGTATTAGCAAGATAAAGTGAGGTAAGCTTATCAGAACTCTAAACCCAACCCAGAAAATGTGAACTTGATGTTGTAGGCAAGTCAAGTATAGAGTGATAGGTTTCAAGTTTCTCTTAATATTAGTGCCACAGTGATGATCCAATGATAGAAAAACAATGGAAAAGACCAGAAAATCATGTGATAGTATCTAGGCTGGGGCGTTGAAAGCCTGGGCTTTTGTGAACAATGAGAGGGGAAACAAAGAAACCCAGAGATTTTTCAAAAGAAGAAATCAAAAGGCAAAGTGACATACTGGATTCTGTGTATGACAGAGAGAGAAGAATGAAGGACAATGCTATGATTTAAGTTCAGGGACCTAGATATATGAGAGAGATACTGCATACAATTTTATCTAGAAAGTAAGAACAGTTAGGGGAGCAAAATTCTGAATTCATTTAGTATGCACTGAATTTACATGTTATCCACAGTTCAATCCAACCCATACAATTGCGAGCTGAGAATAAACTCAGGAAGAAGGCAGACAGGAGAGGAGGGCTAAAGATGGCATTTGGGAATTATCTACATAGAGATCAGAAATGAAGCTGTGAATATCTGTACGAACAGCAAAGGCTCAGGCAGAAGACAGATTCAAGAAGAATATGTTCTCAAATATCAAACATCTAAGTGCATTGAAGGAACATAAGAGCAAAGGTACAGTTATTGGCTTTAGGGACATAAAGGTCACTTGTAATCTTTTGATAGTATTTTCAAGAGTTCATAGGGTTGGAAGAAAGCAGAATCCTATCTCTCATAGTTAAAATGAGTCCGATTGGAAGTGGAAGCAATGGAAAAAACTTAAGATTTCAACAACAAATGAAAATATTAAAAAGTAGCTATAGTCACTCAGACAGTAAAGAATCTGCCTGCAATGCAGGGGACCCAGGTTCAACTCCTGGGACAGGAAGATCCCCTGGAGAAAGGATAGGCTCCCCACTCCAGTGTTCTTGGGCTTCCTGGTGGATCAGACTGTAAAGAATCTTGGCCTGCAACGAGGGAGACCTGAGTTTGATCTCTGGGTTGGGAAGATCCCCTGGATGAGTGCATGGCAACCCACTCCAGTATTCTTGCCTGGAGAATCCCATGGACAGAGGAGACTGGCAGGCTACACTCCATGGGCTCACAAAGAGTCCGAAAAGGCTGAGCACTAACACCTTCAGAAGAAGTAATAAGGTCAAGGGAGGTGTTTGTTGTTTCAATAGCAGATATTGTTAAGTGTGTTTGGAAGCCAACTTTACAATAAAGAAAATTAGTTGGGCATCAATGATATAAGGGTAAATAAATCATGAGGGTTGCCCTCAAGGAGTTAACAATCCAGTGGCCTCTTCTCTGAAGACCTCATATGATTACATGAAAAGATACTAAATTGATGATGAAGGAATGTGACAAAGTTTGCAGCAATATTGAGTTTGCAACATAAGAAGCAATATTTTCACTAAGAATGAGGGGGAGAAAATGGAAGATGGGTGAATGTTTCCAGGAGAAAAGAATAATAAGTGAGAGAATAGCTTTGTGACATTTGATAGGTGAATAAAAGGTGTGATGTGATGACAGGCATGATCCTGATGAAACTCCATAGAATGAATCTATATTTGTCACACTCTTGTGCATTTTCTTTCATCAGTATTCTATGGCCTGACAGCCAAATCACAGTGAGTAAGCAGTAAGGATAATAGATGTTTGGGGAATAAGAAGCATCTTTGAAGATTAAAAAGAGAATGCAGCAATGTACAGTGGTATTACACACATAAATAAAGCAGAGTGTAGCAATTCTAGTCCTGGATTGATGTGCCTGGAAGACTAATAATATAGTAGGGTTAATATCATTGCTGCTAATTGGCATAAATAAAAAAAATATGAAATATGATTATGGTAGAAGTCTCAATGATTCAGATATGAATGTGGCATGTTATTTAGAACTTGAGAAGAACAGCTTTCCAGCTATGTTTAAGAGTTCATATCTATTTCTGTTAAGTGTGGTTCTGAATTCTCACAAGGCAAATGACTCTGAGGCTAAAAACAGAAGAAAATGAATGACCCAGTATCAAACACCTAAGATGGGCCTCTTCACCGTAACTTGGCTTTCCTTTTGGAGGAAGGCCAGAGCCAGAATCCTCAATGACAAGATTAGGAATAAGAAAAGCTCTCCTACTAACCAGGTCTCCTGGTACTGAAGGACAGAATCACTGTATCAACCTTGTTAAACTTCACTCTTGAATTATACACAAAGCTCTACTCCATGGGAAGAAGAAATAAAGCACCTAGAGGGAAAAATATAGAGTCCTACTCTCTAAGTTAGATATGTTTGGTGGCAAAGAGCAAAAATCAAAAATAAAGTTAATAACAGATGCCCTTTAAAAACAGATGTAATCATGAAATATACATTCATTTATAACTGGAAAATGAAAGGAGTAGACATCAGAGAGGATGAGTGAGAGACCTACAAATTCACTGGTAGAAATGTATTCCTTTATCTTGCTCAGAATTATCTTCTCCTTCTGTTTCTTGCTGCTGACTTTCTATTTTTCCTCTAGTTGATCTCTCTGAAAGCTGTTTTTTTCTGTATCCTTAAATATGGTCAATCATGAGTAGACCACCAGCTCCTCAGTTAACTAATTCACATTCTCTCTGTAACTAGGAGAGATAATCTAACTGGAACCTAGGGCTGTGGACAGGGAGTTTTCTCAAGAAGGGGTTTGGAGGAGGTGAACATTTAGTATCTCTAGTAGGTTAGTCCAGAGCTTCATCGAGAATACAGAATCAAGACTGTGTCTAAACAGAACAACTGACTTTAATGTTTAAGTAAAATCATTCTGGAGCAGATAGTCCACACAGCATCAATTAAAAGATTTTCATGAACATATACCTTATGGTTTGGGCTTTCCAGGTGGCTCAGTGGTAAAGAATCCACCTGTTAGGGCAGTAGATGTGAGTTTGATCCCTGGGCCAGGAAGAATCCCTGGAGAAAGAAATGGCTAACCCTTTCCAGTAGTCTCCCCTGGGAAATCACATGGACAGAGGAGCCTGGTGGGCTGCAGTCCATGGGGTTCAAAAGAGCCAGATACATCTCAGTGACTAAATCAACAACAACAATACCTTATGATTTTGGTTGGGTTACAGGAACCGACAGGATACTGCAGTAGGTTGTCCTGAGTTTTTCCTGAGTTATGATATAAAAACTATAAGAATAAACTGGGAATATATAAGCTTACAGACTGAGTATATATCTTTTCTTCAGATAGCTTTAAATAATCTACTTTTTTGAGGATTCTAAGTTTGTATTTTTCAATCAAGTATTATCACTACACAAATCCCTTCTGGCTTTCAAATGTGGCAAAGTGACGTAGTAGAAAATGTTGGTTACAGTTCTATAGAAGAAACCAACAGAATGCAGCCACATATATTCAAATACTACAAGCTTCTTCCTATATTGGGGCTTCATTACTTTATCAATTGACAATTGACACCTGTATTTTTAAGCTTCAATCCAAATAAGACTTCCACTTAGCTACATTCAAAGAAGGTACAATCTGTTCCATAAAAGTAATTTATATTTAAGAAAGCTTAAACACGGCCACCACTTCCTCCCCCTCTTCAATCTTGATCCAGGCAAGAGGCTGGTTTTAAATTGGATCCTCACACTTGAGTCAGATAGGAACACAGCAAGACAGGAAACTTGTCCTGTGTGAATCATATCTTCTCCAATTGTGTTAACCTATAAAGATGGCGAAAAATGACTGAGTGCCTCATACTGAAACTACTGGCCAAATCCCTCTCAGCTGATTTCAGAAAAATGTATTTTATGGTCTTTAAAAATCCTTCCTTTGTAGAGTATTGCTCCAAGCAAGCAGCCCATTAACTATGGCAGGAAATCTTATCATGGGAACATGGAAGTAATAGATTGGTTACAAGTTTACAATTATATCCTATGGACTGAATTGTGTAACACTAGAATATGTTGACACCTTAACATCCAATCTCATATTTGGAGATGTAGTTGTTATTCAGTTACTCAGTCCTGTCTGACTCTTTGCGACCCCATGGACTGCAGCACCCTAGACTTCTCTGTCCTTCACCATCTCCTGGAGTTTGTTCAAACTCATGTCCACTGAGTCAGTGATGCCATTCAGCCATCTCATCCCCTGTCATCCCCTTCTCCTCCTGCCTTCAATCTTTCCCAGCATCAGGGTCTTTTCCAGTGAGTTGATCTTTGCATCAGGTGGCCAAAGTATTGGAGCTTCAGCGTCAGCATCGACCCTTTCAATGAATATTCAGGGTTGATTTCCTTTAGGATTGACTGATTTGATCTCCTTGCAGTCCAAGGAACACTTAACACCAACTCTTCTCCAACACCACATTTAAAAAGCCTCAATTCTTTGGCAATCAGCCTTCTTCATGGTCCAACTTTCACATTCATACATGACTAACTGGAAAACCCGTAGCTTTGACTATACAGACCTTTGTTGGCAAAGTACTGTCTCTGCTTTTGAATACGATGTCTAGGTTGGTCATAACTTTTCTTCCAAGGAACAAGCATCTTTTAATTTCATGGCTGCAGTCACATCTGCAGTGATTTTGGAGCCCAAGAAAATAGTCTGTCACTGTTTCCATTGTTTCCCCATCTATCTGCCATGAAGTGATGAGACTGGATGCCATGAACTTCGTTTTTTGAATGTTGAGCTTTAAGCTAACTTTTTCACTCTCCTCTTTCACATTCATCATGTGCCTCTTTACTTTCTGCCATAAGGGTGTGTCATCTGCATATCTGAGGTTATTGATATTTCTCCAAGGAATCTTGATTCCAGCTTGTGCTTCATCTAGTCTGGCCTTTCTCATGATGTACTCAGCATGTAAGTTAAATAAGCAGGGTGACAATATACAGCCTTGACATACTCCTTTCCCAGTTTTGAACCAGTCTGTTGATCCATGTCTGGTTCTAACTGTTCCTTCTTGACTTGCATACAGGCTTCACAGGAGGCAGGTAAGATGGTCTAGTATTCCCATCCCTTTACGAATTTTCCATAGTTTGTTCTGATACACGCTGTCAAAGGCTTTAGCATAGTCAACGAAGCAAAGGTAGACGTTTTTCTGGAATTCTCTGGCTTTTTTTATGATCTAATAGATGCTGGTAATTTGATCTCTGGTTCCTCTGCCTTTTCTAACTCCAGCTTGAACATCTGGGAGTTCTCACTTCATGTACTGTTGAAGCCTCGCTTGGAGAATTTTTAGCATTACTTTGCTAGCATGTAAAGTGAATGCAACTGTGTAGTAGATGGAACATTCTTTGGTATTGCCCTTCTTTGGGAGTGGGATGAATACTGACTTTCCAGTCCTGTGGTCACTGTTGTGTTTTCCAAATTTGCTGACATATTGAATGTAGCACCTTAACAGCATCATCTTTTAGGATTTGAAATAGCTCAGCTAGAATTCCATCACCTCCACTAACTTTGTTCACAGTGATGCTTCCTAATGCCCACTTGACTTCACACTCCAGGATGTTTGGTTCTAGGTGAGTGATCACACCACTGTGGTTATCTCAGTCATTAAGATCTTTTTTTTGTATAGCTCTTCTGTGTACTCTTGCTACCTCTTCTTAATATCTTCTGCTTTTTTTAAGTCCGTATTATTTCTGTCCTTTATCGTGCCCATCTTCACATGAAATGTCCCCTTGGTATCTCTAATTTTCTTGAAGAGATCTCTAATCTTCCCCATTCTATTGTTTTCCTCTATTTCTTTGCATTGTTCAGTTAGGAACACTTTCTTATCTCTCCTTGCTATTCTCTGGAACTCTGCATTCAGATGGATATATCTTTCCTTTTCTCCTTTACCTTTCACTTCTCTTCTTTTCTTAACTATTTGTAAGCTCTCCTCAGATAACTATTTTGCCTTTTTGCATTTCTTTTTCAGGGGGATGGTCTTGATCACCACCTCCTACACAATGTTACAAACCTCCGTCCATAGTTCTTCAGGCACTCTATCAGATCTAATCCCTTGAATCTATTTGTCACTTCTACTGTATAATTGAAAGGATTTGATTTAGATCATTCCTGAATGGCCTATGGGTTTTCCCTACTTTCTTCAATTTAAGTCTGAATTTGACAATAAGGAATTTATGATATGAGCCACAGTCAGCTCCCAGTCTTGTTTTTGCTGACTGTATAGAGCTTCTCCATCTTCAGCTGCAAAGAATATAATCAATCTGATTTTGGTACTGACCATCTGGTGATGTCCATGTATAGAGTTGTCTCTTGTGTTGCTGGAAGAGGGTGTTTCCCATGACTAGTGCATTCTCTTGGCAAAACTCTATTAGCCTTTGCCCTGCTTCATTTTGTACTCCAAGGCCAAACTTTCCTGTTACTCCAGATATCTCTTAACTTCCTACTTTTGCATTCCAGTCCCCTATGATGAAAAGAACATCTTTTTTGGTGTTAGTTCTAGAAGGCCTTGTAGGTCTTTATAAATCTTTTTATTTGGAGATAGAGTTTTTATTGAAGGTTAAATTAAGTCAAAAGAGTGGATACTTAATTTGATAGGACTGGTGGTATGAGGAAAAGAAGGAGGAGAGATTAATCTCTCTCCATGTATTTACATCAACAAAAAGCTACTTGAGCACACAGTTAGCTAGAAGGCAGACATCTGCAAGTCAAGAACTGTCCTCACAAAACCCAACCATACTGGCACCTTGATCTTGAACTCATTTGCTCCCAAATAACAAAAATTGATACTGATCACCAAAGGAAAGAAGTTTAGCATAAAGAAAATTGTGAACTTGCAAATTCTATGGTGGCCTTTATTAGTTATCAATTATAAACATGTGCTACAGTTGGCTACTTTGTGGATATATTTTCTTATAGTCGCAAAATACATAAAATATAGCTCCAAAGATAATTATACCTTGAACTGACACTTTATGGAAATAATTTTGATTTATGAGAATATCCAATAGCTCTAAATTTAAGATAACTGAATTAATCATAGTGATTTTATTTTAGTAAGATTAAACATGAAGATGAAGTCATCATTATATTATTAATTTATATACTACAAAGATGCAATTAATGTTTGTGATTTTTTAATTTACAACTTACAAATACCAGTAAAGCCTTCTGCTAATTTGGGCCTTTGGTTTAGCACTTTGTTTGCTTCTTTTTACATAATGCCACCTAACTTAATTCAGAGGAGAATTTCTGATATTAATAGAGAAGGTAATTTTAGAAATTTAATTAGTGATCCCTCCCACACCACTGATTAAGCTTGGTTTTGTATCATTGATTTTCCAAAAAAAAGAAATTATCCCTAAAAATTCCATGAGCTAAAATGAATAAATATATTATATATATATGTAAAATAATTTATCATTATAGCATTCGTTTATACTACACATCTTTCTTAAAATAAGTCAGGTTTATCTCTGCTATTTGTTAATAAAAATGGAGTTATGGAGCTTTTAAATGGAGTGTTTCTTTCCAAGGCTGCATAGTATTTCATCAAGGTCTTATAATGCTACCTGTGTGATGGCAGATGAGGAGAAAACATGAAAAATTTTATATGTTTTAATCCCAAAAGAAGATAAGTGTTTTCATACTTTCCTGAACTAGAAGTACTTTAGAAAGAAGGCAACTCTAACTATTTTTAATTATTTGGATTTAAAAGGAACATATTGAGCTTGGAATATTGAAAAATAATTCCTCTATGGATATGTTAGGATACTGATTGTAGTGTCACCTCAGATTGCCTTTCAAAAGATAAAAAAGAAAGAATTTACTATATTCATCCTTTTATATATTCAAGAAAATATTTATTGCCAACCAAGTGTTAGGCTATATGCTAGGAAAGGAAGTGTCAATAATAACTAAAAAAGACTTGATTTCTATGCCTATGGAACAAATGCCTTAGTGGGGAAGAATGGCACTAATTAAGTAATCACATAAATCAACATAAAATTGCAGATATGGTACATTTGCTGTGAAAGAAAGGTTATATGTTATTCCGAGAATATTTTGGGTCAAGAGAAAAACACTGAAGTATCTTGAAGTAGAAAATATCTGGGCAAGGAAGCTTCTCATTAAGGAAATGAGAAGGGGCCTTGATGAAATGTGCCATTTATCTTTATCCTAAATTTATTTTAATCCTAAAAATAATGCAAAACATTTGAAGGATTTTAAGTAAGTGGAGATAAATGACTGATGTGTTTACATTTGCATTTTCTATGAAGAATAGATTAGTAGAAGAATAGATTAGTAGAAGAAAATTTAGGTATAGGCAAACCAGTCAAAAAGTTATTCTGGAAGTCCAAAGGAGAAATCTAATTATACAGCACAAGGTATTCATGGTAAAGGTGGGAAGGGGGAGGAGGAGAAATGGAAAACCGACGGAATTTCATGGTGGAATGGACGTTTAGAAACCATAAAATGAAGTAAGCCAGAAAGATAAAGACCAATACAGTATACTAATGCATATATATGGAATTTAGAAAGATGGTAACGATTACCCTATATGCAAAACAGAAAAAGAGACACAGATGTACAGAACAGACTTTTGGACTCTGTGGGAGAAGGCGAGGGTGGGATGTTTCGAGAGAACAGCATTGAAACATGTATATTATCTAGGATGAAACAGATCACCAGCCCAGGCTGGATGCATGAGACAAGTGCTCGGGCCTGGTGCACTGGGAAGACCCAGAGGAATCGGGTGGAGAGGGAGGTGGGAGGGGGGATCGGGATGGGAATACATGTAAATCCATAGCTGATTCATGTCAATGTATGACAAAAACCACTACAATATTGTAAAGTAATTAGCCTCCAACTAATAAAAGTAAATGAAAAAAAAAAAGAAAAAAAAAGTAGGTTTTGCTGCTATTCAGTTCAGTTCAGTCGCTCAGTCGTGTCCAACTCTTTGCAACCCCATGAATCGCAGCACTCCAGGCCTCCCTGTTTGCTGCTATAAGAGATTATAAAGTCAATGTTAGAGTAGATAAAGGAAAAAATATCTACTCAGGTTATGGCATGAAAACTTTCCCAGCTTTCATGTCAATGAGATAAGCATCCCATAGTGTGAATAAATTATTTCTTCAGTATTCACATTTTCAAACCTATCAGGACTCCAAACAAACTGCTGCTGCTGCTGCTAAGTCGCTTCAGTCATGTCCGACTCTGTGTGACCCCATAGACGGCAGCCCACCAGGCTCCTCCGCCCCATCCAGGCAAGAACACTGGAGTGAGTTGCCATTTCCTTCTCCAATGCATGAAAGTGAAAAGTGAAAGTGAAGTCTCTCAGTCATGTCCCACTCGTATTGACCCCATGGACTGCAGCCTACCAGGCTCCTCTGTCCATGGGATTTTCCAGGCAAGAGTACTGGAGTGGGGTGCTATCACCTTCTCTGCCAAACAAACAGCAATATCCTTTTTCCTGGTTCATTACAGCACTGCTTTCTTGGTCTATAGAAGTCTTTCCCCAGTCTGTAGTCCCCATCTGTAATTTTTGTCTGAATTCTCACTTAAGTTCTATAGAAGTTATTCCACTCCCTGAGTGAAAATTATCCCTAATTTGAAGGACTAACTTAGGACTTATCTTTCACAAGCGTACTGACATTTCACTAGGGGAAGTTAACCCTTGAATGCTGAAGATTTCAGTTTGCTAGGCAACCCAGCAAAGTAGTCCATAGACTTTTAGAAAATAGATTGTGTGTACTACCCTCAGAAATGGTCACATATCTAAGCACAACCTGAAAGTCTGATGTGTTTTCAAGAAAACTCTTCTTTTAACTAATTCTATATACCTTCTTAAGGGCTTCCCTGATAATTCAGTTGGTAAAGAATCTACCTGTCATGCAGGAGACCCTGGTTCGATTTCCGTGTTGGGAAGATCCACTGGAGAAGGGATAGGCTACCCACCCCAGTATTCTTGGACTTCCCTTCTGGTTCAACTGGTAAAGAATCCGCCTGCAATACGGGAGACCTGGCTTGGATCCCTGGGTTGGGAAGATTCCCTGGAGAAGGGAAAGGCTACCCACTCCAATATTCTGGCCTAAAGAATTTCATGGACTGTAGTCCTTGGGGTCGCAAAGAGTCGAACAGACTGAGTGACTTTCACTTTCATATAACTTCTTGGTCAATACTGGAAATTTTGATGTGAGTTTTGAATCTGTGGACAAAAACTAAGAGGATAACACAATGAATTAAGCTAGTTTTCTAATACTGGATTCAACTTCAGTTTGTAATTGAGATTCTCTTTTCCTTTTAATAGAGTAATTGTTTCCAAAATAATTCAAGGCATGGTCTCAATTATTCACAGCATTTCAACGATCTATTTTTCCTAATGGTCAAAATTAGGCCCTCAATAATTTTTGTATGAATGGTCTGACTGCTGAAGACCTGTCTATGAAATCACAAAGATAAATTCTCCCATTCATTTTGAAGTTTTTCAGTGTGAATTTTTCTCTCAAGACAAAACCTCTTATAAAATCAAAGGAAATAATAAAGCTGTCAGATGTCACATTGGCTTTCTTGTCAACCCATTCTGCAGTGTCCTTTTTCCTGAGGTTTGATTTCTTCTAAAGAATAAATTTTGAAACTTGAATTCAAAACAGGAAAGCTAAAGTCTTATTGCAAATTCTTAAACTAGTATATAGATACATGTGTAAAAATACAGATTATGTGCTTTATGTACAAATATTTTCCATTCAGTCCTCTTAAAAGAATAAAGTGTAAGAAATTTTTATTTATCCCAGTTTTCTTATATTTGTGCCTTCATCTGAGAATACCCACCTCCTGACAGTGCTGCTGACATGTCACCCCCAATATGACAGTTTCATTATTTTATCCATTGTCTGAGGGTTGGACAAATCCAATATATTCTAAGTTTAAATAAACTTCAGCTTAGAAAACTTAAGAGAAAAATACCATTTTCTAGTAAAAGAATTCCAATCAAAGATCTTAGGGAAGATATAAATTAAAAGAAAAGCCACAAATATTGACATTGAAAGCCTAATACCCCATCAACTTTTATGTAAACTCTGTTTCCCTATTTTAAATTGTATATGCACTTCTTTTGCTTCTCTTTGCCTCTTGAAGTTTTGTGTTTGTTTGTTTGTTTGTTTTTTCCCTTTAGTTCTTTACTATTAATAGCACTTAACTTCTTGCATTTCTTTTCCTGGTATTTAATTTTTGCTTGTTAAACAAACCTAGAATGTATGTTAATAGATCTCCATTATAAAGGTAATATAGACTCATTATATAGATGTGAAATATAGAGACAAGTAGTAGAAAGAAGTATCTATTGTTTTAACACTAAAAGATAACCAACCCTTTTCTTACAATTTTAGAATCACTAGGCCAAGAGGACATTTGAGAAATCATCTCAAATATACTATGTCCTCTATAAAGACCAAAAGTGGAAATTCTGCCACTACACTCACACATTTTTAAGGTTAAACAATAACCTTGAATAGGAAAAAATGAATTTTCGTAGGTACTGTCACTAATTTTGCCAATGAAGAAAAAACTTCAGGATAACAAAGCAACTGACTAAGGAAAAACAGCTTGCACTGGCCTGAGAAATGAAAGATAGTTCGCCTGCACTTTCCCCCTGTCATCTTCCTATAATCACAAGGCATGGAGTGTTTTCTGTACCTGACCAAAAGTTAAATCATCTGAGCAAGTTTTCTATAATACAGATTTCCTGGGTCACATAATTATTCAATGAATGAGAATATCTAGGGGACAAACACACAATTCTGTTTTCAAAGGTTGCAAGACACTGCTGACAACCAGCAAGTTGTGCAAAGCACTGGTGTCAACGAACTCTTTCTTCTTTTAGAACTCTCATGTTATTCTTCGCCTTCTCCATTCTATCCACCACTTAAATTCATTAAGGGAATAGGTTTAGCAACATGCTAACTTCAAAGGCAGATATAAAGATAATTAAGAAATGAATCTTGCCCTTGAGGGTTGGGCAGTTGGAGATGGTGGGGAAAGGTGTGGACATTACATAAGCTAGTAATTACACATTAAGCACCATAAGTCAGGTGCAAAGTGCTGTGTGACTGTTGTGGGGTGAACTGTGTCTCCCAAAAGACATGTCTAACTCCTGTTCCCTGGTATCCACGTTGTTGTTGTTGTTTTTGTTCAGTTGCTAAGTTGTGTCCAACTCTTTAAGACCCCATGGGCTGCAGCACATCAGTCTCCTCTGTTCTTCATTATCTCCTGGAGTTTGCTGAGATTCATGTCCATTGAGTCAGTGATGCTATCTAACCATCCTCTGCCATCCCCTCTCCTCCTGCCCTCAATCTTTCCCAGCAACAGGGTCTTTTACAATGAATCAGCTCTTCACATCAGGTGGCCAAAGTGTTGGAGCTTCAGCATCAGTCCTTCCCGTGAATATTCAGGGTTGATTTCCTTTAGAATTGACTGACCTGATCTTTTGCAGTCCAAGGAATCTTAAGAGTCTTCTCCAGCACCACAATTCAAAAACATCAATTCTTTGGCATTCGGCCTTCTTTATGGTCCAACTCACACCCGCTCATGACTACTGGAAAAACCATAGCTTTCCTCAAAGTATACAATATACAGAGTGACTTTATTTGGGGATTTGGTCTTCACCAATACAATCAAGGTAAAACAAACTGAGCAACTGAACAACATGTAATGGATGATAAATATATATAAACATATACATGGAAATATGGGCCAATGAACTATGCGGTTACTCTTCTGTATGATAACAATAGTGTTTACTATTGTGATTTCTAACCCAGATTCTTCGCCTTCTCTACTTCCTAGGATGGACTCCATCTGATGATCAGGATGATGACGACAACCCACATGAATAATCATTATCACTATAAGTTACCATTTTTGTACTCTTACTCTATACTAGGCATTACTCTAATTACTTTGCATATACTGTCTATTTTATCTTCACATTAATAATAACTGAATGATAGGTATTCTTATGGTAGTTTCACATATGAAGAAACTGAGGTTTAGGGAGCCTAAGTGAATTGCCATAAGGTCACCCAGTGGTAAATGGCAAAGTTAGAAATCAAATCCAGGTGTGCCTAACACAACAGGTCATGTTAGTAACCACTAACTTTCATGATCTCCTTATTTATCATCTTCTGTATCCTCCTTTCAAATTGGCCCTTTGGCAGGACCAATGTTATTCTACATCTAACTGGTGGAATGTCCAAAATGGAGTGAAAATCCCTCCTAAGGCTTTGCTTAACACCTCTCTAGATTCCCTTTATATCCTAGATGGCAGGAGTCATCAGTCTTGGGCTTGGGAAGTCCTTTCTGACATTTCTAAACAGGAGAGGAAGTAGAGTGAAGCATAATTCTCTTATGAAGCTCCACACCTCCAGCTGAAGAATTTGACTTGCTGGTACACAGATGCAAAGTTTCAAAGTCCTTCCCTATATGGATAAAAATATATAATAGTGGAAGCACATCCTTCGAACTCAAAAGAAGGGGAAAATTCAATTGGCTGATGGAAGGAGGAAAATCAGAGAGAGATTCAGGGACTGATTTCTGGTGCCTTCTGTGTGGATGAAATTAGGAGGTGTGATCTAGGAAGCTGAGAATGTTCTTTCTGCGCTTACAATTTCACAAGAGGTCGGGGTCATCCCAGTGGGAGAGTAGGGAAAAGTCAATGAATAACCTGCATTTTATTCATGTTAATTCTCACTGTGCAAATATTCATATTTATTTTCAAGAAATACAGGTAAGAGCATAAGGAAAATAAAATTTTAAATCATCTATACATACAGAAATGAATATTTTAATATTATAATACTTTTTCTATTCTAGTCATTCACATCTAATATATTTAATATAGCTATAATTGTCTAAGCACTCTTTACACAGATCACATATCTCTATATCATACATGTGAAACTCTAAATAAATACACTTATTTTTACAAAAGTAGGGATAGCATATACAGTTTTCTGTAACTTCTTTTTGTTTCTTAACAACATATTATGAACATTTTCCATATCAAAAACATAAATTCACATAATAGTTTTAAATGTGACATAATGCTTTATGATATAGACCAATGATAACATCTTTCAAGTCCTCTTATAGTAAAATTTAATGATTTCATTTTTTCTATTGTAAATATTATGGTGATGAACATCCTTAGAATTCATCTGATTGATTCCTTGGAACAACCTTCTAAAATTAGACTCGAGTTCAGAGTATATCACCTTCTGATACACTCTGCCCTCTAGAAATACTAGGGAGTACTAGTTTACTCCCACAAGTAAAATATAAAGATGTCCATTTTCTAACACCCTCACCCACATAAGCCCTGGTTAATGGCATATTTAAAAACTATTTTATGACATGATACTTATGTGTAGGAAAGAAACTTCAGTATTAAGTATTAATGTTGAGATTATCCTGTTTGACCAAAATAGAGAAGCAAGTTATCCATTGCTTGGTGAAGATGATTTGCTAAGGAATAACAATTAATGGTAGATTAAACAGCAAACTAAATTAATGGTAAGAATATTAGCAATTTTGGTAGTTTACCATACATGTTAGTTTCCTCAAAATATTCTTAGATTACAGTTTCTAATAGCATCAGAAACTTCAGTTTTAATGACTTGAATGACATTTATTAACTTTCCTATTATTAGTGCAAAGTAAACCAGCATTATTTTATAGCCAAAAAAATAATTAATCTGTACCACAGTTCCTCTTCTGTGAATCATCAAATGCCACCTACCTGTGACAAGTTTCAGAGCCATTAGAAGGGATTTTCCATCCTCTGCAATGTCTTCCTGACAAAAGAAAACATTTATAAAGTATACAAACTTGGTTTTCCTCAGCCAGGGGATTATATTTATTTTAAAGGTGGTTTACACTGGAAAGAGCCATATGAAAGATCTATATCTCTGCTTCCTTTCTACCCAAATGGATCTATTTCCATGACTGAAAGGCAAACCAGATATTTTGCTTCAAATTTAAAAAAGAGAGAGAGAAGGAAGAAAAAGCCCACTCCACTCAATATGCTAAGTGTAGTCCTTAAGTGTTTATCAGTTTCTCAAGGGCAGTGGAAGAGTAAAACTATTCTGTACAGTTTACAAGGCAAAACTATAATCCAGTCTCAGTGTTCCTAACATGTTCATGGATGATGCATATTCTGCCTCAGGTTCATCTGTGCAAGGATCATCGACATCAACAAGCTGTTTTCCTAATTTGGCTTTGAGTCACCGCCATGAGGTTATCAACATTTTAGAACAAAATGATTCTATTTTAAAGTTCTAAATAGGACTTTATTTTGTTTAAGATTCCATTCTTAGTATCACTTGGAACACTTTTGCCTCAACTGTTAATTTAAGAAAAGTCAAAGTTCTCAAACAATGCAACAATGCCAAGGAAAAGAATTTAGCATGCAAAGCTAAATGAGGGTGCCACCTCGCTGCAAAGCAATGCTTCTTAGAGGTTGCTCATATAGACTCTGATTAGGATCCAGTTTAGGACTGGCCAAGACTAGAAAAATGAGTGATACACTTTATTTAGGTGTCTTGTCTCTGAAAATGGCTGCTTTCCTTTTATATCATTTAGAATTAAATACTTAAGGATTTTTCTAACCTTTTCCAAAGTGATGTTTCAAAATATCTGATTGGATGAGATAAATCCAGACCCCTATGCTTATGCAATCAGAACGTTGAACTAGAATCATACCTAAATTCTACAATCGAGTGATCCATCCCTGGGAGAAACTATGTAACTTCCCTCATGACCATCTCTCCCTTTCAGAATTAGCTAATAGTAAATACCTTAGAACCTACTGACAACAACTGAGGCTGATGTAACGTGATGTAGAACTGCATCCACTATACTATATCCATATATTGTTAGTGTGAACTGGCTATTTAATTGGGCTGTTGGGTGGATGCAGTCAAGCATCAAGGTCATTACAGGGATTGAGATCATTCTAAATAGCTCATAGAGTATAAAGACAGTCAAGAAGGGCTTGGTTCCAATTCTAGAATTTATTAACTGTACAATTGGTTAATTCCTGAACCCATCCAGGACTCAGTTTTATAGTTTTAAGTCGGAAAGGGCTTTTGTGAAGATAAATATTTAATTAGGTAGCACAGTACCAGCACATAAGCGGTACACAATAATAATCTGTTGAATAAATGAGTGATCGATTTTCAGGAATTCAAGAATTAACAATATCTTCTTTCTATTCTACTGAAGGTGAACTGACCAACAAGATGATTTTGTTGTTTCTAAAGTTACTGACATATTTTTTTCCTCTTTCTTTGCTTTTTTTTTCCCTTGCTTTTTTTTTTAAAGAAACTTGAAATTTGAATGCCTATCTACTAAATGGTTCAGAAAATTGATGCCTAAAATTATTTTTCCCATCATCTCATCTCTGCCAAACTATTACAGAAGAATAACAAAAAAGAAAAAAAAAATTCACCCCACTGTTACTATGCCAGACACTTCTCTTTCTGTTTGTAAATTATTAACGGCTGCCTTAGCAGTGAATTCCTTTGTGGCCCTTTATGTCCTGGAGAATCACCATAACTTTAAGTACTGTCACTGTACCTTAAACCTTACTATACATAAAGAGATGAGAAAGCTTTTGAAAACATGTGACCTTCCTTAAGGTAGAAGTAGATGGTGGTCAAAAAGTCTACATATATATACACATACACACATAGCATATATACTGCATTGTAGTATCCTCCCAAAGGGGCTTCCCAGGTGGTGCTGTTGGTTAAAAAATCCGCTTGCCAATGCAGGAGACACAAGAGACACGGGTTCCATCCCTGGGTTGGGAAGATTCCCCTGGAATAGGAAATGACAACCCATTCCAGTATTCTGGTCTGGAAAATTCTATGGACAGAGGACCATGGCAGGCTACAGTCCACGGGGTTGTAAAGAGTCTGACATGCCTGAGTGTGCATGCATACCCTCCCAAAACATATCAGGCAGAGTTGTTTTGTTAAGACATATCTCAGGTGTACAATGAATCACATAGGTTGGCTTACTGAACACCCATTTTAACCCCTCTTCCTTCGTTTCTATCTATTTTATCATTATCAACTTCCTCAAACCTAGAGGTGACCCAGCTCTGGTCAGTGAGGCATGACTATGTGACTGCCAAGAAACCTTTTCCTCTTTTTCCTCTTCATTCCTAAAGCTCAGACTAAATCCCTGGAGAAGCAACAGCCTCTTGCAGCCAACAGGACAAAATACAGAGTAAGGACAGTGAAAGCTGAGTTAGCCTAAGTTCCATGTTTAATTGAGACATGTACTTTCCTAAGGTTATTATTATTATTATTTTTAATGAACATAAAGTCCTTACTTTCTTAAGCTACTAAAGAAAGGGATTTCTGAACTTGTATTGGAATGCATCATGGTATAAAACCTGACTTCAAATCCCCCATTTGAGCTGATTTCTTTGATGTCTAGAGTCAGATATTTTGTCTATGCTGTTCTCACATAACTTTGTGCATGTGGTTTTCCAACAACAAAAGAATGTTCTCATTAAGACATAAATCAAAAAGTGCACAAAATAAAGAATATATCTTAATGGCTTATTACAAAGTGAGGCCAAACTTGGAACCAAGTCAAGAAGCAGAACATCTCCAGAAACCCAGCTTACTCACTGGAAAAGATCCTGATCCAGGGAAAGACTGAAGGCAGAAGGAGAAGGGGGTGACAGAGGATGAGATGGTTGGATGGCATCATCAACTCAATGAACGTAAGTTTGACCAAACTCTTCCAGGAGATAGTGAAGGGCAGGGAAGGCTGGCACACCGCAGTCCATGGGGTCGCAAAGAGTTGGACACAACTTAGCAACTGAACAAGAAACCCAGAGTGCCCTCTCGTGCCACCTACTTGTCACGCTTCTTCCCCCTCCTCTGGAAACCACCAGATTGGTCCTTCCTGATTCTGAATTTACATATATGTATATTATACACCCAGTGTGCGGTCACAAAGAGTTGGACACAACTGAGCAACTGAACAACAAACAACAAGATGTATTCTTTTGTGTCTGGTGCCTTTAGGAAACTGCTGTATTTGTTCAGCTCATTCAGGTTTTTTTTTTATGTAGCAATAGTTCATTCATTTTTTTGCTGTTTAGCATTCTATTATATAAATATACCACAATTTATTTATCTAATCTACTGTTGATGGATACTGGACTGTTTCCAGACCTAGGCAATTAAGAGTAATACTTCTATAAACATTCTTGTGCATGGCTTTTGGTGTACATATGTATAAATTTTTGCTAAATATATGCCTAGGAGAGGAATTGCTGGGTCATAGTGTATGCATATGTCAACTTTAACAGTATTACCAAACACTTCTGCAGAGAGTTTGTACAAATCAGGCTCCTATCACCAGTGCATGAAAATTCTAGAAGCTTCACATCTGCACCAATATTTGGGATTTCAGTCAATTTTACTTTAGTCTTTCTTGTGGGTATGAAGTGAAATTTCACAGTGGGTTTAACTTGGTATTTTTCTGACTACAAATAAGAGTCAAAATATTTCAGATCTAACTTGGCTATTTGGATATGTTTTTGTGTGTGAAGTAACTGTCAAGGCCTTTTGTCCACTTAAAATATTTTACAATTGAGCTGTATCCCTTTTTTTTTTCTCATTAATTTGGAAAAGTGGTTATATATTCTGCACATTAACAGTTTTCAGCTACATGTAATATAAATAATTCCTCCCACTTTGTGGCATTGTTTTACATTGTCTTAATAGTAATCCTAATTTTAACAGAGTCTAATTTACTAATACTCTTTTATGGCTAATGGTTTTATAGTCTACTTAAGAAATATTTTACTACCTCAGGATTTGAAGGTTATCTTCTAAAAGCCCTACTGTTTTACTTTTCACATTTAGATCTACAATACACCTTAATTAATGTTTGTGTATAATGTGAGGTAGATTTATTTTTTGAATATGACATCCACATAGTATGGTTTCTTTATGATACAATAATGTGGCAACTTAGATTCTATAGAATATGGTAATATTCTCAATTAACCACATTATTTGCAATGACAGAATAGAGCATAACATATTAAAATTTGATGAAAGTTTTGTGATAGGACAGAAACTGATGTATTTAAAACAGAAAAATTGAGTAAGCTTTTAAAATACTAGAAGATAAGAAAAGGCTTTTAAAAGTTAGAATTATTTAAATATATTGCATCTATCAATATGAATTCATGATTTTCAATAAATATTCTTAGTTCTATTACCTCATCTAATATACACTTCAGAGAACACAAACTTTAGATCATCTAAACACTATTGTTTACAGACGTTTAGTGAAATCTATCTTTTGGATAGAGAAAACCAAAATGTATCCAGAATATGTTGTTGTCAGACTGTAGGAGTACTTTCAAAGTTATCATGAATAGCGCTAAGCAGGACATGAATTCCAACTGAAAGGATAAAAACAAAAGTAATAATTTAAACTTCACTGGAAAGAGTTAACCTTTAAAAGGTCGTGGGTTCATAATATTACCTAAAAGGGTAAATAATAAAAATTATACTAATTTAAAGTCATGAGTTAAAAAATATATTTGAATATTTTATATTGATAAACCCAAGTTATTTAAATATCATCTTCAAGTTTTTATCATTGTATAAGTTGACTATCAGAAATGTTAATGTTATATATATATGTTATATATAAATGTCAATATACTATATATAACCATTATTTATTACTTATTTATATAAATACATTTACATATCAAAAATGTGAAACATATAAACGTTATATTCAGAGTTAACTCAAATATACATATATTTTCATAAATTATAGGTAAAATTTTATTATAATGTGTTGGATACTATAATACCATTTGTCTCTAATATGTCTCTTCCCAGAGACTTGAAAGAGTCGTAAGAAATAAAAGACAAGAAGAAATTTTCCTTAAAGTCTGAATATTATCTAAAGTAGAAATTCTCAAATTTGGCCCTCAAACAGCAGCATCAGCATCATCTGGTGATTTGTGAAAATGCAAATTCCCAGACCTTCTGAAGCAGAAATGCTGGAGACGAGGTTTAGCAATCTGTGATTTTAAAGCTCTCCTGGTGATCCCAACGTCCATTACAGTTTAAGAACCACTGATCTAATAAAATTATGTAAATTATTGCATAGCCTGAGCTATAAAGCTAAATTGTGTTGGACATTTAACACTGTGAACCCAAGTTCACAGGAGCTTGACTGACTATAGACCAAATAATCTACATTTTTCTCTGCACCACTGAGTTAGGACTTGTCATTTTGAGGCCTCACTAGACTCAAACTTTACTAGAGTATGAATTCAAATCCAGATATGTCTTAACTCAAGACCACACTCCAGACAACATCATTCTCTGTCTCTCCCAACATTCATTTCAACTCTGCACACACATACACACACACACAAAGGACAGAAGAAAGTCACTTGCTTAAACTGAGCTTTTACCAAATCTTAGGCTGTGTGTGTGTGTGCATGTGTGTGTGTGTGTGTGTGTGTGTCTTGCTTAGTTGTGGCCGACTCTTCGCAACCCCATAGAACACAGCCCCACCAGGCCCCTCTGTCCATGGGATTCTCCAGGCAAGAACACTGGAGTGGGTTGCCATTTCCTTCTCCAAAAGGAACTACAGAAAGAAAGAAAGTGAAATCGCTCAGTCGCGTCCGACTCTTTGCAACCCCATGGACTGTAGCCTACCAGGCTCCCTCATCCATGGAATTTTCCAGGCAAGACTACTGGAGTGGGTTGCCATTTCCTTCTCCACTTAGGCTCTATGCATTTCAGTAACACTAATCCATACACATGAAGATGAAATGTGAAGAAACCTAAGTTCAGAGAGGTTAAGCATAGTCACCAAAGTCATGCAGCCAGCAAAGGCAGAGCCAAGATTCCACTCTGACTCTTCCTGAATTCACAGTCCAAACATATGTTCCTCAGTATCATATACTTCTAATATGTACACCACAAGAGTTCAATAAAAGTTTATTGGGTGAACAGTGAGTGAAGGAATGACCTGAATTTCTTTGTTATGGCATTTTCATGGATTCCTTCAGTGGACATGTTCCAAGTAGCTTCCAGAAACTGCAAAGACACACAGACCAGCATGACGATTCACTTAATGTGGGAGTCAGAAAGATACTAGAGTCACTGAGGAAGTCACTGACATCATTAAAATGTTTAGATCCTTCAGGAGAAGGATTTCCGTCACTCCATAATCTCAAGCTGTGTGTTTCTCACTGCTCTCTGAAAACAATGAACATATACAAAAGATATAACAGAAAAGTGCATAACTTTTTCAATGAAAATGTGAATTTTAATACTTTAAAAAGTAAATTATAATAATGTGAAGCATTCCTGGTTCATTTAATTTAACTTACCTTCCAGATAACTTCTCAGGGAAACTTAAGAACTCAATATAATTCTAAAATCATTGTAAAATTACATGAAATAACATAAGGGGATGGATGTAATAGTTGCTAATGTTTCATGGAGGAGTCATGGGGCAAGGGAGAGAAAGAAACAGATTAAGATGCTGCAGACATTTGTTACTTGAATAGCAGCAGGAATGGAAATCACATAGGGGTAACATTTTAAAGCTGTGTGTGGGAGGCACTTGCACAAAATATTTTGTCAACAGGATTTCTGCGTACACCTCTCACACACTGCTTAGGAAATTTACCCCAGAATAGAGATTCTCAACTTTTTTTTTTTTTCCCTCACAAGCTGTCTAGCCTATGTAATTAAAGTCTGCCAGTAGAATAGCATTCAGGTGCTGACAAGATGGATCATTCCCTAGCCTTCGCCATAGAGAGACAAAGCTAGACATTTTCATTTCACTCAACTACAGTTGTGGAAAATAATCTCTCTCATCTGCCTCCTAGAGCAATCTCCACTGCTGGCTTCCTGCAAAGTTTCTCTGCCAGGTCCAGATGACATTTTTCCTCTATTTTGCCAGTCGACATTCACTCTCTCCAAGCACATTTATTAATATTTGATCAAATGCGTGGTAACACCTTGAACCTTTATTCATGGTAATAATAAAAAATCATGGTGAAGCTCTCTAAAAGAGCTCACTATAAAGTAGAACCTGTTGTGAGAGGCTAAGAATCATTGATTTTCTCTTTATTTATTTATAAGTATGTAATCCCAACTTCCCAAAGCATTATCATGTGTATAGTTATTAGATTATGTTAACAGTTAGACTCAAGTTTGCACATTAATTAGCTCAAATCTCATCATATAATATTCAAAGATTCTTTGGGCCATACACATTAAACTCTCCCTGCAAAGTCTTAGTTATTTGTGGGCATAACACTCTCTCTTTAAATCCTACATACACACAAGGAAAAACACACATATATACACGGGCTCACACACACAAAAATATAACTAGTTTTCCATTGAACAGAAATGGGAAAAGTTTTTCTGCTAAAGATCAGATAGAAAACATTTATGCATTAGAAGCCATACAATTAGATTCTTAATTATTCCATTATAGTACACATAAACAAGTGAACGTGCCTGTGCTCTATGAATAAATAAAACTTTATTTACAAAACCAGGCTGCGGAGTAGAGTGGGTCTGTTAGTTGGAGTCTCTCACCTCCTATCTAACAGAGTGTGTGTGCTTAGTCGCTAGTCGTTTCTGACTCTTTTGTTACCCCATGATCTATAGCCTGATAGGCTCCTCTGTCCGTGGGATTTTCTAGGCAGTTATCCTAGAGTGGGTGGCTATTTCCTTTTCCAGGGTATCTCTCTGACTCAGGGATTGAACCTGTGTCCCCTGCGTTGCAGGCAGATTCTTTACCACTGAGCCCCCAGGGAAGCCATCTAAGACTATGCTTGCATTGAATTAGCCTCACTGTCCATCCTAGGTGTAATCAAGTGACAAAGTCTTTGCTACTATATGCTCTCTGTATTCAGGAATGCATTTTTTCATAGATATAGTATTTTCTATTGTTGCTGTTTCTTGAAACAGTATTTCCCATTTCAGAAGAGCATCTTTGTATTTTAATGGTACAGTCTACAGATAATATTTGATTAGGATATTCCAATTCTAAATGGCTCCTGAGCCCTTAGATCTGACATACTGATACTCTGTAGTCCACAGGCCATAAACAACTGAGGACATTTGTTAAACAGTAATTACTATTAGGCCAGCTTTATAAATACTACAGCCCATATACTTTAAAGGCTTTTATCTGTGTTAAAGAACGCATAGGCAATTGACTGAAATAATAGTACTCTCATTTATAGAAGGTCTTTATTCAAGAGAAAAAGACCCAAATAATAAATACTGTCAAAGTATTACATTATATTCTATTTAAGTTTATGGTCATTTTTATCTATTCAATAAACATTTAATGAAAAACTGCTAGTTTCAGGTACTGAACTAGATACTGAGATATAGTTATAAGTAACACATATGTGCATCTTTATTTTCTTGGGCTCCAAAATGGATGTGGACTATGACTGCAGCTATGAAATTAAAAGACTCTTGCTTCTTGGAAGAAAAGCTATGACAAACCTAGACAGTATATTAAAAAGCAGAGACATTACTTTGCCAACATAGTTCCATACAGTCAAAGCTATGGTTTTTCCAGTAGTCACGTATGGATGTGAAAGCTGGACAATAAAAAAGACTGCCAAAGAAATGATGCCTTTGAACTGTGGTGCTGGAGAAGACTCTTGAGAGGCCCCTGGATAGCAAGGAGATCAAACCAGTCAGTCCTCAAGGAAATCAACCCTGGATATCTATTGGAAGGACTAATGCTGAAGCTGAAGCTCCAATACTTTGGCCATCTTACGTGAAGAGCTGTCTTATTGGAAAAGACCCTGATGCTGGGGAAGACTGAAGGCAGGAGGAGAAGGGGTGGGTGACAGAGGATGAGATGGTTGGATGGCATCACTGACTCAATGGATGTGAGTTTGAGCAAACTCCTGGAGATGGTGAAGGACAAGGAAGCCTGGCATGCTGCAGTCCAAGGGATCGCAGAGTCAAACACAACTGAGCAACTGAACAACATGTACATTCTGAAAGAAACTAGAGTCTAGGGTGATTATTAGACTCTTTCTATAGTCTTCTTAACCCTTAAATGCAATATCCAGTGTATTTCACTAGCTTGAGTGCTCAAGTGGATTTTATGAACAAACTAAAATGACTCTGGAAACAACCGACTTCACTAGCAGAGATTTAACCACTTTTCCAGGGAAGGCCCAAATCCTCAGTGACACTTAAATATGTTCATGAATTAGTCACTATTACAGCTCATCTTCGATTACTTGACAGAAGAGCAGGTTCTGAAACCTTCCTCTTAGGGCCAGACTCCATAAATGTAGATTTCTGAATAACTCTGAGAGTCTTTGCTGGACGTCTCTAGTTCTACCGACAGAAGAGCCAGGTGGTCACATTTGCTAATAACTGTGCCAGAAGCCCTAGAAGTTCTCAGTGATGTCACTCCGACTGAACTTACTGTTCTCATTACTGCCGCAGCATCACTCATGGGACCGCTATTCCTCCTGTCTCATTCTAAGCTTCTGTCAGTTAATCCAAGTAACTTGCTTACAACAAGAATGCATACTTTCCCCTTTTTACCCAAAACTCAGTAAAGAATGCCCCATAGCATAACTGTGTGGATTCTCAGGGTTTAAATTCTTTGGTGGTTTGACTCCTTCCATATACAGCAATGTTTCTTTAAGCAAACCTGTGAAGTCAAGATGGTGAGGTTAGGAGGAGTCCTAAATTACCTGCATTGCATCACAGCCAATAATCCTCCTACAACTGCCTTTCTCCCTGACTCCAGCATTTGATATCTTTGTAATAAATTTGGGTATTGATCCAGAGACAATCCTCTCTAAAGTAGCATCTATCAGACATGCTCTATATTTTTGAATCACAATTTAGGAATCTCCTATATCTGTGGACACGACACACGAAAACAGATATAGGGAACTTTGTTCTCTCTCAATCTTAAACACCCAATGAATGGGGGAAGTACAAGTCTTCACTTCATTTATTAAGAGCATCTCAGCTCTCCAGGTTCTTGTCCAGATAAAATAAATGTATAACTTATTTCTATGACAGTCAGTATCACTAAGGACAGTCAAAGTAACTATACCAGAAGCTTTATTTTAGATAAAAATCTCCAAAGAATATCATTCATATCCTAGCAATGATAAAAGCTGAAAATCTAAAAAAAATTCATAACTTTTTTCTTGAGCCCATCAGAGAGAGAAGTTTGCCAAGCAACCAAATATCAAAAAAGAACAAGTTCTTCCAAGGACAGACAAAACACAAAAAGAACTATACCTTTGGCAGAGTGTGGGAGACTTAGGTGGTCACCACACAGGTGGGTAAGAAGGAGTCAATTTAAAAAGGAACAGAAAGTAAAAGGCCAAATGTGGGCTAATCTTATTTTAGAACAGATGGATGTACAAAACATAAGTGAAATTCATATTCATTTACAAGATTTTACCATGGGCCTCCATTGAGTACTTAGAAAGAAGACTGAGAGGAGGAAAGAATAGAAAATAGCTGTGTTCAGTGGCCCAGGCATGTAGAAGTTGATTGGCAGCTGTTAGTAGGCAGACATGAATCCCTGCCCACTCCACAGACCCTTCTCTCCTACAAAGGAAAGTTTAAAACAACTTGGGGAAGAACAGCAAATCTGTTACTCTCAGGACCCAGACAAAGGTCTATTAGGACTAAGAGAATAGTAGCAGAAAAAAAATCCTCTGCTGTAACTGCTGAGGGAAGAATAAGAATTTCCTGCCCAAGACTAAGTACAGCTGCAAGGAAGTTTGGTTGCCAAGGTGAGGAGGACCAGGAATATTGAAATAGACTCATTGCCAAGACCTATATCCACAGAGTTTGCTTAGATTGAGTCAGGAGAGCAGCAAGATCATAGAGATCTAAGGATTTCTGAAAGCAGAGAAGAAATAGGAATACTGATACCAGTACTGCAGTTCACATTCTAAGTACAAGGCAAAAGTAGCCCACTGCCTGAGGATTTGAAGCCTGTAGAGCCCTGAGAGTAACAATAAAAACAATAAATCAAAACTAGTTCACTGCTGATGGACAGACTCAAATCCCCATCCTGAGTTTAACAGTAGACTTATACCAATTTCAATGGCTACTTACCATTTACTGTTTTATCTACCGTTCTATACATGAACATAGGCATTCAATCAAAAATGATACACAAAAGAAAGAGAAAAAATAACCACTGGCAAGAGATAAAGCAATTAATATTACCAGACTCAAAAGATGACACAGATGTTGAAACTATCAGACAGACAGGAACTTTAAAATAGAGGCAATTAATACATTAAGGGGCGTAGCAGAGAAGGTTGACAAAATCATGAACATATGGTGGACATCAAGAGATTGGAACTATAAGAAAAAGTTAAATAAAAATACTAGAAATAAGTGTGATATTAGGAATGAAGAATTCCTTTAATGGCATCATTAACAGACTTCAACACAAGAGAGGGAAGAAACAATGATTTTAAAGTCAGGTCAACACAAATTATCCAATTGGAAGACAAAGAGAAAAGGAAAAGAAAAAAAGAGCAAATCCCAAGAACCATGGAATAATATTAGAATATTAAGATACTTGTAATATTTAGTCCCAGAGAGATTTAAAAAATGTGAATAGGCCAGAAAATAAGTTTGAAGAAATAATGTGGGAAAGTATATAAAAATGAAGAAACTGGGAGGCATGACCATGTAGCAGAGTACTAAGACCCTGAACTCAAATCTCTCCAGGAATACATCAAAAATTCAACTATATATAAGCAACTCTCACTGAGAACAACCTGAAGACTAGCAGAACAGCTCTACCACATCCAAGGCTGCAAAGAAAGAACCACACAGATTCTTGTAGGAAGAGAGAAGTGATCTAGTTGGGAACCAAACCTCAAGTGGGTGAGGCACAAGAGAGGGGAATATCACAGGCTTGAGGATCCTCCCTAAAGAATAAAGGGTTTGAGCCACATATTAATCACCTTGGCCCTGGAACCAGACACTGGGATGATAAATAAACCTCCTGAACTTGTCTGAAAACCAATGAGGCTTACTGCAGGGTAAGAGGGTACACAGCCCTGCCCACAGATAGAGTGGTGACTTACCATCATTCAGCCTGGTAGAAGGCAATGGCACCCCACTCCAGTACTCTTGCCTGGAAAATCCCATGGACGGAGGAGCCTGGTAGGCTACAGTCCATGGGGTTGTGAAGAGTCAGACACAACTGAGCGACTTCACTTTCACTTTTCACTTTCATGCATTGGAGGAGGAAATGGCAACCCACTCCAGTATTCTTGCCTGGAGAAATCCAGGGACAGAGGAGCCTGGTGGGCTGCCGTCTATAGGGTCCCACAGAGTTGGACACGACTGAAGTGATTGAGTAGCAGCAGGAACAGCAGCAGCCTGGTAGAAACCCTGGCTTGCATCTGGCTCCTGCTCTAGACCCTCTGACTCCAGCCCTACATCCCATCAAGGCAGCAGCAGGCAGTGCATGCTGGAAGAAGATAAAACCCATGTTCCAGCCAGACCTGGCTTTCCTATCAGTTTTAAACAAGTAGGTATAGCTATAGGTTGATAAATATAAGCTTCATGGTAACCACAAATCAAAAATCTACAATAGACACACAAAAAACAAATAGAAAGGAACCCAAACACAACACTAAAGAAAAATCATCAAGCAACAAAGAATCTAAAAGAAGAAACCTAAAAATAACCAGAAAAAAAGTAACAAAATGAGAATAAGTATATCAATAATCACTTTAAATGTCAATGAACTGACTACTCAAAAGACGCAGGGTGGCTGATGGTACAGGAAAAAAAAGATTCAACTATATGTTACCTATAAGAGATTCACTTGAGAGCTAAAGACACACACAGACTGAAAGTGATGAAATGAAAAAGACAGTGCATGCAAATAAAGACAAAAGAAAGCTGAGGTGGCAATGCTTGTATCAGACAAAGCAGACTTTAAAACCAAGTCTGCAATAAAAACAAAGAATGGCATTATATAATGATAAAGAAGTCAATACAAGAAGAGAATATAACATATATAAATATATATTCACCTAATGTAGGAGGGTCTAAATATAAGTGAATACTAACAGATACAAAGGGAGGAACTGATACAATATAATAATATTGGGAGACTTTAAAACCCCACTTATATCAGTGGATAGATCATCCAGATTGAAAATCAGTAATTAAACACTGTCTTTAAATTATATATTGAACCATATGGACTTTATAGATATCTATAGGATATTCCATTCAAAAACAGCAGACTATATAATCTTTTCAAGTACACATGGAACCTTCTCCATGATAGATCATGTGCTAAGCCACAAAACAAGTCTCAATAAACTTACAAAGATTATATCAAGCATCTTTACCAACCACATAGATATGAAATTAGAAATCAATTATAGGAAGAAAAATGGAAAAAACACAGTTTATGAGTAAACAACTGCTACTAAAAAACCAATAGGCCAGAGAAGAAATTAAACAGGAAATCACAAAATACCTTCAGACAAATGAAAATAAAAACACAACTTTCCAAAATCTATGGGACACAACAAAAATGGTTCTCAGTTTATAGTAATACAGGATGATCTCAAAAACAAGAAAACTTTCAGTAAACAAGCTAACTTTCTATCTAAATCATTCAGACAAAGAACAATAAACAAAGTCCAAAGTCAGTAAATGGAAGATTATAAAGGTCAGAGTGGAAATAAATAAGAGACAAAAAACAATAGACAAAATCAGTGAAACTAAGAGATGGTTATTTGGAAAGATAAACAAAATTGATTACTCTTTATCTAGACTCATTAAGAAAAAAGAGGGAGGGCGTATATAAAGAAAGATGGAAATGAAAGACAAGTTCTAACCAATATCACAGAAATACAGACATTCACAGGGGACTACTATGAACACTTATACATACTAGAAACAGAAAATCTTCCAAAATCAAAAATCTTCTGAATCAAAAATAAACAGAAAATCTAAACAGACCAATTAGTATTCAAATTGAACCAATAATCAAAAAACTCCAAAAAAACTAAAGTCTAGGACCAGATAGCTTCACAGGGAAATTTTGATACATTTAAAGAAGAGTTAGTACCTGTTCTTCTTAAACTATTGCAAAAAAAATTGAACAGGAGCAAGCACTCCCAAATTCATTGTACAAGGTTAGCATTACCCTGATAGCAAAATCAGATAAAAACACTAAAAAAAAAAAAAAAAAAAAAAGATAATTATAGTTCAGTATCTAGGATGAATTCATGTAAAAAGCTTCAACAAAATATTCGACAACCAAACTCAACAATACATTAAAAGGATCATACATCATAATCAAGTAGGATCAATATCTTGAAAATCAATCCATGTGAAACATCACATTAACAACATGAAGCATAAAAAGCAGCTGATCATCTCAATAGATGCAGAAAAAGCATCTGACAAAATTCAACATTCATTCATGAAAAAAATTCTCAACAAAGTTGATAAAGAGGGAACACATCTCAATATAATAAAGGACATTTATGAGAAATCCACAGCTTATATTCAGTGATGAAAAGCTGAAAGATTTTCTCTAAGATCTGGAATAAGACAAAGATACTCACTTTTGCCGTTCTATTTAACATAGTATTGGAAGTTCCAGCCACAGTAAACAGACAAGAAAAAGAAATAAAAGGCATTCAAATTAGAAGGGATGAAGTAAAACTGTCACTATTTGCAGATGACATGTACTAAATATAGAAAACTCTAGACTTTAGTTCAAAACTATTAGAACTAACAAAGGAATTTAGTAAAGTTGTAGAATACAGATTAAGACACAGAAATCTGTTGTATATATGTACACTAATAATAAACTATCATAAAGAAAACTCAAGGAAACAATCCCATTTATAATAATATAAAATAGAATAAAATATCTAGAAATAAATTTAACCAAGGAGGTAAATACCTATACTTTGAAAGCCATAAGACACTAATTAAGGAAACTGAAGATGGTACAAAAAAATGAAAAGATATCTTACATTCATGGATTTGACAAGTTAGTATTATTAAGATATCCATATTATCAAAAAATAATCCACCGATTTAATGTGATCCTTATCAAAACACCCATCATGACACTTTTTCACAGAACTAGAACACAAAATTCTAAAATTTGTATGGAACCACAAAATACCCTGAATAGTCAAAGCAATCTTAATAAAAAGCACAAAGCTCCCTAACTGCATACTATGTTTGTATATTCATATAAAGTTACAATAATCAAAACAGTATCGTATAAGGCTTTCCTGGCGGTCCAGTGGTTGAGAGCTGCCTGACAGTGCAGGGGACATGGGCTCGATCCCTGGTCTGAGAAGATTCCACATGCCTCAGAGTGACTAAGCATGTGCGTCACAACTACTGAAGCCCATACACCTAGAGTCCATGCTCCACAAAAAGTGAAGACACCACAAAGAGAGGCCTGTGCACCACAACAGAGAAGAGCCTCTCTCCTCACCATGAAAGTCCATGAGCCGCAACAAAGACCCGACGCGGCCAAAAATAAAATAAAAACAGTATTTTACAGGCACAAAACCTACACATAGATCAATGGAACAAACTAGAGAGCCCAGACATATACCCACACACATACGGTCAGTTAATCTACAACAAAGTAGGCAAGAATATACAATGAATAAAAGACAAGCTCTTCCATAACAGATGTTGAGAAAGTGGATAGCTGCATACTAAAGAATGAGATTAGAACATTTCCTCCTAATTTATACGAAAACAAATTCCAAATGGATTAAAGGCTTAAATTTAAGACCAGAAACCATAAAAACTCCTATATATGGAGAAGGGAATTGCAACCCACTCCAGTACTCTTGCCTGGAAAATTCCATGGACTGAGGAGCCTGGTAGGCTACGGTCCTTGGGGTCGAAAAGAGTCGGACAGGACTGAGTGACTTCACTTTCACTTTCAACAAAACCAAAACAGATTGGGGTAGAGAGAACAAACTAGTGGTTACCAAAAGGACAAGCTTTGGGAAAATGCAAAATTGATGAAGGGGATTAAGAAGTACAAACTTAAGTATAAAATAAGCTACAGGATATAATATACAACACAGAGAATATAGCCAAAACTTTATAATAACTTTATATGGAGTATGGGCTTCCCTGATAGCTCAGTTGATAAACAAAAGTGAAAGTGAAAGTGTTAGTTGCTCAATCTGTGCCTGACTCTTGGCGAATCCATGGACTACAGCCCACCAGGCTCCTCTGTCCATGGGATTTTCCAGCCAGGGATACTTGAGTGGGTAGCCATTTCCTTCTCCAGGGAATCTTACCGACCCTGGGATCAAACCCGGGTCTCCTGCACTGCAGGCAGATTCTTTACTGACTGAGATACCAGGAAGCCTAAGTTGGTAAGGAATCTTCCTGTAATGCAGGAGACCCCAGTTCAGTTCCTGGGTTGGAAAGGTCTGCTGGAGAAGGGATAGGCTACCCATTCCAGTATTCTTGGGCTTCCCTTGTGGCTCAGCTGGTAAAGAATCTACCTGCAATGTGGGAGACTTGCGTTCGATCCCTGGGTTGGAAAGATCCCCTGGAGAAGGGAAAGTTACCCACTCCAGTATTCTGGCCTGTAGAATTCCTTGGACTGTATGTTCCATGGGGTCACAAAGAATCGGAGTGACTTTCACTTTCACTTCACATTTTATGGAGTATAATCATAAAAATGTTGAATCACTATGTTGTTCACCTGAAAGTAATATACTATTGTAAGTCAATTATACTTCAATTTAAATTTTTTTCAGAAATTAGAAAAATAAATAAAGCCATCACACCACAGATTCATGGAAATACAGATTCTCTAATCAAGATAAATACAATAAAATAGTCATGTCTTGGTAATCTTATTAACACCAAAGACAAAGACAAAGTCTGGAAGATAAAGCTAAGAAAGCTGTAAAGACACCTTACATGGAGAAAAACAAGAATAAGAATAACAGCAGAATTGTTAGAAATCATGCAAGCTAGAAGAAAATAAAGTATTACTTTTAAAATATCAAAAGAAAAAAACTTACTAAGTCATAGTTTGGGCTTCCCAAGTAGTGCTAGTGGTAAAGAACCCGCCTGCCAATGCAGGAGACACAAGAGACACAGGTTCAATCCCTGAGGAAGATCCCCTGAAGTAGGAAATGGCAACACACTCTAGTATTCTTGCCTGGAAAATCCTGTAGCACGGTGGGCAATAGTCCATGGGGTCGCAGAGTCAGACACAATTGAGCACACATACACATACTTAAGCCATAGTTTTATACCATGAAAAATATTTTGTTTTTGAATGGAGGTAAAATAAAGTCTTTAGTAGGCAAAGAAAATCTGAGTAAAAGTCACTTAACTTCTCTAATAAGCAGAACTACTCTATAAAAGATATTAAAGAAGTTCTTCAGGCAAAAGAAATATGATACTAGATAGGTACTACCCAGTCTAAACAAAGAAGTAAGATGCATTAAAATGGTAAAAATAAAAGAAAACTTAAAAGACAAATTTTATATATTTTCAATGGCTTTCATATATTATCATTCTTGTTTAGTTATCTATTAAAACTATAACACATTTAAGGTAAAATATATGAAAACAGTTCAAAAGTAGGAGTTGAAAGCACTGTTATAAGGTTCATACATGATATGCAAAGTGGTATAATATTATTTGCAGATAGATTGTGAAAAGTCAGACATAAAGTTAAAATGGATAGTGTAAACTTTATAACAACTAAAAACTGAAAAACACATATCACTAAAAATTAATAATGGAGATCAAATTATAAATAATAATTGAAACTGAAGAAGCAGAAAAGGAGGGAAAATGGAACAAACGATAGAGCAAATAGAAAATACCATTCAACATGGTCATTTAAACCCATCTATATCAATGATTATACTAAAGGAACAACAGGTAAAAATCCTCATTCAAAGGAAGAAAACCAAAACAAAGCAAAACTGAAACATACTGTCTACCATTAAAAAAGAAAAAAACACTTTAAACATATAGATGAGTTAAAGTAAAATGACTAAAAAGGATGTTATCAGTAATTAAAAAATTAGAAAGCTAGATTAATATCAAACAAAGTAGAGTTTAAAACAATAAATCCTTGCAGATATATAGAGGCATACTGCCCAACGGTAAAGGGGTCAATTAATCAAGATGACCTAAAAATCATCATGTGTCTAAAAATTTTTTTTTTAACAAAGAGCTTCAAACAGACAGGAAAAAATATAAAACACGAAAATTACAGTTGGAGACTTCAAAACTCTTCTCTGTGTAACTGACAGAAAAAGAAGACATAAAATCAATAAGGATGTAAAATAATGGAACAACACTATCAACCAACTTCAACCAGTTATAGAATGCTACACTCAATAACAGCATAAGATACAATTTTCAACTGCACAAGAAACAGTCACTGAAATGGACCACTTTCTGTGCCATAAAACAAATATCAACAAACATAAGAGAACTGAAATGACCAAAATGGCATAAAATGCAAATCCAACTGTCTTGAGTCTCAACCTGCTCCTGACACCAGTGTCTGGCTATTCACACTGTCCACACTGTTCGCTGAACCCAGGGGAGGCAGGGTGGTGGTGAAGAAGCTGAAAGAAGGCTCGAGGGGCCATAGGAAGTGCAGACATGGTTATTCTCTCCTGGCCGATGCAGCAGATGCAGCCGATGCAGCCGTATTCTCTCCTGATGACCCAACAGACACAGCCGTGACGCAGCAGTAAAGGCCACCCCCTTTCTATGTGGGGCTCACACATCCCTACAGCACCAAGTGAGCACTTCGTGATGTACATGTGCAGCACCACAAGTGATCTCAGCCATTACACAACCGTGCAGAGTCATTGTTTACACAACATGGGGTGAGAAGTCATGAGAATGTGGGATGAGAGACCCGAACAAACCATCTTGGCCCCACACCACCCAGCAAAGTTAAACCACAAGTAAGCAAATAAGCCAGGTTAGAGAGGAAACCAAATGACAAACTAGAAAACATTCATCATGAAGTCACATGTCACACATTGGTGAATCTAGCTACGATAGGGTTTAAGAGAAAATGTGTACTTTTACATCCATATATTAGAAAATTTAAAAAAAAGGTTTACCTTCAACAATACAAGTGCCCACTTTAAAAAACTAAAGAAAGTAAATTAAACCAAGGTAAGCAAAAAGAAGAAAGTATTACAGATAAGGAAAAAAAAACAATGAAATTAAACAAGAAAAAACAGAAAATAATTTGTAAAATTTATATCCATAAGGATATATAAAGAAGTCTTATAACTCAAATATGAGGAAACAAACATGATGATCTAATTAAGAAGTAGGCAAAAGGTTTACACAAATGTGTCACAAAAGAAGATATACAAAGAGTGAATAAACACAGGAGAAAACTGACAATACTGAAGTGGACATGGAGCAACCAGCACTCTCATATATGGTGGAGGGATCGCAAAATGATACAGCCACTCGGAGGCAGAGTTTGGTAGCCTCTTAAAAGTTAAACATACAATTTCCATACAACCCATCAACACAGCCCCTAGTATTCACATAAGCTAAATGAAAACATATGCTTCACCAAGTACTGCACATTGAATATGTATAGATTTATTCATTAGAAAAAAACTAGGAATTGCCAAATATTCATCAACTGACAAATGGATTAACAAATTGTGGTCCCCCTTCTAAAGAAATACTACTGACACAATGCCAAGGAAGAGGCCACAGTTATATTCAACAACGTGGCTGAATCTCAAACACACTACTACAAGAAGGCAGAGTCAGAAGGCTACATAGCTATGACTCAATGTTAATCACATTCTAGAACAGGCAAAACTGTAAGTACAGAAATCAAATCACAGATTGACAGAAAATAGAGCTGATGGAAAAGATTGACACCAGTGGGCCATATGGAAGATTTTCACTATAATAGGTATATTTAACAGCTTGGTAAAGCAGTGATTAATGGCAGTATGCATGTGCCAAACTCAAAAACTAAATACACACACACACACACACACATACACACACATACACAGGATAAATATTTTATATAAATTATATCTCAATAAATATTTGATTTTTTAAAAAATGTCTCTTTTAAAAGTTCTATAACTAGTCTTATCACGTATTATTTTTGATGATTTTAAGGGCTTCCCTGGGACTCAGTAATAAAGAATCCATCTGAAATGCAGGAGACTTGCAGGAGAGGTGAGTTTGATCTCTGCGTGGGGAAGATTCCCTGGAGAAGGAGACAGAAACCCACTCTAATATTCTTGCCTGGGAAATCCCATGGACAGAGGAGCCTGGCGGGCCATAGTCCATGGGTTGCACAAGAGTTGGACATGACTGAGCAGGTAAACAACAACAACAAAGGCAAGGAAGAAATACAGGTTTCACCTCTCCATCTTCATGAGCTCCAATGCAAAATTAAGGCTGAACAGCTGGAAAATAACTTTGGCAATTTTTGGCCTTTATATTTTCCAAATGGATGTAACAAGGAAAAGTTTATTGAAAATATAAAATTAATAAACTTAAAAAGAAATAACAAAGTCTATTCCAAGAAATCTCTCAGGAGAACGACTCAACATTTGTGCTAAGGAAACACACGAGGTCTAGGGTTCGGAAGTTGGTAATGAGTGGCATCTTCAAATAGCACAGAGCTTAGCCTTACAACGCAGATGAGTATAAACAAAAGCCACACGACACCTCTCTGTACAAAAGTGACCCGTATCTCAAAGTATCTCCGATTAAGTCTTAGCCCAGAGTTCAAGGATCATGCTATAATGAGACAAATAATAACATTTTTATGAGAAAATGATTAATAGGAATTAAATCTTCATATCATCCAGATCCAGAACTGATCTCCCATACCTCAAAATCTGAATGTCTAAAGAACTTGGAATCACCATTTGCCTTCGATTGGGTAAGACAATATTGAAACCTGTTCCAATCTTCTGAGCTTCCAGGTGGTGTCAGTGGTAAAGAAGCTGCCGGTCAATGAAGGAGACATGAGACATGAGTTTGATCCCTGGGACGGGAAGATCGCCTGGAGGAGGGCATGGGACCCATTTTAGTATTCTTGCCTGGAGAATCCCATGGACAGAGGAGCCTGGTGGGCTATGGTCCATAGGGTTACAAAAAGCCAGACACAACTGAAGCAACTTAGCATGCACACACACATTCCAATCTTCCATACTTATTTTAATTTAATAAATGTGATGAGTTTATTCTAGGTGTAGGTATCAAGAGTATCACTGAAGCTACTCTTGACTATGATTTCAGAGTTAATTTTCAGGAGGCCTTTTGTGACATAATAGAGAGTTATTTCATCTGTTACAGGTATGAATATAAGCCTCTCTCTCAAGAAAGTAGTGTATTATAACAGCATTAGTTTTTTCTTTTTTTTAGAGAGAGGCAAAACTTACAGAGTCAACCACTGATAGGGCATCTGTATAGACACCAATTCAGTTCTTCCAAGATAACACTTGTGTTTCTAGATATGAAGACAAAGAACTAAATTTACCCTGGCATTTACTTATTGTAGGCAATTCTTTGCTGCAGAAAAACCTTTTTCTTAAATGTCACCATCATTTACAAATCTTACAGTGCTACATCATAACATTTATTGGTGAAATCTGTTGACTCATCAATGTGCAGAGAAACTTGTTTTTCGGTATATTACACAAAACCTCTTTGGTCAACATGGCATGTCATCAATATGTCAACTTACTGTACTGCTTGAGACTGGAGGCTTCAATTTCTCATACCGCATCTTGGCTAAACAGCTTACTTACTATAATTTTACATGCTGACATTATTAGTTTCTCATCTGATGTATGACCTTTCCTGCACAATAGGTTCAGTTAACATAACTTGATTCTTGAGGCTTTGGACGGAATATGACTTTTTTAAAACAAAAGTTTACTGTGTTTTGAGAACATAATAGCTACTTAAAGTCAGCAATAGCTTTATTTCTCAAATGGCTGTGAGTTGCCAACAAAGATCCATCTAGTCAAAGCCAGTGGTGTTTCCAATAGTCATGTATGGATGTTGGACAGCCAGGCATGTTTTTAATACACGAAGGTTAATAAGGTATAAAAGAGCAGACTAAATAGCTAAATGATAAAATAATAAAATAAATTTCACAATATACTCCAATTCTAATACAGTCTTCGCTTTGGTTCAGTCAGTCAGTTCAGTCACTCTGGAGAAAATATGGAGAGGAAGCTAAGTTGTGGTATGTAAAAGTTTCTTTCTTATGTTGACAAACTTCCTCAATTTTCTTGTTGCCCAGGAAGAGTTTGTTTAATCCTATGAGTCATTCAGCAGAAAAAAAGGAAAGGGTGAGGGAAATAATTTACGGGGAGAAGCCAACATGATCATCATACTGCTCTATCTCCCTCTAATAGAGCAGTCGTCAATAATCAGCAATTTTCCATCTCTCATGGTGGAAACAGAATAGACTGAACCAAATGAAATGGCCCTTCCTACTGTGGACTGCCATACAAGGCTGACATACTTATAATAAAAATTCTACTGGTGCTGTGCTCAGTCAATACTCACTAATGGCAGAGTTAGAATTGCAAAGCATTCAAAATTTAAATAAAAACTATTTCACTAATCATGATCTCTCACGGAACCTCTAGCCACATTTTGTAGAACCTTAACTGAGAAACTCATTATAAGACCACTGCAATAAAATTAATATAATATTTCTTTTCAGTGAAACCACAGAATTTCTGAAATAAATTATAAATTCAGAATTTGATGCCTAATATTTTGGGGGGGTCTATAAAGATTATTTTAGTGGGCAAATACAGACTGTTCAATGACTAGTTCTGGCAAAACTGGCTAAAAATTTGGAAGAAAAGAAAAATAACTCCTAGTATCCTAAAATAAGATAAATTAAATGGTTAGCAACAACAAAAGCCAAAAGACTTGTAAAGAACTCTAAGAAACTGTATGATCTTAGAATCAGGGAGATTTTCGGAGAAAAGAATAAATAGATTAAAACTACTGTACTGAAAAGGTTATCATTAAAAATTAAAAGAGAAATTTTGTCCTAAAAAACATATTATGTAGATGACAGATCATGGGTTAATCTGTATAATATACAATAGCTATTACAAGCTGAAAATAACAAAACAAATTATTGATAGTATAAAAAGATACAAATTATAAGAATAGAATATTCACAGAAGAACAAATCCAAATGAATAATAAATAAATATGGGAAAATGTGCTCAATATCACTAGCAGAGAATTGCTGATTTGAGTGACAATAATATCTAAGTTCTAGAGTCTACAGGTCTTTCTGGTGGCAAATGATCTCATATTATTATTGGGAATGTGAAATGCTATAGCTCTTTAGAAGGCAATTTAGTAATATCCACCCAAAATATTCCATGGATGGAGGAGCCTGGTGGGCTACAGTCCATGGGGTCACAAAGAGTCAGACACAACTAAGCAACTTTACTTTCACCCAAAAAATAACTCATGGTAATCTACCCCACAGAAATTAAAAGACCAACTCATAAAGATAATAAAAGAATATAAATAAGGATGTTTATTCAACCTTATTCAGTGACCAAGAACTGGAAACAAAGGGACTGTCCAAACAAGCTAGAGGTTATCACTAGCTTGACTGTGGTGTTCCACAACATGCAATATTAACAACCATTAAAAAGAATGAATTTAAAATACAGATGACAGAGACAGGTTTGAAAAATGAGACAATGAGATGTTTTGGCAATGACAATGAGGGTTTTGAAAAAAAATGATGTTTTGAGTTTGGTAATAATATTTACTGCCTGTAGAGACATCAGTTTTTAAATGGACAAATTGATGCTTATACACCCAGATATCTTCCTAACAAGAGTAAGTATTTGAAAAGCCAGCTAAAAGAATGCCCAGGTTTTTGGAAATGTTTCTTCATCCCCCATGAAAGGCAACGAAACACATGCGGAGGTGGCAGGGTTGCCAGCCCTCACCTTCGTCACGCTCCTGACAGAGACAGATGGCAACTTCAGGATTCTTCTCAACACCCTTACCTGTCGGCTATGGTTTGCCTGGTGCAATAAGAATAGATACGGAAATCTGACATACTTGAGCTTGAATCCAGCTTCACAATTTGTAAGCTGTATAATATTGGGGATGTTAGTTAGTTAGGCTTCCTATGTTACTTCCTGTGAAGGTTAAAAACGTGTGGGAAAGATATTTAAAGTAGAATCAGGCATATATGGTCACGTAATAATACATATTATAACCACTGTTACTGATATCTGTGCCTTTGTTACTATTAATATTATTGCTGGTATCATTGCTATTGGTACTATTGCTATTATTATTATTATTACTACTGTAGTTGCCTGACTGATGCTGGTCTAACACCCAGCCTTTCCTGCAAAACTCTAGAGTTAACTGGCATTTTGTGGCAGTCTTAATGAAGTGATATGTGAGGACACTATTAAGTAAAAAGAGTTAACATCTTACCCAGATGTGCTAATAGCAGTTGGGTGAAAAAAAAATGGCAAACTGCTTGCGGAAGAGAAGAGCTCACATGATAACAATAGTTTAATTTCCCTATCTTTGTGTTATTTCCAATCAAATTTGAATATTCAGTTGCCAGTAGTTTTTCGAGCGAGCATGTTCATGGATGGGGGAATTGACGATTAATAACATTGTGCATCAATATAGAATCTTATGGGCAAGATAATGTATTGAAAAATAATAATAATTTTGGCCAAATATCTGTTTATTAATCACTGGAGAGATCTTCCAAAACACTTTGACAACACTGTGACTTTAAGTCCCTCAAGTGTAGCTACAGTATGAATCTCGACAATGTTAGACCTCTTGACATCTTAGTAAAAGCAAGCACTTGACAAATGTTGGTCAAACAAATGGATGAATACATAGGCAAGCTAGAGGGGCTTTCTCCTTCTCTTAAGGAGGGCAGGTTCTGATCAGTAAGTCTGAAGCAGACTAAATATGGGATTTAGTCAGCATGTGGCCCAGATTCATTCAGCTACACAAATGTCTGTCTTTAAATTATGATCAAATTTAAAACTATCCACTATATGGTAAAATGAACTGTATGCTGGCATGAAAATCAATATTATAGCTCTTATCACTTTGTATTCCTTTGACTTGTTGGGAATCCCAAAAAGTAAAGTGTTATATAAAATCCTGCAGAAAGCATCAGTCAATTATATATGCCTGTGCAGACCTTATCCCACAAAAATCTCTGAGGCTTGAGTGAAGAGAAGGGGGAAGAAAGAGAATCTGCACTTTAACAAAGTCCCTAGGTGATATGAACGCATCCTGAATCTTGAGATGCACTATTCTAGAACACAGGCTTGCCCCAGCCTCATCTCCAACTCGTCCATGTGCTAAGCCACACTGGGATTCTGGAAAAGCCAGTCCCTCTGATATGAGTCACTGGAGAGGCAAACTCAAGGCCCCCAAAGTGAGCTTCAACTTAGCTGCTCACCTCCTTGGAACATGTGAGTTGTAACTGAGACCACTTGGTCCCCTGTGTAGATTACAAAGCCACAGACAGGACTCAGATCTTGGGCCTACTGCCAAACCCTCCCCCAATTCACTGCTGAACCAAACAATGGTTTCTGAAAGGACTACACCACCAGAGTGACTGTCTCAAAGCCAGACAAATGTGAGTGAAGAGTCTATAGGGGACCTATGTTATGGGGAAAGCAAACTCTGGACAAGGGAGTTGGAGCCTGACCTGTGTCCCCAGCTTTGTCACCAACACTCCATGCAGATGTGGGTGAGTTGCTGAATGTCTCTGGGCCACAGATTCTCCATGGGTAAAAGACAGAGGTTGGAATGACTACAGAAGGCCCCCATGCACTGGTTGTAGGTAACTGTTGATAAGAACCACTGAGTGATGGCAAATATGCTGTGACAGATTAGCCATATCTGCCATGGGCACAGGAATTCAGGTTCTCCTTCTGTTTGTCTTGGTGGGGCCAAACATCTTGCAGTTTCAACAAAATCCAATGCTACTGATCCATGGACCACACTTTGAACATTTGTTGTCCAACAATGGGCACTCACCACTATTGTGACAACTGAAAACTTGAAATGGGGTGAGGCTAGACTGAGATGTGCTTTCAGTGTAAAACCTACACCAAATTTCAAAGACTTGGGAGAAAGAAAAGAATGTAATGTAATTTGTTATAGAACATGCAGAATTGTTAAATATTGAAATTACGATGTTTGGGATATACTGGGTGAAATTAAATGTTTTGTTAAGGTTAATTTCACCCTTTTTTATTTTTTAAAATATGATTCGATTAAGTCCAATTTATTTTTCCCCCTGTTTATACTTTTGGTGCTATTATCTAAGAAGCTGCTGCTTAGTCCAAGGTTACAAAGATTCACTTCTATGTTTTCTTGTAAGAGTTTTATAGTTTTAGCTCTTATATTTAGGTGTCTGACTCACTCTTTTATAAAGTTGTTGGCTGCACCAAGTGGCATATAGAACCTCACTTCCCTGACCAGGGATTGAACTCATGTTCCCTGAAGTGGAAGAATAGAGTACTAACCACCCCCAAACAAGTGACTAGAAAATTTACAATTAGGTACGTGACTAGCATAGTAATTTTCTTAAAAGAAGAAAAAAGCAGCTTTGTCAGATACAGTTCACATATCATGTATTCTCCCAGTTAAACTATTCAATTCAGTGAGTTTGGGCATAATTCATTATTTTTTAAATGCAATTTTATATATAAATATATATATGTGTGTGTGTCTAAAATGGCAAATTTATACGTGTAAAACAAAATTTGCATTTTAGTCATTTCAAATGTACAATTCATTGGTGTTAACTGCATTCACAATGTTGTGCAATCATTACCACTATTTCATAAACCTCTTTGTCACTCTGAACAGAAACTCTATAACCATGAAACAGTAACTCCCCAGTCCCTCCCCACCTTAGCTTCCAATCGCTCATCTATGTTCTGTCTCTATGATGTTTGCCTATTCTAGATGGTTCAAATAAGTGGAAGCATACAACATTTGCCCTTTTTTCTTTGGCTTCTTTACTCAGCATACTATTTTCAAGGTTCATTCACACTGTAGCATATATCTTAACAAGTCCTCAGCATAAGAAAAAAAAAATTTGGTAACTACGTATGGTGCCAGACATTAACCAGAGTTTTGGGCTTCCCTGGTGGCTTATATGGTAAAGAATCTGCCTGCAATGTGCAAGACCTGGGTTCAATGCCTGGGTTGTTAAATTCCCCTGGAGGAGGGCATGGCACCCACTCCAGTATTCTTGCCTGGAGAATCCCATGGACAGAGGTGTCTGGCAGGCTACAGTCCATGGGGTCACGAACAGTCGGACACGACTGAGCGACTAAGCACAGCACAGCTTGTGGTGATTTTTTTGAGATATATACAAATATCAAATCATTATGTTGTACATCTGAAACTAATACAACTTTGTGTGTTAATTATTCCTCAATTTAAAGAAATTGAGGTATATGTTTGTGATACTATGATCAAGGCTTAAAGATATAAGGTCTGTAGTTGCTAGCAGGCTATGCTCTCTGAAAATCCATGGAACAGATTGAGGAGCTGATACAATGTGGCCTCATTAGGCTCCACCATTTCCAGTTCTTTTAAGTGATCTAACTGAATATATAATCCATGTGGGAAGAAGCTTTTGAGACTTCAAACCAACTATCCAGTAGATATTCTTTTTAGTCTTTGTATTAAGTAACTTTTGGATTTGGTGTCTGTGTCTCAAAGTAGACCACTATTGCTGTCCTGTCCCTTCATTCAGTCTCATAGATTGAAATCCTTTGACTCACTTGAATCTTTCTTTAAAAGCTGAGTGATCTTTACCAGGGGTTTCCTCTGATCTCTTTTCTGACAGATTTAATATACTGCATACTAATAACTGACTTCTATCAACCTACATGCAAGGAATTGAATACACTTGTTAAATATAACTTAAATATCAAGTGAGAAAATGGTAAGAGGACTTAAAAGAGATCTAATTCCATTCTTAACTGTTGGAGAGGGGGAAACAAAGCCCAGGTCTTAGAATAACTTTGCTTAAGGTTTGTCAAACACCCTAATTTTCTCACACCCAGGGAAGGACCACCTCCACCCAGTGGCTTCTTATTCTGCAAAGCTTAATCATAAATCATCTCAAAAGACAATTTAAAGCAAATGTTTTGTCACCATTAATATGGGCCAACAGACACTTTTGCAGAACCATAGCCTTTAGAAAGCAAAGACCAGTAAGCTGGCTGCTGAGAGCCTGCTGATTGGGAAGGCTACTACATCTCATTTGCTGACTGTCCAAGCTGCTGATTGAGTCTAAAGCAATAACCTCCTGGAGCTATTTTAATGTTTTACCTTGTGTAGAAATTGGTTAGCAACAGCAAAAGCCATTAAATGTTTCCCTATGATTTCTGATGAAACAAAAATAAACATATAAAACATCTACTTGACAGATGATCTGATCATCCCAAAAGAAAGGTTTGAATGCCCAACACATCCTACTTGAACTTAACCAGTACCTCTCTGTCTCAATGCTTATATTTTCCGCGACATCAAACTGGGAGGAAGGTGGAAAGACGGAAATATTAGCAAGAAGATATTGTTTCACTGATTAATTGCCTGGCCTTGAAAAAAAGGCCATTCTCTCTTTTAATCTGGAGTATCCATAAAGAAGCTATTGCTTTATAAATTTAATCTAATAGTATGTTTGGAGTTCAAAAGTAATTTCTCATGCTTTGAACAAATCTAAATGCCACAAAATAGGGGGATAATCAAGTAAATTGTGATACATTCACATGATACAGAGTTTTCATTAAATTATATAATTAAAGTACAAACTGTATATCATACGTAATTAAAATATAAAGTATAAAATAGACCTATAATCTGTCATACAGAGTGAAGCAAGTCAGACAGAGAAAACCAAATACCATATATTACCAAATATGCATGAAATCTAAAAAGATGGGACAGATAAGACCATTTGCCGGTCAGGAATAGAGACAGACACAGAGAAGGAACATGTGGACTTGGGGGAAAGGGGAGAGTGAGATGCACTGGGAGACTAGGATTGACATATATACACTATCATGTGTAAAACAGAGCTAGTGGGAAGCTGCTATATAACATAGGGAGCTCAGCTGGATGCTCTGTGATGCAGCAGGGTGGAAGGGATGGAGGGGGGTTCAAGACAGAGTGAACATATGTATACATATAGCTGATTCACTTCACTGTACAGCAGAGACATAAACTGTAAAGCAATTATACTCCAATAAAAATGATACAAAATTACAAAATATATTACCTTATAATTAAGTTATAAGATAATACAAACAACAAAAATAGCAACCACAATAGAGTCCATACTGTTTGCCAGGCACTATGCCAAACAACAAATGAGAATTATAACAGTCCTGTGAGAAAGGTGGTGTTATCATCACACAAACACACACACACACAAATAAAAACCTTGAATAAAAGGAAGAGTGCCAAAATGTGAAGTATTTACTTTATTTTTATTTACTTTAAGGATGCTGCTGCTGCTGTTGCTGCTAAGTCCCTTCAGGGGTGTCCAACTCTGTTCGACCTTAAGGATAGTATTTACTTTAAGGATATGTGGTTATTTTTTACTGTGTGATATGATTTTCTAAATTTTCTATAATATAGTTTTTCACTTTTTAAGATTCATTAAAATAGTTCCTATCTTTAAAACTGAATTCATGAAATGAGACGCAACAATTTCTTTAAAATTTTGCATGGTGTGGAAGAAGCCCATAATAAGTAAGATTATAATATTTGAACAACCATTATATTGGGTTTTTTACTCCTTTTACATTATATTAATGTCTGCAACAATATTTGCCTTGCAATTGCAATACACACACAAATGCATATGTGTATATGAAACACATATACTTTCAAGAACATCAGAAAGGACTTCTTGCATCTACCCCACACCCCAAATTAGCTTCTGCATGTCTGTTGGGAAGATCCCCTGGAGAAGGAAATGGCAACCCACTCCAGTATTCTTACCTGGAGAATCCCATGGACAGAGGAGTCTGGTGGGTTACAGTCCATGGGGTCGCAAAGAGTTGGACATGACTGAGCGACTTCACACACACACACTTGTCTGTGGACATGCCCCAAATTGTCATCATTTTGAAATCAGTTCTGTGGAAATGTTCCTGGGAAAAATAACTCCTCTTCTCCTGAAATGCTTATCGTTTCCAAGACGCTGACTCGGTGGTTCTCAGCCAGGATGATTTTGCCCCCAGGAACAGCTGGCCATGTCATCTGGTGACATCTGTGACTGTCTTGACTGCAGACGGGTGCTACTAGCATCCAGTGTGTAGAAGCCAAGGATGCTGCTAAACAAGCTACAATACAAAAGATGGCCTCACCCCCATTTCCCTAAGAAGGCATCATCCAACCCAAACATCAAAAGTGCAGATAGTAAATAACCGTGAGTTAAAGTGACAGCTATGAGAAGAAAGAAATATTCTTCCCTGGGATACCACAGGCCAGGGTTTTAGATGGAAACTGGTGAAATAGACATAAACACAGGGTACAAAGAGGAAACAAGACTCAGAAAGGTAAATTTTGGTATAGCCAAATTTTCTCCTCTACGAACCAGAAGCGTGACTTTGCATGAGTTCCTTGAGCCTTACTTCCACACCTGTTCAGTGAGAAAAATAATTACAATTTTCTCATAATGAATCTGTGGGGAAAAAGTAAGGATATAAAGATTCTTACAACTACAGATGCAACTACAGCTAGTGAGCATGAACTGCCCTCTCAGTAGAGCAGGCAGTATGTTGGTCTCATACAACCAGTGAGCCTGCAACCAGTGGGGACAATGGTGATGATAACAATGATGATGGTGGTGCTGACAAGGCCATTGATGGTATCATGCCCATAATGGTGATGATGGCAGTGTTGATGATCTTCACCGTGGCTTATCATGCCCTAACCTTCACACCAATATAGACTGCAGATCATCAGAAGTAGAGATGACAAGCCTTCTAGTTTTTAGTGTCTCAGAATGAATTTCTTCTATTAGTTAGTGTAGGAATATAAACAGAATTAACTCATTACTCAAGAGAATGATCACCAAGAAGCAGTAAGAATTCTGTGGACAGAAAAAAGAGCTGTGAGGATACATCAAAAAGTAGATGCAAACAGAGCCCAAGACTCAGCATCTGATATGTCCACTGGGAAATGATTTTACCAGAGAACACTGCTGAGGTAAATTCACTGCTATAGTCAATTTCTTTCTAACATAGAGATTAAGTGGAAATAGAAAATAGAGCTTCAGTGAAGTCTTAAAGGCAAATAAACTAAAATTAAAAATGAACGTTAACTATTCACTCAACTGCTCGGGACATAAGGTGACCACTGGACTAATAAATTAGTTTCATGACTTAGCACAACCATTTCAAAACCTTAATTATGTTAAAGAGCATGGCCATTTTAATTATCAGATTCCTTTGGCTACTTTCAATATACTTTTTGATATGAGTTCATTTTTTTTTTTTATCCTGTGGATTCTCATGTGAAGTTCAATGAGCTTGTCACTTAATGATGACCCTTGAAAGGATTTCAGGGCAAGGAACAGATTGAGTCATCTCTACCCATCAATCGCCCATGTTTTCTTTCAATAGCTGCCTACTCACTCCACCTCCAACTTGAAGGCTCTTGGAATGCTTTCCTCAACAGTTCTCTTTCCAGGCTAGTGCTTCAATGTCCAGATACTTTCATCAGCAAATGTACAGCTCTTCTTATTGTAATATGTTGGAAGTGTTTAGACTGTTAATCTTACCATTTGATCATATTAATTTTCCTGAACTGCTCATCTTGTTCTTTCTCCATTCCATTTTCTCTCACCTTCAAGGTCTAAATATAAGTCCTGCCTCTTTTCCCCATTTAAACTACTACCATTCTGACTGTTCCTTTCTTTCCCTGTCCCATATAACACCTACCATACATACTGACATATCTGTGCTGTAGCGGCTGTGTCCTGACAATTAGCATATAGTGTCTTAAGCCATGCTGGCCTGTGTTAATATTGGGATTCTGAAGGACACTTACTAGATATATATATTTGGGCAAATTACTAACATTTTATTTGCCTTGGTTTCCTCATCTGTAGATAGGGATAATGGTAGCATTACTCAAAATGTATAAAGAATTTTTTAAATGCCTGACATATAGAAAAATGGGGGCTTCGCAGGTGACCCTAGGTAAAGAATCTGCTTGCCAATGCAGGAGACATAAGAGTCTCAGGTTCTGTCCCAGAGTTGGGAAGATCCCCTGGAGGAGGGCATGGCAAACCGCTCCAGTATTCTTGCCTGGATAATCCCAAGGACAGAGGAGCCTGGCGGGCTGCAGTCTGTTGGGCTGCAAAGAGTTGGACACAACTGAAGTGACTTAGCATGCACACATGGGTAGAAAGAATACATTTGTGAACTGTCATGCTACAGAGTTTATTATTCCACTGAGTGTTTACTTGTCTTTCTCTCCAGTTGGGTTGGAAGTCCTGTGGGGATAAGGACAACAGCAGATGCAGTGTGACAAGTCCTAGAACATGAACGCACCATGTACTACAGCCTCAGTTCCCTCCTTATTATTGTCATCTCATTTTACAGAGACGGAAACTGAGGCTTAGGGATGTGTAGATTCAAGATCACATTATCTCAGATGGCAAAACTAAGGGTTAAACCTATTAATGTTAAACTTCAAATACTTATTCTCTTAACACCTCTATAATATCCCCCTGCCTTCTCTTTATATAACTGCACTGAATACATCAAACGTAGAACAAGTATTTATTGATGATTATTATTTAAGCTGTATTTACTTATTATAATATTGAACAATACAAAACAAATATATACTGTTTTGGTATTTTTAATATCTTAAAAATTACTGTAAATAAGATTCCTACTCAGAGGTTTAACATAGGTTTCCTTAAGTATAGAATGTTTACACACATAAATATTCCTAGACAGTATATATGGATCAAAACCACAGATTTAAAGTGAAGATCTGAGCAAACCTCAGTATTACTGGAATGAGCCTTTTGAAAAAAACATAATGTATTAAGAACCATAAGGAAAGTGCTAAAAGCAATGGTTGCTTTGCTTAATGGAGCAAGTCCTAAGTGTTTGACATTACCCTTAATAGTAGTCAGTAAAACAGTTTCCAGTAAAACTTTAGCGAGGAAATTAATCCCATAATAACAGCATGCATGCAGGTTAGGCTCAAGTAATAGCAGTGTGATAGCATAGAGAAAAGAGGCTTTAATTTGTGCTTTAGAATGTATTGGGTGGGTGAACTGCAGACAGTGAAAGTGAGTTATTTCTTAGTCAATTTTATTACTTAGCAATAATTTTGAAAATACAATAATAAGTAAGTCTCATATAACCTAAAACTATCAAATGCTAGTTTTTCAATCTCAATGCTACTATAATCAATCATTCAGTCAATATTTATTGGACACCTACTATTTTGTACCAGAAACTTTGCTGCTAGGCTCTGAGGATACCAAATTGTAAGTCAATGTAGTTCTTATCCTCAAGAAGGTCACAGAAGAGTGAGAGAGATGAGCAGATAAATAATATTTTAATTATAACATGATGTAAAAAGTTCTATGTGACACAGACTTCTGTAGGTGCACAAAAGCCATTTCATTTTTCTTCTGGAAACACAGCTAGAGTACATTTCCCAGACACCCTTGCAGATAAGTATGGTCAAGGGAATGAGTTCTTGCCAAAGGAATATGGATAGAAAATTTGACACTTCTGGCCCATAAAAACCATGCACAGGTTTTATTCTCTCTCATTTCCTCACCTGCTGATAAATAGAACTCTGAGAACTTCACAGCTGGCAGAGCCACAAGATGGAAGGAATGTTCATGTCAGAAACTCTGCTCACCAGGCTGTCTGAAGAGTACTCACACTGAATGCTTACCTGAGTAGGAAATAATATCTATTGTATAAAACCATTGATATCTGGGGGCTGTTTGTTATAGCAACTAGCCTACTCTTTCTACTACCTATTCTCTACAGAAAAGATGATTGCATGTGCCCAACATACACAAAAGAGGGAGGAACTACATCTACCTGGATCACAGTCTAGAGTGAAAACTCAAACTGGACCTTTAGGGCCACTTTCTCTTTATAATGGACAAGTTAAAAGTGCTCAGGGAGGGACTTCCATGGTGGCCCAGTGTTTAAGACTTGGCTTCCCAGTGCAGGGGCTGTGGGTTCAAACCCTGATCAGGGAACTAAGATCCCACATGCTCTGCAGCCACAAAAGCAAGACAAAAAACAGAAACAATAGTGTAACAAACTCAATAAAGACTTTAAAAGTGGTCCCACATTAAAAGTCCTTTAAAAATGCTCAGGGATAGCCTTATCCATCCTTTAAGTCTTACCTAAAATGAGGTATGGTTCTGTTTTGCTCTTTCTAGACCTGGACACTCCAGAATTATGTACTTACACCTAAAAGTGTAAGCCAATCAGAGGTATGATCTAGTAAGCTGCTTACATTAAGAGAAAAATTGCTGAAGTCGTGGCTGTCAGGATGGTGTGCCCCTTGCTGAGGCAAGTGACTGCTTATGTGAGATGGTGAGAGGACACTGACTGTAGGGTGTGACTTTTGTTACCAGAGAAGAAAAACGATTTGCACTCACACATTTTACCATCCATAGTAACATGATGCAACTATTCTATGGACTTCATCAGCACAATTTACTACTCCAGGAATCTCTTGACAAGAAGATAATAATCGCAAAAACAAACAAACAAACAAACAAACACAACTCTACTGTTCATGCTAGGAACTTGCTGAGCAATATATCAATTCTTTATTAGAAAGCTGAAATGACAATTCACCCTTCAGGGTTTTATGACCCTTCAACTCAACTTTCTCAATTGCTATCTACCAATCCTAAATGATTAGAGTGAGGTCTTTATACACTGGCAATCAAGTCTCTTCAGTGAAAGATCCATCTTCAAAAATGTCAACAAATATCCTGACAATGTTCCCCTCCCCCATCTAAAAGGCTACTAAAACTCTGGCTGGCTAACAAGTTCCTCCTTACTACAGTAAGTAATAAACTCAACTTTGTTTTCTCAATGAGTTGTCTGGATGATCTATTGGTATCCTGGGGCTTCTGTAACAAATTACCACAAACTGGGTGGCTTAAAAGAACATAAATGCATTGTCTCACAACTCTGGGTGCAAGAAATCTCATATCAAGGTGTTGGCAGGGTCATGCTCTTTCTGAAGACTCTAAAAGAATATCTTTTTTGACTGTTCCTAGCTCCTGGTAGTTGCCAACAATTCTTGGCACTCTTTGGCTTGTGGCAACAACTCCAGTCCCTGTTTCTGTCTTCACATAGCATCTTCCCTTTGTATCTTTGTCCAATTTCTCTCTTGTAATAATGATATTATGGCCTAATCCAATATAAGAGTAAGTGCTAAGTCACTTCAGCCGTGTCCAACTCTTTGCAATCCTATGGACTCGAGCCCGCCAGGCTCCTCTGTCCACGGGATTCTCCAGGCAAGAACACAGGAGTTGATTGCCACGCCCTCCTCCAGGGGATCTGCCAAACCTAGGGACTGAACCTGTGTCTCTTATGTCTCCTGCATTGGGAGACAGGTTGTTTACCACTAGTGCCACCTGGGAAATCCAATCCAATGTGACTTCACCTTAACTTGATTATATTTACAAAGACTCTATTTATAAATAAGGTTATAACCACAAGTTTAGAGTGAATGTGAGTGAACTTGGGAGAGGACACTACTCAACCAGTGCAGATGTTTTGTAGAGCCAGAATTTCACTTCTCTCTTCTTCATATTAGAATGGTTAAAAGATCTTTTGCTGTTGATAGAATCTCTTGTTTTTCTTTTAATTTTTTAAATTAATGTATTTATTTTAACTGGAGGCTAATTACTTTACAATTTGTAGCGGTTTTTGCCACACATTGACATGAATTAGCCATGGGTGTACATGTGTCCCCCATCCTGAACACCCCTCCTGCCTCCCTCCCCATCCCATCCCTCAGGGTCATCCCAGTGTACTGGCCCTGAGCACCCTGTCTCATGCATTGAACCTGGACTGGCGATCTATTTCACATAGGTAATATACATGTTTCAATGCTATTCTTTCAAATCATCCCACCCTCATCTTCTCCCACAGAGTCCAAAAGTCTGTTCTTTACATCTGTGTCTCTTTTGCAATCTCCCATATAGGGTCATCATTCAGCTCAGTTCAGTCGCTCAGTCGTGTCCAGCTCTTTGTGACCCCATGAACTGCAGCATGCCAGGCCTCCCTGTTCATCACCAACTCCCAGAGTCCACCCAAACCCATGTCCATTGAGTCGCTGATGTCATCCAACCATCTCATCCTCTGTCGTCCCCTTTTCCTCCTGCCCTCAATCTTTCCCAGCATCAGGGTCTTTTCCAATGAGTCAGCTCTTCGCATCACATGGCCGAAGTATTGGAGTTTCAGCTTCAACATCAGTCCTTCCAGTGATCACCCAGGACTGATTTCCTTTAGGATGGGCTGGTTGGATCTCCTTGCAGTCTCTCAAAACTCTCAAGAGTCTTCTCCAACACCACAGTTCAAAAGCATCAATTCTTCAGTGCTCAGCTTTCTTCATAGTCCAACTTTCACATCCATACATGACCACTGGAAAAACCATAGCCTTGACTAGATGGACTTTTGTTGACAAAGTAATGTCTCTGCTTTTTAATATGCTGTCTAGGATGGCCATAACTTTCTTTCCAAGGAGTAAGCATCTTTTAATTCCATGGCTGCAATCACCATCTGCAGTGATTTTGGAGCCCAGAAAAATAAAGTCAGCCACTGTTTCCACTGTTTCCCCATTTATTTGCTATGAAATGATGCAACCAGATGCCATGATCTTAGTTTTCTGAATGTTGAGCTTTAAGCCAACTTTTTCACTCTCCTCTTTCACTTTCATCAACAGGCTCTTTAGTTCTTCTTCACTTTCTGCCATAAGGGTGGTGTCATCTGCATATCTGAGGTTATTGATATTTCTCCCAGCAATCTTGATTCCAGCTTGTGCTTCTTCCAGCCCAGCATTTCTCATGATGTACTCTGCATATAACTTAAATAAGCAGGGTGACAATATACAGCCTTGACATACTCCTTTTCCTATTTGGAACCAGCCTGTCGTTCCATGTCCAGTTCTAACTGTTGCTTCCTGACCTGTATATCGGTTTCTCAAGAGGCAGGTCAGGTGGTCTGATATCCCCATCTCTTTCAGAAGTTTCCACAGTTTATTGTGATCCACACAGTCAAAGGCTTTGGCATAGTCAATAAAGCAGAAATAGATGTTTTTCAGGAACTCTCTTGCTTTTTTGATGATCCAGCGGATGTTGGTAATTTGATCTCTGGTTCCTCTGCCTTTTCTAAAACTGGCTTGAATATCGTTACCATCTTTCTAAATTCCATATACATGCGTTAATATACTGTATTGGTGTTTTTCTTTCAGACTTCACTCTGTATAGTAGGCTCCAGTTCCATCCACCTCATTAGAACTTACTCAAATGCATTCTTTTAAATAGCTGAGTAATATTCCATTGTGTATATGTATCAAAGTTTTGTTATCCATTCATCTGCCGATGGACATTTAGGTTGCTTCCATGTCCTAGCAATTGTAAACAGTGCTGCGATGAACACTGGGGTACATGTGTCTCTCTCAATTCTGGTTTCCTAGGTGTGTATGCCCAGCAATGGGATAACTGGGTCGTGAGTGAAGTCGCTCAGTCGTGTCCAACTCTTTGCGACCCCAAGGACTCTAGCCTACCAGGCTCCTCCATTCATGGGATTCTCCAGGCAAGAATACTGGAGTGGGTTGCCATTTCCTTCTCCAGGGGATCTTCTGGACCCAGGGATCGAACCCAGGGATCGAACCCAGGTCTCCCGCATTGGAGGCAGACGCTTTAACCTCTGAGCCACCAGGGAAGCCAAGTGGGAGTTCTATTTCCAGTTTTTTAAGGAACCTCCACACTGTTCTCCATAGTGGCTGTACTAGTTTGCATTCCCACCAACAGTGTAAGAGAGTTCCCTTTTCTCCACACCCTCTCCAGCAATTGTTGTTTGTAGACTTTTTGATAGCAGCCATTCTGACCGGTGTGAGATGGTACCTCACTGTGGTTTTAATTTGCAATTCTCTGAGAATCCCTTGTTTTTAAATTAGACTTAAAATTCAGAAGCCACTCAAGAGAAATACTCTGCTTAAATTTGCATTAAGCTGGAAATGACTGGCATTAGAGTCTTTCCAGAAGGCAAATTTTACAGAGATGGTACAGAAGGAATGAAAGGATAAAGAGCACCCAACAGAATTCTAGAATTATTACACGTGCTCATGTGCACACACACACTCACAAACCCGTTAAAAATTTGGCCAAAAATACTAATTCTAGGACCAATATTTTATCCCTTTTTGGTCTACCCTGATGAAAGAATTACAATCTTAAAATATTGATAATTTGGGAGTCAGGCAATGTATCCTTAGGCAGTCCAGCCTTTACATGTAATTACTTTGGAGAGAGATGCCACACTAAGGTATTACACAACATAAACATTTTAGTAGGATTCTTTAACAGGTAACCAGTTATCAGAAAGGTCAGTGTTAAAAAGTCAGAAGAAGGCCCGAACAATACAGAAACCCCTAATATAGCTAAAATCATCATATTTATTTTCGATTGAAGTATAGTATGTGTTAGCTTTAAGTGTACAGCACAGTGATTCAGTTTTTTGCAGATTACATTTCATCATAGATTATAACAAGGCATCGGGTATTCTTTGCTTCTTGGGGAGGAAGGCACTATGGGAGACTCTCCTGATCACTGACTTATACAAGCAGGGTTCCTTAGAATTAAAACATCACAAAGCAAATCAACTATTTATCAATATTTTTTCATTTATTTTTGACTGCTCTGGGTCTTCATCGCTACGTGTGGGCTTTATTTTGTTGCAGCGCTCAGGATTTTCACTGAAAGGGCTTCTTTTGTTGTGGCTCCTGGGCTCTGGATCACAGGTTCAGTAGTTGTGGTGCATGGGCTTAGTTGTTCCTCAGAATGTGGAATCTTCCTGGACTAGGGATCAAACCTATGTCCCCTGCATTGGAAAGCAGACTCTTAACCCCTGGACCACCAAGGAAGCCCTATCAATACTTTTTTTATGTATCTGTCTAATGCCTAGTGTTATCTTTATTCATTTCAATTCTTTTTAAATACTTCCCGAATTTTTCCATCAGTACTGAACATTGAACTTCTGAAATTTTTTTATGCTTCAAGTGTCAAGTGTCTACAAAAATCGCCTGTGAGTTCAGCAAGGTCAATCTTACTACACCAAGAAGTCCTGCCAAATGATCCTTGCAAGTAGAGAAGAATAAACACTCAGCAGATCCTTGATTAACCCATTCACTCATTCTACTGCAGAAAACTTCTGCTTCAAAAACTGAGGCAAAATTTGCTCATGATTAATCGTACAGATGTGAGAGTTGAACCATAAAGAAGACTGAGCGCCAAAGAATTGATGCTTTCAAATTGTGGTGTTGGAGAAGACTCTTGAGTGTCCCATGGACAGCAAGGAGATCAAGCCAGTCAATCCTAAAGGAAATTAACCCTGAATATTCATTAGAAGGACTGATGATGAAGCTCTAATACTTTGGCTATCTGATGTGAAGAGCCAACTCGTTGGAAAAGACCCTGATGCTGGGAAAGATTGAGGACAGAAGGAGAAGGGGGTGACAGAGGAGGAAATGGTTGAACAGCATCACCAACTCAATGGGCAAGAGTTTGAGCAAACTCTGGGAGACAGTGAAGGACAGGGAAGCTTGGTGTGTTGCAGTCCATGGGGTGGCAAAGAGATGGCTATAACTTAGCGACCAAACAACAATATAAGCTTACAGCTGATATTTCTAGTTTGTCTAAAAACTGTCATTTTCCTCTTTTAAAATCTAAAAAATTACTTTTCCTGAAATTTTAAAATGTCTGCTATGTTCCATAAGCTATCACAGTTCAGTGAGTTTTTTTTCTTGAAAGTATACATACAGAGTTTTATCTCAAATAAAATAAAATTCTGTAATTATATCTTTGTATTATGTATTTCATGTTTGGGCTCAGATATAAGTTTATTCACATGACTAAAAAAATTATAACTATCCTGGGTTCCAGTTCTCTTTTGGAGATATTTATTTAGTCCTCCCCAATTAAAAAGAAATTATTCTTCTATAGAATTTTTTTTACAATATATGAGAATATATATATTTTTTCAATATAATCCATGCAATAAATATGTGTATGTGAGGTGAAAGTAGCTCAGTCGTGTCCGACTCTTTGTGACCCATGGACTACACAGTCCACGAAATTCTCCAGGCCAGAATACTGGAGTGGGTAGCCTTTCCATTCTTCAGGGGATTTTCCCAACCCAGGAATTGAGCCCAGGTCTCTTGCAATGCAGGTGGATTCTTTACCAACTGAACCACCAGGGAAGTCCAAACATGTATATGGATAGTCACAGTTCAAAGTGCCTAAGAAAATGGAAATTATCTATTTTAACTAACCATTTAGTAGTTAAGCATATGAGTTCCATAGCCATATCACTTGAGTTCTAATCAAAAGCAAGTTGTGTTACTTTAGACAAAGTATTTAACTTCTCTGTGCCCCAGATTACTGAGGATTTACCAAATCAATCCATGCAAAGTGCTAAGAGTCATGATTCAGACACAGTAAGAGTCCACTAAATACTGTTATAATGACTGTTCTCTGAGGCAACAAAATGGACAAACAAAATGTACCTGTCTTGAGATGTTTGAGGCCTGATATGGAAAGGTTGACCAAAAGGTAACTAATCAATACTACAAGATCTATTATGCTACATGTGGTAGGAAATAAGGTGCCTGAAGTGATCAAGGCTTCATTTTGAACTTGGGACTCAAATGAAGCCTGGAAGAGTGAGTAGGCATGGCTAAGTGATTAGGAGAATGAAAAGCAGTCAAGGGAAGAGTGCAGAGCATGAAAGTTAGCATGAAGGCAAGAAGGGACAATTTATTCATTTGATGAGGAAACATTTTTTCAGAACAGATTTTCACTATTGAAGACAAAGACTGAAGTAATAGGAGCCTAATACAAGAGACCCCTGAAAACTGAGCTAAGATGTTTGATTCTTAATGGTTTGTGTTCATGAAAGAGATAGGCAACAATAGTAGGCCTGACTTGGGTGGGGCTGATAATTGGCTTCTTATCCCTGCATAAATTCAACTGTCAATCAAGTAGCAATGTCATTAAGTTATATATTTGGTCATTTTGCATATCATCAACAAAGTTTTTTCTACAGAGCTGAACCTAGCCTTAACACTACAGTGACATTTGATTAATGATGTATAAAAAGTACAGATGATGATAGAATAATGATTAAAACTAGTCTCTGCTCTCAAGCAACCCAAAGGCCAGTGAAAGTGGTTAAACTGATAATGCAGAGAACAAGCAGTGTCATCTGAGAGAGATAACCAACACTACGAGTTCTGAAGCGGGAAGGGACATGGCTTCCTGAGAATACCTGGTAAGAGGACGGACGGAACACAGACTTAGCTTTGGAAGATATTTGAAAACGGAGGATGAAATATTCCAGGGTGAGAGAACTGAACGAATATAGGAAACTCCTGGGCGACAATTCAGTGTGGCTAAAGCAAGGCCTAGATTCAATTCCTGGGTCCAGAAAATCCCCTGAAGGAGGAAATGGCAACCCACTCCAGTATTCTTGCCTGGAGAATCCCATGGACAGAGGAGTCTGGCGGGTTACAGTCACAAAGAGTCTACTGAGTGACTAAACACGCACACACAAAGCAAGGCTTTCCAGAACTCAGAAACTCTTTTCTTAGGTAGTTAGAGGTATGTGAAATAGTGATCTATGATCCCTGGGTTAACCCTAGGAAGGCATTGGGTTAAACAAAATGGAAACTGGTTCTTTATCAAAAGATTTCTCAGAGCTTTTGATATACTAATTTGCATTTTAAATCCTTAAGAGGGCAATACAATATACAGCCATTAATAAACTTATTTTACTATGAAATTCATTTCCTTTTGAAAATATTTTATACAAAAAAAAGAAAATATTTTAGAGGACTAATGTTTACTCAATATAACATTGTAAAGTGCTTGTTTAGAATATAGATAGGGAATGCTTAGGGGATCTGATGTCAGAAGACTTAGAGTCGAGCTAATGAATTCTGACTTTCATTCAGTAGGTTTCAGAAAATCAAATCAGTAAGGGAAACCAATGTTTGCCTGTGCAAATTGATTCATTATAGTATGTATTCAAAACATAGCATTGGTCAGTTGGGAATCATTCGTATTCTCAAGCATACTAACCAGAGAAAAATTGAGAGGAATTTGCCAGTATACCCCTTGTGATATTCAAATGATCATGAGCCAGCATTGTAAATGTGGGTGGGCAACAGCATGTTTTGGAGATAGCAGCAGGAGAATAAGCCTGGAGACCTGATTAAAAGGATTTTTTTTTCTTATGCCTTTGCATCCCCAACCATTTTATTTCCACATTTATGTTTCATAGGCTTCCCAGGTGGCACTAGTGGTAAAGAACCTGCCTGCCAATGCAGGAGACATAAGAGACACAGGTTCAATTCCTGGGTTGGGAAAATCCCCTGAAGAAGGGCATGGCAACCCACTCCAGTATTCTGACCTAGAGAATCCTACGGACAGAGGAGCCTGGTGGGCTACAGTCCATAGGGTCACAAAGAGTCAGACAGGACTGAAGCAACTTAGCAAGCATGCTGCTGCTGCTGCTGCTAAGTTGCTTCAGTCATGTTCGACTCTGTGCGACCCCAGAGATGGCAGCCCACCAGGCTCCCCCGTCCCTGGGATTCTCCAGGCAAGAACATTGGAGTGGGTTGCCATTTCCTTCTCCAATGAATGAAAGTGAAAAGTGAAAGTGAAGTCGCTCAGTCGTGTCCGACTCTTAGACCCCATTGACTGAAGCCTACCAGGCTCCTCTGTCCATGGGATTTTCCAGGCAAGAGTACTGGAGTGGGTTGCCATTGCCTTCTCCAAGCATGCACTAAGACAAAACAAATAATATGATAATATAATACTGCGAAAGAATTTTCAGTTCTGTAACAAAAACATGCTCTATAGAAATCCATATTTTTGTATCAGTTTCTTTATTATTATTCTCTGAATATACCACTGATCTGTCTATAAAAACAGAACGAATGGATTCTAGCCTTTGATATACCTACTGAACTACAGGTAACTAGGAAACCAAGAAGCTGAAGCCAGTCATTTCAGGCTTTAAGAATGCTTCAAAAATATGGGACCAAATATTTGCAAAGAAGCTTGAGCTCCTTAAAAGAAAGATGCAACATGCTTAGCTCACATTTCAAAAAAACTTGGAAAATTAAATTGATTTAAAGAGGAATTTTCTCCCCAGGAGAATCTATTTACGCAGCATCCACTTTCATTGCTCTTATACTCCATGAGTCATCAGGAAGTAACACAAAGTCACACAAGAACACAGAGTCCTCCTGGGATTTTGAAACAAATGGATTTGAAACTGTTCAGTTGATCCTACCCAGAGGATGATATATACAGGAATTTAGCATAAGGAGAGTTTGATCAGAGCAATTAAATGTAAGCATTGCACTTGTGGAACCTGGAACACAATGTTGCAGTGTGATTTATGAGGCCAGAGTGGGTGGATTTCATTAATTCAAAGCCTTGCTATCTTGCATCTTTGCCATGTGGTTAATGTTACCACCATTTTAATGGTGCTTGCAAGCAATCTACCAGTGAAATAAGAAACATATTGTTGAACTTTTCATAAATTTGTTGAGTGTTTACTATGTGCCTATGACAGTATGAGCCACTGGGAGTGTGAGTGGAGATCACTCCAGCTTCTTTAAAAGACAACTAAAACTCGGAATAAGTCTTCTATGTTAGAAGCAAGCCCGGGGGCCTACATGAGCTCGTGGGAGACATGCTATGCCATCTCATTGTTTGGAAGAGATGAACCATGAGTGAGTTCTGAAGGATTAGATGCAGTCAGCTAGGCAGAACTGGGAACAGACCCGGTAGGCAGCAAGAGCCATGGTCCCTGAACCAGATGAGGACTTACAACATTAGAAGAAGTATAAGTAGTCTGTCTAACTCTTCTGCTGATTTTGATAATTTAGATGTTCTATAACTCTGAAGACATAAGAGCTCAGAAAAAGCTTCACCTGTCAAGGTAGGGACCATGGGATTTACTTCGAAGGACATGAAGACATACTAAAATGTTTTTGAGCAAAGCAAGGAAAATAGAATGATAATCATTTAGCCATTTAGGGCCACCCAGCATTTATCTCCCCTTCCTAACAACACTCTAATTTCCCTCTTGGGGATGACCTCTGTCTCATTGTGTACAATTTTAGAGATTGTAATTCCAATTTCTTCTGTCTTCAGCAACTGAGTCACTGGGGTTTCCAACTGTCACATACTTTCTGTCACTACTCTCTGATAATCATTCAGAACAAAAGTACCACCTAATCCCAGTCAGTCAAGTGAAAATATACCCATATTTTTCATTTCCAACAAGTGTGCCTAGGCAAACCTACAGAGCCATTCCCACTGATAGTAATTAGTTTATATCTTTTCAGAACATTATTCTTTAAAATACCTATCTTTAAACATTCATATATCTAATTCTTTCCAATGTATCATTTTTTTATTTAGTCAGAGATGCTTTCTCTTGCTTTCCACCAAAGAACCCTAATTAATACAAACAGCCTTGAAAGCGGTCAAATGAATGACTTGAATAAATACAAAACGAAAGAATGAAAAACAGTTAAAAGGAAGCTGTGGAAATCTAGGCAAGAGATAATAGGGCCACAGAAGAACATAGAGGCTAGAGGGTTTAAATAAAGTGAATGCAAATAAAATATATTAAAAAAAAAATAGAACTGACAGGACTTCGCAATTCATCAGATGTGGGAAGTGAGGGAAAGGAGGATTCAAGTCACCCAGGTACACAGGAAGTGGTATCTACTTAAAGATGAAAATAAGGAAAATGTGTTTAGACAAATCCAGTGATGCAAGCATGCTTAAGTAGCCCATCAATGGTTGAAAATTCTAGAGCACAAAGAGATCGTGGTGGGGCGCAGAGATCTGGGCATTATAAACTGGAAGAAGAGAATCACATCAAGGAGACAGATGCATCACCAAGAACCGTATATGGAGTACAAAGAGAACAAAGCTAAGGGTGGACAAAACCTGGATTTGAAGAAGAAACAGAGAAAATAATTCCCACAAAGGAAAGTTAAGAAAGAGCAACCATAATAGCAGGCAGGTGAAAAACAAGTGGGCCACGGAAATCAAGTTACAAGAAGAGGAAGTGGTCAGAGTGACAAAATTTAGAAGTGCTGTTGAGTTTAATAGACAAGAGCTCACTTGTGACTTTCATCAGTCTGCAATGGACACATAAATGCAACATGACAATTCCCAAACAGGAGGCTTAAAACCACAATCATTTATTCTCACTTTTCTGGATATTGTTGGAACATCAGCTCATCTAACCTGAATTCAGCTAGAGCCATTCATATCTGCTCATCCACTTCCTTGAACTACCAAGCTAGTCCAGAAACATTATTTTCATGGAAATCTTAGAGGTCAAGAAGATAAACCCAGAAACATAAGCTTGTTCACGTATTTGGTCCTATCACACTCAGTAACATTTCACTGGCCAAAGCCATGGTTGAATCCTAAGTCAAAGGAAAAGGAAAGGTACTCTTTCTTAGTTATAAAAACTACAGAGTCACAGAGCAAAGACCTGGACATAAGGAAGGAAGAATTATCAGGGCCAATATAGTAATCTGTTGCCATCTGCCTTCCCCACTGCAATTACTCATATTCCCCTCACATGCAAAATACACTGAGTCTTATCTCAGAAACCACAAAATATTCATCTAACCATGTATTAAACTCTACCAGGATATTGTGCTCTAATATATCACATTCAAACGTGACTTCCCATGATCTAAAGACACTATCTAAAAAGACAAGTTATCTACCCTACACAGATCAATACACAATGGTGAAACCAGGGGCAAGGTAAGAGCAAGAGCAGTCCCATTCAAAAGGAGAAATGAGATGGCAGCTCGGTGAACAATGTAATTCTAAAATCACACTGTGCAGAACTGTCTCGTTTTCTTGGGTAGGGGAGGTTTATTAGTCACTAATTCTCTCTCTGGGAGTGACTCCCCTACACATTGTTCTCATTGCTCTGACCTCTGAAGCACCCTCCTTTTCTGTCACACTTCCTGAGCTACTTGTGAAGAATGCCTTGAAAGATAGGACATTTCTGAGGCTGAGTGACTTTCTGCTTCGAAAAAGTTAGGGATCCGATGGTCTTCTTACATCTTGAACAGTCTCAGTATCTTTTAGTCCAGGATGGTAGCAAATAGTGCAACTGAGTTTTCTAAAACATTTAGTGGGATGTATTAGATTGCTCTGCCATAGCTGTCTGATAGCACTTTCTGCACCAATGGAAATACACTTTGTACTGTCCACAAGGGTACCCATTAGCCACATGTAGCTAACTGAGCAGTTAAAATGTAGACACCGTGGGAACTTGTCTGTTGGTCCACTGACTAGACTCTGAGTTCCCAGTGCAAGGGGCCCAGGTTTAATTCCTGATCCCACATGCTGCAACTAAAATATCCCACATGACACAATGAAGATGGAAGATCCCATGTGTCATGACTAAGACCTGGCACAGCAGAATAAATAATAAAATTAAATTAAAAAAAATTTAAATGTATATACTATAATACATGAACCAAAATTTAATTACAGGGGGAGGAGCCAAGATGGCGGAGGAGTAGGACCGGGAGACCACTTTCTCTCCTACAAATTCATCAAAAGAATAACCGAATGCAGAGCAAACTTCACAAAACAACTTCTGATCGCTAGCTGAGGTCATCAGGCGCCCAGAAAAGCAGACCATTGTCTTCGAAAGGAGGTAGGACAAAATATAAAAGATAAAAAGTGAGACAAAAGAGCTAAGGACGGAGACCCGTCCCGGGAAGGGAGTCTTAGGCGGCCTTGCTTGGGCTAGGGTCCGGGCCTGAGTGCCCTGAGGACAATCGGGGGGAGCTTCTGTGAGGTGCCAACTTGAACTGTGGGAGACCAAAGGAGAGAGAGAAAATTGACCGGCCGGAACACACTGCCGGCCGTTCGCAGAACAAAGGGACGGGGAAAGTCCCGAGAAGAGCTCGCAGGCTGCGGACCGGCCCAGCCCCGCCGGAGGCAGGAGGCAGGGGGGAGGGGAAGGTCGCGGCGAGACACAGGGCGCAGGCAGCCGACCGGCGCGGGCGGGGACTGGGGCTGGGGACGCGGAGGGCGGAAGGCGTGCGCACCCGCCTGGCGCCAGCGGAAACTGAGACTGGGTCCGCAGAAGGGAGTGGGTGCGCCACACCTGGGGATAGCGCGCCCACCAAGCCCCTGGCTGCCTGGACCGCTCTGACCGGGAAGGCACAGAGAGCAGGCGCAGCTTTTCCTTCCGCGCTTTTGTGTAACACCCGAGGGCTGGAACCTCGCGCAGCGCGGGGCGCGCTCCATATAGAACAGCCGGGAGCCTGAGCAGCGCAGACGGAGAAAGCAGCGTCAGCCCCTTCCGGCAGCGCCATCCCGCCCCTGCAGGGCCAGCCCCTCCCCGCAGCGTCAGCCCCGCCCCCGCAGCGTCAGCCCCGCCCCGCAGCGCCAGCCCCGCCCCGCAGCGTCAGCCCCTCCCAGCAGCGCAACGGAACTAGCTACCTGAATAAGAGTCCGCCTCCGGCCGCCTGTGTCAGGGCGGAAATGAGCCTCTGAAGAGACCGGCAAACAGAAGCCAAATAAACAAAGGGAACCGCTTCAGAAGGGACTGGTGCAACAGATTAAAATCCCTGAAGAAAACACCGACTTCACCGGAAGGGCCCTGTAGATATCGAGAAGTGCAAGCTGGAACGAGGAGCTATCTGAAACTGAGCCGAACCCACACTGACCGCAACAGCTCCAGAGAAATTCCTAGACATATTTTTACTTTTTTTTTATTTTTCTGTTTTTTCTAAGTAAGGAAAAAAAAAAATTTTTTTTTCTTTTTATATTTTTCTTTTTTATTTTTTCTCTTTTATTTTCCTTTAAAATTCCCTATTACTCCCCCATTACTCCTTAACTTTCATTTTCATAGATTTTTATGATTTTTTTAATTAGGGGAAAAAAAAATTTTTTTTTTTTCTTTCTTTTTTTTTCTTCTCCTTTTTCTTCTTTTTTTTTTCTTTCCTTTTTCTCTTCTATTTTCTATTTTTCTTTTTCTCTTATTTCTTTTAAAGTCCTCTAGTACTCCTCTACTACTCTTCATTTTCATCTTCACTACACTATAACCTTACAAAAAAAAAAGAGAAGCCCTATCTTAAAACCGAAGATTATTCCCTCCCAATCTTGACTCTCTGTTTTCTACCTCAGAACACCTCTATTTCCTCTTTTCCCCTTCTCTTCCCCATCCAATTCTGTGAATCCTTGTAGGTGTCTGAGATACGAGAACACTCTGGAAACAGACAGCTGCGTAGATCTGTCTCTCTCCTCTTGAGTCCCCCTTTTTCTCCTCCTACTCATCTCTATCTCCCTCCTCCCTTTTCTCCTGTTCATGTAACTCTGTGAACCTCTCTGGGTGTCCCTAACGGGGGAGAATCTTTTCGCCATTAACCTAGAAGTTTAATTATCAGAGCTGTATAGTTGGAGAAGTCCTGAGACTACAGGAAGAATAAAACTGAAATCCAGAGGCAGGAAACTTAAGCCCAAAACCTGAGAACACCAGAAAACTCCTGACTACATGGAACTTTAAGTGATAAGTGACCGTCCAAAAGCCTCCATACCTACACTGAAACCAACCACCACCCAAGAGCCAATAAGTTTTAGAGCAAGACATACCACGCAAATTCTCCAGCAACACAGGAACATAGCCTTGAATGTCAACATACAGGCTACCCAAGGTCACACCTAACACATAGACCCAACTCAAAACTCATTACTGGGCACTCCATTGCTCTCCAAAAAGAAGAAATCAAGTTCCACGCACCAGTACACTGACGCAAGCTTCCCTAACCAGGAAACCTTGACAAGCCAAACGTCCAACCCCACCCACTGGGTAAATCCTCCACAATAAAAAGGAACCACAGACCTCCAGAATACAGAAAGTCCACTCCAGACACAGCAATCTAAACAAGATGAAAAGGCAAAGAAATACCCAACAGGTAAAGGAACAAGAAAAATGCCCACCAAGTCAAACAAAAGAGGAGGAGATAGGGAATCTACCTGAAAAAGAATTTAGAATAATGATAATAAAAATGATCCAAAATCTTGAAAACAAAATGGAGTTACAGATAAATAGCCTGGAAACAAAGATTGAAAAGATTCAAGAACTGTTTAATAAAGACCTAGAAGAAATAAAAAAGAGTCAATTAAAAATGAATAATGCAATGAATGAGATCAAAAACACTTTGGAGGGAACCAAGAGTAGAATAACGGAGGCAGAAGATAGGATAAGTGAGGTAGAAGATAAAATGGTGGAAATAAATGAAGCAGAGAGGGAAAAAAGAAAAAAGAATCAAAAGAAATGAGGACAACCTCAGGGACCTCTGGGACAATGTGAAATGCCCCAACATTCGAATCATAGGAGTCCCAGAAGAAGAAGACAAAAAGAAAGGCCATGAGAAAATACTCGAGGAGATAATAGCTGAAAACTTCCCTAAAATGGGGGAAGGAAATAGCCACCCAAGTCCAAGAAACCCAGAGAGTTCCAAACAGGATAAACCCAAGGCGAAACACCCCAAGACACATATTAATCAAACTAACAAAGATCAACCACAAAGAACAAATATTAAAAGCAGCAAGGGAAAAACAACAAATAACACACAAAGGGATTCCCATAAGGATAACAGCTGATCTATCAATAGAAACCCTCCAGGCCAGAAGGGAATGGCAGGACGTCCTGAAAGTAATGAAAGAGAATAACCTACAACCTAGATTACTGTATCCAGCAAGGATCTCATTCAGATATGAAGGAGAACTCAAAAGCTTTACAGATAAGCAAAAGCTGAGAGAATTCAGCACTACCAAACCAGCTCTTCAACAAATGCTAAAGGATCTTCTCTAGACAGGAAATGCAGAAAGGTTGTATAAACGTGAACCCAAAACAACAAAGTAAATGGCAACGGGACCACACCTATCAATAATTACCCTAAATGTAAATGGGGTGAATGCCCCAACCAAAAGACAAAGATTGGCTGAATTGATACAAAAACAAGACCCCTATATATGCTGTCTACAAGAGACCCACCTCAAAACAAGAGACACATACAGACTAAAAGTGAAGGGCTGGAAAAAATATTTCATGCAAACGGAGACCAAAAGAAAGCAGGAGTCGCAATACTCAATCAGATAAAAAATAGATTTCAAATAAAGCTGTTGAAAAAGAGACAAAGAAGGCCTACCATAATGATCAAAGGATCATCCAAGAAGAAGATATAAACAATTATAAATATATATGCACCCAACATAGGAGCACCGCAATATGTACGGCAAACACTAACGAGTATGAAAGAGGAAATTAATAGTAACACAATAATAGTGGGAGACTTTAATACCCACTCACAACTATGGATAGATCAACTAAACAGAAAATTAACAAGGAAACACAAACTTTAAATGACACAATGGACCAGCTAGACCTAATTGATATCTATAGGACATTTCACCCCAAAACAATCAACTTCACCTTTTTCTCAAGTGCACACGGAACCTTCTCCAGAATAGATCACATCCTGGGCCATAAATCTGGTCTTGGAAAATTCAAAAAAAATTGAAATCATTCCAGTCATCTTTTCTGACCACAGTGCAGTAAGATTAGATCTCAATTACAGGAAAAAATTGTTAAAAATTCAAACATATGGAGGCTAAATAACACGCTTCTGAATAACCAACAAATCATAGAAGAAATCAAAAAAGAAATCAAAATATGTATAGAAATGAATGAAAATGAAAACACAACAACCCAAAACCTATGGGACACTGTAAAAGCAGTGCTAAGGGGAAGGTTCATAGCATTACAGGCTTACATCAAGAAACAAGAAAAAAAGCCAAATAAATAACCTAACTCTACACCTAAAGCAATTAGAGAAGGAAGAAATGAAGAACCCCAGGGTTAGCAGAAGGAAAGAAATCTTAAAAATCAGGGCAGAAATAAATGCAAAAGAAACTAAAGAGACCATAGCAAAAATCAACAAAGCTAAAAGCTGTTTTTTGAAAAAATAAACAAAATTGACAAACCATTAGCAAGACTCATTAAGAAGCAAAGAGAGAAGAACCAAATTAACAAAATTAGAAATGAAAAGGAGAGATCACAACAGACAACACTGAAATACAAAGGATCATAAGAGACTACTACCCGCAGCTCTATGCCAATAAAATGGACAACTTGGATGAAATGGACAAATTCTTAGAAAAGTATAACTTTCCAAAACTAAACCAGGAAGAAATAGAAGATCTTAACAGACCCATCACAAGCAAGGAAATCGAAACTGTAATCAAAAATCTTCCAGCAAACAAAAGGCCAGGACCAGATGGCTTCACAGCTGAATTCTACCAAAAATTTAGAGAAGAGCTAACACCTACCTTACTCAAACTCTTCCAGAAAATTGCAGAAGAAGGTAAACTTCCAAACTCATTCTATGAGGCCACCATCACCCTAATTCCAAAACCAGACAAAGATGCCACAAAAAAAGAAAACTACAGGCCAATATCACTGATGAACATAGATGCAAAAATCCTTAACAAAATTCTAGCAAACAGAATCCAACAACATATTAAAAAAATCATACACCATGACCAAGTGGGCTTTATCCCAGGAATGCAAGGATTCTTCAATATCCGCAAATCAATCAATGTAATACACCACATTAACAAATTGAAAGATAAAAACCATATGATTATCTCAATAGATGCAGAGAAAGCCTTTGACAAAATTCAACACTCATTTATGATTAAAACTCTCCAAAAAGCAGGAATAGAAGGAACATACCTCAACATAATAAAAGCTATATATGACAAACCCACAGCAAGCATCACCCTCAATGGTGAAAAATTGAAAGCATTTCCCCTGAAATCAGGAACAAGACAAGGGTGCCCACTCTCACCACTACTATTCAACATAGTGTTGGAAGTTTTGGCCACAGCAATCAGAGCAGAAAAAGAAGTAAAAGGAATCCAGATAGGAAAAGAAGAAGTGAAACTCTCACTGTTTGCAGATGACATGATCCTCTACATAGAAAACCCTAAAGACTCTACCAGAAAATTACTAGAGCTAATCAATGAATATAGTAAAGTTGCAGGATATAAAATTAACACACAGAAATCCCTTGCATTCCTATATACTAACAATGAGAAAACAGAAAGAGAAATTAAGGAAACAATACCATTCACCATTGCAACAAAAAGAATAAAATACTTAGGAGTATATCTACCTAAAGAAACAAAAGACCTATACATAGAAAACTATAAAACACTGATGAAAGAAATCAAAGAGGACACAAACAGATGGAGAAACATACCGTGTTCATGGATTGGAAGAATCAATATTGTCAAATGGCTATTCTACCCAAAGCAATCTATAGATTCAATGCAATCCCTATCAAGCTACCAACGGTATTTTTCACAGAACTAGAACAAATAATTTCACAATTTGTATGGAAATACAAAAAACCTCGAATAGCCAAAGTAATCTTGAGAAAGAAGAATGGAACTGGAGGAATCAACCTGCCTGACTTCAGACTCTACTACAAAGCCACAGTCATCAAGACAGTATGGTACTGGCACAAAGACAGAAATATAGATCAATGGAACAGAATAGAAAGCCCAGAGATAAATCCACGAACCTATGGACACCTTATCTTTGACAAAGGAGGCAAGGATATACAATGGAAAAAAGACAACCTCTTTAACAAGTGGTGCTGGGAAAACTGGTCAACCACTTGCAAAAGAATGAAACTAGAACACTTTCTAACACCATACACAAAAATAAACTCAAAATGGATTAAAGATCTAAATGTAAGACCAGAAACTATAAAACTCCTAGAGGAGAACATAGGCAAAACACTCTCTGACATAAATCACAGCAAGATCCTCTATGACCCACCTCCCAGAAATATTGGAAATTTTATTGCTTTTATTGGAAATAAAAGCAAAAATAAACAAATGGGACCTAATGAAACTTAAAAGCTTTTGCACAACAAAAGAAACTATAAGTAAGGTGAAAGACAGCCGTCAGATTGGGAGAAAATAATAGCAAATGAAGAAAGAAAACAGACAAAGGATTAATCGTCAAAAAAATACAAGCAAACTCACTTGAAGCTCAATTCCAGAAAAATAAATGACCCAATCAAAAAATGGGCCAAAGAACTAAACAGACATTTCTCCAAAGAAGACATACAGATGGCTAACAAACACATGAAAAGATGCTCAACATCACTCATTATTAGAGAAAAGCAAATCAAAACCACAATGAGGTACCATTACACACCAGTCAGGATGGCTGCTATCCAAAAGTCTACAAGCAATAAATGCTGGAGAGGGTGTGGAGAAAAGGAACCCTCTTACACTGTTGGTGGGAATGCAAACTAGTACAGCCACTATGGAAAACAGTGTGGAGATTCCTTAAAAAACTGGAAATAGAACTGCCATATGACCCAGCAATCCCACTTTTGGGCATACACACTGAGGAAACCAGATCTGAAAGAGACACGTGCACCCCAATGTTCATTGCAGCACTGTTTATAATAGCCAGGACATGGAAGCAACCTAGATGCCCATCAGCAGATGAATGGATAAGGAAGCTGTGGTACATATACACCATGGAATATTACTCAGCTGTCAAAAAGAATTCATTTGAACCAGTCCTAATGAGATGGATGAAACTGGAGCCCCTTATACAGAGTGAAGTAAGCTAGAAAGATAAAGAACATTACAGCATACTAACACATATATATGGAATTTAGAAAGATGGTAACGATAACCCTATATTCAAAACAGAAAAAGAGACACAGAAATACAGAACAGACTTTTGAACTCTGTGGGAGAAGGTGAGGGTGGGATGTTTCAAAAGAACAGCATGTATACTATCTATGGTGAAACAGATCACCAGCCCAGGTGGGATGCATGAGACAAGTGCTCGGGCCTGGTGCACTGGGAAGACCCAGAGGAGTCGGGTGGAGAGGGAGGTGGGAGGGGGGATCGGGATGGGGAATAAGTGTAAATCTATGGCTGATTCATATCAATGAATGACAAAACCCACTGAAATGTTGTGAAGTAATTAGCCTCCAACTAATAAAAAAATTAAAAAAAATTAAAAAAAAAAAAAAAAAAAACTTTGATACATACTTAGGAATCTAGAAGTCCTTGCACATATGGGCTGTGTATATGCCCTGGAAAGACCAAGGAAGGGATTAAACTCTCAAATAGACTAACCTTGAGGCTCTGTGCAAATAGGAAGTGAAAGCTAAGGAAGCTATAACCTTCCTGCTGGAGTTTTGAAGGCATACTTGCACAGTCATACCAAACTCCTATACAGCTCTGATCTCTCTTTCCTTTATACTGCTATTGTCACAAATTGCATTTTTATAAATTGTGTGTTTATCAACAGAGATTGTTGCCAATTGTTATTGCTTTATGTAGTTGCCTTCTAAATCAGACAGGAGGAAAGATTATAAACAAAAAATAGATATATTGTCTTTTTTAGTGTACTTTATCATACATTAAGTATTAATCATAGTCTTTTGAGTAATCACAAATTTTTAAAAAATACTATAGCAATGCAAAACAGAGCAGTTAAAATGATGCACTAAAATCATCTCTTCAGTACAAATCAAGGCATTAATAGAGGAGTATGGAAACAACAATTCATAACACATGTAAATAGCAAATAGCAAAATGAAAGATGTTAAATCATAATTATCAATAATTAATTTAAATGGAAACAAATTAAAATGCTCCAATTAAGAGGCAGAGATTAGAAGAATGAATTAAAAATGATCTAACTGTAAATGAATGGATCTTATATGCCAAATAAACAATAAACACAGAGATTTGGAGTGGCCATGCTCATTTCGGACAATATAGGGTTTAAGAAAAAAACTGCTTGTAGAGAAAAAGAAAAATATTTCCTAATGATAAAAGTGTCACTCCATCAAGAAGACATAACAGTAGTAAACATATATGGACCTAACACCAGAGCTTCAAAATACAAGGGGCAATATATAACAGAATTTTAAAGAAAAGAGAATACAGCACTGGTAGCTGGTAATGTTAGTATTTCATTTTCAATAATGATTAGAACACCTACCCAGAGGATCAACAACTTGAACAACACTATAAGCTGACTAGACTCAATAGACATCTATACAACACTCCATACAGTAGCAAAACATATATTCTCAAATGCACATGAAACATTTTCAAAGAAGACCTTATACAATCTCATGAAACAAGTGTGAATATATTTAAAAGGACTGATGTACAAAGTATGCTCTCTGACCAAAATGTAAAAAAAAAATTAGAAATCAATAGCAAAGGGATATGTGAACAGGTTACACATACATGAAAATTAAACATTACACTCCTAAATAACTAGTGGATCAAAGAGAAAATCACTAGGAAAATTAGAAAATATTTTGAGATGAATGAAAATAGACAACTTACCATACTTATGAAGCACAGTGAAATGATTCCTGCCCACATGAAGCTTTTCGGTAGAGACAAGCAATAGATACAATAAATTTTCCTATAAGTAGTGTTGACAACTATTATGTAAAATAATTCCTATCTGTGTCACAGTCTGTTTCTCATCACAGTTCAGCACACAGTCCATTCTGTTACATGGCATGTTTGGAGGAATAGAATTTTTTTGGAAAGGAAAAACTAACAAGATTCTGTTAGTAAAACAAAAGCACACTGGTTCTGTATCTTTCCTCCTTCCCAGAGAGGCAAACTGGGGCCAAGGTACTCAGCTGGGTATGCTAGATGCACCTGTAAGCCAGAAGAGGGATTCTTCCTTTTTCATAGGCAAGTGTGAAAAAGCATTATTTTTAGAGGAGAAATACTCAGAACACTTTGGTCCAAGACAGTCTGGCTTTTTATGTCACCTGCTTAGAGCTACTGTCTGGGAAGCTGCAACTGGCACCTGGAACCTTCTCCCAGTGCTAATCTGTATTTTCAAACAATAAGGACTTATAATCTTCTATTTTCCATTCCTCCATATACTAACTGAGGGAAGGAGCCCATAAAACTATGGAAGCTGACATTGGTACAAGGTCCAGACCTGGACCCTGCTAGCTCATTGTTCAGGCAAAATTGAAAGTAATTATGTATCTCTATCCCAGACTTGGCTCAAAGGATTTTGACTATTAACTGAGTCATATTCTCAATTTCATATGCTTTTTTAGCATATTTGAAAAATACTGATTATCACATTTTAAAATTAAAAAAAAATGTAGATGAGTAAACCATGGACTAATGAAACCTCCCTTCCATCTTGAAATGAAGGGATTGCCCATGATGACGACCACATACTGACAGACTAAAGAGATTTCAGCCTCAGACTCTCACTCTCTCTGGAAACACTATTGTCATGGTACATTTAGCAAATGCTTTATTATAATTGAACTTCTATGGAACTACATATTATGCAAATAAATTAATTATCATTTGTAGCATTACAATGGCTAGTAAATCAATTCATAATTATATGACTGTTCAAATAAATAGAATAACACTTTTTAAATTTCCCTGATAAAGAGCTAATGCATAATATGCTCAAATAGCAAAGCAATAAAACAGTGAAAGGCAAAGCAACATTGTATGCTGAATCACAAAGCAACATTGTATGCTGAACTGTTTGTTTATAATATCAAAATAGTATTAAATAGTATTTAATATTAAGTAATATTAAATAGTAGTACTATATTAAATATTTAATATTTATCAAATAATATTAAAATAGTAGTAATTATCAATTGCCAGATGCAATAAACTTTTGAGTAGAAATTTTGCTGATCAGATGTCATGTCTGCTGATTCATTTCATAAGTTTAGAAGCATCCAATGAACAACTGTTTTTAACATTTTTAATATTTGTGAAACACTTAGAAGTAAAAGGGATCTGAATATATCTAAAATATAATAGAAATGATCTGTCTTCAGGCTAGGTAAGGAAATAAAACTCCATCTCTGCAGGGTGCCTAGAAGCAACTGTAGCAGGTACTGAGCATAAAGTGAAGCCACAGTGAGGGCAAATTTTGCTCTCCATCCCTTTACCTCTGAACACACCAAATATCCAGAAGAACTGCCCATAAATAGATCCAATATGCTTTTATCTTCATAATCAGTAGCTGACATCTGACTCCAGAACAGATTATTTTTTGACTCAACCATCTTAATTTCTGTCATTTTCTAATCCGGAATATTGATCTCAAGAAGCCTCCTGTATTAAGAGGAGATTGCTTTGCCAAACAAGAATGATTGATGAAGTAAAATTTAAAAAGATAAAGAGAAAACTCACCCTCTCATTGCACTTGCAAAAACACACAGGTTGGACAAAATACTGCTAGTGGTATTCTTTTTGGCATCTGAACGGAGAAAGCCTCTCTAGAAATCAAGATATAATCCAGTTGTGAAGATAGACATCAGATGAATCTGGGGCTCTAGAGAGACAGTGAGAATAAAGCATCAGTAAGAAACCATTCCTTATTTTGTGTTTATTTTCTTGTAGAAGTCTGAGGATCCTGCCATCCAAACAATGTCTGTAATCCAAATATCCAGGGAAGCGTTTGATTTATCCCAGAGGCTGCATACATTTAAAGGCCTTCACTAGGCAAAAGAGCCAAGTTGGCTTATTTTATTTTATTGCTACAATAGAAACTGCATATGTACATATACACTAAGAGCCATACTCTGAAGAGCAAATGGAATGTATAATGAGATATGGTTTTGACATGCTTGGTTGGCAATGTTTTCTCCATTCCATAGTAAATCACAAGAATGGCAGCAACATGCTGTCAGAATATAAGATAATCATTTTCCTAAGTCCCAGGCACTTTCAACCTCTAGATGAGAATAAAAACCAATTTAGAAGCAGGTTTGTTTTTGTGGAATGTGGTCACAAGAGCCCAGTTCTAACAACAGGGGGCCTGGGCTCTCTAAAATATTTATCTGTGGCCTTGGAAATTCATTTAAATCTCCAAGTTCTAAAATCTGTGAAATGTGAAGATTTGAAACCTTACCAATTCACCTGTGATAAAATGTTGTAAGCTTGAGATCAAATAATATTAAAATAGTAGTGATTATCAATTGCCAGATTCAATGAAATTGTGAGGAGAAATTTTGCTGATCAGATGTCATGTCTACTGATTCATTTCATAAGTTTAGAAGCATCCAATGAACAGCTGTTTCTAGCACTTTTAATATTTGTGTAACACTTAGAAGTAAAAGGGATCTGAATATGTCTAAAATATAGCAGAAACGATCTATCTTCAGGCTAGATAAGGGAATAAAACTCCGTCTCTGCAGGGTGTCTAGAAGCAATCGTAGTGGGAATTAGTAGAATCCAGGAAAGTGGAAGTGGTGGGCTAGCAGGGCTGAGTAAAAACTTGGCTGGATAGGTAAAATCTGGTAGATAAAAAATAACTAGCTGTGTATGCATGCATGTGTGTGTCTGTATATGTGGATGTGTGTGTGCATTCTCTTCTGCTGAGTGACCCTAATTGCACTGGGGCCACTATCACAGTCAGGTGAAGGAGTCCCTTAACAATTTAGGCCCTGGGGAAGCTTCAATTACAAAACTGAAGCTCAGGGTATGGGACCCAGAGTGCTTCTAAATTGCAGGAAGTCTCATGCTGACCTATTGCACTGAAAGACACTGAGAGTTTGGTATTTCTCAACCCATTTCAGAAACCAAAACTGAGCTGAAGATACTCTTTGATTTTGCTAAAATTATTGAGCCCCTCTCTTCCCTCTCTTTAGGGAAAAAGAAGGGATATTCTGACAGAGAAAATCACTTGAACGCTGACACAAACACAAAATACCATACAATTGGCTTTACTGACTCTTCTGCCTATGTTAGGTTTTTGCAGAATTTACTTATTCCCCTCGTTCTGTGTAAAGTCAAGGTTTGAAGTGATAACTACAAGAGGTATTTTACTAAAACCTCTGTAGGTGATTGGGCCCAAAGTTGTTTAACATAAAAACTCAAGGAAGGCATTCTCTACAGAAAAGCCAGCATGATCTTTACAAAAGCTAAACTTAAGCATATTCCTGCCATGCTGAAAATCTCCAGACTATTGCCTCCCACTGCTCTTAGAATAACAGCCTAAGTCCTTACTGCAGCCCAGATGTGCCTCCTTGCATGTAGCGCATTTTCTGCCTGCCTCCTCATTTGCTTTTCGTACCCCACCTCCCTGGATCACTGCACCTGAGGGCACGGATTCCTTCTGTTTCCCAGACACGCCAGGCACCTTTAAACCTTTAAGACTCTGCACTTAACTGCTTCTGCTTGAAAACCACTTCCTTTAGCTAATTCTTATCCTTCTGATCTCATGTTAAATGGCTCTTCCTCTGCCAGGCCTTTTCACTGACCTTAACTAAAGTTTTCTGCTCTGCTTGCTGCTCTGTTAGCTTTTACAGTCAATAACTAACTTATATAATATGTATTCATAAGTTTGTCCTTATCTCTCCCCCCCCCC